>NC_137150.1:20694081-25494081 GCF_951394435.1 Stenella coeruleoalba | reverse complement strand
CTGTGCGTCTGGAGCCTGTGCTCTGCAACGGTAGAGGCCACGATAGTGAGAGTCCCGCCTACAGAAAAAAAAAAAAAAGAAAGAACTACCGTATGACCCAGCAATCCCACTACTGGGCATATACCCTGAGAAAACCATAACTCAAAAAGAGTCATGTACCACAGTGTTCATTGTAGCTCTATTTACAATAGTCAGGTCATGGAAGCAACCTAAATGCCCATCGACAGATGAATGGATAAAGAAGATGTGGTCCATATATACAATGGAATATTACTCAGCCATAAAAAGGAATGAAATTGGGTCACTTGTAGAGACGTGGATGGATCTAGAGACTGTCATACAGAGTGAAGTAAGCCAGAAAGAGAAAAACAAATATCGTATATTAACGCATATATGTAGAACGTAAAAAAATGGTACGGATGAACTGGTTTGCAGGGCAGAAATTGAGACACAGATGTAGAGAACAAACGTATGGACACCAAGGGGGGAAAGCGGCAGGGGGTGGAGGTGGTGGTGTGATGAATTGGGCAATTGGGATTGACATGTATACACTGATGTGTATAAAATTGATGACTAATAAGGACCTGCTGTATAAAAAAATAAATAAAATTCAAAAATTAAAAAAGAAATAAAATAAAAGGGAGACAGGTATGGTAAAGTAAATCTACAGGGAATAAAGCTCTGATTAAATTTGATATTTCATCTGTTCATACTTGGTAGGCCAATATCCCCCCAAACACTTAGTATTTTCTCTTGCAAGTAATGCTCAAGTATCATGTATCAGTGAAACAAATAGTTCCTGTATTTTGGATTAGGATGTAAACTTTTCCCCAAACTGAAATCTGTTGGATCAGGTATTATACTAAACTAGGCATGAGTTTTGAAAATACTTACTGAATTATATTTGTATTTAAGTACTTAATTGGAAAACCACAAAGCACTACATATGAAAAGCATATTAATGGCCACAAATATCTGACAGCATTCAGTATCTTTGAAACACTATTTCATAAAGTTCTTGTTTACCATGTTTTCGTTGTATGCGCCAGGTAATTATTTCTTGAAGTGTGCTTATTGTGTTATTGTGTGTTATTAACTCACACACAAAATAAATAAAGCAGAGGGCTTTTTTGTTTTGTTTTGTTTTTGTTTTTTTGCTGCGTTGGGTCTCCGTTGCTGCTCTAGTTGCGGCGAGCAGGGGCTACTCCTCGTTGCGGTACGTGGGCTTCTCATTGAGGTGGCTTTCCTTGTTGTGGCACGTGGGCTCAGTAGTTGTGGCATGCGGGCTTCAGAGTGCAGGCTCAGTAGCTGTGGCGCACAGGCCAGTTGCTCCGCGGCATGTGAGATCTTCCCAGACCAGGGCTCGAACCTATGTCCCCTGCTTTGGCAGGTGGATTCTTAACCACTGCACCACCAGGGAAGTCCAAGCAGTTTTATATTTTATTCCAAATAGACTCTGTATCTTCCCTCTTACCCAAACTAGAAAGCCTGTTATCAGCTCTACCAATATTTTAGCTGTCCTCTAATTTGTAGTTAGATTTTTAATGAGACAAAAATAGTTAACTACTTCCATTCCTCAGTTCCCTTTCGACCTTATTTATGAACTAAAGAAATGCATTCTAGTCTGCTTGCACGATGTTTTGCTATTTGTAGTACTATTTTCATGCCAAATTTTACAAAATGCTTCTACAAATCTTTTGCTGTCATTGGCTCAACAAAGTAACTGGATTTGGTTATCATTCCCAAGGTCATAATTTTAAATTTAGCTTTCGTAAGCGCAGGGGGAAAATCATTTTATAATAATATATTCTTCTATTCCTTTTCCATTTGTGAAAGACATAATTCATAATTCCTCGTTTTGATAAACAAAGTGAGGAAACAAAAGCAACGCCAGAATTTTGTTATCCATTTACTCCTTTAAAGCATTTGCTGGCTGTTTAAACTGTCGGATGGATCACGATGCATCATTCCAAACGGTAAGATGTGTGCTACATTTCTTCATTCATAATTTTTTATTTGCTAATAAAACATAGGCAGTGCTCCATTTCTTTTTTCCAAAAAAAGAAAAGAAAGAAAGCACCTCCTGCCCAAACTCCTATTTAAGTCTTTTCATGCTGTCCCAACAGTCTCAAAGCACTGTACTCTTCAGCTCCATCTTGTGTAGGAAAACATCGACTGCACCCTCAGCTCTGACCAAGGGGAGCAACCAATACAGTGGAAAAGATGAAAAGCCGCGAACAGTATTTAGGTATCAATACTAAACGAAGAATTGATTTCCTGTAGAGTCTAAGTGTTTGAGAAAAAGCAGGTCTTGCGGTTGACAGGAAACTCAGGAAAGCATGTGTATTGATTTCATTGATAAATTCAATTAAATCTGGGGAAAACTATACTGCATTTACTTAATACTGGCATGTTTAGGATGAAATTCCCATTGACCCAAGATTCCCAGTTGACTCCTTCAAAAGAGCGAAGTCAGGGCATTCTCTGAGCGAAGGTATGTAACACACCGTACACCCTCACGAGATACTACAGCGGATTATCTTTTAGTCACGTCGTAGAGCCCAGAGGAGAACGCCTGGAAACGGTTTGGGGAGACGGTGGTGAAGTCCCGTCCTCGGTGGACTGGAGTCGTTTCCGCTCTCTGCTAGTCCCGCGCCGCCGCAGGCTAGGAAGCGAGGGGACTCCGGATCCCGGTTGCCCGCAGCATCTCCCCAGAGTTCTTCTGAAAAACCAGCGGGTTAGGGATGCTCATCTTTTGCTTGTCATTATAAATCTGCTTCTTATTAAGCTCTCATGATTTTTTAAGTTGCTATGCGTAGTTTTTGCTTCTTCTTGCCGGGAAGAGGGAGCGCCGAGCGTCCCGGAGCCAAGCCGGGTACCACCGAGCGGGGCCGTGGCCGTGGGCGGGGCGTCTTCACAGCTTCCAGCTGCGCCCCGCCGCCGGCTGGAGGCGGTAGCGGCGGCGGCGGCGGGGCCTGAACGGCGCGGGGATTGGTTGCGGAGGGCGGAGACGTCAGGCTCCCGCGGCCGGAGCGGCGGCCCGGCTCGGCGCGGCGCAGCGCAGTCGGGTCGAGCGCTCACCACAGAGAGGAGGTTTCCTAGGCCGTCCCGCCTTCTGCCGCCGTCGCCGGGCTGCGCCGCTCGAGCCCGGACGCGCCTCTGCGCTCCTCGCCGCTTCCACCCCCGCGGCCGCCGCTCCCCTCGACGTCCGCACGCACACCATGACGAAGAAAGAGAAGAAGTCCTTCAACCAGAGCCTGGCCGAGTGGAAGCTCTTCATCTACAACCCGACCACCGGAGAGTTCCTGGGGCGCACCGCCAAGAGCTGGGGTGAGCGGGCGGCGGTTGGGCGCCGGGGCCGGCCGCGGTCCGGGGGGCGCCGGGCGGGGTCGGGTGGGAAGGGAAGGCGGGAGGCGGCTCCCCGCGCGGGGGCCGCGGGAGCCGCCGCTGCCTCCGCCCGCAGCGGTTTTCGCCGCGGCCGCCAGACTCGAACGCGGGCGGCGGCGCCGGAGGAGCAGCGCGGCCCCATTCATTTCTCGCGGGGTCGGCGGCGGGCTAGCGAGGCTGCGGGGCCCGCTGGCAGCCGCCGCCGGGCCGCGCCGGTTCCTTCCTCCCTGCCGGGAGTGGGCCGCACGTGCTGCCCGGGCCTGCGGCGCCGGAAGCCGGTAAACCCTGTCCCGAACCCCGAGCGCGTGGGGGCTGAGCGCCCGGCCTTCTTTGTACGGAGCGCGCCGGCCCGGAGAGGCCTGGCGGAGGCGGCCAGCGGCGCCGAGCGGTTTGGGGAAGCCCGACCTTGCCCCACGCCCGGGGAGAGGAAATTTCCACTCCCGCCGCTATCTTGTGACTCGTCCACGCTGCCACCCCAGCTGGTCGGAAGAGTGTGAGTGTTAAGTGTGTGGTCTGCACTCATGTTTTAAGCACAGAAGTACACGGTACACGAAAGTGCACTTGAGTTTGGACAGTGAAAAGACCTTTTAAAAGGTTGCTTTCTCCCTAATTCCTTTTTAATGACACAGGTTTTCTTACCAACGTGCTTCATTGGGGGAAAGTAAATCCGGTCTGAATGGCACAGGTTTTTTTCCTGTGCCTTCAAAACGTGTGATGATTGAATTTGCTAGCAGTTTTCCTCTGCATGGGTTCTTTGTTTTAAAAGAAATATTTAAACCATCCGCCAGTGTGGTGCTGCTTTAGAGTGACTTTATTTTTTTGGAAAAATTATGTTTATATCTGAATAAGGACTAGTGCGCTTCCTCCTCCCCCCTTTACACTTAAGTAAACTAGTTTTTCTTTCCTTTTGAAAAATATTTAGTTAGTTGGTCATGACAGACCTTTTTTTCTGAGTGAGAATATTTCTAGAGTTGAGAACTATTCGGGCATGACATTGTCAAGAGAAGCACGAAGAGAGTAAATTTGCTCTGACTTAGAAAATAGACTGGCTGCTGCTTGAAATCGGCTCCTCCAGAGTGGAAAGGCGGCTTAAAGTCCTATCACAAGGTGAAAGGGGCCTTGGAGGTTTTTTAGCCCAAACAATGCTTTAGACACGAGAAAAATGAGCCCCAGAGAGGTTGCGTTTTTACTTTGTGTAAAATTACATATTCCAAAGAGCCAAGAAAAGAACCAGTTGTCCTTTAATCCTAGTCCAGCGGTGGTATTATTTTACAGATGCCTTGCCTAACTGCATGGTAATCACTCACGATTTTTTTTCGAATGGCTGTCTGTGGGGAACCCACTAATGTGATGAGGAAATAGATCTTGCATCTGGAATTAAATGGGGGAAAAAACTGTAAACAGTTATTATTCTTTCTAGAGTGTACTAACTTTTTCTGCTGAAGGAATTTTTGAGTGGTGGAGAGTGGTTAATTTGTGTAGACTACCTTTCTCAGTGCCTTCTCATTTCCAGTAATAAGTATCTGCACTTTGTGTTAGAATGACATTTCTTGGTGCAGGTTGTGCTCCTTATCTAACCTTTGTATTATATGCTTTTGGGGTAGAGATTTTATTTGGTACGTGCATTTAAATAGATAACACGCACAAATTGTCAGAGTATGCGGCATCATGTAAGGGCAGTGGGAGTAGTACAAGTAAAGTTGGGATTAGTTTGGAAGTATTAAGGCAAGACCTTTTTTTCAAAATCGAAAATATCAACAAATAGTAAATTTCTGGGTTTATTGTAATAGTAGTAAGCCAGCGGAGAATGGCGTAAATAGGAGAAAGCTATCCATAATCCTATCCCAATATAAGGGCGCTCACTCCAAGGAAATGCGGAGGAGTGGTGCCTGGAGGCTGAAATCCATACTCAGCTCACCGGGCTGTGTACCCTAGAGCATGGGGTGTGCCTGGAGAAAGCATATCTTCTTGTAGTTCTCAGAAAGGCAGTGTATGAGTGAGCTGCCTGATCTCATCACCCCAGAGACGTCCACTATTCATATTTTGGTATATGTCTGGGCAGACACTAAAAATGTGTATAATGTTATTATTAATTTTTTTTTAACAAAAAGAGATCATACCGTAAGTGTTGCTTTATAATCTTTTGAGTATATTGTGGGCATCTTCCCATGTTAATAAATAAAGACCTATATCACCACTTTTAATAGCTGGCTAGTGTTCCATTGTATAGTTAGACGTACTGGGATTTTTTTTTTTTTAAAGTTTACTAATGTGTACCATATGTATACATGGGAGATACCCAGGGTAATAGGAGTAACTCCTGATTTTTTTTTTAACCAGTACATATTGTATGTATTGGTCCCTCCTCCTCCCATTCCCTTCATCCTTGTACATTTTTGCAAATTTATTTCCTTGAGATATGTTTCTACTGGTGGAATTTCTGGGTTGTGGATAACATTATGTACGTTTTATATTCTGAAAACATGTTATAGGCTTTTTTTTTTAAACCTCATTAGTGCAAATTTTTTCTTTTAGTCGCTTTTGAAATTAATGGCGGGGGGGGAATTATTACATCTATTTTTCTTTTCTTTTTTTTTTTTTACATCTATTTTTGACCTAGGTAAATTTGCTGGGCTGCTGGCATATAAAGAAAACCTTTCTCTACCTCAAGGATTCTATAAAGACATTTAAGATGTTTCCTGATTTTATTTTTTACATTCAAGTCTTCAGTACATTTGTCCCATGTAATCTGAGGTTCCTCTCCAAGTGCATTATATATGTTAAAAACACATGTTTAAAAAGCAGTTTTGCAGTTTACCTTGGGAATAAAGTGAAAATACTACGTTTCATCTCATTGCCTGATTTAAAACAGCTGTGTGAAGAATTTGATTAGCTTCTTGTATATTTGGTTAATATGTAACACTTGGTTACAGCAGTTTCAAAATGCTTATATAAACGTACTTACCTCATTCCATCTTCACAACTTTCTACGCACACCATGTAGGTGATCAAAGTGTTCCTAAGAGCTGTTTTCTCAAGCTGGACAGTAAGGATGCATCAGGAATAAGTAGTTGCCTTTTACGAAAACACAGGACAAAGACAATTTAGCACCTTGTGGCTATGTTGCAGATATTAAACCTAAATGCATTACGTACAATTAGAGTAAAAGGCAGCTCAAAGATCATCTAGTGTTATTTAATTGTAGACAGTGGACCATGTGTTGCAGTTAACATTTTTAAAAATATTGAAATAGAATAGAAAAATTATCAAAGTTTATTCTGCCTAATAAGTTTATTCTAAGAGAAAATATCATTCTGTGAAACTTTTTGTATATTCAGATACCTTGATGTAAAATGTATTTCTCACTGTGGCTCACAATCAAGAAAAGGTTGAAAGCCACTAATCTAGCCCTGTGCCCTCATTTTCATATGTGAGAAAATTGAACCCACAGATCTGATCTGTCAGAATTCACTTACTCAGCTAGTGATAGAATCCTTGGCCTCAGACTCTCCAAGGACAGAGCTTTTTTTTTTTTTAAACATGATGTAATGTCATTTAATGACATCTGCTTGTGGGCTTCTTTGGAGTTCATTATCTTAAGGATATCTGTCAATAAATGCTTTATTTTAACATGGACCTAAAACTCAAGTTACTGATTCCAAGCAGGGTCAGGATTCTGGACCCAAACTACTAATATCTACATTTTGTTCACATGCTTCTCTTTTATTATAGGTCTCTTTTATTATAGGTCACTTTATATATGAAGTGCTGTTTTTTCAGTCACCTGCTCCCATTCTGGGTTATGCCTCAGTAAATGCTCTGCTTTGGAGATCAGGCTCCATCCCATCTTGGGTGTCTGACTGTAGGGGAGAAGGCAAGTGTGTTTATTTTCCCAGTTTTGTAAGGTATTCTTTGTCCTGTGGAGTGACATATTGAACTTTACAGAAATTTGCACTGTTGGGAAAGTAACAGGACTTGCCTTACCCTGTGTGCAGGCTATAAATATGAAGGGCAGTGGTGGGTGTGGCAGCGGCAGCAGCTGAGGCTAACCGAGCTGTCCCCCAGCAGGAGGCAGCACTTCTGGACTGCTAGTGGAAGGGAGGGAGGGGGCAAGCGTGTGTGTGATGTTCCAGATACCTTTGTAATTACAGTAGTATGTGCTTTACTGTGTTAAAGAGCAGCTTCCCCTCACCCCCGAAGTAATTCCATTTCTTTGAAATTGACTTTTGAATTTATATTTTTAGAATTAATTTAGTTGTATTAAAAGAAGTTTAAAAACCCTCCTGTCCTTAGTAACAACTTTACTGTGATTTATCATTGTGTTTGATTAAGGACCGTTTAACGCTTTTATGTTCCAAACACTTTTATTGAAATATGCCAAGAGTACATGGGCAGCACACATGTATGAGCAGGAAAAAAAATCACATGTACAATAATTTTTAAAAAGTGAAGGTTAATCTTAGGAGATATCAGTTCCCCTTCCCCTCCCCCTTTCGACTTCCGGCATTTCCATTATGGTTAAGCCTCTACTAACCTAGCATTTAAAAAAAAGGAATTGTGTAATAGGAAAAAAAAGTTAACTTTGGAAGATAAATATGTTCTAATTATGCATTCATTATATTGATTTTGAAGTAAAACCTGTCATCTTTAATCACATAGAGTAACCACTGTTAACATTTTCCTATGTATAAAGTTTTTTCAAATGTATAAATAAAATTTGAAAATACACAGATATACCTAGTTTGATCACTTAACGTTTAAGGGGAATGGTTTTTATTCCTCTGCCACTTTCTGTTGGGGTATCCCTGGCCCTCTCCATCACTTCTGTGGGGACTGTCCACACTTCCTGCTGGAACTTACATGTTCTGGTGGCTTTAGTTATTATCTCCATTTGAGACCCCCAAATCTGCATTTCTAGTCCCTAAGGCGTTTTTGTATTCTTATTACCAAATGCCTGTCAGAAATCTTCAGTTGGATGTTTCATGGGCACCTCTTCGAGTAACTCTGTTGCCCTCGGGGCTCCTTAGCATGACGTGCAGACTCTTTGCAGTCTGGTTGGCATATTTCTCCCCTGTCATCCCTGCTGTTCCATATAGTTCTCTCCCACTGCTTTTGGGCCTGTTTCCTAGCTTCCGAGCCCCTCCTTCCTTCAACTTGGCCTGGCTACTCAGATGTCAGCTGTGATGGCCTGATCTCTGGTAAACCTTTTCGAACCATTCTTTGCCTTGAGACTGGGTCAAGTGCTCCAGTGTATTCTATGATACCTTTTTCTAGTATAGTATTTATGACTTCAACAGTATTGTTGTTGCCCGCTTATTAGACATAAGCTTCTTATTCACATCTTACCCGTCTTGAATTCCCTAACACCTAGCCTGTTGCCCGGCACTTAGTGGGAATGTAATAAGAAGTGGTTGAATGAATGAACAGTATTATGAAATGTTTCCAGTCTAATTAAATGTAATTAGTCTTCTGCAACATTGTTTTTAATGTCTTTGATGGTTTTGGTGTATCATAGCATAATGGTTCACCCAGTGTTTGGACATTTTCCTTTTTTTTTTTTTTCCTTTTTGCTTCAGCACTGATGGTTTTCATAGTTCAGTGTTCAGAAAAAGCTTCCACTTAACTTTCTCAGGGAGACTGAGAAAGAGACTCAGCTGAGTTTGACATGCCCCGGTCGTGCATCTGATTAGGATAATTATCCAGGGTAATTATCCAGGCCTCCTGTGTCCTGCTTTATTGCTCTATTCTGCTTCTTATATGGCTCTTATGAGAACTTCATAAAGATTTTTTTTTCTTTTTAAACTTACCTGCTCTCAGATTTAATGGGGGTTTATTTAATAGTATCATCCTCTCCCTACAGGGTGCTATTTAACTAATAATATTTTTAAGAAGAATTCCCTAACTTAACAACCTCCCCATATCTGTTTAAACTTTGTTACTGAGTCATTGGTGGAGCTGGCTCTCATTTATGACTTCCTCCTAGTATTCTGCTGATGCCATGGTAAGGAATTGACCCTTGTCCACAGCACGAGGTACTTTTCTTTTGATGGTTTCTGGCCAGTTGGCAGTATCTGGTCCATAAAAGCGGCCCTTACCCCTACTCTGTACTTCTCTAGCCATTCCTTTCCTGGTTCTCTTGTTTCCTAGATGTAGATTTCCCAGGTGCTGTCTTTGGCCTTGTTTTTTTTTCATCTTCTTCATCTCATAAAACAATTGTAAAGATTACAACAAATTTTACTTCTTGGTTAACATCTCTCTGAGATTCCAGTTGCTTCTTGCATATCCCATAAACCTGAGAGTGAGGCTTAGACAACTCCAGTACCTTGTTTATCAACTGATAAACAGAGCTCTTTCCCCTTCCTCCACTGAAGTTGTGAGTTGCTTCTGTATTTGCAAGTTTTGAAGACTGTCACTACCATTTCTGTCATCTGGGCTCTGAACCTGGCCAAACCATGCCAGTTGTACTTCCATAACATCTCTTGAATCTCTTGGTGACCCACACCCTCATTACCACTGCTACAGTTAATTCAGGAATTAATTTTCTCTGACCTACTCACCACTGCCCCACCTCACCCCACCCTCCAGTATCTTGTGAAAACAGGCATTCAGAGGGAGCCCAGGGTGCTTGTTTTTCCTAGCTTCATAATGCTAACCACCTGTTGCACATTGCAGAGCCCTCAATATTCCCACCAACCCTGCCCCACTTTTTCAGGATCTGGTAGTGCCTTTTCTTGTAAATTCTCTGATTAAAAAACTTAAAGCACTAGATGAAAATCTTTTGTAAATTTCTTTCAAAATTGGTCCTAGTTTAAAGAGACCACTGGCTTTCCAACTTTTATCTGCTGCTTATAAAAAGTGTAGTGTTGTTGACCGGGGAAGTTAGGCTCTTCTGGTGCAGCCCCAGAAAGATCCAAGGAATCAGTTAGAATCATTGTGACCTAAACCAGTGTAACTTCACTGCTATCAGATTATTTCTAAGGCTGCAGCTTTGGTCAAGCTACTGCCTATACCCCAAAGCTGTTGGGATCCCCACTGCTTTCAGAAGGTTTAAATCAGTTCCAGACAGCCTGGTATTCCGGATATATTACATATTGGCTTAGAACTACATTTCCAACCTTATATAATATGTCATTTTACACCCTGCTCCCTGTACACCACATGTCATAGCCAAATGGGTATGTCTAAGGCCTCTTGGTCTGGAATGCCCCGCTCATTCCCTCTCCCGTGCCCTTCATTCTCTGCATCATAAATTCTCCCCTGCTTCATAGATCTAGTGCCCTCTCTGCGATAAGCCTTCTCGGACTTGCCCAGGTGAAAATAATACATTTATCGTCTATAACACCTAAAAATTTTGTATCCTGGATTAGAGTTGTTTATATACGTTGCTCCCACTAGCTGGATGTTCTCCCAGAGCAGGAATCACAGGTGCATTTTATGTCCCTACAACGCCTAGCACATAGTAAGCACTTACTATTTTTTTGATGAATAAATTGTCATTTAGTCAGTTTCCACTTGTGATTCACCTGGTCGTTGGGCTAAAGTTGAGAGTATTTTGATTAATTGGTATAGCTCCACACTATAAAAGTCTTGTTTGTGGAGAAACTTGTTCATCATTCCCCTCAGCTCACCATGATTCTGTTCCACTAAATTTCTAATTCATTGAAGTTTCCAGATAGGGCATCGTAGTCAAAGTGAGCCTGTGGGCCTATGTATTTTTGCTTGATAAGTCTTAGAAATTTACCAGTATACTGAGAAGATGATCAGACTAGGATTCAGAATATAGACCTGAATTAGAATTCTACATCTCCATCTAAGCTTAGATAAGTCATTAAAAATCTCTTGGTCTTAGTTTCCTCTGTAAGGGAGAAGTTGCACGAGATAGTTTCAGATGTCACATTGGAATGAAAATCAAGGCCTATATAAATGCTTTTGAACAGGAGGCTGCAAACTTTTTCCTTAAAGGACCAGATAATATTTTAGGCTTTGCCAGGAATACAGTATGTGTTGCAGCTACTCAACTCTGCTGTTAGTAGCTTGAAAGCGGCCGTAAACAATATGTTTACTAGTGGCCTAGCTGCGTTTCAGTATTTTATTTACAAAAACAGGCAGCAGCCATGATTTGCTGACCTATGCTTTAGAAGTTAGTTAGTGGTCAGCGTAGGCTAATCCAAGAAACCTGAACGTGTCTTAAATGGAATGTGGACTCTTGGCTTTGTTTTTTTTCATATGACAAAAGTAACTTCATTATTTGAGTTTTTATAGTACAGATGTGAATAGTCAATAAGTCCACTGTCATCCTCAGCTTCTTCCCTGGGTAACCACTGTTACCTGTCATACTTTTTAAAACATATGTGGTATATCCACTTTGGATAAAGGTCTAACAATTTACTGTACAAGTAAATATACACTTACCCCATGACCCCCAGCAGTTTACCCAAGAGAAATGAAAACATATGTCCACAAAAATACACAAAATATTCATAGTAGCTCCAAACTGGAAAGAGCCCAGGTGTCCGGCAGTAGAATGGATAAACAAACCAGTGTCCACACAGTGGAATACTACTCAACAGTAAAAAGGAGCAAACTACAGGTAACACAAAACATGGGTGAATCCCACAATTAGGCTGAGCAGAAAAGAAGCTTTACCAAAGAGAATATACTATATAATTTCATTTCTTTGAAATTCTAAATCAAGCAATACTTACCTATGCTGGGGAAAAGCCCAGAATGGTGTTTGCCTCTAGGATGGTGGTCATGGGGATTGACTGGGAAGGGGCATGAGAACTTTATAGGGTGTTGGCAATGTTCTGTATCTTGATAGCTGTTTGAATCATAGAGGTGAATGTATTTCTAAACAACCGTGTCATGGTACCTTGGAGATTTGTGTATTTTGCTGAATGCAATTTTCCCTCAATTTTAGTTAATATAATGTTGAAGTATTTAGGGGTTAAGTGTACTGACATCTGCAACTTGAAATTCTTAAAAAAAAAAATAGACGGTGAATAGATAAGAGGTAAATACAGTAGACTTTACTGTAGAATCTAGGTGGGGTTTATGCGTGTTCACTTACATTTCTTTTAACTTTTCTGTGTATTTGTAAGTATTCCTAATTGGATATTGGAGAAGAAAGAATACATGAATATATTGTTTCTCTTCACTGCCTTCTACCAGTCGCAGTCTTTCCCACAGATAATGATTGCTTATCAGTTTTCCTACCAGTCCTTTTTCAACACACTTACATATGTGTATATGTATGTATGTGTGTGTGTGTATGTATATGAGTATATATGGACTATGTAGGAATAATTAATTTTCCACTTTTACATGAGTAATAGGAAGAATGTATGTTCTAGAACTTGCTTTTTTTCACTTAATATGTCTTGACTGTTTCCATGTCTCTGTCTCTCTCTCCCCGCCATTTATTTATCTCATTCCTTTGAGTCATTGCATAATATTCCATAGTGTAGGGATATATATCCAAGATATATATATATTTCTTTGTGATGAATATTTAGTTGTTTGCAATTTTTCTCTTGCAAATTGTGCAGTGCATGTGTGCAACTATTTATCCAGGGTAGTCACTGAGAAATGGAATCACCAGTTTATAGTATATGTTTATTTTTATATTAATTTATTGTCCTCCAGTAAAGCTGTACCAGTGTATACTCTCACCAGCAGGGATCAAATTACCTGTTTCCCTTCAACTTTCTGAGCATTGGTTATCATCACTCTTTAAAAATTTTTGCCAGTTTGTTGGGATGCTGGTGTCTTGGTTGGTTTAATTTGCAGTGTCTCTGATAATTGCAATTTATGTTTGCTCAGTTTTCGTTTCTTTACAGCGACCTGCTCGTCTTTTTGCTGTCTTTTGTCTCTTAATTCTTTTATTTTAAAAATTGTACTTGTTTAAATAAATATTATTACAAATTTAACAGTCTTTTATAGGCTGTTCCTGATCACTTATCTCAAAATATATTGAATAGTCCATCATTTTCTCACTGATTTGAAGTGCCCGCTTTGTTACGTGGATTTTATATGGATCCTTTCTTGATTATTGTTATGTTTTGTTATTAATCTGTATCTCTGTTCCTGTGTCATTATCACTCTATAGCGTGTAAGCTCTATGTAAGCATTTAAAATAAAATAAATTTGTGAAATCTGTGCGAGTACTGTCTGTTTAGTTTTGGTATCTGGAGAGTGCTAGCCTTATAAAGATTTAGGTAACTTACGGAGCAAACAAAAAGGACAGCTCGTGTGTAGAGAAAGAATCTACTTGAAAATTGGGAGAACTAAAGCCATTTGGACATTGTGTCTCTTTTAGGGATAGAGCTCTTTATTTCTTGTAACAACTTCTGATTTGAATATGTTTATTTTCTTTAAAAATCATATATTTCATCTATTTTCGAACTTACTAGTTGGAAATTGGTTTTATTGGTAAAATTAATGATTTTTTTTTGCATTTGTTTCCATTAACTTGTGCTTGTATCTTAAATCTCCTACTTTCCTTGAATTTATTTTACTCTTGAATTTAAAACCTGGCTTTTTTGGTTAGTCTGGTTTTTTAGTGAATGCGTATAAGGCTCTGGATTTTCCTTTGTGTTCTGCTTTGGCTACATGATTGTTTTGAATTTTGAATGTTTTGGGTTTTGTTGTCATTTTAATCCAAAGGTTATTTAGCAGTCCATTTTCTAAATTTTTGTTATACTTCTCTAACATACTTTGATTTTGAAAAATGTGGCCTTGATTTTTTTTTTTTTAAGTTATTTTTTATTTTGTTTTGGTTTGGTTTTTTTGAAATTTAAGTCATGGTCAGTTTCGAGGCAATGTTCCAGGTTTATAAAGAGTATATTTTCTGGTGACTACAAAGTTTTACATATATTAAATAACTATTAGTTGTGTTTTTAAAATATTATCCTTTTTGTTATTGTTTACCTGATCTGTGGATTTCTGGAAGAGGTACGTTAAAATCTCTACAGATGATTGTGATAAATTTTGCTTTACATATCTAAAGCCACTTAGCATCACAAATGTTCATGGCTTTATGCTGTATCTTCTTGATGTGTTTTGTTTACTTTTTATTAATAGAGAATATCTTTGCTTTGTTAATACCTTTTGACTTGAATTCTAAATAGTTTGCTTTCAGGAATAATGCCACTTCTACATCTCTTTTTGTTAGCCAAGATCTACTTTATTTTCAACCAGTATGTGTTATAATTTTAGGTTTTTGTCTATAAATAGCATTTATTTATAGTGCTATAAGGTTTTCTTTAACCCACTTTGAGAATGTCTTTTATTAGACTACTATTAAATTATTCCTACCTTAATATTTTTGGGATTTTAACTTGTTATTAAATTAAAATCAAATTTGAACTGTGTAAAATACAGACTAATGTAGTGGCAAAGGAGATCATTGGCTGGCTGAAGGATGTACAGATTGCACACGGGCACAAGGAACCTTTCAGAGGTGATAGAAATGTTCTGTATCATTAGTGTAGTGGTGGTTTCACAATACATGCAACTGTCTACTCATTGGGACTGTGCACTTGGAATCAATGAAAATTATTGTATGTAAGTTATTCCTCAGACATGAAAAGGAGAAGAAATTAAAATCAACACTTACTTAGATGTTACCAGCAAGTCTTACTGGTTTCTTTGCTCACCATTGCTTTATATATTTTTCTTGTCTTAGATTTTTAAAGAAAACTTTAAAAAATGAAAAATGTACAATTATATTAGCTTTTTCTAGAATTTAGTCTGTGAACTTTGTCCTTTTTTTTCAGATTAGATAATATATAAGTTTTTCTTCCAAAACGAAGGAAATGAAGACAGTGTAGCTAAAACTTAAAGCCTCCTCAGTTTGGAATATACTGTTTTATTTTTGGCTGATGAGATATCTGTCAGTCATATTTCTCTGCTCTAGGTAAAACCCGTTTTATCTTTTTAGAAGCTTTAAGAAATTTTCACTTTATTTTTAGTATTCTGAAATTTTACCTTTTTCTATCTAGGTATAGGGTATTTTCTAATATTTTTCAGTCTTTTCCAATCTAGACACAAAATGTGTTATTTCTTTGGGCATTCCTCCCCATCCCCTTTTCTGTGGAATTCCTGTTAGATTTATTGATATTATGGTTCTGTCTCCCATGTGTCAACAAGCTCCATACACACTCCCTGTCTTTTTGCCCAGTATTGTAAAACACCTTGGTTTGATCTTTTAGCTCACTGAATTTTTCTTTGGCTTGGCTAGTTCTCTAGGTTAGGCCTTCTTCCAAATTTTTGTTTTTTAAATAGCTTTATTGAGGTATAATTGTGACATATGGTAAACTGCACGTATTTAAAATTAAAATGTATAACTTGAGTTTTGATGTGTATTCACCTATATGCATATACATCTATTGTACCCATGGAACTATCACTCTAATCAAGGTAATGAAAATATTCATCACTCCCCAGATTTCCTCTTTCCCATTTGTAATCCTTTTCTTTCCCTACCGCCCCAGTATCCAGGCAAAAATAGATCTGCTTTTTGACAGTTTAGATTAGTTTGTATTTTCTGAAACTTTAAATGCATGGAATCATGTAGCGTGTTCTCTTTGGGGTCAGGAGTGCTGAGTTGTTTCATTCAGCACAGTTACTTTGAGAAGTAGTTCATGAATAGTATTCCATTGTATTATATGCCAGAATTTATTTATTAATTCATCTGTTGATGTGCTTTTGGGTTGTTGGAGTTTTTAGTGATTACAAATAAAGCATTTACGAATATTCATATACTTCTGCGAACGTGTGCTTTCATTTTTCTTGGTTAGATATCTAGGAATGGATTGGCTGGATCCTATCATAGGTATATGCTACTAACTTTTCAAAAAATTGTTTTCCGAAATCGGTTTTTGTTTTGGCACATTCCCACCAGCAGTGTATTAGAGTGTCAGCTGCTCCGCTCCTAGATCATCACTTGGTATGGTCAGTCTTTAGAATGTAGTGGTTTTGATTTGCCCTTCCTGGATAGCTAGTGATGTTGAGTATGTTTTCATGAGCTTTATTGTTTTGCAATTCTCATTACATCTTTGATGAAGTTTCTGTTCAAAACTTTTGTCCATGTTTTAGAAATTTGTTTTGTTGTAAGAGTTCTTTATATATTCTAGATTGCAAATAAGTAATTTATTGGTTTCATATTATGCAAAATATTTTTCCCAGTCTTTGGTTTGCTTTTTTGTTAGGTGTCTGGATTTTTTTTTATTATTATTTGACTCTTCTCCAGTTCAGCTATCTACTAAGTTTTAAAATTTTAACAATCAGAATATGAAATCAGATTTTGAAAAATTATCCTCTTACCTTATACTCTGTATTTTAATTATACTCATGCTACCCCCCCTGGTTCTGTACCCTGTTACAACCCAGTTTTTTCAGGCATTACTTTCTTTGTTGCATTTGATACTTTATTGGATTAGTTTTTCTTCTCAGTATTTTGTAATTATTGGTTCTCTGCACCTCCTCTTTGTATTTAGACTTCCCTGTCATAGCATTCAGGGATGAGGCATAGGTAGCCAAGAGCTGGTCAGGTATGGAGATTCTCTGTGGAGAGATTTAGATTTTTACCAACCCATCCAGGACCTTGCCCAGCTTTTATCCCAAACCCCAGTGTTCCCTTCTTCATAGCATGTACAAAAATTAACACACAGTGGATCAAAGACCCAAACTTAAAGAGCTAAAACTAAAAATTCTTAGAAGAAAATATAATTACAAGTCTTCATGACTTTGGATTAGGCAGTGGTGTTTTCGATATGATACCAAAAGTCAAGCAACCAAGGAGAAAAATAGATAAGTTGGACTTCCTTGAGATTAAGAACTTCTCTGCTTTAAAGGACACTGTCGGCGCCCAGCGGGGTGTGGCGTCCGAGCAAGGCGGGCATCAGCTGGCGGCCAGTGCTGGGTCCTGGGCTGGGGCCGAGAGCCAGGGCAGGCAGGGCCACTTTCTGCAGCTCGCTGGCCGCGACGACGGCGCAGGCGCCAGCGAGGCCCGTGGGGAGTGGCGGCGCAGCCAGGCGGGTGAGACCGTCGCCCGGGCCCTGGCCCGCGCTCTACCGGAGCGATGCTTTCCGCGCTCGGGGAGCTGGTGCAGTTGCTGGGCTTCGCGCCCTTCGAGGTCTTCGTGCACCTGATGGCCCTGTCGGTGTTCGTGCTGCTGGCCCTGCGTGTGGACGGCCTGGCTCCGGGCCTCTCCTGGTGGAACGTGTTCGTGCCCTTCTTCGCTGCTGACCGGCTCAGCACCAACTTCACTACTGTCGTCTCCGTGCACCTCTTCCAGGTCGGCGAGAAGCGGCTGGCCGTGCTCCACCTTTTCTGGGTCCTCACGGTTCTTAGCCTGAAGTTCGTCTTCGAGATGTTGTTGTGCCAGAAGCTGGTGGAGCAGACTCGGGAGCTCTGGTTCGGCCTGATCACGTCTCCGGTCTTCATTCTCCTGCAGCTTCTCATGATCCCTGCCCGCCGGTCAACTAGGCTCGCAGAAGAAAAGCTAGAATGCGGGGCCCCACGCTGAGGTCCCACCTCCGCCACACCAGAGGAGGAGGAGTCTTGGTCTGAAAGCCACCTTGTGCCCTGCTGAGTGCCCAGCTTCCTCTCTAAAAGTCATGTCTGAAATTGTTCCCTCAGCAGGGCTGAAAAGAGCAGCCTTGATTCTTAAAACGTATTCCCTCTTATTTCATGCTTTGAATAGCTAATCTTGAATTGAGATCCTGAGAAGGCCAGACAGTCCTGAACTCCTCTGACAGTTGGAAACCGCATATAAGTAAAATGTCCTGATGGGCTCTGAGTATTATCATGGATCCTGGGAAAGTACCCACTGTGCAAAGGCTGCAAAGCTGGACTCGGGATTTCCCCAGGCCAACAGTGCTGACCTGAGAGCTTACTGTCCCATCCCGCCAGACAAGACTTCCTTAGATGCTTGAGCTCTAAAAAGTGTCACCAGGCAGACAGGAGTATGTTGAATAAGCATGAGCAGGACCCTATCTGGGTATCTGTCACCTGAGAAAAGAACTTGCTTTCAGGGCACTGCTTGGTTTCCTATCCCAGCAGATTTCAGCGTCACAACTTTCCCACCACCTCGTGGCCAGCACTGTTAGCGCACCTGAGACCTTTAGGCCACCCTAAGGGACTAGAGAGAGAAATAGGTGCTCTGATGTGCATAGCCATTGAGACCTACACATGGGAAGTTTGCAGGTGGTCTCAGCCCGCACCTGTTGGCCTAAGGGCTTTGGTTTGGTGCCAGTCGGGTGCCAAATGAGAACATTTGCTGAGATAAAAATAAAATAAGAATGTTTTGCTGAAAAAAATAATAATAAAGGACACTGTCATGAAAGTGAAAAGACAACCCACAGAATGGGAGAAAATAATTGAACATCATGTATCTGATAAGAGGCTTGTGCTTATAATATATAAAGAACTCTTAGAACTCAATAAAAAGACAACCCAATTTAAAAATGGGCCAAGGATCTGAATAGACAGTTCTCTAAAGAAGGTACGAATGACCAATAAGCTCATGAAAAAATGCTCAACATCATTAGTCATTAGGGAAATGCAAATTAAACCCACTAGGAAGTATTAATGAGAATGTGGAGAAATTGGAATCCTGCTGGTGGGAATGTAGAATGTTGTAGATGCTTTGGAAAATAGTCTGGTACTTAACTCAAAATACTAAACAGAATTACCATATGATCAAGCAGTTCCACTCATAGGTGAATGAAATGTGAATTATACCTCAATAAATAGCTCCTTATAAAAATTTGAATATACAAAGGACTTTAAATTTGTACTTGTCCATATAATTGATTTTTTAAAAAATTATACCTGCCTCTGCTTTAATTTATTTTTAACTATAAACAGGTTATTAATTTATTTACCAAGGGGAAGTTGTTTCTCATCAGAATTCTCTGAGGATAAGGCATAGTCTTTCTATTGTCTGGGTACCCTCAGGTAACTAGGAAGTTTGCAGAAGTAGGGAGTCAGATCACACGGTCTCAGTGTGTTGAACGGGTGTGGATGTCCAGGCCTTGATGAAGCCTAATGACTTACCTGTTCCCTGCTTACATTAACTAGCGCTGAGGCAGACATGGCACACTGAACAGGTCCCATCTGCACTACCTATTACTCAGGTAGGGTAGCTCAATTTGTTTCATCCCTGTCATTGTCAGGAATGCATCTGAGTAAA
Source organism: Stenella coeruleoalba (assembly GCF_951394435.1). Taxonomy (NCBI): domain Eukaryota; kingdom Metazoa; phylum Chordata; class Mammalia; order Artiodactyla; family Delphinidae; genus Stenella; species Stenella coeruleoalba. The sequence continues at coordinate 25,474,496 of NC_137150.1, read as the reverse complement.
TAACTGCAAGATACTGATACATAAGAACAGCAGTTTACAACGTCTGTTTTTATTTTCAGGTATTTTTTTTCTTAGTGTAGGAGAAAGGCGGTTAAGTTGATAAAGTACTGCCACCCTTGTGAGTGGGCTTTCATATGTGGTTTTTACAAGTGAGATTAATTTTAGTTTTTAAATGTTAAGTTTGTTCTTGGCGAGAGGATCTTATCAAGCAGGGGAAATTGGCTTCAGTGCTGAAAATCACTTATCTACTTGGTACACTCCCTACATTCAAAATTGACTTAATGGCCACTAGTACATGGCATCAGGTTTGGGACATGGCTGTTAATCTGTGTATCTATTTTATAAACCTAACTTTTTTTTTTTTTGAGATTTTTTTGATGTGGACCATTTTTAAAGTCTTTATTGAATTTGCTACAATATTGCTTCTATTTTGGGTTTTTTTTTTTTTTGGCCCCGAGGCATGTGGGATCTTAGCTCCCCGACCAGGGATGGAACCCGCACCCTCTGCCTTGGAAGGTGAAGTCTTAATCGCTGGACCACCAGGGAAGTCCCAACCCAACTCTTTATAGGAAGTTTTTACACTTCTCTTCGTGTTTGCTATATGTTCATTTGCTTTGTAACCATTTTTATAAATCTGCTTTATATTATTTTTCCTGAAAATTTAAAATCAAATTTGAAAATGGTAAGCATATTTTCAGATGACTTTGAAACACCGCTAAATAATTAAACTCCTGGCACTTCTGTTTTAAACTTCTCCAGTTTAATATCTACTGCGTCAGTTGACAAACTACTGTGGCCTCAGTCTGCCTGCTCTGTAAGTGAGGCTTTATTGGATGGAACACATCCCCCACTCCTTATCACATTTATATATTTGTACCCTGGTCTGCTCTGTGGAGGAGTTTATCCATTAGTTCCTACAAATACCCAGATCTGAAAGAATGGTTTTTGTTCTGTATCTCATTAAACCATCCTTTGGGCTTTGCACGTATTTCATCTACCTCTGTAGTAAACTGATCACTTCTTTGAGATTGGTCTTCCTTTGTGTTTCTGCAACAGGATCACTCTGTGTGATAGGGAAGTGATGCTGTCTGGAGGCGACATCCTGTGCTCCTTTCTTCCTTCTGTCCTTTCGCTCCCTATTTTGGCCTCCTGGTAATTGGGGCAGGGGGAGGACGGGGAATGCTGGTCTAAATTAAAATGAAATTGCTTTAACTGTTTCCCCTTTGCTTAAAAAAAGGGGAGGCAGTTTCCTGGCCCGCAGGTAACAAATGAAAGTTATCTAGCTTTTGCCACAATCTGTTTCGGGGTCACAGGGTCTTTTGAGCATCACAAGAATGTTGTAGAGCCAGTCTGCAGAAGAAAAATGGGTATATTCAGAACTGTATTATTACAGAAGTCATAGAAGCTCTGAAGTTAATCCTTCTGGGGATGAGTGAGGGTGAAGGGTCCATAGATTCCAGGTTAGGAACCCCTGCTCTAGCCCTTCTGCTAGGACAAATATTAATAAGCAGGTTTATGTTAAGACTGGAAAATGAAGCTGATGTTAATTCAACTTTGGGGAATTAAGTGTTCTTTACTGTTGCTGTAACTGAGGATTTATTGAATATTCTTTGATCAGGTTTTTTTTTGGCTGTGCTGCGTGGCATGTGGGATCTTAGCTCCCCAACCGGGAATCCAACCCGTGCCCTCTGCATTGGAAGCACGGAGTCTTAACCATTGGACTGCCAGGGAAGTCCCTTTGATCAGTTTTTAAATGTTCAAATATAAATGTGTGACGTTAACAATATATTCTAGTATATAATCTTGATGGTGACCACTTACGATGTTAGATCTTTGAATACAGACATTTGAGAAAAATATAGATGTTCACAAAATAAATCACTGGCTTAGGATAGATCTTAGTGTTTCCAGATTGTGAAGAAAAAAAAGTTAAGCCCTTGATGTTGAAACTTGCGTCTGCCAGCTCTTGCTGCGTGCTTAGCGGGGAGTTGTCAAGTCCCACTGGTTGGGATGCTCCTCTCTTCACTTCTGCATGATGCTTCCACTCAACCAGTGTTTCCTAAACTTTATTCATTGATACCAGCTTCATGATTTACCTTCTCTGCATGTTTCCTGGCTATTCTCTAAATCAGCTCACTTTTTAAAACCCAAATTTATGCTAATAATTACTGTGAAATACAGGGTTGATGTGCTAATTCTTTTTTTTTTTTTTTTTTTTTTTGGCCGCCTGTGAGGCATGTAGAACTTCCCCTAGGATTGAACCCATGGCTCCTGTAGTGGAAGCACGGAGTCTTAACCACTGGGCCACTGGGGAAGTCCTATGTGTTAATTTTTTTGTTTGTCACATATACATACTGGGGTTTTTGTCCAACCTAAAATCATCTTTCTTCTTTCTAGAGAGCATTAACTCCATTTCGGGAAATACTCCCTTATGTGCTGGAATTTTAAAGCTCTGATCTTGAATCAGTGTGATCTGTGGAAGCTACTTGTAGTTGGAAGTATCAGAGGAGAGGAGGGGGTCACAGGATGTGGGTGGGTGCTGCCTGCTGAAATACCCCTTGCTTGGGCAAATTCATATCGCTCTGAATATGAAGATACTTGGCTGTGTGCATGGCAAAGCTTGGAGTTCTAGCCTTGCAATGATGGGTCTGTTTTTTTACCCTGGCCACATCACTCACACACACACACACACACACACACACACACACACACACACACACACACACACACACACACACACACACACACACACACACACACAATGTGTATATCTTCAACTTGATGAGTTTTATTTTCTTTTACAGGTTTGATCTTGCTCTTCTACCTAGTCTTTTATGGGTTCCTGGCTGCACTCTTTACATTCACAATGTGGGCTATGCTTCAAACTCTGAACGATGAGGTTCCAAAATATCGTGACCAGATTCCTAGTCCAGGTAATTAATTATGTTGTGATTATCATGGCTTCTAACAAAATTGGGTTATACTTTTATCTTCTCCGTAAGTCTGTATTACATAGCCAGTAGAAGATGTTAAACTTTAGGGTTAGATAATGTGAAAGTTTTGATTTTGTTTGTTGTTTAATATTTACATAGTGATATAAAGACCTTTAATATTTACATACTGATATAAAAACCTTTAATATTTACACAGTGATACAAAACCCTGGCTGATAAATCTTGAGTCTTTTGCCAAGAGTAAGCGGAAATGAATATTGAGAGTTAAAGTGAAGCCAGATTGATGAATATAGTTATAGTTATGAATGGTGTTTATGAATATTGTGTAGTAATTTCACTTTGCTCTGAGTAATTTACTTATGAAGTATATATTTCAGCTCTGGTGTGGGTTAGAGCATTGGTCTTGTAAAATACATGCTTCATGTTTTTGTTTGTTTGTTTGTTTGTTTTTTTGCGGTACACGGGCCTCTCACTGTTGTGGCCTCTCCCATTGCGGAGCACAGGCTCCGGACGCGCAGGCTCAGTGGCCATGGCTCACGGGCCCAGCCGCTACCCGGCATGTGGGATCTTCCCGGACCGGGGCACGAACCCGTGTCCCCTGCATTGGCAGGTGGACTCTCAACCACTGCGCCACCAAGGAAGCCCCATGCTTCGTGTTTTTAATTGCTTAGTGTGGAAATGGTAAGAAGTCAATAGAGAATAAAATGAGTATACTCTTAATATGTTGAATTATTCTCTATTGATTGTCTTAGGGAAAAAAATTTCCTCTAGGATACTGGAGAATGTACCTTCGTACGGAAGAAAATCTTAACCTGGAGCACTTGTTTAAGTCACATTTTCTCCTTCCTGATTTTATTCTTTTTAAACAGTTGGTCTTTGAATGTTAGCTGCGCTTTTGTTGGTGCACACGGCCCTTGTCCTCAAAGTGCTAGTAAATAACAATAATGTGCAGAACTCCAGCGTATCTAATTCCCAGAAATATAAACAACGTCCAGAGATGCCAGCAAAGGGACGGCTCTCCATGGAGGAGCGTGATTTGGGCAGCAGGCAGAGTGGGCATGCAGGCCAGGGAAGGTGGGAGTCTGCAGCAGGAGGTTTCTGTCTGCAGCAGTGGTTCTCTTCCAGCAGTGATTTGCCCCCCAAGGCCATTCAGCACTGTCTGGAGACATTTTTGGTTGTCACAACTGCAGATGTGCTACTGTGAGTAGAGGCCAGGGGTGCTGCTAAACATCCCTATAGTGCATGGGACAACCTCCCACAACAAAGAATCATCTAGTTCAGAATGTCATTAGGCCCACGGCTGAGGAACCCTAGCCTAGATCCTTGGCCACTGCATGGACTTCTCAGCTATATCAGCAGCGAGATTGAACCAGTTTCCCCAACCAGTTTTCTTAAAAAGTTTGTTCTAATGGCTTTTTCCTTTGTTTGCAGCTAATATTTATCTAAATATCATGAATAACTCTTTTGGTCTATTTGACCATGTATCTGAGACCAGCTCCATGCTAATTTTTTCCTCATCTTTCATTGTAGCCCTGTTTTCTTTCTACCTAGATGAATTCTAAGATAATTATTTCTCTTGCTGCCTTAAGTTATGTGACTATTACTGTTGAACATAAGCTGATCTATTTCAGAAATATTAAACCATTTATAATTTCATGAATAATAAAAGCAGTAAAATGTGTTCAATATACTTTTTTAAGTATATAATTTTAAACTGAGTTCCTTAAAATCATTCACCAAGTGTATTATAGTACTTAAAAACTTAATATTAGTTCAAATAAACAAATATATATGCACACGTATTCATATTATATATCAATATAATATTAGATGAATGTATACTAGTTTGTTAAATATGATTTTCTCTTCATAAAGGAATTATGGGTAATTAAATTTTATTTCTACTTCTTTTTTCTAAGGTTTTTTTTTTTTTTAACAATGACCATATTCAAGTGTTTTTTTTTTTTTTTTTTTTTTTGCGGTACGCGGGCCTCTCACTGTTGCGGCCTCTCCCGTTGCGGAGCACAGGCTCCAGACGCGCAGGCTCAGTGGCCATGGCTCACGGGCCCAGCCGCTCCGTGGCATGTGGGATCTTCCCGGACCGGGGCACAAACCCGCGTCCCCTGCATCAGCAGGTGGACTCTCAACCACTCCGCCACCAGGGAGGCCCTAAGTTTTATATTTTTAAATGGCATCATTTCAATAATGTATTTGCACCTGGTAAAATAAATGCTAGTTTGAAATTGGTATGTGTATTAACATATACATGCATATGATATAAACACGTACCATCCATGCACACCCCTATAGATGCACACACATGCATACACACATATTCATGCTCCAGTGGTTTAAATTATAAAGACGTAAGAGTTACTGTAGTTTTCACATTCTGTTGATGTTCATGGTTTGGGGTAAGCCAAGACTTTATTTGGAGGACGTAGGTGTACTGCGTCAAAAAATGCAGCCATACGGCACATTCCTGCTGTGTTTTTTTTTTACTTAAGAGTTTCAAACAGGCTGTTAAATGAACTAAGGCTCCAAGAGCATTGCTCAGCAAGATCTAAGAAGTAACTTGTATCAGAAACTCAGTTTTAGACATTCTGGTCTACAGAGTTTTTGTAAATTGAGTCATTTAAAACTTCCCACAGAAATAAGTCATGTTAAAGGAATGTAATCTTTTTTTTATAAAGCACAGACATTTTCATATTTTTCTTTAAAATTTCTTTCAAACTGGATGTTTTATTAAAAGTTGGGTTTTTCTTAAAGTTGGGTGTTTTTATACAGTTATGTATAAGCTGCCTTGATTCTGTTACTTTTTCACTTACAGTATATTATTTCTTGTTCCTTCTGTAAAACCTTAAAAATGGAAACATACAATTTCAGACATACACAGATGGTCACTTCATATACTGGATGGTCAGGTTTTATTTCTACATTGAACATTTTTATTAAAAAGTCAGAAAGTTACTATTGATTTTGTAGTAGGTGGAGGGGTAAGGAAAAATAGGCATATGAGATCCTCCAAATCCAAGTGATCTGGTATGTTGAGATAGTAGGTGAATGGGGAATCTAATTGGGGCTCTTTTGTGCTGTATATGGAATAAGATTTGCTCTGCCATTTGGGAACATTGAGTGTTTCATCATAGTTGAGTAGCATCGGATCTATTGTAGTTTAACTCAAGAACCATGCAGATCAACAAAGGCAAGTATTTAGGATTTGAAAGAAACTGGGTTTGATCTAAAACGAATTAGATGTCTATGAGCAGCAATTTTTTTTTTTTTTTGGCTGCATTGGGTCTTCATTGCTGTGCACAGGCTTTCTCTAGTTGCAAACAGCAAAAGCAATTTTAATGAAAACTAAAACAACCTTGTTATTTATTTTCAGATTCAATGCAAGGCTTATCTATAATAACTTTGATATATGGGGAATGTTTAGAAACTAGTGAGAATTTTAGGATTTTTTTGTTTAAGCCTTTGTGCAAGGCTGAATGTAGATCTAATGCTTTTAAATTAAACAATTTTTTTTATGAAGTAGAGTTGATTTACAATGCTGTGCCAATCTCTGCTGTACAGCACAGTGACTCAGTTATACATGTACAGACACACTTTTGATCTAATGCTTTTAAATCAAGGAAAGCTTAAAGTTGGAAGCCTGATTGTTAGAGATAAATAGGCTTACATTTTCTGTTAATAAACTCATGCAAACATATTCTATATACATGGGTGTTGATTGCTAATGTGAAATTGTTGGTGGTTATGCGTCAGTTCAGTATGAGAAAACCACATTTTAGTTATCGAGCAGTGTTTATTATTGAAGGAAGAATATTTAACTGTAGAGTTAAAATTGTATAGGCCTCTTTCACTGAATAAGGTAAGCTTTCTTTACGAATGTTTTCATACAGTTGTAATTTGAATGACAAAGTGCTTAGATTTTGATTTGCTAAAATTTTCTCTATATTAATGGCAAATTGGCAAAACCTAAAAATATTTAATAGAAAATGAATGTAGAAAGTACAAAGGAAAACTTGCATCTTTTAAATTAAGGAACAGAGCAATTCTAACTAAGATTTAGAGGAGGTTTCTAATTGGTAATGTCCGAGGTGATTGTGAAGATGTGGAATTTTTTCATTTTAGATGTCTCTTCGTAGTCAGATAGAAGTGGGAGGTTCTTGATAATTTCAACCTACCTGTGAAAACAATTTCCACAAAATTTACTGAGATCTTCCTTTTTAGAGATAAGAGTAAGGAGAAGGAAGGAGAGAAGGGAATTGCTATAATTAATTTCCCCCCTTTTCTTTTATCTCTATAGGGCTTATGGTTTTTCCAAAACCGGTGACAGCATTGGATTTTTCATTCAGCGTGTCTAATCCAGAGTCCTATAGAGGGTACATTAATGACCTTAAGAAATTTCTAAAGCGTAAGTATGTTTTTTTAGAGTAAGTTAAAAATTTTAGTTATTACAGAAACTAGTACCAAATTATGATTACTTTTAGAAACATTATTCTTAGAGTTTGTCTTGCCTTTTTCTTTCTTTCTGTTAAACACAGTCAATTGAGAGGACTTGGCAAGTGGAATTTACTGTTATTCATGATGAATTTATGATTAGTCCATATTCTGACTTACGGAAAGCACAGGGGCCTAACCCTAATGGGCAGTTTATTTGATTTTTTTTTTAATCTACCCTTTAATAAGTACATGAAGTAGGTTCATTGAAGCATAACATTTATATCTGCATCAAAACAAATAGCATGTGACTAATGGAGCAAAACTATATTATAAAATGATGCCTCTAAGGATTTGGATCTTCGGGTCCAGTGTAGTGCTTGCGGTGTGGGGACGATGAATGGTGTTCCTCATTAAAAGAAAAAAAGTTTGTGTATCGGTTGTGAGTTTTTCAGAGCTACTGGTTGCAGTGCTTTCTAATAGCTGTCCTGGCCCAGTTTTCTCTTCCATTTTGTCTGCCCTGACTCCACGGTATCAACATTCACCCGAATAGCCATCAAGCGCCATGGCCTCTTGGTTCACGGCTGCCGCAGCTCTTCCTCAGCCACGCTCTCCTGCAGTGCTTCTTAGAATGTGCAGGACTCCATTGCCACGGCCGCTGATGGGGCTCCCTATACAACCTTCTCGTTTGCTTAACTTGCCCTCGCTCTTTGTCTCCCTCACTGGGACTTCCAGTTCACCGACCCTTTTATTTTATCCCAGCCGCTCCCCGCTCAGCTGCCCTTCTGGTCAAGCTTGTCGATTCCATAGTTCTTCATTTCATTTTTACTTAAGCCAGTACTCTAAAATCCCTCGCCTCTTAGTCCGTTTGTCATAAAACTTGCAAGTAGATGAAGCCGTGCAATGCCCCTAGATGAAGCCCTGTAATTCCTGGATGGAGCTCTTCCTTTGAGCCTGCCCTCTGAAGACTAATTAGCACTGTGAATACTTGATCACCTCCCTCAAATGGATCGGATCTACTGCCTGGCAATCCTGCTGAATTTCCCTGGGTAATTCTCTGAAGGGATTATTTCCAGCCTCTACTCAAAACTCTAGCTCCTTACCTTTTCCCCTATAACTCACTTTCTTCATATAACCTGGTTTCCTACTTCAAGAGAAACTAGAAATACTCAGGTGGAAACTCCCCCAGTTTCCTTGTTACCAGTAAAACCAGCCTTCAGTTGCAGCCTTTTTGTCTGTGATTTTCCTCCTGCTCTGACACGGGGAGCTGCCCTTCCTCTTATCTAAGTCCACCTGTCCGGGTCACGTTTTGCATCTCATCCCCTCTCACTGCCTCGAGCATTATGGTAATTACTAATCCTTCTCATATATGTTTAGCCTCTCTGTTGGATCCTTTCTTGTCAACATGTAGAAATCCTCAACCTCCCTCCTATCTTAAATCAAAAACCTTTTGATCCTGGTCTTCTTCTACCTACCGTCCTAAATCTCTTTCCCTTGGAAGTTAAATGTATATTTATTATTTAAATGGAGATGTTTTTGTGAGAGTATAATCCATGGTTTGAGAACCAAATAGTAAAGAAAGGCGTATAAGTAGAACAGTAATTCCCTGCCGTACTCTGTTCTAGCTGTAGTCCTGTTCCTTTATTCAACAAATACTTCTTTTTGAGGGTCTTTTTTGTGTCAAGCACTCTTCTAATTTCCATCAATGAACAAACAAAGTTTCTGTGTTCGTGGAGTTTTTATAATCTAGTGGTGTGTTAGAAGGTAATAAGTGCTGTGGAGGAAAATAAGGCAGAGAAAGGAAATAGGGAGAGTTGAGAGGGCTGTAATTTTAAGCAGAGTGGTCTGGGAAGGCCTCATTGAAAGGGAATGTTTGAGGAAAGATCTAAGGATGAGGGAAGTAGCCATGGAACTACCCAGCAGTAGGTGCAAAGGCCCTGAGGCTCACAATGTCCAGTGTGTTCAGCGTTCATCAAGGAAGTCAGAGGGGCTGGATGGAGTAAGTGGGGAGAGAGTAGTAGGAGATTGAGGTCAGGGAGTTAAAGGAGGACCAGATTGTGTAGGCCTTAGAGGCTGTTGTTCAGTTCTTTGACTTTCACAGTGACCAAGATGGAGGTTCTTAAGCAGAGAATAACATCATCTCAGATTTTTAAAGGATCACTCAGGCTGTTTTTTGAGACTAGACTGTAGAGGGGAATCAGGGAAGCTGGTTAGGAGGCCGTTGCAGTCACCTAGATGAGTGGAGATAGTGGCAAGGTCAGGAGCAGTGAGGCTGTGAGAAATCGTCTGATTCTGGATACATTTTCAACAGGAAATAACTTCATACTTTTGAACTTTTTCTTCTGTATCTTTAAATGCAATCTGCTGGCTCTTGATTTATCACTTTTATACATTGTCTTTACTTCCTGCCATGTTAAATGAGGATTTAGCTCACATGCCTCACACCTTCCCCTAATCTCAAATCAAAAGTAATTGAATTACTGTTTTATTTTCATTATTGGTTGCCTTCTTATACTTGTCTTTACGTCATATTCTACCATCTGTAGAGACTCTTGTCTAACTCCCTTATTTGTATACTATCGTTTGAGAGTTCTCTTACGTCCCTTTTCTCTGGAGAACTCCTCCCTAGAGTCCTTCCCCTCTGCTGCAGTCTGTACTGGTTTCTGTCTAGGGCTTCTACCACCCAGCTGTCATTTGGGGAGTTCGTTTGATCCCTTTCGGATTGGATTCACTGTTTCTTGCCTCCTGCATTCTTTTTCTTTATTTATTCCCTAGTTTTGATGGAGTATATTCTCAAATAACTTTGTAAGAAAAGATACATGAATACTCTTCCATTGTATATATACCACTATACTATTTAGCCATAAAAAAAGAATGAAATCTTACTATTTGCAGCAACATGGATGGACCTAAAGGGCATGATGCTAAGTGAAATAAACAGACAAATACCAAATGATCTCACTTATATGTGGAATCTAAGAAACAAATAAGAAAACCAAGCTCATAGATGCAGAGAACAGATAGATTGGTTGTTGCCAGAGGCAGCAGGGGGCTGGGCTGAAGTTGTGAAGGAAGGTCAAAAGGTACACACTTCCAGTTAGAAATAAATAAGCCCTGGGGATGTAATGTACAGCATGGTGACGCTAGTTAACACTACTGTATTGCCTATTGGGAAGTTCCTAAGAGAGTAGATCTTAAAAGTCCTCATCACAAGAAAAAAATTTGTAACTATACATAGCGACAAGATGTTAACTAGACTTATCGTGGTGATCATTTCACAATGTGTACAAATATTCAAGCATTCATTGTGTTGTACACATGAAACATGTTATATGTGAATTATATCTCAATTTGTATTTAAATTTAAAAAAATTTTTTAAGATACATGGAATGTAGGTTTTTAATCCTTTCATTTCTGAAAATGACTTCTGCTTTTATTGTTCTAGTTTAGCTGTGTATATAATTTTAGTTCCTTTGTATTTGCCTTTTTCTGCTCAACAGTGTTTTTTGTTTTTGTTTTTAAATGTATTTCCATAGGGTTCTAAAATTTCCAAGTGTTGGTGTCAGTCTCTGAAATATCACTTTGTAGGAAACTTGATGGGGTCTTTCGAGATGAAGAGTTAGATTCTCCAGTTGAGGAAACTATTATTACTTGAAAATTTCCTCACCTCAGTTTTCTGGTTCTCTTTCTAGAGCTATTCTGTTAGTTGTTGGGTTTTGGATCTCTTGTTTTTCTCTCATTTTCTACTTTTGCTTTATTATACTGGGGATTTACTTTTAGATCTTCAATGTTCAGCACGCCCTCCCCCCTCCCTTTTTTTAAACTTTGAATTGTCATTGTTGCTCTTAGGAATGCCTTTCTGGTGTTTAAAAGATACCGTCTCTTGTTAAAAGATACATTATCTGCTCTGGGTTGGTTTTTTTTTCCCCCCTTGAATACTAATTAGAGTTTAAAATCTTATATTGTTCAAATTATCTTTCAGGTCCCCCCGCCGCCGTTTACCTGCACCTTTTTCTATCTTACTTTAGGCTTTCCTCAGGAATGTGGGGTTCTGTGCTCTCTCTGGGAATGGTCACCTTTCTCTGTTCCCATCATGTGCTGAGCAGGGGTCTTCATATTCTGACCATTCATCCAACTCCTTGACTTAGAGCGGTGTTTTGTAGAAGTGGAAGTTGGCATCATACAAAAATGGTCCCTGATGAACTGTACCAACAGAGTATATGCAGGAGAAGCCCTTGGAGGAAACTGATGTAGGCCTTGAATATTTTCTGCCAAATGACATTCATGATTGTGCCACAAAAGTCAAAAAGGAGTGACGAATGTCAGTGGTACTGTTTTGTTTTAAAAGTTTACTCCTATCCCCCCTCCCCAATACCTGAGTCATTCTTGGCTATTTAATGGGTACATAGTTCCCATGATATCCTAATTTTTGATAAATAAAAGTTGAAACCAAAATTTTTGACTTTTTTTTTTTTTTTAAGGGAAAGATCATACTTCCTTTTAAATGTGTTTACTTTGGGACTTCCCTGGTGGTCCAGTGGTTCAGCACTTTCCCTGCTGGGGCCTGGGTTCAGTCCCTGGCCTGGGAACTAAGATCCCACAAGCCTCGTGGCATGGCAAGCAAGCAAGCAAATGAACAAATTTAAATAAATTTAAATAAATAAATAAAGTTAAATAAGTATATGTGAGTACTTTGAAATTTTGGTTCCTGTTTTTGGTTGAATTCATTTTAGGCTGGCCTTTTTCTGGTACCATTTATACCCACACACCAACAGTTCTTATTGAGGCATTGTGGCACCGTGTTTATTAGTGAGTGCCTTGCAGTAGCCTAAGCTCATTGAGGGCAGGGTCCACAGCAGACTGGCTCCCCGTTGTGCCCCTTTTGTCTAACAGTGTGTCAAGTGCACAGCAAACATTCGAAAAATTGTTGAATTGTCTCCCTCTCCTTCCTTCCCTATCTCCAAGTTGTAACCATTTTACTCCTTCATCCCCTTTGGATCTATCTTGTTACCTCCATCTCTGCTGAAAACACCCTTTTGTAAGCTAACGTTAACTCACATGTACACCTTTCTTTAGGCCCTTCATTTATGATTTTATCCTCAACACCTGTCTTACCCACTACACTGTAAATTACCTCCATAAGGGCAGAGGTAATGCGTTTTTATGTCCTCACCATTGTATCTTTTGGGCCAAGAGCATCGCGGGCGTTCAGGTAATGCTGTAGCCGTGGCTAGTGCCACCTAATGGTGACAAAAGAAATCTGTCACCCAGTTTGTATTGAAATGAAATAAACTGCAAAGCGCTAGACAGCAATCGGACTTTAAAGGAACAGACTTAACATTCTTTCCCTAAAATTTTCCAGTAAATGGCATTGCTGTTTTTGTCTTTGAAGAATGTTGTCCAAAGGATGATATATTTCTAGTTGTGTTTAAGGTCCTTTTTGGCTGTTTCCTTTTTAGCGTATGGCTTAGAAGAACAGAAGAATCTCACAGATTGTCCCAGTGGAGCGCTTTCTGAGAAGAAGGGTCCAGAATATACTTCGTGTCAGTTTCCTCTTGTCTTACTTGAAGCGTGCAGTGGTGTGGATGATCCCGAGTTTGGCTACTCCACAGGACGCCCTTGTATTCTTGTGAAAATGAACAGAGTATGTACATAATTTATTGCTGCGGCTGCTTTTTCCAAATCTCTTCTATTAAGAAGCTGGCAACTGTTTATTCAGTGCTCTCTCACTTGGTGGTAGCTTGTGTAAAAAGCTAACAGTGATATTGACCTTTGGAAAATTAATACAGAAAAAAACAATTGGTTTATAGATTAGTCATAAATTAGGGAGTAACGCAACTTCAGTTTTTCTCTTTTGGAACTAGCTGTATGCACTTAAGCGTAGATCAGAGCTTCAGGGATCAGGTATTCTGGGGATCATGCCCACAGCATGGTTGTGTTAATGTGCTGTGCTCATCTTTGCATCCTGTGTGGCAATGTAATTTAAAATCCCACGGCAAACTTACAAAGTTTTGGCTTATTTAACTTTTTCTGAATATTTAGTAGCAAAGCATAGCTTTATAGTATATGTCTATGTAATTAAATAGTAGAAATAGAGATAAATTTGCATTAAAATGAACCCAGCAGCATCTTGCCATGTTGTCCAGAGAAAGTGCCTGAATTGTATAGCCATTAGCAAACCAAGAAGCTAATGTGCTCTACATCTAAGTAACAATGTTGTGGAGTCATTGTGCAAAAGGAAGATGCCTTCCTTGCATAATGAAGTGATCTCCAGACCCTGTGCCTTCCTGCTCTATAAATGGTACTGCAGAGTTGTGTTCTGATAGAGTTAACCTGTTGAGGCCTGTATGGTCTCCCTTGAAGAATGAGGTAATTCCTGGTCATTTACGCAGAGAAAAGGCAATTTCCTAAACAGGTGCAGACCTCTCAAGGGCTTGAGTTTACATATCACTAAAGTTACCATCCCTAATAAAACTAAAACTTGAATCTTCTGAAGTTGGCACTGCTAAATAAGGAGTTTCCCTGTAGGGAGAGCCAGCTAGACCCTTAAGCGCCCAGACTGGCTTCCCTCCAGCCTCTCTTTCCCCTGTCCCCATGGACAGCGACAGTTTCTGATTATCTCATAGCACTCCGGAAATCATTCTGAAACATTGCCTGGCACATAGTAGGCGCTCAATAAACATTTAATGGGATATTTTAGCAAAACTTAGGAACTAAGGTTAACAAAGTGGAGGTGAAACTGAAGGCAAGATGGGTAGGCCTGGAAGTGGGAGCAATCTGAACAACTATTTCAAGGGGACCCCTACTTTCCTCAGAAATGCTAGGGAGCTCATACATACCACATACTGTTAAATAAAGTAGAAATGGGTTTTCACAATCCACACAAGAAACCCAGATAGTTTATTCCTCGATATCTGTGGGGAATTGATTCTAGGACCCCTGAGGACACCAAAATCTGGAGGTGCTCAAGTCCCTTATATAAAATGGCGTAGTATTTGCATATAACCTGCGCACATCCTCCTGTGTACTCAAGCATCTCTAGAGTACTTATACCTAATTCAGTGTAAGTGCTGTGTAAAAAGTTGTCAGCACACAGCAAATTCGAATTTTGCTCTTTGGAACTTTCTGGAATTTTTTCCCCCAGATGTTTTTGATCTGCGATTGGTTGAATCCTGCAGATGTGGAACCCCCCCCCCCCAATAGGGAGGGCCAACTGTAATGTGAAGCCAGGTGATCTAGCTTGTAAGATGAAGTAAACCCATTCCCTCCCACAGGGATGCCTTTTGTAATCCCTGCCTCCTAGGAGTATCTTCACAACACCTAGATTGATGGAAAATCTGTTCCCAATATAAAGCCAAGAGAAGAAATTCCAGTTCCATCTGCCACAGGACCAACCTTCTGAGTTTGTTTTCTTTGTCAGTATGTCCTCTGAATGATGAGGATGTGAGATTATACTTGCCGATAGGGCAGAACTTCACAGGCATGCCAGGAAGGCATCATCAGGCACACAGGGATCGGCAGTGACATGTTGCATAAGGGTGTAGCAGGGCATTTCATCCCAGTATAGTTTGTTCCAAAATCATTGCAAGGGCACGGATAGTTACTGCTCTTGAAATTATTATTTCGGTTGCAACAATACCTGTCTTTCGGGAGGAGTACTTACATTTTACAGGCATTCACATTAAAATGTATATAAATTATAAAATTATAAAATATAAATTAAAATGCATATAATTCAAAAGGACAAAAAATCCTCTCATAAAATATATGGATAAATATCTGTTATCATTCATACAGAGTTAGTTATATCAACCACATAAATGAAAGCCTCATTACATAGAACTGAGTGGTGCTGTGCGAGTCCTCAAAATGGGATTCATTAAGCGTATGTGTTTTGTAGAACAGATAGATGTGAAATACAACAGGGCTCTGTGGAAGCCTTATGGAAACATGGTAGCGTTGTGACCTAATATATTTTCATGAAGAACAGTTATTATATTACGCCTTTGCCATTCTTACTTGCATTAATGATGTGTTCATATAAATAACGAAATGTAAAGGTTTCTGTTTATTTCTTGTTTTAGGGTAGCAAAGTGCAATGCTGTGTTTTGGTCAATTCGTTGATAACTGATTTATTTTCTAAATTGTCCTAGTACTATAATAAGATAGATAATTGGTAAGATTATTGTATTGAAAAGTCTGTTCTAATCCTCTAAAATAAAATTAAAGTAAAAGGCAGAGGTAACAGGGTTTTAATGCAGTGTTAGTGTTCATCTCAACCCTCCCACCCGTGTCCCCAGCAATGAAGGAAGACGTTCTGTTGTGTACAGTTGTGATGTTTCAGTTAATCAATGTTTCTTTACCTTAGATAATTGGATTAAAGCCTCAAGGAGAACCAAGGATAGAATGTATTTTGAAGGTTAGTATTCAGAAAATAACCCAACTTCTGTTAAAACCTTAGTGTATCTTAAAAATACTTTAAAAGTCTAATGAATTTAGTCATTTTTTTCTTCCCTGTCACATTTTTAAAGTCCATTGTAGTCCCATTCTTAGAAGAATGAAACTCCACCAACCTTTGGGGGTAGCCCTTCTCTGTTTGCTAATAATAATTCAAAAAGACTTATTTTCCATGTGCATTTGATTTCACATACTTTGCCTTTATATTTACATATACCATATTTCACTGATTTTAAGATTCATTTTCTTTTTTCTAGCTTGATAACACCAAAATTGGGGTTGGCCTTATAACTGATAGTGACTTAATAGTGTATAAGATTTTTTCTTTCTTAATAGTACATAAATTGGTGTACATCAGTGGCATCTGAGATTTAATGAAAAACATGGTACATTTTCCTTAAGGAGGCATTATTTTGCTCTCTCATCCCTACTTTATTTTTTCCAGAGCACTGTGCTGTTTTCCTTTCATAATTTCTTTTGTTTTCTCTCCATGCTGCAAAGTTCAACTAAGACAAATATGTAAATGATGGGTAAGAGTTCTCAGGAGAAACTGTTAAGTTCTAAATTTAATTTTATCATTGTGTAAAATATTAGCATTCCAGCTCCAGTTAATATGTCAGAAGTGTCTTACTTGAAATGTTACATTGAAATCACTTCTAAAGTTGTTTGCCAAAGAAAACTGTAATCCCTTTTAACGATGAATGGATTTCTTATTTGGGCAGAAACTTCTTGCTGGGTGGTTCTCAAATCTGATCATGCATCAGAATCACTTGGAGGGTTTCTTAGGTCCCAGTTCTGCAGTTTCTGACTCAGTAGGTCCGGGGTGAGGCTGCAGAATTTGCGTTTTTAACTAAAGTTTCCAAGTGATGGTGATGCTGCTAGTCTGGGACCCACACTCTGAGAACTCCTGCTTTAGAATATCCTTATTGATTTATTTTGAGTATTTATTCACGATTTAGAATAGAATGAAAAGCTGGGAAGTTTGTGTTTTTCTCATCTCGGTTGAAGTATGCATGTGTGACCATAGGCAGCTCACTTTATCTCCTTATGCCATAGTCAGCTCAGCAGGAAACTTGGATTAAAAAATCAGAACCTCACTTAAAACCAGATGCTGCATCTAAGCTGAGTTTTTCTTGGTATACAAATCCTTCTAAAAATCTAGTGAGCTTCTACTGTCATCTCAAAACAGGAGAAAACGTTACACCTACAAGACAGATTTAGGAAATGTATTGTGTAACTCTGTGATCCCCCTTGCTTGCAATTCTTTCCAGTAGAAGGTTCCCGAGGCTGGCTGTGAGCCTTCAGCCAGGTGGAAGTGCTGATTTTATGAGCGTCCTGTGTGCAGGAACTTTTGCCTCTGCATGTGAGCAGACAATGTAGATATACTTGGAACAGTGGGTCTGTGGAGCCAACACCATCAAGAAAGGAAAACACACACACACACACACACACACACACACACAGCCAGAAGGACAAAAGCCTTCCACTCCCTTCCTAAGGTTTCAATTCTGTAAGCCTTTGGCCAGTATAAACTCCTCCGTGTTAACTCTTCGCTTAGGATTATAAATGGATTTTTCTCCTTGTTATCTGTTATGTATCTTTTGCTTCTAGAACAGTTGGGGGAACTATTCTAGAATAGTTGGGGGAACTTCTAGAATAGTTGGAGGAACATCTGGTCTAATGACTCAGATTTCAATTTGTTGCCCCTTTTGCTTTGAAGAGTTGTGTGGAAAGTACATAAAATAATCAAAATGATAGATGGGGTTTTTGTTTTGTTTATTTAGTTGTGGAATATTTTTGTTTTTAGAAAAAACACAAAATTGGAGGAAATCTTTGTAAAACTGCATTTTACTCGTAGGCTAGTCACAAAGGAGTAATCAGGTAGAATCCATAAATTTTCGAGGTGTGGCTCTGTGAACAGATGGCAACATTTACTGCATATCACCATATTGCTATTTTCCATTAGATTTGTCTATAATCAAGTGTTCTTAGTGTAAATTCTTTAGTTGACTTAATTTTAATATAATACATTTGTCTTTTATTTTGTCTTGTATTCTTAACTTTGATCTGCTTTTATTTATAAGGATTTTTTTTGTCTTGTTTTTGTTTATTTATTTATTTATTTGGTTGGGCCTGGTCTTACTTGCAGCAGGTGGGCTCCTTAGTTGCAGCTTGCCAGCCCCTTAGTTGCAGCACGTGGGCTCCTTAGTTGTGACATGCGAACTCAGTTGAGGCACGCATGTGGGATCTAGTTCCCTGACTAGGAATCAAACCCCCGCGCCCTGCATCGGGAGCGTGGAGTCTTATCCACTGTGCCACTGGGGCAGTCCTTTAATTGCTTTCATACAAGTTAAGAGTCCTGGAAACACTAAAACATTGATGACAGAACATGCTTTTAGAGGTGGCCTTTAATTTTAAAGGGTGGTTCCTGCAAAAGATGTAATATTCATATTTATGTCATTAGTGTTTTTTTAAATTTTCTTACAAAAGTGAATCGTGTTCATTTAAGAAAATTTAGAAAAATGCAGAAGGAAAACATTTGGTAAATGCTACCCAGAGTTAAGCACTGCTTAGAACATTTGGTGTGTGTTCTTCAAGTTATTTACAGGTGATGACTCTACAGTAGAACCAAAATACATTAGTTTTAAACCTTTATTTTGTTTTCAGTGGAACGCAGTGACTGCTAATAGACTCTTGGACTTAGTTGCTCATGGTTTCCAATATGATGCCATTCGTATACTTAGAGAACCATGACATGTAGCTTCACCGTAAAGTACCTCATCATTGTTCAGATATGCATTTCATTATTTCACAATTTCTAAATGTTAATTTTAAGTAAAAGTCTGCCAACGTGATGGCTTAGGCACAAACCCGTAGAACAATTAATTGAGCAGGTGACCATAACTCTGAGCCTCAGTTCCCCTCTCTATAACTGATCCTACACACTTAAGGGTTTTAGGCCTAAATGAGGTAAATATAAACTGAGTGTGGTATGTGGCTGAAAATGCACACTGAAGTGCTCAGTAAACTGTAACCCAGGACGTCCCTGGTGGCACAGTGGTTGAGAATCCACCTGCCAGCGCCAGGGACATGGGTTCAATCCCTGACCCAGGAAGATCCCACATGCCGCGGAGCAGCTAAGCCCGTGCGCCACAGCTACTGAAGCCCGCACGTACGTGCCGCAACTACTGAGCCCGAGTGCTGTCCGAGCTCTGCAACAAGAGAAGCCACCGCAATGACAAGCTAACGCACCGCAGTGAAGAGTAGCCCCGGCTCGCCACAACTAGAGAAAGCCCGTGAACAGCAACAGACCCAACACAGCCAAAAATAAATAAATAAATTAATTAATTAAAGAAAACCTTTTACATTTTGGGGAACATCTCTGTGTTTCTATGAATTATTAAGGAAAAATTGGTTAAAAGTAATTAATGGGGCTTCCCTGGTGGCGCAGTGGTTGGGAGTCCGCCTGCTGATGCCGGGGACGTGGGTTCGTGCCCCGCTCTAGGAGGATCCCACGTGCCGCAGAGCGGCTGGGCCCGTGAGCCATGGCCGCTGGGCCTGCGCGTCCGGAGCCTGTGCTCCTCAGTGGGAGAGGCCATGGCAGTGAGAGGCCCGCGTACCGCAAAAAAAAAAAAAAAAAAAAGTAATGTACAAAAGTACTTATGTCAAAGTGACTATTTTTTTCTCCTATATAAAATGTTACTTTAGACTCTTTTTAGCATGTATTCTGGTTTTTTTCAATTTGTTTTTCATTTTTATTGGAGTATAGTTGATTTACAATGTTGTGTTAGTTTCAGGTGTACAGCAAAGTGAATCAGTTATACATACACATATATCCACTCCTTTTTAGATTCTTTTTAGACTTTTTTTAAATTAAGGAGTACAAACGTAGGGTGATGTTTGAATAGTGAATGAAAAATGGCTTCTGCAGTTTCCCTTAGCCTTGTTATCTCCTGTTCTTCTTTTTTTTTTTCTTTTATAAATTTATTGTTGGCTGCATTGGGTCTTCGTTTGAGCGGGCGCTGCTCTTCCTTGCAGTGCACGGGCTTCTCATTGCGGCGGCTTCTCTTGTTGTGGAGCACAGGCTCTAGGCGTGCCGTACTTGTGGCACGTGGGCTTAGTTGCTCCACGACATGTGGAATCTTCCCTGACCAGGGCTCGAACCCATGTCCCCCGCGTTGGCAGGCGGATTCTTAACCACTGTGCCACCATGGAAGCCCCTCTCCTGTTCTTTTTACGTGTTGTTGATCTGGATCGTTAGAACTTGCCCTTTTTGTGGGTTGTCATCGCTTTATGCTTTGCTGTCTTGCCTGTGTCGCTTGTCCATGTGTTTCTCTCACCCCATGCACATCTGCTGCTTCGTGGTGGTTAAGGGAAGTAAGCAGAGTACCGCTTCCCTTAGAGAAGATTCTTAGTTTTGCTATAGTGTTTCATGTATGCTTTCAAAAGTAGAAATTCGTTTATTCAAATCTAGAATGCAAACATTTAGTAACGTTTTATTTTAATTAGTGCTTTGTGAAGTTGCCACTGATTTTAATCATTGTTGTCTGTCATCTACTCAGTATGTGTAAAAGTGACAGTCATTAATATTGGGTCTACTCAGAATGTGTTACATGAGAATTTTCATATATTGCTTATTTTTCAAGAAGAATACTAGATTTGTATCATTATCTTGTATATCAGTTTTTTTTTGAGGTACGGTTGATTTATAATATTACATAAGTTTCAGGTGTGCAACACAGTGATTCACAATTGTTAAATATTATACTTCAAGTATAGTTATTATAAAATATATATTCCCTGTGCTGTGCAGTTTATCCTTGTAGCTTTTTTATTTTTATTTTTTTATAAATTTATTTTATTTATTTATTGTTTTTGGCTACGTTGAGTCTTCATTGCTGCATGCGGTCTTTCTCTGGTTGCGGTGAGTGGGGCCTACTCTTTGTTGCGGTGAGCAGGTTTCTCATTGCGGTAGCTTCTCTTGTTGTGGAGCACAGGCTGTAGGCACGTGGGCTTCAGTAGTTGTGGCACGCGGGCTCAGTAGTTGTGGCTCACGGGCTCTAGAGCGCAGGCTCAGTAGTTGTGGCGCACGGACTTAGTTGTTCCGCGGCATGTGGGATCTTCCTGGACCAGGGCTCAAACCTGTGTCCCCTGCATTGACAGGCGGATTCCCAACCACTGTGCCACCAGGGAAGCCCAGCTTATTTATCTTATACATGGTAGTTTGTACCTCTTAATCCCCTACCCCTATATTGCCCCTCTCCCCTTCCCTCTCCCCAAAGGTAACTACTAATTTGTTTTCTATATCTGAGAGTCTGTTTCTTTTTTGTTGTGTCAGTTTTTTGTTTGCTTGTTTGTTTGTTTAAATTTATTTTTTGGCTGTGCCTAGCGGCATCCCAGATCTTAGTTCCCTGACCAGGGATGGAATCCGTGCCCTCTGCAGTGGAAGCGCAGAGGCTTAACCACTGGACCGCCAGGGAAGTTCCTGTATCAGCTTTTTTAATACGTGGAATATAATTGCAGTAGACATATAATACCTCTAACTGATTTACATGTGCCCGTAAAAATTATTCAAGGGAAATGTGGTATTTAAATTAGTTAAGAAGGGTATTCCTTGGAGTACTTTAAATTTTCCCCAACAGTGTGTCAGCTGCATCATAGTTTCCACCTCTGGTTACAGTTATCATGGTTGTTAATCATGTGAAACTTTTGGACCTGCTGCCTCCCAGGCCTGAGTGGTACCTTCTAGGTGTGGCAGCTATTGCTTTCCAGTCTGGAAGCACAATATTTTATTCATTTTAGGATTCATTGGTCCCAGACCTACTTGTGCATTCCTGCTGTCAGTGGCTGGAGAACTGGCATTTGGTAGTTGGAAGGCAGATAAGATTTTACAGACATTGCATGAGTAGATCTGGCTGTAAGTTAAAGGGACTGTCATGGAAAAGTATATAAGATATATTAGGAAATCAGGATAGTTTGTGTCAAACGGTTTAAGTCAACATGAGTAAGTCTCTTTTCAAAAATACACTTGTGGTGAATGCAGTTGGAGCAACATTGTAGTTTTTTCATACTGTCCATAACTGATACTGCTTTAATAAAAATACATTTTTAAAAGCTATTCTTTGTGACCTAAAAAGGGTTTGTTTTGTTTTCAACTTTAGGGTGAAAATACAGCATTGCTGTCAACTTATCCTTCCAATGGAATGATAGATTTAAAATATTTTCCATATTATGGGAAAAAACTGCATGTAAGTATTTAGAAGTTCTTAAGTGGTAGTGACTCTTGGAAAATTGGTAGTCTGTATTAAAATGCCAGTTGTCTGGATTAGGTAGACGTATGCCCTATGTAACGTGTGCATCATCTATTCTGGTTTTTAAATACAAATGGTGATGGCAAATGGAGACTCCAGATCTTAACTACAAACACAAAACCGAAGCAGCTAAGTTAAAGGATGATTAGTTTCAAAATACAGTTTCCTCTTTCATTTCTTAGGGTGTGCTTATTTAAAGAATATAGAGAAGTAGTAAAGAAGTCATTATCCAGAGATAACTATTACTGTAGCGTAATTTCTTCCATAGTTTTTCTTTAAGTATATGTATATAAATAGCATTTTGTATGTATACTAGTAAACTTTTTATTTTGAAATGATTTTAAACATAAAGTGGCTAGAATAGTACAAAGGGTTCCTATAGACCCTTTACACAGATCTCCCATTTGTCTTATTAGTCTCCATATATATATATATATACACACATATATGTATGTATATGTATGTAAAATATATATATATATAATTTTTCCCCTGAACCATCATTGGCACTCAGTGATAAACATGGTGCCTCTTTACACTAAATGCTCTTTACATTAAATTTCCTAAAAATAAGGACATTATCATATATAACCATTAGCATTGATACTGTACTATTATCTAATCTACAGATCTTGTTGAAATGTCACCAGTTGTTCCAATAATGTCCTTTATTGTAAAAAAAAAAAAAAAAGTTTTTTCCTGGTCTAGGATGTTACACTGTTATTCACCTATAACCTGGAACAGTTCCTCCATCTGTCTGTTTCATGCCCTTGAGCTCTTCAGAAATGAGTACAGGCCTTTTTTGGCTTACTTTGTTGGTTTATGTTCCTCAGTTTGAGTTTATCTGATGTTTTTCATGATTAAATGTAGGTTGTACATTTTTGGCAGGAATGCCTCAGAAGAAATGTTATGTCCTTTTCAGAATAGCATATCAGGAGGGACGTGGTGTTGAGTCCCATTAATGGTGATGTAAACCTTGTTAGGGTGGTGTCAGCCAGGTTTCCCTAATGTAAAGTTATACTTTTTTTTTTCTTTGTAAGTATCATGTGGGGAGAATACTTGGAGAATTTATAAAATTATTTCTCCTATAACTTTAGCATTTGTCAATTCTTTCCACAATCAGTTACTAATAGAATTGTTCTCAAATGTTTTTTCTAATTTCATCTTTTCTTTTTCCATTTACTAGTTGGCATTCCACTGTAAGGAAGAGCTTTTCCTTCTCCACTGTTTATTTATTTATATCAGTATATTCTCATGGATTCTTATTTAATTCAGGGGTTATATGTTATAATCATTTATTTTGGTGCTAATGTTGTCCCAGATTTGGCTGGTGGGAGACCTTCGGGCTGGCTCTGGCTCCTGTGTCCTTTAGACATGTTCCCTTGATTCCTATAGCACTTCCTTACTTTCTGGCACCACAAGATGTTCCAGGTTCTTCTTGTACTTTCCCTGCCTCAGCCCTGGAATCAGCCCCTAGTTCCTTTTAGTGAAGAATTGTATTTAGAAACCACAGTGATGGCAAAACAATTTTGAGTATATTTTTGTACCAAGTCACACAGCAACCATAAGTAAGGATGTTAGAAACCTAAGTAACATAATCAGTGAGGTAGATCTTCTGCATGTTTATCAAACATACTAATATGTAGATAGATACAATACATATCCTTCTCAGACACCCAGAACAGTCACAAAACTTTATCATAAAAAATGCATGCTCAAGTTTCATAAAATAGAAATATATTACAACAATACTTTCTGATCACAATGCAGGAAAACTAGAAATTATTGAAATAAAAGGGCCTTCCAAAAGAGGGAGGAGGTGGGAACTCTCTAATCAACTCTTGGGGAAAGGGGGAAACTCAAACCAAGATTATAGAATATCTAAAAAACAATGAAGCACAACATAATCACAACCTATGGAATACACTTAAAGCAGTGCTTAGAGGAAAATTCATAGTCATAAACACTTTTATCAATAAAAATTAAAGTGAAAATAAATGAATATCCAGCTAAGGGGAAAAAAAGGTAGAGGATTAAAAAAATAATAGATCTAATTATTAAATTAAAATCTTGCTTTTTTAATTTTACAGAATAAACAAACTCCTGATAAAGTGTAAAGTTATTGCAGAATTTGAATTAATGTATTTTCCTTTATTTGCCAGGGGAGCTATCTACAGCCATTAGTTGCCGTCCAGCTCACCTTCGATAATAGAAATGACATAAACGAAGTCACAGTTGAGTGCAAGATTGATGGATCACCCAACCTAAAAAACCAGGATGATCGTGACAAGTTTTTAGGACGAGTTGTATTCAAAATCACCATGCGTCCATAGTAGGAGTTAAGATATCTCCACAGAGTAAACGTTGTGTTGTCTGTCTTCATTTTGTATCAGCTGGACCTGCCATTCCAGAATTATGAGACCGCCTTGGAGAAAGGTGGAGTGGTACATGACACTGGGGTAGCATCGTAATGTGCTTCCAGACCATAGTGTTCGGTATCCTTCAAAGTAACTGCCTGTTGCCTCTGCTGCCTTTTGAACGATGTACAGTCACCAGATAGGGACTGTGAACAGCTGATTCTGAACATGTAGGATGGGGGTTTGTCCAATTTTTATGTGGTTTAATTGCCAAGTGTCTAAAGCTTAATGTGCTGTGCTATGTAAATATTTTATAGATTTAACACTGGTTAACTGTCATATTTTGATGCCAGCAAAGTTTTAGGGGATAAAATGGTACCTGACCAACGTCAAATGACTTTATAGCTGCAAGAAATGCAGTGTGTGGAGAAGTTCTGTATGTGAGCAGGAAAAAGGAAAATAAAAGTGGATTTGAAAGGTTGTCTTGGATGTTTTGTAAAATTATTTTTTACATGCTGAATTAGTCTGTGGATCTTTTTGACTAGGAGCACAACCTTTTTGTTGTAAAACATGTAAAAACAAACAAAAAGAGTGATGGGATTATTTTCAGTGCTGGAACTAAATCTTTTAAAGTATTAAGATTAAAGTATTTTAGACCATAGATAAAAACTGCATTTTTAGGTTAGCCAGTAAGAATATGTGCACCTAAATTTTTATGGAGTTAAATTCATAATATTTAAATTGTATAATAGTTTGTGAAATCTTACTACTGCTTTTATTTAGCAGACTGTGGACTCTACAAATTGTGAAATATAAAAACTTGGAACTTATTCAAAGCTTCCAACCAAACAGTTTTATTTCAGCATTGTCTGATTAGTGTCATGAAGTATTTCCTCCTTCAGTCTGGGGTGTTTGGTATGATTCTTTGTCATAATGTGAGCTACTTTCTCCTCTGCTGAGAAGGGTGTGCTTCCCACATGATCTGTGGTTTTTTTAAAGCCCATTTTTAAAAATTGTTACTTTTCTCCTTAAAAAAAGGCAGGGCTAATGTTCTTGAGGTTTTCTTTGTGTTGGTGCAAGCCAGGACGAGTGGGACCCAACCCAGCTGGCTCCGGAATGGCTGTCTGGAGGAAACATGAGTGCTCTGGGTGGCCTTGACTGGCCAGATGGGCCTTGGTGGCCCAGGAGCAGCCTGAACGCTTGGGTAGTTGTCACTCAGCCCCATTGGGAGGTTTGCTCTGTCACTAAGATCTTAGTGATAACAGATTTTCATTTTAGAAGCCTCCTTTGCAACTGAAGAAAATGATTCTTGGAGTTGTTAATAAAGCAAACCTACCCTATCTCTTAAGAGTATAAAACAAGGAGAAAAGATGCTGTGATGGCAGAGCAGTGTCATGGGCTGCAACCAGGACACCATTTTAGTTGGCCAAGTGTGAACAGGTCCTCAGCAGCTGTCAACTTTGGTTCATGGGAAATCCATCTCATTAAATTAAGTATTCAATTAATTTTGTATTTTTGTATCTTTTGAAGTATAGTGTGGGTGGAATTTTTGTTTTAATGAGCTTAGGCAGAAGCAAAGTAGTTCTCAGAACATGTGACAAGAATTGAGATCTCCAAAATGGGTGAGTGGGTTTTGGAAAGAAAGAAGAAAGGGACATAGACATGAGTCCCATTTGTGCCTCCTTGGTTCGGAAGGTTGGTCGTGGCTTGGCCCCTGACTGCCTGTGACCTTAGTTGACCTACCCAACTCTCCCTGGCTCTCGTTTGTGTTGAAATTAGGGGAGTTTAGCAACTTTATCCCAAGCCTGCTGTGGGCCAGGTAATGAGTTGCCAGACTCTGAGGATAAAGAGATGAAGAGACGTGGTCTCTTGAAGATCTTAAACTAGGAGGGAACAGGCTCTGAGATGATGGCAGGTACATGTGAGGGAGGTGGGGGGCCTGGGATATTCCAAAGGTCCCCCGAGACAGTATGGGAAGGGGCTGGGTCTGTATGCAAAGGGTGACTAGGAATGAAGGGAGCCCTGGACGTGCTTTGAGTCTGCATTTCTGCTACATTTCAGGTTTTCCTCAGAGCTTCACTGGGCATCTTGTTAACAGGCAGATTCTGATTCCATAGGAGAGATTCTGTACACTCAGCAGCCTCCTAAGTGATGCCTAGCCTGCTATTCACAGACCACAGTTTGAATAGCAAGGGGACAAAGGACTAAAGACAATCAGCTTTGCATCCTCAAGCGGTTGAGTCTGGCACTAGTTTGATTACTGGATGGAGAAGATTCAACTGTCAGTTGACTTTAGCTGATACTTAAAATTCAACAGGTATGTTACATATCTAGCTCAAAGAAAATTATGTGTCAGTTTCCGTAGATCTCCAAGCTGTTTTATACTTGGAATTTTTTTATACAAATGAACTCTATTTCCCTTTGATCACTTCCGTGGGTGGGAGGGAACAAATTACAGTATAGTTCAATCCCAATTTGGACATACAGACTCAGCCTTAGACTGTATTATAGTGTCTTAGTAGGGTTTTCTGTACAAGATGAACTCTCCCTACCTCGAACGTGTGTAGTTCGTCCTATAACTTAAGCCCCGTTGTCCTTTCTTAGTGGTAGCTTCCCCGCCACGTGCAGCAGTGAGATAAGAAAGGCTGGTCTGTGCTCTTCACGAAATCCAGTAGGACTGCCTATCACTGAAGGTACAGTCTGTGAGGAGGACTTCCCAGATTCTGTGTAGAGTCTGTTGGAAGAGAGAAATTCACATGAAATCCCCGATCATTCATTGTGGAAGGAGAGGGAGGGAAAATTGGCATTAAATCCTGATTTGCATTTGATTGTTTGGAAATCTCAGGCAGGGTACTTACCCTTCTGAGCTGCGGTTCTCATTTTAACTGTACAATGAGGGTGTTGCCACCCTTCAGGGCTGTGAGGATTAAATGAGAGAATATATATGCCACGCCAACATGCAGTAGATGTTTATAAATGTGAGTTTCCAAAGGCTCCCCCTCCTTTCGAGGTTGCAGGTTTTTCGGGAGTGTTTCCTTCCTGGTAACTGGAAACGGTAAGTACAGTGTTGCTGCTGCGTTGGCGGGTTGTTTATCACTGGGAGGGGTGTGGTAGAGAAGGAGTTGAAAGTCCTTCCTGGCTGCCTGTGGCCTTGTGCAGCAGGTTTGTATGAGGGCGGGGGTCACAAATGGGTGAATTTGAAACTGTCATCCACGTGGGATTTTTAATTTCCCTTGGCTTTTCTTGCTTTAATAAATTTGTCAAGTTGGAGTTTAAAGGAGGCTCAACAGAATTTGCTACATTGGTTTCAGAGTTTTTTAGCTCCATTGGTTCCCGCACAGAAGGAGCTGTGTTTTGAGCCGTGCGTCTTCGTGTGCGCCTCCCCGAGACCGGCCTGCGGCTGACTGGTACCCCAGGGAGGGAGAATCTGTTCCCAGGAGGGCTTCCTTCATACTGGAGGTCACACAGAGATCAGTGTGTCTGCTTTTTGAACAAACCAGTTTCCTCACATTCCAGTGACTTGTCCTTCAAATAAGTCCTTCAGAACTTTTCGGGAATGGTTTCTGGATTTGCTCTCAGGAGCATGGAACAGCCTTTAGCCCTTGTCACGGATGGCAGGATTTGTCCATTGAGGATGGGCTTGCTTTTTAGAAACAGAATTCACTAGGGAGTCAACACTGGGAAGGGCTGATATTTAAGTATGAAAACCAAAGCGGAGAATGTCTCCTGACCCTCTCTTTCCAGATTATTTGTGCGGCCTTGGGATAACTCAAAAGGGCCTTCATGAGAATAAACTGGGTTTGACTGGTGACCAACCAGCTAGTGACAGGCTAGCGCTAGTTCTGGATTTGCTTGAAGACAGGACCACTCTATCCACTCAAGTATGAGTCTGTCTGGAATTGGAGAGTATGCAGGGCTGCTGGCTCAGGTGACCTTGGGGTGGTGCTGAGCTCCCAGAGACCCTGCTGCTGACACTCACGTGTCCAGCGCCCCTTCTGTTCTGCAGGTCAGAGCCCCAGGTCTCTAATGCCAGAGCCGAGGGAGAGCGAGGGGTGACATGAAGTGGCAGGCGTGGGCGCCATCTTGTTTTGGCATTAGCCTTGTTCCTTGTGATCTTCCCTCTGGGTGGCTGAGAAGAGCTGAGATGGCGTGGAAAGGATGGACCCTGCAGAATTATGTGCACCCTCAGATAAGAGCTCTCTTGGGTGGGAGGGAGTTGAGATGTGTTGAGACTGTATGGCAGGGTAGGGGGCGGGCAGTGGTAACTGGAGTGAAACTAAGGGTCAGGCAGGAAGAACCAAATGAGGCGTGGCAGGGAGAGACGCCAACAGAGATGACCGAGCATTCAGAGCGCTTGGGGTGCCCTTCTGAGACCATTCATCCGGGTTTGGACCTACTGCTGATGAAATCACTGTGGTAAGCAGAATTGGGGCCCCCATGACCTCTGCCTTCTGGTGTCACACCTGTGCTTATGTTGCATCCCGTGGCAATAGGGACTTGGCAGATGAAATTAAGGTTACTAGTCAGTTGACCTTAAAATGGGGAGAATATCCTGGATCATCCAGAGCGCTCAGTGTAATCATGGGAGCCTGAAGCAGAAGTCGGGTCCGAAGCGTGAGAAGACACCCAGTTGCTCTTCTGATAATGAAGGGGGCCGTGTGGAAACAGGAGAAGCAACCGAATTCTGGAAGCCCAGTCTTCCCTGAGCCTCCGGAGGAGAGCCCAGCCCAGCCCACCAAGACGGCTGACCACAACCATGGAGAGAATCAATGAGTATCATCTGAAGCCACTACATTTGTGGTCATTTGTTTCAGCAGCAGATAGAAAGCTAAGGTGGTCGTTTTCTCAATGAAGATCGTATGCTCCAACCCAGTCCTTCTCAAGTCTCGGGTGCATGGGATTCATTCAAGGAACCCTGTTTAAAATGCGTTTTCTGATGCAGCCACGTCTAGGGTGGGGCCTGAGAGTCTGCCTTCCTGACGAGCTCCTGTGTGCTGCTCCTCTGAGGATCACCTTTGCCCACGAGGCTGTCGTGCACCATCCTGGTCAGTGCAGCACCTGGGATTCAGAGCCAGGGCAGAGGAGGGAGGAAATGAGAACGGAGAGAAGAAAGGCCTAGGATACGTATTGCTCCGCTGTGAACTAGTCTTCACAGAGGTCGAGGGGGAGGGGTGCCCTGTGTCGTGAGCCCCTGGCTTCTGGATCGTGAGCCTCACGTCTGTGATCCGTGGCCTGCACAGCAGGCAGGACCTGGCTGCAGATGGGGCATTTCCATGTCCTGTGCTGCTTTTCTGAGGCCCTGGGGGAGGACAAGAGCCTGCAGCCATGGTTCCAGCTTCCTGAGGACAGCGTGGTCCCAGCCTGACCTTTAACAACGTCCTCGCCAGCATTACCCTTTCTCCCAGCTGAATAGAAGGTCAGATGCTGGGGGCCACCAGCTTGGAGATGAAGGGAACCCACCTCATCAACAAAGAAAACTCTGCAAAGTTGCTATCGCTTAGTGAGAAGGAATGGACTCATTCATTTAAAAAAAAACTTTTTTTTTAATTGAGCCCCCAGTGTATGCCAGGCTAGGAGCCTGGCATACACTGGGGATGAAAACAAGATCCCTGCCCTCGTGGAACTTAACAGCCCAGCAACTACAGCAAGGCTGGAACTGCTGCTGGTAGGCTGTGTGTGTGGTGACTGTCTTCGCTGCCCTTCCAGGAGGTGATGGCCTCTGGCCAGAGTAGGCTGGTCCACACGTTGCTCACACCTTCAGTCCACAGCCCTCAGCCAGCGCTCAGCAGGTCTGGGGAGCCTCTTCTGAGGAGACATGTTGGAACTGGCTTTAAATGGCTTTAAGTCTGGAGCCACCCAGAAGGATGGCAGTAATCACACCTGCAGACACAGTCTTCAGGATACTTGCCTTTCATTTTATTTTTTATTATTATGGCTGAGCCGCGCGTCTTGTGAGGTCTTAGTTCCCCAACCAGGGATCAAACCCGCGCCCTCAGCAGTGAAAATGTGGAGTCTTAACCTGGACCGCCAGGGGATTCCCCCCCCTTTTTTAAAATTTGATATTTGCATTTTATAAATGCTCTGAGAGAAAGGATTGTAGAAGATTCTATCAGATCCTTAAATAACTCCAATGGACAAGAAGTTTATCTGGTGTAGCGAGCAGAATTTAAAATCTGTATTAGTTGGAAAAGAATAGTGTGACGTTTATATGTGCGTAGCAAGTAAATACAAGAAACACACATTAGGGTTTAAAAGTAGCACAAGGAAAAAAAAAAAAAAAGTAGCACAAGGGCTCCTTGAAAATCTCATGTGGTAATTTGACTATCATCTGGATCCCTCAGAAGCAGCTGTTTTAAAGACAGACTGTCCCCAAATCCATCCAAGGAAGTTTGTTCACGAGGCCTCCTAAGGAAGGTGGTTCCCTAGCAGACCCCAAGCATCAGCCAGATTCGGGGAGCCCCAGACCTCTGTGGCAGCTTTACAAGAGGAACCCCAACTAGTGGTTACCTTCCGTGTTGAAACTGCAGATGCGAACAGCAGCCACTGGTGCATTTCCTCCTTACGGTCTGAATGGGTGTCTTGGATGTCTTTTCCATGAAGAGCCTTCTGATTAGGGTTGGCCTGGGCAGGTAAGCACAGCCTGTTCTCTGAACTGTTGCGGAGACCGAGAGCAGACATGCCCAGTTGGGTTTTTTATTTGTTTTTATTTTTTTTCAAAGTCTTTTGTTTTTATTGAAGTATAGTTGATTTACAATATCATGTAAGTTTCAGTATACAGCACAAGATATATATATATCCTTTTTCAGATTCTTTTCCTGTATAGATTATTACAAAATACTGAGTATAGTTCCCTGTGCTATACAGTAGGTCCTTGTTGGTTATCTATTTTATACATAGTAGCAGTCGGGTCTTTTCACCCTTTTCAGCTCTCTCCATGTACTATGTCGCCATCTTTTGTGTGTCTCCTAATTACAGGGCCTCTGAAATGGGTGGTCCCCTGAGGTAGCACTCAATCTCTTGCCGGCCCGACTGTCCCCTGCCTGCTGGGAATATGCCTCTGTCCACAGCTGTCCTGCCCCGGGGATGTGCGGCTCCACGCCCGCCCGCTGTGCTCGCAGGCCTCTCTGCTGGTCAGTGCTTCTCTGTTCTATTTAGACCTGATCATTCGTGCCGTTTCCTGATGCAGAAGTATCAAGTCTATGAAGTATGTGTTTTCTCAGCTGTGATTGTCAGTCCCCCGAGCCCAGGAGCCTGCCCTCTGTGGCCCTCTGGTCTCCCCTCCCACCCGGCGCTGCCTGTGACACCCCGTCCTCCAAGGCCCCAGAGGCCCCTGCACTTGTCGTCTGTCGTACTGACTTCTGGCCATACTCACTTTGCCCCAGTTCCTGAGGGATTTTGCTCAGGATTGAACATTCCTGCAACAGCGCTAAGCACTTTCACATTCATATTTCTCCTGAGATGCCTGTGAGGCATGGAGGGTGGAGGTGAGGCTCCCCTTCTGTGAGGATGGAAACAAGTCCAGCCCAGGGACTTACTTTTAGTGGAGCCGCAGTGGAAATCCAGGTCTTTGCTCCAGACCTGCCATCCCATGAGTTCCAGCGTTTCAATGCACTATTGAAAAGCATGGCTGTTTTTGTAAGTGCCCAGACCACCCCCACTGTGTTTAACTTCACAGCAGCACATAAAACAGTGTTGCTGTAGAATGCAAATGCTTTCACTTTTAAGAGGGTCTCCTCCAGCAAGGCTGCTCAGGGTAAATGCGGGTGTCCGTGTATCTTCCTGCCCTGACCCGTCTCTGCCAGGCCCATCACAGCGCCTTGATGTTCCCCACCTCAGGCCACGCGGTCCAGGCAGGGCTGCCACACCGACCTGTTTCCAAGGGCGAGGGGTTGCCCGGGCCGAGCTCATCTGCATGCTCTTTGCAGCCACACTGGTTGTTGTCGGGGTGGCATGTGGCCCAGGCTGGTCCAAGAAGAGTAAACCCCAAGACACTGGTCAGGAGAAGCGCTGACCTCTGGGCTAGAGGGCTGGAGGGCAGTGAGGAATCCAGCAGCTGCTGGGGACCATCTGGCCACCATTTGGGGAGAGCTTGCCTGAGAAAGAAACTCACAGGGTCAAGAGGTGGGCAGGGAGGCAAACACAGGAGACTTGTGGGCACAGCCATGCCACCTTCAGACACCGCCTGCTGGGGACCCCACTTCCAAGAGACACTTCCCTCCCTGGGAGAGGCTGGCACAGGAGAGGGGCTTTGCTCTCGGCCTTAGTCATTCTTCCCTGGGCCACTGTCCCAACTAACTGCACAGATCTCAACACCAGACTCTCGTTCCCCTCAAAACCCAGAGAACTGACCACCCTCACCCCGCCCCCAACTAACTCTGGGTCAAGTGACAGCCTGTTTGACCTGGATTTCTTTGTATAAAACTTAAGACAATACACTTACCAGAATTGAAAAGACTGCCTTGGAGGGACTAGGGGCAGCTCTAATTTATCCTTAAGGGCACAGCCTGGGCTCGCTTTCAGTCCTCGCTCTGCCCCCTGCTCAGAGCTGTGTGACCTCGGACAGTAACCTCTCTGTTTCCTTAGTTTTGTCTGTAAAGTAGGGCGAGTGCTTAGAAGAGTGCCTGGCAATTAGCGCTAGATGCCTTAGCTGCTTTTTATTACTGGTGTGTCTTTTTTTTTGGCCAAGTTTCATGGTTTTATTAACACAAACACAATGTGCACATGAGCTGTCTATTCATTTTCTTCACTGTGCAGCCTGGCGTTGGGATTGGTGACTGGTGGCCAGCTGGGCTGCTCTCTCCAAAACGGCTTTGCAGTTCTCGGAGGAGAGGCTGTGAGCAGTCTCAGCACAGAAAGATTTGTTGCACGTCAGCAGCACTTCAAGCTCCTTGACACTGTGGACCAGGAGCTTCCGGAAGCCACTGGCAGCATGTGCTTTGTTTCCTTGTTGCTTCCGTAACTGATGTTGGGCATCAACCTTTGGCCCTTGAATCTCCTGCGCACCCTGTTGTCAATGCCTCTGGGCTTCCACCAGTTCCGCTTCATTCTGACATATCAGTCTGACTGGTGCCGGATGAACTTCTTGGTTCATCAGGTTTTGACCATCTTGGGCTTCACGAGTGGTCTGAGGGTAGCCATGATCCCGGGTGGGAGATGCTGCCCGCTCTGTAGGCAGCGCCGAAGAAGAGAGCTATTACTGTTAAAGAAGATTCATTATTTAGGAACAAAGGATTTCTGTCTCTCCTCAGAGTCTCCCTAGTCCAGGCCCACTCTGACCACCGTGGGCATCTGGAGCCAGTGCCCACCGTTCAGCTTGGGAGACTTGCTAGGGGTTGGCGGCAGTTCCCTGGGGTAGTAGAAAAGAATCTTGCCCCATCAAGACTAGAAGAGAGATGCAAGAGAGGTGCATCCCTGGCCTGTGATACACCTATGGGTGCAGAGACTAAGAAAACAGCTCTGTGCCTGGCCCAGGAAGCCTTTTGATTTATTTTTTTTAATTTATTTTTTATAAATTTATTTTATGTTTGGCTGCGTTGGGTCTTCGTTGCTGCGCACGGGCTTTCCCTAGTTGCGGCGAGCGGGGGCTACTCTTGGTTGTGGTGCGTGGGTGTTGCAGTGCGTGGGCTTCTCATTGCAGTGGCTTCTCTTGCGGCAGGGCACGGGCTCTAGGTGCGCAGGCTTCAGTAGTTGTGGCACATGGGCTCAGTAGTTGTGGCACGCGGGCTCAGTAATTGTGGCGCATGGGCTTAGTCGCTCCATGGCATGTGGGCTGTTCCCGGTCTGGGGCTCGAACCCGTGTCCCCTGCGTTGGCAGGCAGATTCCTAACCACTGTGCCACGAGGGAAGTCCCAGGAGGCCTTTTAAAATGGACTTCTGAGGAGAGGGCTTGGGGGGAGCCTCGTGTCGGCCCCTCCAGCATTTAAGGCTTTTCCCTCCCTGGATACAAAGGTTGGCTGGAACTCTCTTTTGCAAGTGATTTGGTCTCTTCATGACCTTAGGACAGTCCCTCACCTTCTCTCCCACTCAAGCTTCTCCTGTGGAGTTGTTACTGATAAATTCACATGGAAAGCAGCTGGAAGTGCTACGGACTTCATGTAGTTCCTAGTCATCTGTTTTTGACTGTGTAACAAGCTCATTCCTTCCCATGCTTGCTGGCTTCTCTGGGCAAGTGTTCTCTTGTTAACAGCTGCCCACACTCAAGTATGGAAAAATCCAGTGGCTGCTGGTTAGAACAAGTGTGTTAATGGCAGCAGTGGAAAGACAGAACTAGCTGGTACTGGACTGGCGTCGGGGGCGGGGGGGCATGAAGCAGCTGTTTCTGTATTGGAAACACAAACCATATTGGCTTGAGACTTATCAGAGTGGAGCCCTCATCTTTCCATGGTCTCTTACTGGCTCATAGAAAATAAACTACTAACGTCCTGGTGGGGAGAGAAGCGTATAGTACGCAGGGGCCTGGGCTGGTTGGAAAAGCACAGTCGGGCCTGTGGGCGAGTCGCTAGAAAGGATTTGTCAGGTAGGACCCAGAGGCGGGTGACAGTGAGGCCTGCTACCCCCGACCTTCTCCCCAAGAGGCAGAGTTTTTCTCCTTGCATCAGCTTATTTGCTCCTATCACCCAGTTACTTCCGAAGCCAGGCAAATGTCTCTTTTCACCGTCTTGTCCTCTCTTGACTCAATCCAGCAGAACATAGGATGGTTAAGAGGTCAGTCTTTCCAGGTTAGCCAGGCTTTGGCCAGATCATTCATGCTGAAGGTGAGAGTGCTATTTGGTCATTTGGGCGAACCAAAGGGTCAGCATAAAGAGTGTGCAGTTCACCTGTTCATGCGTTCGTTCATTCACTCGTTCAATAAAGACTAAGAACCTATCATTACATACCAGTTACTGTGCCAGGCCCTGAATTTACAAAGATGAAAGAAAGTCCATGTATAAGAAACAAGTTCCTATTGTAGGTTATTTTCAGAGAACTTCTAATTTCTGAGAGACAAAGATTTTCCCTGGGTTCCCTCCCACTGACAGTGAAGCCTGAGAATTGCCGAGTGAGGTGGGTGCCGGTTTGTGATGCTGGAGCCTGTGAGCTGCAGGGGCTTCCCTCCCTCCTCTTGCACGGAGGTCCCTCAAACAGCCCCAGCCAGCCCACCCCCACGTGCGCACACGCTGTGATCAGAGGAAGACAGGTCAAGGTGTGCAAACGAGTGAATGAACGAATGAACAGGTGAACTACACACTCTTTATGTTGACCCTTTGGTTTGCCTGAATAACCAAGGAGCACTCTCACCTTCAGCATGAATGATCTGGCCAAAGCCTGGCTACACTCCCTACTTTCCTGACTGTCTCTCTTCACTTAAAAATTTGCCAAGAACGTCAACAGACTGTCAACTGCAGAGTGTGTTCTAATACTGCTTATTGAACATGACAAAATCCTACAGAAAAATTAGAATTTTGTTATCAGACGATGCCTAGGAATTACGGAATTTGTGTACACACACGCAAATGTAAATAAACGTCAACTGGGCTTCCCTGGTGGCGCAGTGGTTGAGAGTCCGCCTGCCGATGCAGGGGACACGGGTTCGTGCCCCGGTCCGGGAGGATCCCACATGCCGCGGAGCGGCTGGGCCCGTGAGCCATGGCCGCTGAGCCTGCGCGTCCGGAGCCTGTGCTCCACAACGGGAGAGGCCGCAGCAGTGAAAGGCCCACATGCCGCAAAAAAAAAAAATGTCAACTAAAATTTCTCAAATGCCAGCTCATCAAATGAGTAGACTGTGTTACCGACTTGTCTCGTCAATCCATTACCGTATACCCAGCAGGACTTTAACTCCATCAGGGACTCCCAGTGCAGCAGCTGGTATTTGTTGAGTCTTACAAACAAAAACTTAAGCAAAGCACACGGCCACCTCACAGGAGATTGTGCTGCTTTCCAGCCGCTACTGGCTGACGGGCGAGGCCCTCCAGCGCCTGCCATGAGCCCCCATGGCTCATGCTACGTGGGCGTCGCAGTTTTTCATTTCTGTGTTTGTTCTGCCCGTGGTGTTTCTCCTGGACTTTTTTCCCCATCTGCTGTCCTTTATCATGATGACTGGGAGTGGCCCCAGCAAGCACCTACCTCCCCGGCCTAACTCCAGCCAACCCTGCAACTTGCTCATGCTTTTGCCCTCCAGGCTCTGAGAAGACTTTCAAAAGGGATTCAGGGTGGGGAAGCCACGGGGGAAACTCTCTCCCCTCAGCAAGCGGATTTCTTTGGCCAGGCCTGTCCTTAACCTGCCCAGTCACGTACAGGCCAGGTTCCTGGCACAGAGGCCCAACAGGGAGGAAACAGCTGCCCTGATACCGACCCTCATTCCAGAGGTTTTAGAAATGTCTTTTGAGGAATTTGGCCCTGGAAGCCCTGGAGAAGGTGTTGCCCGTTAACAAACACTGTCTTTGAAGACAGACGCCTCCTCCAAAGGTCTGCATCCAGGAGTGCAGGTGAGGAAGCCAGAGCCTGTGGCTTTTGAAGCTGCCTGTCTTCTCTGCGGTGCTGCCAGGGTCGGAGCCAACACCTAGGAAGAAGCAGGCAGCCCCACGGCCTGCCCCGGCCCGCCTGCCTGTCTGACGAGGCCCGCGGGACACTAACCGCCCCCAGTAGGAACTGCAGTTTGATGGTCTCTGTCTCCTTACATGCCTTTAGTCTGACTTTCAGGAGTGTCCACTGGGCTTACGTTTTGGTTTGTGTTTTTTTTGTTGTTTTTTTTTTTTGCCATGCTGCATGGCATACGGGATCTTAGTTCCCCAACCAGGTATCGAAGCCGTGCCCCTGCGGGGGAAGCGCGGAATCTTAACTACTGGACCGCCAGGGAAGTCCCTGGTTTTTGTTCTTAAAAAATAATTTCCACAAGTATTTTTAAAGTAAAAAATCTATCATTCTTACAAGTGTTAATAGTGATTTATAAACTGAATTTTGATAAACCTTGAGGAAACTGTTCATCTTTTAGATGATCGCAGGACGGGCAGGAGTGGAAGAGCCCAGCACTGCTCCAACGGCCCATCGCACGAAGCAGGCCGCACCTAGATGTTCTACAGACACCTTCTGTGAGAGCACTTCTTGTTGTATTCAGATTAAAGATGCAATACAAGGGACTTCCTTGGTGGTCCAATGGTTAAGAATACGCACTTCCAATGCAGGGGGCGTGGGTTCGATCCCTGGTCAGGGAACTAAGATTCCACGTGCTGTGGGGCAACTAAGCCCATGCACTGCAACTACTGAGCACGCAAGACACAATTAGAGAGCCTGCATGCCGCAACTACAGAGCCCATGCGCTCTGTAGTCTGCATGCCACGACTAGAGAGCCCACGCACTGCAACTACCGAGCCCACACGCCAGAACTAGAGAGAAGCCCACGTGCCTCAACGAAGATCCCATGTGTCACAACTAAGACCCAATGCAGCCAAAAATAAATATTTTTTTTAAAGATGCAATACAAGACTTTGTTCACTGGAGGTTCAAAAACAATTCTATTTATTAGCAGAATCTGAAAATAATTCCTGTGGAGATGGTACCTTTTTAAGGACCATTATTTTGGGGCTTTAGTGCATACTTTTTTGGGGATTTCTAATCAAATTCTGGCTTTTGGGGGCCATGGCCAAGTGCTAGGGCATGAAAACAAATCTGACCTCAGTATGACAGGCATCATAGTACTCGAGGCCCTTGAGTAAGGCAGGAGACAAGCAAGCGAGAAGGAAGTGGTTGGCGATGGGAGCTGTGCCCCAGTGGCAGAAATGGCAAAGTGATTTGCATGAAAGTGAAAGAGGGGTCATGACAAATTGTACTTTGCATTCAGTGGGATTGGTTTCACCCACCCTGATACAGGCCTGCCTTTACTACAGAGCATTTTATACGCTCAGATTTCCTGAAAGCAAGTTTCAGCAAGAAGCTGGAACGGCCTCTCGGGAAGAAGGCTGAGCTGGCAGTGAGCAGGGAGCTCCCGGGCATTTGGGCGGGGTTCACGGTATGAACACGCGGAGCCCTCTTCCCAGGCAAGAAACGGGGGAAGTTTCGAGGTGTTCTCAGGCGCAAGCAGCAGTTAGAGGAGCCAGCACTCAAATAAATAAGACACAGAAATGGAAGGAGGATGGAACTACTGTAGCAGTTCGTCTGTCCGATGGAATGGGGAAAAACTAGCTCTGGGAGTAAGAACCGAAAAAGGCAACAGTCGATTGTCAGATGAGTTCTGGCTTCTGGGGAGGACCCTTGGCTGAGGCCATCCTCTCGCTGATGCCGTGTCGCCTCAGCAGAGCCCAGCTCAAGGAACTGGGTATTGACGTAAACAACTGCTGGGGCTCTGTGGACATCTCCCCGGCCAATCCCGTGGCCACTGGTTGTGTTGACAGCTACCAACGACACTCCGAGCAGTCTCGCACGACATCCCCCATGCGGCCACAAGAGCAAAGCACGTCCTCATGGCCAAATAAGTGATCCAGTGTTACTCGCATGGGTCCTTGGACACGTTCGCCAAATAGCCCTAGGGAGGAGCTGCTACCAGCTTGGGCTCACCACTCCAGGAAGTCCCTGGGAAAGGGGGCGGGCACTGGCTCCCCACTTCAACACTGGACAGTCCACACCACCATCACTGACTTGGTCTGCTCAACTCAAGTGAGAGTCTTTAAGGGAGGATGCCTTTCTTCCTGGACATTAACATTCTTTTTTTTTTTTTCGCCATGCAGCATGGCTTGCAGGATCTCAGTTCCCGGACCAGGGATCGAACCTGTGCCCCCTGCAGTGGAAGCACAGAGTCCTAACCACTGGACCCCCAGGGAAGTCCCACTGGACATTAACATTCAAGTGAGTGCTTCTTTCACCATTTCCTAGTGTCTCTTTAAGACGCGGCCCCATCCTGCCATCCCCCAACTGCGCCAAACCCTTCCGACTGCCCACGTGCCCACCACATACCCAGCTCAGACTGCATATAAGACAGCGTTATCAAGGGCTCCCACCCCTCCCAAGGCAGGCAGAGATTGCTTGAGCAGGAGGTTCTGGGGGCCACGGTGGCTCCTGGGGCCTCACTCTGTACTCATCACTGTAGCTCGTCTCTCTGATGCCGGCTTGGTTAAAGGGAAGATGAGCATTCTCCCTAAAAAACTGTATTACAGTCGGTTGTTTCTGAGACTGTAAAGACATTATTCTTTAGGCGATTATCTTCTAAAGTGATCTTATAAAGATGTAAAGTCACAGGTCTCCAATGCAGAAAACCTTTTAAATGTCTGACATTTCCATCCTAGGTGGGACAGGTGGTAGATGTGCATTGAAGTGCTCTGGGGACGTGACCTGTAAGTAGTGAGGGGGGCAGGGTGGGCTAGAGGGTAGCTGAGCCATGACACAGTCGTCAGAGGAACCAGCCAATTCCCCGAGGCACTCTGACGTGGAGACGGCCCTTCAGATACCCCAACTGGGGCAAGGCGGCTGGGCCTCTTGTACCCCTCACTGGCTGCGTGTGGTATATTACCTTGGGTGAGGCAGCTCCCTTTTAAGGGCAATTCCTGGGGAGAGGGACTCAGATGGGGCCGGGGTCTGGGCACTGCACAGTATTCACTAACCACCATCGCCATCAGCCTGCTAATAATGAGACCACAATTATTTTAAATTATTTATTTTTTCTATAGTACATCTCATTCAAATCATGGAACAGTCTGATACATTTTTTTCCTCAAGCACAACTTAAACTCATTTCAAATGCTTATTCTTTCTTTCCTTCTTTTAATCTTTCAGGATGGACAGACACACTGTAATTGGACAAAAAAACCCACTCAAGAGTTTATTAAAAATACAGCTTCCCAGGCTCCCCCCTCCCCCCTGCCACCAGAGCTTTTGAGTGAGCATCTGGGGTGGGTCCCAGGGAGGCAAAATTTTAAAACTCCCCCCATCAATTCTGCTGTGGGTGGTCCTTGAACCATCCTTTACAGGAACACAGATTAGCACTTGTCCATGACCTATTGGAAGCAATTTCAGAAAACCCAGGAATAATTAAGTATACAGAAATAGCTCTTCTATAAAATTTCCATATAAAAATAATGGTATTTATTTACAAAGTTTGAGAATGCTACAAAATAATAATCAGGTTAGATACTTCAATCTAATAAAGTCTACATTAGGCAGGTCAGATGTGGTGTTTGCATTTTCCCCTTATTTCTCATTTAAACTGCTTAAAGCATGTGGCACCATGATGTTTCCTTCATGCAGAAAAAAGCAGAACTGTATTTTCTGGAAATAAAACCTATCAGCACATGATCAGAGTACGACATCTACAAATGAACAGGTGAACCAGCTGGGGATTTGGGCTCATGGCCTTTCTTTTTTGTCTAACCGTCAGGGTGGTGATGGCAAAGCAGCCGCCTCGAGACCTCACAGTACTGAACTGTGGGCCTCCGAGCTCCGGCGCGGCCGGTGGGTCCGCCTTTCGGGACACCGAACGGTTGAAGCCGCCACGGTTCTACTGGGGAAAACAGAACTGCAACACGCTCAGAGAAGTCTCTTAGCAGAAGAGAATCTCGGTCCCCAGAGACTTTGGGTTTGCGAGAAATCTTTGACCCCAGTCGGGAACACACAGAACCATCAGGCCATTTGCTATTAGTGCCCGACATGCTGAAGACAGCGCATGGGAAGTGACAACATGGTGAGTTTGAAGCGACAAAGCGACGGGTTTTAAAACCCAAACGTGATCTGGGGACGTCTCCTGGTTGAGACGGGTACGGACAGAAAAAAGCTAACATTGCTACAGAAGGGCCAGTTGACCTCCAACGTGCGTGAAGGGCTCTGCCCAGGGAGGAACGGGTTTCTTCTAAGCCTGGGTCTTCCGGGCCGGGACAGGCCCGAGGCTGACACCACAGCCTCTCGCCGGGACCCACGGGCGGAGTCCACTCCTGCTGCTCAGCTGTTCAGCACTTGGTGTGACAGAGCGCTGATGCTAGCCCAGAAGCCCTCTGGGAGGACCCGGGTGAGGGCTGGGTTTGTAGGAGGCAGTGGGGCCTGGGAGGAGGGAGATTCGGGATGCAGGGCAGGCTCTGCCAGACAGGCTGAGGGCATCGGGCCGGTCACGCCCCCGGCCGGTTTCACATGCCTGAGTGAGTGGGGAGGGTTTGACCCTATTCTGAGGCCCTTGGTGGAGAAGGGGCGAGTCCTGCCCCCACGTGTCCACTACGCTGGCTTCTAAGGCAGCTACAGGCAGAGGACCAAAGTCCGATCTGCTGGAGTAGCAAGGGGTCACGACAGCATGGAATTCACAGGCCTTCGTGTAAAGCGAAGGCCCTGTAAGAATACAGGATTTTATCTGAAAGTACAGCTGCACAGAAGTAAGCGAATATACTTTCTTCTGTCACAAGAGCGTGGTCAGTGCACACCTGCGGCCACTGAAACTTCTGTACTTGTCAGGGACTCCCAGGTCAGAACTGGAGGGGCAGAGTTTATGCCCTCACCTTTTCTTCCTTAGCACAGTGTGAGTGTAGAAGTAGGTGGGAAAACGGGGTCCCGAAGGTTATCTACGCACAGCTTTCCAGAGAGATCTTGGCTAATTCCTGAGAAATGTAATTTACGTGGGCATTAGCTTGAACTTTTTAGAAAACGGTAAAGTCAGCGTCAGACACTATTTTCCTTTTGGGTAATAGTCTTCGGCTTGAATGGAAGTTAAGCAAATGAACTGAACGTTGTATGACTGTGAATCAGAGGGCAGGGAGGCACGTTTCTGAGGGCCGCTCAAGCGGCGTCCTGCAGGGGCCCTGGCACACCCCGTGGGTCTGGATAAATGTGGGAGTGATCGTCAGTGCTGGGGGACCACTGCTTCGGGTGCCTGAAAATGGGGAACCTATTTGGGAAAATGATCCTCAGGTAGTCTTCAGCTCTGCTAAAACTAGTCCATATGCAGGATAAAAGATTCTCTTTTATACATCTAATATGAAAGGTAGATCTTTATGTATCTAACAACTTGTAAAACTAGAAGAAAACACCTAGAAAAGTTCTCCATTTCTACTCACTTTCCTATTGTGTAGGTTCAGTTGGAAGGTAACAGAGCCAACAAGGAGACCTCCATGGGTTAGAATGTTCTCTTAGTTTATGGCTACTGCTGGTAGCTAAGTTTGGTTTTCTTTTATTAATCTTAGAAATTCCCTGACAGACTCCAAAATGTACACTGAAAGCTGGAAGAGTGGGGCCTTTGGAATTTAGCAGAGATTCCCAAGTGCACGTTATGGGGTAGGGTGGCCTGGTAGGGAGGTCTTTCAATTGTCTGATTCAGAACAGAAGTCACTTTCTCAGGGGGCCTTCCCCGGATACCGCCAGCCAGAGTAGCCTTTCCCCCGCTGCCCCATGACCCTGTCATTGTTTCCATAGCACGAATCAACCTGAGCATCTTCTGTTCTGTATTCACTCACACACTTACTGAAGGATTAAATCTTCCCATTCACTGTCCAGCCCCCACCCTGCAGGGACCACTGTGGCAGTGCAGCCCTGAAGGCCACCTCACAGATGTGCCCGAGGCGAGGGGCCTGGTGAGGTATCAGAGGCCACGTGAAGTGACTCACGCATGAAGCTAACCAGGCTTCGCCCCCCTGTGTGTGGTTCTTGTAGGAAGAGCTGAGGCAGTTTCCTTCCTTTGCTAACCCTGCCCCACCCATGCCCACTAAGCTCTGACGGTCCCAGGGCCCAGGTTACACCCAAACTTTGCTGTCTCTACAACCTGAGCAGCCCAGAAAGGGCTGTGTTTTACCAAACAGCCGAGTTTCTGATGTCTGCACGGCTAAAGTGAGCCACGCCTTTGTGGAATTCTCTCTGCTTGAATTACCTGCAGGGGCTCATGTGTACCTGGGGGCTGCCCCTGGCATCATTTTTCAGGTAGGGCAGAGTATGGGGACAACTGTAAATTCTGCTAACGAAGAGAGTTATCCTCTTTATCCTGGTAAAGTGGCAGCCAACTGCAGACAGTTTTCTCCCCACCATTTCTAGAAGACAGGGGTCATTTGTAAAGTTTTGCAGGGGGGCGGGCAGCGCTGAGAGGTGAGGAATCACCGTCTCAGCACCTCCTTTCCTGGCCCCTCCCCAAGGTCCTCCGTGATCATAAGGCACAGTTTATGCCAACACTTCCTGAAGCTGCGCCCATCACCTTGTCATCACAGGAGAAAATGAAGCGGGTCAGACAGACGCGCAGCGGGGAAGGGCAGGAAGTGTGGGCGGCTGCCTGGGCGCCGTGGGCACTGCCTGGACCCTCCCACATCAGGGCCAAAGACGCCAGGCTTGGTGCCACCTGCGCGGGTGCTAAACGGATCACGACTTCACTGACTGGGCGACACCGTGCACCGGAAAGGTTACCGAATACACTGGCGCTTGAGGGAAAAGGGGACTCTTGAACTTCCCCCAAGCAGAGTGTAACCAGCACCCTCTGGGAGGGGTGTCCGCGTGTGTGTGTACATGTGCGTGTGCAAATAACCCCAAGTGCTACTCCTATAGAGAAGCCTGGATGTTGTAACCACAATTTCCTTTTTTTTTTTTTTCTGTTTGATTTCTATATGAAATTGTGACTGAGTAATGAACTTCAGAACCACATAAATCTGTTTAGGGGAGAAGCAGAAGAATGACAGAATTTCTCTTTCTAAACATCTGAGTCTAGCTTTCTGCTCAGGTAAAGCCTTACACCCGTGACAACACATCCTGTGACCACAGTGTGACTCTGCTGGGCATCCTCAGCAGTAACCCAAGGGTGTCACTGAGGAACGGAGGCCACTTCCTGCCAAACAAACACCACACGCTGCTCGCTGGCTGTGGAGGCCACTGATGGGGCACCAGTAACGAATGGTAAGAGGAGTCTTTGGTTGCTTTTTCTTTTAAACCCATATTTTATCAGCAGCAGAGAGAGAACAGATGAGGGAGGGGATCGGTGCCCCACGAACTCTGGCAAGGAGCCTGCTACCTGGTAGAGGAGTGCTCACTATTGGTGTACCTGTCATGAACGCTGATGTGTGGCCCTGGGACCTGCGGCATGGTATTCTGAAGTCTGAAAAGCCCGCTGTGGCCCTGGGCCTCTCCAGGTCCCCGCTGGGCCCCTTTCAAGTCCAGGGGCAAGAAAAGTTGGGCTCGGGAGAGGGAGAGGCAGCCTGAAGGAGACCCGGTTTTTCCTTGATGGTGCAGCTGACACCTTCCAGGCAGAACGTGCCCTGGAGGCCCTTGGGCCCTCCCTCCCGCGCCCACCCCGGCCTCAGGGTGGCCCGGAACTCAGGCTGCTACGGGGCCCTCCTGCACCTGCCTCCACCTCTCCGGCCCCTCCGCACTCTGAGTCTGCGCTATGGCTTATTCCTGATGGAATGCGTTTTGTCTCAAAGGAACTTAGAGTTGTACATCCTTGTGTACTGGTTGTT
The DNA here is from genome assembly GCF_951394435.1 of Stenella coeruleoalba. Classification (NCBI taxonomy): domain Eukaryota; kingdom Metazoa; phylum Chordata; class Mammalia; order Artiodactyla; family Delphinidae; genus Stenella; species Stenella coeruleoalba. The sequence goes on along the minus strand of NC_137150.1, from coordinate 25,429,598 downwards.
TGGGTCAGCCAGGCCCTTCCCCGCCGGCTCACTGTGGGCACCGGCTCCCGCGCTCCCCTGCGGGGCTTAGGGAAGAGCCGGTTTGGGCTGAGCCCAGCACTGAGCCCACAGACGCTGGATGCATAATCTCGGGGCAAATCCAAATGATTCAAGTCAGAGATTTAGAGTTAATCTTCCATTATCGTTTGCTCCTTTCCAAGACCTTAACTAATGTGCGCTTAGGTCGGGGTTTGGCTGTGGTGGCAGTGTCTCCACACTCATATTCAGAGGGGCGGGAAGTGAACCCAGCAGTGCGCGGTTCCTAGCGGCATCTTTGGCTCTGACCTGACAGTCTATGTCCTGATCTACCGCACACCCAGTCACCTGGAGTGCTCAACGTTTTTTGGTGTTTCTGTGAAACACTGAATATCGGGTGAGTTTGAAATGCGTTTGACCCAGGAATCAACCCAATATGGTCATTTTGATGAATGAGAATGTACCAAAGGTGACATGGACAGGAAAACATTGCTGTTCGTATTCTGGAAATACTTTTCAGACAAAAGTAATGACAGTTCATTTTCACAAATTGCACACGGGGTGAAATCATACAATTACGGCAGGGAACTTGTAAGCAAGCAACTCGGTCATAGGGACTTGTTCCTTTGTTTTGTTCTAGGTGAAAAAGCGGTATGAAATGCATAGCTCTGATTAAAACGATAGAGACAATTTTCTTCTCTTGTAAAACTCCAGATTTAGGTTGCTGGCGAAAGGCAGTGCTGGCAAAGTATTTAATGCACGTGGAAATGCTATTCTATTTTGGCTTCCAGAAGTAGCCCTAGAAAATTCTATGCACCAATGCATTGGCTAATAGTGATCATTTCAGTTTGACTATAAATTATTCTAAATGTCACTTAAGTACTCAAGAATTAGCGTTCGCTCCTTTCTAGAAGCCGTCTAAGGCAGCTGATGCGTAAAGCACCTCGACTAGACTTTCAACTAGTTCAGCGGTTCAATCTGTGCTCCTTGGGCCACGAGGGTCTCCATCCCTCGCTGTACAGCTCCTCCCACCGGGAACCTCTCGCGTTCAGCTCCGCCTCGTGAAAGGCAGCCCAGAGCAGGGAGCGGGGCGTGGGGCACACGGCCGTCGGGGACTGTTCATGGAGCCACCTCGGCAATAAGGAGGGCTGCGTGGGTTTGGGGGCCACGGCGCCCCGCCTCACGGAAGATAAATGCGCTGCGTTCGTGCTGCCAAGTCAGGGACTATCCCCTCTGCCACCTCCGAGTACGTGCTTTGTTTGCCATGTGATCTACTGCTCTGTCGTTCAGGGTTTTCATTCACACTACGTTAACTTTCACCTCAATCCTCTCAGCCTTCAGGTAATTTGCTTATTGTGTTTCCCTAGTTTTCACTGAACACACAGTGCAAACAAAGGCAAAGACCGAAGCAATCGTTTCAAACACAAGAGCTCACACTAAAAACACACATGAGCATCAAAGAGCAGAACGTGGGTCTGCGCCTGTCTTTATTCTGGGGAGGAGGAGTCCTCCTCGTCCTCGTCCTCGTCCTCGTCGTTGAGGGAACAGGGGGTCTCGCCTCGGGACTCAGAGCAGTGGGAGGCCGCACTGCCGGACCGGTGAGTGTCTGCGGCCAGGAGCCGCCCCGTTGCTAAGGCCACTTCAGCATCCAAGCACAACCCTTGGTTTGCACTAGCAAACAATTGAAAACACACAGGCTCATTAACGTGGTGGATGTCTCAAGCTTTGGAGAACACAGGGAAAAGAACCCGGGGAAGGGGGGAGCCGCAGGCCAGCCCTGCCGGAGCCGCCTGGGACCCGGCCGGCCGGCGCAGCACACTGGCTCTCCCCCTCCAGGGAGGGTCAGGGCTTCGCGGCTCGCCCTTCTCACCCTGAAAAAATACGTACCTTGATTGGGACAAGGTGGCACCAGCGGTCAGGTCTAAGTTTGAAACTGACTGGGTAGAGTTCAAAAGCAGTCCCTGATTTAACCACGACGGTCCTGTGGAGATATCTACGAGGAAAAACAAAAACAGATGGCAGCTCTGTAAGTTCCGTGGCTGCTTTTGTTATGGCGTGAAGAAAACACAGACAAGTAAGGCCATCGGCCTGTTCTGAATTACAGCCGGACGAGTCTCCTGCCCTGGGAAGAACCCAGGTTTCTTCAGCTTGGAAAATAGAACTTAAGAGCGGTGGGTGGGTGGGTGGGTGGGGGGAATACAGGAAGGCAGACTACGGCAGGAAAGAATTCAAATTAAACCAATCACAGACTCTTCATTCTTTCTTCTTACAGAAGACCTCGAGAGGGCAGCTCACTCAGTACAGTGAGAGCCGTACTACTCCTGAACACCCGCCCAACTCAGCACAAAAGCCTCTGGCCGGGGCGTTAACAAGCTGAGCACGAGTGGGTGCAGACAAAGTCAAGTCGCAATGCCTTAGGCCAGAAGGACAGACACATTTTTGCCCAAGGCCCCCAGCACGCCGTCCTTTCGTGCCCCCTGGTGAACTCAGTGCTATTAGGCACCAGAGGCCTAGTCTTCTTCCTGGTACCCTCTGCTTTACAACTTGAACTAGACCTTATTTTAAAAGGCCACGCACAGTCGCGTTTTTCATGAGGGCGAGAGAGGCGTTGCTGTTTTAGTCTGTATGAAACATTTTGGCTACGTCCTTGCAATCTCATTTTCTATGCATTTACCATAGTTTTCCTATCACGACCTTGACCAATTCTTATTGTACTTCGACTTGTTTAAACGCTTGTCTCCTTATCTAGAATGTTAGCTCAGAGAAGGCAGTGACTGGAACATCTGAGATCTGTTACCACACGAAGGAGTACCATCTCTTTCAACGGTGAGTTTACAACACAGGTGGTAGGTACAGCAGAAATGCATTCCTAAAAAAAGAAACTTATTTGACTTACGTTGTGAGATAAGACCAAGTGTATGCTGAGAAAGTGTAATTTGCCAAATAAGCTTTTATTATACTTTATAAAACTATTTTGATTATCACTGTGCAAAAAGGAAAAGAAACTGTGTACTGGGATTGGGAACTCCACTATCCTGGCACTACCTGACCAAGTGAGAAGCTTCCCACGTAGGAAAAAAGTAAACTAAATGACTACATTCATCTTAAAATGGCCTTGTGGATCTTTTCTTCCCAGGCGAACTAAGGCAGCTGTGGGGAAAAAAACAACAACAAAAACCCTTCAATTCTAAGAAGAAGAGTAGACTTTAAACACATGCAATAAGAACAAGTCCGTACATAATGAAATTAAGGCCAGAATCCTGTGCTAAGTGTTATCAATTAGTATATATGGAAACCTTCTGCCAGAACACAGCTCTTGACACATTTTCTTTTCACAGTGGCTCTGAGAAGCCAACATTTCTTTCTTTCCTAGGACCCACACAACGGTTCTCACAACCCTCCTCAAGAGCCACCCTGTCCCTCCACATACTGAAGGCACACACGCTTCTGCTTCTGAACTAACCTGAAAGTCTGTATCCCGGTCTGCAAACAAGGTCACAAAGAGATCAAAGCCACAGAGCCCGCCTAATCGCCCTGAGTCTTTTCACTGAGAATGAGCTAAAATAAAGTCCTGGTGATTTATGGAGTAAGAGCTTTATGCAGACCCTGCTGGACGGCTAGGATGCCTGAGCTGCTAATAAAACAGGAGGTCCTTCTCTGGGGGGAGCGAGGGGAGCACGGAGCGGGTCGGGGTGAGGACGGGGAACTGGGTCGCTGAGGGGCAAGAAGAGGGGGTCCCATTTGCAGGAGGCGGGTGGTGCGAATTTAAAAACTAAATCCAACAGAAACCAAATCTCAATCAACAGACTCTTGTGTTGTGACTAAAGGGCCAAAACCATAAAACAAAATAAAAACAACCTCTTTGCTTATATTTGACTTAATATACTTTAGAATTTCTCATCATGTTTTAAAGGCATTTTAATATTAGTTCTAGGTAGTAATGCTTATAAATGAAGGAAACTGGCAAAAGCAAAGGCCAAAGAATGCTTTTGTCTATACATCCAAATTCTATGTGCAGAATATACCACAGTCTTAGGAACTAGGACAGTCATAAAGAAAATTTCTGAATTAGTGAAAATCTGAATTTTAGAACATGCAAAACATAGTGTTTCCATTTTCAAGTACACTCACTATACTCTTAAAACACCCCAATTTAAAAATGGGCAAAGGATCTGAATAGACATTTCTACAAGGAAGATAAACAAATCGCCAGTAAACACATGAAGAGATGCTCACCATCATCCGTCATGAGGAAAATGCAAACTGAAACCACCGTGAAACACCACTTCACATCCACCAGGATGGTTGCGATAAAAAAGACGAACAAGCGTGGAGAAGGATATGGAGAAATCAGAACCCTGGTACATGGCTGGTAGGATTGTAAAACAGTACAACTGCTTTGGAAAATAGTTTGGCAGTTCCTCCGAATGTTAAATACAGTTTATCATATGACCCAGCAATTCCACTGCTTGGCATACACCCAACAGAACCAAAAGCTTATGTTCATAAAAAAACATGTACAAGAATGTTTATAGCAACATCATTCATAATAGCTAAAAACTGAAAACAATCCCAATGTCCTCCAACTAACAAATGGATTAAAAAAATGTGGTATGTCCACAAAACGGCAATAAAAAGGGATGAAGCAGGATGGATGAATCTTGAAAACATTACATTAAGTAAAAGAAGTCAGTCACCAAGGCTACATATTATATGATTCCATTTATATGAGAGGTCCAGAATGGACAAATTCACAGTGACAGGAAGTAGATCAGTGGTTGCCAGGAGCCGGGAGGAAAGGAGGAATAAAGGGTGACTGCTAGTGTATGTGGGGTTTCTTTTTGGGGTGATAAGATGTTTTAGAATGAGATAATGGTTGGTGATGACTGCATAATAACCCTGTAAATATACTTAAAACCACTGAATTGTACACTTTAAAATGTATTTTGGGCTTCCCTGGTAGCGCAGTGGTTAAGAATCCACCTGCCAATGCAGGGTACACGGGTTCAAGCCCTGGTCTGGGAAGAACCCGCATGCCGTGGAGCAACTAAGCCTGCACATCACAACTGTTGAGCCTGTGAGCCACGACTACTGAGCCCGCGCGCCTTGAGCCCATGCTCCGCAACAAGAGAAGCCACCGCAATGAGAAGTCCACACACAGCAACAAAGAGTAGCCCTGCTAGCCGCAACTAGAGAAAGCCCGCGCGCAGCACCAGAGACCCAACGCAGCCAAAAATAAATAACTTTTTTAAAAAAATGGTGTATTAATGGTACATGAATTAAATCTCAATTTTAAAAAATTACCATACCATTTCACATCCACCTGCCTGGGAAGATAAAACTCTTTCACTCTGCAGGTGAGAATGTAACCTGGCAAAATCAGATTGGAAAGCTGCGGCATCATCTAGTAACGATGAAGATGCACCCGACTCTGACCCAGCAATCTCACTCTATACACTTGCACACAGCCACCGCGATACAGTTACGGGGATGTTCAAAGCAGCACCGTTTAAATATCAAGAGACTGGAAACACACTAAAGGTTTATGATCAGTAAAATGAACAAATAAATTGTGCTTCACCCACATACTAGAATTCTATGCATACAAGAATTCTATGTAAAAATGCATCAATTACAGCTATATGAAAACACGTGGACAAATCTAAAGAACATGATGTTGAGTGAAAAAAAGTCAAATCACAAAAGAATATATCACTATGATTCTATTTACGTAAAGGTGAGAATTAGGCAAAACTAATAAATTGTTTCCAGCTTACTATATTTGTTTGTGTTTGTGTCTCTAAAGAAAAGCAAGTAGTGATAAACAAGAAATTCAAGAGAGAGGTTACATTTTAGGGTAGGGAAGGGCACAGAATTGAGGAAGGGCATACAGTGTGGGCTTTAATTTTCTATGAGAAAGGTTTTAGCAAGTTAGGGTCTGACATTTAATCAAGGACAACACTGAAAAAGCATGAGTTAACATACCTGTGATATAACCTTCTAAAGCCTTTGGCACCAGTGATTTAGCAAGTTTCAGATCCTCCAAGGAGCACTTGCCTGACTCCAGGCCAAAGGACATTCCCATCCGCTTCAGCACTTCTATGTCATCATGAATCTCAAAGGTATTGTCAAAATTAAAAAGATATTCAAACCTGCATCAGGAAACAAAGTTAGTGTGGGGTTTTCTGCGGTATTGGGGAGGTCTGAATAGTTTTGTACTCTGCATATTCAATAAAAGAATGAGGACCTAAGCTCAGCTACAGTACTAGAAATTGTTACCGTTTAGGGCAATGAGTCATTCTGCTGGGTTCAGAAGAATGACATCTCAAATAAACCACTTGCCAATTAAAACACCTTTCCTGTGACAGACAACAGGAGTCCATAAATTTCAGCCCTCATTAAGCTGTGGCAAACTGGAGACAGAAATTTTGGTCTAAATCTAATACTTTTCAAAGCTGTCTATAACTTTGTCACAAAAGATAAAATATTAAGGAAGCCTTCCCATGTAGGCATTTTTCCAAAGTAGATTATACAGGTGGCCAAAAGACACATGAAAAGATGCTCAACATCACTAATCGTCAGGGAAATGCAAATCAAAACCACAATAAGATATCACCTCACACCTGTCAGAATGGCTATCATCAAAAAGACAACAAATAAATGCTGGAGAGGGTGTGGAGAAAAGGGAACCCTTGTGCACTGCTGCTGGGAGTGTAAACTGGTGCAGCCACTACGGAAAGCAGTATGGAGGTTTCCTCAAAAAATTAAAAAAAGAACTACCATACTATCTAGCAATTCCACTTCTAGGTGTTTACCTGAAGAAAACAAAAACACTAATTCAGAAACATAAAGTGCACACCCAATGTTCACTGAAGCATTATTTACAATAGCCATGATATGGAAGCAACTGAAGTGTCCATCAATAGATGAATGAATAAAGATGTGGGATGTACACACACACACACACACACACACACAAACACAGAGGAATATTCCTAGTCAGGCATTAAAAAAAACAAACAAAAACCTTGCTGTTTGCGACAACATGGATAGATCTAGAGGGTATTACGCTAAATGAAATAAGCCAGGCAGAGACAAACAAATATCATATGATCTCACCTATATGTGGAATCTAAAAGATGAAACAAATAAAAATACATTCATAGAGAACAAATGGGTGGTCGGTTGCCAGATGGGAGGGGCTGAAGGTGGTGGGTGAAATAAGTGAAGGGGATTAAAAGGTACAGACCTCCAATTATAAAATAAGCCATGGGGATATAATATATAGCATAAAGAATATGGTCAATAATATTGTAATAAGTTTGTACGGGGAAAGATGTTACTAGACTTATCACGGTGATCATTTTGTAATGGATGCAAGTGTCAAATCCCTATGTTGTACACCTGAAACTAACATAACATTGTATGTCAACTATACTTCAATAAAAACAAATAAAGCAAGCAGTCATTAACAAAAAAATAACGCAAAGAAAGCCTTTCCAATTTAACATCTAACTTTCCTACTATGAGTTGGCCTAACTAGGGTTGAGGAAAAAGCATGTTGGATGCTTACTTCATTTTCATGAGTCAAGTGTTAGCTACATGATACCTTAGATGAGCAGAAAATGGAAGACTTTTCACAAACTAACCAACCCCCAAATCCTGTCTTGAGGGCCTAAGGAGTAAAAACGCTGCAAGAAAAAAGTGTCGTATATAACACACAGCACGTTTCCGAACGTTTCTGTAAAATACCAAATCAGGATGCCCAGCTACCTAGCACAGGCTTTCAATAAAGAGGAGACTGTAAGAAGAAACAGTCCATCTGACTCCCAGGCTATGCCCTGGGGCACCATCACCCAGAGCCTCAGCCCCTCAGGGACAGAGTGCAGGCGAAGTTCTGGGACAGTGGTGGGCTTACGTTGTCACGAAATTCTATTAAAGTCACGCAAGGGTAAAACTTTTTATGCTAGATCTTAAGGGCAAAATTTATAACTTAAAGCAAAATGCCACATTTAAGTAATTTGAAGTATATGAATTTAAATAAGGACATTAACAGAAATTCAGAAAAAAAAGAAACCACACAAAATCTGGAGTGGATGCCTGCCCCAGGGGTGACTTCAGGCATACGTTAAAAGCTGAAGGTTTCATAAATGTAATCATCATTGTGGGAAAGCCTCCTGGCTAAGGGGAAAGGATTGCATCACCAAAGTAACTGAAAGACCAGGCTTTTGCACCCCACCCTGAATAACAAGCTCCTACAAGCAGCTCAGAGCCTCCTTCCCTCCACTCAGGGGAGGGCGAGGAAAGGGCACGAGTCAGTAACCACCCAAGAAGGACAAGAATCCTTAATTCCCTTAGGTCTCTGGTCCCCACACTTTCCTGCTACTCTTTTAGACCTCAAAGATTAACCAAAGAAGAGAATTTTAATGATTTCCCACAAAACAAGAGACTAACTAGAGAGAATAACTAGAATTCTAACAGTTTTTCCCAAAAATATGTTAACCATTCTCTAGAATTCTCAGATTTATGAGAATATGTCACAAGTCCTTGTAGACACATGTTTCTGTAAAGAATTTTAAGTGTGTGAATAATAATACATCTACCATTTAGGCTGGTCCTTTATGAATTTAACATCTGTAAACCAGCAAGTTAAATACTATAATTCTTGTTTTTACAGAGGAAGAAATGAGATCTCAGAGAAGTTAAGAAACTATACAACTAGAGGAAAGATTGAAAAATGCATCTTCTGACATCACAGCCTGCACGGTCCCTACTATTTCTACTTGTGTCTATAGGCTTAATTACCAAATACTCTAGAAATCCCTGTTGTTTCTCTTACTCTTCTTTTTTTTGGTTCCTTCTTATTTAAGTGACCCATAATCTCTGTATGCAATCAAGACAGGGAAGCAACACCGCCAGAGAAAAGAGTGGGAGAAACCAGGAGTGGTAAAGCCCCACGGTGATACAGTAGCTCTAAGAGGCTCGAAGTTCCAGTCCCCAGGACAGTTCTAGGCTACGCCTCTGGCACCGATGTGGTTACTGAGCCCTCTTTTGCTCTCAAACGTGTCCCAAATTTGGATGATAAGTTATATGCTGACTCCTTGGAAAAGTAGCTAACATTTACAAAGCACTTTCCATGAGTCAGACCTCTTAAGAGGCATAATCTTATTTAATCCTCACAGCAAGGCTAAGGAAGTGACAGAGGCCCCGGCATCATCCCCATTTGTTCTTTGGACACAGAGCTTTTGAAGCAGTTAAATGCGGGAGCCACAACCCACACTTGTGTCTGCCTCACTCTGCACCCTATGCCCTTAACGACCTCGATACTGGTCATGGCCTGAAGACCACTACTGTTTTCATGAAGGGTAAAATAAGTTAAAAATAAATTCTGTATTTTGAAAACTGCTATTTCTCACTTACTGTGATAAATATTGCCATCAATCTTAGTTAAAGTGAAAAACATGCTGGTGGGAATGTAAACTGGTGCAGCCACTGGAAAACAGTATGGAGGTTTCTCAAAAAATTAAAAATAGAACTATCACATGATCCAGCAATCCCACTTCTGGGTATACGTCTAAAGGAAATGAAATAACTATCCTGAAAGGATATCTGTACTCCCATGTTCACTGACTGCAGCATGATTTATAATAGCCGAGGCATGGAAACAACCTGTGTCCATCATCGGATGGGTGGATAAAGAAAATGTGGTGTATTTAGAAAATGGACTATTCAGCCATTAAAAAAAAGGAAATTCTGCCATTTGCAATGACACGGATGATGGACCTTATATGTGGATCTTAAAAACCAAACTTATAGGTGCAGAGAACAGACTGGTGGTTGCCAGAGGTTGGGGGTGAGTAAAATGAATGAAGGTCATAAATAGTACAAACTTCAAGTTATAAGATAATAGGAAAGCAAGCAAGCAGAGAAGGCATCTAGCACTTTCATGTCTATTCATTCATTATAAACAGAAGCACACTCAAATACGATATAGCAAAACAAACAACTGCTTTAGTGCCGCGTGCTGATCTCAACTATTTCCACCATAAATGACAGTAATCACTAGTGAACCTACCTTGTCCCAGACCCCAGTGACGCTCTACTTTACCGCAGTGACTTGCCCAGACTTATACCATATACGTGTACATACGTGCACATCCTGACTTGGGCACCAGTATGCCTGTAGCACTGGCAGCACAGTGCCAGGCTCAAGAGAGGGGCCTGCGGAGGGTGAATGTGGAAGCAAGCGCTAGTAGATGACAGCACTCCACGTTTGAAAAGCTTGTTTCATGAGCCCCAAGGAAGTTAGCCTTGGTGCGCTCGGATAATGGGTACAACCTTCTTTATTTTGCAAATGATAGGAATCAGGTTAACAGAAGGTCAGCCCCGCCCTCTGCCGCTGGCTCTCCACTTACTTGTCACTTGAGATGCTGCAGTCTATGACTGTTTTTCTGCTTGTATTGATGATTATAAATGGCAGCTGAATGGTGGAGTTCAGAGCTGGAGGGCCCTGGTTCTGCTGTTCGTTTTGCCGATTTCTCTGTACCAGGTTTTTGAAAGCGATTTGCTGTAATGATCAACAAAATTACCCGTATAGTTATTTAACGTGGATAAGTGAGTTGGAACTAAATGAATTAAATACATTTAAAATATAGTTTAAAATTAGAGCATTTAAAGAGGCCCTTCACCTACGAGTTAATTAAACATTTAAGAAAAAAGATGAGAATGATCCAACTCAATAAATATATTTCGAGGGAAAGAAAATATACATTTAAATGGTGTCTAACATATCCTATCACAGAAAATGGGACCCATGGTTTCCATCAAGCATAGAAACAGGATCTTACAAATCTGGGAGAGCCAGTGGCACCTACAACTCTTCTTAGAGTGATACAGCAACAGATACAGTGTTTATCTAACACAGACTCCTGAGAGTTTAGGGTTAAAAATATGCCCCTTAGATTGTCTAGCCCAGAAATATGCAAACTTTATAAAGCCACAGAATGCTTTCTTCAAATGAAATCTTCTGGGACACCCACTGTTTATAAAACAGATCAAAGCATCCTTGCTCTGGTTGGCTGCACTGGGGCTGAGTCCTGAGTCCTGCCAGCTCTGCCCTCATTCACCGCTTAGTTCCTTCACAGAACTTCTAAGCATCTTTAGGGCACAGTTCGGAATCTAGTCCAAGCCCCTCCCCACCTGATATCTTCCAGATGAGGGAACTGAGGCTTCGCATTGATTATAAGGTATATAAGGCCTGAATCTTTACAATGAATTTTGCTGCTACTTTTAAGTTATAACCATTAATCAAAAGTCAAAGAAAGAGACCCTGCCACACCCTTTTATTTTATTTAAAAATTTTATTTTATTTATTTAATTTTGGCTGTGTTGGGTCTTCATTGCAGTGCATGGGCTTCTCATTGTGGTGGCTTCTCTTGTTGCAGAGCATGGGCTTTAGGCGCACGGGCTTCAGTAGTTGCGGCACGTGGGCTCAGTAGTTGTGGTTCGCGGACTCTAGAGCACAGGCTCAGTAGTTGTGGTGCATGGGCTTAGTTGCTCTGCGGCATGTGGGATCTTCCCGGACCAGGGCTCGAACCCGTGTCCCCTGCATTGGCAGGTGGATTCTCAACCACTGTGCCACCAGGGAAGCCCCTCACCCCCCTTTAAATAAGGCAAACGTATCTCAGAATTCCACAGCTAGAAAGACCTTACGCAGCCAAAGTCTTTCATCTGCTTGTGGAACAGATACTGGCTTAAAAAGCTCCTAAAGTCACAGCCTTTCAACCCTTCCATCAGCGTGTTCCCTCTTCTCACCCAGTAGTGACGCATTTAAATTATTTTCTATGTTTTAGCAACCTTATCCTACGAGTGTTTATTTTAGGTGCTGGGCCTTAACTGAAGCTTGATTAAGATTACTGTCATCTTAAAATGGCTGGGTGCTATCTCCCTAGAAAGTAAACATTTACTCTTTTAAAATGCACAAAACAGAAGGGAAACCAATTTATTCTAGCCCTGACAGTGTGTCCAGAACCATCACTGTCAACACCATTCATTACCAAACATTACTTAAGTCATACTTATTAATTTGTTCTTTTCTGCTGCTAACGAACTAAGGCTATTTTATATTCAATGCTTAGTTCACTTAATAGAGGAAAAATATGCTGAAACTGTAAAACTGGGAAAAAGAATTATACGTTTGAATACTTCTGCCTAGCTTCCTTACTCTTCTAGAAAAAGCATCTTGGAGACACCCCCATACTTTTCCTAGCTTTGTGGTCCTAGTGCCATGGGAGGGCCTCGGTAGAGGGTGGCATATAAACAGCGGTAAGTAAAAGTTCTTATATATGTATGATTCATTGTTAAATACTGTGTACATTTAATAGCATCGAAGATTTTTCTTGAGCTTCCCAGGTGGCGCAGTGGTTGAGAGTCCGCCTGCCGATGCAGGGGACACGGGTTCGTGCCCCGGTCCGGGAGGATCCCACATGCTGCGGAGCGGCTGGGCCCGTGAGCCATGGCCGCTGAGCCTGCGCGTCCGGAGCCTGTGCTCCGCAACAGGAGAGGCCACAACAGTAAGAGGACCACGTACCGCAAAAAAAAAACAAAAAAAAGATTTTTCTTGTGCAAAGCACTGTGAATACAGATATAAAGTTATTTGGATAGTAAAAAAGAAAAATCATTTCCCATTTGTTTTGGACTGAGTTCCTTATTTTTTGCCCTTTGATTTCCTTCAGCCTTTCGTTCTTTTCCGGGCTCATTAACATCTATTTCAGAGGCTAAGCAGCTTCAGGTGTATTCATTCATTTTGCCCTGCATTAGTAGCTCTGGAAGAGATTTACTGGCTGGAAGGGACAATGATACAGACAAAAGCAGGGCATCTAGATTATCTGTAGGCAGAAGCTACTCACACCATTCCTCTCCCACATCACCAAGGACGAAAGGGTGCCATGTAAGTAAAAGTGACCTGGGTCACGTGACGTCAGCAGCTGTGACCTTGTTAAAAAAATTAAGCTAGCTTAGCCGCAGCGAGGCAAATTTTTCCTGTTTAGGGACAACTTGCTTAATTTTACGAGGAAGAAATAAGCTATATGTCTACCAGGAGATTAGAAGTTATACTTGGGGTTTCACTTTAATGTTTAGAGAGACTTGCTTTTATAAATGTTGACAGCTAGGTTGTGCCTGGGTTGAAATCTTCCATAAACATTTACTTTGAGAGACAGCAGAGGAAAAGAAACTCAGGACTTTTAAAAAAAAAAAAAAAAAGCAATGTTCATTGTATAAAGATAAACAGGGGAAAACATATTCCAGTTCATCCTCTGTGCTGGCCATCTAGGGATGGGAAAGCACCACATACATGAGGGCGATTTTGCCCAGCGCAAGTCTTTCTGATAAACAGATAATTACAGGCATACTGATAAACAGGTTTTTATAATAACATATGCCAAAAATCAAGCTCCAAAATGTTCCATGAGGGTTTTGAGGAAATGTGAGGAAGGCCTAGCACAGGGTTTCAGGGTCTGTGAGTGGGGAGGGAAATACTGCAGATGCTGCAGGGACAGGGACGACAGAGAGGCAGCCGGGGAAGGTGGCGGCGAGGCAGGCTAGGTCTCTCAGCAGGCAGAGCTGTACGGGGAGCAGCACAGGAATAAACTGTCAGCTTTCAAGTTTTGTTTTTCTTTTAAGCTGCAGAATGCTCTCTTCCAACAAAGCCTACTTTGGAAATCCAGTATGAAAAATACGTAAGACGCCTGCTCCAGAGGTAGTTCCCATAGGGGCCAGTGTGAGCTGCAGACACAGGGTAGCGAGAAGGCGGTGCCTAATGAGGAGGGAACATCTTGGCGGGGCTGCCTGCGTCGCGGGAGCCTCTGTCCCGTCTCCCCTGCCCCGCTTCCTCCCCTCCTTCCTTCCCAGACCACGCACAGCTGTGGAAGGGCTAGCGGTTTTCTCCTTCCTCTCTGATGTGTACGTAAAATGTGAAAAACGAACAAAGAAATACACGTCTAGAAAGTGAAAAACAAAAATCTGGAACATGTAGGAATACTTAACCTATTCTGTCCATGAGACAAAGTGAGTATTTTAGGGGGGAAAAAAATGTTACAATTATTTGGTAATTTATTGCTTCCTTTATTTCTGAAAAGTAGATTACACCAAAAGTGAAATAGGACCTATGGTTGTTCAAATCCACATCGATTTCATGATTGGTTGAAAGCTTTTCATATAAAGATAATTTGCTGATTAAAAACAAAAGTATAAAGACTCGCTGGCTCATTTTACAAAGTTTTTCTGATTGGACTGAAAATGACTCGCTGTACTGCTCAAAGTGAATTTTTACACCAACTGACAATTACCAAAAATAGAAAAAAAAAAGGTCCATCTACCCTGTGATTTGACCTCACATGATTTTATACAAGGCCTCTACGATATTTTTTTAAATTACCCAGATTCTAGACAGTTATCAAAAAAAAGCATAAATACAGGGATCCTCATTACACTATAAAGTTTAATTTTCCTAAACAGAAATGCATCTTCAGTTTTGGTATTTCACAAAGCTTTTTATGTTATAATGTCACTTACAGATAATAAGTATTACAGGTGGATTAGATTGTTTTACTCAAGGCGCCTAAAATTTAACTAGCCTTATTCCTTGATGTTCCAAATAAGGGCTAAAATAATTTCTGTTCAGAGTAAGGGTAAGAGTCAAAAGTAAACTGTTGCATAATATGTTCCACGTTAGAGCTGCTGTGAGGCCCCCTGATGTCGGTGGGGCGGGCAGGTCGTGAGCACGGTGATGAGCTCGGGCGTGGCAGCGGCTGCCCTAGCAGGGCCCCACCAGATTCTCAAAGGCACCCAAAGCAGAAAACGCTGACTCAAAGCAAGTAAGGGGAGAGGCAGAGTACAGGCAGGGAAGGTAACGAAACACACCCCCGCTTTTTTACCTGCAGGAGAAGTTCCTGAAGCTGGGCCCGCTTCTGCTTTATCCGTTCTATCCGCCTCTGCTTCTCGATCTTTAAAACACAGGTAACAAAATAGCATGAACATATGCAGAGTAGAAAGTACTGCTTGCTTTTCAGGTCCCAGTTCTGAGATATCGAGAATTTTCCTTAGAGACACTCAACCCGTTTTAACGAACATAAGTAAAGGCAAATCGCACCTTCTGGGTTTGGGTGAGCACGCAGGCAAGACAGCAGAACTGTGGCAACTGCCATGATGACAACCATCCCCTGAGTGAACACTCGCTTTGCAGTACCTGTTGCTATTTATTACAGAAGTACTTATCAGAGTAGCAGCTAACACGTGGTGAGTACCTACTCTACTTGCCAGCACTCAGCTGAGCCCTGGACACATGTTCTCTTAATTCGTCTTCACAAAACCCTAGAGGTAAGTACTGCTGTTACCCCTTCTGCAGTAAGGAAATGGAGGCACAGAGAGGGTTAAGTAACTGCCCAAGGTCACACAGCTGGTGAGTGGCAACAGCCAGGATTTGAACCTAAGCCACCTGGTTTCAGAGACCCTATTATTAATTCCTTTGCTCTATGAACTGCCAAGAATGAGGTAAGATCTCATTTAAGATCTCCGTTTAACTGCCTTTTAAACAGGCACAGCTGCTAATACAGAGAGGCTACATATTCAATACGAAATCCCTACTTGTTGTAAGAAACATGCTTATGGGACATATTTCCCAGCTTCAAATAACTATTATTTTCCTCACTCTCACAGCTACCTAGAAAACATATATTGGGGTCTGAATTTCCCGTAGATGAATTCCTCACTGTGTCTTTGGGCAAAAGCCAACGTCATCTAATAAGACATCTTTCTTATCTACTCCAGCAGCGTATTTCTTTTTCTTTTTTTGTGGGCTGCGCCTTGCGGCATGCAGGATCTTAGTTCCCCAACCAGAAGCGCGGAGTCTTAACCACTGGACCACCAGGGAAGTCCCATAAATATGTTTTGTTTGTTTGTTTGTTTGGGTTGCACCGCGTGGCTTGCAGGATCTTAGTTCCCCAACCAGGGATGAAAGCCGGGACCACAGCAGTGAGAGCGCTGAGTCCTGACCACTGAACTGCCAGGGAACTAAGCAGCGTCTTTCTTGTTTGCTCCCCATCTAGTCTGCAGCGAGTTTCTCTCATGGTGCCTTCTAACCACTACCACACTTGAGTCCTAAAACACTGAAGACCCACTGTAGAATCTGTGCTCTCCCCCATTTGAAAAGATGCTGCAGGGGGTTCCCCCTGTGTCTGAGGCTGTGACAGGGCAGCCCCCACCTGCCCCTCATGCTCTGCACCCAGCCAGGCCAAGCTGTACTGACGCTGCCTCTAAAACACTTCTGCAGCCTCACCGCCACAGCCAGAACTCAGCCCCTCTCCAACCCACCCGCCCTCACCTTCCCTCCTCACCTTCCTGTCAGTTCAATTCCAACCCACTAGTAGAGTGACCCTTTAGAACACATGCCCTCAGCTCTCGTCCTTATCATTCTCCAGCAGCTTCGGTTGTTTATAGGATCAGGTCCCTACTGCTTTAGCACTCAGAAACCTATGCCCTCTCTCCTCGCCTGTACCCTGGCCACACCCACGGCGGGCACGCCCTCTTCAGCCTGCCTCAGCCCAGGCGGTGCCTCTGCCTGGAGAGCCCTCCCTGCCCTAAACCACTTGGCAAACTCCTACCCCTCCCTCAGGACTGAGCACAGGGATTTCTTTTTCTTGGTAAAGCCCTCCCTTAGCTACCTTTCCAGAGAATCTGTACATACTTCTTTCACAGGTGTCATCACATTTCTGGTTAACTCCTTTTACATTTCTGCTCTCCTCAATTAGTATGAAAGCTCCTTGGGGTCAGAGATTTTGTCTCGTATAATCTTTGTTTAAGCACATGGTAGATGCTAACAGATTACTGCTTACTGAGTCTTTGCTATCGGCTTAATCTTACTGGTAATTAATATAACCCTCAAATTTCACTCTATCAGGAGGAGAAAAAAGGACATATCCACCGTAGCACATGAAGAACATTATTCTAGAACTTCTGATGACTGCCTGGTTTCTCCCTCCATCCACAAGTCTAATAATACCAAAATTTTTTGATTTGCTGGAGGGAAAAAGGGACGGAAAAAACCCACAAAATCAACCATATTCACCTCTAAAGCTGTACTCAGCCTTGGTCTATTACCTTTCATGGCCACGACAGTAAAATTATGTCAAATCAATTTAGAAATAGTATGTCAGGACACATGCTCACTTAGGAAAGATTTTGTCTAATGATTAAACCTAACAGAATAAACAATGTTTTGGCATACATCATCCAAAAATTCGTGTAAGCTGAACATTCCAATAAGGATTTAAATGAAATACCATACCATTCTGTTGCAGATTCTAGAGTCAAAGGTTAAATACAAGAAATAAACAGCCAACTTGATCCATTTTTTTGGATGGATACAGCATTTCATCAAATAAGATAGCATTTCTATCACACGAGTCACCAAACATTTATTAGTAGACTGCTCAGAATGAAATTAGAATAAAATAAAGATCTCCAAGAAACAGTAAAAATCAAGTCATTTAATTTCTCTGTCCCTCGGTTTCATCAGGACATGAGTCAGACTAGACCTCTCTAAATCTCCTTCCAGTTCTAAAGTTCTACATAGAAGAATCTGCTAAAAAAAGGCACAATATACATGAACGAACAATTAGGAATATTTTAATACTATGTGATTACATCTCTAAATTAAAATGTCTCTGATGTAAAAGAAAGCAAACTACTATCTGTAAACAGATTTTCCTCACTTACCTCCAGGTTCTGACATTCCTGAGCAGAATTGGTAGGCAAGCCGATCCACTTGATTTCTTTTTTCTCCTTTGAAATTATGTTCATTGCCATTAGCACATTTAAAGCATCATAAACTCTTCGCCTAATGTTCTTCTGGTCATAAGCCTGCTAAAAAATATTTTTATTGAGTGATAAATTTTAAAGGTTAAGATACAGTCACAGGATATTAGAATATTTAATTAGTATTATTATAGTATCTTCAAAGACCTGAAAGAACTGCACACCCAGTGAAAGTATCCTTCAAAAGTAAAGATGAACTAGATACTTTCAAGCAATCTAAAACATAAAACAATCTTAAAAATAAAGATTATGTTACCAACAGATCTAAATTAAACAATACTAAAGGGCCTTCTTTAGGTAAAAGAAAGATAATCTAAGATGGGAGCTTGGAGATGTAGGATGGAATGAAGACCAACTCTAAAGGTAAATCTCAATACTCACTGTATAAAACATAATATCTTGTAGAGTCTAGAATATATATAGAACTAATATACATGACAATAATAGTATATATATGAGAAAGGCATAAGGAAGTTAAAGTGGCTAAGGCCTTGCAGTGCCTAGGAGGATATCAGACTTTGAAAAGTCAAGGATCCATGTTTTTTTGCGTTTTTGTTTTTGCCGTACGCGGGCCTCTCACTGTTGTGGCCTCTCCCGTTGCGGAGCACAGGCTCCGGACGCGCAGGCTCAGTGGCCATGGCTCACGGGCCCAGCCACTCCGCGGCATGTGGGATCTTCCCGGACCGGGGCACGAACCCGTGTCCCCTGCATCGGCAGGCGGGCTCTCAACCACTGCACCACCAGGGAAGCCCAAGGATCCATGTTTTAAGCTCTAGTAAACGTGCTTCTCAAAATGTGGTCCATGCACTAGTGCTGATCTGTGAACTATTACTAATATACAATGGAAATAGTGAACTTGCACCAAAATATAATCACACAGATCACTATACACACTGTTTAGTTCAGCTGACTTTTTGGGGGGGGGGAGGGGCGGTTAGCAAGACTTTCTTAATGAAGGAAACTGTGTTAACTTACATTGTGGAAAAGCCCCTTATCTCACTGTGCACAGGTGGGTCATATGAACCAAATCCAATCAATCCATGAAAATAAAGGATGGTGGAGCACTGAATCAAGTTAAATATAGAACTAAACTTAAATAAATGGGAGATTTAAGTTATAGAACTGAATGTAAATATTAGAAATCCTGACACTGTAGAAATAATAATAATAAAACCACAAATATCAGAAGGAGGCAGCAAAGGAAGTCTGCTGATCTCCTCCTCTTTGATACTGGAAGGGGCATGAATTCAAAGCAGAGGAACTAAGTAACAATTTTGGCACAATATATTCATTTAAAGTCATAAAAACAACAATAATAATAATAGTCTTTTAACAACTGCCACTAATCAATCCGAATCCTGTGGCAGAGGGGAAAACTGGGAGATGGGAGTAAATAATAGGCATATTGATCTATTTTTCCCTCCATAATCAACAGATACTGGTCTGTAGGTGATAACTTAAGAAATAAAATACTGAAGTTACTTAAAGTTGTAAAAAAAAAAAATTAAAGAACTACAGACTACAAACCTTCCAAATTATCAGAAAAAAAAAAAAAGCAGTGAATAAACAGAAAAAAAAACCCAACCCTTGCTTATATTCGGGAGTGAGGTGGGTAGTTAGTAAAAATGTATGTATGTTAGATGTTGAGAAGTGCTGGGAAGAAATGCCTCATCGTAGTGACACCTGAGTGAAGATTCGGTGGAGAGGAGAGGGAAACCATATGTACCCCTAGCAAAGAGTATTCCAGGCAAAGGAAACAGCAAGTGCAATGGCTTGATTAGGAGCATATCCACGAAATGTGTGGCTGGAGTGTAGTAACTGAGGGAGTGGATAGTAGGAGATGAGAGGTAATGCTGGGCCGGGTCACACGGGGGCTGGGAGACCATTTAGAGAACTCTGAAGCTCACTGAAAATCAGAATGTCATACACTTTTTTTTTCAAGTGCCCAGGGAAATTAAAGGAAAAAGAGATCACCACATAATGGCTCACAAGAAAAATCTCAAAGCAATCCCCCCAAAAAGGAAAAAGTTCAAATCACAACTTCTGATCATAGGTAATAAAGGTAAAAATTCATGACAATGAACAAAAATTCCTACCATCTGGAACTACAAGAAACTTTTCTAATGCAATTCTTAGGTCAAAGAGGAAACTAAAACCAAAGTTATAGAATATCTAAAGAATAACATATCGGAATCAATGGGATATGGCTAAAGCCATGCACAAGAGGAAAAGTCGGGACTTCCCTGGTGGTCCAGTGGTTAAGAATCGGCCTCCCAATGCAGAGGATGCAGGGTTCGATCTCTGGTCAGGGAACGAAGAGCCCACATGCCGCAGGGCAACTAAGCCCACACACCGCAACTACTGAGCCCACGCACTCTGGAGCCTGCGTGCCACAACTAGAGAGAAGCCAGCATGCCACAATGAAGAGCCTGTGCACTGCAACGAAAGACCCCGCATGCCACAACGAAGATCCCACGTGCCACAACTAAGACCCAATGCAGCCACATACATACATACATACATACATACATAAATAAATGGAAAAGTCACAGCCACAAAGACTTTCATTACTAAACAAAGATAATAAAAGTAAATAAAGTATACATCATAGTCTGCAGGGTAGAGAAATAACAAAAGTAACTTCAGGAAAGAGAACAGACTATTAAATACAGATAAAAACAGAAATCAACTGCAAAACAGGAGGTCGATACAAACAAATCTAAGAGATGTTTGGGTTTTTTTAATTTTGGAAATATAATTGCAAATAATTTTGAGAGCATGGATGAAATGGAGGATATTCTAAGAAAACATAAAATACCAAACTGACTCTTAATGGAGAAAGCAATTGTAAACAGACTAATCACCAAAAAAGAAATGGAAAAAGCTATCTAAACTCTACCCCCCACCAAGTCACCAGGCCTAGATGGCATCTCAGGTGATTTCTACAAAATTTCAGGGAACAGAACTAGACATCCAATGCCATTAAATCTGTGATAGAGTAAAGAGAAAGAGAAAACCTCTAAATTCATTTTATAAAGCCAGCATAACACTACTAATCAAAATTGCGAAGATGGTACCGAACTGCAGTCGGGCGCCATGGAGGCCTGCGAGCAGGTCCAAAAGGGGCCCTTGAAGCTGAAAGGTGTGGCAGAGCTCAGCATGACCAAGCAGAAGAAAAAGGACAAAGACAAGGCAAAACGCCTGGAAGCGATGGGAATGAGCACAAAGAACAAGGAGAAGAGGTGTGGCCTGGAAATGTGGACCTCGGCCCAGGTGGCCTTGGAGGAGATGCAGCAAATGGAGAGGACCCTGAAGAAAGCATCCCAAACCCACAAACCGAGAGCAGAGGACTCAACACAGACCTGGACACGCTCACGGAGCACTGTGACATGCCCAGCGTCAGCTGGGAAAAGTAGCTTCCCTGCCCCAGGGTATGGGGTGGCACGGAAGGGAAGCAGAAGGCAAAGCTGGGGGTATGTTTGGTGCCTTTGGTATTTTCCAGAAACATTCTTTTACACACACCCTTGTGTCTTCTGCTGAGACAGTGCTTTTCAAAGCAGTGTGCCCTCATTCCGGACTTGATTAAAGTAAGACTGTCCTTTTATTCTATTTTGATTTCTTGGTAGCACACAGGAGGTAAACCATTTTAGTTTGGAATGGGAATTTTTGCAAGTTTATCCAGAGATTAAGGTTGTTTCTGGGTAAGTGCCATGGAAGAGTGTTTTCACCCCTGAGCTGCATCTGCCTCTTTGACAGCCATCCAGCTGCCTTTGCCTGCGTGAGGCTGACTCCAGAGGACAAGGAGCTGATGCCAGGGCAGCCTGCAGCATGTACACCCCCTTCGGGCCCTGCATGGGCTGCCCTGCCAAGCTCCCTCTAGCTTGGGGCTTCTGCTCTTCCACCAAGAGCCTGGGGAGCCTTCAGTCACCCTCCCCAGCCACCTGGCCCGTGAGACAACGCAGCCTGGGCAGCAGAACAACTACCTAAGGTGACAATGGAATATACCCCTTGTCCCTTTCTGAATCTGGGCCAGCTCGTAGCCTCTCCTCCCAATACTCCATTCCCGACATGTCTAGTGAGTGTTGCCAAGGCAGACACTGCTAATCGCGTACAGCATTCTTTGTAACAGAACTCAGACACAGTTTGCCTCCCTACTCTCAACGCTAAGATCGACGTAGTTCCCGTATTTATTCAGACTTGGCACGTTAATGTGTTTGGCGTTCCTGGCCTAAGGATACCTCAAGGGTGATGGGACCAAGGCGGCAGAGTCCCAGCACCGACAGACATGGGTGCAGTCAAAAAGGAGGACCCAGGTTCTGATGCTGGAGAACCAGGAACTTTGAAGGCCTACGTGTACTCACTGGATAGGGATCAAACTGCATACGCTACTGGGAGAAATGTCTGTATTGACAAAGACACTGAAAGAATAACAAAGCCAGAAGAGAAACCAGTCTGGGACTCATGTGAACTGCAGAATAAAGGGAAAAAAGTTATTAAAAAAAACAGCAAAGATGGTAAAAACAAAAGTAAAAACAACCCTCACCAATCTCATTCATTAATACCAGTGTAAAAATCCTAAAATTCCAGGAAACTATCCAGAGTTTGATTAAACTCAGCATCCATTCCTAATTGTTTTAATTAAGAAAAAAGAAATAAACATTCATTAAAAAATTAAGTTATGGTTACTATCATCTCAAAATAAAACCTTTATCATAATTAAGGTTGCAAAACTACAAATATTTCTACTGTCAAGAATTAAAGACTCAAAATGACTACAGTTACTACTATTACTTAATACTGTTGTGGAATACCTATAGTATGACTACATTTAAATAAAATGCAAACTGATTTATAATGATAAAAAGCATATCAGCAGTTGCCTGGAGATAGAGGGAGAGGGAGGGATGGATGACAAAGGCAGGAAGAACCTTTTGGGAGTGATGTAAATGTTTTGTGCCTTGATTATGGTGGTGATGACACAGGTGCATACAAGTGTCAAAACTCACTGAATTTTACACTTGAAATGAATACATCTTATTGTATGTAAATTATTCCCCAACAGATAAGGAAAAAATAATTTAATTGCACACTTAAGACATGTGTATTTCCCTCCCTGCATGTAATTTTATCTCCATTTTTAAAAAGTGAGAATGATTTATACGTGCTAAAAAAAGAGGCTCTAAGATAAATATTGCTAAGAAAATAAAATTAAAACTGAAGCATGCAGGCTTTCCTGGCGGCACAGTGCTTAAGAATCCGCCTGTCAATGCAGGGGACACAGGTTCGAGCCCTGGGCTGGGAAGATCCCACATGCCGTGTAGCAACTAAGCCTGTGCGCCACAACTACTTAGCCCGTGTGCCACAACTACTGAAGCCCACACGCCTAGAGCCCATGCTCCACAACAAGAGAAGCCACCACAATGAGAAGCCCGCGCACTGCAACGAAGAGTAGCTCCCGCTCACAACTAGAGAAAGCCCACGCACAGCAACGAAGACCCAACGCAACCAAAAATAAATAAATAAATTTTAAAAATAAATGACTAAAATAAAATGAAGCATACAAAAGCATAATCACATTTGTGTTTACAATAATAAAAGAAATAAATTTTATTATATATATATGCATATAGAATGTCTGCAATGATACTCGGGAATCTGGTAATAGTGAAGAGTGCCTTTGGGGAGGCAGATTAGGGTCTGTGGTAGAGGAGAGATTTTTTATTACATACTCTTCGGTACAAGTGAATTTTTATAAACATGTTCATGTAGTATTTTTTCAATTAAAAACGAGATACAATTTTCTTATTGACTTAGACATGGAAGAAACACTAAAAGGCTCAGCAATGTATTTGAAGTCATTCAAATATAAAAAGCATGTTTTTACAAAGTATGTTTCTTCAATAACCCCCAAAGACATTTAAAAAATACTTGTCCATCTTTATGTTTAAATAAATAGTAAAAGAATTCCTTCTAAGACAAAACAACAAAAAATCAAAACAACAAAATTCCCCAAGACAATTATGAAACCCTCAAGTAAAGGAGGAGTTGGGGATTCCCTAGCTTGTCCGAATCCCCGAATTGACACAGACAACCCAGAGAGGGACACCGCTGCATCACTCATCACAGTCAATGTCAAGTGCATGATCTACCTACCGAATCGGCTGCCAGATGGTTATTGGAATTGGTGAACTCGGACACCAGCTCATCAGCTACTTCATTATATGATGTTGTGCCTTTCCGCTGAACTTTCTCACACACTTTCATTGAAAAATGTCTCAAGCCTTTTCCATTTTTATCTCCTTTTTTGCTTCGTTTGCTAAAAGAGAAAAAAAAATTATACTCCATTATACTTTAGAGATTTCCTTTACAAAACGTAAAATAATGTGAGAAGACAGGAATTTGATCAATTTTTCATTGAATTAGAGATAAGGAAATGTTTTAAACTTAATTTTTGCCTTAAAAGCCTAATAAAGTGTAAAGCTAGAGTGCTTTTCTATGCCCACTCATTTATTCAATAAATATTTACTGACCAGTTACTTATTATTATGTGCCAGGGACTGTTTTACACATTGGGAGAAGATCCGTGAAAACAACAGACAAAAACTCTGCACTTGCAGAGTTTATATTCTCAATACTTATCATTTTTTATTCTATATATGGTGCAGCTTTTTTTTTTCCACCTAAAATTAAAAATACCACTGTTCTCAGGTTCAGTTATCTACTCAATTTTCAATCAGAGGTCATTGGTATTAATAACGAATCTACATCTTCGGTTACCTTAAGTTAGGTTAATGCCTAGGTCTAACCTTTGATAACTTAATCATTAAAATTTCAGGGGCGCAGTTTAGTTCTACTAATATCTGAGTACCAATTATATAATAGGAACTGTATTAGGGACTATAAGTACAAAAATGATAACCGAGGCAAAATCCTTTCCCTCAATGAGTCTTGAGGCCGGAAGAGAGACAAAACAGACATATAATGACAGATAATTCTAATATAATAACGTAAGTGCCAAGTCAGAGTTATTCACAATGTTCTATGGGAATTGGGAAGAGGGATATCTAGTCTAACTGGAGGAAGTCTTCCTGGAGTAAGAATCAGTGAAAACATTCAACAAAATGAAAAGGAAATCCATGGAATGGGAGAAAATATTTGCAAACCCTTTATGTAGTAAGTGGTTAATATCTAAAATATCTAAGAAACATCTACGACTCAATAGCAAAACAAATAACACAATTAAAAAAATAGGCAAAGGACATGAATAGACATTTCTCCAAAGAAAACATACAAATGGCCAACAGCTATATGAAAAGGTGTTCAACATCACTAATCGTAAGAGAAACACAAATCAAAACCACAATGACATATGATCTCACACCTGTCAGGACGACTATTATTAAAAAAAAAAAGATAACAAGTGTTGGTGAGAGTGTAGAGAAATTACAATAGAACCCTTGCACATTGCTGGTGGGAATGTAAAAATGGTACAGCTGCTATGGAAAAAAAATATGGAGGTTCCTCAAAAAATTAAAAATGGAACTACCATATAATCCAGCAATCCCATTTCTGGGTATATACCCAAAAGAATTGAAATCAGGATCTCAAAGAGATATATCGGTCATGTTCATTGCAGCTTTATTCACAATAGTCAAGATATGGAAAACTCATAGATGGATGAATGGATAAAGAAAATATGGGGGGGTGTATGTATATATATATATACACACATACACACTGGAATATTATTCAGTCTTGAAAAAGAATAAAACCCTGCCATATGTGACAACATGGATGAACCTGGAGGACATCATGCTAAGTGAAATGAGCCAGTCACAGAAGGACAAACATTGCATGATTCCACTCACATGAGGGATCTGAAATAGTCAAACTCACAGAAGCGGAGAGTAGAATGGTGCCTGCCAGAGGCTGGAGGGAAAGGGGAAATGGGGAGTTTGCTATGCAAAGGAACCTAGACTTTATCATATTCCATCAGTATAATTATATTCGTTTATAAGTTATTTACATGTTCTACTGTGTTATGTCCATTAAGAAATATATGCTAAATGTACTTTTCAAAAGAATAAGGACAGATGTCTACTTTCTTTTTCCCACACTCCCAATCATCTGTGTAGTACTCACTGTGGTCACAGACTACTATTGAAATACTGGGATGCCACTAAATGGTATTGAGTGGGGGAGTGGCCTGGTGAAATTATCAGTGAGGCAGAGATTCTGGCAGCAGAGTAACTTATGAAGGGCAGAAACAGAAACAGGAAGACCTGTTGAGAGGCTACTGTAATAGCCCAGGCAAGCAGTGCTGAATTTCAGGAAACTGGTAGGACCGGATAAGAAGAGATGGATTTGCAAAAATGTTAAAGATAAAAACCAGTGGAGGACTTCCCTGGTGGCGCAGTGGTTAACAATCTGCCTGCCAATGCAGGAGACACAGGTTCGATCCCTGGTCCAGCAAGATCCCACATACTGCGGAGCAACTAAGCCCATGAGCCACAACTACTGAGCCTGCACGCCAAACTACTGAAGCCCGCATGCCCTAGAGCCCACACTCTGCAACTACTGAGCCCGGGAGGCACAACTACTAAAGCCCACGTGCCTAGAGCCCGTGCTCCACAACAAGAGAAGCCACCGCAATGAGAAGCCCGTGCACCGCAACAAAGAGTAGTGCCCCGCTCACCGCAACTAGAGAAAGCCCGCGCACAGCAACGAAGACCCAACGCAGCCAAAAAAAAAAAAAAAAAAAAATCAATGGAACTAAATGATTGATCGATGTGGATTGTAAGGAAGAAGAAATAGGACAATGATCCTTAAAAGGAGGGGTCATTTACTGAGATCAAGGAGACAGGAATGAATTCATGAATTCCATTTTAAACCTTCTCATTTGCACTGTCCAGTACTCTAGGTGTAACCCACATGTGTCTATTGAACACCTGGAATGTGCCAAGTCTGAATTGGGTATGCTGTCAGTGTGAAATACACACTGCATTTCAAAGACCTTCATGAGAAATGAAGGTAAAAGAGCTCATGTATAATTTTTATAACTACATGCTGAAATATATTATTTTAGATATACTAGATTAAATAAAAGATATATAATCAATTTCACATACTTCCATCTACTTTTTTTTTTTTTTTGGTGGTACGCGGGCCTCTCACCGTTGTGGCCTCTCCCGTTGCGGAGCACAGGCTCCGGACGTGCAGGCTCAGCAGCCATGGCTCACGGGCCCAGCCGCTCCGTGGCATGTGGGATCTTCCCGGACCGGGGCACGAACCCGTGTCCCCTGCATCGGCAAGCGGACTCTCAACCACTGCGCCACCAGGGAAGCCCTCCATCTACTTTTTAAATTGGCTGCTGGAAAATTAAAACTTACATGTGGCTTGTATCACATTCTATCGGGCAGCAATGATGTTGAGTTTGACATGCCTATAGAACATCCAAATGGGTGTATTCAATAGATAGTTGAATATATTAGTCTACAGCTAGTGGGAGAGGTCACTTACAAACTTATCAGCACGTGTACCCATGCCAACTCTCCTTCCTACCAGTCTCAGAGAATTAGGTAACCCTCTTCCTTTTCAAATCTAACTTCCTTTTACAAGATGACAGCTTTATTGAAATACCATTTACGTACCATGAACTTCATCTTTTTAAAGTATACAATTCAGTGGTTTTCAGAAGTTGTGCAACCATCACCACAACCTAATTTCTTCATCCTAAAAGGAAACTCTGTACCCATGAGCAGTCACTCCTCAGCCTCCCTGCCCCCTGTACCTGGCAACCACTATTCTATTTTCTGTTTCTATGGAACTGCCTATTCTTCAATGTCAACTTTGCAAATGGAGTGCTTCTGTTTCTGTAGTTTGCTTTCCTTGAGTTGGCCCATCCAGTGTTTTGTTTGTTTTTTGAATGTACAACCTATGATGGAAGCTGAATCTGTTCAAGACTCCAGCTCCACCTACCAGTTTGAAGGAAATACCGAGGACAGAAGAACACGTTAAACTATACAAGAGAGATGCGATACGCAAAATCTTTAGGATTCCTCTTCAGGACATATAATGGAGTTTCTTCAACTAATAATTTGTAAGGGAAAAGAGGAGCGAAAGAGTGAGAGACATACAGAGGGGGAATCTACAGATTATAAAAGACATCAATTTATTTAAATTCTGATTCATACAGACTGTAAACACACACACACACACACCCCAGTTACGGGGGAGTCTGGGAACACAGCAGTAGCAGCGTAGTTCTCAAACTCTCCAAATCCCCACATAAAAACAGATGGAACGACTAGGCAGCAAAACCTAAACCCCTTGACAACATTTACAACAAAACTAGATGACAAAGTACCTTCAACAAATGCCAGAATACAAACTACCAATAGCCAAAAGGCTTACACAGTAGTGTCTGCGTGGGCAGAAAAAGGGATATTCAATGAGGCTGCATTTAATGGAACTCAGAACAGAATAAGCCCAAAATAGGCAACAAGAATTTGCTAGAAAGCACAACAGGCCAATTTGAGAGCAGCAGTTGAAATGAGAAGGAGTCTGACCTCTCAGTACCAGCTGAGTGCAAGAGGCTGCCAACAAAGACTGAAGAGGTTGCAACAATCTAGCCCGTATGACTCCCACGAGTGATATTCAGGAGAAAATTAGAAATATTGGAGGGAGGCGAAGAATATATAGACAATAAGAGTATCGAAGAAGAAAATCAAGGCAAGGGAACAGAATAAATACTAAATGCTAAGTAAGTCAAGAAAGTGTTCATGAAATAAAAGGAAAAAGAGACTATCAGCCTAGAATGACAAACACCAAAACATTCTAGTAAAACTGCTGTATTTCAAAGAAGAACTTTTTAGGTATCTAGAAAAAGAGAGTATCCTATTTTTCAACAGCAAATTGTTACATTAGAAGAAAATTAATGTATTTAAGAATTTGAAAGAAAGTATGAGACAAGGATTTTTGTATCCAGCATAACTGACTTAGACAATCAGAATGACTAAAGAAACATTGACATAAAGGCCTTGTGAGTGTTTATGTACAGTTACCTGTAGACGTGAGACAAAATGAGGGCTAAGAGGCAGAGAGTATAGTATTTAAATAGGCAAATGCTCAAATACTGTGGGACAATTATGTATGACCATTAGAAAAATGGGAAGAGAATGGAGAGAGCATATGTAAAAATTTTTTTTAATGTTTTCAATAATCATGTTAATGATTATATTAGTATTATTATTTGGGACTATTGAGCATGTACTATGGGATAAAGTCAACAAGTAATTACCATATACATTAATTCTAACATCTCATCCCCAACATCCTTAAAGATCAAGATTCTTGGAATGGAAAAAAGAGGATTGGGATGTAATGGAGAAGAGGTTTAATAAGATTTGAATTGGAAATATCAATATGAACTCATGAAGTACTGTATCTTTGTGGGTGTGCATCTTAGCTCTCTCCATTTAAAAGGACTAGAAAATATGACCAACCTGGTAGCAGAGAGCATCCTTAGCCCCTAACTGGAGCTTGACATATAATTCACCCTAAAGGAAACCAGAGCTTCTTACAGAAATGGCTGATTCCATGTACAGGGCAGGAAATGGACAAGATGAACTTGGAACATCTTGCCACACCAGATAACAAACAAGCTATCAAAGTCATCTAGGGTCATATCAAAAGGACTTATGAGTCAAGTATTATAGAAGAGGCTCCCACAGACCTAAGACGGGACAATTTAAGTTTTAATAGTGACAATTGCATTGTATGAAACCCATCAAATACGTTTACATTCATGAGTTTATAATGATTTTTTTTTTTTTTTTGCGGTACACGGGCCTCTCACTGTTGTGGCCTCTCCCGTTGCGGAGCACAGGCTCCGGACGCACAGGCTCAGCGGCCATGGCTCACGGGCCCAGCCGCTCCGCGGCATGTGGGATCTTCCCGGACCGGGGCACCAACCCGCGTCCCCTGCATCGGCAGGCAGACTCTCAACCACTGCGCCACCAGGGAAGCCTTATAATGATATTTTTAGGCCACATTGTGTGGCATGCGGGACCTTAGTTCCCCAGTCAGGGATCGAACCTGTGCCCCCTGCATTGGGAGCACAGAGTCTTAACCACTGGACCACCAGGGAAGTCCCTATAATGATATTTTTTAAAGGGAAGACTTGTTCACCTTTGGAGGAAGACAGAAACAAACTCATCATCTTGAAAACTGGTCAGTAAAGGGAGGGGATCAAGCTTTATTCTGCTTTCCTATATAAACTGTCCCTTCAGGTAAACAAACTGTAGAAGAGGAAAAGAGTCTTTATATAAAAGTAGTGCCTGTAGTAAATGAAGTAGAAGTGACAGAATAACACTAACAGCCACACACCATGAATGAACAGATACAAGCATTAAGCATCAGTGGTGTTCACATCATACAAAGAGAGATAATCAAATGTTATGTGCCTTTTAACGGAAGAACACACCACTATCTATATTCCAGCCAAAGGATCGAACGTCAGTCTAATAAAGCCTCTGAATCTTACTGCCAAACTACAGAAATACAGGGAACAGAGAAACATACTGAGATGCACGTGAGTGTGCAACCAGCGAAATCTAGACTGTGGGAAATTTGATAGGTCAAATGGCCTAGTTCCTTCCACAACTAAAGTATAGGAAAATAATGGGACAGAGGAAAATTCTATATATAAAACACAATCAACTTTTGTTTTTAGTGAGCAAGACTAAAATGTTCCAAAGGATGCACATTTAGGTGATAAAACTAATTAAACATGCAAGAAAGTGATAACTATAAAAATCAGGGTAATGGTTATTTATAGGGGAGAGAGGGGATGGGGGCATATGGAGGGGCTTCTGGGGTTCTACTTCCTCATCTGGTGATGGTTACAAGAGTGTTTGCCTTAGAGTAACTCATTAGTTATACATTTGCTTTTTGGTGATCTTCTGTATCTGTATTTTATTTGACAAAATTTTAAGAAAAGCAAACAAACAAAACATGACATTTGAAACAACTCGAAATCTGAATGCTTACTAGATATTTGATATTAAGGAATTACTGCTAATTTTCTTAGGTATAATAATGATATGTTTAAAAATGAGTCTTTTTAGAAATAAATACTGAGATACGATGAAGATGATAGGATGTCCTGGATTTGCTTTAAAATAATATAGAAGGGATAGGGACTTCCCTGGTGGTCCAGTGGTTAAGAATCCATCTTCCAATGCAGGCGACGTGGGCTCGATCCCTGGTCAGGGAACTAAGATCCCACATGCTGTGGGGCAACTAAGCCCATACACCACAACTAGAGAGCCTGCGTGCCACAACTACAGAGCCCATGTGCTCTGGAGGCTGCACACCACAACTAGAGAGCTGTGCACCGCAACCACTGAGCCCGTGTGCTCTGGAGCCCATGCACCACAACTAGAGAGAAACCCACGCACTGCTACGAAGAGCCCGCACACGGCAACAAAAGTTCCTGTGTGCCGCAACTCAGACCTGACACAGCCAAAAATAAAAAATAAATAAAATAATGTAGAAGGGGTATATACAAAACAAGATACACCATTATTGCTTAAGTTCAGAGACGGGTACATAGGAGGCTCATAATATGAATCATGTACTTCTATATTTAAATTTCTCCAAAATAAAGAGTTTTTTAAAAAAGAAGAGAAAAATAATGGTTCTAGCATATCCTCGGTTATTTACATAGATTTAGTCCTTAGGCTCAGTTTCCTCCACTCAGCCCAGCCTTCTCAGGAAGGGGTCCTTATACATCACAATACCGTATTAATACAAAGGAGAACTCAACATGTCCAATCCATAACTCCTGAACCTACTCCAGTTCTCATCTAGGTGAGTGACGGCACCATCCACCCAATCACCCGAGCCAGAAACAACAGATTCATCCTAATCTCCCTTTCTATCTAATCAGTCTAATTCTGTCAAATCTAATCTAAGTCTTGTCCTAAAGAGCTCTTAAATTCAACCTCTTCTCTCTGTTCCCACTGCCGTAAGTTCAGGCCCTCATAATCTCTCTCAGAATATAACTAGACATAAAAAAGAACGAAATAATGCCACTTAAAACAACATGGATGGACCAAGAGATTATCATACTAAGTGAAGTCAGAAAGAGAAAGACAAATATCATATGATATTGCTTATATGCAGAATATTTTTAAAAATGATACAAATTAACTTATTTTTACAAAACAGAAATATACTCACAGACATAGAAAACAAACTTATGGTTCCTGAAGGGGAAAGCGTGAGGGAAGGAGGATAAACTAGGAGTTTGGGGTTAGAATATACACACTACTATATATAAAATAGATAACTAACAAGAACCTACTGTATAGCACAGGGAACCATACTCAATATCTTATAATAACCTATAAGGGAAAAGAATCTGAAAAAAATATATATATATATACAGACACAAACAATATATAATTGAATCACTCTGCTGTACACCTGAAACTAATACTGTAAATCAACTGTATTTCAATAAGTTTTTTTTTTTAAAAAGGAAAAAAAAAGAATATAACTGGAGCCATATAACTCTTTTCCTTTGTGCTGCGTAGAGGCGAGGGCTTTCAATCCCTCCTCCACATGGCCATCCTGGTGACCTTTCTACATAACCCTAATAACCTGGTGCTAATGGTAGTAAAGAGCATACACTCCCTGAATTTAAGTGTGTACCAGTCATTGGACTAAGTAATTTCATTTCTCAAAAGAATTCATCAATTCCTGTCTGCTACATACATTTCCCCACACAACCCACTCTATGCTGATCTGTCCTTAGAGTTTAGTGTATTCAGACATAAATGGCTAGTCACACCTAAATTTACGTAATTAGTGCAAGTTAGGTAACAAAATACTTAAGAATTGCTAGAGACAGGAGTTATTTTGAAAGAAATACGTTGTGTGTGGGATTTTACATTTATGTTAAGAATTGGACAATGGCTTAAAGTAAATAAAATCCTTAACTCAGTGTTTACATACTTTTTAAAAGCCAGGGATGAAGCAGGGTTGTTGTTTTTCATATAATTCTAGGTCTTTTTTAAAAAGAGAGTAATAAGACAATCATACAGTAGTTTTGGGGGGATCACTTGACTAATTCGCCCTCTACAGTCATACCTGGATAATATTTAAAGGAAGAAACTAGATAGGAATAACTAGATTTTTAACAACTATTAAATGCTTATGAACATATTCTCGAAACACAGATATAAGACTACAGTATGAGTTTTATACGGTTAGGTCAGTGTACGAATTGATAGACTTGAAGAAAGCTGTGGCTAAGTATCAACACTGGTAAACTATTTATTAACTATATATTTTCAGCAGTTTACTTCATTTAACTCTGATCCCACAGTTTTCGTTGATCTGAAAAATACAGACATAAATACCCATCTTGCTGTGAGGATTAAATCATACATCACATATAAAACTGGTCCAGGAAGATCCCACATGCCGTAGAGCAACTAAGCCCGTGCGCCACAACTACTGAGCCTACGCTCTAGAGCCCACGAGCCACAACTACTGAGCCCACGTGCCACAACTACTGAAGCCCGCGCACCTAGAGCCTGTGCTCCGCAACAAGCGAAGCCACCGCAATGAGAAGCCTGCGCACCGCAACGAAGAGTAGACCCCACTCGCCGCAACCAGAGAAAGCCCACACGCAGCAACGAAGACCCAACGCAGCCAAAAATAAATAAATTAGTTAATTAACTTTTTTGAAAAAAGAAATTAAGCCTGATCTTTGGAAGGCTGGTGGAGCAGCATGCCAAAACCCAATCAATGTCTACATTAAAATTCAACAGAATTTAGAATAGCTAATACCTGCAGTACACAGATAGGAGATTTGGTTCTGCGACCAATTCTATAAACCACTTCTTTAAAAGTTAAGTGAACAACACCTCTAGTAAAAGAACATTAAAAGGTAAAAGGCTATATAAAGAACTCAACAACAACAAAAACAACTCAACTCAAAAATGGACAAAGGACTTGAAAAGATGTTTCTTCCAAGAAGATATACAAATGGCCAGTAAGTACATAAAAAGACGATCAACATCGCTAATCACTAGGGAAATGCAAATCAAAACCACAATGAGACACCACTCACACACATTAGGATGGCTATTATTAAAAACAACAACAAAAAACAGTTAAGTGTTGGGAGGATGTGGAAAAGTTGGAGCCTTCATGCACTGCTGGTGGGAATGTAAAACGGTGCAGCCATTGTAGAAAATACTATGGTAGTTCCACAAAAAACTGAGCATATAATTACCATATGATCCAGCAATTCCACGTTAGGGTATATACCCAAAGAAATTTAAAGTAGGGTCTCCAACAGATGTTTGTATACCCACATTCATACCAGCAATATTCACAATAGCCAAAAGGTGAAAACAACCCAAATATCTATCAATAGATGAATGAATAAACAGAATGTGGTAAATGCACATAACAGATTCCTCAGCTTTTAAAAAAATGAAATTCTGATACAACATGAATGAACCTTGAAGACATGATAAGTGAAATAAGCCAGACACAAAAGGGTAAACATTGTATGATTCCTCTTATATGAGGCACCTAAAATAGTCAAATTTATAGAGACAGAAAGTAAAACTATGGTTACCGCAGACTGGAAGAGGAGAAAGTGGGGAGTTATTGCTTAATCAGTAAGGAGTGGCAGTATGGGATGGTGAAAAAGTTCTGCAGATGGCTAGTGGCAACAGATGCACAATAATTTCTTATTTATTTTCTCAGTGGTTTTTTTGCTTTTGAACTTATTTATGTTTTGTTGTCTTTTGTGCTTAAGTGTTGATGGTTTCACGAGCCTGAATATCTATAAAATAAGATGTTGTGGTTTTAGCATTTCATCATTATTTCGAAAAAAGCCAAACTCAGTATACAAGGGAACATGCTTCTGAGCAAAACAAACTTTATTGTTCTTCATTCTTTAAACTATTTCCATTGTCACATCTGGCTTACTACTACTGTCACCACATTCAGAAAAGATGTGCCTTTTCTTGACAAAAATAGTTCAGGAATGCTTGTTTCCCCACCACAAAATGAGGGTTAAAACCAAAATAACTCAGGACTTCCCTATCGGTCTAGTGGTTAAGATTCCGTGCTTCCACTGCAGGGGACGCAGGTTCAATCCCTGGTGGGGGAAGTTGCATGTGCTGCGCAGTGCGGCCAAAAAAACCCAAAGTTAATTTAGCTTTGTTAAACTTAAAAAAACTTAAAGTTAAACTTTTCTAATTTAGCTAATAATTTAAAATGATAAATTTAAAACAGGCTTATTTTATAAATTTAAATGGTTGAAAAATGTTATAAAAATAAATGTCTACATTTTCACGTATCTTCTATACGCTTTTGGGTTACATTAGACAAATTAACCTTATAATGTCACATGCGACAAAAATTAACTCAAGATGGATCAAAGATCTAAATGTAAGAGCAAAGCCATAAAACTCTTAGAAGAAAATATAAGCGTTAAGTCTTTGTGATCTTGGATTTGACAATTTTTTTTTTAAATAAGATAGGACACCAAAAGCATAAGTAACACAAGAAGAAAAAAAAACCCAACAGATAAACATAATCAAAATTTAAAACTTCTGTGCTTCAAGTAGGTGAAAAAACAATCCATAGAATAGGAGAATATTTTTGCAAATCATGTATCAGATAAGGGTCTTGTATCTATAATCCATAAAGAATTCTTACAACTCAATAGAAAAAACAACAACAACAACCCAAAAGATCGGAATAGAGTTTTTCAAGGAACATATTTAGACTTCCTTTCAGCAAGAATGCCATCTTCTAGTAATTCACCAAAATGATCAACACAAAAGGGATGGAGGAGTACCCGCTATATGTTCTCTAGGCCTTTTAGAAAACATGGAGTTGTTCCTTTGGCTACAAATATGCCAATCTACAAGAAAGATGATATTGTAGACATCAAGGGAATGGGCACTGTTCAAAAGGGAACACCCCACAAATGCTACCAGAAGAGTCTACAATGTCACCCAGCTGCTGTTGGCACTGTTGTAAACAAACAAGTTAAAGGCAAGACTCCTGCAAAGAGATTATGAAGCAAATTAGGCACTCTAAGAGCTAAGATGGCTTCCTGAAATGTGTGAAGGAAAATGATCAGAAAAAGAAAAAAGCCAAAGAGAAAGGGACTTGGGTTCAATTGAAGCACCAGCCTGCTCCACCTAGAGATGCACACTTTGTGAGAACCAATGGAAAGGAGTCTGAGCTGCCAGAACCCAGTCCCTATGAATTCATGGCATGATAAAAAAAAAAAAAAAAAAAAAAAACACAAAAGACCTCCGAACTGTAAAAATGTTTCTCTTAATTGAGTAGAAGTGTGTATCCCCTTCCCCAAAGAAATATTTAAAGCAAATTTCAATTGTGTCCTAATTCAGTGGGTGATGTCATTACTATTGAAATTTAGTGTTTTTTTCTTCCTGGAAGATGTGAGGTGGTTTATTATGCAATATATTTCATTGGTTAGAAACTGCCAGAAATTATTTATAAGATATTTATACTAGTAAAATAAAAAAAAAGACTTGGGACAGCTGCATGTAAATCAATAAAGTTAGAACACACCTTCACATCATGCACAAAAGAAATTCAAAATGGTTTAAAGACTTAAACATAAGACATGACACCATAAAACTCCTAGAAGAGAGCATAGGCAAAACATGCTCTGACATAAATCACACCAATGTTTCCTTAGGTCAGTCTCCCAAGGCAATAGAAATATAAACAAAATAAACAAATGGGATCTGATCAAACTTAGAAGGTTTTGCACAGCAAAGGAAACCACACACACACACAAAAAAACAAAAAGACAACCTACAGACTGGGAGAAAATATTTGCAAATGATGCAACAGACAAGGGATTAACTTCCAAAATAATACAAACAGCTCATACAACTCAACAACAAAAAAACAAACAACCCAATCAAAAAATGGGCATAAGATCTTAATAGACATTTCTCCAAAGAAGACATACAGATGGCCAGTAGCCCCAAGAAAAGATGTTCAACATCACTAATTATTAGAGAAATGCAAATCAAAACAATAATAAGGTACCCACCTCACACCAGTCAGAATGGCCATCACTGGGACTTCCCTGGTGGTCCAGTAGTAAAGAATCTGCCTTATAATGCAGGGCAAGCAGGTCCGATCCCTGGTCAGGGAACTAAGATCGCACATGCCACGGAGCAACTAAGCCCGTGTGCCACAACTACAGAGCCCACGCACCCTGGAACCTGCATGCCACAACTAGAGAAGAGAAAACTACAACTAGAGAGAAGTCTGCGCGCCAAAACGAAGAGCCCGCGCACCACAAGGAATGATCCCGCATGCCTCAGTGAAGATCCCATGTGCCACAACTAAGACCCAACACAGCCAAAAATAAATAAATTAAATAATAAATAAATCTTTAAAAAAGTAGGGCCATCATTAAAAAGTCTACAAATAGCAAATGCCAGAGAGGGTGTGGAGAAAAGAAAACCCTCATGCACTGTTGGTGGGAATGTAAGCTGGCGCAGCCACTATGGAGAACAGTATGGAGGTTCCTCAGAAAACTAAAAATAGAATTACCATATGATCCAGCAATCCCACTCCTGGGCATATACCCAGACAAAACTATAATTCAAAAAGATACATGCACCCCTATGTTCACAGCAGCACTATTCACAATAGCCAAAACATGGAAACAATCTAAATGTCCAGCAACAGATGAATGGATAAAGATGTGGTACATATATACAATGGAATACTACTCAGCCACAAAAAAGAATGAAATAATGCCACTTAGAGCAACATGGATCTAACTAGAGATTATCATACTAAGTGAAGCAAATCAGAAAGAGAAAAACAGATACCACATGGTATCACTTGTATGTGGAATCTGAAATATGGCACAAATGAATCTATGTACAAAACAGAAACAGACTCACAGATATAGAGAACAGAGTTGCCAAGGGGGAGGGGGTGGGAGAGGGACGGAGTGGGAGTTTGGGATTAGCAGATGTAAACTATTATATACAGGATGGATAAACAACAAGGTCCTACTGTATAGCACAGGGAACTATATTCAATATTCTGTGATAAACCATAATGGAAAAGAATGTAAAAAAGAGAATGTCTATACGTGTATAACTGAGTCACTCTGCTGTACAGCAGAGATCAGCACAACATTATAAATCAGCTATACTTCAATAAAAAGAAAACAAGATATGAAAAGGTGCTCAACATCACTAACCATTAGGGAAATGCAAATCAAAACCAAAATGAGGGGCTTCCCTGGTGGCACAGTAGTTGAGAGTCCGCCTGCTGATGCAGGGGTCCCGGGTTCGTGCCCGGTCTGGGAAGATCCCACATGCCGCGGAGAGGCTGGGCCCGTGAGCCATGGCCGCTGAGACTGCGCGTCCGGAGCCTGTGCTCCACAACGGGAGAGGCCACAACAGTGAGAGGCTCGCGTACCGCAAAAAAAAAAAAAAAGATATGATTTCACATCTACAAGTATGGCTATAATAAAAAAAAGATGGAGAATAAGTATTGGCAAGGATGTGGAGAAACTGCAACCTATTGCTGGTGGGAATGTAAAATGGTACAGCCACTCTAGAAACTGTCTGTTAGCACCTCCACTCCTAAGTATATAATCCAAGAGAAATGAGAACTTATATCCACGTAAAAACTTGTTCACAAATGTTCCTAGCAGTAGTTATAATAGCCAAGAAGTAAAAACAACTCAAATGTCCATCATCAATGAACAAATATAGACAAAATGTGGTATATCCATACAATGTTATATAATTGGGCAATAAAAAGGAATGAAGTACTAATATATGCCACAACACGTAATTTTTATGTGTGTGGAAACAGTATGGTAGGGACAGTGGATCTGGAGGGTTGAGAAGGTTCCACTGGCCCAGGTGTTCCTTGGATAGTTTTCATTTCATTGCCCTCAGCACCTCCCCTGCCAATTCCTTCTTGTTTTTTAATACCTGTCAACTCTGACCCTGGGGCCTCTCCATGTCAGTGCAGGCGAGAGCAGCTTCCAAATCCGACTTCTCCCATGCATATTTTGGGATGTGGATTTCTCTACTTTCACTTGTCATCATTATAATCACACCAGCTTTCACCTTCAAGTCCTTGGAAAATCTACACCTCTATCATGTTTTACGGCAATTTAAGAGATTTATTTTTTATTATTTTTTTACACAAAAAATTTTATTACAATCTTAGGGGCTGGGGATTAAAAATGGGTGTTCAGCCCATCATCTCAAACTGGAAGCTCCCTATCTAAATCTTTTTTTTTTTTTTTTTTGCGGTACGCGGGCCTCTCACTGTTGTGGCCTCTCCCGTTGCTGAGCACAGGCTCCGGACGCGCAGGCTCAGCGGCCATGGCTCACGGGCCCAGCCGCTCCGCGGCATGTGGGATCCTCCCGGACCGGGGCACGAACCCGTGTCCCCTGCATCGGCAGGCGGACTCTGAACCCCTGCGCCACCAGGGAAGCCCTCTAAACCTTAAATAAGTAGAGTTTACACATTTTCCTAAAACCTGAGCTCTCTGAAACACCAAGACCCTCTTTCCAAATAACACCAAAATTTGGCCACAGGATGTACACACTATCATCTCCATTAGTCCCTAAATCAAAAAAAAAAAAGAACCAGTAGGAAGCATCCCTTGCCAAATAAAACCAAATTGAAAATTTTTTTGATATTTAAGAAAATAAAACTATTAATACAGCACAGTTTGAAAAGCATGCTGTATTTTATTTCATTTGAAGTATTCATAATTTCATATTCATATGAAGTATTTAAAAGAGTTACTCCCAAGGAATAAAAAGTATTTATTTTTCCAGGCACTTAACTAGAATCCACAATCTGTCTTTTTATATCTTCCCATAATAATTTATATTTATTTACAAAAGTAATATAAAACTCAAATTTGTAGTATAACAGTATACTCCAGGTATAAGTTATAATAAATGTATTCCATTTACATAAGAAATTATATAAAATATACAATAAAAACCTCATTTCCCATTCAAATAAGTTAACTAGAATGTTTAAATCAGCAAAATAATTTAGTAATTTAGTAAAATAATTTAGGAAAAAAACCCCAAACCCCACTTTCCTGTACATATGTATTCATTGTGTGTGTGTTGCGGGGGTTGTTGAATGGGAAATAATTGTTGATCACTTACAGATCTTCACTCTCTCCCCACCCTGGGTTATGTCATCCAGGCCTGTGACAAATTACAAGCTGATGATACTACTTATACACTAATGATATGATCACTTAGATAACTAATAAACTTATCAAACTTCATATGTCCAAAACAAAACTCAATTCCTCCCCAAACCTACTCCTAAGTACAGTAAGTCTAAATAGCATCAACATTCACCCAGCTCTCACTGCAAAAAAACAGAAGCCATCTTTTATTTCTCTCTTCCCTTCATCTAATCAATAAATCCTGTTGATTCTATTTCCAAAATTTATCCATTTTTTTCTTCCATCTCCACTGACAGGCCAGTGCACCCTGCAACAGCCTTCTAACTGATTTTCCTGCTTCTGTTCTTGTCTTCTCAGAGTCCATTTCCCCCTCAGCAGTCAGTGTAAATTAGATCATGTCACTTCCCTACTTAAAACCCTGTTTAGAATAAAAACCAGATTCTCTACCATGACCTACAAGGCTTTTCATGTTCTGACTCTTGCCTACCTCTCCATCCCCATCCCACATCACTCTTTGACTTTCTCACTCTCTCCAAGCCACTGTGCTTCCCCAAATACAACCACCTCGTTCCTCACTTAGAATCTCTGCATTTGCCATTCCTTCTGCCTAGAACCCCTGGCTCCCTGAGGGTATTTACATGCCTGTCTTCCTTGCATTCAAATGTCACCCCCTTAGAAAGGCCTTTCTAAGGTAGCCACCATCCTTCCAATACTCTACAAATCGTCCTTCTTAGTTTTCTACATACCACCTATCACAATCTAAAATTATCTTATTTTGTTTATTGCTCCCCCATCCCAAATATAAGCTCTTTAACGGGCAGAGACTTATCTATCTTGTTTATTATTCTTGCCAATGCCTAGAACATACCAACATTTATCACACCAAAATATTTGTTGGCGCAGTGGTTAAGAATCTGCCTGCCAATGCCGGGGACACAGGTTCGAGCCCTGGTCCGGGAAAATTCCACATGCCGCGGAGCAAGTAAGCCTGTGCGCCACAACTACTCAGCCTGTGCTCTAGAGCCTGTGAGCCACTACTACTGAGCCTGTGTGCCACAACTACTGAAGCCTGCGTGCCTAGAGCCCGTGCTCCGCAACAAGAGAAGCCACCGCAATGAGAAGCCTGCACACTGCAACGAAGAGTAGCCCCCGCTAGCCACAACTAGAGAAAGCCTGCACGTGGCAACAAAGACCCAACACAGCCAAAACTAAATAAATAAATAAAGTAATTTAAAAACAATTGTTGAACAAACAACTTCATAAACATCACTGAAGCAGTACAGATATTATATTGATTTTTATTAGCTTATTATAGTTTAAATTATATTATTATAAATTATTAGTTTATTCTAAATAAAAGGGTTTTAACTGTATTCCAACAGAATTTTTAAAAAAAGGTCTTAAGATTACATGAGCACAAAGGAACAGTGAAACACCACTGTGCTAAATCTTAGTCATTTAAGACAGGAATACAGTAAAACATATGCCAGCTATTGCCATTGCCCATCACACATCCAGGACCTTCTTTCCACCCAAGAGATCCCAAATAGGTCCCCCTTCCCTATTTGGAAGAGATGCATTTAGAAGACACCACCATATTCTGTCCAAAGGGAGAAAAAGAAAGCGAGCAAACATCTTTCAGGATCAAAACCTCCGGCAAGACCAGAAAGGGGGCTTTCGCAGCTCCTTCCACAAGCTCTTTGCAAACAAGTCCAGTGGATCAGAACACAGGGGAAAAAACCAATGAGAATACTTCAATGGATCTTTAACCAACAAAAAATTTCTTCAGAAACTGACTTGCTCTCGCAAATGAACCTGACGAAGGAATAGCTGTGTAAAACATACTTAAGGTTGTACTGTCAAGTGTAAGATGAGGATAAAAAGGTGGTATTTATCTATGTGGGACTATGTGTGTGTGTGTTTTCTCTCTCTCTCTCTCTTTCACTCTCTCTCACTCCATATCCCTGAGGAACAGTAATACAAATAATTACATATGATACTAAATCAACATATAAGACATTAAAGAGATGAAGAAGATTACTTTGGGTTGAGAGCTGGCTTTTTGAAGCTCAGCACTTGGGGAAAGGGAACCGAAGACTTTTCGCAGCATTACAGAAAAACACATAAATTTGGAGGAAAATAACATTTGTAAGGTCAACAACAACAAAAGAAAACCACACGTAGTAATTTTTGTGGCTTGATTAGGGAGAGGGAACGGGATTCATTATAGAAAAATTATATTAAAGAATAGAAAGAGAATAATAAAAAGCACTAGGAAAAAAGGCCACTGAACCAAATGTAGAAGGGGAAAGTCGAATCAGTGGCTATACCAAAGAATTTAATCTGGTACTTTTATATGTGCTCTTTAGAGTTTTCTCTCTTATAAAGAATAAAAAGAACCTTGTTTTTTATATTATTTGCAATACATAGGTGCCACCAATCATAACTAATGAATAGTTCCATTTTAAGGCCTTAAATAGTGCTAAATATATGGTTAAAAAAACTTGTGCTGGGCTTCCCGGGTGGCACAGTGGTTGAGAGTCCGCCTGCCGATGCAGGGGACACGGGTTCGTGCCCCGGTCCGGGAAGATCCCACATGCCGCAGAGCGGCTGGACCCGTGAGCCATGGCCGCTGAGCCTGTGCGTCCGGAGCCTGTGCTCCGCAATGAGAGAAGCCACAGCAGTGAGAGGCCCGCGTACCTCAAAAAAAAAAAAAAAAAAAAAAATGTGTGCTGCTGCCCTTTCCAAGGATATACATGAAGAAAAACCAGTATGAGCCATAATTTCCATTAGAGAGAAAAGACCATCTCGCCATGTATGTCTATATGATATAGCAGTTCCTCAGACATGATCTTATCTGTTCAAAACAGTTAAGATGTGAGAAGTAAACTACAAAGGCCACCAAGGAACTAAAGCAGAGCTAGTGTCAATGCAAGAAAACACACATTCTTTTATACAGCCCCAAGGTCCTCACTCAGAACCTATTCACTTTTATTTTAGACTGAATTCTAACACATCTGGCCAAGTAGTTTCTCAGTGCACAGCAAATCAGAGAAAGCAACTAGGAACTGGAGAAACAGAAAACTATTGTATTGAAAGCAGACGACCTAACAGGAGAAAAGAGATGAAAACA
This sequence comes from Stenella coeruleoalba, assembly GCF_951394435.1. NCBI lineage: Eukaryota > Metazoa > Chordata > Mammalia > Artiodactyla > Delphinidae > Stenella > Stenella coeruleoalba. The sequence goes on along the minus strand of NC_137150.1, from coordinate 25,386,291 downwards.
CAATTGACAAAAGCAATTCCAAAATCTCAGAATCAAAAGTAAATTTTAAAAAGCACTGATGACAAGGTTTTATCTAAAATAGTAACTATCTTACAGAACTCAACAGCCTCTGAGATTACGTGTCTTGTTTTAACATAGTGTGACACTAATACGATATTCAGTAGAGTGGCTTTTGTGGAACACTGAACTTAAGTTCAAATAACGACCCTAAAGTGACAGTTTTCAATCCTGGAGTTTCTGACTTAGTAGGCAATTACAGTTTATTCAACAGACCACAGGTGATTCTGATGCACACCAAGAACTGAGAACCACTGTCCTAATAGTCTAAGGAAAGGTTATATTACACTGGATGTCTTATTTAAGAAAAAGGTGAGATGTAATGTAGAACATGATAGAGTAACGCTGATGTATGTTATATATGAAAGTTATTAAGAGTAAATCCTAAGAGTTCTCATCACAGGAAAAACATTTTTATTTTTTATTTCTTTAATTTTATACCTATATGAGATGGCAGATGTTCACTAAACTTACTGTGATAGTCGCTTCATGATGTATGTAAATCATGCTGTATACCTTAAACTTACACAGTGCTGTGTGTCAATTATATCTCAATAAGGCTGGAAGGAAAAAAACGAAGTGAGAATTTACTATGACCTTTAAATGTGTTCAACGAAACTTGTTTTTAAAATGTTTGTGTATTTGGGGGTAATAGGGAGTATTCACTTTGGCAAAACACTTCAACTCCCAAAAGGAGGGAGGGGGCTAAATGGCATACTGCCAACAGACAGTCTACTCACAGAATAGTATCTTTTGAAACCACACAAATACAATAAATTTATGTAATGACGAATGAAGCAGAATACTCCATGTGGAATGAAATAACGGTAGAAACTCAACAAAGTTAAAGTTATACGAAGAAAAACATCTCATTAGAGTCTGGGCACCAAACCCCTCTCTATGCAGTAGCACCTCCTAAACAAAATAGTTAAACTTATACTCACCTTTCTGAAAAATCAGAGTCTATAAATTCTCTAGCCCGTTTTCTATCACTGAAAAGAAAAAAAGATACCATAAAAAGAACATGCATAAAGAACTTTACTTCATGAATAATTTATTGTAACTTGTCTAATTCCACATTGAAAATATCCAAACACAAAAGTAACAAATATAAAAGATACGTACATGAAATAAAAACTTAAATTTTATCACTGGACAAAGACATCGCAACATGATAGCCACAGTTTGAAATGAACTCAATGAATCTTTAGGGAGGAAAATACTGCAGGTTTATAGAGGAGAAGGCATAGAAAAGTTTTATTTGCTCTGGGAGAAATGACTATAAAAACATTAGATAATCAGACTGCCCCCAGCATACAGCACAGCTGGTGCTGAAAAGAGCCAAACTCTGGTCACCTCCAAAGTCGGCCAACGCTACTGGCACAGGCTTGGCTTTCATTAAATTCTCTCTCAAGGCTATGAAAAAATCCAAGATTTTTAGATCTTAGATCTACATGAGAAATGTTGTTAACGACTGAATAAAGGCAAAGGAATTACAGGTGACTCTGTCACTTCATCTTATTCGATAATGGAAAAGACATTATGTATACACATGAGACTCTTCTGTCTCTGTCTGTGTGCATGGCTTACAGCACTTTGCCAGGATTGTTATTTCGTTCATTTCTTTAATATCCTTGAAGCAAGGAGATTCTTACTCAACCAAGATTTACTGTTTGCTAGAACTCACAACTGTAAGTCAATGATAGAAGCACCAGTGTGGCATGCCACCTTGGAAATAACTTCTAAAGTGACAAACTAAAACGGAATCATTTATTTTACTACTTCTTTTCTTTTATGGAAGGATGAGATGGTGAAATGATAAGGAGTGGAGAAAGGTTGAATAAAGGTATTTTACAGGTAAAGAAACATAGAGATTTGATACTAAAAGTGGCAAATGAGTAACAAAGAAGGGATACTGATTTAATTGCCCAGTGTTTAAAGGAACGAAGATAAAACTCAATGAAAGTTTTAATATATTTGGGTTCTTTTTCCTAGTTCCTTTTCTGGTTTTAAAGGAAATAAACATGCTGGTTTTAAGGGGAAATTCTGAGTACACACACATGTATATATAAAACTCCTTTCTAATGTTTGTTAAAACAATATAAAATGCAGTTTTTACATCTCCAAAGTGGCTAAATGTCACAATCATAAAAAGTAGTCTTCTTTCAGAGTTGAAGAAAGAAGATTCAGTTACAAGTTATTGTTCTATTTTTCTGTTTAAAAATGGTTGCTCCAGGGATTTCCCTGGTGGTCCAGTGGTTAGGTCTCCACGCTTCCACTGCAGGGGGCACAGGTTCAATCCCTGGTTGGGGAAGTAAGATCCTGCATGCTGTGGTGGTGCAGCCTAATTAATTAATTAATAAAATAAAATAAAATTTAAAATGGTTGCTCCAGAGCTGATTTATATCTAGGATATAAAGTAAAATAGGTGATCTTAAAGGAAACATATTAGTTTTTAAGAACATAAAACAAGAACAGAAGACAAGATAGTGAGAAAAAAAGATCAGAACTTAAAAAAAAAGTTTTTAAGAATGGTAATTTGCAGTACCACTCTTACCCAGGGACCCAGCCAGTAGCTTCTGCTATGTGTGTCTGAGTAACCATTGCTGGTGCAGGGGTATATGGACTCCCAATCAGAACACTTCCTGAACTGGTTAGTCTCTGTGGTGTACTTATAATCTGTAAAGTCAGGACAAAGAAAAAAATATTCTTAGTTATTAAGGAAAACCTACAGGCAGAAAATAATGCTGAATGCTAACCTATACACAAGGAGTAAACCTTACTGTCTAAAATGTACTTAATATCAATCATCTAAATATAAGCAATACCTCTGATACATTTATATTCTAAGATCTTAAAGCACAAGTATCCTGAATACTGATATGAAGTCACAATGTAGATTTCAGCAAGTGAACAGCAATTGGGAGGGATTAAGTTGGCAACTGACAACATTTTAAAAACAGAAAAATGAAAAGCTTTCTTTGAAATTATGGAAACTAATTTCAGTTGAACTCTATTTACTAGAACTGGGGTAACAGCAAATTAATTCTTCACAGTCCACAACATATACAAAGACATAATACAATTTGGATTCTTATACAGATATAATTTTACCTGTTTTTTTCAAGAGCATTTCCTCATGTCATTAAATATTCTTCGAAGACATTTTAAAGACCATAAAACACTCTGTCATGTGGATTAATTATCCCCTATTATTAGATTTTTATGAATATTCAAATATTAAATATTATAAATAATGCTGTGATAAACATTTCTGTAAAATGATATTGGCTTTAATTTCTATTTCCTATGGATAGACTCCAGAAAGGGAATTAATGGAACTAAGGATATGGACTTTTTCAAAAAAATTTTTTTATTTTGGGGATTTCCCTGGTGGCGCAGTGGTTAAGAATCTGCCTGCCAATGCAGGGGACATGGGTTCGAGCCCTAGTCCAGGAAGATCCCACACACCACGGAGCAACTAAGCCCGTGTGCCACAGCTACTGACCCTGCGCTCTAGAGCCCGTGCTCTGCAACAAGAGAAGCCACGGCAATGAGAAGCACGCACACTGCAATGGAGAGTAGCCCCAGCTTGCCGCAAGTAGAGAAAGCCCGTGCATAGCAATGAAGACCCAACACAGCCAAAAATAAATATTTATTTTATTGTTTTTATATATTTTTTGTTTTCTATTTTATTGATTTTCACTTTTTATTATTTGTTTATTTGGGGTTTAATTTGCTCTTTTTTAAAAAATTAATTTATTTTTGGCTGCGTTGGGTCTTCATTGCTGCGCATGGGCTTTCTCTAGTCGCGGTGAGTGGGGGCTACTCTTCCTTGTTGTGCACAGGCTTCTCTTGTGGTGGAACACGGGCTCTAGGCACACGGGCTTCAGTAGTTGTGGTGCGCGGGCTCTGGAGCGCAGGCTCAGTAGTTGTGGTGCATGGGCTTAGCTGCTCCATGGCATGTGGGATCGTCCCGGACCAGGGATGGAACCTGTGTCCCCTGCATTGGCAGGCAGATTCTTGACCACTGCACCACCAGGGAAGTCCAAAGATATGGACTTGTAAAAAACGTTTCTTGATCTGTGTTGCCAAATTGCTTTCCAGGTCTTATAGTTTTCATTGGTGAAAATAATTTGGCACCCTAGTAATATCTTTAAGCATTTTCATAAATAAATAAGTAAATAAATAAATAAATAATAGAATAAAGGCATGCTCCAGGGAATGGGGGTATTAATGGGGCTAGGGAGATGTTACTACATACAAATGCTTAGGAAATGCTTTTAATATGTTAATTCTATAGTTCAAAAAAAACAAAACACAACAAATACTGACAGATGTCTGGAGAATTCTGATTCTCCTAATATGCCAAGGATTATTAAAGAGGGCATTCAGAAGTCTGCCTCATGAGAAAATATGAACACTAGACAAGGTGTTTGTACCTCCTAGCCCTGCACATATTCCACACCACCTCCTCACTTCCATTTCAATGCACGATCTTTAAAGGTAGAGAGTGTCTGCGGGGCCTACCATAGTGCTAGGGGACTCTCATAGGAAAGAATCAATAAATATTTATTGAACTGAGACAGAAGACCCAGCTTTTAAAATGATGGAAAAGAGTAGCTTCTTTGTTCATTGATATGCTAGAAAGGATTATATAAAATCCTGTAAGAAAAGGGCATAGTTCTCACCAATCACAGCACCACACACTCAGATGTTCTCTTTCATGCTGACCCTGAGTGTGAGAGCTTGAGAGGGCAATTTTGAGCGTTTGATCAGTCTCTGGTCTACTCTATTCCTAGAACAGGAGTCTCCAGAAAGCAACTTATCTAAGCATTCTGATTTACCCATGAAACAGACTGCATTACTTGTGCAGTATTATTACTAAGGAGTTTTTTATTCATCTGTTATTAGGACCCTACAGGCTTGGTTTTACCTGATTTAAAGGGCTTTGTAGGAAAAAAAGAAAAAAAGAAGACGAAGAAAGGAGGAAGGGAAATAGGACATAGAGAAAAGCTGGTTATCTTTATTGAGAATGACTTTGGAAATAAATTGTTATGTTCTACTCTATTTTTCTTCCTTAATGTCAGATTGTCAGCTGCTATTCTTTCCTGATCTGAGAGGGATGAGCAATACTCTGTTCCTTTCTCTTAGCACAGGGCCTGGGAAGTCCTCAACAAACGTTTCATGAACGAACGAACCTGTGGGATGCTCGACTTGAATTGGAACCACAAGTTAGAAATCCTTATGAGACGCAATGAGTTCTTAAACTAGGACAGTGACAGTGACTGAGCCTTAAGAAACAAAATCAAAGGGAAGTCAACGAACACAGGAAAATTAGTTCACATAGGTGATAAGTCACATATGCGCTATAAAACCGAACCTTAATTTTGAAATCCCAAACTAAAATAGTATTCAGTTAATCTGATAAGGAAAATGAACATTTATTTTAAATTTAAGTCTTCCTCACCTCCCCACAAAAAAACCAGACATCCTTAACTTAAATGTAATCATGTGGTTTCTCTGACAATAGATTACAGTTAGCCATAAATCAAATAGCAACTGAACCTCATTCTGAAGATTTTCTTATGTACTACTGCCATCTACAGTAAGAAAAGCCAAGAGAGAATCTATACTCTGAAAAGAAAGACTCTATATAACTATAAAGTGTTATATTAAAGGATTTCATTATTTGACAAAATTTTCATTTTCACTGTAAGAAACAAGCAATTTTTAACCATGTTAAAATAATCATGAGATTATCTTATATAAAAAACCAGATACCTTTTTTTTCTTTTTAAACTTTTTATTTTGTATTGGAATAAAGCTGATTAACAATGTTGTGATAGTTTCAGGTGCACAGCAAAGGGACTCAGCCATGCATATACATGTACCCATTCTCCCCTCCCATAAAACCAGATACCTTTAAGAAAAGAGCACGTATCCCAAAGTGAAACAGTTACTGCTAAACTAGCTTCTAGAAACACAGAAAACAACTTTTTCTTGAGGCCTTTTGAAATTTCTATCTACCATGAAGATTTGGCTTCCAAAGGAACATGTAAAATTTAAAGGGCAAGTAGAGAAAGACAACTGTAAGAAGGAAACAGGTGAGGTTTCATTTAAGAATTTTCTAACAAAAACTTTTTTTAAATCATGGATGAGAGATTGAATGTGAGGGAACAACATTCAAAAGAGACAAGCAAGAGGAGAGAGCGGCTCTCGCTGGGGTTCCACGATATATTAGGAAATCAAAAAGAAAACTCTGATTCCTGCCTAGGGACTAAAAACTACAAAAAGCACCTCAGAATTCGGAAGACAAATGAAGGTCTTGGGCTGGCCTGTTTCAAAGGAGAGGCCGAAATCTCTCTGTCTGACCTTTGCTTTGCTGATTCTGAGGTTTGCAGTAATTGGGTACGTCCTATACAGGACTACTTATCACTGTCAGAACTGAAGTGTGTAAAGGCTTACGTGTACATTAGTTTAAACTGACAATGGGAAGAACAATTATGTTTCTAAAAGAGGAATTCAAATTTGAGCCATAGCAGCATCACTGAAATACCAAGAGGAAAACAGTCTTTCAAAACAGAAGAGTGCTGTAAGAGTCAAAGTCAAGAAAGTTCACATCTGTTTGTTTAATTTTGATGTTTATATAATCACATCTCAAAATACCGACTTTCAAGTCAGGTGTATAATCTCATTTGCACCTCCTGTAGTGGCTGGTGAGGGGCAAATGCTTAGCAAACGTTTGAAAATATACCCTGAACTACCTTGAAATGCAGATATTCACCTGAGCTTAAGTTTCTAAGAGGCTTGGAGCTAGATTACATTCTTCTCATAGTTACAGTATTGTGCAACATCTTTAGCTCGGATTCTGCAGATGATTAACAGTCCTCAAGGGATCAAGAAAAATGTTGTGTCTAGAATGGCTTAAGATCTCAAAGACTTTCTGAAGCCATTCAGAATGTTAAAAGAGATTTCTGTCTAAATAATTGTGCATTTAACATAGTCCACAGTACCGTACATTACAAACAAAATTTATGCTTATTGCTTTATAGATAAGAAGATGTAAACACTGACAATGAAGAGTTACTGTTCAAATGTTTACATACTTTTGCTAATGGTGGGTGAGGCCATTTAAATTAGGTATAGTTTTTAGATCAGCTGCATGCAACTCTGTTTATAAATAAGGCTTTCTTAAAAGTGCTATATACTTTAAGCTCTAGCATAATTAATGGAATACCTTCAGAGAAACAGTTAAATACTTTCCATTTTAATTCATTATTTCTACTGCTAAAGATTAAAATGAACTGGTGAGTTGTTTCTTCCTAAATGTCCTTTCATCAAAGAGTTTCAAATTAGTAGCTCCAAATATAGATTAACTGTTGGGTCATACTCAATTTATATGATATTCAATTTATACGAGATTACACGGTTTAGTGCAGTAAAGGCTATTTTACAAGAAAAAGGAGAACATAAAACATAACAGATTTCAAATCAATTTAATCGAACAACTGAAAACAAGAGAAGTCTCATATAGGGAGCAAAAACCTTAATATTAACACATTCAGAATCCACAGATTCAAGTACGTGAAAATTGAACATTGAAGAGTATAACGACTTTCTTTTTCGTAAGACTAATCAGTTACATTCAGGTAAAAACAAAACTTTAAAAAATAAGTGACTGAGATAAGAAATTAACTGGAATATCTGACCAAGCATCTTTGGTACAACTCTCCTTTAAATAAGTCTTGCCTAAGCAAAGTTTCAAGTCCTAAGATATGATGATTTTCTTACCATTTGGGGTCCAACATTCACATTTATTGGTCCTAAGGTTTTTGGTAAAATCTTTGTTGGTGAGTTGGTGCTGGAAACTGGAAATGCAACAAATGAAACGTTACCTGAAATTATATCAAAACACTCGGTTAATGTTCTGCAATATCAAGGCCACCTTCTACCTATCTATGCATCCATGGTCCTAACCAGCTGTGCTTAAGTAATCTATAATTATCTTAATAAGGAAGTTAAGACCAAAGAGCCATACTGAAAAGCCAACCAACTATTGCTTTGTTGTAGTGAGAACAATTAATTCTGCAGAACAGCACACCTGTAAAATAAATAGTTCAGTCCGTCTGACAACTACCGGACATTGGTTTTTAGAGGAAAAGTTGGCTTTTTAGAGGAAAGTTGGTTTACCTGACAACTACTGGACATTAAGTTGGTTTTCTAGAGGAAAAAACATTTTGAGAGTTCATAATGCACATCATAGTTTATATCAGAGTTGAGAATTCCAGTTAGATCTTTATTAGAAATCACAGAACAAAAATAAATGCATGAAGTATAACATGAAATAAAATAAGTATCTTTAGAATTTCTTTACAGTATAACATTTTATACTAAAAGCTAACATGTTTTCAAAATGTTCAGTTGGCAGTGTTCTGAGATTTTTATCACAGTGGAGAAATAAATGATGCCACCTAGTTTCTGATGGTGGAAACTATGAGATCTGTATAGTGTTTTCAAGTGATTTCAACAATTTAAATTTCAAATTAAGGTAGCAAAATGCCTTCCCCCCAAATGAAAAGCCAACCAATAATTTTCTGAACTACCATGTCAACTACTTAACTTCTCTGGACAAACTTCAGTTTACCAATGTTCCTCTTAGAAGATAAGAGTGTAATCCAATATAACAAAGGAGATCACACAGGAAGTGCGTGAAAGAGGGTCAATATTGAAACTCTGGGGGAAAAACAACATTTAAGAGCAGGACCAGAAAGGCACCTCCTTCTCACTCTCCCTCCCCCTTCCTGAGCTCCCCCAAAGCTTGCCCAACTCCTGAATGCCCTTCTCTTATCTCCTAACTCTCAGTAGGTCTCCTGCAGTTAAGGAACTCGGGCCACCAGGCTCTTCTTCCTCAACCTGGGAACTTACCGGCACCCTCACATATTTTTACTTCTCTCTGAGTGGAAGATTCTCATATAAATTACTTCTTTCATGTCTGCTCTGCACTTCCTGTCTTCTCAGGGAACTCACGCATCAATTATTTACTCTGTCTTCTGAGTTTTCAACTATATCACTGGTTCCTTCCCTCAGCTTCTCTCTCTGACCCTCTGCCTTGTATTATTTCCCCTCAAATTCTACATTTCAAAATCAAATTCTTTATCTTTCTCATGCCCACTCAGCAAGGCCCAGTAACCCAAATCTGCTTCTCCTTCTTGGTATAGATCATCTTGCACCCAGTGACCCGAACCAGAAACCATCAACCCCTCCTTATTCAACCAACTACCACATCCTACTTGTTACCTTCTTACCCTGGTTCCTTTATATTGCCGGTGCTTGTTTAATTTGGAACTTTATCAAATCCGCTTTGAAAACAGTTACTCTCTAATCCAGAGGTTCACAATCCTGGCTGCGCAATGGAATTATCTAGGAAGCCATAAAAAATGCCAGTGCCTGGGTCTTACCCCCAGAGCTTCTGATATAATTGAACTGGAGTCAACCTGGGCACCAGACTGTTAAAGTTCTCCAGATAGTTCCAAGGTGCAGCCAGAGCTGAGCCCCACTTCCCCGACTGGGTATCCAAACAGCTCTCCTACCCCTCTGCACATCTGTGACAAACCAGTCTTTCCACGGATGAAACTGTGCTGGACACTCCCCTATTGAACGCCTTCAGAGATTCCATGACACTTCCTAAATGCCTCTCAGACTCCTCACATGACACACAAGCTCCTGTTTGGAGATCTCACCCCGCCTCCCTTCCCAGTTTCATCTTCAGCTACTCTGTCCACATGCACCCTAGGCTCCCATCAGATTAAATACTTTGCAGTTCCAGGAAGGCCCCAGATCAACCACTCCAGCTTTGATGCACACTCTTCCTTCTGCTGGGAAGTCTCTCTCTACTGGGACAAGGCCTACCTTCCAGCACTTCAAAATGGTACTCCTTACCATTTTCTGAGAAATCACCATGTTCCAGGGTCTGCTCTAGAGGCTTCCCACATATACATCATCTCATTAATGCTTAGGAGAACAGTGAGACATATATTATTGATGACTCCATTTTACACATGAAATTAACACGGAGCGAGGTTAAACAGTCTGTACAAGGTCCCACAGGCAGTAAAAGGCCATAGCTCCACCTCCGAAGCTTCTGCTGTCTGTCACCTCCCCCTTATTAGGCGTCTCCAGTCTCTAGGGTCTAGGTCTTGGATGCCCTTCTTCTGGCTTTTCATAAAACCTATTATTATCTACTTGTAATTCTACTATAAGTAGGCTATGTTGTCAGCTTCGTATCCCAGCACCTGGTTTAGTCCCTGGCCCCGAAGAGGTACAGGAAACAATAAAAACTGTTCGATTTGCACAGATTGGAGCTATTACCTTTCCTAATCTGGATGCCATGCTTCCTGTAATGTAGCCTAAATCGTATCTTTTGTTACTTTTTAACAGGTGAAATAAATTTAAACACCAGGTCCTTTGTTTATTGTTTTTAAACATGACTGACCAACTGGTATTAGCAAATAGTTTCCTTTCTCTGTAACTGTGCAACTGATCTTTTATACAACATGCCTCTACGTTATCAAATACGGTTTGATATTTATAACCCAAATACGGTTATTCACCTGTTTAAGAATTCACTTAACTGGAGAATACTAATTTATAATTCCAGAGGGAGGAACAGGTCTGTAATTGATAGACATGTGCCATAAACTCAGTCCTAGACAGGAGGGGAAACACCACCGATCCATGTGAGGAAGAACCCAGCCATGATAAAGTCTGGCTCTCAGATGGTTTTTTTTTTTTTTTTTTTTTTTTTGCAGTACGCGGGCCTCTCACTGTTGTGGCCTCTCCCGTTGCGGAGCACAGGCTCCGGACGCACAGGCTCAGTGGCCATGGCTCACGGGCCCAGCCGCTCTGCGGCATGTGGGATCTTCCCGGAGCGGGGCACGAACCTGCGTCCCCTGCATCGGCAGGCGGACTCTCAACCACTGCGCCACCAGGGAAGCCCTCAAATGGTTTTTTAAAATGACCTTAAGGCTGCTGAATGTTTAATATGAGATCATCTGTGATACACCATATTAGAAACAAAAGCCAAAAACTTACAAAAAACAGTGAAGCAAGAAACATACAAAAAAAAAAAAAAAGATAATTAAGGTTAGGGAATAACCCTAAATTGAAACTTAACAGTAAAGACAAACTAAGAATATAAAACTTAGGTCAAAAACAGAAACAAGAGGGACTTCCCTGGGTGGAACAGGGGTTAAGAATCCGCCTGCCAATGCAGGGGACACGGGTTCGAGCCCTGGTCTGGGGAGATCCCAAATGCCGCAGAGCAACTAAGTCCGTGTGCCACAGCTACTGAGCCTGCACTCTAGAGTGCTTCTCTCACAACAAGAGAAGCCACCGCAATGAGAAGCCCGCGCACTGCAACCGAAGAGTAGCCCCTGCTCGCCACAACTAGAGAAAGCCTGCACATAGCAACGAAGACCCAACGCAGCCATAAATCAATCAATAAATTAATTAATTATTTTTTAAAAAATTAAATAAAAAAAAAGAAAGGGCTTCCCTGGTGGTGCAGTAGTTAAGAATCCGCCTGCCAATGCAGGGGACACGGGTTCAAGCCCTGGTCCGGGAAGATCCCACATGCCACAGAGCAACTCAGCCCGTGCACCACAACTACTGAAGCCTGTGTGCTCTAGAGCCCGCGTGCTGCAACTGCTGAGCACGAGTATTGCCCGTGCTCTGCAACAAGAGAAGCCACCACGATGACAAGCCTGCGCACTGCAACGAAGAGTAGCCCCCGCTCGCCACAACTAGAGAAAGCCTGTGTGCAGCAACGAAGACCCAACGCAACCAAAAATAAATAAATAAATAAATTTAAATCTTAAAAAAAAATAGAAAAACCTCGTTAAAGCCAGATCTGTCATGGCAGTTAATATCAAAGAATTTAGATGGAACTTAATAAACCTAAAAAATTGATTCTAAAGTGTTTCTGGAAGAGTAAAGACAGAGAACAGCCAAGAAAATTTTGAAAAAAGGAATAATGGGGAAGAGAGGAACTGTAGCCTCGCAGATTTCAGAATTATTACATAGCTAAAGGGACTGAAATCATGTGACACTGGCTAAGATGCAGACAAAGAAATTGACAAAACAGAAGTTAAAGTCCAAAATTTACTTCATTTATACATGAAAATTTTATATATATATGGTAAATAGATTTTCAAATGAATGGAGAAAGGGTAGATTACTTAAGAAATGTTGTTGAGACAAGAAACTGTCCATTTGGATAAAAAAAATCTTAGATTTCTCATCTTTCACAAAAATAAATCCCAGAAAGACCAAATGCTTAAATATAAAAATTAAACATTCCAAGCATGTTACAGAATTCAGAAATCTTAAGTGAAAACAGACTGACAGATTTGACTACCTAAAAATAAATATTTTCTAAACAGCAAGAGACCCAATACACTTAAGACAAATCTCAGACTTGGTAAACAAATTTGCACAGGAAAAGACGCTTAATTTTAAAAATAAAAAATTCACACACACAAAAAGAAACTTTTTAATGTACCAGATTGGTAAAGATTAAGAAGTCTGATAATGTCCTGAGTTGGTAAAGATGTGGCAAAATGGGTGCATTTAAAAAATATTTAGGGAATTCCCTGGTGGTCCAGTGGTTAGGACTCCCTGCTTCCACTGCAGGGGGGGCACGGGTTCGATCCCTGGTCGGGGAACTAAGATCCCGCATGCTGTGCAGTGCGGCCAAAAATTTTAAAAATAAAAAAATAAAAGATAAAAAAAATATTTACTTGGCACCTACTGTATGCCAAGTACTAATGCTAAGTGCTACAGATACTCAGGGCAAGTGAACTGTCCACTGCAGTCAAGGGGCTAACACTATTGGAGAGCCTTTCTGGATGGCAGTCCGACAGTGTAATTAGAGAGGAGTTTGAGGATTGTGTGTTAGAGTATAAATTTTTAAGTAAGGGCTTTATAAGCAATTATACACATTTTAAAGGCTCTTTCTACCTCAACAAATAATCTTTCAACTGCCCTCTGTTGCCTAAGTGGCAAGGTGATCCCTGGCCTCTGCAACAACATCTCAGTTAATAATGGGTATACCCTCTGACCAGCAATTCCTCTGCGGGATGTGTATCCTAATAATCTGAGCAGATGAGAAGAGTTACACATGTCCTAGGATTGCAGCACTGTGGATAAAAGCAAAACCCTGGAAACAATTTAAATGTTTAAACATCTTTGGTACATGCGTATGATGGGATATTATAAAGTCCCTAAAAAAATTACAAGTATGTATTGCCATGGAAGAATGTTCCCATTATAAGACAGGATGATTAAATGGTATGATTCCATTTACCTTAAAAACTACATATACACATACGTTTACATACGCATAAAGAGTCTGGCAAGATAACAATAATAGAGGTTAGCTCTGGGTGAGTAGTATGGAGAAGTGTTTTACTTTGTTTTATACTTTATTACTAATAAAGTTTTATGAACATGCATGCACCTGTTTTATAATGGGAAAAGCTATTGCCATTCTGAAGGAAAAAAAAGACAGTGACAGAGAATCAGCCACAGCTGCTGAAACAAGGTGACGATCTATAAATGAAGTACCTGTGTTTTAGAATTAGCAAAAATGAAATCTGTTTTAGAAGCGGTTAAAGGGGCTCTGCTGGGATTTCAGTAATTGTAATATCCAGAAATAATAGCCACGTATTTAGACACAGTTTGCTTTCATCGAATCAACTAGGTTCAGCAGCAGAAATATAATTTTTTGGACTCAAAAGGACATTTAAATAGGTTATAAACATCCAGTCTCCTGAAATTTCAGCCACATTAGGAGTAAACCAAACCAAGTCTAAACAATTTTTCTTAAGTACCTGGCCTTAATTCATAGCTCCGTGGTAACAGGGTCCTGACACTGTCCAAAAGCCAATGCCTGACACTTGATATATTTATTAAAAACAAAACTTTAAAGACCTACCTGGATTTTGGTGCTGGCAGCTCCCTGAATTAACTAAAATGAGATCGATCACCTAGGAAAGGGGCTAAGAAAAGCTAACACTTATGCCAAACCCTGCGCAGGCACAAAATTTCGGCTCAAATTTTATTTCGATCTCTTGAGTAACTGGAATCCTTCTGTTTTCCATTAGAATTGTCCAGACACCAAAGACTTCTTTCACTCATAATCCTTTGGGGGGTTTCAGTTATAGTTAATCACCTTCAATATGTCCAATTAAAATGAAAAATTCAGTCAAATAATTGTGGTTTGTCTACATGAAGCCAACATAAATTATTTTTCACAGTACTGACCTGCTGGGGGAAAAATTATTTTTGGCCTGAATAAGCTTTGGGGAAGATCTTCACCCAAGCCTATATCACATTCTCCCAGAAGAACCTAATTAGTAACTTATTATAGGAAAGAATATGCTTATTTTATGGGTTTCTAAATACCTCAAATCAGAAGTAGTGTATATCCCATATATACAGGGTCCAAACTTCACAGGACAAGGTAAACTTACAGCCCTAAAGATAAGTTTAAAAAGTTTAAAAATGACCTACATTGGGCTTCCCTGGTGGTGCAGTGGTTAGGAATCCGCCCGTCAATGCAGGGGACACGGGTTCGAGCCCTGATCTGGGAAGATCCCACATGCTGCAGAGCAGCTAAGCCCGTGTGCCACAACTACTGAGCCTGCGCTCTAGAGCCCGCGAGCCACAACTACTGAGCCCGTGTGCCGCAACTACTGAGCCCACGTGCCACAACTACTGAGGCCCACGTGCCTAGAGCCTGTGCTGCACGGCAGGAGAAGCCACTGCATTAAGAAGCCTGCACACCACAACAAAGAGTGGCCCCCACTCACTGCAGCTAGAGAAAGCCTGCGCACAGCAACAAAGACCCAACACAGCCAAAAATAAATAAATAAAATAAATTTATTTGAAAAAAAAATGACCTACATTGTGGTGGTGTATGTATGTATTTGTCAAACTCTGAGAACTCTAGGCTAAAAAGGGTTAATTCTACTATATACATGTAAAATATACCTTAATTTAAAAAATGGGAAAAAGTGACCTAGGCAATTTCATTATTTATTAGTAAGAAGCTAATTACAGATTATACAATCCTCTTGCTTTTCCTCTTCTGTTACCTTCTGCTATCTACTTTTAAAATTTATTTTATAAACAGGTAGTTCATGGATTTGTCTAAATTACATCCCTCCAGCTACCTTCTCTTTTGAAAACTTCCTGCATCATCACAATCTTTCCCCTTCTGCTGGGTCATTCTTACCAGCACATAAACATGCATTTTTTCTTTCATCTTAAAAACAAAACACAAAACAACTTTTATTAACCACACACAGCTCTCCAGCTACCAACTCTTTTCTGTTGCGCTCTACAGCAAAACTCATAAAATCTGTCAACATCTGCTGTGTCCACTTCTCCACTCTGTTTTCTTTAACCCACTCCCATTCCCGCCCCTCGGCTTCACTGAAACAGCTCTTGCCAAGATCACCTCCACGTTGCTAAATCCAATGGTCAATTCTCAGTTTTCAACTTAACCTTAACCTACCAGCCATATCTGATACTTTTTAAAAACACACCTTCTGGGTTTTTCTGGTGGCGCAGTCGTTGAGAGTCCGCCTGCCGATGCGAGGGACGCGGGTTCGTGCCCTGGTCCAGGAGGATCCCATGTGCCGCGGAGCGGCTGGGCCCGTGAGCCATGGCCGCTGAGCCTGCGTGTCCGGAGCCTGTGCTCCGCAGCAGGAGAGGCCACAGCGGTGAGAGGCCCGCGTACCGCAAAAAAAAAACAAACAAAAAAATAAACAAAAACACACCTTCTTTTCAAACACTCTCCACTTGGCATCCAAACCTCCGTTCTCTCTTGGTTCTCCTCCAAACCCACTGGTTTCTCCTTCTCAGTCTTGGTGGCTGGATCCTCCTCTCTAAAACCATTCGGGAGCCCCTTACATCGGTCCTCCGACTATTCTCTGTCAACTCTTCCTCACTAGGTGGTCTGACAGCTCCCATGTATATTTCTCCAGATTAAACCTCTCGCCCAAACTTCAGATTCATGTATCCAACTGTCATTTCAAATATCTCCATTTTGATGTTTAACAGGCATCTCAAACTTAACATTCTCAAAATATAATTCCTGACTGTTCCCCATCCCACCCAGAAACCTCCTTCTCCCATCTCTCTCTTCATCTCATTAAATGTCAACTCCATTCTTCAACTGTTTAGACCAAAAGAGATCACTGTTGACCTTCTCTTATAGCCTACATACAATCCATTAATAAATCCTATTGGTCCTATCTTTAAAAATGTATCCTGAATAGAAAACAAACTAGTGGTTGCCAGTGGGGAGGAAGGAGAGGGACAATATAGGGGTGGGGGAGTGCGAGGCACAAATTATTGGGTGTAAGATAGGCTCAAGGGTGTATTGTACAACACAGGGAACATAGCTAATGTCTTGTAGTATCTGTTCATGGAAAGTAACCTTTAAAAATTGCATATTGGGGCTTCCCTGGTGGCGCAGTGGTTGAGAAGCTGCCTGCCAATGCAGGGGACACGGGTTCGAGCCCTGGTCTGGGAAGATACCACATGCCACGGAGCAACTAGGCCCGTGAGCCACAACTACTGAGCCTGCACGTCTGGAGCTTGTGCTCCGCAACAAGAGAGGCCGCGACAGTGAGAGGTCCGCGCACTGCGATGAAGAGTAGCCCCCGCTCGCCGCAACTGGAGAAAGCCCTCGCACAGAAACGAAGACCCAACACAGTCAAAAATAAATAAATAAATTTATTTTTTTTTAAAAATTGTATATACTAAAAAAAAAGGTAGATGGCCAATGTAAAAACAAAAACAAAAAACCAACCCCAAACAATCTATGTAGCAAGAGGTGGCTGTGTCAGAACATTGCTGGTTTACATTTATGATGGTGGTCCTTATTTTAAATTTTTACTTAGTTCTTTGCTATATGTCTGTATCCATATCCACAATAAAAATGATTTAATGTTTACAAAAAATAAAATAAAATGTTATCTGGAATATAACCACTTCTCATCCACTCCACTGCTACCACTATGATCCAAGTCACCATTTCTAGACTGAATTATTGCAATATCTTCCTGATTCATCCACCTGTCCTGCATTAGGCCCACCTCACCCCACAAAACTACTCCCAAGCCTTCCGATACAGTAGTCACTAGGTCAGAGGCTATAAAGCACGACTTTAGTAGTTAGTACAACTGAGGACCTAATTTCTAAACGTATTTAATTTTAACGAATTTAAATTTAAAAATTGAAGCAGTATAAAATATTTTCCCATTAAAAACAGCATTATTGTTTTGGTAGTACTACATTTCACCTCAATTGTTGAAAATTTAACATCTAAACAGAAGTGTGCTCTAAGTGTAAAATACAGATTTTCAAGGCTAAGTAATCAAAACCTAACTCTCTAAAAATTTGATTATACTGATTACATGTTCAATGATAATGTTTCGGATATTGGATTAAATAAAATCTATCATTCAAATTAATTTTACCTGTTTCTTTCTACCTTTTTAAATGTGGCTACTAGAAAATTATAAATTATGCGACTTCCATTATCCTACTGAACAGCACTGCTGTTCACAGCGGTCAGCGTGATCCTGCTTTGTGGAGCAATTCTCTTTCAGCTCTCCAGTGGGCTTTGCATCTCAGTCTGTGTGATGGTTTACAGAGCCCTGTGTCACCTGACCCCTCCTTTCTGACCTCATCAACTGTCAAATCTCTCCCTTCAATCCACTACATTCACCCAGGCCTCTTTGCGGTTCCTCAAACCATGACAAGCAAATTTCTACCTCGTGGCCTTTGTCCTTAAAAGTTTCCTCTGCCAGTAACTTTCTTCCCGCAGATAGCTACATGCCTTATTCCCCAGCTTCCTTGAAGACTGTGCTCAGCTGTCAGTGTATCAGAGATGCCTGATCACCCTACATCAGCACTTCTTCACTTACTATGACTTTCCGCCAGAGTACTTATCTGTATATGATGTACTGCAAATTTATATTTACTTGCTTACAATCATATAAGCACCCACTCTCAGAATGTTAAGTTCTATAAGAACAGGGGATTCGTTATCTTATTCACCGCTGTATCTCCAGCACCTAGCACAGTGCCTGGGACATAGCATAGTTCGACAAATATTTGTTGGATGGATGAATGAATGAATGAATGCACAAATACATGAATGTCTGCATGGAAGCATGTGATACAAATTCCGGAGACAGGAGTATACAGTTAAACTAAGTCTCCTCTCGTCCCCGACCACCACCTAACCATTCCCTTCCCTAGTGACAGCTACTGGTGCCAGTTCATATATAACCTTTCAGAAATACACTAGGCATATACAAACATATATGCAATACATATCCTTTTCTCCTTACACATATGGTTTGCATATCAGTTTGCATGTTGCTTTTTTACCACTTAACAATACTATACCTATTTTAGATGTCTTTCCATACTACGTACATACATATGTAATTTTGCTTCAATATTTACTTCATTAGCTATGTAATACTTCTTTTTATGGCTCTAGCAGCTTATCTGAGTCCCTTAATAATGGAAAGCTTTTAGTGTTACAAACATGATTAACAGTAAAATCTTTTATTACTACAAGTAATATTGCAATGACTACACATATGTCTTTACACACATTGGTTGTACCAACTGGCTGTAACAATTCACCCTGTTCAGAAATGTATGAAATGTATTCATTTCCACATATCCTTACCAACTCAGTGTGTTATCAAACTTTATTGTTGTCAATCTTTAGGTTAAAAATAGTATCTCACATTGATTTTATTTTGGTTTTATTATTATGAATAAGACTGACGTGTTTCGTTTAAAAGTCATCTAAATTTTCCTTCCTGAGAATTATGACCAACTTTCTATTGGCTATTGATGATTTGTTTTATTGGTTGACCCTCTTTAAATATCGAAGGAATAAGAGTATTCTTTGTTATACCTGCTGAAAGTATTTTTCCCAATTTGACATTTGTCTTTGGCTTTTATATATGATTTTCTTTCCACATTTTAAAAGAATGCTGTCCATCTCATAGTTCTTTCCTTTTATGACTTTAGTGCCATTAAAAAGGTCTGTGAGTCTGTTTAAATATAAAAATAAAGGAGGTTGGAGTAACTGCAAAGTTTATTTATTTATCTTCGCTTCCCACCCTGGAGCTGCACGTTATACATGGGTGTGCTATGTTTTACTCATCTTACAGGTTTGGTATTTCCAGTTGGATATGCTGTTCTTTGAATTTAATTATCATTCGTTACATATTAAAGTCTGTATTAAACATCCCCCATGTTTTCTTATAATCCTTCGATGCCTTCATTTTAAATTTTACATCCTTGACCATCTGGAATTTATTTGATGTGAGAAGCGAATGATCCAATTTATTTTTCCTAAATGGCTACTTTTAATGAGTAATCTACTCCCCCTCCCCCATGCTAACATGAAAGTCTACCTTATTGACTTTCTATTTGCTCCACTGATCTGCCTACTTATGTGACAGTATCATGTGCTTCACTTCATCCACAACTAACATTTCAAACAGAGAATAAGGAGACTGAGAAGAAGAAAAGTGTCAAGCATCTCTTTCCTTCCCACACTACCTTTTAATTATTTGTTAATAACTGTTTTAAAGGACTATCGATCAGTTTCAAATACAGTACTAATGAGGTCAAGTCCCAGGCCGGTTCTGGAATAGGCCCATTCATTTTGCAAAGAGCAAAGATTCCACAACCTTCAGACTATATTTCTAATTTCAGCCGGCCATCTAGAAAGCAACATATGTCACTGAAGAGAGAGTAAAGTAGGGGGAACAATATGATGGCTCAGGGGATATCTATCACCTTTATTTGAAAAATAACTCAGGCCCAATAGATCAACAGCACTATCTTCATAAATGAAACACATATTAATTGCTCATAATTAATTTGAAAAGACAACATATCCAACTGGAAACAGCAAATCTGTAAGATAGTAAAATACAGCACATCCATGCATAAGGTGCATGTCAGGAATGGGAACTGAAGGTAAATAAACCTTGCAGTCACTCTGACTTCATTCGGTTTTGTTTAAATATACTCAGATTTTTTTTTTTTAGTTTTCATCCTATTTATAGGTTAGCTACTATAATGTGCATTACCTATATGCACCCTATAACACTGTTATGTTCTATTTTGTTGCATCTGTACTCAATCATGTTCACCAAAGTTGCCAAGATTAAATCCAAAGGCCACCATCCATTACTAAACTCTTTAACGTGGGTGACCACAATATCACTGCAAATGGTCAGGGTGAGAAATAGAAGATAAAAGTTCATAATATCTCCAAAGTATAATGGTTAAAGTGACCTCTAGAACCTCCCTCTCTGTATGTGGTTCCAAAATGGAAATCAAGTATCCTTAACGCATAGATAAAGACAGAAGATCTGAAATGCACATTCCTACATATCACAGGCATGGAAGCCAAAGGCGGGATGTTTTTGCAGCTGTCAGAGCACAGGACTTCTGTGATTTCCCCCCAGTGGACCACCTCACCAGAATCTTCCCAAAGAACCACAGAAAGGATCCTTGAAATGACCATAACAAAAAACAGTTCTACAGCCCTCAGGGTATACTCCTAATGGGTCAATAAATCTTTTACGTCAGTCTTTCCTACATACTTTCCCTAGAGGATCAAGTCTTTTCTCTTGGCTTCGATAAGCATTTTTACTTGGAGGACACCTTTTAAAACAATTAGCTAGCTCCCTCTTTCTCTGGTATCCAGAACCATAAATGCCCCGGATTCTTCAACTTGAAAGGAGAAAAACATTTCTTTTTCCATCTTCCTACATGTCAGGATTTAAACAGGGCCTCTTCATTGCTTAGATGAACTCCTTAATTCAAGCTCTAGTATCTGGAATATTATAACTGTTTTCATTTAGTTCATCAAACCTCAAAGCTAAAAGATCTTAGAAATCATTTAGTCCATTCTCACTGGGTTTCTCTTGTAGGACCCTTCCCTTTCAATACTTTCTCGATGTCCATCCAAAAACACGCATCTCATCTAGAGGCTGGATCCTACTGCTTCTTCACTGGCTTCTTTATCTTTATTTAAAACATGTCCTTTTGTCCTTTTTCTATTTACCCTGCTCAGACAAGGACCATCTTTTAATTCTTGATTTTCTCATTTCTCTTCCACCTCCTTAATTAGAATTTCCCAGTTTTGGACACTCTATCTTCTGATTAATAATTGAATTAGTTCACCATATGGCCTCAAACAACTTGGTTCTTCCACGCCTTCCCAGTAATTCTTACCAAATGTGCTTGGACATAGGATACAAAGGGGGTGAACAAAAGTGGGAGAGAGCAGTGTCCCTCTTATTCAAAATATGTATTTCTGGGTTCCACTAAACACCTAAAGAAAGCAGGTGGGAATGCGTATTTTAAACAAGTGCCTCAGAGGATGATCAGGATCAAGCAGGACTGGGACAAACTGCTGCAAGTGCCCCTTTCCTCTCTATTCACATTAAGGAAGTAATGGAGTCTAAGTAGACTCTTTCTACTACACTTACCTCTATTTTCATTTTAAAAAGAGAAGGGGCCAAGTGACCCTTATATTATTATCATCATCATCATTTTTGTCTCTTGTTCTTAAATGCTATATCTTTTCAATGTTTAGCCTATTTTCAACCACTACTTTTAGCACCATCACCACAGCCAACACACTTGCCAGATGGCACACAGACGCTGTCCGCATGCCTAGAAAAGAGTGTGAACAGAAAGCAGCACATTTTATCTGGTACCAAGAGCCACTGAATGGCTAGAGGAGATCAACGCAGCTGGGCGCAACCACAAGGGTCAGAACTGATGAGCATTACAACACCCAAAGGCACTGAATTGGAAATCACTCTCAAGAAGCAGCCCACTACCCTCTGAGACGGTAACCTGCCCCAGACAGTGTTAACAATACAGTCAAGAGAAGCTATTTTTCTAGTATTTACAAAAGGTGGCAATGACTACAGACAGATCCAGAGTTTAAAAGGTGCGTTCTTAAAATAAATTTAAAACTTTAGGACACAAATTCAAAAAGACCAAAGACCACCTATGAATCAGAATTTCAAAGGCAGTTCTTTTCCTTAGCAAATAAGAAAAGGGATCATTATATTCCATAGGTCATGGTAAGTAGCTCATTCAAAATTGCATTGTTACCAACTTCGTATTTCAATAATATGTTCCACTGAGAGCTATTACTGAAGCTACATTTAAACCATACTGTCAAGAGCAGGAAATCTTAGACACCAGTATCAACAAACGCTTTTGTACTAGAATCTTGCCCATTAAAAGATTCTGCTAAGGCTTCCCTGGTGGCGCAGTGGTTGAGAGTTCGCCTGCTGATGCAGGGGACGCGGGTTCGTGCCCCGGTCCGGGAGGATCCCACATGCCACGGAGCGGCTGGGCCCGTGAGCCATGGCCGCTGAGCCTGTGCGTCCGGAGCCTGTGCTCCGCAACGGGAGAGGCCACAACAGTGAGAGGCCCGCGTACCGCAGGAAAAAAAAAAAAAAGATTCTGCTAAATTTTATAAATAAGTTCTACTGGGTCTACTTGGCAAACAGTAAGTGCTCAGTTAGAAGTCTCTTCATCTTTCTGTCAGAGAAATTGCCAAGAGAGCTGCCAAACTTTGCAAGAGAGAGCCAAATGCCGAAAACAAAGCCCCCTGCTGATATCTCCAGCTTTAGAGTCAAGACCCAAAAGTTCACTTGAAAACTGGTTGCTTAAAACTTGGTAGAAAGGAAGAATGCTATTACACCATCGGTTCCTGGAGCCACTTGCAAAACAGAGTTAGCTCGTAATACACTTAAGGCACAACACTCATACCTGCTCCTAAACAACGGCGTAAAAGGTTTTCTTTTCAGAAAAATGTAGGTGTCCAGCAAATCTTCCCTCTGACTTCCACACCAGAAATGAGAGATTTCTAGGTCACCGTCAACAGTTTCTAATTGCATTAAAATATGTAAGGCAGAGAGAACATCTACATCGGTCACTCTCTGGGTATTCTGAATTGGAGAAAAATGAATAGGGAAGGCTCAGATTGCCCCAGACATCAATTTTTGCTAAAGAGTTCACATATAAGGCAGGAACCACAGGTACTTCACTCCAGAAGTCTTTTTTCAGCCAATATATTGCTCTTAAATTGAAGGGTTAACAGTCTCAATTACTTCTGCACTGTTGTTAATGATGCTGTAACGTACTGTCATGCCTACATTTATGATCATAAGTGACACAGTTTTTTAAATATAAATTTATTTATTTTTACTTTTGGCTGCATTGGGTCTTTGTTGCGGTGCCCAGGCTTCTCACTGCGGTGGCTTCTCTTGTTGTGGAGCACGGGCTCTAGGCACGCGGGCTTCAGTAGTTGTGGCACGTGGGCTCAGTAGTTGTGGCTCGCGGGCTCTAGAACACAAGCTCAGTAGTTGTGGCCCAGGGGCTTAGTTGCTCCGTGGCATGTGGGATCCTCCCAGACCAGGGCTCGAACCCGTGTCCCCCTGCATTGGCAGGCGGATTCTTAACCACCGCGCCACCGGGGAAGCCGCTGACCCACATTTTTGATAACTGCAATCTATGATGCTGTCAAAGTTATGTTTCACATGTGAGGTCACCAACTTTTTTTTAGGACTGTCTATTCCATCAAAACTATACATTCTTTGGTCAAAATTATAAAAGTTCTTACTCTAATCAAACCTATAACTTGGTAAATCCATTTTAAACTCCATGTAAGTTGGTTATCTTAGAAAAAAATTCAAATGCTCCATATTGCTATTCCTTAAAAAAGCAAAATGTACACAGATCGATTTTAAACTCAATCTTAATTCAAACAATGATCTGAAAAGTTTTGAAATCTCTAAATTCTATTGTCATTATTTGAAGCAAAGAAAATCTTCAGGGAAGCCCACAGATCCTAGCTCAGAGCAAGAGACATTTTTAACAACCTCCTTGAATCTTGGTATCTTTCTCAGTCCTTTCCTTAGACCAACTAAACATTTAGAAAATCGTTTAACATTTGCTCAATATGCAAATTTTGAACTACGGTTCAAAGAAGTTTTTGGCTATTATATGTTATTACTAACTTTACAGTGTAGGGTAGGGCAAAATTTAATAAGTGCCTAATATGTGAAAGATTCAGCGCTCAGCACTGGTTTTCTAAGAGCTAACTTTAAGAAATACATAAAGTTGTAATGTATATAAACACACAGTATACGGGAGCACAGAACTTCTCTACACGTTACTTGTAAAAGGATAGATTTTTACTTTACTCATTATGAACTCCACGAATTAAAAAACTATTTTTGACTGCTTTCATTACATGCATATCACGTCCAAGCTCTTCTTATTCTTTTCAGCAGATAAACATTCCCCTCCTTCCATTAGCTTACTTACTATCTTTTTTTTTAAAGAGGGAAACTGCAACACATCATTTCAATTAAACTCAAAATATTTCTCCCACATTTCTTATTCAAAGCTCTTTAGAAGTAAGTCTCATGGCTTCACACTGAAGATAAAATAGTCTCTCACTAAATGCAAATGATGTTTCATACTGCAATTTCATTTTGAGCCTTAATACCTATTGTGTAATTACAAACTTTTGCCACCTAAGTATTCCTTATATATTTTATAGTGGCTTCGTTTTTTTCCTAATATTCTTTATGACTTAATAATCATTTTCTCCATCACTTAAAGGCACTAAAATTAGCTTTCTCACATTTCCACTAATTACACATAAAATTTTTAAGATTAAGAAAAGCCTCTTCAAAAAGTATGTTACTCAGAATATGTTACTCTATACTGTTTCTCAAATCCTGAATGTAAAAGAATAAATTTGAAATGACTACGTTTTCTTTATTCACTGATTAAGTCAGATTTATGGCCACCCCTCCCGTTTCCAGCTACTGTGAATTTTGAATGAAACAACCTCAATTGTAACAGAAGAAACATCTGTTGCTTTTTCTCTTCATCAGGGCTTTCCCAACTGAAAGAAAGCCTCTCTGCCTGACCTCCTCTCCCACTCCCACTCCCCCTCCCCCCGACACTAAGTTCCTTCAAACTTTTTTTTAAAGTACATGTATGATTGAAAATTGTACCGTGTCCATTTAAAATGTCATAGTTTACCTAGAGACATTCACTTTACTACAGTTCAAATAATGAGTAAATGTTATTTACATACATCACAAAACCAGAGATGTTACTGGGAGACTATTAATTATAACTAAAATACAGGCTTCAAGAGTATACTTGAAGTGATCAGCTCAAGTTGTCACACATTCCAGGCTCACGTAGCTATTGTTTATGGTAAAGATTTTCTTCACAGGATCCAGATTCATATAGGATCTTGCACTCTATATTTTCTCTGCCAATCCGACGCGAACATAATGGCAGTCACTACCCCAAGAGGCAGACACCAAATGGTGCCACCCAAACTCTCACACTGTGCCTCATAATACACCATAAAGCAGTGGAATGCACCGGCCCCTTTATGAGCAAACAATGCCTGAGCTTCATTAGAATACAGCTGACATTTTCAAAGCACAAATACTTTTAAGAAAAATGTACTAGGAAAAAGAGAGAATGAAACAGCTATAAAAGCTGAAATGTTTTTTGTAAGTGTCAGGTTTATTTCAAAGATCCTGAGGAAGCATATTTTGCTGTTGACAATTTCAAAGTTTTCGTAAATGGAAAAAAAAAATGTAGAGTTAGAGGCAAAGCTTATTTTATTAACTACTGGAAAGAAATGAAAGTAAAAACTCACATCTGAATTGCACTCACAAGTAAGAACCACGAAGTACCTTTAATATTATTCATTTCTTTAACTGCTTCTTTAGTTCTTGCACGGAGAAAATGGAGCTCCAGAATTATCTTTATATTTAAATTGATTTATATAAGTAACAGTGATAAACTAAGCTTACTCTACCCCTCCCCCCCACCCCAACCCCCATACCCTGTAGCTTTCCTGTCTGCAACAAGCAAGGACGTCTTGAATTCAGCGTGCTCCTGGCTATTTATCAATTTAACACTGCTGCTGTTGAAAGAATATAAAATAAACCCTGTAAAAACGCACCCAGCAGTAAGAAACAAAATGATCTCTCTTACCTGGTCTAATGAAGCATGCCTCTCACTGCAGTACCAACAACACTCTACAGTCTTTGTTACCATTCAGTGGAAACTTGAGACTGTGTCAGACATGAGCAATCGAGCTCAGAAACACTCAATTTAAAATACTTCTCAGTAAAACTAAAAAGATGCTCAAGAAAATAGTTTCATTACTAGCTTTTAAAAGACATATGAATACTGTCTAATGCAACAAAGACACTTAAAAACGAACCAAGTACAGGTCTTACTGTTTTAGAAACAGGCTTAAAATAAAAGTGGTGAAACAATACGCTGCCTAACTCCACCCTAACATTTTTCTAAAAATAACTTGAATTTTAACTGGCTAAACACCAAGATGGAACTTACTTATGAAACCTGCATATTTCGAATTATACATGTCAGGGTATTTGCGGGCTCCAAAGCAGTCACAAAGCAGGAGGCCTCAGTGCATCTTCAAAGCAGAGCAAAAGCACCATGAGTTTCAGGGGGAAAAAAAAAAGGAGGAGAAACTCTTGAAAAACTAGTCAGGCTTTTCAACCTGTAATAACTGTCCAGCTCCTCTGGGAGGGAAAAAAAAAAAGTCCTGGTTCTGCCCCCTGAGATAGGAGGCTATGCTTCAATGCCAAAATGAATGACAGGCCCATTTCTGATATCAACAAAGAGCAGCTTAGTAGTGCTCGAATTTTTTTCACTTTCCCACACAGTTAGAAGTTCTAACTTTTTCAGGTTAGTACCTTTGTATCTAGGGTTAAGTACCTTTCTCCATTTTCTCGAGAGAACCCAATTATGTTGTCCTAGTTTTTTAAATGATTAATTAAAAATACATACCTAATTATCTTACTCGGTTTTTCCTAGGCAGGAAGCTGAACAAAAGATGACCTATTAAATTCCTTTCCAAATCTAACCTTTGCAATATCAGATTACCATATGACTAATTATTAATATTAATAAGCTGTGCCTGCGTCCTGACAATGGGCCCCAAGAGGAAGAGAAAGTAGGTAACAAACATAAAAATAAGGTAAAGGAGACTATAAAATTTTCAACCAGCTCGGTGTAAAGATCATTTATCAAAGTACATGTCTCTGATTATACAAATTCAAAACAATAAACGCTTCAGTCAACGGACATATGAGCCAAGCACTATTTTGGGCTCCGTGGATACAGCAGTGAACAAAAGCCAAATGAAAATCCCTGCCTTCAGTGGTTCATATCTCAGTTCCCTGAAAGTGTAACTCTCCTGGATGAATAAGGTACCTTTCCTTCTTTGATTAGGTACCACCTAATCTGAAATATTCCTCTCTGAAAGTATGTCTTGACAACAGCTCCAGCAGGGCAAGGATCTTGCGCTTGGTTTAGTGCTATATCCCCAGTGGCTAAAACAGAGCCTGTTAGACACCCCAATAAACATATACTGAATGAAACAGATCAAACAGAGCTTTTTCTTAGTCAAGTTTTTCTTTGTAAACAGACTATGTACGACATATTACACTTATATACACACAGAGATATGTCAAAAATAATATAGCATAGGGTATAAACTAAATTGAGCTGCAAGTACATATTAGCTTAAAACTGAAAATACAACCTCTATGGCTCTGTATCTTTTCAGATTCTAAAATCTGTTTTCAATATCAAATGAGGTCACTATAATATTTGAGTAAAGGCATCAGTTAAAATTCTATACACTAAGGTTTTGTGGACTATCAGTTTTCAGAGGAGTTTTGAATAAAAAAAGAAGAAACTTGAAAATTACCCAGCATCCAATCAGTTTTGTGTATTAAAATCTAACATGGTTACATCTGTTTATATACCCACATTTGGAAATAATTTTAATCTCCCTATGCTGCTTCTCACCATTCTTGATCACCTTACCAGAAACCACACAGAGTAAATATGCACATACCTCTAACCTGTGAGGTTAGCCAGAAGTGATCGCCCATGTCACCCAAGGCCAGGATATTCAGGGTCTAGATATTGTCATACCTACTCTGCTACAGTCTTAAAAGGAAATTAAACTTTCTAATACTCAGGCACTGCGATCCTACTACTTCTAGTAGTAGGAAGTAGGCAGAGCATCCCCGCCCCCGCCCCCAGGGCTGGACAGTGATTTACATGTTCAAATATTCTACCTGGAATAGTTAGTATGTATTCTAACAATAAATTAACAGTAACCCAAGGTCAGGAAGACATTGTGATGACTGAGGTCAAGTAATGAATAAAATAACATTGGGCCAAAGGAGGATTCCATTGGTCCTGCAGGAGCAATGTTTTTTCTCCGTAACCATCATTCATCTTTCCTTCAACAAATACTTATTGAGCACTTACTATGCATCAGGCACTGAGCTAGGCAGCAAATTGACCTGCTCCTTATTGTCTGCTCCAGAGATCTGACCTTAAGCCCTTCTCTACCATGTTCACTTGTCTCTGTTTCCCTTCCTTGCCAGTGCCCCCTTTCAACTCCCAAATTCTTCATTCACACTGCTCTTCAATCTACTCCCAAGCTTTTCTCAGCAGGCAGCTTGATCACTACCTTCTGTACGCCTTCATGAGTGTACGACACATGGTGGGGAAGTTCATGAGTCTTCCCACTGGCATAATAAAATGCATCTTATGTAGGTTCTCCCAAACAATTTCTCCTTAATCTTAGATAGAAAATCTACTTAAGGGAATTCCCTGGCAGTCTGGTGGTTAAGATCCTGCACTTCCACTGAAGGGGGCCTGGGTTCGATCCCCAGTCAGGGAACTAAGATCTTGCAAGCCGTCCAGAGTTGCCAAAAAAGAAAGAAAGAAAATCTACTTAAGCATTATATTATTTACAACTACTGATTATCTAGCAAACACCAAAGGGGACAAGCCATTCTCTTCCCCAAGTTTATAAGCTAACTTATTTGGACTAGGGTTTGCTATGTCTATTGGCCATCTGACCAGAGATTAACCATATTTTACAGATACATTTGTGATTCTATAGGCAGAAATTACACTATGATAGCACAATAATAGTTTTTACTTGCACCATGCCTGCTAAATATAACTATCTACCAGATCCATATCATGAGGGACATATTTATTCACATTTTCAAGTAAAATGTCTAATCTCCCTGATGAGGGCTATGCCTAAAGCAAAGAGTTCCTGCTACCACTCACATGGGTAAGTGTCGGTTTCTTAAAAATATCATATAGTATTTTTCTATGCACTCTCATGTTTATTGCAGCATTATTCACAATAGCTAAGACATGGAAGTAATCTAAATCTAAACTTCCAGCTATAAAATGAATAAGTTCTGGGAATCTAATGTATAGCATAGTGACCATAGTTAACTTCACCTTTGCACCTCCTCTTCCTCTACCTTTAAAATGTAGACATCTTTCAAGGTTCTGCCCTTGATGCTCGTTTCTCCAAGATTTATATTTCCTCTTTGGAGGACATTACCCATTTCTATGGCTTTGTCACCTCTATGTAGACGACTACAAAAATGTATACTTCTAGTCTTGGGCTTCTCTGCTCTATACTCTCATTGCAATGGCCTATTGGACATCTGTCTACAAGTCCCACGACATCAACGCAACTTCTGCAGGATTGAGCTCCACGTCTACTGTCCCCAAGCAGCTCACCCTCCTACATTCCCCATCCTTGTTACAGGCATCATCATCCTGAAAAGAACGTGATTTTCTATTCTTGCCTCTTCCTCACCATCCAAATGACCACATTGTTTCCAGTTGGTTTTTTTTTTCTACAACACACATCATTTCCCTGATTTAAAAAACAAAACAAAAGAAATAAGAAATACAACTTTTGATGACCTCCTGATGGCTAGAGCTGCACTATCAACATTGGTAGCCTTAGCCATACACGGCTATTTAAACTTAAACTGATTAAATTTAAATAAAATTAAAAATTCAATTCCCAGTTGCACTAGACACATGTTAAGTCCTCAACATGTGGCTAACAGCTTGCAGATACAGAACATTTCCATCATCACAGAAAGTTCTATTAAACATCTTTGGTCTAGACAATAACAGCAAACGACCTAAAACTGCTGTCTAAATTTTCCTCAATCTGGCCCCTTTCTAAACTTATCTTCTACCAAAATCCCTTTGCGTGCTTTAGTCACAGCTGAATTAGCGGAGCCGAATGAATCAAGGCGAAGGCTTTCCAGGATGAGGGAGGCATTTGCCAGTACCTCAGAGAAGGATCTATGGAAAGGGAAGAGACCAAAGGCGCTAGAGAGGACAGACATAGTTCACTAAAGCCCTCACAAGTTAGGAAGGGACAGAACTTTAGACCAAAGATTTTCAGCCCTAGAGAAAGAATATGTTACAGTGGAGAAAGCATGAGCATTGGAGTCACAACACTTCACCCAAATTCAGGTATTAGTTGAGTTATAAGGTAAAGAAACTCAACTCATACTAGTCTGACTTGAAAAGAAATTAGTTGGCTCAACTGGCTAGCTCACCGAATGCAAGAAAAGGTTAGAGAAACAAACTAGGAGGGTCAGGGGTCAGCAGGGTCTCAGGAACTCTCAGGCTGCCAGGACTGGGTCTGTCTGACTCCTTTCTTTTACCTCTGATTTTTCTCTCACGCCAGCATCATTCTCTTTCACTACAGATCAGTATTCTTCAGCTGGTGGGAAACATGGTCATTGACGAGTCACTAGTTTTATATCTTACAGATTCCACTAACTCTCTCTTAACATACCAGGAAGACATTCATTGGCGGAATTTGGGTCAGGCGCTCGTCCTGGCCAGTGAAATGCTGTCAAAGCGATGATGTGCTGGGGAACAATCAACTATGGCCAGAAGGACATAATCACGAAAATGTAGTAGCTAGGTAGATGAGGAAGAGATCTGTGGAGGGGTTTCCAGGCATCTCACAGATGCCACTAAAATCTCTAGCTGAATCATTTAAATATAAGAGAGTAAATGATTTGCCACTAATCTAGTAAAATGTAAAGTCAAGATTTAGCTCTAGGTTTTCTGACTCTGATGTCTGTACTCTTTTCATTAGAATATTCCTAAATCATCAAAGGGTTGGGGGCGGGGTTGGAGGGTAGGTGAGGGTATGTTATCCACTTATCTCTTTAAGGCCACACTGTTCACTTTGTAATAGACTCTTCCCTAAGCGGCAAGAACTTTAGCTTTCAAACTTCCTTCCCTTTTCAGAAATTTTAATTTTTCCCTCTTCACTGAGTTCATCTTAACGTTTAAGATGCAGAGCTCTTTCCTTTCTAACTGCTGTCCAACTAAAAACATCCTCCTTTCCGTCTGACGGAATTTTTTTAAAGTGTGATATCCATAGCTGCTCTCTCACCTTTTTACAAACGATTAATTATATTTCAATTCTTAAAAAAAGCACCAAGTACCTCCTACATGATACCTACTGTGCTAGGCACTAGGGATATAAAAATAAAGGGCAGAGTCCTTAGCCTCAAAGAAACGACCCAATTTGGCTTCTCTCCAAGTGCCCAAATGAAACTGTACTGTCTAGAGTAGACAAGGAGCTCTACTTGGAAAATCAATGTACACTTATGCTTCATAACCTTGCGAATGTGACCTTGCTGACCTCACAAATCTCACGTTCTTAATACCACTAAAATTATCCTCTCTTGGCTTTTGTAAAGATTTTTGTAAAGACTGTTCTCTGTTTCACTCCAACCTTCTAGGGGGGTTCCTTTTATTTTTTTCTCATTACTTGTATTCTAAATGGCTCAACCACGGCTCTCTGTTCTTACTATATTTTTGTTTTAGAAGGTGACTGGCCACAAAATTTATTATCCACACTGGGTTAACCATTGAGAGTTAAAGGGGGCACACTATTAATAATTATACTGGGATACAACTGAAGCAGTTTGGAAAAACTGGATCATACGGATTCCTGCTTAAAAACCTTCAGTGGTTCCCTTGTCCAAATCCTTAAGCCCAGCATACAAAAACCTATTTAGAACTAATTGTCTCTTATAGATTAAATGCACACCTTTTTTATGGCCTTCCACCAGTCCGTAGAGTACACTCAAGACTACATTACATCCAGTGGAGAGTCTCACTTGATTTCTTCCCCATTCAACAGAAATCTCATTACTTCCCCCCTGTCAATAGTGCCCAGAAACTTAAGAAGCCCAATAATTCAGATGAGAAAATGGAGGTTTACCACATCAAATAACTTGTATAAATGCTACAAAATGGTAGAACTATGATTCTAATCCAGTTCTTAAAGTCCACACATTTAAAGTCTATGGATATTAATTAGAGATATAAATTCAATGAGTAGATGTAATCAAAAGGCTTACTAAGGGCTTCCCTGGTGGCGCAGGGGTTGGAAGTCTGCCTGCCGATGCAGGGGACGCGGGTTCGTGCCCCGGTCCGGGAAGATCCCACATGCCGCGGAGCGGCTGGGCCTGTGAGCCATGGCCGCTGGGTCTGCGCGTCCGGGGCCTGTGCTCCGCAACGGGAGAGGCCACAGCAGTGAGAAGCCCACATATCACAAAAAAAAAAAAAAAAAAAAAAAAAGTCTTACTAAAATCTAGTATTGTTCTTTATGTCAAATATTAGTTCATTAATGCCAATTAAACTATTCCAGATGAGAAAAAAATAAAGAAAATCATTTCAGTTCCCCTGCCTAAAAATCTCTGATGTTTCCCTCATCAAATAAATCACACTACACCCTTAATGATCAGATCCCAAATTGCTTTTCAAGGTCTATTTCCCACAACTCCAGAGGCATGAATTATTTACCATTCCCTGAGCAGCCCATGACCTTACTGTTAAGCTCTCAATATTCTTCACCTGGTAAACTAGTATTCCTCCAAAACCATAAAATGTTATCTCCTCAATTAAGATATTCCCAATTCCCTAAAGGAGACCTGGTCTTATTTTAAGCTCCCATATTCCTATTCCCACATCATATTCCTTTGTAAGTTACATGTCTGTGAATTCCTCCACAACGGGTTTTTGGCTCTCCAGCCCTCCCATTCCATCCCTCCACCCTTCCTGTCTAAAAAACCATCTCGTACACAGTATATATTCAAACAATACCTATTAAACAAATAAATGAATGAATAAGTGTCCTTTACTGATCAAATACCTTCAGTTGCTTCCCATCTGTTAAAAGAACTCCACTGACAGCAGAAGAAATTTTATCTGCTTTTGCCCGATTTCCAGGCTCTTAATGATTAGACCCAGATGAATTTTTATAACTAATAACTTTCCATTACTAATTACCATCAACTAGCTGTCCTCTCCGTTAGTAATCCACAATTTTCTGTAATAGTTTTCCAAATATGCCAGAGATATTGCTGCAGTTCTGTCCTAAAAATTCATGTTGGAAAGAGGATTCTGAGAAGATGCCAGAATAGGAAGCATCAGGAATCCATCTATTCACCTGGGCAACAATTGCACTGGCAGAATCTGTCTCATACAACTCTTCTGAAACTCTGGAGTCTAAGGAAGTCTTGCAACTTCCAGAGGAAGGCCTGGATGGTAAATTTCAGCTAATTTTGGTCAATTTATAGCTGATGGTGCAGTAGTAGCTACCCCTCCCCCAACCCCAGCCATGTGGCTGGCAGCTGTACACTGTTCCTGGAGCAGTTTGCACACAGCATGTGGGAGCCAGGGTGGGCAAAAAGGGCCCGGTCTCCAAATATCAGGCATCCGTGTCCTGGTTGGGGACTGCTGCTTCTGCTCACAGAGGTGCAGACAAAGAAGTGGGCAGCACTGCTGTTGTAACTCCTCACATCCTTCCACCCAGCCCCCGCCAGCCCCCCTCCAGCTGAAGTGACTTCCAGGGGATTGAAAGGACTCCTGGCCTTCCCTCCCTCCTTCATTTTTCTCTTTTTACCCTTTCCACAGCCAGACATTAAAGACTAGGACATTGCATATCTGGGAGAATTAGAAAGTGACCACACACGCCCAGGGAAAGGCTCAGAAAAGACCTGAGCAGACCTTAAGTTTACACCTCAGGCTGATCCTTGGCACAGTGACAGCCCACAACAATTTTTTTTTTTCTTTTAAATGAACAAAGCCAGTTAACAAACAACAGCAAACCTTGGGGACGAGGGAAATTCTGATTTCCAGAGCTACTACGTTATTAGATCTACACACCCAGTTTTCAACAACGAAAAATCACAACAGGAAATTATGGCCAACGCAAGGGGAAAAAAGAAATCAGAAACTGTCCCTGAAAAAGTCCTGATGGCAGACAAAGACTTTAAAACGACTGTCTTAAAGATGGCTGTACAACATTATGAATATATTCAGTGCCCCTGAACTGCATACTTAAAAATGACTAAGGCTGTGAATTTTGTTACGTGTATTTTACAGCAATTTTAAGAACTGAAAGAAAAAAAAAACTCACATAGGAGTGGGGACAGAGGGTATATGGGAAACAGCTGTATCTTTTGCTCAATTTTGCTGTGAACCTAAAACTATATACACTGTGTATTTAAAAAGTATACAACAGGACTTCCCTGGTGGCGCAGTGGTTAAGAGTCCACCTGCCAATGAAGGGGACATGGGTTCGAGCCCTGGTCCAGGAAGATCCCACATGCCGCGGAGCAACTAAGCCCGTGCGCCACAACTACTGAGCCTGCGCTCTAGAGCCCATGAGCCACAACTCCTGAGCCCACGTGCCAAAACTACTGAAGCCCATGCACCTAGAGCCCGTGCTCCACAACAAGAGAAGCCACTGCAATAAGAAGTCCACGCGCCACAACAAAGAGCAGACCTCGCTCGCCGCAACTAGAGAAAGCCCAGGCTCAGCAATGAAGACCCAATGCAGCCAATAAATAAATAAAAATCTTACTTCAGCCACTTACAAGCCACATGACTTGGGCACCTCATTTAACATTTTCAAGCCCCCATTTCCTCATCTATAAAATGATACATTACAACTATCAATAAATGTTTTTTACTCTAATATAGATGTAAAAAAAAAAAAAATCTGGATCATGAATGCCATTCCGACCAGAAGACTAAAAAGGAAGAGGATTCTCAAACCTCAATAAATATTCTCTAAAACACAATCATGACTGCATAATATTCCACTGTGTGGATGTATCATATTTTATTTCCTTATAAATGGATATTTCCACAGTTTCCATATTTTTGCATTAATAAACTATTATGTAATAAGCACTTCTACACTCAAATCTTTTTCTTTTCTAATGACAAAATCCTGGAACGGTTTCCACTGGGTGAAAGACTGTAAATTACTTTAAGGGGTTTGATAAGTATTACCAATTTTCCCACAGAGTGCTTGTACTGACTCACACTCCTAATAGAAGTAGATAAGAAGAAATGAATAAACAGGATAACAAGAAGTGGCTATGAAATGAAGACAACCAACTTTTCTTACCTTTGCCAACACAGGTCATAATCTTAAGAAAGTCTGTTAATTTGATAGAGGCATAAGATTTTGTTTTTAAATAGCTTTTTACATGATGTCCAAAATACTACACATGTACAATGCAGAAAAATTATAAAATATATGAAAGCACATAGGAGAAAGTTAAAATCATCTATAATTCAAACACCCAGAAATAATTATAATTAATATCTTATATACATATATCAATTCCTTTTCTATGCTACATATTTTTCTTTTTCTAAAAAAGGAAGGGAGGAAATCATACTGTATATGCTGGCTTAACTTTCTGAACTTAATAAACTGCTTAGTTTATAATATCTATAGAATACCACCATACAACAGTGTCACAATATACTCATTTATCACACTGCTTCCAATGTTTCATTCTTATCAACAATGCCATGGTAAACATTCTCTGTTAAAATCTTCCCACAGATCTTTCTTTAATTAGGATAAATCCACAGAAGAAAAAATGTTGAGTCAGAGGTTGCATATTTTTAAGATTTTTGATAGGTACTGAGCAAATTAGCCTCCAAAGAGGTTGTATCACTCTATGAGTTCCCATAATTTCCTCTACCTCCCCAAAGTGAGTATTAACAAAAAACTCACTTTGCTAATATGACTGGCAAACATCGGCTTTGTCAGTTAAATCTGCATTTTGATTACTGGTTAATTGAATATATATTCATATTTTTATTATGCATTTGCATTTCTTCTGTGAATTTCCCACTCTGCTGCCCCGTTTTTTCTTGTAATGCCAATATTTAATTTATATAGTTGTATGACATTTAGCTGTGGTGTTTACTAAGCCTCCTTTGGTCTCTGATCTGCCTTGTTTTTGAAGATCTTGACAGTTTTGAGGAGTACTGATCAGGCATTTTGTAGAAAGCCACTCAATCTGGGTTTTTCGGATTTTTTTTTTTTCCTCATTGTTAGGCTAGGGGTATGGGTTATCGAGAGGAAGATCTCTTCACATCATATCGAGGACACATGCTATCAGAATGACTTATGACTATTAACATTAACTTTGAGGATCACCTGGACAAGCTGGTGTTTCTAGGCTTCCCCACTGTAAAGTTACTTCTCCCCCCTCCCCATACAGACACAAGTCACTCTTTGGAAGCATTGCAATAAATGTAGCCCACACTCAAGGAGAGGTTGGAGGGTTAAAGCTCTACCTCCTTGAGTAGGGAGTACCTACATAAATTTTTTGGAATTCTGTACGGGAGACTTGTCTCTTCTCTCCCACTTAATTATTCAGTCACTTATTCATATGACCATGTACTTGTTTATTTTTATTTTATACTTTAGGTTAAAATCCAACATTACGTTATTTATTTTGTTGCTCAAACTGCTCCAGTTTTGGCCCCTGGGATCTTTTTCAGGTTGGCTCCTGTGTTGCTTTGGCATGTTCCACTTTTTTTTTTTTTTTAATATTTCCTTACTTTCTGATACCATGTTCATTTTGTATATTTCCTGTGCAAACATAGATTAGCTATTTTTCCAAGGAGTCCTGGATGCTTTTATTGGAGAACGGTATTAAGCACCAAGATCTGGGCAGTGAGTGACATTACTGGCTTTTAAAAACTCTAAAAATATTTGATTGAAATGGCATTACATAACTGTTATTTGCTTTGGAAGGAATTGTCAACTTTAAAATACTTATTTTTCTCTGCTAGGAATATGGAATAACTTTTATCTATTGAGTTGTTAAAAGACAAGACTTGCCTTGTGCTAAGTTGTTTCTCAGCATAATAAAACAATTGCTTTTCTGTATATCACAGCAATGATAGTAATTTATATATCACTAGTATTTCCTCCATCTGCTAATGCAAATCTTCCAGATCCTACAAAGTCTCCAACAGCCCACGGGCTTTCTGCGAGCCTTTAGAGGAATGAGCCTCAGCCTTGGCGGCACATTAGAATCACCTGGGAAACTTAAACATCTCATGTCTAGTCACATCTCAAACCAATTCCACTGGAACCTCTGAGGGTGGGAAGTACTGTTCTGAAGGTCTCTGGCGATTACAATGTGTATCTTAGCTAGAGAAACACCACCTCAGTCTGTTTCATGGCCTCAATGAAAGCTCATTTCCAGTAAGTGCTGCTGAGCAATGCAGTAGGCACAGATCACCTCCCCCTTCCTCTGCAGAAACACTGGGCATCCATAAAATGCCAAGCTTCAAGTTTTGCCTTTTTTGAAATAAGGAAGAATATTTTGCTCCCTTACTAGACTGCCGTATAAGAGATACACATAAGCAGCACTGCCTGTGTCTTAACAAGATGATTCTTGTTCAATTATGTTTTAAAAGATAACTGTTTTGTTGTCTTCATAAAAACCATACCCACTCTATTCTCATAGGATTCACACATGAGTTGAATAGGTCTGGCCATAAGACAAAACTTAGTAATTACCACCATGCACTATTCAGAATCATTTCCCCTTTCCAAAGACCAAGATTTTTCTTAAAGGTTCAACCTCTTTTTCCCTCTGAGATACGATGAACATAATCATGGCAACATCAAAACCCACACCCAGCTCAACTCCTGACTGACTGACTCAATCCCACAGACAATTGCCCTATGAGAAGTAGAAGTGTGCCCATTTCCATGTATAAATACTACTTATTTCAAGCTCTACTATGCTTCTGTACAAGGTGTCTGGCATTAAATTAAAATTGTAAAACACACACAAAAGGGAAAAAAAACCCACTGCCAAGAAATATAGCAGCCAATAGAAACAGACTCATATGTGACCTGGATGTTGAAAATATCAGACAGGGGCTTTAAAATAACTATTTAAACTTTCTCATTATTAGACTGGAAGAAAAATTTTTTCCTATCTTTCATCTTTAATCACTTGAAAAGCTAATTGAGAGTCTAAACCAGAACACTAATAACGTATTACAGGGCTTATAACTATGTAAAAATAAAACGTATGCTAACAATAGCATAAAAGAAGAGAGAGGAAATGGAAGTATACAAGGTATGGTATAAATTCTTTGAAAGCAGACTGTAATAACTTAAAAGATGTACACTCTAGGGCAAACCACATTAACAAACTGAAGAACAAAAATCATATGATCATCTCAATAGATGCAGAAAAAGCTTCTGACAAAACTCAACATCCATTCATGATAAAAACTCTCATCAAAGTGGGAGGGAACATATCTCAACATAATAAAGGCCATTTCTGACAAACCCACAGCTAAAATCATACCCAAAGGTGAAAAGCTGAAAGCCTTTCCTCTAAGATCAAGAACAAGACAAGGATGCCCACTCTCACCACTTTTATTTAACATAGTATTGGAAGTCCTAGTCAGAGCAATCAGACAAGAAAAAATAAAATAAATAAAAGGAAGCTAAATTAGAAAGGAAGAGGTAAAACTGTCAGTTTGCAGATGTCATGACACCATACATAGAAAACTCTAAAGTTGCCACTAAACAACTTTGAACTCATCAATGAATTTGGTAAAGTGGCAGGATACAAAATTAATATACAGAAATCTGCTGCATTTATATATACTAACAAGGAACCATCAGAAGAGGAGAAATTAAGCAAAAAAAATCCCATTTACCATTGCATCAAAGAGAATGAAATACCTAGGAATAAATTTAACTAAGAAGGTAAAAGAACTGTACTCGGAAAACTACAAGACACTGATGAAAGAAACTGAAGACAACACAAACAGATGGAGAGATCACTTTGTTCACTGATTGGAAGAATTAATATTGTCAAAATGAACATATTACCCAAGGCAATCTACAGATTCAATGCAATCCCTATTAAAATACCCGTGGCATTTTACACAAACTAGAATATTCCTAAAAGACCCCAAATAACCAAAGCAATTTGAAAAAGAACAGAGCTGAGGTTATCATACTCCTTGACTTCAGACTATACTACAAAGCTACAGTAAACAAAACAGTATGGTACTGACACAAAAACAGACTCATAGATCAATGGACCAGAATAGAGAGCCCAGAAATAAACTCACATACTTATGGTCAATTAATCTATAACAAAGGAGGCAAGAATGTACAATGGGGAAAAAAAGACAATCTCTTCAGTAAGTGGTGCTGGGTAAACTGGACAGCTACATGTAAAAGAATGAAATTAGAACATTTTCTTACACTGTATACAAATATAAGACCTGAAACCATGAAACTCCTAGGAGAAAACATAGGCAGAACACTCTCTGTCATAAATTGTAGTAATATTTTTTGGATCTGTCTCCTAAGCAAATGAAACAAAGTAAAAATAAACAAATGGGACCTAATTAAATTTAAAAGCTTTTGCACAGAGAAGGAAACCATCAACAAAACAAAAAGACAATCTACTGAATGGAAAAAAATATTTGCAAATGATACAACCAATAGGGGTTAATATCTAAAATATATAAGCAGGTCATACAACTCAATATCAAAAAAGCAAAAAACCCAATCAAAAAATGTGCAGAAGACCTGAATAGATATTCTCCCAAAGACATACAGATGGCCAACAGGCACATGAAAAGATGCTCAACAATGCTAATCATCAGAGAAATGCAATCTAAATCACAATGAGGTATCACCTCACACCTGTCAGAATGGCTATTGTCAAAAAGACCACAAATAAGAAATATTGATGAGGATGTGGAGAAAAGGGAACCCTCATGCACTGTTGGTGGGAATGTAAATTGATACAGCCACAACAGAAAATAGTACGAAGGTTCCTCAAAACACTAAAAATAGAACTACCATTTGATCCAGCAATTCCACTCCTGGGTATATATCCAAAGAAAATGAAGACCACAATTTGAAAAAATACATGCACCCCAATGTTCACAGTAGCATTATTTACAATAGGCAAGATAATGGAAGCAATCTAAGTATCCATCAACAGATGAATGGATAAAGAAGATGTAACACACACACACACATACACACACACAAATACTACTCAGCCATAAAAAAGAATAACATTTTGCTATTTGCAACAACATGGATGGACCTAGAGGGTATTATGCTCAGTGAAATAAATCAGACAAAGACAAATACTGTATGCACTTATATGTGGAATCTAAAAAATAAAACAAATAAATGATTATATCAAAACAGAATAAAACAAAAACTTAAAAACAGGTATAACAAATAAGCAAAAATAGAATGTAAATTAAATGGAATCACAAAAAAAATTCAATTTATCCAAAACAGATCAAGAAAAAGAAAGAAACAGAACAGGAAACAGATGGGATATAGAGAAAAAAACTAACAATATGGCAGATTTAAATTCAATCATACCAATTATTATAATAAATATAAATTATCTAGAGACCCTAAGTAAATTCAGAGATTCCCAGAACAAAGAATGTTACCAGGGATAAAGACAGGTATTACATAATGATAAAAGAAAACAGCACAAACAAATGAACAAAATAACACATAACAATCCTAAATGTGCATGTGCCCAAAACCAGAGTTTCAAAATATATGCAGGAAAAACTGACAGAACTCACAGAATAGAAAAATCAACATCATGATTGGAGACCAACATTTCTCTCTTAGTAATTAACAGAATAAGCAGACAGATAGAAAGGATACAGAAAGTCTGATCAACACTAGCAATCAACTTGACATCACTGATATTTATAGAACACTCCACTCAGCATCAGCAAAATCCACATTCTTTTCAGTGCATTTGCAACATTTACTAAGCTAGACCATGGGAGAGATTGTGAAGCAAACTTCAAAACTGCAAAACAATTCAAATAATCTCCAAAGGATGTTCTCTGATAGCAACAGAATTGAACTAGAAATCAGTAACAGAAAAGGTCTCTGGAAAAAAATCTCCAAACATTTAGAAACTGAACAACACATTTTCAAATCCATTGACAGATACAAACTACCAGAGGTCCCTCAAGGAAAAACAACCTGAATAGCCCTATACCTATTATAGAAATTGAATTTCCAGTTTAAAACCTCTTCGCAAAGAAAACGTCAGGCCTACATGGCTACATACAAACTCTTCCAGAAAACAGAACAGTAGAAAACACTTCCCACATCATTTAATAAGGCCAACACAAGGCTGATACCAAAACTAAACAAAGAAATAATAAGAAAATTCCAAGCCAATATCCTTCATGAACCTTAACAAGTCTTAGAAAGGAATGAAATTCTGAGACATGCTACAACATTGATGAACGTTGAAAACAATATGCTAAGTGCAATAAGCCAGATACAAAAGGACAAATAATGTATGTTTCCACTTATATAAGGTACCAAGAATCATCAAATTCAGAGACAGAAATTAGAACAATGGTTACCAGTGGCTAGAGGAAGGGGAATAGGGAATTATTATTTAATGTGTAGAGTTTTATTTTGAGATGATGAAAAAGTTCTAGAGATGACGGTGGTGATGGCTGCACAACACTATGACTGTACTTAAAGCCACCAAAGTATACCTTGAAATTGGTTAAAACAGTAAATTTTATGTTATGTATATTTTACCACCATAAAAAATCCTTAACAGAACTTCCCTGGCAGTCCAGTGGTTAAGACTCTGCACTTCCACTGCAGGGGGCACGGGTTCGATCCCTGGTCAAGGAACTAAGATCCCACATGCCATGTGGCACGGCCAAAAAGTTGAAAAAAAGTACCAAAAAAAAATCCTTAACAAAATGTTAGCAAACTTAATCCAGCAATAGATAAAAAAGGATAATACATTACAAACAAGTGGTATCTATCCAAAGAATGCTGGTAGACATAAATAATGCAAAAGAATCTACAAAAAAGCTATCAAAAGTAATAAATTTTAATAAACTAATGAGTTTATAGCAAGGTAGCAGGCCCCAAATATACAAAAAACACCAAAAAATAGTAAACTTTACTGCACATAGATCATACCTCAATAAATCTGACTTTAAAAAACAAAACAACAGGAAACCAAATAAGTAATAGTGGTACCAGTGAATCTCCTTATCTTGTTCCTATCTTAAATGAGAATGTCTGTTTCTAATGGAAATGTATTAAATATAGTATGTTTCTAATGGAAATGTATTAAGTATAGTATTGACTAATAACTTAATGATAGACATTTAAAAAATATATTTTAAAATACCTTTAACCCCTAGTTCATAAGGATATTTTTTTAAAAAGTGACCAAATCTTTTAAAATGTAGCCTGAAAAGTATTTCAGACAAAAATATGGTTCCTCTTTAATCTACCTATGTAAATATATTAATGGTAATTTCTTAATATTAAACCAACCATCCTTAGTTTCTTGAAGCAAATTCTGGTTCATGGCATATAGTTCTCTTAATATAATGTTAATTTTATTTGCTAATACTTAGGTTTTTTGCTACTATAGTTGTGCAATTGGTTTATAACCTTCTGTACTGTTAAGTTTTATTTATGAATTAAATCAGTTTTGTTCCATGTACTGGAAGTCTTTGGTTTTATACTTTGCATGTTTTATTGGCTGGATTATCTGTTCTTAGAAACAGGGAAAAGCTTGCCCATAGAACTGTCAGGAATAGAGTCTTCTTTAAAGTAAATTCTTTGGACAACATTTGCTATTTCTACCAACATAATTAGAATTTTCAAGTTTTCTACTTAAAAAAATATCAATCTGGTAATTGATATTTTCCTCCAAATAATTTTTTATCAGTATTTTCAAATTCTTCAACATAATTATTATATGATACTGTTAATTTTAAAAATCCTCTAATATTTCTAATATTTCTCTAATATTCCTAATATTCCAATATTTTGCTAAGTGACTTCCTAGAGTTTATTATGGCCAATCTACCTGGATCTTTCAATTCTACACTTTTCTATCTTCTGATTTTGCTCAATTTTGTTTTTATTTTTATTACATGC
The DNA here is from genome assembly GCF_951394435.1 of Stenella coeruleoalba. Taxonomy (NCBI): domain Eukaryota; kingdom Metazoa; phylum Chordata; class Mammalia; order Artiodactyla; family Delphinidae; genus Stenella; species Stenella coeruleoalba. Next base: position 25,342,832 of record NC_137150.1, on the reverse strand, counting down.
CTCCTGTTGCTAACCTTTGGCTAAATTTGGGAGGTGAATACATTTTTTCTTTCATTGAAAAATAATAAATGCAGGGCTTCCCTGGTGGCGCAGTGGTTAAGAATCTGCCTGCCAATGCAGGAGACATGGGTTTGAGCCCTGGTCCCACATGCTGTGTGGAGCAACTAAGCCTGTGCGCCACAACTACTGAGCCTGCACTCTAGAACCCGCCAGCCACAACTACTGAGCCCTAGCACCACAACTACTGAAGTCTGTGCGCCCTAGAACCCATGCTCCGCAACAAGAGAAGCCATGACAATGAGAAGCCCGCGCACTGCAACGAAGAGTAGCCCCCGCTCACCGCAACTAGAAAGCCCACGCGCAGCAACGAAGACCCAGCGCAGCCAAAAATAAATAAATAAGTGAATAAATTATTTTTAATTAAAAAAATGCACATATACAACTTTGGCTGTATCCTATAAATATATGTATATGTGTGTATTTATATAAAATTACAATTTGTTATTTTTAATAGTCATTGCAGTTGAGGTTTCTGCCTTGATTTAGTAGCTATTTAGGAAAAGAAATGACAAGTGGACTTCTTTCATTAATTCCGAATTTTATTGCACTGTCGCCAAATACAATGGTCTATCAAATTTCTGCTTTATAGACTATATTGAGATTTTTCTGTTTTTTAGCATGGTTACCTTCTATAAATGTTCCATGAATGCTTGAGGAGAAGGGGTATTCTTTGTCAGGTACCCAGTGATAGAGCTGAAGTAATGTGAGGAAGGTGTCCATTTAGTGGGGTGGCAGAGATGAGAAATTAGTTATAAATAGGAGATTAAGCACATAAGTAGACATATAAAGGATAATGGGATCCGGAAGAACAACTTCTAGAAGAGTGTTGAGCTTTGTAAGGAACTACCAAACTGTCTTCCAAAGTGCCTGCACCATTTTGCATTCCCACTAACCATGAATGAGAGTCCCTGTTGCTCTGCATCCTTGTCAACAATTTGGTATCGTCAGCTTTTTGGATTTTGCTCATTCTAAAAGGTATGTAGCACTGTTTCACTATTGTTTTAATTTGCAATCCTTTAATTATAAAAGATATTGAGTGTGTTTTTATATGCTTATATGCTGTCTGTACACATTCTTTGGTGATGTGTTTGCTTGGATCTTTTGCTCACTTTTTAATTGGGTGGTTTGTTTTCTTGTTGTTAAGTTCTTTTTATATTTTGGATACAAGTCTAGGTAGTAAAGAATTTAATCTTACCCAAAGACAGGTCTGCCTTTTGCCCTTAGCTCCTGGGGGGTAATCTCTAAACCCTTGGAGTTTATTTATTTATTTATTTATTTTTACTGTGTTGGGTCTTCCTTTCTGTGCGAGGGCCTTCTCTAGTTGTGGCAAGCGGGGGCCACTCTTCATCACAGTGCGTGGGCCTCTCACTATCGCGGCCTCTCTTGTTGCGGAGCACAGGCTCCAGACGCACAGGCTCAGTAGTTGTGGCTCACGGGCCTAGTTGCTCCCTTGGAAGGTCTCGTCTGATAAAAGTGTCTTTGCTTAACTGGAGGCATTGGGCCAGCCACATAGTCACAATATAATTTAGGGTGGAGGCTTTGAGTAACATCAACAATGAGATTTAGGTTGGGGGCATTTGGGCCATGTGGTATCAGCTTGACCTCCTGAGGAAATGGTGACTTAAATCTGCCACATGAGTAGCTGGTCAGGTTTACATGATCAAATCCCAATAAAGCTCCTGTGAGCTTCTCTGGTTGGTAATACTCCACATGAGCTGTCAAACATAATACCAGGAAAGTAATGTTGTCCATGACTCCATGGGGAGGACAACTTGGAAACTCCACATATGGAACTTTCTGGACTCTGCTCTATGTGTCTTTTTTTTTTTTTTTTTTTTTTTTTGCGGTACACAGGCCTCTCACTGTTGTGGCCTCTCCTGTTGCGGAGCACAGGCTCCGGACGCGCAGGCTCAGCAGCCATGGCTCACGGGCCAAGCCGCTCCACGGCATGTGGGATCTTCCCGGACCGGGGCACGAACCCGTGTCCTCTGCATCGGCAGGCGGACTCTCAACCACTGCGCCACCAGGGAAGCCCCTCTATGTGCCTTTTTACTTGATTGATTTTAATCTGTATCCTTCAGTTGTACTAAATCATAACCGTGAGTATAACAGCTTTCAGTGAATTCTGTGAGTCCTTCCGGAGTATTAGCAAACCTAAAAGGTGACTTTGGAGAACCGTGAATTCACAACTGGTGTCAGAAGTTAAGGGCAGCCTTTTGTGCACTATTCCCGAACTTTGCAATTGGCTAATTTCACTAAGTCCTTTTTAAGATATGTTTTGCTGTTGTATCTAAAAAATCACTGCCACACCCAAGGTCACCTAGATTTTCTTCTATTTTTCTTCTACTAGGTTTATCTTTTTTTTTAATTAAAAATTATTTATTTATTTATATTTGGCTGTGTTCAGTCTTCGGCGCTGCGCGCGGGCTTTCTCTAGTTGCAGCAAGCAGAGGCTACTCTTTGTTGCAGTGCATGGGCTTCTCATTGCGGTGGCTTCTCTTGTTGTGAAGCACGGGCTCTAGGCGTGTGGGCTTCAGTAACTGTGGCACGTTGGCTCAGTAGTTGTGGCTCATGGGCTTAGTTGCTCCACGGCATGTGGGATCTTCCCAGACCAGGGCCCGAACCCGTGTCCCCTGCTTTGGCAGGCAGATCCTTAAGCACTGCGCCACCAGGGAAGTCCCTAGAAGTTTTATCTTTTTATGTTTACGTTTAGGACTATGATCCATTTTGAGTTAATTTTTGTGACAGGTGTGAGGTCTGCATCTAGTTTTTTTTGCACATGGACTTCAATTATTCCAGCCTCATTTGTTGACAAGATTCTCCTTTCTCCACTGAACTGCCTTTCCTCCTTTGTCAAAGATCAGTTGACTGTATTTGTATATATAAATAGGTCTGTTTCTGGGCTCTCTATTCTGCTCCATTGATGTATGTTTCTACTCTTTCCCTAATACTATACTGTCTTGATCACTTTAGCTTTATAGTAAGCCTCAAAATCAGGTAGTATAAGTCTTAGATATTGTTTTTTGACCCAATCTGAGTCTCTGTTCTTTAAACTTATATATTAATGTATTCACTTTTATTCTGATTACCAATTAGGTGGTCTTACATTACGTCACTGTTATTCTTGATGATTTTTAATATTATCTCCTGTATTTTCTGTCCTTGTCTAATCACACTGTAGACATTTTCTTTTTCATAATAACACTATAAATATTCTTCCATTGTCTTCCGCTATTTAATAGTGAACAGATTGCTTTTTGTAGCAGTACCCTTTTCACCCCTTGCCTGGATGTTTACAGTACATCTTTTAATCTTCCTCAAAATCTGCAGTGATACATTGAGTACTTTCCCTATATCAGTGAAATCCTTTAAACTGTAAACTTTGGTCCTTGTTGAGCTCAAGGAAGATAACAGTCTTCCATTTTACCTTTGATTATTGCTTCTCTTCTATCTATATGCTCCTTTATTCAGGAATACTACTTATCTACATACTGAGTCTTTATCCTCTGTACCTATCATTTTCATTTTTGACCCTTTTCCATTGCTGTATTTTGGAAGACCTTCTCCAGGTTCTCTTCCACATCACTTACTTGATTTTCACCATTCACCATCTTCTGACTCCTTCATTGTGGATTTTAATAGTACATTGAATTTCACTATCATAATTTATGAGTTTTGAGTAGTCATGAGGAAAACTTAACATGCAGAAAAGTACAAAATGATTCAAGATCCTTTGCAATCATGTTTATTTCCTCTAGTTCCAGGGCCCTGCAGTCAGTCTATCTGGATTCAAATGTGAAACCTAACTCTGACTAGTTGTATAATCTCAGGGGAAGTAATTTAACCTATTTACTTCAATTTTCTTGGGAATAATCATTTAATTATTTAATTAGCTAATTCATGCAGGGTTTTAATACAGTATCTCGTACTCAATAAACATTTAGCTATTATTACTATAATCTTCACTAATATCTCAGCTGGTTCCCTTTTATGTCAATCTGTTATCTTTTACATACTATTTCAGATTCATTAGATAATTCTGAGAAGAAAGCAACTCCCATCTAATATTTTCTTGTTTCCTTTATCAATTTTTTCCAAGTATGATTTTCCTCTGTGTCTTAAATAGAAAATTTCCTTCTTTTATTTTGCAGAATTTCTTAAGAAGCCCATGATGCCTTTTTAAAAAATGCTGTCAATTATTTGAAAGTTGAGAAAACGATCTAGGTTTGGTGTTTGCTAAGAAAAAGTTAGACAAACTCTAGTTTGTCTCTCCCCTTTACTGTCCATTGGGGCATTATTTGACTTTTAACTCTTAGTTCTTAAGTTGGAGAAAAGATTGATTCACACAACGCTTAGCCGTATTTCCAGTGTTAGGCAGTCACATCATTACTATGACTATCATATGTTTTGGAGATTAAGGATCTCTTTGAGGATCCCATTAAAATTATATACTCTCTCTCCAAAACATGGAATTTTAATTACCAATTCAGTCCGTCATGCCTTGAAGTCAATTCATGGATTCTAGGTTAAGGATCCCCTCCCTTACTATGGTTCTGATTAGCTAATGAAGGCTCTCCTGATCCTGTTACCTTGTTATGTGATGCACATGACTGATAATTTAACCCTGGTTACTTTGAAATAGAATATAGTTCTTCCCTAGTCCAAAGTAGGGCTTAACCAAGAGTTGTTTAAGCTGGTGACTGGTGCAAGGGCATTCATCAAATTGTTCTTCTCTTTGTAAATATTTGAAAATTTCAAAATAAAAAGCTTCATTTGTGAGTTTATTTGTGTATAGGGCCTAAAGAAAATGCATACCACCCCATGGGTTTTCCTCTCCCTGCCTCTTCCTACTTCACATCTGAAAATACACCATAACCAGTCCACCTCTGCCCCCGCCTTTACAGAACTGTGGTCACCAAGGGAAGTATAGAGGTAACGATAAGAAAGATGGGAGGGAGAAAAAGAGCCCTGGAGGCTGTAGATAGCAGTTGCAACACCGCAGGAGATAGTTGGCAATTCTCTCGTTGGCAAAGCACTTACTTCCTTAAATGTAGGTATGCAGTAGAGATGGGTAGGAAATTACCTTTTTCCTGCCTGTCCCTGCTATTCTGTCTTGGGGATCTGTCTTTACTTTTACTGGTAGAAAATCCTCCTGATGCCTGGCATATTTTAATTTGTATTTCTAGTTTCTCATTCTATTTGTAATCCTGCTTCTCTGTGTATCTTCACCTATTTGACCATGGGAGAACAGAGGAAATTAAGTTGGGTTCCACTAGCTGGCTGCCAGCTAAACCCAGGCTTCCCACAGTTGAAATCTTGAGGCTAAAATGCCCTACAATAACCTGGCACGTGTTCAGCCTGGGACCAGCAGATAAGCGGAAGAAATAGCTTCTTATCTACTCTTGCCTCCCTTAACTTTCAACCACACTACGAATTTACATAAACAGAAATGTTCATGGATATTACTGAGCATATAGAATAGAGCACATTAAAAAGGAAAGTGTTATTTTTCTCTCAAGGAAGCTCTACTCCAGACCAAAATGTCAAGAAACTGCCAATAGATCTAAGGTTTAAATCTAAGCATTGTATGGGCTTACCTGGTAGCGCAGTGGTTAAGAATCCGTCTGCTAGTGCAGGGCACACGGGTTCGAGCCCTGGTCCCGGAAGATCCCACATGCTGTGGAGCAACTAAGCCCATGCGCCACAACTAATGAGCCTGCGCTCTAGGGTCTGTGAGCCACAACTACTGAGCCTGCGCACCACAACTACTGAAGCCCGTGCACCTACAGCCCATGCTCCGCAATAAGAGAAGCCACCGCAATGAGAAGCCCACGCACCACAACGAAGAGTAGCCCCCGCGCGCCTCACCTAGAGAAAAGCCCACGTGCAGCAACAAAGACCCAGTGCAGCCAAAAATAAAATAAATAAATTAAAAACAAAACAAAAGCCTAAGCAATTGTAGCAACCAACTAGAAATACTCAAGTTCCTTCACAATAGAGTGTACATGATAAAACCTATAAACTGGTGAGATAATAGGCCAATTATCAGAGACAGTCTCCAAATAAACTGAAAAATAAGTTAGCACACAAATAATACTAAAACCAGTTAGCATAACAAGGGGCATTGAGATTACTCAGTGGTATAGTTCTTTAAATTACTTCTGGTCTTGTCAATAATGTTCCATGTTAATCAAAAATTTCCTGAGAGGGCTTCCCTGGTGGCGCAGTGGTTGAGAGTCCGCCTGCAGATGCAGGGGACACGGGTTTGTGCCCCAGTCCAGGAAGATCCCACATGCCGCTGGGCCCGTAAGCCATGGCCGCTGAGCCTGCGCGTCCGGAGCCTGTGCTCCGCAACGGGAGAGGCCACAACAGTGAGAGGCCCGCGTACCGCAAAAAAAAAAAAAGATATAATTTATAATAATACCAAATATGAACATGAAATAATACCAAATATGAACATGAAATACTTAGGGATAAATTTAACAAAATATGTGCAAGGCCTATACAATGAAAACTATAATATTTTGCTGAGACAAATTATAGAAGATTTAAATTAATGGGCAGATCAAACATGTTTATAAATTAGAAGATTCAATATTAAGTTGTCAAAGCTTTCCAAATTCATCTGTAGACTCAGTGCAATCCCAATCAAAATCTCAACAGGCAGTTCAGTAGAAATTTACAAGCTGATTCTAAAATTTATATAAAAATGCCAGACTTAATATAGCCAAAACACCTCTGAAAAAGAACAAAGTTGGGGGTCTTACACTACCTGATTTTAAGACTTAATATACAGCTACAGCAGAGTTTCTCAACCTTGGTACCAGTGACATTTTGGACTGGCTAATTCTTTGTGATGGGGAACTGTCCTGTGTACTGTAGGATTTTTAGCAGCATCCTGGCCTCTACCAGAGCAAATCCTCCACACCCCAAGTGTGACAATTAAAAATGTCTCCAGACACTGCCAAATAACTCATAGAGGGCAAAACTGCCCTTCATTGAGAACCACTAAGCTATGTAAGTATAGTGTGTTACTGTCATAAAGACAAATATTTAAATCAATGGAACAAAATAGGATCTAGAAATAGACCCTCACCTATGTATCAGCTGATATTTGACAAAGGCACAAAGCAATTCTATGGGGAAGGATAATCTTTTCAATAAATGATGCTATCATGATTGGTTATTTGTATGTAAGAAAGATATACCTCACCCCTCACCTCAATCCATGCGTAAAAATTTAATTCAAAACTTACCCCAAGCTTAAATTTAAGAGCCAAAACTATATAAAACTCCAAGAAAAAAATATAAGCAAAAACCTTAGTAATCTTGGCTTAGACAAAGATTTCTTAAATAGGACATAAAGAAGAACAAACTATTTTTTAAATTGACAAACTGCACATGAAAATAGGAAAGATGGGGAATTCCCTGGCAGTCCAGTGGTTAGGACCCGGCACTGTCACTGCAGGGGGCCTCGGTTCAATCCATGGTTGGGGAACTAAGATCCTAAGAGCTGCACGGTGCAACCCAAAAAAAAATTTTTTTTAATAAAATAAAGAAAATAGAATAGGTATTTACTCTTCAAAATTTAATGTTAAGAAAATTAAAAGGCAAGCTACAGGTTGGGAGAAAATACTTGCAATATATATATCTGATAAAGGACTTGTATCCAGAATAAGACAAACAGACCAATTTAACATGGGCAAAAAAATTTGAACTGTTATTTCAAAGAAGATATGCCGATGGCAAATAAGCATGTGAAAAGATGCACAACATCATTACTCACTGGGGAAATACAAATTAAAACCACACTGAGATATCATATAAACCCACTAGAACAGCTAACATGAAAAAAGACTGACTATATCAAGTGCTAGCAAGGATGCAAGGCAACTAGAACTCTCATACATCGCTGATGGGATGACTGATTTGTACAGACACTCTGGGAAACATTTTGGTGATTTCTTATAAAGTTAAATATACACATACCATTGACCCAGCAATTCCACTCATAACGAAAACTTATGTCAACATGTAAGTCTGCATTTGAATGTTAATCACAGCAGCCTTATTCATAATAGTCGACAACTGGAAACAACACGAATGTTCATCAACTCATGGACGGATAAACAAGTTGTGGTACATCCATACAATGGAACAAAAAAGAACTGACACACAACACAAATAAATCTCAAAAGCATTATCCTAAGTATTGATACAAGAATCTAGACACAAATGATATTAATAAAATATATTAAAATATTCTATATGGCTAAAAATAATTCTGATTTTCAGTAGTCGTTTTTTTGGTTACATGAATCATTGGCACTTACCATCTTCTGTTATTTAACTTATGTCCCCTTAAATCAACTATAAACCCTTCTGCCATAGGGGTTACTGCGTATCTCTGTACAGCACTTCACAATATTAAAAATAATACCACATATTTGTCCACCAATCTACTGGCTGCATAATTCTCATTTAATAAAACAAGTGGAATGTACTATGCATACCACAATGCAGTCAGGATACCTGGATTCAAATCTCAGTTGACTACGTGGGTGACCTGTGGTAAGTCATTTAATCTATATGAAACTAAGTTTCCTTATTCATTAAACTGAACAGCATTGGGATAAAGTGGGGAAAGACAGAGTTGGGGATTTGGGGTGGGTACAACCAGCAATCCTAATGTATGTGAGGCCAATAAGGACGGTTAAACCTCTTGAGAAGCAAAGGGCCAAAAGTTACACTTGAACTTGAGTTTTCAGAAGAACCACAGTCTGAGAAAGTGGGATCTCATGAGCCTTCTTATATATTGGCTTTTAAGCAGGAGATATCACAAAAGTCACCACGGGGCAGAAAAATAATCATAGTAAACATCCATTTTCAATCCTTCAATGTAGTTTCCTTCCATCACTGGGAACAGGATTCAACAAGCACTACATATAGGGAAAATTAGCTATTTTAGACTGATATAAAACAAGTTAGCTTCACTCTACTGATATGTTGTTGCCATAGTAAACCATCTCAATAAGAGAAATCACAGGATCAAATATTTTGTATATGTGTTTGGCTGAGAATTTACAGTTGGTAGAATTACGAATGTCTATAAATCAAAAGCCAAAGTCACTCAAAGAATTACAACATGGCGAGGCTGAGAGGCTTCATTAGGGTTTTGCTGTGTACCCACCATGTGCCAAAAACATGTGCAAGGTCACATGTGTACCATTTAATCTTCACAATTGCCCTTATCAGGTATCAGCTAGCTGTTTCAGAGATGAGAAAATTGACATTCCGGAACACAATTTAGTAATTTGCCCATTAGTATGTGACATTAGTGTGGCAAGGCTAGGATTCAAACTCAGAGCTTTTGATTCCATGTCCTTACCACTACTTAAGCCTATTACCACTATATAAAAGCCCAGCTTCCAATTATTGAAACTAGCACATTTCCTAGAAAATAGTAGGCTTAGTAATTTTTAGTTTTTTTCTAAGGGAGACAGGAGGCAGCTATGATCCAAGAGAGTCAGGAAACAGGTTATTACCTCCAGCTATCAGAAGGGGAAACTAAAGTTTATATATAAAGTGATAAAGCAAGTTTTTGAATCTTGGAATTCCCTGCCTTTTCTCTACACTAGTATTACTTTGACATTCATCATAATGATGATGGTGAAGAGGAGAAAAAGACAGAGGAGGAGAAAAAGTACACTGAATTACAAGGCCAAGTATTTTCCTTCTTTGAATAGCCTACGCATATTTACTGAGTACCTATAAAGGTCAAACACAGCACTTGGCACTGGGGAAATATCGGTGAATAAATAAACAAGACATAGTTCCTACCCAAGGGAACGTTCACCCTAGTAGGAAGATACAGACAACTAAATATATAATTAAAATATAGTGTGGGGAAAAAAAAAAAAAAAATAGTGTGGGGCTTCCCTGGTGGCGCAGTGGTTGAGAGTCCGCCTGCCGATGCGGGGGACACGGGTTTGTGCCCCAGTCCGGGAAGATCCCACATGCCGCGGAGCAGCTGGGCCCGTGAGCCATGGCCGCTGAGCCTGCGAGTCTGGAGCCTGTGCTCCGCAACGGGAGAGGCCACAGCAGTGAGAGGCCCGTGTACTGCAAAAAAAAATATATAGTGTGGATGCAAAGACAGGTCAGCACAGGGTGCCACAGGAGCACAGATGAGACAAATTAAACCCAGAGAGGCCAGAAGTAGGGCTCCAAGACATCCAGTTAAATGTGAATTTCAAATAAACAATGAATACGTTTCTAGAGTATGCCCCTAATACTGTCCTGTATTTTTATTTGCTATACCCGGCAACCCTAGGTGGGGATGATGTTTAGAAAAGTGTCTTAGAGAAAATGATACCCAAGATGGAAACTGAATTATCAGTATTACTTATCCCCAACAAATGTGGGGACCCCCATGTGGCGAGGATCTGAAAGCCCCTGACAACAGCCAGGGAAGAACTGAGGGCCCATGCCAAAAGTCACATAAGTGAGCCATCTTAGAAGCAGATGTTCCAGACATAGTCCAGCTCTCAGATGACGACAGCCCTGGCCCAGGGCTTGATTACAATACACAAGAGACCCTGAGGCAGAATCACCCAGCTAAGCCACTCCTGGCCCTCAGAAACTGTGTGGGATAATAAATGCTTGTTGTTAGCTGTTAGGTTTCAGGGTAATTTGTTATGCAGCAACAGAAATGCTCTGCCCATCACAGGAGTTCGGCATCCTGTAAGAATGGGACCATGCTAGTACTCCATTGTGCTCCATCGTGGCTGAGAGCAGCCACAGTCAGTGTGGGTGGCCTCAGCAAGAATGAGGCAGTGGATCCAGAGGGGCCACAGCTGCCACTGTCAGTCAGTTACGCCTCCGTTCAAGCAGGAGATCTGAATGGCGTATCTCCACAGCCTCCACGGGATAACAAAGTTTGTTAACGACAGCCTATCCTTTCTGAAACAAAATACTTTTAAAAGATCTTTCTAAAATTACAAAATAAAAAATATTTCTCTGAGATCAGCTTAATCACTTCAGGGAATTGTGTGAAAATAGAAACACAAGCAGAATAAGAGAAAAAATTAGCAGAGCTAAGAATGGCAAAGCTATTTCATGTACGTTAAGAATGGAAACGGCTCTGCAACCAAGAAAAGAGTTTGCTCCTGGGTGGCTTGTTTTGACTCTCCCATCCAGAAGGGAATTTCTGAAACTTAAGCATAATGTGCAACTGAAGAGCTGTGAACTGTGGTTAATCAACTAATCCAGAATTTCTAGGAGTATCTGTTGAAACAATTTGAGTATTATGAATTCCATAAATTATTGTATTCCAATAGATTAAGTTTAAGTGATTGCATTCTAACTATCTAATATGAATAGAAAAATCTCAGAGAAAGACATTTCCCTCCTTTTCCAAAAATACAGGATGAGTTGGAAGGGAGTAGGTAATAACAGTAAAACTAAATGTGGCTGCAGGGAGATGCTAGAAGCTTTCTTTGATCACAGGCCCCAGACTCAGCCCCCTTGGCTTTATATAATAAGGTTTTCTATCCAAACCATCTCAGGGGTCATATGCTATTATGACACATTATTCCCCAGGCCAGTTCAACACCAACTGAGCTTAGTATGAGTTAATGCTGGAATCCTTTAAAGTCTGTGTTCCAGATATACCAGATGTTACTTTTCTCCTCATGGTTTGCAAAACAGTCACAATTATCTTAACAAGATCCCCAAATCAAATTTCATAGAAACTGAGATAAGGATACTGCCTTAAAAAGCTTACCTCTCCAGGATAGTACAATTCACTGATTTAAATAAAGCCTGATCTAACCTATGTTTTCTAGAAATTGCTATGTGAATTAATATTTTTAAGTAAACTTTTAAATTTTATTTATTTTATTGAAGTTAGTTGATTTACAATATTATATTAGTTTCATGTATAAGCTGACAAGTTTTAAAATATCCAGTTCATTTAACAATTACCTTGGGATACTAATCCAAGAGAGAACACAGCGACGTAAACAAATAAAATCTAGACTATCTTTGAATTTGAGTATCTGATGTTACAGAATAAAGCAACAGTTACTTAGATATTTTTATACAAAATTAAGTAGCAGTTTTATATATTTGCTTTGATCAATTACATAAAATTGAAACACACATTAAACAAAGCACTGAAGTTTCAGGCCTAAGCCCTGTGCATTTTCTTTGTAGCCACTCTAACACATATGGTTAAGATTTTCCAATGACTGTATCCAATGTTTCTCAACAACTGGGTTGGTTCATAGTGAGGTTTAAAGATCTGGAACCGAAAACCAAGGAAAGCTTTAAAAACTGGCAGCAAATAACAATTTCTAGAGGATTAGCTGTCTTTTCTAACTAAATAATACACTATAAAATTTTGTGATCCAAAGTAGAAGAGAGTTGAGGAAAACAACATTCAACACAAAGCTCTTTAATATCATCTAGGATAACAGATGCTGGTCAGACAGTTTCACTGTTCCTGATCTCTCTGCCTCTAGCTTTCTTTCCTTGTATTTGGAACTTCTTTTATTTTCCTTCTCTTAAAGCATTATTTCCCCTAGTTCTCTTTGTTCATAAGTAGCCAATATATATTGTAGAATTTACTTCACCGATACACCTTAACTAATATTATGATAACACTAACCTTGCTTTTTATTTTAATGGGAATTTGAATAGATTCTCCCAAAATTTGAACTATAAAAAAAAAAATCACTAAAATGTGTAATATCTCCAGTGATTTCACGATTTTACCTTTCTCTCCTCTGACTTGTCTATGGGGTTATCTTGAGAAAAAGTTCCACTTTAAAAAATTCCACTAATAGCAATTTTCTCTTACTCATTTCAAATACCTGTTTTTAAACTAAACATACAAAATTTGAGGGGAGTGGACAAGTGGAAACGCCAACAAAACCTGAGAAGAGAAAAACTTGATAGTGGAATTTTGTCTTTGTTTCATCCACTCAACAGATAGATGTTAAACACCTGTGAGTCACTTACCTAGCACTGTGCTAGGTACAAGTCCTACTTTGTCTCAAGAGCCTGCCACTACAATATAATTTTAAAATACCAACGAGGCTAATAAGATTATACATGTATAACTTACATATTATATATACAAACTGGATTTTTTTTTTTTTACTGGAGAATTTGAATTATTTTGTGCTTTCCACCTTGTTCTAAAGACTCAGACAATAGGAAGAAGGGAATAAATTCTGAGAACTATACTTTTAGAGTTCGGAATAAGGGTACCAGTGGATGAAACAGAAAGAAAATCGAGATGATAAGAACATTTCAAACTTATCAAAGCTCTAAAAGTAATACAAAAATCTGTGTAGTCTGCAGAAATACAAAGCATCCTAAGAGACCACTACAAGCAACTCTATGCCAATAAAATGGACAACCTGGAAAAAATGGACAAATTCTTAGAAAGGTATAACCCTCCCAGATGGAACCAGGAAGAAATAGAAAATATGAACAGACCAATCACAAGTAATGAAATTGAAACTGTGATAAAAATCTTCCAAAAACCAAAAGTCCAGGACCAGATGGCTTCACAGGTGAATTTTATCAAACATTTAGAGAAGAGTTAACACCCATCCTTCTCAAACGCTTCCAAAAAACTGCAGACGAAGGAACACTCCCAAACTCATTCTATGAGGCCACTATCACCCTGATACCAAAACCAGACAAAGATACTACAAAAAAAGAAAATTACAGACCAATATCACTCATGACTATAGATGCAAAAATCCTCAACAAAATACTAGCAAACAGAATCCAAGAACACATTAAAAGGATCATACACCATGATCAACTGGGATTTATCCCAGGGATGCAGGATTCTTCATTATGCGCAAACCAATCAATGTGATACACCATATTAACAAACTGAAGAATAAAAAACATATGATCATCTCAATAGATGCAGAAACAGCTTTTGACAAAATTCAACACCCATTTATGATAAAAACTCTCCCAAAAGTGGGTATAGAGGGAACCTACCTCAACATAATAAACGCCATATATGACAAACCCACAGCAAACATCATTCTCAATGGTGAAAAACTGAAAGCATTTCCTCTAAGGTCAGGAACAAGACAAGGATGTCCACTCTCACCACTATTATTCAACATAGTTCTGGAAGTCCTAGCCACAGCAATCAGAGAAGAAAAAGAAATAAAAGGAATACAAATCGGAAAAGAAGAAGTAAAACTGTCACTCTTTGCAGATGACATGATACTATATATAGAGAATCCTAAAGATGCCACCAGAAAACTACTAGAGCTACTCAATGAATTTGGTAAAGTAGCAGGATACAAAATTAATGCACAGGGGCTTCCCTGGTGGCGCAGTGGTTGAGAGTCCGCCTGCTGATGCAGGGGACACAGGTTCGTGCCCCGGTCCGGGAAGATCCCACATGCCGCGGAGCGCCTAGGCCCGTGAGCCATGGTCTCTGAGCCTGTGCGTCCGGAGCCTCTGCTCCACAATGGGAGAGGCCACAACAGTGAAAGGCCCGCGTACCGCAAAAAAAAAGAAAAAAAAATTAATGCACAGAAATCTCTTGCATTCCTATACACTAATGATGAAATAATCTGAAAGAGAAATTAAGGAAACACTCCCATTTACCACTGCAACAAAAAGAATAAAATACCTAGGAATAAACCTACCTAGGGAGACAAAAGACCTGTATGCAGAAAACTGTAAGACACTGATGAAAGAAATTAAAGATGATACAAACAGATGGAGAGATATACCATGTTCTTGCATTGGAAGAATCAATATTGTGAAAATGACTATACTACCCAAAGCAATCTACAGATTCAATGCAATCCCTATCAAATTACCAGTGGCATTTTTTACAGAACTAGAACAAAAAAATCTTAAAGTTTGTATGGAGACACAAAAGTCCCCGAATAGCCAAACCAGTCTTGAGGGAAAAAAACAACAGCTGGAAGAATCAGACTCCCTGACTTCAGGCTATACTACAAAGCTACAGTAATCAAGACAATATGGTACTGGTACAAAAACAGAAATATAGATCAATGGAACAGGATAGAAAGCTCAGAGATAAACCCACACACCTATGGTCAACTAATCTATGACAAAGAGGCAAGGATACACAATGGAGAAAAGACAGTCTCTTCAATAAGTGGTGCTGGGAAAACTGGACAGCTGCATGTAAAAGAATGAAATTAGAACACTCCCTAACACCATACACAGAAATAAACTCAAAATGGATTCGAGTCCCAAATGTAAGACCGGACACTATAAAACTCTTAGAGGAAAACATAGGAAGAACACTCTTTGACATAAATCACAGCAAGATCTTTTTTGATCCACCTCCTAGAGTAACGGAAATTAAAACAAAAACAAACAAATGGGACCTAATGAAACTTAAAAGCTTTTGCAAAGCAAAGGAAACTACAAACAAGACGAAAAGACAACCCTCAGAATGGGAGAAAATATTTGCCAAGGAATCAACGGACAAAGGATTAATCTCCAAAATATATAAACAGCTCATGCAGCTCAATATTAAAAGAACGACCCAATCCAAAAATGGGCAGATGACCTAAACAGACATTTCTCCAAAGACATACAGATGGCCAAGAAGCACATGAAAAGCTGCTCAACATCACTAACTATTAGAGAAATGCCAATCAAAACTACAATGAGGTATCACCTCACACCAGTTAGAATGGGCATCATCAGAAAATCTACAAACAACAAATGCTGGAGAGGGTGTGGAGAAAAGGGAACCCTCTTGCATTGCTGGGGGGAATGTAAATTGATACAGCCACTATGGAGAACAGTATGGAGGTTCCTGAAAAAACTAAAAATAGAATTACCATATGACCCAGCAATCCCACTACTGGGCATATACCCTGAGAAAACCATAATTCAGAAAGACACATACACCCCAATGTTCACTGCGGCACTATTTACAATAGCTGGGTCATGGAAGCAACATAAATACTCATCAACAGACAAATGGATAAAGAAGATGAGGTACATATATACAATGGAATATTACTCGGCCATAAAAAGGAATGCAATTGGGTCATTTGTAGAGACGTGGATGAATCTAGAGACTGTCATACAGAGTGAAGTAAGTCAGAAAGAGAAAAACAAATATCGTACATTAACGCATATATGTGGAACCTAGAAAAATTGTACAGATGAACTGGTTTGCAGGGCAGAAATTGAGACACAGATGTAGAGAACAAACATATGGACACCAAGGGCAGAAAGCAGCTGGAGGGGTGATGAATTGGGAGACTGAGATTGACATTTATATACTAATATGTATAAAATGGATAACTAATATGAACCTGCTGTATAAGAAAATAAATAAAATTAAATTAAAAAAATTTTTTTATATCTGTGTAGTGCTTTAAAAGTATTGAGTCTAGTAATGTTCCTGATTACAACTGCCAACAGCCTATCAACTTATCTGTCTTTGACAAAAAATTTAAACTCATTCTACTAAGAATTTGCATATGAGAACATAACTTCAATTATAATATAAGGTAATAGGAAAATAAAATTGAATTACGAAAATACACTTGACAGACTTGGTATTTTAAAATTATATTGTCAGATCACTAGTTGTAATATCCCCAAACTGAAAACTACCCAAATGCCCAATTGCATTAGAATGAATAAATAAATTATGGTTTAGTTACACAGCGGAATATTATATAGCAATGAGAAAAGATCAAGTACAACTACATACAATATGGATGAATCTCACAAACATGTTGAGCAAGAAAAGCAAGTCACAAAGAATAAATGCTGTATGATTCCATATGTAAAGCCCCAAAACAGACAAAAATAGTCTATCCTGTTAGAGGTCAAGACAGCACTTAGCCTTCAAGGGGAGCACAAAGCATGCTTCTGGGATGCTGGTATTTTGCTTCTAGTTTCAAGTGCTGGTTTGTGAAATTTCACTGAACTGTACACCTATATTTGTACTTTTCTCTATGTATTTCAACTAAAACTTGATAACTTTATATATATATACATACACACATATATATATGTAAATATATGACATGAATATTTTCATTGTAAAAGTAAATACTCCATTCTGGATACATTACAAAATGCAGAAAATATATAGTACCAATCAATCATAATCTCATATTCGAAAAGATACCTGTAATTTGATAGATTTCCTCATTTTTCTATAAATGTCACATAGTTAAGAACATAGAATACATACAATTTTACTTAAATGTGAGGTTAAATTATATCAAAACATACCTACGTAAAATAATTATGTGTATTAAGCATTTTCTATTTTCAAAATGTGTTCCTTCATAAGCAAAATACGACTACAAATTTAGCTATCATATACAAACACAATTTACTTTAAAATCACCTAGTAATATACTTCTGTGTGTGAGCTACTTTTTTGCTATTTACAAACAATGCTATGATAAATACCTGTCTTTGTCTATATTAATTATAAGTCAAAATTTACTTCCTTAGGAGAGATACCTCGAGATAGAATTACAAGAGCCAATGTTCTTGCATTAAAATTAGCAAAAGATAAAATATTGCTATAACATGAGGACAGAGGTTTGAAAAAGCAACAAAATGGAGAGCCTATCCTCCTTTCTTCACTTGTCTTTTCTTTTAGAAGTGCTCCTTAGGCAGTAGAGTCCTTTCGTAAAGCAAAATCTGTGGTTTGAAAGTCTAAGACGTGAGGCTTGATGATACCGCAGTAGTAGACACATAGAAGGTACTGGAAGAAGTTTTCTGAATTGAGTGAAAAATCTTAGGCAGAAAAGTCAGTCTGATTCTACCTTGTGCTTGATCCCCACTTCTTCTACATACCCTTAGAGTAGTAATTCTCCAAGTGTGGTCCAGGGCTAGCAGTATCAGCTTCACCTAGGAACTTGTTAGAAATATAAATTCTCAGACCCCACCCCAGACCTACTGAATCAGAAACTCTGGAGTCAATCTTTATGAGATGCCCTCCAGGTGATTCTGTTGCTAAAATTTAAGAACTACTGGACTAAAGCACTCTAAACCTCCAGGCGTACTAAGAAAACATCACCTTTATTAATCAGGGAATGGAAAAAAGATAAATAATTTTTAGAAACTATTATTCTAATTGCTACTTTGCTCATCTGAGAGACTGAGGGCCTTCATGTCAGATAAATGTTTTCATCTTCTGTTCCACTTCTTTTAGATTTGTAATTTACATGTCTGCAGTGTCAGTCATGCTACTCGTCACACTTTAATGGGTCCCAAATGGACTCACTAAAGGGGATGTAAAGGATGTCACTGAAGAAAGGGATGACAAAACAGGTCCTGGCTTATTCTGAGATATGCAAAAAATTGGATTTAATTAGTTTCACAGGCAGAAAATGAAAGAAGTAATTTGTATTACCAGTAAATCCTGATAGCAATTTCCTTTTACTTCAAAATACAGCTTGTAATTAAATGTATTCAGGCTGGTCTTTTTCAATAATTTAACCAGCAACTTGCAGACATTTTCTACATAATTGATACAATGATAAGGAAAGGCTCAAATATCAAAGGAACAATGAAGGAAGTAAAGGAGAAGAGAATTAATATTTTATTGGGCACCCACTACATGCTAAGCATTATGCATAAAGCTTTACACATGAGAGTTAAATAAGAAAATATAATCCCTCCAAGGTAGGTATTACAATCACCAAAGCACAAATGTGAAAATCAGAAGAGAGATTTAGTATATTTCCGATGTTATCAATTGTAGATCTAGTAAATAGCAAAGCTGAAATTTGAAGCTCTGCTTCACCGATTCCAAAACCTGACCCTTTTCAAATATATCAAACTTACTTTACAACATGAAGCAAAATACAATGTGTTTTCATTAGAATGAATAAAAAACTCCTAAAGAAATATAGTTAGTAAAATTTTACCAACTTTTAATAGTTTTCCTATTTAGTATTTTTTAAAGACACAGCTACCATTTTTATTTACTAGGTAATTTATAAAGCAGAGGAGAAACCAGGTTAAATTCAGAAGAGGCAATTTAATCTTTCCTAAATAACATTTGCAATTTAAATTGCCAAAACACTGTGTTGGCAACAAAGCTGTTAAACAACTTTAAGGCATGATTTTTGATATTTTGCTTTTAGATTTGGCAACTCATGCAAATTTTATGTTGGTCATAAACAAGATAAATTTAAATGAGGAAATTCAAAAAAAGAAAACATTTAAGAAGTTGATTTTAGAACTAAGTTCCAATTGACAATCAAAATTATCATCTTCCCTTAGTGCTGTGGGTTTGAAATTAACCAGTACCAATAGTTGTTACCAATAGTAAGCAAGATGGCTAGCTAAGTTAAAGGTGTGGAAAAGTTTTCTTCTAGAAGACAGTGAGCCATATAGGAATAGGAAATAAAAACAGGCAATTAGATCAACTCCATTTTCCAACTACCTAGCAAATAAGAAATCACATAAAGAAGGACCTTTTAACATCAACAGTATTCTACTCTGCCAACTAAGTTACAAGCTGATTCACTGAAAATGAATTTTGAAATACTACAGAAACAAGACTGCAGATATCCTTTCCTCCAAAAAGAATAATATCCATTTATCATCCTTTCATAAGAAATAGTGACTCGTTATTTCAAGATATTAAAAATAGGTATCATCATGTCACGCTCTATAATAAAGCAATTTATATTAACTATCAGAATAGAGAATAAAAATGTATATTAAAAAATGGGGAGGGCTTCCCTGGTGGCGCAGTGGTTGCGAGTCCGCCTGCCGATGCAGGGGACACAGGTTCGTGCCCCGGATCGGGAAGATCCCACATGCCGCGGAGCGGCTGGGTCCGTGAGCCATGGCCGTTGAGCCTGTGCGTCCGGAGCCTGTGCTCCGCGACGGGGGAGGCCACAACGGTGAGAGGCCCATATACCACAAAAAAAAAAAAAGGGGGGGGGAACCCATTTTATTCGGTCTCAGGTACAACATACTGTGTTATCAAAATTATTTATAAATCTAGAACATGCAATCAAAACACAGAACAAAGTTATGTAATTCTACCTAACCACAATATACATTGCGAAAGCAGTTAACAGGAAGATAAAAGATGTAGTAAGCACAGTCTATTTAAAAACATTTTAATTTTTCCTTTATTTTTTGTTTTAAATCAGGAACTTAACGTTTATTTCTAAAAGATCATTCTTATTTTAGTATTTAATTATGTAGTATGGTAAACTAAACATGATTATTTAAATAAAACTTATCTTGTAGATAAACACAAGAGAAAAAAAGATCAGAAAAATACAAAAGAGAAAAAGATCAGATGGCACCGGTCCTACAGGAAAAGCAAGCTACTGGATTGAACAGGTCGATAAAACTACTTGTAGAATGTGTTACTCTATTATCAGATCATTAAGATATTTTTAAATATCCTGAAAACAAATTCAGATTCAAAAGGCAAAGCCAGAACCATTCACTGTGTTTATTAAAATACAATCTCTCAGTAAGCCTCACACAGCAAGAGAGGCCCAACTTACCCTACCATGACCTCAGATTTAGAAGCCTGCCAAAGAATTTTCATAGAAATAGCAACCAAATGTCGCTTATACCTACTGTTCAAAGAAATATAAAATAAAACAAAGCTTACTAGATATTTGAGGACTTAAATTTGTTAAGTAAAATTAAAAAAAAAATGGGGCAAACGTTAGCAGCCTTTTTAATAAAACATATAACTCCAAAATATACAAGCTACTCTCTTTTTAAGATTTTGAGGACTGAAATAATCTCTAATACCAGTTCCTTACCCTTTCACCTTTCCAGCTCCTTTTAAACTTCTTCTCATCAAGGAAGGTAAGTTCTCACATTCCCTTCTTAGCAGACATGCATTCATATGGCCCCTATAAGGAGCCATTCCAGCAACACTTTTGGGAAAACTCTGAATTCCTTCTCTTCCTACTGCCTTACCCACAAAATGCTTTCTTTTATTTCTGTTTCCAGGCTGTGAAGATCTTTTAAAAAAACGTTACAAAACCTGAACAATTGGTTCCACTATAAACGTATGTACTGTCTAACCTCAACTGGTTCCCTGCTGTTACACAGGGATTCCAGAATCATCTCTAGATTATAAGGGATTAAAAATAGTACAAAACAGGCTCTAATCAACAATACTCTCCAAATGGAGAACTCATAAGCTCCTCTCAAAATTAAGTGGTGTTAGGCTTCCCTGGTGGTGCAGTGGTTAAGAACCTGCCTGCCAATGCAGGGGACACAGGTTCAAGCCCTGGTCTGGGAAGATCGTACATGCCACAGAGCAACTAAGCCCGTGTGCCACAACTACTGAGCCTGTGTGCCACAACTACTGAGCTCACATGCCACAACTACTGAAGCTTGCACGCCTAGAGTCCATGCTCTGCAACAAGCGAAGCCTCCACAATAAGAAGCCCGCGCACCGCAACGAAGAGTAGCCCCCGCTTGCCGCAACTAGATAAAGCCCACGCACGGCAACGAAGACCCAACGCAGCCAAAAAAATAATTCATTTTTTTAAAAATTAAGTGCTGTTTATGCAAGGAATCCAAAGTTTTTGTGACATGTAAAAATCAATGTAGCTCACCATATTCATGGGCTAAAATTACTCCCACCATATATAATCACTGCAATAGGTGCAGAAAAAAAACATTTAACCAAAATCCACCATTCATTATCAAAACACTCAGAAAACTTAGAAGGGAAACTTACTCAACCAGTTGCAGGGTGGCTATGAAAATTCTACCAGCTAACATCATACCTAATAATAAAAGACAATACTTTCCTCCTAAGATCAAGAACAAGGCAAGGATTTATGCTCTCTCCATTTCTACTTAACCTTGAACTGGAAGTCCTAATCAGTGATGTTAGGAAAGAAAAAGAAATACAAATTGGAAAGGAAAAGTTAAACTTTTTATTTACAGATGACGTGAGAGTATATAAGGGAAATCCTAAAAAATCCACAAAAGAATTACTAGAAATAAGTTTCACAAGGGAGCAGGCTACAAAAGATACAAAAACCAACTGTGTGTCTACATACTTGCAAAGAACAACTAGATACTGAAATTAAAAATACCATTTACAGGGACTTCCCTGGCAGTCCAGTGGTTAAGACTCCACACTTCCACTGCAGGGGGCACATGTTTGCTCCCTGGTCAGGGAACTAAGACCTTACATCCCACATGCCACGCAGCGTGGCCAAAAAAAGAAAAAAGAAAAGAAGAAAAAAGACACCACCAATAACAAAAATATCATTTACAAAAAAAAAAAAATCCTGGAACTAATACATGATTATAGCAAGGTTGCAGGATACAAGGTTAATAAATAAAAGTCAACTGCTTTCTTATATACCAACAATGAATAACTGGAGTTTGAAACTACGAACACAAGGCCATCTACATTAGCACCAAAAAATGAAATACTTAAGGATATATCCAATAATATGTATAAGATCTATATGTGGAAAACTACCAAATTGTGATGAAAGAAATCAGAGATCTAATTAATGGAGAGAGAAGTCCATGTTTATGCATATAAGAATTAATATTGTTAAGATGTCAGTTATTCCCACTGATGTACAGAGTCAATGCAATCTCAATCAAAATCCCAGCAAGTTATTTTGTAGATATCAACAAACTGACTCTAAAGTTTACACAGAGAGGCAAAAGACCCAGAATAGCCAACACAATATTGAAGAAGAAAAGTTGGAGGACTGATACCACCCAACCTCAAGACTCACAGTCATCAAGGCAGTGTGGTATCAGCAAAAAAATAAGAAAATAGATCAGTGGAATAGAATAGAGAGCCCAGAAAAAGACCTACACAAATACTTTCAACTAGACTTTGACAAAGGAGCAAAGGAGCAAAGGCAATTCAATGGATAAAGGACAGTCTTTTCAACAAATGAGGATGAAACAACCAGACATCCACATGCAGAAAAAAAAAAAGAATTAGACACATACTTTACACCTGTCACAAAATTAACTCAAAATGAATCACAGACCTAAATGTAAACTGTAAAACTCCTAGAAGAAAAATAAGAGAAAAATCTAACTGACCTTCAGTGTGGTAATGACTTTATAGATACAACACCAAAAAGTGTGATCCATGAAAAAAAAAAATGAGGCTTTAATGTTGGACTTCATTAAGATGAAAACTTCTCTGTGAAAGATACTGTTTCTCTAACTACCAGATAAGGAATGTCAAGCCTTTGTGTATCCTTACAAGAAACATGATACGTGTGCTTGTTACGTCACTTCTTTTTAAACAAATGGTTATTCGGCACATTGTTCTGCACTTTGCTTTTGTTAATAATGTGTCTTTGTAGATCATTCCATACTTGTACATAGCTTTCTCACTCCCAATTTTACATCTGCACAGAACCCCATTACATGTATTGAACATAATCTATTTAGCCAGATCTTACTGATGGATTTACACTGTTGCCAATATTTTGCTATTACATACAATACTACAAAGATTAAATGTTATTTCCCAAATTTATAAACATATCAGTAGAATACATTCCTAAAACTGGAACCACTTGGTCAAAGGAAATGTGAATGTTAAATTAATAAATACTGTGAAATTGCTTCCCATAAAGGTTATGCTCCCACCAGCAGTATAAGAGAGCACATTATCCTACACCCTTGACAACAGTGTTTTACCAAACTTCTTAATACTCGCCAGCCTTATAGAGTGAAAAATGGTACTCAAGTGTAATTTTAAATTACGTATGGTTTGTGAATGAGGTAGAGTGCCTTTTTATCTGTGTTAAGAACCATTAATATTTTTCGGTGAACTGTTTATTCATAAGTTTTGCCCATTTCCTAAAAATTGGATTGCTGGGTAGATTGTTGCTTTCATCACAATACAATATTTCTCTTTGTCCCTTTAATAGCTTGAGGCTGTTAGTATATTTATTTAGTATCAATATTGTTTTGCTCATGGTACATCTTTGGCCATTTTTTTGTTTTTAATCTTCCTTAGATTCAAGACTTGTGAATATATTTTTAGTTCCAAAACAACTTTCTTGGTGTTCCAACTGTATCCTCTTGAGAGTTCCATTCTTCTTTCTTCCTGTCATGCTCTCTCTTACCTTTCCATTAGTTCTGCCTCCATAGGAGGAATCTGATTATCCAGGGATATTCCCTCTTTTGAGTTGCTGCATTCCTTTTAGTAGGTTGTCATTTCCATAGCTGTAGGCTACTGCAATCTCTTGGACAGTGCAGAACTGGCAGTGAGTAAAAGATACACATATTTTCAATCTGATGTGCAAGCAATGAAGGAGCTGGCAAGGTGGCACTGCTAGCTCTGCTGAGGACATAAAGGAGCAAGAGGAGGATACACGGCAGGGCTCATCTACCTGCAGAGACACAAGCAATTCAGCCCACAGCAGCTGCCTGAGAAACGCATACAGCTTACAGGCAAATATGGCCTCTTTCACATGCCAGAACCACCCAAAGATATAGCCCAAGAAACAGCATGTACCTCTCAGATAATGAAGGAATCCCTGGCTTCAACAAAGGTTCCGCTGGGCTTTCAACACTAGAGATAATGAAGCCCTGAGTTACACTATCTTTTTCTTTCATTTAAAAAAATAATACAGGGCTTCCCTGGTGGTGCAGTGGTTAAGAATCTGTTTGCCAATGCAGGGGACATGGTTTCAATCCCTGGTCCGGGAAGATCCCACATGCCGCGGAGCAACTAAGCCCATGTGCCACAACTACTGAGCCTGCGCTCTAGAGCCCGTGAGCCACAACTACTGAGCCCACGAGCCACAACTACTGAACCCGAGAGCCACAACTACTGAAGCCCACACATCTAGAGCCCATGTTCTGCAATAAGAGAAGTCACCACGATGAGAGGCCCACACACTGCCATGAAGAGTAGACCCCGCTCGCCTCAACTAAAGAAAGCCCATGCGCAGCAACGAAGACCCAACACAGCCGGAAATAAATTTGTAATAAAGTAAAATAAAATAAAAAATAATACACAAAAAAAAATAATACACAATTACATGATTTATGACAAGGATATATGAATACTCAACTGCTTTTGAATCCTCTGCTACTCGCCTGGTTATGGCAGAATAAAATCATCTTCAGGCTTGTTCTTATTTTAATTAATTATGTAACTTTTAGACCTCCAACTCTTAGATAGATGCCCTAAGACAAAAAGCTCAGAAACCTTCCTCACTGAATACCTTAACACTTTGTTTCAAAAGGCATTCAAGGCAAGTTCCTTCTTTATACATTTCTCAAAGGTTAGATAAGTAAATATTTGCATTAAAAGTCTGGAAATGCTATGGCAAAACAAGCTCTTGCAGTTCAATATGTACTTAGTATGCAAAAGGGAAGGGAGGGGAGGGATAAATTAGGAGTTTGGGGTTAGCAGATACAAACTACTATATATAAAATAGATAAACAACAAGGTCCTACTGTATAGCACAGGGAACTATATTCAATAACTTGTAATAACCTATAATGGAAAATAATATGAAAAAGAATATATTTATATGTATAACTGAATCACTTTGATGTACACCAGAAACTAACACAATGTTGTAAATTAACTATATTTCAATAAAAAATAAACTTTTAAAAATTTACTGAATATATATAACTGCGCTAGATGCCAAGCTAGACTCTAAAGACAAAAATATGAAAAAAGACCCTGGGCTTCCCTGGTGGTGCAATGGTTAAGAATCCGTCTGCCAGTGCAGGGGACACAGGTTCGAGCCCTGGTCCAAGAAGATCCCACATGCCGCGGAGCAACTAAGCCCGCAAGCCACAACTACTGAGCCCACGTGTTGCAAGTACTGAAGCATGTGCTCCTAGAGCCCGTGCTCAGCAACAAGAGCCCGTGCTCACCACAACGAAGAGAAGCCCCCGCTCGCCACAACTGGAGAAAGCCTGCACACGGCAACTGAAGACCCAATGCAGCCAAAAATAAAATAAATAAAATATAAATAAATTTATATATATAAAAAAAAGACACTGTCCTTAAAGAGCTCAGAGTCTAGTAAAAAAAGAAAGGACAATCTTATAAAGAAACACAATATAATGTGATAAGGACAATCACAAAGTATCTACAGGGTCCAAAGGTTAACACAAAGGAGGCTCAGTAACAAGGAGGTACAGAGGAATTCGTGCTCAGCTAGATTTTAAAGCATAAACAGGAATTTGCCCAGTGGCCAAGGGAATTATAGGTAGAAGGAAAGACACGCATTCTTTCAACAAAGTTCCAGTTTGGGACAGCTACTATGGAATAGTTACTTTGAAGTATCTATTCTACAGAAACAGTGATGAATAAGATAAAAAAGTCTCTGACTTCATGGAGTCAGGTGGGGACCAATAAGTAAATCAGTAAAATTAAAGTCCAGTGTGATAAATACTGCAATCAGGATAAGTAGAGAGTATTAGAGGCTTATGGGCCAAGTGGGTGTAAGACCTAAACTTAGATGCTAGGAATGAACAGAAATTAGCCAGATGAAATGTGTATCTATCAGGAGTGAAGTGAGGATGCTGTCAGAGAGGTATGGCATTATAGGAAGAGAAGAGAATACAGAAAGACAGACAGAGAGAGAGAGAGAGAGAGAGAGAGAGAAAAGAGAGGGGAGGGGAGGGGAGGGAGAAGAGGGACAGACAGACAAGAGAGAATGTAGTTCAGTGTAGCAGAAGCATAAATGTCTGAGATAAGGCTAAAGATGAAAGCAAGAACCATATCATGAAGGATCTTTTAAACTGGAGTTTGGACTTTATCTTGAGGGCAATAAGGAACAAAAAATGTTTTTTTAACTGGGGAAGACTTGTTCAGATTTGTGTTTGAGAAAAAGTATGTAGCTATAGTACAGTGAATGAAATAGAAAGACATAAAATCTCAAAGCAAGTAAAATAGCTACAGTAATCCAGGAAATAGTTTATCGTAGTCTGAACTAAGATAATAGCAGTGGAATAGAGAAAGCGGGTGGGGAGAACTGAGATATGTAGCTGGAATCAACAAGTCTTGTAAGTGATTTGACTGGGAGCAGAGAGGTCAAAAAAGGAGTCAAAGATGATGCTTCAGTTTCTGGTTTGGGCAAAGGGTGAAAGGTACTACTGTACTATCCAGTAAGATAAAGAAAAGGGAAAGTAGGTTTTGAGAGGGTGAAATAATCACTTTAATTATGGACAGACTGAGTCTGAGATGCACATAAGTTACTCAAATGAAGGTGTCCCATAAGCAGTTAAATATACAAAAACTCAACACAAAGGTTTGGGCCAGAGGTACAGATTTGAGAATCAATCATACACAAAGTAAAAGCAGTGAGAATAGATGAAATTGCCTAGGGAAAATGTACAAGATGAGGAAAAAAAACTAAGACATGGAGGGCTTCCCTGGTGGCGCAGTGGTTGACAGTCCGCCTGCCGATGCAGGGGACACGGGTTTGTGCCCCGGTCCGGGAGGATCCCACATGCCGCGGAGCGGCTAGGCCCGTGAGCCATGGCCGCTGAGCCTGCGCGTCTGGAGCCTGTGCTCCGCAACGGGAGAGGCCACAGCAGTGAGAGGCCCGCGTACCACAAAAAACAACAACAACAACAAAAAACCATGGAACACTAACATTTAGAAGACAAACAAAAGAAGAGCTAGGAGAGTAGACTGAAGGGAATGGCCAAAAAGGAAGATGAAAATATTAACAAGAGGAAAAGGAGTAAGCACTTAATGAATGCTTACTATGTGCTAGGGTTGTACTAAGTGATTTACGTGCACTACCTCATTTAATCCTTACATACCCTATGAGCAATTTACTGTTATTATCTGCATCGTTACAGATGTGACATTTTGGCTTAGAGATCACCTTGCTCAGATTTACACATTTGGTGGAGTATAAGAAGTGCAACCAAGATTACACCCTCATCCTCCAGAGCCCTTGTTCTTAACCACTACACTGTACTGCTTCCTGTAAGACTTAAAAAGTGTGGTATCACAGACACAAAGAAAAACAGTGATTCAAAAAGAAAGACACCACCCTAGTAACGATGAGCTCGCTTAGCACCAAGACCTTGATTTCTAACAACGTTCTCTATAAAAAGGAATCAGGACTCTTTCGGAAAATGGCTGATCTGAGGAATGGGCTGGAAATATGTCAAAGGGACACAGAAAAGCAACTGCACGCTCCCAAAGGCCATAGTCCTAACAATTTGAGCAAAAAAACTGAAGTAGTATTAGACTATGACCCAGACTGTACATCAAATATCCATGAGTCCATACTGGTATAAAGAAAGAATTAACTAAATAAATAAATAAATGGGGGAGAAGAGACAAATCTAGGGTGGAAGAATTCCAAACAGATCACGTAGATATTCACAACTCAAAGAAGTGGAGCAAACTCTCCACTCCTCAAGTGTGGGCTCCACATAATGAATTCCTTCCAAAGACTATGGTATGGAAAGGGGGAAGGGGTAGAGAGTGCCTTTACAGTAGAGAAACATGACAAACACTACATCAGCCAAGTGACCAAGGCTCACACCAATAATGATAAGTCATGTTGATACCCTTAATACGTTGTGATGAAAATGGCCCTTTATCTCTGTGGTCTTTCTCTCAAAAACCTATAACCCCAATCTAAGTATGAGAAAAACAATTAGAAAAATCCCAATTCAGGGACATTCTACAAAATACCTAGCCAGTACACCTCAAAACTGTCAAGTTACTAAAAACATGGGAAGTCTGAGATACTGTCACAGCCGAAAGAAGCAAAGGATGCATGATCATGAAATGTAACATGGTACCCTGAATGCTCTCCTGGAAGAGAAAAAGGACATTAGCTACAGACTAAGGAAGTCTGAATAAAGTATGAACTTGTATTCATTATAATGTATCAATACTGGCTCATTCATTATAAAATCTGTACTAGAATAATGTAGGATGTCAACAGTAGGGAAACTGAGTGAGGGGTTTATGAGACCTCTCTGTACTATTTCTGTGATTTCTCTATAAACCTAAAACTGTTCTAAAATTAAAAGGTTATTTTTAAAGGGTGGGGGGCACATTAACTGTGCCAAAAGCTGATAAACCGAAAACAAAAAAAGACAAAATCAAGGGCAGTTTCAATGGATTAATGGAGTCAAAAGCCAGATTACATTGGGCAGAGAAGTGAATGAAAGCTGAGAATGGGACTGTAAGTGTATAGCTTCTTTCAAGAAGTCTGATAATGATGGGGAAAACAAATGAGGGCTGGAAGGACAGATTAAGTTGAAGAAAATGTTTTTTGTTTAAATCAAGGTATAATTCACATACCCAAAAATTCACTGATTTCCAGTATATACACAAGGTTATATAGCTACAACCAGTATTTCCAGAACCTTTTCATGACTTCAAAAAGAAATGGTAAAATTAAAGAAGGCTTAGACAAATTGAATATGTTCATAAATAAGAAGACATAGCATTGTTAAGATGTCAATAAAACCAAAGTGAGTTAGAGATTCAGTGCAATCTCTATCAAAAATCTAACAGCCTGGGCTTCCCTGGTGGCGCAGTGGTTAAGAATCCGCCTGCCAATGCAGGGGACACGGGTTTGAGCCCTGGTCCGGGAAGATCCCACATGCCGCTGAGCAACTAAGCCCGTGAGCCACAACTACTGAACCTGTGCTCTAGAGCTCGCGAGGCACAACTACTGAAGCCCGTGTGCCACAACTACTGAAGCCCACACGCCTAGAGCCTGTGCTCTGCAACAAGAGAAGCCACCACAATGAGAAGCCTGTGCCCCGCAACAAAGAGTAGCCCCCACTCACTGCAACTAGAGAAAGCCCGCGTGCAGCAGCGAAGACCCAATGCAGCCAAAAGTTAATGAATAAATAAATAAATTTTTTAAAAAAATCTAACAGCCTTTTCCACAGAAATGGGAAATGTAATCTTCAAATTCATGCGGAATTGCAAGAGATCCTAAATAGCCAAAACAATCTCAAAGAAGAATAAAGTAGGAGGACTCACACTTTTTGACTTTGAAACATACTACAAAACTACAGTAATTAAAACATTATGGTATTGATATATGGACAGACATATAGACCAATGCAATAGAATAAAAAGTCCAGAAGTAAATCCTCACATATATGGCCAACTGATTTTTGACAGGGGTGCTAAGACCATTCGATGGTCAAAGGACAGTCTTTTTGACAAATGGTACTGGGAAAACTGGATATCCTTATGTCAGTTTGACCCTGACTTTGTATCATATACAAAACTTAACTCAAAATGGATCAAAGACCTAAACCAAAGAGCTAAAACTTTAAAATTCATGGAAGAAAACATTGGGGAAAATTTTCGTGACACTGGATTTGGCAACCACTAAATGGAAATGACACCAAAATCACAGGCAATAGTAGAAAAAATAGATTAACTGGACTTCATCAAAACAAAGAAGTTTTGCACATCAAAGGATACTATCAAGGAAGCAAAAAGACAACCTGATGAATGGGAGAAAATTTTTGCAAATCATTTATCTCATAAGGAATTAATATCCAGAACATAAAAACTTCTAGAACTCAACAACAAAGAACAAAAAATCCAATTCAAAAACGGGCAAAAGACTTGAGTAGACATTTCTTCAAAGAAGATATATGAATAGCAAATAAGCACATGAAAATACGTTCAATATTACTAGTCATTAGGGAAATGCAAATCAAAACCACAATAAGGTATCACTTCACACCTATAACGATGGCTATAATAAGTTAAGTGTTGGCAAGAATGTGAAGAAACTGGAACCCTTGTGCACTGTTGATGGGAATGTAAAATGGTACAGCTGCTGTAAAAATCGAAATGGCAATTCCTCAAAAAATTAAAAATAATTCTGTTATTTGACCCATATGACATATGACCCAGCAATTCCACTTTTGGACTATATCCGAAAGAACTAAATCAGGGTCTCAAAAAGATATCTGTACTCCCAGTTCACAGCAGCATCACTCACAATAGCTAAAATATGGAAGCAACCCATGTGTCCACTGATGGATGAATGGATAAGCAAAATGTGGTACATACTTAAAATGGAATGGTATCCACCTTAAAAAGGAAGGGAATTCGGCCATATGCTACCCCATGGGTGAAACTTGAGGACACTAAGCAAAATAAGCCAGTCACAAAAAGACAAATACTGTATAATTCTACTTGTATGAGGTACGTAGAGTAGTGAAAATCATGGATACAGAAAGTAGAATGGTTCTTGCCAGAGGCTTAAAGGAGGAGGAGAAAATAGGAAATTGTTTAATGGGTGTAGAATTTTAGTTTTGCAAGATGAAGAGTTACGGATATGAATGGTGTTGATGGTTGCACAATATGAATGTACTTAAATGCCACCAAACTGTACACTTAAAAATGGTTGAAGTGGTAAATTTTATGTTATGTGTGTTTTACCACAATTTTAAAAAACTGGGGAAAAAATGACAAGCATCAAGGCTTCAAGTATCTCTTTCATTCCTTCATAATACATTTTAATTCTTAGAATACTTCTACAGACCATTTCTACTCTTAAACTAGCAATTTTTATACTGAAATACAGATTTCTCTAGCCTTCTCTCCACCTTAGACATACATAGCCCACCTTAGACATAAAGCCTTTGAGGAAGCTGATGTTTCTCTCATAGCTATCTGTATTGTAACAGTAGACACTTTTGTTTTTACCTTTATATATGTATAATGGAAAAATTTAAACATATACAAAGGAAGAGAGACAAGAATAATGAAACCCCGTATAACTATCACCCAGCTTAAACCATTAACCAACTCACAGAGAATTCTGTTTTATCTATAATTCCACTCACTTTACTCTTCTTCCCTCACTGGATTATTCTGAAGCCAATCCCAAACACCATATCATTTCAACCATAAAGATTTCAGATGTTATTTCTACATACTAAAAGATACTGTTGAAAGATATATGGTGAAAGATACTGACAAGTGTCCTGCACAAATTCTTGTATGGATGGATCAGATTTCTGATATAAGCATTCCCCCAGTAAACCATCTACTTTACACAAAGGAATTACATATATATTCATTCATTCTACTGTATTCCTTAAAAGTTAAACCACTAGCAAATAGGGTCTCTCAAAACTCTCTCCCTCTCTCTCTCTCTCTCTCTCTCTCTCCCCCTCTCTCCACCTCTCAGAGGTAACTGACTTTTATATGATAAAAGTTCTTTGGAATATGACAGTTCTTTGGAATATAACACAGTAATATTATATAATTATTATACATAAAGTAATTCTTCATTTAACTGTTTATTTTATATAGCAAATGCAATAAAACTAGCTCAATGCAGAAAATTTTTATTCAACTGTCCTTACCTTTTGTTGGACTGAGATTCTGATCTATAAATCCTCTTAATTCTGCATTTGTAGAAGTCAAACCAACCTGAATAAAACAGTTTAAAAAATTATACATAGGATCTTAAATAATATGTGATCACTTAATAAGCTATTATTAATAACCTTCCACCAGAGGTCCATATCAAATATTATACATTGTCACATAAAGATGAGTTAATGATATCAACTATAGGAGCTGGATTAAAACATTGTCATTTTGCTTGAAATGGGAAAAATAATGCACTGTCCAGATCAAGATAAAAATTAATGAAATAATGTTACTTATGAGCAGATGTGAGATCTACAGATTTCACTGATGGTTTTTTTTTGAAAGCAAGTAATCTGGCAACCATGAAGTTTGCAAAAGATATACCAAAATTCCACCCTCATTGCTGCCCTTAATTTTTACTGTTCACAATCACTGTATATAATGCTTTTAAACATTATGACCTGTAATGGACCAAATAAAGACCATTAATACCATAACGCAGACATGAGGTCCACTGGCCTTGGGTTCATCCTGCAGTTCATCAAGCCCACTATGTGTATGGCCGTGGTCAAGTCACACAAGCTCTCTATATCTCGGTCTCCTCGTCCATAAATTAGAGGCCGCTAAAGGTGCTTACCAATTCAGGTTGTTAGAAAGATTAAGAAAAAGAATTCATGTAAAGCACAGGGCTTGGCACAAAGTGCTCCATCCATTTTAATGTTCATTACTGTTTGTAAGATACTTGAGGGACTACCTAAAGCAAGTGTGTTCATAAATTCTCCTTTAGACAATATATTTCTTTTAATGTGATGTCTACTGGACTACTTGGAATCATAAGCTGAATATGGTAGTATCAGCAAGCGGAGTTTTAAAATTTCATTATAGATAGAGCCAGCAGGAAAAAACCCTCTATTTTTAAAAACTTGTCACAAAGCAAGTATCCAATAAATGGTTCTACTGTTACTACTGTATTATTGTTTTAATCCTTGTAGATTTGTAACCTTGAAACATC
Organism: Stenella coeruleoalba; assembly: GCF_951394435.1. Classification (NCBI taxonomy): domain Eukaryota; kingdom Metazoa; phylum Chordata; class Mammalia; order Artiodactyla; family Delphinidae; genus Stenella; species Stenella coeruleoalba. Next base: position 25,309,386 of record NC_137150.1, on the reverse strand, counting down.
CACGCTAATTTGGTACCCCAAACATCCCCTCAAAGTACTAACACACCGAAAGGATTTTAAGGCACACGTAGTTCTGCAAGTTTGTATCTGTGTACTTGCTTTATGTTTTTAAACTATCCACTGCTTTAACACTGTATATTCTTCAAAACCACTCATTTGATACTTCATAATTTCATAATATAAGAGCTAATTATTTCATTATTTAGGAATTCAGATGTTCTACTAACAGCTATTTCTTTTTTTCAAGAGATGCTACCAGAAATATTTCTACATATCGCTCACATCATCGAAAAGTAATTCTGATGCAAACCTATGTCTGGCATCTCATATTAAATTTTTATGGAAGCGGCTGAAGACAGAGGCATCTAAAACATAGCCTCTTAATTCTATGTAGATAATGGTGCAGATCCTTAATCCTGTCTAGCTTCTCGTAAGTATTCTATGAGAAGTAAACCTTTTGCAACACAATTTCCAAAAAATACCACTGCATGGATTTCCAGAGCTGCTCACAAATACTAACGTTAAGCGTTCAATTTGTAAATGCCAAGAGTTTACTGTGATCACTAACATGCCTCTCCTTTTTAAGCTCTTCTACTACAAAAAAAGAGAAAGGCGAAATGTTTGTTGGTGCTCTACTGTACACAGAAAGCAAAGAAGGCAAAGACAGCCTTTAATATATTCCATGCTTCATACAATGTGATTATTTAATACATTACAATAACTTCAAAAGTATCCGTTTATACCTTTTTGTTATTATACAAAGATAACGGCAAAAACCTCAACCAAAACCACATATTCACAGACGAGAGTTCAGTTACTGGATTACTGTTACATTTAAACACCTGCTCTTACTGTTTAACTTTTGCTGCTTCTAAGTGAAGTAGCAAACGAATTAGGAAATGTTTTAAGCAGCTGTACACCTGCACCTTAGTGAACAACGGGTTATACCCCAAAAAGATAAAAGTCAATTGTAAATCAATAGTGTGTGTACTTTTGGTCTAATGGATGGAGGGGAGGTGTTTGTATTCAGAGCTTAAATAAATACTACTAAAATTTATTTAATTAGAACTTCAAAAATGTATTAATTTCTGCTTTCATAAACACTGTATAGTTTAAAGATTCAAAGAAAAAGTAGACATGCAAGTAGAAAAAGTTGGGTAGGAAAGGCATTTAAAAATATTAGCTATTCTTTCTTTATTCTGTCCATTTAAAAAGGATCTTTCTATATAATGTTTCTCAGATCAAGAGAAAAAAGTAAACTGATTTTATATAAAATTTTTCATCTAATAAGATCCTGAGAAAAGTTTTCTATCAGGATATTCAAACACTGTGTTGCATACTGTAAGCAGTCACTAAATGTCTATTGAATAAAAAATATCCAAAGCCCAAATGTTAAGAGTCAAACGATATTCCCCAATAACAGCATTATAATTTCACTGATCTTTAACATTTCAGACTGATATAACTGAAAGATTCAAAGCAAGATTGTCTGTGGTCAAAGTTCAGCTCTACCATTCATTCACAAGCAAGGTATTCTTAGAACAGTCACTGCAAAATGAGAATGACAATACACATGTGTACAACTCAGACAGCTCTTTAGACCAAATTAAATAATTATGTGAACATGTTTGTTAATGGCAAAGCAATATTCAAGTTTCGGTAGTTAATTCAAAGGGCAATGGCCTTACTACTTCAACACTGACCTAGACAATTCATAAGAGAGACACAAATGACCAATAAACACAGAGAATACCAATTTGACCTAACTAACAATTAGAGAAATGTAGTAAATTACATACCATTTTTTTGCTGATTAGATTGACCAAGATTAGAAAGAAAATAAAGGGAAATGGCACTCTCATACACCACCGGTGAATATGTAAATTGGTGCAACCTTTCTGAAATGCAATTTAGCAATATGAATCAAGAGTCCAAAAAGTACATACTCTTTGGGCCAGTAATTTCATAAGACTTTTGTTTCATGGAAATAATCCAATGAGTAAACAAAAATAAACAAAAAGTTAAAAAAAAAGAGAAAAAATGGAAATAACGGCCAATATTAGGAAACTAGTGTAATGTCCATAGAATAGATAACATAAAAGAGCAATTTAACATGATGTTACAGAGTTATCAAGACAATAAAAGGTTTTCATCATAGAGACTAAGCTAAATAGTAGGTTACAAAACAGTCTGGCCTCATTTTTATTAAAAAAATATAGTATACATAGATTTTGGTGTATATATATATATATATTTGTGTATATACCAGATGTGTTCTTAGGCAGAATTTTGCTGATAATCTCTAGGCTAGTTTCTTTTCTTTATCTGTACTTTCTAATTTTTCTGTAATGAGTATTATGGCTTACATATTGTTAAAAGATTCTTTGACAAGGCAAAAAATTACACCTCAAAGCATCTTTCAAATTCTTTATTGTATACTAAGTGAACTTAAGTGAGAACACATCTCCATTTTTGGAGATACTAGAAGAGTATCACTGGATACTAGATACTACCTGATAACAATTTTGTCCCAGATACAATGAATCAGCTCTGCAGAACTTCCTTTTGCAAAATGAAACATCCCACACTCCCTGCAGTTCTGGTAGGGCTGTTCATCTTGGAGCCTCAAATGTGCTATGACAATAGGAGTGGACCCATGACCCACAGTGAAGCAGCAAACCACTTATGGTACCCTACTTCCTTCTCTACTTGTCTAAGCGTGTGGGCCAAGCAGAGTTAACCAGAGCTCCTCCATGGAATTTGAAATATAAATACTAAAAAAGAAAAGTTCCCTCTCTTCTTCTGAGAGAAGCATTATAAGGCCAATGTAGGCTATTATGCCACAATATAGAGCCAAGAGTTGGAAAAAGGGAGGCAGAGCCCTGATGCCTATCATTTTCCTGAACCCGGTTGTATTTGAAGCCAGAGTACTCCAGACTTTTCAGTTATGCCAATCAACACATTCCACGTTTTGCCTTAAGTGATTCTGAATAGGGTTTCTAACACCTGCAACCATAAGAGACCTAGGATGGCATGGCTGAGGCAAAACTAACGTTTCACAAAAAACTGTTCTCATAAGAGAAATGCAAAATGAGAAACAGGAACTGAAGATGCAAATATTTGAACATATGTTTAATAATGCTTCCACAGGGCTTCCCTGGTGGCGCAGTGGTTGAGAGTCCGCCTGCCGATGCAGGGGACACGGGTTCGTGCCACGGTCCGGGAGGATCCTACGTGCCGCGGAGCGGCTGGGCCCGTGAGCCCAGCACGTCCAGAGCCTGTGCTCCGCAACGGGAGAGGCCACAACAGTGAGAGGCCCGCATACCGCAAAAATAACAATAATAATAATAATTCTTCCATAAAACCTGCGCAATCTCTTCTATATCTAAGAGTCACTTTTCAGCGGCATGTGACACAATTATCACTCCACCCCCACTTCCTGAAACACCGTCTTCACTTGGCTTCCACATCATCAGGGTAACGTTCTTTCCTTCCTTTCTGTCCATTCCTTCAGTGTCCTTTGCTGCCTCTCCTCCTCCCCAGTTGTTGGATATTCCCTGCATTCAGACCTTGGTCCTTATGTATTCTCTAGCCACGCATGAACTATATAATCTCATGGAATCATACTGCTTTAAAATAATCAATCTAATATGAAATGACTCCAAAATTTTTATATGCAGCCCCAAGCTTTCCCCTGAGCTCCAGAGTCATTATTAATCATTATATTAACTGCCTGGTCAATATCTCCACCTGGATGTTTTCATGGTCCCTCAACTTTAATATATTCAAAACAATTTTTGAGTTTGCCACAAAATCCTGCACTTCCCCAAGGGTTCCTCTTCTCATTAAACCGCAAAGGCACTTACCCAGTTACACAAGCCAAATGCTGAGAAATCTTTAACCTCTTCCCTGTCCCCATATCCTAATTACTCAATAAGTCCTGGTGGCTGTCCCTTCAAATACATCTTAGATTCAACTACTTTTCCCCATCTCTAATATCATTACCCCAGCTCAAGTCACCATACTCTGATGTCTGAACTACTGGGACAAGTACCAAATGAGTTCCCCACTTCTACTATGCCCCTCTGCAGTCTATTCACTCAGCAGCCAGACAAGCTTTTGAAAATGCTAAGTCAGGACATGAAACCATCCTCAAAACCTCCAATAGCTCCCCACTGACATTTAAAACACACGCTGCTCACCCCAGTGTTTGAGGCTCCCCATGACCTGGAGCCTCGCACTCTCCCCGGCTTAATTACTCTGTTCCGTCTTATCAACTGGTCCTTTGCTGCTCTTTGAACAGCCTCACTTTCTCCGGCCTCTACCTGGAATGCTCTTTCCCCAGATATTCACATGGCTGGCTCCTTCTTCTTGCACTGAGACTGAAGAGCATTCTTCTGTCTAAACATCATTTCCTTAAAGAGGACTCTTCTGAACACCTCGTTGAAAGAGATCTCCCTCATCGCTGTCACTTTCTCTCCTCTTACCCTGTTTTATTTTTCTTCATAACTGTTATCGTTACCTGACATTATATATTTACCATCTTCTCTCACTACACTATAAACCCCAAGAAGGTAGGAGCCCGGAACAGCGTCAGACACATCTATTTGTTGGAGAGAGATAGGGAGGGGGGAGATGAGAACGAGTTGTTCATGGTATTGTAAACTGGTATGAGCCTTCCCGTAAGTACCTCGACAAAATATATTAAAAGTCACAAAAATGTTCTTATCTACTGCAGAATGGCTAGCGAACTTGATTAGATGTTTAGCCTATTTCAATTCTTTCCCACATGCTTCAGCCCAGTCTGAGGCCTGACCTCTCCATGTCCCCAACTCCAAGGAATCCGAAGAGGGTGAGCTCATGACGTAGCCCTTTCCCCCTAGGTTGCTGTAGCGGAAAGAGAAACTGTTTGCATACTCTTTGATTACTTCCAAATATACAAATGAAATAATGGGAGAATAGTTACCACTGGTTCAAATGCTTTGTTACTTTAGGGAAACAACTTTTAATATAGCAAACTGTACATATGGCTAGGAAGATTTAAGGTACATTTTTAAGCCAAAATATACTTGCTACTTGAATGTTAACCATCTTGTTGCTCAGGATAACTTTTATATTCTCTTTTTTCTAGAGGAGGGAAAATCAAGGAAATATCCTGGAAGAAAATTCCCAATACACAGACTAAAAATTTGCTTCTTCTTTTCCCCAGACAGCACTTAAACGAATATATACAAGAGCCATAGATTAAAACAGACTACTCTTAATGGATAAAGAAGATGTGGTACATATACCACACGAACGAAATGAAATTGGGTCATTTGTAGAGACGTGGGTGGACCTAGAGACTGTCATACAGAGTAAGTCAGAAAGCGAAAAACAAATATCATATATTAACCCATATGTGTGGAATCTAGAAAAATGGTACAGATGAACCGGTTTGCAAGGCAGAAATAGAGACACAGATGTAGAGAACAAACGTATGGACACCAAGGGGGGAAAGCTGGAACTGTGAGATTGGGATTGACAATATATACACTAATATGTATAAAACAGATAAATAATGAGAACCCGCTGTATAGCACAGGGAACTCAACACCACTTCGCTGTACGGTAGAAACTAACGCAACACTGTAAAACAAATGTACCCCAATGAAAAAAAATTTTTAAAAAGCAGACTACTCCTGATAATTTATGCTAAAATAATTAATTAGATGATAATGAACCAAAGTCTATATCTGCTTATAGCTACTCCTGTGTGTTAAAAGCAAGGTCAATAATGGGAAAATAGAGATAAGTAATCAGGGTGTTTTTTTGGGTTTTGGCTGTTTTTTGTTTGTTTGTTTTTGATGCTCTTCTTTAAATGTATAATGGGTAGTGTCTGGAACTATCTGTCTGGCTCACAAGATCTTTTTATACAATGTAACACTTGCCTCTGGTCACAACTAGCCAAACTACTAGCAGATATCAGGCTGGAGTAGTGCCAGAGGTCCTTCCCAAGGAGTCTGAAATTAGAGCTGACAGAGGCAGACAGGATTTGTCAGGCTGCCTGCCCCCATTTCCCTCACCCCTCTCTCTCTCTCTCTCTCTCTCTCTCTCTGAATAGGCTGGTACTGTAACAAGCAGATCAAGATGCTGACTGAGAACTGAGGAAGATGCTTTGCAGAGAGACAGAGAGTAATGAAGCCAATGCACAGAAACAAATAGAGATGACAAATGGAAACCAAATACTGCTTCGATTCCTGGTAGATTTCAAGTTTCTGGACCCAGATCTTTCTGAGGACCCACTAAATTCCTTCTCTTGAATTCCCTGAGACATCCGGTATCTTTATAATAAATTCCCTTTTTGTTTAAGGTAGCCCAAGCTGGTTTCTGTTACCTGTAATCAAATATTCCAACAAAATCTGGGAACAGTAATTATAATAAATTATTTCCCTATATGTTGTAGTATTTCTTTTCTGGCATAATCCTTCACCATGACTGGAAATAAATCCATTGATACAGGGTGATAATAAGAATGTAACTTGAAAGGAAGTAGATTCAGAAGTGAGAGCCTTAAGCAAAAGAAAAACAGAAATAACTTCTCCAAAAAAGCTAAGTCTCATGTTCCCTCAGAAATCATCTCATGGAGGACAGCAAGCTTCTTCTGAATAACATCTGACTGTACACACTTCCAAGAGTAAACCCAAAAGAAAAAATGTGAGCCAAAGAAAACAGTGATTTTTCTCAATAATGCCAAGTAAGTCTCCAGCAAGCACCAAAACAAATTTATCACAGCACACAAAACAGGAGGGGTGGGGGAGTGGGAAACCTTCTGGAGATAGCAATTTTGCAGCTGTTGAGATGGAGCAACCTGGCACGATATTCAACAGTGTTAAAGCTTACTATCTCATTCTTTGCAGGAACAAAAACAGTGATCAACTAATGCCGGTAAACTGAATTTCATTGATCAGAATGACAAAGCAAATATGCATACGAAAAAGTACAACTCATTTTTTAAATACTTACATTTAAAAATTTACAGATACTTACATTTTTTGCCGTCATGTCAAATTGTATTCAATTTAAAATTCTGTAAAGCCATTAAAAAACAAAAAACCAAAAGAAAACAAAAAACTTCGTCTTCAATATTCTTTAAAAGAACATCCTGTTAAAGGGAAAAAAGGGAATAATAATGTAATAATAATAATAAGCAACATTTATGTCATATTTACTATGTGGCATGCATTCTTCTTTAAATTATCTAAATTAACCCTCACAACAACACTGTGAGATAGGTACCATTCTAACTGTCATTTTCCAGATAAAAATTGAGATTTAGAGATGTTAAATAATTTGACCAAATCAACTCAGCTAAGAAGTGACAAAGACTGGGCTTTGAAATATTATACCGTGCTGTTTTAGATAATCCACTGAAAGCAACACCAGGGCTTCTTGGAGAAACAGCCACTCCCAGCACTGGGCAGGTAATGTATAAGATAAACCTAGAACATTGTGTTGTACCTAAAGTAAGTATGGGCTCGAAAAAATGATGGAGACCTATGAAAAGTATACAGGAGCCAGCTTAAAGGGTCTACAACTTAAAGGGACAACTTAAGCCAGTTTAAAGGGGCAATTAAGCACCTAAGTATATACTGATAGCAACAGACTAGAACAGATTCTAAACCCATTAAATAATAATCCAGGAGTCCATACTGATAGAAACAGATAACGAGGAGGAAGGGAAAGCTCTTCTCTGCAATACAATGCCAACTAATATGTATAAAGAAATGAAGCAGTTAGAAAACTACCGATTTGTAAACACTGTGATATTAATGGATTGGGCAAGAATCACCAAAAGATGCTAAAACTAGTAGATGAAAGTTGGTGAGCAAAAGGATATTTACATAGTCTTGAAATATTTCCCTACAAAATACCTCTTAATTCCAATTTTACAGTGCAGAAACCTGGCACATACCACTTCATCCAAGGTGATCAAAGCTACCAAATGACAACCAACAATGAGACAAACCAACATCATGCATCTCCTCAAGTGCACTGCAATGGATACAGTATCCCTTCTGAGGTATTTCCCAAAACGTATAATCTAAATCCAATCATGAGGCAGCAACTGAGAAATTCAAATTGAGAGACATTCTATGAAATAATGGCCCGAGCTCTTAAAAAAAATTAGAATCATGAAAGACAAAGGAGGCTTAAAGAAACAGTCCAGATTTTAAAAGACTAAAGTCATATGAAAATTAAATTTAATGCATGATCCCGGACTGGATTCTGAACCACAAAAAATAATTGCTATGAAGACCAAGGGCAATTGGAGAAATCAAAACATGGTCCACAGGCTAGATAACTGTATTGTTTCATTTCTTGCTTTTGATCAGAGGATTGTGCTCTTTTTTTTAAGTAAATGTCCTCATTCTTAGAAAAAATATACCAAAATATTTAGTAGTGAAAGGGTATGATAGGAGCTACTTACTTTCAAATGATGAAAAAAAAATATAATCTCTATATATGGAGAAAGTGGGAGTGATAAAGCATATGTGGCAAAATGTTGACAATTGGTGAATCTGGGTGAAGGGTACTCAGGAGGTCTCTGCCCTATTTCTGCCACTTTTATTTTAAAATTATTTCAAAATTGGGCTTCCGTGGTGGCGCACTGGTAGCGAGTCCGCCTGCCGATGCAGGGGACGCGGGTTCGTGCCCCGGTCCGGGAAGATCCCACATGCCGCGTAGCAGCTGGGCCCGTGAGCCATGGCCGCTGAGCCTGCATGTCCGGAGCCTGTGCTCTGCAACGGGAGAGGCCACAACAGTGAGAGGCCCGCGTACCGCAAAAAAAAAAAAAAAAATTTCCAAATTAAAACTTTTATAAGACATTCAAGGGGAAGGATAAAATAAAATTTCACTTCAAAAAGGCCATAAATAATAGGGGCTTAAAGAAATGGAGGCTCCATATGTCCGCCTTCTCTGCTAGAATTTGAATCTACAAGTCAAACTGTTGGGGGTTGGGGGGGTGGGGAGATGGTTTTACTTTTCAGTAAAGCAATGTAATTTTTCAATGATAAAGAAAACATATATTTAAAAACCCAAGCAAGACCTGAACTACGACTGTGATTTTTGCTTTCCCACTGTAGCTGCAGATCTGTTCACGTCTGTCATGACCTAATATGAAAATCAAGTTCCCACAATGGAACTGCTTCACATTTATCAGTTATTTGTTATGTCCTCTTCAGTGTTACAAATATGATGTAAATAATAAAGTACAAGTTCATGACATCCCATTCACCAAACTACCTGACATATTCACACTAAGGAATTTAAGGCTAAAATGTAAGTATTGCATTTTGAATGCAATTCAAATGAATTCATTTTGAATGCAAGATTAATATTTTAAGCAAGTTTAATATATCTACATAAAACTCTGTAGCTAACAGATATGAAACATCTCTTTAAGCACAGACTTACAAAATTTGTCCACATACAAAATCACCAACGGAGTAGCAACAAATTTCAGAGACAATATCATACAGATTATGGTCTCTGACCACAATGAAATTAAATTAGGAGTCATTTTTTTCTAAAGTTGTATATTTAGAAAATAAAACTATAGCATGGCTAAAACAATCCATGAATTAGAGAAGGAAATTTAAAATGTTTAGAACTGAATGACAATGAAAACAATAATAAAAAACGGTAAAGAGCAGCTGAAATAGTACTTAGAAGTAAATTTACACTTCTCTTCATTCATTAAGTAATCAACTTAAAAGCTTTTTAAAAGATCAGTGGGAACTCAAAGAAAGAAGAAAAGAAACAGAAGAGTAAGAATTAATGAAATAGGGGGCTTCCCTGATGGTGCAGTGGTTAAGAATCTGCCTGCCAATGCAGGGGACACGGGTTCGATTCCTGGTCCGGGAAGATCCCACATGCCGAGGAGCAACTATGCCTGTGCACCCCAACTACTGAGCCTGCGCTCCAGAGCCCGCGAGCCACAACTACTGAGCCCACGTGCCACAACTACTGAAGCCCACGTGCCTAGAGCCATGCTCCGCAACAAGAGAAGCCACCGCAATTAGAAGCCCGCGCACCGCAAAGAAGAGTAGCCCCCGCTCACCGCAACTAGAGAAAGCCTGTGCACAGCAATGAAGACCCAACACAGCCATAAATAAATTAATTTTTAAAAAAAAGAATTAATGAAATAGGAAAAAAAAATTAAAATAACAACTGGTTCTAAGTGTCCTGCTTGAAGTAGACATATAATAAGCAGCAGTGTAGCAGAGTGAAAAGAGCATGATTTTTCTTTTTTTAACTTAGGCTCAGTCTGAGCTCTGACACTTATTAGCTGTGTGACCTTGAACAAGTGACTTAACCTCTTTGAGCTTCAGTGTCCTCATTTGAAAAATAGGTATACAGAGTTTTTCAGGGTTATATTAGTGAAACAGGAGGGAAGGGGGCAGGGCACAACCTTTGAAAGAATGACATAGCCCTTGAGGTTACGACATAAAACAGGTTAGAACCAATTAGGTCCAAGAGGGCAGAAGATCGACTTCCAGGAGACCTTGAGCCTCATTACAGGCCCACTGTAATACATTAGCATATGCTAAGCGACACACCCACTGGCGCCATGACAGTTCCGAGGCCAACCATAAAAGGCCAAGAAGTGGACAGTAGTGGCCCAATTCCTGGAAATCTCCATCCCTTCTCCTAGAGAGGTGGAATAATCCTCCCACTCGTTAGGCTATGAAATTACTCAGCCCATAAAACCTAACCACTCCATATTTTGGGGCCTCTTGCCTTCTGAGATGGCCCACACTCTGTCTGTGGAGTGTGTTTTCCCCAGGACCATTCTCACCTTTTCAGACGGACCACATTCAGTTTTCGGAATGTGTATCTCTCTAAATAAATCCACTTCTTACCTATCACTTTGCCTCTCACTAAATTCTTTCTGTGACGAGACATAAAGAACCTGCGCTTCATTACATCCTGAGACAAGATGTGTGATCTCAATTAAAAGACAGTGGGTTCAAGTCCCAGTCTGGGTTTTGGCTGGGTTTGAGTCTCAACTTGTGGGTTCAAGTCCCAATCTGGGACTCAAGTCCCATCTGAGTTGTGCTGTTTCATTAGGAGTAAGTTAGATACATTGTGTCAAAGTGAAAAGCAACTGTATCACCCAAGGCAATGTAACAAATGTCCTCCAATTTATAAATACATAAAAACTGAACACTCCAAACAGCCAAAAAAAATCAGTTTTAAATATTTTTTAGATGGTCTTATGACCTATTGAAATATAGTTATAACAACAACAAAATAGACTCTTTTCTACCCAAAGTACTTGCTAAATTTTAGAAACCTGCTGTATCTACCTAAGGCAGATCCTGTTGCCTACCCAGTATCATTTTCCTCCTCTTCCTTAGGAGAAGCTGAAGGTAGTAATATGCCCAACTGAAACTACTACATTCTGTCTCCCCCTCAGATGGGTTGACCATGACATAATTCTAGCCAATGAAATATAAGCAGACCATCACCGGGCTGGGCTACTAGATTCAGCTAGTAAATGCCGTTTTCCCCCCTCCCCATTTCTTCGTTTCCAGAGTATGCTTGTAATGGCTAGTGCTCCTTGTTTCCATGCATCTGCTTCCTTATTATACTCAGTGTTCAGTATGGGATTATATTTCCTAAGGGCCAGGTTGTTGAGTGACACTGTTACTCATGCAAACAAGAAGAAATTAACAGGGTGTTACTATTTCAACACACTGTAACAGGAGGCAACCAATAAAAATACTTTGTAGCCACATTAACTGAGCTTAATAAGACAAAACACAATTTTGTTTAGTATTCCCTTTGCATCTTCTCACCAAAGATAAGCATAAACTGCAACCTCTAAATGTTACCTAAATGATAAAAGTTCGAAATAGAGCCAAAGTACATGAATATTTTGAGCACATTTACATTAATATCTCTGTGCCTCAATCTCTTCATCTACAAAATAGTATTAGTACATCTACTTAATTAAATGAGTCAAGACTTGGAAAATAATTAGGACACTGCCTAGCAAAAGGTAATCAATGTTAAAGAAAAAAGTGGTTCACTGACTCATGACAAATTAAGGTTTCTTCCTCCAAAATAAATAATACTTAATTCACATGTAGTTGAAGTGATAAATACATTTAAATGTGGTAAAATGCTATTACATTTAAATCCAAGTTTACAATGCTATTACATTTAAATCCAAGTTTAAAGGAGAAAAAACAAGTGTTTAACTGTGGTTAAGAAAAACTCATCTAAAATTAACAAGAGTCGGCAATAACTTCCTTCATTAATTTATCTATCTATCCAGCATTTACTGAATACCCACTATGGGCAAAACACGAATCCAGGTACTGGAGACGTCCTAGTAGATGACAGAAACAGGAAGCATAAACCTTCAAGTGTAATTTAAATGATATAAAATTACATTAAGATAAATGTTATAAAAAGAAATGGGATTGCAACAGACATCTTCATTCAATTAAAAATGAAGAAGTATGCTGTACAGGCTTTGAGTGATAGCCTATAACCTTTTAATTAAAAATATACATTTCTAAGTATTTTTAAAGCTTTTATCTTTCTTTTACACTGTCTTCATTTGCAGTATATGACTTAAATCAAGGGCCTAGAAAGTAAATAAATGCAGCACTGAATGTTTCAAGAAACTACCATCTTTGGCAGTATTGGTGATTCTCAAAGATAAACCAGTCATGTGCACTGATGCCTTATGTTTCATCCAGACTCAACAATTGTACTCTTCCTGTCACCATGCTCTGCTGTTGGGTAAAAAATTAAGTCAGATTTCTTCTTCCAGCTTCATGAACACATTATGTCAAGCTCAAAAAGTCAATCTTAGTGACCTCACCATCTGCCATGATCTCTTGTCAGACTCAGACAATTCAACTCCCACAGATGGTCTCAAAATGCAAGCCCCTTTCCTTTCCAATCACAACTTAGCAGCTGTGGGCACAAAGCCTTTTAAATTGGTACAATGTTAATCAAAATATAAGGATGAAAGCAAAAATAATTATGAATACATTTACAGAACTAACATCACTTGAATCGGGGTTTGTAGACTTTCTCACACTGCTGAAAAAGATGTTACTAAAAATTAAATTTCAGCAAAGCCAGCATATTTCAATGGAAGGCAATAGTAATTTTAAATACATGCTCACGTTTCAAAGTTTGGAAAATATACACAACAATAAAACAGATAACAAATAGCAGCCATAATCCCGCCTCTGAGAGGCAACTACCATAAATTTTTTTTTTTTTTTTTCTTGCGGTACGTGGGCCTCTCACTGCTGTGGCCTCTCCCGTTGCGGAGCACAGGCTCCAGACACGCAGGCCCAGCGGCCATGGCTCACGGGCCCAGCTGCTCTGAGGCATGCGGGATCCTCCCGGACCGGGGCACGAACCCGCGTCCCCTGCATCGGCAGGCGGACTCCCAGCCACTGCGCCATCAGGGAAGCCCTACCATAAATTTTTGATATAACTTTCTTCAGTATTCTCTTTCTGCACTCTAACTTTTGATAAATGGTATTAATGAGAAGATATTTTCATAAAAAGTGACAGTATGTAACTTTTTCCTAGGTGATGAGCACATCTAAGTGCTTCACCTATATAATCTCATTCAATTCATATCACAACTCTATCAGGTAAATGTTATTACTGTTCGCATCTTACACATGGCAAAACTGAGCTTTAGAGAGTTGAAGTAATTTGCCCAGTTAATCAACTGCGTAAATGGCAATGCCAGAATATGAAGTCAGGATCTTAGACCAGCAGACATGTTCTTAACTACTATGCTAATTTGTAAAATATATTTGCCTTGAAATACAATAAATATATCCTCAAAATAAAACAAAATACATAATTACTATTACAATAAATCCATATATAAAAGGATAACTTACTATACCAAAAGAATTATTTTCATATAGTACAAATCATATATCATTGGGTCAGGTTTTTCCCCTTTTTAAAGGTTCTTTATTTAAATTTCAGTATTAAATTTACGTTTATTTTTCTGGGTAGGTAGTAAACTTCCTCATTTTTTTACAGCAATATAGTATTCCTTTACATTGTTACACCATAACTTATGTCACTAGTCACCTACTGATGGACATTTAGATTTCCTACATTTCTACACTGGTGACAGTAATCACATTTTAGTGACTCAATCCTCAGTGTTTGATCTGCTCTCTGACCACCCTGCCAGCTCTGTGTTGAAACACTTTCCCATATCCTTCTCTCATCTAGGTCCACTGGCCTTCCCCTCCGTTCTTCAAAGACAGGCTCTCCTGCCTCAGGGCCTCTGCACATTCTGTTCTCTCTGCCTGGAACTTTCCCCAGCAGTTAACGCTCCTTCCTTCAGATCTCTTCTCAAATGTCACTTTCTCAGGGAAAACTGTCCTTCTCCCACTACCCAGACTAGGTCAGGAGTCTCCAGTTAATGCTCTCCTACCTTCTCCTTTCATAGTACACATCTGGTTGTCATTATTTATTTGTGTGATTATCAGATTGTGGCCCATCTCTACAACTGAAGAGTAAATCCCACGAGGGCAGGGACCCTATCTATTTTGTTTGTTTGTTTTTTGGCCGCACTGCACGCCTTGCAGGATCTTAGCTCCCTGACCTGGGATAGAGCCCAGGTCCTCGGAGTGAAAGCACTCCTAATTCCCTGGAGGTCCTAACCACTGGACCTCCAAGAAATTCCCAACCCTATCCATTTTGTTCACTTATTATATACCCAGTGTCTGGCACATGGTTGGAACTCAAGAAATATTTGTTTTTTGTTTGCTTTTTAAGAAATATTCATTAAATTAATTATGTACTCAATATTTTATTTATTTTCATGCTTTAATAATATATGATAATCTCATTTAATATGACTTGGTAGCAGAAAATGAGAAAACATATAAACATTGAACACATTCACACATCCGAAATGCCACTAAGCTACATAGCAGAATGTGTGTGTCACTTTCCTGTCATGAACAAAAAGTGTTTTGGAGCCAGCATTATATCTGTGTTCATTAATTTCAAAAAATGGGAAAAATTTTCTAATAGGGTATATTTAATTTCACTGATGTTTAAGGTGAAAAGAACAGTAGGCAAAAGTTAACTTTTCTTTTTTTTTTGGCTGCCCCAGGTCTTAGTTGCAGCACACGGGATCTTCGTTGTGGCACCTGGGTCTTTAATTGCAGCATGCGGACTTCTTAGTTGCGCCATGCAGACTTCTTAGTTGCAGCACGCACTCTTAGTTGAGGCATGCGGACTTCTTAGTTGCAACATGAGAACTCTTTATTGTGGCAGGCATGCGGGATCTAATTCCCTGACCAGGGACTGAAGCCGGGCCCCCTGCATTGGGAGCGTAGAGTCTTACCCACTGGACCACCAGGGAAGTCCCAAGAGTTAAAATTTACAAGCTGCCCCTTCTAAGAAACCATCAACATCTTACACTTAAAAAAGAAAAAGATAATTGCTTTTACGTTCATTGTTCACCTATTTTAACTGAAAAAAAATGTGTCCAGGTTTACATAAGCTTTCACCTAGGATGCTACACAATGATAAAAACTGGTTAATACTACAAGCAATCTGTAACAACTTTTAACAGAGTCTTCTACATATGTGCAGGGAAATTACGAATAATGTTGTCTGAGCACTACTTATTGGTTCACTTATTCAGTAAATACTGATTGACTGCCTGCTGCTTGTCAAACAGTAGGCTGAGCATTAAAGATACTTCGAGAAACAACGAGACGGTCCCTGCTTTCATGGAGCCTACATTTTAACTCTGAAGGTAGGCATTCAACAATGTTTCCCAATTAGCTATGTAATTACAATTACTATAAGTGCTAAATAGGCAAAAAAAAAGATGCAAAGGAAGCACGTACAACAAGGGTCTGGAACTCTGGTGGTTTTAAAGAAGATTCCTCTGAGGAAGTGAAGTTTGAGCTGAGCTCAACAGACAAACAGAGTAAACCACTGGCAAAGAGAGAGGGGGACCTCACAGCCAGAGGGTGCAAACATGACAGGGGAATGCTCAGAGGAAGAAAAACATATGGCAAGTTCCAGTAGCTGAAGGAAGATCTATGTACCTGAAAACAAAGGGCAAGACGAGGAAAGACTGAGAGAGAAGGTTGGAGGCCCAATCATGCAGGACATTACTTTTTTCTTGTCTTTTTAATTAAATTAGGGGGAAGCCTTGGAAAGATTTTTAAGAGCCGAACATCTGAACCAGAGATACCAAAGATTAAGTACAAATTACGTGCATTCTAATTCTTGAAAAACTGGTAATATCACCTATAATATTCTGTAATTCTTTGGTAACTGAAATATTCACTCACTTCCTGACTATACTAGGTTAAGTGTATATTCATCATCTACAATTCATTTATCTAACAAACACCTTATCCCATTAGAACAAAACTCAAAGCTCAGAAATAAGCCAAAAAAAAAAAAGTCCCCAGCTCTCAAATTAGCTTTCATAAAACCTATGCACTTGTCAGTAACTCAAGTACACAGGCCTTTTTTCACTTGATTTTATTTAACATAAAATTCTTGGTAAATTTGCTTATCTTGATTTTCAGGGAGCAAATGGGTTAGGCACTGCTATAGGTGAGTACATTGACAAAGTAATTGACAACTGGCAGCTTAATACTAAGGAAAACTAGACATATTATATTTTACCAAGTAAATTCACTGAAACAGAATTTCCCCCGGGAGTTCCCTGGTGGCCCAGTGGTTAGGACTCTGCACTTTCACTGCCGTGGCCCTGGTTCAATCCCTGGTTGGGGAACTAAGATCCCGCAGACCATGTGGCACCGCAGGAAAAAAAAAACAAAAAAAATCCTCCCTCATTCCCTGGCAAAACCACATTAATGACATGGTCTTATACAAGCTTTCACAATAAAACCTAAGGAATATTATTGTTTAAAACATTTTCATAGATCAAAACATTTATTATTTGTTAATTACAGAAAACAAAAGTTAAGAGAGAAAACTTATTTCTGCCCTGACCAAACAAGCAACATCAGAAGAAGTTACCCAAATTTAGAAAAAAATCACATTTCAAGATCCTGCCAAGAACCTAATAGAAAGCTTCTTTTATCAAGTGGTACAAGCCAAAATTTAAACCATTAATCAATTTATGCACAATGCATGGATTAGATCACCTGTTGTCCATATGCTCTTTAGCAAAGTCTTGTTTCCAGATAAATGTAGCTCTAGATAAGTAATACAAATGTTAAGATTTATCCCTACTTGATACATCACAACAGACTAGATGAGTTTTTAAAACATCATTTGGGTATTAATATAATTTACAGACAAAGTATTGTACAAAAAACTATGCAAGTGTAAAATGTTCAATTCACCTAAGGGTCCAAGAAGAAAAGAAAAATGGAGGCAATCAAAAGGAAGCAACTGATTATATAAAATAGGTAAGTAATGAGAACCTACTGTACAGCACAGGGAACTCTACTCAATGCTCTGTAGTGACCTAAATGGGAAGGAAATCTAAAAGATTGGGCATACGTATATGTATAACTGATTCACTTTGCTGTACAGTAAAAACTAACACAACATTGTAAAGCAACTATACTCCAATAAAATTAATTTTTAAAAAAGCTTAAAAAAAAAGGAAGCAATCAGTGAAGAAAACAGTAGAGTTTCTAATCCTCATTTAAAACAGCACTGTTCGGGCTTCCCTGGTGGCGCAGTGGTTGAGAGTCCGCCTGCCGATGCAGGGGACATGGGTTCGTGCCCAGGTCCGGGAAGATCCCACATGCCGCAGAGCGGCTGGGCCCGTGAGCCATGGCTGCTGAGCCTGCACGTCCAGAGCCTGTGCTCCACAACGGAAGAGGCCACAACAGTGAGAGGCCCACGTACTGCAAAAACAAAACAACAACAACAAAAAAAACAGCACTGTTCTTATATAAATACTTCATCTATATCCAAATGGAAACAATTTTATATCCAGCATCATCACAAGAGCTACTTACTATATAATTACCCAAAATAACCTACAGAATAGTTATTACCTCCATTTTACAGGAGGGAAAACTGAGTCAGCTTAAATAACTTGCACAAGGTCATATACAACCAAAATTTGCAATAAAGTTACTACATACATGTTCCATGATATCATAAAAAGATGAGTTCCAAGCAGTTTTAATTTTAAAGTAATTTAAGAAAGTTTGTATTGTATATAAATGGCGAAGAATATAAACTATTATATAGTTTAAAATGATCTAAAATCAACTTCTGTATACTTCAATAAAAGTTAATTAAAAAAACTAACACAACATTGTGAATCAACTCTACTCCAATAAAAATTAATAAAAAATTAATTAATTAATTAATTAAAAGAGACTTCTAGAAAAATGGCAGAGGGTAAGAACATTTGTCTTGGGACTTCCCTGGAGGTCCAGCGGTTAAGACTCCACACTCCCAATGCAGGGGGCCCAGCTTCAACCCCTGGTCAGGGAACTAGATCTCGCACACCACAACTAAGAGCCTACATCCCGCAACTAGAGAGCCTGCATGCGACAACAAAGATCCCGCATGACGCCACTAAGACCCAGCACAGCCAAAGAAATAAATAAATAAATTTTTTTAGAAAAAGAACATTTGTCTTATTTATATGAGCCCTCTATCAACTTAGAGCTATCACATATTTTTAATTTGATTTATTTAACACTGGTTTAAAAATAAATTAATTTTTTAAAAGAAGATAGCCAGAAAGTACAAAAAGGTGTACAGCGAAATGTTATTCTCCTGATGCTGTTGGCCCATCTGCCTATTTCCCATCTGCCCCATTTATACCCCTGCATGGACAGTCAAAGTACTTTGTTTCTACTGTATCTGCCCCAGATTTCTTTTAAGCACATACAAGTAATACAAAACACTCTCGTTTTCCCATTTTTAAAAAAGCTGAGGGGCTTCCCTGGTGGCGCAGTGGTTGAGAGTCCGCCTGCCGATGCAGGGGACATGGGTTTGTGCCCTGGTCCGGGAAGATCCCACATGCCGCAGAGCGGCTGTGCCCGTGAGCCATGGCCACTGAGCCTGTGCTCCGCAACGGGAGAGGCCACAACAGTGAGAGGCCCGCGTACCACAAAAAAAAAAAAAAAAAAAAAAAAAGAAAGCTGTGAATTTCTGAGTATGAATTTTGTAATCTGCCATATCACTTGTTTGAAAGAGCTTTCCAGTTGATTCTCTTGGGGCTTCTCTGTAAACAGTCAGATCATCTGTAAGTAATGATTACTTTACCTCTTCAGCCACTTTATATACTTCTATCATTCTTTTCTCTGATTGCACTAGCTGATTTCTGCAGTACAATGTTAAATAATAGTGGTGAGTGGTAATAACAGACATTCTTTCTTATTATTCTTTAATCAGACTGTTCCTTTAATGATACTTAATGAAAAATATATCCATAGGTGCTGAAAGGGCATTTGATAAGATTCCATATGCATTCTTCATAAAATATAATCTTACTAAATATTAATCATTTTCTCTTATTAAATATTTATAATGAGAATTTAACAAGACTGTATAGTGAATGCATGTTAAACCTTATCAAATCTTCTAAAAGCATATTTTAGCATTTGCTTAAAAGGCATTAGTAGTCAAAATTAAAAATAATTACTAATAAATACTTAAAGTGTTTTCTTATTAATAGAACTTATTTGTAAGAGTACGGCCCCAGTTGCTCTTTAGATGGGCAACCCTTTGACAACTTTATTTTTCCTATGGTAACCTGACAGCTTAGACTTTTCACCTCTTCTGGAGGTAGTTTTTGGTAGTTTATATTTTCCTGGATAATCATCCGTTTTGTTCAGGTTCTCAATTTATCTGCTCCCAGGCTGATATTATTCAGCCTTAGAAAGGAAGGGAATTCTGACACATGCTACAACATGAATGAACCGTGAGGACATTCTGCTAAGCAAACTAAGCCAGTCACAAAAAGACAAATACTGTAATTCTACTTACACGAAGTACTCAGAGTAGAGGCAAAATCAGAGAGTCAGAATGTATACCGAATGGTGGTTGCCAGGGGCTGGGGGACAGGGGATGGAAATGGGGGACTGCTGTTTAATGTGTATAGAGTTTCAGTTTTACAAGATGAAGAATTATAGATATGATGAACTACATAGTAAAAAAGGCTTAAAGTGGTAAATTTTATGTTATGTGTATTTTACCCACAATAAAAAAAATTTCTTTAATGGATAGACAATAAAGTAGGGGATGAGCAAAAACAAAAAACTTTACACGGAAAAGTAAGCAAAACAGCCACACAAATTCTGGAAAATACAGAGTAAGGATTAGCCCCATCTAATTATTAAAACCAGTTATAAAGTTACAACAATTAAAATGTTATATACTGTAAATGCAAAAGCGTATAGATGGATGGACCCAAAAAACAAGTGCAAGAATAGGTTTAAATCTACAAAGAAATTTAGTATATATCAAAGTTGACACTTCATATTAGTTAGGTATAAATGGTTTAGGTAGATTACTCAATAAATAGCAATAGGATACAAGACAATTGAGTAATCATCTTAAAAAAATTAATTGGAGGGCTTCCCTGGTGGCACAGTGGTTAAGAATCCGCCTGCCAATGCAGGGGACGTGGGTTTGAGCCCTGATCCGGGAAGATCGCACATGCCGTGGAGCAACTAAGCCTGTGTGCCACAACTATTGAGCCTGCGCTCTAGAGCCCACGAGCCACAACTACTGAGCCCACATGCTGCAACTACTGAAATCCGCGCATCTAGAGCCTGTGCTCCACAACAAGAGAAGCCACCGCAATGAGAAGCCCACGCAGCTCAATGAAGAGTAGCCCCCACTCGCCGCAACTAGAGAAAGCCCCCCACACAGCAACAAAGACCCAACGCAGCCCAAAACAAATAAATAAAATAAAATAAATTTATATTAAAAAATTAATTGGAGCCATAATTTGTACCTTGTTTGAAACAAATTCCAGACGGATCAAAAAATCCAATGCAATTTTTTAGGTGTTAGAAGAAAACATGGGAGCTTGATTTTTTTTTTTTTTTTTTTTGCGGTACGCGGGCTTCTCACTGTTGTGGCCTCTCCCATTGTGGAGCACAGGCTCCGGACGCGCAGGCTCAGCGGCCATGGCTCACGGGCCCAGCCGCTTCGCGGCATGTGGGATCTTCCCGGATCGGGGCACAAACCCGTGTCCCCTGCATCGGCAGGCAGACTCTCAACCACTGCGCCACCAGGGAAGCCCCAAGGGAGCTCGATTTTTTAATCTGTGTGGAAACCTCTTCTAAAATATGAACCCAAACCCAGGAGTCATCAAAGGAAGAAAACTGATATGACTACATTTTTTTATATTTAAAGAAAACACCACAATGCAAGTCATAAGAAAAATAAACTGAAAAGTAATATTTGCAATTCACATTCCAAAAACAGAGTTAATTTCTAACCTATGAAAGCTCCTATAAATAAACAGAACATAAATAGAGTCTAAAGAAAAATGGGCAAAAGATACATAACAGAAAACACAAATGGCTTTTAAACATAAAATATATTCAACCTCTCTCATAAGAGAAATACAAAATAAAGCTGTAATACACAAGATCAAAAATACTGACACTGGTATACTGTACTGAGAAAAAGGAGGGAAAACAGACTTTATCATACTTGCTGGTGGTAGAATAAATAGGTACAGTCTTTATGCAGGGTAACTTCACCATATCTATGAAAATTATACATGTATATATCCCATGAGGTTTTTTTCTAGGGTCATGTGAAACCATAGATATAAAAGATACTCACTATGGTGTCACTTTTATAGCAAAAGTTAAGACAAACCCTGTTTACCAATATTAGACTAGTTAAACAAATCATGGCCTAAAACAAGAAGTAAGGGAGCACATTGTGAACTAATAAAGAATGACCTCCAATGTAAACCTTTCAGTGAAAGGAAGCAAGTTAAAGAGAAGTACGTGAAGCATACTAGCATTTGTATAAAAAGACTACCTCCTAGGCAAGGAACTGGCTGGACATATGGCAAAGAGTGGGAAGAACACATTTTTCTTTTCTTTGATCAATTTTAATGAAATAATAAGATGAGCTACTTACATCCTTTATACATTCTGTATTTTTCCTACAAACACAAAGTACCTATGTAACACACCAATTTAATTTTTAATTCTGTATTTTCCTTCATACAGAAACAATACTTCTGGACTTCCCTGGTGGCGCAGTGGTTAAGAATCCACCTGCGAATGCAAGGGACACAGGTTCGATCCCTGGTCCGGGAAGATCCCACATGCTGTGGAGCAACTAAGTCCGTGGGCCACAACTACTGAGCCTGTGCTCTAGAGCCTGCAAGCCACAACTACTGAGCCTGTGCACCACAACTACTAAAGCCCACGTGCCCTAGAGCCCACACGCCACAACTACTGAGCCCACGTGCCTCAACTACTGAAGCCCACATGCCTAGAGCCCGTGCTCTGCAACAAGAGAAGTCACCACAATGAGAAGCCCATGCACCGCAATGAACAGTAGCCCCTGCTCACCGCAACTACAGAAAAGCCCGTGGGCAGCAATGAAGACCCAATGTAGCCAAAAAAAAAAAAAGAGAGAGAGAGAGAAACGATACTGCTTTCAAAAAATAAGTAGAAATAACATCTGAAGTACAGAGTCAGGGTATGGTTTTTGTAACATTTTAGATAGAATCCTCGCTTAAGGAGCTTGAAAAACCAGAATTATTGTATTCTAATCAAATCCTATGTAAAGAAAAGCCTTTTTCTACAATAAGGTAGAGAACTAAACAAGACCAAATTCACCATATCTGACACACAGTGCAATGTAGCGACATGTGGGATTCCAAGATAAAATTACAGGAACACAGGTTTTAAAAAGCCAGAAGATGGCACTATTACTTCATTAAAGTCTCACTGGTACCTACATCTAAGTCTCTCAAGGTCTTATTAAGAGACCTGTTTTTCCTTTTCTCTATGCCTCTGTCCTGTTGCCCTTCTGCATTCGTGCCTGTATTTACCTATCCTTCTACTCTTCACCCAAGATATGAAACTGAAATAAACATTAGTGGAAAAGGAAGATAGAAGAAATTCCTGAATTTATAACAATACTATTTTAAGTGAATACAACATATTTAAAACGTATTATAAGGTTCCTTTTGCTTTAAAATCGTAGTTGATTTACAATTTTATATAAGTTTAGGTATACAATATAGTGATACACAATTTTTAAAGATTATACTCCATTTATAATTATTATAAAATATTGGCTATATTCCCTGTGATGTATAATATATCCTTGTAGCATATTTATTTTTATACACATTAGTTTGTACCTCTTAATCCTCTAACACTATTTTGCCCCTTCTCCCTTTCCTCTCCCCACTGGTAACCACTAGTTTGTTCTCTATATCTGAGTCTGGTTCATTTTTGTTATATTCACTACTTCATCTTTTAGATTCCACATATAAATAATGTCATACAGTATTTGTTTTTCTCTGTCTGACTTATTTCACTAAGCATAACACCCTCCAAGTCCATCCATGTTGTTGCAAATGGAAAATTTTTATTCTTTTTAACGACTGAGTAGTATTCCATTGACGTGTACCACATCTTCTTTACCTACTCATCTGTTGATGGACACTTAGACTGCTTCCATATCTTGGCTACTGTAAATAACGCTCCTATGAACACTGGGGTTCATGCATCTTTTTGAATTAGTGTTTTCCATTTTCTTCAGATACATACACATGAGCGGAATTGCTGGATCATATGGTAGTTCTATTTTTATTTTTTTGAGGAACCTCCACACTGCTTTCCACAGTGGCTTCACCAATTTACACTCACAGTGTACAAGGGTTCCCTTTGCTCCACATCCTGGCTGACATTTGTTATTCGTGGTCTTTGTGATGATAGCATTTCCGACAGGTGTGAGGTGGTATCTCATTGTGGTTTTGATTTGCACTTCTCTGATGATTAGCAATGCTGAACATCCTGTGATGTGCCTGGTGGCCATCTGTATGTCTTCTTTGGAAAAAATGTCTGTTTGGGTCTTCTGCCTATTTTTTGATTGGGTTGTTTGTTCTTAAGATTGACATGTATGAGCTGTTTATATATTTTGGGTATTAATCCCTTACCAGTCATATCATTTGCAAATATTTTCTCCCATACAGTAGGTTCTCTTTTTGTTTTGTTGATGGTTTCGTTTGCTGTGCAAAAGCTTCTAAGTTTAATTAGGTCCATTTGTTTATTTTTACTGTTGTTTCCTTTGCCTTAGGAGACAGATCCAAAAATATGTTACTACAATTTATGTCAAAGAATGTTCTGCCTATGTTTTCTTCTAGGATTTTTATGGTTTCCAGGCTTGCATTTAGGTCTTTAATCTATTTTGAGTTTATTTCTGTATATGGTGTGAAAAAATGTTCTAATATCTTTCTTTTACATGTAGTTGTCCATAAGGTTCTTTTGTTAAATATGAAAACACAGGTTTATATCCATTCTCTTTTGAAACTACACTAAAATGAAGACTGAAGGACTAAAAAAGGATAAAACCATCAAAAAAATATACATATTGGTACTACCCTGGTGGTCCAGCAGTTAAGACTCCACGCTCCCAATGCAAGGGGCCCGGGTTCCATCCCTGGTCAGGGAACTAGATCCCGCATGCCACAAGTAAGAGCCCGCATGCCACAACTAAGACCCAGCAGAGCCAAACAAATAAATAAATATTTTTTAAAAAACATATACATATGTAGCATGAAAGGAAACATCAGGGACATAAATACAGCTTATTGAAGCTAGATAGAGGGTAGCTGAACTTGGCTTGGTAAAACAGAACAAGCCAAACCCTATATGCACGTGAGGGCAGGTGAGGGTATGAAACCAATAAGCTGCAAACACAACAGAAAGGCTTAAGAATGGAGACATCTGGGTCGGGGCTGAAAATAGGAAAATTGGTTGAAAGGCTGTGTAAGGAACAGGTTTCACCCAGAAGCCTTATCATGTAGCCAAGAAACTGCTTCTCCTGCACCCTAGCAAGAGACAAGTGATTTGTCTTAAGACACTGAACTAGACAGGATGTAGAAACCAGGTACACACAGGGGCTGTGTGTCACAGCATACCACAAAGAGATTAAATTAAGATTCACATGCTGAACAGTGGACCCCAGCCCTCTTCCCCAAATCAGCTTCTAGAACACAAGCCAATCAAGCAGGAGACTAGGAGATTCCTCCATAGGGAATCTGACCCAAGAGAAGAGACCCTCAATCACTCCATCACCCTGTATTAAGACTTGCAGTTAACAACTCCCCACGGACAGAGTTTTTACTGTCTCACTCTTTAAACAGATGGCCAAAGTTTACTGAACAAATGAGGAAAGTCTCTAGCATGAAATAGAGACTGAATTAACAAAACAGAAGGAAAAGAAAGGAAGGAAGAGGAAAGAAAGAAAAGAAGGGGAGAAAGAGAAAGAAAGCAAAGGAAGAGTGGGAAATCTACAAACTAGAACAAAAAGCTTTTTAAAATTAGAAAAAAATAAGAATCACAAATCTAGAATGTCCAACTAAAAGGGAATTTTAGAAAAAGAAAAGAGAAAAGAAGGAAAGAAATTATACCCCCAAAAGGACATATTTGTTTCTGGTAACATAGTGAACTAAAGGGTCTGTAAACTTCACCTTAACAAATATCTAGAAATGTTGGATAAATTAAAATACATATTCTCTCAAATGCTAAGCTCACAAGAAAGCAAAGTTTTCAGCTGCCATGGAGGAATCTGTCAACACAAATAACCAAAACTTTTAACTTTTAATGGCCTTAAAGTGACAAGAGACGAGGCTTTGGGAATCACATGAAGTGAAGAGTTGGAATTAAGGCCCCACTCCCTTTTTTTTTTTTTTTCCCCACCCCGTTTCAAACATTCTCAGTGAAAGGATGGACTAAGGGAGGAGAAGGAAATCAACCACCAGCAAAGACAAGAAAATGTCTCTATCTAGCTCTGGAAACTAGGGGAAAAAGAGGTCTCCTAAAAATCCTTAGATTCAGGTATCATAATGATCTCCAATTAAAAAAAAAATTCATCCAGACACAGCAAAACACTAAAAATAAAGAGATCTTAAGAACAAGCAGAGAATGACACCAAAGGCACAGGCAGCAGAAGACAAAACAGACAAACAGAACTTCATGAAAAATTTAAAATTCTGCGCATCAAAAGACACTATCCACAAAGTAACAAAGCAACCCACAGAACAGGAGAAAATATGTGTAAATCATACATCCAACAAGGGATCAACATCCAGAATATGCAGAGAACTCTTAAAACTCAACAACCAAAAAAAGAAAAAAAAAAACAGCCAAACAACCCGATTCCAAAATGGGCGAAGGACTTGAATAGACTTTCTTCCAAAGAATATGTACAAAAGGCCAACAAGTACATGAAAAGATACTCAACATCACTAATCATTAGAAAAAGGCAAAATAAAATCACAGTGAGGTTCTATCTCACACCCATTAGAATGGCTACCCTCAAAACAAGAAGCGTTGACAAGGATGTACAGAAGTCGAGACTTTTGTACACTGCCAGTGGGGATATAAAATGGTACAGCTAGTGTGGAATTTAAACAGTATGGAAGTCCTGAAAAAATTCAAACTAGAATTACCAGGTGATCCAGAAATTCCACTTCTGGATATATACTCGAAAAAACTGAAAGCAGGGTCTCAAAGAGATATTTGTACACCCATGTTCACAGCAGCATTATTTACAACACCTAAAATTTGGAAGTAACCCAAGTATCCATAGAGAGATGAATGGATGAGTAAAATATGCTACCTATACACATACAATGGAATATTATTCGACCTTAAAAAAGAAGAAAATAATGACACGTACTCTAACATGGATGAACTCTGAGGACACTGTGCTTAGTGAAATAAGCCCATCACATAAAGACAAATACTGTATGATTCTATGATTTATATGACTACTTAGAGTAATCAAAATCATAGAGACAGAAAGTAGAATGGTGGCTGTCAGGGGCTGGAGAAGGGGAAAATGGGTGCAGAGTTTCAGATTTCAAGACGAAGAGTTCTGGAGATGGTGGTGATGATTGCACAACAATATGAATGTACTTAACGACACTGAACTGTATCCTTTAAAATGGTTAACACAGTAAACTTTATGTTATGTGTATTTTACTACAATTTTTTAAAACTGGGGAAAAGAACACAGAGAGAAAAACAGATTATCTACAAGCAAATGACAATTAGACTGCAGAAGACTTCTCAGCAGCAGTAAAAGCAAAAACACGGTGAAGTGATATCCTCAAGGTGTTAAGGGAAAATAATAGCAAACTAGAATTCTAAACTATTTTAGAATAGTTTTCACCTAAAAATAAGCGTGAAATAAAAGACACTTTCAGTGAGTTTACCTTCAACAGACATTCAATAAAGAGGCATCCAAAGGATATACTTCAGGAAAATGGAAAACTAAACTGAAAATGCAAAAGAAATTCAAGGAAGAGAAATAAAAAAGGTACGAGTATATACAAACATACATCATCTGTATGATAGTTATACTGAATAATTTCAGAAGATGAAGAAAGTGGGGGGAAGAACAGGAGGAAATATGCCTGGACAACAATAATATAAGAAGGGAGGCATTTGATCAGAATTAAAGGGCCTTGTGCTGTTTAGAAAATACTGTGTTAAATTAAATATGCTCACTAAAAATGTAAAGGCAACCACTTAAAGTATAAAGGAATTATCAAAAGCTGGTAGGATAGAAAAACAGAAGCAGCACAGAAAAAGCAATATAAATGGATGGTAGAAAGAAATGCAAATACATAAATAAACTCGTTAGTCAAAAAGATTGTCACATTGGGTTTAAAATAAACACTAAAATGGAAAACAAAATCCAACTGCTCTTTGCAGTATCTAACACATACCTCCACAGAAAGTAACAGAATGAAAAAAGACAATGTGACTCTATAAACACACAAAGGGTCTTCACAGTAAGAGCATTATAGAGGATAAAGAGGATATAACGATTAAAGGTTCTTTTCAGCAGGAAGACACAAATATTCTAAATTTGAATGTATTTTATAACAGTTCACAAATGTATAAAGAGAAAAAAGACAAATTTACAAGGAGAAACTGAGAAATCTACAACTATAAAAGAGATTTTAACATACACCTCTCAGTAATGATGAGTCGAACAGACAAAATAAGAAAGTCAGTAAGGGTATACACAAAATTTCATCAACACAATTAGTAAGTGTGGTCTAAGAGACATATGTACCAACCTGCCCCCAAAATGGGAGAATACACATTGTTTTCCAAAGAATTCTCTTCAAAACAATGCCTCATTTGATGAGCTCAGTATAACCCTTACACCAAAGCCAGATAATAGGAACAATATGTTAAACTACAGTTTAACTTACGTACAGCAACAAAATCAATACAGAAAAACACAAAAATCAATAAACACTAGGAGGATTACAAGGGTAAAGAAAGTCCAATAGTAGGAAAGATTAAATAATAATAAATTACAAGAAATGTATAAAAACTTGTATGAGGGAATTGAAAACATATGTCTACACAAAAGCCTGCGCACAAATGTTCATAGCAACATTATTATAATAGCCAAAAAGCGTAAACAAACTCAGTGTCTACCAACTGATGAATGGATAAATAAAAAGGACTATATCTATACAACGGAATGCATATTATTTGGCAATAAAAAGGAGATGAAGTATTGTTACGTTACACTATGTATAAACCTAGAAAATATTACACTAAGTGAAAGAAGGCAGTCACAAAATGCCACATGTTGTATGATTTAATTTAAATATGATTTAGATATTATACATGAATAGTTCATTTATATGAACTATTCAGAGGAGGCAAATCCAAAGAAACATAAAGTAAATTAGTAGTTGCCCAGGGCTGGAGGGAGAAGGGAATGAGGAGTGACTGCTAAAGGGCACAGGTTTCTCTTCGGGTTACTGGGAATGTTCTGGAATTAGGTGGTGGTGATGGCTGCACATCTCTGTGAATATATCAAAAACCACCAAATCATATACTTTAAAAGGTGAATTTTATGACAATTATAATGCAATAAAGCTTTTTAAAAAAAAAACAAGGAAATTTTTCAATACTAAAGAAGATTTGAACAACAGAAAGCATACCCTGTTCTTGGATAAGACAATTGAACATTATAAGGATATAAATTCTTCCTAAGTTAATTTATAAATTCAATGTAATCCCAATAAAAATACTAACAACCCATTTTATAGAGTTAGACAAGTTGATATTAAAGTTGACATAGAGGGACTTCCCTGGTGGCGCAGTGGATAAGAATCCACCTGCCAATGCAGGGGACACAGGTTTGAGCCCTGGTCCGGGAAGATCCCACATGCCATGGAGCAACTAAGCCCATGCACCACAACTATTGAGCCTGTGTGCCACAACTACTGAAGCCCACGCGCCTAGAACCCATGCTCCGCAACAAGAGAAGCCACCGCAATGAGAAGCCCGCGCACCGCAACAAAGAGTAGCCCCCGCTAGCCACAACTAGAGAAAGCCCACGCGCAGCAACGAAGACCCAACACAGCCAAATAAATAAATAAATAATTTTTAAAAAATTTTTAAAAATAAAGTTGACATAGAAAACAAACATGCAAGAATAACTAGGAAAGTACTGGAAAAGAAAAACTATGAATGGAAAATAACCTTACCAGATATTAAAATATGCTATACAGCCTCTATAATTAAAACACTGTGGTACAGATGCACGAATAGGCCAGTAGACCAGTGGACAGAATAGAAAGTACAGAATTAGACCTAAATACAAATGGAAATTTAGTATATGACAAAGTTGGCATCCCCAATCATTGGGTAAAGATGGACTCTTTTCAGATTTTTTAAACATTGTGGTAAAATACACGTAACATAAAGTTTACTATCTTAACCATTTTTCAGTTTAGAGTTCACCAGCATCAAGTACATTGACACTGCAGTATAACCAACCTCCAGATCTCTCTTCATCGTGAAAGACTGCAACTACATAATCATTAAACAATAGCTCCACATTCACCCCTCCCCCTAGCCCTTGACAACCACCATTCTGCTTTGTCTCTCTGTGTTTGACTGCTCTAAGTACTTCATATAAATGGAATCATACAGTATTTGTCTTTTTGTCACTGGCTTATTTCACTTAACAAGTTCCCAGGGTTCATCCATGTTATAGCATGTGTAAGAATTTTCTTCCTTTTTAAGGTTAAACAATATTCCACTGTATGTATATACTACATTTTGCTAATCCATTCCTCTATTGATGGACACGTGGGTTGCTTCTATCTTCTATAAACATGGGTGTAAACATGAGTGTACAAATATCTCTTTGAGGCTCTGCTTTCAATTCTTTTGAGTATTATATCCAGAAGTGGAATTGCTGGATCACATAGTAATTCTACTTTGAATTTTTTGAGGAACGTCTATACTGTTTTCAACACTGGCTGTACCATTTTATAAATTTTACCACCGACAGGGTAAGGGTTTCAATTTCTCCAACCAAGGTTCCAATCCTCACCAACACTTGTTATTTTGTTTTATTGGTTTTTTTTTTTATAGGCGTCATCCTAATAGGTATGAGGTGGTATCTCACTGCGTTGTTTTTTTTTGTTTGTTTGTTTTGGGGGGTACGCAGGTCTCTCACTGTTGTGGCCTCTCCTGTTGCGGAGCACAGGCTCCGGACGCACAGGCTCAGCGGCCATGGCTCACGGGCCCAGCCGCTCCGCGGCATGTCGGATCTTCCCGGACCAGGGCACGAACCCGTGTCCCCTGCATCGACAGGCGGACTTCTCAACCACTGCGCCACCAGGGAAGCCCCTCACTGCGGGTTTTTTTTTTTTTTTTTTTTTTTTTTTTGCGGTACGCGGGCCTCTCACTGTTCTGGCCTCTCCCGTTGCGGAGCACAGGCTCCGGACGCGCAGGCTCAGCGGCCATGGCTCTCGGGCCCAGCCGCTCCGCGGCATGTGGGATCTTCCCGGACCGGGGCACAAACCCTTGTCCCCTGCATCAGCAGGCGGACTCTCAACCACTGCGCCACCAGGGAAGCCCTCTCACTGCGGTTTTGACTTGCATTTCCCTAATGATTAGTGGATGTTAAACATCTTTTCACGTGCTTTTTGGCCATTTGTATATCTTCTTTGGAGAAATGTCTATTCAAGTCTTTTACCAATTTTTTTTTTTTTGGCTGTGTTGGGTCTTCATTGCTGCACACAGGCTTTCTCTAGTTGCAGCGAGCGGCGGGGGCTACTCCTCGTCGTAGTGCATGGGCTTCTCACTGCTGTCGCTTCTCTTGTTGCAGAGCACAGGCTCTAGGCATGCGGCCTCCAGTAGCTGTGGCACTCGGGCCCTGGGGGGTGCGGGCTTCAGTAGTTGTGGCACAGGCTCAGTAGTTGTGGCTCTCGGGCTCTAGAGCGCAGGCTCAGAAGTTGTGGTGCACGGGCTTAGTTGCTCCACAGCATCTGGGATCTTCCCGGACCAGGGATCGAACCCATGTCCCCTGCACTGGCAGGCGGATTCTTAAGCACTGCACCACCAGGGAAGTCCTTTTGCCAATTTTTGAATCAAGTTGTTTGGGTTCTGGTAGAAGTTCTTTATATATTCTAGATATTAACGCCTTATGAGACATATGATTTGCAAATATTTTCTCCCATACCATAGGCTGCCTTTCACCCTTAATGGTGTCTTTTGATGCAGACATTTTTAATTCTGATGTAGTCCAATTTATCTATTTTTACTTTTCTTACCTGTGCTTTTGGTATCATGTCCAAGAAATGACTGCCAAATCCAACATCATAAAGATTCTTACCTATGTTTTCTTCTAAGAATTTAATACTTTTAGCTCTTAAGTTTAGGTCTTTGATTCATTTTGAGTTAATTGTCATATATGGTATAAAGGCCCAATTTTTTTTTTTTTTTCACATGGATATCCAGTTTCCCCAACATCATTTGTTGAAAATACCACCCTTTCCCCATTGAATGGTCTTGGCACCCTTGTCAAAAATAACTTGCCCATATATGCAAGGGTTTATTCTGGGCTATTATATTCTGCTGATTTTTATGTCTGTCTTTATGCTAGTACCACATTGCTTGATTACTGTAGCTTTGTAATAAGTAGTGAAATTGGGAAGTCTGAGTCCGCCAGCTTTGTTCCCTTTCAGGATTATTTTGGCTATGTGAGGTCCCTTGAAATTCTATATGAATTTTAGAATGGATTTTTGTTTCTGTTAAAAAAAAGAAATTGGGATTTTGATAAAGATTGCACTGAATTGGTACATCACTTTGTGTGGTATTGACATTTTAGCAATATTAAGTCTGCCAGTCTAGGAACACAAGTTGTCTATTTATTTGTGTCTTCTTTAATTTCAGCAATGTTTTGTAATTTTCCATGTACCAGTGTTTTGCCTCCTTGATTAAGTTTATTCCTAAAGTATTTTCTTCCTTTTTCTTTTTCATGCTATCCTGAACAGAATTGTTTTCTTAATTTCCCCTTTGGATTGTTCACTACGTTAGTGTGTAAAAATGCAACTGATTCTTTTGTGTTGATTTTTTTATCCTGCAACTTTGCTGAATTTGTTCATTAATTCTAATAGGTTTGGGTATGTAGAATCTTTAGGGTTTTCTACATATAAAGATCATATTGTCTGCCAGTGGAGAAAATTTTGCTTCTTCCTTTCCAATTCAGATGTCTTTTACTTCTTTTTCCTGACTAATTGCTCCAGTTAGGACTTCCAGTACTATGTTAAATAGAGTGGTGACTGCAGACATCCTTGTCTTGTTCGTGAACTTGAAGAAAAGCTTTCAGTCTTTCACAACTCAGTGTGATGTTAGCTGTGGGCTTCTCCTATAGGGCCTTTTTACATGTTGAGGGAGTTCCTTCTATTCCTAGTTTGTTGAGTGTTTTTATCATAAAGGGTGTTGAATTTAGTCAAATACTTTTCGGTATCAACTGAAAAGATGAACTTTTTAATAAATGGTGCTGGGCAGTCATTCTGAAAAAGATAAAATTAGATCCATATCTCACACCATACACACAAATAAACTCCAAAAGGATTAGAGATCAAGATTTAAAAAATGAAAGTGGGCATCCATCAACTTAACCAAGGTAAACAAGGTTAAACAAGGTAAATATCACCAATGATAAAACATATTGACATGACGAAGCCCTTGATGAGCTCTGTGAAAGACAGACACATCACTTTTTGTGGTATTTTTAGTAAAAAGGCATAACCATACTCCAATCATGAGACAACACTGGACAAAGTCAAATAAAGGATATTCTGGAAAATATATGATCGGTACTCTTCAAAAGTGTCAAGGTCATGTAACAAAGAAAAACTGAAGGCTGTTAGAGAATAGAAAATACTAAGGAGAAACAACTAAATGCAATGTGGGAGCCTAGACAGGATCCTGGAACAGAAAAATGTCATTACAGAAAAAAATGATGAAATTCAAATTAAGGTCTGTAGTTTAGTTAATAATATTGTCCTGATGTTAGTTTCTTGCTCCTGATAATTATGCAATGGTTATGAAAAGGTTAACATTAGGAAGTTGTATCTTTCCTGTAAGTCTAAAATTAGTTTAACGTAAAAAAGTTTAAAAAAAAGAAATACAGCAATAATTATACCACTAAGAGTGATAACCATCAAAAGAACTAAAAGCAGATATGGTTAAAGGTAGTTTTACTAATTCGTGCTGTTAGAAATCAAGATAGTTCCCCTTGGGGAAGAGGTGTTCGTGACTGGAAACGGCAGTAGGGTGCTGTTGATCGTCTGTTTCTGGATCTAGGGTGCTAGTTACACTGATGTGTTATTTAGTTAGTGAAAATGTGTCCAATTTTAGGTATCTATCATCTTTCAGTAAAAAAGCAGTTTTTAAAAACATAGTTTTACCTCTGGATAGTGAGATGAAAAATATGAAGAAGATTCTTTTTCAGAAAATTTTAAATCGGTAACTGCCAAATATTAATACAAGAAGTCAGAAAGGCAAGCATGAGACCCTAAGCCCAGAAGAATATAGAAAGCACAACTGGTCTATTTTATTTCCCCGTCGTCAGCAACTGATCTCCTATATTCCTCTTGAGAAAAAGTGGGATTTGTGCAAGATAACCAAGAGCTAAGACTAAGAGTAGATATAACAGGGGGTATCGGGCCTCCCTGGTGGGGCAGTGGTTGAGAATCTGCCTGCTAATGCAGGGGACACGGGTTCGAGCCCTGGTCTGGGAGGATCCCACATGCCGCAGAGCAACTAGGCCCGTGAGCCACAACTACTGAGCCTGCGCGTCTGGAGCCTGTGCTCCGCAGCAAGAGAGGCCGCGACGGTGAGAGACCCGCGCACCGCAATGAAGAGTGGCCCCCGCTTGCCACAACTAGAGGAAGCCCTCGCACAGAAACAAAGACCCAACACAGCAAAAATAAATTAATTAATTAACAGGGAGTATCTTCAAGGGAACTATCAGACACAACAAGATTCACACAGTAAGCACTAGATAATGTAAACTGTGAGAGAGCTTCTGATATCGGACATAAAAATTTTACCAAACACACACTGGTTACTTAAGATAGATGTAGATTCAATGTGAAAAATCCATCTAGTAGTTGCTAGTAGTCACAACATGAAAAAATGCTTCATATTGTTACAGAAAGTCTAAAATATAACTAGATGGTGATCTGAGAATTACTCTACCCTTGATATAATTAGGATAATAAAAAACAGTCAGAAAAAGGTTTACACAAATTACTAAGTCAAACGAGTGTCATAGTTCCCTGTTTCCACTCAAGGTCAATCTGAGTCAAAGTGTTTCTTTCCGGGGTGAGTACTGGAGTGAATTTTACACAAACAGGAAGAGGTATTAAATAAGTCAGAGGCTTTTGACCCTAAGATAATACCTAACTAGACAGTCTGAGCTCTATGCTACAGTTGATCAGAATGCTTCAATATATACCTAGAGTTAAACGTGAAGAGGAAAAAAAAAAAATCCTTCTGTACAATATTTTCTACTTTGGTGAAAAGATATGTACTATCATTCTTATTTTCAAGATCAGCTTGGTGCTTTGTGACCACCTAGAGGGGTGGGATAGGGAGGGTGGGAGGGAGATGCAAGAGGGAGGAGATATGGGAATATATGTATATGTAGCGCTGATTCACTTTGTTACACAGCAGAAACTAACACACCATTGTAAAGCAATTATACGCCAATAAAGATGTTTAAAAACACCAACAAAACACATTCCTTGTTGCATAGTCAATTCACCAGGCATATCCACAGCCCTGTTGATAACAGCATCATTACCCACTGCTTTTTTTGACTATGAAATACATGCGCTCCTGCTCTGTGACGAACAATAAACACTGCCCCTATTATTTGCTATTATATTTTTATTTTTCTTACTTTTCAGAACACTTTTAGCCTTTTTCTCTTCTTTCGTCACAACTTTAAGATTTTACATCATTTCATAATACCCAACTTTTTTTCTTTTAGCCCATACATATTTAATTTTTAAACAAGTCAAAAGGACACGTAGCATATAACATAGGCATTAAGATAAATTAAAAATTTATGTTACAAAGGAGTTAGGTTAACGTCTTATCTAAGCATGTCCTTGTTTCTATTCACAGTAAACCAGTCACTATAACATATTCACAGTCATAATCAGGATTTAACCAATTAACTGAAATACAGCTGAAATGAAGATATCACAACATTATACAGAAATGGTCTATTTTTAAATTATAGTAAACAGTGATGCTAGAGAAAGGATGATCAATCAAAAACGGTGGCTAATTTTCAAATCACTTACTTATATTAGGATCAATTCACAATGCTCTAGGAAAAACAGAAACTATACTGGAAAGACTCAACTAAGAAGACCCTATAAAGATGTCTGGGTTCTTGCATTAATGTTGAAGGTCTATTTTATTTTATTATTATTTTTGCAAAACTTTTATTTATTTACTTATTTATTTATTTATTTATTTATTTAGCTGGGTGATCAGAGTGACTTTTTTTTTTTTGCGGTACGCGGGCCTCTCACTGCTGCGGCCTCTCCCGTTGAGGAGCACACGCTCCGGACGCGCAGGCTCAGCGGCCATGGCTCACGGGCGCAGCCGCTCCGCGGCATGTGGGATCTTCCCGGACCAGGGCACGAACCTGTCTCCCCTGCATCGGCAGGCGGACCCTCAACCACTGCGCCACAAGGGAAGCCCAACTTTTTTTTTTTAACATAAGTATAGGTAATTTACAAGATTGTGCTAATATCTGCTGTACAGCCAAATACGGAAGAAAAGGCCTAAACATTTCAGTGACGTAATATAGTGGAGTGGCTAGCACTACAGTCAGACAGATTCATGTTCGAGCCCCAGCTCTGCCATCACTCTTTCTAATCCCAGTAAAACAATTTATGTCCTCACCTATAAAATGAAAAACAATTAAACCTATCTCACACACTGCTGGGCAGGACTACATGAGGTCCTCATCACATTGTCAGTGTTCGCAAAGTAAGCCATTAAAATTCATAATGAATACAAAGCTTTCAGATTTTGGATCTTTATTTTCTCACTTAATCCTAGAAAATATGTTGTGGTCTTTTACATTTTGTAGGTTATGAAAGAACAGCCTTGTAAACAGGATTTCACTTTTTTCAATGAGCTGCTTATATTAGAATCTCTTATTTTCTTTACTTACTATGATCTTTCTCATTTCACTTGAAATTACTTTCTTTTATTGGGAAGAAGGGTTTTGTAGGTAGTGACCCCTTTCTAAAAAGTCTTTTCCTTAGCATTAGTTTCACATGCTTTTGCTTAGTATTTCAGTTTCTTCAAATTTATTCCTATTTTATGTCGCTTATATCAAGAGAAGAAATTCAATTGTCTTGAACATTTCCCCCAGAGTGTAACTTCAATTAGCCTATGAAATTAATAACTCGGAACAGATCTTAGAGTTATAGTATCTAATAGTCCAGATTACCCCAAGAATACTGCTGGATCTGATATAATAACAATAAAAGAAAATAATTTGACTTGGGAAGAAGGAATATTTTAAGTTCTTTCAGAAAGAGCTCATTTATAAGAAATATTTAGCTGCTTTTACACTGTAATTAACTAGTTTACTAATTAATTAAGTTAGCAAGTATTTGCTCAAATGTTAAGGTCAATGGAAGAAGTTACGGCGTTTTTCACAAAGATTTTCAGTGTATGTTTCTCAGAATGTCTCCACAGGTAATATATTCTGTTACCTTTGAACACTGATGTGTTCAACTCAAAAATACATAATCACGGGGCTTTCCTGGTGGCGCAGTGGTTAAGAATCTGCCTGCCAATACAGGGGACATGGGTTCGAGCCCAGGAAGATCCCACATGCCGCGGAGCAACTAAGCCCGTGCACCACAACTACTGAGCCTGTGCTCTAGAGCCCACGAGCTACAACTACTGAAGTCTGCGCACCTAGAGCCCGTGCTCCACAACAAGAGAAGCCACCGCAATAAGCAGCCCGTGCACCGCAATGCAGGGGACACAGGTTCGAGCCCTGGTCTGGGAGGATCCCACATGCCGCGGAGCAACTAAGCCTGTGCGCCACAACTACTGAGCCCGTGCACCACAACTACTGAAGCCCGCGCGTCTAGAGCCTGTGCTCCTCAACAAGAGAAGCCACTGCAATGAGAAGCATGTACAGAAGTTGTTAAGAGAGGAAATCCTAAGAGCTGTCATCACAAGGAGAACAATATTTTTCTGGTTCTTTAGTTTTGTATCTGTATGAGATGATGGATATTCACTAGGCTTATTGTGATAATCCCTTCACGATGTATGTAGAAAAATCATCATGCTGTCCACCGAAACTTCTGCAGTGCTTTTGACAGCTATATCTCAATAAAACTGGAAGAAAAAGAACATATGCAACTAACAAATAGCAGTCAATAAAATCATTTCTAGGCTAAAGAAAGTTTGGAAAAACTGTTAGATAAATGATTCTGCACTAATTGATACATTTTAAGCTACAAAGTCTTTACAAGTAGGAATATTTTGTGAGCATAGTGATTATGTATTTTTTTTTTTAATTTATTTATTTTTGCCTGCGTTGGGTCTTTGTTGCTGCGCGTGGGCTTTCTCTAGTTGTGGCGAGCAGGGGCTACTCTTCGTTGTGGTGTGCAGGCTTCTCACTGCGGTGGCTTCTCTTGTTGCGGAGCACGGGCTCTAGGTGCACAGTCTTCAGTAGTTGTGGCACACGGGCTCAGGAGTTGTGGCTCGCTGGCTCTAGAGAGCAGGCTTCAGTAGCTGTGGCACACGGGCTTAGCTGCTCAGTGGCATGTGGGATCTTCCCAGCCCAGGGATCGAACCCGTGTCCCCTGCATTGGCAGGCGGACTCTTAACCACTGTGCCACCAGGGAAGTCCCAGAACGGAGTCGTAACCACTGGATCGCCAGGCAGGTCCCACAAACTCATTCTTTAACAACAACATACTTGGTTCTTTTCAAAATAAAACGGAATCTGTTACGTAAACTTATTATGCTTTTGAGTATTAAAGAAAAAAAAAAGAAAGATTTCTCTTTTCCAAATACTTTCCCCTATTCTATCTTTCCCTGCACTTAGAATTCTTCAAGGGCTGAGGCCATGTCATGCTCTTCTGTCAGTTCAGTGGCTCACACATTGCCTGTAAGATAGTAAGCGCTCCGTATCTGTCAGCTGAGTGACTCACACACAGACCAGCTGCTGAGGAATCACCACTGCTCCATGCCTACTATCTGGCTGATGGTTCATATCATCTCTAAGAATAAGTAAGGTAAAAAATAAAGAGGGCGGGGGAGGCTTGAATTTAAAAGGCTAGTAAACAGAATAAGGGAGTTGGAAAGTAGTCAAAAATTAAAATCTTATTAGATCATTAAACATTTTTCCAGTGGGGAAGAAAATACTTTAAAGAAATACATGCATTTTAAAAACAGGGACTTCCCTGGTGGAGCAGTGGTTAAGAATCCGCCTGCCGATCCAGGGGACTCGGGTTTGAGCCCTGGTCCGGGAAGATCCCGCATGCGGAGCAACTAAGCCAGTGCGCCACAACTACTGAGCCTGTGTTCTAGAGCCCGCGAGCCACAACTACTGAGCCCACGTGCCACAACAACTGAAGCCCGCGTGCCTAGAGCCCGTGCTCCACAACAAGAGGAGCCACAGCAATGAGAAGCCCGCGCACTGCAACGAAAAGTGACCCCCCACTCGCCACAACTAGAGAAAGCCCACGCACGGCAACAAAGACCCACGCAGCCAAAAGCTAATTAATTAATTTAAGGAAAAAACATGAAGGACGTCTCTAGTGGTCCAGTGGTTAAGACTCCACTTTTCCACTGCAGAGGGCACGGGTCTGGGAGCTAAGATCCTGCATGCTGAGCAGTCCAGCAAAAAAACAAAACAAAACAAAAAAGATGATTCTGGCTGCAATGCTTAAGGACTGGAGACAGAAAAAGATCAAAGAAGGAAGGTCAAAAGGAAGCTATTATTGTAGAGAAAAGGAATGGAGGCCCAGACTATGGTAACAACAGTAGGAATGGCAAGAAATGGACATGGATTACCTTTTTGCTTCAGGTATCTCTGTCAAGAAAAATTCTCTTCCGATTGGATGGGGTTAAACGAGCATCGGTATCTTGCACAAAATGTGCATTTAATAAATTTAATCAATGAATTAATGGAAACCAAAGCTCAATATAGATGAGAAGATTCTAAAGAGAGTTCCTAACTGCTCTAAGGAAACCTTCAACAAGGTGTATCACTCCCGATGAAATGTCCATGCAGCTGCTAGGGAAAGGGGATCCTGCCAACTACTGATCACCGAAGTTAAATGTAACTCTAGACAAGATTTTAGAGCCATTACTGAGAGAAGTCTATGAACACAGAAAAAGCAATAACCAACCTATGCTCCTGGAAATCAGTGTAGTTTCATTAAGGATGAGTAATGACAGATTAATGCTCTTTTTTTTTTTGACAGTTATTAAACAGATAGGATTTTTTTAATGAAGTATATATAAAGTTACCTGGGTTTTAGGAAGGCAATTGTTAAAGTTCCTTATATTTTCCTTGTGAAAACCTAAAATTATTTGAGGTAGATAATGATAAATTAGCTGGATTTCTAATTAGCTGAACAACTTGAATCAAAGAATTAACAGGTTTTTAAAAATCAGCATTATGAGGTCTCTAGCAGGGTAAGAGCTCTGCTCCTAGGCCCATCTAGTCAACATTTTAATAATATTTGCATGAAGGCTATGTCAGCATTATCAAAACTACAGTTTATCAAATCTATGGATAAACAAATAAACTTTTTTATTGAATGACCAAATCAAGACTTTTTCTTTTTTTAGAGTCAACATACTGGAACCAATCTGACAAGATAAAATTTAATCGGGATAAATATGAAGTCCTACCAAAAAATATTCTATTAAAGAACTGGGAGAGCATGGACAAAACAACTCAAGAATGTTAGGTGACTACAAAATCAATAATGGGTAATGCACATAGCACTTAAATGCCAGGGACTGTTCTAAATGCTTTACATATATGCATTCATTTATTCCTTAGAAGAACCCTATCAGATAGGTACTATGATAAACCCCATTTTACAGATGAGAAAACTGAGGCCCCAAAATGTTTACATAATTTACTCAAGGTCACCCAGCTGATAAACTGTAGAACCAGGATTTAAACCCAGGCAGGCTAGCCCCAGAGTTCGCCTTCTTGACAGGACATGATTGTAAATTAACAGTGCCACATGATTGCCAAAGAAGCAAGTCTACCCTTCATCTTAAATCAGAGAGGTAACTTACGGTCTTCTCTACTGGTTAATATCTAATTATGGGTACTACACTTTTAAGAAGAATATGGACGAACTGACACAAACCCACAAATGAGCCATAAGTAATTTGAGGAGGTGCAAATCAAAACAACAAAATCATTAGAGGAGGTTAAAGACTGAGAATATTTTGTCTAGAAAAGAAACGAATCAGGAGAGTATAGGAAGTATCTTCAAATATTTGAAAACCCACTACAGAGGGGACAGAACTAAAACCAGTGAAGATATAACTTCTAGTTCAGTAAAAGAAATAATTTTATAAAAATTAGAGTTGTCCAAATATCTTTGCCTCAGAAACTATGAATCCTCTCTCCAGAAAAATATACAAATGCACATAAAATTTCCAAGGGTTCACAAATCTACTTTTAATGTATTCATGCCCCATCCTTAGAATCATTTATCCTAAATTAAAACAGAAAAGATTCAAGTATGAAGAGGCAAATATATTTAATAATCTTTAAAACTGATTACAGCTTAAAACTTTATGATCTAAAAAGCACTGAACTTCATGCTTTCTAGTTTCCTCTAAGACACATTAAGATACATGTTACAATAAGAGCTTAAAATATGATGACAGGTTCAGAAAAAAAGTGAAATCAAGTTTGCCAAGCGACAATGTAAACTGACTATAAGTAAGTTCTGACTGTAAGAAATAATGGCTTACTATTTCATCTTTAAAAGAAAC
The DNA here is from genome assembly GCF_951394435.1 of Stenella coeruleoalba. Taxonomy (NCBI): domain Eukaryota; kingdom Metazoa; phylum Chordata; class Mammalia; order Artiodactyla; family Delphinidae; genus Stenella; species Stenella coeruleoalba. The sequence goes on along the minus strand of NC_137150.1, from coordinate 25,267,775 downwards.
ATACCTAATTTTAAAGATTAAAAGATGAGGTGCTAATATACTACTCAATAACTAATATTTAATGCCCAAATTAGAAAGTTTCCCCCTCTGCCTTTAAGACTTCATCTTAAACTCTCCCTTCTCATCTTTTAGTCCCGATTAATTGTTAAGGCTGACAAACTAAGAAACAATGGACTAGAAGTCAGAATACTAGGTTCTACTTCACTATTTTTGTCATGAATTTAATTTTGGCTTAGTCTGTTTCCTCACCACATTCTACGAACTTTCATATACCTAAATAGCCTTTAAAAATGGTGAAGTCCATATTAACAAATTGAAGGAGAAAAACCATATGATCATCTCAATAGATGCAGAGAAAGCTTTGGACAAAATTCAACATCCATTTATGATAAAAACCCTGCAGAAAGTAGGCATAGAGGAAACTTTCCTCAACATAATAAAGGCCATATATGACAAACCCACAGCCAACATCATCCTCAATGGTGAAAAACTGAAACCATTTCCACTAAGATCAGGAACAAGACAAGGTTGTCCACTCCCACCACTATTATTCAACATAGTTTTGGAAGTTTTAGCCACAGCAATCAGAGAAGAAAAAGAAATAAAAGGAATCCAAATTGGAAAAGAAGAAGTAAAGCTGTCACTGTTTGCAGATGACATGATACTATACATAGAGAATCCTAAAGATGCCACCAGAAAACTACTAGAGCTAATCAATGAATTTGGTAAAGTAGCAGGATACAAAATTAATGCACAGAAATCTCCGGCATTCCTACACACTAATGATGAAAAATCTGAAAGTGAAATTAAGAAAACACTCCCATTTACCACTGCACCAAAAAGAATAAAATATCTAGGAATAAACCTACCTAAGGAGACAAAAGACCTGTATGCAGAAAATTATAAGACACTGATGAAAGAAATTAAAGATGATACAAATCGATGGAGAGATATACCATGTTCTTGGATTGGAAGAATCAACATTGTGAAAATGACTCTACTACCCAAAGCAATCTACAGATTTAATGCAATCCCTATCAAACTACCACTGGCATTTTTCACAGAACTAGAATAAAAATTTTCAGAATTTATATGGAAACACAAAAGACCCCGAATAGCCAAAGCAGTCTTGAGAACGAAAAATGGAGTTGGAGGAATCAGGCTCCCTGACTTCAGACTATACTACAAAGCTACAGTAATCAAGACAGTATGGTACTGGCACAAAAAAGTTGGGATTTCGCCAACGCGGCTCCCCAGCCGCCTCCGGGGCAGGCTACATAGATCAATGGAACAGGATAGAAAGCCCAGAGATAAACCCACGCACATACGGTCACCTTACCTTTGATAAAGGGGGCAAGAACATACAGTGGAGAAAAGACAGCCTCTTCAATAAGTAGTGCTGGGAAAACTGGACAGGTACATGTAAAAGTATGAAATTAGAACACTCCCTAACACCATACACAAAAATAAACTCAAAATGGATTAAAGACCTAAATGTAAGGCCAGACACTATCAAACTCTTAGAGGAAAACATAGGCAGAACACTCTATGACATAAATCACAGCAAGATCCTTTTTGACCCACCTCCTAGAGAAATGGAAATAAAACCAAAAATAAACAAATGGGATCTAATGAAACTTAAAAGCTTTTGCACAGCAAAGGAAACCATAAACAAGACCAAAAGACAACCCTCAGAATGGGAGAAAATATTTGCAAACGAAGCAACTGACAAAGGATTAATCTCCAAAATTTACAAGCAGCTCATGCAGCTCAATATCAAAAAAACGAACAAACCAATCCAAAAATGGGCAGAGACCTAAATAGACATTTCTCCAAAGAAGATATACAGATTGCCAACAAACACACGAAAGAATGCTCAACATCATTAATCATTAGAGAAATGCAAATCAAAACTACAATGAGAAATCATCTCACACCAGTCAGAATGGCCAACATCAAAAAATCTAGAAACAATAAATGCTGGAGAGGGTGTGGAGAAAAGGGAACCCTCTTGCACTGTTGGTGGGAATGTAAATTGATACAGTCACTGTGGAGAACAGTATGGAGGTTCCTTAAAAAACTACAAATAGAACTACCATATGACCCAGCAATCCCACTACTGGGCATATACCCTGAGAAAATCAGAATTCAAAAAGAGTCATGTACCAAAATGTTCACTGCAGCTCTATTTACAATAGCCAGGACATGGAAGCAACCTAAGTGTCCATCATCAGATGAATGGATAAAGATGATGTGGCACATATATACAATGGAATATTACTCAGCCATAAAAAGAAACAAAATTGAGTTATTTGTAGTGAGGTGGATGGACCTAGAGTCTGTCATACAGAGTGAAGTCAGAATGAGAAAAAGAAATACCGTATGCTAACACATATATATGGAATCCAAGAAAAAAAAAAGATCATAAAGAACCTAGGGGCAAGACAGGAATAAAGACACAGACCTACTAGAGAATGGACTTGAGGATATGGGGAGAGGGAAGGGTAAGCTGTGACAAAGTGAAAGAGTGGCATGGACATATATATACTACCAAACGTAAAATAGATGGCTAGTGGGAAGCAGCCACATAGCACAGGGAGATCAGCTCTTTGTGACCACCTAGAGGGGTGAGAGGGAGGGAGACACAAGAGGGAAGAGATATGGGAACATATGTATATGTATAACTGATTCACTTTGTTATAAAGCAGAAACTAACACACCATTGTAAAGCAATTATACTCCAATAAAGATGTTAAAAATAAATAAATAAAAATGGTGAAGTGCAACGTAAATATATGACTCATGCATTATGCATAAAACATAAAATATCAATAGCAAGAAAACAAAGCCTGTCTTTCTACAATGCTAAAAAAAAAAGCAAATGTATATTCACATTTCAATTCCTAATTACAAAAAGGAATCTTTGAATCCTTCAGGTTGTTTTAATGTATAATTTCCATCCACAAATGCTTTCCACATTAAGGATAAACATATCTGTGCACCCAATTTCAAGTTGTATTGAGGGGACATAGCTCACAGTTAAGAATTTGGGGTGCAAGGGAAAAACCTGAAGGTGCCAGTCGGAGGACACATTTCTAAGAGTTGGGGGGAAAAGTACATGATCACAAAATGGTAACGTGAAGTATTAAACGCTTGAAACTTCTGTTTTCCCTCTTAATTAAACAACTAGACATAAACAGAACTCCAAAATAAGAGTTTAATGAGTCTCGGGCCTTTATTAAATATAAGCACCACATTGCTGAAACTGCAACTGTACTGCCAGAACAGGGCTACAGACACCATGTCTGCCATGAGACTAGACTCTAGTTCCAGGCACAAGATGTTCTAATAAATAACAAATGCATCAAGAGCCAGCACAGAAGTGTGACAGAATCCGGGGTCTAGGCATTTGATTTTTCTCCGGGTGCTACTTGAGAATGGACACTGCCATTAAAGATTTATTACAGTAACAGGATAGTGATAAAGCTTTAGCTAAATTATAGGCCAACCAATGAAATGGAAAAGCAACATGCAATATCAGATCAACTAAATTATTTTCTGTATAATTTTGTACAGAGTTAGGGTCATGATTACACCGTACAGAGGACAGATGAATAACCTCGACTATACCTATTAGGTGAAGATGATTTCAAGCCATTAAGAGAAAAGAAAAGTGGCCCAGAAAAAAATTAGGCTATAGAAATCAAATGAAAAAACACAACACTAAGATTTGGGGGAGAAAGGGGAAGGAAGGGAATGAGCTACTGACTTACTAAAAAGAGAGCAAAGAAGTGGGACAGGGAGTCTGAGCCCTCAGAGCCAGAATGAGGAAAAGTATTCAAAGCCTCAAAGGGAGCTTCAGCAGTGAATACGGAAAGGGATGAGCCTGTTAACCATTTCAACGGAAAAAGAGAAACAATACGGGGAAGTTTTCTAAACCATCATTCACGGGGGTCAGTTAAATGCCTAACTCAAGCAGGGCAGGGCAATTAATAGGAGGTGAGCTTTGTTCCAAATGGTGACACCGATTAGTCCATTTCCTCCTGGCAACACCCTCAATAGGTGGATACTATTTTACAGATGAAGAAACTGAGACCACACAACGCCAGGTAACAGAGACTGGTACCAGAGACGGAGCACTCATCCCCTTAGTTGCACTGTCTCCCTGCAAGAGCCTATAAAAATCTTTACCCTTTTCTGTGGAGAGAGACCTTGGCTCTCCGGAATTTCTCAAAGGAGTCTGGGCCCCAAAAGTGACCCTCTACTTGAGAGAAAAGTTCCCTTATAGAGGCTACGAGGCTCTTCCAAGCGCACGAGGCTTTAGAACTCTGAAATACACCTGGTAGAGATGGAAAACCAGACACAGAAGCCATGCTTCTCCCCTGAAGATACCGAGAAAGTAGAAAGCAGCCCTTCCTCTCTTCCACGAGGCGTGACTCAGGGACGGTGCCTCCCCCAATTTGCTCTGTATGTCTGTGTGTGGCTGGGGGGCGGGGGGGGACCGGGGGGGGAGGGGCGGTCTCCGGTTTCCGACTCTCTTCCCCAGACATTCAAGGGTTACTCGGCCAGGCCTGGAAGAATGCGTGGGAATAAACAGATGGGACTCGGGGTGACAAGGGGACCCGGAGGCGCAGGGAGGGGAACTGGCCAGGAACACGCCGGGCCGGGTCCAGAGGCCCTCGGCACGGAGCCCGCGCCCGCACCCTGAACCTTACCGCCGCTTGGCTGCAGAAAACGAGGCGACCGCCCAGGGCTGTTCTTCGAGCCTGGGGCACGTCTTCGGGCGCCGCCGCTCCAGTGGCGCCCGCGGCTGGCGGCGGCCGGGTCCCGGCCGACTCGCACGCCCGGCAGGCTGGCGATCCGCGGCCTGCCCAGTCGAGGCCCTGGAGTTCGAGGCCCCGGGACGCCGACCGCGCGCGCGCCCCTGAGCCTGCCCAAAGAGGAAGGGTCAGGGCGCGCCCGCGTACCGAGCAGCGGCGGCGGCTGCAGCCGAGACCGCTGGCAGCTTCGTCCGCCCTCGCCCGGCCAAGCCACTGCCCCGCTTCCCCCGCGCGAGCTTTGGCGGCGGAGCAGCACGGTGAGCGCCGATTGGCCCTCGGGATGAATGTCGTACGGCACCTCTTCCCACGGATTGGCCAGGCCTGCGGTGCGTGCGAGGAGTAAACAAACCCCGCCCCGAGGCTTCCCAAAGAGAGGAGGGGGCCGCGAGGTGTAGCAGCGGGGCGTCAGGCGCTGTGCCGGGTCCCTGGGTTGTCCACTGGAGGTTCTCAGTGGGTCCCCCGCAGGGATCTCGCCAACGCGGCTCCCCAGCCGCCTCCGGGGCAGGCTACAGGCCTGAGGCCTAAAATTTATAGACACACCCTTCCCCGCCCCTTCCCCCGGCTTGGGTGGGAATCTTGACTTTTCCATCCACCCCCATCCCCCCGGGCCCAAGCAGGAAAACCCCCATCTCTCTTAGAAAAGGAGGAACTAGGTCATCCCTAGTTCCCAAGCACAACTCCGTCCCCAGTCACTTGATGGGTCACCTCCGGGGCAGCAGCATGGAGGGGCATGGGGACGAGTGATTGAGGCCACGTGTGGGGACGAGTGTGCGGTAGATTATTCAGACAGGGGTTAGAGACCGCTGGGCATGTGGCTTCTTCAGTACACAGGCAAGTAAGCTCCAAACCGGGCCAGGTCACCATGTCACGTGGAAGCTGAAGAGAAAATCGCAGCTCCCACCCCCCACATACCTGTCCATTTAGTTCAATATTAATACATTTTGTGCCTATCTGAAAACCATGTGTGAGCTTACATTTTAGTGGGGTGGGAAGGACAATATGCAAAAGAAATAAGCAAAATATAAGCTATGTTATAAGCTGGGACATGCTTTGGGGAAAATATGTAGCAGAGAAGGTGTTTGAGGGATGGCTTGACTTAAATAGAGTGCTCAGTGAAGGCAGCAGGAAAGGCGCCATTTAAATAAATGCCTAAAGGAACTGGGGGAGGTGAGAAAGCACCTTTGGACCTTTCTCTGGGGTGGAGTGGAGAGATAATTTCTGCATAATTGTACGTAGATAAAGTCCTAGGTGGTCAAGAATGCTGAATGCAGTCTCCTTGGACTCATTCTAAAATGCAAAAGCCCCAATGGAGTCACTACCTTGCATTTTGCAATAACAAATCAATAAGATTTATTTAGTTTCCACAGAAATTGTGTGGTTTCAACTTAAATACTTTTCAAACATCGTAAGCACAAAGATACAAAAATGAGGAAAACAGACGGAAACCTCCATCCTCAAGGAGCTCAGTCTATCAGGAGAGATGGATTGTTAATCACCTCAGGTCAAAGTGTAAACTGTCCAAGTAGAAGTAGATGCAGAGCTGTGCTTGGGCTAATGGGGGAGGGAGAAGCAGTGGATGTTATTAAGGAACTGTACCTCGGAATCTCTTTATCTATGAAGACAACTCAGTGCTAAATTTTGGAGTAAGGCTATGGCAATCAGGGATTCTCTAACCTCTTTGTAAATTGTTAAGGTGAGAGTCGGAAGATAATATTAAGTTAAACCACATGAAATTGTTAATATTTGGCAATTTTCATATGACTCGTAGAGTTAATATGAGGATTTTGCTATGCAATACATATAGTAAGTGTTCAATAAATAATGGTGATTATTATGATCATTTGATAATAGTGCTTTTGAAAAGAATGATTTAAAAGTCAATGTTTCATAACACCTTCCAACGCCTTGAAGTAAAATGGGCAGTGCAAGTTTCAAATTTTCCATATACTGGTTTGCTCTAGCTGTGAATTTCCATGACCTAATCAGGGTATGCTGTAAAAGACACAAAATGCTAGTTTCACGGCAGGCCAAGAAATTCAGAATAAGGAACAGCTTGGTTTTCAAGCCAAAAACTGAAAATTCCCCAGAACAGAATAAATTGTCAAGTTGCTTCAGGGAGGAAAATTCATGTAAATCAATTTTTCATTCCCACTCACAGTTCCAATTTAGCAATTTGCACAACAGTCAGCTTTCTCTCTTCCTTCTCATTTCCCCATTAAAAGATCTGATTTCCTTTGAAAAGGAAAATAAAGCTTCCACTATCTCCAAAGCAAGAGAGTAGATGTTTGAAACACGACAGAACACTTACTGATTTGGCGAACACTTACTGATTTGGCAAACACTTACTAAGCGCTTATTGTATGCCACCAACAGTGCTAGGCATTGGAAATACACACATAAATGTCCAAAGAGCTTTGTTCATGGGTGTTCCTTGTGCTTTGAACAATCCCCCAGTTCATCCACACCTCATCTACACATGCCTTCTCATCTAAGCTGAAACAACACTCTCTCCAGAAAAGCTTCCTCTGACTCCCCGTCTCCAGCTCTTGGCCCATAAAATTGTTTGTCTTTCTAACGTTCATCAAACTTCTGATTACTCATTTAGTACCTGTGTCCTGTTAGACTGTAAGCTCCCTGCGATTCGGATCTATGCCATTCTATTCACTACATTATCGTCGGTGCTTGAGGGAAGCTCAGTAAGTTTTTATTGAATGGATGAGTGTGCCACAGCCTAGCACGTTGGAAAGAGGAGACGAGCATAAATAAAGTCTCTACTTGTATATGCGGGGCAACAAACAGACGGCCATGAAAGAGACAGATCTGCTAAAATTAAACCTGAGGAATTTCCCTGTGCTGCCCCTCTCCTGAAGCTGGATGCTGTTTCTAGAGGCGTAGCTATAGTGCTCCTGGACCGATGTCTCTCAAACTTTAACATACCCGGGAATCACTTAGAGATCTTATTAAAATGCAGACTCTAGATCAGCAGGTCTGAGGTACCCCACCTCAGAGTGGGGGTAGAGTCTGCATTTCCAACGAACTCCCAACTGGTGATGCTGCTGCTTCAGCAAACACCACAGTTTGAGTGACAAGGACCTTAGTGACACCTTTTTACCATTCCCCAAAATCCATAGTTGTCTACACTTTTGTAGTTGCAGATGACTTTTTTAAAAATAAATTTATTATTTATTTATTTTATTTATTTATTTTTGGCTGCATTGGGTCTTTGTTGCTGCACGCGGGCTTTCTCTAGTTGTGAGGAGCAGGGGCTACTCTTCGCTGTGGTGCGCGGGCTTCTCATTGCAGTGGCTTCTCTTGTTGTGGAGCACGGGCTCTAGGCATGCAGGCTTCAGTAGCTGTGGCACGCGGGCTTAGCTGCTCCGCGGAATGTGGGACCAGGGCTCGAACCTGTGTCCCCTGCATTGGCAGGCGAATTCTTAACCACTGCACCACCAGGGAAATCCTGCAGATGACTTTCTAAAAAGCATCCTGATTTCACACCCAATCCATCCAGTGACGGACAAAAGAAATAACACTTAAGTGAAAAATGTGTTACAGCAAGGCCTTGTCTTCCAGAGACAGTTGTATTATGTGCAGTTTAGTCACATTAAACTGCAGAGTGGAATCAAAGCCTTGGAATTTCCTCAGTGAGGGACACAGCTTTCTCCTGAGTTCATTTCTGGAATGACTTTGTTCAGGCAGTGGAAAGATTACACAGCCACCATTAATAGAAGTAAACTTTTCTTAATATCAAACCTAAAATTATTTTAAGATAAATATCTTATTTATCCTAAAAATATAAATTATATGTGAGGTATAAGAAATAATGATAATATGATCTAGCAGTCCCACTCTTGGGCATATATCCAGACAAAACTATAATTCAAGAAGATACATGCACCCCTATGTTCATAGCAGCACTTATTTACAATAGCCAAGACATGGAAACAACCTAAATGTCCGTTGACAGAAGAATGGATAAAGAAGATGTGGTACATATATAACATAATGGAATATCACTCAGCCATAAAAAAGAATGAAATAATGCCATTTGGAGCAACATGGATGGACCTAGAGATTATCGTACTAAGTGAAGGAAGTCAGAGAGAAAGACAAATATCATATGACATCAATTATATGTGGAATCTAAAATATGACACAAAGGAACTTATCTACGAAACAGAAACAGATTCACAGACATAGAGAACAGACTTGCTTTTGCCAAGGGGAAGGGGGATGGGGGAGGGATGGAGTGGGAGGTTGGGATTAGCAGACGCAAACTATTACATCTGCTAACTAATACAGAGGAGCACATTTACACACTGGCTCCTGTCCCCATTGTTTAAACATTACCCATATGGTGTCAACTCTCTAGCATTCCAGGCTTGACCATGGGTGAAAAATGACAGAATGAGTTCAAATGAGTATTCCAAGCTGGGAGGCAGAGAAATCCCAGCTCATAAAACCAGAGATATGGTAAAGTAAGATGCTGTCAGGTTACACCTGGGCAGCTGGTTGCTACAACTGGAATCAAAAAATGGGCTAAGAGGATGTGAAGTGGGGCAAGAGATGACCAATACTGATATAAATAATTGGATAATAAATGGAGGACAGGCAACAACTCTTCCTTACAGTAGAATTCCATGCATAAATGTAAAGACATAATGGAAATAGAAAATCACCATTATTAGGCAAATATTACAGAAATGATTGTTGCAGACAGGAAGCATCCGGGGATACTAAAAACTAGTGAGTGAAAGTGTGATGGGAAACAGGATATTTACATGGTCTAAAAGTATCTCTTGTGTGGGATGAATTGGAAGATTGGGACTGATACATATACACCACTATATATAAAATAGATAACTAATGAGAACCTACTGTATAGCACAGGGAACTCTATTCAGTACTCTGCAATGACCTATATGGGAATAGAATCTAAAAAAGAGTGGATATATTTAAATGTATAAATGATTCACTTTGCTGTACAGCATAAACTAACACAACATTGTAAAGCAGCTATACTCCAACAAAAATTAAAAAAAAAAAGTATTTCCTCACAAGATACTTAACTACAAAGGGGAAAATAGTACTTTTATGATGGAAAAACCTGGCAGACACCCCTTTAATCAAAGGATCAAGGTTAACAACAATAATAAGACATATTGATGTCTTCCTGATAGACTGCACTAAGGCCACGGACATCACTTCTGCAGGATTCTAACAAAAATTCAGAACTTTAACCTAATCACAAGAAAATATCAGGCCAACCCAAATTGAGGGACATTCTATAAAATAACTGCCAATCTTCTTAAAAAATGTTAAGGTCATGAAAGAAAGACAGACTAGGGAACTATCACAGATTGGAGGAGAGTAAGAAGACATGAAAATTAAATGCAACGTGGGATCCTGGATTGAATTCTGGACCAGAAAAAGGACAAGAGTTGGAAAACTGACAAAATTCAAGTAAGGCCTGTGGATTAGTTTATACTACTGTATTAATGTGAATTTCCCATGTTGAGTAGTTATAGTATGGTTATGTAAGTGACGTGTTAATTAGGAGAAGCTGGGGGAAAGGAGAACTCTATGTACTACTTTTACAACTTCTCTTTAAGTCTAAAATTATTTCAAAATAGAAAGCCAAAAAGCTAAATATTGGAAATCAACTATATTTCAATTAAAAAAAAACTAAATCCTGGTGGATCTTATTAAAACACAGATTCTGTTTCAGTACACCTGGAATGAAGCCTGAAGTTCTGCTCTTCTGAAAAGCACTCTGGTGACACGGAGGCTACTGGTCCCAACAACATATCTGAGTAGCAAGACTTGTTCCCTCCTGTTGTATTAAGGTGAAACTGACACTCAATAAACTATGCATAAAGTGAGTAACTTGATGAGTTTTGACATATGTATATACCATGAAACTATTCCCACAATCAAGATAATGAATTTATGGTTGGCAGGCAATTCTACACGGCTTTCTTGTTTCTGCTTGTCTGGTAAGCAGAGGTACTGAGATAGTGTCTCCCTCCAGAGTAGAGGGCAGTTTTGTTTCCTGTCCAATATAATAAAAATTATTTCCTCCGGAGCAAGCATCGGGCACACTTGCTTGCAGCCCATTACAAAAGACTCAAGTTTCCTAAGCTCGAGATCGCTCAGCTGTACTGCAAACCCACTGTGTGCACAGCATCAACCCAGACAGTCCACACAGGAGTTAAGAGGCAAAGGAAACCAATGCAAATATGAAGATTATGATGTTTGCTATGTCATGAGTAATAAAGTCTTTAATCTCTGACCCAGGAGTCTCATATCTGCTGCCAGTATCCATGGAGCTGTGGGAGGCTAACTCGTTAGCTTCCAAGTACAGAAAAACTTCAAACTCTTCTCAGTTCTTGACAGAGTTTGGTGATGAAACTGGGATGCTGACAGAGACAGGACCTTCTGGGAGAGACAGGACAACCCTGTGGGCTGGGTTAAAGAATATGAGAATTCCCTGGGATCTGGTGGCTAATAACCTTGCCCAAGTGGTGGGGAAGAGGGAGAGGTAATTTAGTAAATCTAAGGTATTTGCCTTACAATCTCCACATCCTAGTGGGTTGTTTCTAAATAGCAAAGAATCCACTATTAGTCCCTATCACCCTCATTTATTTTTTTCCTACAATTTCTTTTACATAGCCAGATTCTTTACATATATATATATATATATATATATAAAACACATATATATACACACAGATATATATATGTATATTTTTGGCCACACTGCACGGCTTGCGGGATCTTAGTTCCCCAATCAGGGATCGAACCTGGGCCCTTGGCAGTGAAAGCACGGAGTCCTAACCACTGGCCCGCCAGCGAATTCCCTAAAAATAATTTTATAATATTTCATAAATTTATAGTCACATACATTTCAGAAAAGTCAGCTCCACATACCTGCCCCTTCCTGTCCTCCTCATTAGACTAATATGACTTTGAACAACAATAAAATCAAAACCATACCCCTTTCTTTCTTCAAATAATTGAATGTTTAGTATCCTTCAAAATCCCTACTACAGAATGAACCATGGGCTCCCCTTCGGTCAGGGAATGGAATCCAGATTGTCCGACTGAATCCTCTGCCATCATCATCGGGATGTCGCTATTTATGTGCGCGGATGTGAAGCAACGAAGAGAGAAACACTAAAAAAAAATGGCTTTAATACACAATATGTACAGATCACTCACTGTTTCGTTATAATTTCCCAAATAATTTTAATGATAATTTTCATAATGGATTTTAACAGCTGCTAGGTTAATTCCGTCACATTAGCATTTGAAAGTATGTTTCTTCCAGTTACTTAAAATTTTTCTAAACATTTAAATATACAGTATATTTTCACAATAGATTGTACCCTCTTTTTTCCACTACAAAGAATTAACTCTCATCTCTAGTAATTTCCTCTGTGCAAGAATGCAGAATATAGAATAAGCCTAAACAGGATCTGAAGAGGCAGGGTTACAGAAAACCTTCCTTCTCTAACCATATTAAGCCTCATTTTTTTCTTCTTCCAGTTAAAAGGGAAACACAAGCCCAAATTTATCTTGAGTCACAACCGAAGTTAACATATGCTTATTTCTCTGTGACGTTCTTAATGCGCAGAAACCAAAACAAGAAATGGTATTAAATAAGAACTTCCAGGTAAAATTTAAAAATAAATCCAAAAGTTAAAGTAGACAAAAGGTAACGGGAAAATTCCCATACACATGAAAAAGATTCCTTCTATTCTGCATCCTTGATTTTATCTATAGATTTTAACAATGATTTATGATGTTCTCAATGACCATTTAATAAAACTATGAAATTCATAAAGAACATGAGAGAAATAAAATTATAAATTTACTGATGCATACAAATTGGAATCTATATTAACTGTCTTGCACAAATAGGAAAATTTTGAATTAATTTTCCACAAAATCATTCTGAAATATTTACACAAATCAGCTTATTTTAAATAAAAAATATTTTTAGGATTATGATACCTATGTACAAAACATGTACTTGTACCCTTTACTTAACATTCTAAGTAAAGGTGTCTTTGAAACTTTTTTGCTATTATACAGTGTTAGTACCACACTACATAATAAGTATGTAAGAAATACAAGAGCTCTTCTGCTCAGTACATTACAAAGTCATGTTCAAATGCTATATACATTTTGCCCAGAAGGATTTGAAAATGCTACTTAATGACTTCTTAAGTCACTGGACTGATTTTTTTTTTTTAAGTTTTTAAAAAGGATATTCCTTTAAGGATATGGCTCCTTTAGCAAACAACCCAATTAGCAAATGGACAAAAGATATGGACAGACATTTCACTAGAGGATAAACAGATCGCAAAAGAGCACATGAAAAGATGTTCAACATCATTATTAATTAGGGAAATGCAAATTCAATCCACAATGAGAAAACCACACACTTATCACAGTGGACGAACGTGAAAAACGGTGACAACATCAAATGCTGGTGACAACGTGGAGAAAGTGGATCCCTCATACATTGCTGGTGGGAATGTAAAATGGTGCAGCTATTCTGCAAAACAGTTTGGCGGTTTCTTGTAAAGATACGGCTCATTTAAATTGGAAACCTTATCATTTATTTTCTACACAACATAGGTATCTATACAGACACATCCATTTTATTTTAATAAACCAAATGTAATGTAAAGTGGGGGGAAAGACAATGGAAATAGAATAACAGAGAATTTCCGAAACATCCGATTCTGCAGGTTCCTGCCTCTATCATTCCCATTCCCATGATCATTCCTGCATCCTTCTAGGGGCAAAGGTCCCATGGGAATATGGTGACAAAATAACCAGTGACTCACAGTAGATGCTGGTGCCAAAATACTTACAGCTATGAGGATCCCAAACTTTAAAAAACAATGTGATTCTCGACGGCCTATTTGACTTCTCTGGAGTTACCCCTTTAGGCTGGTTTGAACCAGATGACCTGGATTTGAGTATGCAAGATGAGGACTCTGGGACCAGATAGATCCAGGGTGTGTTTTGGGCTTTTAATTTTAATTGAGAAACATGATATAAATTTCTCTATCAAGAAACACATGTAACATCAAGGACAAAATGTATACGCAAAAAAAGTTGCACTTACAAACACAAAGTACAAATTCATCCCACAAATATGAAGGCACAGAGTTAAGTTCTGTGGAAGCAGACATGTTTTCTGCTTTCAGGGAACTTCTAGTTTGGTGGAGGCTTGCCCAGAGGCAGATAAAAGAGTAATCATCTCCTTCGTTCAGAGATGAAAAGGAAACAAAAAGGCAGATCAAATCAAAGATGATCTGGAGACTACATTAATCCCATACTGAAGTCATAAATTCACTCATTAAGACCACAGAGAATGCAGACATGGGGGTGAGGGTAGGTGGATAAAAACAGCAGAAGACAATTACAGCATGACATTTTTTCCCCACCTCATTAACCAGCAAAGCAGAAACGCTATTTATTTTAAGATACTACTACTTCTTTTTGCTTACAACTATTTCCTAAGGTAAAAATGAAGCAGAGAGAAAAGGAGTACGATAGACACTCTACATTCACTGAGTCTTCAATTTTCTTCCAACAGTCTACATCACTGGTTCTCAACTGCGGGGGTGATTTTGTCTCCCAGGGGACATTTAGCAATGTTTGGAGACATTTTGCCATCATTAAGTAGATGGATGCTAGTGGGTAAAGGTCAGGGATCTGGTAAACATCCTATAATACATAGCACCCAAAAACAAAGAATTATCTGTCCTCAAATGTCAATGATGCTGAGGTTGAGAAACCATGTCATGGTTGGATATAAAAAAATTTAAAAATCAGTAAGTCTATAGTATAAAAGCATTTAGTACCACTTTAGGAAGGATTGTACAGGAAGATTCTCCTTGATAAGATAGCTACAGATCTCCTAAAATTATCTGATAGACCCATAGTGAGGAAATAAAACATGCTGAGAAATATTAGCATAGAAATTTTTTTAACTTCAATTATTAGCATACGTATGAAAAATAAACTTGAAAGGACAATTTTTTGCTCAATTGATTCTGATAATCAGCGCTTTCTACAACCACAAAAGCAAATGTGGTCATGTTTCTGATTTAGGTCAAATCTGACAAAAGATCTAGTAAACTGTGTTACTAAAAAAAAGGCCAGACATATTAAAAATAGAAGATTAACTTCTAAACTAATGGAAGAAAAAATTAGCCACTGATTTTTGAGGAGATGCTCAATTCCAGTAGAAAGATATTCAAAGTTATTTTTCCACATTATCTAAAAGATATTTCTCCTTTATTTTGTGGTTTCATGATGAGAAAGAACAATGTGGAAAATGAATGAAATAACAAATGTTTAGGTATTAATAATATCACAATTCAGTACACCCTAATACAAAAAGACAATTATTTCCTATGGACATCATACCCACTGAGGAGCAGACTCTATAAGAAATAGTAAAACAGAGTGGCTTTCATATGACTTTGATAAGAAAGCTTTTAATTGGCCACTAAGCTTTGTAAAAAAGGATGTGAATAACAGAAAGAATGAAACGAGTAAGATGTTATCTACATAAGGGGATCTGACTTATTACAGTAAACAAAACACCTTGACTTAACAAAAATATTTCCAAGTCTAGTATCTATTACCTGTCTCTGAAATGGACATACATGATAGTAACAGCAAACTTCCCTATAACAGTCACTTCTTTAATTACATTATTATTTAACAGTGAGTTCTACAACAGTAGGACTTTATGTGATATGATAAAGCCTGACCAAGAGGGAAATAAATACATTATTGCTGCAAATCTAAAAGGAACCTAGCCCCAAAACAGGGAGGGGCAAATAACATGAGAACATGTTGGAAGGTGGTCAACTTGTCTTAGGACAAGTTTACATCTGGCCTGAAGCTACTCACAACTCTTAGCTCTTACCTTTCTCTACCTTGTTTCTATCAAGTGAGTTTGAAAATGTAGGACTCATGCTGTTCCTCTCTGCGGATCTCTGGCTCAGTGGCTGAGGGGCAGTCACTAGCTTGACTACACTCCCATCCCCTCTGTCAGCTACCTCACTGCACAAATCTCAGAGAGATGAGTAGATTGGACAAAAACAAGAAAGATACCCAAACAAGCAAAATACCCCAATGAAGGCAATTCTTAAGTCAGCAATAAATTAGGGCACTTTCTTCAAATTAAGCTCTGTCGACTAGGCACTTAATAAAAATAAAAGACGTTTACACCAGCATCTCAACAAGTAAGAAGGATAGAGAAGAGGAGAAGAAAGGCAAGATTTATATTTACTACGTGTATTTTGTAAAAAATGAGATTTTATATTTTACCCAGAAATTTTTGAAAGAATGCTATCTGAGAAGGAAAGTATTCTCCTATTCCTTATGAATCAATACCCAATGAATCAATACCCTTTTTGGTTTTACTAACTAAAATGATTTTTTTCAGTGTTTTTCAATATATAAAGAAAGCTCAGATTCTGGTTAAACAAGGAAAAATTAAGGCAGTGTCTTTAAACCCAATAAGGGAAAGAATTGACTACCAAATGAGCCTATCTAAGAGAGACATATTGAGCTAACATTTGGATACAACACTGAACAATTATGGCTTTAAATAGAAAATATTAAAATTCAAATATCAAAATTCCACATTTTCTTGGTTATTCTTTCTTTTTAACTATATGGACTTCAAAGAGCCCACTTCATTTTAAAGAATTAAGGAAACACTTTTCACATCATTTTGGAACAAAACACGAACAGTGCTTGACCCGGAACTATTAACTCAGATAGTAAACAATTATGTTCATATTGGCCCAGTACAAACAGGAGGAGGACCCGTGACTGTCAAAACATGGCTGGAAATAGCTAGCGTCCTTTGGAATTTGCTACAAAACAGAAGATTTAAAAGTTCTGAGGTATTGTTGCCTTACAATCTTACCAAGGTTTAGAATTTTTTCAATGAGGAGTTTTGTTTTGTTTTCAAAAAAGCAGTGCTTTTTCTCTCCGGTTGCAGAGCTCAGCTCCAGTCTTCTCCTCTCATTCATGGTCGTATTGTTGTCCCTGAGCTTTGTCTCATCTGCACATCACAGCAACCAGCCATGCGTGGTTTCAGTCATTCCGTTAGTGCTATGTCTTGTTATACCAATTCATGGAGCGTTTCACTGCTTTGACCCAGTTTCCCATATTCTTTTCATATTCTTGCCATTTCTTCTGTGGCTTGAAAACTATTTCACTTTGCCTCAGTTTCTTTAGTTCCTCCTTGTCAGTCCAAAACCCTAGAGATGAAAAAATTTACTCTCAAGTTTTAAGGCACATAATGAGTCCGTAAAGTTTATCCACAAACCTATGTGAACTGGTGCACAGGTGAACAGTTATTACTTTAAAACACAGTTCAAACTATTTTGTTGCTTTGAGCTTGGTTAGATTGACTATCCCTGGGAATAAATACATCAGGGTTTAAAAGTCTTTTGGTATCTAACTAGCAGCTTTATTTCTGTGTGGAAGGGCACCAAATCATTTCTAGAGCAACCACATCCTGCCATCATTTAATTTCATGACTAGCTCTTAAGAAAGAAAGAAAGAAAAAAAACCCAAGTAAGAAATAGTAGGGGCTTCTCTGGTGGCGCAGTGGTTGAGAATCTGCCTGCTAATGCAGGGGACACGGGTTCGAGCCCTGGTCTGGGAGGATCCCACATGCCGCGGAGCAGCTAGGCCCGTGAGCCACAACTACTGAGCCTGCGCGTCTGGAGCCTGTGCTCCGCAACAAGAGAGGCCACGACAGTGAGAGGCCCGCGTACCGCGATGATGAGTGGCCCCCGCTTGCCACAACTAGAGAAAGCCCTCGCACAGAAACGAAGATGCGACACAGCAAAAATAAATTAATAAATTAATAAACTCCTACCCCCAACATCTAAAAAAAAAAAAAAAAAAGAAATGATATACTTTCTTTTTATACAATTTAAAAAAAAACAATGATAGGGCTTCCCTGGTGGTGCAGTGGTTAAGAATCCGCCTGCCAATGCAGGGGACACGGGTTCGAGCCCTGGTCCAGGAAGATCGCACATGTCGTGGAGCAACTAAGCCTGTGAGCCACAGCTACTGAGCCCACATGCCACAACTAGTGAAGCCCGTGTGCCTAGAGCCCACGCGCCACAACAAGAGAAGCCATCGCAATGAGAAGCACGCACACTGCAATGAAGAGTAGTCCCAGCTCACCACAACTAGAGAAAACCAGTGTGCAGCAACGAAGCCCCAACGCAGCCAATAAATAAATAAATAAATTTATTTATTAAAAAAACCAAAGCAAAACAATGATAAATTAAGGTTTTTCTTTTTTTTTGGCGACACTCTGCAACTTGTGCAGTATATTAGTTACCCGACCAGGGAACAAACCCGGTCCCACAGCAGTGAAAGCACAGAGTCCTAACCACTGGACCGCCAGGGAATCCCCCAAGTTAAGATTTTTGTCATATATCTTGAGGTAAGAGGCAACTCCTCAGGATATGCATAAAATTCAAAGTTGGGGATTAATATAAAAAATAGTTTCTTTTTCAAACTATTGCATTTCATACAAGGCTTTTAAATTCCAGTTCAAGATAATCTTGTAGTTCTGGCATATATTGTTCTTTACAAAGAGGATCATTTATAATAAAAAGCAGCAAGAAAACATATTATAACTACGATCATACGTAGTCTGAAATGGTAGCGATCCCTTGTTAATAAACTTGGTACATCTCACTTACTCTGAAGTATTAACATGGTTGACAAGTCTTCAAGAAGTACATTTTTCTCTTACCAATAAAGCTGACACATAAAATTCTTTCTTCTAAAAGTTTCCATCAGGCCACATTCTATTTACAAAGTCAGTGTTTTAGACTGTCTATATTTAAAGGTATTAATTATTTTATGGAAGTTATTAAAAGGCTAAAAATAATCTTTATTAGTGTACTACAAGTAGATATATCTAGTCATGAAAATAAGTATGTTCTTAAAATTCTTATTTCCAGAATTTATTATTTACACTTAATGGCATACATACTCTTAAAAGTCACTTTATTAAATGTGTATTGAACAGACCCAGTTTCTGGGTGAATTTTGAAAATACAGAGAATTTGCGTAGCCTTCATGTCTCATATTTCTTTTTTTTTTTTTTTTTTTTTTTTTTGCGGTACGCGGGCCTCTCACTGTTGTGGCCTCTCCCGTTGCGGAGCACAGGCTCCGGACGTGCAGGCTCAGCGGCCATGGCTTACGGGCCCAGCTGCTCCACGGTATGTGGGATCTTCCCGGACTAGGGCACGAACCCGTGTCCCCTGCATCGGCAGGTGGACTCAACCACTGCGCCACCAGGGAAGCCCCATGCCTCATATTTCTGAGAGAGAAGTAATCCAACCAGAAATTTCAGATTCTCTGAGGAGGTAAAACTGTTCCCTGTAGTTAGTGAAGTATCTTTGTATTGAAAAGTTTTGAAATTAAATACAGATAAAATGAAGTAGATACAACTCAAGCCACTATATTATATGTAAGAATAACTTGCATGTGTCTGTTATTTAAAGTGTATTAAATGTTCAAGAGAATTTGACATATTTAGCTTTATAAGGTGATAAGTGTAGATCAATTTGATTAACTTTATAAACAATATTGGAATGCTTATGAGCATTTGGCTTACTGTAATGATAAGCTTAATTTATTCATTTTTCAAGAGTTGTTTAAGTACTGGAGAAATTTCCTTGTTATAGTTCTAAGTTTGCTCAATTAGTCATGTGAAATTATTAAAAATAACATCAGCTATATTGTACTTAAGAGTTGAAATACACAAAGTAACAAATTTGTAAACGGGAATGACTATTTAAGGGGAAGTTACTTTCTTCAACTTGAATTAATCAAACACCAATCAATGAACAAATGAAAGTGATTGTTTCAATTTTATTCAAAGTTAACAGATTTTTAGTAGAATAAAGTATAAGGTGAACTTACCAAGATTTGATGCTTTTTGGGTCCATAACTTTAATTGCTAAATAACAGCCTAAACTTTTAAGTGTAAGATATCCTGTTTTGTACAAACACTCCTCCCTTCCATACAGGAACACAGGAAAACACTCCCAGTGTCCCAAGCGACATCCTGCTCCTAAAGAGCCCTCTAATTGGCCTCCCCATGTCTGTTCTTTACTCCTCCCAACTAATTAGTGAAAACATTAATTGCCAAAGTGATTTGTTCAAATATAGATCTAACCATGTCCTTCTGCTTAAAATTGTTCAGTGGCTCTCCAATGCATTCAAGATCAAGTCCAATCTCCTCTATATGAAGAGGCCACCATGACTGGACCTCTATGTACCTCTCCAGCCTCCCCTCTTGCTCTCATCCTATCAGCACCATAATGGGCCAGTACCTTTGCACGAGCTGCCTTCTCTACTGGACCACTCACCTCTATTCTCTCACCTGGTTGTCTGCTAACCCCTTCAAAATTGAACTATACGTTGTCGCCTCTGGGAAAGCCTACACCAATTGCTTGATACTGTGGCTGTTTGCTGGGCTTATCACAGAAGAATAATAATGGGTTGACTTGCTTGACTGCTCCCACTGGAGACTCCCATAGCAGGGACTATATCATTTAAACTCTATTATTCCCAGCAGCGACTCTCATGAAGCAGGTGCTCAACAAACGTTCACTAAATGAAAGAGTGGAGTGGTTTCTAATGCCAAAGACAAGCTTATCTAATCAGAAAGTTTACCCAGAGACATTCCCTTGCTAAAGACCAGAGCAGTTGAGAATTAGCTTTCCTGGTCTCATTCTTCTGACTGAAGGAGAGCACCAAGGAGGGAGGAGGTGCAACCAGGCCCACCCACAGAAGAGATCACTGGAACATTTTGCGAGTGATGTGCATATGTGTATGGGGTCTAATGGACACCAAGCCTTTCCAGACCCTCTCTATCTATAATTTTGTGATTTGGGAGGAGAAATGCTATCTGTAAGAAATGGTTTTGCAAGACAGCTCTCGTTTTAATAAAACCCACACGTACCAACAGCAAGGCCAGCTAGAGAAGCTGCACCTACGCAGGACATATCAACGTGGACGGGTCTGTCTATCGTCTCATTAATCAGGTCTGAAGTCATCTGCATGACAAAACTGTTCTTACAAACTCCTCCATCTGCTCTGTGGGGAGAAAGATATTGGAGATAAACTACTGTAACAAAAGCATAAATACATTATTAATTCTTTTTTAAAAAGCCACACTTTTTTTTTAGATCCTTGATTTTATTTTTAAAATTTAAAGATTCTTATAATACACATATGGGTGCTAAGATCCTCTCAGATTCCATATTGGGTTTTATTCTCCTTAAATCCAAAATTAGCTTTCCTTCCTCTCCAAATTCCTATGACCAAGAATTTTGTTGCAAAGAAGGTAAGCATAAGTTCTTTTTGAAATCCTGAATAATCATAATCATGAAAATGCCAACAGCAGCTACCACTTAACTTCCAATTTCTAATTAAATCTATTAGAAACAAAGTTTACCTACCGGATTTTTCTTACAGGAATGTGGATCTCTTTCTGCATCACCTCATATAACTGTTTGTTTCTAGTTAAAAAAACAAGGAAACTATTTAGAGGCAGTTCATATCATAATAATTCTCTATTTTTTTCCAATCTAGAATAATAACTGTGGTTTTATTTACATGACATTTATAAAATATGCAAAAGAAAACACTAAAGAAATATATTAGGCTAACTGGATGTCAATAACAGATGGTCAAGTAAACAAGAGGTTCAGGCCCTTCTGTTTTTCACTTTGATGCAAAAGAACATAATTTTTATTTCAGAACTAAATTTAATCTATTACCATTCCTGCAAATAAAAATTTAAAGCAAGCATCCATTTAATAGGTATGGATGACACACCATAAATAGCATCTAATAGAAATCAAATATAAAAATAATGATTTTGTAATCAGAGAAAATGTTATTTTAAACATTACAAATGTTCCATTTGTTCCATTCATGACAGCTGCGTTTTTAATTTTAATGAGCTACACCTGCCCCGTAACAAAAAGACCAAAAGAAATATACATAAAGAATAATTCTGATGAGTCAATCTTTGAGTATAAAAGAAGCATTATTAGTTAGAATTCTCCTTCATGAATAAGGAAATAAAAGACTTTGAAAGTCCAAATTTTGAATCCTTTATGCTTAATAAATTGGATATTTTAAAAATCATTCAGTTTTCAGATATCAAATCTAAGTGGTACTGGTACTATTAAATGTGAAAAAAAAGAGAGGCAAAAAAATTAGTAATAAGAATAGATTATATCATATACAGTATGAATTAAACTAATGGTATAAACAGTTAAAATTAAGAAATTTAAAAATTTAGTTTAGTAGAAATTAATAAAAGGAAATAGCGATACTGTATGGGGAGGGGGGAGTTTCGGGCAGGTTCTGGTACCTGAAAGCTATGGACTCCAATATTGCTCGTACAAGGTGGTATTTATTGGTGGAAGACTTCAAACCCATAAAAGAGGCACATGCACAGGGGTCATTTAATGGAGCCTGAAGTAAAAGACAGTAATATATTATTACTGCTCTAAATTATATCTATAGACTTGAAGGTATATTACACAATAAAAACATAGCCATGTTAGAAAAAAAAAGAATGCTCATTTAGAGATAAATAGTTTTAACATAAATGATAGCCCCAAAATGATGTTAACTATTCAAATAACCTTTTGATAGGACTTAAGCAAGGATGAGTCACAGATATCAGACATATGGGCTGGATCTTCTGTTTGCACCTGTACCAAGAAAAGGGACTGAAGCCCAGAGTAATAGATTATGAAATGCTTAGCTTGATATATGAGGAAAATGGAAAGCAATGCCAGTATTTCCCCTTTTCTCCAACTGTAAAGTGTTTACACTGAAACTGTTTACTATGTAGAGTGGTTTTTTGAGGATATTAAGTTAGACTTAAGATAAAAAAACTTCAAAGCAAAAAAAGTGTTTTCCAGTATCATAACTTACACCCAATATGTTGTCAGACTTTCAAAGTAAACTCTATTTCTTAGCTTAAATAGTGTTTTTTCTTTTATTTTATATATTTTATTTATTTATTTTTGGCTGCATTGGGTCTTCTTTGCTGGGCACGGGCTTTCTCCTAGTTGCGGTGAGCGGGGGCTACTCTTCCTCGTGGTGCACGGTCTTCTCATTGCAGTGGCTTCTCTTGTTGCAGAGCACGGGCTCTAGGTGTGCGGGCTTCAGTAGTTGTGGCTCGCGGGCTCTAGAGCACAGGCTCAGTAGTTGTGGCGCACGGGCTTAGTTGCTCCGCGGCATGTGGGATCTTCCCGGACCAGGGCTCAAACCCGTGTCCCCCGCATTGGCAGGCGGATTCTTAACCACTGTGCCACCAGGGAAGTCCTAGGCTGGGTCATTTATGATATTAGGCAATAACACTAAAGAATCTGCCTGCCAATGCGGGGGACATGGGCTCAAGCCCTGGTCCAGGAAGATCCCACATGCCGCGGAGCAACTAAGCCCGTGCACCACAACTACTGAGCCTGTGCTCTAGAGCCCGCGAGCCACAACTACTGAAGCCCGCGTGCCACAACTACTGAAGCCCGCACACCTAGAGCCCGTGCTCTGCAACAAGAGAAGCCCCCGCTCGCCACAACTAGAGAAAGTCCATGCGAAGCAACGAAGACCCAATGCCGCCATAAATAAATAAATAAATAAATAAATATTTATATTAAAAAAGAGAACATAGAGCTGTAGATTTAAAAGAAAAGAAAAGAAAAGAAATGACCCTGCCTAACATCTGCGTTTAAAAGGCATAATCTTGAGCTGGAATTATGTATTCATCAGATGAAGTTTGTATTCATCTTTGTGTAGCCAGAAATGCAAGACGATTCTGGGACACAAAGATGAAACACAAAGATCCCTGTCAGGCCTTGCCATCTCACAAGGAAACAGACAGAAGAGTCCCAACACACCTACGCAAAGTCATGACAGAGGGACAGGCTAGTGTTGTCAGGAAATGATGGTCCCCGGAAGCTCCTTCTAGCTTCAGAGCTTGACATACCATCTTTCCCTGGAAAACTTTCTACCACACCTCCTCCTAGTTAATCCTACTCCCCTTCCAAATTTTGGCTCCGCTTCCTCTGGGAAAACTTCGAATCCCAGAAACTAGGTCAGGTTCCCCACTATCCATTTTTATGGAACCTTGTAACTTCCCATCATATCATGTGCCAGTTTATAATCACAGATGTTTGTGTGATTGTTGAAACTCCATCTTCTGTGCTACACTGTTAGCATCACAGGCAGAAACGCATCTGATGTGCTCACGGTGTGTCTCCAGGGCCTAGCACTGCACCTAGCCCCACACAGGGGATCAATACGCATTTGTTGAATCCATGAACAAATAATACTTTTCCTAATGCCTTAAATGAAGAAATTCTATATTACATCTTATCTTTATCATAGCCATGATTTTCCTCCTTGCGATCTTATCTTTCAACTTTACTTTGAAAGAATTTTTCAAACTTATTAAAACATCTTTTGGTGATTCACTCAGCAAAAGCTAAGTTATATAGTAAAGCTGGTCTATATACCAAGTGATATAATACTGTATGACAAAGATGGGTCAGACTCAGCCAGTTCAATTAGTCCCTAGTAGTATGTGATGGGTTTTTTGTGTTTTTTATGGCTGTGCCGCGTGCCTTGCAGGATCTCAGGTCCCGACCAGGGATGGAACCTGGGCCCCGGCAGTGAAAGAGCTGAGTCCTAACCATTGGACAGCCAGGGAATTCCCTTGCTATGGTTTTTTTCTGCGTAAAAATTACTTCTTCCAATATACCACATAAAATCCTGGCCTGAAATCACTTTTGTACAAATAGCTATGAACATAATTTACCGTTAGTAATAGGCCAACTTGAGGAGTTATAAATTCCATAGAAACCTAAAAATTTCTTAATAGGTTACAATGTCCCTGCATTTGTTAGTCCAACTGAGTCTCTCTTTGGGATGATAAAGTAGGAAAAACACTGGCAAGGTACTTTTAAGGGCCTGGTCACATCTTGCCAGGGCAGACAGCCTCCAGCCACACCTCCAATCTATCACTGCCAGGCCCATCAAGTGAGCTTTCCAGAACAGCAGGACTCAGCAAAGTTGTGTGTGGCTCTCTAAGCAAAACCAGCAGACTCCTGCCCAGGCCACAGGTCCTTGTCCCCACTGGAACCTCAGCCTAATCCGCTGGGGACTTGCACAATGGTTAAGCCACCATGCCTCTTGTCCTTGTCAACCTAGACCCTAAAAGTAAGTTCTTCTGGCTCCAGTTATGTATTCCTGTTGTCAGAGTATTTTATGCTCTCCCAGGAAACAGCAGAGCGGTTAAGAATCTGGACTCCGGAGTCCTAAAGCCAGCTCTGTCACTCACTAGCTGTGTGGCACTGCCCAAGTGATAGAACTGCTCCAAACCTCAGCTTCAGAATGGGATGATAAGAGTATCTTCTACCTTGTTGAGTGACTGAGGATTAAATGAGACCGACGCGTGTAATGAATTTAGGACAGTGCCTGAGACACAGCGAGTATTCACAGGTTAGCTGCCACTATAATTTATATTTTAATTGTCATTTCTTACTCAAAGCCTTCCCACTATTACTCACTTTCTTCATAACTCTTTTATTATGCCTTTTCAACTTTTCCTTCTGTTGTCAATAAACTCCTCTAACTCTTAAACAACTCTGAGACGTGCCTTCCACTGATTTTGTGGTTGGTTGCTATAACGAGCCTGGCTCTGTGCTGGGCAAATGGCTTCAGCTGCAGCTATGGAGGGGAAGGTCCACAGGCTTCCATACACAAGGACCAGAAGGACTGTTCTAGCCGCCCATGACCACCGTCAGCCACCATGCATCTGCTGTCAGCAGACACGTCGCCTCCCCTGTGTTTGCTTAGGCCCGCATCAATATCGTGCTTTATATCCCTTTACCTTTCCATGGCTCAGATGCCCCAGTCACGCACAGAACTAGGGGGGGAATTACAGGGGGAGGGGTTCTCAGCAAACTGCTTGATTCCTTGTCTAAAGCAGCCATGTTTCATGCCCTAGTCCTACTGCTGCCACCACAACTGCAGGGGGTGAGCACAAGTCTGTCCAAGGCTTGAAAAGACAAGGTGGCCCAATCAGATTCCCTCCCCTGGAATCTGAAAGAGGAAGTGCTTCAGAGGGAACAGACGCGAAAAGGATGCGCAAGATGGAAAAAGGTTGTTGTGTTTATATCCAAACTGTGAAAAGGCAGAAAGTATAAGGAAAAGAATGACAGTTAAACAGAAGCTATGAGGAAGAAAGGGTACAGAGCAAAGCTGGTAAGGAGAAGGGAAAAGCAGAGCCACAGAGAGGCAGAAACCACAGAGAAGAACACTGAGAACTGCTACGTCAGTTGCCAACTCCTTTCTAATCCTGGTGCTCAGGAGTGTGTGAACAGCCAGCTCCTCTTGGGCGGGCAGGGGAAGAGAGGGAGGTGCTCAAGCAAGCCTGTTCCTTGCAAACCCAAGAACCTTCACTGGAGCATGACTCCTCATCCGCTGAAGACTGGCACTTGGCTCACGGTCCTGCCATCCTACTATGTATGGCCAACATCAGAGTAACTTTAACGTCAGGTAGATGACCACTGATTCTTGCCTCCGATACCTGTGAGGGATGCTCTGCTCTAGCATGCCCCTCCCCAAACCTAGACAAAGCCACAATGGCTGCACCAATTGATGCCACTCTGTGTACAGCCCTATGCTCCAGCCCATTCCCTAAAGTGGCTGCCCCACAAGTTCCCCCTGTCCTCAAAGTTCCTCCAATGCCCCTTTCTCAGATGACGCCCCTGAGGCTATTAGGAGCCTTCAATATCCTGCCTCCCATTACCTGCAACTGTAACAATATTCTAAAATTAAAGGCAGTATCATAGATACTTGACCCTTCCTTCCTTCCATTCTCCTAGCCCACATTTTCTCTAGTTGTTGACGTTGGCAACTTACAGGTGATCTCCCCACTATTTTCTGAACAGCTTAGTATCAACACACTATTGTTGTTTGAATTAACTTTTGGTTTCCAATTAAGAGTTTCATTTTACTTCAGGAAATAATGAGCCTGCGGTCCTACCCCACCCCACCCACTTCAACATACTGCCAGGCTGCAATCATGGCAGCATAGGGACATTTTGTTAGCAACGTGAAATTAAAATCACATCTGTGATAGTGTTGTCTAATCTTTTAGACTTTAGCTATACTTTGGTTTTTCTAATCACATAGTTTACATTATTTTTACAGGCATATGAACTGGTGGAGAAGTTAGAGTTGCCAAGACAGAGTCACAACTAGGTCCCCCAGCACATTTTTCAAAAAGGGAAGAATCCACAGTAACCTAGTTAAACCCTCCCTTTGCTGATGACAACTATTCATCCAACCTTCCTCCTTAAACCTCAATCAGACAAATATTCTTCATTACCTGTCCTATCATGGATGCCATTTAGGTGCCTCACATCACTCTGAAGAGGATGCAATGCAACCTCTTTATGTAGTTAATAAACTTTTAGTCCTTTGTGATAAAGCATATAGAAGGAAATTATTACAGATATTAAAATAATGCTCATTTAAAAATCTAGTTTGAAAATACGGTATTTTTAGGCCTTTAAAACCATCCTGATCTAACTCCTTTCACCAGGTTCTACATTGTATTATCCAAACTTTTAAATTTTGGATTTCTTGTAACTGATTGCTTGAGTATAGATGGACTAGAAGAAAGGGAAATTTTTATTTTTTGAAAGAAAAAAATATTTAGAGGAGTATTAAAGGACTAATTATCCCCCCAAAAAGGAATTTTGTTTATAATAATATACTTGAAAACAGTTTGTAAAAGTCTTTGTAACACTATGCTAAAATTAAAGGTAGTATCAACAGATCTTTCAATTAAATACAAAGTTAAATATTACAAAATCAAGTATTATACTGAGTTCACTTCTTAGTTAGGCAAGGTAACCAACATCCCACATCATAATGGTTAACGAAAAGAAATTCTGATGTTTTTTTAAAATGTTAGGGACTTGCCTGGTGGCACAGTGGTTAAGAATCTGCCTGCCAATGCAGGGGACACGGGTTTGATCCCTGGTCTGGGAAGATCCCACATACTGCAGAGCAACTAAGCCCGTGCGCCACAACTACTGAGCCCATGCGCCACAACTACTGAAGCCCGCGCACCACAACTACTGAGCCCATGTGCTGCAACTACTGAGCCTGCATGCTGCAACTACTGAAGCCTGCGCGCCTAGAGCCCATGATCCGCAACAAGAGAAGCCATGGCAATGCGAAGCTCATGCACCACAACAAAGCGTAGTCCCAGCTCGCTGCAACTAGAGAAAGCCTGCACGTAGCAACGAAGACCTGATGCAGCCAAAAAAAAAAAGAAAAAAAAATTAATGAAACTTATAAACAACTGAAAAAAATAAGGTATAATATATACCTTAACATTATTTTTCTAATTCTCAGTGGTACACCTCCTCTAACTAAAGAATGCTGATCTATTTTCCCCCACTGGTAAATGGCTATTTTTGGTCATGATAAAGTAAACATGGGTCTTATGTAAAAGTTCTATAATAAACCTGCCAACTTTTAGTTTTCACAGAGATGGAGTTCTGAGCAGAAGCCAGCAGAATTTGCCCTGCCCTCTCGTGGAATTCATGCTAGGTCAAAACACAACTTCTCAGCCCTAGAAAGTACCTTTCACCTCAGTTCTGTTCAGTGCCCACATTTTCAGATACATAATATTAGGTGTGAGTATGAAGAGGGAAATGTTTGTAATTGCCATTAACTTAAAAAAAATACCTGCAATCCACTAAAAGATGGAACAAAATAAACTCCTTCAGAATCTTCCAAACTTCTGGCCATTTTTTCAGTTTCAGCAGCATCTGTGAACAGATCTGCAAAAACAAAAACAAACAAACAACAACAACAAAACCCTAAAACAAAACGAAGGGGTTGGGGAGGGACAAACAGAATTATGTTATACGACTAGTATTCACCTGCATCAGCATTTATTACGAATATAATGTGAGAGGTCGCTCACTTAAAAGGGTCAACACAAAGGCAATCTGCTCTAGTGCTATCTGGGTTCTCCCACTGCAGAGGTTTATGGCCCATGGAAAGGACAAGGGAGACAGAAGACCCTCTTAGATGGGCTCTGGATGTAACAGGCCTTACTTTTTTCCTTTAAAAATAATTGGGCTGTTTAAGAATTAATTCTATGTGTTTTTTGGCATTAAAAACTTTATTCTCCTAAAGGTTACACCCATTCTAGTTTTCTGATGAAAAGATCATCTACCTAAAACAAACAAGAGAGTCAACTGAAAAACTATTCCATCTAAGGAGTTCAGTAAAGGGCCAGTAACACAGAGATACACTAAGAGTCAATCTTTATAAAACAAACAAAAAATCAAGATCTAATTTATTTAGTATACTTTTTTATTGAAGTATACATATAGGAAGATGCACAAGTGCTAAATGTACAGCTGGATGAATTTTCACAGTGTGAATACACCCAGGAAACCAACACCTAGGTCAAGATACCAACTTCTTTTGCTCAACATCATGTTTGTGAGATTCTTTTGTTACAAGTAGTTGTACTTCATTCATTCTCATGCCTGTATAGTATTCCATTCTCGCCATACACAGTTCATTCAATTATTCTACAGCTGATATGCATATGGGTAGTTTCCAGTTTTGGGCTAATATAAATAGGCCACTTTGAACACTCATGTACCTTCTTTTTGGTAAGCATATGTATATATTTCTGTTTGTTATATACCAAGGGATGGAATTGCTGGTCCTAGGATCTTCACATTTAGGACTAGCTTTAGCAGATATTGCTGAATCGTTTTCCAAAGTGGTTTTGCCAATTTAAGGCTCTTGCCAGGCATATGACAGTTCCAGTTATCCCATATTCTTGTTAACAATTGATACTGTCTATGGTTTTCATTTTCACTGTTTGGTGGTATTGCACAATAGCTTGATTTTGTATTTCTCTGTTGACTAATGAAGTTGAAATCCTTTTCACTGGCCATTTGGATACCCTTGTTTGTAATGTGACTCCTGAATAAGCATGTGAGACTGACAGCATAGATCAGATGCAAAAGATCAGGAATTGGTCATAATAAATATTGCTGGCCTTATACAGTAATACTTAAGCTGGTTTTATTTTCTTGTATGTTTTGTTATTCTTATAATGAAGAATTGATTAAAGACAAGACGTTTAAGGAACACCTATGATAAAACTATGGTTAATGAGGATCGCTCAATAATTATTACAAATTTTACTCAAAATGACAGTTATCAGATCCATAAGTTACATTCATTTGTTCAAAATGTCCAATAACACATCAAAATAGACAGCACTTCAAAAACTAATATATTAAGAAGAAAACACTGCTCTTAAAATCTATACTTTGAAGAAATCATGTCTAAATGTCTACATTTTTCAACCAAGATGTGGAAAACATACTAGATGGCTGGTTTGAGGAAAGTTTTTGGTAACAGACAAAGAAACAGGGGGAAGAAAATCTAGTTTGTCCACATTCTTTACTGGTTGTTCTGTCCTTGCTTGAAGAATTTCTCTAAACAATCTTCTACCTAAAATGCTCACCAATGAGCTGATTAATGGAAAGTCCTGTGGAGTAGGCAGACTTCACTCTGTCTCTGCCAGTGAATGCAACTAAGAATCCTGGATGCAATACACACAAAAGCTATCTGAAGACTCAAAAGAATAAGCTAGCAGTCCAACCAAGGAACTCTGAGTACCACCAAACCAGCAGTGAGTTTCCTGTTTTTTATTTTCTCTGATATCTCCTGTCCTAGAATCAGGGACAGACTGAAACCTGAAACTTGGGTCTGTACACCAGGTACAAATATGAAGAGCTTCTGAAGAAGCCCCTCTTTTTGGTCTGAGGGGTGAGAGTCAGGGGTCTCCACAGGACAGAGAGTGGGGAAATGATCCTGTTTTTTTGTTTTTTGAATGTTTTTTCATTCTACCTGAATGAGAGAGAAAAAACATTGTATCTTCATGTTTTTGCAAAAACAAATAGGAAGGATAAACCAAAAACAAATGTAGTGATTATCTACAAGAGGTAGGAAGACAGGGTGAAGGGAGAGGAGAGGGAGTCAACTGCTCCTTCTTTTATGAATTTGACTTGGAAATCATGTTAAAATTCCACATTAAAAAATGTTTTTAAAAAGGATGCAGAGGGAAAAAAACTAAAAATGAATGGTAACAGAAACAAATGAACACAGTTCTTTTCAAATTAATAAACTCACCGAAGGGAGAAGAAAAAGAATTAATCCAGGTAATTTGAATAGCATGCTTGGACCATATACCCTTAATATAAAGAAAAAAAAAACCTTTGAACATTGTTTGTTGGAGTGGTATGGGTCTAGTAACTCAAACTCTTTGGTGTATATTTTAAGATTGAGCAAATAAGTACATAATATTAATGTTGTTGGGAGCCAGGTTCTCGACGTGGTTTTTTCCACGTCGAGAAAAAACAAGTGGGAGACAAAAATATAGAACAGGGACCCTTCTCTCTCACACACACACACATTTCCAGCTCTGCTACAAAGGCATTCCAGTCATTGTTCTTATATGTTTTTTAATTTTTAATTTTTTTAAATTTATCAAATTGTACATTTACTTATTGGCTGCACTGCATAGCTTGTGGGATCTTAGCTCCTCAACCAGGGATTGAACCCGAGCCCTCAGCAGTAAAAGTACAGAGTCCTAACCTCTGGACCACCAGGGAATTCCCCCAGTCATTGTTTTTATTTTTTTAATAAATGTATTTATTTTTGGCTGCATTGGGTCTTCGTTGTTGGGTCTTAGTTGCTGAGCACGGGCTTTCTCTAGTTGCAGCGAGCGGGGGCTACTCTTCATTGCGGTTCATGGGCTTCTCATTGCAGTGGCTTCTCTTGTTGCAGAGTTTGGGCTCTAGGTGTGCGGGCTTCAGTAGTTGTGGCACGCGGGCTCAGTAGTTGTGGCTCGCAGGCTCTAGAGCGCAGGCTCAATAGTTGCGGCCCATGGGCTTAGTTGCTCCGCAGCATGTGGGATCTTCCTGGACCAGGGCTTAAACCCATGTCCTCTGCATCAGCAGGCAGATTCTCAACCACTGCACACCAGGGAAGTCCCTCATTGCTTTTAAATACCAATTTCCCACTAAAAGGAGGCAGGGCTCATTGGAAAAGTGGCTAATTCCAGGGCAGGGATACAAAAAACACAAGATGAGCTTAAAACCACCTTGTGCCAGAAATTAAGAAAGTGCTCAAAAATAATACAGATAGACACTTCAAAGACATAGAAGCCAGTCTGAGGAAGTTTTCACTGGCCAAATCTGGGGCTATTTGAGCATGAAAAAAAATAAACAAATAAGAACGGTAAAAATTATAACCTGCTGAATAAAATAAGAAACCATGAGTTTATACCAATAATAAATTAACAGAGGAGAAGGGAAAGCTCTTCCTTATATAACAGAATGCTAACTAATAAACAGAGGGAAAAATGGAGTTAGAAAGCACCATTTTGCAACTATCAGAGTGAAGACTGATCCGGGTAGGAATCATCAATGAAAGCTAAATTTAGGGGATGGGGGAAGTTTGGTGAGAAAAGGGGTATCTAGCTAATCTCAAAGTATCTCGCCACATATTATTTATTACAAAAAAATGGTAATTATACAATGGAGAAATCAGAAAATATCTTATGCACTTGAACAAAACTGACAGAAGCAAAACAGGAGTAAGAGGCACTTTGCATCTCCAGGTATGTATTCTGAGAAAGACACATTATCACTTATGTATAATTTCAGTCCAAACTATATAACCTGGATCTAGACATGAAACACCCAAATTGAGGGACATTCTATAAAATAACTGACTTATATTATTCAAAAATGTCAATAGAAACAGAAAAGTTGATGAAACTGTTCTAGATTAAAGGAAATTATACAATAAGCAATCCTGAACTGGACCCTGTATTGGAAAAAAATTGCCATGAAGGACAGGATTGGGACATCTGACAAAAGTATTGTACCCATCGTTAAATTTTCTGAAGTTAATAACCATACTTTAGCTATGTGAGAGAATATTCTTATTCTTAGGAAATACATAGTGAAATACTACAGGGAAAGAAGTAAGATGCACGCAAGCTATTATCAAAGAGCTCAGAAAATTATATAGATATTTATCTATCCTATAGTATATTGGATGGATAGATGGATGGGTGGGTAATAGATAGATAGGCAAAGCAATTATGGCAAAATGTTGAAACATAGGGATAATCTGGGATAAAGGGTATACAAGAATTTTTGTACTAATTTTACAAGTTTGAAATTATTTCAAAACAAAAAGTTAAAACAGTTCTCATTTTCTCTTTCTCCACCCCCCCACATATACGTATATAAACTCACTGAAACGTATATAGGGTAACTTAGATATGTTTAAAAGAGATTTAGTTTATCAGTCTACCTTTTATGATTTGCATACCTTTATCATTTTTGGCTTGGAAATTTAAAATGCTTCTCTTTATTTGCATATTAATAAGCATTCATCATTTTCATCTAATTACTAATTTTTACAGAATTATAGTCATTTTCTTTATTTTCTGGACACTATTAAATTGTGTTTCAAATGTTTTCCTTGGCCCTATGCTACTTAAGAAAAGACATTTCAAATTTCCATGTGGCTAAGTACCATTTAAATACTGTTTTTACTATTCATTTCTAACTGTATTACATAACAGGCTGAGATGTTCCACTCTTGTTTTTTGGGGGGTTTTTTGCGGTACGCAGGCCTCTCACTGTTGTGGCCTCTCCCGTTGCGTAGCACAGGCTCCAGACGCGCAAGCTCCGCGGCATGTGGGATCTTCCCGGACCGGGGCACGAACCCGTGTCCCCTGCATCGGCAGGTGGACTCTCAACCACTGCGCCTCCAGGGAAGCCCTGAGATGTTCCACTCTTGCTTGTCTAAGTATGGCACTGAGAAAAGGATTTGGTTCTGTGCGTGTGTGTGTGTGTGTGTGTGTGTGAAAAGGGATTTACACAGACTTGAAATAAAAACATAGATGAACAGGAAGAAGAATGAACAACAGAAAAGATGTATACTCCGTTGTCTATTCTTGACCAACAATTTGCCCCATAAATTACACATCACAGAATTAAAAGCATTTATGGGAAAGAAAAAAAAAATACCATTTTGAAACATTGGACAGGAACATTACTTTCTTTTGTAGAGCAAGCATGCACACACATAAAATCTTTAAGCCCAGCTTAATTAGGGGCTCTTTTTAGTGTTAAGATCATTTCAATCTCTTAAAAGGATATCCAAAACTATGTTCTTTTTTTTTTTTTTTTGCGGTACGCGGGCCTCTCACTGTTGTGGCCTCTCCCATTGCGGAGCACAGGCTCCGGACGCGCAGGCTCAGCCGCCATGGCTCACAAGCCCAGCTGCTCCGCGACATGTGGGATCTTCCCGGACCGGGGCACGAACCCGTGTCCCCTGCATCGGCAGGCGGACTCTCAACCACTGCGCCACCAGGGAAGCCCCAAAACTATGTTCTTAATGTATGGAAATAAAGTGTCTACATTACAGTAAGAAAACAAATCAGTTTGGTATAAGAACAGCTCAAATAAAATAGAACAAAGAGAAGTCTGGCCTACTACCAGGAAAAAAATATATTCTTATTTGGAAAACACTTTATTTGTATCCTTTGCTTTCTCCATTTTGAGATCTTTGTTCTAGATCATTTTGGGTAATTTCTTCAGAAAGTATATACTGCATGGCCAAGAAATGTGCCTTTTGCACTTAATCTGAATGACATCTTAGCCAGACCCTGGAATATTGGCTCCCTGTTCTTTTTTCTCTGTAATGGGTAGATGTTGTTCCACTTTCAACATTTTACAACTAACTTCCAGGCCGGTCTGATTCTTTTCTCTTTATAAATCAACTATTCTTCCTGTCTCAACTCTTTTCTTTATTCTTGGGATTCAGACAATTCATCTACATATGACTGTCTTAGTGTGCGACTTTTTTAAACTTGGTAAAGCCATTTCACGCTGAAAACTTAGGTCTTTCTTCAGTTCAGGGACATTTATTTTCAATTCTCTCTTCAATTTTTACATTTTCATAATTCCATTTTCATATTCTAGAAAAGAGACAATTAGTCACATATTTCTTTCCTCTGATCTTTCTTCTATATATCTTACCTTTCAGCTTTATTTTCTATTTTTTTCCTTTTTGTTGTTAAATTCTTCCTGATCCCTACTTGGGTTTTCAGTACTGTCCATTTTACATTTTATTAATTTCTTTACATATTATATATCACGGTTTTTGTCCTTTGAAATTCTTTATTTGTTCCCAACATTTCTTTGCAATATTTTCTTTTATCCATTTACTGTTTTATTTTTGTTGTTGTTATATATATATATATATATATATATATATATATATATATATATATATATATTTGTGTGTGTGTGTGTGTGTGGGTGCATGTGTGTGTGTGTGGTATGCGGGCCTCTTACTACCGTGGCCTCTCCCGTTGCGGAGCACAGGCTCCGGACGCGCAGGCTCAGTGGCCATGGCTCACGGTCCTAACCGCTCCGCGGCATGTGGGATCTTCCCGGACCGGGGCACGAACCCGTGTCCCCTGCATTGGCAGGCGGATTCTTAACCACTGCGCCACCAGGGAAGCCCACTGTTGTTGTTATTTTAATCT
Source organism: Stenella coeruleoalba (assembly GCF_951394435.1). Classification (NCBI taxonomy): domain Eukaryota; kingdom Metazoa; phylum Chordata; class Mammalia; order Artiodactyla; family Delphinidae; genus Stenella; species Stenella coeruleoalba. The sequence continues at coordinate 25,232,150 of NC_137150.1, read as the reverse complement.
TCTGTTTCCTCCATGACATCTGCCTCTGTGGGAGCCACCTGTTGTGCTTTATCGAACTTGGTCACCCTCCTTCAAGGTACTGGATGTTCTTGAATGCTTTGTGCTCTCCTTCAGGTCAGGCTTATGGGGTTGGCAGGAAGTGAGAGGTAAGGGAATGAATACCCTTGGCTCTCGGGTTTCTCAGAGTATGAGAAAGATTAGGCCTCTCCACTTATCCTGGAAGAGGAGCAATTCAGACCAATCAGTACTGACGTCCACTGTTATCAGGTTCTCCCAGGAGTGGGGAGGCCCAGCTTTTCCTTCTCCACATCTGAGGGGATTTTCTCTTGACTCAGCCGGCTCGATCCATAGAGAACATCTACAGGGTCCTCACCAGCCTCTGGTATTTTCACCAATAACACTCAGTTGGTGCCCTCTACAGACCCTGGGTCTGCAGTCTCCTTGACAACTCAAAGTTTCATTCATGGCTGGGTTCCACTCCAGCTGCAGCCATATTTATCTTACTGTGTGTCATCCCAGCAGGAAGCAAGGGGGATGCAAGACCATGAACAAAAACCCTACTCACTAGCAATAGCATGTAACCATTCACCACCACCTAATTAGTTCCTAGATGAGAGAATGTTTATCTCATCTCCTCTAATGAGAGAGGCTGTTATCTCTCTTCGGAAGAGATCCAGAGAGAAGAAATCAGTTTCCTTTATTTCTAGTAAACAAGAGTCCTGGGTAATTTACAATGTATACTGGGAGTCTGATGGGGCTTGCCTGGAGCAGGCAGATGTGACATGTAGCAATTAAAAGTGGAACTGCTAGGGAAACGATGTCCCCTGACCCAAGTTACCGGAGGACAACAGAGATGGGAACTGTCTCAGTTGTAGAAAAGAAATAGGGCATTCTTTCAGTTCCTTAAATAGGCCATGCTTCTCCCTGCTCAGGGCCTTCTTCACTGGTCCTCTCTGCTTGGGCTGCTCCTTGACCAAGTGCTTCTCCCGTCTGTTCAGCCACTCTTGTTCTAACTTCAGTCCTAGCTGAAACACGACTTCTTTTTCTATTTTTTATTTTTTTTAGTTGCAGATGACTTTTTAAAAAATAAATTATTTATTTATTTATTGGTTTTGGCTGCGTTGGGTCTTCGTTGGTGCACAGGGGCTTTCTCTGATGGCGGCGAGCGGGGGCTACTCTTTGTTGCCGTGCGCAGGCTTCTCATTGCAGGGGCTTCTCTTGTTACGGAGCACGGGCTCTAGGCACGTGGGCTTCAGTAGCTGTGGCACACGGGCTCAGTAGTTGTGGCACACGAGCTTTAGAGTGCAGGCTCAGTAGTTGTGGAGCATGGGCTTAGTTGCTCCGCGGCATGTGGGATCTTCCCAGGCCAGGGCTCGAACCCGTGTCCCCTGCATTGGCAGGCGGATTCTTAACCACTGCACCACCAGGGAAGCCTGAAACATGACTTCTTTAAAGAAGCCCTCTGATTCCCCAGACCAAACAAAGCCCTCCCTTTAGAAAGAGATCACTGATTCTACCTCTACTTCTCTTTCCTGGTACTTAACACTAATTTCTTTTGTTTTTTTCCATTATTCATTTAATATACTTCTTTCCTGCTAGACTATAACCTCCGTGAGGGCAGGGAGTGACTGTCTCATCCACTGGTGTCTCCTAGCATGTACAGGTCCAGGTTCGTACTTAGCACTTAACTACTTGTTAACCGAATAAAAGCTGGAAGACATAGAAATATTTCTAAGATTGAGATAGCAAAATAGAGAACAAAGAGTGAAGGGGAGCCGAGATGGACCAGATGAAAAGGAAAAAGAGATGATCCCATAGGGACTCAAGGGGGAAAAAAGTGAGAGAATTGGCCTGTGTGAAAAAGATTAAGAAAATAAATCTGAAAGCCAAGAGGAAAGGGGCTTAAAAGAGCTTTCGTGCCTGAGCTCGACTGAGGCATTCAACCCAGTAAAGGGGTAGGAGGAAGCCACCATTCAGAGTGGAACAAACCCAGCATGTCACACAGACATAAATTCTCAGAATACACATCTTCAAGGAAATGACAGGGTCACTCAGGCTCTTATGCACTGTGTTTCTCCTGAACATAATTCAGTTATTTTCTCACTATACTCATTAAAGTGAATTCTCAGAACAGAAAGAGATATATTCAAATAAAGGTCAACTTTTTTTTACATTTCAGACAGATGTATACCAGTGATGTTTAGCTCTGCCAATGATTGAAATTTTTAAGTAAATAATTCAACTCTGAATTCTCTCTCTCTCCAGTCAGACAAATGGTCCTGCTTCCTGCCAGAGATGGGACTGGTCTTTAGGAGGGCCTTATGTGTCCACTGGAAATCACACCTCTTTTCTAGGCCAGGGCCATTTAGCTCCAACCCCCAGAAAAGAGTTTTCATCATTTGAGAATCACAGTGAATGAGCCCCAACTCAGCAAAGCAGTGGAAATGATTCCCCCTGATAATGTGTACATGATATCAAAGGAACTTGGGAAAGATTTTTTTTTTAATGAGGAATGTGAAATTATTCTGCTTTTTCTTTGCACTTTTTTTTTGGCGGGGGGAAGGAGTAAAATTAATAAAAGGTATAACTAAAAGAGAAGAAATAGGTAACCTATATTTTCTATTTCTGATAATTCTGAGTTGACTAAAGATACATGTCCAAAAAATTAAAAGAAGTATATTTAAGGAAGAAGAGACTTTTAAGTGATAAAAAGCTTCCAAATAAACAATTTGTTGTTGTTGGTAATAAGTAATCTTATGGTGATAATGCAGGTGCAGGCTTATAGAGAAAGAGAGAGAAAGGAAGAAATGGATTGGCATTTTCCTCCTGAAGTGTATGTTTTCTGCCAACAGAATTATCTTTGTCTTTAAACAAATCAGTTTAGTTCAAATCAGCAAAGTAGATAGCAGAGCCCCTCATAATTTAATCATCAGACATAACTATTGTTAATACTTTGGTATATAACACTACATACTGTATGCATTAAATATGGTTATATAATATATAGGCTCTTCATTATTCACAACAGTCAAAAAGTGGAAACAGGGCTTCCCTGGTGGCGCAGTGGTTGAGAGTCTGCCTGCCGATGCAGGGGACACGGGTTCGTGCCCCGGTCCAGGAAGATCCCACATGCCGCAGAGCGGCTGGGCCTGTGAGCCATGGCCGCTGAGCCTGTGCGTCTGCAGCCTGTGCTCCACAATGAGAGAGGCTACAACAGTGAGAGGCCCGCGTAATGCAAAAAAAAAAAAAAAAAAAAAAAAAAAAAGTGGAAACACCCCAGATGGCCATCAACTGTTGAATGGATAAATGCTGGTTCATCCATATGGTGGAAAATTATTCAGCAATGAAAAGAAATGAAGTAATGACACATGCTACAACATGGGTGAACCTTGAAAACATTACATGCTGAGTGAAAGAAGCCAGTCACAAAAGACCACATATTGTTTGATTCCATCCATATGAAATGTCCAGAATAGGCAAATCCATAGAGACAGAAAGTCGATTAATGGTAGCTTAGGGCTGGGGGGTAGCACAGGGAGTCACCGCCAAGGGGTAGGGGGGTTTCTTTTATGGAGAACAAACATATGCTAAAATTAGATTGTGGTGATGGCTACACAACGCTGTGAAAATACTAAAAAATACTGAATTGTACACCTTAAGTAAGTGAATTATTTGGCATGTGAATTATATCTCAAAAAGCTGTTTTTAAAAAAAAGCAAAAAATATTCATACAGGCTGTTCTGCGACTGCTTCATCCCTTCCTTAATGTATCACAGACAATGTTGCATGTCAATAAGATGTGCAACTACACGGTTATTTGTGACTACAGTATTTGTGTTATTTGTACAGTGTTCCACTATATGGATGTACTGACATTTACTTACTTAACGCTTTATTATTACACAGGAACTTATTTCCAATTGCCATGTTAAACACCCATGTATGTACACATGTCTTTGCACACCTGTATGATTATTTTCTTAGGAAACAAAGAATAGACCTGAGGGCCAAGGGTCTGTACTCTATAAAATGATACATGTTGCCTAATTGCCCTCCAGAAAGGCCATACTAATTAACATTCATCGCAATGGAAAACAAGAATACTTTTCTCTCTACGTTTCCATCAATGCTGAGCATCGTAGAAGTAATTAACTTCTGACAATCATAGGAGACATCAATTTTTAAATGTGTATTTCTTTGATTATTGAATTTAAACAGCATATTTTAACAGTCACTTGATTTAAAAAATACCTATTCCTCTGCCTTTTGTCCAATTTTTTGTTCATCTTTTTAAATTTTTCTAACATATGCTACAAATTGTCCTTACCAGTTTGTCTTTCAACTTTGCTACAGCATCTCTCCCTACACGTTCTAATGTTTTCTATACTTACATCTATTATTCTTTTTCTTTATGGTATCTGGCTTTAATGCCTAGCCTTTTACCATCCCAATGTCATAAAAATAACATCCTGTATTTTCTTCTAGCACGTCATTTTATTTCGTTTCATTTGAATCATCCATTCGTGCTGATCTGTGATCCTGTGGCTTTCCTGAGTTATGTCTGGCCTATGAAATCTGTTGAAACAGACAACTCACCTAACTGTTGAGCCCACTGTATGGCAGTACCGGTGTCTGCTGCATTGCCTTCAGCTAAGCACACCACTTCTTGCCCAATCTTCCACCCAATTAATGGATAAAAGCCTTAAAAACAAATAAACAATATAAGTTACACAATAAATAGTGAATTAATTACAGAGAAGTCTACAGTGGAACAATTTGATTATCTCAAAAACTAGCAACATGCCTGTGGAGTCAGACTGCCTGAGTTCAAATCCCAGCCCTCTCTCATTTTCTAGCTGTGGTCTTACAAGTTTCTTGTTTCTTAGTCTCAGTTTCCTCGACTGTAAAGTGGTCTACCTCGGAGAGCTTCTGTGAAAATAAACTGAAAAAGGACTTAGGGCAGTGCCTGGCATAGAAAAAGAACAATAAATATTAGCTTTTAGTAGCTACAAGCATATCTGTGTCTCTAGAAACACAGAAACAATATTTTAATTGAGAAATTAAAGGTTATTATGAGATTGGTTTGTCAGACAACTAACCATGCTATTGCATTTATCTGTAGTTACTAATTTTTTTTAACTCTTTATTGAATTTGTTGCATTAGAAGGCAAAATCTTAACCACTGGACTGCCAGGGAAGTCCCCTATCTGTAGTTTCTAATCAACGTTCCTAAATAGAAACAATAATCATTCTTCTGTTTTTTTTTTTCATTTAATTTAATTTTTATAATGATCATTTTTCCAGCTTTCATTTTCCCAGTTAGGGAAAAAGGAAGAACTTTAGGGAGGATGAAAGGCAAGAAAAACATTTTTAAATCCACCTCTTAGTAACCATGTTAGGAGACCAGAGCTCAGACTAAGAGCCTCAAGCTCTCCTGGGTGTAGTTACACAATCTAAATTTCTTGGTTTGTGCATTCCAGGATTTCCTCCATTAGAGAGAGCAAATGCTTAGCAATTGTCATTAAAACCCTAAATATGCATGGATCACTAGTTGAGAAGTACCACCGCCAAAAAGTATCGCAAAAAGAAGAAATTCTAACACATAAAACAAATTTTAGAGGCCTAGAAAGATGTTTTCAACAAATATAACATGTATTATAGGTAAATATTTGGAAAGCTGACCAAAATACCCCAGTCTTTCTGAACTTTTCCCTAAAATCTTTCTCATTTTTTAGTGCTTTTAATTTAAGAAAAAAGGGAAATGGGGATTAACTGTCTCTAAGAAGAATAATGAAAAATATTAGACAATATCCTTAATATAAAATAAGAAAATAGTGTCACAAAAGTTAAACAAGTAAAAAGAAGGGATATTTTATTAATAAATAGGATATATTCTAACTACCTACCTCCAACACTCTGTTGAGGGTTATTTCCAGTATTAATATCCAAAAATGTCCCAGTTCCCATGGTTAACTTCACGTCTCCTGTCTGGAAGCAGCATTCTCCAAACATGGCTGATTGCTGGTCAGCAACCTGCCAAAAACATTCAAAATAAGACCTTGGGCCCTTAGCAGTGTTCCATTTCACTGTATCCCACTGTCTTACTTATTGTATTCTCATGGTTCACCATTTTATTTCCTTTTCCTTAAAAAAAGGAAACAGAGAGCAACAACTATATGATAGGAGTCTCTCTAGGACTAACGTTATGGGGATAACTAACGTGTCTCAGGAATTTTCAGCAGTCTACCTACTTTACCACTTTTAAGTATCATAAGAATAATCTTAGAAATAAAAGTCAGAATAAAATTTGCCCAGAAAAAAAAAAATTTGTCCAGAAAAAAACAACTAAGATCGTTCATTTGCAACTTGCAAGCATTTTCATTCATTAGTCAAAATAACTGGCCACACAAATTTCTCTTTTAATAAGAGAGATAGGTGTATAAGTAGATGTAGGTTAAAACTATACATTTCCCAAACATACATTTTTGTTAAAAATAATTATAACTTTTTTTTTTTTTCCACATCTCACGGCTTGCAGGATCTCAGCTCCCCAGCCAGGAATTGAACCCAGGCCATGACAGTGAAAGTGCCAAATCCTAACCACTAGACCACCAGGGACTTCCCTATCACATTTGGTTAATGTAACTACATGTAGATATATATATACAGCAATATTTTAAGGACCAAAACTCATCTGAAGAATGCTTTCTCACTAATCTATGTCTTCTAGCCATACCTTAATCTAAACCTGAGCCTACTAAGACTGATCCTCTCCAGGAATTTGTAACTTGAGAATTTAATTCCCCTCCCCTCACTTGATTTCTCCACCTACCATAGTGACTGTCCATCTAGGGACAGATGCTCTATACCTCCTGTTTAAGCTGTTACAGGAAATTAAAGGCAAGATCTGAGTTTCTATAATCAAGAAAGAAACCTCAAAAATCAGAAACAGCTAATTTTTCACTCATCCACAAATTCTTTACCAGCTAAGTAGATGCTGATGAAGGATTTTATAAAATGTAAATATATTTCTTCTTTACTTTAATTGCCCTATCACGGTTTATCATTATACTATGTCATATATAAACTAAGCATTGGCCCCATCACGGTTTTTTATCTCAGAGTATTAAATACAAGCCACACATTACTCAAAATACAACATTTTAAAAAACTTTAACACAGTTTTCTGAAAAACTATATATAGAGAAGTCAGAAAAGGTTATAAAATATTTCCATGATAGAACACTGGCCCACGGGTCCCTTTTCCAGAAAGTGGAGAACACTTCTGATTATATTGAGAGCCCTTTAAGTTAAAAAGAAAAAAGATACTTTAACTTTATTCTGCAAGGACCTTTTTTGTTTCTTAAATCTAATCCTAACTATTCATATACATTCATTTAGTTTATACTATACAAGGAGAAGCCCTCAAGTTTTCTACTCACCAAGGCCACTACTGGTATAGGCACGCCAAATATCTCTTCATCCACTGATCCAAAATTGTGGCTTCAAATAAAATTGGTTAAAAAGTAAGTTATAGCTCTAGAAATATTAATTCTAAAATTCAGCAAATTGTTTTTAGCGTAGGCCAAAAAGTTACATAATGAACATACAAGCACCTCAAACGTATAATAAGATGCTTTTCCCCACACAGGCCAGGTGAATTCAGGGACAATTTTGCTGGTTTCTATGTCTGATTTTCATTATTACCTTGTATCCTTCACGGGAGGCAGCAGAAAGAGCGGGATTGAAAGCAGGGAGGTGATGAGCTTACTCCAACACATCTGAGCACAGAAACATGTCATCAGAATCCAAGCTAAATTACAGAAAAATTGGTGACTCAAAAAGAAGGGAAGGGGCTTTCCTGGTGGCTCAGTGGTTAAGAATCTACCTGTCAATGCAGGGGACACGGGTTTGAGCCCTGGTCCGGGAAGATCCCACATGCCAGGAGCATCTAAGCCAACGCACCACAACTACTGAGCTTGCGCTCTAGAGCCTGCGAGCCACAACTACTGAGCCCACGTGCACAACTCCTGAAGCCCGCGTGCGCCTAGAGCCCACGCGCCTAGAGCCCAGGCTTCACAACAAGAGAAGCCACCGCAATGAGAAGCCCGCACACCGCAACGAAGAGTAGCCCCCGCTCGACACAACTAGAGAAAGCCCGTGAGCAGCAATGAAGACCCAATGCAGCCAAAAGTAAAATAAATAAAATAAATAAATTCAAAAAGAAAAAAGAAGGGAAAAAAACTTTACCTCATATGGGTCAAAAAGTCCAGTTGTACTGGCATTTGAAAAATCTGTGGCAAATTCAGAACCTAAATTTATATTGGAAACAATTTATTTATGATCAGGTAGCATAAATCAACACCTATTCCTAGTTTATAGTCTCAACTTTTGTCTGCCCTCAAATTCATTCCAAAATGTGTATTTCCAGTGCAAAGTCTCCAAAGCAATTTCCCACTAAACCTTTTTGAAATTTTATACTTTACAAAAGCACTTTCAGGCACATTTCCATATCATGATTCCCAGTTTAAAGATGTGGAAAGGGGCTCAGAGAAGCAACGTGATTACCTATAGCTATACTATAGGTATAGTTGCAAAGTGGTAGATTAGGAATTGAACTCAAGTCTTACCACTCTCGAAATTACGACTGTTCCTCGGTCTTATGTTTGAGGTTTCATCACAATTTTAAAATCACCCTCCTCTTAGAATAAATCTGAAATTAATCTAGCTTTAGTATAATATGAAGTAACCACGGTACCAAAGAAACAGTATGTCTGGGATATGGGGGAAAAAGTTTCAAACTTCCACTTTTTTCAGATAAGTCATTTCTGTCAGTCAAATTCCACTTACTTGAGATACAGATCTATCAAATCATCTTTACCTTTTGTGAGCTTATGTAACAACCAGGTATCAATAGTCCCAAAGCAGCAATTTTCTTCTTCAATTGCCTTTCGCACCTTGAAAACACAACAGCACAAAATCAATTCAAAAGGCTAAATTATTAAGTGCATGACTAAGTGCCAACCACTAAATACAATATAATCCCATTTTTTATAAAAATTAATATATACATAGAGAAATAATTTCTAGAATTTACCCCCAATGGTTCTAAGCAATTACTATAGGGTATGAAAGGCTTTAGTTTTACACCAAGAATGTTTACTTTTGTGATGAAAAAAACAAAGTGTATCTCTTTTTCAGTTTAGATATACAAATATGTCTAAATATAGAAAGTCTAAAATGGGATGGCACAGTATGGCTCATAGGTCAAATCCAACCTGTTGTCTGTACCTCAAGTTAAGAACATTTTTGTAATTTTATAGTGGTTAAAAGAACAGAAAGAATACCTTGTGACAGATGAGAAGTATATGAAACTCAAATTTCCATGCCCTTAAATAAAGTTTTACTGGAACACAGCCATGCTCATTTATTTATGTATTATTTATGGCTACTTTCATGCTACGATGGCAGACTGTTTGTGAAAGAATCCTCATGGCCTTTAAAGTCTAAAATATTACTTACCTGGAATGTCACAGAAAAAATCTACCAAAAGAAACAAAAGAATCAAAACCTCTTTAAACTAGCCAATAGAGAAATTGGCATGCTTGTAAAGATATCATTAACTCACTGGAAAACAATTCCACAAATCCTACTTGATCACATCTTCAACTCCTATTTGTCCTTCAAGACTAGCATTTCTTGGGTGTGCCTAACCCAGTACCACACGGGCAACTTCCATATAGCCATTATCTCATAGCATCATTACTTCCCTAAGCTCCTTAAGAGCAGGAACTAGATTGCGTTTATAACCCCAGCACTAGGAGGGTTCCTTTCATATAGCACATGTTAAAAAAAAAACTGGAGAAAATATTTGCAAACAAAGCAACTGACAAAGGATTAACTGCCAAAATATATAAGCAGCTCAATATCAAAAAAACAACCCAATCCAAAAATGGGCAGAAGACCTAAATAGACATTTCTCCAAAGAAGATATACAGACTGCCAAAAAACACATGAAAAGATGCTCAACATCACTAATCATTAGAGAAATGCAAATCAAAACTACAATGAGGTATCACCTCACACCAGTCAGAATGGCCATCATCAAAAAATCTACAAGCAATAAATGCTGGAGAGGGTGTGGAGAAAACGGAACCCTCTTGCACTGTTGGTGGAAATGTAAATTGATACAGCCACTATGGAGAACAGTATCGAGGATCCTTAAAAAACTAAAAATAGAATTACCATATGACTCAGCAATCCCACTACTGGGCATATACCCTGAGAAAACCATAATTCAAAAAGAGTCATGTACCAAAATGTTCATTGCAGCTCTATTTACAATAGCCAGGACATGGAAGCAACTTAAGTGTCCATCGACAGATGAGTGGATAAAGAAGATGTGGCACATATATACAATGGAATATGACATATATATATACTACCAAATGTAAAATAGACAGCTAGTGGGAAGCAGCTGCATGGCACAGGGAGATCAACTCAGTGCTTTGCGACCACCTAGAGGGGTGGGATAAGGAGAGTGGGAGGGAGAGGCAAGAGGGAGGGGATATGGGGATATACGTATGCATATAGTTGATTCACTGTGTTATACAGTAGAAACTAACACAACACTGTAAAGCAATTATATTCCAATAAAGATGTTAAAAAAATAAAGCTTGCTAAATAAATGAGATTTAAAAAAACAGCAAATGGAGACATTTAAGAATGAATCATATTTTAACAGTAGAAAGGATCAATAAAATGAAGACATGGGCTTCCCTGGTGGCGCAGTGGTTGAGAGTCCGCCTGCAGATGCAGGGGACGCGGGTTCGTGCCCCAGTCCGGGAAGATCCCACATGCCGCGGAGCGGCTGGGCCCGTGAGCCATGGCCGTTGAGCCTGCGCTCCGCAATGGGAGAGGCCACAACAGTGAGAGGCCCGCGTATCGCAAAAAAAAAAAAAAAAAAAAGAAGACAGATGACATGAGTTCCAAAAAAAGAAGTCATTTGTAGATTACTTATAACTAGTATTTTGAAGAGTCAAGTACTATACCACTTAAATATGGAGTACTTAAAGTAATATTATTAGATTTCAAACTCTTCTTAAATTTAGAAATTGTGATTCTAAAATTTGTTTCAGATTAGACAAAGGTTAATCTGTATTTCAGCAAGTAGCAATAATGTGTGCCAGGTAGTAAGTTCATTTGCTCATTCAAAAAATACTTGAGGGCTTCCCTGGTGGAGCAGTGGTTAAGAATCTGCCTGCCAATTCAGGGGACACAGGCTCAAGCCCTGGTCCGGGAAGATTCCACATACCGCGGAGCAACTAAGCCCGTGCGCCACAACTACTGAGCCTGGGTGCCACAACTACTGAAGCCTGCATGCCTAGAGACCATGCTCCGCAACAAGAAGCCACCACAATGAGAAGCCCGCGCACTACAACGAAGAGTAGTCCCTGCTCGCTGCAACCAGAGAAAGCCCGCGCACAGCAACAAAGACCCAATGCAACCAAAAATAAATAAATAAATTTATTAAAATAAATATTTGAGAGCCAGGCCCTCTGATTGATAGGTAGTAGGCCCTTGTGAGGCTAGATGGACACAGAGTAGGTATCAGGGCTTCCTAAGGTAGGAGGACCAAGGGCAATCCTCTGCACATTGGGTTAAGACTCCAAACGGCTCTACCCTCGGAGAAAGGGTAAACTAGAAGGATGGGCTCTTATAGGAACTCCAACTCAGCTTTGAACCATCTCAATCATTAAATTGAATTGAGATAATGCTGGTGCATAGAAGAATGGAAGAAGCATACATAGATCCTATCCAGAGCAACATATGTTAAGGCTCTCGTAATTTCTACACACAAGCTCACAAATACAATGTCTAGTTCATATATATATACACACACATATACACACACACACACACATATATATGTATATATATACACACACATACATACAAACAAGTAGCCAGGTTCACCAAACTCATCAAGTTGTATGCATTAAATATGCATAGCTATTTGTATGCCAATAATCATACCTCAATAAAGTGGCTTAAAATTTTTTAAAAAACCAATTAAGTAACCAGGCATACAAGGAAACAAGAGAACATTGCAGGGGGTGGGGGGAGGAGAAAGAGACAGTCCATAGGAGCTATAGATTCTGGAATTAATAGCCATGGACTTTTAAAATACGATGCTAATTATGTGGGGAAAACAAGTGAAATTCTAGAACTAAAAAAATTAAGAACTTAATGGACGGGTTTTCATAATAGCACATTAGAAACAAAGAGATAAGAGATTTGGAAGAAAGGTTAGAAGAAAATATCCTGAATAAAGTTCATAGAGACCAAAGAATAGAAAATACGTAAGACAGAGTGAGAGACAAAAAGGATTTAGTCAAAAGGTCTAACATACATGTAATCAGATTTTCAGAAGGAAAGAAGATAAGCAGAATGCAGCAGAAATTTATATTTGAAGATAATGGCTGAGAAATTTTCCAAATCAACAACAGATATCAAACAATGAATTTAAGATGCCCTACAAACGCCAAGCAGGTTGTCACATCTAGATAATAAGCACAGAAAATGTGTTTGATAAAGTCAACATCCAGTCATAACAAAATGTCTTGGCAAACTAGGAAAAGTAGAGAATTTCCTTAATTTGATAAAGGATAGCTAAAGAAATTTATACTAAATGTGAAATGTTGAAAGCTTTTGTTCCAAGATCAGGAATGAGAAAAGGATGTTTGTAGTCATCCCTTCTCGTCAATATATCCTGGAGGTCCTTGTCAATGCAAAGGAAAAGAAATGAGAGAAGAGTCACATTTCTACATCATATGCTATTAGAGCAGCGGGTCCCCAACCTTTCTGGCACCAGACACCGGTTTCATGGAAGACAATTTTTCCATGGACGGCGGCTGGGGGGATTCAGGCGGTCATGCGAGCGATGGGGAGCAGCAGATGAGGCTTCGCTCGCTTGCCCACCACTCACCTCCTGCTGTGCAACCCCGTTCCTAACAGACCACCGACGAGTACCAGTGGTTAGGGACCCCTGTATTAGGGAATTGCAAATTAAACCAATGAGATACTATGTCACACCTATCAGAATGGCTAAAATCCAAAACTGACATCAAATGTTAGCAAGGATGTGAAGCAACTCCCATTCACTGTTGGTAGAAATGCAAAATGGTACAACCACTTTGGAAGACAATTTAGCAGTTTCTTACAAAGCTAAACATAGTCTTACCATATGATCCAGCAATCACATACCTAGGTATTTACCCAAACGAGGTGAAAATTTGTTCATACAAAAACCTCCACACAAATGTTGACAGCAGCTTTATTCATAATTGCCAAAAACTGGAAGCAATAAGATATCCTTCAATAGCTGACTGGATAAACACACTGTGATACATCTACACAATGAAATACTAATTAGTGGTAAAAAGAAATAAGCTATCAAACCACAAAAAGACATGGAGAAACCTTTAATGCATATTGTTAAGTGAAAGAAGCCAGTCTGAAAAGGCTACATTCTGTATGATTCCAACTATACAACATTCTGGAAAAGGCAAAACTATATAAAGACAGTTAAAAAAAAAAATCGGTGGTTGCCAGGATTTCAGGGGTAAGAGGAGAGGGATGAATAAATGAAGTGCAGGGGATTTTTAGTCAATGAAACTATTTTGTATGACACTGTAATCATAGATACATTACATTAATAATATTTTATAATAATGTGTTACTGCTGATTCATCAATTGCAACAAATGTAGCATATTAATGCAAGATGTTAATAACAGGAAAATCGTGTTGGGGGGAATATGGGAACTCTGTAATTTCTGCTCAATGTTTCTGTAAACCTAAAACTCCTCTAAAATTAACATGTACTAATTTTTTTAAAGGACAAAAGATTTATTCCGCTTGTATGTGTCTTCTTGAGTCAGTTTGGGTAGTCTGTGCATTTCTGGGAAGTTTTCCATTTTATCTAAGTTATCTAATTTGGCATACACTTGTTCATAGTATTGCTTAATAGAGCTTTGTACTTCTGTGAAGTTGGAATTAATGTTCCCTCTTTCATTCATAATTTCAGTTATTTGGATCTTTCTCTCTTTTTTTTTTCTCGTTGTCAGTCTAGCTAATCTTTTCAAACCAACTTTTGGTTTTGTTGATTTTTTCAACTGTTTTTCTATTCTCTGTTTCATCAATTTTCACTCTAGCCTTTATATTACTTTCCTTCTGCCTGCTTTGGGTTTAGTTTGCTCACCTTTTTCCAGTGTCTTAAGAGAGAATATTAGATTTGTTTTCATGTAGTCTCTCTATGTAATATAGTCTTGTTCTAAAATTCCCTGTAAAGACTACTCTTGCTACATCATATCTTAGTATACTGTGTTTTCATTTTCATTCATCTCAAAATTTTTCTAATTTCTCTTGATACTTCTTCTTTTACCCATTGATTATTTTAAAGTGCTTTGTTTAATTTCCACATATTTTTGAACTTCCCAAATTTCTTTCTGCTACTTACTTCTAATTTCATTCCTTTGTAGTCATAGGAATACTTTGTATAATTTCAGTCCTTTTAAATTTATTGAGACTTGTATTATGGTGTGGCATATGTTCTATCCTGGAGCAGGTTCCATGTGCACTTAAGAAGGACGTATATTCTGCTGTTATTAGTTTTCCATAAATGTCTATTAGGTCTAGTTGGTTTATGCTGTTCAAGTTTTCTATTTCCTTGTCGATCTTCTCTCTAGTTGTTCTAACTACCACTGGTGAACTGTTTATTTACACCTTCAGTTCTGTCAGTTTTTGCTTCCTGTATTTCGGAGCACTGTTATTATGTGCATTACTGTCATATATATACTTTTTGGTTGCGCAGCTCAGCATGCTGGATCTTCCCTGACCAGGGATGGAATCTGTGCCCCCTGCAGTGGAAGTGTGGAGTCTTAACCACTGGAATGCCAGGGAAGTCCCAATTGTTATATATTTCTGATGAATGGACTTCTTCTTATAAAATGCCCTTACTTTCTCTAGCAACATTTTTTTTGTTTGTTTTTAAAGTTTGTTTCGTCTGACATTAGTCACTTAGCTTGTGGTTGCTGTTTGCATGGAAATCTTTTCCACTCATTTGCTTTTTAAAAAAATATTTTATTGAAGTATAGTTGATTTACAATGTTGTGTTAATTTCTGCCTTACAGCCACGTGATTCTATATACATATACATACATTGTCTTTCATATTCTTTTCCATTATGGTTTATTACAGGATATTGAATATAGTTCCCTGCACCATACAGTAGGACCTTGTTGCTTATCCATCCTATACGTAATAGTTTGCATGTGCTAATCCCAACCACTCAATCCTTCCCTCCCCACTCCCCCTTCCCCTTGGCAACCACAAGCCTGTCTTCTCTATGTCTGTGAGTCTGTTTCCGTTGCATAGATTCCATCCATTTACTTTTAACTGATTTGTATGTTTGAATCTAAAGTATGTCTCCCATAAGGCAGCATATAGTTTGATTTTGCTTTTTTATCCAGTCTAAAACCACAATGAAATATCACTACCTACCCACCAAAATGACTAAAATTAAAAAGACTTATAGGACTTCCCTGGTGGTGCAGTGGTTGAGAGTCCGCCTGCCGATGCAGGGGACACGGGTTCGTGCCCCGGTCCGGGAAGATCCCACATGCCGCGGAGCGTCTGGGCCCGTGAGCCATGGCCGCTGAGCCTGCGCGTCCGGACCCTGTGCTCCGCAACGGGAGAGGCCACAACAGTGAAGGCCCGCGTACCGCAAAAAAAAAAAAAAAAAAAAAGACTGATAATATCAATTATGATGGTAAATGAAATTATAAATTCCCTCCTTCGCTGATGAGGGGTGTGTAAATTGTCAAAAACTGTGGGAAAATGTTTGATATTATCCACTAAAGGTGAAAATATATATACACATTCATGCCCTAAAAATTCCATTCCCATGTATAGATACAGCAGAAATGCATTTACATAGCATTATTCATAATGGCCCAAAATGTACATTTGGAAATAACTCAAATGTACATGAACAAAATGGATAAATGGATAAACTATGTAAAATCATATACTGAACACTAAATAGCAATGAAAATATAAGGAAATTAATTTACATAAAATTTGGTCATATTTCACAAATATGTTAAGCAAAAGGAGTCAGACACAAAAGAATAAGCACTGTATGATTCCATTTACAAATTTCAAAAATATTCAGGCAAAGAAAGCTAGAGTGTAGTGTTGAGGAATAAACATGTAAATTGTAAAAGTGGAAAGAAAATGTAATACATAGTGCCACAGTGTTCTAGTTCTTGATTCGAGTAGTGTTACACAGATATTTGCTCCACAAAATATCACTGAGTGGTACATTTTTGTTTTGTTCACTTTTCTATATGTGCCATGACTCACAATAAAAAGGTTTTAAAAAAACAAACTGAGTAAGGATTCCTTGTCTTCCACCCCAATGTGGTGGACACTTAATTTTCCCTCAAATAAGCAAATTATTATCTTTATTCCTTGCAGTTTTTTCATCCCTGTAATCTAGACACACACACACACACACACACACGCGTGCGCGCACGCACACACACACACACACACACACACACACACTCTTTCCTTACCTCAGCCAGGTTCTGCAAAATCCAGGCCAATCTCAAAGAAACATGTTGGGTTGTGAAAGTGAACAAACTGGCTGCTAAAAATCGTTTACTTCTAGTGAAAAAGTGCAGCACTCGGCAGGAGCTGTGTATGAGCTATTTTAAAAAAAAAGATATTTTAGGAAAATGCATTTAATGGTGTTTGATGTTTCTATATTAAGTTTCATACACATGCAAACAAACCCAATAGCAAACAATTTATTTAACTACTTATAAAGTGTTCTCAGCACTTAAGGAGATCGAGCAAAGCACCCTAAGAGGACAATTTGCATTCTAAATTATGAAATGTGACACATCTACTATGAACTTCTTTAGCAAACACTAGAGGCTCAAGTACTTATAAAAGTCTTTTAAAAATAACTATTTTCTACCTCTTTACCTATTTTTAACTATGGAAGTAAAGGTAGAGAGTCAAGGGAGAAGGCTATTTTTCTATTAGAAATATATTTTTAATCAAGTTAGTATTAACTCAGAAGGGAAGCTCCCCCTACACATTAAGTACTTAAAATTTGGGATAAGAGATTTTATTTAATACTATTTATATTTATCTAATGATTGAAGATGAAACATACAGTTTTCAATTTACTTTTTCGTATGCAAAACCTTTAGCTGAAAAAAAAAAAGCCTTATACAGAAAACTAGCATTGAGTTTTAAGGTTTGTAAGACATACTAAAGAAACCCAAAAAAACCACAACAAAATGAACCCTTATCCTGCTACCTAACTAGAAGGACGCAGATGGACAATTCAACTTCTGAAACTGATGTTGGACAAAACATTCATTTATAGAGAACTTACCTACTTTATGC
This sequence comes from Stenella coeruleoalba, assembly GCF_951394435.1. NCBI lineage: Eukaryota > Metazoa > Chordata > Mammalia > Artiodactyla > Delphinidae > Stenella > Stenella coeruleoalba. The sequence goes on along the minus strand of NC_137150.1, from coordinate 25,214,664 downwards.
ATTTTTTCCTATTATTCCCACCCCTCCCCAAAATAAATGGAAAGATTTTGGTTTATTTATTTAAAATAGAAATAAATTTATTTTTCTTTCATTTTTAGCATAATGCATCAATCAAGAAATGTGTAGACTCAGTTCTCTCTACATTTCAGTTTTGTCTTTTTTTTTTTTTGAACAATGAGGCTCATTTTAATTTTTTTCACCTGTTTTTCTTTTTGGTGAAAACATTTATGCTCTACTCCCTTAGCAAATTTCAGTTATACGATACAGTATTATGAACTAGTCACCATATTATGCATTAGATCCCCAGACCTTATTCATCGTTATACCTGAAAGTCTGTACCGTCCTTTTCACCCTGTTCAGTACTCAAACCTTCTGCACTTCCTTATATTTTACATTACTTATTAAATATAAGACTTTTTTAAAGTATTTAAGGTGAACACCCAGAATCCTTCTTCTGATGTGTTATATGTTAAGAAACATTTCGAACTGAAATGAGTTCTTCTTCCATAAGAAGAACTTCTTTTATACTTCTTTTATACTTTTATACTTTTATACTTTTCCGTATAAAAACCTAGATTTAGGATCCTTCAGGGATCTTCTGTTAAAATGCAGATACTTTGGCAGGGGCACACAAAAAGTACTAAGAGTTCTAATACCTGCACTTTTAGTCAACATATGAACGAGGAACACTTTTGTTCATATATTTAACAAATATTTATTGAGTACCTTCCATGTACCAAGAAGTGTGCTAGGTCCTGAGAAAACAGAGTGAACAAGAGGCAGAATCCCTGCCTTCTTGAAATTTACATTCTAGTGGGAAGAGACAGACAAATACGTAATCAAATCAATAAATGAGATAATCTAAGAAGACACTGGTTGTAAGATGAACCACTATTTAATGTACTAGCAAAAAAGTAAAAAATCCTGCTAGTTAAATTATGACATAATTGTAAGATATAAATTATGGTTAAAATGACCAAAAAACCCCTGATGATTAAAAAATGTATCCTAGTTAAAAATCATCCTTTTCAAAATTGGAAAAAAAAATGTATGTCTTATAACTCATACATTGCTGGTGGGAATGCAAAGGGTACAGCCACTTGGGGAAAAAGTATGGCAGTTTCTTACAAAATAAAACATGCAGTTACCCTATAACCTAGCAATCATCCTCTTGGGGTATTTATCTCAGAGAAATGAAAACTTATGTTCACATAAAATTCCATAAACAAATGTTCATAACAGCTTTATTTGTCATAGCCCCAAACTGGAATTAGCACAGATGTCCCTCAACAGGTGGTACATCTGTACCACTGAATACAACTCAGTAATACAGAGGAAACAAGCTATTGATACATGTAACAACCTGCATTCTCCAGAGAATCATACTAAGTGAAAAAAGCAAATCAAAAACATGTTTTATGCTGCATGATTCCACATATATAACATTTTTGAAATGAGAAAAATGTGTAATGGAGGACAGATTAGTGGTTGCAAGGAGCTAGGGATGGGAGAGGGTGGGGAGGTACACAGGAGAGCAGTGGATGTGGTTATGAAAAGCAACATGAGGGAGGGATCCTTGTAGTGATGGAACAGTTCCGCGTCTGTTCATCATCCGTGCGGTGACAGATACGTGAACATATGGAAAAAACTGTACAGAAACTAAAACACATACACATACCTACAGATGGAAATGAGTACAAGTAAAACTGGGGAAATCTGAATAAGATCTATGGATTATATTAATGTCAATATCCTGGTTGTAACATTATGCTATAGTTTTGTAAAATGTTACCCCTGGGAGAAACTGCAAAGCCTGTAAGGGATCTCTATTATTTCTTACAACTGCATGTGAATCTGCAATGACCTCAATTAAAACTTCAATTAAGAAATGTACATCTCAGAGTCTCTGAAATTTGATGAGTGCTGTGAAAGAAATAAAGGACAGTAATAGAGATCGGATTGGGGGGGTGAGGAGTGCTACTATGAATAGGATGGCAGAGAAGGGCTCCCACAGAGGAGGTAGTGGTGAGGCTGGGCCCTGAAGGATGAGAAGGATCCAGCCATGGTGGCAGAGAGAGCCCCTTGCAGATACGAGGGCCTTCAGGTAAGAAAGGGCTTGAGGGCTGACAAAGCTGGAGCCTAATCCTTAGCAACTTCAGGGAGAGAGGGGTCTGGGAAGGGGTCAGAGCTGGAGACAGGGTCAAACTCTGGTAAGGTGTTGGGACTTTTATGCTGAAAGCAAAGAGAAGCCTTAGCAACCAACAGGCAAGAATCGGAACAGTGAGAGGAAGCATGGGTGCCTGGCGTGACTGGAGGAAACTGTGGTGCCAGGAGATTGCCACCACGCCCCAATTACTTCACCACTTTGCCTGTGGGTAGCCTTGGCTAAACGCATGACCTTGGTGCCCGCTCTGGCACATCCTCCCTAAACATTTCCAAGAACCCGAGTCAACAGACCATAAGCATCTGGAAAAGGATGATTATAGGGTAGGGTTCCTTCACTGGCAGGACCAGCTCTGCAATTTTGTGTGCTAAACTCCATGAGTCTGTTTGCGTGCATTTCTCTGCTAAGAGAGGCCAAAACTTATATCATATACCTGTTCAATATCAAGTAGACAAGTGCTTTAAATGCTCAGTTTTGTGCTTGATGTCAGTTTTTCATCACGATTTGAGATCTGGGGCTTATACTACAGAAATAAATGTTTTCACAATTTATTTTAAAAGGAATAAAAGTTTTATTAAACACCTCACTGACTAACTTAAGGAACATCTAATGACTTGACCTATTAAAAACTAAAATTATATATTAAAGTATAACACTGCACATTATAAATAGTATAATTTTAAATTATATCATTCAAAGTTCACAATATTTCCTTAAAACCACTTTCAACTCTCTTACTCTATCCTTCCCATGAACAGCACCTCTCAGTATTCAGCCTCACAAGTTATTAAAGCAAGGTGCATTTTTATATATTAAACTAACAAAAAAAATCATTGTGGGTGGGCCTATGGCAGATTTGTTTCACTCGTGCATTGCTGTCATATTCTATAATGTATTCAAGTTTGTTTTCATATAAAATTAATGTCTCCGAACACTTATCAAGGAAAACTGATGCTGCAGACACTCCCCATGCACCACCTGGTAGGGGCAGCCTAACTGAGAAGGCATTTAACTGTGCGGCATTAGAAGCATTAAAACAATCAATATGCAATATTGATTGTAAGACCAAATATGGCAGGTTTCAACATATTTGAGGAGCTGGAAAATTGTCTCGCTCTTTAACTCGGTAGTCTCACACTTCAGAGTGAGATGCTACTACGGCTGTCACTGTAGTCATCAGCATCATCATTTGCCAGGCATCATGGTGAAAGCTTGTGGCAGTCAGCCAGTTATCTATCTCCACATCCATTAACCATTTTTATAGCAAAAGATGATAAAACCTGGACATAGTCTGTACCTTTTCTGGACATAGTCCGTATTTTTTCAATTTCTCCAGGAATGGAAATGAATTCTCACTAACTTGTGAACCTCTGGTCCACCCCAAACCTCCTCATCAGTTCCTGATGTGCAGCTGTTAAGGACTTCGGTCCACCAGCACGCTCTTGGGTGACTACTATTAAATTTCACTGGGGTGGGGAGTGTGCAAGTGTGTATTTTCTGCTTAATGTCCTAAGACATCATCAGTCGATGGTACAATTCTGCCTACGGCTAAAGGACATTTACAGGAAAAAACAGCAACAACCAAATCACCGAACATAAGAAAAATATTACCTTCATTAAAAGAGAACTATTCCAAGATTTTACAAGTTCAATAGCTCTTAGGTCTTGCCAACTAATGAAGTTGTGGAAATGCTTTCCCGTTTTCCTAAGAAAAATGGAAACAGTATTTTGAGACTCAATATAAATCAGAGACTATATTATATAAAAGATCTGTCACAAGAGAAAACAAAATTAGAAGCCAAACTGTAATTTCAACATATGATTTAATTAATTGGGGCTTTCTGAATGCCTTCTTCTCTTTGATTTGATAAATTGAACACACTTTGTAACAATTATGTGATGTACAGTATAAAATTTTAGATCAGATTCTATCCAAAAAAATCTTCTTTTTGAAGCATTACAATGTATACACTTCCAAAAACAAAACTGATGAAAAGCCTTCAAAGACTTGCTCATACAATTTTAAAAGCAAGACAAAGAAGCCAATACTTTCTCTTTTCATTGTACTTATCTTAATATACACAATCAGATAAAAACTTCTGTACCTACAGAACAGCTAAAATGTAGCCTGAGCCTGTTTTTCTTTCTTTATAAGTTTATTTATTTTTGGCTGCGTTGGGTCTTTGTTGCTACACATGGGCTTTCTCTAGTTGCAGCAAGCGGGGGCTATTCTTCGTTGCGGTGCACGGGCTTCTTATTGTGATGGCTTCTCTTTTTGCAGAGCACGGGCTCTAGGTGCGTGGGCTTCAATAGTTGTGGCATGTGGGCTTCAGTAGTTGTGGGATGCGGGCTCAGTAGTTGTGGCTCGCGGGGTCTAGAGCACAGGCTCAGTAGTTGTGGCGCATGGGCTTAGTTGCTCCGTGGCATGTGGGATCTTCCCGGACCAGGGCTCAAAGCTGTGTCTCCTGCATTGGCAGGTTGATTTTTAACCACTGCACCACCAGGGAAACCCCTGAGCCTGTTTTAAACCTCTCAACTTTAGGACTGGTTCAGCCCCTGACTGGCGACCTTCCCAGGCTTCCCAAAATTTGTCCAAGAAAAAGAAATTCAACAAACTCTGGGTCAATACTACAATAAAAGCACAGCACTAAGAAATAGAGTTGAAATAAACGTTTTTCCTCTGAGGCTCCTACAAATCAACCACTGCCATCCACTCAGCTTCAACATCCAGCTCAGGCTGGCCTTCTGTGCTCCCTCCAGGCCTCCTCCTATGTGACTGACCACGTTCAATTCCCAAGACTGTCATTTCCCACTCTTTTTAAGCAGTCCTCACCCATGGTCACATCCTCAACTCATCACCTGGAAACATTCTACCACGAAATTCTATCACTTTGCTATACACCTTTGCTATACAACAATAGGTTAATGACGGGGAAATGCCCACAGTATAATATTAAAGGGAAAAAAATCAGGATAAAAACTTTACATATATTGCAATCCCAATTTGCTAATAAATAAATAAGGCAAATTAACCAAAAAGAAAAAGAAATCCTAACATTCTAATATATCAGTCAATACTTCTTGCTATTATTTCAGTTCTCTCAATCTTACTCCCTAAATACCTTCCCTTCAGACTTACTGCATCCTTTAATCCCTCAAACATTCCCTTTCCTTCTTACCGACCCCTCCTAGGCTTACTTTCCTACTAGGCTTACTTACATGGTCTATTACTTTTAATAACTTGCCTTCACACACTGTCTATCCCTCGACTCTCTCTTTTTTAAATTGTGGTAAAATATACATAACATAAAATTTACCATTTCAACCATTTTTAAGTACACAGTACAGTGGCATTAATGTTGTGTAACCATCAGCACTATCTCCAAACACTTGGGCTGTTTCCACCTTCTTCCTACTGTAAATAATGCTGCTACAAACACTGCTGTACAAATATCTGAGTCCCCGTTTTCAATTCTTTTGGGTATATACCTAGGATTAGAATTGCTTGGTCATATGATAATTCTGTGTTTAGTTTCTTATTTATATATTTATTTTTGGCTGCGTTGGGTCTTCATTGCTGCACGTGGGCTTTCTCTAGTTGTGGAGAGCAGGGTCTACTCTTTGCTGTGGTGCGAGGGCTTCTCATTGCAGTGTCTTCTCTTGTTGCGGAGCACGGGCTCTAGGCTCATGGGCTTCAGTAGTTGCAGCACGTGGGCTCAGCAGTTGTGGCGCATGGGCTTAGTTGCTCCGCGGCATGTAGGATCTTCCCGGACCAGGGTTCAAACCCGTGTCCCCTGCATTGGCAGGCGGACTCTCAACCACTGCGCCACCAGGGAAGTCCCCTAGGTTTAGTTTCTGAGGAACTGCCAAATGGTTTTCCACAGCAGCTGCACCATTTGACATTCCAGCAACCAGTATGTAAGAGTTCCAATTTTTCCATATCCTCACCAACACTTGTTAGTTTACATTTAAAAAATTATAGCCATCCTGGGAGATGTGAAGTGGTATCTCATTGTGGTTTTGATTTGCGTTTCCCCAGTGACTAATGATATTGAGCACCTTTTCATGTGCTAGTTGACCACTTGAATATTATTTAAACCCTTTGTCCATTTATGAATTAGGTTTAGGCTTTGGTGATGTTGCTGAGCTGTCAGAGTTATTTATATTCTCTGGATATTAATTCTTTATCAAATATATGATTTGCAAATATTTTCTCCCATTTTATGAGTTTTCACTTACTTTAAAGTGTCCTTTTTTTTCTTTCTGTTTTTCACCTTTATTAATGGGATCACAGCATTCACATACATCATGAATATGGTACGTCTTTTTCCTTTAGTGATCCAAACGATCACGATTATCGTTACTGCAAATCAGAGAAGTGATTCTCCTATTGTTATTTTTTAATAAATTTATTTATTTATTTATTATTATTATTTAATTATTTTTGGCTGCGTTGGGTCTTCGTTGCTGTGCGCAGGCTTTCTCTAGTTGCAACAAGCGGGGTCTACTCTTCGTTGCGGTGCGCGGGCTTCTCACTGCGGTGGCTTCTCTTGTTGTGGAGCACGGGCTTTAGGCACATGGGCTCGGTAGTTGTGGCTTGCAGGCTCCAGAGCGCAGGCTCAGCAGTTGTGGCGCACTGGCTTAGCTTCTCCGCAGCATGTGGGATCTTCCCGAACTGGGTCTCGAACCTGTGTCCCCTGCACTGGTAGGTGGATTCTTAACCACTGTGCCACAGGGAAGTTCCTCTCCTATTGTTTTAGTCCTCCATCTTAAATTACAAACCAAACATACCAAGACACATACCTTCCATATTACATGCTTCAGTCAGTTTTCAGACATCTAACTGTAGATTTAAGATATCAATGGCTATAAAATTTTTCAGACTTTTTTTTTTTTTTTTTTGCGGTACACGGGCCTCTCACTGTCGTGGCCTCTCCTGTTGCGGAGCACAGGCTCCGGACGCGCAGGCTCAGCGGCCATGGCTCACGGGCCCAGCCGCTCCATGGCATGCGGGATCCTCCCGGACCGGGGCACGAACCCGTGTCCCCTGCATTGGCAGGCGGACTCTCTATCACTGCGCCACCAGGGAAGCCCTCAGACATTTTTAAAATGCAAATTATTCGTTATGTCAAAATAATTTCAGCATGACTTTATTTCTTATTATTCTGTACTAAATTTAGGGCTCTTCTCAGTTTCTACTTTGGACAGTTCCAATAGTTAAGAAAATTAAAGAAAAATTACTCATCATAAATAGAAGAAAATATCTTGATAGTATTCTTTGATGCACAAAAGTTTTTAATTTTGATAAAATTCAACTTACCTATTTTTTTCATTTGTTAGCTGCACTTTTTCTTTTTTTTTAAAAAAATCTTATTTTGGCCGTGCAGCATGCGGAATCTTAGTTCCCTGACCAGGGATCGAACCTGCAAAATCTCAACCACTGGACTGCCAGGGAAGTCCCTGTTAGCTGTATTTTTGATATCATTTAAGAAGTCATTGCTGGGGCTTCCCTGGTGGCGCAGTGGTTGGGAATCTGCCTGCCAATGTGGGAGACGCAGGTTCGAGCCCTGGTCTGGGAGGATGCCACATGCCGCTGAGCAGCTGGGCCCATGAGCCACAACTATTGAGCCTGCGCTCTGAAGCCGGCAAGCCACAACTACTGAGCCTGCACTCTTTGAGCCCGTGAGCCACAACTACTGAAGCCTGTGCTCCTAGAGCCCATGCTCCACAATGAGAAGCCACGGCAATGAGAAGCCCATACACTGCAACGAAGAGTAGCCCCCGCTCGCCGCAACTAGAGAAAGCCCACGGGGCAGCAATGAAGACCCGACGCAGCCAAAAATAAAATAAATTTTAAAAAAAGTCATCGCTAAATCCACAGTAATGAAGATTTCCTCTGTTTTCTTCTAAGAGTTTTATAGTTTTCTGTTTTAAAGTTAGTGTTTTATCCATTTTTTTAAGTTAATTTTTGTATGTGGTATATGGTAAGAGTCCAACTTCTTCCTTTTGCAAGTGGATGTCCAGTTTTCTCAGCATTATTTGTTGAAGAGACTGTTCTTTCCCTATTGTCTGGTCATGGCTCCCTGGTATAAAACCAAGTGACCACCGTATTAGTTTCCTTGGATTGCCATAACAAAGGTCACAAATTGGGTGACTAAAACAATAGCAATGTATTGTCTCACGGTTCTGGAGGCTAGAAGTCCAAAATCATGGTGTTAGCAGGGCCGTCCTCCCTCTGGAACCTGTAAGGGGATCCTCCTTTGCCTGGGAGGATCTGGTAGTTTGCAGCAATCTTTCCTTCTTCACATGGTGTTCTCCCTGTGTCTGTCTTCACATGGCAGTCTTCATATGAGGAAACCAGTCATATTTGATGAGGAGTCCACCTCATCCTGCATTATGATCTCATCCTAATTTAAATAATTACATCTGCAATGACCCTATTTCCAAAGGTTACGTTTTGAGGCACTGCTGTTGAGTTATTTCCCCCAAATCTCCTTCGCTCCTAAGTGTGAGATTACTAAGTCAAAGAGTAAGACAATTTTCCAGCTCCTCAAATGTGATGAAACCTGCAATATTTGCTCTTATAATCAATATTGCATATTGACTGTTTTAACACTTTTAATGCCACACAGTTAGATGCCTTCTCAGCTAGGCTGCCCCTTCCAGACGGTGCATGGGCAGTGTTTGGAACTACAGGTTTCCTTAATAAGTATTTGGAGACATTAATTTTAGATGAAAGCAAACTTGAATATATTATAGAATATGAGAGTAATGCATGAGTGAAACAAATCTGTCATAATCTCACACACATTGATTTTTCTTTTTGTTAGATTAAGGTATAAAAATGCACCTTGCTTTAATAACTTGTGAGGTTGAATACTGGGAGGTGCCGTTTACAGGAAAGACCGAGTAATTAAGGGAGTTGAAAAGGTTTTAAGGAAAGGCATGAATCCTGAACTGTATGGTTTTATACAGTTTTTGTAATGTGTAGTATTATACCTTAATGTATAATTTCAGTTTTTAACAGATAAATTCAAACATTCCTTAAGTTGACTAATTACTTAACTCAGGTGAGTGAGATTTTTTCAAGTTTTATTCCTTTGAAAATAAGTGTAATAACTCTAGAAATCTGCTTTTCCCACTCCTCAGGGATTGTCATTTCTTCCTGGCTGAGGGCTGTCAATTTGCGACTTTTCCAAACTACTTTGGCAAAGTATGTATTCCTTGTCGGTGTGTGGTCGCTGAAGTTTCTGAAACGTCTGTTATGTTTTCTCTGTGATCGGCTAGTGATCTGACGAACATTTTCTAAAATGTGTGGCCTCGCGAACCCCCAAAAGATACTGGCCCTTTAAATCTTCCAACAGACGCTGCCAAAGGAAGCAACTGCAGCTGAGAGGGCCAGAACCTAGGTAAGCATCTGTGCCAGTTCTGCAGGGCATTGCAAAATCTACCAAAGTACATAGGCCCACATTTTGGTAGGACAAAGTTCTCAGCCCTCATTCCTGGAATGTGGGCCGCTTTCCCCACATGTGCGGTAGGGCTGAAGAATGGAGGCTGGTGGCTGGTTTGCACATGTCCTCTCTTACCCAAGGATAGCAGCCTCTACCTTTATCCAGCAGTCCCCTAGCTGTTATAAGGTCGGATCAGGTTCCAGAGTTCTGAAAGAGCTTATTCCAATCTCTCCAAATCAACAATTGCTTTGGTGGAGGGACCAACCCCTATAGCTTCCCACTCCACTATTTTGGTGATGTCACTCTCTACCCCTTGACTTACAAGTTAACTATGTACCTTTTCAATACCTAATCTGGGATTAATCTAACTTTCTTCTGGGTTCACTTTCAATGTCAGAACCATTGAGAGGAGTTGGAGGAAAGTCCCATAACCTTGTGAATTGGTACCATACCTATGAGATACAAGCTCGTCTGCTCTCTCAAAGTCACTTAAAATGATGAAAGTCTCTCTCTTGTCCCTAATTAGTTTCCTCTTCACTCCCCACCAATGGCACATCTAACTTTTCACTAGATTTCTCAAGCCCTAGGCCACCACTTGCCTCCTGTTTCTCAAGGGAAGTAAGGACACAGGAAATGACTTTCCTCAACTCTCTACTCCTCCAGCTACACCTACAGCGATGGTGCATCTCACTCTTGGGTCAGAGGAGAAGCTTTCCCTCTCCAAGTCTAAGGCTGGCACCTCCACCTGTACTCTCTTTATCCATGCCTTCCTGTCTCTTCTATCACTTCATTTCGCAAACATTCCTGCAACTGTCTTCTCTAAACTTGCTTAAATCTCCCCATCTTTGACCCACGATACCTCCCCACCCAACTAAGCCCTCTCAGTTTCCATATCACTTCCTACTACCTCAACTACATACAATTCAAATGCAATTTAGATTCCCAATCATTCATGAAAATTACATTCACTACGTTCATCAATGTAGTTATTTATTTATTTAGTATTGCTTTCTTTTTTTTTTTTTTTTTGGCCGAGTGGCTTGCAGGATCTTAGTTCCCTGACCAGGGATTGAACCCTCACCCTCAGCAGTGAAAGTGCCAAGTCCACTGGATCTCCGAGGACTTTCTTCGTTGTGGTGCGCAGGCTCCTCGTTGTGGTGGCTTCTCTTGTTGCGGAGCATGGGCTCTAGGCGCGCGGGCTTCAGTAGTTGCAGCACGCAGACTCAGTAGTTGTGGCTCGCAAGCTCTAGAGCGCAGGCTCAGTAGTTGTGGTGCATGGGCTTAGTTGCTCCACGGCATGTGGGATCTTCCTGGACCAGGGTCTCGAACCCGTGTCCCCTGCATTGGCAGGTGGATTCTTAACCACTGTGCCACCAGGGAAGTCCTGAGGTGTCTTTTTGATATGAGATCAGAGACCTGAATAAGCAACAGCTTTCAAAGAGACTTCCAGTTTCAGCCTCATTCCCCTCAAACCCACTGTCCATGCTGCTTTAAGAATACTCTTTCTAAAATATAAATTTGGTCACACTGCTCTCCCGCTTAACAGCTTTTGAGTTTCCCACTGCTTATAAGGGGTAAACTCTTTACCACAACCAATGGCCTTCTCTGGTCTGGGTCCCTGCGTTCCTCTCCAGGTTCATCGCAATCAAAGCCTTGAGTGCCTACTATGTGCCAGGTACTGCACTCGGTGTGAAGGACCCTGTGAGGACAGGGCAGATGAAAGTCCCAACACTCATGGAACTTCTTACTTCTATGGGAGAGGTGTAATTTTTAAAATGTGTAAACAAGTAAATAAAAATTTTAGACATGAAGTGATTTTAGATATGAAAAATTTTAGTGATGAGTGACAGGAAGATAATAAAATGGTAAAGTCACAGGTAAATAAAATGGTCAGGGAAGGTCCCTTAGAAGAAGTGATCTTTGAGGTGAGCTCCAAATGATGAGAAAGGGAAGATCTTGGGTAACAGAGCTCCAGGCAGGGGGAGCAGCAGGCACAAAGCTCGAAGGCAGGAATCAGTGGAGAGCATTCAAGAAGCAGGCCGCGGGGCGGTTGCAGCACAGAGCATAGCAGGAGGGTTGGTCAGAGATGAGGTTAGAGTCAGGAAGGAGTGAGAACACTTGGGTGTGGTGCCTTCCCGATGTCACTGCTTGAATTCCAGAGCCCTTTATCTTGTTTATTTTTAGTTTCTTTGGCTGCACTGCACGGCTTGCAGGATCTTAGTTTCCCAACAAGAGGCTGGACCGCGTCCTCAGCAGTGAAAGCACGGAGTCTTAACCACTGGGCCGCCAGGGAACTCCTTCCAGAGTCCTTTAGATGCTTCAGACGCACCATGCTCTTGCATCTCCCGCCTCTGCCAGTGGTTTGCTCTCTCCACTAAGGGAACTCCTACTCATCCTTCGAGACTTGGCTCTGTGAAACGTTCCCTAACTCCCACTTCTAGGCTATTCAGTCACCCCCTCCGGCTCCCTCATTAAGGTATAAAGCAGTCCTGCAGAGCAGACGTCTGTCAGCTGCACCCTCACTATGTACACGTCTGTATCTAACACTAGACTGTGAGCCTCCTGAGGGAACAGTGAATTCACTTTCAGATTCTCACCACCTAGCCCAGATACGAAAGAGGTATTTGATTGATAAATGAATAAACGCTGCTCTGCTAATGAGAACTATCAGACTGGGTTTGTCAGAAATGAAATCTATTGATATATGATTCTTTGGAGCCATTCTACAACAGCATCTACTTACACACTTAAATCTGATTTTTTCACTGGTTCATCAAATATTTATACAGCAAATTCTGCCAGAAGCTGGGGATACAGCTGTGAACAGAGACATGGCATCGTTGCCCTTATGAATATATTTTCTACCAGGGAAGTCAAACAAATAATCAATTATTCAGTTGCTTACTTACAAAAGGAACAAGTCCATGAAGGGTACCATGGGTGTCTTAATGGGGAGACTCTACTGTGTCTGGGAGGTCAGGAAAGCCTTCTTTGAAAAGTGACAACAGAACTGAGCTCCAAAGGATAAGTAGGAAAAAACAAGGAGGGTGAACATTCCCAACAAAATGTATTATATGTCCAAAGGTGCTAAGGCAGGATGGGGCATGATGTGTTAAAGGCTGGTATAGCTGAAGAACAAAGAGGGGAGAAGATCACAAAGTGAATGTGGCATCATTAACTCAACAGGATAGAAGATGATATATAATGCTGATCTCAAGTAATAGCCCATGTTTTAACATTCACTTGTGGTGACTTACGTTTGTTTTAGCTCTATCAACAGTAAAAGGAAAAAGAGAGGGAAAACAAGAATGCAGTATTGTAAATGAACTGTCTTAAACCTCTCTAACACAGTGTACCATTCTTGGCTCTGAATCTATTTTGTGTCATAAATAATTGCTAAGAACCATTAACACAAGTAGCAGGTGCCACAATAAAAGATAGATTTGGTGCTGAGTGAATGCAGACTAATTTAGATACTTGCATTATGAGACTGTAAATTCCTGGAGGGCTGTTGTTCTGATGCATCTTTATATTCAAATCAGCAACTAGCACAATGCCTTACTTGCGATGAGCCCTCAAACAGTTACCAAGTGTATCCCGGTGCAGGGACTCATGGCTTATACTACTAATTGGCACGCACCCTGATCTGAGGTTAGTTGGCAGAAGCCTCCCTGAGAGACACAGTGTCAGAAGAAAGAAAACAACTCAAGATTTTTTTTTTAGAACAAAGTGAATTTAAAACAACCAAAATGGAGGAGTTATCATTTACAGTTGTTTTAGAAAACAAGCTAAACACAACCACTGATCAAATATGTTGAAAAAAAAGAAGAAAACTCAAGGACTGAAAAGAGTTAAAAAAAAAAAAAGAGTTTCGGTGAATAGGCAGAAGATGGCAGAGTAGGACATGTGCTCACTCCCTCTTGTGAGAGCACCAGAATCACAACTAACTGCTGAACAATCACCGAAAGGAAGACACTGGAACTCACTAAAAAAGATACCCCACATCCAAAGAAAAAGGAGAGGCCACAATGAAATGGTACAAGGGGCGCAATCCCCATAAAATCAAATCCCATAACCGCTGGGTGGGTGACTCACAAACTGGAGAACACTTATACCACAGAAGTTCACCCACCGGAGTAAAGGTTCTGAGCCCCACATCAGGCTTCCCAACCTGGTGGTCCAGCAATGGGAGGAGGAATTCCCAGAGAATCAGACTTTGAAGGCTAGCGGGATTTGATTGCAGGACTTTGACAGGACTGGGGGAAACAGAGACTCCACTCTTGGAGGGCACACACAAAGTAGTGTGCCCAGCGGGACCCAGGGGAAAGAGCAGTGACCCCAAGGGAGACTGAACCAGACCTATCTGCTGGTGGTAGAGGGTCTCCTGCAGAGGCGGGGTGTGGCTGTGGCTCACCGCGGGGACAAGGACACTGGCAGCAGAAGTTCTGGGAAGTACTCCTTGGCGTGAGCCCTCCTGGAGTCCGCCATGAGCCCCTCCAAAGAGCCTGTAGGCTCCAGTGCTGGGTCACCTCAGGCCAAACAACCAACAGCGAGGGAACTCAGCCCCATCCATCATCAGACAGAAGATTAAAGTTTTACTGAGCTCTGCCCACCAGAGCAACACCCAGCTCTACCCACCAATAGTCCCTCCCATCAGGAAGCTTGCACAAGGCTCTTAGATAGCCTTTTTCACCAGACTACAATTCTGCAGCCTGTGGAACGAAAACGACATTCACAGAAAGGCAGACAAATGAAAAGGCAGAGGACTATGTACCAGAACAAGATAAAACCCCAGAAAAACAACTAAATGAAGTGGAGATAGGCAACATTCCAGAAAAAGAATTCAGAATAATGATAGTGAAGATGATCCAGGACCTTGGAAAAAGAATGGAGGTAAAGGTCGAGAAGATGCAAAAAATGTTTAACAAAGACCTAGAAGAATTAAAGAACAAACAGAGATGAACAATACAATAACTCAAATGAAAAATACACTAGAAGGAATCAATAGCAGAATAACTGGGGTAGAAGAACAGATAAGTGACCTGGAAGACAGAATGGTGGAATTCACTGCCATGGAACAGAATAAAGAAAAAAGAATGAAAAGAAATGAAGACAGCCTAAGAGACCTCTGGGACAATATTAAATGCACCAACGTTCCCATTATAGGGGCCCCAGAAGGAGAAGAGAGAGAGAAAGGACCCAAGAAAATATATGAAGAGATTATAGTCGAAAACTTTCCTAACATGGGAAAGGAAACAGCCACCCAAGTCCAGAAAGCGCAGAGAGTCCCAGGCAGGATAAACCCAAGGAGAAACAAACCAAGACACAGAGTAATCAAATTGACAAAAATTAAAGACAAAGAAAATTATTAAAAGCAACAAGGGAAAAATGACAATATACAAGGGAACTCCTATAAGGTTAACAGCTGATTTCTCAGCAGAAACTCTACAAGCCATAAGGTAGTGGCACAATATATTTAAAGTGATGAAAGGGAAGAACCTACAACCAAGATTACTCTACCTGGCAAAGATCTCATTCAGATTTGACGGAGAAGTCAAAAGCTTTAGAGACAAGCAAAAGCTAACAGAATTCAGCACCACGAAACCAACCCTACAACAAATGCTAAAGGAACTTCTCTAAGTGGGAAACACAAGAGAAGAAAAGGACCTACAAAAACAAACCCAGGGCTTCCCTGGTGGTGCAGTGATTGAGAGTCCACCTGCCGTTGCAGGGGACACGGCTTTGTGCCCCCGTCTGGGAAGATCCCACATGCCGCGGAGCGGTTAGGCCCGTGAGCCATGGCCGCTAAGCCTGTGAGTCTGGAGCCTGTGCTCCGCAATGGGAGAGGCCACAACAGTGAGGGGCCCGTGTACTGCAAAAAAAAAAAAAAAAAACCCAGAAAAACCCAAAACAATTAAGAAAATGGTCCTAGGAACATACATATCGATAATTACCTTAAATGTGAATGGATTAAATGCTCCAACCAAAAGACACAGGCTAGCTGAATGGATACAAAAATAAGACCCATATATATGCTGTCTACAAGAGACCACTTCAGACCTAGGGACACATACAGACTGAGAGTGAGGGGATGGAAAAAGATATTCCATGCAAATGGAAATCAAAAGAAAGCTGGAGCAGCAATACTCATATCAGATAAAATAGACTTTAAAATAAAGAATATTATGGGATAGAAGGAAGGGCACTACATAATGATCAAGGGATTAATCCAAGAAGAAGATATAACAATTATAAATATATATGGACCCAACATAGGAGCACCCTAATACATAAGGCAAATGCTAACAGCTATAAAAGAGGGAATCGACAGCAACACAATAATAGTGGGGGATTTTACCACCTCACTTACACCAATGGACAGATCACCCAGATAGAAAATTTAAAAGGAAACATAAGCTTTAAATGACACAATAGACCAGATAGATTTAATCGATATTTCTAGAACATTCCATCCAAAAACAGCAGATTACATTTTCTTCTCAAGTGCACACGGAACATTCTCCAGGATAGATCACATCTTGGATCACAAATCAAGCCTTGGTAAATTTAAGAAAACTGAAATCATATCAAGCATCTTTTCCGAGCACAACACTATAAGATTGGAAATCAACTACAGGTGGAAAAAACGTAAAAAACACAAACACATGGAGGTTAAACAATACATTACTAAATAACCAAGAAATCACTGAAGAAATCAAGGAGGAAATAAAAAAATACCCAGAGACAAATGACAACAAAAACACAATGATCCAAAACCTATGGGGTGCAGCAAAAGCAGTTCTAAGAGGGAAGTTTATAGCAATACAATCCTACCTCAAGAAACAAGAAAAATCTCAAATAAAGAATCTAACCTTACACCTAAAGCAATTAGAGAAAGAAGAACAAACAAAACCCAAAGTTAGTAGAAGGAAAGAAATCATAAAGATCAGAGCAGAAATAAATGAAATAGAAACAAAGAAAACAATAGCAAAGATCAATAAAACTAAAAGCTGATTCTTTGAGAAGATAAACAAAATTGGTAAACCTTTAGCCAGACTCATCAAGAAAAAGAGGGAGAGGACTAAAATCAATAAAATTAGAAATGAAAAAGAAGTAACAACAGACACCACAGAAATACAAAGCATCCTAAGAGACTACTACAAGCAACTCTGTGCCAATAAAATGGACAACCTGGAAGAAACAGATAAATTCTTAGAAAGGTATAACCTTCCAAGACTGAACCAGGAAGAAATAGAAAATATGAACAGACCAATCACAAGTAATGAAATTGAAACTGTGATTAAAAATCTTCCAACAAACAAAAGTCCAGGACCAGATGGCTTCACAGGTGAATTCTATCAAACATTTAGAAAAGAGCTAACACATATCCTTCTCAAACTCTTCCAAAAAACTGCAGAGGAAGGAACACTCCCAAACTCATTCTATGAGGTCACCATCACCCTGATACCAAAACCAGACAAAGATACTACAAAAAAAGAAAATTGCAGACCAATATCACTGATGAATATAGATGCAAAAATCCTCAACAAAATACTAGCAAACAGAATCCAACAATACATTAAAAGGATCATACACCATAATCAACTGGGATTTACCCCAGGGATGCAAGGATTCTTCAATATATGCAAATCAATCAATGTGATACACCACATTAACAAATTGAAGAATAAAAAGCATATGATCATCTCAATACATGCAGACAAGCTTCTGACAAAATTCAACACCCATTTATGATAAAAACTCTCCAGAAAGTGGGCATAGAGTGAACCTACCTGAACATAATAAAGGTCATATATGACAAACCCACAGCAAACATCATTCTCAATGGTGAAAAACTGAAAGCATTTCCTCTAAGATCAGGAAGAAGACAAGGATGTCCACTCTTGTCACTATTATTCAACATAGTTTTGGAAGTCCTAGCCATGGCAATCAGAGAAGAAAAAGAAATAAAAGGAACACAAATTGAAAGAGAAGTAAAACTGCCACTGTTTGCAGATGACATGATACTATATATAGAAAATCCTAAAGATGCCAACAGAAAACTATTAGCGCTAATCAATGAATTTGGTAAAGTTGCAGGATACAAAATTAAGGCACACAAATCTCTTGCATTCCTATACACCAAGAATGTAAGATCAGAAAGAGAAATTAAGGAAACAATCCCATTCACCATTGCAACAAAAAGAATAAAATACGTACGAATAAACCTACCTAAGGAGATAAAGGTCTGTACTCAGAAAATCATAAGACACTGATGAAAGAAATCAAAGATGACACAAACAGATGGAGAGATATACCATGTTCTTGGATTGGAAGAATCAGTATTGTGAAAATGACTATACTACCCAAAGCAATCTACAGAATCAATGCAATCCCTATCAAATTACCAATGGCATTTTTTACAGAACTAGAACAAAAA
This sequence comes from Stenella coeruleoalba, assembly GCF_951394435.1. Lineage (NCBI taxonomy): Eukaryota > Metazoa > Chordata > Mammalia > Artiodactyla > Delphinidae > Stenella > Stenella coeruleoalba. The sequence goes on along the minus strand of NC_137150.1, from coordinate 25,196,608 downwards.
AATCTTAAAATTTGTATGAAGACACAAAAGACCCTGAAGAGCCTAAGCAATCTTGAGGGAAAAAAACGGACTTGGAGGAGTCAGACTCGCTGACTTCAGACCATACTACAAAGTTATAGTAATCAAGACAATATGGTACTGGCACAAAACCAGAAATATAGATCAAAGGAACAGGATAAAAAGTCCAGAGATAAACCCATGCATCTATGATCAACTAATCTATGACAAAGGAGGCAGGGATATACAATGGAGAAAAGAGTCTCTTCAATAAGTGGTGCTGGGAAAACTGGACAGGTACACGTAAAAGAATGAAATTAGAACACTCCCTAACACCATACACAAAAGTAAACTGAAAATGGATTAAAGACCTAAATGTAAGACCGGACACTATAAAACTCTTAGAGGAAAACATAGGAAGAACACTCTTTGACATAAATCACAGCAAGATCTTTTTGACCCACCCCCTAGAGTAATAGAAATAAAAACAAACAAACAAAAAGAGTTTTCTGGCATCTGAGGGGTGGGGGGGAACGAGGAGAAAAATAAAAAGAAAGTTCAGGGCTTCCCTGGTAGCGCAGTGGTTGAGAGTCCGCCTGTTGATGCAGGGGACACGGGTTCGTGCCCCGGTCCGGGAGGATTCCACGTGCCGCGGAGCGGCTGGGCCCGTGAGCCATGGCCGCTGAGCCTGCGCGTCCGGAGCCTGTGCTCCGCAACGGTAGAGGCCACAACAGTGAGAGGCCCGTGTACCACAAAAAAAAGAAAAAAGAAAGTTCAAAGTTTTAGACATCCTAACAGCATTCTAAGGAAAACAAAGTTTCTATGGCCATGATGACAGAATGCACCATGGACGCTGGAGGAAAAAACAATGAGCTGGGAAGAGCAGGCGCTGGCTGGGGCTGGATGAACAATAGGTTGTTCCACAGGGTCAAATCTGTCTCTCTTTTTCTCTCAACAATGAGCAAGAGGACTTCCCTTGTGGTGCAGTGGTTAAGAATCCACCTGCCTATGCAGGGGACACGGGTTAGATCTCTGGTCCGGGAAGATCCCACACCAACTGAGCCTATGCACCACAACTACTGAGCCCAAGTGCCACAACTACTGAGCCTGCATGCTACCACTACTGAAGCCCACATGCCCAGAGCCTGAGCTCCACAACAAGAAAAGCCACTGCAATGAGAAGCTCACGCACCGCAACAAAGAGCAGCCCCCACTCGCCACAACTAGAGAAAGCCTGTGCACAGCAACAAAGGCCCAATGCAGCTGAAAAAAAAAAAAAGAGTACCTAGGGAATTCCCTGGTGGTCCAGTTGTTAAGACTCTGTGCTTCCAATGCACGGGGTGTGGGTTCCATTCCTGGTTGGGGCACTAAGATCCCATATGTCCCACGGTGCAGCCAAAAAAAAAAAAAAAAAACACAACAACAAAACAAAACAAGAAAAAGGAAGAGTACCTCTCTGGAGGAAATGAGCCATGCCTGCCTAAACCTGTGGGATATCTCCATATTCACATATCCCAAACCAAACACTTCATCATGTTTCCTTCTACCCACCCTCATCACCACCTAACTCATTCCTCCTCTTATGTTCTCTATAATTTCTTTCACGTCGTCCCAAACATCAAGACCAGAAATAGTGGTAAGTTAGTTTTTTAAATTGACTAATTTTTTTTAACTGAAGTATAGTTGACTTACAATATTATATTAGTTTTGGGTGTACAACATAGTAATTCAATATTTTTATAAAATATATGCCATAGAAAGATATAAAATATTGTCTATATCCCCTGTGCTGTACATAACATCCTTGTAACCTATTTATTTTACACCTGGTATTTTGTAGCTCTTCATCTCCTTCACCTATCTTGGCCCAACCCTGACACCTCTTCCCTCTGGTAACCACTAGTTTGTTCTCAGTATCTGTTCTATTTGTTCATTTGTTTGTATATGTTTCATTTGTTCTGCATATTAAGTGAAACGCAGTATTTGTCTTTCTCTGTCTGACTTATTTCACCAAGCATAATACCCTCCAAGTCCATCCATGTTGTTTCCAATGGCAAAATGTCATCCTTTTTTATGGCTGAGTAATAGTCCTATATATATATATATATATATATATATATATATATATATATATATATATATATAAAATATACACACACACACACATATATATAGTCCTATGTTTCTATATATATAACACATCTTCTTTATCCTTCTATCTATTGATGGACACTTAGGTTGCTTCCATGTCATGGCCATTGTAAATAATGCTGCTATAAACACTGAGGTAAATATATCTTTTCAAATTAGTGTTTTCATCAGATAAATACCCAGGAGTAGAATGGCTAAATCATATGGTAGTTCTATTTTTAATTTCTTGAAGAACTTCCATACTGATTTCCATAGTGGCTGCACCAATTTACATTCCCACCAACAGAGCACAAGGGTTCCCTTTTCTCCACATCCTTGCCAACATTTGCTATTTTTTTTCTTTTTGATAATAGCCATTCTAATAGGTATGAGGTGATATCTCATTTTGGTTCTGAAATGTATTTCCCTGATGATAAGTGATGTTGAGCATCTTTTCATGTGCCTTTTGGCCATCGGTATGTCTTCTTTGGAAAAATGTCTGTTCAGATTCTCTGCCCTTTTTAAATTGGGTTGGCTATTTTTTTTTCATATTGGGTTGTATGAGTTCTTTATATGTTTTGCATAGGAAACCATTACCAGATGTATCATTTGCCAATATCTTCTCTCATTTGGTAGGTTCCCTTTTTGTTTTGTTGATGGTTTCCTTTGTACAAGAGCTTTTGAGTTTGATTATGTCCCATTTGTTTATTTTTGCTTTTATTCCCCTTGCCTAAGGAGATAAAGCCAAAGAAATATAGCTATGACCAATGTCAAAAAGTGTAGTACCTATGTTTTCTTCTAGTTTTATGATTTCAGGTCTTACATTTAGGTCTTTAATTCATCTTGAGTTTATTTTTGTAAATAGTGTGAGAAAATGTTCTAATTTCATTCTTTTATGTGTAGCTGGTCCAGTTTTCCCAATACCACTTATTGAACAGTCTTTTTTTTAAATTATATATTCTTGCCTCCTTTGCCATAGATTAATTGACCATGTGTGCGTGGGTTTATTTCTGGGCTCTCTATTCTGTTCCACTGATCTATGTATCTGTTTTTGTACTGATACCACAGTTTTGATTACTTTAGCTCTGTAGTATAGTCTGAAGTCAGAGAGCAGAGATACCTCCAACCTTGTGCTTTTTTCTCAAGACTGCTTTACTATTCAGGGTCTTTTGTGGTTCCATACAAATTTTAGGATTATTTGTTCTAGTTCTGTGAAAATGTCATGGGTATTTTGATAGGTATTGCATTAGATCTGTAGATTGCTTTGGGTAGTATGGATATTTTAATAATGCTAATTCTCCTAACCCATGAACATGGGATATATTTCCATTTATTTCTATCCTCTTCAATTTCCTTCATCTATGTCTTATAGGTTTCAGAGTACATGTCTTTCACCTCCTTCATTAAATTTATTCCTAGATATTTTATTCTTTTTGATTTATAAATGGGATTCATTTCTTTTGTTATTAGTGTACAGAAATGCAACAAATTTCTTTATATTAATCTTGTATCCTGCAACTTTACTGAATTCATTTATTCTAGTAGGTTTTTTTGGTGGAGTCAAAGGTTTTCCTTATATAGTATCACGTCATCTGCAAACAGTGGTAGTTTTACTTCTTCCCTTTCAATTTGAATGTCTTTTATTTCTTTTTCTTGTCTGATTGCCGTGGCTAGGACTTCCAATACTATATTAAGTAGAAGTGGGAAGAGTGGGCATCCTCATCTTGTTCCTGATCTTAAAGGAAATACTTCCAGCTTTTCACCACTGAGTATGATGCCAGCTGTGGGTTTGTCAGATGGCCTTTATTATGTTGAGGTTTGTTCCTTCTATGCCAACTTTGTTGACAGTTTTTATCACGAATGGATATTGAATTTTGCCAAATGTTTTTGTCTGCATCTATTGAGATGATCATGTGATTTTTATCCTTGGTTATGTTAATGTGGTGTATCTGTGGTGTATCATGTTAATTGACTTGCAGATATTGAACCATCCTCACATCCCGGGAATAAATCCCACTTGATCATGATGTATGATCCTTTTTACATATTGTTGAATTTGGTTTGCTAATATTTTGTTGAGGATTCTTGCATCTATTTCATCAGCTATATGGGCCTGTACATTTTTTTGTAGTATCTTTATCTGATTTTGGTAACACGGTAGTGCTGGCCTCATAGAATGAGGTGGGAAGTGTTCTCTCCTCTTTTATTTATTTATTTGTTTGTTTGTTTATTCATTTATTTATGGCTGCATTGGTCTTCATTGCTGCACATAGGCTTTCTCTAGTTGCAGTGAGCAGGGGCTACTCTTCATTGCGGTGCATGGGCTTTTCATTGTGGTGGCTTCTCTTGTTGCAGAGCACAGGCTCTAGGCACATGGGCTTCAGTAGTTGTGGCACACAGGCTCAGTAGTTGTGGCTCACAGGCTCTAGACGCAGGCTCAGTAGTTGTGGTGCACAGGCTTAGTTGCTCTGTGGCATGTGGGATCTTCCTGGACCTGGGCTAAAACCATGTCCCCTGCATTGGCAGGCAGATTCTTAACCACTGTGCCACCAGGGAAGTCCACCTCTTTAATTTTTTGAAACATTTTGAGAAGTATACATATTAACTCTTCTTTAAATATTTGGTAGAATTCCCCTGTGAAGTCATCTAGTCCCAGACTTTTGTGTGTTGGGAGTCTTTTGATTACTGATTCAATTTCAATGCTAATAATCAATCTATTCAGATTTTCTGTTTCTTCCTGATTCAGTCTTGGAAAACTGTATGTTTCTCAGAATTTATCCACTTATTCTAGGTTGTCCAATTTGTTAGCATATCACTGTTTGCATTATTCTCTTATGATTGTATTTCTGTGATATCAGTTGTAACTTCTATCAGTTGTAACTTCTCTTTCATTACTTATGTTTTAAATTTGAGCACTCTCCCTTTTTCTTAATGAGTCTGGCTAAAGTTTATCAATTTTGTTTATCGTTTCAAAAAAACAGCTCTTAGTTTCATTTATCCTTTCTATGTTTTTTGGTCTCTATTTTATTTATTTCCACTCTGATCTTTATTGTTTTTTTCCTTCTACTGACTTTGGACTTTGTTTGTTCTTCTTTTCTAATTCCTTTAGAGGGAAAGTTAGGTTGTTTATTTGAGATTTTTCTTTTTTCTTGAGGTAGGCTTCTATTACTATAAACTGCCCTCTTAGAAATGTTTTTGTTGTGTCCCATAGATTTTGGACGTTGTGTTTCTATTTTCATTCATCCCAAGGTATTTTTTGACTTCTTCTTTAATTTCTTTGTTGACCCAATGGCTTTTTTATAGTAGGTTTTCAGTCTCTGCTTGTTTGTGTTTTTACCAGTTTTCTTCTTGCTGTTGATTTCTAGTTTCACACTGCTGTGGTCAGAAAAGATGCTGGATTTAATTTCAATCTTCGTAAATTTACTGAGACTTCTTTTGTGGCCTAGCATGTAATCTATCCTGGAGAATGTTCCATGTGCACTTGAGAAGAATGTGTATTCTGCTGGTTTAGAATGTAATATTCTACAGATATCTATTAAGTCCATCTGGTCTAAAATGTCATTTAAAGCCAATGTTTCCTTATTGATTTTCTGTCTGGATGAGCTATTCATTAATGTGATTGGGGTAATTAAAATCCCCTATTATTATTGTATTACTATCAATTTTTTCCTTTATGTCTGTTAATATTTGCTTTATATATTGGGTGCATAAATGTATTGGGTGCATATATGTTAACAAGTCTAATATCTTCTTCTTAGATTGACCCCTTTATCATTATTTAATGTCCTAAATTGTCTTTTGTTATAGATTTTGTTTTAAAGTCTATTTTATCTGATATGAGTACCGCTACCCCAGCTTTTCATTTCCATTTGCATGAAATATCTTTTTTAATCCCTTCACTACCAATGGGTGTGTCTTTAGCTCTGAAGTGAGTGTCTTGTACAGCATATACATGGATCTTGGTTTTTTAATCTAATCAGCTACCCTATGTCTTTTGATTGGAGCATTTAGTCTATTTTACATTAGAAGTGATGATCAATAGGTATGTATCTATTGCCATTTTGTTACTTGTTTTCTGGTTGTTTTTGTATTTCTTTGTTCTTTTCTTCTTTTAACTTCTTCTCTTTGGGTTTGATAACTTTTTTTTTTTTTTTTTGCGGTACACGGTACGCAGGCCTCTCACTGTTGTGGCCTCTCCCGTTGTGGAGCACAGGCTCACAAATGGCTCACAGGCCTAGCCGCTCTGCTGCATGTGGGATCTTCCCGGACTGGGGCACAAACCTGTGTCCCCTGCATCGGCAGGCGGACTCTCAACCACTGCACCACCAGGGAAGCCCCTGGGTTTGATAACTTTTTAAGTATTATGTTTGGGTTCCTTTCTCTTTGCTTTTTGTGTATCTACTGTAGGTTTTTGATTTGCAGTTACTATGAGGTTCATATCTATAAATATGTCTACTTGTTTTAGAATGACAGTCATTTAAGTTCAAACACATTCTAAAAGCCCTACTTTTTTTTTACTAAGCCCCCCCACCAACATTTTATGTTTTGGTGTCATAGTTTACATTTTTATGAATATCCCTTAACTGTTTATTGTAGTTATAGTTGATTAATGGTTGATTTTACAATTTTGTCTTTTAACCTTCATAGTAGCTTACTTAAGTGGTTGATCAACTGCCTTTACAATATATTTACATACATCAGTGAGATATTTTTCCTTCAAATAAATATTTTCATATTTCTTAGCACTAGGGATGTGGGTCCCGATTAGATCACTTCTCCTTCCTTCCTACCAGACTCCACTTTCCTTAATAACCTTGGTTGTAGAAGAGCCATTCTGCTAGTCTTCAGGCTGTTCTCAGAGAGAGCTGTTCTATATGTCATCGTAGTCTTGATGTGTTTGTGGGGGAAGGTGAGCTCAGGGTCTACCTACTCCACCATCTTGATCCCATCCAGTCAAATACTGGAAAATTTAAACTTCTTCCTCTTTCCTAACACTGAATTAAAGGCCAAGTCCACACGAATTCACCCTTATCTCCACATCCACCACTTTTCTTCCCCACTGCCCCAAGCTCAAGGTGCCCTTTGGAATCTAGGGTTTTGTAACAGAGAAACATTTTACAGCATTTCTGTTGTTATTGTTTTTAAGACAAGAAACACCTGTTGAACGCGATATGGGGAGAGTGGAAAGAGCATATTCTTTGGGATCAAAAAGATAATTTGGAATCTTGGCTTGATTAATTAACTGAGTGACCTTGAATAACTTACTTATTTCTCTGATCCTCAGTTTCTTTCTCTGTAAAAATACACTTAACAACTAAATAACAGGTTTGTTTTAAGGATACTGGAACCTGAAGGAAGTATCACAGGTAATCACTATATGGTAGCCATTATGGTATTATTACTGTGTTTAATCCATACATACCTCATATGCTGTAGGTACTTCAGTATTAAATTTGGAGTAGACTGAAAATATAACTCATATTATATAGTCTTGTGTCTTAGAAATTTTTCAGGTTCTCCTGAATCTCTTTAGGTATAAACTAATTTTTCAGATCTTCAATCCATGCTTATTTGAATTTTAATGAAAGCAACAGTCTTTTTATTACTATTACTTTATATAAGTTAGGCCCAGCTGACATGCAGCAAGCACTTTTTTTAACATCTTCATTGGAATTGTTTTACAATGGTGTCTTAGTTTCTGCTTTATAACAAAGTGAATCAGCTATACATCTACATATATACCCATATATCCTCCCTCTTGCATCTCCCTCCCACCCTCCCTATCCCACTGTTCTGGGTGGTCACAGAGTACTGAGCTGATCTCCCTGTGCTATGGGGCTGCTTCCCACTAGTTATCTATTTTACATTTGGTAGTGTATATATGTCCATGCCACTCCCCCACTTGGTCCCAGCTTACCCTTCCCCCTCCCCATGTCCATTCTCTATGTCTGCATCTTTATTCCTGTCCTGCCCCTAGGTTCTTCAGAACATATATTTTTTTAGATTCCATATATATGCGGTAGCATATGGTGTTTGTTTTTCCCTTTTTGACTTACTTCACTCTGTATGACAGACTCTAGGTCCATCCACACCACTACAAATAACTCAATTTGTTTCTTTTCATGGCTGAGTAATATTCCATTGTATATATGTGCCACATCTTCTTTATCCATTCATCTGTCGATGGACACTTAGGTGGCTTCCATGTCCTGGCTATTGTAAGTAGAGCTGCAATGAACATTGTGATACATGACTCTTTTTGAATTATAGTTTTCTCAGGGTATATGCCCAGTAGTGGGATTGCTGGGTGATACGGTAGTTCTATTTTAAGTTTTTGAAGGAACCTTCATACTGTTCTCCATAGTGGCTGTATCGATTTACATTCCCACCAACAGTGCAAGAGGGCTCTGTTTTCTCCACACCGTCTCCAGTATTTATTGTTTGTAGGTTTTTTGATGATAGCCATTCTGACTGGTGTGAGGTGATACCTCATTGTAGTTTTGATTTGCATTTCTCTAACGATTAGTGATGTTGAGCATTCTTTCATGACTTTGTTGGCAATCTGTATATCTTCTTTTTTTTTTTTTGGATGTCCTAAACTGTTTATTAGGTAAGAATTTTACAAACATTACTTATATTAGCGGTAGCGGTGGAGCTGGAGAGTATTGCGCCTTCTCCAGGCTGCACGGCGAGAACCACCGATCATGTGGTGGAACTTGTGGCCCTTGCCGAGGCCACGGCTCTTCCTGCCTGCAGGCGTCAGTCTCCGCATCTCCCTGTGCTTGTGGACTGGTTTGGTGATCCACTGGGTGTCAGGGTTTCTTCTGATAGCACGGCAACAGACTGAAGGCTCCAGGCAAACTTGAGCTGGTTGACACCATGGTGGATGGGCTTGCCGTAGGTGGCGCCCTTTGGGACCAGGCGTTTGCAGCCACCGCAGTGCACGATATATCACATAACCTTGCTTGGCCTTGTAGCCCAGCCTGCGCGCCTTGTCGGGCCAGGTGGGGCGCGGGGCCTGGTGCAGCACCGAGAGCTGGCGGTACTGCCAGCAGCGCACCCTGAGCAGAAAGTGCATCACGTCTGACTGCTTCTTCCTCCACAGCTCCTGGAAGTACTTGTAAGCGCCCATCTTGGCTCACAGGAGACAGGAGGAGCTCCGAGGCTGCAGGGTCCCTGAGCCTGAATGGTGGAGATGAAAAGAGATCTGCGGCAGATAGAATACTGTATATCTTCTTTGGAGAAATGTCTATTTAGGTCTTCTGCCCATTTTTGGATTGGGTTGTTTGTTTTTTTTTGATATTTACCTGCATGAGCTGCTTGTAAATTTTGGAGATTAATCCTTTGTCAGTTGCTTCGTTTGCAAATATTTTCTCCCATTCTGAAGGTTGTCTTTTCGCCTTGTTTATAGTTTCCTTTGCTGTACAAAAGCTTTTAAGTTACATTAGATCCCATTTGTTTATTTTTGTTTTTATTTCCATTTCTCTAGGAGGTGGGTCAAAAAGGATCTTGCTGTGATTTATGTCACAGAGTGTTCCGCCTTACATTTATAGTGTCTGGCCTTACATTTAGGTCTTTAATCCATTTTGAGTTCATTTTTGCCACCACCAGGGAAGACCTAATTTCATTCTTTTACATATAGCTGTCCAGTTTTCCCAGCACCACTTTTTGAAGAGGCTGTCTTTTCTCCACTGTATATTCTTGCCTCCTTTATTAAAAATAAGGTGACCAGGGCTTCCCTGGCAGCGCAGTTGTTGAGAGTCCACTTGCCGATGCAGGGGACATGGGTTCGTGCCCCCATCCGGGAAGATCCCACATGCCGCGGAGCGGCTAGGCCCATGAGCCATGGCCACTGAGCCTGCATGTCCGGAGCCTGTGCTCCGCAACAGGAGAGGCCACAACAGTGAGAGGCCCGCGTACTGCAAAAAAATAAATAAATAAAAAATAAGGTGACCATATGTGCGTGGGTTTATCTATGGGCTTTCTATCCTGTTCCATTGATCTATAATTCTGTTTCTGTGCCAGTACCATACTGTCTTGATTACTATAGCTTTGTAGTATAATCTGTAGTCAGGGAGCCTGATTCCTCCAGCTCCGTTTTTCTTTCTCAAGATTGCTTTGGCTTCAGGGTCTTTTGTGTTTCCATATAAATTGTGAAATTTTTTGTTCTAGTTCTGTGAAAAATGCCATTGGTAGTTTGATAGGGATTGCATTGAATCTGTAGATTGCTTTGGGTAGTAGAGTCATTTTCACAATGTTGATTCTTCCAATCCAAGAACATGGTATATCTCTCCATCTGTTTGTATCATCTTTAATTTCTTTCATCAGTGTCTTATAGTTTTCTGCATACAGGTCTTTTTTTTCCTTAGGTAGGTTTATTCCTCGGTATTTTATTATTTTTGTTGCAATGGTAAATGCGAGTGTTTCCTTAATTTCTCTTTCAGGTTTTTCATCATTAGTGTACAGGAATGCAAGAGATTTCTGTGCATTAATTTTGTATCCTGCAACTTTACCAAATTCATTGATTAGCTCTAGTAGTTTTCTGGTAGCGTCTTTAGGATTCTCTGTGTATAGTATCATGTCATCTGCAAACATTGACAGCTTTACTTCTTCTTTTCCAATTTGGATTCCTTTTATTTCTTTTTCTTCTCTGATTGCTGTGGCTAAAACTTTCAAAACTATGTTGAATAACAGTGGTGAGAGTGGGCAACATTGTCTTGTTCCTGATCTTAGTGGAAATGGTTGCAGTTTTTCACCGTTGAGAACAATGTTGGCAGCGAGCATATTTAATTAAGCCGGAAAGTAGGTCCACCTTCATCCCTCTTAATCAAGCAAAACTGTTCTTACTTCAAAAATTTAAAACTACCCAAACAGGTTTCTCAGCAATGTGTTCACCATGGTATGAACCCAGCATTAGAGTTCTTATTGCACAATGCACTTACTTGTCCCACGTAATAAAAGTTGCTCTCTGTGTGGAGATGCCAAGACCGACAATTTGATTCATCTCTAGTCCTGCAGCTAAAAATAAAGATAGAAAAGATACATTTAAAAGCCCAGGAAGTTTTTCTTTATAATATTATCATATGGAAAAGAAATCATTTAATATAATCTTTAAGAAAAACAACTGGGCTTAGCATTTTAATAACACAATTGGAGCTAATAAATAAAGCATTACCAGGATGATTTTCTAGTATTTTTTTACTTAAAGGGAAAAAAGGTTATAATCTAATAATAATAAAATGGCATTTTTACTTTAAAGATTAGAAAAAAACAAACACTACTTAAAGTAAGTCAGATTGTATTTTCTTCTTGATAATACTGATACTAAAAAATTGGATCTTAATTTAAGCAAAGATCAGCCACAATGGAAGCTGGTTGATGGCAACAAGAGAAAGTCCTCAGGGAAAGTAGTATAAATATTGAAGCACAGATCTTATTTTCCACACAAACAGATGCTAGAATGCAAATAAAAATTTGGATTTTTGGAAGGCTTAAAATATAGCAGCTCAAGTGTTTTCGTGATATTCTTTTTAAAAAGCAATTTATCCCACTGAACAACATAGGGACAAATTCAGTTTGAGCACTGAGGAAGACACATCCCCCCCTTTTTCAGTACTCCTTCCAAAAATATTTAACCTAACCTGATCATAAGTAAATAATCTGACAACCTCCAAATGCAGGACAGTCTATTTAACTCTTCCGTACTTTTAAAAACTCTTAGTGTCATGAAGAACATGGTCTAGATTAAAGGAGACTAAACAGACTGACTGCTAAAGGCAATGCCTTATCTCTGGTTGGATTTTGGATTGAAAAAAAAAGTTATTCAAGACTAAGATTAAAAACAAAAAAAGACTGAGATAAGTGGGGAATATTGAGGACCAAGTATTAGAAAATATCACTGGGTTAATGTTAAATTTCCTGTGTGATAACTGCATTGTGTTTCCATTTGAGAATACTCCTTATCTGTGGAGGTAATGATGAAGTATTTAGGGATGATAGGTTATTACATCACAACCAGCTCTCACATTGGTCAGCCAAAAAGAAAAATAGTTTGTAGAGGATGGTAATGTAAACACTGTAAAACACATTTGAATCTAGGAGAAAGTACACAGCTGTCCAATGTAGTATTCTCTGAACTCTTTTTTATAGGTTTTGAAATACTTCAAGCCAGAAAGGTGAGAAGGAGAAGCAATTCAGTCAGAAAAATGAAGTAAAAGACCTTTTCGAATTGACAAGTACTGTTTCGCCATATTCTTAAAGAAGGTAGCACTGCAAATGTTCTTAAAGAGCTAAGATCTCTTACCCTGGCTGTGGCCAGGAGAGCACTTTGCATTAAGAGGCTGCTCAGGAAAAAACAAAACAAAAACTTATTTTACAATAAAGGTAATTCAGTTGTAAACTCCTAAGAGCAGGAACTGTGTGTTGTAACTTTGTTTATAACCCTCTGGTATTTTAAACACAACAGGAAATCAAATCGGCACTAGCTACAACAGGGAACCAAGAGGGAAGGTGAGACTTTAATACTGCAGCTCAAAAAGAGTTAAAGCAGAGGACAGAGCTGCTGTTACCTTTTCTTGACAAAGTGGTTCAGTGTAAACCACAAATGTTCCCCTCCCCAAACTACTGGGAAACTGTGACCCCAATAAAATATTGTATGTATAACTTAGGAAACCCACAAAATTCTACAGACGCCTGAGGAAAACTCTTTATTACACACAAAACATATTTACTGCCTATCTTTACTTCTATAAATCCAAATACCTTTGACAGATTCTTTTATTACAGCAACAAACTGAAGCCAGAGAATATCAGGATCAATTTCAACCCAGCCAGCTTGAGGATAAAGACTTTTTACCTATTTAGGAAAAGAGAAGATTTAGTATAAACAACATTAGATCAAGTCAATAGCATGCTGGGTCTTAAGGTTACTGGTTAAAATAATTTAAAACAAGATTTTATTAATTACCTAATTCATTTTTATTGTTAACATGGAAAAAATACATATACAGGGACTTCCCTGGTAACTCAGTGGTTAAGAATCCGCCTGCCAATGCAGGGGACATGGGTTCGAGCCCTGGTCCGGGAAGATCCCATATGCTGCAGAGCAACTAAGCCCTTGTGCCACAACTACTGAGCCTGAGCTTTAGAACCCGTGAGCCACAACTACTGAGCCTGCGAGCCGCAACTACTGAGCCTGCGTGCCACAACTACTGAAGCCCGCGCACCTAGAGCCCATGCTCTGCAACAAGAGAAGCCACCACAATGAGAAGCCCGTGCACTGCAGCGAAGAGTAGCCCCTGCTCGCCACAACTAGAGAAAGCCCGTGCGCAGCAACAAAGACCCAATGCAGCCAAAAATAAATAAATAAATTTTTAAAAATACATATGTGAAATAAAAAAGGATACACCAAAATAACAGTTTTCTTCAGTTCATAAGTTTACAGAAGATTTTAGCTTTATTTTATTTTCTAAGTTTACCTTTATTTTTCAGGTTTTCTACAATGAAGATGTGTTGTTTTTGTAACGTAAAAAAAAGTCAAACTTAAAAAAAAACCTTAAATTAGCAAATAAAGTACTGAGTTCTGGTTCAAGCTATGATGGAGTAAGCACACTCCACCCCCTCTTTCCCACTGAATACAGATGTAAAACCTGGACAGAATGCATGGAGCAGCTATCTGTGGACTGCAAAAAGCATGTGGTGGCAGGCAGATTGGGGAAGAAGATAAGAATTAGAATACCACTGAACTGGTGGTGAGTTTCCCACTTTTCTTCTGGTACCCCCTGGCCTGGACTCAAGGCAGCCTGAAAACCAGAAGTGGGTATCAGGGTGCAGTGAAAACGCCTGCAGAGTTTTTGCTAACACTCAGAGGGAATGCGAGAAATCCCTCACTTTTGTTTTTTATCCCCCCACACCCGCCTCCATACTTTTATATCCTGGCTAGCCCATCGTGGTGGCTGCAGCAGTAACCACAAGCACCCAAAATACTGAGGGAGGTAAAACTTCCTCTCTAATCAGAGGAGCTGGGGGCCCAAGAGGGTAAGGTGAACCCCCGATGGCTTTTTTCTCTCTGTGTGCTCCTGATGCCTAGTCTCAGATGTGGACATAGGAAGTGTCCAGCAGAATGGGATAATGAAAGCTCCAGCTTCTGGCAAGAGGACCCAAAAGGGGGAGGCTCAGGGAACCAAAAATCCCAGGAAGATCTGAAAGGGAAGAGCTTGGGAAAGCTACTCCAGAAAGTTGTGGATGAATTCCTAGGCTCACCTGGAAGCTGCACACATATGAATATAATAGCAGACAGCAGAGCAACGATGTTAAAAGCAGAACTGAAAAAATAGAACACTGCCCAGGTCCCAGACTGACCTCTAGGTGGCACATACTACACAGGGCAGATCCAAATAGTCCCTCCAAGATCTTAAAAACAGAATTAACATTGAAACCAAAGCCCAAGGAAGGCTGGTCAGCATTTGTAGCCTGAACACAGCTGCATCAACTGCCTACTAAAAGAAAAATATCAACATTTGTCATAGACTTTATACAAGACCCAGAGTCTTATAACATGATAATCAAAATGCCCAGGATATAATCCAAAATTACAAGGTATATTAAGAATCAGAAAAATCTCAGCTCACATGGGAAAAGATAATAGATACCAATACCAACATAACACAGATATCTGATAAAGACTTTAAAGCAGCTATTATAAAAATGCTCCAAGAAGTAAGGGTGAATTCTTTTGAAACAAGATAGAAAGTCTCAGCAAAGAAATAAAAGACATGAAGAAAAACAAAATTTTCGTAATTCCCTGACAGTTCAGTGGTTAGGACTTGGCGCTTCACTGCCAAGGCCCAGGTTCAATCCCTGGTTGGGGAACTAAGATCCCACAAGCTGAGCAGCATGGCCAAAAAAAACAAAAGAAAAAAGAAATTCTAACAATTTCAGGATTAAAAAATACAATTATTAGGGGAGTGGGGGAAATGGATACAAACTTTCAGTTATAAGATGAATAAGGTCTAGAGACCTAATGTACACCATGGTGACTAGAGTTAATAATAATGTATTATACACTTGAAATTTGCTAAGAGAGTAGTTCTCAAGTGTTCTCAACACCCACACACACAAACACACAAATGGTCACCATGTGAGATGATGAGTATCTCATCTGTATACTCATGATGAGTAATTAACATTAATTATGTTATTTAATTAACAATGTATACGTATACCAAAACATCAATTTATATACCTTAAATATATACAACTTTTGGGCTTCCCTGGTGGCGCAGTGGTTGAGAGTCCACCTGCCGATGCAGGGGACACGGGTTCGTGCCCCGGTCCGGGAAGATCCCACATGCCAAGGAGCGGCTGGGCCCGTGAGCCATGGCCGCTGAGCCTGCGCATCCGGAGCCTGTGCTCCGCAACGGGAGAGGCCACAACAGTGAGAGGCCCGCGCACCCCGTGGCCATAATCGCGTCAAGCCTACAAACCAGGGTCCCTGGCACTTCAGGGTCCCTTCCCCCGACTCCACCAACCCGGACAGCTCACCATCCCTAAACATGTCACAATAGTTTAGAAGACCAAACCGAAATTAGATCAAGAATATAATCAAAGCTAAGAAGAAAACGTGTTTTGTTGATTAAAAACAAAAGACAACAAGACAACAACCAGTGTTTTTCAAGAATGTCCAGAGGGTACACAGTATTGGAGTGTCCACTGTTTTCTTTGGAGTGGCCTTTCTGTCCTGTTCTTCCAACCAAGATGTTATCACCTTTTATGGTTTCTCACAATGGCATTATGTTTCAATGGGGAACATGATGAACCTTCTTCATTTTGAAAAACTAAACATATTAAATATTCACATGTGGGATTTCTAACTGTGAATACTACTCTAGTATATAATGCCAATATTTAAGAGTCCACAGAAAGATTTTTTTAAAAATACAACTTATAGAAAAAGGCTAAAAATGTGCCTCTGCTATTAAAAAATGAGATAAGAGATAAAATTAAAGTCTTCTGAGAGACCTAGTACTAGCCTTCTAATGTAAAGGCTCCTGTTTGGGATTTCAATTTTAATTAAAAGACCAACAAAGCCTACTTTGTTCTTATCTCTAAAGCGTGATCTGTTCAGTTCTTCTTTCTCTCCTTTTTAAGCTATTTATTTAGCAATATCAATCAAATCCTATACTAAGACGTTTGGGTTTCTATTATACATTCTTTCCAACATAATTTAGCAGAGGTGTGATTTTCACTTGAGTAAATAAACACAAGTTCCGTGTCTAATCCATAGAGTCCCATGAAGCAAACTGATTTCCTAATACTTTGATTAAATGCAATTCAGTTATTTATTCTGTACTCATGAAGTAATAAGCCTGGTGCTAAGAAGCAATGTAGACCAACAAGACCATTCTTCCCAAAGAACTCAAGCCATCTGAAGTAAAGGACCAGCTGTTGTTTGGGTTTTTTTCTGATTTGTAATTCATCGTGAACCAACAATTTTTAAGACACAATTAAAACAACTTTCTAGGAAAAAAGGACATACAAAGTAAAATCCCAAATGTTTTATTATTGAGTTCAACAGACATAAAATGACTCTGCCAAGTTGCTACACAAGTTTCTAAATCTTAGTTTTTCTCTTCAACCCCAGCAGCTGGGAGCCACACTTTCAGAAGCACTGCTGTAAACGCCTATCACAGGTTGGGAGGCACTGCTTTCAACTCCTAATTTAAGATATAGCACTTCATCCTTTGAGGGCAAGGAATTTTTGTATTTTTATTTACTCACATACCTTTCCAGACACCTTCGCCACAGTTTTGAGTCTGACCAAACCATTCTAGTCTAATGCTGCTCACAGCAATCTCGATTCATCTTTGAGATTCTTACCTCATTTCTAAAAAAATAATGATTCCCCCCAAATTATATAGCAACTGTGAAACTTGATCTTCTAACAATTCCTGCATCCCTTCGGTTTCAAACACTTCAACTTCTTTGAAAAAAAATCACTGCTTAAAACAAAAGTACTTTGTGTCTAGAATTGTAAGGGAGACTGTGTAAAGTATCATCGTGTTCTGATAAAGACTCATAAAAAGATAAGGAGGACATAGTCGCTGAAGGACAGAGTCCGCCTTTCAGCTGTCCTTTCAGGTGGGTTTAGGGGTGGGGTGTGTGGGTGGTGGGCAGTGTTCCTGCAGAGGTGAACAGAAGAGGGACCAGGGAGCTGCTCTAGTCCCAGCTCCCTGTCCTGGTCCTGAAACCAGAATGAGGAAGTCCTGAAATCAAACGCTCAAAGCAGTCTTTTGGCTGGACCTGCTCCTGGGCAACCCCTGCAGCTGAAAAACACTTCTAAGGGGGTGGGGGAAAGGGTGGGAACCAAGCAAATGAGGGAGTCCAGTGCTGCTGGGAATGGGTTAGGTAACTAATAGCTCCTGTTCCCCCAACACCGCCAACATAAAAAGATGTTGGTATTGGAAAGAAGAGTAAATAAGAAACATCACATGGAATCAACATTATTTTTGGCATGCTGTCAACTGTGTAGAAATCAACACTTCATTAAAACGAGAACAGAAGAATACCAATCTGTTAGTTGCTTTACTAATAACAACTAATGACTTGATAGGTTTCTCAAACCAGAAAAAAAGATACTTTCATGAATTGTCAAAGATGGAAATGAGAAAAGTAATGACAACACAGCCTTCGAAACTTGTCCAATACTTCTCATATCTCTGGGAATCAGTTGCTCAGCACTTTGAGAATCAGTTAATGATGATAACTGAATTACGAACATAAACTTAAATTCCAACAAGATTTGAAAATCCTAAATGTAAATAAAGACAGGGTTGGATGCCTATCAAGGAAGTACAGGAGAAACCAAGCAAGTCACAAAGCACCCTCTGACTGGATACGCGCAGCCAGCCTGCCCTGCCCTGCCCCGGGAGTCACCGCAGTCCCACCCAGGTGAGGCCAGAGAGGCGAATCCTCAGGTGAGCGGAAGCGAGTGAGCGACCCCAGGTCACAAACCGAGCCCCTGCTATCTTCAGCCGGGACAGGAAGGGCGCGCAGGTTTCAGCCCTGCCCGGGGAGGGAATGCGGAGACTTGGCCGGTCCCAGCGCGCCGCTCAGGTCGGAGGGCCCGCGGTGCTGCAGGTGGCTGCGTCCAAGCCGCATGAGGAGGTCCCGCCCTCTCGCCCCCCCGCGACCCGATCCCGGGTGCCCCGCGCGACCCAGACCCGCTGCCCCGACGCCAGCTCCTCGGTCACCTTCTGAGCGCTGGAGCCGCGGATCCGCGCCGCGCGGTCATAGACGTGGCAGCGAATCACCGAGCTGCCCACGTCCAGCCCCAGCACGAAGCCTGCGCGCCGCGGGTCCGGCGCGCTCTGCTCGGGGCGCGTCTGCTCCGCGACCGTGGGCGGCCCTGGCATCCCGACCCCCACGCCTCTCCGCACCTGCCTCCAGCCGAGCGGGCGCGCTCTAAACGCCCGTACCTCAGAGGCTGAGCGCTCCCCGCCGGGCCACCGCCCCCGGCCCGCCCCCTCCGCGAGATCCGGGAACAGCCCCGTCCCCGCCTCGGGCCCCGCCCCGACGCCGTGACGTCACGGCGGCGCAGGAACTCTTTGCAGGAGAGAGCGCGGTCTCGGCGGCAGTGTGGGGTGCGTGGAGGCGAGCAGGAAGGTGGAGGGTCCCTGGAGTCCCGGGTCACCCGTGCCGCCCGGTTCTCCAAACACCGGCAGCTCTCAACGTTGCCCTGGCCCGTAATTTTCGTGATTTCCCTCCTAACTCCACGTACCCTGCGGCAGTGCCTGCATTTCTTTCAACCCAATTACGTATTATGAATCTCTATTAAGAAAAATTAAAAGAAAAGAAATTCAAAATTCCGCCGAAGGTATTCATTAATAAACTGAGGGTTTTACCCCCAAGACTTCTCAGAAAACCTGGTCAGGTTTGCACATATAATACACATCAAAAAATACTTGCTCAATGAAATAAACACTCAAATGAGTTGAACATTCCCCAGCCCTCTGGTGGGGAAGAAGGGACAAAGCCAGGGGTGGCTGTTTTTACCATCAAGCTCCACCCCAACGACTGCCTTTTCAGGAACATGGAAGTCCCTCAAGGGCCCTTTACCTTTCACTCCTGCCCGAAGAGCGTGGGCTCTTCCATGCAGGGGACAGAGAAGGAGGCCTGCGGAAATTTCGAGTTTCCTGCAGCTCTGGTCACCAGCCTCGAGCCCAGGGGGATTCCCATGGGGTGGTCCTTACAGGCGGGGAGTGCGGAGGCGTTAATGCCCGCTTCAGCCACCTTTCCACCATCACCACACCAGCACTCCAAAAATACCAGTGTCTGAAAATATTCAATGTCTTCTTTTTGTAAAATTATGAAAGTAATATGGATATGTGCTCTTTGTGAAAAAGTTTCACAGTGCAGAGTGGTATATCAATTAAAAAGTAAGGGAAAAAAAAAGTAAGGGATATTCATTTTGAGCCAAATCGTTCTTTTGAACAATTTGTCATGCTAACCCACTTGCTTTCAGCCCATTTGACCAATGGCCTTTGACCAATGGTTCTTTGGCCATATTACTTGAAACTTGGAACAAGCACCTGGAAGAGCATGGTTTTTGTTTTTGTGTTTAATCTTTGTCTTTGTACCCTGTAACTCTCTAATAGTACTCATTCGTTCCAAATGGCCCCAGGACTGCCTTCACCAGTGGTGACCATTTTGGTGAGTCATATATACTATGTTAATCCCCAGTATTGTAATTTTGAAATAAATGACTAATGAGTCACGTAGTCTGGCCAGAGTTCTCCAGAGAAAGAGAACCAATAGGATAGAGATTGAGATTTATTTTAAGGAATTGGCTCACATGCTCGTGAGGGCTGGCAAGTCCCAGAAATCTTTAGGGCAGGCTGGAAGTCTAGAAATTCAGATAAGAGTTGATGTTACAGTCTGAGTCTACATTCTGCTGGGCAGTAGGCTGGAAACGCAGGCAGGGTTCCTATGTTGCAATCTTAAGGAGAATTCTTCTTTGGGAAACCTCGATCTTTGCTCTTAAGGCCTTCAACTGATTGGATGCGGCCTACCAACATTGTGAAGCGTCATTTGCTTTACTCAAGGTCTATTGATTTAAATGTTAATCACATCTAAAAAATATCTCACAGCAGCATCTAGATTGGTGCTTGCCCAAACAACTGGGCACCTTTATAGTGTGCCCACTAGCTTAGTCAAGTTGACACATAAAATTAACCATCCCGGGTCCCCTTTCACAAGAGAGAAAGCTGTTTTGTATTCCTGATATGAGCATTTAGCATATTTCTCAAAGTGATAATTCTTGGGCTTCTTGGACACCTACAGTAACTTCTTTTGTGATTCTTTTTGTACATCCGCATCAAGTGATCTTGAGTATTAACAAAGAATCATAGACTGTGAAAACAGGGAGCTTAGCAACCACTTCGTCTAGTGTTTCTTAATCTGTTTCTGATCTTGAACAACTTTGAGATCCTGATGACGCGATCTTCCCAAGAACATGCTTATATACACAATACTTGGCATGAGGTTTCAGGTGGGTGTGGGATAAACTAAACATGAAGATCTCAGATTAAAAATCCAGAGTGAATTCCCTAACCTGGACAGACTGTTGCCTAGGAGAGGCCTGGGGGAACAAAGAGATACTGTGTTTCCTCCTCCTTCATTGTTCTCTGCTAGCGCCTCTCACCCTGCTCCGCCCTCAGGGAAAGGAGCAAGTGGCTGCGGGCACAGAGCTCAGAAACTCTGAAAGTCCCTTTGCTAGTGGGTCGGTTCATTGTTCTGGATTCAGAGGCCACTGCTGCTCTGAGCTCCATCACCTGATGGCCTTGGTCTGCCTCTGGCTTAGCTGCTGCTTCCCCTCAGATTCTGGGCTTGGCCCAGAGGTGGCCACTGAGGCTTTCTCCCAGGCTCATTCCCCACCACTGTCTCTCCTTACCCTTTCTCCTCTGGCAGCAGGCCCAGAATTACAACTTGCACCAGCCTCCCAGGCTCTTGAGAAACGTGGATGCGGTTACTCAGGGCTGGATCAGAAAGCGTGTGAGCCAGCATTCCCTGGGACTCCCTGAAGGGAAATGGATGGTGCTTCAAGGCTGAGTCCAGGGACCTCACTCGATGCCCTCCTCCCTCCAAGGAAACAAATCACTGTCCTTCCCTCCTAGGGTGACCAACTGTCCCTATTTGCCAGGGACTGAGGAATTTCTTGAAACACAGGACATTCAATGCTAAAACCAGAACAGTCCTCCTCACCACTCAGAGACTCTTGGGGTCCACAGGTGACTTCCTTTGGGGTGCTGGCTGCTTCATGTTTAGGTGTCAGACACTGCTTTTAGACAGTGAGCTCCCTGAGGACAGAAACAGGGCCTTAGTCATTTTTCCTCCAAGAGGCACAAAGTAACTGCTGAATGACTAAATGAACAAACAAGTTAATGTTTGCAAGTCCTTATCAGACCTTACCTTCTGCCTGACGTGGCTACAGGACACAGAGGGCAGTGAACCCTTCCTAACGTCTGCTTTCATCTGGGCTTGTCGTCATCTGACCACCGATGCAGCCCTTCTGATGTGGAAGGAGGTCAGGCAGCCTGCCCTGAGCCTGGCGCCTGGAACATCAGGACTGAGCCCCAGATCCCCACGTGAGCGTCAAACCACATCCTTTCTTTTCACCCTTATTTCATGAGCTCAGCTGAACTTGGGTTGGACTCCCTCTTCGGCTTCCTGCTCTGTAGCTCCACTCCTGACTGCGTCTGCAGCCCTGGCCTCAACACAGGGGTAGACTTACCGTAGTATGTCTTCATGTCCCCCACTTTGCATGGGCTCCTACCGAGGCCCTGAGCAGAGCCCTAGCAAACTGTTCAGCATCCTGTGCTTTATGGCATTTGCAAAAGTGGATTCTTTCTGTATTATTTTCCTAAAGTGGGCCCTCCAAATTGTGCAAGCTTCGATTCCCACAGGACCATAATCCTCCCACCAGGAGGGAAAGCGGGCAGGGGAGGGATAAATTGGGAGATTGGGATTGACATATACACACTACTATATATATATAATAGATAACCGATAAGGACCTACTGTATAGCACAGGGAACTCTACTCAGTACTCTATAATGATCTATATGGGAAAAGAATCTTAAAAAAAGGGTGGATATATGTATATGTATGAATGATTCACATTATTGTACACCTGAAACTAGCACAACATTGTAAATCGACTCTACTCCAATAAAAATTCAAAAAAACCCAAACACCATAGCCCTCCCCACCTTTCTATAGTCCTCAAAGCCAGGAGGACTTCCTCTCTGGATCCCAGTGTGGTGGTCTGGAATGCCGTTGGCATGCACTCTGAGTAACATAGTCCCCAATTCACCGTTCAGAACCGCCTGAATACTGTCATCAGCTGATGAAGTCTGTCCTCCCTACACAGCTCTGAGTAATCATGGTTATAAGCCCTGGCCTCCTCCATCCGGGCCAACTTAAGATCCAGACCCTGCCCATTTCTCACCATTGTGCTGCTAAGGTCCTTTCCAGAGCCACACCTGCCACACCTGCCCAGGTATTTGCTCATCTCCATGCCCTTCTGAGGCATCCAGTGTCAGAAACATGAGCTGGCTCGTTGCTCCGTGTCTTAACTTCTCCCCTCCTGAAGTGGATTAAGTGACAGGAAATCTTTTCCTCCACTCACCTGTCTGTATACATTGTGGGAGGGGAAGAAGCCTTATGTGGCCAGGTTTCTCATGTTTGTGAACACCCAGAGGCTGGAAAGTTCTGAAGAGAGGCCATGGCTTAAAAGGAGCATCCTAGGGCTTCCCTGGTGGCGCAGTGGTTGAGAGTCCGCCTGCCGATGCAGGGAACACGGGTTCGTGCCCCGGTCCGGGAAGATCCCACATGCCGTGGAGCGGCTGGGCCCATGAGCCATGGCCGCTGAGCCTGCGCGTCCGGAGCCTGTGCTCTGCAACGGGAGAGGCCACAACAGTGAGAGGCCGCGTACTGCAAAAACAAAGCAAAACAAAACAAAACAAAAGCATTCGACCTCCCTCCTCATCCCAATCATCCTGTTTCATTTGTGGTCAGAAGCCTTTATTCAACTAGGGAGATTATAAAGTCTCAAATGAATGAGTTCTGTGAGTTAAGATTTAAACCACATTAGAGAATGGCTGAAAACACTTTTGAATTCATGGATACAAATAAAACTTTGTTTTTTGAGGAAAAATTTTGAATTTTTGTAGAAGGCAATTTTAAATCCAAAATAAAGAATGGTACTGTGGAAGAAAATGTAGAAAAGTAACTGTTACTACTTTTGAGGTAAGTTTTCAAAAATAAAGATTTCTGTCTTGGCCTTTTGGCTAAAAATAAGACAGAATAAAGAAGGAAACATCTCCTTACATATTGCTTAGCCTCTGTTGGCATTATTTTTTCCCCAGATCCCACAGGATTCTTTTCTTGACGTCATACTTATTGAGATGCACAGTTTTATGACTTCTGACAAACATATGCAGCCCTGAAACCATCACCACCACCATTAATATAGAAAATATCTCCATCACTCTAAAAAGTCCCTTTTGCACACAGTACTCTGAATCCTTTACTATGAGCATAAGGTGATGTCATCTGCATACGTAACTCAGAACTCTTGAATTTAGCAGATTGATCTCAGTAATTTGAGATGCAACCCATCCCAAAAAGAAGTTGCCCGTTCCAGACTGACTGTAAATGAGCTTGGTCCTCGTGACATGTGGGCCAGATTGTGGACTTGGGGTTTTCACCAAATGACATGCTTACATAAAGCTAAGTGTAATAGCTTGACACTTCCTGGTTCCTTTATATGTTTTGAGTAAATCCACACTACTTGAAGTGATTCTAAGCAATGAGAACATTCAGTTGGCAAGCTTACATTTTATCCTGTCAAGGAAGGAAAAGCCCTGTTTTGAAATACAGTTACTACAGGTTGTATTTCACAAATTGTAGCTCTAGATAGTGTGCCTTAATAATCTCTGTTATGCTTTATTAATAAGATAGATCCTTTAACTATAAAGGAGATGAAACTCAGAATAAAATCTAATTAATTCAGAGCACAAAGTAAAGAAACTAGAAATAAAGAGCCATAAAAACCAGCAGATTTTAAGTTAACTGAAAAAGAATTACAGTTGACTCTCATTATTTGCAGTAGTTACTGTTCTATAAAGTTATGGCCAACACAATTGGCAAATACTGAATCATTGCTGCTGGAGGAAATATAGGGTTAGGCTCCTGCAGCCTCTGGTCACATTTCCAACGACTGATCAGTACATAACCTTGTTCAATATGTGTTTCTATTTAAAAACATGTTACTTAATATATATTGTTGATTCATCAACATTGAACTTAGAGCTGACAGCACTATAATTTATGCCTGAGTGAAGCTTATCTAACACATGTATTCTCCCTGCAGGGCACATCGTGGCCTTCCTGGGCTTAGAAACACTTCAGAGCATTTTGGTACTATGCCGGGGCCATTTTAAACACAAAATCACCAACAAAAAGCACAAGCACGTGAAAAATGCGGCACTAAATAGACAGTAGAAAGGACATCTGTTTACAGTATGAAGGCTGAAAGAAGAAGGCAGAATGTCATCTTATCTGAGCTCAGCTGAGAATGTGCACATCTCTCTGTCTCTCTAAGTCTCCGTATTTAGATTTAGCAACATGTAGATCAATTTATTTTCCCAGCATTGCCTTTCATATCTCATTCAACTTCCATCTTTCTAAGCCAGTTTCCTTTCTCTCAGATGATACAAGTAAGTAGTTCTTTTCAGTGAGGATGCTTGGGGAGTGAACTTCCCCAGTTTTTGAATATCTACACATATATCTTCACTTTTCAAAGATAGTTTGACATGGTAGAGAATACTAGTGTACAGCTTTTCCTTTTGCACTTTGAAAATATTGTTCCATTGGCTTCTAGCTGTAATTACTAATGAGAAGTCTGCTGCCAGTCTAATTCTCATTCTTTTGTGGGTACTCTTGTCTTTTCTCTCATGTGCCTTTAAGATTTTCTATTCAGATTCAGTGTTCTGGTCTTCACAGGTGTGGTCTTCTTTTTAGTTTATCCTTCAGACTGAAGTCCTGGGTCTTCAGTTCTGGAAAATGTACTGCTTTGTACATGTTGCCTCCTCCTAGCCTCCCTAGTTTCTCCTATTAGATATTTGATTAAAAAAATGATTTTGACACAGTTTCAGACTTACAGAAAAGTTACAAGATAGCACAAAGAATTGCTATATAGCCTTTACCCAGATTTCCCAAACGCTAACATTTTACCACATTAAGTTTATCTTTTTCTATTTATCTATTTACCTGTATGTTTTTCTGAACTATTTGAAAGTAAGTTGCTGGCATGACGCCCATTTGCTCCAAAATAAGTGAGTCAGAACTTCCTAAAAACAAGTATATTCTCTTGTATAATCATCATATACAATCCTGTTAGCTAATCTAGAGTTCTTATTCAGATTTCACTGATGGTCACAACAGTGTCTCTTACAGAAAAAGAAAATCCCAGATTGTGTGCTGCATTCAGTGTCATGTTTCTTAGTCTCCTTTCACTTGGCACCATTGCTCAGTCTTTGTCTTTAGTGACAATGACATTTTTGAAAAGTACAGGCTACTCATTTTGTAGAATGTCCCTCATTTTTTTTTTTTTTTTTTTTTGCGGTACGCAGGCCTCTCACTGTTGTGGCCTCTCCCGTTGCGGAGCACAGGCTCCGGACGCGTAGGCTCAGCGGCCATGGCTCACGGGCCCAGACGCTCCGCGGCATGTGGGATGGGGCACGAACCCGTGTCCCCTGCATCGGCAGGCGGACTCTCAACCACTGCGCCACCAGGGAAGCCCTAGAACGTCCCTCCTTTTAAGTTTGACTGATGTTTCTTTTTGATTAGATTCAGGTGGTTATGCACTTCGGGCCAGAACAGCACAAAAGCAACATGCTCTTCTTAGCAGGGCTGGGCCTTGGATGAGGCAAAGGAGGTACCCAGTGCACAAAAGTTAAGGAGATATTCATTCTCAGCTAGTACAGGGTAAGCTACAAATGCCTTGCTTGCCTCAACCGAGTACCCGCCCTGCTTCTCAGTACATCATCTTAGGAGGTATGTGGTATCTATTATTTCAGTATGATGTCTGTTGGTCACTTGATTAAGGTGGCGTCAGGCAGATTTCTTCATTGTGCAGACACTGTAATTCTTTTTGTAATTAATAAATGTCTTATAGGGAGATACTTTGAGACTATACAAATATCCTATCACTCTTCAAAATTTCACCCAATAATTTTAGCATCTATTGATGATTCTTGCCTTAATCAATTATTAAGATGGTTGCCAAATTGTGATTTTTTTTCATTCCATCATTCTTTCTACATTTATTGATTTATTGATTGACATTTTTATAACACAACAATTTGTGTTCATCAAACAACCTAAATATGTCACTATGACCTTCCTCTCCCAGATTTAGTACCAATATGTTAAATGAAACAAGTGTGCACCCTGATTCCTGAGATCAAAAGAGAAGTCCATTTTTTCTTGCCCTGTTTCTCATCTCTAAGGCAGTTCTCCAGAAAAATTTTCCTTTAGGCCAAGGAACCTCTTATTTTCTTAAAAGAGATTTTGGTATAAAGCTTAGTTGCACTCATTTTTCTAGACTAAATAAATTTTATCCTTGTTTACATGTTTTCTGTCCACCGATTTAGCACTTGAAAGAAGTCTATTGGATTGCTTTGGCCTGTTTTTCTACTTTGAGAAATTGTGGTTTCTAAATGGGTTGAATTCAGTTAGTATTTACTAGGAGTTAGTTTTCGTGTGTTCCCTGACTCTTGGGTGTTTGCAATTTGGTATGTATGTGAAAAGTTAAATCCCTCAATTGGTCATGTCGGGTATGATTTTCCTGTTTATGATACAGTTTGTCTGATGCAGGCAAAAAAACTACCTAGAATTATAGTGGCCAAGGCCTGTTTTTTGATTAATTTTAATAGTATTAAAATTTAGCTTTCTTACTATAGCTTGATGAACTTTTGCCCACATTTAAAATACTATTTTGGAGGATTAATTAAGTTTAATTGAGGAGACTCATCATTTCTCCATTGTATTTAACATCTCCTGTTATGTTCAAGAGTAGTGTTTTTCACCAGTCAGAATGGCCATCATCAAAAAATCTACAAACAATGAATGCTGAAGAGGGTGTGGAGAAAAGGAAACCCTCTTGCACTGTTGGTGGGAATGTAAACTGATACAGCCACTATGGAGAACAGTATGGAGGTTCCTTAAAAAACTAAAAATAGAACAACCATATGACCCAGCAATCCCACTACTGGGCATATACCCTGAAAAAACCATAATTCAAAAAGAGTCATGTATCACAATGTTCATCGCAGTTCTATTTACAATAGCCAGGACATGGAAGCAACCTAAGTGTCCATCAACAGATGAATGGATAAAGAAGATGTGGCAAATATATACAATGGAATATTACTCAGCCATAAAAAGAAACAAAACTGAGTTATTTGTAGTGGTGTGGATGGACCTAGAGTCTGTCATACAGAGTGAAGTAAGTCAGAAAGAGAAAAACAAATACCGCATGCTAACACATATGTATGGAATCTAAAAAAAAATGGTTCTGAAGAACTTAGGGGCAGGACAGGAATAAAGATGCAGATATAGAGAATGGACTTGAGGACACGGGGAGGGTGAAGGGTAAGCTGGGATGAAGTGAGAGAGTGGCATGGACATATATACACTACCAAATGTAAAATAGACAGCTAGTGGGAAGCAGCCGCATAGCACATGGAAATCAGCTCGGTGCTTTGTGACCACCCAGAGGGGTGGGATAGGGAGGGTGGGAGGGAGACGCAAGAGGGAGGAGATATGGGGATATATGTATACATATAGCTGATTCACTTTGTTATAAAGCAGAAATTAACACACCATTGTAAAGCAATTATACTCCAATAAAGTCGTTAAAAAAAAAAAGAATAGTGTTTTTGCCACCTGTTCTGATAATAGGATAATAAGGTTTGAATTTCAGTTTAATTTAATGCCTTCTAATCAGGATATTCAGTTCTTTTCTGAAAACTAGAATAATGTCATCTGAAAAGTTGATCCTTTTACATAAACAGTGCACATATTTTGTTTAACCGTGTTTTTAAAAATATTGCATGTTGGAATAAGCAAACCTTTATCTTTTAATAAGTTAAAATTACAAACACAGGCATACCTCCTTTTATTGTTTACATTTTGAAGATACTGCATTTTTTAACAGATTGAAGGTTTGTGGCAACCCCATATTGAGCACGCATATCAGCACCGTTTTTCCAACAGCATTATTATTATTTTTTTAAAATAAATTTATTTATTTTATTTTATTTTTGGCTGCGTTGGGTCTTCGTTGCTGCGCGCGGGCTTCCTCTAGTTGCAGCGAGCAGGGACTACTCTTCGTTGCAGTGCGCAGGCTTCTCATTGCGGTGGCTTCTCTTGTTGCAGAGCACGGGCTCTAGGCGCGCGGGCTTCAGTAGTTGTGGTGCACGGGCTTAGTTGCTCCGCAGCACGTGGGATCTTCCTGGGCCAGGGATCAAACCCACGTCCCCTGCATTGGCAGGTGGATTCTTAACCACTGCGCCACCAGGGAAGCCCGCAACAGCATTATTTTTAAATTAAGGTAGGTACATTGCTTTTTTAGACATAATGCAATACTTAAGAGACTATAGTATAGTGTAAACATAACTTGTGTATGCACTGGAAAACCATAAAATTTATGTGACGCACTTTGTTGTGATATTTGCTTTGTTGCGGTGGTTTGGATCCAAACCTGCAATATCTCTGAGGTATGCCTGTATTGAAAATAAGGGGAAATTATTTAGAAAAAAGAAAGTTGCCTTGTGGAGTTAAGATAGATTTCATGCAAAAAGACAAACAACTCAGTTTAGGAATGGGCAAAGGACTTGAATAGACATCTCTCAGAAGAAGATATACAGATGGCCAACAAGCACAGAAAATGGTGCTCACTGTCGTCTGTCATCAGGGAAATGCAAATCAAAACCACAGTGAGGGCTTCCCTGGTGGCGCAGTGGTTGAGAGTCTGCCTGCTCATGCAGGCAACGGGGGTTCATGACCCGGTCCGGGAAGATCCCACATGCCGAGGAGCGGCTGCGCCTGTGAGCCATGGCCGCTGAGCCATGGCCACTGAGCCTGCGCGTCCGGAGCCTTTGCTCCGCAACAGGAGGGGCCACAACAGTGAGAGGCCCGCGTACTGCAAAAAAAAAAAAAGAAAAAAGAAACCCACAGTGAGATACCACTTCATACCCACTAGACTGGTCATAATAAAAAGGTGGAAAATAATAAGTGTTGGTGAGCGTGTAGGGAAGTTGGAATCTTTGTCCATTTCTGACAGAAATGTAAAATCATGCAGCCACTCAGAGAATAGTTTGGAGATTCCTCAGTACATTACATACCACCCAGCAATTCCACTCTAAAGAATATACTGGGAATATGCTTTAAAGAATTGAAAATAGGTGTTCAAATAAAAACTTGTACATGAATGTTTATAGCAGCACTATTCCTAATAGCCAAAAGGTGGAAACCATCCAAATGTCCATTACATGGATGAAGGAATAAACAGAATGTGGTATATCCAGACAGTGGAATAGTATTCAGCCACAGCAAAGAATGAAGTAGTGACACCTGCTACAACGTGGATGAGCCTTGAAAACACTGCAGTCAGTGAAAGAAACCTGACACAAAAGGTTGCTGTACTATAATATTTCACAAGTGCTCTCTTGACCCAATTTGAAGTCATGGTGAAAATTCTCATTTCCCCTTTGTGGGCAGTTTGCTAAGCATCCACCCCAACTACTTCCCTCTGGGGCTCTGACACTCCTGGGGTATGTACAAACATTCCCAACTGCCAGAGGCTCCCAGATACCTAACAGGGGTGACCTCTTCTTCCTTAGACCTACATAATTCTTCAAAATTCCCACTTCCCAGGTAGCCCATAAAACCAAGCTCAATCCCACCCTGCTTGTCACACCTGAGCTGCCTCCTACGGCTCCGGCTTCTTGCTGCCCTGTCCCCTGCCAACCCAGTGCGTTCCTGCAAGGAAGCCTTCTCTCATTTGGAGCTGTAAGTAACAACATGTTCTGCCTTTCATCTACCCAGAGTGCCTTTGTGTTGTGTCCTGGCAACCAAAGAGTCTATAGTCATACCTACTATCCTATAATCATAGAACAGCCACATTTTGTAGTATCCAATTTATATGAAATATCCAGAATGGGAAAATCCGTAGAGACAAAAATCAGATTTGTGGGTGCTGGGGGCTTGGAGGAAGGAGAAGGGTGAGTGAAAAGTGGGGTTTCCATTTGGGCTGTTGAAAAAGTTCTGCAGTTAGATACAGTGATGAGTGGACAGCATCATACATGTACTTAATACCACTGTGTTGTACACTTTAAAATTGTTAAAGTGGTTAATTTCATCATGTGTATTTTGCCACATTTTTAAAAAACTACAGAAAAACGACAAAAAGGAATCTAAGAAAAAAAGAGAGACTGCATGTATATATTTTAAAGTATGTCAATTTCCTGTGAGTGAAAGAAAGCAAAGTCTTAACTTCTCTAAGTGAGGGTACACTTTTTTTCTAAAAACAGACTGATTTTAATGGTATTAATGTGTTTATCAAAGAATAAAGAATACACACCAACAGAATGGCTCATATTAAAGACGAAGAAGACAAAGGTTGGTGGACATGTGGAATAAATTGAATTCTCACCCATTGATGGTGAAAGTACGAGTTAGTATGACCACGTCGAAAAAGTCTGACAGTTTCTTATGTAACTAAACATATGCATATCCTATGACCCACAAATTCCATTGCTAGGTATTTACCCAATATAAATGAAAACAAACGTCTAGGACTTCCCTGGTGGCGCAGTGGTTAAGAATCCGCCTGCCAATGCAGGGGACATGGGTTCGAGCCCTGGTCCGCGAAGATCCCACATGCCGCGGAGCAACTAAGCCCATGCGCCACAACTACTGAACCTGTGCTCTAGAGCCCAGGCCGTGCTCCGCAACAAGACAAGCCACCGCAATGAGAAGCCCGCACACCGCAACGAAGACCCAACGCAGCCAAAAATAAATAAATAAATTTATTTTTTAGAAAAAGTATATTAAAAAACATATTTTAAAAAACCCAACAAATGTCTACAAAAAGCTATGTACAAGAACATTCATAGTAGCTTTATTCATAACAACCCGAAACTGGAAACAGATCAGCTGTTCATCAGTTGGAGAATAAATCTTAAGCTATCTTCTTCCCACAATGGACTACTATTCGGAAATAAAGAGAAGCAAACTACTGATCCACACAACAACATGAATGAATGCTAAAACATTATATTGCGTAAAAGAAACCTAGCATAAACAGTATATACTCTATACTGAACCCCTATGTTGTACACCTGAAACTAATATAATACTGTAAATCAACTATACTTCAATTTTTTTAAAAAAAGAGTACATACTGTTTTTTTCCATTGATATGAAGTTCTAGAGCTGGCAAAATTAATTTTTGGTGAAAAAAATTCAGAACAATGGTTGCCTCTGGGCAGTTGAGGATTTATTGGGAGAGGGTGTGAGGGAATTTTGTGTGTGTAATGTTCCTGTTCTGTGCCTTGGTGATGATTTAGGTTGCCTGTGTGTGTATATTTGCCAGACCTCATGGTCCACTTAAAATTTGTGCATTTCACTTTATATAAATTTTACCTGTAAAGAAACAAAAAGGCACCATAAAATATTGAATTCTAGTTAGTGATATGCATGCTCAAGTATCTGGGGGAAGTATACTGATGTCTGCAACTTACTTTGAAATGCATACAAAAACAAGATGGACCGGTAAATAGAAAGAGAGATGGATCGATGCATAGGTAATAACGTAAGAATAGTAGAACAGTAATGGTAGAATTTAGGTGGTGTGTATATGGATGTTCAGAAGTAATTTTTTTTTAGTGTGTTTGGAAACTTTTTATAATAAGATATAGGGGAAAAGAATAAAATATACATCGTCAAACACACCCTTATTGTTTGGAGCCTTAAAACGTGGCAAGGAAATTTTTTAAAACTAGCCAAGTACCCCAAATTCTAAGAACTGTTTCTCTTTGTCTAAAAATCTCACTGGTGACCACAAGCAGCAACAAAGCTTCATTGTCTGTCCTGACTGCGCTGACTTTTGACAGCTGGGCCAAACGTTGGGAGCCAAAGGCTTACAAGCTTCTTAGTATCAATTACTAAGCTTTAATGGTCAATTAGAGGGTGAACTGATGAAACCCTCTAATTAGGTAGAATGGATTCTTTACTGCCTGAGAGGGACCACTCTGCAATGTCAATGTCAATTTCCCTTCCCAGCCAATACTGGACTGTGGTCTTTGTAGCCTCCTGGTTTTCCCTATTCTCCCCTTTCACTGCTGTTGGTGTTATCGTTCTTAAGAAAGAGCACAGATCACTGCACAGTGGTGTACTCACTATGCAGTAATGGCATTCAATAGAAGATGAATGATTCATGGTACATGAAGGAAAGATTACTGGAGCAGAAGTGCGGCCACCCTAGACCTGGCTCCGCTGCTACATAGGTGTGTGACCTTGGGCAAGTCACTTAACTCTGCTGAGCCTCACTTTATTAATCTCTACAACAGAGGAGGCAGGCTGAGAGGTTCTCCAGGCAAGTTCCAGCCCTAAGACTCAACTGCTAAACGTAAAAAGTACTAATTTCCAAATGACATTTATCAAAATTGTAATGTTTCTCCTGTTGGCTTTTTTTTTTTTAATGTTTATTTATTTATTCAGCTGTGCCCGGTCTTAGTTGTGGCACGCGGGATCTTTTACTTGCAGCATGCGGGATCTTTAGTTGCAGCATGTGAACTCTTAGCTGTGGCATGTGGGATCTAGTTCCCTGATCAGGGATTGAACCTGGGCCCCTTGCATTGGGAACGCAGAGTCTTAGCCGCTGGACCACCAGGGAAGTCCTTCCTGTTGGCTTTGACTGATTTTATTTTATTAGTTTTTATCTTTATCAAGGTTAAATATGTACTATGTAGATATGTAGATAGAGCCCACGCTCAACAAAGCTTATTATGAAACAATACCCCACCAATTCCCACATTTGTTCCTCCTCAGAAGCATTTAAAATCTTTTCTTTTGAATCTGCAGAAGAGTTGACAGAATAGTCTTCAGTATTCTTACCTGAATAGTCCTCATCGAAAGGGCTATTGTTGACATCTGATCACATTCCCTCCATCTTTTTCTATGCTTCCTTTATGCCAGACCATCTGAAAGTGGGAGGCAGGTACATGACACTTCACACCTAAATACAACAGTGTGTGTCTTCCAAGATTATGAACATCTCCTACATAACTGAGGCATCATTGCTGTACCTGGGAAAACTGACCCTAATTCAGTAATATCACTCATATTCAAAGAAGTCCATTGAGCCATAAAGTGCCTTATAAATGTTATTTTTTTCCTAACCTAGATCCAAACAAGGTTCACACATTGTATCTGACCATTAGTTTTCTTGAATCTCTCCCAGCCCTCCCTGCCCCCAACCTCCCTTGGAGAGAACAGGTCAGTTATCTGGCCCTGATTTATGCTGTAAATCCCACGTGTCTCCCTCTACTAGAGTCAGGACAAGCATTTTTGGCAAGAATACCACACTGGAGATGTTGAGTCCTCAACAACTGGCATCACATCAAGAAGTATAGAAGGTCAGTCCTTCCCTACTACTCTTGCAACCGTTGCCAAGCTTGACTATTTGCTTAAAATAGTGACTGCCAAATCTCCACACTTTGAAGGTACATTCTCCCCTTCTGTACTTAATAAGTAATCCATGGAGTAATATTTTTGAGACTGTGAGAATCCAGTTTGTGAGAATCCTAATTTAGGATTTTTTGTTTTTCTATTCACGGCATGCGGGATACTAGTTCCCCAACCAGGGATTGAACCTGCGGCCCCTGCATTGGAAGTGTGGAGTCTTAACCACTGCACCGCTAGGGAAGTCCCTAATTTAGGATTTTTAAATTTCTAATCATTCTTTTTTTTTTTTTTCGGTACGCGGGCCTCTCACTGTTATGGCCTCTCCCGTTGCGGAGCACAGGCTCCGGACGCGCAGGCTCAGCGGCCATGGCTCACGGGCCCAGCCGCTCCGCGGCATGTGGGATCTTCCCGGACCGGGGCACGAACCCGTCCCCTGCATCGGCAGGCGAACTCTCAACCACTGCGCCACCAGGGAAGCCCCTAATCATTCTTGAGGTGGAGGTTTCACTAGTCAAATGTAGAATTTTCCACCTATGGACCATGAGAATAATAATAATAAGGTGTTAGGGCTGAGAAAGATGTGAGAGGTCTTCTCGGTTAATTCTTTTATTGTTTTATTTCATTTTATTGTAGGCAGTTACATTAAGTCTTCTTTTCGTATTTCCATTAGTGACATATTTTATCAGTTTGGGACATGATCTACTGACGTTCACCATGGAAGAGTACACACGCATTTCCATCCACCACCACCTATGTGCACCCTTTCCATCTTCCTAATACAGTTATAACATGCTTTTGTTTAGATGACTATTTGGCTTCCATTATTATAATCATATGTTTTAACATGCTTATTATAACCATAATCCACAGTTGACCCAATGTATCAGTACTATGCTGTGTCTCTTCTGTTTGCCTTTCCAGATTCACTCTTCATCCTTCTCCATTCTGCTGTGTCTTGGGAGGCTGATCTGCACGGACTCCATCAAAGGGTTCCCTTGCCCCATGGTTACTCAGTTGGGTTTGACCAATAGAAAGCACCAGCAGGACACTGGAGGGAGAAACAATGAGGTCATAGTATATGTTCCCCAGCTCCTGCCCAACTAGGTGGCCATGGGTTAGCTGCTTAGTTCTACAAAAGGTCACAGCTCTTGTCAGGCAACACCCTCCGTCCCTTTGGAGTCAAGTAATGGCATGTTCTTTTTGCCTTTTTTGTCCTGGAGTGGTAACAATTCTTATGTTGTTATTAGTCTTTTTAGTTTTCTTAAGTCTACCTACACCCTTACAAGTTTTTAGTGTCTTTATTAAGGTCTCCTGAATTATGCTATTTTCTGCTAGACCTAAATTATGAATATTTTCCTTTCCTGCAAAACTTTTCCATTTTCTCTGGAGTTAATATTTAATCTGATATTTCTGGTTTTCTATAAATTTATTATTAATTCAATCCAAGTACCTTTTATAATTTTCTAAATCTCCCCTTAGGATGTTCAGAAACATCAGGAATTTTCTCAGTTTCATTTTCTTAAAGCCATCTCTTCTGGGGCTTTCTAACTTTTTCCAGTTTGTACTAGTCAACCTCTAGACCTGATGGACAGCTTCCATACTGAAATCTCCGTTTGCTATCACTGAAGAAATTATCTTGTGTTAATTAGGTTAGAACTTCTTTTTCCATCTGGTTTAAATCTTCAATCTTGGGTCACATTCTCACGTTGTTAGTGCATATCTTCTAATAGTTTCTTGAGAAAGGCCACTTAAAAGTTACATTATTTGGGGCTTCCCTGGCGGCGCAGTGGTTGGGAGTCCACCTGCCGATGCAGGGGACGTGGGTTTGCGCCCCGGTCCGGGAAGATCCCACATGCCGCGGAGCGGCTGGGCCCGTGAGCCATGGCCGCTGAGCCTGTGCGTCCGGAGCCTGTGCTCCGCAACAGTGAGAGGACTGCGTACAGGAAAAAAAAAAAAAGTTACATTATTTGAGGGAATTCCATGGTGGTTCAGTGGTTAGGACTATGTGCTTTCACTGCTGAGGGTACGGGTTCAATCCTTGGTTGGGGAACTAAGATCCCACAAGCTGCACAGTGTGGCCAAAAACAAAAAAAAAGTGTTACATTATTTGAGACTTTTACGTTAGAAAATGTCTTTATTATATCCTAATATTTTATCAATACTTCGGTTGAGTATAGAATTGTATGTTAGAAATTATTTCCTTTCAGTATTTTGAAGACTTTGCTTCATTATTCTCTAGGTTCTGGCACTACCTTAAGAGATGTCTTAAATCATTATTACTCCTAACCCTTTGTATGTGATTTTTTTTTCTTGAAAGCTTTCAAGAGCTTCTTTGCCTCAGTATCCTGAAGTGCCATGATGATGGACCCTAGCATATGTTCATTCATTGCTGGGTAGTTGAGGAAAATTTCAATCTGAGGTGGTTGCCAGGGGTTGAAATTGAAGAATTTCTAGTTAATGAGCATAAAGGGTTTTTTTTTTAATGATTTTTTCCAATTTTTTTAAAAAAAAATTACTTATTTTATTTATTTTTTTGCTGTGTTGAGTCTTCATTGCTGAGCACGGGCTTTCTCTAGTTGTGGCGAGCGGGGGCTACTCTTCGTTGCGGTGCATGGGCTTCTCATTGCAGTGGCTTCTCTTGTTGCAGAGCACGGGCTCTAGGCACGCGGGCTCAGTAGTTGTGGCTCGTGGGCTGTAGAACACAGGCTCAGTAGCTGTGGCGCACGGGCTTAGCTGCTCCGCAGCATGTGGGATCTTCCCGGACCAAACCTGTGTCCCCCGCATTGGCAGGTGGATTCTTAACCACTGCGCCACCAGGGAAGTCCCGAGCATAAAGTTTTAAGTTCTACATGAATTCAGTTTACGGGAATAAATTCTAGAGATTTGCTGTACAATATTGCATCTACAGTCAACAGTATTGTGCTCTATATTTAAAATCTTGTAAAGAGGGTAGACCTCATGTTGTGTTCTTACCACAATAAAAAACTTAAAAAATGCCTTTCTCACAACACTGTGGTGAGAGTTAAATGGCAGAATGCTATAAAGCACTTGGTCTGTAAACAGTACTTACTATTGTTGTTCTTATGGACTGGAGTCTACAAGCAGGAAAAAAAGAGGACCATGTCAATAGGCTAAGCTTGAGAAGAAGAGAACCTACATTAAGGTAAGGTAACCATGAGGATGGAGAGAAGAGGGCAGATATAGGAGGTGACATTGCACCACGACAAGCGAAGTGCGTGTGGTGGGTGAAGAAAAGGAGGAATCAAAGATGACTCATGCAGTTGTGACCTCTATTATTAGCAATAAATGTAGAAATATCACATGATGGCATTTCAGGCCAAAATGATGACTTCCTTCACTTAGTGGTGATAAGGAAGTGTCATTGGGAAATTATCATCTGACAACCCCAGAGACACTGGTTAAGACTTCACTGGTGTTTGATTAAGCTATTGAGATGGGGAAAGTTGTTTGCGTGTGTTGAACTCAGGAAGCATTTATCTAGCAATGGTGAACTACAGCTTAAAGAAGAAAAGCAAAGATCACAAAAGCTGCATTAATAGTTTATCTCATAGGGACTTCCCTGGTGGTCCAGTGGGTAAGACACCGCTCTCCCAGTGCAGGGGGCTGGGGTTCGATCCCTGGTTGGGGAACGAGATCCTGCATGCATGCCGCAACTAAGACAGGGGGCAGCCTAAGTAAATAAATAAATAAATAATGTTTTCTACTTAAAAAGAAAAAAAAAATTGTCTCATAGTTTATCCTGCAACGTGTGCAGACCTGGCGGTTTTAGCTCCCAGACTCCTTGCTATGGACACCCTCGTTTGTCTGATACTGCTCATTTGAGCTTTGCATTGTATTCTCAGTCAAGCCCCCTTATGAGGACTCTCTGATATCACCCTGTAATGTTTTTTTTCTTTCTGGGGGAGAAATAGATGAAATCAGTGAGCTGTGACTAATATCTATTGTGCTTAATCAAGCGTCTGTGTGCTCATTCCCCAGAAGAGAAATATACATTATTTTGCAGCAAAGGAAGAGAGCAAAATTCCCTGTCTAAAGTCCCTCTTTGGCTGGAAATCATGTCAGCTTACTTTTAAATGTTCTGATTAAAAAGAGAAAAAGAAAACTGACCTTGAGGGTCCTGAATTAGGTAGCGGCCTTGTGTGATAAATACACAGTCACCTCTATGTGAAGGGAATAAAGTCTGTATGCTGGCTGAGTCCTGGCTTCTCTTCTCCTTCCTCTGGAGTCCTTCCCTGGAAGCCTGGGTTTCCTGACAGTGCCCAGCCCATAGCAGGCCTTCAACTAATACTTGTGGAACAATATCAAAGCATCTCCTTCAAGCAGTATAGGAAGTTTTCCCTTCTGCACTGCCAGCTCCACTAAATCTATCCTTGGTCCCTGCTGGCACTCCCTCCACTAATTTCTTGCCCTCTGCCAGAAAGTTCACCTCTTCTGGTGCCATATCACCCCTTGCATTCCTTGAGGAACACTTCTGCCTCAGCTATGTGTGGGGATACCACAATGGCCTGTTAGTACATGTCACAGGCCCAATAACCCGAGTCACAGGGGTGGGAATATACTCCTGGAATAAACCTAACTCAAGAATCCCTACAGACAAAACTGCAACCAGAATGCTGTATGCCCGTTAAGTTTTGCTGCAAATAGGCAAAGCCAGCTTTAAGATAATGCTCTGTTTTAAAAAACGTTGATTCATTCATTCACTCTTGGCCACATTCCTTAAAAAAATATCTGCTATGGAGGGACACAAAACCTGGCAAGTTTGTACTTAGAGATCTGTACTGTCTTTACAACCTGCCCCACTGTACTGCACAGTAAGGATCTTGACCACAAATTTCCTCATGTCAAATGAAATAAAGATAGACTTACTGTCATAAATGGTCATTCCTGACCTCCTGGTGCTGCAAACAGTTGTCTCTCTCAGGGCTGTTTCTCCAGAGGTTTGAGTTGGATAGGGGAAGACCTGGATCCATTTGGGGAAGCTATCGACCATGATGGTTTCCTTGAAGTCAGTCTGGATTCTTGATGGAGCTCTTGGGGCCGCCCTCCCGAAAAGGAGGGACCCAGGATAGTTTGCTTTGGCAGGCTGATATGTAATCCATTCTCTTACAGTCTTTTCAAACCTTAAGTACAATTCTAGGCCATTTTGAGTGATTCCTTCAGTCAAATCGTCTTGGATGTCCTGCAGGATAGGTAGTTTTTCCATAAAAGACATCCTTTCCAGGATAGAGAATTCTGCTGACATCTAACAAACTGGGTTCCACAGGTAGTTTGACCACTGCTCCCCGCGCATCCAGTTAGGTGTCATATGAGTCATTTGACAACCTGAGCAGAGCTGATAGCTCAATGAGGTGCTTCAGGGAGCTCTGCTAATGTGGTTGGATGGATATGTAATAAAGCAAGTATAGTAAATATGTTAACGGTAGAATCTAGGTATTGGGTATATGCATGCTCATTGTATAATATTTGCTATTAGAAAATTTTCATAATGAAATGTTGGAAAAAAGAAAAAAATTCCCTCAAAGTGTC
The DNA here is from genome assembly GCF_951394435.1 of Stenella coeruleoalba. NCBI lineage: Eukaryota > Metazoa > Chordata > Mammalia > Artiodactyla > Delphinidae > Stenella > Stenella coeruleoalba. The sequence goes on along the minus strand of NC_137150.1, from coordinate 25,157,119 downwards.
TGGTGCTGTCAGTGGTGATCAGCTGAGATCTTCATCACTACCTCTTACTCTGCCAGGTGTTCAGAGAAGCAGGTGGGCCTAGGAAGGGGAACAGCATGAGTGGCAGAGCAGGCCAAGTCTCAGAGATACTTGCTGAGGGAAACAGGCAAGTTTCAGAATGATGCCTAAAGCATGACGCCATTTATGTAAAATAGAAAAGCAATTATAAGTAGTTGTATGTGCAGATAGGGTGGCATCAAAAAAGGCTAGAAGGACACACACCACATGCTCACAACAATTACTTCTAGAAGGTGGTCCAAAGATTTTACTCTTACCTGCCATACTTTCAAAATTTGTAGGCAATGCAGCCATATGTTGCCTAAATAATTAGAAATTAATTTCAAAAGAGAAAGTAAACTAGAACATGGGTTTGGGGATGCAACAGATCTCTTCTGAATTCCAATTCAGCTGCATATTGTATCTTTGGGCAAGTTAGCCATTTTTGTGTCTTACTTTCCTTATTTGTGAAATGAGTTAATACTATTTTATATTACTGTTGTTTTGAAGATTGAAAGTGTTATATAAAGTGGATGGTACCTAGCAGATAGCCCGTAAGTGGTAACTATTATTATCACTGAGCCTGGAGCACAAACCTTCAGTGCTATATTCATAGAGACATAATTAATGATGTGGCTTGTGCCTGTGAACAATACAAATTGCCCTGCAACCGACATAGTGGAGAAATTCCCAGGCTTGGCCATAACACAAGGGATATCTCCATCAGTTTGTGCTCAGTTGTCTTTTGTAGAACATAATGTACTAACATAATGAGCAAAGAGTACCTACTGTCATTCAGGATTTTGTGATTGAGGCTAGCTCTGACTCCATGTGATACATTCTTGGTAAGAAATGGGAGTTTGTGGGACTCCCCTGGTGGTCCAGTGGGTAAGACTCTGTGCTCCCAATGCAAGGGGCCTGGGTTCGATCCCTGGTCAGGGAATTAGATCCCACATGCATGCCACAACCAAGAGTCTGCATGCTGCAACTAAGTCCACACACTGCAACTAAAAGATCCCGCGTGCCGCAACTAAGACCCAGTGCAGCCAAAATAAATATTAAAAAAAAGAAATAGTTTTTGCTTCTGCTATCCACGAATATAGTTGCAGAAGTCATGTTTGTTTGACATTCTAGGAAGTGTCATCAGGCTGAGAGAGACTTCTTGGAAAGAGCTCATATTTCTTAGATACTAAAGTCAGCAGGTCATACACGGGAGGATGTGGGAGAACGTGATTGTCCTCAGGAAGGCTTGGATCTATTGTGTTGCTTCCAGACCAGCTACACCATGAATTACAATATGCCAGAGAGAATCTCTGGTAAAATATTAATGGGTCAGCCTGAGAGGGTGATGCTGGAACTCTGATTCCACATTTCTTGTTTCTCTTTGACATTCAACATACTGAATATAGGAGCTTCTAAGAGTTAGTGCAGCTACATCATTCTTACTTGGATGACTGAAACAGCTTTCTGTTTGTGTATGATTTCCACTCTCTCTAATCAATTCTCTGCAATGCCACCAGTTTTCATTTTGAGAGCCAATAACCCCTACTTAATTAAAATCATGTAATAGCTCCTATGAGAATAGCTTTTAGGGGTATCTTCACATCCTGATCTTTCTTGCTCCGAAGAACATCGCTCCACATGAATGGGCCTTGGCAGCCATGTTTGTGTTAGTTGATGTTAATTGCTTACATGGAGGTGGACACCTGATACAAACTTAGCCCATCTGGAATGGAGATGGAGAGATGCTAGTCCGAGGCTGGTTGCTAGAACTAAAGCAATGTACAAAGGGAATATGGAAGGCTTGAGTGATAAACAGAAAGGCAGAGATAAGACTGGAGAAGTTAGGTATCTATGTTTCTGACAGCTTTCTTGCTCTTGGCCCAAGCCCCTTTGAAGCTCAGCCGTGTTTCTGCTTTTGGATTCTAGGTGGTTTCTGTACATCCTGGACTACGAGAGAAGTCCCTGCAGGCCTTCTTTTATGTATGAACTATGAGGACTGACTGCCAGTCCAGAATATGGTTGTTTCTTAAGAGCCTACCTTTGATAGGTCCAAATTTCCTCATCAACCCACAGTCCAGCAGGGGTGGCCCCTCAAGGTGACCTGTCCCCCACCCCCAAATATAGATGTCGGAGCAAAGACCTGATCTACAGAGAGTCACAGACACTATAGAGCCCACGGCCCCATGGAGAGGAGACAGAGAGTGAATTGGAAGGTGACACCTCGACTAAGGTTCAGTTCCTGAGAAGCCTGCTTGGATTCTCTGAGATAGCCCCATATTCTTACAGCAAATTTCCTTTTCTTAAGCTAGCTTGAGTGGGTTTTGGTTTGTTTAGTTTTGATTTTCAAGTAAAAAAACTGACACCAAGGTTGGGGGAGCCCAGTGATGCTACAGAGTTGGGGTAGACAGGGGTGGTTACTGTGGGGGGCTGGCGGTCTGGGGGATGAAGTGGAAAAGCAGCTGGCGATGTCTCCACTGGTGATCCCAGGCCTCGTGCCTTCTGCTGGATGAAGGTGGCCCAACACCGTATCAGAATGTGACCACTCCTTGGGGTCTTGAGTAAAAGTACAACAGTAGAGACAGACTCAGGTTGAAGGGGCAGAGCTGGAAGCAGATTTAGTAGGTAGAGATTGTCTTCCCTCTTTAACCCTTTCTTTCCAACTCCTTCCCACCCCTACCATAGAGAGATTTTGGTAATACGCATAATAATGCATTGGAGTTATATTGTGAGACATGGCCAATTAGCAAGATGTTAGTATTGTAGGTTCCCCAGTCTTATGAGTAAGAATTAAAGCCTCTTCCAACATGGCTCTGTAAGAACCTTCCCCTTGGTAGAAAAGATAGAGGGGATCAATGGCAGGGAAAAGGAAGAACAGAAAGAGAAAAGTCTCCCAGATGCCTAAGAGAGGCATGGGGACTCTGCATGAACTGAATACTGGAGAGGGACTCAGTGGGAAAAGCATAGAGGTATTTGGCACCATACAGGACTCTGTGTGTTTGGGTACATGTGACAAATCCTTATTTACTAACATCTGTAATATACCTGCTATGTACCCAGTGCTTTAAACATATTAACCATACAAGGGGTGTTGTTTTCTTCCTTTAGGAGATGAAGAAACTGAGGCGTAGGTATTACATAACTTGCCAGTCCTAAAATGAGAATGATTTATTTACAATTAGAAGTAGAGGTAGGATCTGAACAGTGGCCAACAGAATCTATAGTCCAACTTTCTCCACCAATCGTGCTGTTTAGTTTATGCTAACTGACATAGTTTCAAAATACCAATATAAAAGGATATGGAGTTTGGGACTTCCCTTGTGGTCCAGTGGGTGAGAATCCGCCTTCCAACGCAAGGGATGCAGGTTTGATCCCCGGATGGGGAACTGAGATCCCACATGCTGCAGTGCAACTAAGCCTGTGCGCCACAACTACCGAGACTGCATGCTCTGGAGCCTGCGTGCCACAACTAGAGAGAAGCCTGCACGCTGCAACTAGAGAAGCCTGTGCACTGCAACAAAAGATCCCACATGCCTCAACGAAGATCCCACGTGCTGCAACTAAGACCCGACACAGCCAAATAAGTAAATAAATACTTTTTATAAAAACTTGCTAAAAAAAGGATATGAGGTTTAAGTGAATACTGTAATGTTTCTGCTTTTAATATCACTGCAAACATACAAGAACAAACAACTTATGAAATCATTCTCAAAGGTTTAATTAAAATCCATATATCATTTAACATGTATAGATGTTTAAACTCTTTCAGTGATTCATATATTTTAAAATCCTTTTGCACATTTTGAGGCTAACTTCATGCTAGAAATCTACAAATGTACAGCTTAACACAAAAATACATTCGGAGTCCATTCCAATGCAAGTTTAAAACACTTTAATTGAAGACAATGTAAAGATATTTATAAACCAAAAACTACAAAATGAGCACATAAAAGTCTTCCCTTTTGAACTTTTAATAAAATACTGCTCTGTATAAGATCTAATGAAAAATTCCGGTTACTTATAAAATACTTATGTGAGGAAAGAAAGGAATTAAGATATATATATGTATGAGTTATACTTACTTACATTGTTTAAAAGAACAAAACTTTGCAACACTCTGATGATATAGTACACTATCTATTACTCATATATCAAAATAGATGAAAACACTCAAAGAAGCAACTGGGTGCAGGCAAAAGAAAATGTATGACACTTCAGGCAAAAAAAAGCCCCCAAGCTCCAAAACAAACAAAAAAGTCCTTTAACTGTAAGGGAAAGAAAGGAATAAGAGAACTTAAAGCAAACTGAGGACCAAATTCTCATTCTTTATGAGAAAACAGTATGAGGATTTGGCTCAAATTACTAAAACATCTACAGAAATTTAATTATTTGGCCTGGGCAATTTAATAGTATACCAATTGCTGAAATAATAGCAATAGGTGTACTGTTGAAAAAAAATTAATTTTTACAGGTTTAACTACGTAAAACTTTATCTGTTGGAAACCAGAGTCTCCATCATGAATTGCACTTGAGATGGCTGAATGCGATTGAGCAAGGCATTACTGCTGGTTCACTCTCTCTCTCTCTCTCTCTCTCTCTCTCTCTCTCTCACACACACACACACACACACACACACACACACACACACACACACACACACAGAGCAGCTATGGATTGGTGATATTCTTAACTATGAAAACTATTTTATACCTGTCTTTTTCTCTCCTTCTAAACAAAGGATAAGTGGTGCTGGAGTTAAGTCAGTGAAACTTCCACCTGCCCCCATTCTGTCTGTCTCGCCGCTGTCTCATACTGCTCCCTGGCAGAAGATGGAGTCGTCTGATGGAAATCTGAACCAGCTCTGTCTGAAACACATTCATTTCTGGAATTTTAAGCATTATCCTAACTAGGAAAGGAAGCTCCTGCAAAAAAACACTGTTTCACTGACAAAACTTATGAAATAAGAACACTGCCAGTTTGAGTTCTATATCACTGTCTCTAAAAAAAATAAGGGAATTTCTGTGATTCATTTCTTTTTAAAGGTTGAGAATGTCTGTCATGGTCATTTCTCTCCAATAAATTAATTCTCCTCCACAGTAAAAACACAATTTGGAAGCCAGATGGTACTAAGAAATATAGCAAACTCAAAAAGCTGGGAGATTGTACACAGTTGCTTTAAAAAAGAGGCTCTGGACAATGAGATGAAGCATATTACAATGAACTTCAAAGGACAGCTGGACAGTCCTAGCTATCTTAAAGGTAAAAATTAGACAACCACTATGAAAATGTATGATTTATTAATACAAATAAAACAGATGATTTAAAAGTGAGTGAATACTAGTATGTATAAAATAGATAACTAATAAGAACCTGCTGTATAGCACAGGGAACTCTACTTCACTTTGCTGTACAGTAGAAACGAACACAACGTTGTAAAACAACTATACTCCAATTAAAAAAAAAAATCATAAAAAAATGAGTGAATAAAAAAGACCCTGCAACTTATCTATTTCCTTGAGCTAGAAAGATATAGTCTAAAAATGCAGTGTTGGATGGGTCTTATTTAACTGTTTCCTTCTTCCAACTGCCTCCCTCTCTGACCCCTCCCCCCAAAACCTAGATTAGTTTGAAAAATATCAGTCTAAAACCAAAGCAAGTACCTGATTATAGAAAAGGAAATAAAAAACAAAAAACCTGCATCAGGAGTTTTTCATCTCTCCCACCAACAGGAAAAAAAGATCTCCTTATCTTTTTAGTTCTAAAAGAACTACTTATCCCTCTGAAAAGCAAGGAAAGTCTTAAACTGAAACCAAGATACAGAGGTGAAATTAATTTTTCAGGCAACTGAGTCTCAGACGTTTAAGACGTGAGTCTACATGATGTTTCAGTCAATTAATACAGTCTATCTGTAAAATTATAAAGCTCAGGTAATGTAGGAAATGGTGAAAAGGAACAATGAGACTGAAGGACCAATCTTCAAAATTCACTTAATTTGCTCAAAAAAAAAAAAAGAAAAAAAACTTTATTGAACAAAGATATTTAGAAATAATGTTTCAGCGAGGAGAAGAAGGTTTAAATAGATTTAACTGCTCTTAGTACGTGGAAACATGAAGTATTTTGGGGAATCTGATCCTCTGTGCCCTGTACAGCCCATGGTTTCCACAGAAAGGCCACAACAGACTCAACAGTTGAATGGGCGTATTTCTAAACTTCGGGGTATTCTGAGTCTGCACCATCCAAAAAAGGAAAAACTGTAAGTTTCCCAGTCTATTAGTGGATCTAGTCTCCTCAAGATTGTCATGAGAGATTAAAAACAGTCTCTGCCTCTTACATCCTCCCCAGAGAGGGCACATCTACTGCTCTCAGGTCCACATTTAGAATAGGTGTACAAGGTGAAGAGAACATAGATGAATGCCTGACACTATCTAGTCATTATGGAGCTCTCTCCCATTTTAATCTCTCTTTAGTCTTGACTTTTAGAATAATACATTTTTTAAAATGAGAAGAAAGAATGAAAAGAAAACACTTTTACTGCCTATCCACCTAGAATTGTCAGCTTGCTTTGCTTGAATACTGAGGAAACATCCGTATATGGGTTCAGCGGCACTGTGCTTACCGAAATTTCTCTTGGAGTTTTCAGAAGACGGCACGTGCTCCTTCTTCTGGGCTTTAAAAAAGATGTGGGCTGTACATTGTTTATAGAGTGGTCACAGAGCAATGATGAGTGAGGCAATTCTTGAATGCTGGAGTTTGTAAAGTTACATAAGGTGAAAAATATTATACACTTTAAAGTAGTAAGAGGTTGACATAATCTTACCGTCACAATTTAACTTTTTTGTATTGTATGCCCCAAACAGATGTTCCCTTAAAAAAAAAAAAAAGGTCGTGAGACAATAAGGACAAACACTGAGAATTACTTGAGCCTCATTACTCAAGATCCCATTACAGAGAAACAAATATTCCCCCAAAAAGAAATTCTGGGAACCAATGAACATCTGAATCTAGGAAAATTAATAGAAAATAAAATCACAGAAACTCACATGACTGTGATAAATGACAGATAATGAACATTTATCTCTTACACTAAAGGCACGACTAATATACAAATATCCTATTAACATTTAGAGAAACTCTAACATTTAGCAGTTAGAGAAAGAAATCCATTTAATTCAGTACTAGCATTTTTAAAAACAAACAAAGACTCATAGCAGAGTTTTCAATGAGCCAAATGAAACTAAATATAATCATAATCAGTTCCATACAAAGATTGTTGTTCGTACTTTTAAAAAAGTATGATAACTTACTTCCTTAAAAATACAAGCATATCACAAAAATGAAAGCACAAACATATATATAAAAACTCAGGCCCTGGTACCACTGAGACATTTTCATAAACTCTAAAATAATTTCAACAGCTACAGCTTGAACAATACACACCCACACGTGACATGCAAAGACAAAACGCCAGAGTCCCTGGGCAGTTCAGCATAAAGCTAAAAATATGGAACGAGAATGAGACGGGCACTTGTCATATAAATAATGTACAGTATACACTGATGGTGCCTGTGCACACCTTGTTATTTTTAAAAAATTTAGAATTTCATCAGTTCCAGGAAGCACTACACATGGACCAACAACGGAGCTCTCATGTATGTTTAAGTAAGCAGGTAAAAAGCTATACAAATTGATAACACAATTTATTTTAATTAACATGATTAATATTTTGTACTTTATTCTATTAGAAGATTAATTTGTAATCATTATACCCTGCAGATTTTGAAACTTAATTTTATTAGAAATTACTAATGCTGGTTCTTGAATAATCTAAAAAATTGTAATTATTTACTCAAATCTAGATTGCTATTTATAATTCTAAGCAGTTAAATGAAATATTCTGATCAGTATTCTGAAGTTGCTTTGGTACAAAATTGAGAATAAAGCAAAACTGGCAGCACCACCACAAGTGTGATCACTTCACAACAGGTCCAAAGGACCCTCAGATATAATAAAACCTAAGTTAAAATACCGATAAATAAGAGCCATTCTCCTGACACTTCTGTTACATCATTAAAAAGAGAAATAAAATCCACATTCAGTAAATTATACTTGAGGCCCAATTTTCATGCTCCATTTAATTATCCCTCAATGATAGTGTAAAAAATGTTTATAATTATTGCAATATGATGTCTAATTCATAGTTTAGGATGCTTCTAATGATGAGGCCAATGATTAGAGTGGTACATCTGAATGCTTAGTCCGTTGATATTATTTTAAAACAAGGTTGAATTTAGTCTTTTTTTACAGCTTTATTGAGGTATAATTGATGTAAAACAAATTGCACATACTTAAGATGCACAATTTGATGTATAGTCTTTTAAATAGCATGAAAAGTGCCTGACAACTAAAAATTTAAAAAATTTTAATTGAAATATATTGTTTTAAAATAGTACACTGTAATTTTTTATGAGACACAGATATGGATTTATAAAAAGGTGGGAGGAAAGGAATGAAATTAACTTAATTCCAAGTACAATTTATTCAGAAGGTTTAGAAACTCCAAAATTGACAGCCAGTTTTCTTGATTTTCTTCTTGAGGAGCTTGGTGTTGATTTATGGTGAGACATACTATGGCCTGGGGAGGCAGCTTCAACTTGAAAAGGAGACGCAAGTTGAGTAATCTGAGGGGACTTGAAGGAAGCTGATAAACTCTCCTGTGGAATCACTTTGGTGACATCAGAAGATGCTGACTGGCTAGTCTGAAGTAGGGTGGCTTGACAACTCTGGGCATCCTTGTTCTCAAAATTCTTTTTGTTTGCAACCCTTTTTTTAGTTACCTTTGAGGAATAAAAGCATCATTAATTAACAATGTAGACCAAAAAAGCTAGTGTCAGAAAATACCATAAACCATGCTGCTAATACTTGTCAATCACTGCTGACTTGTGACTTCCACTTATAACCTCCAAACCAGACTTTAGAAATTCAAGGAATATGGTTACAAATAAAATATTTAAAAATTATCCATAACTTAAATATAAAGAAAATTGATATTCCTGATTTTAAATCCCTTTGTTCTAGAAAAGGATGTTATTACTTGTTGCAATTATTATTATCTATTAGAACACAAACTCAGATAGCAGGGAACAGGTCAGACTGGTCACCACTGGTCAAAATATATTCTCAGTACCCAGACCAGTACTGAATGGACCTCTAGTTGGCACTGAATAATTACTGAATAAACAAAATTTTATCAATGGTCTTTGAGCAGTGAGAAACTAATTCTGTTAAAAAAATATAATAATTCTCTTTCAGGTCTCACCTGTAGAGGTATGAACTGATTGTGCACACCAGCTGGCATTCCTCCAGCCATGGGCATGGTCCCAGCATATGAAGTATGATGGAAGGGCTTCCCAGGAACTGGCACTGGTGGTGCCCATGGCATTGAGCCAAAGAGATGAGATGATGAGGGCATTATATTAGCTGTTAAAAATTATGGAAAAGCTGTTTTAGTAAAATGGTATCATAAAAGCCTTGAAATTTAAGACCTCCTTCTGCTACCCTTTTTTGGCTTTTTTTGCTTTGGCAAAGGGCACATACACTTAACTTCTGATTACCCTTGCTTACAATGTTCAACCTCAGGAGCCCCTTAAGGACTGTGAATCATCTACAGAAGTCAGCTTATCATTATGCTGTCTGGCCTACGAAGGCCAATAGTACCATATACTGATATAAGCTTTAGGAATATTTGTAATAATATTTTAAAAAATAATAAAAGGGTCATGAAACTGTCCCTTGGGGGAGAAAAGCCAGGGCACAAAGAGAGAAATCTTAAGAATCTCACCTGCCCCCAATGCTAAGTTGCTTCCATAGTGATCCCAGCCTACAAAAAAACCAAAAAAGCTTAAGTCTTGAAATCTGATCACTTTCATATAACAGTAGAATCTTTCTCCCTATTCTAATATTTGTAATTCAAGAATTTTTAAAAAATTTACATTTTCTTATTAAAAGCACATTGAATCAGTGGTTCCCAAGACTGATTTGTGTATCTGAATCACATAGGGAGCTTATGAAATACAGATTCCTGGGCAAGGCTCCAGACCTAGTACATCAGACTCTGAGAGGCCCAGTAATCTGTATTGTTAATAAGCTCCACAGGTGATTCTTCCACAGTCAGCACCAGTGCAACATTTGGGAACTACTGCATTAAACAATGACAATTGAGACACCAGCACATTGCCACCAAAGAAGGTATGTACTGTGCTCAAACCTTCTTTTTAAAGAGATAAAAAGGCAGCCAGAATTATAAGACAGTATAGCTTAACTAAAACTCAGCTACTTAAAAAATGTTTGGATCAGGAGAGAAGAATCATAATATATTTCAATGTTATGAATTACACATGTAAAAATTCCAGGATAAAGAACAGTCTTAATACGAAACACACTAGTAAGATTTAGAAAGTTATGTGCAAGTTTGGTGGCAGTTATAAGACTAAGAAGACCTATTTAAAAGATGCTATAGTAATCTTATGCATAGGTCAACTCAACCATTTCCCAAAATCACTGTCCTAAATATAAAATGTATTTTTCTCCATTGGGACCCTTTCATACCGTAAAGTGGAAATCTATAAAATAACTTTAAAATCTTAATCTGATGCATAAGTTGTTTTCTCCTGATTAACATTCAAATCTCATGGCTTTTATATCATATATTATTATTGGAACACTGGAGAGCACAAAACCAAAAGAACTCCAATTAAACTTTAAAATTCTTGGTAGGTATGAATACACTAATAAACATGATATAATAATGAACGTAAACATAATAATCAACATTAAAAAGGTAAAATATCAAGCTATAAAATATCAATAATAAATGGGAAAACAATCATTTCTTTTAGATAATATATTCTCATAAGACAAATCCTTTTTGAGAGAAGCTTGTGGGTAGACCTTTAGGTAACCTGCATGAACTAATTACTTAAAATTAATTGATATATAGTTGCTGGATTCATTTTTGCAAGTGAAAAAGTAGTTAAATTAGATTTTCCAGGTTATAGTGGACTTACTACCTTGAGCTATATGAAAACTTCAGATCCACTGTGTCATAAAGATTTTATGCCTACACATTGTTTATACAGGCAAAGGAACGCCAGTGTAGTACAGTAACAAAACTGTGGGCTTTGTAATTAGATATATTTGCTTTTGAATGCTACTACTGCTACTTAGTAACTTATGACCTTAGACAAATTGCATTTTTAAACAAATCAAAGTAAAGATAATTATACACATACATATTGTAATAAAAAGGGTTTTCAACATAATATAGCAGTCATCCGGTCCATCCCAGGTTTAACTGTTTTAGCTGTTTATTTCCAAACTGTTCAATAATTTGCTTATACTGCTAGTTGATTTTTCAATTTTAGGCATTTTTAGACTTCCTGTTATGATAGATCAAAATTCAGTTCTTTCATACCACCCCTCACTACTTACCCTGTCCTCCCAATGTAAGTATATTACAATGTTTGTTTAAAATTATAAAGTGTTTATGATATGTGACTGTATAAATATTATTACTGCAAAGCCAAGTAGGGTACTCTGATTATGTTTCTTTTTTTTTGTAAAACTTAAAAAAAAAATTCTTTTAAGAGTAATTATCTTTTAAAAGCTCTTTAGTCTTCTATGTACCTATCCTTAATGTGAGAGAATATTAAGAAACATACATAGAGTAAGCTCAAAATCCCCTCCGCTCTTCATTTCCCTCATCACCAAGGGCAGTTTCTTTCAAATCCACAGCTTCTTATTCCCTTCATCTCTGTTTTTTCTTCCCACACCTCCCCCAACTCCCTACAACCAACCCCCGCCCCCCCCATCCCTGTGTTTTTGATGTCTACCTTAAACCCAAACTCATGCGTTGGCAGGTACTGGGCTGCCCAAAACGGAGAACAGTCCTACTCTATCTAGCCACACTAGAGACTGTAGGAGGGCAAATGGTATTTTTAGATGAACCTGCAGACTCTGGTTTCAGGCTTACTTCTCACAACTCCTTAAATTACCTAAGCATTTAGGTAATTTTTTTTGTTTCCTCAAAATGATGCTTCTTAAAAGAACTTTCCAAAAACAATATAATTCAATAACTAATATTGAAAAGAGCAAAATACCTTACCAGTAGGTTGGGGAAAAACTGGAGGAATGGTTCCAGGTGGTACAGCAGGAGGATAACTTGGAAATATTGGTGGAGGCAAAGGGAAATTCACTCCTAAGGAGCCCTATGGAAGTATTTAAAAGTTATAAAACAATGCAACAAAAACATCCAGAGGGATTAATTAAAGAGTTAGTAGAGAATTCATGGACAGTTCTCACCAATTGTTGTAAAGCAAAAAGTGCAGCTTTTTCCTTGGCTTCATTTTCAGAATGGCACTGTGGCCCATGTACCAGTAAGCCGTTAGATAATTTTACCTGGCAAACTGTCATTGTCTAAAAAAAAGAACATGAATGGTTATGAAGTTATCTGTCCAGGAAGTCGACCTCCTCCTCCAAAGCTTAGTTTAAACAAATGGAATAATTTCATCTAACATTTTGTAAAAAAAAAATTTAAGAATTCAAAAAGGGACTATCAGCTTAAGTTCTGGTTTATGATGCAAAAACTACAATTGTTGCCTTATCTTTCAATGTTTACAAAGTTAAAATGATTTCTAAGCTAGCTGAAGGACCAACCATCATAATGTAAATGAAAGCCAGCAAAACTTTTTTCTTTATATCTCGGATCAGGAAACTAGGTTTTCTACTTGTTTTGTATGTAAGATTTTATTGGAACACAGCCAAGCCCACTCTTATGTATCACCTATGGCTGTTTTCATACTGGAATTGTAGAGGTGAGTAGTTGTGACAGAGACGATATGGCCCACAAAGCCTAAAATATTTACTATCTGGCCATTTATAGAAAAAATCTGCTGACCCCTGCTTTCCACCATCCTTTACAAAGCACATATTTTGCTAATATGAATTAACTGCTAAAATTTAAAAGACTCAGAGGTTCTGACTGATTTTATATTTACATTTAAATGATAACTCTTTACAGTATGCGCTTTTCTTTTATAAAAAAGATTTTAAAAAATGTTACTTTTTCAAAAGGTAGCCATTTTTATGTAGTATTATTAGTTTAATCATGCTTTCTGCTTTAGGTGAGAATGTGTCAAGAATCTGGATGTAAAAAGGAGAAAACAGCCTTCCTGCTGTGGTTCTCAAGGTGCAGTATGGGGATCCTGGAGGTCCTTGAGTCCCTTTCTGGGGATCCTTGAGGTTCAAACTATTTTTATTATAATATGAAAATGCTATTTGCCCTTTTCACTCTCATTTTTTCATAAGTATACAGAGATCAAAAAGTTCATTGATATAATTTCAGATTCTACATTGCACTAACTTTTAAGAAAATACCATGTTTTAATGTAGTATCAAAGAATATCCACAGTTATATGAAAAGGCTATTAAAATTTTCTTCCTTTTTCCAACTATCTATTTGTGTGAGGCCAGATTTTCTTCATATATTTCAACCAAAACCACGTATTACAAGAGATTGATAGTAAGAAGCAGATATGAGAATCTAGCTTCTCTATTCAGCTAGAAGATGGATAAGACTTGCAAAAATGTAGAGCAATGTGACTCTTCTCATTAAATTTTTTTTGAAGTCTTTTTTTTTTTTTTTTTTTTTTTGTGGTACGTGGGCCTCTCACCGTTGTGGCCTCTCCCATTGTGGAGCACAGGTTCCGGACGTGCAGGCTCAGCGGCCATGGCTCATGGGCCCAGCCACTCCGCGGCATGTGGGATCTTCCCGGACCGGGGCACGAACCCGTGTCCCCTGCATCGGCAGGCGGACTCTCAACCACTGCGCCACCAGGGAAGCGCTCGATGTCATTTTTAATTAACAACATTAAAAATTTTTTTCAGTTTTAATTTTTAATTTGTTAAATATGGATATAACACAAGTAAACAAAAGTTCTTTGGGGTCCTCAAAAAAAAGATGGGGAGTTTCTGAGACCAAAAAGTTTGAAAACTGCTGCTAGAGACCAAGATCCCTAGCTCTATCAGTCTGAAGAATCTTGCAAGGCTACCTGCTGCCCAGTTCCTCTACCAGTTTCTCTGAGGGGTCTGGTTATGCATAAATGGAAGACCCAGAGTGAGAGGTATTAATCTATGCTGCTCATAAAGTCAAAAAAATCAGCTCCACTATATTATTTCTAGCCAAAGATTTTCAGTCAATTTATTTAAGCTCAGTGTTCAATAAGTTATATAAATGGAAGAACGGTAATATACAATACCTGTGGTGTTCTCAGAAAGGAGAAATCTGGTTGTGGCATTCCAACAAGGGAACAAATTCGAGAAAGTTCAGTTACTGGTGTGGACACAGGAGGAATCTGGCTGGCAGCAGGCCAGCACACACTGTCCACAGACTGAACATTATGGTACTCACTAGCACTGTGAGGCTTGTTCATGTAAGATGCTGCCAAAAAAGAGAAAAGGACATATCCACATTAAATGATATCTCAAACTATGCAATTATGGCAGGGCTTTACAGAATAGCAAGGAGGACATTGTTAAAAAGTGAGAAGAGGAATCTCCCATGAAGCAAATATAAGAACTATTTAGTTTTGCCTAAAATGACTAAATTCAATGAAGATTTTAGATGATTATAATTAATTACTGATATATAATTAAGACAAAGATTTAAAAATGTAAGTAGATGACTGCCAAAAATTAGCATTGTGAGAGATTAATGACTACTTAGTTATTCACAGGCAAAATCTAAACATGCAAATGGCTTTCTTGAGCTGATTTACAATTAATTCTTAAGTTCTGAGGCTTTAGCTTCAGTCTTCTCAAAATTCCATCCTATTTTCTGAGACACATGGATGAATGTTTCTTTTGCTCTAAAATAATGCTTCTTAAAAGTTTTTCTGAAATTAAGTCTTTTAAGTGCCTTTATTATGATATAAAAATTCTGAAAGTTCACATTCTTTATAATCAACAAACTCACCAACAGAACAAAAAGCACACCTCAGTGAAGAATGAATCTAAACCTCTTACTGTTACAGATTAAAAAAAAAAAAAAAGTGGGCTTCCCTGGTGGCGCAGTGGTAGGGAGTCCGCCTGCCGATGCAGGGGACACGGGTTCGTGCCCCGGTCCGGGAAGATCCCATATGCCGCGGAGCGGCTGGGCCCGTGAGCCATGGCCGCTGAGTCTGCGCGTCCTGAGCCTGTGCTCCGCAACGGGAGAGGCCACAGCAGTGAGAGGCCCGCGTACCGCAATTAAGTGGCTTGCCTGAAGTCACACATTAGTTCTGTTACATGAGCTGGATTCCGAGTTCATGACTCTAAGGTAGATGATATTTTTTACTATACTGAAGTATAGTAAAAGTTACTTGCTTTTGACAGTGGGACCATATTTATCCAATATTGTTTTAAAATTTTATTTTGCTCTATTTCAAGAGCATATCTGTCCCTAGGATAAATATTGTTTCCTGATAGTTACTGGAATTTTAAATTATTTATCCCAATACTCAGTGGAGTATAAATGAAGTTAGGTTCTGATTTTGATACTTAATAAACGCAGATTACCTTATTTCAAAATGTTTTTTACCTCTCTGAGAAACTTCTGTCCCCAACCTACTTTTACATGAGTCATTTTTCCTGGTAGGCTTTTGCAGATAATTACAGTCAAAATATTAAAGTACAGGGGATGCAGAAGGTAGGGGTAATGATGGACATCTACTGAAATCCAGCTATGTGCCAGATGTTATGCTATAGGCTTCTTAGACTTTAGGTAAGTGCCCACTTTCCAGCGTGTGCCTCCATTAATTATTTTAAATTGATTTTACAGCTTCTCCTATTTTTATGTTGTTCAAGTTATTTTAACGTAATACTAATATCAATTATTCGCACCTATGATGTGTCAGACACAGTGCTAACTGCTTTATATATGTTATACAATTATCACAACCGTCATTTGCAATGTTATTTTGTAGATAAAAGAATTTATAGAAAAGTTAAGTAATGTATTTAAGTTACATAATCATTTTAAAATTACTGAGAAAAAGCTAAAATGTGAAAACCTTTCCAGGTTTGGGATCTCCAGAATGAGTATCTGTAATAGTATAATTTAAGTAGTCACAAGGAGGGACTTCCCTGGTGGCGCAGTGCTTAGGAATCTGCCTTCCAATGCAGGGGATGCTGGTTCGATACCTGGTCAGGGAACTAGATCCCACATGCATGGGGCCTGCTGGTCGCAACTAAGGAACACACGTGCCACAACTAAGGAGCCGGCGAACTGCAACTAAGGAGCCCACCTGCCGCAATTAAGACCCGGTGCAACCAAAAGAAATAATAAAATAAATAAAATTAAATTAAAAAAATAAACTTATTAAAAAAAGAAATATTGAAAAAAACGTCACAAGAAGACATTTAGGGACTACAGATCTATTGGTTACATAGTTACATTGTTATATAAATGACACAAGTATAAAATTATACTCTTATTTGTTACTCTTTTTTTTTTTTTGAGGGCCTCTCACTGTTGTTGCCTCTCCCGTTGCGGAGCACAGGCTCCGGACGCGCAGGCTCAGCGGCCATGGCTCACGGGCCCAGCCGCTCCACGGCATGTGGGATCTTCCCGGACCGGGGCACAAACCCGTGTTCCCTGCATTGGCAGGCGGACTCTCAACCTCTGTGCCACCAGGGAAGCCCACGTTACTCTTAATTATACTTAATTATCTTTAAAAATCACATGATTAAAAAATAAATGAACTGGATTTTTGAAGTGATTGGTTATTAGTACTAGTACTTAGCTTACTTACTTAATTTCTTACTTTGTTTAGGCTGTGAGGAAGATCCATATTCATCTCTTCTACTGGAGGAAACAGTGACCTCATTACCAAATTGTTTCATCTCATTCTTATGGTCCACAGTGTCAGAGCCATCAATTTTTAGAATTTCTTTAAGCATCCGAGTTCCCTTCTGTTTTGAAAATGATTGGTATGGAGATAGTAGGGATAAGGGAGAAAAGTTAAAAGCTACAGACCTTATTGATGTTTCTTTCAATAAGTTCCATTGTTAAAAATTATGATGATAACTACATTCAGATAGAGAATAAGGAAAATAAGAGTTGAAAAAAATTCACATTTCCTGGCAAAGAAACAATACTTATCATTCTGCTTAACTTTTGACCAAATTGTCTAGTGGCAATGTTTGAAAAGCAAGGGAGCTATGGTGGCTAAATTGCCCAGGGCAGCCCGATCTTTCTCACAGGATGACAATAATAATGCCACACACCAGTCTACATAAGAGAAGGTGTTTTAACTGTTGCACAGGGTATGTGTGGCTAACAGTAATGAAATTACCATAGTGTACAAGCTCTTACAAAATACGAACCATAGCAAATGACTGTGGTGACAAATGTTCTTCGCTTGGAGGCTCTTCATGATGAGATGACTGTACTTCATTTTCTTTGGAGATATTCAAAGATGCTAAGAAGTTCTCAATTCCAGGATTAGGCTAAAAGAATAAATATTTTGTGCATGAAGATGAAAGTACAAGGACACGAAAATAGCTCAGAGTTTTATGTACAAAAATGATCATTTAATTTTCACTCAATCTTCTTCCCAGGTGTTAAAGTTTGGGAAGAGAACTTGTATAAACCAGTCTTTTAGCTTATCAGTGGCATTTGGATAACTAGTTTCAACCTTTCGGTTTTCTGAGACTTCTGCACTCTCATTTCTCTTCAAAAGCTTAACATTACATTTGGCAGGCCCTTCAAACACCTGTAAGAGAGTACGAATGAGTTTTTGTGCAAATAAAATTATAATTCCGACTTAATAGTATTCTAAATAAATTGCTGCAAACTTTTTAATGTGTTATTTTCTCTTTTATACCATGAGAAAAAAGGGGGCCCATAAACTTGATGAGGGAAAAAATTCCATCTTTATTTTCATTAATTTCTAAATGAGACTTAGTATTCCCTTCAATTATGAATGTAGGCAATAAAACACAATGGTGGTGATTCTAATGGTATTTCAATATTACTGGTTTTCTTTCAAATCTTATGTATTTTACTGTAGCATTAAAACTATTATTCTGAGAAAGAGTCCATAGGCTTCACCAAAGAGGTCCACGGCACAAAGAGTTTATGAACCCCTTCTCTAGAAGAAAGGAAATTATAGCATAAGAGATGACTCTGAAAGTCATGCAATTCAACCCTTTATTGGTATCTAAAAATTAACGGGCTGAGAACCTGTTATGTGCCAAGATATCTTCTAAGGTATCTCTTTTTTTTTTGCGGTACGCGGGCCTCTCACTGTTGTGGCCTCTCCCGTTGCGGAGCACAGGCTCCGGACGCACAGGCTCAGCGGCCATGGCTCACGGGCCCAGCCGCTCCGCGGCATGTGGGATCTTCCCGGACCGGGGCACGAACCCGTGTCCCCTGCATCGGCAGGCGGACTCTCAACCACTGAGACACCAGGGAAGCCCTAAGGTATCTTTTATAAATGTAATATATTATAGCTTATAAGAGATCTAATTTTTAAGAACTTTGTGTTATATAATATCCATATAAAATGCACGTAAGTGTACATAAATATTTTTAGACTTAAAATGTTTTTTTGACTATAAAATATATACATACTCCTTATCAAACAACAAACTATATAAAATAAAACATAAATGATCTCAGTTTCCCCCATTAACCTAACTCCACAGAATTAACTGTTAACTTTGCCATGTTGGTCCATATACTTTCATTGAATATACAAACATATTTCTACATATTTTATACATATAATGTACCCACATATATTCATATATGTAAGTATGTTTGTATGTATTTATGTATATACAGACTATATATAATGAGAGACACAAGTGATATATTTTTATCTCCATTTTAAAGATGAAGAAATTGAGGCTGTGAGAAGTGTAGTGAATTGCTCAAGGCCACCCAGCTGTTAAATGGCAGAACCAGAACTTCAGGTCTCTCTAGTTCCAAATCCTGGACTCCAGCTGTACAACCTCCCATCCAAGTGACTGACAGGCTCAGCAACCCTCCTGTCATGCACTTTATGAATCTGGCTGAAAGGGCTACAAAATTCAGTCAGATGCCACAGAGCCACCAACTACAATAAAAAGTGGGCTACTAGCATAGTGCAGGGAGATCAGCTCGGTGCTTTGTGACCACGTAGAGAGGTGAGATAGGGAGGGTGAGAGGGAGGGAGGGAGGGAGGGAGATGCAAGAGGGAAGAGATATGGGGACATATGTATATGTATAACTGATTCACTTTGTTATAAAGCAGAAACTAACACACCATTGTAAAGCAACTGTACTCCAATAAAGATGTTAAAAAAAAAGTGGGCTACTAGAAATGTGATTTTAAGAAGCTTACCTGCCTATTTGATATTTTTTGTGACCGACTCTCAGTTTTAGGACTCTTACACTCTTCTTTAACTAGAGACAAGAAAACAGAGATTTTGTTAAATGAAATTTGCTGCACATCAATTAAATTTACCAAGTATTTACCATAGCAAGGCACTGTCTAAAAAATTCACAGAATTCCAAGGAAACAAAGGCCCTGATCTTGAGGAACTTATAATTTAGATGAGGGTGAGAAGAGAAACTCACAGATGACAACAATAAGGGAAAAAGAAAGGTGGCATCTAACTGAGCCTTGCAGGACGGCAGGTTTCCAAAGGGCAGAATAAGAGGCTAAGTACTCCAGCAAAGGAAATAATAGGAGAAAAGATAAATAATAGTAGAAGCAGAAAGCAAGGAATATTTGTAGAACTAAAAACAGACCAGTTCTGCTGGAGGTTGAGGAGTATAATGCAGCTTAATTTAACTAGAGAAGCAGGCTGCAGCCACAATCTGCAAAGGACTGAAGACTATGGAATTACATTGGTAGGCAATAGGCACAATCACAGAAAGGTTTTGAGCTGGTAGGAATCTGATCAGAATTGTGCCTTAAGAAAATTATAGTATGGCAGTGGCTTATTAGCTAGGTAGAAGGAGTAAAAGACCAAGCAGGAAGCTATTTTAGTATTCCTGTTAAGGGGAAATGATGGGAACAGAAATAAAGTGAAAAGGATGGATTAGAAGAGGAAGAAGGAAAGGGAAAAAAGAAAAGAAGGAAGGAAGAAAAGGTGGAAGAAGGGAGAGAGGGAGAGACAAAAGAGGAAAGAGAGGATGAGGAAAGAAGTAAGGGGAAGGGATGGAAGGGGGAGGGAGGGGATGGAATGAGAGAGGAAGGAAGGGACAAAGATGGGAAGGAAAGGGAAGAGAGGGAACAGAGAGGGGAAAAGAAAGGAAGAGAGGAAGGTAAGGAAGAATTCTTGCAAAAAGGAGGAAAATAAAAAGTGACACCACTGCTATTCAACATTGTACTGGTGGTTTTATCCACAGCAATTAGGCAAGAAAAATAAATAAAAGGCATCCAGACTGTATAGGAAGAAGTAAAACTATCTCTATTTGCAGAAGCCAAAAAAATTAGGGCAAATAAATAAGTTCAACAAGGTGCGAGGATACAAGGTCAATATATAAAAGTCAGTTTTATTTCTATAAATAGTAATGAACAATCTCCCCCCCACAAAATTAAGAACACAGTTCCACTGACAATAGTATTACATAGAATAAAATACTTAGAAATAAATTTAACAAAAAAAGTTCAAGACTTGTACACTGAAAACTACAAGACATCACTGAAAGGAGTAGAAAGGCTTAATATTGCTAAATGACAGTACTACCCAAAGTGGTCTACAGACTCAATATGATCCCTATAAAAATTCCAGCTGCCATATTTGCAGAAACAGACAAGCTGATCCTAAAATTCATATGGCAATGCAAGAGACCAGAACAGACAAAATAATCTTGAAAAAGAAAAACAATGTTGGAGGATTCAAACTTCCCAATTTCAAAACTGATAACAAAGCTATGGTAATGAAGACGGTGTGTTGTTCCAAAAAGATGGCATATAGATAGGTGAAATGGCATTGACAAACTAGAAATAAATCCATACATCTATTGATTTCTGACAAGGGTGCCAAGACAATTCAATGGAGTGCAAAGAGAATTCAATGGGGAAAGAACTGTCTTTTAGCAAATAGTTCTGGGACAACTAGATATCTACATGCAAAAGAGTGAATACGGACCCCTATCTCATACCATGTATATACTTATTCAAAAATGAAAAAAGGACCTAAATGTTAGAGCTAAAACTATAACACTCTTAGAAGAAAACATAGGTGTAAATTTGTGTGACCTTGAATTAGGCAATGGTTTCTTAGATGATACCTAAAGCATAAGCAAACAAAGAAAAAGTAGAAAAAAACAGATAAATCGGACTTGATGAAAATTAAAAACTTTTGTACTTCAAGGACACTGTATAAAAAGTTAAAAGACAACCCAGAGAATAAGAGCACATATTTGCAAATCAAATATCTGCTCAGCATACAGGATACAGAATATAAAAAGAAGTCTTACAACTCAAGAATAAAAAGACAACCCAATTTTAAAATGAGCAAAGGATATGAATATATATTTCTCCAAAGAAGATATACAAACAGCCAATAAGCACATGAAAAAATGTTCAACACTATTAGTCATTAATGAATTACAAATGAAAACCACAAGGAGACCCCACTTTACATTCACTAAGATGGCTATAATAAAAAAGATGGATAATAACAAGTGTTATAGAGGATGTAGAGAAATTGGATCCTCATATATTGATGGTGGGAATGTAAAATGGTACAGCTACTTTGGAAAACAGTTTGGTAGTTCCACAAAAAGTTAAGCATAGAGTTAACACATGACTCAATTATTCCATTCATTCATATATACCCAAGAGAACTGCAAACATATGTTCACACAAAAACTTGTACATAAACATCCACAGCAGCATTATTTATTACAGCCCAAAGGTGGAAACAATCCAAATGTCCATCAATGGATGAATGGATAAACAAAATGTAGTATTCATACTATAGAAT
Source organism: Stenella coeruleoalba (assembly GCF_951394435.1). NCBI lineage: Eukaryota > Metazoa > Chordata > Mammalia > Artiodactyla > Delphinidae > Stenella > Stenella coeruleoalba. The sequence continues at coordinate 25,135,063 of NC_137150.1, read as the reverse complement.
ATTGTTCAGCTGTAAAAAGGAATGAAGTACTGATACATGCTACAACATGGATGAACCTTGAAAAGATTATGCCAAGTGAAAGGAGCCAGTCTCAAAGGTCCCATATTTTATGGTTCTGTTTACAGGAAATATCCAGAATAGGTCAATCCACAGAGGCAGAAGTAAATTAGTGGTTGCCAGGGCTAGGGGAATCACTACTAATAAGTATGGTATTTCTTTTTGGGGAGATGAAATTGTTCTAAATTTAGACAGTGGCACTGGTTGTACAACTTTGTGAAAACACCAAAAAACACTGACTGTATACTTTAAAAGGATGAATTTTATCATGTATGAATTATAACTCAATAAAGCTATTAACAAAAATAAAAGGAAGCAGTTAGCACCACAAGTATACTTTCTAACTCATAACTTACATTTTCTGTGAGGCTCATGTTTTCTTTGCTTAACGCTGTTCTCATTAAAGCCAGATTTGTGATGTTGAGTTACTTGACTTATTTCTTGAGGTAGAACTGCACCCTGAAAATTAAAATTCTTATAAATGATTTAAACAAACTCTTAATATTAAAACTACTTCTCTTCCTCAATGCTTAATAAATACTTTATTATTTTTATAAAAGTTATAGAGCTCACTAGAAAAAGATTTAAGGAATGCAGAAAAGTATAGAGAATTTAAGAAAACCACTCAAATTCTACCGCCCCCAAAATAACCATTAACATTACGATCACCACTCCAGACGTTTCTCTATGCATTAGTTAGATAGTAAGGTACACAGAAAACAATCATTTTACAAAAATGCTTTCAACAGAAAGAATTCAATCTAATTTTCTTTGAAGTTAAAGAGAAACTAAAGATTAAACTTTAGGTGAATGTTTCTTCATAACAGAAATATCAGCCTCTAAAGATCCCTCTAGATTTGCTTCAAAATAATCCTATCTCTGGGGTATGTGGGGATAGGAAATGAATAGGTATCATGGAAGAAACAGAAGTGGACATGTTCAAGGTAAAGGATGGGTACATGTAGATTTATTATACTATTTTCTTGACTTCGTTATTTTAAAAATTTCCATCAGAGTTTTAAAAAATTCATCATTCCTGTCCCTATGTTATAAAAGTTGAGGATATTATTAGCCCTTTCACATCCTTTCCCCTAATATCTGATTTTTATTAATTAATATTTATAATGTCAAGGTTTTCAATTGCTGGAAGACTATTACCAGATAGCAAGACTGATTATAAAGCTGCTGTAATTGAGACAGTGCATGAATGGGCAAAATTAGCAAAATGACATGAGTAAGTTTCATATAAAGATCACAGCAGATCCTTTCGCTTTCTGATAGGGAGAAGAGACCTGAAGGCAGAAAGAGATAACTTGCCACAGCTGAAGTGGGAAGGGGAAGCAGAAGTAGGGGCTGGAGATGTTCAATACAAATTAATCACTTTACAATGATTACACAATTTTGCTTTTGGTGGGCCCTATTTAATTTTTTCTGAGCACAGACAAATGAACACTGGGTACATGTGGGCTCTTTACCAGGGCTCTTTACTCTTTTAAAAAAAGGGCTCTTTACTCTTTAAAAAAAAGGGCCAAGAGATTTCCATCCACATAGCACAATGGCTTGTGAGGGATTCTCTCTTCAAGACGGTATGGTACTGGCACAAAAACAGAAAGATAGATCAATGGAACAGGATAGAAAGCCCAGAGATAAACCCACGCACATATGGTCACCTTATCTTTGACAAAGGAGGCAGAAATGTACAGTGGAGAAAGGACAGCCTATTCAATAAGTGGTGCTGGGAAAACTGGACAGCTACATGTAAAAGTATGAGATTAGATCACTCCCTAACACCATACACAAAAATAAGCTCAAAATGGATTAAAGACCTAAATGTAAGGCCAGAAACTATCAAACTCTTAGAGGAAAACATAGGCAGAACACTCTATGACATAAATCACAGCAAGGTCCTTTTTGACCCACCTCCTAGAGAAATGGAAATAAAAACAAAAGTAAACAAATGGGACCTAATGAAACTTAAAAGCTTTTGCGCAGCAAAGGAAACCATAAAGAAGACCAAAAGACAACCCTCAGAATGGGAGAAAATATTTGGAAATGAAGCAACTGACAAAGGATTAATCTCCAAAATTTATAAGGAGCTCATGCAGCTTAATAACAAAAAAACAAACAACCCAATCCAAAAATGGGCAGAAGACCTAAATAGACATTTCTCCAAAGAAGATATACAGAGTGCCAACAAACACATGAAAGAATGCTCAACATCACTAATCATTAGAGAAATGCAAATCAAAACTACAATGAGATATCATCTCACACCAGTCAGAATGGCCATCATCAAAAAATCTAGAAACAATAAATGCTGGAGAGGGTGTGGAGAAAAGGGAACCCTCTTACAATGTTGGTGGGAATGTAAATTGATACAGCCACTGTGGAGAACAGTATGGAGGTTCCTTAAAAAGCTACAAATAGAACTACCAAATGACCCAGCAATCCCACTACTGGGCATATACCCTGAGAAAACCATAATTCAAAAAGAGTCATGTACCAAAATGTTCATTGCAGCTCTATTTACAATAGCCCAGAGATGGAAACAACCTAAGTGTCCATCATCGGATGAATGGATAAAGAAGATGTGGCACATATATACAATGGAATATTACTCAGCCATAAAAAGAGACGAAATTGAACTATTTGTAATGAGGTGGATAGACCTAGAGTCTGTCATACAGAGTGAAGTAAGTCAGAAAGAGAGAGACAAATACTGTATGCTAACACATATATATGGAATTTAAAAAAAAAAAATGTCATGAAAAACCTAGGGGTGAAACAGGAATAAAGACACAGACTTACTAGAGAATGGACTTGAGGCTATGGGGAGGGGGAAGGGTAAACGGTGACAAAGCGATAAAGAGGCATGGACATATATACACTACCAAACGTAAGGTAGTTAGCTAGTGGGAAGCAGCCGCATAGCACAGGGAGATCAGCTCGGTGCTTTGTGACCGCCTGGAGGGGTGGGATAGGGAGGGTGGGAGGGAGGGAGACGCAAGCGGGAAGAGATATGGGAATATATGTATAAAAAAAAAAAAAAAAAAAAAAGGGCTCTTTACTCTTTAAAAAAAAGGGCCAAGAGATTTCCATCCACATAGCACAATGGCTTGTGAGGGATTCTGACTCTAAAGAAGGGAATTAGAACAGCAGGTTCAATAAATTGGTGTGAACGAATACTGTGTGTCTATTATGTGCCAGGCATGGTTAAGATGTACTTTGCATCCATTATCTTAACATCATTATAATAATGCTATAATCATAAAAATGCTATGGTGTATTTTGATTCCATGTTATAGAGGAGTAAACTGAGGCTCAAAGTGATAATGTAATTGGTTACAGAACTAAATAGGAGAGCTGATATCTGAGCTCTAACTCTAAAACCCATGTTCACAGTACCATTTCAGAGAAAAAGTGCCCTAAGTTTAATTAGAAAGAAAATATCCTACTTTTAAGTATGTTTTTTTGAGTTCTTCTGTTTGATGTCTACATAAAGCTATTTGTGTCAGTCACATTGCCATATTCTGCCAATAAAGACTTGAATTTTTTTTAAACACTTTTTTAAAAAAATAAATTTATTTATTTATTTTTGGCTGTGTTGGGTCTTTGTTGCTGGGCACGGGCTTTCTCTAGTTGCGGCGAGCGGGGGCTACTCTTTGTTGCGGTGAGTGGGCTTCTCATTGCGGTGGCTTCTCTTGTGGCGAAGCACGGGCTCTAGGCGCGTGGGCTTCAGTAGTTGTGACACACGGGCTCAGTAGTTGTGGCTCGTGGGCTCTAGAGCACAGGCTCAGTAGTTGTGGCGCACAGGCTTAGTTGCTCTGCGGCATGTGGGACCTTCCCAGACCAGGGCTCGAACCCGTGTCCCCTGCGTTGGCAGGTGGATTCTTAACCACTGCGCCACCAGAAGCCCTTAAAGACTTTTTGAAAGAGCAGTTTTAGGTTCACACCAATACTGAGAGGAAGGTACAGAGATTTCCCCTATACCTCCCGCCCCACACATGCATAGCCTTCCCCATTATCAACATCCCCACTGGAGTGGTGCATTTGTGACAACTGATGAACCTACAATGACATATAATTGTTACCCCAAGTCCTTATTTTACATTGGGTTCACTCTTGGTGTTGTATATTCTATGGGTTTGGACAAGTGTGTAACGACATATGTCCATCACTATAGTATCATACAGAGCATATTCAATGCTCTAAAAATCTTCTGTGCTCCACCAATTCATCTCTCCCATTCCCAATAATCTCTGGCAACCACTGATATTTTTACTGACTCTATAGTTTTGCCTTTTCCAGAAGCATGAATACCTTTTTTTATAAAAAAAAATCATGTTGAGTTCTCTATAATTTGCTTATCAGATGAATTCCAGGCTGCTTATTAAGGCTTCATGGATATAAGTGTTATATGTGGTGGCTCATAATTCTTAGAATATACAAGACATAAAACATGGGAGTGTTCAGCTGATATAAATAATGAAATAGCACCTAATAATAAGAGATACATACAGAAGATTCTGAGGAAATATAATATCAAGTGTGGCATTCCATCTCAAGGAAATTGGTGGTCATAGCTAGTAGACTTTTTGGCAGTGAGAGAGGAAAGGGCATCCTAAGTGGAAGGAACAATGCAAACACAGAATCTGAAGTGGAAATTACCTGTTTATGGGAAAGGGAAAGTTAGGAGACCAATCTGATTAGAACAAACCATTTTACCAAATAGTTGACATACTTTATATAAGAACTAGGCAGAGTTGGATTATAGAAGCCCTAAATATTAGTTTGAGTTGAGGTTGAATTCCACTACTATTAAACAGGAAGCCCTATACATTCTAGAGTATTTGAACAACACTATTTGAGGGCTGGAAAAGACCTCAGAGTTCATCTAAGTCCAAGCCGTAATTTTATACACGAGGCCACAGAAGCCCAGGGAAATCAGATTTGTGCAACTTGAGGCACAAAACCCAATTTCCTGATTCTGAGTCTAATACCAGATTTATCTTCACTACACTGCCACAGGGCATAAACTGAGTTCAAAAGCAGGAGTCCTTATTATTAGATACGTTGCTCAATTATGCCATGATTGAGCAACACTGGTGAAAGGCTCTTTAGGAAAGATTAGGTAGGAAGTACTATGTAAGAAGGACTAGAAAGGAAAGACATAAGAAACAGGAAGCACAGATAGGAGGTTAATCTAGGGCTGGGATGACAATTTAAGGTCCAGTTGTAAAAACTGAGAAGGGGTAAAAAGATTTGGGGATTCAATGCAAAAAATGTTAGAGAGAAGAAGCAAAAATTTTTGACTTCATGCTTTTCAGATTATATGCCTGAGTAAATGGTTGCATTAGAAAATAAGGATAAGAGAAGAGGCTTTAGATGAGGTCAGTTGTGAGACATCCTGAAGTCGAGGTGATGGCGGAGCATCCATCTATACCTGTCTTCTAGAAAGTTGGAGATATTGGGTTAGATCTTGATTGAGAGGTTGGAATTAGAGACATAGATTAAGTGTTAATTAGCAGAGAAGAAAGACCCAAAGTCACCAGTCAAGGAATAAGGCAAAAGGGAAAAGAAAACTGTTGCGTTTTAGGGAACAGCCCCCAGTGAAAGGCTGGAAGAACAGAGGTTAACAAAGAACCTGAACAAATAGGGAAAGGAAAGAGGAGAGACTCGGGGTAATGTTTTCTCTTAGAGCAAAACTCCTTGAAAGAATTATCCATATTTGCTGCCTCCAATTTCTCTCTTCCTCTTTTCTCTTAAACCCACGCAAATCAGTATTTCGCTCCTATCACTTAACTGAAACTGTTCTTGTCAAGGTTCCCAATGGCCTTCGTGTGCTAAATTCTGTGCATAGTCAATTCTCAGTTTTCATCTTAATTGATCCATCAGCAGCGTTTGACACAGTTGATTACTCTGTTCTCTCTGACATCTGTTCTTCACGTGGCATCTAGAAACCACCCTTCCCTGATTTTCTTCCCGTCACCAGCCATTCCTTCTCAGTCTTCTTTGTTAGTTCCACCTAGTCTCACTGACTCTTGAAGGATGGAATGCTCTAAGGCTAAGTTGTTGAACTTTTTTTCTATCTATCCACTTTCTTGGATATAGATAAATAGATATAGATATATACACATATATGCACATATGCACATATACACACATATGCACATATACACACATATATGTATATGTGTGGGTGTATATACATATATATGTATATAATGATTCCCAAATTTCTCTCTCCAGCCTGGACAACATTGATGACCTTCAGACTCAATGTCCAACTCTACATCTCCACTCAAGTATCTAACTCCAATAACTCTTCTTAAATGTTTAGTATACATCTCAAACTTAACAAAATTGAACTCCTGATCTTCCCCCACAAACCTACCAGATCTGCAGTCTTTCCCACCTCAGTTAATAGCCCCTCTATCCAGGCCTTAACAGTCACGTCCTTTAATACATTCTTTCTCTTTTACCCGCATATCCAATTCATCATCAGCTGGAAATCCCTTCCAAATATGTTTAGAATTTGACCACTTTTCACAGGGTCCTACTACCCTGGTCCAAGTCAATATCAACTCTATCTTGATGATTTCAATAGTCTCTGAACTAGTCTCTGTTTCCACCTTGGTTCCTCTACATTCTATTCTCAAGATAGCAGGCAGAGTGATCCTATTAAAATATAAGTCAAATCATGTCACTCTGCTGTGCAAAACCCTCTGCTGATTCCCTATCTCACTGAGTAAAAAGCCAATGTCCTTATAATGGTCCAGGAGGTCCTACATAGTATCAATCTCTTACCTCTCTAATTCCATTTCCTACAACTCACCCTACTGATTCAGCCAAATGGTCTCCTCATCCTTGTGTATGCCAGGGGTCACCACCCCCAACAGGGCCTTTGACTTTGTCTTGAATACTCTCCCCTCAGATATCTGTATATCCACTCCTCATTTCGTTCAAATCTTTGCTCAAATGTTACCTGAACATTCCACTTAAAACTGCAGGGCATTTCCCTGGTGGTGCAGTGGTTAAGACTCCACACTCCCAAGGCAGGGGGCCCGGGTTCGATCCCTGGTCCGGGAACTAGATCTCACATGCATGCTGCAACTTAGAGTTCGCATGCCACAACTAAGGAGTCCATGTGCTGCAACTAGGAAGCCAGTAAATCGCAACTAAGGAGCCTGTGAGCTGCAACTAAGGAAACTGCCTGCTGCAACTCAGAAGCCCATGTGCCGCAACTAAGGAGCTGATGAGCTGCAACTAAGGAGCCCACCTGCTGCAACTAAGGAGCTGATGAGCTGCAACTAAGGAGCCTGCCTGCTGCAACCAAGACCCAGCACAACCAAAATTAAAAAAAAAACCCAAACCAGAAAACAAATCAACAAAGCAAAAAAAAACAAAAAAAACAAAAACCCCCCTAAAAAACCAACAATAAGAAAACAAAAACAAAAACCCTGAAAAACCTTGCCTTCCCCCTCCCCAAAATTCCCTATCCTGCTTCCCTGCAATTTTTCTCAAACTTATATTATCATCTAATATACCATTTTTTTGGTCTTATTTATTGTCCTTTCCTCCCTACAGTACTAACTGTATGAGAGCCAGGATTTTTGTTTTGTTTGCAGCTATATTCTCAGTGCATAGAACAATGCCTGGCACATGGTAGGCACTTAATAAATACACGTTGAATGAATGATAAAAAAGCACTCTTGAGGAATTAGCCATATTAAATAAATGAGAGAGGAAAAGAGGGTTAAAAAATCTGGTTATGGATTACATTTATGTAGAAAGATTTATGAATGATCTAAGGAAAACTTAAAAGAGCATATTGGCAGAAGTGACCTGTGCGTTGTAACTCTCACTTTTTTTTTTACTTTGTTTAGATTATTTTTCCCACTTTATTATTATTTATTTAAAAACTGAAGTACAGTTGACTTACAGTGTTGTTGTCACTCTCACGTTTCATGTTTACTTTACGAACATTCCCTTTGCTATTTTCCCCTCCCTAGCACTGATGATGCCACCATCACGGGGGGACATTAGAATAAATTAGGCCCTCATGGTGCAGGCTACTGGTTTATAAACCTGAGAGGACATTCCTTTTTGACCTAAGCTGAGAAGTTAGGTTAGTAATTAGCAAAAAATGTAGTAGGAATTCATTCCTTTTCTTTTTCCTTTTTTTTGGTGCCTGAGTCTACTCTTTCAGCAGAATTTCTTTCCTTTTCTTAAACTCTATCAAGGAATGTGAATTTGCTCATTCACATCTAAGACAACCAACTGCCAGCATAAAGCTATATATTCAAGTGGAAGTGAATAAGTTAATGAGTGCCATTAAAGCCTTTATTAAAAAGAAAAATTGTCTACATTCTTACTCATTAGTCCAAAAACACATGTAGCCTAAGAGAACTATGAAAATTCAAGATCAAAGTGTTATTTCTATTTTATGAGATTTCAGGAGGAAAAGTAATCACTGCATACCTAAAATAGAAATATAAAATAAATTAAAAAAAATTAAATGTCCATCAAGCAAGGTATACTAACCTTCTCTTGTAGAGGTGGCTGAAAGTGTTGAACCTTTCCAGATCCCTGTAAGGATTGCCAAATGTTGCAAAATTCATCATCATCTTTAGCAGGTACCTGGGAAAGTACAAAAAACTTAAGGAAAACTGAAACATGAAAAAATAAAGATTCAGACTAAAAATCAAATTATTTATTTATTAAAGCTATTTAGCAGTAGACAGGATATTTAAATTTCATTATCTGTTATCTTAGTTCTTTTTTTCTGGAGCTCTGTATAGTAACCATAAAAGTATACTGCTGGAGTGAAAATGTTCTTCTACAGACGTAATTGGTTATTAAAAAATATTTAAAGCATAACAAATGCTATAAAAGATTATACTGAATCAATATCCCACCAGAAGATTTTTTTTTGGTCTTCCAGTGTACTGGCATATTATCTTATTCAAGCTAATATTTAATAATATTTATTTAAAAAATTTTTGGGACTTCCCTAGCGGCTCAGTGGTTAAGAATCCACCTCCAATGCAGGGGACACAGGTTCGATCACTGGTCCAGGAAGATCCCACATGCCGTGGAGCAACCAAACCCCTGCACCACAACTACTGAGCCTGTGTTCTAGAGCCCATGCACCACAACTATTGAGCCCACGCGCCGCAACTACTGAAGCCCGCATGTTCTAGGGCCCACATGCTGTAACTACTGAAGACCGTGCACCTAGAGCCTGTGCTCCGCAACAAGAAAAGCCACTGCAATGAGAAGGCTGTGCACCACAACAAAGTAGCCCCCTCTCGCTGCAACTAGAGAAAGCCTGCGTGCAGCAACGAAGACCCAATGCAGCCAAAGATAAATAAAATTTTAAAAAAATTAAAAAATTTTTTATCTTACACAAAAATAATCTGATTAAAAAAATCAGCTATTACTTATGGAGAACTGATTTCATGCAAATTAAAAATCTAGAAAAATATGCAACAAAATTTGACAGTGGTTACCTATGAGATTTGAGAGGATTTTTGCTTGTTTCCTTTGTTATCATCTACTTATCTGTTTTCTAATTAGTCTATAATAAACATGTGCTATTTGGATTAAAAAGTTTGGTTAAATGTAAAACAGATAGCTAGTGGGAAGCAGCTGCATAGCACAGGGAGATCAGCTCAGTGCTCTGTGACCACCTAGAGGGGTGGGATAGGGAGGGTGGGAGGGAGGCTCAAGAGGGAGGGGATATGGGGATATATGTATGCATATAGCTGATTCACTTTGTTATACAGCAGCAACTAACACAACAATGTAAAGCAATTATACTCCAATAAAGATGTTTAAAAACAAAACAAAACAAACAAAACAAAAAGTTTGGTTAAAATTTGGGGCCATGGAATTAAATAAAGTTAAGTATCTCACACAAAACAATTCAAGTTTTGCCCTGAGGAAGATGAAATAAAGGAAATCACCCATGAGTTATATGGTGGGAATTTGAAAATTGCCTTTGATAAACATGATATAGTCCTCTCCCTTACCTTTCAAATTAATGTCATTTTGTAGGAGATAATATAGGACATTTGGGTGATATAAGACAAAATAAGTGTTAGTCTACCAAGTAAATATACAAAGAGAAAACAGATATTTTCAAGATCATTATTTAAATAAAAGTCTTACTTGAGTAGGAACAAAAAGTGATTGAGGGGAATGGTTCAGACCTCCCAAATGCCCAGATGAAATTGATGAACTTGAGCTATAGTGATTCACAGCTGGCTGTGGTTTCACAATGGCTGTCAACTTCTGATTTCCTGTTTCAGAGCGACTCCCATGAGACAGGTTCACCAAGGCACTTGTTGGCAGTCGATAACCTCTACCAGGTGAGCACCTAAAGGTAAAAAGTTTTATCAGGGTCAGAGGAAATTAATACTAAAGGGAGCTAAAAGAATCAAATAATTTTGGGGTGGACAGTCCGTAATCCTAATTAAGAAATATTACTTTTAAATTCAGTAAAGGAACTTGAAATCATAGAAAGATCTCAATTTATAAGATTTCTGAAAAGTTTCTGAAAATGTTCTAGAGGTATAGTTGTATGTGTAGAGGTGTGTGTGTGTTAGTTTGTCCTCAGAAGGCTTGCAACATAATAGCTGAGTTAACCAAAAATTCATGAATTAAATGTCAAACTTCTTTAAAAGGTTATGAAGCTACCCCGTGTGGAGCTAGTGTGGCTCTACCTATGCAACAGGGCAAATGTTAGCTTTGATCACTTTTGTCTCCTGATCAATTGTTGAGTCCAGTTCTTTTTATCCTCATCTTCCCATCTTAATGTTCCAGAACTGGGAAGGCTAAGAGACAAGTATTTGCAATTTCCTTCCTTCCTGGCCTTGATAAAAGTGTTTAGATATTAAAATAAGCCTTCTCTGGTCAAAAGTTTTCAACTCTATCACCTCTTTAGAAAGTAATTTTCTTATATTCTGAGATCATGGGGAAGTAGAATTCCTTCATGAGAAATCTTTGTAAGATTTCTAGAAAATATTTTTGTGAGAACTATAGTTTAAGATTCTGCATTATAGAAATGAATATATTGCAGGCATGTAATCTTTTACACAGCTCTCAGTCAGTCAAGAAATCCGGTGTCTCTACCTAGGAGAGGAAAAAAAAAACCCTGAGAAAAAAGTTAATCATCCTAAAAATATATTTCAAAGTTATTTTGCCTAAAGTTATTGGTAATCAAACATTTTCATGAAAAATAAAATCAGATATGGGATCCAGACCCTGCTGCTGCATTTAAGAGTGCAGACAGTAGGGCTTCCCTGGTGGCGCAGTGGTTGAGAGTCCACCTGCCGATGCAGGTCACGCGGGTTCGTGCCCCGGTCCGGGAGGATCCCACATGCTGCGGAGCGGCTGGGCCCGTGAGCCATGGTCGCTGAGCCTGTGCGTCCGGAGCCTGTGCTCCGCAACGGGAGAGGCCGCAGCAGTGAGAGGCCCACGTACCACAAAAAAAAAAAAAAAAAAAGAGTGCAGACAGTAAAGTCTTTGGGTAATAGGCACATTCAAGTTGCAAAACAATAATAGTATTCTGAATGTGATCACTACTTGTAAGGACTGAAGATTGTGATTTTATGCAAATAGGCTAAATAAGAGTAATTAATTTTTTATTTTAATTACCACTAATCAAAACAGAGGAGAAAAAGAAACTAAGCTAACTTCAGTTCAGTTTTCCAGTTGGTGTTTAGAAGGGAGAAAGGAAAACTGGAAAGGATTTCATTTAACCCTCACAATCACCTAGTGAAGTGCACATCTTCATCATAGATGAGGAAATTGAGGGTCAGAATGCTTTTAACTAACCTACCTAAGGTAACACAAAGGTTAAGTGAAAGAGCCCACACTTTCTAATATTCCATGGCACCTCTCATTCTAACATGATCTTTTTCCTATAATTTTAAACTTTCTTTCTATTAATGCTCCCCAAAATAGATTTGAACAAGTCTCCGCCATGTTAAATTAAAAACAAACAATCCAATCCTCTTCCTTTAAACCTCCTCACCCCCAGTTATCTTTTCTCCCCTTCATGGTCAAACTTCTCAAGGGTCAGCTCAGTTTCTTGCCTCCCTTGTTACACCTGCCATTCACTCCTCAAACCAACCCAATCTAGCTTGAGCACCCACAACTCCACTAAAACAAATGACAAAGACTTAAAATGTCACTCAATTCAAAGATCATTTCTATTCCTCAAGTTATTTAACCTTAAAAAAAATGCAAATCTGATCATGTCACATTTCTGATTTTGATGGCTTCACATTGCTTTAATGATAAAGACCATGATACCAAGATCCTTAGCATGTCCTGAAAGTGGCTTACCAGTTCCTGCGTAGTGTGGTCCTTGCTCTTCTCCCTTACTCTAATCTTACACAGTTGCTGAAGTTGACACACCTGCATTCTTTTAGTTTTTAAATGAGTGAAAATGTCCTCTGTTGCATATGCTATTCTTTCTTCCTGACCACTTGTCACTCTTCCTCCAGTTACCTATTCTTCATGTCCCATTTTAAACGTCACTGCTTAAAGAAAGCCTTTCTAGAACTCTCAGGACAGATCATACTCTTATAGACACCTGAAATACTTCTTCCCAGCACTTGTCACATTTTAATTAAAAAATTAATATTGTAGTAAGTTAATTATTGGGTTGGCCAAAAAGTTCGTTCGGGTTTTTGGTACCATCTTACAAAAAACCCGAGCGAACTTTTTGGCCAACTCAATGTATCCCCCCTACTAAAATGAAAGCTCCATGAGGGTAGAAACCATGTCTGTCTTATTCACTGTTACACTCCTGGTAGCAAGTATGATGTCTTGTACATACTAGGAACTGAAATTCTGGACAAATAAACAAGTAATGTAGTTATTGGCCACATGGGCATATTTACAAAGTATAATTATCATCTGGAAATACAAACCTTATTGTTAAACCTCCAGGAAATTCTTCATCAAATAACACTTCAAATAGTACATCAGCTTCTCTATTAGCTGTTTAAAAAAGAGAGAGACTGAAAAATCATACGATAAAAGAAAAATCAGCATGTAAGTTTTTGGGGGATAAGAAGCACTACAACTATCAATACAGAGAGTGAATGAAAAGAAAATAAGCTCACAGAGTAAAATAATACTATTTTAAATTAGATACTGTGAGAATTAATTATATTTTTCTCTCTGTTTTGGTGTATGTTGGAAATTATTCATAAAAAGAGAGTAAATAAGAGATAACTTTGGAATTTGCGGTTTAGAAGGTCTTACAATCGGACAAAGGAAATGAAGATTTGAAGACATGGCAGTAATGAAAGGAACAGAATGGAGAGAACGGATATACTACTAGATAGAACTGGCAGGAGTTTGTGACCTGTGTAGACAAAAAGAACAGAGATGTCAAAGACTACTCCGAAGTTCTGGCTGAGATGACTTGGTAGATAATGGATGGCATGACTGAGACATGAGACACGTGAGAAAGACTGTGGTGCAATAAACTTAAGGAGGAACAGAAAAGAATAAATTTTGGCAGAGAGGATGATGGGATATAACTGGAAAGTTTAAATTTACTAAAATGCCAAGATAAAGTGAAATAATTAACTATAATAATATTTGAATTCTAAGCCCAAATTAATAATAGAGTCTATCACATAACTTTAGAATTGACTCTGTCTCTCTCTCTCTCTCTCTCTCTCTCTCTCTCCCCATCTCTATCCCCACCCCTTTCCACGCTATTGGTTCTGTTTCTCGGGAGAATGCTAATACCATACCTGATACTATGTTAGGGGTTGGGGGATGTTTCCCTCATTCTTGGTCCCTCATTCTTGGTCCCTCATTGCCCAAATGAAACCAGGCCTGCAGAGCTTACTCATTCTCCCCCATCTAGCTGTACCTTTCACCTGACACTTTTACCTAAAATCTAAACCCAAGAAAGTGGGGCTCAATGGGAGGCAGGAGTTTCTCCTCTGAAGGCTTAAGGTCCACTTTCTAAGTTCCTGTTTCCCGTCTGAGGGAGAAGCCACTTACTCAAAAGATTATTGATAAGAGGATTGTTCACCCCCTTTAGTGGAGATGACAACGGAGATGAGGTATCAGCTGAAGGCAGTAAGACAAATATTTCCCTTTATATTCCATGTCCATGGCAGATATGGTTAATCAACGACAGAGCTTTTTCCACTCAGAGTAGATGTAGCTTTAAAATTTTTGTCAAGACAAAATTCCAAGTGGTCACTACTACTGATAGGGGTTGTCAGAAGAAAGGAAACTTCTATGTTATCAGAGTTCTAAGGCTTTTTCAGGACAATCTAATTAGAGTACAATCCAATAAGCTCAACATTTGAACTGCCAATGCCTGAGGCTGAACAGATAGCAGCAGGAGGGTTGCTTCATTGCACCCATCTGACCCTTACCATACTTAGCCTGGGCTTAACCTACTTAACCTTCCCACCTCCATTTTCAGCACCAGAAATGTACCCAAAAAAATTCAAAGAAAAATCAGGGAAGAAAATTCTCTTTTTAGAGGCAGACCCCAAGAAGATGTGCAAATGTGGAGAACCACTGCTCAAAGTTTGAAAAGAAACAGGGCACAGAGTTCAAATCCCAGCTCTGCCACTTATTTGTGTAAATTTGGGCAAGTCACTTAAACTCTTAGGCGAGGAAATAATATCTCCCTCTCAGGTGGTTGGGAGGGTTAAATGTAAAATGTAAAAGTGCCGGGCACACTGCTGGCAATAAATAAGCAGCTCTCTTAGGCTCATGGCCTGTCTGCTCTTCCTTCTTTCTGGCAGTGAGACCAAGGCTGAGTGCCTGGAATATGGAGGGACAGTGCTGCCAGCGCTCTGACCTCTAGGTACCTGATTTGCTGCTTCATGTTGGGTTGACTTTTTTTTGGAATCTATGCTGCAAAGCTACTCACTCCAGGCATCCCTTTGAGGCATTTTTAGATCCTTAGCTAATTCTTCCCTTTTCTTTCCATACTCTCATTTTTCTTTCTTTTTTTTTCTCTTTTTTTGTAAAAAACATATAAAATTTATCATTGTAACCATTTTTAAATGTATAGTATTGTAGTGTTAACTATATGCACATTGTTATACAACAGATTGATAGGTCTGTTTTACATACAATATCTAGTTGTATTCATAAAATTCAAATAAATATGCAAATCTTTTAACCACAAATAAGCTGATGCATCATGTTTGTTTATTTCTCCACAGATATCAAGAGATTACAATGACAATTAAGGTAAAGCCCTGAACAAGGTTAGATGAAGCCCGATGAAATGTTTCTCTTAGTTTCATGAAAACACAAGTATGTATTCTAAGGTTTTAGATAATTTTAATGTGCTACACATAAGCTACCAAATTTTCAGCAGCCGTTCCTCAACTTCCCCACGTTTTAATCACTTCCCAGATGATTACACAAGATAGAGAAGAAGAATTTTCTCTGAAAACCTAAAGCTGGAAAAAACTTAACTAAAACATAAAAGGATTTAGTGTTTTTCCTGATTTATAGTTGCTTACTGCTTACGTATAACACACACAAGTTTGTGTTTCACTCTACAATATAAACACAGTTGGAGACACGTCAAATATTGAATTATTACCCCCTTTAATTCCTATGATGGTGCCCCGAAGGCCAACTGGAACGGAAAAGTTCTCTCTCACATTTACAACTCGGTCAAAGAGACGAAACTCTGCATCCCGATCAGGAATGACTCCATGTTGCTGTTCTAAAGGCTGAAGAGAAGAAAGATTTAATTATTATTATTAACACTAATTTTAAGAAGTTTTTCTACTAATGTATTGAAAACATTTTGTTCCTTCTATACTTTCAAAGCAAAAACAACAACTCTGAATTCTCTGACAGGAAACTTACTCTGTATAGCAAATGGGGCTTCACTGTCACTCGAACCTTCTTATTATTCTTTCTTTGCTGAGGAAAGAAGAATTTGAAAATATTTTTAAAATATTAAAATTTTAAATTATTTTTCAATATATGGACATGCCTGAATGTTAAAAAGCCGAAAGAAATGAGTAATTTTAAGATTTGTGAATTTCTTTAGATGCAAGCAAGGATGAATAAATAAATTCTTACATTTTTTGAAGTAAAATTTTTTTGTTGATATATAAGACATATAGAAAAATGCAAACTTATAAGTATAAAATCTGATGAATTTTTATAGTATGAGCATATGTATGTATATCCACACTCAGTTCAAGAAACAGAACACTACTAAGCACAACATAAAAGACCTTGAAAAAAGAAATTAAAAATAGGGAACGCTTGTACTGTCTTCCAGTTACTACCCCTCCCCAATGTAACCTTATTTCTAACACTAAAGATTATACTTGTCAGTTTTGAACTTTATGTAAATGCTATCCTATTCAAATGCCTTTTTATCCTAAGAAGAATTGTATATAATGGTCAATAAAGATTAACAGTAAAGGAAAAACAGGTATAAAGTATTGATCTATGTCAATACTTTGGGTTTTGTGGCTACTTATAAAAATTAAGGTAACATTCATACAAAGTCTTTGCTTTTGGAAACTGGCTTTGGTGTTTAAATTTTTGACTATCTAAAAATGCTGGAAGAAGAGTTTTCTCCTCCATTTGCTACTTGTTAATTCTGTGACCTCACACTTAAGCACCAGCTTCCTTCAATCTGTAAGATGGAAATAATATTACCTGTTCTACCTAATAGAAATGTGAGAATAGGAGTCAAGATGGTTGTGTGGGAAGATGCAAGTTAGCATCGCCCCACAACTAGGGTGCCTGCCGGCCGCTGGTGGGGGACCCTGATGCCCAAGGTGGGGGAACTCAGGGGGGAGGAGAAGTGGAGGCCTGACAGGATGGGTGCCCCTGAGGCCAGGGAGATCAGGAAAGGCAGGCAGGAGGGGCCCTCCAAGAGGAGCAGGAAAGGAGCAGAGGGCGATCACCCGGCCCACTCTGGCCCAGGGAGCCTGCTGAGCTCCCAGGCCGGTAGCACCCCCCCCCCCCCCCACCAATGCCTCCTTCAGGCCACGTGGGTCCTAGAGGCATAGGAGGGAGGCTGGGGAGAGCAGGATAGGCAGGCGGGAAGGGCCCTCTGGGAGTAGTGGGAGAGGAGCAGAGGCTGTTTGCCCCACTCATGTGGGCACGGGGAGCCTGCTGAGCTCCCAGGCTGGACCCTGCTCTCCAAAGCCCCCTCCAGGCTGTGGGGGCACAGGAGGGAGGCTGGGGAGATCAGGCGAGGCAGGCGGGAGGGGCCCTCCAGGAGGAGTGGGAGGGGAGCAGAGGGAGTTTGCCCTTCCCAATCAGACTCAGGGAGCCTGCTGGGTTCCCAGGTGAGGCCCTGGCCTCTGAGACCAGGGGTGGGGGGTACGCCTGGGTCCCTCCTGTTCCTTTGAGCCTAAGCCCCACCCCCCACCCCACACAGCCATGAGGGCCTTTTCCGGCCCTGTGGGTCCTGAGCACAGGCCCCACCCACCGCCCAAACCTTGCCCTTGCTTAGGCCCCGCCCTCCACAGCCAAGGCCTCCATCCCTGCCTTTTTTTTCCCCTCTTTTCCCTCTGCCTCCTTTTTACAATTGTACTATTGTACCTTCCAGTTGTTGATTCATCTATATTTTTATTTTTATATTCTTTCTAACATATCTGTTAGCTTCCTAGTCTAATTTTATCTTTTACTTTGTTATTGTTCTCTCTCTCTTTTTTTTTGCCACCCCATTTGGCTTGCGGGATCTTGGTTCACGAGCCAGGGGTCGGGCTGAAGCTCCTGTGGTGGGAGTTCTGTGACGGAACCACTGGACTAACAGAGAACCTCAGACCCCAGCAAATATTCATTGGAGTGAGGTCTCACGAGTTCCTCATCTCAGCACCAAGACCCAGCTCTACCCAACAGCCTACAAACTCCAATGTTGGAAGCCTCAGGCCAAACAACCAGTAAGACAGGAACACAATCCCGCTCATTAAAAAGAAAAAAGAAAGAGAGAGAGAGACGGCAAAAACATATGTCACAGACGTAAGAGGAAGGTAAAAACCTACAAGACCAAATAAATGAAGAGGAAACAGGCAATTTAGCTGAAAAAGAATTCAGAGTAATGATAGTAAAGATGATCCAGAAGCTCAGAACCAGAATGGAGGCATGGATTGAGAAAATACAAGAAATGTTTAACAAAGATCTAGAAGAACTAAAGAACAAACAAACAGAGATGAACAACACAATAACTGAAATGAAAAACACACTAGAAGGAATCAGTAACAGAATAACTGAGACAGAAGAACAAATAAGTGAGTTGGAAGACAAAATGGTAGAAATAACTGCTGAGGAGCAGAATAAAGAAAAAAGAATGAAAAGAATTGAAGACAATCTCAGAAACCTCTGGAACAACACTAAATTCACCAACAATCAAATTATAGGGGTCCCAGAAGAAGAAGAGAAAAAGAAAGGTCTGAGAAAATATTTGAAGAGATTATAGTCGAAAACTTTCCTAACGTGGGAAAGGAAACAGTCACCCAAGCCCAGGAAGCAAAGAGAATTTCATACAGGATAAACCCTAGGAATAACACACCAAGACACATACATACTAATCAAAGTAACAAAAATTAAATTCAAAGAAAAAGTATTAAAAGCAGCAAGGGAAAAACAAAAAATAACATAAAAAGGAATCCCCATAAGGTTATCAGCTGATTTTTCAGCAAAAACTCTGCAGGCCAGAAGGGAGTGGCAGGATATACTTAAAGTGATGAAAGAGAAAAACCTACAACCAGGATTACTCTACCCAGCAAGAATATCATTCAGATTCAATGGAGAAATCAAAAGCTTTTCAGACAAACAAAAGCTAAGAGAATTCAGCACCACCAAACCAGCTTTACAACAAATGCTAAAGAAGCTTCTCTAGGCGGAAAACACAAGAGAAGAAAAAGACCCACAAAAACAAACCCAAAACAATTAAGAAAATGGTAACAGGAACATACATATTGATAATAACCTTGAATGTAAACGGATTAAATGCCCCAACCAAAAGACACAGACTGGCTGAAGAGATACCAAAACAAGACCCATATATATGCTGTCTACAAGAGACCCACTTCAGACCTAGGGACACATACAGACTGAAAGTGAAGGGATGGAAAAAGATATCCATGCAAATGGAAATCAAAAGACAGTTGGAGTACCAATACTTGTGTCTGATAAAACAGACTTTAAAATAAAGACTGTTACAGGAGATAAGGAGGGACACTACATAATGATCAAAGGATCAATCCAAGAAGAAGATATAACAATTATAAATGTTTATGGGGCGTCCCTGATGGCACAGTGGTTAAAAATCTGCCTCCCAATGCAGGGGACACAGGTTAGAGCCCTGGCCTGAGAAGATTCCACATGCCGTGGAGCAACTAAGCCCGTGCACCACAAGTATTGAGCCTGCACTCTAGAGCCTGTGCTCCACAGCAAGAGAAACCAGTGTAATGAGAAGCCCATGCACCACAACAAAGAGTAGCACTCGCTCGCCGCAACTAGAGTGAGCCCGCTAACGGCAACGAAGACCCAACGCAGCCAAAAATAAAATAAAGTAAAAAAAAAAATGTTTATGCACCCAACATAGGAGCACCTCAATACATAAGGCAAATGCTAACAACCACAAAAGGAGAAATCGACAGTAACACAATAGTAGGGGACTTTAACACCCCGCTTACACCAATGGAAAGATCATACAAACAGAAAATAAATAAGGAAACACAAGTTTTCAATAACACAATAGACCAGGTAGATTTAATTGATATTTATAGAGCATTCCACCCAAAAGTGGCAGAATACACTTTCTTCTCAAGTGCACATGGAACATTCTTCAGGATAGATCACATCTTGGGTCACAAATCAAGCCCCAGAAAATTTAAGAAAATTGAAATCGTATCAAGCATCTTTTCTGACCACAACGTTATGAGACTGGAAATCAATTACAGGAAAAAAACTGTAAAAAACACAAATAACATGGAGGCTAAACAGTGCATTACTAAATAACCAAGAGATCACTAAAGAAATCAAAGAAGAAATAAAAAAATACATAGAAACAAATGACAACGAAAACACGACGACCCAAAACCTATGGGATGCAGCAAAAGCAGTTCCAAGAGGGAAGTTTATAGCAATTCAATCTCACCTCAAGAAACAAGAAAAATCTCAAATAAACAATCTAAACTTACACTGAAAACAATTACAGAAAGAAGAATAAAGAAAACCCAAAGTCAGTAGAAGGAAAGAAATCATAAAAATCTGAGCAGAAATAAATGAAATAGAAATGAAGAAAACAATAGCAAAGATCAATAAAACTAAAAGTTCGTTCTTTGAGAAGATAAACAAAATTGATAAGCCCTTAGCCAGACTCATCAAGAAAAAAAGGGAGAGGATACAAATCAGTAAAATTAGAAATGCAAAGGGAGAAATCAAAACTGACACCGCAGAAATACAAAGGATTATAAGAGACTACTACAAACAACTATATGCCAATAAAATGGACAACCACGAAGAAATGGACAAATTCTTGGAAAGGTACAATTTTCCAAGACTAAACCAGGAAGAATTAGAAAATATAAACAGACCAATCACAAGCACTGAAATTGAAACCCTAATTAAAAATCTTCCAACAAACAAAAGTCCAGGACCAGATGGCTTCACAGGCAAAATCCATCAAACATTTAGAGAAGAGCTAACATTGATCCTTCTCAAACTCTTCCAAAAAATTGCAGAGGGAGAAACACTCCCAAATTCATTCTACGAAGCCACCATCACCCTGATATCAATACCAGAAAAAGATATCACAAAAAAAGAAAATTATAGATGAATACACTGATGAACATAGATGCAAAAATCCTGAACAAAATACTAGCAAACAGAATTCAACAACACATTAAAAGGATCATACACCATGGTCAAGTGGGATTTATCCCAGGGATGCAAGGATTCTTCAATATATGCAAATCAGTCAATGTGGTACACCACATTAACAAATTAAGGAATAAAAACCATATGATCATCTCAACAGATGCAGAAAAAGCTTTTGACAAAATTCAACACCGATTTATGATAAAATCTCTCCAGAAAATTGGCATAGAGGGAACCTACCTCAACATAATAAAGGCCATATATGACAAACCCACAGCAAGCATCATGCTCAATGGTGAAAAACTGAAAGCATTTACACTAAGATCAGGGACAAAGAAGGATGTCCACTCTCGCCACTCTTATTCAACACAGTTTTGGAAATCCTAGCCACGACAATTAGAGAAGAAAAAGAAATAAAAAGAATACAAATTGGAAAAGAAGAAGTCAAACTCTCATTGTTTGCAGATGACATGATACTGTACATAGAAAATCCTAAAGATGCCACCAGAAAACTACTACTAGAACTAATCAATGAATTTGGTAAGGTTGCAGGATACAAAATTAATGCACAGAAATCTCTAGCATTCCTATACACCAACAACAAAAAATCAGAAAGAGAAATTGAGGAAACAATACCATTTACCATCACAAAAAAAAGAATAAAATACCTAGGAATAAACCTGCCTAAGGAGGTGTAAGAGTTGTACTCAGAAAACTATAAAACACTGATGAAAGAAATCAAAGATGACATAAATAGATGGAGAAATATACCATGTTCTTCGATTGCAAGAATCAATATTGTGAAAATAACTATACTACCCAAAGCTATCTACAGATTCAACGCAATCCCTATCAAACTACCAATGGCATTCTTCACAGAATTAGAACAGAGAATTTTACAATTTGTATGGAAACACAAAAGACCCCGAACAGCCAAAGCAATCTTGAGACAGAAAAACAGAGTTGGAGGAATCAGGCTCCCTGACCTCAAACTATATACCACAAAGGTACAGTAATCAAGACAATATGGTACTGGTACAAAAACAGAAATATAGAGCAATGGTACAGGATAGAAAGCCCAGAGATAAACCCACGCACATATGGTCACCTAATTTATGACAAAGGAGGCAAAAACATTCAATGGAGAAAAAATAGCCTCTTCAATAAGTGGTGCTGGGAAAACTGCACAGCTACATGTGAAAGAACTAGACTAGAACACTCCCTAACACCATACACAAAAATAAACTCCAAATGGTTTAAAGACCTAAATGTAAGACCAGACAATATAAAACTCTTAGAGGAAAACATAGGAAAAATACGCTTCGATATAAACCACAGCAAGATCTCTTTTGATCCACCTCCTAGAGTAATGGAAATAAAAACAAAAATAAGTAAATGGGACTTAATTAAACTTAAAAGCTTTTGCACAGCAAAGCAAACCATAAACAAGACAAAAAGACAACCCTCAGAATGGGAGAAAATACTTGCAAATGAAACAATAGACAAAGGATTAATGTCCAAAATATACAAACAGCTCATGGAGCTCAATAACAAAAAAACAATCCAATTAAAAAATGGGCAGAAGACCTAAACAGACATTTCACCAAGGAAGACATACAGATGGCCAAGAGCCACGTGAAAAGATGCTCAACATCACTAATTATTAGAGAGATGCAAATCAAAACTACAATGAGGTATCATGTCACACCAGTCAGAATGGCAGTTATCAAAAAATGTAGAAACAATAAATGCTGGAAAGGGTGTGGTGAAAAGGGTACCCTCCTGCACTGTTGGTGGGAAGGTACATTGATACAACCACTATGGAGAACCATATGGATGTTCCTTAAAAAACTAAAAATAGAGGGCTTCCCTGGTGGCACAGTGGTTGAGAGTCCGCCTGCCGATGCAGGGGACACGGGTTCGTGCCCCGGTCCGGGAAGATCCCACATGCCGCGGAGTGGCTGGGTCTGTGAGCCATGGCCGCTGAGCCTGTGCATCTGGAGCCTGTGCTCCGCAATGGGAGAGGCCACAACAGTGAGAGGCCCACGTACCGCAAAAAAATAAAAACCAAAAAACTAAAAATAGAACTATCATATGACCCAGGAATCCCACTACTGGGCATATACCCTGAGAAAACCATAATTCAAAAAGAGTCATGTACCAAAATGTTCATTGCAGCTCTATTTACAATAGCCAGGACATGGAAGCAACCTAAATATCCACTGACAGATGAATGGATAAAGAAGATGTGGCGGGTTTCACTGGTGGCACAGCGGTTAAGAATCCGCCTGCCAATGCTGGGGACACGGGTTCGAGCCCTGGCCCGGGAAGATCTCACATGCCGCGGAGCAACTAAGCCTGTGCGTCACAACTACTGAGCCTGCGCTCTAGAGCCCATGAGCCACAACTACTGAGCCCACGTGCCTCCCACGTGCCTAGAGCCCGTGCTCCGCAGCAAGAGAAGCCACCGCACCACAATGCACACCACAATGAAGAGTAGCCCCCGCTCAGTGCAACTAGAGAAAAGCCCATGTCCCAACAGAGACCCAATGCAGCCAAAAATAAAATAAATTAATTTAAAAAAAAACACCTTTCACTTTATAAAAGAAAAGAAGATGTGACACATATATACAATGGAATATTACTCAGCCATGAAAAGAAACAAAATTGAGTTATTTGTAGTGAGGTGGATGGACCCAGAGTCTGTCAATAGAGTGAAGTAAGTCAGAAAGAGAAAAACAAATACCGTATGCTAACGCATATATATGGAATTTAGAAAAAAAAAATGGTATGGATGAACCTAGTTGCAGGGCAGGAATACAGATGTAGACATAGAGAATGGACTTGAGGACACAGGGTGGGAGGGGGAAGCTGGGGTGAAGTGAGAGTAGCATTGACAATATATACACTACCAAATGTAAAATAGTTAGATAGTGGGAAGCAGCAGCATAGCACAGGGAGATCAGCTCGGTGCTTTGCGATGACCTAGAGGGGTGGAATAGGGAGGATGGGAGGGAGGCTCAAGAGGGAGGGGATATGGGGACATATGTATGCATATGGCTGATTCACTTTGGTGTACAACAGAAACATAGTATTGTGAAGCAATTATACTCCAATAAAGATCTATTAAAAAAATTAACAGGGAAAAATATACTGTGTAAAAAAAAAAAGTGAGAATACTTTATAACCATTGCAATCCATTACTATGATTTACACTAAATATTTTCAAAAAGTGAATTCTTACCTGGTAGGAAAAATGGCAGCAGTTTACTTGTAATGATAGTCACCTATTTTTAGACTATAGCTTATGGACATAAGTACAAAAGGGCACAAAACAGCCCTAAGCTACAGAGTCCATGTACTATAGAGTTCTTGTACTTATATACAGTAAAATGCTCCAGCCTTTAAACAGAGTCTATTTTCTTTTATTATAGAGATATTTCATTTCTATCTATCAATAAATATTTACTGAGTTCTATTTATGTGCCATTTATTGATTTAGGTACTGGAGATAGAACAGTGAACTGTTCTTCTATTCTAGTTGCGGGAGACATACAAGAAACAAACTAAGGGAAAAAAATAGCATGTTTGAAGATAAAAAGCATAGAGGAATATAAAGCAGAGAAGGGGGATCAGCAGTGTGGGGAGAGACTGAAATTTTAAATAGGGTGAAAAGCGAAGGTCTTACTGACAAGGTGTCTATGTTTCCAGGGCATAGCAGACTAGAAGTACTGATAGAGTACAACTGGTGCCTACTGACAATAGCAAGAAAAAAGAATATGAGAAAAGATTTAAAGTAATTTAAAAAAGCAGACACAAGAACTGTGCCTGGAGGATTGCATATGAAAAAACAACCCATATGATCTAACACATCCCTAGGCATTATTACTATAATTACAGCATTGATTAGAAAATATGGCATTCAAACCTGACTCATTAGGCAAATTAATAGACTAGGGCATTTTCACTATAGGCCCCAACCCACAGCTACTAAAATGAGAAGTTCTGGGGAAAGACTACTGAAAGTGTGATCACCTGGGAGCTTGGTAGAAATGCAGAATATCAAGAGCTGCTCATCCTAGAGCTACTGAATCAGAATCTGTATTTTATCAAGATCCCCCAGTGATTCATTTGCAAAGTTCAAGAAGTACTGCTCTGAGGGTGGAATCCAGAATGCACGTTTTTTAAAAAGCTCCTCCAGTAATTTTGATAATTAGCTGAGTTTGGGAACCACTGTCAATAAGAAAACTAGGAATACTTTTAATGATGACCCAGCATTAAAAAGAAAAGTTTAAATTATATTCAGAATGTTATGTTCATTTTTTAGTTTTTTCTCCTTCTTTTCTTTATTACCCTAATAACATTATAACACTGAAAAGGGGAAAAAAAAAGTCACTCATAACTGCTCCTCCTTGACTCATTAACAGGTTTAATAAAAAAGTCCTGTCTTATCTATATGTACATACATTTTAAAAATGTTGTAATCAAAATAATGGACTACAACTTTGTATGTGTATCTTCAGTTTGCAAAGTAAGGGGAGAATGTGTAAAACATTTTAGAAAGCTCTGCATCCAAATGGGTTCAAATAAAAATTGAGGGCTTAAAGCTATAAACTTTTGTTAAGTGGAAAACTCATTTCAAAAACCATACTGGACAAATAGACTTTACATTGAAAGACAATTAAAAAGAAATGCAGGCTTTCTATCCTCAGCTGAATATCATTAACCTTTCAAAATATCAAACTCTTGGCTCTGAGCCTTACATTTTTTCTTAAAGAGTCATCTAGTGGTGGTTTTCCAGACCGAATTCATAGCTCTTGAGCATGTGATAAGAGAATTCAAATAATAATAGCTAAGTATTATTAAGCATTAATAATAGCTAGGCATTATTACGAGCTTATATGTATTAACTCAGTTAATTCTTTTGAGGACTATATGAGGACTATTTTATTCTTATTTTACCAATCAGGAAATGGAGGCATGGAAAGGTTAACTATCTTGCCTAAGGTTTTAAATACTGAAAGAGGGATGGGGGAAAATGACGTGAGAGACCAGTTCTTAACTTACTCTGCTATTAGTTCAAACAAGAGAGCACTGTGTTAGGAAAGCAACATCATTTTAATAAAAAGGCAAATATATGAAAAATAAAATTGTAAGTTAAAAAAAGGCATCAAATTAACCCATTTTCTATTGCATCAAGATTGGGAATCAAAACAGATAAAACAGTTAAGCCTACACAGGTTACTGCTTTTTAAAATCAAGACATAAAAAAAGGATAGTTTAAGTGGGATTTCAAAAATACTTAGTAACTGAATGAGTTTATCAGTGGGAAATAAAAGTGAAATAAATATAATTTTTATGTTCTATAAAAAGATGAACTGTATCTTTTAAAGAACTTAGAATAGGAAAGAATAGGGAATTAACCTTATTTCTCAATCACAAACTTTCTATTGACTAGACTCAGAAAATATTAATTCTTAAAATTAGAAACACTACAAGGACATAAAATTTAAATGCTATGGCTTTAGGGACTTCCCTGGTGTTCCAGTGGTTAAGACTCCATGCTCCCAATGCAAGGGGCATGGGTTCGATCCCTGGTCGGGGAACTAAGATCCCACATGCCACAGGGTGCGGCCAAAAGAAAAAAGATGGGCATTTATATTTATTTAGACAAACTTAATGGACACTGGAAAAGGCTGGAATATTTTTTTAAATTACAGAATATTTTGACATAATTTAGAATCACTAAGTATATGTTTTATATGATTGAAATACAAATAAATTATTTGTAGGATAACATATAGTTCATTTAACTTCAAATCTCATCAGTAATCTTCGTTATTGAAAATTAGTACCTTGCACTTTTCAACTTCTTCTTCAATTTTCTCAACAATAGCTGCATCCAGAATTTGTAAATCACAAGAAGAACGAGACAAAGTACTGACAGGATGTCCCTTTAGCCAAGTAATAATTTCTTGAACTTTCTCAGCACTATATTAAAAACAATAATTTTTTCACATTAATTGAAACTTTCTGAGGGTTTATATAAAAGGCCTGATATGAACTTTCTGAGGGCTACAAATTATAAAAGATATCAAATATATAATCAATCACACCACTTAATTGGGGCTAATTATGAATCCAATATAAACATGGACATGTTATTTCTCAGTAATTATAATGAAACACAAAAATTAGTTTAAAAGTACTTTACTGATTAAATGAAATAAAAAATTATATTAAGATCATAAAGCAAGAACAAAACAATACAAAACCCTCCCCCCAAGAGTAATATAAATTCTTGATAAACTAACTACTACCCTTCAGTAGAACCACTAAGTTGAACTATGTGGCAATAAATCTCATAAATTTTGCTTACCCATTCTCATTTTCTCCAGGCCAAATGTCGTCTTCATAGAACACATCCTCTTGGCTATTTTTGGCTATATAACTAAACAGTTCTGGAGCTCTAGCCGAACAAACAAACAAAAATACTGCTTTTAAAAATATGGCTAATTTCATATAAACTTCCTATCAAATTTCTGGATCCTAAGGGGATATATTAAATATACTGAGGACTAATTATGTAAACATATAAGGGATAGAGACCGAAAGATTGAAAGTATTCATAGGTCCTCAAAAAAAGATGAGGGAGAAATGATTCAATTCTTAAGTATAATTAAACTATGATTTTTATAATTGAAATTTTTATAATTGAAACTATGATGATTCAATTACTGACTCTATCCCTCTTAGACTATAATGACAGGTGATAAATGGACAAAAATAATGTATACAGGTTCATTTTCTAGTTTTCACAATAAAGCTAGAGCACTCCACAAAAGAGCAAATGAAAATCCACTAAAAGTTTCTTCTGATATTCCTCAAAATTCCATTGTTCTCTAACAGTGTACTGTAGTACTTTCAAATACACATAGCAGACTGAACACATGTGCTTATTTCTGCTCCCTTCCCAGCCTGCTAAAAGAATAGTAAAGTAGAAAAAAGGGCATGGACCTATAAAGACAGATGAAGAGAGAAGCAGAGAATCTGATAGTACATGCTGAGTTAACAAAATTTTAGAAACTGAAAACTGAATAGATATGTATGAACTGACTTGACAGATAGGAATAAGCTGTACCCTAAGTCAACAGAGTGGGAAGTCAACAAGAAGCAAGTTGATGTGAACTGTGAAAGTCTGCAAAAGCTCAGGAGATATGGGCTCCATACATTTTGATGCTGCAGTATGGGGTGGGTTTAACAGGCTTTTAGTTGAAAATTTTGTATAATAAGTAGTTAGGCAGTCACCTCCACCTCAGCGTAAATCATGTAGTTTACTTTCAGAGAGGCTAAATGGGGGCTGCTCGAGCCTTGGGTAATCCAGGCACAGGAAACTGGATAGGTGGGGCATGAGGAAGAGAGGATAGGTGCCCTACTGAAAACAGGGGATCAGTGAAAATATTACTATACAACATGCCACTAGGAAGCAGGCTAGGAAGTATAACATCTTTAAGAAGCAGACTCTGAGATGGAGATAAACATGGAAAAAGTTTATTAGTGTGTTCTGTGGAAATAACACCTGTGGAAGGGAAAGAAGGAAGGGGAATTGGGCTCAGGGAGAAGTTGGGCTGTGGTTCAATCTTAATGAACTCCTTGGCCAGTAGCATAGAGATCTCAAAGTAGCAGATGGCTCCTCAGACTTATCCTGAACTGGGGCAATCAGGTTGGCTGAGCCTTTACATCTTCTTGTTGATGAGGTATTGGATGTGTGGCTGTTGTGGGAAAGGGACATAACTTTAGGTGAGGCAGTTCTCTTCTGTCGGGCAATTCCTGAAGAGGGCTCACTGCTGAGGGCTGTGAGACAGCAGCATTCCTGCTGCCCAGGGAGTAGGTCCTGAGTCGTGAAGAGACATCTGGGTGTGTACCACAGTATCCACTATGTAATGAGACCCCCTTACTCTGGTTAATTTCCAGAACACTGGAAGTCAGTTTTGTTCTCCATATCTGTCCTCCAAGAAAAAGGCTGCAGAATACCTTTCTGGGAAAACTACCCAGCTCAAGAGAAAAGATATACATATAGGTAGTGATATTTGGAGATGCTCTGCTGCAACAGCCAAGTCCCACCAGAGAAGCCTCACTGAAGCACATTAAATTTCCAGTCAGCATTTTTTTTTTTTTTTTTTTTTTTTTTGCGGTACGTGGGCCTCTCACTGTTGTGGCCTCTCCCGTTGCGGAGCACAGGCTCCGGACGTGCAGGCTCAGCGGCCATGGCTCATGGGCCCAGCCGCTCCACGGCATGTGGGATCTTCCCAGACCGGGGCATGAAGCCGTGCCCCCTGCATCAGCAGGGAGACTCTCAACCACTGCGCCACCAGGGAAGCCCATCCAGTCACCTCTTTAATCACTGAATAGAAAATATGAACCACAAGACCAAAAAAAAAAAAAAACTTTAACATGAAAACAGAGATCAAATCAAACAGAAAAGGAAAAATAAAAGCAATTTGTAGTAAACAGAAAGTATTAAGAATAGAAGAAAATCTAGATTACTATCTTCAGAGAAATAAAAGAAGATATTTCATTCATTATAAGAACAAGATGCTACAAAAAAGGAATGCCAGAGAATAAGGAAACACTTCTAGAAATTAAAAATGATTAAATAAAAAATAAGTTAAAGCTGAAGAAATCTCCCACAGAGTAGAACAGGAGTATAATACAGAAAACGGATGAAAAGAGATAAGAAAATTAGGAGAATTAATCCAGAAGGTCTAACATCTATCAAAAGGAGTCCTAGGGCTTCCATGGTGGCGCAGTGGTTGAGAGTCCGCCTGCCGATGCAGGGGATGCGGGTTCGTGCCGCGGTCCAGGAAGATCCCACATGCCGCAGAGCGGCTGGGCCCGTGGGCCATGGCCGCTGAGCCTGAGCATCCGGAGCCTGTGCTCCGCAACAGGAGAGGCCACAGCAGTGAGAAGCCCGTGTACCGCAAAAAAAAAAAAAAAAAAAAAAAAAAAAAAAAAAAAAGAGTCCTAGAAAGAGAGAATGACAACAACAAAATGGTGAGGAGGAAATTATCAAAGAAATAATACAATAAAGTTTCTCAGAATGGAAGGGCATCAGTTTCAAGTTTGAAAGGGCTGAACAGCAAAATGAAAGAAAAAAGACCCATTCCAAGGCACACATCTTCACATTATTAAAATAGTATTGGTAAAGGGAAGATTCTAAAAAGGTTTCAGAAAATGAAAAACAGATCATGCACAAAGATTAAGAATCAGAATAACACAAGACTTCTTGACAGCAAAGGAAACAGGAGAATGGAGCAGCGCTTTTCAAATTCTGAAGGAAAATAATCTGCAATCTAGGATTCTAGACCCAGGCGAGCTATCAACCAAGTATCAGGGAGGTTTAAAGAAATTTCCAGACATGTAAGCTTTCTCAGGAAGCCACTGGCATAAGTGCTCCATCAAAATGCAGACATAAATCAGAAGGAATAAAGCATGAAAGCCCGGAAATAAAGGAATCCTATGCAGAAGAATGGTGAAGGGAATTCCTAGGATGAGAGTAAAGAGAAACTTGAATGAAAGCTGTACAACAGCCCAGGAGAGCAATTAGTTCACACTGAAGCAGGAAGAAAGACAGTTTTAAGAGGAAGTATACAAGAAGAAAATGGAACTGAGAGGTCACATGACCTGTTTGACTGTATTAAGTTTTCCAGCTATGGCACAGAGTCTGGGGCCGCATTGGTTACGTGAACATAGATAAGAAACAAATGAATAAACAACACAGAAAAGAACAAAAATGTGTACAAGAAAGGAAATGCAATACTCTACAAGATCCAGAGGTGACCATTTACATTTACCTTAATCGACTAAACCTTAAGAACAGATTTAATTTAAAAAATTGTGATAAAACTATAATGAGAGGGGAAATGTGTTCATGTGTGTAGGGAGGTAAGGGAATGGGGAGCGGGGCTGGTAAAAGAAAGCTAAAGCTTCATCATCCATGGCATGAAATCAATGCATATGTCAAGTTGAAAAATCAAGAAAAAGCAGTCTAAATATGACATTTTTAAGGAAACATGGAGGTAAATAGAAGAAATTATCTAAATTTTTAGATGGTAATATGCAGTTGAAATGTGTCTCCCCCACGCCCACCCCAACATAAGACATAACTGAAGTCCCAACTCCTAGTACCTCAGAATCTGACTTTATTTTGAAATAGGATTTTAAAAGAAGTAATCAAACTAAAATGTCATTAGGATAGGCCCTAATCCAATATGACTGGTGTCCTTATAAAAAGGGGAAATTTGGACACAGAGACAGAAACAAAGGAAAGATGATATGCAGCAAAGGAAACCATAAACAAAATGAAAAGACAATCCTTAGAATGGGAGAAAATATTTGCAAATGAAGCGACTGACAAGGGGTTAATCTCCAAAATACACAAACAGTTCATGCAGCTCTATATCAAAAAAATAAGCAACCCAATCAAAAAATGGGCAGATCTAAATAGATATTTTTCCAAAGAAGACATAAAGATGTCCAAAAAGCACATGAAAAGATGCTCAAATCGCTAATTATCAGAGAAATGTAAATCAAAACTAGAATGAGGTATTACCTCACATGGGTCAGAATGGCCATCAGCAAAAATTCCACAAACAGTAAACACTGGACAGGGTGTGGAGAAAAGGGAACCCTCTTACACTGTTGGTGGGAATGTGAATTGGAACAACAACTATGGAGAAGAGTATAGAGGTTCCTTAAAAAACTAAAAACAGTACTACCATATGATCCAGCAATCCCACTCCTGGGCATATATCTGGAGAAAACCATAATCCGAAAAGACACATACACCCCAATGTTCATTGCAGTACTATTATTTACAATAGCCAAGACATGGAAGCAACCTAAATGTCATCAACAGAGAAATGGATAAAGATGTGGTACGTATGTGCAATCAAATATTACTCAGCTATAAAAAAGAATGAAATAATGTCATTTGCAGCAACATGGATGGACCTAGAGATTATCATACTAAGTGAAGCAAGTCAGACAAAGACAAATATATGATATCACTCATATGTGGAATCTAATTTTCAAAAAAATGATACAAATGTACGTATTTACAAAACAGAAACAGACTTACAGGTATCCAAAACAAACTTATGGTTACCAAAGGGGAAATGTGGCAGGGAGGGATAAATCAGGAGCTTGGGATGAACATACACACACTACTTATATAAGATAGATAACCAACAAGGACATACTGTATAGCACAGGGAACTCTATTCAATATTCTGTGATAACCCGTAAGAGAAAATAATCTAAAAATGAATGAATATATGTATACGTATAACTGAGTAACTTTGCTGTACACCTGAAACTAACACAACATTGTAAATCAACTATACTCCAATAAAATTTTAGAAAAAGATGATATGAAGACACATAAGGAGAGAACCATGTGAAGATGGAAGATTGGGGTGATGCATCTATAGGCTAAGGAACAAAACTCGTGAGGCTACAGGAAGCTAGGAGACAGGTATGGAACAGGTCCTTCCCTAGCACCTTCAGGGGAGGCATGGCCCTATCAACATCTTGATTTTGGACTCTGGTGTTCAGAACTGTGAGACAATAAATTTCTGTCGTTTTAAGCCAACCAGTTTGTGGTATTTTGTTAAGGCAGCTCTAGGAAACTAATACAGGGATCCTCAAATATAAGAAGGTTAGAAACCAGTGGAACAATGGACAGAACATTCAATTGCTAACCAGAAGTACAGCATTTCCTATGAATTGTTGACACTAATTCAGTAAATCTTGGTACTCAGATTTCTCATTTTTATAAGGAGGAGCTGAGACTTGTTGACTTCTTAGACTATTTATTTCAGCAATTAAATTCAGTGATTCTAGGATAGTAATCTATTGTCCAGCTGGAGTTTTAAGAAAATTCACTACGCCAAGAGTTGTTTTGTTTATCCATACCAATCCTCTTACTACTGACACAGACATGCAGAGTAGTGAATAACTTAAGATAGTAAGTTAAGGAAATTTTTAATTAAAAGGAGGCCAATTCTCACCTTCCTTTTTAATTTTGAATAATGTAAGTACAGTATTTTTCTACTCTATTTTAACTAGTGGCTATGATGCTTCATGACACTAAATTAAGTTTATATTAACATATGTCACATTTTACTAAAGGAAACATTTTTCTTATCAGCAAGGCAAAATAGTTATCACATTCCTACATTGTTGGATGCCTAGCAGGATCTTGCTAGGCACTTACCTCTCCAAGTACTCTGCAAGAAGTTGTTCTGCTGCAGATGAATACATCCATTCACTTCCAACTTTCTTAGTATATCCAGGTACCTCCTCATTTTTTTTGTTGAATTTGAGATTCAAACCCACATTTGCTTTATGGTCTCCATGAGGGCTGAATTTAAACCACACACACACACACACACAAAAGTTTTAAAATTTTGTTCAAAGAATAAAAAGCTTTGCTTTCAATTTTTAGAAAAGTTTAGTCTTGATTGGTTTTCTACATTTTAGTTATCATGGTTATTTCCAAAGTAGCAGTAGTGGAAAAACTAGAGGAAAGGCTTCAAAACCCAAGTCAACAAAGCATACAAATAGATTATGTAATTGAGAGGAGAATGAAATAAGGAAATGTAGGGAAATATATAATTGAGATTCACACACACCATCTGATACCTTTTTTCAAGGTTCAATTTGTTAGCTGCTAAAAATAAGAACTGTCTTTCCAAACACCTAAAGCATGTGCCATTTAGATAAAAGATCACCATCAGAGGAATCTATGCATAATCTTTAAAGAAAATTCAGAGCAATTAATAAGGGAAAATAAATACTGAAATATTAACCATTTTATCTTTATTATTTAATTTTTTTCTGCCACTTTAAGTAAATTTCTCTAACATAAACTTACTTTCTCCTAGATCCTCTTCCAATAAAAATACTTCCTGTAAACCTTGAAACAAGGTATCCACTCACTCCAAGGCGACTGGCCAACACATATCCTGGGTTGTACTTTATAGAATATTTCTTTAAATATAAAAACAAAAAGGTCAATTATGGAAACACAAAGCATTAAAGCAGCATTTCTTTACCTTTAAAATCTGGAGATAAGACATCACTAACATTTTGGATTGTGGCAATGTAAGGATTCTCAAAAGTAAGTGACCTATTACCCCCCACCCTGCTTTTTGTTAAAGGATTTATAGGCAGAATATTTCTGCTCCTCTCTCTCCTTAAAGAACAGAATTCCCAAGGATGAATGAAAGGGGGAGGAAACATACAGTTTGTGAAACTGCCTCAAGAAATAAACTCTACAGTAAGTATTAAATGGCAAACTCTGTAGGCGAGAACGATTTTTAAAAAATTAATTTTCATGTTCTAAGAAGGACCTGGTAAAATACCTGGGAAAAATTGAGGTCTTGATAATTATTACATTGAATTAAAACATGAGTATGTCATCAAAATAGTTGCTACTGAGCAAAACTGAGTGTCCTTCATATATAGATATAAGTAATATTTGTTTCCCCAAATCATTTATCATATGAAAATAAGTATGAATAGGCTCATAATTAATACATTGTTAATATAATTCAGTCAATGAAATGTAACCTTTATTTGTGTACTTATGGGAAGAAACTATGAAGACAGTCAAATTAAAAAAAAAATTACCAGATCATACAATTTTTAACCAGGAAGTAAATTACTCACAAATCCAGTACCAACTATGGTAAGCTACCATATACTCCTAACATTATGTATGTAATAATAATAATACATACTTATCTTAAATGGATTTCATATACTATGTTCATGTAAATGAATATATAAATATAATAAATATACTATATTTAATAAATTATACAAATATTTTATATTCTTATTTCATGGGAATGTAAGGATTTTTATCATCAGCAAAGCAAAATTTACAGAGAATGGTAAGGAATTATTTTCCACGATTATTTTTTTAATGATCATGTCTACAATGACCCCTAAATGGATAAATTTTTTTAGTCACCTGGTACATAAAGTCACTATTAAAATACATTAATATGCTAGTAAAGAATGCAACACAATCAAAAATATTATCAGATATAGAAATAATTTCAGAATATAAAGGAAGAATTAAGGCAATAGTTCTCTATCACAGGTAGTACCACTTTTCTAATAAGTATCTGAAAATGTGTTGAGGCATATTCAGTTACAATAATTGACACAGGTTAAGAACACTTAGTGTCCAGGCACCAAGATGCCAATTGTCTTGCCATATACAGGGCAGTCCTATTTAATACACAGTAGTCCTGCTCAAAATACAATTAGTACTCCTTTTGAAAAATATTGGATTATGGTATAGTTAAAGTTAATTAAATCACCACAAATATCCTAGAAATTATAAAATAAAAAGTAGAGAAAGAAGGCTTGAGTAAAAGATAAAGAAAATATGTAAAGAGAAAGAAAGTATACTGGAGAAGGCATGCCTAGCAACACTGTACCCTTAGAATTGGGTAGGCTCTGTCAGATCTAAAAAAAGCCAGGGATGAAGCAACAAGTTCTTCTGCCTCCACTGACTCCCAAACAGAGTTCCAGCTTCTTCATCTAAAGGGCCACTCTCCTGATTTCCTGACTATGCCTTCTGAATTATTCCTCCAAAAGAGACCTGATGGCAAGATTTTAGGGACTTCTCTGCTTTCCATAAAGGTTCCTCACGGGTATGCTGATGCCTAATGCCTTAAACGCATTTCACAGGAAATGAAGTTTTAGATTTTTACTACTAGCAAAAATAAAATATAAGTAGCAATGGCTGGCTGAATGTGAATTAATTTCAGTCAAGTTAATTATCTAATCAATCAATAAAAACAAATGATAGATATCGGGATTATCCCCTTACTTTAGCAGAGAAAAATAAAAGGGTGCCATGAACTTAAGTGCAGTTTCCCAATTTTCTCTAGGGACTGTTCATCTTTAGCTGAGTAGAGACATATAACCTTTGCAAGAAGGTCATTTGTTACTTGTAACTAAAAATGCAGACCTTGATTAATTACGAAAGGTTTAAAAAAACCCAAGATTATTCCCAGAGGGTATGCTAATCAATGTGCCACTGGGAATTCCCTGGCGGTCCACTGGTTAGGACTCCGGGCTCTCACTCCTGAGGGCCTGGGTTCAATCCTTGGTCATGGAACTAAGATCCCACAAGCCACACTACCAACAACCATTAACAACAACCATTATAGATTAATAGTGGGATCTCAGCAGTTTTTCCCCCAAAGATTTGCATGAAGTTTTGAGCACAGATTCCACTTATTTTTAACTAATACTAGATACAACTGTGAGAGAATTTAATCAGTGTTAAATAAAATATTTGCAATAATTCAAAGGAGGTACCAAAAATATCTTTCTAACATTTTTAAAGGTAATCAATTCTAAATTAAATCACACGGACTATAGTACTCACATGCTGGTTTTGTATTAAAGCATCAAGATTGGGTTCACATGGAATACTGAAAATCACACGAATCCTGCCTTCTGTAATCACATCCCCTGAATCCTGAACCTTGGAGGGAAAAAAAAAGAAAAAAATCACAGTATGTTTTAGTCTCTTTCACTACATTTTATTTACTTGTTTTTCTACTTATTTGAGTAGTGTTTAGTATTTCTGAAATACAGTAACACAATAAAAGTAGATAGTGGACATTTTCTTCGAATTTGTAAGTGGATGTGCTTATAAATTTGAGTCATTGTACCTTGCTTTAACCAGTTGTTAACCAGCCTTTTAAAAAAAATTAACTTTAATTTGCAAATAACTTCAAACTACCAAAAAGTTGCAAAAATAAAACAAGTCAAAGAACATTTACCCAGATTCACCTATTATCGACATTTAACTCCATTTAACATTTGTGCTCTATGTGTGTATTTACATACACATAATTATTTTTTGAAACTTTCTGAGGGTATATTATATATATCATGTCCATTATCCCTAAATATTTTGGTGCATATTTCCTAAGAAGAGGATATTTTATTATATTACCACAGTACAGTTATTAAATACATAAATTTACAACACAATACTTTTATCTAATCCACTGTCCATACACCAGTTTTGTCAGTTGACCTAAAAGTGACCTATATTTATAGAAAACTCTTTACTCCCTCTACTACAGGATCAGGCTAGGATCAGATATTGCATTTAGTTGTCATATCTCTTTAGCCTCTTTTAATATATCCAGAGCCTTTGTCTTTCATACACTGACATTTTGAAGAATACAGTTCATTCCTCCCTCTCTACCCTGACTTTTTTTTTTTTTTTTTTTTTTTTTTTTTTGCGATATGCGGGCCTCTCACTGTTGTGGCCTCTCTCATTGAGGAGCACAGGCTCCGGACGCGCAGGCCCAGCGGCCATAGCTCACGGGCCCAGCCGCTCCGCAGCACGTGGGATCCTCCCGGACCGGGGCACGAACCCATGTCCCCTGCATTGGCAAGCAGACTCTCAACCACTGCGCCACCAGGGAAGCCCCCTACCCTGACTTTTTAAAAACATTTCTACATTTGGGATTTGTCTAGTGTTTCTCGTGATTAGGTTAATATTACATATTCTCAGCCAGAATAGTGCACAGAGGATGTGTCCTTTGTAGAGTACCCCATCTGGAGGTACATGATGTTCATCTGTTCCTCACTATTTTTTAATTTTGATCACACAATCAAGATGTTGCTCAATTTCTTTACTGTACAGTTATAGTTTTTTGTTTTCCTTGCAACTAAATAAACAATCTGTGGGGAGACACTTTCTAAAACCATGAAAATATCTTGCTCCTGATCAAAAATTCCCCTTAGATTTAGCTTCCAATGATGATTGTTGCCTGATTCAATCTGAATCATTATGCTTGTTAAATGATGGTTTTCCAACTCCCTCATTCCCTCCACAATTATCCCTGACATGATAATATAGGCAAAAGTCTTTCCTTTCTCCATTTATTTACCTATTTATTATCACTATGGAATCATGCATTCCTATTCCCCGCCCCTGATGGTTTATAATTCAATATGTACTCAATTACTTTGGTACTTAAACAGTCCCAGATTTGGCCGGTAGGAGCCTCTTCAACCTGGTACCTGTGTACCACATATGCTCACATCATTCTTGTGAGTACTTCCTTGCTTTCCCGCATAACTAGTAGTTCTAGGCTCATCGTGTACTTATTCTGCCTCAGCCCTGTAATCAGCCATTTCTCTGAGAAGGCCAGTTCCTTTTTGTGGGATACGGTGTTAGAGATCAAGATCAGAGTGTTACATGCTACCAGGGTATCTTTGCTTCCAATCCTTATGAGCAAATAGGGCTAGAAAATATATGTACGTATAGGCACATATGCATTCATATTATCTACAAACATACATAAATATACCCATATACATGTGCCTATATACATACACATACACACGTATAAAGTATTTTAGCAATCATGAGTTCACATTAATACCTCCAATTCTAATCTGTTCCCACAGGTCCTTTCTTGCATTCTCCTGTTCTATACTTACAAGTACCTTTTCCCATGTGAGAGCTGGAGTTCCCCAAAACATCAACACATTTATCAATTCATCAACCCAATAATACATTGAAAATAATTTCAGAATTGCTTCATCCGTACTACAATAAATAAACCTATGAAAAAAGAGATTAGAATCTGAATTCTTCTTCCACCACCTCCTGATCTCAGTGTGCTCAACACTAAAGATATATAGCCAAATATTGTGTTTATAAATTAGATGAATGAACTCTTTCTTTTTTCCCCCTTCAGTATTACATTTTATTTTATGCCTAAATGAAGAGAAGTTAAATAACTGTATTAACTTGAAACCATAAAGAAATTTAATAGTAATAATAACAGGTACTAACTTCTCCAGTGCATCCATAATAGGGTGTTCCCAGCATAAAGACCATACTTCTAGGAGGAAACAAGTCATCCAATGTTTTAATATTGGAGAAACGGGAGTCAAAAGCTCGGATGTCCTATGTATAATGAAATATAAAAGTGAATCGTTACAGTCAAAATTTCTATAGACTGCATATCAAGATTTTTTCCTATGGGATTATGACTATGCTGTCTACAAATGTCAAATGTAAAGATTTTCTACATAACAATACCAGAATCTAAAATTTATTATCTCCTTATATGCCAGACACTCTTCTAGGTACTTTACATATTTATTAGTTCATTTCATCCTGAAGACAACCCTCTGTGGCAGAGACCATTACTAGCCCCACTTTATAGATGAGGAAACTAAAGCACAGAAAGGTGATCTTGCCCAAGGTCATATGGCTAAGAAGTCAACTCAGTCAGTACTCTTAATCACTATGCTATACTGCTTCCCCCAAATTACATGATCACTACATGCATTTAAAAAAATTTGCCCCCTTACAACATCTAAGATCACAAACACAAAAGCAAATGCTTTTTGTATTTACTAATTTATTTAAAGCAAACTTTTTGTGAGAATAATAAATAAATACAAAAGAAAAGTTTCCTAACCATACACAGAATGAGTGTCTGAGCGTGTTATACTCCTTTTAAACA
Organism: Stenella coeruleoalba; assembly: GCF_951394435.1. Classification (NCBI taxonomy): domain Eukaryota; kingdom Metazoa; phylum Chordata; class Mammalia; order Artiodactyla; family Delphinidae; genus Stenella; species Stenella coeruleoalba. Next base: position 25,095,539 of record NC_137150.1, on the reverse strand, counting down.
CTACAGTATTTTGCAAATTACATTAAATAATAATATCTATTATATATTGCTGCATATTAATATGATATAGTGTTTTCTTTATACAGTGTGCAACAGTGTACATTAAGATAGAATTGAGACCTGAAGGAGACTTACTTGGACAATAGTTTGATAAACAAATGGAAGAACTTGTTTTGACCACTGTTTCTCTAGACGGACTTCACCATTTTGATTTACTTGGTATTTACGACCTGTGAGTAACTGACCATATACAACTGCAGATGTTTCATTTATTATTATTCCTTTTCTTCTCAGGTAGCTCAAAGAAAAAATAAAAAATAAATATAGATGTGTATGAGTGTGCATATATTCTAAGATGATAATCATCATTCAAACTACCAACTCATAATCAAATGCTTAAATAAACTTTAAATAAATATGCTAGCAGTTCTGAGTACCTAACTTAAGACTTTTTGCATTATCCTGTGGCTACCTTTCCCAAAGTCTGTAAGATTAAATAAGAACTCATAGAGTTGTAAGAAACTCCTGTGTTTCATACCCACTAGGCTGGCTATAACAAAAAACTGAAAACAAGAAGCGCTGTGGGACTTCCCTGGTGGCGCAGTGGTTAAGAATCAGCCTGCCAGTGCTGGGGACACGGGTTTAAGCCCTGGTCTGGGAAGATCCCACATGCTGTGGAGCAACTAAGCCCATGTGCCACAACTACTGAGCCTGCGCTCTAGAGCCCGTGAGCCACAACTATTGAGCCCGTGTGCCACAACTACTGAAGCCTGTGCGCCTAGAGCCCGTGCTCTGCACCAAGAGAAGCCACCACAATGAGAAGCCCGTGCACTGCAATGAAGAGTGGCCTCCACTCGCCACAACTAGAGAAAGCCCACATATAGCAACAAAGACCCAATGCAGCCAAAAAAAAAAAAAAAAGAAAAGTGTTGGAAAGGATGTGGAGAGACTGGAACACTTGTATACTGCTGATGGGAATGTAAAACAGTGCAGCCACTGTGGAAAACAGTTTCACAGTTCCTCAGAAAGTTAAACAGAGAACTGCCAAACAGCCTGGCAATTCCACTCCTAAGTATGTAACCAAAGAACTGGAAACAAGTAATCAAACAAATATTTATAGACCTATGCTCATAACAGCACTATTCACAATAGCAAAAAGGTGGAAAGAAGCCATATGTCCAACAGATGAATGCACGAACAAAAGGTGGTATATCCATACAATGAAATATTTGGCCATAAAAAGAAGTAAGTATTGACATATACTACAATATGTATGAACCCCCTAAACATGCTAAGTAAAAGAAGCCAGACACAAAAGGTCACATATTATGTGACTCTATTTATATGAAACATCCAGAATAGGTAAATCCAGAAAGAGAAAATAGAGATTGACAGGGAGGGGCATTCAGTGAGCCTTTTCAGTCTAAAGTAGGGGTTGGCAAACTATGGTAACGGGCTAAATCCAGACTGCCTCCTATTCTTATAAATAAAATTTACTGGAACACAGTCAATCATTTATTTAATATCTATGGCTGCTTTTGTGATATAACAACAGAGTTGAGAAGTTGTGACAAAAACTGTAAAGTCTACAAAGCCTAAAGTATTTAGTATTTGGCCTTTACAGAAAAAGTGTGCTGATTCCTGATATGAAGATGCAATCATTCTTCACCTGAGGGATATTTTCTTGTCTCCTTTCCATTTCCTCTTTCTAGAACTCCTCTCAGCTACATATCAGAAATTCTGACTATACTATTTTCATCTCTTTGTGTACTATGTGCTGAAGAAATTCCTTAGCTTGATCTTTTAGCCCACTGATTCACTTTTCAGTATGCCCATATTACTATTCAGACCATCTACTGAGCTCATTATAGAAATCATAATTTTATTTTCGTATATGTGTTTATACAAAAATATATGTATTATATAATATACACTATATATAGTTAAATAACATTATTATATATACATATATTTTATATAGCTAAATTAAAATTATGGTGAAAAAACCAGATATGTTCCCTACCCTTATGGAGCCTACTATCTATGAAAAGAGTCTTAAAGTAACCACATTCATAAATTTATTATTATGATTCTATTTATATGCGATAAAAGAAAATTCAGAATGATGTGAGCTATGACAGGGGTATCTAACTTACACTATTGGGAGGCCAAAAATGCTCTTCTCCCCCTGACAGCTGTGTTCATCTCCTTTTATGTTGGATAGCTTTTCATGGTCTTTTTACATATTTCCTGTTTAATCATCTTTGAATAAGGATATTATGGCCTGTATTAGCTCCTATAATTGTAGAAGAGGTGTCTCCTTGAGTTCCCATTTATCAATGGATGCTACTACAGTATGAACAGGAGGGCTGACTGATATACATTTATAACACCATTTCACGTGCCACTGCCAGTTTCTATTATTCTGTTTTGGTTTAGGGAATTCTAGTGTTTGGATGAAAAAGGAGAGGTACTGTTAGGGTGGGATCATGGGACACAAAGCACCCTGAAAATTAGCATTCCAAGGAGGGTTAGCTTCTTCTTTACTTAGCTGGTATAGACCTTGCATTTCTGAATTCAGAGCATAAGGGACTTGGGTGTAGGGAGGAGGGGAGTAGGGAGGAGGGAAGGGTGAAGAACAAAGGAGAGTATGCCCTCCTATTTTTATTAGTTACATGTGGCCAAGAAATTCAGTGGCCTTATGGTTAGTGAAATTAACTCTCAAATTCAGGCAACTTATGAACTGTGTATTCCTAGTGTAAGTGATTATGTCTTTTCTTTTTTTTTTGTACATCATGAAGTATTTTAGTGACAAACTGGGCAAGGCTCTAACTGCTGCTAACCAGATTTTATTTTAAATTAGAACTCATTACTTTTTTAGACCATAAAATGAAGATGCAGTCAGTATTCAGAGTAATCACACTAAGTGGAAAATAAGTTAAAAAATAAGTACATTAGACCACCACATTCTAGTTCAATGACATTAAATACTATTTATGACACTCACTATTCTGAAATTCCTTGTACTTCTTTTGTCCAGTTAGATTGTTCTTTGTCTCCAAGATGGACCACTTTAGAGGGTGGTGCAGTTCTTCCCAAATAAAGCTTCTGTGTTCCTGCAGGTTCTTCCAAGTAAAACCTTAAAAATTAAAATTATATTACCCACAAATTTGTGGTTTAATATAGAGTTCTAGTAGTGTGAGTCTTCAAAGTGAAAAGATTTCTACATGGTATAATGGTAAAAACCCAAAAAACAAAAAGCCTCCTTTTTAAAAACTGTAATATGAATTTCAGAACAAACACTTGTAAAAAATTTTAATCAAAATTTAAAACAAATTATTATTCTTTCTCTATAAGAAATTAAACTAAATACATAATAAAAATATAAAATTTTAAAGAATTAATACTCTCAAATTCAATAAAGTAGTTTTTTTTTTTTTTTTTTTTGAGGTACGCGGGCCTCTCACTGTTGTGGCCTCTCCCGTTGAGGAGCACAGGCTCCGGACGCGCAGGCTCAGCGGCCATGGCTCACAGGCCTAGCCGCTCCGCGGCATGTGGGATCTTCCCGGACCGAGGCACGAACCCGTGTCCCCTGCATCGGCAGGTGGACTCTCAAGCACTGCGCCACCAGGGAAGCCCCAATAAAGTAGTTTTGCTAAAAAAGTTTAACTTGATTCTAATCAAGCCACTATACCTAACTCCCAGTTTCACAGGAAACATGTGGGATGGAGGACCAACTTAAATGACACTAAGAGGAAACAACTAGGTAAATTCAGAATTCTAAAAAATAACTGGCTTGGACTTTAAGAAAAAAGGCAGGGAAGTAAGTTTAGCCAGGTCCTAGGATATAAAATCAACATACAGAAATCAATTACATTTCTATATACTGGCTGGGGAAACTGAAATTGAAAACATAATACTATCTATAGTTGCTCCAAAAAGTTTTAAATACTTAGGTAGGTATAAATCTAACAAAACATATACAGGTTCAGTATGCTGAGGAAACAAAATAGTGATAAAAGAAATCAAAGATTAAAATAAATGGAGAGATAAATGGAGCTTCATTTATCCATTTGGATCAGAAGACTCAACATAGTAAAGATGTCAAATCTCCACAAATTATAAGTTTAGTACAATTCCTATCAAAATTTCTCAAAAATTTTTATAAATATAAAAAAAATTATTCTAAACTATATATAGAAAGGCAAAGGACCAAAAATAGTTAAAACAATTTTGAAAAAAAAAAAAAGTAAGGAATCGCTCTACCTAAGGTTAAGACTTACTACATAGCTACAGTAACAAGACAATGTGGTGTAGGCATAAAAATAGACATAGAGGCAAATGCAACAACACAGAGAACCCACAAGTAGACCCATACAAATATGCTCAACTTATTTTTGACATAGGTGTAAAAGCAAACTAATGGAGGAAGGAGAGTTTTTTCAACAAATAGTACTCGAGTTAATTCAATATTCATAGGTAAACATATGAAACTTGACCCAAACCTCATACCTTATATAAAAATTAATTCAAAATGGATCATGGATTTAAATGTAAAAGGAGAAGGTAAAACTATAAAACTTTTTGGAGAAAATCTTCTTTGGGACCTAGGGCTAGGTCAAGAGTTCTTAGACCAAAAGCACGATCCATAAAACTAAAAACTGATAACTGGACTTCATCAAAAAGGCAGGGGAACCGAATTTTGATGATAAAAAAAGAATGTTCAATACCAGTTCATACTGGTACTGACTTCTCATCTACAAAATTACGCAACAAAACACAACTGAGATACGTTTGCAGAGACCTAAGGAAAAAGGATTAGGCCTCTAACTCTAAACCTATGCATGAGAAAAACAACCAAAAAAACCTTTTGGATATGTAATAACTCAGAAAACATTAACATCCTCACATTTTCTCCGAAAAAAAAATTACTTTAGAAAGTTCTAGACATGAAAAATAACAAAAGAACAAGATATCAGACCAAGTAAAAGATGACAAAGAATAGCTTGTCTAAATAATCACTGATAAAATGATTGTGAACTTGAATAAAATGTTAAGAAATTATTTTTAGAATAGAAGATACGTGTTTTTTAATATATTATTTAAATGAAACCTGGGAAAGGCATGGAAAAGGTAAGGTTACATATGCTATTTATTCTTGTCAGAAAGAAATATATTTGCTAATTTATATAATGATAACTGGTAGAAAAGAATTAGGATATAGAACCTCCAAGCTATTGAAAGGAAAAGAAGGCAAAAGGGAAAAAATAATATATGCATCTAAAATATGCATCTCAACATTATAAAGCAACTATACTCCAATAAAATTTAATTTAAAAAATAAAATAAAATACTAATAAAAAATATGCATCTCAAGGTATGTACAATAAACTGTCAATAGTGGTTGAACCTGGAGTGGTATGATTAGAGGACTTTCATTTTCACTATAGAGTGTAAATATTTTACAAATATTATATCAGTTAAAATGTATGAATAAAAGCCAACAAATAGCAAAGCACATATAAACTTTAAAAATTATAAATAAAATCTTACTTAGTTTCTCCATCTGATACACCAACAACTCTAGCTTCTTCAAGATGAGGCCAATTAACAAAGAGAGACTTCCCAAGCACTGATGAAGCTATATTTTCTACACTCTTAAAAGCAAAAACAGAAAAGTTCATTCATGTTTTAGGTCCAAGAGAGAATTTTACAGAGACAAAATTAAATAATTAAAACTGGCTTGTGTTTATAACAGTGTACTTAAAATCTATAAAAACCATGCCTTAATAATTAAAACAGATATAAAATATTATTTGATGGCTCAGGCCAATTATTCCCTATTAGTAACTGCTCTTCTCAGCTTTATTCCCACTTAAATATTCCATCCACTTGAATTCAATTTTTAAAATTTCTCTTCTCTAAGTTGTGCCTTTATTGCCAACTACTCTCTGTCTTTCTAGTACATTTTCCAGGATTCCTGTTCTTTTAGATTTTTTCCCTTTCCTTTAAGTTTATTTATTTTTATTTAAAAATTTTTTTTGGCCATGTCATGCGGCATGCAGGATCTTAGTTCCCTGACCAGGGATTGAACCCTAGCCCCCTGCAGTGGAAGCGTGGAGTCTTAACCACTGGACCACCAGAGAAGTCTTCCTTCTTAAAAAAAATTTTTTTTTCAGTTGTTTTTACTTATCTGCCTTTCTTTATTCTTTAATTTATTATGAATCTGTATAAGCTTACCAACTTTACCTTCCCCTCTGCCAATCTCTTCTTATTAGAAGGGAACTATGACCAACTTAAAAGTAATTTTCTGCAGTATAAACATCTCAACACTAGGAAGCTTGCCTCCTCATTTGTTCAGCAGCACTGGCAGTTATTAGTGAAGGATGGCCCACTGATTTTAATCCTAAATGAAATTACTTGGCGAGAAAACAGGTTTCAGTAAAATCAAACAGAAGAACACTGACCTATAATGTGAGTATTACTGTTCACAATAGCAGCCAACATTAGTAGAAATAATGTTCAGCAAGAAACCTAGGTTCTTAGTTCTGCTGCTAACTAGCTGAGTGAATGTCCCTTTCCCAATCTCCATTTAAGTTTTTTAATTTGTAAAATTAATGAGCTGGATTAGCTGCCTCACAAAATTCCATCCAGTTGTAAAATTCTATGATTCTATTATTCTCATGATTATCAGCTTATTTTTCTCATGGAAACTGAGAAAAGTGAAAAGAACAGCATAGATGTCTAGAAAAGGGCTATTATTATTTCATATCAAATAATCAGATAGCATAAAACAGAATCTAAAATATGTAATTCATTTCAGTTTGTGGTTGGTATAATTAAATAGAACACTAGACTTATTTCAAGTTAGAAACTATGGGTCCAAAATTGGGTTCTGCCTCTCTTCAGCTATGGACTCTTAGGCAAATCCTTTAATCCCACTGAGTCTCAGTTTTCTTTTATGAGAAGAAGTTATAACATCTACCTCACAATATTTATTTAAGGATAAAATAATATACACAAAAGCTTTTTTAAACTATAAAACACTGCACAGTTGGCCCTCTGTATCCATGGGTTCCACATCTGCAGATTAAACCAACTACTGATGGAGAATATTTAAAAAAACAGAAAGAAAAAACTCCAGAAAGTTTCAACAAATGCTGGCAACTATTTACATAGCATTTACATTGTATTTACAATTATTTATATTGTATTAAGTATTATAAGTAAAAGAGATGATCTAAAGTATAAGGCAGGATGTGTGTAGGTCATATGCAAATATTACACCATTTTATATAAGAGACTTGAGCATCCACAGATTTTGGTATCAGTGGGGAGTCCTGGAACCAATGTCCCATGGATACTGAGGGACAACTGTATAAATATTCTGTATGAAATAATACCTTAAGTACAAATTCTTAAAAGGAAACATTATTATTATTATTACTGTTGGTCAGACAACAACTTTGTGGTAGAAACTGAAGTTGAAATATAAATTTTGATTCACATTTTTTCTTTTCATTATGCTTAATCATTATTAGCAAATACTTCTTTAACAAATAGAGATGACTATTTTTAGACTTTTGGGGGTAACCTTTTATTTTATTTACTATATTTAGACATCTCTTACAGTGAACACATAAAAGAATGACTATTCTGATAAATAAAACAAGTTTCAACATTAGAACTAGGCTCCCTTAATTATCCTTTTCCCTTCTTTCCTAGATTAATCCTTTCCCCGTAAGCCCTAGAGGCAATCCACTTCACATCCTTTCCCTCTACAGTGCCTTTAAGACCTCCTTTCTTCTTGAGCTCTACCTCTCTTCTTTTGTACGGATTTGCTAAATGAGCTGCCTCTTCTTTACCTACAGTTATGTTTCTAGCCCTCTTTTCAATGATAAACTTCTTAACCAAGGGCTTAAGACTTGCTACCTCGACTTCCCACCTAACGAGTCCCGGATTAGTACTTAGGAATTGGACTTCTGCCTCCAACAACTTATGGGAATGGAATCCTCAAAGTCCAGTAATGATGCCCAAAGGACAAACTCACAGACCTTATTTTAGTTTTCACTCATCTTGAACTGTATGTACCATCTACTCCATGCTTCTGTGACACTACTAAACATGGGAATTATTCTCTTTCTTCTCTGAACACTATGTAACTTTTACTGGTTCCTTTTCCACCCTTTCCACCCATGGGTACTTCCTCATGCTGGGGCCTTGAACCCTGAGAATCCCCTTTCTTCAAGGAAATGAGCCCCGAGGCCCCAGCCATTACTTCCTTGCCAACGCCCTACATATCCCTATTGCTTTACAAGCTCTAGCTCCAGGTATTCAACTGTGTATAAGTTGCCTTTCTTTTTTAATTAATTAATTAAATTTATTTTTTCATTTATTTTTTTCGGTACGCGGGCCTCTCACTTTTGTGGCCTCTCCCGTTGCGGAGCACAGGCTCCGGACGCTCAGCGGCCATGGCTCACGGGCCCAGCCGCTCCGCGGCATGTGGGATCTTCCCGGACCGGGGCACGAACCTGCGTCCCCTGCATCGGCAGGCGGACTCTCAACCACTGCCCCACCAGGGAAGCCCATAAGTTGCCTTTCTTGACTGAAGTTTTTCATCTGAACCACAGAACACAAAAAACAATTTGACTATGTATTTCCCCAATTCTTCCAAGGATGGTACATAACTAGTACCATTCTAAATGCACAAAAGGTAAATTAATCTATTATAAACGAACGGATGACTTAGGGCAAGAGGGCTTAAAACTCTTGTGGAACTCTGTTGAGAAAGGCTGAAAGGGCGGCTCCAGTTAAATGTCCTAGCACCAACTTGAAATTCTATTACTGATAATTAATCCCCTCAAGCCAGTGCCTCTCCCATTTTAACTTCTTTATTCCAATAAACAGTAATTGTTTTTCAGTTAATTAGTCTGATATCTAAGAGTGATTCATATTTAATATTTTCTTTTTCTTTTCATCCCCTATTTTTGAACAAATGATGAAACTTGTGAATTTTATTTAGTCCTTCCTGTTCATCTAGATCTATTACCACTTCCACAGTTTATGTCCTTATTGTCTAAGGCTTCTATAACCACAACCTCAACTTGCAGGCTTTTCCATTTTCTTCCATTTTTTTGTATGCACTTTAGTCTACTATATTGCCACCAAATTAATCTTTATGAAAATACCAATTTCAAGATAACAGTCATGAAAAATAAGTCCAAACTCCTTAGCCTGGTATTCAAGGTCCTCCATAATCTGGCCTCAATCTGTTTTTTCAACCTTATTGTCTATTATTTCCCAATATAAGTCCTCTGATTCAGTCAGGTTTATCTATTCCTTCTCCTCAAATACATCACATTTACTCTAAAAAAAGAAAAAGTATTAAAAAAAATTCAGACCTATAAAAAGGTTAAAAAAATAAGATAATGTATCACATTTATTTTTTACTATAACTCCCAGCTCATGTTATTCTTTTCAACTGGAATACCTTTCCCCTCCTTTTTCCTCTTTGTGATAATCTTTCTTTTAGCACCCAGCTCAAGCTTATTTTCATTTACAGATCTGTACTTAATCTTTAGCTCACACAGCTCATCTCCTCTTCAAATTCCTACAGCATTTTTTTTGCTCATTATGTCACAATTATATATGTCCTTTAATTTGTGTAAATGTTTCTTTACTTTACCCTTATTTCCTGTGAACTTCTGGAGTTACTACATGTTATACCACTTTGGAAAACACGTTGCAGCTAAAACAGTTTTATGCATAATAAGCACCTAAGAAATATATAATGAAGAAAATACTTACAAGTTCATCTGATTCTGCATTCACTAATATTTCCAACATCATGTTTTCTCCACGACTGCTTTGCTGGAATACTTGAACCCCACTTTTCTTCAAAAAAAACTTTAAAAGAAGTCATAGAATTTAATTTTAATTTTTTCTCCATTATCACTTCACATTCAATAAAGTGAAAAAATTTTATGAAAATAAATAGCCACTGACTTTGTGTTTGATGTGTTTCAAAGTAGGAAATCCACAGAAATATAATGCCTTTTGGTCAACCCTGGTTATTTTGTTTTTGCTTATGTCTACACGCCAAGCATCTAATGATATTATTCTATACCTAGAAAATAAATGGAGGCATTTAATTTAAAATTCATACATTGCAAGCAATCACAGGTTTTCAGCATTCCCTTCAGTATTTTGCCAGAGTCCTTCTTGCTTTTAACAGGAGAATTAACAATTCGTCCTTTAAGAGAAAGAAAATATAGAGCAGCAGATTCTTCGTTGGTATTGATCCAGACACAACCATGCCTGTAAGATACTGAGTGGACGTCCTCCCCATTAATTTAAAATATATATATATTAAAAAAATAATATATATAAAATATATAAATTATATATGTATATATACATGATTTTTATACTAAAGGAACATACAAAATATACTACAAATCTCTATATCCTCCATGTTCCAAAACCCAGAATGGAAAATAAACATTTTATAATGTCTATTTCATCTTTCTCTTTGTTTTAACAAAAGGAAAAATCATAACTGAGAAACGTTTATCTGCAACACGACTGCCATCTAGATATTATTTGCAGAGAAGATGAGAGAAGAGAAAAAACAAGGAAGACATCTTAATGAAGAAGAGAAAGTAGAAATAGGTTTGAGGCAAGAAACAGAGGAGCTATTTTTTTTTTTTTTTTTGCAGTACGCGGGCCTCTCACTGTTGTGGCCTCTCCTGTTGCGGAGCACAGGCTCCGGACGCACAGGCTCAGCGGCCATGGCTCACGGGCCCAGCCGCTCTGCGGCATGTGGGATCTTCCCAGACCGGAGCACGAACCCGTGTCCCCTGCATTGGCAGGCGGACTCTCAACCACTGCACCACCAGGGAAGCCCCCAGAGGAGCTCTTTTATTTCTTGTTCTCCTTCTTTCCAGTTGGGGGGTTGGGGAGTATAAGAGGTAAAGCCATAGCATGTCAAATAATGCTGAGAGCAGACACTGGCAATGGAAACAAAAATTCATAGAACTTCTTGAGGGAGAGAACAGATATATACAGGGGCAGGACAACTTTAACAGAAGACGAAAACAGAGAAGCAGAATTGGACCAAAACAGAGAACTATAGAAACAACTGTGAGAGAGAGAGAGAGAAAGAGAGAGATGCTATGATTCTTGGCAAGTTGCATGTAATTCATTATCAATTGACTACAACTGTCATAAATTATTTGTTAATTCTCCAAGTAGATATTCAAAAGCTTGCTTTTTTTTTTTTTTTTGAGCTCTCTGTTGTTGAAAAATTACCAAACAACATTACCTGGCGCAGCATCGTCCTATGGCAGGGAACTTTTCTGGCCATGGAGAGGGGTACGTGAACTCTGTCTCGCTATCATACCAGCACATTAGGCACTCACTATGTTGGTTTCTTTTCCTCTCTTCTTTTTTCAGGGAGTGGTTGCATGTCTCCATGGCTTCCAACAATCGCTTCTGAATATAAAGATTGGAGAGAGGGGTTAAAAATACAAAAAGTCTGTAATCTCAACATACAGAATAAATATTTTCCCTAGGAATACAGAATTACTATTTGTGTTCTTGAAAAACAAAAATCTTAACTAATACAATTCTTTTCCATTTCATTAAATGAAAAACAGATGTGCTATTCTTGTTTCAAAGGGCCCTAGAATATTGCTTGTCACTACAAATTCCTCTGAAACTATCACTCTAACAGCAATCACTAACGTGTGGATAAAATCAGCAGAAAATCAAAATTTAAATATGAATTGATCGTAATTATAATTTATCTTAATTCACTGCTCATTGATCTCTTACTTTACAAATTGTACAATGGTATAGGTATGTTCATCTTTCCAATTATCTTTTGTATTTAACATAATTCCAATCAAATCACAATGGTTTAAAATACTTCTTTTTAAAGGACAAAATGATGTTAGTGTTCATATTGGAAGGATGAATGTGTGAGCTGCACAAAGTTACCAGGAACTTGTCTTACCAGATCCTATCACTTTTTATAAAACTACCTGTAAGCAAAACATTTAAGTATTGACACCACAAGAGACCCACAGACCAGAAGAACAAAACAGAGTTCAAAAACAAATCCAAATCTACGTCAAACATGGTATTTCAGATATTTAAATAACGCTTTTGTCATAACTAGCCATCCAGCTAGGAGAGAAAGCACATATATTTTCCAATATCATACCGTATACAAAAGCAAGTGTCAGAGTAATGAGACAACAAAAATAATGGGAAAAAATCTAGGAGATTATTGATAATTTGGAGTGAAAAACTCTTAAATAAGGCAGGAAAAAGCTGAACAGCTTTAAGGAAAAAGACATTTTTCAAGTAAAAGAAAATGTATGTGATAAAAGATGTCACAAAAAAATCAACAGGCAAATGCCACACTGGGGAAAAATATTCCTAATATAAAAAGAGTTGTTCAAAATCAAAGAAAGAAAATGAGGAAAAGGATATAGACAGACAATTTACAAAAGAGAAAATGCAAAAGACAAACATACATCAAAATATACTTAAATTAGGAATCAGGGAAAAATAAATTTGAATGAATGGCATTCTTTATCATCAGTAGACTTTATCAACAAAATTAAATAAAGCAATAATATTCAGGACTAGAAAAGCAGAGAAGTAGGCACTTAAATATTGCTGGTGTAAATTACACCAGTCTTCTTGAAAAAGAAGACTGGTAATATTCATTAAAACAAAAAATACACATTACCATTAACCAAGCATTCCTGCTTTGGGGATTCTACCTTATAAAAATAAAATCTCTGATATATAAGAATGCATTAACAACAACAACAAAAAAAGAATGCATTAACAAACAAACAAACAAAAAGAATACATAAACACACAAGTCCTTTTTTCATAGCATGTGTACAGTGGCAAAAAACATTAAGATTCATAAGAATTTGCAGAATTAGTAATGGTGTGTTCCCATGTACCTTTCAATGATAACATCTTACAGCCACAGTACATCATCAAAACCAGGAAATTGACACTGGTACATCACTACTACAGATTTATTCGGATTTCACTAGTTTTTATATCTAAATTTTGTGTGTGTATACGGTACTATGGAATTTTTATCATATGCAGAGATTCATGTAACCACCACTAAAACTGGAATACAGAACTGTCACATCATCATAAAGAAACCCCTTCATGTTATCCCTTTATAGTCACACCCTATCCCCAACCCTAACCCCTAACAACCACTGATGTGTTTTATATTACAATAATTTTGTCATTTCAAAAATATTATATAAATGGAACTATATAAAACCTTCCAAGATTGACTTTTTCACTCAAATGAACTTTTTTCCATCTGTTGTTTATATCAATAGTTCTTTTTATTGCTGAGTAGTATGCCTTTATATGGATGTACTACAGTTTTTTTACTCACTCACCCATTGAAGGATATTCAAATTTTTTCCAGTTTGGGGTTATCACAAATAAGTTGCTCTGAACATTAGTGTACAGGTTTTTTCAACATATATAGCCAGCTGTTTCAGCACCAATTGTTGAAAAGCTTTTTCTTTACCCATTGAATAGCTTTGATGTCTTAATTGAAAATTTATTAACTGGACAAGTATAGATCTATGTTTGGACTCAATTCTGTTCCACTGATCTGTCTATTGCCATGTAAGTAACATACTCCCTTGATTACTTTAGCTTCATGGTAAGTCATGAAATCAGAGAATGAAAGTCTTCCAGTATTGTTTTTCTTCCTATAGATTGCTTTGGCTACTCTAGATCCTCTGCAATTTCATAAAGACTTTAGGATTTCTGATTTCTACACAAAAATCTGCTGGCCTTTTCATTGGGATTATGTTGAGTCCAAAGATCAATTTGGGAAGAGGGTACATCTTAACAATACTAAATCTTCTATTCCTTGAACATGGTATGTCCCTCCATTTATTTAGGTTTCTGTATCTCAACACTATTGTATTCAGTGTGCATGCTGTTAAATTTGTAACTGTGTATTTTATATATCTTAATGCTATTGAAAGCAGAATAAAAATCTTTTTATTTAAAAAAATTTATATTTTCCAATTGTTTACTACTAGTATATAGAAACAATTGAATTTTGTATAGATTTTATATAGATTTTGTATAGATTTTCTGTGGCCCTGCTAAATTTCCTTATTGGTTAGAGTATCTTTTTGAAGATTGCTTAGAATTTTTTATATATGTAATAGTGCTATGTGCATATAAAAACAATTTTTCTTCTTCCTTTCTAATTTGCATGCCTTTATTTCTTTTCCTTGACTTAATACACTGGACTTCCAGTACAGTAATAGAATTGGTTAGAATAAACATCCTTGTCTTACTCTTGATTTTACAGAGAAAACATTCAAAATTTTATATTGTTAGCAATATAGTATATTGTTAGCAAGTTTTTTTAAGATGCACTTTATCTGGTTGAGGAAGTGTCATCTTATTTCTAGTACTGTATGTTGAGCATTTTTATTAAAATTGGATGTTGAATACTGATAGTGTGGTAAATCACATCACAAATCAACACTGTTTCTAAAATAAATGACATTTGGTTATGAGTATTATCCTTCTAACATATTATTGGATCCCATCTGGCTTTATTTTGTTAAACGTTTTTGCATTTACTTTTAGGAAGGATATTAGCAAGTAATTTTCTTTTCTTGTAACATCATTTACTATGGGTATCTGCATCATGCTGGTCTAATATATTGGGAAGTGATTATTCCTATTCTATGTTCTCAAAGTTTGTGTAAAATTAGTATTATTTCTTCCTTGAATGCTTGCTAGAATTCACAAGTCAAGACATCTGAACCTAGAATTTTCTTTGTGAGAAGATTTTAAATCATGAAACTAAATGTCTTTAAAAGATATAGGACTACTCAGATTTTTACATGTTTTTTGGTCAGTTTTGCTAAACTGTGTCTTTAAAGAACTGTGTTCATTTCACTTAGGTTGCTGAATTCGTTGTCATAAAATTGTTCACAATATCCCTTACAGATTCTTTTAATAGCTGTAGAATTTATAGGACACCTCTTCTTTCATTCCAAATATTGGCAATTTATGTGTTCTCCCCTCGTGCTCTGGCTTTTCTCAGCCTTTCTTGATCTGTCTAGCTAGGATTTATCAATTTTATTAATCTTTTCAGAGGACCAACTTTTGGTTTCATTGATTTTTCTCTATTGTTTGCTCATTTTTCATAGATTTCTGCTATTTTTATTTCCTTCATTCTGCTTAGTTTGGATTTAAATTGCTCTTGTTTTTCTAGCTTCTTATGGTAGAAAGCTTAATTTATTTTAAAATGTCTTATTGCTTAGGATAAGCATCTAGAACCTTAAGTCTCCCTTTAAGCCTTGCTTTAGCTTTATCATAGATTACGATATGTGTTCTCATTATCATTCAGATAAAGTATTTTCAAATATCCCTTTTAATTTCTTTAATCTATGGATTATTTACAAGTGTGTTATTTAATTTCAAAATATCTGTAAGTTTCCCAGAGAGTTGTTACTGATTTTAAATTTAATTCCATGTGGTCAGAGAACATTCTCTTTATGATTTCAACCCTTTTAAATTTATTCAGACATTTTTTTTTTTTTTTTTTTGCAGTACGCGGGCCTCTCACTGTTGTGGCCTCGCCCGTTGCGGAGCACAGGCTCGACACGCAGGCTCAGCGGCCATGGCTCACGGGCCCAGCCGCTCTGAGGCATGTGGGATCTTCCCGGACCGGGGCACGAACCCGTGAACCCTGCATCGGCAGGCGGACTCCCAACCACTGTGCCACCAGGGAAGCCCCAGACATGTTTTATGTCTCACCAAATAATCTTGGTGAATGTTCTTTCACTTAAAAATGTGTATTCTTTAGTTGTTGGGCACAGTGTTCTACATATATTAATGAAGTTGAGTAGGTTTACAGTGTTATTCAAGCCTTTCATTTCTGGTAATGCTCCTTGTTCTGAAGACTACTTTGTCTACTATTAGTAAAGCAATGCCAGCTTTCTTATAATTAGCATACCTACAAGTTTTGATGCACATAATGAAGATGAGAGTAGTTAAAACTCATTAAAAAAACAAAAATGGTGATTAAAATCCACTGCTTATTAATTTATGTGAAATAATATCTGATTAAAATATACATGTATATATAACTATTTCATGCACTGACCTCATCAATAAAAGGTATTAGAACCACAGCTTCCCATTCCTGTTGCTTCCCATTTAGGTCAGTTTTAAAATCAGGTGGATAATATTCTATAATTGGCGAGTCTTCATCTGTCATCAAATGCTGTGAAAATATAAAATAGCATAATAGAAATGTAACAACTAATATCAATGTAGCTTTTTGTTAATATATTTATAATATTTCCTCAATTGTAACAGTTTAAAATTTCTAAGCAAAGCAAAAGTAAATTTTCACATCTTAGATATGTTGTGATATACTTGTTATATTTTGATTTTCAAGTATGAGGCTTCTAATTTCACCACCATTCACCACTTTCCTGTTCCACTAAGCTAGTTATGTAGCAAAACTATCTTTACTCTGAATTTTATCATTTCTATCTTCTATTGTCTTTTCACTTTACAAGGCCTATCTAAATTGTTTTCCCATTCAGACTTCAGTTCATTTCACACACTCCATTTTTAACCTTAGGCAATTTATTTTCATGTCCTAATCAACTGATTTTATTAAGTTATATAAGAACTAAGATAATTTAAAAAGAAAAAAAATCCTAAAATCCAAAATCTTTTTACTACCAATAGCAAAGATAAGAAGTTCAATATGACGTGTTTATCAGAGATTTTATAACAGAAGTAGATAAAGAAAGTTAAAGATGTCTTCTAGGAATAGAATATAGAAGATTATGATATAAAAAATTTAAAGAAATAGCATATTTCTCAAGGTCATATTCAAAGTATTTAATAATCAGCAAGTCATGAGCACAGAACAATCAAAACAGATGTGGCTATAAAAACCTGCATGGTTACTGGTCCAGAGTGGTTGAGTATCAATCCTTAATGTATGTGAAGGTAGGAAAAAACCATCAAAGAAACTTAAGAAAGAAAGGCCAGGGGCCAGGATGAAGGACAGGTTAAGTTTCAGAAAGATACAGAAGGAAGCCTGATACTGTTCAAGCAGTGAAGGCAGGTGTGTGTGTTTGTGTTTATATGTGTCTACTCCAGTTCCTTGTACGAGACCATGGAATTAGAAGAAGAGATTGATGCTCTAGAAGAACTAAATGAAGTTTACTCTCAGAATCAGCTTAGCAGGCTTGGCTTAATTTTGGTGACTCAATCACCCCTGAAATATCTTTTTCCTGTTACGTGAAATACGTTAACCAGAGAAAAGCCTTTTATTCCACAATTTGATAAATGAAATGCTTAAAATCCAAATATAAACGGAGGTAATACTTTTGTTGATATAAATAACTTATTAGAATCATCTGTATTCTAATAGGTAGAGGGTAAAAGAGAACTGAAATGAAATCTGTAAACGTTTGGACAAAGTAGATGGCTTCAGATTTTGCCTATCTCAGTTTACTTTCATCAGTGCAGAGACAAATTGAAGATGTGCTTAAAGGTACTGAAAATAAAGAAGCTATGCTCTGAATGGCTTATGAAATTTGTTTGCCTTTTTAAAACAAAGCTAACTTGGGGACTTCCCTGGTGGCGCAGTGGTTAAGACTCCACGCTCCCAATGCAGGGGGCCCAGGTTTGATCCCTGGTCAGGGAACTAGATCCCACATGTATGCTGCAACTAAGAGTTCGCATGCCACAACTAAGGAGCCCACCTGCCGCAACTAAGGAGCCCACATGCTGAAACTAAGGAGCCCACAGGCTGCAACTACAACCCGGCACAACCGAATAAATAAAAATAAAATATAAAACAAAGCTAACTTTAAATCAAGCAACTACTTTTCAAGGGACTTGTTTAAGGAATCCTATATTTGAAACTGAATATAAATATATTTAGCTATTAAAGAAATTTGGGTATGATGTTTCTAAGTTTGCAGGAGGAGCTCCTAAATATTAAAAAGACTGTAAACACATTTAATTCTAAAACTCACCTGGTAGCATGTAGGAAGTAAATTTTTGCTAGCTGCTGGAAGTACAGCAAGAAGCTGTTCAAATGGCTTAAAAGGTTTTCCTAGTTCAAAATGGATTTTGAGTGTACTGATGTTGCGGATATCAGATAGGAAAGGTGCATAATGGTACGGATAAAACCTATAAAACAAAACTGAGTTTTAAACAATTGGCAATTTTATGAAACAGGTCAATAGTAAGTATATACTTCTCCATATTCTATTTTAACAACACATGGCAATAATTCTAAAGACAAAAAAATCATTCATAATTCTGCTACTTGAATATAAAAAATCAGCAATGTTGGAGATTTAGGTCATTTGATGGCAACAAATATTCTATTTCCTTAATTTTTTAAGTGCAGTTTCACACTCAAAATTTGGATGCATGCAAGGATATATATATTAATAATATATATATATAATATATAATTTATTATTTATATATATAAATAAGATAATGGCTGTTCAGTTTCGAAAATGTTGACTGTGAGTCTTCCAAACAATAGATTCTTAGAATGAAGTAATGAGGTACTCAGAAGACGTTCAGTTAGCTCATGTGGGCCTGAGCTTCTCTCGTAAGGACAGAGGGAACAGTGAGTCTGAGCTCATATGGCTGTTACTGGTCAGTTCTAAGAACTTTTATCTTTGCATTAGTATATATATATTGTGTTTGTGGTAAGAATTAAACCACTTATCAATCATACACACCAACTATTTTTGTTTTTAATACCTTCCCATATTTAACTACAGAAAAAATATTTTTACAAAACTTGAAAAATACAATTTTTAAAAAACTTTCAATGTTCTTAATGTTTGACTAAAGATACCAACAAAACAATGAAGAAATTTTTTTTTTTTTTTTTGCTGTACGCGGGCCTCTCACTGTTGTGCCTCTCCTGTTGCGGAGCACAGGCTCTGGACGCGCAGGCTCAGTGGCCATGGCTCATGGGCCTACGTGCTCCATGGCATGTGGGATTTTCCCAGACCAGGGCATGAACCCGTGTCCCCTGCATCGGCAGGCAGCCTCTCAACCACTGCGCCACCAGGGAAGCCCAAGAAATATTTTTATATTCCACAATTATGTCATACTTCAAAAGGGTGGGAAAGTTTAGGAGGCAGAATGGCATGTGAAACAAGGCAAAACGTATAGACTTTGGGAATCAGACAGCCTTGGACTTGATTCTTGGGTATATGTCATCTTGGAAAGATTACTTAACCTCTCTAATCCTCATCTGTAAAAGGCAGAGAACAATGCTTACTTTAAATAGTTGTGAGGATTATATGAGAACATGCTTTTCAAGTGCCTAGCCTTAACGCCTGGTAATATAATAGGGATAACTTATACTCACCCTCTTAAAAAATGGCAAATCAAGGATTTTTGTCATAGAATACTCTTCAGAGACGCCCTGAGAATCATGTTAGTTATTGCAAAGATTTCTAAAGGCTATTAGTAAGTGAAATCATGTGAAATTAATGCCACGTTATTTTGCACTCGTTTGTTTTGCTGTTGGTGCTTTAAAACAGAGCCTAGCAGGTGTTCTGAAAACAAAACAAAACAAGCTAGCTATCTCATCACTTAAAAGTCTCTGCTTTTCCCTGCAGCATATTTTGGCTTGTTATTTTTTCTATAACAAGTGGATGGTTTGGAAATGTAGATGGAACTTGCTGAAATAGGAAACAAGACAAATTATTATTATTTCCAGGAAAAGCAAGTAATTCCTTTCTCCTTTCTTCTTTACCCTTCCCAGTCTAACATTCATATAACCCATTCTTCAATAATTACTCCTGATAGAAAAATTTTTTCAAACACATAAAAATGTAGAGAAGAATATAATAAACAATCCCACTTAACCACTGCTCAGACCCATTAATTATCAAGACTTTGTCACACTTCATTCATTATAACAGAAAATTTTAAATCCTCAGATTAACAGAGAGCTTTTATTATGGGCCATCTGCTATAGCTGGAAGTATCTTTGTTATAAAAGGGTCTTTTTAAAGTATTTTCATATAAAAAAAGATTACCTGTATTTCATTTAAACTTGGCTGTATGCATCTTTTAAAAAATACTATCATAAACAGAAATAAAAAGAAAAGAGATTCTTAAATGAGCTTACAGTAGAATGAACCATTATAAAAGACAAAACTTTTTGTTTTTATTCCCTCACCAGCTCCAGGACTGAACTCCATGATAGTAATAATGCAAAATCCATTGTATTGCCTGAACATAACATGCAGCTTGATCAGCCAGAAAGTCACTGAAAATAGAAAAGAATATTTTCATTATAACATTATTTTTTGAAGACAGGCCATTGTGTTTAGAGCATATCTCCTGATATCACATTCTGCCTCACGTTTTATTTAATCAATGAATAAACCAAAAACTGCAATCAGAAAAACTCCAAAATATTATTTTTTAAAAATTCCATCATGCCGGATTAAAGGTTTGCCTTATAGTTTTCCTAAACCAACCATCAGAATACTTAAACATGCTGTGCATATTTATTCAGTGAATGTACTGTGCCTTTGGTTTAAAGTTTGAGGATTTAGTTAATGAAACTTTCTATAATGTGGCACTACCAATGCCTTAAATATTCAGGGTGTGACGAGAGATAGGGATGGGAATCTTCTTTATTTGGGAGGATGCCTGAGAGAATCACAGGAGGAAATCAGAAGATCTTAAAATCTAGTTATAGAGCTAGAACACACTTTGAAAAGTGCGATATCCACTGAACAATATTCCCTCTAATCCCTTTTTCTCAAAAACCATCATTTAAGGTAAAATAATCACACACACAATACACACGCACACACACACACACATGCGCATACACACACACACACACACACACACAGAGCAAAAAAGAGCACTCTAGGTTAAACCCCAAAGTGGCTATAAACCTTGTTAGTGTCTGTTACCAAAATTCAGGTAGAGATACACTTAGATATTCTCGATCTACATTATTTCTGGGAACTACGCTTTTTTTTAAAAAAATAAATTTTTTTATTTTATTTATCGATTTTTGGCTCTGTTGGGTCTTTGTTGCTGCACACAGGCTTTCTCTAGTCGCGGCGAGCGGGGGCTACTCTTCTTTGCGGTGCGCAGGCTTCTTATGGTGGTGGTTTCTCTCGTTGTGGAGCATGGGCTCTAGGCACGTGGGCTTCAGTAGTTGTGGCACGTGGGCTCAATAGTTGTGGCTCACGGGCTCTAGAGCACAGGCTCAGTAGTTGTGGCGCCTGGGCTTAGTTGCTCCGCGGCATGTGGGATCTTCCCAGACCAGGGATCAAACCTGTGTCCCCTGCATTGGCAGGCAGATTCTCAACCACTGGGCCACCAGAGACGCCTTTTTTTTTTTCTTAATTTATTTATTTTTGGCTGTGTTGGGTCTTCATTGCTGCTCGCAGGTTTTCCCTAAGTGAGGCGAGCGGGGGCTACTCTTCATTGTGGTGCACGGGCTTCTCATTGCAGTGGCTTCTCTTGTTGCAGAGCATGGGCTCTAGGCGTGCGGGCTTCAGTAGATGTGGTGCGTGGGCTCAGTAGCTGTGGCTCATGGGCTCTAGAGAGCAGGCTCAGTAGTTGTGGCGCACGGGCTTAGTTGCTCCACGGCATGTGGGATATTCCCGGACCAGGGCTTGAACCCATGTCTCCTGCATTGGCAGGCAGATTCTTAACCACTGTGCCACCAGGGAAGTCTTGGGAGCTATGCTTTTTAAAATGAAATGCATTACTTTTTTATTATAAAAGAAATATTTCCTCATTACTGAAAATACAGATAATGACAAAAAGCATTTTTATCACCTTATAGCAATCACTATTATCTTTTGGTATTTTTTTCAATCTCTTTTCTATGCCCAGGTTTTTTTTGTTTTGTTTTAAGTATTAATGAGAGGATACTGTGCATTATGATTTTTGTATCCTGCTTTTAAAATTTGTACTTAATGATATACTGAAAGTATCTTTCTGAATTGTTATGAACTTCCCATAAGTACCAGTTTAACAGTTCCGCATATTCTGGAAATACTGGAAATGGCAGAGATAGTGACTGTAATGAGGAGGAGGTGGAGACAATTATGATGAACATTCTTACTGGACATGTACATCGTTTCTAATTTTTTACTTTTAAAAAACTTTGTAATAAACTTCCTTGTGTATAAAGATCTTCTGTGTTTAACTTTATATTTTTAGGATATTTTAACAATTAGAATTATTGGGTCAAAGGGATGACTATTTTAAAGGCTTCTGGATATGTAGTTTCCAAAATAATTTTACCAATTTATATTTCCACCAGTAATTAAGGGAAGAAATCTACTACCACTCCTGGACCAACACTGAATATAACAACTTAAAAAGATTTGCTTATTTACTAGGCAAACAAATAGTATCTCATTTTCATAAGTCTATATTTTACTATATAAAAGGAAAAAGAAATAGAACAGAAGACTAGTTTCCTATCAAATTAAGCATTTAATGTCAACTGCATGTACTACAGTTCTATCTAACTGTAATCAAGGAAATATAAGAACAAAGGGAAAAAGGATTAAAAGCATAACTATTTTAAATATGTTATTTCTCAAGTCTCAGAAGTCCTACTTGCTAATGTAATAAGGGTACATAGCATTTCATGAAACTCTTATTTCACTTATAGAAAAGCAGCCTCATCTGGTGGTTAGGCATGGGCTCTGGAGCCAGACTGCTTGTGTTTAAATCCTGGCTCTGCCACTCACTACCTATGCATGTCACTTCGAGCAAATCACTTAAATCTCTCATTCCTTAATTTCCTCTATTTTAAGGTAATAATAATTCTACTTATCTTAAAGAATTATTGTGAGAATTACAAGTTAACATTTTCATGTTATATATATATATATTTATATGTTTATATTATTAAAATATAAATGAGTTAATATTTTTCAAATGTTTAGAATAGTGCCTGGCACTTGGTAAGCACTTTATAAGTGTTTGTTAATTAAAATAAATAAAATACGAATATATGTAATTCATACTGTGGGCTGTAGTTTAGAAGTGTGGACCCTCATTCTAGAGGTCAAGTTGTTAAGGAACTTTTGTACTAGTTATTAACCTGGGGCTGAGCCAGGTGCCCTCTGAAATAAGTGTGATGTGAGCTTTAGAAGATAGGAAGCAAAACACTAACCATTTTCTATTTGGCAATTTTTATCATAGGACCCTTGAACAATGCAGGAGTTAGGGGCACCAACCCTCTGTGTAGTAGAAAATCCACCTATAACTAGTCGGCTCTCTGTATCTGCGATTCCGCATCTGTGGATTCAACCAGTCGTGGATTCAACCAATTGTGAATCACGTAGTACTGCATTAAGTATTTAGTAAAAACAGTCCGTATATAAGTGGACCTGTGCAGTTCAAACCCGTGTTGTTCAAAGGTCAACTGCATAATACATGTCAATTAATGTTACCTTGTCCAAAACGGTACTAGTTGAAAGGCTTACAATAATTTATGAAAACAAAAAATCCTTTCCACCCATTACCATAACTATCAAAATTATGTCGTTTTCACTGCAAAGTCTAATTTTTTTCTACTTTAAAGTAAAAGCATTGGCAAAAACGTACTCAGAAACTACGTCAACTCCCATCTTTGTCATGTAATATGTTCTTTTATATTGTCTAAACTCGGTTTCAAACAAGTCATCATCTTCAGTCTCATCTTCTAAATTGTCTAGAAAAAAGACAGAAAGACAGTGGCTGACAATTACGAATATTCTGTTTTTACACCTAATGCTTTGATAAATACATATCAAAGCAGATGCTTATAAACTATCATAGACATCTATTTCATCCAATATTACTGAATTAGTACTAATAAAGGAAAGATATAACAACTATTCTGTCAAAAAAAATTGCATATATTAAAATACATAGTTTGTACTCACCCTTAGAAGTTACCACTTCTTCTCCATTTTTGTCTAAAGCAGCCCAACATATTGAGTTTTCCTGGCCCTATACAAATTATAAATCAATATAAAATTAAGGCAGGATATACTTTAAGGTGAGACATTTAACAGGAAGATTTAAAAAATACTAAAGATAACTGAATGATCCTTAAGTGACACACTGCAAAAGTCTGTTTTAAAAATATTCCTCAAATGCTATGTAAATGCTTTTGGTTTTATATCACTGTTTCCTGAAGCTATAAATCTTTATTATGTAGAACTTAACATTCAGACCCCTCAATGATAAATAACAAGTAATGTTCACCAATATAAAAGATAAATATATTTAATTATATATGTGTTCCAAAAACAAAACACTTCAAGAATATTTCATTTACTTAGAGAAAAGTACACAATCAATATCAAATTCTTTCAACTTTAACATTTTTATATGTCAAATTCTGGGCTATTGTTAACACAATCTGTTTGTTTATGATTGAATCCAATAACTACAAACATTACCTATTTTTTTGGGATCTCTGGATCCCATCATTCCTATGACTCTACCAGCCGCTTCTAAATTTTCTTCCATGTAACTCATCTGCTTTTCTAAAGTTCTTCCATTTCATCACATCCTTCATATCCTGCCCATCTATTCTTCCTCCTTGTGATTTCATCCTTTCTCTCCTCTACTTCTAACTGCCTATCAACTGCCAGTGCCTCTCATTAGTTCTTCCTACTCCCTTATTCCCAATTTCCTTTTCTTCATCCAAGCTAGGGCCTCTGCCAATTTCCTGCGTCTGGGCTGTTTCTCCAGGTCCTTTCAATCTACCAGTGTCTCTAATGTTAACTACACACCCCTGGATGACTGGTGAAGCTTAAGGACTGAGCTGAGGTGGGCGGAGTCATGGATTATTGATATTTAAGTTTGTGGGTACGGGGCCCCCAAAAGTTGCAGAGCCTGTTTTATTAAGACAAGAAACAGAGTAGAATGCAGACTGACTACTGCTAAGCTCCACTGAGGAAAAGTTAAGCAATTAGAAAGACTGCACTAAAGAAAATCAGGACAGTTGCCCTTCCTGGAGCAAGAGATATTGGGCTTGAGCCTGAATAAAACCAGTACAGCAAAGAGAGTGCAGGAAACTCATCAGTTTCACCAGAATCCAATAACTATGGGTTAGCTGAGGAAAATTTCAGAAGAGGTTTATTTTCCAAGCTAACACACATAAGACATTCTTTAGGGCTTCTTAGAGGTGTTTTACAGTGTACTAGCATATTCTAACTGACTCTAACCACTTATTGAGGACCTAACAGTTACCACATATTGTGCTATTAACTACTCTTAGCCTAGCCTATCACTGTATTTTACACACGATTTTATATATAAATTACTTCTAGAGAAAAATCACTGATCTAGTTAATGTCTCATAACATTAAATGCTATAAATATCCACACTTTAACTAATTTTCTGGGCTCTTATATTTAGAAATGTTTTATACACTTATTAATAGAGTGGAAGAACAAAGAAAACACAATGTTCTTCGATGGTAAAAATAAACTGATTTCTAAAGATCAGATTTAAATGATAGGATCTAATAGAGAAAAAGAAACCAAAACAATTTTTGAAATGTCCATAGAGGAAAAGAAGAAATGAAACTAAAATGAGGCAACCCTAAAATCATAAGAAAGAAAATGAGAAACAAGGAATATCAGTTTTACCTTTACAGCTAAAAAAATGAAAGGACACCTAAAAAAATGGACACCTTTGATTTTTTCTTTTCCTTGTAGTTCTTGGCTTCTTCTGCTGCGACACCTGCTGCTTCATTGAGGTACTTGTTACCAACTTTGCTTTCAAACCACTTTAGGTCCACAAAAACTTCACTGAAGTGCTCTCGATCAAACTGTACAGAAATATTTACATTTATTTTAAAATAACTTAAGTATGTTTAGAAGAATACAGACCAAATTTTTAACAGTGACTACTTCTAGGGCATAGGAAATCAGAGGATATTACTTTTTTACATGGGGACTTCATCTATTACTCTGAAAACTAAAAATGAAAAGCAAATAGAAATAAAAATAACTTAGGTGAAATTACTTATACAGAATGACCAACTTGAGTAGAATCACAAAAACTTTTTCTTCTGGTATTATGTAATTGGTTACTAACCATTTATAGCTACCTGGGACAGGAAAACAAAAACTTCTAGTTACTTACATCTGATAGTTTCACAAGGTATTTCTCAAATCGAGGTAAGTTGAGATGTCCACTTTCATTAATATAACCTAAAAGGAACAAAATCTAAACTTGTACTAAAAGCTGACATTATTTTTTCTAAACAATTCTACAAAATTTTTACAAAACATTGAGTTTTGACATTCTACTAATCAAGAAAAAACAGTGTTGGACTATGTAAGTGGCCCTAGTTTCTATGAACTTGATGTTACTATAATACACAGTATGTAAGAACTGAAGGAAAATATAAAAAATTCCAGGTTTACATAGTAATAATCTTCCCAAATTTCCAAACAACACTGGGAGACAGTTAATTAAATTAAATATGTTCTAGAATCTATCTAGGTCATTCATTTGATATGTTAACTTAAGAAAGAAAAGACTAATGTCCTGCTACTCTGTTGACTGACTGATTGATTAGCTGATTGACTTGTTGTGCAGCGTGACTTGCCGGATCTTAGTTCCCTGACCAGGGATTGAACCCGCGCCTTCTGCAGTAAAAATGCGGAATCCTAACCACTGGACGGCCAGGGAATTCCCTGTCGTCTGTTTTATTCAGCATCACCACTGTCAGTTTCCCATTTTAACTTGAAAATCTCTCCCTCATATTAAATACTCTGATGATTATCCATTCAGAAAACTAAATTTCTATGCTTAAATACGAAACGAGCTAAGTGAAACGAGCAACCTCTGCTGGCTTTCTTTAGCCATTTAAGGTGGAGGTTAGTTAGGTATCAATAAATGAGACTGCTTAACTGGCGTCATCTTCTTTGCTTGTGAACCATTGAAAATTACAACTTTAGAGAGCTTGGCACCTTAGACTAAAAGAAACTCCAAATTTTTTTCCTACTTTAGTTGTAGGAATCTACATAATCTTAATCTAATAAACTGAGTGACATTTTTAGGGTTAGTTGAGTGCTAACTTAAAGTAGCTTCAAACAAATATTAAACTTTTCTTACCCCCAAGTTCTGGCAGGATGGTAATATATGTTCCATAAAGAAGAGGCAGTGCATCATGATTAATATGTAAATGAGGTAGATGAGGGATAAAATCATTCCCAACAAGAAATCCCATCAAAATCCAATCATCTATTATCCTTTCAATATCATATTTAAATGTGATCTTGTCCTATGCAATATGAAGAGAAGAGTCAAATCCTATGGAAATTTCTGCATATTCATCTTTGGCCCATGGTTATATTAATACTTACTTTTAATGCTGAAAACTCATAGTCAATATACTCTCTCATTAAAGACAAGTGTAGAAGGTGAAATGTGGTTTCTTCTGGTGCGCATACCCTGTAATTAGTCATATGATCAACACAGAGCTTATTATATTTTTAAGGTTCAAGTTTAAAAATGTAGCTTAAAATAAAACATCATTAGAAAATAGTTAATTCTTGTCATTAAGGCATGTAATTTATAGGCAAGCTGCAGGGTAATGTTAAGATAAAAATATAACTACAATTACAACAGAGATAAAGTTCATAATAATAGGTTTACAATATGCTTTCTGTGGAAGGACTCTCAGAATTGAGAAAGTCTAAATAATACATAATAGATGTAATAAACCAGTGGGATCTGGTCCATTCAAGGCTGGCCACCAGCAGAAAGCATACAGATAAGTGAGTACGTATACTTTTATATCTACTGCAGTACAGTCCAAGGCTTCAATGTTGAGGCACCATCACTTCCTCCTCTTACCTTTTCTGGGCTTGGTATAGGGGTCTATATTCCTGGCTGTGGCCTATACTCCAGGATTAATTACAAGTAAGAATATAAGCTGTTAACAGCATATTAAAAGCATTTATACACCATGAACAAATGGGATTTTCTTCAGGAATGCAAAGATAGTCCAACATAAGAAAATAAATCAATGTAATACACCATATTAATAAACAAAGGGAGAAAAAACCCCGCATAATCATTTAACAGAAAAAGCATACGTCAAAATTCAACACTCTTTCATGATAAAAACATTCAGCAAAGTAGGAACAGAAGGGAATTTCCTTATAGCATAATCAATGGTGAAAGACTGAAAGCTTTCCTCCCAAGGAAAGGAATTCTTGTTCCTAAGATCAGTAACAAGACAAGGATGCCCATTTTCACTATAGTTATTCAACATTATGCTGGAAGTCTAGCCAAGGCAAGTAGGCAAGAAAAGAAATAAAAGGTATCCAAACTGCAAAAGAAGAAGTAAAACTCTATTTACAGATGGTGTAATTCTATATGTAGAAATCCCATAGAATCTACAAAAAAAAAAAAAATACTACCACTAAAAAATGAATTCAGCATAAGTGCAGGGTATAAGGTCAACACAAAAATCAGTTGTGTTTCTACATACCAGCAATAAACAATCCAAAAAGGAAATTAAGAAACAATTCCACTTACAATACCATCCAAAAGAATAAAACACTCGGAAATAAACTTGACCAAGGAAGCAAAAGAAAAAGCCAGAGGCAAAAAAACTGAAATCAAAGATACAGAAAACAGACTGATGATTCACAAAGGTAGGGGATGGGGGTGGGTGAAATGGGTGAAGGTGGTGAAAAGGTATAAATTTCCAGTTATAAGATAAATAAGCTCTGAGGATGTAATGCACAGCAGGTAACTATATTTAAAAACATTATTTTCAATTAAAGGAAAAAAAAGAAGAAAGGAGGCAAAAGACTTGTACACTAAAACTACAAAACTGAAAGAAATTAAAGAAGACACAAATGAATGGAATGACATTTTATGTTAATAGACTGGAAGACTTGATATCAAGATGTGAATGCTACCCAAAGGGATCTATAGATTCAATACTGTCCCAATCAAAATCCCAACTTTTTTACAAAAAAACCCAGAAAACCTATCTTAAAAATTATTAACCTCAGGAGACCCCAAACAGCCAAAATAATCATGAAAAAGAAGAATATAGTTGGAGGTCTCACCCTTCCTGATTTCAAAACTTACTACAAAGCTACAGTTATCAAAATACTTGTGGTACTGGCATAAAGACAGACATATAGACCAACGGAATAGAATACAGATCCCAGAAACAAACCCTTGCATATATGGTCACGTGATTTTTGACCAGGGAGCCAAGATCATTCAATGGGGAAAAGACAGTTTTTCAACAAATGTTGTTCAGAAAACTGGACATCCACATGCAAAAGAATGAAGACAGACCATTACCTTACACCACATATAAAAATTAACTCGACATAGATCAAAGACCTAAATGTTAAGAGTTAATACTTATAAAACCCTTAGCATAAAATGGGAAAAGGCTTTATGACATTGCATTCAGCAATGATTTCTTGCATATTACACTAAAAAGTACAGGCAACAAAAGAAAAAAATAGATTGGAATTCATCAAAATTAAAAATTTTGTACATCAAATGATGCTATCAACAGAGTGAAAAGGCAACCCAGGGACTGGGAGAAAATATTTACAGGTCATATACCTGTTAAGGGATTACTATTCCTAATTTAATTTCTGTTCTACCTTCTGATATATAGGCAGTATGATTTACCTTTGTGTCTTTTTGCCACCAAACCGAACCTCTTCTCTTAAAAGAGAGAAATGTGCTTCATGACTTGTTAATCCAAGCATAATCTGTTGAAAAATGATGAAGAAATGTTTCTATTCTCTCATTTTTTATAGCATCGGGTTCACAAAAGCAATCAAAAAACGTTTCTATATAGAGAACATGCTTATTTAAGGAAAATAATTCATTAGCAAATTAAATGTATAACTATCAAAATATGATACATCTACAGGTTATAAATTGGGTAAATTCTGTGTACTTTTCTAAGAAAAAAATGTTCACTTTAGACTCAAATAACCTTTATAACCACCCCACTGTACCCCAATAAAAAAAATTCCAATAATGTTCTCTTGGTTTTTACACCTTTCCACTTGCCACGGAGGAATGGGTAAGGAATTAGGGCAACAGCATTTCCATGACAGAAGAATACAGGACTCTTCTGGAGGCCAAGATACCTTTAGTATGTGGAAACTCAGAAAAAACTGGAAAAGGATATTTTCAGTTAATATTCTCACATAGTATTCTAATCCCCAAAGTAAGTCAAATAGTCTAGTGAGCCATATCAACCAACTGCAATGTATATTGTTTATTTTCATTTAATCCTGATTCAAAGAAAATAAAACATTTATGAAGCAATCAAGGAAATGAGAATACTAAATGGTTATTTATATATTAATGATTTGTTAATTTTTGTTTTATGTGGGATATCATTGGGGTTATCATTTTTAATATTCTCCATCATGAAATATTTATAGATTAAATAATACATGTCATATACTTCAAGAATACAGGGGATGGGCTTCCCTCATGGCACAGTGGTTAAGAATCTGCCTGCCAATGCAGGGGACACAGGTTCGAGCCCTGGTCCGGGAAGATCCCACATGCCCTGGAGCAACTAAGCCCGTGCGCCACAACTACTGAGCCTGTGTTCTACAGCCCGTGAGCCACAACTACTGAGCCCACGTGCTACAATTACTGAAGCCCACGTGCCTAGAGCCCGTGCTCTGCAACAAGAGAAGCCACCACAATGAGAAGCCCCGCACACTGCAACGAAGAGTAGCCCCCGCTCGCTGCAACTAGAGAAAGCCCACGCGCAGCAACGAAGACCAACGCAGCCAAAAAATAAATAAATACATAAATTTATTAAAAAAAAAGAAAAAAGTCTTAAAAAAAAAAAGAATCCAGGGGAGGAGAAGGAAGGAGACAGATGATTAGGGAAAGGAGCTGAAGGTTACTGAAGACAGATGAAGGACACAAGGAGGTTCATTATGCTCTCTCCTTTACATCTGTTTATATTTGCAAACTTCTGTAATAGAAAGTTAAAACAAAAAGAGTCTAGCAAACTTGGGTTATGGAGTCATCAGATCAGGTGGTATTAAAAATCGTGTATTAAGAATGAGGGTAAAAAGGGCCCTCTATCCTGACCTCAGCAGAGTATTCATAGCACTAGGGTCAGTCAGGTGTGAACACTAACTATAGAGACCTGTTGATCATAAACTATGGCAAAAGAACTCCTTTTCCAAATGTTTTAGAACTTTGGTAATAGCAGAAGTAGCAATCATTATTATATCTCTGATATTTGTTCCCATAGCCAGAAATCTTCTTAAATGTTTTTTTTAATTTTTAATTTTTTTTTTTGGCTGCGTTTGGTCTTCATTGCTGTGCGTGGGCTTTCTCTAATTGTCGCGAGTGGGGACTACTCTTCGTTGCGGTGTGCGGGCTTCTCATTGTGGTGACTTCTCGTTGTGGAACACAGGCTCTAGGCGTGCGGGCTTCAGTAGCTGTGACACACGAGCTCTAGAGCTCAGGCTCAGTAGTTGTGGCTCGTGGGCTCTAGAGCACAGGCTCAGTAGTTGTGGCGCACGGGCTTAGTTGCTCCGCGGCATGTGGGATCTTCCCGGACCAGGGCTCGAACCCGTGTCTCCTGCATTGGCAGGTGGATTCTTAACCACTGCGCCACCAGAGAAGCCCAGAAATCTTCTTTTATTAAGACCAAGTTTCCTAGATATTTTAACTACAATGGCATAAGATTAGAATACAATAAACATTATACCTACCAAGTCAGCATCTAAGCCATAAAGACAGTGTCTGGTGTTTGGATCATGATCTGGCTTTGCCTTCTCGGATCTGATAAATTCCATGATTTTATGTTCTCCTTCTCCAGGAGTCTAAATATAATGTTTAAAAAAAATGTGGTAATATGCTATATTTCTCAAGATTAAATTTAAAAAACTCTTTAAATAAAATAAGATAATAACCTCATGGCCTGAGAAATAGATGGTAACTCCTTGCCACGACTTGTCTGTAGAAATTTTCATATTTACAAAATACTTCAGATGTTCGTGTAACCTGGCCATGAATTCAGTCCCTAAAAATAAAAGGTTTTTAAAAATTTAATCTGAAAGAGATATAAAAACATTGAGTTCCCAGTGACAACATGAAATTGGATCTGGGTATCCAGGGAATAGCTAGGTATAAGATCTCCCAAGGAGGTCAAAAGCTCTCTTGCTTATCTTGAAAAGCGAGTAATGTTGTATCTTTCCCAACCAAATATCACAACTATTTCCAACTTTACCAGGCACCCCAAAATGAAGTTAATGTCAGATGGGGAAATTCAAAGAAGGTTACTGCTGCCTCAGGACTATGCTTCGAATATTTTCACACAAGGGCAGGGTTTCAACACTCCAACAAACTTCAATCTTCTATTTCTCTGCTGGATTCTAAAGTTTTTTGTTTTTTTTTTAAGGCATGTAGCTTCAATAAGATTGCCAGTGTGATTAAAAATCTTCCAACA
This sequence comes from Stenella coeruleoalba, assembly GCF_951394435.1. Classification (NCBI taxonomy): domain Eukaryota; kingdom Metazoa; phylum Chordata; class Mammalia; order Artiodactyla; family Delphinidae; genus Stenella; species Stenella coeruleoalba. The sequence continues at coordinate 25,062,948 of NC_137150.1, read as the reverse complement.
AAGAAAAGCCCAGGACCAGATGGCTTCACAGGCGAATTCTATCAAACATTTAGAGAAGAGCTAACACCTATCCTTCTCAAACTCTTCCAAAATATAGCAGAGGGAGGAACACTCCCAAACTCATTCTACGAGGCCACCATCACCTTGATACCAAAACCAGGCAAGGATGTCACAAAGAAAGAAAACTACAGACCAATATCACTGATGAACATAGATGCAAAAATCCTCAACAAAATACTAGCAAACAGAATCCAACAGCACATTAAAAGGATCATACACCATGATCAGGTGGGGTTTGTTCCAGGAATGCAAGGATTCTTCAATATACGCAAATCTATCAATGTGATAAACCATATTAACAAACTGAAGGAGAAAAACCATATGATCATCTCAATAGATGCAGAGAAAGCTTTTGACAAAATTCAACACCCATTTATGATAAAAACCCTGCAGAAAGTAGGCATAGAGGGAACTTTCCTCAACATAATAAAGGCCATATACGACAAGCCCACAGCAAACATCATCCTCAATGGTGAAAAACTGAAAGCATTTCCACTAAGATCAGGAACAAGACAAGGGTGCCCACTCTCACCACTCTTATTCAACATAGTTTTGGAAGTTTTAGCCACAGCAATCAGAGAAGAGAAGGAAATAAAAGGAATACAAATCGGAAAAGAAGAAGTAAAGCTGTCACTGTTTGCAGATGACATGATCCTATACATAGAGAAGCCTAAAGATGCTACCAGAAAACTACTAGAGCTAATCAATGAATTTGGTAAAGTAGCAGGATACAAAATTAATGCACAGAAATCTCTGGCATTCCTATATACTAATGATGAAAAATCTGAAAGTGAAATCAAGAAAACACTCCCATTTACCATTGCAACAAAAAGAATAAAATATCTAGGAATAAACCTACCTAAGGAGACAAAAGACCTGTATGCAGAAAACTATAAGACACTGATGAAAGAAATTAAAGATGATACAAATAGATGGAGACATATACCATGTTCTTGGATTGGAAGAATCAACATTGTGAAAATGACTCTACTACCCAAAGCAATCTATAGATTCAATGCAATCCCTATCAAACTACCACTGGCATTTTTCACAGAACTAGAACAAAAAATTTCGCAATTTGTATGGAAACACAAAAGACCCCGAATAGCCAAAGCAATCTTGAGAACAAAAAAAGGAACTGGAGGAATCAGGCTCCCTGACTTCAGACTATACTACAAAGCTACAGTTATCAAGACAGTATGGTACTGGCACAAAAACAGAAAGATAGATCAATGGAACAGGATAGAAAGCCCAGAGATAAACCCATGCACATATGGACACCTTATCTTTGATAAAGGTGGCAGGAATGTACAGTGGAAAAAGGACAGCCTCTTCAATAAATGGTGCTGGGAAAACTGGACAGGTACATGTAAAAGAATGAAATTAGAACACTCCCTAACACCATACACAAAAATAAGCTCAAAATGGATTAAAGACCTAAATATAAGGCCAGAAACTATCAAACTATTAGAGGAAAACATAGGCAGAACACTCTATGACATAAATCACAGCAAGATTCTTTCTGACCCACCCCCTAGAGTAATGGAAATAAAAACAAAAATAAACAAATGGGACCTAATGAAACTTCAAAGCTTTTGCACAGCAAAGGAAACCATAAACAAGACCAAAAGACAACCCTCAGAATGGGAGAAAATATTTGCAAATGAAGCAACTGACAAAGGATTAATCTCCAAAATTTACAAGCAGCTCATGCAGCTCAACAACAAAAAAACAAACAACCCAATCCAAAAATGGGCAGAAGACCTAAATAGACATTTCTCCAAAGAAGATATACAGACTGCCAACAAACACATGAAAGAATGCTCAACATCATTAATCATTAGAGAAATGCAAATCAAAACTACAATGAGATATCATCTCACACCAGTCAGAATGGCCATCATCAATAAATCTAGAAACAATAAATGCTGGAGAGGGTGTGGAGAAAAGGGAACCCTCTTGCACTGCTGGTGGGAATGTGAATTGGTTCAGCCACTATGGAGAACAGTATGGAGGTTCCTTAAAAAACTACAAATAGAACTACCATATGACCCAGCAATCCCACTACTGGGCATATACCCTGAGAAAACTGAAATTCAAAAAGAGTCATGTACCAAAATGTTCATCGCAGCTCTATTTACAATAGCCCGGAGATGGAAACAACCTAAGTGTCCATCATCAGATGAATGGATAAAGAAGATGTGGCACATATATACAATGGAATATTACTCAGCCATAAAAAGAAACGAAATTGAGCTATTTGTAATGAGGTGGATAGACCTAGAGTCTGTCATACACAGTGAAGTAAGTCAGAACGAAAAAGACAAATACAGTATGCTAACACATATATATGGAATTTAAGAAAAAAAAAAAAAATGTCATGAAGAACCTAGGGGTAAGGCAGGAATAAAGACGCAGACCTCCTAGAGAACGGACTTGAGGTTATGGGGAGGGGGAAGGGTGAGCTGTGACGGGGCGAGAGAGAGTCATGGACATATACACACTAACAAACGTAGTAAGGTAGATAGCTAGAGGGAAGCAGCCGCATGGCACGGGGATATTGGCTCGGTGCTCTGTGACAGCCTGGAGGGGTGGGATAGGGAGGGTGGGAGGGAGGGAGACGCAAGAGGGAAGAGATATGGGAACATATGTATATGTATAACTGATTCACTTTGTTATAAAGCAGAAACTAACACACCATTGTAAAGTAATTATACCCCAATAAAGATGTTAATAAAAAAAAAAAAAAAAAAAAAAAAAAAAAAGATTGCCAGTAACAACAACTATTATCATTACTATTTTTAACCTGAAAAATTACTATTAATATGGAAACTGAGTCTACAATGATTATGTTTCAGGAAAAGCCCAGATAGTCAATAGTCAAAGGCAATAAGTCTTAAACTGTATAACGATAAAACTGGTTATTAAATTGGGCAATGTGTCATTAGGGGACTTAATGAAAGAGAAAACTAGCATAGCAAAAATTAATGAGATAGTACGATCATAAGATTTTTTTTCAATGTAAAGAATTATAATGATGTTAGACAAAACTCTAGGAAGGGCAGACTGTGCTGTTGCATATAAGATTAAACTTTTAATACTGATAAATTAATTCTTCCTTAAAGTCACAGAAATCTTAACAGCCTCTGAGAAGAAGAGTAAGCACTCTAGACGAGGAAAGTGGGTTTCTTCTCCTGAATACAAGCTAGCTCTATGAACTTGGGTGAACCACAACCTCATTGAGTCAGCTTTCATACAAATAAATGGCAGGAGTAGGACTGATCTTGTAAGTTCCTTCTAGGTCAGGAATTTTGTGCATCTGGGAGAGTCCTGTCCATAGGTGCCCTTATCAGCATCTGTAAATTCCTACAGTGGGTCTCCATAGGGGCATTTATGACCAAGGTGACCAAACCATCTCATGAAGAGACATAACTGGGAAAATACAGCAAATAGAATCCTAAGGACAAAATACATAGAGGTTAGAAAAGAGAAATAAATTTACATTTACATTTTAAATCTGCCAGAATTTTTCTCTCAGTGAATTTACCTGGTGTAATACAGTTGGAATCAAATCTGGCCTCTGTAGGAAGAGTTTCTCCTTTTTCTATTGCCTTTTTAATTTTGTCTTCTGCCTCCTTTGCTGACCTTAAATGTTAAGGGGGAAAAGAAGTGCTCAACTTTCTGGAAAAAATAGAGATCTCTACATAAAGTAAAAGGTTATTTAGAAGTTTTTGTAACTAAAATACTAATTCATCAATTTTAAGTTCAAAACATATAAGTTTTGAAATGTCTATAATCAATAAAGATGAGCCTCAGAATTGTTTCTTTTCATTTAAAGAACTGAGTTTTTCAGCTAGGGACTATAGAAGTAGAACATTATAACAGTATAAAACTGACAAAGAATGTTACAAATACTTATTATAAAGTAATTCTTTTCTAATCACAAATATACAGCATATTAGTTCTAGAAATAATTTCAAAAGTATCGCATAAACATTCATTATACACACTACATTTAATAATATCAAATAAGTACATCATTAAAATGATCTCTAAGAATATTATATAAAAATAACTATAAAATTGTAATGTATATCTTTGGGTTTCCTCATGAAAACATCTAAAGCGAAAGCCTAATAACATTAATGACATCGGTAGCCAAAATGATCTCATTTTTGAGGCAACAGGATTTACTAAGAAGAACATGATTTTTAGAGTCCGATAGACACAGGTTTGAATACTGGCATCCCAATTCCAATCTGGCTTCTCCAGTTACCCATGTGTGGCACACAAATATGCCACATGGCATACAAGTTAGGAAGTCCTGCTTTATGTATATTTTCTACAGCCTTGTTATTAGCTCTATCTACTGTGCCCTGTGGAATTCTATTTCTGCGATAAACAAACTCTTCTTCGTATTTAACCTCTCTCTCTTACCAACCTCTTCAATAAAACAAAGACTCTGAAGATATCAACTCATTTGTAATCACTCCAATGGAAGCCATTCTTTCCTCTTTTCTCCCCTTCCTTCTTTGACTGAAGAAATGATTATTCAATGTTACTATGTGACAAGTTCTTGGGATACAACAAAAAAGAAATGATTCCTCTTCTCGGAATTTACACTCTAGTGGGGAGACAGAAATTAAACAGCCATAATGTCTAATGTAGCTGCAATATAGAGAATGTTTGGGACAGGGGCAAGGCAAAACTATTAAAGTAATCTAGGTAGAAGATTATGGTGGCCTAGGCTGACAGTAGCAGTAAAGATGAAAAGAAGTAAGTAGATATGACTTAGATGTGAGGAATAAGGAAGAGAGAGAAGTCCAATTACTCTTGGACTTTGGAGTTGAGCAGTTATTTACATGATGTTATTCACAGAAACATAGAAGGAAGGCAGGTTTGAGGCAAAGATGAGTTCAGTTCTGAATATATTAAGCCTGAAATGTATCTATGGTATCCAGAGGAGGCATTTAGCAGGCATTTGGATGTATACAAGCTCTGGAAAGAGATATCCACCAGAAAGATAAGTTTGGGAGTCATCAGTACAGATTCAGTACTTAAAGTCATCGGATAAGATATCTTAGGACCCAGGACGGAACCTTAAGAAACATCAATATTTGAGACAAAGCAGAGGAAGAGAATATAACAAGGAGATTAAGAAGGTACAGTCAGAAAGAATTCCCTGGTGTACAGTGGTTAGAGCTTGGCACTTCCACTGCTGGGGCCCAGGTTCCATCCCCGGTCATAGAGTATAGTTACCTGAAGGTCATGGGAAGGAAGTTCAAGAAAGAAATAATGGTCAACACTGCTAAATACCAGGGATAAATGAAGTAATATAAAGACAGAATTATTCTCTAGATTTAGCCCCTTTAAGGAGTCTATTAATAATCTCGTAAGGAAGTTTCAGTGGCACTGTGGGGATGAAAGACAGATGGCAGCAGATTTAAAAGATGGCAGAGATGCAAAGTGATGAGGATTAAAGATTATGAGCGAAGAAAACAGTCGTCATGGAGAATGAGGAAAAGCTGACTGGGGGATTTGGAGGAAACATGGCACACTCGATGCCGCCACAGTACCGAGCGAACGCTTGTGGTGGTTAGGGTCAACTGGCCCTCGATGCCCATTCCTCTCTCCTAGTCTGTCTTCTGATACTGGAGAGGTTGGAAGAAAGCTATAAAAAAATTAAACTCTCAGGCTTCCCTGCAGCTAGGCTTCTGGATATGACTTAGCTTCTTAATCTCTGGATCAGAGCTAAAGGAATAAATTCCTAGAACTACCTGTTCTGGTCAGGGCCTCTGAACTCCTCACCTTCCTGAATGTTGCAGTAGTGATGCCATCAGTGGGTGAGTTCTATGGTGTTGTTCTGGAAGTCATTCTTAAAGGCTAACCTAAATGCACAATCTTTTGGCTTTTACAACGATTTTTATAAGCACCCAATTCTCTGTATTATATTTCTTTCTGCTCAGAATAGTTAAATTTCTATTACCTGCAACTGATTGATACAGTGGGCTTATATAACCCTTTCTCAACACTAGATTATCTAGCCCAGCAGCGCCCCAAAACTAGTTTAACAAATACCAGGGGAATCTGGTAAACATAGTTTCCAGGGCCCAGTTTTTAGAGGTTCAGATTAAGTAAGTCTTGGGTGGTACTTGAGAATCTAAATTTTAGTAAGAGATGGCCCTTGTCTTCAAGGATTTCACAGTTCCAATATCTTCAGTATCTTTTCTCTTTTGATATTTAAATTAGTAGAGTTTACCATCCTCTACCCATTCTCACTGCTAGCCTTCTCCAAGGTACTCTCCCACCTTCCTTGATGATTTCCACATCTGATTCATAGGTGCCCTTTCTACTTCTTTACCTGCCATTGTGATGAAAGGAAAGGATCTATTAGGCTAATGACCTATCAAACTCACTAGACTCAGGGTTTCTTTCCTTCAGTTCCAACAACCCTCTTAACTTTACTCCTGTTACTCATAACAAGGACACTGCATGTTTTCATTGTTATTTAGAAATATTCCACAGGTCCAGGATTTTGACTTTAAAATCCTCTCTGTATACAACTCCTTTTCAACCTTTTGCTTCTACTACCCAAGTCGTACACTGGGCTGATAATATCTCGAGTGTCCTAACTCAGTTCTCTTCTCATACTCTATCCATCCCCTTCTAATCTAATTTGCCTTTCTACCCAGTGGGGACCCATGTTCAAGCAGGGTCAGCATCTAGCCCAGGGTCAAATTAAATGTCAGTGATATTCTCATTAGAACAATCTCTCAGTTCACTCTGCAGTTCCACAGCTCGGGACGAAATACTCTAGGAACTTTCTCTACTACTACCATTTCCAAATTACCAAGTTTTAGGAAGTCTGAAAAATTTGTGACAGAGAACAACAGAGTAACTTTATACAACCCATCATATACGTTGAGAAATGACACCTCATTTGAATTCCTAATTCATTTACTTGATTGATAAAACATGACATTGTAAGTCTGAGATACTCCCACTTCTGGGGGGAAATTTAAGCAGAAAAGAAACGTGAATGGGAGATGCACTGTGTTAAGTCAATTACCTTTGAAGTAATATATTTTATTAATCTAAATAGTATTCGAAAATAAACCATAAATGTTTTACCTAAAACGCCTCCCACGCTGCTGGTTCATCTTTGCTCGAGGAGCCACACCGTCAACGGCCATGAAGAACACTTTCCTAGGTTTAATAATGCGAAACAACACCTCCAAGTAGTGAAAAATATCAGTAAAGATTTTATCATCTGAAATTCTGAAGTGAACATCATCATCATTAGGATGGGAACATTGATGTATAATACCATTCATATCCAGGTATAAGTTATCAAATTCAGGAATCTAAAAAACAAAGAAAAATGATCAAGATCATTATTATAATCAAACACAGATACCTAGACATCTGATCAAAAGCAGGATACAGGGGCTTATTCTTATTATATAAAAACTGAGTAAACAATCACAGTTGAATAAAGAAAGTAAACAGGAGGAATAAGTAAGACAGAGACATATTATATGGTTACATTATGCACCAAAAGCTTGATCACATTTACTGTCAGGAAATTATCTACTTATTTAAAATAAGATAACCTGAGAAAACACCAAATAAAGCTCTTGGTTGATTTGGTACTCAAAATATTAGTTTCCTTTCTTCCTACAATTTGACATTAACTCCTCAAAGCCTCAATTTCCTCTATAAATGAGTAACATAATGCCCATTTATATCAAAAGGCTATTTGTACATGGTCATTAAAAGGTTTTACAAGTGATTTAAAGCCCTATTGTATATCTGGTTTCACTGAAACAGAATCATTAATTTGGTTATATTAACTTAAAAAGCTTAGATTACGCCAAGAAATTTAGGAAACTTTGAAAACTGATTTGTTTTTTATAGGTGGATTAAATAGTTTCTAAACTTTGGCTAACAGGCATCTACTTTTATAGAAAGGCCTTCGTGGTTCTGACTCTGATTGACGTTTCCTCTATTTAAATGTCTGTGAACAAGTAATGGGAACACTACTGAAACAAATATAAACTAACAAGGAACTAAAATGGGCACAACTTAATATCTAGTGTAATTAAGGGATCTGAGAGTAGTCTGCCTTACATACTAATTGAAGAAAAGTATTTTGAATTTTCAAACATAAAAACATAATGGGCATTTTTGTATAAACTTAATGAAAACTATCTGTGAAACAATTATTCAAATTTTACCATATTCATAGGTAATAATACATTTTCCTGTTATTGAGAAAATAACATGCCTTTGAGTTTTAGGAGTAAAAAGTTTTGGTCTTTGAATCAATGAACACCATAAAAATACATTTATAAAACACCTATTTACATAGGATTGGACTAAGTAAAAAAAAATTTAAATGCCCTTAGTGAGTATTAGACTCGAATGAAATGACAACTGTGATCATGAGGTTTTAAATGTACATTCAAGATTTACTGTTTGTTTCAAGAAATCTAAAAACCTCAATCAAAATCTCAATGTGATTTTTTTTGAGGGGGTGGGGGTACTTTACAAAATGATTACAAAGTTTCCTTAGGAGAATAAACATGTAAGAGAGCATATTAAAGGGAGCGTAATGAAGGAAAATCTGCCCTATATGATATTTTTAATTATAAAATAGACAGTTTAATTGAACCAAATAGTTTAGAAGTAGTCCAAATGTACACAGAAATTTAGTATATAAGAGACATTTCAAATCAGTGAAAGAAAGGGATGGGGCACCTAGGTAACTATTTGGAAACAAAACTGTATTTCACCTTATAACAAAATAAATTCCAGAAGGATTAGAAATTTTAATGTGAGAAATGTAAGTAAAACAATTATATACAAATATTTTGGCAATTTTCATGTGGGAAAGTTAGAAATCATAAATCAAACAAATGATGGAGTTGGCTACCTAAAAATGTATTTTTAAAATCTTGTAGGGAAAAAATAGTGCCATAAACAAGCCCAACTGAAAATGACAAAATGCAGGAAAATACTTGCAAATAAGGACCAAGTCAACATTCCTAATGTACAGAACAACCCTCAAATATCAAGTAAGAAAAAGAGCATATGTTAAAAGTAAGTATGGAAAATGCAAAGCAATTCAAAAGAAGAAACACAAAAGTCTAAATGATATGAAAAAAATGTTCAACATTCCCAAATTTCTAATTAAAATGATACATCATTTTCCCCATCATGTTAGCAAAGATTAGAAAGATGGATGTCACCCATTATTGGTAAGGATTTGGAGAAATGCATATTTTATGTTATTAAAAGCAATAGCTGGCACTTATTAGCTTATTAGGTGCCAAACATTGGGCTAAACACTTACATTCATTCTCTCACTTAATTATGGTAACAATCTTAAAAGAGAGATATTTCGATTCCCCATTTTATATTAGAGGAAAATCACAGGGCTAAAAGGGAGAGAGGTGGCATAGACATATACCCAATAGTCTGGGATGGGAATATAAACTGGTGTAACTAATATGAAAATATATATCAAAATTTGAGGTGTGCACATCTTTTGTGTGTGTGTGTGTGTGTGTGTGTGTGTGTGTGTGTGTGTGTGTATGTGCACATCTGTGACCCAGGACTTCTACTATTGGAAATTTATCCTGAGAAATAATCAGAAATGTGCACAAAGAAATAAGTACAAGATTATTCATGGCAGTACTGTTCGGAAAAGATAAAAAATTATATTATGTAACAAATGGGAAAAGAATTTGAAAAAGGATACGTGTCAATATATGTGTAACTGAATCACTTTGCTGTACACCTGAAACTAACACAACATTGTTAATCAACTACACTCCAATATAAAATAAAAAGTTAAAAAAAAGAAAAGATAAAAAATGAAAACAATGCCTAATAATAAAGAAAATTGATAATGGTACATCCACACAAGGGAATACTACAAAGCAATTACAAATTATAATATAGATTCATATTTGGTATGGGATAATGTACATAATACATATGGTCAAGTGACAAAAGTAGTTTATAAAATGGCAGGTAAATTATTATCCCACTTATTGAAAATATTTATCTACATATGTATCTGCATAGAAACTGGACCATAGTGTATGGGCAATTTGTGGTTTCTTAGAATGGTAAATGTTATTGGTCAGAGGGTTTAATTCTTTTCCCCCATCTACCTCCAGTAACCTAGGACATTGAGTAAGCATATAGTAGACGTGCAACTTCCCCTTGGATTTTCTGTATTAGGCTTTGTTTTTTGTTTGTTTGGTATTTTATAATCTTTAATTTCCACATTCTGGTCTAGTCTATTGTCCTCAACTTTAAGGAAAGTGCTTTTTTTAAAAAATAATATTTTGCTTGGTTTCATCCCTCCTCCCTCTCCTTTCCTTCCTTTCTTTCTCCCTATTTACTTATTTACTTAACTCCTTACACTCCCAAACCTTCACTGAACAAGAAATATGCTAACAGTAAGATAAGACTGCACAAAGTATTATATATCTCCGTATTTTTGGATCCTATGGTACATAATTTTTATATTCAATACAGATGTATGAAATAACTATAATTTTATAGTCATAATATACTTCTACCAAACTACTGGACCACTTGAACTAGGCATCAAAAATAGTTCTAGGTGTGTACACATTCAAACACCAATATAAGTCTTGTATATACTATCCATGTCAAGAATTCTCTAAAATAGGAATAGAGTTAAGCTCTACTATTTGTTTGTGTCACCTTTCTTTCTTTTTTCTAATATTACCAGCCATTGGTGCTTAATGCCTATTTCTATTAACTTATTTGAGGTTGCAAAATGGTGATATTCTATCACTTCTTTTTTTATTAATTGTAATACTTTTATAAAGGGGATCATTCTGCCTCTTGGTTACCCAGTGGTACAGGAAAGGTTTTCAAAATTGGGAACTGTGGGGCTTCCCTGGTGGCGCAGTGGTTGAGAGTCCACCTGCCGATGCAGGGGACACGGGTTCGTGCCCCGGTCCGGGAAGATCCCACATGCCATGGAGCGGCTGGGCCCGTGAGCCATGGCCGCTGAGCCTGCGCGTCCGGATCCTGTGCTCCGCAACAGGAGAGGCCACAACAGTGAGAGGCCCGTGTACCGCAAAAAAATAAATAAATAAATAAAATAAAATACCCTTTAATTAGGTATTTATCATATCACACACACGAGTTTCAGAAAAACAATATTAATATTACCACTAATATGATTAATGGTAATATAATTTTTTTTGCATAACTTTTCCCCATTCTCTCTTACTCCCATTTATTTTATAGTTGTACTATCTAAACATTGTCAGAACACATAGCCATTATACACTAAACTCTCTCTTCACTCTTATTTTGATTTTGTTCTACAGGAAATTATATTTAATGTTCACCACTGGTATTTATGTTGATATTTCCCCAGTCCTTTTGATTGTCTGAAGCTCATTCTCTGGCAGATTCCTCAAGAAAGTGCTCAAAGGAACAATATTGCCTGACTTCTACACTGATCATTTGACCAGCTTATCGTTTATACTTAAAAGTCAGTTGAGGGCTTCCCTGGTGGTGCAGTGGTTGAGAATCTGCCTGCCAATGCAGGAGAACGGTCCTGGTCTGGGAAGATCCCACATGCCACGAAGCAACTGGGACCGTGAGCCACAACTACTGAGCCTGCGCGTCTGGAGCCTGTGCTCCGCAACAAGAGAGGCCGCGACAGTGAGAGGCCCGCGCACCGTGATGAAGAGTGGCCCCCGCTCGCCACAACTAGAGAAAGCCCTCATACAGAAACGAAGACCCAACACAGGCAAAAATAATAAATAAATAAATAAATAAAAATTTTTTTAAAAAGTCAGTTGAGTATCTTTATGTTACTCCATTTTTTTCTGGCATAAAGCACTACTGTGAAAAACTATGATGGGAACCTGATTTTCTTTCCCTTACAAGTCATATGTTCCTTTCTTGTAGGTAACAAAAGCTTTTTTCTCTTTTTCTTTAAAGTCCATGAATTTAACTAGAACATGTCTTGATGTTGGTCATCTGAGTCAATATTCTTGGGTACATGGTATATTCTTTCAACATGGCTTCAATTTTTTTTTTTTAATTTCAGGAAAGGTTTCTTTAATTACAGTTTTAGTATTTGTTCTGTTATATTGCTTTGAACCTTTTTATCTTCTAAAATTTTCTCTTATTTCCACCTTCTATTTTTTTCTTATGGCATTATTTGTTTTTGCCTTGCTACTACTTTAGGCTTCACTTCTGATGTGATTTTGCCATTTATGTCTCATTTTCTTTAGGTTCTGTCACCTTATTCCTGAGTTTTTGTAATTGATATATGTTGTTCTTTCATGTCTTATTTTCTTAGTGCCTTTAGCTCATTCTGAAATAGTAGGTTATAGTTTTGGTCTGTTATGTGTGCATGTTTTTATTGCAAGCTTTTACTGTCTGTATGAATATTATTTTGTTCCCCTTTTCCCCCATAATAACTTTGTATATTATTTGACCTTGACACTTTTCTATCATTCATTTTTATGTAAACTTAATTTTCCTGAACTTTTGGAATGAGAAGGGGTTCAGGAAAGCTTTAACTTTACAAAGCTCCCTCTTCTGCTATTTTGGGGTAGTATTAAAAAATATGGTGGCTTGCCTGGTTTGTTTTCTAAGATTTCTTGACTCTGTAACCCTCCCTCACTTTTATCTTGACCTTATCTCTCTTGTCTCCTTCCTGATAAAATTTTATTTCACTCCCAGCACTTTCTCCTTAGGGTGGGCTCTACCTTAGAATGGTACCTTGCCAAGTCAGTTTTGTGGGTTCACAGGAGTTAGACTGCTCCTGCCCTTTAAAACCCCCCAGTTACAGCTACTGCTATCTAATAGGCTTGTAGAGTCTTAGTGAATATTCTGGAGTTCTGCTCTCAGGTTCATCAGATGTTGCCCCATTTGTCCTTCTTCCTCTTGCACACATGCCAATACCAACTGGGTCTAGAGGCTATCGGTAGTCTGTCCCCACCAAATTGTATCTTGGGGTTCATGGGGATACCCTGTCACATGGTTTTGTTGTAATTGTTCTATGGATTTTAAATTTAGCTATCTAGTTTCTCTTTCTGTTTTCAAATGAGGATTCAGAGAAACCAAAAACTATGCTATGTCACCACTGCCACCATCTTCCCAGAACCCACCCCTCCATCCAGTCCCTTTCCCCAAGGACTAGCTTTTGAACTGCTGTGACTTAGGAACTACCATGTTTTAAGTACTGCTTGAGAGAGTAGCTGGTGATTTCTTTTTGAAAGACATCACTTTGATGAACCAAGTTTTAAACCTATTGTTAGTGTTCGTGTCATAAAATTGCCTTAAAGCCATTATTTTTGTTCAGTAACAAAATTCCTCAAGATGGAGAAAATCCAAGATCCTTACACCAAACCAAATTCTGTGCCAAAGAGTAGAGGGTAAAAAGATTACTGAACAGATTGTGCATTGTCAAGTTAGTCTGAATTTTTCAATTTAGAGATAAAGTGCCTGATGCATGGCAGGTACTCAAATATTTGAGTGAAGGATCCAGGAAACGCCTAAGTTAGTTGTCACCATTTTTATCCTCTTCTCTGGAAAGAAATGTTTCCCTAAATCTAATTCAACCCATGCTTCAAATAAATTAAAGACAAACCACCATTCTGGAATTTTTGGTAAGCTTTTTCCTCATATACCAAACCTGACTGGAATCCAACAACAAAGAATCCTTTCCAGAAGTTTAACCCCATCTTCATGCTTACAGTACTTTTTAAAAATAATAAACCATAATTTAATAGACAGCATGATGGTGTTCACTGTATTATTTCCCTCCATGTTAATACAATGCTATCCATCTCAACTAACTCAATTAGCTGTACAAATTTCAAAAATGACTTTGTGTGTGTGTGTGTGTGTGTGTGTGTGTGTGTGTGTGTCAGAAGTGGGATTTGAACCCACGCCTCCATTCGGAGACAAAAATGACTTTTTCCTGTAAAATATAAAATGGGCAAAAGAGCTACCAAAACCATTAAATGTGACAAACACTAGACCCAAAGTCCAGTTTACCTAATAGACGCCTGCTTACTATTTTTTTCCGCAGTTCTAATACCTAAACTACATTTTTGAAGTCTGCACATAAACGTTGCCCTGGGGTCATTATATACCGAATATTACTATTCCTAGTATTAGTGCTCTAACAATCTGTTTCTCTCTCCGTTCACCCCACGTCTCCTTCCTCCCTCATCTCCTTCCTCCCTCTCTCTCCCTTCTCTCTTTCACACGCACACACATTCACACAATGAAGCTTCCAAATAACTGCCCCGGCCCCGTCCAAATGTATTTTTATTTCTTTTGGAACAGGGGATTGGTACGGTCCTTGGGGTAACAGAAAAAGAGTAAGGAACTGTATCATAAATATGAACCATCAGCCACGTCAAAAAGTCTACGCGTTGGGGGTAGGGCGGGATGCAGCTCTAGATACGGGAAAGTAAACAAGGGGATTCAACTGCGTTGGCCGATATTATTGTTTGTACGTAGGCCTGTTGCTCTGGCTGGGGATTGGGGGAAGGTCCTAGGAGGACAACCATCCCACCTCCAAAAAGAAAAACGAAACCTGCAGCTCCCTGGGGAGAAAAGGGAAGCACTCCCGAAAGCGCTCCTCCCCGGGACTTGATTGCGAAGTCGCAGCAGGCCCGGCCCGGGCAGAAGCTGTCAGAACAGCCGCATCCCCGCCGCTCTGCCCACAGGAGAGCGACTTGCGTCTTCGCCCCCACTCAGATCACCAGGGTGTCCTCAAACGTTCTGCTCCCCTCCCTTCGCCACTCAGCCAGCTGACGACGAGCAAGAAGGAGGCGGCGGAGACCCCCGGTCCCAGGGTGGAGAAAGGGCCGCCGAGCCCCGGGTCCTCCGCCTTCTGGGTCTCTGACCCCTTGCTTACCCACCTGATGCTCCTTCACCACTTCGCTGAGGCAGGGATACCGCTCCGAGATCCATCGATAAAACTTAGGGACTCCCATTTCGACCGTCAGTACTAACTCAAGTCAGGGCCAAATCGAAACCAAACGCCCCGCCGGGGCCTACGCTGCCGCCTCCGGCCGTCGCTCCGCAGATGACAACACACTGCCCGGCCAACCATAGAGAGCGGCCGCCGGGCCTAGAGCGGCCGGCTTCGAGACTGCATCTCCGGGGCGGGGCTCTAGCCCCGGCCCGAACTCGCTGCCGCGGAGCTGCCTGGTTACATTTAAGAGCGCCAGGCGTTTTTGAACGCGTGTGTGAAATTCAGTTCTGAAAATGTCAGTTGACAGACCTGAGCGCTGTTAAGTGGATTTGGAAGGGGGTGAAAACCTCACGAGACGACTGGAAGAGTCCTGGCTGCTTCCGTTTTATGGGATTACTAATCTCTGTTTTTCAACACAGATTTGGAAAGGTCTGATGATTTATTTGGTTTAGTTTGTTTTGTGAGCGGAAATTTTTTCTTTCAGGATACAACAAAAATTTCTCTTAAAAACGTTCTTTTCCAAATTATTTGCGTAAAATGATTTCCTAACTCCCCTCCACCCAGCTTCCTCCTTAACTCTTAACATTAGGCCTTCGATAGGAAAGTATACGTTTAGTTTTCACATTTATACCTCTTGGGTTATTATATTTTCCCCCATCACACTTCAACTGTACAAAAAGGCAGAATTTTGTAAGGTAAACTTAAGTGAAATTATCTGTTACAAAAAGATTATGTTTTCATTTATTTGTATGTAATAACCTCTTTGCTTTGGAATTATTTTAAATCTTCTGCAATAAAATGTACCCCCAAATTTAACGTTAAAATTTTTTAGATTATAAAACCTCATGAAATTTTAAGTAATGCTGTTTCCCCCAACCACTGGATTCTGCATTCTGGTACACTTAGTATGGCAGCATCTTTAAAATTACAGAATGTTTATATAGTTTTCATATTCATGTTAATTGGCTAATTTTTTTTCCCTATCACATTTTCAACAAATACAAAAAGAGTATTACTAAGTGAACTTAATGATGTGCTATTTATGTTTACATCTCTCTTACTAGAAAGTTCCCAGAGGGAAGGGGATCCGTGCTTTGTCTACAGTATTTATTCAATATGATTTTTTGTTCAAATGAATCCTTATGTTAGTACTTAAAATCAACGAAAGTTGTAAAATGAAATTAGGCTGGCTTGTTTCTCGCAAATACATCTTTGTAAGAGCATAAGAACATATGATATTCCATTTCTCCAGTTATACACAGTATATGTTAAGAAAGCAGTTTATTTAACAACATATATTATTTTAAATATTGTTAACCATCAGGGAGAAATATCAGTTACTGTGAGAACATAAACATAAGTTGTACTTTGGAACTGAATAGATACAACCACAGATTAATGATCCAAGTGCATTAATTTTAGATTATTAACATATTCTTTGAAGTAACTCCATTTCACATATATGGGGTCCAACCAAGGTACATCTGGCATAGCAAGTTTTCATCAGTTGCTTCTTGTATAAGGTAATGCACATGTCCTTCAATAGATAACGGCAGTCCTGTCACTCTATTTCGGGTCTTGATTACACCTTGTAGTCTCTGCTCAATGTCAAGAACATGGGTTTTGGCCTAAAAAGAAATTGAAAATCATAAGGACTAAGGACCCAATGACATGTAGATGTTTATAATTTGGAATTACTGCCTTTCTTTTATCTAACAAATATTAATGCCATTTTACTGATCATTACCCCTTTTGTAAGAGCAAATGCAGACAAAGGAGAGAAGCAATGAAACAAATACAATAACTTGAGATACTGATCTCGAGGCTTGCAATGTTGATCTAACATCAACTGGACATTTTTCAGGACTCTGAAATACAAGGGAATCTCTTCATGTTAGGAGTCTAGAAAAATAATAGTATAAAAAAATCTACTCTGAAAAGTGTTTAGGACTTAAACATTTGAATATTAGTATTCTAATAACAGCAACAATACTCTAATGCCTAATGTTTAGATTATGTTATATGCAAATGGGAGTTCTAAGTGAGCTACTTGGAATTCTACATATTTTTCTCAATCAAGAAAGCATATCAGAATGCAAAAGTGAGAATGATGTAATTAGAAAAACAATCCTCAAATCTATTCTAACTTATTTAAAATAACTATCTGGAAAATTTGAGGATTCGGCTAATATAGTCAGCTCTCTGCAGCCAATGATTCAACCAACCACGGACTGAAAATATTCAGGGGAAAAAAATTCCATAAAGTTCCAAAAAGGAAAACTTCAACTTGCCATGCACCAGCAACTATTTACATAGCATTTACACTGTATTTGCAACTATTTACATGGTATTTACATTGTACTAGGTATTATAAGTAATCTAGAGATGACTTAAAGTATATGGGACGATATACACAGGTTATATACAAATCCTACAGCATCTTATATACGGGAGTTGAGCATTCCAGGATTTTCGTATCCACAGGGGGGTCCTGGAACCTATCCCCCATGGAAATCAAGGGGCAAGGGACTACTATGTTAGTAAAGAGTTCTACATATTGAAGCTGAGACCTGCTGCTCTATAAATTCAGGCAATTTGTGTTCAAGTTTTTCCCACTCTGTATCATAACTGTGATTTGTTTATGGTTAAACAAGCATGTGTTGAACTCTGTTTTTACTATACTAATGATAAGAATGTTAACATTAGTAATGACAATAAAGAAAACTTATGGCCTTGTCATACTAGATAGAGAACTAAATTTCAGAGTATTCAATGGTCAGTCACTGACAGTATTTAGAATTAGTTCCCATTTGTAGAGATATACAATATCGGTTCATATCAAGCTACACCTTCTACTAACCTTTTCGTTGACAACTTCTCCTGTTTCATTCAGTGGTGCTTTGGAATGCCCTTTCACTGGTTTACTCCATTCCACAAGAGGATCATGTAGAAAAGTCTTTAAGACACTAAAATGGAAACAAATATTATGGTAATAATACAATGTTATCTTTGTAAAAAGAACTCTCATTAAAGTCAACACTTAGGTGAAGGATAACTACTGAAGGATGAGAAGCTAATGGTAATACTCTTACAAAACACATTACTACCGTTTCAGAAAATGCTATGCTTCCTCCTTCAGAGAACTTGCTTTGCCTACATCTAACTATCCAATGTATTCTACCATAATGCCTGGTAGACAGGTTTTAAATAAAAAAGTGAATAAGTGAGCTTTAAATGTCCTTTCGAAAAACTACTTCCCACAGCTAACATCATATTTAATGGTAAAAGACTGGCTTCTTCACCCCTAAGATTAGGAACAAGACAAGGATGTAGATGTCTCGCCATGGCTATTTGACATTGATCTAGCTAGGGCAATTAGGCAAGAAAAAGAAAAGGCACTGAGATTAGATTAGAAAAAGTAAAACTATCCCTATCTACAGGTGACCTGTTGTTGTAGAGAGAAAATCTTAAGGTATCTGCAAAAATAACTATGACAACTAACAAATGAGTTCATTAAGGTTGCAGGATACAAGATCAATATAAAAATTTAGTTATATTTCTATACACTAGCAATGAACAATCCAAACATGAAATTAAGGAAAAAATTCCATTTAGAAATACTTAGGAACACATTTTTAAAAAGTTAAATACAAGATTTACAAACGAAAAATTATAAAACGTTGAAAGAAATTGAAGAAGACTTAAATAAATGGAAAGATATCCTATGTTCATGGATCAAAAGACTTAAGATGGCAATACTGCCTAAATTGATTTACAGATTCAATGCCATTCCTATCAAAATCCAGGCTGGCCTTTGCAGAAATTGGCAAGATGATCTTAAAATGCATATGGAAATGCAAGAGACTCATAACAGTCAAATAGTCTTGAAAAAGAAAAAAAAAGTCAGAGGATTCACACTTCCTGACTTCAAAACATACTACAAAGCTATAGTAATCAGGAGAATGTGCTATTGGCATAAGGTTAGACATACAGATCAATGGAATAAAACTGAGTATCTAGAAATACACCCTTACATGTATGGTCAATTGATTTTCAACAGAAATGTCAAGACAATTAAATAGAGAAAAATAGGGCTTCCCTGGTGGCACAATGGTTGGGAGTCCGCCTGCCGATGCAGGGGATGCGGGTTCATGCCCCAGTCCAGGAAGATCCCACATGCCGCGGAGCGGCTGGGCCCGTAAGCCATGGCCGATGAGCCTGCGCGTCCGGAGCCTGTGCTCCACAACGGGAGAGGCCACGACAGTGAGAGGCCCGCGTACCAAAAAAAGAAGAAAAAAAAAAAAAAAGAGAGAAAAATAATCTCTTCAAAAATGGTGCTGGCAAAAACAGAAATACAGATCAATGGAACAGGGTAGAAAGCCCAGAGATAAACCCACGCATATATGGTCACCTTATTTTTGATAAAGGAGGCAAGAATATACAATGGAAAAAAGACAGCCTCTTCAATAAGTGGTGCTGGGAAAACTGGACAGCTACATGTAAAAGAACAAAATTAGAACAGTCCCTAACACCATACACAAAAATAAACTCAAAATGGGTTAAAGACCTAAATGTAAGGCCAGACACTATCAAACTCTTAGAGGAAAACATAGGCAGAACACTCTATGACATAAATCACAGCAAGATCCTTTCTGACCCACCTCCTAGAGAAATGGAAATAAAAACAAAAATAAACAAATGGGATCTAATGAAACTTAAAAGCTTTTGCACAGCAAAGGAAACCATAAACAAGACAAAAAGACAACCCTCAGAATGGGAGAAAATATTTGCAAACGAAGCAACTGGCCAAGGATTAATCTCCAAAATTTACAAGCAGCTCATGCAGCTCAATATCAAAAAAACAAACAACCCAACCCAAAAATGGGCAGAAGATATAAATATACATTTCTCCAAAGAAGATATACAGATTGCCAACAAACACATGAAAGAATGCTCAACATCATTAATCGTTAGAGAAATGCAAATCAAAAGTACAATGAGATATCATCTCACACCAGTCAGAATGGCCATCATCAAAAAATCTACAAACGATAAATGCTGGAGAGGGTGTGGAGAAAAGGGAACCCTCTTGCATTGTTGGTGGGAATGTAAACAGATACAGCCACTATGGAGAACAGTATGGAAGTTCCTTATAAAACTAAAAATAGAACTACCATACAACCCAGCAATACCACTACTGGGCATATACCCTGAGAAAACCATAATTCAAAAGGAGTCATGTACCATAATGTTCATTGCAGCAGTATTTACAATAGCCAGGACATGGAAGCAACCTAAGTGTCCATCGACAGATGAATGGATAAAGAAGATGTGGCACATATATACAATGGAATATTACGCAGGCATAAAAAAGAAACAAAATTGAGTTATTTGCAGTGAGGTGGATGGACCTAGAGACTGTCATACAGAGTGAAGTAAGTCAGAAAGGGAAAAACAAATATCGTATGCTAACACATATATATGGAATCTAAAAAAAAAATGTTCTGAAGAAACTAGGGACAGGACAGGAATAAAGATGCAGATGTAGAGAATGGGCTTGAGGATATGGGGAGGGGGGAGGGTAATCTGGGATGAAGTGAGAGCATGGCATGGACATATATACACTACCAAATGTAAAATAGATAGCTAGTGGGAAGCAGCTGCATAGCACAGGGAGATCAGCTTGGTGCTTTGTGTCCACCTAGAGGGGTGGGATAGGGAGGGTCGGAGGGAGACGCCAGAGGAAGGAGAAATGGGGATAAATGTATATGTATAGCTGATTCACTTTGTTATACAGCAGAAACTAACACACCATTGTAAAGCAATTATACTCCAATAAAGATGTTAAAAAAACCAAATAATCCAATTAAAAAAAACGGGCAAAGGATTTAAATAGACATTCGTCCAAAGAAGTTATGCGAGTGACCAGTAAACATGTAAAGATGCTCAACATAACTGGTCATTAGGGAAATGCAAATTAAAACACAATTAGATACAATTTCATACCCATCAAGATGGATAAAATAATATAGATAGACAATAACAAGTTTTGGTAAGGATGTGGAGAAATTGGAACACTTAGACATTGCTAGTGGGACTATAACATATTACATCTGCTTTGGAAAACAGTTTGAAAGTTCCTCAAAATGTTAAGCTTAGAGTTAACATATCCAGAATTCTACTCATAGGTATAACCAAGAGAACTGAAAACATATATCCACATAAAACCTGTACACAGATGTTCACAGCTACACTATTCACAATAGCCAAAACAATCCCAAATGTCCATTAATTGATGAATGGATAAACGAAAGGTGGTATATCCATATAATAGAATATTATTTGACAATAAAAAAGAATGAAGTACTGATACATGCTAGAGCATAGATAAACCTTAAAAACATCATGCTACTGAAAGAAAACAGACACTAAAGGCCAAATGTTGTATAATTCTACTTATATATGAAATATCCAGAATAGGCAAATCTATAGAGACAGAAAGATTCGTGGTTGCTAGGAGATGGTGGGGAGTAGAGTTAGGGAGTGACTGCTAATTTCTTTTGGAGGTGATGAAAATGTTTCATAATTAGATAGCAGTGATGGTCACACAATCTTGTGAATATACTAAAACCACCATAGTATGTATATTAAAAGACCAGATTTTGGACGTCCCTGGTAATGTAGTGGTTAAGAATCCGCCTGCCAATGCAGGGAACACGGGTTTGAGCCCTGGTCTGGGAAGATCCCACATGCCATGGAGCAACTCAGCCCGTGCACCACAACTACTGAGCCTGTGCTCTAGAGCCTGCGAGCCACAACTACTGAGCCTGCATGCTACAACTACTGAAGCCTATGTGCCTAGAGCCTGTGCTCCACAACAAAGAGAAGCCACTACAATGAGAAGCCCACGCACTGCAAGGAAGAGTAGCCCCCGCTTGCCGTAACTAGAGAAAGCAGCAATGAAAACCCAATGCAGCCAAAAATAAATTAAGAAAAAAAAAAGACTAAATTTTATGGTATGTAAAATATATCTTAATAAAAGCTATTATTAAAAAACATCTACTTCAGGGCTTCCCTGGTGGCGCAGTGGTTGAGAGTCCGCCTGCCGATGCAGGGGAAGGGTTCGTGCCCCGGTCCGGGAAGATCCCACATGCCGCGGAGCGGCTGGGCCCGTGAGCCATGGCCGTTGAGCCTGCGCATCCAGAGCCTGTGCTCCGCAACGGGAGAGGCCACAACAGTGAGAGGCCCACATACCGAAAAAAAGAAAAAAAAAAAACCCAAAAAAGCCCCCCAAAAAACATCTACTTCAACCAGTATAAAGTAGCTCTATATAAAGAAAACAACTTAGAAACCAATAATCACATTCAAAGTTACTACTGTTTACAAAATATAGATGATTACCTCATTAAAGGTTCTCTCTGATCTCGCATCAGCCTCATTGTAACTTCACAAGCTCTTCGAAAAAGACCTTCTGTTCCCATAGGACCCATTCCATTAACCATATTATGAGTCATGCGAAATGGAACAATTTCTGGGACCTCAAAGGTTTCTCCCTTAAAACAATGCATTTTATTAAAAAGTAAAGATGCTGGAATTTAAAAATCTTTATGCAAAAAATTAAAAGCTTTTAGGAGAGAGCAAACATACCCTCAAAATATTCGTATGTGCAACTTATGTTAGAGGCCTACATCCTGAAGGAGCCATATGACTCTACCTTTGCTTTTGAGGAGCTGAAACACAACTCCTTGGGTAAGATCTAGAGGATGGATGGATTCATCTTTCACTGAATTACTAAAGTAATTACAGAGAATTATAGAGCAATATTTATGCATTCAATATTTAGCCTTATATTAACTCCCTTAATATCCTTCTTGAATAGTATAAAGTACAAACAAAATACTCTCACAATTTTCTTCTTTTCTTTAAGACTTTCACTTTAAAACAGGACGGGAAAAGAAATAGCCAAGTGTTAGATGCTCACAATCCCTGAGACAGGAAATGTAACATGTAATATAATGAAGTCCAGTTCATTTATTTTCTTCCATTCTCTAACACCTGCCTTTCCTAGGGCTTTTTCATCCCTCCAATCAGTTTCCCTAAATTCCTCTCTTGTATGAATCCCCTATACCAGTGGTTTATCTTTGATTTGTTTTCAGTTGGGTCTGTGACCTTTCTTGGTTTCCTGTGATAGCAGACGGCAACCCATAGAGAACTAAGGATGAAGGAAAAAATGGGTTTAATAATTAGTCTGCCTTTCAGGATCATGACATTGGAAAACTGGAGGGGGCCCTTAAGGAGAGCTGAATGACCTCAATTTATTTCCAGACCCCAGCTGGACCTACACAATCTGAATTTCCTGTGATGTTTCCTAGGTACCTGCATTAAAAAAAAAAAAAAATTCTTAGATGCTGCTGCCAGGTTTGGAAGCAATCACATTAAACTACTCTGTCTCTCTAAAACTGAGTCTCAGTAAAATGAACTGTTCATATATTATATAAACACCCCATGTTCATATAACCAAGAACCAATAAGTCAGAACTTGGATCTATGCTTTTGGACTTCAAGTTCAGTGCTAGTTTTCCTATATGACTCTTCTGAGTTCTCTCCAACCTAAGTTGCTTTACTGAGGTCTATGGGATCCACTGATCAAAACCAGTCAACAAACTCTCAATGTGACTCAACTGTGACTACAGCTGCTACTAACAGGTATGTCTAGGAAGAACAGTTGTTGTGGAAAGGAAATTAGGAGAAAATATACAATTAACTACAGTAAGTCATATAATATACCTTATTGAAGAGACAGTTGAAATCCACATGTACACATTCACCAGTCAAAGAATCAAAGAGAATGTTTTCACCATGACGGTCTCCAAGGCCCAGGATATAACCAACCATTGACATAACGGCAGTGGAACGGCAGTATGCTGATCTGCTGCTGTACCTAAAGGAAACACAATGCCTATCAAGTATCCTTGTATCATATGGGGCCACATACATCTAAAACATTTTTTAAAAAATCTAACCATAACAATGTATTATATTTTTGGTAACTTACCATGATGTAGGATCAGGGAATGTTCTCAGAAACCACTCATGAAAAACAGGAGGATGCCTGGGCAGGAGAAATTCTTGGAATACTTTGAGTTTTTCAGACAAAGCTGCCGATTTTGGTAGCATACACTGGCGAAGTTCCTTCCCTGTCATATAAACTCCTGCAAGGTAGAGTGATTTCCATTAATCACACAAGCCAAATGAGAAAAGGGGCAATGTATTTTTTTTTGGTGAAAATAGGACAGGAAATATCTACTTTTATTCAAAAGCAAGAATAAATGGAAACATTTCAATTATGCATAGGTAAACTTTCTTCTGATACTATATGAAAATAATAAACACATTATCTTCACTTAATACTCATCTAGAGTGAGGCCTCTTGTTGATGATAATCAGTGCCAAGTAAGACCATACATACCAGAAGATACCACTCAGAATAAATCCAATGTGAATAGTGCCCCTGCATGTAAAAATGCTTACAGCCCTCACTAAATTTACAGTGATCTCTCTGTTAATCAGCAGGCAGTATGGGTCCACACTGAATCATTACTAAGAAACCTACAATGGTGCTCTGAAATAATTTACTCTGTGTGAAGGCTAGCCTATAAGATTCACAGGATATGTGATTTTAAAACTAATCTTGTACAATTCAAATCATAAATGGAAGCAGAAGACATTTTCCTTCTGATGTATTTGTGAGTTCATATTATATGGTTGACATGACTCCAGTCTATAAAGTGCCTTTTAGGCCCACCTTTGTTTGGTGCTTTTGGGACCCAAGGTTCAGCTAAAATTTCCATAGACAAGTTTTGAGATTAGAGATTTTTAGCCTCAAATGTTGCACAGTTCAACTATGTTCATGATAGGATGGAAAATATATATATATTTAAAAAAATCCAATAGCAATAACTAACACTTATATAATATTTCATCTTTAAATAAAATAGTCAATAGCAAGTTCCTTGAAATCAGATTCAAGTGTGCTTGAACTTCAGCTCTACAACATATTAGTAACTTGCATTAAGTTACTTCACTGTCCAAAAATAGTGATAATTAGGCTTGTTAACAATAATAAAAAAATGATATATACAAAATACTTAGCATAATACCCATAATATAGTAATTTATCAATATTACTTAATGCTATGCGTTGATTGTATCCGTCAAAAAAATAACCCTTGTACCTGTGAATGTGACCTTATTTGAAAATAAGGTCTTTGCCCATGTAATCAGGTTAAGACGAGGTCATTACGGTGAGCCCTTAATATAGTATGACTGATATTTTTATAAGAGAAAACAGGGACATACAGACTTAGGGAGAATGCTGTGTGATGACAGAGGCAGAGAATGGAGTGAAGCATCTACAGCCAAGGAATGTCAAAGATTGCTGGCAACACCAGAAACTTACAGAAAGGCATAGAAAGGATTCTCCCCTTTGGCCTTGAGAGATATTGTGGCCCTACTGACACAGTGATTTTAGACTCCTTGTCTCCACAACTGTGAGAGAGTAAATTTCTGTTGTTTGTGAACAGTTTGTGGTAATGTGTTATGGCAGTCCTAGGGAACTAATATTTTTTACTTTACTCTAGTAACTTGATATATTTGTTTTTAATGTATTGCATCATAAACATTTTTTATCATAAACATTTTTAAAACTTTTTATTTTGAAAGAATTTTAGTCTTACAAAAAATTGCAAAAAATATACAGATTTCCCATATATTCATCACCCAGATTTTGTCAGTGTTCATCTCTTTCATAACAGAATACAATTACCTAAACCAAGAAATTATTTTTTCATAGTATTATTAACTAACTTTCAGACTTTATTCAACTGTCCCACTATCATCCTTTTTCTGGGTCAGGATCCAATTCAGGATCCCTGACTGCATTCAGTTGTCATGTCTCCTTAATGTCCTCGAATCTGGGAAATTTCTGTTTTTGTCTTCCATTACCATGAAATTTTTAAGGAGTTCTGACCTGTTATATTTTTGTTTCTTCATTGTAAAGTTACTACTTTTTCCCCTTTGTAATTAATAAGTATCTGGTGGAGAGATACTTTGAGACTCTGCAAATAACCTATTTTCCATCATACTTTTGCCAACGAATTTCAGCAGTCATTGCTAATCACTGTCTGCAACAATTATTACTGTGATATTTACTAATTGGCAATTTTCTGTTTTCATCATCTCTTCTACATTAATTCATTGTAATTCTACTCTAAGGAAGAACTTGTTCCTACCTTCCTACTTATTTATTTATTAATTCAAGTATTTGTTTACATAAGTGTAGACTCCTGTCTATTTTATTCCATGGGTTATAATCTAATACTATTATTATTTATTTTGGTGCTCAAGTTATCCCAGGTTTGGCCAGTGGGAGACTCTAACTCTAATCTAACACTTTCGGTTTCATTCTAGCTTTCCCTTTCTTTTTCTTTCTCTAATATGAAAAACTAGCTCTCATTAGCCGCAATGTATTTATTTATTTGCTGAAGTCTAGTTTACACAAAAGTAGTTTCAGAATTGCTAACCGGTAACTCCTAGAAAAACACATTTTCATATATATTTTTGTAAGCTACCTCAAATTCTTTTGGGATAAAGATAGAGAAAGAATTAAAACGCAAGGAAGGAAAGAAGAAATCACTTAACTACTTCTGTATGTATCAATAGTACCAAGAAATTTTACTATGGCTTATACCCCCAAAATGTACAATGATAATAACCATTATACCTATATTATATGTTAGCAGCTATTATACCCATATTACATACTTATATAGTAAGAATTAATTTTAGTACCCTTTTCCTTATACAGTTTGGTCAAAATAGGTCTCAAGCCAGCAGTGTTGTTAACCCATTCAATAATCCCACATTCATCATTCAGTGGAATAACTGCATATGTTCTAATATGAAGTTCTCTTCTACGAGACTCAGCATCTTTTCTTAAGCACTATAAAAAAAAAACACACATAAACTTAAAAGTTAAAAATTTCTAAATGTTATATCAAACCTATCTAAAGATTGCTCATTTCATAGCAAAATAATGTCCATAAAAGCTTATTATGTAGTATAGATGAATAATTCTTCAGAAAGGTAGAGCAGGAAACTACTGGGACAATATCCTTAATTTATTTGCAAATCATTAAAAATGCCTTGGGTAAGTACTTCTTTTAATTATTCAGTACTAATGTGACAACAATACTGGGTTCAAAAATGTTATAGTTATATATTTAACAATGACAAAATACTCTTTAAAAATTGCTTCTAAGATATTACTGAAATAGTAAGTCCTTGGGCGCAGGGAATGCTGTTTAATTTTACCTAAAACAATGCATGAACAGAAAAGTATGAGTCTTATGATATCCCCAAAACATATATCTTATTCTTACAGTTTAATATCATAGCTTCATTTGAAAAATGATCTCCTAGCAGAAGAAAGCTTTACACATCTCATCTGATTAATCCTGAAATATACTAGGTAAGGATAAACAGTATTTTGTTTAATTCTGGAACTGTATGAAATAAACAAACTAAGCACACATCTCTAATTGTAACCTGTCAAATTTTAAAGCACAATCACTGACCAAAAATACATTTGAAACTTTAGGAATAGATAGGCTACATAAATGTCAGCCAAATAGTATGGCATGAGAATCACATGTAAAGATCAGTATATGGCCTCCTAGACCAACGTAATGAGACGAGTTTTTCACAATCAGGCTATTTTATTTGACCATGTTAATGTGGGGGAAAGGTAATGAAACAACTTAATTGGTAACAAGGCTGATTAAGATAAATTTATAAATTAAATCCAGGCCACCTGATACTCCCAACTAGAAAAACACTCCGGGAGCTTTGGGAATTAAGTTACCAATTTACCAAACAACATTTTAAATAAAAATATTCTTTCCCTTAATACCTATGAAATGGGTTTTTATTGTGGTATTAATTTTTAAATTACTTTTGGTTAAACTAAGCACAAACCATAATTCTCCTTTTTAAAAAATGAACTCATCTGCTGCTATTTATTTTCTATGTTAAAGGTCCATAACTTTTTCCTGTTAATAAAAGAGGTACCAGTAAAATGCAGGAAGGGGATAGAGAGGCAGAACAAAGAGCTTATAGGAAAACAATAAAGTTTTCACAGTATGGTTTAATTTTTTACCAATGGAAAAACAGATGCTATGCACTTATAAATACCTGGCTAGAGAATAATTCAAAACCCCTAAGACTATGCATTTATAATAACCCTTTAGTGAGATTTCTCATATCATCTCTGAGATAGAAATCAAGCACTTACCAACAGAACTGAAAAAAAATACTAATGATCACCTCTAAAAAGTGTGTTGGTAAAAACAGAACCTAACATTTTTTTTTCTGGCATCAAAATATAAAATATAAATAAATCTGATAGAAAAAGTATCTTATAGATAATTTAAACATTAAATAGAAAATATTTTCCTTTGTTAATATGTCTTATACATTTTTCTCAATATAACAAAAAGTATCTTATTTTTAAAAAATTAAGTGAAACCAGCAATTCCACTTCAGGGCACATATCCAAAAGATTGAAAGCAGGGACTTGAACAGTTATCTGTACACTTATCTTCATAGCAGCAATATTCACAATAGCCAAAAAGTGGAAGCAACCCACATACCCACTGATGGCTGAATGGATAAACAAAATTGGTATACACATGCAACTGTATATTATCTAACCTTGTAAAGGAAAGAAATTCTGATGTGCTATAACATGGATGAACCTTGAAGACATAATGCTAAGTGAAGAAAGCCAGTAAAATACAAATACTGTATGACTTCACTTATACAAGGTATCTAGAGTAGTCAAATTCATAGAGACAGAAAGTAGAATGGTGGTTACCAGAGCCTGGGGGGAAGGGGAATAGGGAGTTACTGTTTAACAGATATACAGTTTCAGTTTGAGAAGATGAAAAAGTTCTGGAGAGGGATGGTTGCACAACAGTGTGAATGTACTTAATGCCACTGAATTGAACTGAACACTTAAAAATGGTTAAGATGGTAAATTTTATGTTATGTATATTTTATCCCAATAAAACAAATTAAGTGAAAATGAAAAAGGCAGTGTACTTCATTTCCTCTTTTTAAGAGAGATCTATTTGCCCATATCTCATTGATAGTAATTATGGCAATTCTAAAATAAAAGCAAACTATATCCAAACCTTATTAATCAAGGAATTGAATTCCATTAGTCTACAATCCTTTCTCAAGTCATCTTTTGGCTTACACATCATAATGTAGAACTTCCCATCAGATCCTTTTAAAGAGATCTTCTTTGGTTTCTGAAGAGAAGCAAGAATTTCTACCTAAAAGATGATGAGTTATATATAAATAAAGGTCAAAATTCTTTGTTTAAACTTCTATGTGTATTATAAATATTGTGTTACCTAACACAATAAAAAGGAAAATATAATAACCTATATTATGTAGCAAATTTATTATTTTAATAATTTATCTTAATTATGATCTATGAAAAGAATGGTTGGACATAAATAGAGACACATTTTCACCCATTAGAAATGGCTATTGAAGTAAAAGGATTACTCTGTCTGGGGCTTCCCTGGTGGCACAGTGGTTTAGAATCCGCCTGCCAATGCAAGGGACACAGGTTCGATCCCTGGCCTGGGAAAATTCCACATGCCATGGAGCAACTAAGCCCGTGCGCCACAACTACTGAGTCTGCGCTCTAGAGCCCATGTGCCACAAGTATTGAAGCCCGCGCGCCAAGAGCCCGTGCTCTGCAACAAGAGAAGCCACGACAATGAGAAGCCCGCGCACCTCAACGAAGACCCAACACAGCCAAAAATAAAAACAAACAAATAAATAAATAAATTTATAAAAAAAAATCAGGATTACTCTGTCAGCAGTGTAAGTAAATACATACACATTCAAATTTAGGCAGCCTCTTAAAGCAGCCGTAATGTTTAAAAGATTTTTGAAACATTTTCTTAGGACTTTTCTGCAGAACCTAAGATGGTTTTTAAATTTCTTTAATGGTAAGAAATGTTTATCAATGGAAAGTAATTTTATTTTTGACAAAAGAAATGCCTCCAAAATCATGTCCAACTAAAGATGTAAGTAAATAAGTTGAATAATATTAAGTTAAAAACAAAGCATGACTATAAGTGACGAGAATGATTTTATTATGTGGCTTATTAACTGGTCTGAAGCAGTTAAACAAATGTTTTGAGCCACAGAAGTACTGGAATAAATACAGAATTTTCAAAAGTATTTACTCAGAAGTGCTCTGGTACCATTTCTTTAAGATAGTAACAACAGCAACAAAAAAGAATCAAGCTCTTCCTAGCTGAAATTCACTTCCTCCCAAAATACAAATTACAAACAAAAATTGTATTTCGTTCTCTTTCTGTTCCCCATTTTTAGGACAAAGATGAATATGGAAAAATCAAATTGTGGAAAAAATAAAGATTTTAGTCATATTAAAACAATATGAACATCTGAAAAAATCAAAATACTAGGTTGAACATGAGATTTTTATTAATTTTGTCCCATCACTATATAGTTTTACTTTTCTGTATTTCCAATCATTTTTTCTTTGCAAATAAAATCCATTTAGTCTCTGAGAAAAACACTTTTAAACTTAATTTGAAATTTCAACTTAATTTTAAAAGCATAGTTACAGTTATATAAAATTGCAGTTTACCATATCATCAAAGCCTGCAATATAGGCCCAATGCCCAGGAAATGGCTCATGGTTAGCATGGGCACCCGGAACTGATGGAAGAGTGGGTATCATGACTGATTGTAAAGGAATGAGGATTTCACTAAATGTTGCTTCTTCTACCAGCTTTTTAAGCATTTTAAAATGAGTGCTCATGCTCAGCGTGGAACTACTTCCATCCACCTGGGGGGGGGGGGAAAATAGTACATTTTAATTTCTCTGTTTACCTTGAATTATAGAATGCTTACTTTTACTCAAAACAAAAATTTCACTTCTATAATAGCTTAATTACAATGGCTCAGCAGTCTGTACTTTTCTAATTTTTAAAAATACATCACCTCATTTAAACCTTTCTGTACTCTTTTACTTATCAATAAATAGTACCTACATTATACGATGTTAAATGACTAAGGTAGGTAATAGTGGCCTACAATTTGTTATCACACATTACAAATTCCAAAGAGCTCTGTAAATCAAACTTTTTTTTTTGTACCAAATCTCATTTGGCAGCAAAAAATATCTGAACGTCTCACTTAGTACAAAGATTAATATGTTTCACTGAAGAAATAGTTATGTATCTGATTACAGGATACTCTACCAGATTACCCCTAGTGATGATACTTAATAAAAAGTATATGTACTGCATTACCTTTAAAAATCTAAAAATCCTGAATTTCTAAATGTAGTTGGCCACAAAGGTTTCACATAGAGAACTGGAAGTTTGTACAAGTAAAGCACTTAGAAAAGTGCCAGTGTTTAATAAATGTTGGCCATTATCATAACACTATCTTTCATAATGTCAAGACTGTCAGGGGACAAACAGGATTAATGCAGATAGCAAAAACAGATTACTCTTTCAAGATGTTTATTGGAAGGGAAGGTGAGAAATAGGGTAGTCTCTACCTCCTCAACTGTAAATAGATGATAGAGTAAATATTTGTAAGGGGAAGTCTACTTATTTACCTTATAGAGTCTGTCCCTCCTTATAATTACCCCTACCCCCACTTTTACCCTTCCTACACATTCTTCAGGATTTTTTCCCCTCCAATTCCTTGGGTAGAATACTAGTTCATTCCTATAAGCATGTCTATACTCTAGTCATAAACCTACTGAAAAAAGTAGTTATACAGTATATGATAACCATCTGAGTGGCTTCCTATGAGACTGTGAGCACTTCAAGGCAGGAGAACATGTCTTACTCATCTTTGTTTCCCTTAGGCACAGTGCTTGTTCCCTGGTAGACAACGAAATGTTACTGAAAGGATGAAACCCAAAACTCCAGTCTTCTTTCCTATCATGTATGTAGGTTAATGTATATGAGTTTTGAAAGTTCAAAGATATGACAGAAAACAATCACAGAGAGAACTTTAACTGAGTATTTTATATTCTTATATTTCATATCCTCTATTATAAAAAACTTCTAATAAATATGGATAATTTACTCTCAGAAGAATTTACACTAAGAAGAACTTTTAGAAATTTAGAGGATATTTGAGAGAGGGACATATGTTAGAAATTTTAAAAACAGCTTTATTAAGGTAAACTGCACGTATTTAAAGTATACAATTTGATAACTTTTGATATATGTGTATACCAACATATATGAGAATTTAAATTTAATTAATCAAATGAAATACAACCAGCTGAAATCATATAGAAGTTTCATCCAACTTGGTCTATAAGTAGTAAGATTTATGATAGTACCGATTTATTGCACAATTCTAGAAGCTTATCTGTTAGGCGAGTTGCATCTCCAACAAACTTTTCTAAGGATTTTTTCATATGAATAGCTTTATTTAGGATTTCCTTGCATCTGTTTACACGCATGGGATAAGAAGACTGTCATAAAAAAAAAAGTTAAATGCAATTGTTAAAAGATAACAAAACTTCTGATTGACAAAAATCAACTTAAACAGTACGCATGATGAAAGTTTACAGTGATAGAAATTTCCTGGAAATCAATTTGGCAATACTATCAATAGCCATAAAAATGCTGCTATCCTGCGACCTGATGAATTCCCTTCTTAGGATCTATCTTGAAGGAATAATCAGAAATGAGAATAAATATAGATGTGTCTAGATGTTTTGCAACAGCAAAGAAAGTAAACAACCTTAATGATCAACAGCAGTTAAATAAATTATAGATGGCTAACCATTATAGAATTTTATAAAATTTTAAAAATTGGTTCTTCAATGAATATTTAACATGGGAACATGATTATGGTAACAATTTTAGGTGAAAAATATGAAATTACATATCTATGCAATCCAAATTTAGTGTTAAAATATGCATAGATAATAAACATACAAAAATACATCAAAATATTAATGATATAAACAGTGAATTTTAATTTTCTTTTTTATATTTCTCTGTATTTTCTAAATTCTCTAAAATATTTATTAATTCAATATATTTACCAATTTGTACATTCCTATTAATAATGCAATAAAATTTTCTAGTATTAATAGTTCTGATACTTTGGATTAAAAAACTTGGAAAAAAATAGGTTACCGTTTTATACCAAGCACTAACACTTTACTATACTTCATAAAGAAAACACATGATAAATCCTTCAATCTTAAACATACTAGTCACTTCATTTGATACAGTAAATATTTCTAAATTTTATAATGAGACATAGTACTATAGTTTCTTTTTAAAAATACTTAAAATTTATCTTCTTGCTACAAATCTAACATAAGAGAGAAACCCTGGAACTTGTATCTACATATTAGCATTAATATGGAAAAAGACACTATTGTGATTAATATATCACCTTTGACACAGCTGTCATCATCCACATTGCTTGTTGAGGATAGGCCAGAAACACTTTGGCTATAATTTCCATCAAGACAACAAAAACTTCATCATGAGAATGACAAATTCGGGAGATTAATTGTGAAAAGGCAGTCAAAAATTGATATGGAGCTAAGTGATTTGTGTGCTCTGTGATAACTTTGTTTATCTTAGCTAAATCATTTCTCATTTGTACACGATCAGAGCGGCCAGCTGGAAAAAAAAAAATTGAAGTTAAAAATAGCAGTAAAAAAGTATATCAATTTCACAGAAAAAAAATTTTGTTTTAAAAACTGCTTTAAGATATATGTTATTCCCAGGTCCAAAGCTAGATCACTTGCCAATTTGTGAAAAGATACTTTTCTCTGTCCAGGTAGGAAAAAATATTTGAGTCCACTGAAAATCTCAAGGCCCGTTTCTTTTCAAATTTTTTAAACAGACTTTATTTATTTATTTATTTAACATCTTTATTGGAGTATAATTGCTTTACAGCGGTGTGTTAGTTTCCGCTGTATAACAAAGTGAATCAGCTATACATATACATATATTTTGACTAGAAGCAAACAGAACAAGCCACAATCCATTGTAATTTTTAACGTAAATTATTTGGCTTAAACTAATATTTTTCAAAATGTGTTAGGTTTACCAAGGAACGAGCAGGTTTACACTTCCAGGCCCTGCAACTCCAACTACTTTAAAAAGTCTATGCTTAGTCTTTCTCCTCTTTTTTAACATTTCGTTTCTTGCTCTCACATAAATCATAATTCTTCTCAGTCCCTTAAAAATTTTACCAAAAAATTATACCTTTTTCCCATTCATATGCCTTAGCACCAAAATCAAGCCATAGTGATAACATTCGTGGCATTGATTGATATATGAACTGATTTCCATACTGTAAAGACCTGCAATTACATAGAAAATATATTAACGTAGTATTCTTTTTTAATTATATGAATTAAATATAAAGACTTAAACTACCACTTGAGAAATATATAGCCTCTGACAAAAATTTTTATAGCATCAGTATTTCTTCCTAGTACACATTATCTTTGACTCCTCTCTCCCCACTTTTTTCTTTCTTCACTCCTCACTAACCTCTATAGTATCAATACACTGACCAAAAATAATTCAAGTTTTGACCTGGTCAAACTCCTGTCAGTACTTCTTTTAAATTGTCCTTAGGATCTGTGCCTTTATTTGTATTCCATGGTCATAAGCCTAGGTCAGGCCCAATCACTCAATTTCTGGGAAATTACAGTAACTTGGTCTCCCTAATTCCACATTTCTTCCCTTCAATAAATTCCAGGCTACCATTTCTGAAATTCTAGCTTTATCATACTCCCCCCGTTTAAAAACAGCAATCACTTACCTTTAGATTAAGACTATATGAATGACTCTGCTCGGGATTCAAATATATACAACCCTTTTTCTTTATAACTTTGCAATCTTAGTCTCTCACTATTCACCACATACATCTTCCATCAAGTTCAATTTCCTCACCATCCTCTCAACAAACCACTCAACCCTGTGCCTCTGCCAAATGTGTGAAAAGTTAGTACAGGCATACCTCGGACATATTGCAGGTTTGGTACTGGACCACTGCGATAAAGCGAATATCACAATAAAGGGAGTCACACGAATTTTTGGGTTTCCCAATGCATATAAAAGTCATGTTTACACTATACTGTAGTCTAATAAGTGTGCAATAGCATATGTCTAAAAAAAGCAATATACATACCTTAATTGTAAAATACTTTATTGCTAAAAAATGCTAATCATCACCTGAGCCTTCAGCGAGTTGTAATCTTGTTGCTGGCGGAGGCTCTTGCCTCGATGTTGATGGCCGCTGACTGATCAGGGTGGGGGCTGCTGAAGGCTGGGTGGCCGTGGCGATTTCTTAAAATAAGACAACAATGAAGTGTGCTGCGCTGACTGACTCTTCCTTTCATGAACGATTTCTCTGTTGCGTGCAATGCTGTTTCATAGCATTGTACCCATAGGAAAACTTCTTTCAAAACTGCAGTCAATCCTCCCAAACCCTGCCACTGCTTTATCAACTAAGTTTAGGTGAGATTCTAAATCCTTTGTTGTCATTTCAACAGTGTTCATAGCATCTTCACCAAGAGTAGATTCCATCTCAAGAAATCACTTTCTTTGCTCATCCATAAGAAGCAGCTCCTCATTCGTTTTATTGTGTTTTTATCGTGAGATTACAGCAATTTAGTCACATCTTCAGATTCCACTCCTAATTCTAGTTCTCTTGGCTACTTTCACCACATCTGCAGTTCCTTCCTCCATAGTGGTCTTGAACCTCTCAAAGTCATACATGAGGAATGTAATCAACTTCTTGCAAATTCCTGTTAACGTTGATATTTTCACATCTTCCCATGAATCACAAATGTTCTTAATGGCATCTAGAATGGTGAACCCTTTCCAGAAGGTTTTCAATTTACTTTGCTCAGATCCTTCAGAGGAATCACTATTTATGGCAGCTATTACTTGTGGCAGCTATTACAATACGAAATGTATTTCTTTTTTAAAACATTTACTTTCATTATTTATTTATGTTATTTAGGTTAACACTGGTTTATAACGTTATAAAAGTTTCATGTGTACGTTACATTTCTACTTCTATATACCTTATAGCATGCTCACCACCAAAAATTTAGTTCCCATCCATCATCATACGGTTGATCCCCTTTACCCATTTCACTCTCCCCTTCC
Organism: Stenella coeruleoalba; assembly: GCF_951394435.1. Classification (NCBI taxonomy): domain Eukaryota; kingdom Metazoa; phylum Chordata; class Mammalia; order Artiodactyla; family Delphinidae; genus Stenella; species Stenella coeruleoalba. The sequence goes on along the minus strand of NC_137150.1, from coordinate 25,026,591 downwards.
CCTCTGTAACCACTACTCTGTATCTACCTGTTTGTTTTTATTTGGTTTGTTTTGTTCATTTGTTTTTTCTTTGTTTTTTTATATTCCACATATGAATGAAATCATACGGTGTTTGTCTTTCTCTGTTTGACTTATCTCACTTAGCATAATACCCTCAAAGTCCATCCATGTTGTCACAATGGCAAGATTTCATCTTTTTTTAAGGCTGAGTAGTATTCTATTGTATACGTGTATACACCACAACTTCTTTGCCCACTCTTCTGTTGATGGGCACTTTGGTTGTTTCCATATCCTGGCTATTTTAATAATGCTGCGATGGACATAGGGGTGCACATACCTTTTCAAATTAGTGTTTTCATATTCTTTGGATAAATACCCAGAAGTGGAATAGCTGGATCATATGCTAGTTCTATTCTTAAATTTTTGAGGAATCTCCATACTGTTTCCACAGCGGCTGCACCAATTTACATTCCCACCAACACTGTGGGAGGGGTTCCCTTTTCTCTACAACCTCTAACACTTGTTATTTCTCTTGCCTTTTTGATAACTGTCATTCTAACAGGAGTGAGATGATATCTCATTGTGGTTTTGTTTTACATTTCCCTAATAATTAATGATGTTGAACATCTTTTCATGTGTCTGCTGGCCATCTGAATGTCTTTTTTGGAAAAATGTCTATTCAGCTCCTCTGCCCACTTTTTAATTGGGTTGGTTTTTGTTGTTGTTGTGTGAATTCGCATATATTTTGGATATTAACCCCTTATTGGATATACCATTTGCAAATATCTTCTCCTTTTTGGTAGGCTGTCTTTTCATTTTGTTGATGGTTTCATTTGTTGTGCAGAAATGTTTTAGTGTGATGTAGTCCCATTTGTTTATTTTTGCTTTGGTTTCCCTTGCCTAAGGAGTCATATCCACAGGGATATTACTGAGGTGGATGTCAAAGACTGTACTGCCTAGGTTTTCTTCTAGGAGGTTTGTGGTTTCAGGTCTTACATTAAAGTCTTTAATCCATTTTGAGTTGATTTTTGTGTATGGTATGAGATAGTGGTCTAGTCTCATTTTTTTTTTTTGCACATGGATGTCCAGTTTCTTAACATCATTTATTGAAGAGACTACCCTTTCTCCATTGTATATTCTTTGCTGCTTTGTTGAATGTTAGTTGTCCATAGAAGCCTGGGTGTTTTGCTGGTCTCTCAGTTATGTTCCACTGATCTATGTATCTATTTTCTGCCAGTACCATGCTATTTTGATTACCACAGCTTGGTAATATAGTTTGAAATCAGGGCATGTGATACCTCCAACTTTGTTCTTTTTTTTTTCTTTTTTTTACGGTACGTGGGCCTCTCACTGTTGTGGCCCCACCCGTTGTGAAGCACAGGCTCCAGATGCACAGGCTCAGCGGCCATGGCTCACGGGCCCAGCTGCTCCACAGCATGTGGGATCTTCTCAGACCAGGGCATGAACCCGCGTCCCATGCGTCGGCAGGCGGACTCTCAACCACTGTGCCACCAGGGAAGCCCCCTGTTCTTTTTTCTTAGGTTTGCTTTGCCTATTTGGGGTCCTTTGTGGTTCCATGTAAGTTTTAGAATTTTTTGTTGTATTTCTGTGAAAAATGTCCTTGGGATTTTGATAGGAATTGCATTGAATCTGTAGGTTGCTTTAGGTATGGGCATTTTAACAATGTTAATTCTTCCAGTCCATGAGCACGGAATATCTTTCCATTTATTTGTGTCTTTTTCAATTTCTTTCAGCAATGTCTTATAGTTTTCAGTGTACAGGTCTTTCACCTCCTTGGTTAAATTCACTGCTATGTATTTTATTCTTATTACTGCAATTGTAAATGGGATTGTTTTATTAATTTCTCTTTCTGCTAGCTCACTGCTAGCATGTATAATAGAAATGCAACAGATTTTTGTATACTGATTTTGTATCCTGCAACTTTACTGTATTTGTTTATTATTTCTAATAGTTTTTTCGTGTATTCTTCAAGCTTTTCTATATAAAAAATCACGTCATCCACAAGTAGTGACAATTTTACTTTTTCCTTTACAATTTAGATGGCTTTTATTTCTTTTTCTTGCCTATCTGCTCTGACTACGGCTTCCAATACTATGTTGAATAAGAGTGGTGAGAGGGGGCATCTTTGTCTTGTTCCTGATTTTAAAGGGATAGCTTTCAGTTTTTCATGGTTGACTATGATGTTAGCTGTGGGTTTGACATACATGGCCTTTACTAATTTGTGGTATGTTTCTACTATACCCACTTTATTGACACTTTTTATCAAAAATGGATATTGAATCTTCTCAAACGCTTTTTCTACATCTATTCAGATGATCATATGGTTTTTATCCTTCATTTTGTTAATGTGGTATACCATGTTGGTTGATTTGTGTATGTTGAATCATCCTTACATCCCTGGAATAAATCCCACTGATCATGGTGTATGATCCTTTTAATGCATCGTAGCAGCTGGTTTGCTAATATTTTATTGAGGATTTTGGTGTCTATGTTCATCAGAGATATTGGCCTATAATTTTCTTTTTTGTGTGTTGTCTTTGTTTGGTTTTGGTATCAGGGTGATGTTGGCCTCATAAAATGAGTTAGGAAGCGTTCCTTCCTCTTCAATTTTTTGGCAGACTTTGAGCATTAAATCTTCTTTGAATGTTTGGTAGAATGCACTGTGAAGCTGTCTGGTCCTTCTGTTTCTTCATGATTCAGTCTTGGAAGGGTGTATGGTTCTAAGAATTTGTCCATTTCTTCTAGGTTGTCCAATTTGTTCATAATATTCTCTTACAATCCTTTGTTTTTCTGTGGTATCCGTTGTTATTTCTCCTCTTTTATTTCTGATTTTATTTATCAGACCCTTCTCTCTTTTTTTCTTGGTGAGTCTAGATAAAGGTTTGTAAATTTTGTTTATCTTTTTAGAGATCCAGCTCTTATTTTCACTGATCTTATCTACTGTCTTTCTAGTCTCTATTTCATTTATTTCCACTCTGATTGTTATTATTTCCTTCCTTCTATGGACTTTGGGCATCGTTTGTTCTTTTTCTATTTCCTTTAGGTGTAAGGTTAGATTGTTTGAGATTTTTCTTGTTTCTTGAGGTAGGCCTGTATTGCTATAAAGTTCCCTCTTAGTACTGCTTTTGCTGCATCCCATAGATTTTTTTGGTATGTCATATTTTCATTTTCATTTGTCTTCAGGTAATTTTTAATTTCTTCTTTGATTTCTTTGTTGACCCAATAGCTCTTCAGTAGCATGCTGTTCAGTCTCCATATACTTGTCATTTTTCTACCTTTCTTCTTGTAGTTGACTTCTAGTTTCATACCATTGTGATTGGGAAAGACGCTTGATATGATTTCAATCTTTTTAAATTTATTGAGATTTGTTCTTTAGAAAGTTCCACGTACACTTGAGAAGAATATGTATTCTGCTGCATTTGAATGTAATGTTCTGTATAGATCTATCAAATCCATCTGGTTCTGCTGTTTCCTTGAATTTCTCTCCAGATGATCTATTCACTGACACAAGTGGGATGTTAAAGTCCCCTACCATTACTGTGTTGCTGTTAATTTCCATTTTCTTGGTAATTCCTTCACTTTCAGCCTATGTTTGTCTTTAGAGCTGAGCTCCTGGAGGCAGCATATAGTTGGGTCTTGTTTTTTTTAACCCATCCAACCACTTTGTGTCTTTTGGTTGGTGAATTCAATCCGTTTACATTTTAGGTGACAGATGAGGACTTAGCACTGCCAGTTTAGCTTTTGTTTTCTGGTTGCTCTATATATCCACTGTTTTGTTTTGTTTTGTTTTTTCCTTGTGTTTCTGTCTGCCATTTTGGTTTGGAGGTTTTCTGTTTTTCGTAGTTTCCTCTTTTTTTATGTTTCATGTCTCTACTCTATATTTATGTTTTGTGGTTACCATGGGGTTTGTATGAAATCTCTCATAGATAAAATAGTCCTTTTTCTGCTGATAGGATCTTACCTTCATTTACCTATGTAGGTTCCATCCTTTTCCTCTTCCCCTTTTATATTTTTGTTGTCTCAAATTATCCCATTTTATGTTGTGAGTTTGTTACTGAATTGAAGCAGCTATATTTATTTTTTCAACATTTTCCCTCTTTAACCTTTACGCTATAACAAAGTGTTTAAAAACCTGTTGTGATAAAGACTTGCAACTTTTGATTCTGTCTACTTATCGCCTTAGTCAAAGTTTTGTGTACTTTTTGCCATTTTGTTTCTGGTAGAAAAGCTCATTTCAACATTTCTTGTAAGGCAGGTCTCATGTTGATTAACTCTCTTGGCTTTTGGTTGTCTGGGAAAGTCTTTATTTCTCCTTCATATCTGAATGATAACTTTGCTGGATAGAGTATTCCTGAGTGATGACTTTCAGTATTTTGAGAATGTCACTCCACTTCCTCCTGGTCTGTAGAGTTTCTGCTGAGAAATCTGATGGCCCAATGAGGTAGCTTTGTGGGTTACCATCCCTTTTTCCTTAGCTGCCTTTAAAATTCTTTCTTTGTCATTGACTTTTGACAATTTTAATACAATCTGTCTTAGAGAAGGTAATTAGGTGTTCTCTTAGCTTCATGAACTTGTATACCCAGTTTCTTCTCCAGGTTTGGGAAGTTCTCAGCTATTATTTAAATAAATGCTTTGCTCCCTTCTCTCTCTCTTCTCTTCGGGTATACTCATTACCCTAATGTTGCCCTTCCTAAAAGAGTTGAATAGCTCTCTAGAATTTCCTCATTTTTAAAATATCTTCTCTTTCCTGTCCTACTTGTACCATTTCAAGTTTGCTAATTCTCTCTTCCATATGGTCTGCTCTATTTCCAATGCTTTTAAATGTACTCTTCATCTCATTTATTGAGGTCTTCAACTCGAGAATTTCTGTTTGGTTCTTTTTTAGAGTTTCACTCTCTTAGTTAAGTACTCCTTCTGTTCATTAATTTTATTCCTGAGCTCACTGAACTGTTTTTCTAAGTTTTCTTGCAGCTCACTGGGTTTCTTCATGACAGCTATATTGAATTCTCTATCAAATTGCAATATTCTGCATCTTTAAGTCTGGTTCCTGGAAAATCATCATTTGCTTTTTGTGGTACTGTCACTGTGGTTATTCATGGTGCTAGATGAGTTGTTCCTCTGCCAGTACATCTGAAGTAGGGGCAGGTTTGAGATTAGAGGCCTTTCTTTTGTTTTCCAGTAGGTGGCACTATAGCATAGGTTTTTGGTTTCTTTTACCTGAGGTGCCTCTGGCTCTATTTGAGTCGGCCCTTTCCACCTTCCACCTCCTCTGTTAGAGGTGTGACTCCCTGCCCTCATTATCGCACCTTGTGCCTCTGGAGTCGATGGTAGCTCCTTCTCCCACTGTCACTGGTGTTGCTGCTTGGTGCATCTAGATGGTAGGCTCTGCCATCTCATCTAGGATCCCATGAATTGCAGGCTCCACTGCCATGGGGCGAGGGGAATGAGGAGAGTTGGGAGGTGAGCTGAGGTTGCATGGGCCTCTCTGCTGTGTCTGGTATTGTAAGGTTCGTGGGGCTCTGCCACAGTGGACCTGGAGTTGTTGGCGCCTCAGTGGCTGGAGGGACAGGGTCTCAGGCCCCACTGCCACTGTTTCCCAGTTACCCGTGGCCACAGGAGCTGCTGGGGCCAGGAGGCTAGAATCATGTGTACCTCCCTCCTCTGCCACTGTTGGGTTCTCTGGGGCTGCAGACTCAGTTGCTGTGGCTGGACGGCTGGGTTTTGCAGGCACCACCTGCTGTTCCCTTGCTTTCAACTTCTCTATGTGTTTCAGTACACCCACCTTTAGATGTACCAATGTGTGGATTCTCCGGTGTGCTGGTGTGTTGAGCGGAAGTACCCTTGTTGTACTGTGGATGTTTTACTGGTTGTAGATTGATGGGGTGAGACAAAGGTAGCTTTTCACTCTGCCATAATGCTGACATCACTCCAATCACAAAATGTATTTCTTAAACAATAAAACTTGAAAGTTGAAATTGCTCCTTGATTCATGGGCTGCAGAATGGATGCTGTGTTAGCAGGCATGAAAACAACATTAATCTCACTATACATCTCTATCAGAGTTCTTGGGTGACCAAGTGCATTGTCAATGAGCACTGACATTTTGAAAGGAATCTTTGTTTCTGAGCAGTAGGTCTCAACCGTGGGCTTAAAATATGTAGTAAAACATGTTGTAAACAGATGTGGTGTCATCCAGGCTTTGTGGTTCCATTTACAGAGCACGGGCAAAATAGACTTAGCATAAATCTTAGGGCTCTAGGATTTTCAGAGTAGTAAGTCACTAGCTGCATTAGGCCCTAATAAGAGTCAGCCTGTCCTTTGAAGCTTTGAAGCCAGGCATTGACTTCTCCTCTAGCTATGAAAGATGGCATCTTCTTCCAATATAAGGCTGTTTTGTCTACATCGAAATTCTGTTGTTTAGTGTAGCCACCATTACTGATCTTAGCTAGATCTTCTGGATAATGTGCTGCAGCTTCTACATCAGCATTTGTTGCTTCACCTTGCACTTCTCTGTTATGGAGACGGTTTCTTTCCCTAAACCTCATGAACCAATGTCTGCTAGCTTCAGACTTTTTTTCTGCAGCTTTCTCACCTCTTTCAGCCTTCTTAGAATTGAGGCAAGTTAGGGCCTTGCTCTGGATTAGGCTTTGGAAATATGGTGTCCAATTTGATCTCTGTACACTACTAAAATTTTCTCCATATCAGCAATAAAGCTGTTTCACTTTGTTATTATTCATGTGTTAACTGGAGTAGCACTTTTTTTTTTTTTTTTTTTTTTGTGGTACGCGGGCCTCTCGCTGCTGTGGTCTCTCCCGTTGCGGAGCACAGGCTCTGGATGCGCAGGCTCAGTGGCCATGGCTCACGGGCCCAGCTGCTCCGCGGCATGTGGGATCCTCCTGGACCGGGGCACGAACCCGCGTCCCCTGCATCGGCAGGCAGACTCTCAACCACTGCGCCACCAGGGAAGCCCTGGAGTAGCAATTTTAATTTCCTTCAAGAACTTTTCCTTTGCATTCACAACTTGGCTAACTCTTTGGCACAAGAGGCCTAGCTTTTTGCCTGTCTCAGCTTTTGACATGGCTTCCTCACTAAGCTTAATCATCTCTAGCTTCTGATTTAAAGTGAGAGATGTGTGACTCTTCCTTTCAACACTTCCTGTGAACACTTAGAGACCATTGTAGGGTTATTGATTGGCTTAACTTCAATGTTGTTGTCTCAGGGAATAGGGAGGCCCAAGGAGAAGAAAAGAGATGGTGGAATGGCCAGTTGGTGGAGCAGTCAGAACACACACAGCATTTATGGAATAAGTTCGCTGTCTTGTATGGGTGCAGTTCATGGTGCCCCAGAACAATTACAATAGTTAACATCAAAGATCACTGACCACAGATCACCATAACAAACACAATAATAATGAAAAAGTTTGAAATATTGCAAGAATTACCAAAATGTGAGTATACAGAGACCTGAAGTGAATAAATGCTGTTGGAAAAATGGAACTGATAGACTTGTTCAACACAGGGTTGCCACAAAACTTCAATTTGTAAAAAACACAGTATCTGTGAAGCTCAATAAAATGAGATATGCCTGTAATGTCCTCTCTTTCTTGAATTTAATTACCTTTTAAATCCTACCTTCTTCACAAGGCCTACCAAACTTCTCTGGCAATGCAGTGCAAAGAGATACTTTTGATATCATGAAGCCAGTGGTTTGAGTTTTGACTTCAGATTTGCCCCAAATCCATGACTCCTGGACTTGTTTGGTTCATTTTTGGTATCTTGCTAGTATCAAAAAGATATTTCTAATATTTGTACCACTTATTTTGATATTTGATCACATTCTACTATGTACCATTATTTAAATATTTTGTGTGCTAAGGTTTCTCTACCCAATTGGACTGTAGCTCCTTGAGGGCAAACACTAATGCTTAATTAGCAATAACACAGTAATTCAATGACTCAGAGGAAAAGCATCGATAGCTGAGCTTATTTACTCCTTTAAGCATCCATATGTTTTATTTTAACTACTATGGATAAAATATATTCTAAAATAGTCTTACTTTCTTAAACTGTACTTTTAAAAATCTCACACTATACCTAATAGTTTTATGCATATCAAGGACTCCAAATAACTCGTTTTAGAAGAAATGTATTAAATAAATTCTGTATACCAATGCATATGATATATGTCAAGACTAAAGAGCAAATGAGAGGTATTATTCATTTTAGAAAAGAAAAATGAATTTAATAACTGTCCTCTGCTTATGCTTCCATTTCAAAATGCCAATATGCCAGGAATTCTTCCTCAATAACAAGTCATTAATAATCAATAAAAAATTAAATTAGGTTTGGATTTTATAAAACTTGAATTCCAGGGAGTTCCCTGGTGGCCTACAGGTTAGGATTCCGGACTTTCACTGCCGTGGCCCAGGTTCAATCCCTGGTTGGGGAATTGAGATCCCACAAGCCATATGGCATGGCCAACAAACAAACAACAAAAAAACAAACAAGCAAACAAAAATTGAATTCCATTTTGGGAAGAAAGGCTTGGCCAAATCTTGCAATCCTAACACTGCTGATGAACAAAAATACATTGCTTTGATTCCTGAAAATATTGAACTGAGAAGTCAAAATACCTGATAATAGGCAACTTTAAATAAATTTATTAGTATGAAGTAAGTTATTCATCAGTAAAGCAATGGTCCACGAGTATGACAAGAAAATGAGTGGAACGTTATTATTACTTCTTAGGAATTAATAATTTGTGATAATATAAACAGTAGGCATGAGACAATACACTATTTGACTATAATACACTAATATACGAAATTAAGTTACATTTCACCTGTTACCTAGTTTAAGCGATAAGCTCTTTCTACAAGTCTAATGTCAAAACCATTTTTATATATACTACTTCTTAGAGAATGGGCTGGAAGGAAACATTCCACAGGCAATTAAATAAAACCATTAAATGTACTAGATTTAGGGCCTTCTGGAATTCTAGGGAAGGGGACTCAGAGGATGAGGGTCCAGAATGGGAAGGACACTTAATTTTCATTGTATATTCTTGGTACTACTGAATTTTAAAAAAACATGCATATATTACTTATTCCATTAAAATAGTTGTTATTTAAAGGGAAGGAAAAAATTGTACAAAGAAAAAATTTATATCTTATCTAAGGTGATAATCATAAAGCAGAAAACATCCTACATATGCTAAGATCTGTGATAATAGTTCAACATCAACAGAGTCACCTTGATATATTTAATCAGCAAACATGCAGTTCTCACTCTCACCTTCCAAAGTGAAGGACTATATACCGAATGAGATCACCCTGCTTTTCCATTTTGTTGTCTGTGACCATGGGCATCAATTTGTCATAGTACTTGGCAAGGTAGAAATGCCCATCCTCCCACTCTGGCAGGAACAAGGTCACATCCTGTAAAAGATAACAGAGAATATCCACTTAATAAAACCCCCCACTATGTTGGGAAGTAAAGTATAAATAGATAATTAGGGATCAAAAGTATGAGACCGACATCTAGGCAGAGCAAAGTCAAAGGCAGACTGACTGGTGTAAATAAGGAATAGCTACTTTCTTACAAAGGTTTTCTCAGGATAGCTGGTGGGTTCTGGTGGGTTGCCCGCTGATCAACATGTCATGCTAATTTGCTATATAGGGAAAAACACTCCACTTACATTGCCACTTTATATGATACATCAAAATAATTTTCAGATGGATTAAGGTATTTCATGTATGTGTGTACAGGTATATTTTTATTGTTTTAAAAAAAAACCTCAGAGAAAGAAGAATACCAAATCTCTGAAGAGGACAGGACTTTAAAGGCATTCAAATATGGTTTAAAAAAGAAATCACATATCATTTTTCTCTAAGATCTACAAGTCATTGCCCTCTCTCTCAACTCCTTCATAATCAGGCTTTTGAAAAGAATTCTCCAACTCACTGTCATTCCTCAAACTATTTCTTTTTGGTTCAGTAGACACCACTCCACTAAAGTAGCAACTTAAACAGACATACTTTCCAATTCTGATCTCACGTGAGTAACCTCTCTTCAGCATGTTTCTGTTGTCCATGCCATTTCTTCTTTGAATCACTTTCTTCCTTTTGCTTTTGTGAGGCCACAATGTTCCAAGTTTTCTCCTACCTTTCTGGCCACTCCTACTCAGTCGCCTTTGTCATTTCCTCTCCCTTTCCCTTATATTTGTATATTGTGTGCGGTTTATTAATTTTTAACTATATTACTTGAAATGTGATGGAAAATACATAGAACAGCTGAGTAAAAAAAAAATTTTTAAATAAAGCTCGACTCTTAATTCAAGCAAATTTGAGAACACAGTTTAGACCAGGAACCTTAAAATGAGATCGTAAGTTTCCTCCAAATCTAATCCTAAAACCTTACAGATACAAACCTGCTTGTGGATAGAGGACAGAATGACATGATTAGATATATGGAACAGATGCTGGATTCATGTGCCTAAAACGGGCCACAGGGACGAGGCTCCCAGTGTGCTTTTCCCATCTAGTCAAAGGAGAAGCAAACGGAATGAAGGAAAATGCTAATTAAGATTGCTTCTAAAAAGATATTTTCAATCTGGTTTCATCATCTTTCTATCTCCCTTCCTTTGCTTTCTTCCTCCCTCCCTCTCTCCTTCCTTCCTGGTTTAAATTAAAATTTTATTTTAGAAAATAAAATCTACATACAGAAAGATAAATCTTATATGCAAAGCTTGCTCAATTATCACAAAGTGATCACACTTATATAAGAACTCCAGAAACACGAGCCTCCCCCTTCGCCCTCCCAAACACTACTCCCTTTGTTCTCCTCCCAAATAACCACTACTACAGATTAAATATTTGTATGTTGTCCCCCCTCCCCCCTCACCCAATTCATATGTTGAAGCCTAATCCCCAATGTGATGGTATGTGGAGGTGGGGCCTTTGGGAGGTGATTAGGTCATAAGTGTGGAATCCTCATGAATAAGATTAGTGCCCTTATAAAAGAGGCCCCAGGGCCTCCCTTGCCTCTTCTGCCACGTGAGGTCATAAGGAGAAGATGGCTGTCTATGTAAGCAGGGCCTCACCAGACTGAATCTGCTAGCACCTTAATTCTGGACTTCTCAGCCTCCAGAACTGTTTGAAATAAATGTTGCTTAAGCCACCCAGTATATGGTATGTTTGTTATAGCAGTGCATATGGACTAAAAACAACCACTATCTCCATTTCTGATACAAGAATTTTGTTTTGCTCATTTCTGAACTTTATATAAATGGAATCATACTACATGTATGATTTTTTCATATGACTTTTTTCCTTCAACATTAAGTTTGGAAGAACCATTCAAGTTGTTGGATGTAACTTTGGTTTGTTGGTTTTCATTGGTACACATACAGTATTCCATTATAGGGATATGTTATAATTCGTTTATCCATTCTATAATTGATTGACATTTCTACTTCCAGTTTAAAATCTACAAATAACGTTGGTATAAACATTTTTGTACATGTTCCATGGAGACGTGTTCAGCATTGATAAAGTGGCTGTCACAGTATTATCACCTTTAGGAGAAAACACCAAACTGTTTTCCAAAATGATTGTAATAACTTATACTTCCAGCAGCACTGTATGAGCGTCTAAATGCTCTATAGCCTTGCTAACACTTGAAAATATCAATCTTTTAAATTTTAACCATTCTTGTAGGTATATAGTGTTAGCTCATAATACTTTTCTTTAAACTGAACGGCAGTTGATTTATAATATTGTATTAGTTTCATCATAATACTTTTTAAATTTGCATCTATTCCTGTCTACTACAGTGAAGATATTTTCTTTTTTGGGGTCATTTATATATATCCTTCTGTTAAGTCTTCTATTCAATTTTAAAATTGAGTTGTCTGTATTTTTCTTATTGACTTTTAAGAGTTCTTATTATATTCTGGATATAAGCCTCACCATTTATGTATTGCAAATATCTTGTAATCTATTGCTTACCTTTACATTCTTCTAAAAAAATTTATTAATAAATATATATTTTTATTTTTTAAGTAAAAAATAAAAGCTGATGTACAATATCATGTTAGTTTCAGGTGTACTACATAATGATTTGACATTTGCATACACTATAAAATGATCACCATGATAAGTCTAGTAACCACCTGTCCCCATACTAAGTTATTACAATATTATTGACCATATTCTTTATGCTGTATGTCTCCATGACTTATTTATTAAATAATTGAAAGTTTATACCTCTTAATCCTCTTCATCTATTCCCCCCTACCCACCTCCCGTCCTTCTTGCCTTTACATTCTCAATGGTATCTTTTGATGAACAGAAATTCATAATTTTAAGTTAGTCAAATTTATTAAACGTTTCTTTTATAGTTATTGTTTTTGATCTGTTTAAGATGTCCTGAGCTACCTCTAGGTTTGAAGATACTCTCCTATATTCTATTTTGGGACCTTTATTATTTTGCCTTTCACATTTAGATCTACAATCTACCTGAAGTTTATTTTTGTTTATGTTGTAAAGAAGGGATCAAGTTTGATTTCTCCTCCCATAAGCTATCCAAATAACACAACAATGTTTACGGAAAAGATCATTCTCTCAACTCTACAATACCACCTAGAATCTGTTTCTGGGTTCTCTCTTCTGTTCTATTGGTTATTTGCCTAGCCTTACATGAACACAACATCATCTTAATTTCTATACCTTTATAATAAGTCTTGAAACACATCCTGGTTATCCTCAGTTTGCCCCTCTAAAATATACTTGTCACTCCACTCTTTTCTGCTCTATAATCCAAAAGATTGACATTGTTGATTTCTATCAGTGGGCCTATTTGCCTTCTGGAAATTGTTCTTCTTATAGTTCCCCCATGATTGTTCTTTCCTTAGCAGCTGTTTCCAGCTGGGCCTCATAGAGTTTTGAGTTATGCATGTGTATCGTGGTATTCAGTCAAAGACTCAGTGGTGATTCTAATGCAGATCTAGAACTTTTTGTCTAACTCTTTTTTCCAGGTTAGTCTGCTTCACAATTCTAGCCATCCACTCTTATTTTATTATTTTGTATCTTCTATATTCCATGTTTCTAATTTTTTTTCAGTTCCTTTTCTAACTTCTTGAGATGGATTCTTAGCTTATTAATTTTGAGCCTTTATTTTCTTCTAACACATGTAAATAATATTTCAAATTCCCTGTAAGAATGGCTTTAGCTGAATCCAAGTTTTGCCATGTCATATTTTTATTATCATTCAGTTCAAAGTATTTTTCAATTTCCATTGCAATTTTTTCTTTGACCCCATGGGTTACTGAGAAGTATCTCTTTTCTAACACCATCTATGTAAGGCTTAATACGTAGTAAGGAAGGTATATACTGTGTTTGTTCAAAAATTTTCAGGCCAGACTGTGGTTAACTTTGGGAAGGAGGATGAAAGGGTGAGTTCTAGAGCATTAAGAACATTCTACTTCTTGATATGGATGGCGGTTTCATGACTATATTTATTTTGTGATAATTCCTCCAACTATACTTATGTTATATATTCACTAAAAAGCCAAAAAAGCTTCCTGGCTATTTTTATACATGTGCTCTTCCCATATGGACCTTAAAGTAATTTTATCTATTCTCAAAAACAACAAAAAAAGTGAGTTTCTAACTGAAATTGCATTATACATTCACTTACCTTATATTTTTTCATAACTGCATTGCTTTCAAAGTTAGCTGTTTCTTCCATAAAACGGCCCACTAGTAGCATAGCTCGTCCATGGATTAACATGTTCTTACTTTCAGTTGGGGTTTTATTTTCAGGAAAACATAACTCAACACCCTTCTGAAGAACAATTAGTGCCTGGTGAACATCACCCTGAAAGAAAAAAGGCAACAACAAGCCTTTTAATTTAAGAACATATTTCCATTTTCTGAAAAGCAAATAAAACTGTTAGAATTTAAAGTTCATAAGGTATTTTATGTATAAATCTATTCGTAATTTCATGTTCATCTCTCATTTTCCTCCTATGAAAGTAAAATCCTAAACAGGAATCATTGCTTCATTTCATATAGAACTCCGGTATTCATTCATTCACTTGTTTTTTACAGTCAGTCAAAGTGCAGGGAACTGAAGATATATGTAGATGATTAGGGATAAACAAACATAAATATGTCAAAATCTCTAGCTTAAAAAAGTTCACAGTATGGGCTTCCCTGGTGGCGCAGTGGTTAGAGTCCATCTGCCGATGCAGTGGACGCAGGTTCGTGCCCCGGTCCAGGAGGATCCCACATGCCGCAGAGCGGCTGGGCCTGTGAGCCATGGCCGCTGAGCCTGTGCGTCCGGAGCCTGTGCTCCGCAATGGGAGAGGCCACAACAGTGAGAGGCCCGCGTACCGAAAAAAAAAAAAAAAAGTTCATAGTCAAGTGAGGGAATAAACTATAAAACAACAACACAATGTGCTAAGTGTTATTAACAGAAGAATATACATGCATATTATGTAGGAAAGAGAAGACAGTCTGCTAAATCTACCTGAAGATATAGGAAAATGGAGTTGAGCAGTGGTCAGGCAAAGTAATCACATGAGGAAAATCTAAATTAGGTCTTAAAAAATGAGTAGAAATTTTCCTGGCAAAGAATTCAGCGAAGGACACTCTTGGTAGAAGAGTGTCTCAATTTTAGTTGAGAAAAAGGCAAGTAGTCTGGTTTTAGCTGAAGATTAAAGGGTTTGTGAGATAAAGGGTTTGTGAAGACTAAAGGGTTTGTGAATACTAAAGGGTTTGTGACAACTGAACCTGAAGAGGTAGGCTGAGACTCGATGAGAAAGGGCCTTGTGTACTTTCTAAAGTTCTGACTTAATCCTAAAGCCATGAAGAATACTTTGAAGGATTTTAACTGGGGGAGTGACATGATTCAGTGTACATTTTAGAAAGATGACAGACTGCAGTAATGAACACCAAGAAATGGTGAGACCTCAAAAAAAACTTAATATTGCCAGAGGGTGTAAATGCTAAGGGCATGAAGGAAAGCAGCAAAGATAAATAAGAGGGAGAGGATTCAAAAGATATTTCTAAGGTCAGTTTAGTCTCCAACTTGATGTGGAAAGTGAGGGAGAGGAAGAAGTCCAAGATGATGCCCAGATTACTGTCATAAATGAGAGGATGTGACAGAGTCCTACTCAGAAAAATAAGGAATATGGGAGGAGAAACAGGCAGTGAATTTTACATGATGAATTGCATTTTGAGCATACTGAATTTAAGGTATTACAATACATACATGTTCTAGCACTAGTTCTGAAAATGACCTGACTAATGCAGGCTGAATTATTACTTTCATCTCCCATCCAGGAAACATCTCCTCCCCTGTCCTTTCTTAGCCACCATAAAAGTTGGTTTAATCACAGATGGCACCAACTATAGTTGCTAACCGTCAATTTCAGAACATGCTATGCCTACTACTAATTCTAGACTGGTGGCAAGCATGAGGAGACATGAAAGTAAGAGTCCTTTAAATCTGCGGCATGAGCTTTTCAAGGAGTTTGTATATTTTAAAGCCCCCTTCTTATAACTGTAGCTTTAATCTGAGGATTGCTGAGGACGTTTGTTCTGAAGCTAAGCCCTTTCTGACAGGCTAGATTAGAAGTGGATCTTTACAGCAACAGTGGCAAGTCTACACAAAACTAATTATCTGCCAAGAATGTAATAAGGACAGTGTTATGTTCACCTAAACATTTCTTGAGTGCACTCATGTATATATAT
Organism: Stenella coeruleoalba; assembly: GCF_951394435.1. Classification (NCBI taxonomy): domain Eukaryota; kingdom Metazoa; phylum Chordata; class Mammalia; order Artiodactyla; family Delphinidae; genus Stenella; species Stenella coeruleoalba. The sequence goes on along the minus strand of NC_137150.1, from coordinate 25,010,813 downwards.
GTGTGTGTGTGTGTGTGTGTATATATATATATATATATACACACACACACACACACACATATATACACACACACATATATATATGGTAAAAACAAAGTAAAAATTGGTCATTTCCCTCAAGAAAAAAATGGAAGACAGATGAAAACAGAGAGAACTGCACTTTCAGTCTTGAAATGGGAAAATATTTGGGGACTTCAGGATAGAAGGAAGTTTCTTCCAGATGATAGTAGATAAATGATGCAGAAAGGTGACAGAAATAGAAGGTTCTGAATTTAGATTAGGGATCTAATCTCTGTCATGCCTTTGTAGGAAGTACCTATGATGGAAGTACGTACAATGACGTCCCCTTGGCCATTACCTTGGACCACAGCCACTTTGCCCTTTCCACATACAGTTCAGCAAGTCGTGATTCTCCAGCATTAAGGAGAGCATTGTAGGCTGTCTGGTGGTGACCAGCCTTTCGAGCTACTCTGGCACTCTGTAGCCAGCATTCTCCAACCATGTCTTTGTAATCTGGTCTAAAGGAATGTGACAAAATGGGGGGGGGAAAGAGCATTTTTAAGTATATTCAACAGCTTAATTAAAATATCTCTTCCTAACATAGAACCTTCTCAATATATCTTTTCAAAGGAATCAAAGAATATTTATTTGTTAAAAAACTAATTTTAATTTTCTTAGAGTTCTCCATTGTTATCAATTACAAGCCTATGAAGACCTTACTATTGACTTATATCTGTACCTCCCCCAGATACGTTTTCAACATTAAAAAAATGATATATTGCACATCAAAGTAATTTTTAAGTTCTAGGCTCATTTTAACTATATAGTGTAGACTTGACAACTGACAATAGAAAAATACAGATTCAGAGAGAAAATTAGGAAAGATAAATACTCCCAAGTAATATGCAAATATAATACTGAATTCACAATAACTGACATGCAAAAAAAAAGTGTGTAAAACCTTTTGTTGAGGCTTAATAAAGCTCTCCGGAGAGCCAGTATGGGCTCCTTTGCTCTGTAGGAATTCTGGGTCATTTCTAGTCGAGCCACCCAATTTAGTGAATCTTCTTGAGTACTGTCACCTGGAGACTGGTGAAAAAGTGGTTTGACGCTATGCTCCAACTCACACAACATGTGCAATCTGAAGACACATAGAGCCTATGTTAATATGTTATAATAGTCAGCCATATTAATCTGACATATAAAGCATGTACTTTAAATTAACCATAAAGAATATGAAATGTGCAGTTTTCTTTGGAAAAACTTTAACCAATATATATTCTTGGTATATAAACAGTAACATTTAAAACTTTTCAAATTGGGTATAAACACTAATTTATGTTGATTTGAATAGTTAGTGCTTTGCTATGATCCCTATACCCCTCTAATTAAATTGGAGAAGGGTATATAAAACTAAATTCAAATGTATGAAAGCCAGACTTTACCATCTGTATAAAGATAAAAGAAAATATAAATCAATGTAAATATTTGTATATATTGCTGGTGCTATTGTAAGAGGACCTGGCATAGTAGATGCCAGTAAAAAATTGTGAAATGAATGCAATTTTAATTTTTTTTTTCCTAAGGCTGATGGAAACATTTGTGATACATTCAAATTAACTTTTTCCCATGTCTATAACCCAGTGTTCAAGCATGCAGTTGAGTAGCTACATAATTGAATTAATCCCAGTGGTCCAATCTCTGGTTTCATTAAGCTGTTACCAAAGGGGCTGATACAAAATATAATTTAAAAAATAGCGTATTTTTCTTTTTAATTTACTGTTGTTCAATTACAGCATATGTTTTATTCTTTTCTTCAGGTAAATTAACAGACCTAAAATGTTTTCCATCATTTTCTTCCTTACCTCTAAAAATTAATATTACTTGTGAGTAATATTAATATTACTTGTGAGTAATGTAGTACCTACATTTGAGGGGGGAGTGGGAAATGTCAACTGCATTTCTCAAAGAGAAAAAGGAAAGGGAACCAACAAGTACTGAGCACCAATGTGCCAGGCAGAGTAGACGTCTAGTTATTTAGGTTATATAGAAAATAAACTATGACATCACAACAAGACAAATGTAAGATATTTTTGCTATTTTTTAGAAGTCTCATATTTGCCTTTCTAATTAAAAGGATGTATGTTAGGACATTTTTAAAAAACTATAGATAGGGTGATTGTGAGGTAAAAAAATGAAAAGAGCCATTTTGTGAGCTCTGCGTAACACCAAACACACTATCACTTATTTAGCGAGCACAAAATTCCAAGCCTGTCATATGACACCTACAGACCAGGAATATAAAAATGGAAACCTCAAAATACCTCACAATATATTCATATCCTCGTTGGTAAGAGCCTCTTTCAAAGCTTGCAGCTGAAAGAGGCACAATTTGTTCTGCTCTCACTAGTTTCAATGTGTCATAAAAAGCTGTGATATCTTTTTTTTTAGCTGATAATAATAACTGTCCCAGTCTGACACTCCATGTTGTAGATTTCCCATCTGAAAAACAAATGAAGAGTCAAGGCATGCCATGATAGCTGGATTCCAGAACAAGCTTTATTTCATTTGATAAAATGGTCAACAGAAATCCGGAACAAATAGTTTCATTCCACTTTGAACTTAAACAAGGCAATCATAAAACAAGCTGAGAGATTAATTACGAATGTTGCTTAGCTACTTAAGTCTAAATATTTATGGCATATTAAAACTGCTTATATTTTAAGAAGTAATTTTACCTGCTGCCAAATAGTTTTCTACCAAATCCCACTGTGACAATTTCCAAGCTGCTTCCACTCTGTATGTGTTTAATTCATCTGTCCATTCAGACCTGTTAAAAGAAATACGTATCACTTAAACATTTATTTAAAGTGGCATTTAGAGATTTTTTCATTGGTTTAGATACTCTATTTATTGTAGTTATTTGTTGCTCTATTCATTGTATTTGTATGGTATTGTATTTTGTATGTAGGTACAAAATAATTATCTCTATCCAAAACAATCCCCCAAATTTTAATGTTTCCAGTCCCCCAAAACATTTTTTTCAATAATTGCTTCTGATACAGCCATTTAAAAATGCCATTTTTTGGGACAAATTTGTCATATATTAGAGCAGAATTAATGCCTGGATAATTACAAAGAGCAGTTGTAAAATGAGTTGCATGCTTAACTTGAACAAAGAGCAGGGAGAAAAAAGAGCCAACTGAACATACATGCATTCAGAGGTAAGCAACTCTAATAACTTGGTATTTTGAATTAAATTTAAGACAAAAAAACATAGAAGCTGGTGGCCTGGATAATTACAAAGAGCAGTTGTAAAATGAGTTGCATGCTTAACTTGAACAAAGAGCAGGGAGAAAAAAGAGCCAACTGAACATACATGCATTCAGAGGTAAGCAATTCTAATAACTTGGTATTTTGAATTAAATTTAAGACAAAAAACATAGAAGCTGGTGGGGTAGGTTGAGTACTGGGGTACATAGGACACTCAATAATAAAGGCATAACAATGTTACAAATTATGTGTCAACAGTATGACAAAGGATACAAAATTAGCTACCTAAAATACATAACTATTCTTAAATTATTTTCAGTTACTTTAAAATTGGGGTTTTTAAAAGCAGCATTATATAGGTAATTATTTTTTCTAAGTATCCTACTTATGTGACACTAAGATGGCTAGTGATGTTTAGATCATGACTGTATAGAAGAAGCTATACTTCCCCATGTTTCTTCTTTATTAAATCATATCATTTGAATACCTGCTATATACTAGACCCTCAGCTAGGTACATTTTTCTATTTAATTACCTAATAATAACAAAGGTACACATACTATAAATAAGGTAACAGACTCAGGGAGGCTGGGATCAATGCCCTTAAAAGCCCTCCTTGTTCTTTCTGTAGTAAAAACACATAAAGAAAACATAACAAATGAGTCAATTAATTTTTATTAAAAAAAACTAAAGTAGTAGCATAAATATCGAATATTCTCTAATGTCTAAGTACCACCAAGAACAATTTAGAACAAAGCTAAAAGAAATACAATAGAAATATAATTTTCAAAAGTCCAACTTTGAATAACTTCACTAGCTTATCACTCGATGCCAAAGTATCAAAATTTTAGGATACAAATCTGAGTAGAGGCACAGGGATATCGGCTCGGTGCTTTGTGACCGCCTGGAGGGGTGGGATAGGGAGGGTGGGAGGGAGGGAGACGCAAGAGGGAAGAGATATGGGAACATATGTATATGTATAACTGATTCACTTTGTTATAAAGCAGAAACTAACACACCATTGTAAAGCAATTATACCCCAATAAAGATATTAAAAAAAAAAAAATCTGAGTAGAATTAGCAGGAGTTGCTCTCCAGAGGGTATATATCACACCAAGAAGTACCAAATGGCAATGAGGATCAGGCTGTGAGAACTTACTTCCATAAAAGTATTAAAAAAATGATTGTGTAGGTTAAGCACAGTCAATAATTTTGGAGAAATATTTGTTTAAATGCAAATATTCTCCCCAAAGAAAACTCATCCCCTCAATGACCATTTGCTTCAAGGATACAGTATCCTTCATTGAATATTGAAACTTGCCTTTCCACAAATCAAACGATCAGGAGGCTCTATGTATCACAGATCCGAAGAGAAGACTGTGCAGTGTGCATCATAAGGAAACATGACACCTCAGCTTGAGCCAAAACAAACTTTCCCAAATTTCTGCAACCCCTTTATTCACAAGGTCTCTCAATTAATCTGGAGAAACATATCTAAAACATATAACAAATCTTTCCTTGCTTCTGTAAAGCTTCTTTCATCATTTCATAAATCCACTAACCATCCAACTAACATTGAGCTTCTCTACTGCCAGACGTTGTAGAACAGTGGTCTTTAAAATCACAGTTTGGAATTTATAGAAATTATAGAGCTGTTTTCAGCATGAACTAACTAAAAACAGTGGCCTGTGCTCTTTGGCAAACTAAGATCCCATCACTTTTGACCAGATCTCACTGTCCAGAAAAGTCAACTGGGGTCTGGTAAATACATTAAGGAGTAAGGCTTTTTCAAGAGCACAACCAACCTTCCTAGTAATTCTCTAAACTAGAAGAACCATGCATGTCTTAATCTCTGCCACATGTAAGTACTTTTTTGGGGGGTATCGTTTGGTTTGCTATAAGAAACCCATTTTCTTTAGGAAAGGAAGGCTACTTTCATTTTTACTAGTCTTTTAGGAGAAAATCAACCCACACATTCTAGAGTGGTATTCCTTAGTTCAGTCACAAAGTTTCCCTCTCCCCAGCACAGAAAATAACTGGTGCTGATAATGTAGGCAGAGGTTAGATATCTTCTGGGAATACTAATATGAGCTTCACCAATAGTAGGTGAAGTCTTGCAGGTTCCTGTCATAAAGCAAATTTAATTCAAGGATGACTCTTTGCATAGAAGATAAGCTGTTAAGTGCTAGATTGACTTAAGAGACAGCAGGAAAAATTATTTTTTGGTGTTTATCTCCAATACCATGAAAACAAAAAAGATTTCATTACTTTAGTAAACATTACTTCAACCCAATTAATTAATTAAAAATTTCCCATTCCAAACCAACAACAAAAGAAAATCATTCTTTTAAAAAACATTACCTGTTAGCATGCACTCCATTCACCTGAGTGATTACAGTAGACAGCTGACCAAGACCTAACATGGACTTCACTACGCCATGATAGTGAATGATCTGGAAATTTAAAAGTATTTAAAATAGCAACTGTTACTTCAAATACATCTTAGGAACCAAAAAGTGTTTAACTGATATTCATTAAAGAATGCTATTTACCTCACTGAGTCTACCTTTCTTAGTTTAACAACTGACTTGCTTGACTGTATGGCAGAGCCCTCTACCGATGTCCTAAACACATTTGAATTTTTTTTTTTTTAATGGAGATAACCTATAAAAAACCTCAGATTGCATTTATTATCTTTTCCAGGTATGGTCTGATTTTTGGTTCAGATCAAATATAAAAGTAACAAGTACTCCTTAATACTTTGAAGATTATTTGTCATATTATTTCTCACGTAAAAATTAAAACTCAAACGTCACAATATTACTAATATCGATTTTGGGCTTCAGTAACTGAAAAGTTAAATAGGATTGTGAAATATTCTTTAAAATTGAAAACAAGCCTGTGAAAAATAAAGGCCCTACACACTGAACTTCTGAGAAAATGAACATGTCAATTATGACAGAAAGGAATACCCCGAGATTAGAGAGGATCTAAGTCAAGATTATAAATCAATGATTCTAAACCCCTTTCCTGTTCCAACATACATGAGATACACAACGTCCCCCCATTAGCAACTGTAGCCCAGTGATTCTAAGGGACCATTTCAGAGATTCCCAGATGGTGATAGGGGGCATGTGTAATCTGAAAAAGTTTCTTAGGCTGTAGAGAATCACTATTATTATTAAAAATTGATGCAAGTCTTATACTTTTAATAGCAAACTAAAATTATATCAATTTTAGAGTAATGGAACATAGAGTTTAATGTAAGTATACTTCACAGTGAATCTCATTTATTTGGGAGATTTGTAAGGTCACAGAAATTTGGTATTGGAAGGGATCTCTGAGATCCTCTAGCATGTCTCTAATTTTATCAATCAGGAAACTCAAGTTCAGAGACGGTTAAATATTTTCCAGACACACTGTGACCCTGGTAGAGACAGTATTGAAATTAAGGTTTCCAAAGTTCCTAGTTCAGAGTTCTTTTTGTTACAAGGCCTTTCATTTATCTCTTACCTGGTCTGGTTCTAACTGAATAGCCCTGTCATAACAAGCAGTGGCATCCCTCAGTAAGCCGATGCTTTCATGTTCAAGGATCTGTTCTTTTAGAGATGGTTCTGCCTTTCGAATTGCGCTTACTCCAGCCACTCCATCTGGTTCATGCATAGCAGCATACAATTTCTTTGTTCAATCATTAAAAAACAATCAAGGGAGGAAAAAAACACAACTGGAAATAAAACTATAAAGCCACCAGTTTATGTAAAAAAAAAATATAAGAATTTTTTTCTCAAAGCAACAATATGTATTTGTTTCAAGATAGATTCACAGTGAAACTGCAAACTTATTTCCAGGCATTCTGTTCCACTTAAATATACTCATATTCCGCTTAAATACAAATCTATACTAGTAACTGTTATTGATAATGAGAGCTGTAAAGAACCTCAAAGTCCTGAACTCTTTTAAAAATCCAATATATAATAAATTCTGTTGAGTATAGCTTATAAGTATTTTATTGCATTTTAAAACTTAAAAACATTTTAAACAGCATTTTAATATATTCATATTGAGATGCTTTCAAGAAACGCAAGAGACTAAATCTGGGTTCCAAGGAGATGTTCAGGCTGAAGATAAAAATTTGGGAGCAATTAGCACAAAGATGGCAGGGGAAAGGATGAAATGATTTAGGAAATGAATAGAGGGAGAGAAGAAAAGAGGACTGGGGAAGGACATCAGAGTACCTGTATATTTATAGACAAGGAAGAACTAACAAATGAAACTGAGAGGAGAAGCCAGAGTAGTTTGAAGAAACCTGGAGAATGTGGTATCCCAGAAGCTATGAGAGAAAAGAAAATACCTTAATAAAGAAGTGGTCAAATGATGCCATGAGATTAAGAAAATGAGGACTGGGAAGCATTTATTGGATTTGGTAACATGGAGGCCACCAATTTTCTTAGCAAGAGTAGAGTCAGTGCAATGGAGAAAGAACTCTTGTTGGAATGGGCAAAGAGTAAATGGGAAGTAAAGAAGGAATACAGAGAAGATGGGCAATTCTTTTAAAAACTGACTGTGAAAGGAAACAGAAAGATGGGAAGTATCTGAAGAAGATACTGTAAGATCAAGGGAATTATAAAAAATTAAGATATTTTACAGGCGACACCAGAGCATGTCTATATGCTCTATGTACTCTGGTTGAAAAAGAAAAATTAATGATGTTGGAGAAAGCAGGAATATCTGAAGGATTGAAATCAAGAACAAAAGTAGAAGAACTGAATTTTGGCAGGAAGGGATCCTTCCTTAGGAACAAGAGAAGGGAAGAAAGAGAATATGGTACAGTAGCCAATGTATTTTCGGATTTGGTAGACATCTGGCTTCTACTTTCCTAATGAACAATGAAGCAAGATCATCTCAACAGAGTAAGTAAGGTGGAAGCAGAGAAATGAAGAGAAGGTAAGAAATAGTCATCTTGAAGAGTGCGAAAGTAGTCTTTACTAGAGAAACATAGAATGACTGAAGGCACTGTTAAAGAGTCCCACTGATGTTTGAGACTATTAGTTGAAAGGAAAACCAGTTAAAAATCCATTGTGTGATTTTTCTCCAGTGATGTTCAGCTGCTTACATGCAGACACTGGGAAAGCAGATGGGTGAGTTTATCCAGCACTGGAGTCTTACAAAGTGAATACAACACAGAGGGAGAAAGATGAGGGAGCTGAACATCCTTGTAAAGGAATGACTTTAACAATGAACAAGAGACTCAGAGCTAGACAAGGGAGAAAAAGACAGGAGAGGACTAATCATCCAAAGACTACAAGCTACTCATTTTCCAGTTCTCTCACCACACTCTGCTTTTTGACCTGAAAAGAAGCCCAACAATCTTGACCTATTATTTCATCCATTGTATTAGGCCCACTGGCCCTTACTTTCTTTTCTTCCCTACACTGTCATAGTATTATTGTCTAAACTGATAAAATGAACACTCTAAACATAAAAGACTGGCAATATTAAATGTCATTATTAAGTTCACTATATTAATATCAAACCTGTAAAAATCCAAGATGCTCTTGAATATTTTGCTTCTTTTCTGTAATAAATGATTCAAAGTGCATTACAGCTCGTGTGTATGCTTTGGAGCGAAAGGACGCTACTGCCAGAGTATCCTGAGGTATGAGGTCTAGAAAACGAGTTACACTCTGATAGTCTTCATAATCCACAGTAGGTACTAGATTATAAAAAGATAATTGAGTAATTAAAGACTGAGAAGATGAAATTTTAAAAGTATCCATTTAAATTTCAATTTATTTTTAATCTATTTCATGAAATAAATTAATCTAAATGTATTAGGGTATCTTACTTAGAATGTAACTACCAACAAGAAGATTGCTCAGAAGATTCTTGCTCCAACAGCACCATTATGACTTATCTTGCCTTGAACAGTCATTTAACTTATTTGAGCTTCTGTTTCCTCATTTAGAAAAGGGAAATATTAGTATCTGTCTTGCCTTACTTACAATTTTGTTGTGACAATTAAATGTAAATTTATATTAAATGTTGAGGAGATATAAAGATAATACAAAAGATACAAAGATGAGTTATTTATTATTAATAACTATAAAAACACTGATAAAGTATAGCTATTAGTAGGAAAAAAGCAGAATTATAGAAATAGCTTTCTTTTTAATTTTAAAATTATTTGTTAACAATCCAGTTTTTTCCTGTGTTGCTATATATACAATATTAACTAATACAATGGAAATAAAAAGTAAAAGTACCTTTCAAGTAAAATCACAAATACTTTAAAATGGTAATTTTTTTAAAGAGTCTAAGAAAAGACCTAACTGAGGAACTTCTGGACTACCCAGTTTAAGAATTCTTATTTAAAACTTATAAATTTTAATAATGATTCAAAACAGCATGTAGAAAACAGGAAACAAATAAATTTCATAATCAAGATAGTAAATTTAAAAGAAATTATATTTTAAATAAATTCTTTACTTCCACCAAAATTTGTAAATCATTTCAAATTATGAGAAATGTTAAAGTATTGTACTTTTGAAACATTACAAATGTTACTCTTAAAAGCTAGAATTTTCATTACTATGTTAGTAAGAAATGGTAATAACGGAGTTCGCGTTTGGTTTTTTGTTATCATTTTCAGATGCAGAAACAGAAACAAACGTTCAATTGTTGAAATAATGTAAAATATATCAATAATTAGTCTTACCGCAGAGAAAAACATTCCCCTAAACATAATTATTTGCAAGTCCAAAAAATCTTAGAAAATAACAAACTGTTGTGCTTAACAACAGGAATATATGTGCTTCCACAGATATAGGAACAAGAGGGAGATGCTCACAAACTGAGAACTTGGTGTAAGTGAAGGCCTCTTTAAGGGTCTTAGTCAGTTTTTCCAATTAGTCTCGAAGCTTTGGGGGAAAATCATGTGATCCCACTAAATGGCTAAAGTATACAAGAAGCAGAAGTATCATATACTTTACCCACTTGCTGCAAGAATGAAAAACACAAAAGTTCAAAGACATTAAGAGTATCTATTAATGTCTGATGAATATAATTCTTCTCACCAAGTGCTTGTATCATAGGGGCAAGTGTCATTTTAAACTCTAATGAGATTCCTCTTTTAGACACCTTTGTGGGAGTTGTAATATCACAGGGAAAGAAATAGCATGATAGTAGGTGTAGCAGAGTATAGTATAGTAACATATATTAAGCATATCTGGAGAGCCTGCTGGATACCAAACACTACCAGAGAAAGGGAAAAGAAGAATAAAAAGAATGAGATGAATTTAAAAAAGAAAAAAAAATAGGCCATGAAATGAATGAAAGTAAACTCTTTGAAATTTAAAACTTAAATGTGAAAAAGACTGCAAAGAGTATCTTATAAGTGAAAAAGTATAAAGAACACTTCACTATTCATATATATACGCACTTAACAATTTATATCATCACCATCCCAATTAATCCTCAATCTTCTAAGGGAGATAAAATCAACCCTATTTTATGCAAAGAAAAATTAGGTATGTGTTTTGCTTAAGGAAGTGACAGTAAGAATTTAAAGAGAGGTTTTCTAACTATAAATTCACTGCTCTTTCTCAGTAAAAAGGCCATCTTAAAGGGAAAAAAAGGCATGCAAGAAAACATAGGTCTTTTAAAAGCTAATGCTTAAATTACAGAAAGGAGCTAACTGGTTAATAATTAAGAGAAGGAAGTATACAGAAGTTATGACTTACTCATGGAGTCCACCTTATTTCTGCTTGATTTGCCTTGTGGAAATTTTTCAGCATTCAGTGCCTGAAATTTGTGCCTTGCCCACTGTGTGAGATGGTCAAGCATGGAGAACACAGTCTGTGTACTGAGCTGACACAGATCAGATGCACTGTCTTGGGTACTTATGGTATGCTGATCGTCATGCTTTAGAACTGCCATAATTTCTGCATAAACCTAAGAAGAATCATTTTATGGTGAATAATATGTCTGCATAATATCATTTTACAATTACCTGACATATAAGACTAACCACTTTAAGGCAATAATTTTCAAAAGAAAAAAATCTATCATACATTAATAATAAATCATTTTTCTCATCTATAATTAAGCCAATAAAATGTTTCCCTGAAAAGAAAATATACTGTAAAAGAGTCACGAGAGTAAATATAAAAATATTTAAAAATTCTTCTAGATTATTCAATAAATGATCACGAAACTACTTGTTAACTAGTAGAAAATAAAACTTTAAACAATATCTCACAGTATCTGTAAAAATCAATTTCAGAGTAATTGAAGGGCATGTTAAAATAAAAGGATCAAAAAAATGTAGGAAAATACGTTCATGACATTGGATAAGAGAAGGTATCACATAAAAGGTTTAAATTAAAAAGCTATAAAAGATTTATAAATTTGGCATTTATATTTAAAATTTCTGCATGGCAAAAGGTATAAACAAAGGTTAAAAAGAAAACCACTAACTGGAAAAAATTTCTGTGAGATATGACTGGCACAAACTGGTATCCAGAATACATATCAAACTACCAATTATTTAAAAAGGACACACACATACACAACCACAAATAGGTAAAGGATATGAACTAAGCATTATATAACTCTTTGATAAATAAAAGTATAAAAAAAGGATTTTGTAAGCATTTTCATATGTACTTACATATTATAGCATACCTTGATCTACATTTCCTACTAATATGTAGCCTTTTTAACACTAATTACATTGCATAAATGTTTGGACAAACAGAAACCAAATAAAATGATATTTCTTACCTCCTGCTGATCTTCTTGATTACAACCCAACAAAACATACACTAGAATATGTGGAAGAAGATAGATGGTCACCTTGAAATCATGCTTCATCATAATGCTACAGCAGGTGAAGATTTTACTGGCAAGATCATGCCGCACCTATAAACTCCAATGGTTTAGAGAGAGTAAGTAGTTTTATTCATTTTATTCTTTTGATTAATGCCAAAAAACAACATGTGAGCTAATTTAACATTGCAGAGTGGGTATTCTATGGAGAAATGCACTCAAAGCAGGGAGGATTTCACATCACCATCCCTCTGGTCAAGTGCCTGAACTGCTGAGACCCCTACAGCCCCTACCTGGGCTGCCGACTATCTCAGCAAAAATGGTCTTTTCCCCTTACAGTTCATTTTAAAATGAATCACGTTTTGTTACAGATTAACTTCCCTAAATACAGTATATTTTACTTAGCTAACTTTAAATTTAGTATATTTATTCCTTGAGCACATAGATGACGAAAGTAACCAGAAGGTATTCTCTGGGCCAGCACATTAAGTACAAGATCACATTTTTATTAAGTAGTAAACAGTGATTAAGTATAGGAAACAAAATGGAAGAAATAAAAAAATTAAATTACTTGGTGTTAGAGTCAAATTTTATTGGTATAATCTAACCTTCAATTTACCAACATTACTGTTCTCTTATAAAAATTTAAAGGTTTTTCCTTCTTCAAATACAAATCCTTCACTTAAAAAAAAAACAAACTAAACTACAACTAAATAAAATATTCCATAGCTGAAAGTAATTAAAGAGTATTAATTTAATATTTCACATATTATATTTTCAGTATGTTCATTAGAAAATGAGAGACACTTTCTTGAAATTACCAGGTACAAATTATAGTAATATTTTAAAACACTAATAGAAATATGAATTAAAAACAAAAGTTGTGAAATTTAAATACACCTTAAACATTTTGGGTGAACACAGGGTACCTTTTTGTTTGTCAGGTATGTAAAAATTTCATATTAGGAAAACGTCAGAAATATACCTCTATTTTTCCATGAAATTTCATTTTTAAAAAACCTCTACTTTTATTTTGGAGGAAGTTCAGATAATGTATCCTCTTTTAGAAGTAGCCACTAAGGGATAATATTATTTTTTTATTACCTAAGAAATCGTTTTATTATGTAAAAAAGTCTGATAAAGCATTTATATCCTTTTAAACAGTATTATTTTACAACCTTAAATGAACAGACATAATAGACATTTTACAAACACATGAAGAACATAGCAATTTGCTTGATAAAACAACTACCTTCTTACTCAGAAACTGTTACTAGTAACAACAGAGAAATTGTTACTCTCTAGTAGTAAACATTTCCTATGAAAACTTCTATATCAGCACAAATATTACAATTCCTACTGTGTGTACTATGCATTCAGATAGATGTTCTCGTTTCCTTTACAATTTCTGTTCAGTTAAAAATTCTGAACAGAGTTCTTACCTTTGTTATAAGATAACCTGCCCAAGATGCTGACCATTCTGCAAAGTTATTACCTAATTTACTTAAGTAAATTGGCTTCTTTACTCCAGACCAATCTGTTGACTTCTGCGAACTCTTATATCTGTAATTTAAAAAACTGTTTATTAAAATATATATACATATTTTTATAATATAAAAAAAATATATATATATATATCCATCTGTTTAGAACTTTAGTAAAGAAAGCATAAGAAACTACATCAACTCTTTCACTGACTACCCCACTACTGCCTTGCCTTTATTGAAATCTGGCTAAGGACACTACTTTCCCTAAAGCCTTCTTAATGGCAGGGCAGTAGGTCATTCACGCACACCCCAAGTACTTCAAAGGATTTAAGTCTGCTTCCTCCCTTCCTCAATGCTCTTTTCAGATCCTTCCAACCCCATCATTGTACAAGAAAGATCTGTTCCTTTGAGGTTCAAGCCACCCAGGTATATATACTATTCTCTACTCCTCATTATGGGCATCTACCAAACCCACTGATTACCAAACTCACTGATAAATTTAGTAAATTGCTCTGCATTTTCTTTCTTCACCAAGTTTTATCATCCTGAGTGACTTCAACGTCTGGCTGGACCATCTAGTCAAAATGAAAACTTCTCAATGACTTTCCCCTCTACTTCTTTGTCCGGACTCCCTTGCCAATACAGAGGAAGTTCTTCACTTCCAAAATGTACTATTTAGACCTCACTTTATGGCCAGTTTCCCAAAGTTCCAGTTCTTTTGCTCAGTTACTCTGACACATCTGTTCTCTCACTGAGACCTTCTGTCCCTTGACTCTGCTAAACTCTCCTGATCTATAATACCCTCCTTTTCATTACCTCTCTCCCTAGCCAGCTTGGTCTCCACGGTGCTTCACTTCAAGTACTCTCTTGGTAATATCCTGTATGCACTGCACTCCCACATTTTCTTTACCAGCTGTACCCATCCACCAAGCTCCCAACCTTGGATCAGTCTAAATGCCTGCCTTCATTGAAATGATACCTAGGCCACTGCATTGATAGAGGAAAAATCACTAAATTGCTTATGAGATTAGTACTACTACATATCTTAGTCTTCAACGTCAATGGACCTCTATGCTGCCCAGAAATCCTTTTAAGTTTTCCTTATCAGCTCTCTCTTCTCTTTCCACAGTGGCTATTTCAAATCATCATCGCTCTCCTTACATCACCTATACCAACTCCACTGCCACTTTCAGCCAATAATCTCATCTCCTATACTTCTTACTTCATGGAAGAAAAAAAAAGAAGAAACCATTAACACAATCCCACAACTAAATCTGTAAAATTTGCTGAGTTCCATCCATTATTTTATCTTCCCCTATTACAGAGAAAGAGATTTCACTTCCTCTAATCTAATCTCCCATTAGATATATGGCTACCATTTGGATGCCCCTCGGGGTCCCTATTATATCAATTACCACTTCTCTCTTCCATAACTTCAACATGATCCTTTCTATTTGCTCCTCAGTGTTAACACTTAAACATGTTCAAACAGGTCTCATCTTACCCATGTGTACAGCAATTTTTTGAGGTGAGTGGGTTCCTTTTTAATCACCAAAGCAAGGTTAGGAAATGACAAATATAATTAATGCCCTATACTCAAGGTTCTCGGCAAACATTATATATTTCACTGTATCACAAATGGCTAAAAACTGAAAAAACCCAATAATCTCTTAGTTAACCATCACTATTTTGAATCTTCATGAATTCTCTAGATGATTTTACCAAGTTTTATGGTGAACTTAGTTAGAAAACTACTGATATTGGGGTACAAGTCAGGTTCTGTCAAGACACACCCTGATATTTTCTCCTAAAATTATTTCTGTGGCAATTTTGAACTGTAGTTGGTCTATCTAGTTCTAAAAATCAAATCTCCCAAACATAGCCATCCCTTTGATCTAGGTTTAGTGACTGCGTATAAACAGCCCAAGTGAAAAAAAAATAAATTAAAGGAGAGTATAGGAGTGTAACTTTAAAGCAGCAAAAACAAGGATATGGTTTTAGGAAGTCTTTTATTTCTCCTAGGCCCTGTGAAGAAAATATCAAGCAGTCCAAGCTATAAAACTGCCCTACAGGCTAACCTGGTATCTTGGTGTTTCATACAAAAGTGAGTCAATTCCATTAATATTACTCTCTATTGACTTCTTACATTTATGAGGTGGTGATTTCAATGAGCAGATTCCAGCTAGATAAATTGAACTTCTACCATTGAGGGACCATCTGAGAGGTTCCTTCAAACTCCCAGATGTAAAAGTAGAAGGATCATAAGAATTCTCATTGCTTTGCTAAGATCACTCTTATAAATGACCACTTAAATATTCTTCTTATGAAAGAATAAGAAGTTGGCAGAAAATGTTGGCTTCTTAAGAAATACTAAATTGAATAACAAGTGGGCAGAAATGGTGGCTTCTACTTCACATGAAGTAGGGAATAGCCACACTACCCCTTCCAGAAAAAAGCAAAATTCAACAAGCTGACATTGAATAAGCATTTATTATTGAGTCTAAGTCAAATGTCAGGCACTCTGCTAGGTACTTTTTAACATTATCTTCTCTATTTCTAACAATCATATAACATAAGTAAAGCTATTCACATTTTCAAGATGAAAAAAACTGAGACTTGGAAATATTAAGTAAATTGCCCAAGATTTTTAGAGTGAGCAAATGCAGAGTCAAGATTCAAATTTCGGGGCTTCCCTCCTGGTGCAGTGGTTGAGAGTCTGCCTGTCAATGCAGGGGACACGGGTTCGTGCCCTGGTCTGGGAAGATCCCACATGCCGCGGAGCGGCTGTGCCCGTGAGCCATGGCCGCTGAGCCTGCACGTCCGGAGCCTGTGCTCCACAACAGGAGAGGCCACAACAGTGAGAGGCTCGCGTACAGCCAAAAAAAAAAAAAAAAAAAGATTCAAATTTCAGTCTACATGACTCTAAAAACCATAAACTTTCCACGAGATCACAGAAACTCTTAAGCATCTATATGTGCTATAAAATATAGATAAATGGAGAAGTATGGAATCCTCAAAAAAGAAAACACAAACATTTATTTTACATCTTTAAACAATGCTCTTCCTAAGAAATAAAATGATGTTTAAAAGGTTTCTAAATATTAAAGGGTATCTAGCAAATAAGTATGCATACTTAAGGGCTTTTATAAAGAATTTTACTACATGCCTACTAAGGCTCAAAGACTACATGTATGCAAGGTCACATATCCAATAAGCTTGTGACTTAGACTACCTAAAATTAAAGTTTCTAACGAAAAATTATTTATGGCCTTCAATCAGTCCTAACAAAGTTATTAAAATGGGGAGGAAAAAAGGTAGAATATACTTTTTTTAAAAGTAGAAGGAGAAAATATTTTCATGAGGAGAAATTGGTAGGGCTAAAAATCTCTAATCTCTAACTGGGATTACTAAAGGCTTTGGGATTAGCTTTAAATTCTTAAATTTCTGTGTTAATTAGACCCATCAAAAGTTTCAACTCACATTCAATTTAAAGTAGATTTTTCAAAGTACTACTGACAGTTGAATTAAAAAAAAAATCAATCCTTTCAGCTTCACTGAATTTGTCTAAATACCAAATAAAGTTACAGAATTTAAACAATGAGCAGACTATACTTCTCATTTTGACAATATTATAAGCATAAATCTTAGTGCAAAACACATATTAGAACATACTAAAAATACTTTTAATGCTAAAAAGTTATATCAAAGATAACATTTAGTTTATAAAGTTAAAAACAATTTTATGAAAATAGTTTTAATGAGTCTACAGACCTAGTATTTAGATGAGGTTCCAGTATTTCCCGAACATGTTCGGGAAATCTCCTCCACAATTGGTGACCTGGGCCATCGGTCTGCATCTCTCTACAGTCATAAATAGAAAGTAACTCCTACAAATACATATTTTACAGTTGTAAATCGTCAATGAAACAGATAAACCTTTACATCCATCAACATTCTTCACATTACAGCCATAAAAATACATAGAAAAATACATAAAATGATAAAATTTTGGAGTTGTCTCAATGCTTAAAATCATTTAGGTGACTTACTCAAGGTCACAAAGCTGTGGTAATATTTGAACATGCAATTTCTGTGCTGTACATAACATGTATTGAAACAAATGACTAAGCTATTTGGAGGAAAAAATTGGAATTTTCTATATTTGTAGAATTTTTAGAATTTAACCTTTTCTGAATTTTAATGAATGTAACTACAAATCCAAAATAGTTCAAAAATTCAAGATATCTCAAATTCTATATATAAAGTACTGAGCTTAAAATTCTGAAAATAAGATGCAAATGTTAAAGACCAATTTACTATTCAAGTCCATCAATGAAATGGTTATATTTTACTTTCCTGAAAATAAAACAAGGGGGATTTTATAAAGAAAAAAAAAAATCTTTGTCTCCAATATCAATCTTTAAAACAAGACAAATATGTTAGGGTATTATATCTCCCATCATCTACTATTCTTTCTTTCTAATTTCACTGAAAAGGACCACATGCAATAGATGTATTCCTAATAATTATAAAGTATAAATACTGTCTAATAGAATATGTACTTTATATTTAGCATTTTTTAATAAAAGTAAGGAAGTTTATGAAAGTTCAAATACAGAAATATTCAAAACATTTTCATTTAACTTTAAAATGTTATTAAAATTTTGTTTGAAGCCAGCTTTTTCTGATGTTTGCAAAGTCACTCTGGCTACAGAAGTCCTCATAATCAACCTCCAATAACAGACTTAGTAAATCAGCAATCGACTAACTTTTTGGTCTTGGGACCATTTATACTTTTAGTGTTAGGGGAGGGGAATTAGATAAAGGCAGTCAAAAGGTACAAACTTCCAGTTATAAATAAATACTAGGGATGTATTGTACAACATGATAAATATTAATTAACACTGCTATACGTTATATATGAAAGTTGTTAAGAGAATAAATCCCAAGAGTTCTAATCACAAGGAAGAATATCTTTTTTAAAATTTAATTTTGTATCTATGAGATAATCGATGTTCACTAAACTTATTGTGATAATCATTTCACAATGTAAGTCAAATCATTATGCTACACGTCTTAAACTTAGACAGCTCTGTATGTCAATTATATCTCAATAAAATTGGAAGAAAAAACAAAAAACACATACACTTACAGTTGTAGATCTTGCTTCATATTTCACTGAGAAAACAAGCAATCACAAGAGATCTCCACAACTTCCATGCTAATATCTCCCCAGCCTGGCAATATCAGTATCAGTGCTTATATGCTCTGCTTTCTCTTTTGTTACTACAGATGAATTGGTTTTTTCTTTTTAATTTACTCTAATTTAATGAGTCACAATTGTATGTTTTATTTTTTAATTAATTAGTTAATTTATGGCCACGTTGGGTCTTCGTTGCTGTGCGTGGACTTTCTCTAGTTGTGGCGAGCTGGGGCTACTCTTCGCTGCAGTGCGCGAGCTTCTTTTTTTAACATCTTTATTGGAGTATAATTGCTTTACAATGGTGTGTTAGTTTCTGCTTTATAACAAAGTGAATCAGCTATACATATACATATATCCCCACATCTCCTCTCTCTTGCGTCTCCCTCCCACCATCCCTATCTCACCCCTCTAGGTGGTCACAAGGCACCAAGCTGATCTCCCTGTGCTATGTGGCTGGAGGGGGAAGGGTAAGCTGGGACGAAGTGAGAGAGTGGCATGGACATATATACACTACCAAAGGTGCACGGGCTTCTCATTGCGGAGGCTTCTCTTTTTGCAGAGCACGGGCTCTAGGTACGTGGGCTTCAGTAGTTGTGGCGCATGGGCTCAGTAGTTGTGGTTCGCGGGCTCTAGAGCACAAGCTCAGTAGCTGTGGCGCATGGGCTTAGTTGCTCTGTGGCATGTGGGATCTTCCCGGACCAGGGCTCAAACCTGTGTCCCCTGCACTGGCAGGCGGATTCTTAAACACTGCGCCACGAGGAAAGTCCCTTGTTTGTTTCTTTTTCTTTTAAATTTTTTTTTTTTTGGCTGCGCCAGGTCTTAGTTGCGGGATGCAGGCTCTAGTTCCCTGGCCAGGGATCAAACCCAGGCACCCTGCATTGGGAGTGTGGAGTCTTAACCCCTGGATCACCAGGGAAGTCCCAAATTGTGTTTGTTTTTAATTAAGCCTACTCTTTCCACCGGTACACTATATCCCACATCTCTTTACCTATTTAAAATAGTATTATACCAATTCTCTTATACAACAACGCTATCCTCCTCCCACTGAACTGTTTCCAAGCAACAGATAAACATGTTGTTTTTTTGCCATCTTTACGCCCTTTCCTCCCCAGCTACTATCTCATTCTCCCGCTCTCCTTGATAGCAACACTCCTCAAAAGAGTTTCTGTAATTTCTCTAATTCCTCTCTTCCCACATGTTCTTAAAAATACTCTAATGAGGCTCTCTAAACTACACTGAAACTGCTCTTGTCAAGGTCACCAATGACCTTTATGTTAATACAGCCAATGGTCAATTCTCAACCCTGAAATTATCAAACCTATGATCAGCATTTGGATCACTCCATACTTCCTGAAACACTTTGTCTTCCAGAAAACCATATTCTCCTACCTTATTGGTAGCTCCTTCTCAGTTTTCTTACTTTTTCCCTCTTCTCA
The DNA here is from genome assembly GCF_951394435.1 of Stenella coeruleoalba. Lineage (NCBI taxonomy): Eukaryota > Metazoa > Chordata > Mammalia > Artiodactyla > Delphinidae > Stenella > Stenella coeruleoalba. The sequence goes on along the minus strand of NC_137150.1, from coordinate 24,990,588 downwards.
CTGAGCTCTCATTTTCCAGGTCTCAATTATTAGAACCTTTTAATCTATACATACTCCCTCTCTTGATCATCCCATCCAGAATCACAGTTGTAAATGCCTTCTCTACTATGAACTATGAAAACTTCCAAATATGTTTAAATCATACCTCTAACCATGAATTTCAGACCTGAATATCTAACAAAATAAAAAAATCTTTTAATTAAAAAAATATCATGAAAAGGGGCAAAAAAAGTCAAACTGGAAAAATATTTATTACACGTATGGTAGACATAGGGTTAATTTCCACTACATCCAAATAGGTCTTAAAAAATCAGTTAAGGGCTTCCCGGGTGGCGCAGTGGTTGAGAATCTGCCTGCTAATGCAGGGGACACGGGTTCAAGCCCTGGTCTGGGAGGATTCCACATGCCGTGGAGCAACTAGGCTCGTGAGCCACAACTACTGAGCCTGCGCGTCTGGAGCCTGTGCTCCGCAACAGGAGACGCCGCGATAGTGAGAGGCCTGCGCACCGCGATGAAGAGTGGCTCCCGCTTGCCACAACTAGAGAAAGCCCTCGCACAGAAACGAAGACCCAACACAGCAAAAATAATAAATAAATAAATAAACTCCTACTCCCAGTATCTTAAAAAAAAAAAAAAAATCAGTTAAAAAAAAGACCAATACCAAGGAAAAAATGGGAAAAGATCATGTAGAGAAAATTCACAAAAAAGCAATAAATATATAAAAGATGTTACACCTCTCTCGTAATTAAATGTAAATTAAAATGAAACAATATCATTTTTTATTTGTCACTGGCAAAGACTTAAAATTTTAATTAAGGGCAGGTTTGTCAAGGGAATATAAACTGGTGAAACTTTTTTGATGAAATCTATCAAACGTAAACTCTGTATCTGCTCTGAGACATTTTAATTTCTGGATATTTATATTATTGATATATATTCACTCAAGTACTTCGAAATTATGCATGTTTTCAAAAATCATTTTTTTGTAAAAACAAAACATTGAACACAACCTAAATGTGTTAAATAAATTTCTTAAACAAATTACGGCACGTTCATACTGAATATTAAGTCATTGAAAAGAATGAATTAGAGATATATGTACTGACATGGAAAATTACACAAGATAAGACTATAAAGCACAGAAGAAAATAAAGTACTATGATCTGCTTGTTTGGTGGAGAAAACATATATATTTGTATATACACAGAAAAAACTTCAAAGTACATATAATAATCTGTTAGGAGGGTACATTTCTGTACTCTTTGAAATTTTTGTTAAGAACTTGTATTACTTTGATAATAAAAATGACAGTCAAAAAAAAAATAAGAGTTTCTAAAGCATAGAATTTACAACTTTCTTACTAGAATTTCATAACATAAAGCCAGTAATGTCTATATACACTCTTACCTGAATGGCATAAGCAGCTGAATCTTGAGCTCGGCTGTTATCTGCATATGCGAGGTAAGCTCTTGTTAGTTCCATCAATAATCCATAGGCAAAGTTTGCATCTTCTACTCCAGTCTCAATAAGAACAAGAAAAAATTACAGGCTAATTTGTATAAATTTTCTTAAACTGTACCTCATTCCATAGTGAATTTAACTTAGTCACCTAAGTCAATTTAACTTAGAAAAGGAAAGCTCAGTAAGGTTTAAACAAAGTTTGGTACCAAGACTAAAATATAATCTGTAGCTAAGAAGCCAAATCTAAGGCTTTTCAGACCATTTATAAAGTGTTAGACTCATTCAACTTTTACATAAATCCAGCAATTTGCATTTTTTGTTTTTTAACTCTTAGAAAGAAAATTGTACATATAGAATTTCCTAACTTGCATTCTGTAGAACCTTGGTCAGCTGAGAAGCTCCAAAAAATAATTTTCACACACTCTTCTCTAGGAGATTCATAACATTCCCCAATATATTAAAAGTTCTGTTTAATTTTGTTTTACAAGATTTCCCACACTCATTCGACTATGGAAACATTTTTATATACACACTATTAAAACACCCTGGGAATCAGTTTCCCATGGAGACACTTAGCAATTGTGTTTAAATAGTAAAATTTAAATAATTAGATTTTAAGTATCTGTCATGATTAGGTTAGAAAGCTTATTTATTTTTTGTTTTTTATTTATTTTTGGCTGCGTTGGGTCTTCGCTGTGGTGCGTGGGCTTCTCATTGCAGTGGCTTCTCTTGTTGCGGATCATGGGCTCTAGGCGCGGGGGCTTCAGTTGTGGCACGCAGCCTCAGCAGTTGTGGCACACAGGCTTAGTTGCTCCACAGCATGTGGGATCTTCCCGGACCAGGGATCGAACCTGTGCCCCCTGCATTGGCAGGCAGATGCTTAACCACTGTGCCACCAGGGAAGTCCCTAGAAAGCTTATTTAAAAGAACATAGCACACTAGACTGGACTCCAACTTTATAGTTTTTGGCTAAAGGTCTCTGCAATAGTATTAAGGAATAAACTCAGAAATTACCTAAATTGTCTAGTTTAGATCAAGCTGCCACTAAGGATAACCTGAACAGTTTCTTGTAAATGCAATATAGAAACCCCATTAGGACAGTGAACTCTTCTGGTCATTCCAAATTACCAGAACTTACCACAAATGTAAAATCTTTTCCTTGGGTTTCAGTGGTTGAGAAATCTAGCCGACCTGGATCTATTGCTCCCAATTCCCCTAAGCATTCCCCACAGAGCAACCGAGCTTGAGAGTTTGCATCTTGGCAACCTTTCAAAAGCACTGTCACCAACTGTGAAATAACAGGTTCCACTGTTTCACTATCTGTTGCATATCTGATCAGTTTTTCCTAAAATAAAAGTAGAAAGTTTATATATAACTTCTACAAACTAGTATATTGTCCTAACCAGAAAGCTTAAAAATATTAAGGAATATCTGACAAATATTGACAAAATTAAATTACTATATCTTTAGTCTTTTCACCTAATTTTTGCTGAGTTCACATAATATAGTCCACAATATGTTCTGTGGGATTAGAACCATTAAGTGTACTTAAAAGTTTTAATCATTAATCCATTAAATAAACAGTTACTAAGTATTATTACATCAGTATACAGAAATAAGACATAGTCTTATCCCAATGAGTTTATAATCTAAAGGGAAAATAAACATGCAAACAAACAGATAAAATATCATACAATATGTACAATAACAAATATGTGTACAAGGTAAAGAAGAAATGAAGAAGATGAAAAAGAGCTCAAGAGTATCTTTTCAGAGATAATAGATATTTTAGTAAATAAGTCAATAAGGAAGAGCTATTAATTAAAATAAGAAAACTGAGGAGTGTATAAAAAGCTAGTACAGCAGAAAAAGATATGGGAAAAGAGTCCTGTGGGGATGATTTAAAAAAAAAGACGTAGGAAGAAAGAGGTAGGCTTTATGAAAAAATATGTTGGTTCAAGTCATCTTTTTTCATCTATCTACTGAGGATGCTGTAAGAAAAACTGTTAGGCATAAGAAATGACTATTCTCAAGCTAGTTAGATTTAGATATTGTAGCTGTGTGACCACTTTAGAACTACTTTGTTTACATAATTTTCCTTCTAGCAAAAGTAAAGCATATATGAGCATCTCAAACTCCATGTTAAAACTGTGATTCAAATTAGAGTAATACGTTTCAAAAGAAAAATAAAAAGACATTTTATGTCACCCAGAAACTTCAACATTAACTCATTTAAATAACATTACAGGTTTATTCAGGCATAAATACTTAAAATAGATGAATTAGTAACCAATAAACAGCAAAACTAATATAATTATAGACATACATTACCTTGCTAAAACTAGAAAACAATAAGGAAAAGAACATTTTAGTTGGCAAAGATAAATGCAGTTCATACTCAAGACAATAAATACATGAACACTAAATGAAAGGTAATTTTAAAATATACCTCTCTCCTAAGTGCTTAAAAATGTTTTTACTTCACTTCTAGGTTAGATAAACTGGGTTTCATTTTTCAGCAAAAAATATTCAATTCCAAAAGAATTTATAAAATGAGTGTGTGTTCAATAAAGAAAGAAAGAAAGAAAGAAAAGAAAAGAAAAAAAGAACAAATCCATGTTTTTATCATGTCCTAAATGTCCATATACACTTGGGTCTATTTCTAGACTTTCTATTTTTTGCCCACTGGTCTGTCTGTTTACTCATGTACCAGTATCACACTGCTATAATTATAGAGGCTGTAGAGTATATTAATGTCTGGGAGGGCTACTGAACTCCCACAGTTTCTTTTTTTTTCAGATTTTTCCTAGCTATTTTTTACATGTTTGTTTTTCCATCTTAACATTAGTATGAACTTCTCTAGTTAAAAAAACAAACAACTTGGCATTTCTTCGGGATGGCATTAAATTTATAAACTATCCTAGGGAGAATTAAAATTTTTGTAATATTGAGTCAACCTACCCAATAAATAAGGGGTGTTTCCGTTTGTTTAAATCAATTACATTTTTGTGTCTTTCAGGAGTGTTTCAGTTTTCCTCTTATTGGTTTATACATTTCTTGTTACACTTACTCCTAAGTATATTATCTTTTTCTGTTACTACTGTAAATTGGGTTTTCCAACAAGTCTTCCAACTGGTTATTGTTGCTATATGAAGATTATGATTTTTATATTCTCCTATCTTACTGAATTTGTTTGTTGTCTGAGCTAGTTTATTGATATTTTCTAGAGTTTTCCAAGTATATTAGCATGCCATCTGCAAATAGAGATAGTTTCATGTCTTTTCCAACTCTTATGCCTCTGATTGTTTTCTCTTATCTAAATTCATTGGCCAATATTTCCAACTGAATGTTAAATTGTAGTGGAGATAATGAGCAAACTTGCTTTCACTGGGAATGCATCTTATTTTCCCATCAAGTGTGCATGCGTGCATGTGTGTACACGTGTGTATGCAGTATACATAAACACACATATGCATATCTATACATTTATAATATATTAGTACTATCCATCGATTCCTATTTTCTTTAGTGTTTTTATCTGAAATGGATGGTACAGTTTGTCAAAGGCCGTTTCAGCATTTATGAAAATAACAGTATGATTTTTTTCATTAATTCTATTATTAGTTCACTCACCATTTCCTCCCAACTTCCCAGCCCCAGGCAACCACTAATCTATCTTCTGTCTCTATGGGTTTGCTTGCTCAGGAGTATATATATTCATAATGTATCGTCTTTGTAAGTTCCATATCTTCTATTGTATTTTTGTGAATTACAGCTTTTAGTATTATAAAGTACCCTTTTTTGTCACATTTCATACTTTTTGGTTTCTATTCTCCTTTGTCTAGGGGCAGAATCAGAATTCCTGCTTTCTTACTTCAACTTAAAAATCTGCTCACTCCTTTATTTTTAGCCTTTCTAAATAATTTATTTTATACGTGTGTATTACAAACAGCACAGAGTTGTTTCCTGCTTTGTAAGTCAATTTGTAATATTTTTTCTTTTAAGGTCTTTCACATTTATTAATATGACTGATATGCCGGGCCTCAATTCTATAAGTTTTTTAAAATTATAATTAGCTCCTAAAAATTAATTTCTTTTGGTATAGAAGAAAATTTATACTTTTGTTCTAGAGGTACCCTTTACAGAAATATCTTTTGTAATGTCTCTGGTCTCTTTATTTAAGCTTCTTTAACTGTTTACCAGTTTTAAATAGTATATTTTGATTCCTAGTTGTTGCCTACGCAATAGTGACTAAGCTCATTTAATTTATATCTTAGTCTCTTCTTCTCCCATTTAAAAACTTGCATAATTTCTATTTTATTAAAATATATAGCATTTACATAGAATTCTCCCAAATTTGTCCCCACCGTTGTTTTAAATATATAACTAGTAACCATAAGTTCTTTTGCCAAAGTCTCCCCAGTCATCTCTTGATTGAGTGAAGCCATTCTGTAGCATACCTCTTAGGAAGGGCTTGCTTGTGAAACTCATATTTCTTCAATAATTCTTTTCGTTGCGGAGAACAGGCTCCAGAAGCGTAGGCTCAGCGGCCACGGCTCACGCGCGCAGCCGCTCCGCGGCATGTGGGATCTTCCCGGACCAGGGCACGAACCCGTGTCCCCTGCATCGGCAGGCGGACTCTCAACCACTGCGCCAGGAAAGTCCATTTCTTCAATTCTTGTATGTTAAAACTGTGTTTCTTATCTGTGATATTCTAAGGACAGCTTGGCTTATTTTTGTGTCCCTTACGTTTTTGAAAATGCTGCTATCCTCTAGGCTCACTCTGTATATTGCTGTTGAGAATTCTGATACTTTTCTTGCCCTTTTAAGTGATTTTTTAAAAATATTTTACCTGTAGGTCCTGAAGATTTCTTATTATTAAAGTCTAAGATATGTCTCACGGTTGACTATTCTGGGGTCAATGTTCACAGGTACACAATGGATCCTTTCATTTTATGAAATGAAAGTCTTTTATTTCCAGAAAATTTTCTTGGGTTATAGTTTTAAATACTAATTATGTTCTATTGTTTTATTTTTCTTTTTGAGAAACTCTATTTGTATGTGAAATCTTTGCCGAGCTTCTATTTCACCTACTTCTTTGATCCTTTGTACTCCTTTCTCTAATCTCATTTTTGTTCTCTTGATAATTCTTCTGCCTTTCGTCAATGCTCCTTACTAAAGTTTTAGTCATATATATTCTCCCCCCACAGTCCTTATAATTTAACCTTCATTTCTTCAATTTCTTCAGTTCAGTCACCTCTTGTTTCATATCTTGTTTTTTTATCCATTTCTCTGTTTAAATTTCTCACTTCTTTTTTTTTTTTTGGCCACGCCACACAGCTTGCAGGGTCTTAGCTCCCAGACCAGGGGTTCAACCTGGGCCCTCAGCAGTGAAAGTGTGGAGTCCTAACCACTGGACTGCCAGGAAATTCCCTTAATTCTTCTTTTATATCTGCAAATGCTTGCTTGAAATATTTAATTCAGGTTATAGTGCTAAGTCTAGTTTACTTATGCTTTATGATTGGTTTTGGGGGAGAAACTGTCATCAACCAAAGATTTCATTTTCTGTTTTTGTCTTACAGTAACTTTGTATATGTATAGAACATATATTTTTTTTTCTATTTATATTGTGGGCCCTTCATAATAGCTGTATGCAGTTAACAGTAAGGATTTTGTAGTAGCTTACAAGATTGTGATTTTGTAAGTCCTCTTTTCTGTCAGCATAGCTCAGTGTAGTTTTTTTCATAAGTAGCTTTTACTGGCAGGAGAGTAGTATGGGGAGGTATATCTTTGATTTTGTGGATTTCTTTTTATTTCTGCAGGACCCTTAAAATTCTCTCTCTTACTTTCTTCCTTCTGTTTACTACTCTCTCCAAAAAGTGCCTTCCCCTACCTATTCTTTTACTTCTCCCCAGAGATAATAGCTTCCAAAGACTGCAACCTTAGGATCTACACACTTTCAAGTACCTTCCCCATAACCAATTCTCTGATGTACCACATCTTAGACCAACTTTCAGTATCGTTGTACCTAGAGTGGGATCGTCTCGGTTGGTGATTTTGTCTTTGCTTTATCATCATCCATAGTTCCTTCAGTCCACTTTTTTTTCATAGGGTCTCCTCAGAATCTAACTGTTCTCAACACAAGCTTGTGGCATGAGCTCCAGAGATAGCTCTGCTGATTACATGTAATTTGAAGTTCATAGTATTCTCAGTCTCACAGTTATGTTGAAGGTGTGACTTACGTGTGGTTTTATTTGCTCTCCTTTTTGCTATTTATGACGTTTTGCAGGGTATACAGAGATTCACATTTAGACATTCACCATTATCCTAGGATAACTTGGAAGTCCCTAGCAGCTTTATTTTCAATGGGCTCATTCTCAGATTTGTAATTATTAGTAAATATATCTTTTTATTATTTATTCTGCATTGTCATCCAAGTTTATTTTGGTCTCAACACAAACAACTTGTCCTTCTGGGATTTAACCATAGGGATTCACTTCAACCTGAACAGCATCAATTTTCATAAAGTGGTTGTACGGTTGCTTAGTTTGATCTATAGCCTGATTTTTTTTGACACAGAAGTTAAATTTTTCTGCTATCCACTGAGCTTAGCTGTCCTCTATTCCTTCAAAAATGTATATTCCTCCTTAAAAGTAAGGAGTAGAAGCTGTCATTTCTTTAATGTCAATGATCCTCTGGTGACTACCCTAGAGTACAGCACTTTTGCAAGGTCAGTCCATCAAAGTAGTTACGCATCCAAGGCTACATTAGCCATCACCTTATTAACTGTCACACCATCTTTAAGTGTGCTTTATTACTACATTATACCAAATTATTTGTTTATACAGTTATACAACTTTAGATCTACTTTTAGATAAACACTGTCTTTCAACGCACTCCTAAAGTATCTTTTCCTTTCTCCGTGGCTAATATTTGAACTTTTAAAAGAATATCTTTTGTGTTTGTTCTTTCATGGACTCTCACAGCATCGCTACAAAGACTCTCTTGATCTCTAACCCTGTTATCTTACATCATTTTCCTACTCTGGTTATTGCTGTAGGTTCTTCTAGAGCTGCACTAAGATAGTCCAATAAGATAGCCACTATCCACATGCAGCTGTTTAAATTTAAATTAAGCAAAATTAAATAAAATATTCAGTTCTTCAATCATACATTTCAAGTGCTCCAGAGAGCCACATGTGGCTAGTGGCTGCAGTGCTTATATAGTGTAGGTGCAGAACATTTCCATCCTCACAGAAAATTCTTTTGGATAGCACTATTCAAGAACTTAACTGAACTGCTTTCAACTTTGATGTTACCTTCTTGCCATAGTTGGAAAAGAAACCATTTCCTTCTCTCTTTTTTCCTAGGTGTTTTGGGCCAGTATACTGACTGTATTATCTACTGATAATCTAGATCTACAGTTAGGAGGGTGTTAAACCTACAGTGAAGGAGATTCAAGGCTCCTCACATGTGGTAGGATCATCTCCATGTTGGCTGTTTCCCACACTGGTTACACAAGTGCACTGACTCTGAAGCATGTACTTGGTTACCATCATGTATATCTTTTGTCCTAAGTAAATGCTTCCTTCTATCATGAAAACAAATATAACACAGTTTTGCAATTCACTAACTCCTGAGGGTCTTAGGCTCTCATATCTTATCATATGGGTTCTTTTTCTTTTTTTTAAGATTTTTTTTTTTTTGCAGTACGCGGGCCTTTCACTGTTGTGGCCTCTCCCATTGTGGAGCGCAGGCTCAGCGGCCTCCGTGGCATGTGGGATCCTCCGGGACCGGGGCACGAACCCGTGTCCCCTGCATCAGCAGGCAGACTCTCAACCACTGCGCCACCAGGGAAGCCCTAAGATTTTTTTGATGTAGACCATTTTTAAAGTCTTTATTGAATTTGTTACAATATTGCTTCTGTTTTATGTTTTGGTTTTTTGGCTGCAAGGCATGTGGGATTTTAGCTCCCCAACCAGGGATTGAACCCGCACCCCATGCATTGGAAGGCGAAGTCTTAACTACTGGCCCACCAGGGAAGACCCATCATATGGGTTCTTGATATGCAAAAATGAATACCTCATTTAAAATTTTTCCACTTTATGATTTATAGTCTATAGTGATCTGGTATTTTAAATACCAGTTCTCACTCTTACCAAGGTTAGGGATAATCTACATTATGCTGACAAGGAAAAGAATAAAGTTCATGGTCCCATAAAAAAGGAAATTTAAAAATTCAGCTTCATTAAAACATTTAATTCGATCAAAATGTAAAATGGCATAATTACTGAAATTGTATATGAAAGATAGCTACAGGAAGTTATATGAGAAAACTCACAGAAACTGCTGCTGTACAAACACAAACAACCCTTCCTCAGGAAGATGCAGTAAACCTAAAATATAACTGCCAAATCATGACACTTCCAAAACAACAAAAAAATATGCAAAGCTCTTCAGCCTCAAAGGGTAACTCATGAATTACTGATTCTAAGTCATATCTGATAATCTTGGTAAAATAAAAATCACTTCTTTCATTGAACCTACTGAATCTCAAGCAAATACACCAATCGGTCATCTTTTCTTTAAACTTCCAACCTTTCTTTTCTATAGCTCTTTAATTATATCTTGGTATACCTGATTTTTATACAAGGTTTCCTTCAAGCTTGTAAGAGCATGAATACGAACATCTACATTTTCATGTTGAATTGCTTTCATTGATAGCTGAAGAGTTGTCTGAAGATCAGTACTCTCAGAGGTCTCCTATATAAAGAGCACAGAGAGATACACCTTATCAATTAACCACTTCAGGAACCATTTCAGAAGGCCTGTATTTCCTACATAGTTACCATTAAAGTAGTTAAACTGTACCCCAATTGAAAGCAGTTTTAAAAAATAATTTCTATCTCTTCCTTTGTATAGCACATGAACTTTTAGTAATTCTCAGGGAAAGGGATTTCATTCTAAAATCTTTAGATCTGGAGAAAAATTTTATTTCAACTAAAGACTTTACTTATCCAAAATAAATCCTTCTTGGTAAGAAAGGCAAGTTTCCCTTAATTTACAAAGGGCTACACAATAGCCTTGAACGAGGTCTACAGATTAAGCAGATAATTCACCCCTTATTTTGACTACTTACTTTCTTATGACTGATGATTTACCCAGTAAAAAAGCATATAAAGTCTTCAGAATCAATCTTGCGATCTGTAGTAAATACATCTGCTACTCTGACCCAAGGTCAGGTATCCCACTCCCTGCCCTAAAATTCTATGGAATCATCACTAATATTTTTATAATTTCAGAGAGTTCACTGAACTTCAGGATGTTGGAACTACATATGATTCCCCTTGTAAAGCTCAGAATCAGATCTGACACTTCCATAACATGGTTTGTAGCACAAAAAAATTGGAATCCTCCCACAGCTTTTTTTCTTTACTCAGAGTATGCAGCTACAGTCACTTCTTTTAGGGACTGTAAGGAAGAACATAGTGATCTGGGTAGTAAAGGCATAAGAACTGTATCCTTTGCTCTCTGTTCTATCTAATCCTATTACATCTTTGATCTAGATGAAAACTTCCTTCTAAAAATCATGGACTCAAGATAGGATTATCTAGTCATCAGAAATTAGTCATCAGAATATGACTATAATATCCTTAGATATGATTCTAAAGAATCTCTACTCAGTGCTCTGGAACTCAGGAATAATTTTATATCAATGATCTCCTAAACCATACATAAAAAATTAAATACCTTTCTGTATTCCTGTAGAACTGCTTTTATCTTTTTTAATTCTGGATGATCAGGTAAAAAATATATTTCATGAAGAAAATCTTGCACAGCATCCCTAATAGTTAGTTGGAAGAAAAAGAATTACTTGCCAAATATGAAATAAAAAAAAACACAAAGCAGAGGTTGAAACTAAGGCCAACTTAATTCACACTTGAAAGTGCTAGTTGACTGTTGACATGCAAATTATTTTTCCTAACCATGTCTAGGATTCTCAGGTAATAGTGACAAATAATCAAATCTAACAAAATCACCCTGTGGCAGTCTGCTACATTGGTGGCCCTGAATAATCTCTATGTCTTGGTATATACTCCTATGTGTAGTCACTTCACCTTCAATTTGGGCTACGTGTGTGACTTGCTTTAAAAAACAGAATGTGGCAGAAGAGATGTTGGGCCTATTTGGGGCCTAAGTGTTAAAAAGGTCTGGAAGCTTCTGGTTTTGTCCTCATGAGAGTCCTGAGTCACCATGTAAGAAGTCTGCCTACCATCAGAGACAGGTTACATGGAGACAGAGAGAAGCTCTGAGACTAAATGAAAGAGGGAGAAGCCCAGCCAAGTCTACCTGCTGGCTGACTGCAATGACCATTGGTAAGAACAGCCAAGGAACTGACCAGCTGAACCCAGCCCAGACTGCAAAATCATGAGTAAATAAAAATGCTTGTTGTTTTAAGACACTAGGTTTTGGAGTGGTTTATAATGCGGCAATACAAACCCAACTCCAAAACACAAATTCTCACAAAGATATACTAGAGAAAAATAAGTAAGTAATTCTTACTGAGGCTGCAATTTTTAACTTGCTTCAAATATAAAGCCCTAATATTTCTGGGTCCAAATAAAAGTGTTTCTAAATTCTAGTCTTCATTAACTCATGCAACAAACAGGTATTAAGTAACTACTGTGTGCTACTATTTGCTAGAAACTGGGGATGTAAAAATAAAGAAAGCTGCGGTAACTCCTTCACTCAGAGACCTTAAGGTCTTCTATCTGGCAGAGTGAAAGAGAATTTTTTTATTATATGAAAAGGCAGAGAAATAATTCCTCTAAAATAAACAGCAAAGATATGCTATTTGCTTAATAATCCAAAAGGTATTTAAAAAGTGATCTAGATCAGTGATTATATTGTTCCATTATGTACAAAATACCAAAAATAAGAGTATTTTAATTGGAAAAAACTCCATTAACCTTTTCTTCTGTATTTTCTCCCTGATTGAACAGTTACAGAAAATGATTAATGGAACTGCAACAGAATAAGGATAAGTAGGTAAATAAATAGTACTTAAATCCTAATTTTTCAGAAGTAACTATGACATACAACAGTATGTGTAAAAATGGACAAAAAAACTTTCAGTGTATAGAAAGACATTCCAGGCTAAAAAGCAGCCTGAGTGAAAAATAAAAATGGGAAGGAGTAATGTATATTCTTGCATTAGCAGTCTGGATTGGCTACAGTCTAATATCTGCTTTGAAAAATCTTGGGAAATGATTTTAAGAAATAAGATGTGGCCAGATTTTAGAAAACCTTGAATATCAAAATAAACAATTTGGAATTTATCAGCTAGGAAATGGAGAAACACAGAGTGTCTCTGTACGCTGAAATGATACAGATAAAGAGATGTTTTAAAATATGAACAATATGAAGAAACATAATAAAAGCTTAAAGGAAGGGAGGCTGGTTAATGCAATGAAGTAATAAGGGTTTCAACTAAGGTAAGCTGTAGAAAAAAAGTTATTAGCTCTCCTAATCGTTCTCATGCATTCAATTGTCTGCCTTTTAACTGTGAGAAGAAAGGTAATATTAGTCTCACCCCTTTCAAAATTGACGAAAAATAATTTTCAGTTATTGATGTACTAACTACTAAGCTTAAAATATAATAATAATAAAAGCCATGTCACAACTGAAAGAGCATCAGTTTGGTATGTACTGACTTAAAGCATGTCAATTACTTCTGTTTATTAACGGACTCTAAATTAAAAAGAATGTGAACAGTTCCACACTACCAACAGTAACCTTAATACCCTGAGACACAAAAATGCAGTAATAGAAAGCTGTTATCTTTATTAATTTCATTTAGACATAAAAATGCAGTAATAGAAAGCTGTTATCTTTATTAATTTCATTTACAATACCTGTTTTCAATTATGAGGTAGTGAAATATAGCTGCAGTTTCTTTAGGCTGGATGTGTATGAGAGGTAACAAAGCTACTATTACATGACTGAGAAGGGAGCCTAGATAAGCGTGATCCAGGCAACGAACAAAGCAGTCCCAAGCCCTATGTGAAAAAACAAAAGTTAAAAGTCACATCATTTTTATTCTTTGCAAAGCTCCATCAGTTAATTATTAGATGAACAAACAACGATACATACAAGCAAAAAGATTACAAGGCAGCTATAAAAATGGAATAAAGATCAGTACTGTATACTCAAATAGAATGATCTCTATAATACACTAAGTCAAAAAAAGCAAGGTGAAAAACAATGCTTATAATATGCTACCTTTTGGTGCAGGGTTAACATGAAAAAAAAAGTATCTGTGAGTAAGTGTGCATTTGCTTATACTTTTAGAAAGGGGGAGATTATACAAAAATTAATAAAAATAGACACATCTATTTTTAGCAATTCAGGAATGAAGGCTAGATTCTCTGAGTGTAACTTGTTACACAAATTTGAATTTGGGACAAAGTAAATGCTTTATATGATTTTTAAATTAAATAAAATAGAAGGAAAAAGCAACCTCTAAAAATTTTAAGCAAACTTAAACTGAACCTAATAATACCAAGTAGATGGCACAGCTATATAGGAAAGAATTCTTTCACATGACTTTAAAACATATTATTTTTTTTAATTCTTTCTAATATTCTTTTCCATTATGGTTTATCACAGGATTTTGAATATAGTAAAATATATTATTCTGACTGTACATCTCCAATAAAATATAGTCAAGAACAAAAAGAAACTTTCAGAAGCTTAAACTGCATTCAGTAGTTTTATTGTTAGCAGTATTACTGAAATTAAATTAAATTAGCAATCAGCTAAATCCTACACGCCAAAATCTCAGTGGCCTAAAAGAAATGTGGAGAGGAGACTTAAGGGACGAATCTGTTGTAAGAGTTACTTAGGGGGTCAAACAACAAAATGTGTGACATGTGCATCTTATGTGGATTCTAATTCAAGCAAACCAACATCTTTGGGAAAAAACATCTTTGAGACAATTGGGGAAAGCTGAATTTTAGATAATATTAAGGAATTCCTATTAGTTCTGCTAAGTATAATAATTTATGATGGTTATATATTTTTTAAAATGTCCTTATCCTCTAGATACATCTGAGGTATATTTAGAAGTACAATGATATGATACTGGGTTTTCTTTAAAACATTCCAAGTAACAATAAAAAAGGTAGAGGTGGAAAGATTAAATAAGATTAACAATATTGATAACTACTGAGGCTGGGAAACGGGTATATAGGGGTTCATTATATTATTCTATTTCCCAATGTATTAAAATACTTCACAGAAAAATGTTTTTAAAGAAGGAAACACATTCCCTTTTCAAAACAAATAGACTTTCTATCTTAACTATTTCTTATTTCTGGTTTGAACCCAAATTCCCTCAAAGAGATTAAGAAATCAAGTTAGTATTGGGAAATGCAAAAAATCTAATGAACTCAGGCAGTCATTTACCTGCAACACAATTCAGGAAAATCATCCTTGAATCGAAGGCCAGTTCTCAGTGTGGTCATCATCTTCACCCTCACAGAACTGACATGTTTGGGTCCCATTAATTTCATCAAAGACATCAAACTGTTCAAGGCCTATAAAATAAGCAGGGCTTCAAAATAAAGCCATAAAGAAGCTGGCAGGAGCAGATGAGCCCTAAGGACAAGTGCTTCCCACACTAATCTCAGAGTACCTATTCTCTGGCAACACAAGGTCTAATAAATGTTGGCAGTTTATTCTGTCCAAGTGCTTATGTAAGAGTTATAAATTGGAAAAACACGAGTTGAGTTCTTTTTTTTTTCCCCTCTTTGAAGGTGATTTGTTATTTTGGTTCTGGTGGTCCCCTTAAGCAGTAATTTTCAAATTTATTAAGAATCTAATACCTATTGTTTAATCTTCTTCATATCCATCCCAAACTGCTATGCAGCACATGCATTTTTGTCCTAATGGTACTAAATTCAACATGCTCTAATTTAGTAATAAAACAAATAGGTAACTAATGACATACTCAGAAAATAATACACACATTTGTATTGGTGTGGAATACAGAATCAGACTTGTATGAATAGCTCCAGATTCTAATGAAGGGGTAAAGAAACTCTCCAGTCAACCTTAACTATGTGCCAAAATACGCAAACTCTTTATGGTTTAAAACAAACTCTAGTATTCTTAGATTTGAGGTTATTCTCTCACTTGGGATAACAGTAAGAAAGATTTCACATAGATAGAAGTTATTTGGGGGATTAAGTTTACCAGTTGACATCAAAAGGACAAGTATTGGTTGCTGAAATTTTTAGAGGTTAATTAATTAAGAGAAGGGGAGTACAGACTGAAATAAAAGCTTCCATTCATGGGTTTTCATTATAATTTTACTGACTGAAGAGTGGAGACAAATAAAAAGGGAAATTTAATCAATACCTAAAATTCTATCCCAATCTACAGACAAACATTTCCAGGGGTGACCAATTGTGACAGCAATCATAAGGAAATTTCACTGTGCCAAATGCATTTAAACATACACTGACAAATACTGAAGTTACTTTACTTTCTGTAACTTAACATTTTTGGTATTCAAAAGCACCACGGGCATGACTCACATGAGACCAATTTGGGCCAATGCATTCAATAATGCAACTTCTGTTTGAGCTATCAGGGACTGCTGGTCTCTTTTCTTCCCACTGAGCTAGATGTTGTGACGACGTGAGCCTGAAGCCGTTAGGGCCATCACCTAGCACTTAAGTTAGAGCCAATCCAAAGGAATTTGAGCTAACTGATTAATTCTGAGAACACCGTGTCCAAAATCAAGCTATGCCCGAAGCTATATTATCCTCACACTTTTAGTTACAGAGCCAACAAATTCCTTTAAGCCAGTTTGGGTGAGTTTTCTGTCCCTTATAAACAAAAGAACAGTAAATGATATAATTTTTCTGTTTAGATTCCCCGAAAGCTTATGTGAGTTGTTCAGGAACACAGAATATCATGTGTTTGATTATTTTTCATCTTTGAATGTTTGCAGCTAGAAGGAGAAGGTCATGTCTCCTGCATATTCTATATGAATTCTGTTCTGGCACTTTGCAACTCAACTATCACCACCTACCATTTTCTTATCTTCAATGCCAACACTGGAGCTCAGTAACTGCATGTTAAAAAAGGCCAAGATGCCCAACAACTTGGGTTGCAAATAATCAGCCTAAGGGAAAAAAAAAACCCACATAAAAAAGGTACTACATAAGTTTTATACAGATCAAATTTCATAAATCAACAATTTATTTATATTATTTCTATTTTATCTAACTACATTAGAATATTGGAAATAAACAGTTGGTAAATTAAATTTTTCCCAAAGCATATATTTTCACATGTAATACTTTAAAAATTAGTGAAACTGATTTACAATCAAAATATGATTAAACAGTACTGTACAGTGAGAAAATCATAAGCTTTTGAATTACAGTTGAGCTACGGTGGGATTTTCAGGATCTGACTCATGTCAGCATCCAGAGTGGAGAGGATATTTATCTTAAGGAGAAGAAGAATAGAGAAAGACAAGTGAATGTCCTTATCTAGAGCATTTAGAGCTAAGGTGGAAAAAAAAAAAGTACTTGATTACGGAACAGGTACCCTGCCAGAATGAAGGTCTGACATAGAGGTCAATATCCACTGATGTAATAGTAATAAAGGGGTACAAGCCTTGGGCATCAACCATTACAGGTTAGGTATCACTGTCCATGGCACTTTGGGTCTCCTGAAGTGGACAGGGTTAATTCTTTCTTGAAAAAGGGTCCTAGAGGAGTGGGTATGGGCTTTAACTCAGCCAAACCTGGGTTTGAATCCCAGTTTTGACACTTCCTAGTATTTGATACTGGATAAGTTACTTAGCTCCTCTGGGTCTGTAAGATGGGACAATGAAAGCACCAACTGCATAGAGTTTGTTGTAGAGATTAAATAAGATATCGCGTGTTAAGTCCTTAGAATATAGTAAAGTGTTAAATAAACTTAAGTTAGTATTATTAAAAACTGGGAATGTGAGTACTCTGCAAAGAAGAATTTTCCCCTCTTTAAAAATCTTTATGTATAGGCAAGAAAAGGGACCAAAAAAAAAGGGGGGGTGCTGGGGAGAAGTAGCAATTAGAATATTTTCCAACTCCAGGAAAAGTTGCATTGTTTGGCATTGAGGCACCTAATTTAAGTATCTCTAGGTTACACACACTGCCAGGCTGGGGTCGGGGGGCAGTAAGAAGGGTGTGCACTACCTCACAGTAGAGAGGAAATTAGGTGTCCAACACGTTCTCCAGGTTAGATGTTGGGATAAACTTTTTTTCTCTTCCAAAGCACAGAGAATCATCAGTTTTACCAAAGCCTAAAATTACATTTAATTTACGAACTTCTGATTTGGATTAAGACTCAGCTTAGGTTTAATAAGCCATAATTCACTAATCGCATGGTTCCAGCCCATTCTTAAATGAAAAGCAGATATAGATGATACTCACATAGTCTGTGTCAACATTCTAATTTTAAAGCTCTTATATTTAGACAAATAGTTCGTTCATCTGCCACTCACCAAATATTTATTATGTATGCCTAGAATACTGTGCCAGGTGTACGAGATAAGCTCTCCCTACTTGCTTACATGGGACACTGATATGAGAAGAAGACATTAAACAAGTACGTACATAAGGTTGTGATAAGTGCTATAAAGAAATAAATGTGATCACATGAGAGAGAACTGGGATGAGGTGATCAGGAACTTAGATAGGGTGATCAGGAAACTCTGATATCTAAAGAATGAAAAAGATCCAGGATAATATTCCAAGTAAAGAAACTACGTATTGCAAAGGCTGTAAAGCAGGAAAAAAACTTGACATGTTTAAGAAACACAAACAAAACAATGCTGAAATACAGGGAGAAAGGAAGATAAAAGTTGCACAATATGGGGCCTCCCTGGTGGCGCAGTGGTTGAGAGTCCGCCTGCCGATGCAGGGGACGCGGGTTCGTGCCTGGGTCCAGGAAGATCCCACATGCCGCGGAGCGGCTGGGCCCGTGAGCCATGGCCGCTGAGCCCACGCATCCAGAGCCTGTGCTCCGCAATGGGAGAGGCCACAACAGTGAGAGGCCTGCGTACCGCAAAAAAAAAAAAAAGTTGCACAATATGATGGTGGAAAGATATACAGACCACGTACAGCCTTATAAGAGCAATGAAAACAATAGAAGGAATTTAGGCAGGAGATAATGTGAGTATAAGTTGTAAGAAGAGTACTTCAAATGCTGTGTAAATAACTGATTAAAGATGCAGGAAAGGAAGAGCAATAGGAGAGAACTGTTAGGAGGTTTTTACAGTATTCCTAGAGAAAGATGACAGTCACTTGTATAAGGGTGGTGGCGGCAGAGATGGAAAGATATATTTTGGGGCTAGACTTGGAAGGCCTTGTTGATACTCAATTTTAAAGGATATAAGAAATGAAGGGCTCATGAATACCTTCCAGGTTTTGAAGCAACTGAGCTTCTAGGTAGACACTGGTACCATCTCCTGAGAAGGGAAGACTGTGAGAGAAACAGGTTAAAGGGAAAATAAAGATTTTTTAACGGACATGTAATGTTCGGAATTGAGATGTTTAAAAGATGGACATATAGAGATTACAAAGAGAAAGCTGGACAGTCTCTATCTGTCATCTTCCCTCATCCTCAGATCCATTCTCTGCTCTTTCCTGCCTTGCTATGTGCCTAGGAGGCTAACCAGATTTCATCACTCAAGATATCTTTCCCTCTGTCTTCCCACTAAATTCAGTCAACAGGAGGCACCAACAAGGGAACAAAGGGCAGGAGGAGAGCATGTGGTATTTATACTTCCTGTTCTCTCTGCATTGTGAGGTGGCCCTGGCAGTGGTTATATACAATGAGAGCCCTTCCCCCGCACCATGATTCTAGCTCTCAACCAGGCTCTGGTAATGCCATTTCTTCCTGCCCAGGACTAAGGGGAGCATATGTTTTCTGCCGTTTCTAGTCCCTGGGCTCCTTAACATTCCATGCTGGTTTTCTTAACCTTGCCCATATCAATGAAAATAGTCCCTTCATTAAATTCTTTTCAGTGAAACATTTTTGCGTATTCCATCCGTTTCCTGCCAGGACCTAACTTGCATAAGCCCAAAAGTCCAAAGCTCAAGAGAGGCCTGGACTAGAATTTCCACTATGAAATCATCAAAACGTAAATCATATTACAGGACCAGATGAATTCAGATTCTTTCTCATTTAAAGAGAGAATATTTACAGAGAAAAAGACCCAATTACACAGTACTGAATCAATCTAACATTTAGAGGATAAAGTAGATAAAGTAAAGATTAAGAATGAGTGGACAGGGCTTCTCTGGTGGCGCAGTGATTGAGAGTCCGCCTGCCGGTGCAGGGGACACAGGTTCATGCCCCGGTCCGGGAGGATCCCACATGCCGCGGAGCGGCTGGGCCCGTGAGCCATGGCCGCTGAGCCTGTGCATCCGGAGCCTGTGCTCTGCAACGGGAGAGGCCACAACAGTGAGAGGCCCGTGTACCGTTAAAAAAAAAAAAAAAAAAATGAGTGGACAAAAAAAAGAAAAAAAAAAGAATGAGTGGACAATCAACAGATGAATGGATAAAGATGTGGTACATATATACAATGGAATCCTACTCAGCCATAAAAAAGAATGAAATAATACCATTTGTAGCAACATGGATGAACCAAGGGATTATCATACTATGTGAATACTATGTGAAATAAGTCAGAAAGAGAAAGACAAATACCATATGCTATCACTTACATGTGGAATCTAAAATACGACACAAATGAACTTTATCGACCAAACAGAAACAGACTCACAGACATAGAGAACAGACCTGTGGTTGCCAAGGGGGAGGGGGTGGGGGAGGGATAGATTGAGAGTTTGGGATTAGCAGATATAAACTATTATATATAGAATGGATAAACAACAAGGTCCTACTGTATAGCACAGGGAACTATATTCAGTATTCTGTAATAAACCATAATGGAAAGGACTATGAAAAAGAATATATGTATGTTAACTGAATCACTTTGCTATACAGCAGAAATTAACACATTGTAAATCAACTATACTTCAATAAAATAAATTTTAAAAAAAAGAATGAGTAGACAGTGAAGCAAAAAGAAAATCAAGAAAATGCAGTGTCACAGATGCCACATAAGAAAGGATGGTCAGTTGTACTGAATGCTACTGGAAGCCGAATAAGATAGGAAAAGAGAAGTGACCATTAGATGTGATAGCAGGAAGACTGCTTTTGACCTTAAGATGAGAATTTCAGTAGAATATTTAGAACAGAGTCAGGCTAGAATAAGCTAAAGAATGAATGGGAAATGAGAAAGCAGAGATAGAAACCTCTCAAGATATTTTGCTGATAGTCAAAATATCAGCAAAATATCAGCAAAATTTGAGTCTCTTGAAAGAATGAAAGCAATCAAAAGAAAAAATAGTAAGCCTCCGGATTTATGTTTTTTCAGGTGAAGAAATAAAATAGTAAGATGATTTCAGATACGAATTTAAGACAAGGAAAGAAAAAGGAATAACATATTTTCTAACTTAACTTAAATCTAACAATGGATTTAAATATAGTTAGAAGTGATAAAGTTAGCATGTCATGCCACGGAAGGGGTAGCGTGGGGAGCTACAAACGCACTCTAATCTACAGTGAAAAAGTGGTGAAGAAAAATGAACATTTTTACCCAATGAAAAAATAAAATCTAAGATCATATGAAAATGCATATTTTTCAATGCTAATATATATGCTGTGACCATGTAATTTAAATCATCAGCCTTTTCAAAATAAAAATCCCAATTGAAAATTTAAATAAATCTCTAACATTTGGAAAATATATAAAACACCTGTTTCTCCAATTTCATAATTAAGCCACAAAAAGGAGAAAAACCAAGCAAAAAACCCATACAACATATTCCTTACCATTAGTTCGGGTGACGTGATATCTCTTGGGCCCTGATATGGATCATCACTAGATGCAAATGAGGCAAGTATTGACAAACCATTGAAAACCTGTTGATAGTGTTCTCCAATACGTAGCAATAATTCATTATGCAGTCCTTGGAAATCTTGTCTCAACAGGCTCCCGAGTTCAATTTCTGTTTCATTCTAACCCAAAGACACATTTCAGAAAGTTAAGAAACAAGTTTTTTTTTTCTCCATACTAGTATCTTGGAAATAAGTATACTGATTTTAATACACTATTAGTTAATCAGGAGCTCTAGATCAGGTGACAAGAATTACTAATGATATAAAAAAAGTCATTGGAAAAGGATTCTGACCTTGATTTCTCCTGGTAGGTCTGCCATGGGCTACAGGTAATGAAAATAAGTGATCAGACTTTATTTTGAAATAAAATTTTAAAAACGGACTCTAGTTTTCTATAAAGGTTCAAAATGTCATTCACTCATTATTCATGGAAATGTAACCCTGACAGGAAAATCAGTGGCTCAGAGCACAGTCTTTCTGGTCAGACTGCTGATATCTAAATTCCAGCTTTATCATTTATTAGTTGTGCTGTGACTTAGACAAGTAACCTAATCTGACCTTTCTCTGCCTTAGTTTTCTCATCTATCAAATGGAAAAATAGTACTTTTATCTCACTGGGTAACTGTGAGGAGTTATCCAAGTGAAATGATCCATAAAAATTGTTTAGTAAAATTTCTGGCATGTAGTAAGAAGTACTGAAATGTTATTATCATTCCACCTTTACAATAAAGATTTTCTTTCTCAAAATGAATAAATACACTCAATATTCAAAAAGTCTCATGTGGAAAGAGATCCATAGCTGGCATATCATGAAATATGTGAAATAAATTAACATCAGAGAAAAAGAGTAGAGTTACATATGCATATCTGATAGGTTCTCTTGTTCCCATACAGCCTCTTATTGCTTAGATACTGTTGCTACTATAACACCAAAAAAAGAAACACAAGCTATAATTTTAAATTTGAAAACTAGCAAGAAACTGGGCCAAACTGTAATCAGAGCACTAAGTAACTAAACTCAGGGCTGACACTGTACTACAGTTGAAGGATACTGCCTCTTCCAATAGATGTAATCACTTGCATATCATTAGTCATTTTACAGCTCCAATCAATTAATAAATTCTAAAATGAAATTAGCTGGGACTTCCCTGGTGGTCCAGTGGGAAGGACTCCATGCTCTCAATGCAGGGGTCCCAGGTTTGATCCCTGGTCGGGGAACTAGATCCGACATGCATGCCACAACTAAGAGTCCGTGTGCTGTAAATAAGAAGCCCACATGCCACAACTAAGAAGTCTGCATGCTGCAACTAGGAAGTCTGCATGCCACAGTGAAGATCCCGCATGCCCCAACTAAGACCCGGCACAGCCAAAATAAAAATAAATAAATAAATAAAATTAAAAAAAAAAAAATGAAATTAGCTGAGAATCTGATCCATGAATGGATGACTACCTATCATATACCATTATGGTAAAACAAAGAATATAACAAAAGAATAATTCTATTTAATACTCTCCTTGGCCCAGGGCAAAGCTTATTTACGTACCATTTGAACTTATATTACCCTAGGATAGACTATAAACTACAGATAGACTATAAACTACTCACTCTATTTCCTATAAGAATGTCACAACAGCTTTCCTATAATGCTAATTTAAACAAAAGAGTAAAATATAAACAAATATTCAATTACCTTTAGATAATGAAGGGCACGTTCTAATTCATCCTTGGAACAGGAACAGACCAAATGGGAAAAAATATACTTGAAATTATTTATTAAAATCTCTCTACGATTGACATTTAATTGTTTTCCTAAAGTTCGAATGAGAGCAGAAGCTGCAGGGCTTGCTTTGGCAGCAAGGTCAGGTAGCAGAACTTGTAACGTTCTCTGAAAAAGAAACACTACAATTACTAAAAAGTACATTTGTCCAGGTGATAAAATATTCATATAAGCTATGTTCAAAAATAATTTAAAATGCCACACAAATTTGGAGTCCACATACAACGTATCTGAATTCAGATATACCATTTATTCATTCAACACATATTTAACGAGCATCTATTACGATTCAGGCACTTCAGATACAGCAGTGAAAAAATAGACAAGGTCCCTGATGGCACAGAGTTTACACTGCAGAAGGGGAGAGACAGACAATAAATAAGCTAATGTACAAGTAGCAAAGAAAATAATTTCTCATGAGTATGTGTTAAAATGTACTCATGCTCTTAAGGCAGTGGTTCCAAGCCTGATTTACTATTTGAGCTAACTATAGTATTTAGACAATAAGCAAGAGTAGCCATAAATACAATATTTTAAATTTTTTAAATTAAAAAGTTGATGCTGCAATATTAAAGAAAACCTTTTTAACACACCCACCATTCCAACATGGCAACAAATCTACTTTGATTTTGGTCTGTTTCCTTTAAGATCTCGTTCATAAAATAATACACAAAATTCCAAACATAAAATGGTTGATCTTTCATTTATTATGTATCTAATGAACAACTACTACATGTCAGCCACTATCCTAGGCACCGAAGATGTGACAGCAAATAACACTCAGGCCCTGCCCTCAGAGACACTTAAACCTTATTTCTGTTATGCCTTTCAACTTAATATTAATCCTGTAAGACTGTTATGACATTATAAGGTAGTTTCTCTAAAGTATTTATAATTATTATGTTAAGGTACATAATATTCTAGGACCTAAATATTAGACACCTAGTTTCTTCTCTGGGTTTTGTCTATTTGCTACTTGGAAAATGTTGCAATAAACATCTGTGCTTTGGGGCTCCCAGATGGAACTACTGAGGGAAAAAGTAAGAATATCTTTGTGGTCCTTAGTGTATAGTATCATATTTCCTTCTAGGATTTGTCCAATTTACATGCAATTTAACTTTGTTAAAATATGATAATACTGTAGAGAAACATTCTGCATGGATCACTATTATAATATTAACTAAGAAAAATAAACTTTGCCTTCAGGAAAACATAAGAAGATAATCTACACCATCCATCTTTCAAACCTCAGCCCCACTAATGACTTTTCAAAGGCTTCCCAAACTACTCCATACTACAAACTCTATCATCTGAATTCACAGGTCATCTACAGCACTAGTTTGTACTATATTACTCCAACTCCTTAGGGGTAGGTAAGATCATATTAGACTTTCCATTACCAATGGAACCAATCATAGCACTAAAGACATAAGGGCTCAGTAAACTGAACTAATTAGCATTAATTAAATAGTATGAACCTTTCAAGATAACTAACTCTATAGAGCAATGACTCAAATCAACACGTATTTCACTTTTATAACATAAGTAATATTATCATATCAAAGTCAAAGGAAAACATGCAAATTTGAAAATCTATGGTCTACATTGTACTTGCCAGATTTTCTTTAAAAAAAATCTAGAATGGAATAAACACAAAATATTAAATTGAAAACCTCAATTAAGTCAACTATACTTTGCAACTTACAGTAAGGAAACGATTAAGATCAGGAAAGTCAAAAACATTGGCAATTTCAGACAAGGTATTTAAAGCCATTTCTCTCTGGTGAGCCACATCTTGTTTCCGCATCTCAGCATTCTGGCATGGAGTACTAGGAAGCACTGTCATCTGACTGGAGTGGAGGGATTCTACCAAAAACTAAAGCAAAATGATTTATTAGTTTTCACACAAGGAAGAACATTTAACTAATATGTTTTAAGTTAACATAAAGGACAGTATTGGACAGTGTTCTAAACATATTACCTAAATCAGTTCATTTAATTTTTGTAACAACCTTAATGAGGTAGATTGTGCATATACTCCCTTTTACAGATGAAGTAACCAGGCTTAGTTAAGAAACTTGAATATCTTGCTAAGGATTACACCACTAACACAGTGCAAAGCCTGTGTTTAACATATCCTTACTTTTCAGCCTTGAATCAACCTTTTTTTTTTAAAACAAAGTGCCTTATCCATAATATCAAGGCATAAAAAAGTTTATTATCACTAAAAGAAAGGCTAATACAGAAAGGCTTCTCTTAACAGATTAACAATAGAGAGTAATAATTATTATAAGATTTTTCCCCTCTCCCATTTATAAACAATATCTTCAGACCAAGATACGAAAATATAAAATTGATGAGATTTAGATTCTTTTAAATAAACCATTTTTAAAAATACCTCTTTTTTAAAGCAAGAAAAGTAAAACATATATGTGTTCTTTTTTTTAACTTTTGCAAAGTAATTCTATTTCCTATAGTCAAGGCCAATGCTGACTCTCACCTGACAGATGGGTTTCTTATACTGGTTGAAAAAGTTTTGCAGTTTAACACTTTTAGCTGCAACCAGAGCTCTAATTTCTGTGTATGCTGCTCCAGAGACAGATGCTGACTTGGATAATAAACAATGCAATAAGTGCAAGAGTGCAAAAGGTACCAAATCCCCTTTTGCTGCCCTAAAATTATTAAAAAAAAAAAAAGTTACCATCAATGTTTTGAAAATAAATGGAAATCCACAAATAAATGCATACTGATATCACACTTCTTCCTATAACATTACATCTCTCCTAACACCATTTCTTGTTTTTTTAATACTTGAAAATCTTTTATTAGTCACCTCTTAAGCTTCTCTGCAACAAAAATGTACACAAATTAGAATTTTAACTGTTTTATGTTCTTGATTCTTTTTTTTTTTAACATCTTTATTGGGGTATAATTGCTTTACAATGGTGTGTTAGTTTCTGCTATATAACAAAGTGAATCAGTTATACATATACATATGTTCCCATATCTCTTCCCTGTTGCATCTCCCTCCCTCTCACCCTCCTTATCCCACCTCTCCAGGCGGTCACAAAGCACTGAGCTGATATCCCTGTGCTATGCAGCTGCTTCCCACTAGCTATCTACCTTACGTTTGTTAGTGTATATATGTCCATGCCTCTCTCTCGCTTTGTCACAGCTCACCCTTCCCCCTCCCCATATCCTCAAGTCCGTTCTCCAGTAGGTCTGTGTCTTTATTCCTGTTCCTATCACCATTTCTAACAGCAGGCAAACAATAAAGGAAAATGGCCAAAATAAATAAGGAAGTATACAAAAGCTGCCAAACATACCTTCCAATATCCCCTGTTGTAAGAATCAAGGTATCCTTCAACTCATTATTTCTTGAGATCTGAGCATGTGTATATGCTTCCTTCATTCTTAAGACAAAAAGCTAGACCAATAAAATTAACTAGTTAAATTTTTAAAGTCAGGTTTATGAAAACACAAAAAAATAAAATTTAAATAAAATAAAATTTTAATAAAATAAAATAAATAAAATAAAAATAAAGTAAAATAAAATTTTAAATTTACAATAAAAATCATCAACCTCTTTTATAAATCCATCTTCAGCATCCAAGGATTCCAATATATGCTTGATATTTCCACTAAAAGCCACTCTAACATCCTTGTCTGGATCTTCCATTAAATTTAATAAAGTTCCAAGAACCATTTTTACATCTGTTTCATCTTCTCTAAAATCAAGGTGCTTACAAAGATGATACAGATTATCTATGAAAGCTAAAGGGCAAAAGCATAAAATACTTAATTTAACACAGTAAACAGAAAAGTTTTACTATAAAAATACTGTCAATAAATAACATACTACAAGGAATGCTAAGTTGTCTAATAAAGTCAATATTTAATGTTTAAATTTGTAAAGCACACAGAATTGTGGAGGATTAAAACGAATAAATACTGAATACTTATAAAACTGAATACTTACAAATTTAAATTTACTTTTACTTAATAAAAGTTATACATAATTTAAATCTAAAATAAATTCTAGAATTTTTTAAAGTTTTAAAATGACTAGTCACTTAGATTTTGTAGATCATTATATTACTGGGATAGATTTAAAAGCACATTTCACTAATTTAAAGAACTGTGAATTAAGGGCAAGCTTAGCCTTACTGTTAATCTTACTTTGTTTTTACAGATTTATTTATTATTTATTTATTTTATTTATTTTTGGCTGCGTCAGGTCTTAGTTGCGGCATGCGGGATCTTTCATTGCAGTGCTCGGGCTCTTCGCTGTGGTGCACAGGCTTCTCTCTAGTTGTGGCATACGGGTTTTCTCTCTCTAGTTGTTGCGCGCAGGCTCCAGGAAGCACAAGCTCAGTAGCTGTGGCACAGGGGCTTAGTTGCCCCGCGGGTGTGGGATCTTAGTTCCCTGACCAGGGATTGAACCTGCGTGCCCTACACTGTAAGGCGGGTTTTCTACCACTGGATCACCAGGGCAGTCCCTGTTAATCTTATATTACATTACATTACATTACTAGATTTAGGGAGTCCTAGAAATCACCTGTCATACATTGTTTTGAAAACTTGAGGGCAAGTTGTAATTTATTACACAAACAAAGCAATCTTCCAAGTATGTGTATACATCTCATGCTCCCAACAAATCCATACACCATTACCATCGGAAAGCAGCAAAGATACAATCCATACTCCTCAGCTGGGCAAAGTATCTAACTATTTGAAGTTTTAAGGTCCAAAGTAGTGGCAGGGGACACATTAACAAGGTCCCTGGGATCACTGAAGAGGATACAGAATACTGAAACTCACAATATTGAAACAAACATCAGGTATGCCCCATTATACTGTCAAATCACAAAAGCATTTAGAAAATCTAAAAATTATTTCCATTGTTAGTTCTGTGATACAGTCTAATACCAGACATCCCTTTTATGAATGATCATTACCTAAGCATTGACTCTATCAAGCAAGTCTAATTTTTTAAGGCTTTAGCCTAATTCCACCACTGATTTTAAAAACAGAGCTTAAATAGTTGTTTTTTTTTTTTTTTTGTGGTATGTGGGCCTCTCACTGTTGTGGCCTCTCCCGTTGTGGAGCACAGGCTCCGGACGCGCAGGCTCAACGGCCATGGGTCACGGGCCCAGCCGCTCTGCAGCATGTGGGATCTTCCCGAACCGGGGCACAAACCCGTGTCCCCTGCATCGGTAGGCAGACTCTCAACCACTGCACCACTAGGGAAGCCCTTAAATAGGTTTTAAAATATTAAATAAATCATAAAAAACCACTCACCAAGTTTCACAGGACTAGGTAATTTTTTTTTCAGTAGGAAAAGGAATGGCTTGCAAACAGACACTTTTAGTCGAGAAGATGAACATTCATGTTGAGAAGTGACTTTTAGGCTCTTACATAAGAGGTCAATACGTCTATGTTCAGAGAAAGGCTCTGATAAAGAACTTGTCAAATAAAACATGCCATGAAGTGTACAGACAAGCTGACCAAGTATAGATGCAAATTCTTTCTTGACAATGTCAGAATCATCTTTGACTTTATCTCTATGGGGAAAAAAACAAAAAGTACTAAACCTTCTTGCTTAATTTTGTGGTCTAAATAGTCTTGTTTAATTTGAGGCAAAAGTACTGGTAAAACAAAAGGTAGAAGGAAAAAATTTTTAATTCTAAAACTAAAAGCAATGTTTGTTCTATATACCCAGCAATAAACATAAATTTGCATATATGATATCTGTCCAATCAAGTTGTATATTCAAATTAAAATATTAATACATACATAAGAATCTTGGGAACTCTGTTATAAGAATTCTGCTGCTGTAATAAGATAAAAAATCCATTAATACAACTTGTCCGGATTACTTCATGGGAGCTCTGCAGGGCCCAGCTGTAAACTGCGGTTCTCCACTCAAGGTATATTCTTCTTGGAAAAAGAGTTAGAAGAAATACGCATCGTGACTGTGCCTGTGGTGCTGAAAAAATTAAGTCTATTAATCAAGATTTCTAAGTGTTAATTTTATACACACACACACACACACACACACACATATATTTATTCTCTGTTGTAAAGTCAAATAACATTTAAAATACATATAGTATTTAATTAAAAGCTCCTTTTCCAAAAATAAAGCATGTGCACTGAAAAAGGTCTATGCCCAATCTTACTAGATAATCATGGAAATCCAAATTGAAACACCCATCAGATAGCAAAAAACATATGTTTGTTTAGGTAGTTATGTCTCTGACATTCTTTCTTTCTTTTTTTTTTTAGCCGCACTGCGTGGCTTGTGGGATTTTAGCTACCTGACCAGGGATCGAACCTGGGCCTTCTGCAGTGAGAGCACAGAGTCCTAACCACTGGACGGCCAAGGAATTCCCTCTTTTTTTTTTTTAAGATAACAAAATTTTAAAATTTGACAATGCCAAGTGCCTGTGAGGATATGAAACAACAGGAACTCACATATTCTGCTAACAGAAATATAAACTGGAATGACATCTTTGAAGAACAATGTTGGCAGAATAGAGTTGAGGATGTACAAATCCTACAATTTACTCCTTTCTATACATCTAACTCCTTCTTTTTAAATTATTAAAAAATGTACCTTCTCTTCTAATTATTGAAAAAATAGAAATGATAAGTGTTAGAAGTCCTATATAGAGATAAATGAAAAGAAAACAAATCACACATAAAGAATTTTGTGACCACTTACAGTAGCTATCTGAAATCCTCTGGCTTACTGTTAGAAGGCTGGTGGCAAATGTGGTCAACTTTAAAGAGCCATCA
The DNA here is from genome assembly GCF_951394435.1 of Stenella coeruleoalba. Taxonomy (NCBI): domain Eukaryota; kingdom Metazoa; phylum Chordata; class Mammalia; order Artiodactyla; family Delphinidae; genus Stenella; species Stenella coeruleoalba. The sequence goes on along the minus strand of NC_137150.1, from coordinate 24,960,518 downwards.
GAATGGGAACAAATCCACGGAAGCGAGAGCATTCCACATAAGTCTTCCAGGATATGATCTTCAAATGAAGTTTTTACTACAGAAATACACAATAGGTGATTAATTATACCTTTTCTTTAATCATATTTACCTGTGTCTTCTTTCAATAAAAAAAAGACATTCTAAACATCTTTTACAAGTGGAATTACAGCAAACATTCAATAAACAGGGGTTCTTAACACAGAGATGATGTTCTGAGGTCTGTGAATTCAAAGGAATTAAATGTGACTTTATAAAAATATGCATTTACGGGGGCTTCCCTGGTGGCGCAGTGGTTGGGAGTCCGCCTGCCGATGCAGGGGACACGGGTTTGTGCCCTGGTCCGGGAGGATCCCAGCCGCGGAGCGGCTGGGCCCGTGAGCCATGGCTGCTGAGCCTGCGCGTCCGGAGCCTGTGCTCCACAATGGGAGAGGCCACAACAGTGAGAGGCCCGCGTACCGCAAAAAAAAAAAAAAAATGCATTTATATGTTTTTTAGGAGAAGAAGCATAGCATTCTTCAGATTCTCAAATCAAAAATTTTAAAGTTATAGTTTCTATTGACTGAAAAAGAATAAATCAAAATGTTAGACAAATAAATTTAGAACTTACAAATTACTCAGCTTAATAGAACTAAAGTCAAGAAAAAACTTTTGGGTAGTCCCAACAATTGCATATTTAAGCCTTAGGCAAAAGAGAAAACCTATTCTATACTGATTACCTTTTAAGGTTATTCTGATCTATTGGGTTTTTGTACTCACCTTGAATATACATCAAAGCATCATATATTTTTACCACTTTGTCAATAATTGCCTCCAGGTCAGGTTTCTGAACAGATTCTAACAAAGTCCTGCAGCTCTTAAGCACTTTTGTGTAAAAATCCAAAGACATCCAAGTTATCACTACTGAAGGTTTCTTCTTACATTTCTGTTCACAGTCCTTGAAATCACAGTAGCTGCAGTTAAAACATTTTTTAAGACATAGAATTAAAATGAATTTTGTTATAGTCAAAACTAGTACCGTAGTAAGCCAAAAGAAACTTTGAGTATGGGACTTCCCTGGTGGTGCAGTGGTTAAGAATCCGCCTGCCAATGCAGGGGATACGGGTTCAAGCCCTGGTCCGGGAAGATCCCACATGGTGCAGAGCAACTAAGCCCGTGCGCCACAACTACTGAGCCTGCACTCAAGAGCTCTCAAGCCACAACTATTGAGCCCACATGCCACAACTACTGAAGGCCACGCGCCTAGAGCCTGTGCTCCGCAACAAGAGAAGCCACTGCAATGAGAAGCCTGCGCACCGCAAGGAAGAGTAGCCCTGGCTCGCTGTAACTAGAGAAAGCCTGTGCGCAGCAGAAGACCCAATGCAGCCAAATATAAATAAACTAATTTAAAAAAATTGTGAGTATGAAACTAACCTATAACTTTAAACTAATTCAAAGTAAATGTGCATATTAATGAATGTATCATTATTATTTTAAGTTTAATCCCTTTATGCCTAAATCACTCAGGATTTGGTAAAGCTAATCTATGATACCTAAATGTGACACCACCAGGCTTTAAAATAACAGAAGATACGCCTGTGTAAACCGTTTCTTAATTATATGAGAAAGGCAGACTTCAACCTAATTAGCTATTCCTTCAAGTTATCTCAAATTCCAAATTTAATGCAATCTGAATTAATATAGTTTCTTTAAAATCTCCTTCATAACTTTGTATTAGCTAGTTAAGAGTCAGAAAATACAGAATAAATGATTATGTAAAAAATTAACCAGGAGTGTTGGTCTATAATGTGGCAGTAAAAATAAGACTAAATATTCAGAGGGGGTTCACACTTTGTTTCTTCTGATAATTAGCCTATATTAAGAATGCTAAACTGAAAATATACCTCTAACGAGTTTTAAATTCCTACTTTTATGATCAAAGGGCAAAGTTCTCTTGACGAAACGTTTGGCTAGAAGAGCACTGGCTTCTGAGTTGTATAAAAATGTGTTCTACTTTTCTGCCCAGGAAAGTTAGTTTAGGCTTCAGACAAAAACGAGCTTCAATTCCTCTGAGCCTCAATTTCTAGTGTGTAAAGTGGACATGATAGCATTTACTTCATTCACAGAACTGTTGTAAAGATTAAATAAGATATGTACAGTACCTAACACAGTATCTGGCATTTAGCAGGTGCTCAAAAAAAAAGTTTCTATTTCACTGAAATGTTTGTGTTCTAAGGTCACAAAAATCAAGTGAATAAAGAGGTCTTCTAAAACAATAAATTCAAATTTATTACACAAAACCCACCCAGAAAATACAAGTTGTTTTACCAGTCCATGTTTTGATGAGAACAATGAACAGTACACAGAGCAGTCAGTTGTAGGATGACAGCGATTCCTTCTAAAGTCTCAATAACAGGATTCTTCAGGTTATTGAATTCAAGGAAAACCTGAAGGGACTCAGCCTTCTGTATCAGTGCACTCCATAATATGCTCTTTTTGTTCATATCCACATGTTTAGTTCTGTAATTAATTATAACCAGAGTATAAAGATATTCATATTCATATGAACTTACCTAATTTTGCTCACATATGAAAAATATTTAAAACAAAAGATAGCATGTAATGGCAACTACTGAAATTTTTTTTTTTTTTGGCCACACTGTGCGGCTTCTGGGATCTTAGTTCCCCAATCAAGGACTGAACCTGGGCCACGGCAGTGAAAGCGCCGAGTCCTAACCACTGGACTGCCAGGGACCCTACAACTATTGAAATTTAAAACAACTTTTATAGTTGGCTGAAGCATGGGAATTCTTTGGCTACATTACAAAAAAATAGTTTGTTAACATTTTTTAAATTGCTTATAGATGTAAAGTCTCAGAGATTTTTCATGTATTAAAAAGTTAAATTAGGCAAGTAAAGACTTAAAAAGTCTTTTAAGTAACCATATTTAGCCATGAAATCTCTTATACTAGAATAGACTACAAGCACTATTAAGATATTTTAAGCATTCCTTTGACTACCTATAGAAAGAACAAATGTTCTTTGTGTATTTAAGTCAAAGCACTTACGTAAAAATGATTTTTAAGTGACTAAAGTTTTATTAAGTGGCTAAATACAAACTGAATGAAGGTCATACTCCTCTGTCTGTTTTGGTGCTCTTTTGGAAGAGTTAAGAGATGAGCTGAGTCGACGCCTTTTGGGTGACAGTCCATCGCTATTACTGCTGAGGTTTTCCTGTTGAATTTGGCACTGAACCTCCTCAATGATTTCCATACTTTCCATTTTTAAGGCTGCATAAAGTGGGCCCAACAAATACTGAGAAAGCAAAAATAATTTAAAAAACTAATTCTTAGAAAATAAGTTTATATTATTCATAGCAAAAATGCATTAGGTAGTAAGATGTCAAATAAGGTAAATTATTTTCAGAGTCTCATCAGACAAACAAAAACCTAAGTTAATCTATATTATTTCAGTCTATACATCGACATATGTATAGTTCTATATCTAGAACTATGGTCTATAGTCTTAGAAGGCCTAAGACAAATCCTTCTCTCTATAACCTGTTTTTCCCTAAACCAAAATGACACAAAGAAAAATTCTACAAGGGAATTACTAACTTCTTTTACACTACAAATCTAGCAAGACTTACAGATAAAATAAACTAAAATATTTAATCAATTTATTGTATATCTATTTTATTGTAGTGTCTCCCACAGTCCAAATAGAAAAAAAAGGCATAATTTGGCATGACTAGTACTATATACCCATAGGTTTTCTAGAAGTGACTGATTATAACCTGTCAAAGAAAAATCTATGTGAGTGCTCAAAGTTTTTGCAATGAAGTTGATAACTGGCTCCTTTTTAATTAATAATGCAACGAACATGTTTACACTTCACAAACTCTACTTTAAAACTCCATTGGCAGTTCATTACCAATGTAGTGCACAAATGTTTCTAAAATCAAATTAAAAATCCATAATAGGAGGCCACAATAGATTATGAAAATCATCCCATTCTGAATGTACATTATTAAAGGTATTTTATTTTCTCATTATTAATCTTGCATATATGCATACACTTAAATTAAGAACAAATTACATGCTTAACAAGTAACCTTACAAATGACTTACCTCTGCATCTACCTGAACTCCAAGCACATCCACAAGAGCTCTACAAATATTTCTCACGTGAACCTTCCTGACTTGTAAAGCAGATTCATACCCAGCTGGCACATATCTAAGGAAATACTGCAGTAAATGGCACAAAGCTGCTTTTAGCAAATCAGACTTAAGCTGCATAAGCACACCATCTTCAAACATGACACAGAGTTTTTCTAGCAGCATATTTAAATAGACAGGCTCAACATTTCTATAAGCTTCTGCTTCAAAGGGGAATAGTGTCTTTATCAGCTTTGACAATGGCTCTTCATAGAGTTTCAATTGGTCAGCATCCATTTCTACAAGGTGTTTTAATAATTCCAAAAATGAGCTGAAAAAAGTGCTGGCTGGTTGTGCCGGTAGTCCTCCAAGCTCAAAGAGTTCAGTTAAAAGGCTAATTGCTAAGGATTTAACTTTTGGACTACCATACTCTAGCAGAACACAAACTATCCGCCAAAGTAAGAGTTCTTGCCTTCTAAAAAACACAATTGCAATAATACGAATAAGAACCGTTAATAAAGTGACTTCGATAAACTCTAAATTTTGCATGTTCATGAGCTGCAAAGGAGCTGGTTGTAAATACCCTACATGTTCATCTAATTGACTTAAAAATCGGCTAACTACCACTGGCCATTCCACAAAGTGTCCCGTTGCATCTCTTTCGTGGAGGTAAATCAAATCTTCAAAAAGATATAATAATTCCTTCGTCAGTACTCCAAAAATGGCAGGACTCTTGCTTTTAAAAAGAAATAATAATGAGCAGATGACTTCACAGATTTTTTTGTGTAACATGTGACAGGATGGAGTTGCTGCAATCCGTAGAAGTCTTGTTATGATCCAGTTACTGAATTCTTTGAAATAAACAAACAAAAAAGATATTAAATAAATAAATACATCAGAGTGCCAATCAATTTGCTAAATGCTTGATGATTTATTTTTAAAGTGTAAACTTCACTAACAAAATAGTCTAAAACATTCCCTACACAATGGAAACATATTATAATAATTTAGAATACCAATTTTGGTGTCAGACAAGTTCCTAGCTCTCCACTTATCAGTCGTGTGAACTTTTCTCTAAACTTCTGTAACTTCATCTATGAAAGGGGAATAATGACACCTACTTTATATGCTACCCTGATCAAGTAAGATAATATATTTGAAATCTCAGCATAGTGCCTCAAGTTAAATAAAGGCTCAATAAATAGTAATTATCACTCCTTCAACAAATATTATTGAGTAGTGACTCTGTCTCAGATGCATAAGAACAAATCAGTCATAGTCCTGTCCTCCTGAATCCTATAATATAGTTTCTCGAACTTCTTAACTGCAACTAAGAGATATATTTTATATCACAACCCAGTATACATATGCATATTTTTAAAATTTAAATATGTGAAACAAAAGTTTCATGTACTTATTACATGTACATTGCATGTACTTATTACATGCAATGTACTATGATATTTTCTAGTCAATTATATTTCATCTTCAATACCCACTAAATGGGTTATAACCTGTTTTTTAAAAATCAGTGTAGCAAAGAATATTAGACAAACAGATATTTATAATATAGTTTAAAAACTACTATGATAGAAGAAATATAGAACACCCTATACTAACAGCATAAAGAGAGCAACTAAGCCAGTCCTAGAGTAGGCAGTCAGTAATGGTCAGAAAAGACTTTTGAGAGGACATACTATCAAAGTTGAGTCTTAAATTCAAGCAAAAAATTTTTTAAATACTCTATGCATTGTACAGAAAAAGAAAAAGCTATGTGCTTTACACCTCTTTATGAGGAAGCCAATAAAGAGACAAAAGTAGCATTTTAGGCTTGAGGGCCATATGATCTCCATGTCCACTACTCAGTGTTGCCTTTGAAGTAGTTGCAGACAATAAGTAAACGAATGATCATGGCTGTGTTCCAATAAAACTTGTTCACAGAAACAGGCGGCCAGCCTGTGGGCCATGGTTTGCTAACGCCTGATCTAGAAGAAAGAGATTACCAAAATCAGAAAAAAGAAAACTTCTAAAGTTTGCAATGGCATATGAACATATTCAATTACTTCCACTCCATTCTGGGTACCTAGTTCATAATAAAAGAAAACAATAAGGATGCATGAAATAAAACTAACCATTATCATTTTGCTCCCTCAGTTTATACCAAATTTGACAAAAATATGTGTAACAATGTGTATATTGTTATATTTATAATGTTATATTTCAGAAGAGCAGAAGAGGGTAGAAATCATAGAAGAAATTGAAAATGAATGCACAAACAGCAGGACTTACCAATACAACTGCCTTCGGCCTCATTTTGTCCATGGCTTCCATTCACATTTACAAACATAAGTGGGGAGGACTTCATGATATGCTGGATGAAATCAAGCAACATCACAGAGGTTGGCTGAGAGTCAGTCTTCTTTACAAGTTCTAGAGCAACTAAAACAATAAAAGATTCATTTTAAAGAGTCATGACAAATTAAATGGCAGTGCTTTTAAGAAACTAAACTTCGGTGACAAGAATTATGTCCAACACAGTGCTCATGATAAACCGATGGGGCTAAAAACACACTACAATCCTATCTTTCTAATTTTAAATGTTTAATAATCACATGTATTCATTTGTTATATATCCATTCACCAAACATATGCTATAGGCCTACAATACGCCTGGCACTGTGTGAAAATCTGAGGATTAAAAAACCCTCAAAATCAGGTGAGGGAGTCAGACAAATAAACTAGTCATTATATGTTAACTGCACTAATCTACAAAAGAGGAAACAAGTGTCTGGGAATATGCCTGAAGGAGTTGATTCCTAGATGATGAGGAGTTGGTCAAACAGACAGGGTAAGGACAAGTGGTCTAAACAGATGGAGTACCATATGAAAACACATCCTGCAAGTATTCAGTAGTCATTTGTTATTTTTCAGGAACGTATAATTTTACCGATTGAAAAAGAAAGGCTAAATGACTATTGTTAAGTCATGAAATCTGTGTCAAATTTGGAATTAAATTTATAAACCATGAGCCAAATGCCACTCTGTATTATCCCTTCCACGTAATTTTAACAGACATGACACATATGACACCATCTTGCCAAGTTGGTAATATTTGTCTTTTAGATTGCCACAAACAGGAAATAGTTGATTCGACAACTCACAGAATCTTATTACCTCCCATAGACAAAGGTGCCAACCCTTATTTAAAGAGTTTTTTTTTAATGGCATTTGCTGTTTCTCAACCACTGACACAAGACCTAGCTAAAACAGAACTGGCCAAATATTTTTTCCTATAATAATATCATATATCAAAGAAGAACTCATAGCAAGCAGCAGAAAATCTAGATAAGAAAGAGGAAAACAGAATTACTTTAAAAGCCTAAATCACATTAGGCCTAAATCACATTATGTAACAAGTAATATTGTAAAGAACTTGCTTGAAAATAGTAACTAACATAAACACTAACTATATATCTAAAATTATATGGAGAAAAATGCTAGTATAATGTGTATACATGGAAAAGAAAACAATTTAAGTTATAAAATTTATATCAGAAATAATTGTTTCTTACCAACATTTACATCTGTAAGTATTCGGTCAATGAACTGACAAAGAATTTGTCTTGGCTTCTGTACAACAGTATTATATTCCTCTGGACTGGAACTAAAATACAAATAAAATGTTATTAACCCTTAAAGGGACTCACAGTGTCATTTGTAAAAAATTCTCTAAAGTTGAACTTATCAAATGTGCTTAGTTTTAATGTTGACACTGATAGTATTCTTCTGCAAAGTATCCAATCTGCAAACTCTAGACCTGCCCTGCGCAATATGGACTCTCAACCACTGCGCCACCAGGGAAGCCCCATTTTCTCTTTTATTGTAAGTTTGAAACTTTCCACAATAAAAATTCAATAAATGTTAGGGAAAAATACACATATTGAGTCTTAAGAACAATCATGAAAAAATAATATTAAAAGGCGATAGGGCCTCCCTGGTGGTGCAGTGGTTGAGAGTCCACCTGCCAATGCAGGGGACGCGGGTTTGTGCCCCGGTCCTGGAGGATCCCACATGCCGCGGAGCGGCTGGGCCCGTGAGCCATGGCCGCTGAGCCTGCGCGTCCGGAGCCTGTGCTCCGCAACGGGAGAGGCCACAGCAGTGAGAGGCCCGTGTACCGTAAAAAAAAAAAAAAAAAAAAAAAAAATATTAAAAGGAGATACAGTAATTAAGCAGAGGAAGAGTATCCTAGAATCCTGAATGAACTCAACTTGAGTTCCATGATTTGTGTAAATAACAAAGGAATAGAACATAATAATAGAAAGCCTGTGTTCCACCACATAATGAGGAATCATACAGTTACTCGTGTAATCAACAAACATTTACTGAGTACCTATAATGCGCCACACAACACATCAGAAGCTACTGTTGGGAAGGTGAAAGACGACAGTTTAATGGAGGAGATTGATAAATCAATCTAGCCCTCCATCCAGGCTGGATTATGAGGCCATTCACCCAAACAGTTAACACAGGTGGAAGCACACATACGGGAAGAAAAAAAATTCAGTTTTAGAAATACTGAGTTTAAGGTCTCAAGGGAACAACTAAGTGGAATGTCCAAAAGATTTTTGGAATTACAGTTCTAGACCTCAAGTCCTAGCCTAGAGATATAGATTAACTTATCGATATATAATAGTACATAACAAGCAAGGCTAAACACATTGTATTATTTCATATTTCACAAGAAATAAGATAGGGATATTAGACCCTAATTTGCATATGTGGAGACTGGTGCTTACAGAGATTATATAATCTACCACTATTAGAGCTAGTAGTAGTGGAAGCCTTGGATATGAACGCAAATGTAATAAATAATAAGAAAGCCAGAGAGAACCCAAAGTTAAGGTTAGTAGAGGCACGAGGAGAAAAGGAAAGGGCCAGAGAAACAGAAAGAAAAACAATGAGAGATGTGTTCTAGAATCCAAGGAGGTTAGAATTTTAAGGAGGGAGTTGTCCACACAATCAAATAAAACTAGTTTGTTAAAATGTCCTTTGGATATATTTTTTTATTATGGTAAAATACACTTAACATAAAATTTACCATTTTAACCATTTTTAAGTGTACAGTTCTGTGGCATTAAGTACATTCACATTATCCTACACCATCACCACCATCCCTCTCCAGAACTTTTTCATCTTCCCAAAGTGAAACTCTACTCATTAAACAATACCTCCCCATTCCCCCGCCGACAATTCTGTCTCTATGAATTTGACTACTTACATCTACACGTTGAATCCTATATTTGTCCTCTTGTGACTGACTTATTTCACTTAGCATACATCTTCACAGTTCATCCATGTTGTAACGTGTCAGGATTTCCTTCCTCTTTAAGGCTAGATAATATTCTACTGTGTTTATACCACATTTATTTATCTATCCATGTTTCCATAGACACTTGGATTGCTTCCACCTTTTGGCTACTGTAACTAATGCCTCTATGAACATGGGTGTACAAGTATCTGTTTCAGTCCCTTTCAATTATTTTGGGTGTATACCTAGAAGTGGAAATGCAAGATCATATGGTACTTCCATGTTTAGTTTTTTGAGATACTGCCATACTGCTTCCACGGTAGCTGCACCATTTTACATTGCTACCAACAACTTACAAAGTTCCAATTTTTCCTTATCCTCACCAACACTTGTTGGTTTTGTTGTTGTTGTTTTAAAATAGCAGCCATCCTCATGGGTCTGCAATGGTATCTCATTGTACTTTTGATTCACAATCCCCTAATAATTAGGGATGTTGAACATTTTTTCATGTGCTTTTTGCCCATTTGTCTTTCTTCTTTGGAGAAAGTCTATTTAAGTCCTTTCCTCATTTTTGAGAGTCTCATACTCTACTGACCCTTTCCTCATTTTCAAATCAGGTTGCTTTTTGTTGTTGATACTGGGCTGTAGTTCTTAATATTTTGGGGATATTAACTCCTTATCAGATATATGACTTGCAAACATTTACTTTCATTCCATAGGTTGTCTTTTCACTCTGTTGATACTGTCCTTTGCTGCACAAAAGTTTTAAATTTTGATAATTTTTAATTTGATCTATTTTTTCATACGCTGTCACGCTTTTGGTGTCATAGCCAAGAAGTTACTGCCGAATCCAACGTCGGGAAGCTTTTCCCCTAGGAGTTCTCTTCTAAGAGTTTTATAGTTTCACATTTAGGTCTTTGATTCATTTTGAGTTAATTTTTTTATGTCCTTTGGATTTTAAAGTTTTAGTGTAGAGATAAAGGCAGAAGCCAGATTGCAAAGGGTGAAAAACAGATGAAATGTGAATATTGAGAATAGCATGCTCTCTCTAAAGCTTGACCATGGAATGAAGAGAAGAATTGGGAGTCAGTGGTAACTAAAGGAATATATGAGGTCAAGAGGGTTTTGTTTTGTTTCCCTTAAGATGGAAAAACTTGAACAATTGATTCTTGAAATTTGGCTTTCCTTCCTGGGACCATGTATAAGTAAAGAGATAATCCTTGGACAGGATGATTATCATTAATCCTAATGACAATCATTAATATATATTTATTAATACAGGAGGAAAGGATGAGTACAGACTTTAATAATACAATAAATTCAAAACACAAATAAAACCAGATGCCCTGCTTCAAGGAAGTCACTGGGGAGAGGGTAAGAAAGCACACAAATAATTTTAATCAGGTGTCATATACACCCAAAGCAGGAAATAACTAGCTCTGCAGAGAGGATTCATGGAAAGTTGTGTATAAATGATTAGCTCACTCCATCACTTCTACTGACAAAACAGCTGAGGATATAGTAGGTAATCTGGTTATTTACACAAAATAAAATTATGTATTTCATATAAATAACAACTTATAACATCCACATAGTACTATAAATGTACATGTTTTCCCACTTAAACAATGCTAAAAGAAAAAATGAGGTTAATTATTTTCTTGATTATTCAATCACAAAGTCCAATCCTAATTGATTACGTACAGGATCCAAGGCATCTACAGCTAATAACTGCCATGATGGAAATGGTCCTGGTACATAGTAAACACTCCAAAAAATTTTGCTGAATGAATGAACGGTTCATAAGAATCTTTCTGCATCTTGTGTCTCCTTCATCCTTAATGTATAAACTTTTTCGGACCTGTGGAATATCTATCTACCTGTTCTCTGCCACTAGACCATAGGCTCCTAGAGGTGGAGACTATGTTTTATTTCTCTATGAATTCCTGCAGCACCACTAGACCATAAGCTCCTGCAGGAGAGAAAATGTGTTTCACTTCCCTTTGCATCGCCTATACCACACCTAGAACTGTGTCTTGCTTGATAGAAAACAACTAAGTTACTGAAGTTAATAAATATTTGCAAGTAATATAAACTCTAGGTGTACAGAATCAAAGAACAAGTAGTTGTATTTATACATGAAAGAGAAAACATTTTGTGTTTCTTATCTTATTTAAACCAGCACTGACCAATAGAAATACAATGCAAGCCACATGTGTAGTTTTAAATTTTCTAGTAGTCAATGACATTAAGAATGTAAAAAGAAACAGGCAATTTTAATCCCAATAATATATCCGAAATATTATCTGAACATGTAATAATATAAAAATTATTAATGACATTGTTTACATTCCTTTTGGAGGGGGGTGGTAATTAAGTCTTTGAAACCCAGTATCTTACATTTAGAGCACATCTCAGTTTAGATTAGCCACATGTGAAACGCTCAGTGGCAACATTTGGCTGGTGTCCATAGTAGGTTATAGGACATCACAGATTTAAATATAACAAAAAAAATTTTAAGTCTGAAATTACAAGATAACATGAATTGTTTTAGACAAAGTCAGGAGATTTTGTCATAAACCAAGTGTAATTTGACAAGTGTCATTTAAAAATGTTAATGAGGAGGTTTGTGGTGGAGAGGAACCAGGATTGTGGCTGGTGGTCAGAGTTTCCTATAAAGTAACTCTGTAAAGAAGGTTATGCATTCATATTTCATTTGCATAATTTTTAAAAATCAGTTTTTTAAACTTGAAGTGATTGTCATTTATTAGATGTATTATCAGAATAAAGAAATTCAAGGAAGAGTAAGGATTTCTTATTTTGCAACCTCTACCTTGGAACTGAGCTAAGAGGGTATACTTTTTCAAAAGTATACAGTAACATTTGGGTGGTAATTTATCACATAAAGTTTGGATACATTTAACAAACACTTGAAAACCTCCCTTGGGGTAAGTATCAAACGCCAGGAAAACCAAGGTACCATATATCTGCCCTAAAAGAATTCGTAGTTTAAAGGACAAAAAAGTAAGCAGGCAGTTTTAACACAGCATGGTTAAGTGTTAATAGAGCCAAGATAGAACGTAAGAGGGACACTCAGCCCTGAGCAGGACCTATCAGTCAAGGCTCCCTGGAGGAGGTGACACAAAGCTGAGTCCCTAGGGGGCTAGGCAGGTAAAATAAGGGAAGGAAGGTGAGTATTCCAGCAGAGGAAACAACATGTGCAAAGGGTCAGGAACAAGAACATAAGCTGCTCTAGAAACTGTCAGAGGTTCTACATGGCCAAAGAACAGGGAGGTAGTATCTGGAAATGAAGCTGAAGAGGGAAGATAAGGTCAAAGCGCAAAGGACTAACGAGTTTGAATTTTGTACTGAAGGGTTCTAAGCAGGTGAGTGAAGGTTAAACATGTTTCTAAAACATGAATTCAATTATGTTATTTCTCTGTTTAAAACACCCCAATGGCTTCCCACTGAACTTAAAATAAAATCTAATTCCTCATTCTGCCCTATAAACTGCTAAAGGATCTGGCCTCTGCCTACTCTTCCATCCTTAATACTACTCCCATCTTTGCTCCCTATGTTCCAGGCTTCTTCCTCCTCTTTAAAAAGTAGCCTCATTCCCACCTAGAGATCTTTGTATTTTCTATTCCATCTCAGACACTTCTCCTCCCAGTTTCACAAGACTGGCTTCTTCTCACCATCCAAACCTCCTCTAGTGGCTAATGTTGCTGCTCCCCAGCCCCTCATCTCCCTCTCATTTCCCATTTAACATTTTAATGGCAACTATCACTGTTGGAAAAAATCTTGTGATTACAAAGTAATTTTAAACAGGAAGGTCAGAGAAGGTTCTTGGAAATGACAACTGAATGGAACTAGCCAGTGTTCAGAGAGAAGAAACGAGTGCAAAGGAATGACGGCAGGAATGATCTTGGTGTATTAAAAAAAAATAAAGCGAATGTCATTGGAGTAGAGTGAGCAAGGGAGGGATGAGGTAGGCAGGATGAGCAAGGCCATGAGGTCAGAGGTAGGCAGAGGCCAGATTATGGCAGACCTTAGAGGCCCTGGGAAGGAATTTGGATTTTATTCTAAGTATGTTGGAAAACCAAAGGAAGATTCTGAGCAGGGGAGTAATGTTATATAATCTACAATATGATTTATAGTTGTAAAAATCACTTTGGTTGCTAAGTGGGAAATCCACTGTAAGTGGGTAAAAGTGGAAATGGAAAGATCAGCTGAGAGGTTACTGTAATAGTCCAGATAAGAAATTTTGGTGATAGCAGTGGAGATGGTGAAAAGTGTTTTTTTTTTTTTTTGCAGTACGTGGGCCTCTCACTGTTGTGGCCTCTCCCGTTGCGGAGCACAGGGTCCGGACGTGCAGGCTCAGCGGCCATGGCTCACAGGCCCAGCCGCTCCGCGGCATGTGGGATCTTCCCGGACCGGGTCACGAACCCGTGTCCCCTGCATGGGCAGGCGGACTCTCAACCACTGCGCCACCAGGGAAGCCCAAAAAGTGTTTTTAAAGGTACAGTTGACAGGACTTGCTGATGGATTATTAAGGGGTAAGGGAAAAAAAAAAAAAATCAAGGATAATTCTTAGGCTTTTGGTTCCTACATTTACAATAAGCTGGGGAAGGAACAGGTTTAAGGACAACAAATCAGCAGTTCTGCTTTGGATATGTTAATTTTCATTTCTGAGTATAGATGTTGAGTAAGCAACCTAATATATATCTCTGGGCTAGAGTGATAAATTTGGGAGTTATCAGCATATAGATGGTATTTTAAGTTATGGGACTAGACAAAGTTACTGAGGAAGAGAGTGAAGATTGAAAGAGGACTAATGATATAGCCCGAAAGCACATACAGAGTCAAGAATGATTCCTAGATTTCCAGTCTGGAAAAAAAAGTGAACACGGTATCATTTACTGAGATATCCCTACCTCAGTGAATAAGAGGAATTAAAAAAAAAAACCAAAAAGAAAAACCGCTTGCGGGCTTCCCTGGTGGCGCAGTTGTTGAGAGTCCGCCTGCCGATGCAGGGGACGTGGGTTCGTGCCCCGGTCCGGGAGGATCCCACATGCCGCGGAGCGGCTGGGCCCCCGAGCCGTGGCCGCTGAGCCTGCGCGTCTGGAGCCTGTGCTCCGCAACGGGAGAGACCACAACAGTGAGAGGCCCGCGTACCGTAAAAAAAAAAAACAAAAAAAAAAACCGCTTGGGATATGCAGAGAATTTAAATTGGATATATTGAGTCTTAACTGCATATAGGACACCCAGGGAACAAATGGGTTATACTAACATAGTCTGCCAGTATACAGTTGCATATATGGTTCTATATGAAAGAAACATAGCTTGGAGACACAGATTTGGAGTCATCAAATAGCAGGTGGTAGTTGAAGGCAGGAAGAATGGATGAGATCACCCAGAGAGACTAGGCAGAGAAAAGAGTGCTAACAGAATAAAACACTGAAGCAAAATTTATCCCTGAGAGACAGAGGAAGAAGAGCCCACACATTAAAACAGTAACATCTTACTTTTTTCAGAAATCTAATTGCCATGGTCAATGAAGAAAAAAAAAACAACAACTGAGGAGACAAGGTCTTGATGGCTTGAATCTGAAACCCAGCTCTAATACTAACTGCTATCTCTCTGACTTTGGTACTTCAATTTCTGTGACTCTGATTCTTAATAAACAGTGATAATATTTGCTCCATTCTATATCATGGAGATACTGTGAGACTGAATAAGCTTGAATGAAGCAGTTGCAATGAAAAAGTCATGACAAGTAAAAACTATTATCAGACAATTCACTACGGGTCAGTTTTTCTATTCCATCTCTTAGAATGGCTACAAATGAGTGAAAGGTAACTATAAGCTCTGTTGATGAAAGCGACTAAAAATAAATCCAAGATCCTATTATTTTTACTAACAAGTATCACAGAGAAAGAAAGAAAAGGGAAGAGAAGTACTAATCAGCAAATTCTATATTTGCAAGGTGGGAAAAGTACACTGAGCTTCACATCGAGCCTGAAAGATGAAATCTGTACATCAACTTCCTATATGAACACTTGCCTTCATCTTCTTTTAGAAAGGTAGATGTTACTTTACAAAATGTTAACACAAGTATGCTTGCAACATTCATACAAAGCGGAAAAAAATCATACACACAACAATATGATGATTCAGTTAAGACAAGTATGGTCCCTTCATTTATATCCTCTTATGTATGTAATCGAGGAAGACTAAATGTCAGTGTCTCTGTACGGTCAACAAGTGGAGATGGACACAGCTGCACTGCAAAAAGAAAGGGAATTAAATATCCCATGGGCTTAACGTCAGCTGTGGCTGTGTGCTAAGTTTCCAACCAGTTCAAGAAATCGGAAAGCAACTATTCCAATTGATAGTTCAACTGCAGCAGTGGTACAAGCTCACTTATTTTCTGTTCACAGTGGGTTACAAATATTTTTTTTTTAAAAAAGCAAACGAACAAAAACCCTGCCTTCTCGTCTTTAGGTCAGGTTTAGGAAAGGCTGTGTGTGTCCTGAATGGGGGCAGCAGCCATCAACATCTACCTACTCTCTTCGGGCAGAATACTGGTTTACACGATTTTACTCTTGGGTTTACAGAAAGGAAAAAAAAAAAAAAGAGCTTTTGCAAATGGAACATTATCTTCAAATGTTGGCAATACTCTGTGCACATTTATATTCTGTGGATTTTGTGGCCGATCCCTGGGGTTTCTGACTAAAATAACGGATTGAGGACTGGATGATCGATATGAAAGGGGTCCCATCTCCAGAATAGCATATGGTTTCACTTAGAAACGAACTTTTCCTAGCAACTGGCCTTCCTTGACAGAAATCAGAACTAGTGATTTTTCTTCCGAGGGTAGTTTTGGGTCAAAACGTAAAGGTAAAAATCAATCCCTCCACCAGCGATCATAAAGCACAGAAACTAAGGAAAGTCCATGCGTCAAGTACTCCATGTAAGGAAAGAGGCTTTCAAGAAGCAAATGAATGTAGGAAAGTGACCAGAAAGTGTTCGGAAGGGACCTTTCCCTCCCGCTGCGGAGGCAATCCCCCTGGGGTTTGAGGGGGAGAGGGAGAGGGACGAGCTCCCCGGCGCCGCTGAGGTAAAGTGGGGCCAGCCGACTACCCCTCCCCTCGGATCCGCAACCCGCAGGTTTGCGGCGACGCCCCGCGTCCTTTCAACGGCCTCTCTGAGGGAGAAGCGCTCAAGTCAGCGGAGGAGCATCTCCACAAGGGCCGCGGCCTGGGTTAGGGGATCGGAGCCGGGACGTGCGTGGCTGGGAAGGGAGAGCACGTGAGACGCCGGCCCGGCCCTACCTGCCCAGCTCCCGCAGGGCCGGGATCATAGACGCCAGCTCCAGGCCATGCTCGCCCATGGTGAGGACGCGAGGCACTCTTCAACCACGCCGAGGCGGGCTCCTGGCGTCTCCTCAGCTCTCTCTGGTGAAAAAGCGCGGCGCCCGACGGGGGCTCGCAGGGCCCAAAACTCCTCCCGGAAGCCGCGGCCGATCCGCTCTCCAGGCCAGAGTTCTTTTCCGCGTAGGACTTGAGGGGGCGGAGCAAGGGGCGGGGCAAGGGCGGGGTGCGCTCCGGTCAAATTTCCAGCGTTGGGGGCGTTCTGAGCCGGGAAAGCTCGGCAGGCGAGATTCGCGAGAGTTTTGGTTTTTTGCGGTCCTGCTCTGTCACTCACTCCCAGCCTGAGCGGCTCAGATAAGACAGACCCCTGGATCTGGGGAGGAAAGGGGAGTGGTGGGCACCAGCGCAGAACGCCTCGCATCACAAATGTGAAGACTGAGATAATTCAGCAACTAAAGGCCCAGGATTAGACCGCAGGTCTCTCCGCGGAGTCACACCTCCAGGTCCCTCATTTTCTACCACTCTCTTGGCATCCTTTCTGAGAGATACGGGGCAAAAGATGGGCTCCTCCTTGTCCTTTTTGTTTCAGCAGGGTTTTTTTTTGTTTCTTTGTTTTTCCCAACTTGAAGTCTCCCTTAGGTTTCCTTGAGAATTCTCCCAACGTTTAATATTTAAAAAGAGGGTTGAATTATATTTATTTGTGTCTCATTTAGTCAGCAGCAGTACTATGTATTTTTATGTCACCATTACGGGCATCTATTACCTATGATTTAATTTTTAAAGTAAAATCAGTGGCTTTTGGCTGTAGACATTTCCTACCTCAACCCAGTTTGTTTATACGAAAAATGGTCATCATAAGAAGCTGTTAACATGTCAAAATTATGTATTTAATCAGGCAAGGCCATGCAGTGTGCTTACATTGGTTCCTTACACATGAGAATAATCGTTATACAGTATGCTAAAAAAAATCAAAGTGATGGAGTGACAGACAGCCAAATACGCTTCCGCCTCAGGGATTTTGCATTTGCTGTGCCCTTTGCCTTGACCTTAAACACCCCTCTTTCATCACCTCTCTTCAGATGTTTGCTGAAATGTCACCAGAGAGCACATAGACTAGCACACTTACACTCACACTCTTTTCCCCTCCATCCTGCTTTATTTTCTTCACAACACGTAGAACCAAATTATATACTATTTTATTGACTGTCTCCTCCAATTAGAATATAAGCTAAAATCCTGAAAGCAGGATTTTGTCTGTTTTATTCACTGCTTAGATACTCGGGACCTAAAACAGTGCCTGGTACATAGTTGGTGTGTAGTAAATATTTGTAAAATTGTGGAATGCTATAGTGGGAAGAACATGGGATTAGAAGTTGAAGCCCTGTGCAAGTTCTCATTTCACCTGCTAGCAACTATAGTTACTAAAGTTACTCAGTAAAGTTACTTAACCTCTCTGTACTTCAGTTTTTCATCTATAAAATGAGATTAGTAATATCTATCTTGTAAGATTACAGTAAAGATTAAATAAGAGGGGCTTCCCTGGTGGCGCAGTGGTTGAGAGTCCGCCTGCCGATTCAGGGGACACAGGTTCGTGCCCTGGTCCGGGAAGATCCCACATGCCGCGGAGCGGCTGGGCCCGTGAGCCATGGCCGCTGAGCCTGTGCGTCCGGAGGCTGTGCTCCGCAACGGGAGAGGCCACAACAGTGAGAGGCCCGCGTACTGCAAAAAAAAAAAAAAGGTTAAAAAAGAGGTGGTAGTGCCCTACAGTGGAATACCATTTCTTAGTTAAAATGAAGTATGAATTCTAAAAACGATGTTGAGTGAAAAAGAAAGCAAATGGCAAAGGGATACATAACAATATTAAATCACATACCATTTTAAAACCACAAAATAAGACTTTTAGTGAGTGAATTTTGTATACATACATATATGATAAAAGTATAAAAACATGGTTGGGAAGGATATACATCAACTCCAGGAGAGTTGTACCTCTGCAGAGGGAGAGAAGGGAATGAAATGAGAAGGTTTCAACGTATCTGTGAAAGCTTTCTTTTAATAGGATTGGATTAACCATGACAAATTTACAATTTATTATATTTGGATGACGTGCTGATCTCTCCCAAATTCTTCCTTCTGTTCAGATCTCTCTCTGAGCTTTATATTTCATTAAGTCTTCCTTTCTACTGAATTATTTTCCCTTGAATTTTTCCCAGGTATTTTATTTTATTTTATTTTATTTTCTGCCATGTGGCACGTGGGGTCTTAGTTCCCCGATCAGGGATCGAACTCGCACCGCCTGCATTGTAAGCGCAGAGTCTTAACCACTGGACCGCCAGGGAAGTCCCCCCAGCCATTTTATTTTTGTTTAAATTTTTATTATGGAAAGTTTCAAATATATACAAAAGTAGAGAGAGTAGAATAAGGACCCCCTCCTTATGCCCATCATCCAACTTCAACAACTATCAGCCTATGACCAGTCTTTGTTTCATCTATAACTACCCCTCCCAGTTCCCCTGTCTCTAATTGGATTATTTTAAGGAAAATCTCAGACAACTCATCAATTTATCTGTAAACACTTTATTTTGTATCTCTTAAAGATAAGGACTAAATTCTACCTACTAAATATCAAACCCATCCACTTCCCTCCAAATCCCATTATCACCATTCTAGTTTCAGACCATCGCTGTCTTGTGCCCAGATTACTTACATGACATTCTAGCTTGCCTTTCTTCCTTTGGGCTTGTTTCCCCTCCAATGTATTCTCTACACTGAAGTATTACAATTTTTTTTCTCTTCAACAGTATTATTGAAATTTTTAAAATATGCACCCTAATATGTGCATATTTACTAACCACATATGTTTAATAATATATTCTAATATGCATGGACATAATGCAGCTGTTGATCGCTTCCTGTCTTCCTCTTACCCCCTCCCGGTTTTATCATTTGGGAAGTTGAGTGTGTCGGGAGAGTGAAGCAGGAAGCTGAGAGACTGAGGTGGGTGGGTTCCTATGTCCTTGGGACCTTGGTTTCCTAAGCCCAGCATCTCAGATCAAGTTGACAACAGGGCACCAACCAATGTCCTGGAAGTTTCAGCCGGCCTGTGTGTATAGAATTGTCCCCAAGGATGATTAAACTAGAGTGGAAGATGACCACCAGGTGGCACCACAACCCAAATGAGACGAAGATGGACTTCGTTCTCAGTCAGATGCCCAAACCCCTTGCTGCCTAGCTCTGCAAGTTGCATTGTAATGCATTGGATTTTTTTTTTTTTTTTTTTTTTTTTGGCTGCGTTGCGTCTTCGTTGCTGTGCGCGGGGCTTCCTCCAGTTGTGGCGAGCGAGGACTACTCTTCGTTGCGGTGCGCGGGCTTCTCATTGCGGTGGCTTCTCTTGTTACGGAGCACAGGCTTTAGGCGCAAGGGCTTCAGTAGTTGTGGCGCACGGGCTTACTTGCTCCGCGGCATGTGGGATCTTCCCAGACCAGGGCTGGTACCCGTGTTCCCTGCATTGGCAGGCAGATTCTTAACCACTGCGCCACCAGGGAAGTCCCTGGATTTTTTTTTTTTTAAACTCCATTTTGTCAGGATTTTACTGTGTACACTAAAATAGAAATCTTAAAGAAATGAGATTTAAAAATATAAACAATTTTCCATGTTCCTTTCTACAACTGAATGGACTTCAATATACACCTCCTCGGTACGCACACACACACAAATTTTCATTTTAAATAATGTTTAATAACTTTAATTTTTAATAATTTTTATTTATTTATTTATTTGGCTGCATCAGATCTTAGTTGCGGTACCTGGGATCTTCGTTGAGCCATGTGGGATCTTTCGTTGTGGCGCGGGCTTCTCTGTAGTTGTGGCATGCGGGTTTTTCTCTCTCTAGCTGTGGCTGTGGGAGCGTGGGCTCTGTAGTTCGTGGCACACGGGCTTTCTCATTGAGGCGCATGAGCTCTGTAGTTGTGGCGCGCAGGCTTAGTTGCCCTGCGGCATGTGGGATCTTAGTTCCCCCACCAGGGTTTGAACCTGCATCCCCTGCATTGGAAGGCGGATTCTTTATCACTAGACCACCAGGGAAGTCCCTCATTTTTAATAATTTTGAAAGTTATTTATTTTTTATTATTTAATAATTTCCATTTTTAATAGTTTCTAAAACTTTGCTCCTAGATGATGCCAGTGTTGTTTGGAATTGTTCTACATGGCAGACAGAGCACCTTTTCAAAACCCAGGTATGATTATGCAATTCCCCTGCTTCAGTAGCTTGACTGTGTATTGAATATTGTCAGCTTAGTGGGTAAAAAGGGGCACATGTCTAACGGTCTTCATTGGCTAAAGACTCAAATAACAGACCAACATAACCACAAGTCAACATTCTGAAACTTAATAAAGCAGAACAAATGATCCTGTACAGCCAAACTGCATTAATGAATTAATTTAATTCTATTAAACCCATTTAGTAGAAACATTGAAAAAGCCCATTATCAAAAAACACCTAGTTGTCATAGAGGAACTTAAAATATTGAAGAAACTTAAATGTAAAGCTATTTGTCTTCCTATCCATGTGGCAGTTTCACATCTGCTAAGGCTGTATTTTGGAGAAGAACTCCATTGTATTTGGATACAATTCAGAAATGACATGGAGTACCTTTGCATGTTTCCAGGAGATTTCTATCTCAGTAATGAATTATTGGCACTTACATTGCTAAGGTCTCAAGCATGACCCTAATCTTATATCAAATGTGTTTAAATGGTGATGATTATTTGCATTTGCAACCATTTTTTTACTTTTCTCAAAATCCTTTCATCTGTTTCATCTGCTGCTATCCTCCCAGTAGCTCTGTAATGAAATAAAGCTTGAGGAGAGGTTTCTGAGTTCTCGAACTTGAGCATGCAGCAGAATCACCTGGAGGGCTTTACTGAAACAGATTTCTGAGCCCCAGCCCATTCGGATTCAATGGGTCTGAAAGAGAATGCAGTAACTTGCGTTTTAACAAGCTCTTAGGTAGTGCTGATGCTGCTTGTCCGTGGACCACACTTTGAGTTAGCACTGTTATAGAGTAGCATTTCTTAACCTTGACTATGCATTGAAATTATGTGAGTGGGAAGCTTTTTTTTTTGCGGTATGCGGGTCTCTCACTGTTGTGGCCTCTTCCGTTGCGGAGCACAGGCTCGGGACGCGCAGGCTCAGCGGCCATGGCTCACGGGCCCAGCGGCTCCGCGGCGTGTGGGATCTTCCCGTACCAGGGCACGAACCCGTGTCCCCTGCATCGGTAGGCGGACTCTCAACCACTGCGCCACCAGGAAGGCCCAACGAGTGGGAAGCTTTTTAAAAGTATCTGGGTGATGATGGAGCCTCATTAGGGTCCAAGATGGCGGAGTATGAAGACCTTGAGCTCATCTCCTCTCACAGACACATCAAAATTATAATTTATTTTTTTATATTTATTTTTGGTTGCGTTGGGTCTTCGTTGCTGTGCGCGGGTTTTCTCTAGTTGTGGCGAGTGGGGGCTACTCTTCGTTGCGGTGCACGGGCTTCTCATTGCGGTGGCCTCTCGTTGCGGAGCATGGGCTCTAGACGCGTGGGCTTCAGTAGTTGTGGCTCACGGGCTCAGTAGTTGTGGTTTGTTGGCTCTGGAGCACAGGCTCAGTAGTTGTGGCACACAGGCTTAGTTGCTCCACAGCATGTGGGATCTTCACAGACCGGGGCTCAAACCCGTGTCCCCTGTACTGGCAGGCAGATTCTTAATCACTGTGCCACCAGGGAAGTCCCCCAAATCATAGTTATTTACAGAGCAACTATTGATGAGAAAGACTGGCAGACTAGCAGAAAAGATCTTCTACAACTAAAGATATAAAGAAGGAACCACCATGAGATGGGTAAGAGGGGCAGAAAGACTGTATAGTCAAGACCTAGGTGGACAGCCCACAAACTGGAGGATAATCACAACTGCAGAGGCTCTCCCCAAGGAGCGAGGGGTTTGAGCTCCACATTGGGATCCCCAGCCTTGGGGTCCTGCACCAGGAAGAGGGACCTCAGAAAGTTTGGCTTTGAAGGCAAGTGTGGGAGAGCTAGAGGGCTGGGGGAAATAGAGGCTCTACTCTTAAAGGGTGCACATAAAATCTCACACTCCAGGACCCAGGGCAGAAGGAATAATTTGAAACAAGCCTGGGTCAGACCCACCTGCTGATCTTAGAGAGCCTCTCAGAGAGGCAGGAGCAGCTGGAGCTCATCCTGGGGACAAAGGCACTGGTAGGAGCCATTTGGGGGAGCACCATCTACCCCATGGACACTGGAGCTGACGAATGCCATTTTGAAGTCCTGACTCTAGCTCATTAGCACTAGCGCCCAGCCCTGCCCACCAGCCTTTTGGCACCAGTACTGGAAAACCTCAGGCCGAGCAACTAACTGGATGGAGACACAGCCTCACTACCAGCAGGCTTGCTGCCTTAAGACCCCTTGAGCCCACAGACACCCTAACCCAGCCCCACACAGCAGAGGGCCCAGGAGAGTGCACCAGCACTAGCCCTGGGACCCCACAGCCCTAGAGCCAGAGACCCTGGGATCTGGCTCCATCCACCGAGGGGCTGGCACTAGCCCAAGGACCAGCCTAGCCCACCAGTGGGTAGGCACCAGCCCTAGGACCCCTTGGGCTCCAGCCCCACCCACTGTGGGCCAAAACACCAGCTCCAGGACCCCCAAGCCCTGCAACCAGAGACCCCAGGATGCAACTTTGCCCACCAGTGGGCTGGTACTAGCCCTAGGACCCACCCTTACTCACCAGTGGGTGGACACCAGTCCTAGGACCACTACAGCCCTGCACCCTACCCACCATCCTGCAGGCCAGCACCAGCCCCAGGACCCTCTGGGTCCCAGTCCAGCCCATGAGCAAACTAACACCAGCCCTAGGACACCCCCCACCCGGACACTGACCCTGCCCACCAGCAAGCCGATACCAGCTTTGAGACACATTGTACCCCTCAGCCAGCTGCCCTGGGATCCAGCCACACTCACCCGTGGGCCAACACCAGCTTTGGGACACCCTATATCAGGAACTGGCCTCACCCACCAGCAGGCCAATACTAGATCCAGGACCTACAACCCTGTAATCTCATACTCCAGAACCTGACCCTCCCCACCAGTGGGTCAGCACTAGCCCCCAGACCCACCAGGGCCCCAGAGCCAGCAGCCTCTGCGCAAGGCAGGACCTGGCAACCAACCAGACCAGGGACCAGCCATGCCTAACAGACCGCCCACAGTAGTCAGCCCACCACAACAGAAGGGCCCATGCAGCCCAAATGGGGAGCACTCCTAGAATATATAGGTCTGGTGGCCAGAGGGCAGTGTGTTGTTGGGATACATAGGACATCTCGTACAAAAGGCCACTTCTCCAGGGTCAGGAAACATAACCAACCTCCCAGATACATAGAAATAAAAGCAGCCAATTTGGCAAACAGAGGCAATAGAGGAATATGTTCTAAATGAAGGAAGAAGATAAAATCCCAGAAGAAGAACTAAGTGGAGATAGGCAATCTACCTGATAGACAGTTCAAGGTAATGATCATAAAGATGTTCAAAAAACTAGGGAGAAGACTGGATGAACAGAGTGAGACATGAGAAGTTGTTTTTTTTGTTTTTTTTTTCAGAGGCCACTGTGGGCTCTTTTTTTTTTTTTAAACAGTTTTTTTTTTTTAATGTATATTTATTTTTGGCTGTGTTGGGTCTTTGTTTCTGTGCGAGGGCTTTCTCTAGTTGTGGCAAGCGGGGGCCACTCTTCATCGCGGTGTGCGGGCCTCTCACTATCGCGGCCTCTCTTGTTGCGGAGCACTGGCTCCAGACGCGAAGGCTCAGTAGTTGTGGCTCACGGGCCCAGTTGCTCTGCGGCATGTGGGATCTTCCCAGACCAGGGCTCGAACCCATGTCCGCGGCATTGGCAGGCAGATTCTCAACCACTGCGCCACCAGGGAAGCCCCCATGAGAAATTTTTAACAGAGTTAAAAAATATAAAGAACATAGAGAGATGAAGAATACAATAACTGAAATGAAAAGTATACTAGAAGGAAGCAACAGTAGATTAGATAATACAGAGGAACAGATTAGCAAGCTGGAAGACAGAGTAGTAGAAATCACTGAAGCTGAACAGAAAAAAGAAAAAAAAAAAGAAATGAGAACAGTTTAAGAGACCTCTGAGACAGCATCAAGCACACTAACATTCACATTACAGAGGACCCAGAAGAAGGAGAGAGAAAGGGACAGAAAACATACTTGAAGACATAATAGCTGAAAACGTCCCTAACAGAAGTTAGGAAACAGACAACCAGGTCCAAGAAGCACAGAGAGACCCAAACAGGATCAACCCAAGTGGGACCACACCAAGAC
This sequence comes from Stenella coeruleoalba, assembly GCF_951394435.1. Lineage (NCBI taxonomy): Eukaryota > Metazoa > Chordata > Mammalia > Artiodactyla > Delphinidae > Stenella > Stenella coeruleoalba. Next base: position 24,935,300 of record NC_137150.1, on the reverse strand, counting down.
ACATTGTAATTAAAATGACAAAAATTAAAGATACAGAGAGAATATTAAAAGCAGCAAGGGAAAAGCCACAAGTTATGTACAAGGGAACTCCCATCAGCCTATTAACTGACTTTTCAGTAGAAACTCTGCAGGCCAGAACGGAGTAGCGTGATATATTTAAAGCGATAAAAGGGAAAAACCTACAATCAAGAATACTCAAGCCGGGACTTCCCTGGTGGCGCAGTGGTTAAGAATCTGCCTGCCAATGCAGGGGACACGGGTTCGAGCCCTGGTCCTGGAAGATCCCACATGCCACAGAGCAACTAAGCCCGTGCGCCACAACTACTGAGACTGCGCTCTAGAGCCCGTGAGACACAACTACTGAAGCCCACACACCTAGCGCCCGTGGTCCACAGCAAGAGAAACCACTGCAATGAGAAGCCTGCGCACTGCAACGAAGAGTAGCCCCCGCTCACCACAAATAGAGAAAGCCTGCACGCAGCAATGAAGACCCAATGCAGCCAAAAATAAATAAATAAATTTATTAAAAAAAAAAAAAAACTCAAGCTGGCAAGGCTTTCATTCAGATTTGATGGAGAGATCAAAAGTTTTACAGACAAGCCAAAGCTGAAAGAGTTCAGAACCACCAAACCAGCTTTACAAAAAATGTTAAAGGGACTCTGCTGAGCAAAAAAGACCACAACTAGAAACGTGAAAATTATGAAAGGAAAAAGCTCAAAGGCAAATATACAATAAAAGTAGTAAATCTACCATGTATAAAGCTAGTAGGAAGGTTAAAAGACAAACGCAGTAAAATCATCTATATCCATGGTAAGTAGTGAAGGGATACACACACACAAACAAAATGTAAAATACGATGTCGAAAACAGTAAGTGTGGGGTGGGGAGAAAAAAATGCAGGCTTGTTAAAATACCTTTGAACTTAAGGGATCAGCAACTTAAAATAATCACATACATATGGCTATGTGTAGTGTGGGATATATAGTCTATGACTATGTAACATCCTTGTATGGTGACGTATCATAACTAGATTTATTGTGGTGATCATTTTGAAATATATAGAAATACCAACTCACTATGTTGTGTAACAGGAACTAATATAGTGTTTTAGGTCAGTTATACTTCAAAAATAAACAAACATAGAAAAAGAGATCAGATTTGTGGTTACCAGAGGAGAAGGGTTGGGGGAGGAGGGATTGGATGAAGGTGGTCAAAAGTTACAAATGTCCAGTTATAAGTAAGTACTAGGGATGTAATGTAAAACATGATAAATATAATTAACTGCTATATGTTATATATGAAAGTTGTTAAGAGAATAAATCCTGAGTTCTCATCACAAGAAAACAAATTTTGTTTTTATTCCTTTAATTTTGTATCTGTGAGATGATGGATGTTCACTAAACTTATTATAATAAACATTTCATGAGGTATGTTAGTCAAATCATTATTCTGTACACCCTAAACCTATACAGTGCTGTATGTCAACTATATCTCAATAAAACTGGAAGAAAAAATTATAAAATAATGTAAAAAATAAAAGGTATCTGGGCATTCCCAGAGATTCTGATTTGATTGATTTGGAGTAAGGTGTATATATATATATGCATTTGTCTACTTACCAAAAGGCTCAAGCATCTACTCATATGTCTATTAATCATTTGGATTTTGTTTTCTGTTAATTACCTACTCAGGACTTTATGAATTTTATTTTGGTTGTATCTTTTTATTGATTTATAGGAGCATTTTAATATATTATGGATATTAACCCTTTTCTGATAGATACTCTGAAAATATTTTCTCTTTGTCAGTTGCTTCTTGTCATACAGAAATTTTAATTTTTATTGTATCAAATCTGTCCATATCTTCCCTTACGGCTTCTGGGTTTTGAGTCTTGCCTAAGAAGGTTAACCCCAAGATTAAAAGTGTTCTTTTGTACTTTTTACTAAGATTTTTGTATTTGAGTTTCCTAGTATTCATTTTCTCATTTATTTACTGATCATTTTCAAATAAGACAACGTGTTTCCCAGATGGAACATGCATTTGTCAGTATCGAAGTCCCTTTTGCTAGTTTAAGAATAAAGAGGTTTATTACAAGATGCAGATAATACATGGAATCATTGGGAGAAACAGACTTCATCGTGAGAATCCAAGAACTCCCCAAATTACCGTAAAGGCAGTTGCTAACTCTGACAGGATCAGGAAGCTGCCAGAAGAGGATCATGCTTTCCCCCTCTCCTCATGCGATTCAATTTTCAACCAAAGTCTTACATGACCTGATGAAACCTAAATCATATCTGGAACCATACCTACAAGTAAATCTGGGAAATGTAGTTTTTGGCTTCCCAGGAAGGGATTAAAGAAGCGAGTTAGGGCAATCCACAGTGTCTGTTAATGTGTTATCGACTAGTCCATCACTTTCCCATTATTATTATTATTTTTTTTGTGTGGTACGCGGGCCTCTCACTGCTGTGGCCTCTCCCATTGCAGAGCACAGGCTCCGGACACGCAGGCTCAGCGGCCATGGCTCACAGGCCCAGCCGCTCCGTGGCATGTGGGATCTTCCCAGACCGGGGCACAAACCCGTGTCCCCTGCATCGGCAGGCGGACTCTCAACCACTGCGCCACCAGGAAAGCCCTCCCATTATTTTGATGTATCATTGTTTTCATAAGTACAGCACAGATGAAAAAATATTTGAGGACAATCAGTCTTTGCCACACTCCACAGCTGTTTTCCTATTTCCCATCTGTTTCAGTTAATGTTGTACATGAGTTTATTTTTTTCAACTAAGGATGGGCAGGGTGTGGAGGGAGGATAAAGAATGTAGTAAACTGCCCCAGATCATCTTTCTATGCCCTGAAGCCGTTTCCACCCCATTGCCTGTTAGGCTGACTTCATCCTGAAATAATTCCTCAGCTTGATCTTCCAGTCCCTACCTGCTCATCATCTGCGTCTTTTCTGAAACCTGGATCATCCATTTAGTTCTTTATCTCAGTCACCAAAGTTTTAAATTCCCAACTATCTGGTCAAAATTTCTGTACTTGCGACATCTTCTCATGATTATTTGAAGGTATTAATTATACTTTGCAAATGTCATCTTCTGATAGTTGCCTACCTCTGTTTTCTCTACTGTTAGTTGTAGAGATGGTGCTTCTCTCATAGTTGTTTTTTCCTCAAATGTATGATATAATGTTTAGTTATCTGTTCAATTTTGTATTTTATTTTATTTATTTATTTTTATTGAAGTAGTGTTGATTTAACAATTTTGTATTTTAGAATCTCTATTCATTTTACCTTTTTATTCACTGTAGCCATCCTTTGCCAATTTGGGGTAAGGAACAATTTGGGGTACTCGAGAGGCCAGGATGTATTGGCAGCTCACCCTCCGGGTATGGGAGACTCGTGTTCTTCCTGGAAGTCTGTAGCTATCAGGACCACAGTTTAGACCCGGCTGCGGAGGAAAAAGGTGTTGACTAGCCTAGCTGCTCTAAATCTCTTTCCCCAGTTACTCTCTCTGACCAGTGCCTCAGTGCCCTCCTTCCATTTCTTGATCTGTTAGCTGAGTTTGCACGCCCTTCCCCCAACTGCTCCATCCTTTGCCTTAGCCTCCTCCTCTGTATGATTTGAGCTGAACGTTCCTTCCATCTTCGTTCTCTGAGATATGATCCTCTCTGTATTTTGTCTTTTCTCAACATTTCTGGTTTGTTCATGGCAGTTTTTCTTGTTTTCCTGGGATATTTTTTTCTTTCAACAAGTATCTTGTGGGCTTCCCTGGTGGCACAGTGGTTAAGAATCCGCCTGCCAATGTAGGGGACGTGGGTTCGATCCCTGGTCCAGGAAGATCCCACATACTGCTAGAGCAACTAAGCCCACGCGCCACAACAACTGAAGCCCACACGCCTAGAGCCCGTGCTCCGCAACAAGAGTAGCCACCGCACTGAGAAGCCCGTGCACCACAACAAAGAGTAGCCCCCGCCCGCCTCAACTAGAGAAAGCCCACAGGCAGCAGCGAAGCCCCAACGCAGCCAAAAAAACCCCACCATTTTTTTCTTTACCTTTATGGGGAAATAATTTATATAAAATACATTTAATAAATTTAAAGTGTACAATTTAGTTTTGACAGTTGGAGACTCCTGTGAAATCTCCACTATAATCAAGACAAGATTTCTTTTCCATCATCCCCAAAAGATTTTTACTGCCCCTTGACAGCCCATTCCTCCCTTTACCCCTGGCTCCAAGCAATTACTGGTTTGCTTTTTGTCACTTTAGGTTAGTTTGAACTTTATATAGATGGAATCATATATTTGTCTCTGGCCCCTTTCACCCAGCATAATAATTTTGAGATTTATCCATGTTGAAGCCTATATGAGTAATTCTCTCCTTTTTTTTTTTTTGCTGAGTCGTATTCCATTGCATAGATGGATATCGCACAATTTGTTTATCCATTCACCTGTTGGTGGGCATTTGGGTTCCTTCTGGTTGGGGCTATTGTGAAAAAAAAAAAAGCCACTGTGGACATTCATATTCAAATCTTTGTGTGAACATGTACTTCTCTTGGGTAATAACTATGAATGGAATGGATGGGTTATATGGCAGATGTGTGTTTAACGTTTTAAGAAATGTATTGTGATAACTCACAACTCCTTTACATCTGGGCTCAGATAAGGATACTTAAGCCACTGATTTCTCTAGGTGTAAGGCAGGGAGATATCCGTATTGTCCTCAGCCTTAGCCCACGTACTTCCATATTTAATTGATTATCGATTCTGTTGGGTTCCTAAACTAATTCCAACATCCTTCTTTTTCATCTCTCAAGCCATACTAATATCATCTCAGGATTTCTTGGGTACCTATTTTGTACCCAGTATTGTGCTAGGCGCTAAACGGTCACACAGGACTTTGAGTTAAAGGGGCAACAAATTAGGGCCCCCTCCTGTTGCCTGGACACAGCTGGAGACACCACAACCATAGGCTATGCTACAGGCAAAATACGTGAGAACTCGTTGCATTCCACTTACTTGATTCACATGCTAGAGGAAATATCCCACCTTTGCGTGTGAGCTGTAGTTATTTCTTTTTTAAGCAGGTGTGGCTGTTAAATGAAGAGGAAGTGTTATGTGAAATCCCAAAAAGAGGGAGAAGGGGAGAGAAAACTTTCCTCTTTTAATACCAAATATGTATATCTTTTCTTTTGACCGGAGGTTCGCAACGTGTGGTATCCGAGTTAGTAGTACCTGTTTCCCCTGTGAAAATGTTAGGCATGCAAATGGTCGGGCCTCATCCTAGATCTACTTGAATCTGAGCTCTTGAGTGTGGGAACTGTGTTTCAACAAGCCCTCCATGTGCTTCAGATCCACACTCAAGTTTGAGAAGTACTGTGCTAAGATCATTCCAATTGTGCAGATGGTCATCTTTAGGCTTGGAGGAAGGTGCGTCCTGGGTAGCTTTGGGCAGTAAGGATAAGGTTGCCGCAGCGCCCCTCCACCACTCCCCGCCTCTCCTCTCCCAGCACCTGCAGCTCCACTTCAGCTCTTGGCCTCGGGTCCTTTCCGCTGGGAGCCGCAACCAAAACCCGGCAAGTGGATTTCAAGTTTGCTGACCCGGGTGCCGGCCGGGCATGCGTAGTGACGCGAGCGCAGCAGCTGGGCGGGCGCGGCCAGGTAGCCGCAGAACTAACCTGCGGGTGCCTGGGTCGGGAGCGGAAGCTGCGGACTGGAGGGCAGGTAACGCGGCGCGGCGGTGGGGTCCGAGAGGAAGCCTGAACCGACAGGCAGAAAAGAAAGCTTTACTTCCTCGCAGGCGCTCCGCGGCGGCTCCAGGAGAGTCTCTCCGGGTTTCCCTCGCTGGAGAGGTGGCTCCCGGAGCCCGCTGTGCAGTGCGGCGCCCGCCGACCTCAGGGCGCGCTCCTGCTCAGTCTGGGCAGCGTGTAGTGCGGGCAGGTGTTAACTCGTGTATTTATGCTATTTACCCAGTAAGCCTGAGAACTGCATTATGACTCTCTGCATGAAGTTAGGCATTGCGTTAACTTTTCTATTTTCCTCTCTTTTAAACTTTGAGTGGCCGCTGGTGAGGCTTTCTGATCCAGCCTGTTTCGCTGGACTTCTGTGACTGGTTTATTTGCTTTTGGTCTTTTGGTGCATAGGATCAGTAGGACTAGAGTGAAATCAGCATCCGTGGTTTCTGGTTTTGGTGCCTTTCCTGGAGCAGGGGGCCCCTGGATGCGGCATTTAAAAAAAAAAAAAAAGCTAACTTTCAGCGCGTTTCAGTGCCCAAAACTTTCTGCATTTCAGCTGCATTTTTAAGTAGAGACTTCGTAAAGTTGAAGATCCCCCCCCCCTTACTTTTCTACATTACTGTTATTTCAGGTATCGTTTGGTCTTAAAAGGAAGCGGTCTTTTATTTTATTTTTTAAAATTAATTTTTATTGGAGTATAGTTGATTTACAGTGTTGTGCTAGTTTCTGCTGGACAGCAAAGTGAATCAGCTCCACATGTACATATATCCATTCTTTTTTAGATTCTTTTACCACATAGGTCATTAAAGAGTACTGAGTAGAGTTCCCGGTGCTATACAGTAGGTTCTTATTAGTTATCTATTTTATATACAGTAGTGTGTATATGTCAGTCCCAATCTCCCAATTTATCTCTTCCCCCCTTACCACTTAGGAACCATAAGTTTGTTTTCTACATCTGTGACTCTATTTCTGTTTTGTAAATAAGTTCATTTGTACCAATTTTTTTAGATTCCGCATTTAAGTGATATCATATATTTGTCTTTCTCTGTCTGACTTCACTCAAAATGACAATCTCTAGATCCATCCATGTCGGGAAGCGGTCTTTTAGATGAGTAACAGAATTCTCACTTTTCTCCCCTTTATTTAGCCTGTCATATTTAATAGTTCACAGAGATATTTTACCCTGCGGCTGTGGTATTGGAAACGCGTGTACGAGGTTAAGGTTATGCTGCACAAATTTCTTGGATAACCTGTAAGGCATAAACAAAATTTGGGGACCCCACACTGAACATTCTTTGTTAACTTTATGATGTGGGAGGCGTGTACATAGAATTAATAAGTTTAGGAAAAAAAAATTTCTAGTTCAGGAGGAGAAACCTATATGGAAAGGGAATACAGATATCTGCCTTTTCCTTCACCCCCCTCCTGCCCCCGCCCATGATGAATGTTTTAATGGCAGAAATAATATACAGTTGGTTTAGTTTTGGCCTGTGGAGACCTTCGAGGTCAGCCAGTTCAGCTGCTTCAGTTTACAAATGAGAAAACTGAAACCAAGGAGGTTAAATGACTTGCTGTGGCTGCTGGAGCCCCTCCTTGGCAAAGCTGGGCCCAGGCCCCAGGTTTTCTGATTTGCAGGGCTCTTTTTACCATCCCCGGCCAATACTCTCCTCAGAGTTTGGTTAGATTATTACACTTTCTTTTTCTCTTCTACCTCCTTATACTTTGTAATCTGGCTTAGCAGAAGATTAGCTATTCCTGCTACTAAGCTTGCTAGTACCTTGTAAACTCCTTTCAAAGAGTACCCTCTCATTCAAGCCCCACCTAACAATTGGCTGGTCTTGAAGACGCCCTCCTTCCTTGCCTCAGAATGCTTGTTTGCCTCCCTCCATGTTGAAGTCCTGCGTATGCTGCAAGGTGTAGCTCACGTGTGCCTCTTCCTAGAAGGCTTCCTTGATTACTGCAGCCAGAAAGTAGCTCTCCCCCTTCTGAACCCTCTAACGTTTATTACTGTTGCCTGTGCTAGTATCCCTCGTCTTCAGTATCCAGGATTGTTGAATTTTAGTACATAACCCAACTTCCTGACCACTGTGTGTAAGCTCTTGGAGCTTCAAGCCTATGACTTAGACAACCCACCCAGAACTAAGCACCAGTAATGTTCTTGGTACTGTTTGTGGGAGGGAGGAAGTGAAGTAGGGACGGTTTGGTAAAGGGATTTGATGTGGATGTTCTGTGAAATGAGGGAGGCTACCTTAGAGCTATAGCAAGACAGTGGCCAAGTCAAACCAGCCTGATGGGATGATTCTCATATCTTCGTGAGAGGTCATGATGGATCATTTAGGGCAGTTCTGGGGACAGGAGTCAAATCATAACAGGGGAGAGTTGCCTAAGGCCTGGACTTAAGCATGTGATTCTAAATGCAGAGTGGAGGGCACAGATGTGAGAAGTGTTGTAAAGGGGAAAGCATTTGTAAGAGACTAGATGCTGGGACTTCCCTGGCAATCCAGTGGTTAAGACTTTGAGCTTCCACTGCAGGGGGCACTGGTTCAATCCCTGGTCGAGGAACTAAGATCCCGCATGCCGCGTTGCCAGAAACTAGATGCAGAGAAGAAAAGATACTCTGAAAGTTGCTTTAGCTTCAGGTTTGGGGTGTTGGTAATGTTCTTTTTATTTTATAAATAACCTCCAACGGTGACATTCTCTCTTTCTGTTTCTTACAGTTGTTGATGTGGTTGTCTCATTTGCCATTCTAGATGATAAGTTCTTTGGGAGATGACCTTTAATCCCTCACAGTGCCAGGCACGTAGCTTTGCAGTATTAGATACTCAATAATTATTGCATTAATAAATAAATAAGTGTACTTTGACATGGGGAGGGTGGGAGTTTAGGATCTTAGAGCTATAAGGTAGCACTTTATCCAGACCATCCCTCATGATGTAGAGGTGGAGCTGAGATGTGCTTAGCTAAGCTAGTTAGTGGTTTAGCCAGAGCCTCTGCCCTAGTTTCATTGCTACTAGTCCTTAACTTTTCAAGGTTGATGACCCCAAGATTAATTTGAGTTGGAGATGTTCTGTGGATCAAAAGCCCTCAGAGACCTAATCTAAAGAGGGGAACTTGGTGGCCAATGGGAGGATGTCTGTGTCATTGGAAGAGATGACACACAAAGGATGACTGGCCAGTTCAAGGTTGAATGAGGGGCAAGGCTGCAGACCTGGGGATCTGGAGTCGAGGAGGAGTCTGGAAAGGGCATCGTGGCTTAGCTTGTCAGTGACAGAAGATACAAACGGGTGGGCCCCCAAGTCCGTGGACTGAGAGTGTATTTGGGAGAGATGTTTTACACTACGGGGAGGTAGTGAGTGATGGCCGTGGTGTTTATGACCCAGGAACGTGAGGTAAGCTTGAGAGAGAGAGAATTGTGATCAGACTCTCCACCTGGAAAAACAAGACAGAAGGCAGGGCTTCCAAACCCCAAATCCTGGAGCAAGAAGTAGTTCGGTATATTTGTTTACTTGGAACAGATGTTGCAAATAGCCGTTTTGCAAATCAAAACACAACCTTTTCACTGAGCTGCACACAGCATTGAGGGAGCTGTTGGAGGGCACACATCCTTTCTGTTGACAATCACACTGTAGTTGATCACCATCTTCAACTGGCAGTGATGCCTCTTCTTATGAGTCAAGAAGAGAGAACACTTGGGAGGAGATATGGAGTTTGAGAGACGATTACTGGGGGGGGCAGGGAAGGGTTGGCTAAGTATAGAGGAATTACTTTTTTTTTTCATCTTGACGTTAGTCCAGGTTGATTGGACAGTGAAATGCAAGATCAAGCAGTATGTTGAAGTTAATGTCACATACAGTTAACACCCAGGTATTAAATTCCAGAGTAATGTATCATAACCCTGTGTAAAATGACTGTACTATGTAACTTTCTCCAAATAATAATAGTAATATTAGTAGCTAGTATTTTAAAATGTTTTCCACGGATCGGACACTGTACTAAACACTTTACAAGCAATATGTCGTTGAATCTCTACAGACCATCCGATGAAGTTGGTGCAAATGTTATTCCCATTTTACAGCCTGGATAACTGAGACTTAGGTAAAAATCACATTTCTGAGGTCACATCATGGACAAGTGGCTGAACTGACCTTGGATCCCAGACCCACCTGACTTCAGGCACTGAGAGCTAAAGTAACTTAATCAAATAGCTTAACAAAATGCAAAATGGATAAATGTGGTAACCCTAACAGATGCTTAGAATGGCTACAGATTTTATCTGGTGACAATCCCAACATTCTTTGAGCCAGACTTTCATAAGAGAAACAAAACAACCGTGATGAATCTTTCTGGGTTTTGTTTTTAAAATTATTCCACTCAGTCTTTATCTCCTTTTCACCCTTGAAGCCTTCCTGGAGGCAGAGACAGCAGCTCTTTCTCTGGGTGCACCGTAAAGCTCTTTTGGGGTGATGGAGGTGAGTTGGTAGGGATCCAGGAGATGCCTCTGGAGTTGGGGGGTGAGACACTCACCTTGTGTATAAGCCTAAGGACTCTAGGGTGAACAGTTCATAAGGATTTTTTCACCTGGGGTGGCAGGATCCATCGTTGGGAGCTCCTGGAAGATCTGTGGGTCCTGACCCTAACCCTGATCTCAGATCTTTGAACTGTGGTCAGAACCCCCAGGCTGAATCCAAACCTGGACACTTCCGCTGGGATCCTTCAGTTCAGGGAGTTCTGACGTCAGTGTGGACACGTTGCAGTTGGAGGTGGGTGTCGATACCTCAGGGAAGGCCCCGGGGTCAGAGACAAGTGATTTAGGGTCAGGGCTGGCAGGCATCAGCCTTGACCAGCTGACTTGGCTGTGAGAAAATGTCCCGTACTCCCTGCTTGGTGTGCCACATTACTCTCTCATGGGAGTCTCAGAATAGAATCCAGCTGAGGATGTTCCTCTCCTCCCTGTGCTGCCTGAGCCCCTCTGTCCGTTTCCTGCTTCTGCCTCTGTGCTGGTTCTGTGCATTCTCAGGGCCTGTCTCTGGACGCGAAAGGAAAGGCCGCCGCCTGCTTCAGGCCCTTACCCATTACGTGTTTCAACATCCAAAAATCCAAATCAACCTTTTGATGAAAATCAGGGAGAAAGAGGCCTTTGTGATGCCTGCCGGTTTATTGGTTATAAAATGGTTATACAGTTTTGATTGCTGGAACTGTTGCTGACATATAAAATCACATGAGATGTGAGGCTGTGTTAACTTTGATCGTCTTATTTCTTTTCAGTACTACCATGTCTGAAAGTGCCTACTTACTTTTTTTGGTGAGAAACATGTAGCGTGGCTTCTGTGAAAATGAGTTGCTTTTTAGTAATACTGTGGGCACAGAAAGGGCGAGAGAGGACTGATTAGGAGAGTTTTTCTCATATTTAAAAACACTTGTTTCATCAGAAAGTATTTTCTCTTCTGAGAGTTATGTGTTATTTGTTCATAAAGTCCAGTTGTGAAGGAAACTTTAAACTTTATAAGAAACTAGATTTTTCTTTTTGAGCAATTCAGAGCTATAAAACTACAAGAATATTTGGGTTACAACTCACTGCACAGAGACATGCCTTCTTCAGAAAACACAAGCCAACCACAAAGAAAACACGAGAAACTCTTTTTCTGATAGTAAGGTGAATGGATATCTTAGAAAGGTGGAAGCAAAAGGTTTTGGGGAATGGTTGACAGGAGAAACTCAGTATTAGAGGAAACCAGAATTACTTCATTATTGAGAAACTCAATAAATTGTTCAAAGATCCAGTCCCAGGAAATAACATTTAAAAGAAAAATGATGAAAGCCCCTTCAATTTGTTAGAGAACCAAAAAACAAGAGATTTTAGCAGTACTGTCAAAATAGAATTTGGATTGAATTTGAGTTTAAAACATTGGTAATGGTAAATGTATGTAGAAGGATTTCATGTAAATCCATGTAAATCATGTATGTAGAAGGATTGCCCCCTACAATGAATTCCCACATGGGGCCTCTGCATTCCATGAATAAAAGAGTAAACCTATCTCTCTGGATCACAATTGTAAAACCCAAAGTGATGCATGACAGTCTTTGACCTAAAACTGATGTTGATCAAGGAAATTTGAATGCCTTAGACAGAAAGTACTGGCTGCACTCACACTTTGTTCCCATAGCTGTTGCTCAGAATCTAGATTAAATTGTTAAAATGAAAGAAAAACGGGTTCAGAACTGACTCGTTTACAGTGAATGATCAAAGGCACAAGTAGACTTTTTGTCTCATTTCACTTTGTCATCTTAAACGCCACCTTTTATGGCTATATTGGGTTTTTTTTCTTTTTTTTGTCCTTGATGATATATACTGTGTACTGTTTATAGGTAAAAATCAATGCAAACTAGAATTCTGAGGTTTGATAAATGTCTCTGCTTAGGGTTTTAATGCTGTTCATCAATAATTTGGTGGAATGATAATATCAAATTAGTACATAATTGAACCTTCAGCTCAATAGCAAGTTAGTATTTATAACCATTAGGAACAAATCAAAAGTTCTCAAAGACTCCGTAATTCTTTCACTTGAAAGCTCTCTCAGCGTTTTGTCCTGGTCAAGTCTCCGTTTTCCTTCCTCTCCCCTCAGAGGGTCATTGGGACACTCTTTTGGTCCAAGGGGTATTGCCAAGAGTGGCCCAGTTATTTCAGAGTTGAGGTGTTATTAGGTCAATGAGGTGCCAGGCATGAAACACAGCTCACAAAAACCGAATGATGTTTTTCAGCAGAAGTTCTCATGCCAAGTGAATTAATTTTGGGAAAACAGCACTAGCAGCAATTGGCCTGATCCCTCTTCCTATCCTCAAACAGCCCAAGTTAAACCCAAGATCAGCATCCGTGGCAAAAAGGTAATCTGAGAATCTCTGAATGTTTATTGCTCAATCAAAATGAGCCCCGTAGGGTAATTAAAGTTTAGATATCTGAAATCAGTTGGCCTATGATCAGGGCCGTGGATAAGAAGTCAAAGTCTGTGATTCTGTTTCTGACCCCATGAGAAGAGAGGCCTTCTCTTCAGCTGGAGATTTGATGATTAAACAAGTTAGTAAATGTGAAAGCAATTAGTAACCTATAAGGTGAGAAGGTAAGGTATTTATTGATATAATAATTTTCCAGCTTCGCTGCCTTTCATTGATAAGTGGCCAAGACTTTGAGAATGAATGACTTGCCTGCCTGAGGTTACCTGGCTTGGAAATGGCAGAGATGGAATTCACATCTGTGTCTTTTCATTTCAACATTTGACAGACTGTTAGGGCTCAGCATTGGGACTATAGTGATGGCCAAGACAGGTATAGGGTCCCTGTCCTCATGGAGCATCAGTCTACCCCAAATACAGTGCTCTTTCAGTCAATCCATATTTCCTTCTTTTACTGACCAGAGGGAATAATTTCTCTATGAAATTGACATCTGGCTTTTATAAAATCTTAAATGTGTTTATGGCTAAGCCTCGGCTATGGAGCTCTTTAAGTGATGTCTCTGGTCCCAAAGGTACCTTCAACAACTGCCCCCTAAACTTCAGATCTCACTTGACAGGGTATTTATTCATCTCCATTGTGGAGAGAGAGGAGTTGGATGCCTCTCAGCATCCTTCTCGTGGTCAATCAGGGGCTTGTTGCAGAAGAATACTTTTCCCTCTTCCTCTGCAAAATCAAAGGGATTGGATTGCCGAAAGGGAGCTGGGCTGCGACAGCACTATAAGTGAGGCACGGTCCATGTACTCACAGGTTCTCAGTCAGTTGGGGGAGGCAGACACAGAGACAGCCTGGGACACAGGTGAGTACCAGGAGGAAGGGCAGAATGAGGCTTTGGGGGAGCCCGAATGGAGAGCAGTTCATTCTGTTCAGTGGGTTGAGGAAGATGTCAAGACTTCTGAGCTGAGCCTTGAAAGAAAAGCACAAGTTCAATCTACAGAGAATACCTAGAGGAAATAACATTCCTTGGGGAAGGGACAGCATGAGCAAAAGCACGGAAACAGGATGGAGCTGACCTGTTCAGGAAAATACGGGTACTTTAATGTGTTCTAGCAGGTGATCGGGCCTAAGAATGAGTTGGAGAGCTTGTTAACAAACAGGTTGGTGGGTCCCAACTCCAAGTTTCTCATTCTTTAGGTCTGGGGTGGGGCTGGAGAATTTTTTTTTCTTTTGAGTTAGGTCTATATTTTAGTTTTTTTTTTTTTGAGCAGGGAAAGTTTAATATAAAGAATTATTAACTATAATGGGGACTGGATTAATGAGAGATTGGGTAATAAGTAGCAGAGAGAATATAGTAATATAGGCTGCTTCCTATGTCTGCTATTCCTATATTCTTTTGTTTTTAATTAATTAATTAATTTTATATTTATTTTTGGCTGTGTTGGGTCTTTGTTTATGTGCGAGAGCTTTCTCCAGTTGTGGCGAGCAGGGGCCACTCTTCATCGTGGTGCGCGGGGCTCTCACTGCTGCGGCCTCTCCCGTTGCGGGGCACAGGCTTCAGACGCGCAGGCTCAGTAGTTGTGGCTCATGGACCTAGTTGCTCCACGGCATGTGGGATCTTCCCAGACCAGGGCACAAACCCGTATCCCCTGCATTGGCAGGTGACTCTCAACCACTGCGCCACCAGGGAAGCCCTTCCTATATTCTTTTTTTAAAATTTTTTATTGGAGTATAGTTGCTTTACGTGTTGTGTTAGTTTCTGCTGTACAGCAAAGTGAATCAGTTATACATATACGTATATCCCCTCCTTTTTAGATTTCCTTCTCATTTAGGTCACCGCAGAGCACTGAGTAGAGTTCCCGGTGCTATACAGTAGGTTCTCATTAGTTATCTATTTTATACACAGTGGTGTATATATGTCAATCCCAATCTCCCAATTCATCCCACCACCACCTCTGGTCCCCCCTTGGTATTCATACTTTTGTTCTCTACATCTGTGTCTCTATTTCTGCTTTGCAAATAAGTTCATCTGGGCTGGAGAGTTTCATTTCAACAAGTTTCCAGGTGATGCTGAGGCTGATGATCTGGGAATCACACTTTGAGGGCCACTGGAGGAGAGTATAGTAATGTAGGTTAGATAGGAGAGCTAGAAACAAAGTGGTTTTCTTTTGAAACGGTACTAACTTCATAAAACTGTTGTTACAGGGTTTTTTAATTGTTATTTTCTTTTTAAATTAGTTTCATTTACCAAGTGGTTGCTGCCTTGTGCCCTTTGCTGCCCTCTGGAAGTTCCTTACCCGCTCCACCCTGACCCCAACCCCCCAGTTCTCCCAAGAAACCAGCCCTTTTCTTGTATTCCATATTTTTGAAATAACTGCGGTTCAGCCAGTATGACATTCCACCTATGGAGAGCTGAACAGCTGACATCAGCCAGAAGATGTTAGGAGTTGACCCAAACCAAGCGTGAATGACTAATAAACTCAAGCAGTATGTATTTGGATTTAATTTTGTTAATCTGGATGTAATGTTAAACTTCATTTTATAATATTTTTGGAATAGCTTGCAAGATCTGAGGTCAGAGGTAGGATGTACACAATTGCAGGAAGTTCCTTCCTTGCCCCTCAGAAAACGTGCAGTCTCGTAGGAAGGTTAAGATATATGAATTCCTGGCTCCAGTACAGGGCAGCTGGTGCTAAGTGCTATAAGAAAGATAGGAACCAACCGTGGTAGGTCTGAGAAGGAGGAAGTTTCACTTTCCATTGGAATAATTAGGGCAGGCAGGGCAGAGTTGATGGGGTGATCATTTATGCTGTCTTCTGATGTTTTACCCATCTCTGTGAGCCAGCTGATAAGAGGGCTTCCTTTTGTCTACATAAAGCAAATAGTGGAGGAGGAAGCATATGAAGTAGGCAGTAAAGGTTGGGCAGGTGCTCACCAGGTAGAGTGGGCAGCGGGGGGAGTTATGGGGAGAGGTGTTCCAGACAAAGGAGCAACTGAACCTTCAACCAGAGGTGCAGCAGGGAAACGCGGGTTCAGCCAGTGCTGAGTTCTCCAGTTCATTACGGAAAGTACAGGGAGATAAGACTGGAAAAGCATTTTGGGAAGATGGTGGAACCTCTTGAGTATGAGGTTGCGGGATTTGGACTTTATTCTTTAGGCAGTGTGAGTCAGGTTTATCTCGGCTTACTTTCACTTCCGGTTTACCCCTGACTCCCAACACATCGGAAGAGGAGGAACCCCATTTCTTGCCGTGTATTGACCTGTGGTTCATATTCTTTTGGAAAAACACCTAAAAATGCTTTTTTTCTGGCTCTGGTTTTAATTCTTTTTTTTTTCTTTTTGCCGTGCCGCTTGGCTTGCAGGATCTTAATTACCCGACCAGGGATTGAACCCGCGCCCTCAGCAGTGAAAGCACAGAGTCCTAACCACTGGACCGCCAGGGAAGTCCCTGATTTTAATATGTGTATTTCAGTCATCTTACAGACTTGCAAAAATTAATCCATCATATTAAAGGCTTCTGTGTCTTTCAAAAATATGTAAAATATAAAAAGACAGCCAATTTCAATTTCTGAGAGACAGATTATAAAAAACGAGATAAAAATAAATCACCAAGTCAAGTGATTATAGTACTTGTTCAGGGTTGTTCTGGGAAGAGACGGGAATTCAAAAGTGAAGGCTAAGGCTGTAAGCATGGTGTTCTACAGATACTTTCAAACTGACTTCAAGTGCTGAAGGATTACAGAGGTAAAAGTGAAAGGCGACGTGGTGTCTCTTTGGGATGCTTTAGCTATACATTGGCAGATTCTACTGGTTGAGTACTGGTTTAGAAAAGCTTGTCTCTGGGGAATAGAAGGTACTAAGGCCTTCTGTTCATCTTTTTGGGGTGACGTCCACAGATGGTAAAGACATTTGTGTCTCAGTGGAGATTTTGAGAATCTTCCGTGTGTGTCTCCTAAAAAGAATCCTGTGCTTAAAACTACAGTGTGGTGGGAAAAGCAAAAAAGGTGGATTCGTAAGTAGAAGTTGCCACCCTGCGTTGTCCCTTGCTAGCTGATTGATAGAAGAGGTAGCTTCTATCAATAGAAGAGGTGAGTGAGTGGGACAGAGCTGAGTGACCCGACTCATTCATAGCTGAGAGGTTCAGTGGGTAGGAGAATCTCCAAGTCATTCAGCCTGTCTGAACCTTGGTTTTTGTTGTTGTTGGCGTTTTGTTTTTCTTTTTTGTTGTGGATTAAATAAGATAAAATAGGAATGATACAATATGCATGTTAGATCAAAATCTTCCAATACGAAGATTTATTTTGTTATACGTTCTGTGGCCACACTTGTGGCCATGCAGAGTGTGAGTTTCTTGAGGGCAGGATTGTGTCTTTTTTCACTTTGTATCCTCATTGCCTGAATGCAAGGAGGCACTTGATAAATTGTTGAATGAATGGAACATGAAAAGGAATGAATGAATGGATGAATCTATACCCACCCCCACCCCACTCACATACCCAGTATTTTCTAGCTTCTACTTGCCTGTAGAGACTTAAGATCCATGGTGCCTTAGTTTCAGACTGCTAACTCCAGGCCTGTGTTTTATTGTCAGTAAATCTTGAGAGAGACTCCAGCTTTACCCAGGAGACAGCTGCATAGCTTGCATTCAAAGTATAAGAATCTTTGTAGATTCATATGTGTTCTAGACTAATTCCAGAAATGAATTAAATAATAATATGTAATAGGAATGTCTCACATGTAGATAACGCTTATACGTAAAACAGATTCACCTCTGAAAGAAACTGACATATATAAATTGAGGTTATATTCCTCTTGAAGTATTTCTTATTGTTTTAAGAGAAATCAGATTAGAGGTGAGTAGGACAGTAGTTTATAGAGATGCTCAAAGAAATGTATATTAATACACTAATCTACTAGAGGCTTGGATACCTGTTTTACCTGCAGTTAAATGAAACAAGAACTAAAAGTAACTTTCTTCTACCTTAGGTTTTAGAGTTTCTCTAACGTTAACAGTAATTCAGTTCTAGATTAATGAAGTTAGACTTGATTAATATGGGAAAAATTTTGTCTCTTTCATTGTGAACAAAGTAGTTTGGTTTTTAAAATTATATTTCCTGTTAATATACATCTGGAATGTGTAGGATAAAAAAGATTAAACTTTCTAAATTTTCACTGAGTTATATCCTACCTATGTGATATATATTGTGCTGTGGGAGACTAAAGTTTAATTGACGTATTTCTGCAAGATGAGTATTACATTTCTCATAGGACCAGGACAATGAATAATGGAAGAACTGAAAGCATTGTAATTTTCTAGTAATTCAGAGGAAATGATTGCATTCAGAGGTAGCATTCTAAAAGAGTACACAATGATACGCATTTTTTGTAAGTTAATTTATTGTTAAATATCAGTGGGAATATTTTTTGCATCCTCTTTCACATCTCAGGCACACTTTACGGAGGCCTTATATTTATATAGTTTGCTCATTTAATCTGAAAAGCCTCATTCAAACCGTCTGTGTGCACAGGTTCTTTTCATTATGTTATGCCCTTAGGCATTACACTAAGGGTATTACAAAATCAAACAGAACACTTCTCAGGGAAATGAAAGGTTTCGTATCAACCAGACAGTGTCAAAATATTTGCCTTGAATAGGATTGAATTGTTCCATCAGTATTCTTGGTGTACATGATGTTGTTTTTTAAGCTAACAACTTTATTTATTAAGATATAATTCACATACCATACAATCCACTCATTTAAAGTATAAGTCAGTTTTAGGGCATTTTCATCACCCTATATCCACTAGCGCTCCTCATTTCCTCATTTTTCTAAAAATATGATGGACAGTACTTTGTTTGGAAATGTTTGCTCCTGTAATTCAAATCCTGTTAGTCATCCTGTACCTCTCCCCAGGGAATGACAAATCTACTTTCTGTCTCTATAGGTTTGCATATTCTTTTTTTTTTCTTTTTTGTGGTACGCGGGCCTCTCACTGTCGTGGCCTCTCCCGTTGCGGAGCACAGGCTCCGGATGCTCAGGCTCAGCGGCCGTGGCTCACGGGCCCAGCCGCTCTGCGGCATGTGGGATCTTCCCGGACTGGGGCACGAACCCGTGTCCCCTGCATCGCAGGCGGACTCTCAACCACTGCACCACCAGGGAAGCCCGATTTGCATATTCTTGACATTTTGTATATATGGGATCAGACACTGTGTGGCCTTTTGTGTCTGGCTTATTTCACTTAGCATAATGTTTTCAAGGCTCATCCATGTTGTAGCACCAATACTTCACATTTTTGTGGCTGAATAATAGTCCATTGTGTGGATCTACCACATTTTATTTATTCATTCATCAGTTGATGGACATTTGTTTCCACTTTTTGGCTACTATGAATAATTCTGCTATGAACATTTGTAAACAAGTTTTGGGGGGCCATACGTTTTCATTTCTCTTGGGTGTATACCTAGCAGTGGAATTGCTGGGTGGGTCATATGGTGACTCAACATTTAACACTTTGAGGAACTGCCAGACTGTTTTCCAAAGTGACTGCACCATTTTACCTTCCTACCAGCAATGTATGAAAGTTCCAGTTTCTCCACATCCTCACCAGCACTTGTTATTATCTGTCTTTTTGACTATGACCATCTTGCTGTGAAGTGGTGTCTCATTGTGCCGACTTTTTTTTAAAATTAGTAAACTTCATTTTTTGTTAGAGCAAGTCTAGCTTTACGGAGAAAATAAGCAGATAGTACAGAGATTTTCCATGTGCCTCCACACTGATACACAGCTTACCCTATCATTAACATTTTACACCAGTATGGTACATTTGTTATAATTAATGAACCAATATTGTTACATTATTGTTAACTATAGTCTATGGTTTATTCATATGTCCTTAGTTTTTGCCTAAAGTCCTTTTTCTGTTCCAGGATCCCATCTAGGAATCCTGATGGATTCCTGATGGATCCACATTGTATTTAATTGACATTTAGCTCCTTAGGCTCCTCTTGGCTGTGACAGTTTCTCAGACTTTCCTTGTTTTTCGTTGACCTTGAGGATTTTGAGGAAGAGTAGTCAGGTACATTGTTGGATGCCCCTCTGTTGGAATTTGTCGAATTTTTCATTCTTTTTTATGATTAGGCTGCATTGACATTGATTTTTAGCATAAAAAAATGACAGCAATTTACTTGGAGCATAAAAAAATACATAATCAGAATTGGAAATCAGCAAAAGTATGGTAAATAGGAAATTCTTAGGAATTTAAAAGGTTCATTTGCCTCTGGAAAATGAGCAGAAATTTAACTCAAGATATATTTTCCTAGCAAGGGCTTGATCACATTGGAAGAGGATCAGATTAAGTAAGAGAATTAATTTTTGTGACTGTCATTAGACAGCATCTAATCTAAGGATAAAGCTGAAGGTATATTTTTCACTGCTTTAAATGTACCTGAGAATGTTGTTTTGCTTGTAATAAAACATAAAGGGAATAGAAATTCCAGTTGACTTTAAGAAGAATTCCACGGTTCAGAGGCAGCAAGGGTCCAACGTGCAGTGAGTATTTCAATCTACATCAGTTCCATTAATCCTTACAGATGCCTTGTGGAGGGGTCAGGAAACTGAGGCTCTGACAGGCTGTGTCTTTGTCTTTTGGCCTGACTCACACAGCTGTCAGTTGTTGAGCTGAGATTTGGACCCAGGGCTGTGGAAGTTTATACCCTGCTGTTTGCCAGGCCAGGCTCCAGAGTTTCCAGTGGTTTTAAATCAGGAATGTATCAAAGAACACAGGATTGAGTCCTTATCTTTCTGGATGTTTTTATTGCCTGCTGGAGGAGATAGCATCTCTCTGTGTCCAAAGCCCCACTGAAATGAGTCTGTCCAATGAACAGCATACTTGTCCCTGCTGACAAAAGAGAACTGGGCCAGCTCTGCCCAGGGCCCTCCACCATCTTGTCCATGGTGCAGTAACCCCACTGCCAAATGTGTCTCCTGAAAATGAAGTCTGAGAGTCATAAAGCAAGACAAGAGCCATGCGGGAGAACAACAGATTCAGCTAAGGTTTGTCAGTGGTTACATCATTTGGTGAACATAGCTCAAGGTACATAGCTCAGTATATATCTCAGTAAGTTCTTAAGTTTTATTGATAAGTGAGTGGCATAGAGGATTTGGCTTTAAATACTTATCTTGGAATAGGAGTGGGTGTGGTAATAATCTATGAATGAACTTGAAATGAAATAATAAAGTTGCACAGATACCTGTCTGAGGAAGGTTTGGAAAATTTCCTTAATTCATCCTTGTAAATGTCTCAAATTGGTTGATCACAGGATACAAGGCTTCTTTCTGCTCAGACTTTCTGTATGAGTCAAGATAGAGTGGACTATATTACAGTAACAAATCAACCCTGATATTTCCATTGGTTTCTTATTCACATAAATGTCAGTGAGCATTGGCTCTATTCCAGGGTAGCTGTTCTGCATACAGTGACTCAGAGTCAGGCTGCTGTGATTTTTGTGATTTTGCTGTTTTAACATGGGACTTCCAGATTGTCGCAGCAGAGAAAGGGGAGCTAGAGGATCACGTGGCTCTGAAATGCTTTGGAAGAGGGACACAAGTCACGTCTACTCACAGCCCATTGGCTGGAACTAACCACATGACCTGCTGGAAGTGAGGGGCAGCACATGGCTATTCAGTGAACAATACGTGTCTTTGCTTCACCACTTTAGAGTAAGAGAACAGGTTAGTTTGGGGTGGGGGTGGGGAAGAAACCTCCAATAAAGAGAGAGAAGTCTACTAAGATAGTGATAATTACCTGATAGTAATTTACGTATGGCTGATTCAGCGACTTGATACCATTTGTGGATATCAAGGCTACATCTTCCAAGGGGATAACAAAGTGTACTTCTTTCATATCATAATTCTTCAGGTGATGGCGCTGGTGATCGAAGCTTGTATTTACTGAGGTGTCCTAAGTGTTTTACATGAATTAAGTTAATTCAGATTGAGGACTGTGATTTCATCTCCATGGTAAATCCTCTCCAGTTTTATCAGCTTGCCTTGTTGGAAATGGTGCCTAGATTAGACCCATCACCATGCTAACAGTTCTCCTCTAGAAACCAGATTGTCACTGTACTGTCTTAAAAACAGCCTCCTTAGGTTGAAGGTGGCACTCTGGATGTTGTCTAACTAGCGTGGGTTACAGTGAGACCCAGTGTTTACTGTGATTTGGATTCATACTTGTACATGTGCAACTTAAGACTCTGCAAACCTCTTTAGCAGCTGTATCTAGAAATAAGGCTTGTGGTGAACTAAGACTTAAGACCATAGGATTTTTGTTTTTTTGGATATATAAATGTTTTTCTTCCAAAGTAATCCTCTTTGATTGTGTTTTTGTGATGCCATTTTTTTTTTCTTAACAACATACTGCCGGTAAATGCAGAACTCCTCTGTAGTTTGTCCTTATGATCTGCCCTTTCCCCATCCTCCATTGTGGCCTAAAATTCTACCATTAGAATTACAGGATATCAAGGACAGTAGCTGGGCCGCACAGACCGGAGCAGTCCTCTCTTGTTCTGTGTCTGAAAAAGGCTCTCTGTTGTTTGAGAACAACTCTCTTTACCACACCGAAGGAGCCCCCCCTCAGGTTCTTTATGTTGATGCCATATTCATTCATCAAATATTTACTGAACACAGTTTGGGCCAGGCACTGAGCTAGGCCCTACAGTCTCCGCCCTCATAGAAACAACAGTCTAGACCAAAGGTTGGCAAACTTTGTCTGTAAAGGACCAGATGATAAGTATTTTAGGCATTATGGGTCATATGGTCTCTGTCTCAACTACCGAACTCCGCTCTTGTAGCACAAAAGTACTGTAGACAATATGTAAGTGAATGAGCTTGGATGTGTTCCAATGAACTTTATTTGTGGGCACTAACATTTTGATTCCTTAATGTCACATGTCACAAACTATTATTCTTTTGTTTTTTTAAAAAACTGTTTAAAAATGTAAAAGCCATTCTTAGTTCATAGGTAGTATGCAAGCAGGCAGTGGGCCAGATTTAGCCTGAGGGCTGAGTTTGCTCATCCCTGGTGTAGAATCAGCTCTGTACGGTGTTTTTTTGTTTGTTTGTTTTTGTTTTTTTTAAAACAGAATCTCTAAAAAAGAATCCATATAAGTGGTTTGAGTTTAGTTGTAAAGCTCTGTATATTTTTCTTCTCACAAGTAGATAGTGAACTGCCTTAATGATTACTTAAATTATTCAAGTTCAGTGTTTAAAGATAATTAACTTCATCCAGGCCTTTATTTAATAAATATGCCTCCTATCAGTTATTGGGGAATGTCGTTTCTGCAGACTGAGATGATTTTTCCATCCCTTCCTCCCTTTCCTCCAAATATATTATGTGTATACCTTCATGTACACATATATGTACGTGTACACATAATATACAAGTGTGTACACAACTGTATTACTTTTGAGGACCACTAATGCTATGAAGATCATGAATCACCAATATTTAAAATAATAGCTAACATCTATTGGGTACTTACTATATGTCAGACCCTTTTCTAAGCCCTTTGCTGTTTATTTTAATTAATCCTTCCCCAAGCTCTATGAAGTTGGAATTATCATCATCATCATCTTCATTTTTTGACTGTGTAGACCAAGACTCAGAATGACTCACCCGAGGTGATATAGTTAATAGGAAGCAGAGTCTATATTCATTCTCAAGAATTCTGACTCCAGAGTCAGGGATTCTAATGATAAATTATGCCTTCCTTGGTACTGAAATACATGCGTGAAAGTAAACTGTGTTTTTAAACTACAATGGAAGAAAATAGAAGTGGTGAATAAAGATTAAAAAATTATTTGTTCTAAGAAGCAAGAATGTGATTGCAAAAGGAAACATTTAGGAAGCAAGTGTTCTAGTAGTTCTCACTGATTTAATTTTAACTTGTTTCTGTCCATGAATGAAGGTAATCAACTTAAGACTCTAACTTCAGGATAAGCAGTGTGCTGAGAACTTCCTCTTTCCTGAACTGAATTATCAGGGCAGGGCTGGATTTACAGTAGAATGGTGCATCATGTCCAGCTCAAAACTCATAGTACAGATACTTTATATTTGTATATAGCACTTATAAAATACTCTCTTGCTTGTGACACACTAGGTGGAAGCACTTTGTAACCTGCAAATTGTATTCCATAGGGATCATTGTTAGTCGTTCCAGTGGACTATTCCACTATAGATATAGCCTTAGCCCTACTTTCATTGCTCCTTAAGTTGGATCAGTAGAAAAGGTTAGATCTCAAGGGAACATAAACTGTGAAAGATTCTTAGTGGACCATTTAACATTTCCCTCATTTACTTGTGGACCCGTTTTATGTTGAACCAGGAGGAAAAGGACTACAAAATCCATTCTTGTCCTGGGAAGTTTCTGATAAGTAAGGCCTGACACATTTTATTTTCCCATTCAGATGCTGGCTGTAGAGGGAGAGAAGTGAGAAAGAGAAGGAAGAATTCTGAAAATCAAATTTTTACCTTGACACTGACTCACTCATCTAATCTTTTTTTAAAAAATTTCTTTAATTAATTAACTTATTTTTGGTTGCATTGGGTCTTCGTTGTGGTGCGCGGGCTTCTCATTGCGTTGGCTTCTCTTGTTGGGGAGCACGGGCTCTAGAGCGCAGGCTCAGTAGTTGTGACACGTGAGCTCGGTAGCTGTGGCTCGCGGGCTCTAGAGCACAGGCTCAGTAGTTGTGGCGCATGGGTTTAGTTGCTCTATGGCATGTGGGATCTTCCCAGACCAGGGCTCGAACCCATGTCCACTGCATTGGCAGGCGGATTCTTAACCACTGCACTACCAGGGAAGCTCCACTCATCTAATCTTATGGGCAAAGACCAGGAATTCAAAAGGTATGCAAACTTGTGCCACTCTGGGGCGAGTCTCTGGCTGTGGCACTGCAGTCATTTGGTGGTAGCACAGCAGTACTTTCAACCAGTTCATTGTGCGTGCAAATAACAGCTGATTTGAGATAAGAAAAGATCTTTGTATGCTTTTATGGCACAGTGATCATACCCTAATTAGATAATAATTCTCCTCTAAGTTTTTCTGTGGTCTAGCTTATTGCTAAATAAAAAGGGACATCAGGTGACAGGGTCTTTCTGAAAACAGTAAACTTTTATTTGCTTTATATAATTTATAATTAAATGGGCCATAAAGTTCTACGTCTGGCGACTTCGGATTATGGAATTTTTGTCCTGTAACAACTCAGGTTATGGCTACTTTTGCTTTCAGTGAGTCCTCATCTTTTAAGGAGCTCGAGATGTTGCGAAAGGGATTGCCTTTTTATTTTGACTCCCTTTCCCCTCTTTCCCCTCACCCTCCACGAGTCTGGGCCACTTTGGGGTAAGCCCTTGCCCATTTGTTCATGATTCCTACAATTACGGCTTCATGACTGAGAATGGAAGCAGCCAACAGCTGAAGAGGAAAAAAAATACATATGTTTCTTTTTCTCATGATCACAGTACTTTAATTTGAATTTAAGGTTACCTGATGAAATCAGCAGTGGCAGGTAGTAGAGCTTGTGCTTAACCACTGTTGGTTCATTTTTGTTCTGTGGAAGAAAGGCTGCGGGAGAATGGGGATGGCAGGGGATTGTAAGGATTGTGGTGAACTTGAACGTTTACCCTTTATCTAACGGCATGACTGTCACTGGCCTAGTCCAGTGTTACCATGTGGAAATGTGGGCTCAGTGTTGCCAGACATTCTGATCTGAAAAGGGAAAATAGGAATCTGGATTTTATGTTAACCTCCTCATTTTTATATATTTTCTCCAAAAGTTAATGAACACTCAGTGAGCCACAGAGGACACATGTCCAGGCAGGATTTGGCCCATGGTACCACTTTGTCCCTTTGGCAGCCGGAAGCTCTTGTAACTGCTTTTTCACTAAACTGAGATGGGTGCCCGGGCGTATGGAGGCCACAGAATGCAAGACCTGGCTTGGATTTCACCCTCTTCTTTCTTTTTTGTTTGGCTGATGAGGTGTGTTGTAAATTTTCTGCTCTTCTTAAGGAAAACCTTGTGCTATCCAGATTTTTCTCCTGGAGAAGGAGGACATGGGGTTGTTGAGCCCAGCTGGGGGGCTCCAGGAGCTGAGTGGGGCTGAGCAGAGGTGAGACAAGACTGGCTGCCCTGCAGGGTTTGAAACCAGGGTGCCATCTGAGAACTGAGACTCAAACGCATCTCTGCAGGATCTGGGTAGGTGAGCAGAGCATGGCATAGAAGTAGAGCTGCCAGGCCCAAGGATGGAAAGCGGGGCTTGAAAGGGTGGTGAGAGGTTCCCAGGGTGCTAAAGAATAGCCCAAGGGCTTGACTTAGCTGCGGGTGAGGAGGGAGTTGTTGAGCCAGCCAACCCGGTCTGGACGGTTGTTGATGATTGACCCAGAGAAGTAATCTAGGCTGAATTTCCTGAAGGCCCTGTATCTTCTTGTCTCCACGTACACCACTTTGGCGATAACTACATGTTCTTCAAGAGCAGGAACATTAGTCCTTTATTTATTATATGCACAGTTGATGTGATATGGCTTCAGCATTACGGCTTAGACAAGACAGGGTTGCTCTGCTTCCAGATTGAGGCCACAGCCTTTGGAATTTCTAGTCATATTCCCGTCATTTCCATGATTGTTATGCTGGATGCTCGTGGGTTGAGGAAGCTGATAGTTCAGACTCTTCTCTTTATTCTCGGAACTGATTGAGAAATTGACAGAGGCCTCTTTCTTACATAGAGTTCAAAATATCAACTTGATTCCTGGTGCAGCTGGATCAGGCTTGCAGGCTGGGCTGGTGGCCAGATGGTCTTCCTCATACCTTTCCTCCCATCGCAGGCAGACCTGCTGGACTTTTCCTTACCATGGGTTCTTTACCATGTGGAAGCAGAGGAGAGCTAGTGTCCTGAGGACAAGCTACTTCTATTAGGGAAGGGGCAAGCAATGGGAGGACAGTAACGTGGGACACTTTAGCCCCATTCACAATAGCAGTGTTTCTCAAAGTGTGGTCCTCAGTACCCAGCATCAGCATTCCCTAAAATTTGTTAGAAATGCAGATTTGTGGTCTCCAACCTAGACAAACTGAATCAGAGACTCCAAGTTTTAACTAGTTCTGTGTAGACTCTGTGTTTTAACTAGTTCTCCTTGTGATTCTGTTGCAGTTAAAGTTTGAGAATCATTGCCGTGGAGGAAGGAGGTTTAGTGGACCCAAGACACTTAACCCTCTCACGAGTGAGAAAAGTCATTCCCCTTCTTCGGAGGAGAGTAAGAAGGGAGTGCCGAGAAAGAGGCCAGAAGTGCTGCTTTAATAATAGGCCCTGGGCTTCCCTGGTGGCGCAGTGGTTGAGAGTCCGCCTGCCGATGCAGGGGATACGGGTTCATGACACGGTCCGGGAGGATCCCACATGCCGCGGAGCGGCTGGGCCCGTGAGCCATGGCCGCTGAGCCTGCGCGTCCGGAGCCTGTGCTCCACAACGGGAGAGGCCACAACAGTGAGAGGCCCGCGTACTGCAAAAAATAATAATAATAATAATAATAATAGGCCCTTATGGAAACAAAGATTCCATGAATGGGTTTCCCCAACAGATAATCCTGCCCTCTATAGGGGACTATATATATAGTCTGAGAAGGACCAGCAGATGCAAACATGAAGATTATCTTCAGATGCCCCTTTCTTATCTGTTAATCTTTCCTACCTTTTCTATAAAGAATAAAAGAGAGAAAAAGGAGTGATGAAGGACTAAATACAAGCAGAGAGAGGAAAAACACTAAAAGATATAAAAGCAAAGTAATAAATAGGTATTATATTGCTTCCAACATCATTCTTTACAGTTAATTCATCATTTATTTTGTATTTTATTCTTTTAGTTTTTAGTCTCTGATTTATTTTTCTAGCTGTGACCCCAATTACAGGCCATTTGACTGTGGTAGAATCATCTGTCATTGGCATGGACTCAACGGTGCTGTGCTGTTTGCTTCCTATTTGTATCTATTCATTTTCACGTTATTGAATCTTGTGTATCGTTCAGTGACATGATTCTTTATGTCCTTCATAGTCAGTTGAGACTATGGCAGTTGAGATTATTTAACTTGCGTTGTAACCTTGAGCAGAAAATTGTTTCACTCTCAGCAGTCTTCAAATCAGAATGGAGGCCCGCTCAGCCACGAAAATACTCAGTGATGACAAGGAGTGATCTCAACAATCCATATGGTTGGCATTTCATATTCGAAAGTGAAAAAAGAGATACATTTCCTAAATGCCTGTGCTTGGGAAAAATGTCTTTTTGCCTTAGCCAACCTTTCTAGAGCATTGGTATGAAATTCTGTACAACCTCAAAGAGAAATGGGTATATGGTTCCCTTTATTTTTTTCCCACAACACAACCACTTATAAACACACCCAATTCCATGCAGTCTAGAGGAGAAGCTGTTGTCCATTAAATATTGAATCTTTCCAGATACTGTTAAAGGAATGGAAATTGCTAAAGAATTTAAACTACCTTTGCTTATGAATATTTTGCTTGACTTTATCCAAAGATGGAATTATGGTGGTGTTAAAATCACGGTAACTGAATAGTTGCTTAATCCCAAGAACTGTGTTCAATCTGTCACAACAACCCTGTGGGTAGGTAGGTCATTCCCTTTGTACAAATGAGGAAATTGAGGTACAGAGAACTTAAGTGACTTGCCCCAGAATGCTCAAACACTCCCTCACTAAGAGGTAAAAGCAGAATCGAATCCAGGTTTGTTTCTATCAAAGCTATACCCTGAACCATCTTGTCTGCTAGATGGGCTACCTCCTGGGCTAACTCCCGATAAGAATTGTATTTTGGCCCTTAGTCAGAATAGCAGAGATCTCTGGTGTTTGGTGGGAGAAGTGGAGAATGCTTCAGCAATATTAGTCATTTGTTAGAGGACAGGATTCAGAAATTATTCATTTTGAGCCTATTCAGATTCCTGGGCCCTACCCTAAAACTTCAGAATGAGGATCCTTGGGGATGAGATCCACGAACCTGCATTTAATATAAGCTCCACAGGTTGTTCTTGTGACTACTGATGAGAACAACAGCACCTAATTTCTGGGTAGCATTTAATGTCTACTGCAGGGATCTCCAGGCCCCAGTATATTAGGTAGGGTTCAGACAAAGGCACTTCTGCTCACCATTACTGAATATTTTAGATTTTGTAATCTTTTTCTCTTTAAGCTGCTAAACCGAATATTTGACTTCCAATATGTGTGTACGTATATCCTGTTGGAGGGAACATTTATTTAAGGAGAATTGTAAAGCCAACATTGGCCTCTTCCCCCAAATATACTCTTCGTCTCTCTCTGCTTCTCCTAAATGATAACCGTTCTCTCTTGTGGGCAATCCAAGGCCAAGGTGATAAGAGCATCCTGTTTGGAATCAAACTGTCTAAGCTTGTATTATTATTATTATTATTTTTTTTTTTTTTGCGGTACGTGGGCCTCTCACTGTTGTGGCCTCTCCGGAGGCCACAGGCTCCGGACGTGCAAGCTCAGCGGCCATGGCTCACGGGCCCAGCTGCTCCGCGGCATGTGGGACACGAACCCGTGTCCCCTGCGTCGGCAGGCGGACTCTCAACCACTCTCAACCATTGTGCCACCAGGGAAGCCCCTGTATTAGTTTTTTATTGCTCCCATAACAGAATACCACACATTCAGCAGCTTAAACAACACAAATTTATTATCTTATAGTTCTGTAGATCAGGAGTCCAATATGGGTCTCATTGGGCTAAAATTAAAGTGTCACCAGGGCTGTGTTCCTCTCTGGAGGTCCTAGGGGAAAATCCTTTCCATGGCTCATTCAGTTTCTTGAGGTGGTGGGCCTGACAGCCCCGTTTTCTTTTTTTTAAATAAAGTTTTTTAAAATTTATTTTGTTTTTGGCTGTGTTGGGTCTTTGTTGCTGCGCGGGGGCTTTTCTCTGGTTGCGGCGAGTGGGAGCTACTCTTCGTTGCGGTGCGTGGGCTTCTCATTGCGGTGGCTTCTCTTGTTGCGGATCACGGGCTTCAGTAGTTGTGGCCCACGGGCTCTAGAGCGCGGGCTCAGTAGTTGTGGCGCATGGGCTTGGTTGCTCTGCGGCATGTGGGATCTTTCCCGACCAGGGCTCGAACCCGTGTTCCCTGCATTGGGAGGCGGATTCTTAACTACTGCTCCACCAGGGAAGCACCCCATTTTCTACTGAATGTAAACTGAAGGCCATTCCCAGCTTCTAGAAGCCACCTGCATTCCTTGGCTGTGATCTCTTTCCTCCATCTTCAAAACCAGCAACCACGCCTCGCCCGCTCCTCCTCTTTCTATTTCATCTCTCCTACCCAGCAGGGGAAAGTTCTCTGCTCTTCAGGACTCAGGTGATTAGATTGGGCCTATCTGGATAATCAGCCCTTTCCGAAGGCCCATTCAAACCCGTAGTCACATCTGCCGAGTCCCTTTTGCCATGTAAGGTAACAAGTTCACAGGTTCTGGGGATTAGGGCATGGGCCTCTTCTAGGGGAGGGGGAATTATCCTGCCTGTCACAGACACATTGTCTGCCTTGGTTGACAAATAAGACAGCAGTGGTTATCACTGCCAGTGGAGCTTCGGGAGTTCATGCTGATGTGTATGAGAAAATGTGACTGAACTGGCTCGTTTTCTCAATTGACATCATCTCAAGGCCAGATTCGTAAACAAGTAGTTTGGGAAAGGATGTTTCAGGACTTTAGTCCAGTCAAGCAGAGCTGCAGCATCACTTCTCTCTGTGTGTCACAAAGGAGGTAGTGCACAGAGTGCCTGCTTCTCTGGTGATTTAGATTCAGAAAAAAATGATGATGTGAAATAGGCACAGTCATTCAGCCAGGATATTGGCTTTCAGTTAGTCATTATGCCACATGTTCTCATGCTTCCACAGGTTTGTTGAAACCCTTCCAATTGCCTGATCTGCCCTTCTAGCCTTCTGCCCATTTATCTGTAATAGTACATATTTATGACAAATTTTGATACCTACTCATTCTAGGAAACACTTTCCAAGGTGCTAAAAAGTATGGCATCTACTCATTTTTCCCAGTTGCTGAATTCAAATGATAAAAAGAATCCATGTTATCTCCCAGTCTTTCAGAGGCTCTTTTTGAGTCCTTCTCTGTGATGTCTTCCCCCATAAGTCTTTACAGCATTGAAAAATTCCCCGTTACATCTTGGGCCTAGTTGGTACTCAAAACTACTAATTGAATTGATTCAAAGTGCAAAACTTAAATGATCGTGATTATGTTATCTATACACCCCAATTCTGCAAAATATGTGTACTTAATGTTTCCTTACAATGTTGTTAAGAAAAAGAACATTGCTAGGAATGTCCTGTGTAAGTGAGGAAAACTGGTATTGTTAGAGATGAAGTTTCCAATTCTCTTTTACTGAATATATTAATTCATATTCTGTCAGATTACCTAGCAGTATATTGGGGGCAAGGGGACTTTTTTGGGGTCTGTTTTTGAATATTCAATTGATGTATAGTATACATGCAGAAATATATACATATGGTAAGTGCATAACTTGATGAATTTTCACAAAATGATGCTCCCACGAAATCAGCATCTCTATCAAGAAACCAGAATTATTACCAGCACCCCAGAAACCTTCTTGCTTCCTTCCGGTGGTTACTACTCTCAAGGGTAATCACTAACCTGATGTTTTAGAAGTTTGAGAAATGGACTATTTTTAAGATACAGAAAAAATCTTATAATTATTGTGAAAATACTTCTTTTGAACAAATTCCTAAACAAGGGTATGTGGGTTTACAGAGATTTGAAAAATCTCTCCTGCCCTGAAGGTGCCTTTAAACACGGAACAGTAAATTCTTTTCTAAATATTCTTGCTTTATCAAATAGTTTGAGTTACAAAAGCAACTTTGAGTCAGATTATTTCTCAATATTTTTTGATATTAATATAAATTAATATAAAACAAATATATATATTTATTTATATAAATTTTATAATATAAAATTAATAATATTAATATATTCTCAACTTTGAGTCAGATTATTTCTCAATACTTATTTTTGAGTATTCGTAAGGGTTCAAACAATCCTCTTGCCTTGAATACTCACAAGTTGTTAAAACTGCACCAGGTACTTGGCAGTGATGTGACACCACATCCGTTTCTACATAGTTTTTATTGAGAACAAATTAGTATATTTTCTTTCGAATTTTGGTTGAGGTTCATAGTAGGTACTCAAGAAGAAAACTATTGTCAGCAAAGGTGGCAGCCACCATACCACATATTTTTAACTGTCTGCCACAACACTTCCTAGCTGAGTGGAAGTGAAATTGCTTGAAGCAAAATAAAGTGGATAAAATGTTAAGAGAAGCTGGATTCAGGGCTGTCTTTCCCTCATTCCCCATTCATTTTCTGTGTTCAAGGATATTGAAACATAATTTCTAAATATAAAATACTGGAAACCACTTTACCTACCAACATGAGTGCTTAAATGAATCATGGTATAGTTATAACGTGGACCATTATGAAAAACAAAAGGCATGTTTCCAAAGAAAATGCTTAATGATATGAGAAATTTCTTAGTAGAGTTAACTAAAACTATATATTGAAAACTACCAACTTTGTAAAAAAAAAAGAAAAAGTGTATTCATGCACATGTGTGTAGAAGAAAGACTGGAAATTCATAACCTGTTGGCCCTAGTTGTTTTTGAATAATGTGCTTGAGTGCAACTTAAATTTTTTATTTTCCAAATATTTTCATTTTATATATTTATATATTTTCATTATATATATATATATATATATATAAAACTTTTCAAAAATCAGAAAATAACCACACAGTATCCATTTTTTTGAAAAAAGGATGCATTGGGCAGATAATTAACTTTTCCTGGGCAGTGAAGTCTTTGGGGGAAATCAGAAATGGCAGATACATTGGTTAGCCAGGAAGTTAGCAGAACTCCACACCACAGCCGCACGGTCACAAACATCCATCAATGAATGGTCATCCTTGAAATAATGGAATTTTCAATGCAAGAAACATTAATGTTCGCTTCATCCAATTTTCTATGTAAGAAGCCCCAAAACAACACCATCTGCCCAAAATGTACTCTGAGCCTGTATTCAGCAGGCCCAGTGAAGAGAACCTCTTCACTGTTCCAGAGGTAGCCTAGGTTGGCTCTGGACCACTTGGACAGAATATTTTTCCTTATGTTGATGTGGAATTTGTCTCTGGGTATTTCTGCTTAATGGACCTAGTTCTACCATCCTGTGGCCATACAGAGCAAGAGAAAGCCTTCTTTAACACAGGTGCCTTTTAACTATTTAAATACATGTATGTGTACTTTTAACAATCATTGAGGTGTAAGTTAGGTATAATAGGCTGTACCATTTAAAGTGGACATTGGTGTGTTTTGACAGAGTATACACCCATAAAATCATCGCCACAATCAAGATGCAGAACACTTTCATCACGCCTTAAAGTTTCCTCCTGTTCCTTTGCAGTGCATCTCTCCTTCTGCCTCTATTCCAGGCAACCATTGATCTACCTTCTGTTACCATTGATTAGCTTGCATTTTCTAGAATTTCATATAAATGGAACCACACAGTAGGTACTTTCTTTTTAAAATTGGCTTGTAACATAACAAACCCTTAACTTTTTCTTTCACTTTATGAAGTATTTTTGTAAAAGCCATTCTTTACTTTTATGGAGCCGTCGTAAAAGGTGTTTCAGACTTCCTCTTCAGAGAACTCACCATTCCGTGAAAATGTATTATAGAGTTAATAAGTGAACCTTCCCTCACTTAAAAAGTAGAATTGGACTATAACCCTTGAGGGCACTTTCCAGCTTTAACACTGTTTAATTCTATGTAATGTTTCTAGTTACTAATCAAAGCTAATTTTGTGCATTTGATTGAAACGAGTCCAGGGACTATTTTTTTAAAAACTCAGTAGGGTGTAGGGTTTTTCTTGTTGTTTTTTAAAGTTTAACACAGTTTCCTAATCATTTTAGGAATCTCAATGTATACGTAATTGCTTAATGATTTTTCACATGGTGAAAAAGAAATTGCCATTTCAAAATTAAAGTGACAGGAATATTTATAAAATTCATATAAGACCTTATAGGGCAGGCAGTCCCATGTCATAGGAAGAAGACCCGTTTGAGTGGAACTAAAGGGTGAATATCCTGTTTTATATATATTTATATATATGGTGAATATCCTGGTGTGTTTAAGCACTACAGTCATAATCAAACAGATAAGGTGATGACATCCACATTTTTGCCTTTTTTTTTTTTTTGTAGTTCCAAGCCACACCCATTGCAGATTGGCCTTTCTACTTGAGACCAAGTTCTTTTGAGATTAAAATCTGTAGAAGTAGGCAGAACGCTAAGTCTGGAGTTAGTTGCTTGTTTTCTTTGGTCAGATGCTGACTTTGGCAGAAGATTATTTGAAAATAGACACAGTTTAAAAAAACTGAATTTTGAATCTTCTGAATTGTTCTCTTGGACCTCCAAATCTCAGGTGATAACACCAACAGAAACAGGCATGCAGAATTTTCCCTTATGTTAATAGCAATAATACAGCCTCAGATTCTAGAGCTGCCTTTTTATATGATTGTTAAATTGAGATAAACCCCCTCATGTTTTGGGGGTTTTTTTGTTTTGTTTTAGTGCATTCTTGCTTTGGGGGTCTAGGTAGCTTTGCATAATCAATGCAAATAGTGACCATGGTGTGAGGGTCACATAATTTCTTATTCTCTTAATTTTTCTGTCTTAAAAATTCTTTCTTTCTTTCTCTCTTTTTTTTTTTTTTTTTTTTTTGCGGTACGCGGGCCTCTCACTGTTGTGGCCTCTCCCGTTGTGGAGCACAGGCTCCGGACACGCAGGCTCAGCGGCCATGGCTCACGGGCCCAAGCTGCTCCGTGGCATGTGGGATCTTCCCGGACCGGGGCACGAACCCATGTCCCCTGCATCGGCAGGCGGACTCTCAACCACTGAGCCACCAGGGAAGCCCCAAAATTATTTATTTCTTAAACAATACTTGTTAGGTAAGAAAGAACTGTTTTGGTTTATTCAGGGTTGGATAAAAAAAATAAATTCCTAATTTTTGTTTAGCCTCAATTTTCCCTTTAGAAAGATATATACAATTTTAAGAAAACGCTAAAGTGACTGAATATACTTTTGGTGTCATCTATAATGTATATGTATTATTGCTTCGAAGATTCTTTCAATTTGATGAAACAGCACTTCCTGTCCATAGTTTAGTCATGGAGAAGCAGAACTCCTCTTTTTTCTAAAGAGATTCCACAGATACATAAAACAAATGTTAATAGAGGATATTGTCGGTGCTAAGGCTATGGCACGATTATATCCAACCATCTGGAGTCTGTAGAAAACATCTTAATTGAAATACATTCTTTATCATTATTTTTGCTCGTCTATATTTTCAAGTCTTGGAGATAGCACTCCTGCTTCAAAGCTTTTTTCACTATTTCATTGAATTTGGGAAGAGGCTGCAGGCTTTCAGAAAGAGCTTCCTATAAACTGTGTTCAAATAAGCAAGTTCCCTTTCACAGTGAGCCTTTGTAATTGTTTCTGAAGTTGGCTGAAGAACCACGTATCTTCACCCTACACAGTCCTGGCATCTGTAGCTGCCTTACTTTAGCTCTTTTCTCAGTAAAGCAGAAAATGAACAGTTCCCAGCCCATGTAAAGCTGAGAAGCTCTTGAATGATACATGTCGAGGAAACCTGGATACTGATACCGCTCGCAATTTGCATAGGTCTTACTGCCAAAGAATGTAAGACTCTTGAGTTTTCTTGAGAGAGGCCAGCTTTTAAAAAGTTAAGTATGTTTCCTTTGTGCAATGACCTGAGCTCTCAAACCTAAGTAGAAAGTTAAGACTTATCTGCTCAGCTTTGTGGAGCAGTCAACCGTTTAAATTTATTCCTGGGCATAATAGAATAGAGTTACCTTGGCTCTTCTTAGAGAAACAAACACATCATGACCAATTAACTCTGGAAAGTGAGTGCCATGGACAAATTCCACATAATTCTTAAAATAACAAAAAACCCCACCAACCCTTTATGGTTTTCTTAGGAGCCAGAATTCCCGTTCCTGTATTATGCCCGGAGTCCAACAAAGGCTGTGCTCTTCTGCCAGTCCTTTCATAATGAACCAGCCAAATGCTCAATTGTGTTCTTACAGAGGAGGGGGATAACATTCCTTTATGATCCCCAGTTTAGATCAGCTTACCACCCAAAGCATGATATTTGATTACCCTTATTATGTTACTTTGCTTAGCTACAAATGTTGCTAATGGCGTGGCCTTATCTAGCCGTTTAAAAGTCCATGTTCATGCTGACTTACGGTCAATGTTGTAAAAGGCCCTATTGCTAAGGACCCCAGTAATACGAGCCTGTGGAAAGGGAGCAGCTCTTGGGGTTAGGTATGCACTGCAGGCGCATACATCTTGAACTCCTGAATACGTTCTACTGAGTACCTGATGCCTGTTTTTTCTTCTAAGTGCTGATTTTAATCTCCAACGCTTCGTGTGCCTGGACCTGAATTGCTTTGAGAATTATAAACGTTTACTGGCCTTTTCTGACTACATCCTCTTTTAGCGTTGAGGTTTTTAGGGTTCCTTCTTTCTCTTTCCTTCCAAAAGTTTCCGACCCCGTTCTCAGTCTTGCAGGATAGGAGAGAGGCTGTCATTAACGAGTAATAGAAAATTATCCCTTTACCTACTCCAGCAGAGGTGGGAAGTTGAGCTCTTTCTCCTTGGAGTAGTGCCTTTAGGCTTTTTTCTATTTCTTTAAATTTTTATTTTATATTGGACTATAGTTGATTTATGATGTTATGTTAGTTTCAGGTGAACATAGGCTTTTTTCATTGTTCTCCTCCCACCGGTAAATAAGCTTTGTGTGTTTTGTATAACAACACTTTCAAGGTATATATTTTTAATTTATTATTCTAGTCAAGTGCTACTTCATGTATATGTTATATACACTAGAGCCTATATAAAAATAAATTTGAAAGAATAAGGTGATTTTTAAAAAATGTATTGTTAATTAGAAGGATTTTATGATACCCTTAACTAATATCTCATGATACAAGAGGCAGTGTGGTTTATTGAAAGGAACATGGGCCTGGAACTCAGGCACACTGAAAATAGTACCAGCTTTGACACTTAGCAGCGGATGACCTAGGTCATGTAGATTCACCTCTCTATTTCCTTATATGTAAAATGGGAATAAAATAATATGAGGAAGCAGATAATACTATTATAGTGTGTGTGTGTGTGTATGTATGTATGTATATATGTATATATGATCATTGTAATAATATTTTCTGTTCTGCTTAACTCACTGGATTGATGTGAGAATCGAATGTCATAATATATGTGAAAGCGCTTTGTAAGTTAGAAAGCACTTATGTGTTAAGACTTAGTGCTCTTGCATATGACACATGTTCTTTATATCGTGGTGGTCTTCTTTAGTCTTTGGTTTTAGGCCACTGAAGAATCAGTTTTGTACTTATTTTTTCTGTCACAAAGCTTAGATCATTATTAGCTAAGAATAAAATCTCTAGGGAATTTGCCTGGGACACATACTAACTGAATAAACAGACTTACAGGAAAAACCCATCACATTAAAACACACAAACAAAAAATATGGGATCAGCCAATTAAATTAAGATACTGAAATTAATTTAATTAAAATTTTCTAAGATTGCAGAAGTTGGGTAGGGTCAGACTAACTTTGTAAGCAGAAGGATTAAATTCCCTTGGGGCAGGTCCAGAGTACCTTCCTAGAGTAGTGGAAACATGGACCTTGACACCGCTGTTTGAATTATATGACTCTAGTGCTCACCAGCTGAGTGGTATTGAGCAAGTTACTTAACCTTAGAGAGCTTGAGTTTCTTTATCAATAAAAGTAGATGTAACCATTACTTTTGTGGGTTGTTTTAAGGCTTAGAGATAATTTATATCAAGTGCTTGGCAGTAGATTCTCTTCATGTGTGCATAGTATCAACTGTAAAAAAAGAAAAAGAATTGCCCTATTCCATGTTTGTGCATTCCTGTGTCCAGGCAGGTCTGTTGTTATAAACCCCATTCATCATTTAGCCTTTCATTCCAGATGCTCTTTATTTAAGCTTAAGAACAAATCCTGGCACTCTTAAGCTTTTCCTCTGTATTCCCAAATTGAAATGTTAACTTAGGGGAGTTGCTACATAATCTGCTATAAAAACAGGCTTTCCGCTATATTTTCTTAAGACCAAATGAAGAGGATGATTAAGTAAAATGCTCTATGGAAAGAAGGCCCAACCGTACATATGGTTGTGGGATGTTCCCTAATATTATTCTGTTTAAATTTTCTTTCATAGTTTTAATAATAAAATAATGAAACATGCAGAAGAAGAGTGAGAATAATATACACTCATTTAAGAAATGTCAGCAATTTGCCATTTATTTTATGCATCAGCTCTTTATTTTCTGTAAGAAATAAAACATTAATGATATGATTGAAGGCCCTCTCCCATTTTAATCCCTTTCCTCGCCTGAAATTGGCATGTGTTAATTATTCTTTCCACCCATCTTACTATATTTTTCCATTAACACTGTCCATTAAAAGTACTATTTTAAATACTTTAAAAATTTTACAAATATCTGCTATATACCTTTCTCATTTAACATATAGGCCCAACATCTTTTCATATTAATACAGATATCTACTTCATTTTAACTGTTATGGAGTATTTCACTAAATGAATATTCTATAATTATCTAGCCTTCTGATGATGGACATTCACGTTGTTTCCAATTATTTTGGATACTATAAACAGTACTGTGCTTTTACCTGTACTTTGGTTTATTTGTACAAGAGTTCCTCTAGGATGAATTACTAGAAGTGAAATTCTGGGTCATAGAGTATGCATACCTTCACCTCTTTCCGATATACCACTTTGGAGAACAATGTAGCAACAATAGCTTCTGATCTCTTATATCCTCTCTAGCACGTGGTGTTTCCATCAGTTTCATTTTTGGCAACCCGATGGGTTTAGGATGTTAGGTCATTGTTTTCATTTGCCTTTCTCATTTTATGTAGCTATTAAAATAATGTTTAAGATCTATGGCATAACTCCATTAAAAAATCATACATGTATCTAGGTACATATATATAAATGAATACTTGTAAATTAAAATAGTCCGGAAGGATACCTCCCAAGTACTGCAGTTGCTTTAGATTTTTCTACTGAACGTGAAATATTTTCTAATTTATAAACATAAAATGTACAGTTTAAACTTTTGCTTCTGGCCGAGATGGAGTACCAGAGACTGAATTTACCCTCCTGACTGAAACAATGGAAAAAAAAAAGAAAAAGACAAAATGGACAAAATATATGAAAAATATTTTTTTAAATACTGGAAATCAGGCAGAAAAGGACAGTGATCTTGGAGAGGTGGGAAATAAAGAGGATGAACCCTACAATTGCCACATGTACAGTCTCAAGAGAGTTTTCAGGTTGCAAGTCAAGGAGGGGATAAGTATTGAAGGTCTTCAGAGCTGAGAAGGTGGGGAGCAAAGGCAGCTGGAGTTCACAGTACAAACTACTGGAGAAAAGAGAACTACACAGAA
This sequence comes from Stenella coeruleoalba, assembly GCF_951394435.1. NCBI lineage: Eukaryota > Metazoa > Chordata > Mammalia > Artiodactyla > Delphinidae > Stenella > Stenella coeruleoalba. The sequence continues at coordinate 24,895,963 of NC_137150.1, read as the reverse complement.
AGGACTCCACAGATCTGCAGAGCGTCCCCCTCAAGTAGTCACCAGGTTCTGACGAGTGGTGTGAGGAAAGTAACGTGGAGACCTGGGAAAGAACCACCTGAAAGGATTAATAAGAAAAATAGTAGGCGCTCAAACCGAGCCAGGAATAGTGCCTGTTCCCATCAGCCAGACTGAAAAACAAGTAGTAATTTACAGGGAATCGGGTAGAATACTCAGAAGCATCTTACCTCAATATCAATAGTGGGGAATAATTAGCCCTTAGAGCATGGTTTCTCCACCTCAGCACTACAGAAATTTTGGACTGAATAACTCTTTGTTACAAGGGAATCCCCTGTGCCTTGTAGGGTAGTTAGCAGCCTCTCTGGCCTCAATACACTAGATGCCCGTAACACGTTTTCACTCATGAAATGTCTCTAGACATTGCCAGGTGTCCTCTGAGGAGCATAATCATCTCCTGCTGAGAACCACAGCCCAAGACTAAACTCTGCTCTGTCCTGCCTAACAGAGCTTAAATATAAGACCCCAAAGGATCAAACTCTTTCCAAGGAATTTTACTGCATCTGAAAACAAAGATCAAGAGTAGTTATAGGGCTTTTTTTTTGCAGAAATAGAAAAAAAAAATCAAAAATTCAAACGGGATCTCGATGGATACTAAGTAGCCAAAACAATATTGAAAAAGAAGGACAACATGGGAAGCCTCACACTTCCTTATTTCCAGACTTACTACAAAACAACAGTAATCAAGATGGTATTATACTGGAATATAGACCAATGGAACAGAATAGACAGCCCAGAAATTCACCCTTGTGTATATGGCCAAGTGATTTTTTTTTTTTTTTTTTTGCGGTACGCGGGCCTCTCACTGTTATGGCCTCTCCTGTTGGTGGAGCACAGGCTCCGGACGCGCAGGCTCAGCGGCTATGGCTCACGGACCCAGCCGCTCCGCGGCATGTGGGATCTTCCCGGACCGGGGCACGCACCCGTGTCCCCTGCATCGGCAGGCGGACTCTCAACCACTGCGCCACCAGGAAGCCCTCTATTTGTGTCTTTTACATCCCTCTCAACTGGTACGTAAGCTCCTGGAGTGCCCAGGTCAGGGATTCAAAGTCTTGATGCTCTTCCCAGTGCTTAGCTTTGGGTGGAGTGCATAGCTGGTCCTCAGTAAATATTGGCTGAATGAATAAATGAATGAATTTAAACTTTTCGAGTACAGAGAATTCATCTAATATTTCTTTTATATCTCCTATGATGCTTGACATAGTGTTGAACACTGAGCAATCCCAAACGATTTACTTAATTTAATTGAATTGAGAGTCATAGTATGTTAACTCTTTCTACATGTATTTCCAGTGCCCAAAGAAGCCTAGAAAAGCCATATCTGCTACGGACTGCTCATTGAAAATGACTTAAGGCAGCGGTCCCCAACCTTTTTGGCACCAGGGACCGGTTTTGTGGAAGACAATTTTTCCACGGCCGGGGTGGGGGTGGGGGGGTTGGTTCAGGCGGTAACGCGAGCGATGGGGAACGGCAGGTGAGGCTTCACTCGCTCGCCCGCAGCTCACCTCCTGCTGTGAGGCCGGGGTCCTAACAGGCTGCGGACTGGTACCGGTCCGTGGGCCTGGGGGTTGGGGACCCCTGATTTAAGGTATTGCTTTTAATCAGCTGGGAGAGTTTTATAGAATAAGGAAGGAAGGTAAAATGAGTGTGATTGCATACATGGTGCAGTCATTTCAGAAAAAGACCCGGCCAATACTATTTGTAATGGCAATTATTCAAGAGGATGTAAGCAGACAGTGGGTAGATGAATCCAGTTCACTTCTCTGAGGCTAAAGGAGAAAAACTGCACTGAGCAGATGATTCCCCTGAGTTTATTTTGGTAGGATTTTCTTTTTTTTAATTGAGAGAATTTTTTTTTTTTTTTTTGGCTGCATTGGGTCTTCGTTGCTGCGCGCGGCCTTTCTCTAGTTGCGGTGAGTGGGGGCTTCTCTTCGTTGCGTGCATGGGCTTCTCATTGCGGTGCCTTCTCTTGTTGCAGAGCACGGGCTCTAGGCGCACAGGCTTCAGTAGGTATGGCACGGAGGCTCAGTAGTTGTGGCTCGTGGGCTCTAGAGTGCAGGCTCAGTAGTTGTGGCGCACGGCTTAGTTGCTCCGTGGCATGTGGGATCTTTCCAGACCAGGGCTCGAACCTGTGTCCCCTGCATTGGCAGGTGGATTCTTAACCACTGCACCACCAGGGAAGTCCTATTTTGGTAGGATTTTAATGATTTTCTGCACTTACATTCATACAGCAAATTTTCATTGAGCACCAACTATGGGTAAGTGATGTGTTGGACAGTCAGTATTCAGGGTTGATCTGATAAAAGTTGTTTCTTACATCCCTAAATGCATAGTCCTTGATGGAGGTAGGATGGATAGAAAATACAGCGTGCAAAATGGCATTAACCAGAGTGTTGGATGACTTTCTTTGGCATTACTGAGTGATAGCTGCTCAGTGAGGAAGACTCCGCAGGGGAATGGTTACTAGGGATTTGCAGGTTGAGGAAAGGAAGAAGGGAATTCTAGGGAAAGGGCATGTGTAGAGGGTTGGTATTAAGGAAGAACTAATATGTACACGATCTGCTGGTGTGCTCAGTATGTTTGGGGCATGTGGTGTGGGCAGGTGTAACATCTGATGATACAGGTTTGGCTGGTTGTAGGGGCATTCCATTAGATACCAGTTTGGATTCATTCTTGTAGTATTAACACATCAAGGTTTATCCCCTCCATTTTTCAAAATTCTTTTAAATTGTCATGTAGGAATGGTTAAATGTGAAACTTCACTTTTTTTTCTTCCTTTTCTTCCTTTCTTGTCTGTTATAAAAGTAATATTTGGTCATTGTGGAAAATATGCAACTATATAGAAAAAATTAAATCATCCATAATCTCACCACCATCACCCCCAAAATAGTTCCTGTTACTACTTTGATGTACAATATCTCCTATTCATTTTTTAAAATATACTTTCCCTCTTTTTTTAAGATTGTCTTGTTTTTTACTTGTGAATGAATTCCTTCTTTTTATCTTTGAACATTTCAGACTTATTTATTTTAAAGTCCTTTTTAATGATTCCCAGTGTGGAAGTCTCTTCCTGACTTCTGTGGTGATGGGTTCTTATATGGTTTGTAATTTTTGTCTGTGAGCTCATCTTCAGAGCATTTTCTTCAGTTGGAGTTCACTGTATACTCTAGATGGTGGAGGTCTTCCTATGGGACAGTTTTGTTTCTGCCTCTGCCAGATCCATGTGGTTTCATTGGTTTCTTGGGTTCTTATAGTGGGATGGTGTGAATTCAGCCCTATGCTCGCTCCCAGGTCAGATTGGGGGTTCTGACTTCTCATGGGTGCCTTTTTCCTACTCATAGTCCATGGTGAGCATCCCGTTTTACAGAGAGGATTGCTCCTTCCTAGTTTCTGGCTTTGGGTTCCACTTCCAGCTTTCTGCTGTGTTCATGCCCTGAGGTTTCAACTCCTATCCCTTGAGATGTGAACGTGGACCTGCTCTTGCTTGATTTCCCACTTCATTTCTGGCATCAGGAGATTTCTTTGGCTTGCTCAGGCTCAGATGCCTATTGTCAAAATTTAAAGGTTTATATTTTATCCAACAATCCTATGTATTTGAAGCAGAGTCGGGGGAACTTACCTTATTGCCTACATCATCTGGTCTATCCACTCTTTTTTCTTTGCATAGATACATGCTTTAAACAAAGTTGGGAATGCATTACACATATTGATATTCTCCTTTTTTTAAACCTGATGACATATTATTAATTTTTTCTCATACTCATTGAGAACATGATTTTTAATGACTGCCTAACATTCCTTTTTATAAGTATACTATATTTTATTAAATCCTCTATGTTTAGAAATTTAGGTTGTTTTAGTTTTTCCATTATTGTGATAATGATGAAGTGAACATATTTATACCATTATCTCTTTGCTCATTTCAGATTGTTCTGTAGAACAATTCCTAAAAGTGGAATTCTTTTATCAACATTTTTGAGACTTTTAATTCTGTTGTTGTTAAGTTGTCCTAGAGAAAACTTGTTTCAATTTGCACCCCACCAGTGTGGTGTCTTAGTTTGCACCCCATACAGTGGGTCTTTATGTTTCCTGGAACCATTGCTCCAACTGATTCTTATACTTTTTAAAATATGGCTGCTAATTTTCTGAGCAAAACAATGAAATTTCATTGTTTCAGCTTAATTTTCATTTGGCTTAATGGCCATTTAAAAAAGATATTTTCAGTAGGTCAGTGATTTTTCAGTTAAAAAAAATTTCTTAAACAGTCATATGGAGCTTATGTTACTATTAACTTGTCCTCTTTTGTTACTTGCTATTCCCCTACTGTCTTCTAAGGAAGTTGGATCCTTAGGTGGAAGTTGTGTTGGGTGGTGGGTGAAAGGATACAAATTGTAGAATCTGAGGCAAGAGTTGAATTGCTCAGTGTAAGAAAAGTGATTGGGATGGTTGAGGGCAGGAGGCTGAAGCCCAGAGAGGGGACAGAAGGAGAGAAAAGAGGCTCTATCCCAGAAGGAGAGAAAGGAGGCTCTCTCAGAGAGGAGATTTGGGGAAAGATGAAGTACTTAAAGGAAAACTTGCAGAGTTTTGCCCAATGGTGTGCAATGTAAATTTTCTTCTCTACCTCTCCGTAAAGTCTTAAGTAAAATATTTCTTATTAAATGCATTGTTAGATTGGCTTCACTTGAGGGGAATATGTTGAAGCTGATGGGCATAGGGTAAGAGCCAAAGACTGGATGGGGAGAGTCAGGGAGAGCAGAAATGAACCTCCTGAAGTAGCCCTAACAAGACACCAGGTTGCTGGACTAAGGCAGTGACAAGTAAAGACGGAGAGGAGGGGAATATTCCAGAATTTGGTGGTAGGATTTGGTGGTAAGTTATGGGTTTTGGAAGGGAGAAAGTAATAGAGTCAAGATGACTTTGAGGCTTACAGCTGGGGAGACTACAGTTATAGGAGATGTTCTAAGTGACTGGGACTGACCTTGGGAGGAAAGGTCACTGTTTCTGGCTTGTCACTGGGACGGCGCTTTTGAATGTATGATATAAACCTGGAAGAGGAAGCCTCTCGCTCACTGATGACAAAAGGGATCTTCTCATTGTTTTATTCTCATATATTCTCTGAGGTCCTGGTATAACTCAGAGAATAGAGAGGGATCTATAAAACATTGGTGTTGGTCTTCTCAAGTGATACTGGGTAGGCCTTAGAGCTAATGTTGATTTAATTTAGGAAAAGAAGGAGTATAATCTGAGGGTTGTAGAAAATATTATACCATTACAACTTATTAATTTTATTCAAATTCTTATATCCTTATTTGCTTTTGACTAATTAAACTGTCAGTACTTAACATCTTCTATAGTAGTAGTGCTCTTGTTAATTTCTTTATTTCTAAACTTGTACAACCCATGGCATATAAACATTAATGCCTGTGTATCTTAATTTTGACTGTATTTTTCTTTAGTGGTTTTTCCTTTGAATTCTCTTTTGATGTAAGCCCTCTCATCCAGCATTGTCGATGACTTGTTCTGGAATTCTGAGCACATCATTTTACCCCTCAGTCTAGGTGCCAGGTCTCTTGTCTCTGGAGAGAGGAGTGTGGCCTGGATTTTGAAAGTGTTATAAATCATTAAAATTGATTGTGTCTCGATTCCTTTATTGGGGTACCTATGTCTAAGAATGAGGTAATCAATGTGGATCTGCTTTGGAAAGTATAAGATGCTTGGCAAATATATAGTGCTGCTATTAATTTTTGTAATGCCAAGATTCTGGTGAGGGAAAATTTCCAGAGTTTGTAGTGGGTACTGCTTTCTTCCCTTCCCTGATAACAAAGGTACCTCATAGTTCTTGGGCAAATATCTAGTTGTACTTTGAGGGTGTCCAGCTCTTGGGAGTAGGAAAAAAACTCTAACCTGTTATGTTTGGCTGGTAGAACCCTTCATTGGCAGCAGGCAGGCTGTTAAAAGAATGATAAAACTGTAGATTTGTTATCTAGTGGTACTTTTAAAGAAAACTGTGTTAATAATTTGATAGTTGTTCTTTGTTATATGGTATCCTTTGCAATTGTTTGAAAATATTTTTCAGTACTAATGATTTTTATCCATAATTTATAGAAACTTAGGATTTAGGAAAGATTTCTGTGGATCCTTGAAAACACCCACATATAATGATAATTCCTTCTTTTGCTTGTTTTCTTAATAAAGAAATGTCAGAGTTGGATTCTGCAGGTTGTAATATAAAGTACCTCAGAGATTCAACTCCTGAAAATACTGGTTTAATTTTTCTGCATAAAACATGAAGACTTTAAGTGTGTTCAAAGCACAACCAGTGTGTGCTTTGGAGGTTAAAGTTCAAACACTGACATGGAAACACCTGGTAGGACTCCACTGCTTACTTGGACACGTTGGACCAGAATCTCTGTGTCGCTGTGAATCATTTACATAGACATTCTTGGCTAGAATCGGAGAGAAAGGGGGTTATAAACTAGGAGGTAATGCCCGGTTTATTCCAGAGCACTTAGAAATGACTCATGGCTTCCTGTTCCCTGACAGCACTTTGGTGTTGGTATTGAGTCATTCATTCTGAATAAGATATTTGGCAATATAGGCAGTAACAATCTAGGCAATTATCTCCCTGGTGTATACTTTCCTGTGACCAAATAATACATAGAAAAAAGGAGCAAAGTACTTTTCCAGAGACAAAAAAAATGTGTTGTGAAATAATTCATATCACTTTCCCAAAGCTCATTCAAACTCTTCCGTCCATTGCCTGAGTTTCTATAAGACATCACACTGTGTCCACACTACATCCTAACAGTTTATACTGACAAGAAGGGTTCTAGGGCAGCTTCTAACAGGAAAAGGCCACAGGGTGTATAACTTGAGATATAGGGATGAAAGGGGATGGATGGGCACCACCACTGAGAAGGCAATGTATAATTAAGGACCTGGACTTGGCAGACTCCCTGAGTTTGGATCCCAGCTCTGCCACTTATTGTGAAGCTTTTGGCCTCAATTGCTTTAACTGTAAAATGGGAATTGTATTATTACCAACCTGATAGTATTGCTATGAGGATTACACGAGACAATATGTGTACTGCTCAGAACAGTGCTTGGCTGGTAGTGAGCGCCCAAGTCTTCCTTGCCTTGTTCAGACTGCCATTGTGTATGAATGCTGTGTATTGTGGTTTTGGGGTGGGGAAATTGGGAGAGATTTTATGAGTCAGGTTTATATGACCTTCAGGTGTTTTTGGTTGGGTGAGATGAGTTCAGGTGGAGAGAAGACTGTTAGGATGGAATGCTTGCATTTGTTTTGGTGTCAGATTTAAACTTTTATCTTTGCTTCAGGCAAACACAGAGGCGTGCAGAAGGCAAATGAGATTCTCTACAGCCGTAGGCCTTGTCTTCCTGGTATCCTCTGAGCATAGGGATGGGCATGTGTCCTGAGCTCTGCCATCCTGGGAATGATACTGTCATCCACAGATGGTGGTGGTTGAAGCAACTGGAACTAGTGCCCAAAGTGGAACATTATAGTTTCCACTGTGGGTTTCCTTAGAGCTTCCTGGCACCCATCCTTCCAGAGCCTGCGTGTTTAGCCCTCTCTTGATTCTTTGAGCCAACCCCCAGTGCCCTTCCAGTGCGGGTCCTTTTTGGGCAAATTTTGCCAGAATCAGTTTTATTGCTAACAATCAAAATACCTTAATTGGCACAAATACCAAGTAGATAGATTAAATGTTTCTATTGTCAGTAGGTAAGGGGACACAGATGAGGCCAAGAGTCCTAGAAGTCATAGAAACGTCCTCCTTAGAAAGTATGGCTTGGAGGATAATGTCATTTGTTGTCTGAGGTGCAAAAGAAGTGAATTTTGGCCTACGTGAATGGAAAGAGGAAGTCTTCAGGCTGGCCAGCATTGGTCTGTTCCGAATACAAGATGTAGCATGCAGCCATCTTTGGAGACGGCGGGGTTTTTTTTTTCATATGTCAGAGATGGAAATTACCAATAGGCAAAAGAGCTAACAGAAAAGTTAAAGGCTTTCAAAGGAGTGACACCTTTTGAATAGGATCACTCACCATCATTGTCACCAAGAAGTTAAAAGTGGATTTTTAAAGTAAGTATTTATATTGTATTGCATCATTTTATCACCCTGAAAATGTTTAAGTTTCTTGAGGGCAATGGTGTATCTTACATTTCTTCTGTAATTAAAAATTACATGGTGATAAGATGCTGTAATACAACACAGATACTTAGTTAAGAACTCCATTTTGTCAGACCCAGTGCTCTGTGGGGAGACCTCTAAGACTTTTCTCCCTTAACTGGGATTTGCATCTCTCTCTCTATGCTCGCTCATTTTTCAAGGTCTCAAAGGGTGCCTCTTCTGTAAAGTCTTCCTTGAATCTTCCAGTCAGAAGATTCTTCTTTTCCTGCTTATTTCATTCCAGTTTGTACTGCGGTGCTGGAGGTGACATTCAGTTGATTTTGAGGGCTGGCCCCCTGGTAGGGGCTGTGTGTGGGGCCATGCTGAAAAGGGAATCCTGAGGCAACTCCAGGCTCCGTGGGTTTGAACTGCTATTGGAGTGACGTCGGCAGTGGGTGAAGGAGTCCTGTGCGTTTGCCATTGCTGTCATCTGTGGTTTACTGACTCCCTTCCTAGGTTGTAAATTTTTGAGAGCCAGGTCTCAGTGTTAGTCACCATTTGATTGCCTCCAGATATTGGTGCAATACCTAGTACCTCAGATCTTCGCAATAAACTCGTGCTAAAATGGAATGAGGGCAATGAAGGAAGTCATGGTGGAGTTTGAGCTGTGCTTAGTGACAGTAAGTGGCAGGAAGGAAAGTGATGAGACCATCAGAAAGGGACCTCTACAGAAAGAGAAGGCCCTTCTCAGGGTAGAGTGGGAAACAAGAATTATTCACAGAGAAAGAGTAGAGTCTAGAGGTGTAGGTTAGTAATGTCCTGATTTTAATGATTTGTTGATTTTGAATGTTCATTATTATAGCTAGATTGCCCTGCCCTGCCTCATACAAGAAATATCTGTTATTTCTCATACTATATTACTACTCAGTTTGTCATCTTTAGCTAGAGATGACTTAAGAGAGAAGTGGGGAGAACCTTTGTAGATGAAGGGAAGGAAAAAAAGGTACAAAGAAGCCATAGGCTAGGAAGCCTTTAGGCTATGAATATAATCTGTAACACTGTTGATTGCTATGGGAGCAACCATAAACTGACTGTTCGGTAGTTCACTGATACACTGAATTTCTGAGATTAGGTGTGGTGGTGGTAAATAACAAATTATGAAAAAAAAAATGCTTCTTGGGCTTCCCTGGTGGCGCAGTGGTTGAGAGTCCGCCTGCCAATGCAGAGGACACGGGTTCGTGCCCTGGTCCGGGAAGATCCCACATGCCATGGAGCGGCTGGGCCCGTGAGCCATGGCCGCTGAGCCTGTGCGTCCGGAGCCTGTGCTCCACAACGGGAGAGGCCACAACAGTGAGAGGCCCGCGTACCGCAAAAAAAAAAAAAAAAAAAATGCTTCTTACTAGATGTAAATCTATTCAGAAAATATAATTATGGTTAATTTTCTTTCCCAATTCGGGATCTCCAAATACTCTCTATCCTTTGAGGAATTGACACCCTGCCTTTTTCCATTTTCTTTTTGTAAATTACGTCTGTTACTGCTCTTTGTTATCGGTTTGGACTCATTGTTGCAAGTAATAGAAACCCAGTTTACCTGGCTTTAAAAAACATTGTTTCAAAATAAACAAATGGGACCTAATGAAACTTCAAAGCTTTTGCACAGCAGAAGAAACCATAAACAAGACCAAAAGAGAACCCTCAGAATGGGAGAAAATATTTGCAAATGAAGCAACTGACAAAGGATTAATCTCCAAAATTTACAAGCAGCTCATGCAGCTTAATAACAAAAAAACAAATAACTCAATCCAAAATTGGGCAGAGACCTAAATAGACATTTCTCCAAAGAAGATATACAGATTGCCAACAAACACACGAGAGAATGCTCAACATCACTAATCGTTAGAGAAATGCAAATCAAAACTACAGTGAGATATCATCTCACACCAGTCAGAATGGCCATCATCAAAATATCTAGAAACAATAAATGCTAGAGAGGGTGTGGAGAAAAGGGAACCCTCTTGCACTGTTGGTGGGAATGTAAATTGATACAGCCACTGTGGAGAACAGTATGGAGGTTCCTTAAAAAACTAAAAATAGAACTACCATATGACCCAGCAATCCCACTACTGGGCATATACCTTGAGAAAACCATAATTCAAAAAGAGTCATGTACCAAAATGTTCATTGCAGCTCTATTTACAATAGCCCGGAGATGGAAGCAACCTAAGTGTCCATCGACAGATGAATGGATAAAGAAGATGTGGCACATGTATACAATGGAATATTACTCAGCCATAAAAAGAAATGAAATTGAGCTATTTGTAATGAGGTGGATAGACCTAGAGTCTGTCATACAGAGTGAAGTAAGTCAGAAAGAGAGAGACAAATACCGTATGCTAACATATATATGGAATTTAAGAAAAAAGAAATGTCATGAAGAACCTAGGGGTAAGATAGGAATAAAGACACAGACCTACTAGAGAATGGACTTGAGGATATGGGGAGGGGGAAGGGTAAGCTGTGACAAAGCGAGAGAGAGGCATGGACATATATACACTACCAAACATAAAGTAGATAGCTAGTGGGAAGCAGCCGCATAGCACAGGGAGATCAGCTCGGTACTTTGTGATCGCCTGGAGGGGTGGGATAGGGAGGGTGGGAGGGAGGGAGACGCAAGAGGGAAGAGATATGGGAACATGTGTATATATATAACTGATTCATTTTGTTGTAAAGCAGAAACTAACACACCATTGTAAGGCAATTATACTCCAATAAAGATGTTAAAAAAATATATTGTTTCAAGTAACTAAAGAAGCACAAAGGCGTTAGCACGGTGGGATTCAAGACTCAGCCCTGCCGGGTGTGGGGTTTTCTCTTCACTCATTGTCACTGTTTTCTGCTGAGTGTTGGTTTGGGCTTCTTTCTCAGCCCTGGGTTCTTTCCTCGTGGAGGCAAGATGGCTGCAGCTATTCTGGCCTCTACATCCTCATGAATATGGGTCAAGGGGAGTGTGTGGGACTCTCATTACAGAAAGCTCCACAAAAGCCTTCTGTTTTCTTGGCTCCAGCTGGGCGATATGGCCATCCCTAAACCAAATCACTATGGCCAGAGAGTGTGACGTGCTGATAGGCTTGGACAGGAGCTTCAGTCAAATGGCATGGATAGATTATAGGGAATGAGTAGAACCCCCAAACTAAAATTGGTGCTGTTACCAGAAGTATAGAAATAGGTGCTGGAGAAGAAAACAAAATATGTTGAGAAAATTATACTTGAAGTGTTGATGATATTGGAACATTATATGAGAGGAACTTGGGTAACACTTGTGTGTTGAATTTTCTTAGCCAGAGAAGTCCAAAGTCGGGGTGGGGTTGGGGGAGAGTAGATGGGATGTAAATAATAAACGAGAAGAAAAAGATCCTGGGATGGTAGGCAGATCCAGTTACCTGAGCTAGGAATCTGATTGATGGGCTCTTGACCTGTTGGACCCTCTTCTTTCAGAGGAGCTGACACTTGGAAATGTCCCTCATTGAGATCATATGGTAAGAGGTGCATAACCGAGGTTGGGTTTTGACACATTAAGGGACTAAATATTTTCCTCCTGGCCCTTAGAATGAGCTAGTTTTCTTGAAGTGTTTCTAGAGAAACACAGCATTTCCTCCAAGACCCTTTGGGAGGCCAAGTGAAGTAACAAAATTAGGGAGGTACAGAACCAAAATTAATAGACTGGGGTTCTAGTTAGACACCCCTGGTGTTTATAATAATTCAGATTGTTTGCCAGATTTAAAAATCAGATGGCACATAAAAGTATGGATTTCTGCTTCCATTTAAACATCAGAAGATCAGGCGACTTTGGCCTGATTCCTCTTGGCAACAGTCCATTGGAGCTCAGCCATGGCTTCCTCTTTTAGAGCCCTGATTGGCGTCGTGGAAACATCAGGAAAAGGGGTGAAGGCTAGGGAGTCGGATATAGGGACCTCATCCCTCATCTAGGACTTTAGGGACCAGGAAGAATTTTCATGGCCTTCAGAGCAGAAGAGTTGCTGAGCTTGGGACCATGGGGTATCATGGGTCAGTAGGCCCTGAGAAGAACTGATTCCCACTTCATAGATTGTAATTTCCTCAGTTTACAAGTTAGTTATATTCATTTAATGTTGAACTTAGAGTGTGAGGCTTCAGGGGGGTACTGGGGACTAAGGCCTCCCCTTTGGTTCGCACTTCCAAATGGTTCCAATCACGGTCTCCTATGGATATTCTTGACTTAAGCTTGGATCAATAAACTCTACTTTGTATCTTTTAGGTATACATTTAACGTAGTTTCCTATTTCTCAACTCAAATAATATTATTAACCTTGGCTTCGCTAACAAAGGGGCCGAGGTTTCCCTGCCCCTTGGACAGGCTGCAGTGGAGGAGCTGTGTCTACACCATTGAGGCGTGGTGGATCCATTAGTGTACCCGTCCGGGTGGAGCTAAGGGCACAGGGTGGGAGGTGAGCTTTGCACATTGTCCCTCTGCCTAGGCCATCCCTTTATCACTTCTGCACTTGTACCTACTTTAAGTATTTGGGTTTCAAACCTGAGTCGGCACCTGTTTGGTGTTAGTCAGGGATAATGGGGAGAACTCTGGAGTAAGGGCCTTGTGAGAAGAGACCAATTTTTTTTTTACACGCAGATTTAACCATTCAGTGAGCAACTCTAACTCTTCACACCTATTCATTCAACTGCACAAGTCAAATGACATTTGAACCTCTGGGCTTGAGTGACCAAATCCCGTACACAAAGTAGGGAAGGTCAGAGTTGTCGTGCCAGCAGCTTCCAGTGTCTGTTCTTGGGAAAGTTATTTTTTCCAAGTCCTTCTGTATAATCTACTTTTTTTCTTTTTGTCTGAGTCCATTTTTGGACTCTAAATATTTGTTGACTCACCACATGCTTTTACATAGGTATTCTGGTTGGGGTCTTGCCTACCTCTGACTTGCACTTTGCTTTAATGAAGAAAGAGAGTTACATGAATTTCTCACATGCTAAATGCTTTTCCAAAAACTTCTGTTTTTGTTTTCTTCAAAAGTCTTTGGTCCCTGTCTCTTTCTCCCATTCTTATTTTCTCTTCAGGGCATATGTTTGCTTGTGCATGTGTGTAGATACACGTGCGTGTGCACACAGACACAAACCCACACATGCACACCCCTTTTAGCCGCCTCATATTGCCATTCCATATACTACAATTGCCTTGGCTACAGTTAGAAACTTCCAACCCAGGATTATATATGATATACGCTGAATAACCCCTACAATAAGTGATATATAGTATACAAGGAGGTCCCTTTAAATCCAGATTAAAACAGCAAATGAATTAGGGGATGATTCTAATTTGTTGATCGAAGAGAAGTCATCATAAGATTACTTTATATCATTTATCAAAAAAAATCAGTTTTAGTTAAACTTCTCAGGCATTTATAGTTGAACCTGGTCAGCATTGCATTGAATGTTGTTTTAGAAGAAACTAATTCTTATTCATCTTTAAATCTCCATGCTTAGTCCAGTCAAATAGTACGTTATTTGTTGAGTACTTGAATGAATGAATTTAAACTCCCTTACTAGGGGCTTCGTACTGGGGCTTTGAAGTAAATGGATGTAGAAAGACCTTGGTGGAAACTCTAGCAGCCACTCAATGCTCAGAAGGCAACCCAAGTCAGAGCCCAAGTGTACAAATACACAGGACTATGATGAATTTAACTGCAGCTGGTCATGGAGGTGACCATCGCGGTGGCCCATGCAGTGAGGCAGTGGGGACAAGATGTAGGCGAGTTCTCTTTGTTCTTCTCTACTTTGCCGGCGGATTTCTTTATTTCTCTATCTGGTGTTTGCAAGAGTAACACTTAAAAGGTTCCCCTAGGGAAGAATCGGGGCTATATTATTTACTCCTTTGTGAAAGGATTAGGAAAAAGTTGACAAAAACTATTTTGCAAGATTTAGGGCAAAGATCATTTTGAAAGATTTTCAACCCATGTGGGTTCAAAAACTCCAGTGCCATCTTTGTGCCCCTAATACTCAGCACAGTGAACAGGTGTTCATAAGTTGTTGTTGAATAAATAATGAGGTGAGTGAATGAAGAAGACTGATTATCGAGGTGTGGAAGCCCTCTCTCAGTCTTTTCACTCATCTGTTGGTGGCGCATTTCCCACTGACCATTGTTTTGTTTGGCCCTTTTTTGACCTAGTACTATCCCTGCTCTATGAAGGGAAATATCCCTGATAACGAATTTAACTAAACTTTCCCTACGTACATAATACAGTAAGGCCATGGGGAACATAAAAAGAAGAAAATATGTATCTTTTACCTGCAAAGAGCAAGCAATGAAGTTAGGAAGGTGAAAAAGAATAAAACAGCAAAATGTGACGATTACAAGACAACACATAATCAAGAATACATTAGTGTATGTGAATAATACATAAGAGCCAAGGTAAAGACAGAGGCGATCTAATGCGGGTGAGAGGGGTTAAGGAGATGTGGGCATTAGTGAGTGGACTGTTGGATTGAGCGTAGGTGGCAGAGAGCATGTTAACTTGGTAGTGTGGGGAGTAATGAGATGGTTAAGACTTGGAAAAACTGAAGCGGAAAAAAGCCCCAACATTAAGATAACAGTATATTGTTACTTTTTGTTTTGTTTGTTTTTGCAGGAGATTACCAGGCCTCCCTTTGAGAGGTCACAAATGAGTCAATTCGGAGCCAACTGTCCCTTCATCCCAGGTGTTAAACCTGTCTTAACTCTTCATAATGGTGCCTAATTATGTTTCTAGGATCGTGCAGGCACTTAGGAAATTATTTTGCTTATTTGAGAATAACGGGAACTCGTTTTAACATTACCTTTTAAAAAATAGTTTGGGGCTTGGAAAATCCTGGCTGTTGGCGATCAAACTGATCACTTTTTAGGAAACCTAGCATGGCTGCCCCTTGTAGAATGAATGAGAAAGCTGAGCTCCGTTCTGTCAGAGCAGAAAGATGCTCAGGGAAAATGTGAATTACACCGTACCCATTAATAACTTGCTTTGTCCAAAGGGCACTCCAGGCTGGTGTGTAGAATAGGAGACTAATACTTAACAAAGTCAATGGTATCCCAATTCATACTTATATTAGAGAGTCAGTGGACATTCCAGTTAACTAAAGAAAATCTGATTTGAAGAAATTAACAGGTTGATATGGAATATGATGTTTGCTTTTTGCAAAATGAATGGCACAGCTCTCTATTGTGAAATGTAATTGAAAAAGGAGATTGATGGAAATATTATAGATAGATAAAAATATTTTCCAGGTTTCCTTTAAATTAGAAAGAAAACTCTTCAATTGATTTGTATTTCTTAGCTGTTTATTTTTTCACATAGTGATTTATTCCAGTGACCCTGTGATCTATCTTCCTTCCTTCCTTCCTCCCTCCCTCCCTCCCCTCCTCCCTTCCTTTCTTTCTTTCTTTTTTTTAAATTTTTCACCTGTGATCTTTCAACTTGTAGTGGAGAGCTGAATATAGGATGTGAAAGGAAAAGAGGAGGGCTGTGGTGGGAGCTAAGTTTGTGAAGAAGGGAAGGAGGAGACAGGACACCAGTAGAACTGCTACTCACCAGAGGTACTGAAATGCTCTGGAACATCTGATCCTGGTCACTTCTCTAGAGAGACACCATCAAGGCTTTTGCCATAAAAAATCAGGTAGGAAAGAAATACCACATTTCTTTATGTTCTTTTTTTAAAAATTAATTTATTTATTGGCTGCGTTGGGTCTTCATTGCTGTGCGCGGGCTTTCTCTAGTTGCGGTGAGCGGAGGCTACTCTTCGTTGCGGTGCGCGGGCGTCTCATTGCGGTGCCTTCTCTTGTTGCGGAGCACAGGGTCTAGGTGCATGGGATTCAGCAGTTGTGGCATGTGGGTTCAATAGCTGTGGCTCACAGGCTCTAGAGTGCAGGCTCAGTAGTTGTGGTGCATGGGCTTAGTTGCTCCGCGGCATGTGGGATCTTCCCGGACCAGGGTTTGAACCCATGTCCCCTGCATTGGCAGGCAGATTCTTAACCACTGCACCACCAGGGAAGCCCAACAGATTTGATTTTGAATCTTTTATTTTGTCTACCTTCCTTGGGCAGGTTACCTAATCTTTGTAGGCCTCTAATTTACATTTGAAGGGAGGATGCTTGTTCCATCAGAGGAACAGATAAATGGTGAGCTCATGTGTGTGAGGAAGGTGGCATAGTTCCAGCCCCACTGAAAGTCCTCTCTAAATATTTGCCATTATTGTTTTTAAGACTAGAGAAGGGGAAAGAAGGGAAGAAGGGAATTTTGGAGAATGGGCTGGGGGAAGGCTGCCTGCCCTGGGCCAGTGGTTCCCCGGAGAACTCAGAATCTCAGGTGTCCTGGTCTAGGACCACAGTGGGAGGAGGGAAAGCAGAATAGCCGGGAAGCCAAAAGGTACCAGGAAAGACAGCTTTGATCCCTCGAAGTTGGGACCTTTGGGATTGGTAGAAAGGCATCAAAGTCTTGTTGGTCTCAGGGTTGTTTCTAATGCCTTTTTCTTTGAAACTGTCCTAAGAGCTTTAGATCCTGCCAGTCGTAAAGGGCTACTTAGACTAATTTTGGTAAAGATTTTAAAGATTCAAGGAAGTTAGAAATTTGAGGGAGGAGAAAAGATGAGATCCAATTTCATCTAAATTAAAAAGTTCATTTTTAGAATATACTTTCTTAACTTTCCAATTTTATGTTTGGTTGTGTCAGGTACACTTGAGGATTAGGAGAGGGGAAAAAGGGGGCTTTAATTAGTGAAAGAAGGTTTTACTTAAAATTATATGGGCTAAAAAAAAAAGCAGAGGAGGAAAGCAGAGTTGAAATTATTGAAGATGTATAGGGCACATGTCAAAATCCATGGGAAGATGTACCTGTCTAGAGAATTCAGCATAACCTGCCCTGTTGGTGGATCTCTGGTCAGTGATCCTGGCCACCTCTGGGCTGCATCTTTCAGGACTGACTTTGGAAAACTATGCTCTGAGCTGTATCAGGCATCCAGGTATGTGTGTTTCAGTGTTTGGGTACCTGTTAGTGATGTGTTCTTCATTTCTAAAACTACAAAGTGAATTCTAGTAACTGTGTATTCTACAGTGTTTCAGGACCGACAGGTTATGTGATAAATAAAAATGAGTTGATCTAGCTAGAATGTTTTCCCCAAAACTTTATAAAGAATTTTACAGAAGCTGATTTCTTTTAAAATGCAAATTCTTATTTCACAGATATATAATATATGCTTCATATGTTGTGTAAGTTATTGTGTGATTATTGTACAAACACATATTGACATGTTTTTATGATTTGATGTCAGATTATATGGGGGAGGCGGCAGAGCATATTGGCCTAGAAGTAGGAATGAGACAGTCAGGTTCTGCCATAACTCAGTTAGGAGACAATGAGAGTTATTCACTTTGGGACCTTGAGAAAGTTACTCAATCCTATGAAGCATCCCTTTCTCAATTATAAAGTGAGGACAGTACCTACCTCATGGAGTGGTGAGGAGTAAGTGAGAATGGACACAAAGCATTTAGGACAGTGCATTAATCACCTAAGTCTGGGAGTAGTAAGACAAATAAATATGGGGATACTAGTTATAGGGTCATTGAGCTTTTCTTCTAAAATTTTTTTTGGGCCTCTCACTGCCGTGGCCTCTCCCATTGCAGAGCACAGGCTCCTGACGCGCAGGCTCTGCGGCCATGGCTCACGGGCCCAGCCGCTCCGCGGCATGTGGGATCTTCCCGGACCGGGGCACAAACCCGTGTCCCCTGCATCGGCAGGCGGACTCTCAACCACTGCGCCACCAGGGAAGCCCTCTTCTAAAATTTTAACATAATACTTTGAAACTTTAATTCTCGTCCATAAAGTTTGTAAACGTCAGTGCTTCTTATTGTAGCAGAAACATTTTTCCATGGAAAAATATCATAGTAAGCAATTTATTTGGGGATCATGTAACAGTCTTTTACATATCAAATATTTTCTCAGCCAACAGTGTATATTGCTCCCGATAAGTTTATTGTGCTATGTAAAAATGCTTGTTGGGACTTCCCTGGGGATCCAGTGGTTAGGACTCCGTGCTCTCAATGCAGGGGGTGCAGGTTCAATCCCTGATGAGGGAACTAAGATCCTGCATGCTGCGCAGAGCAGCCAAAAAAAACATGCTTGTTAAGGCAGACTATATACTGTACTTAGTTTCTGAAGAATCCTAATATTATCATAATTTTGCAAAACCTTAGAAAAATATTGATATTGTATGTTTATGCAGAGTCCACACTTACAAAACAGGCAATATATTTTCCATTAACCATTCTACCGCTAAATCGTCATGCCTTTGTGGAAGGCTATAAATTACTTTGCTATTTTAATCATAGTATTTTGCTTTGTAAGGAAATATAGGTGCTCTTACTTAAAATTGTAACATATAGATATAGGTACGTATATATTAATCTTATTATCTGTCAGTGTTCAATAGTGTATACTTTCAGACCACTAGTATTTATTTTATTTTTTTTCCAGTGTCTTACCACAATTACTTCTATTGTTTTTCAGTTATTTTTGATTTTGGTAGGCTTATAGTCTAAAAATATAAGTTAAAAATATACATAATGAAAAGTAAGCCCCTTTATCATTGTGCCTCCAATCCCCCATTTTCCCTCGAGAGGCAATCACTGTTACCTTTCTCTGTATCCTTCTGGAAATGCTTTTATAAATACACAACTGATACAGCTCCCCTTCCGCCAACCATACTTATTCTTCTCCATCTTGCTTTCTTCTTTTAAGAATATATCTTAAAGATTGTTCTGTATTTTTCTCATTTAAATACTAAAGGACTTGTATAATGCTATAAACTTCTTTATCCTTATGAAATAATATCATTTGGGTAAATTGTTTTTTCACTACGCTTATGTGCTGGTTTTGTCTGATTGTGGGAGAATAAAAATATTTTATGTAATTAACAAGTGACATACATTTGAATAGGCTTGAGCAAAGAATAGAACTCCAGGTATATTTATCATTTCAAATGCAAGGTCAACACAAGGACTGTTAATTTGCAGCCTTTCTGTGGAGTGCAAATGCTAAAATTGGAGCACTATTTTTAAAACTTTGAGACAAGGGATAGAAACCATTTTGAATATGGGAAAGGATATGCAGGATATCCAAAACCACAGAGAGTCAAAGCCAGCCATGACAGAATTAGCATTTTGCAGACTGGGGGTTATCCTTAAAAATCCTAAAAGGATTGTGTCATCTCTTTCAACACAAAATGAGTATGCCTGTAAATAGTATTAAATACAGTAAAACATTGTAACAGTGAGAATTCAATAAAAATGTGGACATGTATTTAATGCTAACATGTAAGAAATTGCATCCAGGAAGTAAGAATTCCATTTAAACCCAAAACAACCTAATTAAAAAATGAGCAGGGCTTCCCTGGTGGCTCAGTGGTTGGGAGTCCGCCTGCCGATGCAGGGGACACGGGTTCGTACCCCAGTCCGGGAAGATCCCACCAATTATTTTCTATAATGAATATCACATGCTTTCTTTTCTTACAACCCAGTTTTGCATCATTTTTGTTTGTTTGTTTGTTTTAGTTTGTCTCACCTGCTCAGAGTAAGAAGGGCCCTGCAGATCTGGGAAAGACCCAGCACAGGGAAAGGGAAAGGAGGTGGCAATGGTTGAATGCTGTAAAGTTAAACATTAGAGCCACAAGCTCCATCCAGGATGATCCAGCTCTAACTTTATTCTTTTTGTGGACATTATTCATGTCCTAAAATTTTACTTTCCAACCACACCCTTTATATTTTTAAATGCTATACTTTCCTCAACTTGAAATGCTTCTTTTACTGAAACAGTGGGTCAAATGTAAATGAAAATTATACAAACCATTGAGAAATGCCTATGCCCTGGATAAGCACAGGGTGTGGAAAACCGGTGTTTCTTCCCTTTACTGAATCTCAGTTATTGTCTGGCTCACCTGTGCTGGGAAAGAGTATTATCAGGGGATCTATTCCTAGTTGTTTCTCGTCAGCCAGACCTCTCAGGTGATTTCTTCTAGATATTTTACTGCCTGTGTCCTCTGTTACTGCTTACGTAAATGTTTCCAGAGGGCTAACGTTCTTTTTCTAACATTGCTTTTCCTAGATATAAAGACCTGAAGGTAGTCTTTCCTACTCAGAGATGGAGAACAGCACCACCACCATTTCTCGGGAGGAGCTGGAAGAACTACAAGAAGCATTTAATAAAATAGGTATGCTTGAGAAAAACTAAATACACAGTTACTATTCTGCTTGATACCAGCCTTCCAGGAATGGAACAATACCTTCTATTGCTTCCACCACCACCCCTTAACCCCCAGACTTACTCCTTTTTTTTTTTTTTCCCATCTGGGTTTCACTGGATTCTTTCTTTCTTTCTGAAAGATAGACTAAGACTGGCTTGAATTTCTAGGAGAATTGGACTTTGAATTCTTTGATCATTTCTTTGCAGAGAATACACCAGGTTAATGAATGACAGTGTAACTAAATATGCTTAACATGATCTTCTCATTACAGAGAAAATATAGAAACACTTCCTTGTCTGTAAGCTGAACTCTGGCCTCCATGTGTTTGTCACGAACAATAACACATTTTGCCTTCATGCAGAATATTTTAAAATCTTGATATAGTTTTTATTTTTTATTTTATTTTTTAAAAATCTTTTTAAAAATTTATTTATTTAATTTTTTCTTTTTGGCTGCTTTGGGTCTTTGTTGCTACGTGCAGGCTTTCTCTAGTTGTGGCGAGCGGGGGCTACTCTTCGTTGCAGTGCGCAGGCTTCTCATTGCAGTGGCTTCTCGTTGCAGAGCACGGGCTCTAGGCACGCGGGCTTCAGTAGTTGTAGCATGCGGGCTCAGTAGTTGTGTCTCACGGGCTCTAGAGTGCAGGATCAGTAGTTGTGGTGCACAGGCTAAGCTGCTCTGCGGCATGTGGGATCTTCCCGGACCAGGGCTCGAACCCGTGTCCCCTGCATTGGCAGGCGGATTCTTAACCACTGTGCCACCAGGGAAGCCCTTGATATAATTTTTAAAGGCTATGTGTCTTATTTTCCTTCTCCCTCATGCATAATTTAAAAAGCTTAGTGTTGCTTTTAAAGGTCACACCTCTTATATTTCTTCTTTCACTTTTAAAGCCATTCAGTGTTTTGTCTTTATGACATCATTTTGACAGCTTTGTCTTCTTCTTCCAAAAAATTCCCCCATCCTCTGTCAGATCACGATTCTTCTGCATTTTGCTTTTAGGAAACCCATGAGAATATGAATACCATCTTTTGCTCTAGTCTGTACATGCGTGCAAGTGAAAGGTGAACCTAGGGAAAGGTGAGTGTAGTGAATAGATATTGAGATGGTAACACCCTCAACCTTGCCCCTGCCTCAATGGTCTCCTTTGCTGGTGCATTAGAGCACTCTGGAAAGCAGAGTCAGAGGGTAGACCAGGGAGGATGGAATGATCACAGTTGGTCTTGTGCCTAGATTTCTCACAAACCTAGTGAATAATGACTAAAATTAATGTAGGTGGAATGCAGTGCAGAAGTTTCAGAGATCAAGATAAAGAAAGAAAGATTTAAGTTTTAAAAAATAAAGCTCTCTCTGAAAAAACAAATGAGTAAAGTTCTCAGGAAGCTCGTGACTTACAAACTGTTGTTATGAAATAAAGTGAATTCTACAAATCTCTGGGCCTTTCCACTTCTCCCTGCACAGCTGTTTCCAGAGTAACTCAGACCTTCAGAATACAGTCCACATGGTGGCCGCCTTAGGCTCGTTATTTTGCAGGCAGTAGAGCATTGCATGATTTCTAAAAAGTTATTGTTAAAAATACATTTTATGGAGTATTGTATGCAGTGCACAGTGTCTTTCCAAGACAAAAATTGGGCAATTATTGAAATGTTCTGCTCATTTCGAGCATTGAAACAGAGGAAGTGATAAAAATGTATCTCCTAGTTTGGTATTTTTCATTATTTTATAGGTACAGTTTGGCAGCTTGAATAAAAGTGCTACCTCGGTCTTAGTAAAACGAATGAATTAGTTCTATTTCACACACCAACTTTAATCTTTATATCTCATGGACATAGAATCTTGCAATATTTATTTAATGATATTTTGAATAAATAATTCATTGATGGAACAGTTCTGACAGCAAGATAATTTGCTCTGTGTGAGGGAAGTGCTAACACTAGCAGAATTTATACTTCCTTACTTTATGTATAAGATAAATTTTTACTCATGAACTCAGTAATCCTCTGCTAATTTGTACCAAACAACTCTTCTCAGAGGCAGAGGGACATGCCCATCCAACCTTGCTAGATGGGATATTTTTGGGTCCCTAGGGAGAAGTGAGAGGTTAAAATATTTGTCTTTTTTTCCCCCAATTGTGGTAAAATATACATAAAATTTACCATTTTAACCATTTTCAAGTGTACAGTTTGTTGGCATTAAGTAGATTCACATTGTTATGCAACTCTCACCACCATCTGTTTCTAGAACTTTTTCATCTTCCCAAACTGAAACTATACTCATTAAAAACTATTAAAGACTAACTCCTCAACAATCCTCCTCCCCCACATGCCTGCCCCCTGGGGTTACCACTATTCTACTTTGGTCTCTGTGAATTTGGCTACTCTAGGTAGCTCATATAAGTGGAATCATATAATATTTGTTTTTCTGTAACTGGCTTATTTCACTTAGCATAATGTCTTCAGGGTTCATCTATGTTGTAGCATGTGTCAGAATTTCCTTTTTAAGACGGAATAACATTCCACTGTATATCTCTACTACATTTTGTTTATCCATTCATCTGTTGATGGGCTTCTGAGTTGTTTCTACCCTATTGGCTATTGTGAGTAATGTTACTATGAACATGGGTGTACAAATATCTGTTCAAGTCTCTCTCTTCAGTTATTTTTGGTATATACTCAGAAGTGAAATTGCTGGATAATTTAATTCTGTTTAATTTTTTTGAGGAACTACCAGTTTCCAACAGTGGCTGCACCGTTTTAACTCCTACCAGCAATGCTCAAGGGTTCCAGTTTCTTCAAATCCATGCCAATGATTATTACTTTCTGTTTTTGTTTGTTTGTTTGTTTGTTTTTGTAACAGCTATCCTTATGAGTATAAAATATCTCATTGTGGTTTTGATTTGCATTCCCCTGATGATTAGTGATGTTGAATATCTTTTCATGTGCTTACTGACTATTTGTATGTCTTCTTTGGAGAAATATCTATTCGAGTGTTTTGTCCATTTTTAAATCAGGTTGCTTGTTGTTTTGTTGTTGAGTTGTAGGAAAGCCTTGTCTCTTTTTAAACTGTGATTTTATGGCTATTTATCCTAAGGCTTGATTTCCTCATCTTTAAAATTAGAATAATATTATTAACTACCTCAAAGTTGTTGTAAGGATTTCATTAGATAAGTGAAGTTCTTAACAAATCACTTGACACAGAATATGTGCTCATTAAGTGGTATCTATTATTTCTTGTCATGTCACACCCAAACCACAGAGGTTGTAGGGATGGAGTTGAGATTTAAGCACACAGATTTGTCCATCTTCAGAGCCCTAACTCTTAATGATAGTTTAGCATGACGGATAGCATGTAAGTAACTTTTTCTTGATCTTGTTTATTTTTAAATACTCCCCACCACAGTGCTGGTAGGCAGTAAGTCTGCCTAGTCTATTTGTCAATTTCAGAATTATAGGAAACAATTCTGAACTGGTGATGTACTAAATAATGAGATTTTACTCTAAATTCAAAGAAAGCAATTATTGCAATTTCAAGCAATTTAGCTTCCTTTTGAGATTATAGCACTATTTTGGTTCTTGGTAGATTCTAGTTTAGAAATTTTTCATCATTCTGAACAGTATTAATTCTAAAACTTGTGTATGAGAGTTTAAAAGAAAAGTTTCTGTCTTGTAATTCATTCAGTTTTAGTGTTGATAGCTCTTATACTGAGAGGAAAGAGAAATATAGGAAACAAAGCAACTACTACCAGATGAGTAAAGAGAGCCTATACAAGGTGGATCCAGGCAACTAACCAAACAATCCAAAGCCCTGTTGCCAACTCTGGCCAGAAGTGTTTTGTGTTGCCTTTGTTCTGTGCCAAGAATCGATATCCAGTCTCTAGGGAAAACCCAGGGAAGCGTATCTCAGTGATGATGTGAAAACACCTGGAAACCTATTTCCAAAAGTCCAAATGTAGGTGTGAAATTATTTCTTGAACACTTAATCTCAAAATGACATCAAACATCATTCGGCCTACATAATGGTATCATAAATACCTAATGAAGAAGCAGTGAATTATTGACAAGTGAAACAGAACTGTCACCAAGTGAAATGTAGACCAGAAGTGCCTTATGTGTATTTTACATGATGCACATATTTTATATGGAATGTGGGACCAGGTTTCCATTTCGTAAATTACATAAAGAAGTCAAAGTCTGGGTGGGTGTTCCCCTATGACCGATGCTGCTATATTTCTTACTAGATATCTGAGACCTCCCCATGCTTAATTCTTTGAAACTTAGTCATGTGCTAAACCTGAGTTTTTCATCTGTCAGCACAATGTCCTTATTATACACTTAAAATACATATGGTAGCCCTAAATCTATGGGGGTAAAGTTCATTAAATATGAATTTTTTTGGTAAAGTATATAGTATACCTTGTACAATTCAGGTGTAGGAGAAAAGATTACTGCCACTTGTGAAACAAACCTGAAATGTTCTGCCTGCCTGTGAGTCTCCCAAACAGCCTTCTTTTTTTTTTTTTCTTTTAATATTTATTTATTTGGCTACGTTGGGTCTTAGTTGCAGCACGCAGGCTCTTCATTGCGGCATGCAGGCTTCTCTCTAGTTGTGGTGCGTGGGCTCCAGAGTGTGTGGGCTCAGTGGTTGCAGCACACGGGCTTAGTTGTCCTGTGGCATGTGGGATCTTAGGTCCCCGAGCAGGGATCCAACCCGCATCCCCTGCACTGGAAGGCGGATTCTTAACCACTGGACCACCAGGGAAGTCCCCAAACAGCCTTCTGAGTGCAGATCTCCAACAGGGTACAAGTGATATTTGATAGCTCATAATTTATCTTTTTAGATATTGACAACAGTGGGTATGTCAGTGACTATGAACTCCAGGACCTGTTTAAGGAAGCAAGCCTTCCTCTGCCTGGCTACAAGGTTCGCGAAATCGTGGAGAAAATTCTAGCAGTTGCTGACAACAACAAAGATGGGAAAATCAGCTTCGAAGAGTTTGTGTCAGTAAGTAATCTAAATGCTCTCCTGGCTACTGATTGTTTTGCTTCAAGCAGAATTTCAGTAATGTCATTGCTCTTTTTGGTTAAATCTGGCTTCAGAGACCAGATAATGCACTGCTTTAAAGTGATGATGATGATGATAACAATAATAACAATAATTTCCACAGGTAATTCATAAAACAAAGGAAAAAATTATTCTCAAATTGTTGGAATTGAAGTCAGGTTTAGATAATAATCTTTCATGCCCTACTAAAACTACAGTTGAATTTAAATGCTTATTGACTATCTCTGTATGCAGAATATTTTCGTATCTTAGTACTTGGTCTTGTGAAGTGGAATATTTTTTTGTAACTGAAATAGCTAAGGTATGGAAGATATACCTCCTAGAAACCGGTTGTTTCCTTGTGATTGGTTATATCTTCAGTTTTGGTAAAGCCACCGGGTGAATTTTGATGCCAGCTGTGGTTTCTTTATTAAACTACCTTGAGACTCAGGGAACTGAAGAAGATGCAAAATAATATATGACTCCACCAATAAAAGAAAAATAGAACCGAATATTGTGTATCAGGTATTTCAGACCTCTCAGGCTGAGAGAGATGACTGAGTTGCCATTGCCAGCTGGCGCTTGAGGAAGAGCTGTCACTACCTTCCATCAACACCACCATGACTGTGTTTTTCATATGAAAATTAATGAACTAATTTATTCACTAATATAATTGAATAAATATTTATGAAATAGAAATTGTCTGCTTTTGCATTCTTTATTCATCTGGCAAATATCTGAGCTCCTTTCTTGCCAGGAACTCAGGCACTGTGAGTAATGTGATGAACAAAAAGAGATGTAGCGCCAGCTTTCATGGAGTTTACAGGTGGAGGGGAAGACAGAATCACACAGATGGATAAAAGATAACTGTGATAAATGCTGTGACAGAGCAGGACAGGTCCCTTGAAAGTTTGTAGTAGGAGGAAGTGAACTTGGTGGGGATTTAGGGAACTCAGAGATTCAGGGAAATGGAAGACTGTCCCTGACGCTGTGAAGACTGAGTTGCGATCTGAAGGAACAGATAAAAGGGGCAGGTGGGAGAAATGAGTACTGTGCAAGGCAGGCAGAGGTAACAGCATGTGTAGAGCCTCTGTGCCTTTAGGGATGGTGAGTGCTCTCAAGCACTTGAAAAAAACATCAGTGTGGCTGGAGCTGAGATGCTAAGGGTTAGGAATGCGGCTAGAGAAGTGAGTCAGGTCGTCAGGGTCTTGTAGGATTTTTGTTTTTATCCTAAGAGCAGTAGGAAGCCAGTGGAATAGAGTATGAATTGACATGATCAGATTTGCATTTTTTAAAACTCACTTTGTCTGCTGCATGGAGAACTGATTGAATTCAGTTTATCCAGGCTCTAGGGTAGCCAGTGACAGAGGGCCTGACAGAGGGCGTTTCTCTCTACGCCTGTGTAATTTCCAACAAAAGCTGACTTCTTGACTTTAACATATATACGTTTGAGTTGTTCAGATGGGATGATATCTTTGTTAAGGCATTTTAAAATCTTCATCATGTAGCTAGTTCTGCTTTAGTTTTTAGTACAAAAGACCATGGCAAGTCTAGGCGAACAGTTTCAGTGTGTACACTTTGAGTTTAATTATAGGTTGGGGTGCAAACATTTGTCCATTTTGTGTTGTTATAAAATGACATGAGAGTTATCTGTCTACACAAGCAATACGTGCAAGAACAACTGATTAGTATTTATTTCGATGTCATTCCGAATAAATAACTATCCTTTACGTTGCACGGATTTTAATGGTTATTTAATCAAGAGTCAATTTTACTTCTCTCCCATTGCAGCTAATGCAAGAGTTAAAAAGCAAAGACATCAGCAAAACATTCAGAAAAATAATTAACAAAAGAGAAGGGATTACTGCTATTGGAGGAACTTCATCCATTTCCAGTGAGGGCACACAGCATTCTTATTCAGGTAACCAACCGCCTGCTCCAAATTTAATCTTTCAATCATTGGTTCATTCAACAAGTCCTGTATGTCATCAAATCTAAGATGCCATTTACTGTAATTCGCACCATTGTTTTATGTGTCCTTGAGGGAAAATGAGACTAAATTACAAAGTGCCATCAGATTTGAAATGTGTCATAATTTCAGAGGCGTCAGAATGCAAAATCCTAGAATTTATGGTAAGTAACAATAAATGAGTTTTTACTATGTGTCAGGAACAGTGGATAACAGAATTAGAAACAGCAAAGTAGAAGTTATTTATATTTCAGCACTGAATGTGTTTAATCATGACCTTGGAATGGATTTTTCATCCTGACCCGTGAGATGAGTTTACTTTAGACCTATTTTAGGGATGGTGGAGAGGTTTATTGCGAGGACTTTCCATTTTGGGGAACTGAGATTCCTGATTCATCTTTTATCAAGCAACCAAATGACTGGTAGAGCACAGCACCTGATTTGCTTGATCTGATAGGATCACTGGATTGTTGCCCAGTGGGAAATCCAGAGTCGCATTAACTCCTAAGAGGAGATGGCTTGCCCCATGCTAAGCTTGCTTCTCAGGATCAAGATGCCTAAAAACCTTTGGCCAAGTTCCTTTTGTTCATGTTAACATAATTAGAACTATGCTTTTAAAATTTTTGATAAAAAACTCACTTTAACTTTCCCCCCTCTTTCTTCCTTTGAGATCTGAATTTGTTAATTATCCTCTTGGTTCTCTTCCTTTCTAAATGGATTTTCCTCCAACAGTATACTCACACTTCTCCTACTCATTGTATATATTTTCCTAACTTTTTCCCACCAGGGAAGTGTAGTGGGGAAGGCAGTGGTCTATAACTCCATTTCTTGAAAGGTACTTACTCCTTAACTCTATTTCTGCCTGTCCATTCTAATGAAATGGCTTCTCCATTAAAAAAAAAACAACTTTTTATTAAGGTATCGTATGCATTTAGCAAAGTACTGTGATCTTACATATACAGCTCAATGAGTTTTCACATGTGTATACATCATGTAGCTGCATTCATGCAACTGCCAACCAGATCAAAACACAACATTTCTATCACCTGAGTGTCTCCCTCTTGCCTCTAACAGTAACTGTCCACTTTCTGATGTCTATCACCGTAGATTATTTTTTTAGCTTGTTTATTGAGGTACAAGATGCACAGAGTAAAGTGCATACAGTGCCCTATTCTTAAGTATAATGGGAAGATTTTTTTAACCTATGAATACACCCATGTAACCATTATTTAGAACCAGATACAGAACATTTAATGGCTTTTAAAAAAAGAACAGCTTGGGCTTCCCTGGTGGCGCAGTGGTTGGGAGTCCGCCTGACGATGCAGGGGACGCGGGTTTGTGCCCCAGCCCTGGAAGATCCCACATGCCGCAGAGTGGGTGGGCCCGTGAGTCATGGCCACTGAGCCTGTGCGTCCGGAGCCTGTGCTCCGCAACGGGAGAGGCCACAGCAGTGAGAGCCCGAGAACCGCAAAAAAAAAAAAAAAAAAAAAAAAGAACAGCTTTATTTGAGATATAATTGAGATACCATAAATTCATCCTTTGAAAGTATAGTTCAGTAGTTTTTAATATATTCAGAGTTGTACAGTCATTAGCACCCTGTAATTTTAGAACACTTTCATTACTCCATAGAGAAACCCCATGCTCACTAGCAGCCACTCCCCATTTCCCCCTCCCCCCAGGCTCTGGCAACCATTAATCTACTTTTTATTTGTATAGATTTGCCTATTCTGGAAATTTCATGTGAATGAAATTATACAGTAGTGGCCTTTCACTTGACGGGCTTCTTCCCTGACATAATATTTTCAAGTATCATTCATGTTGTGGCATGTATCGTACTTCATTCTTTTTTATTGCTGAATAATTTCTGTTCTGTGGCTAATATCACGTTTTGTTTATCCTTTCATCAGCTGATAGATTTTTGGGTTGTTTCCACTTTTCGGTTATTATGAATAATTCTGTATGAACACTAGTGTACACATTTTTTGTGTGGACATATGCTTTGAATTCTCTTAGGTATATACCTAGGAGTGGTCTTTTGGTAACTCTGTGTTTAACATTTTAAAGAACTGCCAAACTGTTTTCCAAAGTGGCCACCCATGTACATTCCCATGAGCAAGGTATCACACTTGTTATTGTCTATTTTGTTTATTACAGCCATCCAGTAGTTGGGAAGTGGTGTCTCATTCCTGGTTCCTATACCTGGAACACATTTCCTTTCCCTGACCATCTACACCTATTAAATATCTATCTTTCAAATAGTACCTTCTCCATAAAGCCTTTTCTTGATCAACCTAATGAGAAATGATTCTTTCCTTAAATTCCCTGAAACATTACTTGTATCACTCTTGTGGTATGTTCATTTCCCTTTAGTTGCATTTCTTCGTATATCTGTTTTATCTTATCACTACCCTAAAAATTCCTTGATGAGAGGTACAGTATCTTAGTGATCTTTAAATCCCTAGATTCTAAGTCCCTAAGCAGGTATGTATAGTGAGGTAAGAAGATAAGAAGGCAGATAATGATACCTACAGAAGTAAATGTTTGTGTCTTTATTGATTGTGTGTGTGTGTTGGATTGAATTTGGGGGTATCTACCAAATATGCCCTTAGGAAAATTACCTAGTTCTAGGAATTGGGGCAATAAAGAGAAAGGCCAGCTACCCTGTGATGGAAATGATTTTCCTTTAAGTTTTATATTGTTAAATCATTTTTATATTTACATAATAATAATGAGGCAGTAGACCATTTTTCCTTTAAGTTCCTTCCTATTTTCCCCACTGCATAGCCCAACAATTTTTTCTGCCTAAAGATCACTGTTTTTATGCTGGAAGCCATGGATTGAGAAGTTGAGGATGAAGATGGCTGAGAATAGGACTGGTATCTAGATGTGTCAGTTTTCTTTTCTTTTTTTTTTTTACTTTTTATTATTATTATTTTTTTTTTTTTGCGGTACGCGGGCCTCTCACTGTTGCGGCCTCTCCCGCTGCGGAGCACAGGCTCCGGACGCGCAAGCTCAGCCGCTCCACGGCATGTGGGATCTTCCCGGACTGGGACACGAACCCGCGTCTGCTGCATCCGCAGACGGACTCTCAACCACTGCGCCACCAGGGAAGCCCCTTTTTATTATTTTTTAAATAAATTTATTGATTTATTTTTGGCTGCGTTGGGTCTTCATTTCTTATAATAGAAATTCTACAGAAATGGAGCTATTTTATTCATTCAAATAACTTTTTTCTTTTTTGAAATTTATTTTTATAATGGGGTTTAGCTGATTTTCACTGCTATGTTTATGCCGCTCTACACACACTTGATTCTCTTGCGGAGACATACCAACACATAGGTTTTAAGATTCTTACTAGTCTGATATATTCCTCTGCGGTGAATAGGGGGTGTTGAGTCCAGTTCATTGGGCAAGGAGTAGGTCTTGTCTATTACATATTTGATTTATGGAACGGTATCTGTGCTAATTTCAAACTCTGGTTTTATGCATCACCCCACCTCACCTTTCCCCTTGAGCAGGCATAAGTGTGTTTTCTAAATGTGAGACTCTGTTCTGTTTTGTAATTCAGTTCATTGTAGCCATGTTTACATTCCCTCTATAAGTGATATCTCATGATAAGTTTCTTTTTCTGTGTGGCTTATTTCACTTAGAATCATCATACCTAAATCCACTCATGCTGCTACTGGCCTTATGACATTGATTTCATGGCTGAGTGATATTCCATTGTACATAAGTACCACAACTTCTTTATCCATTTTTCTCTTTCCTGGGATATTTAAGGTGCACCGAAGTCGAGGTTCTTGTAAACAGAGCAGCCCTAAACTTTGGGGTGGCTGTGTCTTGTTGATTTTTATTTTTCTCAAGATATACGCCCATGAGTGGAAGTGCCCTATGCTCTCTAGCTCTGTTTTTTAGATGTTTTAGGAAACACCATACACTTCTCCAGAGTGGCTGTTTGCAATTTACATCCCACCCATCAGGGTAACAAGGCTCCCTGTTCTCCATGGCCTGTCCTGCCTTTCTGGTTTTTACACTTTTTTCGGATGGCCCTTTTTAAATTTTTTTTTTTACATCTTTATTGGAGTATAATTGCTTTACAATGGTGTGTTAGTTTCTGCTTTATAACAGAGTGAATCAGTTATACATATACATATGTTCCCATATCTCTGCCCTCTTGCGTCTCCCTCTCTCCCATCCTCCCTATCCCACCCCTCTAGGTGGTCACAAAGCACCGAGCTGAACTCCCTGTGCTATGCAGCTGCTTCCCACTAGCTATCTACCTTACGTTTGGTAGTGTATATATGTCCGTGCCTCTCTCTCGCTTTGCATTCAAATAACTCTTGATTAAAACTAGTATTTCTGTTGTAAGTTCCAAATCACAACTCTATGAAAGTTTTTTGGGGGGCAGGTGGAATTTATTGATGTGGTTATTTGTTTCCTGTATTTCTCCCCTTGGCATATATGAGTGTGTGTGTGTGTGTGTGTGTGTGTGTGTGTGTGTGTGTGTGTGTGTGTGTAATCTGACCGCTGGTGTTTGGTTCCTGATCCACTAGCTCTCAGAAGGAATATATATTTGGAAAGATTTTAGAATCAAACCGAATATTTATTGTGCTAACTTAAGGTATATGACTTACTCTTCCCTGATATATCAGATGAAAAAAGTGGAATGAATTCCCCTTTTTCTTTAAACCTACGCCCTCTTAAACCCTTTATTGTTTCAGTAAGGTTTTAAAAATTGGCATTTATTATTTTTGAACAGAAATTTAAAATTATATTTTTGCGGTGCAATTAATTTTGTGAAATGAGGTATGCCAACTAAGATTTTCTGTTTTCAGAGGAAGAAAAAGTGGCTTTTGTTAACTGGATAAACAAAGCCCTGGAGAATGACGCTGACTGTAAGCATCTCATACCTATGAATCCCAATGATGGCAGTCTTTTCAAATCACTTGCCGATGGCATCCTTCTTTGGTGAGTTGAGCATTGCGTTAAGGGAGCTATGTTCTTACTGTCCACTGAAGAGCATTCAGTGGAAACTACAATTCAGTGAATCCATTGTCTTTTGAAATTAGTCAGCAAGTAGCTACATTAGTCTTGAAATTTTTATATTTTATATATATTATATAGAAAATCAAGTACTATATATTTTCCAACATTTTCTTTCAAATGCAATCTCTTATTTGGGATCTTTTTCATGTTTCCTTAACGATGCCAGGAAACTTTTGAGTTACTCCTCTGATGCATTTAATAATGTTCACAGGGTTTCTTTCTTTTCTTTTTTTTTTTTTTTTGGCCGTGCCACGCAGCTTGCAGGATCTTAGTTCCCCGACCAGGGATTGAACCTGGTCCTGCTGGCAGTGAAAGCATGGAGTCCTAACAACTGGACTGCCAGGGAATTCCCCATTGTTTCTTTCTTCACTTCTCAGTGTGGGACTGTTGATCATTGACTGGGACAGGAACATGAGGAAATGTAATAGAACTATATATCTCATTTGTGCTTAAATCAGATTAACATTTTAATTCAATCTCGTCATATCCATGGCTCTTTGCAATCTATTTCTGCTCACTAGATTGTAAACTCTCTAAGGGCATGTCTTTGTCCTTGTTGTGTGTACTAAAGTCCCAGCGTACTTCTTTGAACAAAGCAGATATCTCTTATTTTTTAAGTTTATAAAAAAACAGAAGACTTTCAAAGAAGAAAACCACAAATATTCTTAGCACCCATAAATAGCTATTATTGCTATTCTGGCACATTTCCTCAGTCTTTTTTTCTGTGTTTTTTAGTTAAAAATAAAAAACTATCCACGAGTACAGGATATTAGTTTTTAGGACATTACGTATAACAATATACCTTGAATTCTACCTACAAGTCTGATCTGTTCCTCTGACCTTCAGAGGAAATTCCTATTATGAATTGAATGGGTATTTTCTTACCTTTATTAAAATACAGAGATAAAATTTATATTAGTTTCTTTTAAAATGTTTGAATTACTGAAATTTCAGACCAAGTCTCTGGCTCTTCATCTTTCTGCAGCAACAGTAATTTTAACGCTGTTCATATCACTTTATGAAATTAGCCTTCTTGAGGATTTTTTTATTCAACATTTCAGGCTGCTGAATGTTGATGATCATTAAAGGAAATAAAGGCAAGATTCACATAAAGAAAATGCAAGAGTGTTTGAAAACAGTTAGAAGGAAATGCTAAGATTACAATTGCAGTGAATGATGAATGTGTTTTAGGTTAGGGAATATTTCTTAGAATTTTAAAATTAAGTCCCTGATATGAATTATAGTATAATTTTCAAAGAAATGGATGGTTACTTTTCAAAATTTAACTTTATTGTCTACTTGCAAAAATAAACTGAAAACATTTCTGGGAGTCTTAAACTAAATTATTCCCATTTTCTCTTTAGTAAAATGATCAACTTATCTGAACCAGATACAATTGATGAAAGAGCCATTAATAAGAAGAAGCTCACCCCTTTCACTATTTCTGTAAGTATTTGTCCTTTGCTAGTAATCATGTTACTGTAAGGATCATGGGTCCCTTATTAATGGATCTTTAGGCCCAGGCAAATCCTTTGATTTAACATAATTTTGGTTTCCTATTAAAAACTAGGTTTTTACTAAGTAAAAATTCAGCTGCATTTTTTAATGAAGAAATTAAGATTCAAAGTACGTTGGATGAAATTTAAAGTAGTGTCCAGATTATGTTCCTCAACTATTGTAGTTACTGAGTTATTTTTATTAATGAATATTCGCTTGATGCCAGTGTTTTTGTTGGTTGATTGAGACAAGAATACTCCATAGTTTTACCACATGTTTTACCATTTCACAAAATTTTCGCTATTCTTTCTGTACTAGATGGTTCTGTAGTCAGCTTCTCCATTCAGATCTTGTTAAAGTCCGGGAATTTATAGTCACCACACTTTTCCCCTCAAAATCTCTAGATCAATAGGGGAATATCAGTATCTACTCAGTACATACTAGGTACCAGTCGCTGTTCTGAACACACCACATGAATTATCCCTTTGACTTCTCCCAGCAGCCTTAAAGTAAGGTGGATGCTATGATTTTACAGATGAGGAAACCGAGGCACTGAGAGGTTGCACAGTGGCCGACGCAGGATCTGGTCCCAGTAGTCTAGCTCCAGAGCCCATCCTTTTAATCACCAAGCTATACTGCCACTCTCATGTGGTGGTAGTAATAAGCAACTAAGTTAATGTGCTAGTCACAGCTGTAGCTATTAAAAGTGAGCTACTGCTAGGCTGTTTCCTTTATTTCTATTGGCAGGTATAATTCTTGATTTTGCTGAGGTTGTTAAGGCTCTTCTATAAGGAAGCTATGACCTTGGAGTAGTGATATGTGGTTAGTCTCAGACTATCCAGGGGTCCTCCCATTTCCTGTTATTCTTGAGTAGTACAGAATTTGCTGTTGACTAACACGGCTTTCTTGACCCCCATTTTCCAATAATGTTACATATTCCAAGCAGAAACTACCATTCTTGAAGAAGCCCCTTTCTGACTGCAATTGCCAGAAGTTTATTCTCCTTCATATCTTGTGTCAGGATGTTTCCTCTAATATCTATCATTGTTGAAAATATACATCTTATTTTTAGAATGCATGTGTCACACCATTTTTTATGGCCCTGAATCTGAAATGCAACATTTCTTACTATTGTATAAATTAATTGTACGGTTTTACTTTTAATACTTATATGCAGTGCATTGGAGAAAATGAAGAAAAATACTCTGTAACTATTTTTGCAGTACTATAGGATGGGTCTGAGGGGCTAAGTTTTTTATACTTCTGTTTTTAGAGATAGCATTCTTCCAATATGAGTAGGGATAATAGTCGAGGTCTCTAAGATGCTTGAAAAAGTGTACTAATGTAGAATGAGAAAAGATAGCCCTCTGGGAAGGGGCAAAGTGTTACTGTGGTTATTAAATCTGTTTTGTTTATTCAGTAATTTTAGAGCTCTGGGAATAGATCTGCTAGACAGCTACCCGTTTCCCATGAAACTTTATCTCGAAGAAGCCTAATTCATTTGTAAAAGATTGTGATAATATAGTTTTTCGCCTCATGATGATAGGTTGGTAAAGTATCATGATGTATGAAAGAAGAGAAATATAAAAGGATGAAAATGACATATAATAACTATGAAAGCAAGGGAAAGAGATCAGGTAGCTAAGAGCAGGACTCATTTATGATCTTGGATACTTGGTCATCTCTCTTTCTACCCAATGTGTTGCTGAGCTGCATTCTTTTGATTGTTTGTCATTATTGAAAGAAAAATAATTATATGAGTAAGAGTCAAACAGATGGCAATGATTTAGGGACCTAAAAGTCAGGAAACTAACACAAGAGTAGGTATAGGAGATTGAATCTGTTCCTTATAAATGTAAAAAATCCATTGCAATTGATATACTCACATATATACCAGGTGTGTATGTATATACTTTACACTTACATATGTTTACAAATGTACACACACATATATGACCTTAATTTCAATTACACTTTAAGTAGGGAAAACATAAAGCTCATTTGGACATTACAAATGCAGTGAAAGTGATGGTATGTAAAATAAGGATGAAATCTGAATAACAAAGAATGCCTTTGTCCTTACCTGATAAGTGTTTAGCACAGTCCTCTTAAAAAAAATCATTCACAAAGTGGACTCATCTGGAATTGAAGCTTTATTGGAAACGAAAATTTGCAAAGTGGTATGAATTAAAAGAAAGAAAACTTGCAATCCCTATTTGAGACTGTTAGTAAAGAGTTGGATAGTTAATCAAAATAGAAGGGACATGAGAAACCATCTCACACAGCAGTGTAAATTTTTCTGCCTGGTAAAGTGGGCTCTATCTTAGACGCAGACAATTCACTGATGCACAAAAAAGATGGGAGAGAATGGATGGCTTTCCAAGATAAACTGCCATGTTTGCTTGATTGTTTTGTTAGTATCTCTGTAAGGTAAGATATCCTATTTTACAGATTAGGACACTGAAACACAAGGAGGAACAACCTCTCTTATGTCTCCGTTGTTGAAGGTTCCCCATTGTTCTCGCCTATCCCCCCCAAAACAGGTCTTCAGGAAGGAAGGTTGAGCACTCAGGGCAGTTGTCCATGTTAGGACTTGGAGAGCAACCTCTGTATGGGGTTCTCCTGTTACTTCTTGTTCTTTAGAATCGGCTCTAGACAATAGTGGTCATCCCATTCCCTCACTTCCAGTAGGGCAATAATGTATTTACCAATTAGAAACTACCATTTATTTGAGGAAGCACATTTTAGCTCCTTATTTTCAATCCATTTTTAGCCAATTACTCAGAAGTCATTTACTATACTTGTAAAGCCAACATTTTTGAATAAAATTAACATCGAAAGCTGGTTCTCCATATATCACCAACATAACCTGTTAAGACAAAGCTGAGTTTTACAGCTTACAGCAGTAAGAGAAAACACCACCTGCAAATCTGTGGCAGTGTCTTCAAGCTGAGGTTAGAACTGATGATTTGGAATTGTGGTTTAAGGTGGGTCTTTCACTGTGGGAGAGGGGAAGAGAGGAGACTAATGACTGGGTAAGGATGATGATGCAACTGATGCAACAGTCAGAACTGGTGGAAATTGCAAGGGGAGGATTTCAAGGTGAGGGTGTCAAAGAATCTTTTAGAGTATTAACTGTCCATTGATACTTTCCACTGAGGAGTTGATAGGTCTTGCAAGTAGTGGCTTCAATGAACAATCAAATATTTTGCCTTCTTCTCCTGGAAGAATAAAGTCATGCCAGTGAAGACAGAGGAATAAGTACAAAGTCACATTAAGGTGTGGTTTCCTTGTCACTGTCCAGGCTGAGAAAAGCAGTGGAAGGTTTTGGTTCTCACTAGTTATTACAGTCAATTTGGTGAAATTACATATTTCTTCTGGCCACAGTGCCATGCTGTCAATGTAATGGGTCATTGCAAGATTAACACTATTACTGGAAAAATTTTCAGTCCAGTTCTTTCCCCAGCTAATGCATTCTGGGGAATCACAACGAGAGCAAACATTCTTTATGCTCTTGGAAATGAAGAGAGAAACATATTACTGGTCTAGCGTAAATTGACAGAGGCTGTCTCTTGAAAGTTATATTGATTTGATTTAAGGTAATTAAACATATCTGAAGGTAGGAAAAATCTTCTGAATATCTAGAAAATACTTGAAATTTACTGAAAATATTTTCACAATTATCATGTTTATTTAGGTTGTAAATATATTGAAGGATTCTCTGGTTCTGCCTTCTTTTGGGAGAACTGCATTTAAATGAATATTGCTTAATACCACTACAAAAATAATTTAATTCCAAATGCTTACTTCAGTTACCCTTGACTAAACCCCAAGAGATACAGCCACTTACTTGGAGCCCAGCAAGATAAATTGCTTCAGCATACTGTAAGAGGAAGCCATTGAAATAATCACTCTGCTTTGTAAACTTCTGGCTAGTAAACATAAAAATTTAAACAAACTGTGGGAGCAGGGGCCCCACCCAAACGTGGACTGTAGAAATAAAAGAGGAAAAGACAATCTCTACCTTTTCCCCAAAGCAAATCAAACACAATTAACAACAAATCCCCTAGCTCTTAAAGTTACCTCCTCTTATCTTTGGTGACTTAAAAGTCTGACTGTATTGATTATTTATCACCATTAAATGGCCAAAAAAAGTAGGCCAATAGCAAACAGGCCACCGTGCCTTTCCAAAAGGTGAAAAGTTGATCGGAAAAATGTCATCGGTACATAGTATGCATTTGTTATTTAGGGAAGAAATTTGAGGAGGAGGGAATGAAAAAAAAAAGTTAAAAGCCAAGGTAACTCTAAATTTTTCTAATTCAGTGTCTTTTCCAATTTGCTGCCTTGTGTTGTCCCAAACTGTTTTTTTGTTGTTTGGTGGCTCTTTTTTTGTACATTTGTGTTTCTGATCACTGGTATAGCATTGATAGATGACAGCTAAAGCAAAAATTAATTAATATTATTAAATAAATATTGCCCTCAATTAAGCTTTTAGATTAAAATTAATGGCATGTTTGGATAAAAAAACTTTGAGTTACCCTTTTTTAGGTTTATTTGAAAATAATTTCAAACGTAGAGAAAGTTGCAAAACTAAAAACTATACAAAAACACTCATACATCCTTTACCTGGGTTCACCTGTTGTTAGTGGTTTATTGCACTTTAATATTTGTGCTCTCTCCCTCATGTGTGCGTGTGTACACAACCTTTTTTCCTGGACCACTTGAGGATAAGTTACAGACCTTATCACTCTTTACCAGTGAATTCCTTAGCATATATTTACTCAGAACAAGGATTTTCTCTTATATTACCACAGTATAGTTATCAAGTTTATAAATTTGTATATTGAGAGGCACAAGATATCTGTATGTCTCTTATAGTTGATGTTAGTTTTTATCATCAGGTTAAGATGTTACCCAGTTTCTCCACTGTATAATTACTGTTTCCTTTTCTTTTTCTCCCTTGCAACTAATAAGCAGTCCATGAGGAAACACTTGAAGGCCATGCAGATATCCTGCTCCATAACAGAATTTTCCCCTAGATTTTAGATTCCCTAGATTGATGATTCTTTCCTAACAGGGTCTTTACCATGATGGTTGCAAAATTATGTTTTTTTTTCAACTCCAGCACTTCCTCCACATTTACTAGTCTTTTATTTTTGTTTTGCGGTACGCAGGCCTCTCACTGCCGTGGCCTCTCCCGTTGCGGAGCACAGGCTCCGGCCGCGCAGGCTCAGCGGCCATGGCCCACGGGCCCAGCCGCTCCGCGGCATGTGGGATCCTTCCGGACCGGGACACGAAGCCGTGTCCCCTGCATCGGCAGGCGGACTCCCAACCACTGCGCCCACAGGGAAGCCCTAGTCTTTTATTATTTGGCATTCTTCTGTAACCCAGAGACCTCTCTTCTCTCTCTCTGTCATTGATGGGACTCAGGAATTCCTACTTTTTCCAGTGGCTTAATTCATTACTGTGCTTGATTATTTTGGTGTTTAACTTGTCCCAGATTTGGCCATAGAGAGCACCTTCAAGATGGCTCTGGGCCATTTTTCCTTTTTTTTCCATTGTTGTAAATACACATAACATAAAGTTGACCACTTTAACCAATTTAAGTGTACAGTTCTGTGGCATTAAATACATTCACATTGCTATGGATTCATCAATACCATTCTTCTCCAAAACCCTTCTCATCCTCCCAAACTGAAACTCTATACCCATTAAATAATAGCTCCCTGGGACTTCCCTGGTGGCGCAGTGGTTAAGAATCCTCCTGCCAACGCAGGGGACACGGGTTCAAGCCCTGGTCTGGGAAGATCCCACATGCCACGAAGCAACTAAGCCCGTGTGCCACAACTACTGAGCCTGCGCTCTGGAGCCTGTGAGCCACAACTACTGAAGCCTGCGAGCCACAACTACTGAGCCCATGTGCCACAAATACGGAAGCCCGTGCGCCTAGAGTCCGTGCTCCGCAACAAGAGAGGCCACCGCAATGAGAAGCCCATGCACCGCAAAGAAGAGTAGCCCCCGCTCACCTCAGCTAAAGAAATCCGACGTGCAGTAACGAATACCCAATGCAGCCAAAAATAAATGAATGAATGAATTATTTTTTAAAAAAGCTCCCCATTGTCCACTCCCCCATCCCCTGGCTATCACCATTCCACTTTCTGTCTCTATGAATTTGGCTACTCTGGGTACCTCATATAAATGGAATCATACAAGAGTTCTTTTTTATGGCCAGCTTATTTCACTTAGCATAATGTCTTCAGGATTCATCCATGTTGCAGCCTGTGCAGAATTCCCTTCCTTTCTAAAGCTGAATAATATTCTATTGTATGCCTATACTGTATTTTACTTATCTGTTTATCTGTGGCTGGACACTTGGGTTGTTTCCACCTTTTGGCTTTTGTGAATAATGCTGCTACACACATGGGAATACAAATATCTCTTTGAGTCCTAGCTTGCTTTTTTTTTTGAGTAAATATTCAGAAGTGGATTTGCTAAACTATATGGTACTTCTGTGTTTAATTTTTTGAAGAATAGCCATACTGTTTTCCACAGAAACTGCACCATTTTACGTTCCCACTAGCAATGCACAGGGTTCCAATTTATCTACATCCTCTCCAACACTTGTTATTTTATTTTGGTTTTTTTTTTTTAATAATAGACATCCTGATGGGTGTGAAGTGGTACCTAATTGTGGTTTGGTTGACGTTTCCCTGATGATTAGTCATATTGATCTGCTTTTCACGTGCTTACTGTTCATCTGATATCTTCTTTCGAGAAATGTCTGTTCATGTCGTCTGCCCATATTTTAATCAGGTTGTTTTATTGTTGTTGAGTTGTAGGAGTTCTTTCTCTCATCATAATTAGAGCTCATACTCTAATTGGGGGTGATATAAAAATAAATATATAACTATATAACATGTCGGAGAATGATACAGAGTAAAATAGAGAATAATGAGTGCGAGCAAAGGCTGTGGTGATGCTTGCTATTTTGTGTAGGACAATTGGAGAAAG
This sequence comes from Stenella coeruleoalba, assembly GCF_951394435.1. NCBI lineage: Eukaryota > Metazoa > Chordata > Mammalia > Artiodactyla > Delphinidae > Stenella > Stenella coeruleoalba. Next base: position 24,854,914 of record NC_137150.1, on the reverse strand, counting down.
CCATTAGGTGCATTTGAGCAGTGTAAAGGAATTGTGGATATTTGAGGAAAGTGTGTTCCAGGCAGAGGGAATAGCAAGTTCAAAGGCCCTATAGAGCTGGAACAGAGTGAGTGAGAGGAGATAGTGGGAATGAGGGGGAACATTTGTAGGGTTTTAAAGCTAGGGAATGCCATCGGGTCCATATTTTAATAAGGTTACCAACAGCAGGGTACTATGGAAGGTGGGTTTTAGAGAGTAAGTCTGAGCATGGGTGTTAGGAAGGAATTAAGAAACTTGAAGAAAGGTACTGACAGTTTCCAGAGGTATTTAGAAGGTGGAATTGACAGATATTGGTCACAGGATGTTAGAGGCAAGAAGAACAAGGATTCTGCTCAGGTTTCTGACTTAAGGAAGAAAGAAGCAAGAATGAAGGTTGGTCCTGTCAACCAAGACAGGAAATAAAGGAAAAGCCAGTTTTGACAGAGGATTAGAGGAAGACTAGGGAAGCATGGACAGAAAATTGCTTCAATTATGGACATGTTGAGTTTGAGATACTTGTGAAACATCCAGGTAGACATAACCAAATATGTATACAGGTGTAGAGCTTAGAGTGGGTGCTGGGAGGAAGTGTGGCCTGGAGATATGGCTTTGAAAGTCATTGGCATATAGAGGTGATATAAATACTACTTATGTTAAAAAAAATGGGAAGTTTCACCATCCATTGTGTCTTATTTACCTTCACAACTTGTTGATAAGAGTTTAGAAAGTACTTTCTCACGTGTATTTTTCTTTGTGGCGATTCAGGAAAATTTAAACCTAGCCCTGAATTCTGCCTCAGCCATTGGTTGTACAGTGGTCAACATTGGTGCACAGGATCTCAAAGAAGGAAAACCTCACTTGGTCTTGGGACTTCTCTGGCAGATCATCAAAGTTGGTCTTTTTGCTGATATTGAGATTTCCAGAAATGAAGGTAAGGTCATCAAAAATATTTACTTTTCATTGATATATACTTACTGTGGGAAAAATTTATATTTCATTGTTTTCCTCTCAGCCCTGATTGCATTGCTAAATGAAGGTGAGGATCTAGAAGAGTTGATGAAGCTTTCTCCAGAGGAATTACTGCTGCGTTGGGTGAACTACCATCTGACCAATGCAGGATGGCGTACCATCAGCAACTTCAGCCAGGACATTAAGGTTCATATTTTAATGTTCAAGTTTGCGACATACAAAAAGGATGTAGATGCATGTCAGGAACAAAAGGAGTTCAGACTTAATTTGTATGTGTGTGTGTGTTATGGCTGTGATTTTTTAAACAAAGACAAAAAAGAACTTCAATCACAGACTTAAATTTGAATTGAAGTTTAATTCACAAGCACACAGTGTAGAAAATGAAATTTTTGCATTTCTCTGTGTGAGGGGGATCCCCCACTTATAATCACAAAATCTTTTACTAAAAAAAAACCAAAAAACTGGTTTATTGGCTTTTAAAAAGAAATACAACTGGTTGTGAGAGGAAAGAGATGCTAGCATTAGCAGATTAAAGTATCGTTTCCCTTTTTGTATGCCACGGATAGATTAGATTATAATGAGAATGTCAGTCTGTTAATTTGGACTGAGAATTACATCTGTTGCTAGACTAGAGACCCTTGTGGGCTTGTCCAGTTTAATACTTACTTCCACTTTCTCAATAACCAGCTAAGAGGAAACCAAAGTATCAGAGGGCATAGGGAATCAGTAGACAAAAGGGGGTCTTCAGGTGTGTCTCTGAACCAAAGTAGCTTGAAACACTTCCCTCCCCACTGGAAGAGACTTGTCAAGGAAACTTGGCCCTAATCTTAACTGATGCTGATCCTTAGGAGTGTAAACAGATGAAAGAGGTGAGGAAGGGCCTTCCAGGTTTAGGAAACAGTGTTGCTAGAAGCTCTCAAGGGTGAAACAGCATAGTGCATTCAGGATCCTGTAAGCAATAAGTAAAGGTTACTAAGTTATTATTCCATTCTTTGAGATGAGGACAATTGCTTCAATTTGAGTACTTTTCCCCGTAAATCCAATGATGATTTTATTCATTTGAAAAATTCTGTTTTGTTTCCTTCCTTAAAGGATTCAAGAGCCTATTTTCATCTGCTTAATCAGATTGCACCTAAAGGTGACCGGGATGATGGACCTGCCATTGCCATTGACCTTTCAGGATTTAATGTGAGTAAGTTTTTAATTAAAATTTTTAAAAATTTTGATAAAATATGCATAGCATAAAAATGACAATTTTACGTGTACAGCTCAGTGGCATTACATTTGCAGTACATGCAACCATCACCAGTATCCCTCTCCAAAAATTTTTCCTCATCACATAGTGAAGTCTGTATCCATTAAACAATAACTCCCCATTCCCCTCTCTCCCAAGCTCCTGGTAACCACTATGCTACTTTGCGTCTCTATGAATTTGACTAGCGAGTACAGTCATATTTAGAGTACAGTTCGCTTCAGGCAGCATTCCCTGGTGGCGTCCTCAGCCCTTCATTAAACCTTGGCTCTTTGCTTTTCAGAAGTTATTTTTCATGCCCTAGGCTCTAAATTTCCATGCTAAGCCATCTGGCTGTCATGAGTGAGGAAGGGGAATTGCAGAATTCTGACCTTGAGTATGTGTGGAATCAACCCTACACTCACATTTCCCTGGTGCAACATCACTGGAACACACCAGGGTGCTTTTGCTGCTGTGCACAAGGAAAGGGAGCAACAAGCTGTTATTAGATTTCTAAGCAATTGATTATAAGTTCTTCCAACTTATATTTGACAATACACAAAATAAAAAATGGCAATTCCTAGTATTTATGGTGTAGGAAGAACTGATACAAATCCTGACCCATCTAACACATTTTATAGGAAGCCCATTCTTTTAGCATAAGTTCTAAGTACCCGGGGTGGTTCTATCGAAACCTTAAAGTATGGTCAGATTATAGTTTGTATGAAAATCTATTAAGTACTTAAAGTGTAATATCCAGAGTATTTAGTTTTAAAGGCAACTTGAGTCATCACTAATTAATTATATTTTAAATTATTATAAAATCTAAAAATCAGTATTGCAAAATTTACAAATTAGCTTGAGTACAAAAATTAGGAAGTTAAAAAAACTTACAGAAAGTTTCAAACCTATTCAAAAGTGGGCAAACTTAATATACTGAACTACCATGTGTTCCTCCCCCAAGTTCAACAACTATCAACTCATGGTCAGTCTTGTTTCTTCATTTATCACCTACCTATTTGCTTCCTCTTCCATATTATTTTGAAGCAAATCCTAGACATGGTATCATTTCATCAATATGTACTTCTAAAAGATAAAGACCCTTTAAAAATATAACCATAATACCGTACATAACTAAAAAATTAACAATAATCTGTAATATCAAAATAACTAGTCAGTGTTGACATTTCCTGTTGCCTCATAAATGTCAGGTTTTCTTTTTATAATTTATCTGAATTAAGATCTAAGTAAGGTCCACATATTGTGATCTGTTCACGTCTACCTGAGGAGCTTTTTATTGCTGTTTAATAGCATTGAACCTATTGCTTTCTCTGATTTCAATTACATTTTATTTACAACTCTGGTGCACAGAATTAGATAAGTCATAATCCTTGGTCATGATATACTCTCATCGTGGGTCCAGGCATGTCCCTCTTTTTATTTATTTTTGTCTGGTAGTTGTTTGTTTGTATTGAAATTGTAACAAGCTCATACAAACCCTCAATCCAACAAGAAAGCTAAGACTTTGACATCAGTTTACATTTAGCTGTGTAGTTCTTCCCTATGCCATCTCTCTGCGTCCCCTTAATGTGATAATCACCATCTTGAATCTTATGTTCATCGTTTTTTGCCTTTCTTTTGCTATAGTTTTCTTTCAACCAAATGTATTTCTTAAAAAATTAAATTTATTTTACTTTAAAAAAAATTTTTTATTGGAGTATAGTTGATTTACAATGTTGTGTTAGTACATATAGCCACTCTTTTTTAAGATTCTTTTACCATATAGGCCATTAGAGAGTATTGAGTAGAGTTCCCTGTGCTACACAGTAGGTCCTTATTACTTATCTATTTTATATATAGTAGTGTGTATTTGTCAATCCCAATCTCCCAATTTATCCCTCCCCTATTTATCCCCTGGTAACCATAAGTTTGTTTTCTACAAAATTTATTTTACTTTTTAACTTCATATAAAATTTATCATATACTTAAATTTCTATACTTATTTTGAACATATTAATGAGTCACTCATATTGTTATATGTCATTGTGTGAATATAACACAGTTTCACAGTTTTCATCTGCTCTCCTGTTGGTAAGCATTTGGTTTGTTTCCAGGGTTTTGCAATTGTGAAAAGTGCTGTTCCTACTGACTTTAATATTTTTTATATGTATCCCAGCTTGTTTTTCATTGAGAAAAGAATTTCATTGAGAAAATGAATTTCTCAATTTCATTGAGAAAAGTATTTCTACTGGAAATACCAGAGTAGAAAGGGTGAGATAAGCCTCTTAGCCAGAAAGCATTCTAGTATATGGCCTTGAGCAAGTTACCTATAATTCAGCCAGTTGAAGCTTACTGATACAATGTTTGAGAGTTTTGTTGAGTACTTCAGCAATGAGGGTGAAATATTCCACTGATCCCAGCAAGAAAACTCAGAGACTTGTTCTTACCGATTTAAAAGAAATGGGGAAGTTAATTTGGAATTCCTGCACATTCTGACCCTATTTTGAGCCATTATTTGATATATTTCCAGAAAAGTAGTTGCTTATAAATATGTATATGAATTAAAAATTATGCCAGTAAAAAGTTTAATCTTGAACATTTTTATTTCATTTCATTGTTTTATTTCATTGTTTAGGAGGAAAATGACTTGAAGCGTGCTGAATTCATGCTTCAGGAAGCAGATAAACTGGGCTGCAGACAGTTTGTTACTCCTGCAGATGTGGTTTCAGGCAATCCTAAACTTAATTTAGCTTTTGTAGCTAATCTGTTTAACACATACCCAAGCCTACACAAGCCTGATAATAATGACATCGATATGAATTTATTGGAAGGTATGCTCTCTCTGTCTTTAATTGATTCACTGTGTGTATCTTTTTGTGGTATTGTCCTACTTCACTGTCAGAGGTAGGGGATTGTGGTGGGAGATGAAGTTTACTGTGTGTAGGCATGTGCATTCATTAACAAGTTCAACTTAAAGTCGTTTTTCATTTTGGTTAAAAGAGAATGCTGAGGTAGATTTTACATGTCTGTCATTTCTCCATAAGAGTTTAGTGAAAACCATCATACATTTAAAACGTTCTCTTAAATGACCACATAACATAATTACACCACCAATATGGACAATGAATTATAGCTATTGGAAAAAATAATTATTTGTAGCTTTTTTCTCCTTTGAAAGCTACAGTTTGACTCCAGTATTGTTCTCTTTTTAATGTGTTTAGTGTACATGAAAAAATTTACAATATTCATTACTTGTCTTGTGTGTGGGCTATTGTTATCTGTCTCATAATTTATAATACTTTCCTGTTTTGCTTCATGAAATGCAGATTTGACCCCTCCTAATGTAGGTACTGTATTTAGTACTTTTCTCTACTCTATAAATATATTCATTCTGAATGTTCTTTTTATTAGTACCATTTATTCTTTCTGTCTGGGTTGATATTTATTTTTTGCATTGTTCATGTTGTGTTTTTTTTTTTCTGTCTTAATATGCCTAAAGAATGAATGATGACAAGCAAGAAACACAAATGAAACCTGATTAGGATAGCAGAGCAAGACTTGATTATGTAAACTCTCCACCTAATTTGCCTTCTATAATGATGGAATAGTGTAGTTGTTAACACATTAGAAATCAATTTTGACAACTGATTTCATGATTTGATGTAAAGCCTTTATCCCTCTGCTGTGAATAAACAAACTTATCTTTTTTTTTAAGTTAAAAGTTTATTCTTTTTTTTTTTAACATCTTTATTGGAGTATAATTGCTTTACAATGGTGTGTTAGTTTCTGCTGTATAACAAAGTGAATCAGTTATACATACACATATATTCCCATATCTCTTCCCTCTTGCGTCTCCCTCTCTCCCACCCTCCCTATCCCACCCCACCCCTCTAGGTGGTCACAAAGCACCGAGCTGATCTCCCTGTGCTATGCGGGTTTTTATCTCAAGTAATCTTTGGCAGGATCTGTTTAGATTCTATAACATAGATCATTTTGTATTACTTAGCTACATTACATTTACTAAATGTCATTGAAGCTTACAATATATGAATCATCATAATGACAAAAACATTCTCGGTGTCTAGTTCTTTCTCCTTATCTGTTTCAGCCTCTCTCCTTTTCTTCTGCCAACCTCACACTCACTCACATGCATACTAAAACCCACATTAGTACCAGAACTAAGAGTAAAAACAGTGGCAGCAATGGTGGCAGTTGTCAGAGGTTAGGGCCACTCCTAAAATAGTCTTCATGGTCGCCCTGGTTTGGAGAAGCTGGTCCTCAGGTGGGGATTCTTCCTGGTGGGGAGAACTTGATACTGCAGTGTTCATTCTCCCACATCACCCACCTTCTTCCCTTCTTCCCCAGTAAGACAGAGTGAAAAATCAGCTTCATCATCTTTTTCTCTTTGACTGCCACAACCAGAGTTCCAAGGTCCTGGTCACTTTATGATTACAGCTTTTTGATTAATGAAAGAAGTTTCAGGTTTAACAAATATGTTCTTTGAGGAATATGATTAATTCACTCTTTCAGAAGTTCACTAAAATAAAGATTGTGTTCTCTACATAGATATGTAACTGAGAGGTAAGATAGGTTAAAAAATGTTGATTTTTCAGCAGAGAAATTTAGGGCGAGGGATTAGAACTTTTAAAAAATTAAAAAGGGAGACTGCTGTGTTTTTTTCGGTCTGGGAAATTTCAAAATTCCTCTGTGTCTTACAGTAGAAGGCATTGTTTAGAGTGGCATATTAAAAATGATCTGCTTTTTATAGTCACTGAACTCTTGCTAGATACCTTTTCCAACTTGCTCGCTCTCCTATTTGTCACGTTTGAATTCTTTTGCTAGTGTTCAGCATGCTTTTGGAATTTTTCAGTGTGAATAGGATTGCTAAATATTTCCATTAGTATTTACTTTATTTATGTAAAAAGATACTTTGGGAAATATTTATCAGTCATCTTTATGTAGAACATATGTATGTCCTGATACATCTGCCAAAAATGAATTTGACTTTGACTGTCATTGGAATTTTTTCCTCTGTACATTTGTTTTCGTAGAGCCTTGTGAAATTTGAAGCTTGACCGTATCACATCCCATATTCATATATTAGTATGTCCTCATTGGCAAAGAATTTTATCTGTATGGAATTAAAGAAAATTAAAAGCCCAGTTAAATATTAAATCTTTATATTAAATTGACCCAAATATGTGGGCTACATATAGACAATCTCAGAATTCATTTGTGGTGATAGAAAATACAGAGACCATGGAATTAGACTTTGTCCAAATCACGGCACCACCATTTAATAACTGAGTGATCTTTGTGAGCCTTGGTTTTCTCATATATAAAACAGGACTAATAATACTTATTTTGAAGAATTTCAGAGCAAGTTAAAATGACCTTTCATGAATGAATGAGTTTAGCATACAGTATGTGCTCAATAATGTTCAGGTCAGGAAGAGGAAAACACTTAATACATCACTTAGCACATGTAGTGAGTGTTCAATATATGTTCCTTTTCTTTCCTCTTAGTAGCCTACTTTTAATATATTTGTTATTTTCTCTGAAACTTTTATCAATTGCAGTGTCAGTTTGGCCCTGAACGTGAAAAGAATGTTTTATAGTTCTTTCTCTCTTTTATGTCAGCAATTAAGATTTTACTTCTAAGATGGCTTCAGTTGTCTGAAATCCAGACAACATTTCCAGTCCGGAATACATATGTTTTTGTAATGCTTTACCATGGCTCTTGCGCAAATGCATAGTGCTGCTGGCTTTTAGCATTTATTTACCAAGACAATTTGAAATGGTATTAGATAAACAAATGCTCACTTGTAAAATCTGTTTTACTTTCCAGGTATCAAAAATTAAGATAATGATATAATTAGTTTAGAACAATAGGAAGAAACAGGAAACACTGAAGTTTGTAATAGTTTCAGAACTCAGTCAAAATACAACTTTAATGTCTTTTATCATCAGGTTCAGCAGAAATTGCATATTACTTTAAGTAAAAATTAAATGATTGTTATACACGATCGATGTTTGTAATCTTAAAACATAATTTGGATTTTCCTAGATGGAAATAATGGAAAAATTCTCTAATTACCAGAAAAAAATGTATATACATAGCAAAATAATAGAATGTAAAAGAGAAACACCTAAAAGGTGAACCCAAGTCACATGCATCAAGCTGTTGATCATAGTATGGTTATATTTATGTCACTTCCAGGAAAGTTCAGACAGTTAATTTGAACCTATTTAATAACTCCTAAAACAAGGCAAGCGTGGGTTCTAGGAGTATTTAGTTTAACTTGGTTCTTTTTAAAAAGGTTCTCATATCAGTTATATATTATAAAATGGCAGTGGCAGATACAACAGACTGATCAGTTACCTTTTACAGACCAGAGGGAACAAAATTTAAGCAAGAAATTATATGGCTATGTAATTGAACAGAGCAAGAATTAAAGCAGATTCTGGGAAAGCCTTTAGGTAATGGTATTGAAAACCACATGAAAATACAGGGGGCAGATTATTTCCTGACCAGTCGGCACAAAAAAACAGAATCTTTTAGATTTTACAAGGTTTGGATTTCTGTTCTGGGTGTGCAGGTATACACTGTGTGTGGCACTCAGTCTGAAGATGACTGCAGGGATGACTGCATAGGGACTGGGCCCCTGGAGCTCAGGTGGTTAAATGTGCCAAATTGTCCTGGGGATCCCACGTGAGCCAAAGTCCAGATGGTGATCTGGACTTGCCCATGGCTTAGAAGGGGTGAGAAGTGTAAATGTTTCAAATTTTCAAGAGTCTGGTGATGAGGTGTAGGCAAGGCCATTCCATTGTCTCCTAACTTGGCTGAAAAAGAAACAGTAATATTTATAGATGGTCACTTAGGACAATCTGCAATCCAGGGGATGACCAGAAAGCAGACGTGGCAAAAAGAGCCCCCATCTCTCTCTGCCCACTTTGTGGCACACCAGAGTCCACATTTCCCTTATGGATGGGGTAAGCACTGCTGTGAAGGGACTGCTCAGGGAGCGTAGGTAATCACAGGTTCAATAATAGTGCCTGCAGGAGTTTGTTCTTGAGGTGATCTTTGAGGTCTAGTGACTTACCATGATGAAATGTGTCTTTGTCTTCGCACTCTGAATGGGGGCTGTGTCCCTTATGTATTTTCAGTAGGGACAATCTAAAATAACTCAGGAAGCCTGTAAAATAGTTATAGCCCCTCGTTGCTTGTTTTTATATTACCTCTCCCCTTCATTGCTGTTTGATTAAAATGCAGGTTTGTGTGCTCAGACACTTTTCCTGTGTAAAACCATAATCTGTACAAATTTAGAGATACTGCGTTGGGGAAGGTACAGCTTTTCTATTTTTGTTTAATGTGCTAATGCTACCCTGAAAGGCTGCTTTATTAATTTTTAGCCAATCCCTTTTGCATGTAATCATTAACTACAGATAGGACCACATAAGTTTATCCGTTACTTTTCTGAACAGAGAAACCCATGGCTCAGTAATTCACAGACATCAAGTAAGGGATTCTAGATGGAGACATTTAGAAAGCAAATGGAGGCTTTCTAGACAGGGAAAACAAGGACTTTGGCAGTAAGAGATTTTTTCTCCCTAAAAAGATTGTAGTATCGTAGGAACCATGGCAAAGTATGTATGGCCAGTTTGTACCTGCCAGAATGGTTTAAAATATAGTTCTTGATTTCTTTTGTCCTGAATCATCAGTGTGAACTTGTGTCTACTCTAGGAGAAAGCAAGGAAGAGAGGACATTTCGGAACTGGATGAATTCCTTGGGAGTCAACCCATACATTAATCATTTGTACAGGTAAATATTTTATGAGATGCAGCTTTATGGCCAGGGTCCAACTTTTCTAGTTTCAAATTGTAGGTATGTTTACATGAGAACATTTTCTAAAAATCTCAAGAATTTTAGCCAACATTTAGAGTTTCAGAATGCTGGGGATTGGCAATACACTAGATTTTAAAAGAAAAGTATTATTTGAAAAGATAAGATTATGATAATATTAGTTATAATTTGTGATGATATAAATAACCAATTTAGTAAAGATAATCAGTTCATCTTGCTTTTTAATAATTACTAATCAGGGAAATAATAAATTATTTCAACTTTAACAGATTAGAAGAACAGTAATATTTTATAAATTGCTCTTACCATTTTATCAGTATTTTTCATTATAATTCACATTCTTTCTATTTATTTTTGCCCAAAACTTCAACGGTCCCGTAATTTGTTCAGTATATTTTTTCTAATTTGTAGAAATAACTTGGTTTCCCTGAGTACTTGTTTATTTTGTTCTTTCTTGTTTAAAAATGATGACACGTTATTAACATTGGTTGGACTAAGAAAATATTTTTATTGAATCATTTCCTGTGCTCTCTGGTAGTGCTAACAAGGTGTCTTTCTAGGTGTAGATGAGAGGAAACCTTCCTTCTCTCTTTATAATAAGATCTACCAGCATGCCTTAAAAATGCAAAAGAACTCAACTTCAGCTAATCGTATATTTTTTAGGAAAAAGGTCTAATTAACTAAACCTATTAATAATTTACACACCAAGGAAACTCATTATTATTTAAAATATGAACTGAAGATTAATGCCACAAAAGACCACGTTCACTGGGTAACTGAGATTTATGGTGCAGTTATTTCTTGGTGTATATTCAAAATAGTCTTTAAAACCGGTATTGCCTGATTCTGGTAACTAGCGTTGATGTGACAGACTGAATTGAATAAAGTCTTTAATAGGAGTGTGTAAATCCTAGCTAGATGACGAGATATACATATTTAGACTGAAACTGCTGTTATAGTAGCAGGGCAGTAAAGGACTCAAATGCTGAAGGTAAAAAGGGGTTAGATCTTTATGGACTCATTTGAAAGAATGTCTATAATATATAATTGAGAGAAACTAATAATAGGACTACCGTGATATTATTATTTAAAAATTGAGTATATACATATGTGTATATGAATTTTTTAAAAATCTGGAGGGATGAATACCAAACTGTATGCAACCTAGAGAGGAGGGTAGGGTAGTAAGGACACTTTTATTTTCAAACTTAGTAACTTAAATATGGGTTTGTTTTTTTTTTTTACAATGAGCATGTATTTTCTTTTTAAATTAAGAAATAAATTTAAAACTAGGGCATTAGGCTTTGTTGAAACTTCATGGTAACTTCATAAATGTCAGGAACACTAGAGTTCTCTGTGGTTGACAGTGGAGAAGAATTGACCAAATTTTTTTAGCTAAAGATTATTTTTAGTTATTTAGATCCTGAACTGCTTAGCACAGGGCTTCTGGGTGTATGTAATTTTTGGAGGGGGAAAGGGAATTCAGAAAATTCTCAAAAATAACATAACCTTAAAAAGAACCATCGGGATATAGAAAAACAATAACCAGAGGTCTAGTTGGCACCAGAGCTGTGTGTCCATGAATTTGTGTCTGGCTCATATTTCTAAACCCACCTCTAAGTGATTTTAGCTCCCCACCTACTTACACCAAACCCAGACCAAAGCAAAATAAAAATTTAGATTGATTTTAATTGAAAATTCTCTCCTCTCAACAGGTTATTAAATATATTTTAAGAACTACTAGTCCTAGAATTTTTCTATGACAAGTTGGTTCTGGAACACATCTTAAATTCTCTGGAAATCATTTTAACTCTCTGGGCATCAGCTTCCCTATTTGCAAGGCATGAGTAATAAACCATACTACATAGAAATAAGAATGAATTCCTTTAGAGTAAAAAAGAAAAAAATCATGAAATAGGTGAGATTTCAGAACCTATACAACTAGTTCAGTGATTTATTTTTCATACAAAGTTCTCCATGTGCTGATAGATAACTTAGCTCTTGATTACCTTCATCAAAGGAGGACTTTCTCCCTCCTTCACTCAGCACAGGGCCCAGCCCCCTTCACGGCCATATGGTGTGTGCTCAGAGATGCAAAGCAACTTTAATATGAACCTTAGCAAAACATAACTCAATGAACAAGTTGTTGAGGGAGAAAAGTCAGGTAATTAATCACAGAGCTAGCAATTAAAAAAAATCAATCACTGTTGCATTATGTCCTTAGCATACAGAATTGAAAACAGACTCAATAGACATACTCTGTGCACCTTGGAAGAATGTGTTTTTCTGAATACAGAGTAGTAGTATTTTTACTTCAATAACGCCTACTTGCTCATAAATTCCTTCCTCTTAATGCTCGCTATTTAACATGAACAGCTTCCTACTGAGTAGCTATTGTAATTTTTATATAATTATTTTTTTAAAGTTTTAAAAACCGTACTACATAAGTAATAGATGAACTCATTCTCACTGCACAAGCTTCAGGAAGTATGTACGTTAAGTAGAACAAAATAAAATATGATAATCCCTTTTTACTCCTCCCATATTCCTTTTTCTCCTGACCAGAGGTAATTGCTATTAACAGTCCATATCACACAGAGGTATTTAAATACTACTAATTTTGAAAATATTTTTAATAGATAATAAACTGTACGCAGTGTTCTGCCTCTTTTTTAAACGTAATATGTTGTGTAAAGCTTTTCATGTTAGTACCTAGAGATCTACCTTATTGTGTCTTATGGTGACCCAGGAGTCCATGGTATGGATAATTTATTCAACAGCCCCTACTGCCAGGCCTTTAGATTGTTTGCAAATTAATAAATACTCTGGGAGTGAATATCCTTGTACATATATCTTTGTAAACATTTATGAAAAAAAATTTGGACAGATTCCTAGATTAGAATTTTTGGGTCAAATGATCTGTTCTGCCTGCCATTCTCTGAGCATTAAATGACCCTGTTGTATTTTTATAGATATAAGCCCATCTCCAGTGCGCTTAATAGAATCAGGTAGTACCAACATTTCCTTCTCCTTCATTTTCTTTTCCTCCTGTCTTAGTGACCTCGCAGATGCTTTAGTCATCTTTCAGCTCTACGAAATGATCCGCGTGCCAGTCGATTGGAGCCATGTCAACAAACCTCCGTATCCTGCTCTTGGAGGGAACATGAAGAAGGTGAATGAAATAATGACCATGGATATTTTCTTATTGTTCAGATAGAAAACAGAGGATTTAGAGTTTTATAAAGCTTAGTAAAGTGTGGTCTGTCCCCACAGATTCAACTCAAAATGTGTTAAGCTTAATAGACTTTTTACAAGTGAGCTTTAATGTTTGGAAAGATGAAGGCAGTCCCCCCCAGTCAGATACTTAATATAACTGTTTTTATCTTTAGCAAGTTGTAATACTTAATGTTCTTGGAGATGTATCATAAATGAATTCCTATTTTATAATCACCAGAACTTGACAATCTTTACTGGTTATTTGTTAATATTTTTCAACAAATATTTATCGATTAACTATGACCCGTACAGTGCAATGCCAGGATATAAGATAGTAAAAGGCATGGAGTTGGTCCTTAGGAAACCCTAAAGAAATTAGATATGTGTGCAAATAACTACATTACAGCACAGTGTATGCAAAAGTGAATATTATCAGTTTTAAGAAAGAAAAAGCCACAGGCTGCACTTATCAGAGGCTTCATGCAGGAGGTAGTTTTGAGTTATACTCTGAGAAATGGATAGAATTTTGGCAGAAGGAGACTGGAGAGGGGGCTGACGATTAAGAAGAATAGTTTGGCTATAGCAGAGGTTTCTGATAGGTAAGAAGTGAGTGTGAATGCCAAAAATTTGAATTGAAGCCAGATGTTGAGAGTCTTGAATGTCAGATTAAAGAGTTTGGGTTTTAAACTGCAAGCACTGGGAAGCCGTGAAACGTTTTTGAGCAGGAGAGTGACTTGATTACAGTTGGTGGGAGAATAGCTGGCAGATGAATGGTAAAGGAAGTGCTTGTCTCCAATATTCTCCTTCCTCACATAAGGGATCTGTGGTGTCCTTGGTGTACCTGCTTGTTCTGTTGAATTGCCGGTTTAATAGTCAACTTTTCCTTTCTACCTTCTATATCAGGTTCATTTGCTTTATAAAGTAAAAGTATGTAGGACTTTAAAATTGTTATACTTTCATTTAACTTTTTTTTAAGAAGTAGATTATTTATTTTAAAATATCTTTATTGGAGTATAATTGATTTACAATGTTGTGTTAGTTTCTGCTGTACAACAAAGTGAATCAGCTATATGTATACATATATCCCCATATCCCCTCCTGCTTGAGCCTCTCTCCCACTCTCTCTATCCCACCCCTCTAGGTCATCACAAAGCACCGAGCTGATCTCCCTGTGCTATGCGGCTGCTTCCCACCAGCTATCTATTTTACATTTGGGAGTGTATATATGTCCATGCCACTCTCTCACTTCATCGCAGCTTACCCTTCCCCCACTGTGTCCTCGAGTCCTTTCTCTCCGTCTGCGTCTTTATTCCTGCCCTGCCACTAGGTTCATCAGTACTAACTGGAGAGGATATGGAGAAAAGGGAACCCTTCTGCACTGTTGGTGGGAGTGTAAATTGATACAGCCACTATGGAGAACAGTATGGAGGTTCCTTATAAAACTAAAAATAGAACTACCATATGACCCAGCAATCCCACTACTGGGCATATACCCCGAGAAAACCATAATTCAAAAAGACACATGTACCACAGTGTTCATTGCAGCTCTATTTATAATAGCCAGGACATGGAAGCAACCTAAGTGTCCATCGACAGATGAATGGATAAAGAAGATGTGGTACATATATACAATGGAATATTACTCAGCCATAAAAAGGAACAAAATTGAGTTATTTGTAATTAGGTGGATGGACCTAGAGTCTGTCATACAGAGTGAAGTAAGTCAGAAGGAGGAAAACAAATACTGTATGCTAATGCACATATATGGAATCTTTCATTTAACTTTATCCTTTCATTTAAAATGATGTGTATATGGGAGTTCCCTGGTGGCACAGTGGTTAGGATTCTGGGTTTTCACTGCCGTGGCCTGGATTCAGTCCCTGGTTGGGGTACTGAGATCCTGTAAGCCGTGTAGCACAGCCAAAAAAATAATAAAATAAAATAAAATAAATGATGTGTATAATTTAAATATAAAATACAAATTAATGGGCTCAAATTGTTATAACTTATCAATATGGCTACTATGAAATCAACCTGCAGTCATATGACTTAATAACTATCTCTAGTGGAATAAATGGAAATATAACCATATTCCCGGATAGAAAGACTAAATATCATAAAATTCTTGCAAATCAACTTACAGATGGAAAATAATTCCAGTTAGAATTAGAAGAAGTCTCCTCTTATGTATATGTGGGCGTGTGTGTGTGTATGTGTGTGTGTATGTATGTTTGTGTGTGTTGAGGGATGGGATTTATAAAGTGATTCTAAAGTTCCATTGGAAGAAGAAATAGGCCTAAATCATCAAGAACATTTTCCAAGAATATTGAGGGAGGAGCTGTGAGAAAATATAAAAAACTTATAAAGCTGAAGTAATTGAAATAGTTTAATAGGTATATAAGAATAGAATGAAATAGAGTAGCCTAGAAACCTATCGTAGAATATAAGAACTTAATATATGACAAGGTGCTTACTAAATTCAGTAGGAAAAGAAAGGATCGTCCAAAACATGATATCAGAACAACTGGTTAACTATTTTGTTAGGGAAAAAAGTAATTTTCACCATGTGTCATCCACCAAAATAAATTCCAATGGAATGAAAGTAAAGGGGTAAATGTTTAATAAAACTTTAAGAAAATAGAAGTGAGTGATAATCTACTCTTAGAGTGATAAATTACAAAGGAAAAAATTGATACAGTAGATACATATAAATTTAAAACTTCTGTATGCAAAAATAAACACCATAAACAAAATTAAAAAGCAAATAAAAACAAACTTGGAAACATTTGCAACAAAATGACAAATGGTTAATATCCTTAATGTATAAATAGTTCATATGAGTCAATTACTAAAGCTAGATTACTATTACTAAAATTGTAATAGCAAAATGGGAGAGTGAACAATATGAGTGAAAAAATCACAGAAAAAGAAATAATGATGGATAATATACACATGAAAAACTTTTCACCCACAATAAAGAAATGCAATTTAAAATAAACAATTGGATTGCACTGCATTCAGTGTTAGAGGGAGTGTTCATTCGTGTAACCTTTCTAGAACAGTTTAGTAATACATATCAATAATCTTCAAAAAGTCCTTTGACTTAATAATTTCACTTATTATCTATCCTGATGAAATAATCAGAAAGTCAGACAAGAAGTTGTGTGCCAAAATGCTCACCATAGCAATGTTTATAGAACAAAAAAAAAGAAAACAACTTAGTTGTTCAACAAAGGGGTAATAAATTGGGATACACCCATAAAATGAAGTAAAATGTATAAATTAAAAAATAGCGTTTTTAGTGTTTTAGTAATAGTGACATGGAAATGAGGATACAAAATTGTATATATACATATGAATCTAATTTGTTTAAAACGCACATGCACACACATGCACACACGCATGCGCATACACACGCATTCCAAAAGGACTTCATACAAAGGGATCTAGGGATCCTCCAGATCCCTAGAATATGTATGTATTTATAGGCTTCGAGATTTTTTAAAAAGCCCTGTTTTCTTGAAAGAATGACAGAAAAGAAAGGCATCATAATATTAAAAGTAATTAAGTGGCTAGTATTATTACAAGAGATTTATATATATATTCATATTTTTCAGTATTTCTAGTGGTTGGACTGTCTACGTTTTATATTTTATTTGATATGCCCATAATTCTCAGGGGAGTAGAATTCAGGAAATTTCGTTAGCTAATTTCACATAGGTTTGTTTTTTTTTTTAACGTCTTTATTGGAGTATAACTGCTTTACGGTGGTGTGTTAGTTTCTGCTCTATAACAAAGCTAATCAGCTATACATATACCGGTATCCCCATATCTCCTCCCTCTTGCGTCTCCCTCCCACCCTCCCTATCCCACCCCTCTAGGTGGTCGCAAAGCACTGAGCTGATCTCCCTGTGTATGACTTTTTTTTTTTTTTTTTTTTTTTTGCGTTATGCGGGCCTCTCACTGTTCTGGCCTCTCCTATTGCGGAGCACAGGCTCCGGACGCGCAGGCTCAGCGGCCATGGCTCACGGGCCAAGCCGCTCCGCGGCATGTGGGATCTTCCCGGACCGGGGCACGAACCCGTGTCCCCTGCATCGGCAGGTGGACTCTCAACCTCTGCGCCACCAGGGAAGCCCTGTATGGCTCTTTTTGAATTATGGTTTTCTCAGGGTATATACCCAGTAGTGGGATTGCTGGATCGTATGGTATTTCTATTTTTTTTAAAATTAATTAATTAATTAATTTATTTAGGGCTGTGTTGGGTCTTCGTTTCTGTAAGAGGGCTTTCTCTAGTTGCGGCAAGCAGGGGCCACTCTTCATCGCAGTGTGCGGACCTCTCACTATCGCGGCCTCTCCTGTTGCAGAGCACAGGCTCCAGACGCGCAGGCTCAGTAGTTGTGGCTCACGGGCCTAGTTGCTCCGCGGCATGTGGCATCCTCCCAGACCAGGGCTCGAACTTGTGTTCCCTGCATTAGCAGGCAGATTCTCAACCACTGCGTCACCAGGGAAGCCCCTATTTTTAGTTTTTTAAGGAACCTCCATACTGTTCTCCATAGTGGCTGTATCAATTTACATGTAACAGGAAAACAAAACTGAACCACTCATTCATTATATCTGGAATTTTCCGTTAATTATAAGATGTCTCAATCATATGTAGAATGCTTCCTTTCAGCAAATACTAGCTATTTATAGAATGAAACACAAGGCCTGAAATAAGTTCAAGATGTTTTAAAATTAAAGCAGCAGTACTTTCATGAAATGGTATCCAGGCAATTATTTTATGGACTTCGGGCATTCATCAGCGGATGTCACTTGCTTCATTTGTAAAGTTCACAAAGCTGCACCACGTGAATAGTCTTTCTTCATTATGTCTTCAGCATTTCTTTTGTCTTGGAACTCTGTATCCCATTATGTAATTTTTCTCATTTTCCAAATGATCTAAGCCTCACTTTTGAAGTGCTTGGTAATCATTTCTTCCATTAATTCTATGAGACTATATTCTGCAATTTTTTCGTGCTTTGTATTCATTCTTACCTTTCACAGGGTCTTAAACTTTTAGCCCGACAACTCTAGGAATTTCCAAGGCTCAGTTCTTGGCCTAATGCTCTTAACTTTCTGTATTTACATCCTCAGGGAGCAGATCCCTTGTTAGAGTGTTAAGTACTACCATAAATATGGTTACCTCTAGGAACCTAATTTCTTACTCTTTCTCTAGTTTGGTACCTCTCCAGATCTTAGAAGTATTTTGCCAAACTTGAAATCAAATGTTGCCGAAAAGTAGAACATATCTTTTCCCTTAACACTAGCATCCATTTCCAGTTTCTCTTTCATTGCTGGTCACATCATCTCAGCCCTCTAGACTATTAACCCTGAGCTCCTTTCTCACCGTCATTCCCCTCAGGAACTTTGGTCACACTAACCATAAAACAGATGGCCCTTCATTGAAACACATTTTACATGAGTGGTTATTACAATTTGCTAGAAAATTGTCCTGTTAAAATGAGTGGCAGTGGACAATATGCTGGTTTTTATCTCTCCTGTTCACACTATTACATAATCAGGGCTCTGCTATTTTCCATAAATTAGGAATTCATTTTTTAAATTATGTGCATATTTCTATTTGGAAGACTAAATCTATAATATTAAATGACTAGTAGGAAAGAGAATTTTGGAATATTATCCCCATGCATGTAAAAAAAATGAATACATATCAAAGATTTGATTTAACTTATTAAGGGAACCAGGCAGATATTACAGCAGGTTCAGAGTATCTTCTTGCATTTTTATTTGTAACAGGCTGACCTCTGGGAATTTGGATTCTCTTTTTGCAAGTACAGTATCCATTAATTTGTACAAATTCTGTTATTGTGGGGTCCTTTTCTCACCTTTCCTGGAAATATTTTCTTCTTGGAAAGAAGTGTATCTTTGTATCTCAGGTTTACTTGTTTTTTAATGAGGCCTTAACTAACTTGGGAAAGAAAATCAGGAGAAACCAGTTATACTGTTTTTCTTAACTAAATGTTTATTCTAAAAAAATATTTAATCACCTTTTATTACTGGTGATATTATGAGATCTTACAATTTCACTGGGGGAAAGGTAAATATATATATGTATGTGTGTATATATATGTACATACACACATTTATATATATATGTTCTGAGGTAAGAAGTATAGTACTAGATGACTGGGCATGATAAATTTCTGTAGAGCCCAGGATAGACAAAAAATTTTTAATTGTACTTATACCACTGGAAAGAAGTAGTTAGGTAGATAATTTACTTCGTGTTCATTCATCAGATTCTTACTGTAGACAGGGCACCGTGCTGAGTCCTGGGCTAGGGGTGGGGAGAGTATGATACAGATTTGTACACTTTATAGTTTTTGCCCTTTAAAAGGAGCTTATGTATGGTTGGCAAAAGAAAGTTCATAAAATGCTAAATATAAGATGGTACATAAGCATTATAAAATAACCATGATTGGCAGTTCATCAAGGGCTGCAGATGATACAGTTAAGCTTAATCCTTTGATGAAGAAAATTGGCTAAAAGCTTAATTTTAAAGGATGAGTGAGATCTAGAATATTGGAGATGAAGTTAGATTCTTAATGAAACAATTTCTCTATTCCTTAATTTTAAATGTAGACAAAACAACATTGATTACCTCTATTGATGGAATGCAGAAAACTGGGTTTTTCAGATTTGCCACTAATCAGCTGTGTAATCTTGGACAGTCAAGACTTTTTAGAGTAAGAGAGGATCTTTAAACTTTTCAGCCAGTTGTTTCTCTATCTAGCTTAACCCCTCAGTGCTTTGATATGTTCAACTATAAAATGGGAATAGTTATTTCCTTAATTTCACTGGTTATTAGGAGATGAAATTCTGTCATACAAATTTTCAGTGTCATAATTATTTTTCAGATGACTGAACTAGGCTGGCATATTTAAGAAATATATTAAAAAATCTGTTTTATACCAAAACTTTACTATTATTTACAGATCGAAAACTGTAACTATGCAGTGGAACTTGGGAAGAATAAGGCCAAATTCTCCTTGGTTGGCATTGCTGGGCAGGACTTAAATGAAGGGAATTCCACACTTACTCTGGCATTGGTGTGGCAGCTGATGAGAAGGTAAAGGCTGGTTTGTTTGTGACATCACTGTCAGTCTCCTTCAACAAGTCACTGAACTAAAACTTTAGCTATTTTTGAAGAATAGCAAACACAGAAGAAACATACAATGTGAAATATATTAATTTTTAAATGATTTATTGTTGATAATAAATTTTTTACAAATTATATTTTGTTTTAAAAGTGGGTCAGTCTCTAGAAACACAATTACTTTTATTAATGCCTCTGAAACACTGCTTTGTAAGGAGTTGTTTTAATTTTTAAAAGTACCATATAGTAGTTTTTGCTTCTGATTACTAAGCTCTGTACTAGAGTTTACCAGACTAAAATGAGAAATATTTATTAGAACTGAAATATTTCTTAAATATTCATCTAAATATTGATATAAATGATGTGAGAGCAAATTTTACCCCTTTCAGTCTTAAATATGCATCTCTTCTGTTACAGGTACACGTTGAACGTGTTATCGGATCTTGGAGAGGGTGAAAAAGTAAATGATGCAATTATCATTGAATGGGTCAATCAGACTCTTAAAAGTGCAAACAAAAATACTTTTATTTCCAGCTTCAAGGTAATCAAAAGCTATTTAAAAATTGGGGGGGGGGTAAGAAACTAAGTTTAAGAAGGAATTCTTATTGGGAATTACATTGGTTTAGGTTTAGAATTACATCAATGTTGTATCTCAGAAACACATAATTGATGAGCTTAGGCATACTAATTATTTGGCATGTGTAAACCAGAAATATTCAGTTTGAATTCTTATATTTTTGATTGGTTATCCTATTGAGTATAAATGCAGGTTAATATTATCGGACTTCAGTAATCTAATCTTAAAAAAGAAATTGAGCCAAAAATCCAATTGTCAAATGAAAAAAGAAAGATAAAAAGACATTGCTTATATAGGACCTATAATGTTTTGTGCTCCCTAGCAGCAGTCTCAGAATTGTATTGACATCATTTCCAAGGCATAACAGAGCCAGCCAAACCGATTCAAGTGGGAATTGAGAAAACTGGTAGGAAAAAAAAAATCTTGTCATCTGGCTTCATAATGACACTTAACACTCACTTCTGAGCATTTGTGGATGATTCATAAAGCACTCAAAATGTAGTCTGCACATACATACCGACTAATTCTCATGCATTTCCATTGTGTTTTGCTTTTGCATGCAAGCTGATATTAGCTACAAATAAGCATGTCTGCTTGTACACATTCATTCAGTGAACCTTGTGTTTGTGATTTTATTATGATATGTGAAAAATTACCCATCAATTTGTATTTTTTTAGTGAAATAAGAGTGCAAATAGATGAAACCCTAAGCTCTCGCAAGAGTTACCTAACCATCTTTATTTTCTTCTTTGCCTTTGCTATATATGTTTGACAACATGGTAGAGCAGAAGAAATGTCAGAAACTGATAAATTCAATCTTCTGTTCTTTACCAAAAACTGAGCCCCAAAGTGGACAGCTGGATGTTGGCAGAGATGTTGCCTGAGTCCTAGTTCAACTGTGTTTCTTTCTTTTCCATCTTGGAAGGAACTAATGACATTGAGTTTTTGTTGTTGCTTATTTTTTTTTAAAAAAAGAATTTTTAGTCCATGATTTGTCTTTATATATTTTAGATATAAAACACAACTTAAAATGTAAAACGGGAAAGGGGACATATAAAACTCTCTAATTGACAGTTACTCTTTAAAATTGTTATACTGAAATTATATACATTTGTACATTAATTTGTGAAAAATAACAAGCATGTATATCATTAAAGTAAATACAATGAGAAAATATTTAGAAGCACATTAATAAATATTTATTGAGCTCTAACTATTAAGTAACATTTTTGGTAAAGAAAAAGATGTAAGAAATTATTTTGGCTCTCAGAGTGTTTGCCATTTACTTCAAAGACAAAATTTGTATAACTGAGAAGGTAACAATCCTACAGGGTAAATGTTAAAATCCAAAGAAATAATACAACTAATATTATGGAAAAATCTAACTGATCATTTCCACTGAATGGTTAGTGGAGACAGTTGGACTTTATTTGAGCATCAGAGATGGAGGCAGGATTTGAATTGGTGGAGAACAAGAGGGTAGTAATAAACTAGAAGGGGTCCACCTTGAATAAAGGCAAGTCTGAGAAGGTTAGGAGAAATAGTCTGGCTAGACAGGATTGTTCCTAAGGGATATAGTGCAAGATGTAGGCTGGGCCAAGACTGTGGAGGAATCTGGCCTTAAAAAGGATACTGGTAAGGGGAGTAACGTAAGCATAGGAATACTGTTCTGAAGGTAGGGGGCAGGACCGGTTGGAGCGAGAGTGGTGTAAGTGCGAGGAAAGCGCTGAGGCAGAACTCAAGGTGTGAGGTAATAAGGGTCCTGGGGGGGTGATGCAGATGGGCACTGGGAACTTTAAGAATGGATAGTCATTTGCAAAAGAACAGGTAGGGTTTGGCTTCTTGACTTAGGGAAGCGCAGGAAAGAGAGAGGAGTTAAAACTGGATGTTTGGGGCCTGGGTAACTGGAAAACTGATAACAAAAATGGGGCTGTCTGAGGTGCAGCTGCTTTCTAAAAAGGCAATGAATTCAGTTTTAAGGTTATTGAATTTGAGGTAATTTTTAGGAAATGAAGAGTTGCATGAAAAGAGACATTAAAACTAGGATTACAAGCTTGGTGATCAGTTGAATAGAAGAGAGAGTTGAAAAATGGGAGTACACAACCCATTTAAGGGAGAGAGCTCACAGAGAAAAGCAGACTTGAGACTGGTTTTACTAGAACTGAGGTGGTAGAAACAAATTGCACAAGTGCTTAGCATGTATATATGCTTGATAATAAAACCTTTAAACAGAATATAAATAAGAAATATAGCAGTGCATGCTAAAAAATAGTTGGGCTGGGGAGGTTTTTTCCAACTCAGTGTGTTATATTTGAAAGCTATGATAAGTGGTACTAGTAAGAACCTATTAATCATAATCAAGGCAGTGTTGTACCCAGAAATTTTAGAAAAGACAAATTTACCTGTTTTAGTTGCAAAGTAATTTTTCCTCACCAAGAAGATGAGGAGGTGGTATATCAGCTAATAACAATAATCATAATTACCATTTATTGAGTCCTATATGTGTCATTATGCTAAGCATTTTACACATTGTTGTTTCTTTTAATTCTCTCAACTCTATAAGCAAAAAGGTGAGCATTAGAAAAGTTAAATAACTTGTCCACTGTCATCAACTATTAAGCAGAAAGCTGGATTTCATATCCAGATCTAACTGCAGGTTGAAAGCCAAGCTATGGAGTTGTATGGCCCCGGGTTTGACACAGGCTTAGCCACTTCTTAGCTATGTGACATACTGCGCATTCATTCCATAAATATTCAAAGCTTACTCCGTGTCAGGTACTTTGCTAGGTGCTGTGACTACAGAATGCCCTCAAAGAGCTCACTGTTTAGGAAAGGAGGCAAATAAGAAAACATGAATCACAGTATGGGGTGTTAGCAGTGCTATAGAAATCAGCTAAGGAGAATAGGGAGCATGTGACGAGGGCATGTGTTTTCCAGAAATCTTAGCAGTTTATACTAATAGCTGGGTTACATCTCTTGATGAATAAAACTGATTTTACCTCTGGCTCACATTTAGTTATCTATGTAACCTTGGGCAAATTATTAATTTCCCTATGCCTGAGTTTCCCCATATTTAAAAGGGAGGTATTAATAGTATCTATCTTCTGGGTCTGTTGTCAAGCTAAATAAGTTAACACATGTAAATAGCTCAGTCATACCTGGCACACATTAAGGGGTCAATAAATGGAGCTTACTACACTACACTGCTGGTCCTGCCAATATATAAGGGCATTGTGGAGAGGTTCCTGTTGTGATTTTTTTAGGGAGTTTTGGCGGCCACAACACTGTGCATTTGTGGATGATTCATAAAGCACTCAAATTTATTTTCAAAAATGACAGGAAGAACAATGGAATGGAATGTCCTACTAGTAATATATATCAAATTAAGAGAAGAGACGGTACAACACACTAACTTGAAAATCAAGGGCTTCCCTGGGGGCTCAGTGGTTAAGAATCCACCTGCCAGTGCAGGAGACACAGGTTCGAGCCCTGGCCCAGGAAGATCCCACATGCAGTGGAGCAACTAGGCCTGTGCGCCACAACTACTGAGCCTGTGTGCGACAACTACTGAAACCTGTGCACCTAGAGCCCGTGCTTCGCAACAAGAGAAGCCACAGCAATAAGCCTGCGCACCACAACGAAGAGTAGCCCCCGCTCGCCGCAACTAGAGAAGAGCCCACGTGCATCAACGAAGATGCAGTGCAGCCAAAAATAAATTTAATTAATTAATTAATTAAAAAAAAAAGAAAATCAAGCCAAACTCTAGACTAGTTATCTTTAATATTCTAGAAATTCTTTTTGCTTAAGTAATTTCTATATGATTAAGGAAAGTGAAAGAAAAACTATGAAAATGTATTTATATACTAAACCAAGGGTTTTACAATAACCCCTGCCCTTTTTGCAGTAAAAATGTCTTTCACTGATAATATGCAAATCAGGGGAGCTGGAAAGATAGGCCTGTTTTTTTGGAAACAGGAAGATAAGGGATCCAATATCATCTTTAGAAACTTAAATTTTTCATTCAACTCAGTAAAAGTTTTTCTCAAGGTGAATCAAAGGAAATAGGTGGGAAAATCCTTGTTTCCTAAATCTAAGTTAAGAAATATTTAAAATACCATAAAAGGATATAAACTTTCAGATGAATAAGGTCTGAGAATCTAATATATAACATGGTGCCTATAGTTAACACTCTTTTGTATAACTGAGATTTGCTAGGAGAGTAGAACTTAAATGTTTTCACACACACACACCCACACACCACAAAATACATAACTGAGGGTGATGGATGTATTAATTAGATGGGAGGGATCTTATCAAATCATCAAGATGTACATGTTAAGTATCTTACAATTTTATTTGTCAATTTTAACTCAATAAAGCTGAAAAAAACAAAACAATTTTCCTCAAACTTAAAAAAACCCTCATAAATATGCAAATAATTAATCAAAATATAGCACAATTAAGCCACTTGTCTGATTGTGAATCACCATAGAAATATATGAAAAGTAAGCACACAGAAATTTTTAATTTATTATAGAATGACATGCATGTTAAGCTTTCATTTTAGAAAGTATAACGGTGTACATTAGAGTCTTCTAGAAAGCTTATTAAAAATGTAGATTCCTAGCCCCATCCACAAATAATCTGACATTACTTTGAGTGCAAGGATTAATTTGTGCTTTTACTAAGCACCTCAGGTGATTTTCATGTAGGCGGTCTGCAGGCTACACACTGAGAACGTATGTGTGAGAGTTTTTCAGAAATAGAAAAGATGCCCCCAAACCAGATCTGGATTACCAGCATCATATAGACTTAAGGACCCTAATTATTTTTATCCCTCTATTTCTACTTCCCCCCCCAAAATCTGTTTCATAAAATGAACATTCCTGAAAATGAAGAATATAAATTTTTCTAAAATTAATAAATGTACTAGATCATGGCCCCAAAAAAGAACTTTGTACTCTTCACATGGCTTCAAATTGTTTTATCAAACATTTATTAAGAACCGCATTTGGGGGGCTTCCCTGGTGGCACGGTGGTTAAGAATCTGCCTGCCAATGCAGGGGACACGGGTTAGAGCCCTGGTCCTGGAAGATCCCACATGCCGCAGAGCAACTAAGCCCATGCGCCACAACTACTGAGCCTGCGCTCTAGAGCCCACAAGCCACAACTACTGAGCCCGTGTGCCTAGAGCCTGTGCTCTGCAACAAGAGAAGCCACTACAATGAGAAGCCCGCGCACCACAACTAGAGAAAGCCCGCACGCAGCAAAGACCCAATGCAGCCAAAAATAAGTAAATAAATTTTAAAAAATAAAATAAAAAGAACCACTTTTGGCCAGGAACTGTACTAGATGTCGTCACTTATCTTAATATTCCCAAGAATCCTGTGACAGTTCGATTGTAGTGATTAGGAATGGGTGCTTTTGGCTTCAAGTAACAGAAAACGTGATTTAAACCAAAAGTAAAGGCACAGAACAATAGCAAAGATCCAGAGGTGGGGTAGACATTAGGATTGGTTGAGCCAGTAATTGAAGAATGTCAATCAGGTTTTGATCATCTCTGCTTTGCCATCTAAAGTGGTTTTCTCTAAAGTTGGTTTTCCTCTTGCTCATTGAATAGCTGCTGGTTGTGCCAGGGGTTTCATCCTCTCATTCACAGTCAGGAGGGGGTGTTGCTAGCTTTCCATAGCTCTTCCTGGATAGTAAGGGCCTCACGTTAAATTAAATTAAGTTAAATTAAATTAGTGATTTAAATTAGCGATTGCCAAATAAATCACTGTGGCAATCAGATGGGATTCCTCCCTTTGGCTTTTTTAGACTATTTTTTCCAACCTTTTTTCATTATTGTTTGCCTAATGAGTCTTTTAGACATTTTCTTCCTAAATTCCCCTCCCCCATGAAATTTTAATGCCATAGATATTAGTATATCTGTTATTCACTGTATTGCTCTATACATATAAAGAATAAGTTTATCACCTTACCCGCAGAATAAATGGTCTACGCTAATTCAGGGTCATTCTTGGAGCTGTGGATGGGGTTAATTTTCCTTGAAGCACACGTCCATATATGGATACGGAGCAAACATGTGGGTTCTGGTAGGATGGAGAAAGTAGTAAGGAGTGGATTCTGGGTAGGCAAGCGACATTTGCTACTATTCATCCTGAGAGACAAAACAAATAATTTGTTCAAGTGCTGGTAAGTTGTACAATCAATTCAGACCAGGATTTCTGACTTCAGTAGCAGTGTTCTATCCACTAGAATTTCGTTGTCCATTTTTAGTTGCCTTGGAGGTAACTTCCAAAGTGGAGAGAATCTTGGGCATTTAGAGTCAGACAGTCATGGGTTCAAATACTGGTTCTGTACGTAGTGGTTGTGTGAACAGCTCTTTTTTTTTTTTTTGCGGTACGCGGGCCTCTCACTGCCGCGGCCTCTCCCGCTGCGGAGCACAGGCTCCGGACGCGCAGGCCCAGCGGCCACGGCTCACGGGCCCAGCCGCTCCGCGGCATTTGGGATCTTCCCAGACCGGGGCACGAACCCGTGTCCCCTGCATCGGCAGGCGGACTCTCAACCACTGCGCCACCAGGGAAGCCCTGAACAGCTCTTTTGAGCTTTCTGACCTTCATGTTCTTCATTTTAAAAGGAGAGATTATAATTTCTTTATTACCAGGCTGTTAGGATTAAACAAACTCAACACGTAAAGCAACAAGAATAATGCCTTTATAAATATTAGTTCCTTTCCACTATTATTTTAATTTTTCTTTCTGAAAAATATTAAGTGAAGGCTTAGGAGTCCATGGTCTAAGAAAAAGAATATTACTAGAATTTGCAAAACTATTCACTTAAAATTTATCTCCTATTCCCTTTCAAAAGTTGTTTATTTTTTACAGAATGGATACTGTAGTTAGCATACTTTAGGAATTGTCAGATCCACAAACCTTATTCCAGGTATGATGACAATCCTCTATACTGTAAGCTCTGTAAGGATGAAAGGAAAAGCATATTTTAAATGGTTTGTGATGTGTGTTGGTTGAAGAATAGCTGAATGTTAAGTATAATGAAAATTTATAAATTGCTTTTAGTTATATGGTTATAATCTTCTGGTCTGACATTTACAAAAGATGTTTATGAATGTTCATCTATTCTTTCTTTTCTAGGACAAATCTATTACCACTAGTTTACCTGTCTTGGATTTAATAGATGCCATTGCACCAAATGCAGTTCGTCAAGAAATGATCAAGAGAGAAGACCTTTCTAATGAGGACAAGCTGAACAATGCTAAGTAAGCCTTTATGGTTTATATTAGAACATAGTGGCTCTTTTGTTCTTAATCCTTGCAGGTGAGGCTATGATGTCCTTAAAATTCACATTTTTAAGTACAATTTATGTGAGAAATATGATTTAAAGACTCAAAAACAACTTTTTTGTAAAGTTAACCTTGTCAAAATGTTTCATTCTTCTGTTAACATATATTAAGTGAAAACAAATACCAAGATATTTTTCTTGTCTTTTCAAGATACGCCATTTCAGTTGCTCGAAAGATCGGTGCCCGGATATATGCCTTACCTGATGACCTCGTGGAAGTGAAACCCAAGATGGTTATGACAGTGTTTGCATGCTTAATGGGAAAAGGACTGAACAAAATAAAATAATGAAACATTTATTATGATTTTCTGCCACATTAAACACATTGAATGCCTCACAGTTTACAGATTTCTGAAATGTAGTGGGTATAAAACCAGAGATTATTTGTATGCTCAAAACAGTTGTATGAATCATTAATGAATTTAATATCCTGTTCATACTAGCTAGGATTTGTTGACAATTAATTTACCAGTCGATACTGATAAGAGTGTGTTCATTTTCAAGATGATATTTTATGAATAAATTATTGTTTCCTGAAAGTCTCTTTAAAACAAGACTAATTCATTCTTTTTCATGGTTCAGAAATGATCAATGCAAAACTTTTTCTGCATGTCCTGCTGTGAAATGTGTTTTGATTTTGTGTGTGTGTTGATTTTGATCATAATTGTATTCAAAGTCATAATCCAGTTTAATCCTTTTATTTTTTTTCCTCCAACTATGTGAAGTGGTCCAAAACTTTAACTTTTCTGTAAATTTCTATACTGTCTAAAATTTTTAAATGACAAGTATTGTTCATTAACATTAAACTTTTTTATATATAAGGACTAACTCATGAGTAAACTTCAAAGTACATTCTCTTATATATGTAGCAGGAGCTTTTTACTTAATACTTAATTTTAACTGCATCGATACTTTACATGTACTGGTTTGGTAATACAGCTTTAATTATGACCTGCAGCATATATATGTTGGTAAGATGTTATTAGAGAAATATGTGTGTACATACACATATTTTGCACCTGAATTACCCAGGTTTTCTTAAGTGGTATGTATACAGTCAACCCCCCATATCTGATGCATGCATATCCAATGGTTCCACATCCACAGATTCAACCAACCAGCGATCAAAGATATTTGAAAAAAAGAATTCCAGAAAGTTCCAAAAAGCAAAACTTAAATTTGCCAAGTGCCAGCAACTATTTCCATAGCATTTACATTGTATTTACAACTATTTGCATAGTATATTAGGTATGAGTAATCTAGAGATGATTTAAAGTACACGCAAGGATGTGTGTAGGTTATATGCAAATACTAAGCTGTTTTATATAAAGGATTTGAGCATCTGCAGATTTTGGTATCCTTTGGGGGGTCCTGGAACCAGTCCTCTGGGTACTGAAGGATGACTGTATTGGTCAGTTAACCAACATTAAGTAATAATTGTGCCCCCACTAGATGCGTAACACTTTTCAGTTTGTAGCTATCTGGTACATGAAGATTTCTTTTAGAAATATTCATTTTGGATGTGCATATAGTTACTTTTCAACTGACTTCAAACACTGGCTACAGCTCTCAAGATGTGTTGATACCATATTATTAGCTTCATATTACACATGCTAATTTTTGATATTCTAGCCCTAATTTAGAATATGCCCACTGAATATCTTTAGTAGAAAGTAACACAAAGCTAATATTCAACATATTTTCACGTTTTTCCCAGTTTCCTTCAAATTGGCAATGTTTGGTTAATGCTTATGTTACTTGGCAGTAGCTTTGCTTCAGACCTATTTTTGTCTGAATTTTTTAGCAGTAGACCAATTCTGCTAAAATTGAGTTCAGAAGTTTACTTCCTTCATCTTCCACTGTTAGTGCCAGTGACCAGTACTGCTGTGCAACAAAAAATGCTGTCACTTTATCTCACTGGGAATGAGTAGTCTAAACCCCCCTTCTACCATGGATTAAAACATACGTGATGGTAAGAGTACGACTACTCATGTGCTTAGAAGAGAATTTTTTAAATGAGATCATCAACAGGTGGAACTTTGAAATATATTCTACAAAAGAGATTTCCTTTCCTTTTATCATTTGATAATTGTTTTCTTATATGAAGATTAAAATATGTTTTTGCTCTTTTGTGATATTTTTTAAATCATTTCCTCTTGATTTTTTTCACCATTATATTCACTAAGTTATCTGATTTACATGCAATTTGGCACTTTAGAGTGTTCTTTCTCTCACAAAATATATTTAATAAAAATTCTGTGTATGTACAAATGTGTCAGTATTTATTTCATTTAAAGAAAAATATATAACTTGGAAAATTAATCTATCATAAACTTATTTTCCAGAAAAGAAAAGAGAAAAATTCCTACGCTAATGAGTAAAACAGCAACAAAAAATTTATTATTTTGGGAGGAGTGAAGATGGTTCTATGATGCTTTAACAGGAAGAATTTTAGGAAAGACCAAGTACATGATTTCTACAAATTTAGTTTGGGATGAAATAATTTGAGTTAATCAACATAAATTTGTCTATTATGATCCGGGTATGATACTAGACACTGGGGATTCAGCTGAGAAAAATATAGACAAGGTTTTCTGGCCTCATGAATCTTATTTTCTAGTGGAGAAAGACAGACAGTAAACAAACAGGATTTGTAGATGGTGATAAATGCACTAAGAGAAATAAAACAGGGAAATGTGATAGAGACTTAGGAACTGGGGTGAAGATGCTTTTAGTTTGGGTGGGTCAGGGAAGGTCTCTCTATCACAGGTCTCTGTGATAGTGAGGCTGAGGTATGCATGGTAGGAGGAGCAGCCAGATGCTAACTGTTCAGTAGAAGGAACAAGTGCAAAGGCTGTGAGGCAGGAAGAGTCTTGCGGGCATTTTAGGAAAAGAAATAGGCAAATTGGCCTAAGAGGGAGAGGTAGAGAGTCTGGAGGTGAAGACAGGGTCTATGACTTATAGGTCTAGATCTGAATCTGGATTTTCTCTTCTCCATCACAACTGGAGTTGGGATGGCTCTTCAGTATATGAGGTTCGGTGAGTTGCTTTAAGTAACATGCTGCTTCTGAATCTTGCACCTTCATCATAGCTCTATCATCGGCTTCCATATCACAGATGAAAAATAAATCATATAGAGGATCTTAAAATACCCCAATTTACACTGGATGAAAAAGGATCCGAGAAACAAGAGAGAATATTCTGCATCTGAGATGATTCAAAAAGACTTCTGAAGATACAGTTGAAACACTAGCTTACTCTGAAGGAGGAGAAACCCTCTAATACTTTGGAATGCCTCCTAGGATTATCTCCTAAACTAAATTGGAATTCTCCTGAATCTAAGAAATCAGTCCAGCCCCTGTGGGAGCCTTATGGAAAAGGAATCACCTAAACCCAGAAGCTTGAAAAAACTTCAGATTAAAGTGGTTTCTATAGTTCTGAGCCATCTGAATTTTGACCCTTAAACACTCTGGAACTTTTGGATGGACCTGGGTTAGAGTTGTTCTGCTACTGAGAAAAAAATTTTACTGGACTACAAAGAGTGTCCATAAACCCAAATACGTACCACTCCGTTCACTGGCCACAGATTTACAATGAGCAATTTTTTTTTTTTTTTTACAATGAGCAATTTTGACATTCCACTAAATACACAAACTTAGAACTGTATTAAACATTAAAGAATGGGGCAGATTTATGATCTACTAGAGATAAGAAAGAAAAAGCTAAAATGATTTAATAGATAACTGTTTTGAAGTAAACACATAAAAATGTTTGGAAAGGTGGGCAATCTTGTCTACCTAAGGCCTCTTAGAGAAGATCGAAAGAGCACTGTGAATGATGAGAAAGATATACTTAGGAAATTTGGGAGTTAGAGTTGGCCGGGACAGCGATGGAACAAATCAACCTGAACAGAATAGGAAGTATTTCTCTCAAATACATGTACTCAAGTAAGTTTATGTATTGCCTTAAAAACCTAAGCACTATGGGTGCAATTTAGATTTTTGCACAGTTGGCTGTGGAAAGCAATAATTATTCGAGATACAATTTCCAGTCCCCCTCTCTCAGCTTTTAAAGTTGCAAGAATCTGCTTTAAATACAAGCTTAATTAAAAAAAAATATTCAAGGAAGTAGCACTTACTGCACTTCGGTTAGCTTTTGCTTAAATAACACTCATCTTCTAAAATCTGAGTTATAAACGTGAACATGAACAAGAAACCACTGTAAGGACTATGACGTAGAGTAGATCCTAATGATGTGCTTATCCAATGGTTACATGCGAATAAATGTATGATACTAGAAATGTTATGCCAATTTTATATCACAAAGGAGTTTTTTTCTTTCTAATACAGTTTTAGAAACAATTATGTAGCTAGCCCGACATAATTACACACAGATGAACACAGTGGCGTGGCGAGGGCCCGGTCCTTTCTGGTTTAGGCAGAGGACAAAGGAATATGCAATAATTCGACAGTTCCACGGGGTGGCGGGGGGGGTTCGACTAAACGTTAAGTCATCAGAGGCTCAGTGAACCACCCCGCTGCATGTTTAACTTGTGTGCAGCCCTAGACGGCGGGGAAATTACCTCGAACCTGCAACCTGGCTGTGGAGAGGGTACATCCGGCCGTTCGCCTTTTCCTCCGAGGCTGGAAGCCTTCTAGGGGGCGGTGCGCTCGCGGACTCCGCCTCCGCCCCAGGTCCCGCCCACCGCAGAGCCCGCCCCGTGGTCGTCGCTCTCACCGAGCGGAAGATGACGTGAGGAGAGCCGCGAACATCTCTGGGTGCAGTTCGGTTGGCGGTTTCCAGAGCCCTGGAGCCCGGCTGGTGCAGAATCGCCTCTTAGAGCGCCCTTCTCACCGATTTTCGTCCTCCACTCTGGCCGGGCCGCTCCCCGCGCGGCCCCAGCGGCTCCTGGCACGGCCCCGCGCTCGGCTGCCGCCCTGGCGCGGGCCACTCTGCCGTCCCCGGACGGGCGCGGACCTGCTCGGCCTGGGCGCCGGCGGCTGGGGAGGGGGCGCTGGCCCCGGGGCCGCGCATGCGCCGCCACCAATTTGGGGCTGTCGGTGGAGGGCGAGTGCTGGCTCCGTGGGGAGGCGACGCCCTTCGGGGCCAACGGGCCGCGCGCCGAGGCGGCCGTGGGAACGACTCATCCCTTTTCCAGCCGGGGGTCGGGGTCGGGGCTGGTGGGGGCCCCGTCCCCGTCTCCTGGCCTGCCCCTTTCATGGGCCGCGATGATGGCGGCCCTGTACCCGAGCACGGACCTTTCGGGCGCCTCCTCCTCCTCCCTGCCTTCCTCCCCATCCTCCTCTTCGTCGCCGAACGAGGTGATGGCGCTGAAGGATGTGCGGGAGGTGAAGGAGGAGAACACCCTGAATGAGAAGCTTTTCTTGCTGGCGTGCGACAAGGGTGAGAGCTAGGCCCCTTTCTCTGCTTCTGGATGCCCGTGTCCTTCACACCCCTCATCCTCTCCCCAGCCTCAACTTGGGGCACTCCCTCTTCCTCGTGCGCCGAGCGTCTGTTCGCGCCGCGCCCGCTGCACCTGCCGGGCTGCTCGGCACCGCCTCTGCCTTGTGAGTGCAGAGCTGTCGGGCGGGAGCAGCCGCGGGTGGCGCCCTCCGAGCGCCGCACCTGGGAAGGCGGCCCTGCCCGTGGTCTCCTTTCGTGCGGTCAGGTGTTCAGGTAGCGTCGTGGGGGCCGGGACCCTAGGGTTTCAGCCTCACCTACGCTACTGACCACTTGAATGACCTGGTCTTCTGCATGGGGCTTTAGTTCTTTCTTTCTGGAAGCCCAGAGGTTTTGTCTAGTTTTGGACCTTTCAGTACGAAAAAATCCCATGTCCTTGCTTAAGGTTCCTCCTGCTTATGGGCTCTCAGCTGGTGTTTTCTTTTCTTTTTTCTTTAAAACCTTACTTGTATTATTTAACTCCAGCCACCCGGTGCCTTGGTGTTCAGTGACTGTCTAATGGCATTAGGTATGTCAGTATCCTAGATGGACATAAAGACAGCACTTTATGGAGAAATTCTGCCTAAGTTCCAGAGTTTCTCCAAATTTATGGAACAACTTTGTTCATGCTTTTTATTAGAGAGGAAGGTTTATTGCTCCTCAGACGTCTTTGGGAAATAAAAGTAGTGCAAAATAATTACAGGGCAAAAATGTGGAATATATTTAATGTGTTTTCGTTTTTTAAAAAAATCTGGAAATCGATCACTTTTATGGCCATAACAAAGTCTCCTCACTTAAGCATGCTTTCTATTGATGAATATAATAAAAAGAATGGGAAATTGATTGCCCTAAGACTGCTTTTATTTCCTACGTGTAAAAAAGTGCTGTAAATTTTCTCTTTCTAAATTTATTCAGCTTGCCTTCCAGTGGCCATGCTTGCTTAGGAAAAATGTTTAGGATCATGCAAACTTCCAAATCATAAACCCAAAGGGCAACTTACACTGTGAAAAGATTAACTACAGAGGATTTTTTTGTTTGTATGTGTTTTTTTTTTTTAAATAAATGACAGCCTCCTTAAGCACTTTTACTGCTTTGAGATAGGATTTTATTTACACAACTTTTTGAAAACACATTGATGTATAAACAAAGTCCACCCCTGTCCATCATGAGTCCTTTTATGATCTTATGTAGTAGTATTAAATTATATTATGAAAGCATTTGTGAAAGTCCACCATGGACAGGTTCATACAGTCTTGGAAATGAGAAGAAACATAGAATATATGTCTATAACCTCATAAATATCATTGTCTGTGGATTACGTAAAATTATTTAGTATTTCTAGAGTGGATAGTCTGAGTTCTCTTCCTTCAAAAATTCTCTGAGAGAGGAAGGGAACAGATTGTGTTGTACTAGCATTAGTAAGTGGCTGCTACATCTACCCCAGCTTCTGAGCTATGGTTATTTTAAAGCAAACAGAAATTATGTCAAGAAAGGCAATTTAATATATCTGTTAAACTGAGGACAGAGGAATGTCATAATGGAACATAGCTTGAGTAAGTACTTGTATGGTGTGTATATTTAGGATTATTGCATGACATATGTCAAAAGAGTTTGAATGTATGACAGTTCTGTAACCTGTCCAGTAGTGCCAGTTGAAATAGCCTTGATAGTCTTTCTTCGTCAGTTTCCCTTTTATAACATGGTTAAGATCCTTGGAGAGATTTGGCTTTTGGGGGTAGGGTGGAAAGTAAATATGCATGCTTTTTCTCCCCCGTATAAATTAAAACATTTTTTAACAAGTGAGATTAAATAGGTATTTTCTGTTTCAGGTATGTTGAAATGAATTCTTAGGTTAGATTTGGAAAAATGGCTTATTTCTTACATGTACTTATGGTATACATTTATGCTGAAAAAAATATATTTGAGTTATAGCAGTTTTTTTGTTTACTCGTTTATATTCACTAATATTGTTAAACCTTTTTTAGCGTTACCCAAACCAAATCTAAAAGTGAAAAGTTTCCTGAAGTAGCTATAGTTGCCACTATTGCTTTGGAGCTTTCATCAAGCCAAATGGCAAACGTTGACTGAGACAGCTTTTGGGGTAGAGTACATAGGCTTTTCATAGATGATTTCATTTAATCCTCACAACCCCATGAGGCAGATGTTGTTATCCCCATTTTATGAATGAGGAGAATGAGGCTTAGCAAAATTTTAGAATTACTTTGCCCAAGGTTACATTAGTTAGTAGTAGAACTAGGATCTATTTTGAGCCTGTACTCTTAACCACTAAGTTTTGATCTAGTTGTAGTTGAATGAATGAAAATCACTTGTGTTAGAAAAGACACATCCATATTTGGATTTACTAACTGGAAATTAAACTTTCTCTCTGTGAATGTTTTATTAACTGTGGTTTCCATGGATTATGTTTATCCAATAAAAGTAAAAAGCTTTAATAGCACAAGAGCAGATCCACTCTAGAACATCTATGTTTCTCATCCTTTTTTCATTTATCAAGTTTACACTACATATGTAAAATGTCCGTAATGTATTCCACTTAAGGAGAATTCCTAAAGCAAAAATTGTGGAGATGGGGTTATGTGTTAGTGGATGGGTGACCCTTTGAAAGGTGTGTACAGATTAAGGAGTAAAGAAAAAAGGAAAGAAAACGATTTTATAGTTTGATTTTATAGTGTGTACAGCTAGCTTTTATGTAAATTATTAGTCCAATAGATCTCGGCAAGCGCAGATCCAGGTAGTGGCCACTTAATAGTGGCTATTGTTGATCTTGAAAGTGGGTCAGAATCATCTCAAAGGTAACATCGGTTCTTTTTCGTAAAATTTAGAAGAAAAAGTGAATTGAAGGCTCCTGTGCCAGTTATATAAAGCTAAGTCTGGCCCCCTACCCCACATAAAATTCTCAGAAAGTACGCCTATTCTTTTTAGACGTAGAATGCTGCAATTCAGAGGTAAAGGTTAATTGAAACAAGAGCTGAAACAAGAGTGTTGTTTTATGGAATATTAAGCAGTGATTCTTACCACCCAAGTCTTCTTCCTTTCACACTGAGAATTAGTATGGTAATGAGCCACTTTTATTTGTGGGAGACAGGGGTCTAACTTCAGACCTGCTGGCTGGAGAAAGAATTAATACCTTTATTTAGGGAGCATCTAAGCTAAATATAGTTGTTAATTCACGTCTTTGAAAGTAACTGTTGAGTAGATGGTAGCTTTAGTATTAAACCCTTAATTTGCTGATGATCAGTAATCAGTTCTTGTGTAGAAAAGGAAAATGATGAAAGGATTCAGTCTGGATTCAGTCCCTGCCAACTTTTCATGAAGAACATTTTCAGGAAATTTGATTTGCAATAAGTCAGGAGGCCCTTCTTGAAATTTCAGCATGGAGTCAGGGGAGGGGTGGAGAGAGCTGAATTTCACCTTTATTGTCAGGCTCAGTCTGATAATCTAGATCTGTGTCACCTTTGTGGTATTGACTTGCTGCATTGTATGGAGGGTGCTTTGATGCCTGGATTCTGCTT
This sequence comes from Stenella coeruleoalba, assembly GCF_951394435.1. NCBI lineage: Eukaryota > Metazoa > Chordata > Mammalia > Artiodactyla > Delphinidae > Stenella > Stenella coeruleoalba. Next base: position 24,817,548 of record NC_137150.1, on the reverse strand, counting down.
AAACTTTGCATACCTTTGGCTTAGCATGCTTTTGAAATGGGTAACATTTCTGGGAGAAGTAATATTAAGCTGTTGTTTTAATAGCACTTAATATATTTAATGGGACTTTTAAAAACAGCTATTTGAAAAGAGATTTTGAAGTGTCTGGGGTTGGAGAGGATGGCCGTGGGAAGAAAAAGTGCAGAGTACTGGGTACTGCCAAGAAGTTTTATGTCGACAAGGGACACCTAATGTTAAGAGGTATATGTGCTGTGAGGGAAGAAAACTTTGCAGAAAGGAGAGGTAAAGAGGGTACTATATACAAAATTCTACAGGCATTTCACAAATTGTCATTAGTATTTAAGCATTTAAGTATTTTGTACAGGAGAGTTTTTCCAGTCACCAGTGGTGCCATAGTGTATGGTTCATCTTTATTTTAACAAAAAAGACTCTTAAATCACCAGAATCTTGGTGGATAGTTTTATTATAAGAGGCTAATCATTGAGCAGCTAGCTGCTTCATAGTAGTATAATACTGGCATTTCTTTGTAGTGATTACAGAAGTGTGCTTCTTTATTTCATTTTTAACTTGCTGTTCTTTTCTATAATTCATCATCTGACTATATATCAGGTTAATTTTGTTAGGACACTGGAGAAAGGTGCTTTATCAAGAAATAACTGACTACATCCCTATCCTTTAGTACCTTCTTCTGCAGTGGAGATGCTCTCTTGTGCTCTTGTGAGGAGCAGTAAGGGAAATAAAGTATGTTTGTGCCTAATAGATCTGTCTGAAGGGCAGAAACAAATGCTCAATTTAACTTAAATGGCCTATTTATGATTTGGAAGATGGGATATTCTTAGTATGCAGTCAGTCTTTTATCTGGGCAGTTAAAAAAATGTAACCCAAGCCAAACCCCTTTACCTAGTATATTATAAACTTTGGGGAAGGGTGTTAAAAGATTAAATTTTATTGTATGGGTATTGTTGCAACCTAAGAATAATTCCTCTTCTTCCATGCTTCCAGTGTTAGAAATATCTTCCTTATAACTGACCACCAAATTTAATGATACTAAGAAGTTTAAGATCTAGGATTAGTAGTTTAATATGTAATGAGTTCAAAAGCTATCACTAAGAGGTAAGTAGTGACTTTTAAGAGCCTAAACAAATTAACAGGACTAAAAGAATTCCAATACCATATCAATATAGTTATGAGATTCAGTGGAATTTCTTTGCATGCCAAAACTTTGTGACCTATAAAGTGGTGATCAGCACTGTTATTAATAGCTTCTGTTAATTTTAAAAAAACCCCAAAAAACTCCTATGTTTATTTTCTGGTCATATTTGTTGCTCCATCACTAATACTTTTATATTTTTTGTAGCTTAATTTATATTGATCCATAGTGTACTTTTTCAGTTCTATAAATATGTATAATTTAAATGTATGTGAGATTAAGTTTAAGCAACACAATAAATACTTTATGAAACTGTATTACTGCATACCTGATATTAACTAAAGTTTTATACAACTTGTAACATCACTGTGAATTAGATCTCAAGTCATATACCAGACTCTAATTACAAAGTAAACATTGCTTCTAATAGATTCAAGAATATGTTAATAATTTTTAATTTATAAACTAATTTACTCTAAAAAAATCAGCATTACCTTCTATGATATAAGTATAATTTTTCCTGCAGCAGTGTCTGCTCTTTTGCCAGGTGATATTCATTATCACTAATAGTCTTAATTAACAGACATAAATGGCTAAGAAATTATAGTAATAATTGTCTTTTTCCAAAAATATTCAGAGTACTACGGACAGCTCAGCATGCCATGTTTCTGAGTATCTAATTTTGAAGGTTTCATCCACAACAATGTGATTACAAACATGTTGGGGTCTATGATAAATATTGGGTTTTGCACATTTGGTAAAACTACATTTTAAATTGTCTTCATTCTAAAAGTCTTGTATGTGTTTTTTTTTTCTTTTTAGTATTTGGTTCAGACTAATTTGAAGTTTGCTGTAGAGTTAACAATTTAATCAGTATTGTCACTATTTATATTTCCAGATCCAACAATTGAATTTGATCATGGCTTTGTATTTTTTTACTTCATCATTCTTTTTCCTCTTAATAATAAAATCTTCTGTTTTAAGTGTCTTTAGTAATAGTTCAATAAGAATGTTGCAGTTGCCATAGTCAAAAAGTTTGTTAGATAAACTTGGTTTGAAAAACTTCACAGATTTTTTGACAGATAAATTCTCCAGTACTTCACAACTAACTGAAAATTTGGTTACTATAAAATTAAACTGACCGACATTAATACTCCCATTTCAGTGATGCTGAAATTTACCATCATATGTCAGAAAATAAAATGAGATGCCAATGAAGAAAAGATGATTACCGGTTCTTCACTGATACTATATCATATCTCCACTGTCTTTCTCAAGTTGGCCAGGATGAATATATCACAGTTGGCCAGGGTGAATTTGTTGCTAAGGATCCATGGGATTACAACAGTATTTTTATATACTATTACATTTTTTTAAATTGTTGGTTAGGACTCACTACATTGATTTCATGACTGCTAATGGGTTTCAACCTGCAGTTTGGGAAACATTGGTGTAGAAAGATCATAGTGGGTAAGTGGGAGAGTGGCAACAAGGTAAATGCAGAATGATAGCAAGGCCCAGGTCCCATAAGGCTTAGTAAGCCACGAAAAGATTGTGGCATTTAAAGTGTGATTAAAAATCTTGAGGATTGGGCTTCCCTGGTGGCGCAGTGGTTGAGAGTCCACCTGCCGATGCAGGGGACACGGGTTCGTGCCCCGGTCCGGGATGCCGTGGAGTGGCTAGGCCTGTGAGCCATGGCCGCTGAGCCTGTGCGTCTGGAGCCTGTGCTCCGCAACGGGAGAGGCCACACCAGTGAGAGGCCCGCGTACAAAAAAAATCTTGAGGATTGAAAACCTGATATGATTTGAATTTTAAAATGATCACTGTGAATGCTGTGTGGAGAGTGGATTAAAGAGGTGGTGCTGGAGTAGAGGTGGGCAAACTACAACCCACAGGCCAAATCCACCCACCACCTGTTTTTGGAAGGCCTGTGAGCTAAGAATGATTTTTATATTTTACATTTCAAATGGTTGGGAATAAATCAAGAATAATATTTCATAACACTTGAAAATTATATGAAATTCAAACTTGAGTGTCCATAAATATTCTTTGGAACACATTGGAGTTCATCGTGTATATTTGGTCTGTGGCCACTTTGGTGCTGCAAGAGCAGAGTTGAGTGTTTGCAACTGGGATGATATGGCCCCCAAAACCTAAATATGGCCCTTTATAGAAAAAGTTTGTTGACCCCTGTACTAGAGTGTAGGCAGCTGTATCAGTAAAGACGTTAATGCAGAGTCCAGGAGAGAGATGATGGTGTCTTGAACTGGGGGTTACAGCGTACATGGGTACAAGTGGATAAGTATGGGAGATACTCTGGAGAGGGGACTGAGAAGTTTTGCTGTTGAATTTGGATACTGGTGGAACTGATCAAAAAGGTTTCTTTTTCCTTCCAGTTTAGGTTTCCTATAGGTTCTGTGACTATAGTTTATAATTGTTCATTTGCGTGAATGTGTCAACCGTGACAGGGTGGAAATTTTTATTATTTTTAAGGATGAAAATTACTTATTTGGTTTTGATTTCTAAGGTTTTTTTTTCCTTGTATAGCCCCCTAACTGTAATGGGAATAGTGTTTGAAACCTTAAAGCTGTAGAATCTGACATCTGCAATACAATTACTTTTTAAACAGCAATCTAAACCTTAAAAATGTGTAGCCGTTGTTTTTGACCATTTGCTGTATGTGAAATTTATACAATTTTATAAGAATTATATGTATACAGCTCTCTATACTTTTCATTCTCTAGCAATATGGCTGACTAAATAATCTGAAAACGCTTCTGTTTTAAATCACCTAGAAATGCTAGATAAAATATAATAAACATACATTTAAGTGAACAGCTGAGCTTTCAGGAAAGTAAGGAAAACAGATTCAAACATAAAGAAAAGACTGAAAAACAGAGGAGTGTGTGCGTTGACATTTGACTGCTCCGTGGATGGGAGCAAGAGATACTAGTCTGGGCATTGTTGGGATTTGAATTTTAATGCCCTTGTGGAAACAGGTTACAAAGCCTTGAGTTTGTACAAAGTGGGGGAATTGGAACAACATCTAAACATGAAACTAGGATCCTTAAAGGACTACACTTTTAGCAAAGGGGTAGATGAGGAAAAGAACCCGTCCATCAGCACAGGGAGACTACAAAGAACCTTTCAAATAAGACTTCCCTAAGAACTTGTAACTATGCTCCTGCCTCTTGTTGGCTTGGGGTTTAAATTAATATTACCTACTTGATCTGGGAAAACCTAAACTGAGAAATTAGTATAAAAAGGATTCATAGGGTAGCAAAACCTCTGAGTTATCTGGAAGAAGCAAACACAAAACATCCTTGGTGGGACAAGCTTTCAAACGAGGCTGCCTAGTTTCCCACAGTTAACCTGCATGAAGTTGAGTTTGCAATATCCAATTAAAAAATTCAGAAGACAGTCACCTATTATTACAATAGACACAACGAATAGGATTAAATCCCTAAGACCTAGATAATTATCATATGGAGACCATAAAATAAGTATGTTTAAAATGACAAAAAGCTTAAAATAAGGAAATTAAAACGTAAGGAAGTAAATCAAAAATTTGGAAAGGAATCTAATAAAACTTAGAGAAATAAAAAATGTAGTCATTAAAAATAAAATTAATGAATAATCAGCAGAAATAGTTGAAGGAGGAATAAGTGGAAGAGAAATCTGAAGAAGTTATCCAGAATGCAGGAAAGAGAGAGAGAAAGAAGAAAAATAAATCTTTAGAGACAAAGAAGTTAGAATGGGACAATCTAACATAATGTCTAAAGAAGTTCCAACAGGAGAAAAAAAAATAAGGGGATGAAGCAGTATTTGAAGAGAGAATGGCTGAAAATATTGCATATGAATGAAGGGCATAGTCCTTAGCTTCAGAAAGCCTAATGATTCTCAAGCAGGATAAATAAAATCTAATCCTCACCCAGACACATCATGAAACCAAAGAAAATAGAGCAAGCGTTTTTATGGGTAGCATTCTCCTACAACTAAGATATTGAAATCAGCTCACGTGAAATAAGATTTTAAAGTTATTTTCCAGTATTAGTGATAAGTTTTCACTGATCTATCTGCATGTTCATATTGGTTCAACTTTGTGAAGTGTTTGATAAGTTTTTTGCCATGGAGCATTAGTGTCTAAATACTAATTAGTAGTTCTATGAGGAAATAATTTCTTTTTGTGACTAGTATTCTTCTTGAGGGAACTAAGGAAATACACCATCAAGAAGACTACCATTCAACATCTTCCAAAATGTGTGGGGACTTTAAAGTCACTGGTTAAAAATAATAGCATAATTTATTTGAAATTTTAACCAAAAAAATCTGTTACTTTGTTATTCACTCATTTAGTCCAGTTTTAGAATTTTCTCTTTCTGTATCATGAAATCATTTTTTTTCCTTCTGATTTCCACTCTGATTGTTCTTTTCCTGTTTCTTATTCATAGACTTCCAAGGAACAGCTATATTTGCAAGTCACTTAAAATCATTTATTCATTGAATGTTTAAAAAGTAAGATGAAATAAAACAAAACCCACTTTGCTTTCTTTCTCCATTAGCATTTCTCTTTTGATTTATTCCCCTTTTACCTGCTGCACCAGCTGGTTAGCAGACAAGTATAGTGGGCCCTCTGTGAAAATGATTACCTCCATAATTATTCTCATTTCACCCCATGAGTTAGCTGTTTTGTTAGTGGGGTAGAATGAGGCAGAAGCTAATCTGCATAATCCTGACAGGTCAAATTTCGCTTTGAAATATTCTGACATTGGCCTCTACCAGCATTAGTCATAGTCTTGCTTAAGAGTTTTGTGAGCTGAATATTCTGTCGTTATTTAATCTAAACAGCTTCATTAATGAGATGTGTGTGTGTGTGTGGAGAGTGGGGAGGAGACTAGGAATTTCGGACATCTTTCCCTTTTACTCTACATACCCGCAAGCATATACACGTTCACCCTGCTTTTCCAAAGTATTTTCCCCTGTAAAACCTCTTCATAACATCCTCCACTTATTACTAGATCTCGTTTTTAACCATTTAACAATTAAATGTATGTATGTATTTGAGATATATAACTTAAATCCTTTAAGCTTATATCTTATTTTCCTAGCACGCAGTCTATGTTTTTAGACATTCTTTATTACTTTAAATATCTTCTGAAAGTTCTTCTCCTTATAATCAATCAGTTATGAATTTTAAACAACTTTGATTTTAAACTGTACATTTAAATTTTTTCTACTTTTTATGTTTGCAACTGATGTACATATTCTTTTATCAGGGTATAAGTTTTCAGCAAGGAAATGCTCACATTTTCTTTGCACATTTCCATATACAAAAATGAGTTTACGGTTTTTAATCTTTTAAATCAACAGGCTAAGTTTTCTTTACAGTCATTCTTATTTAATATGTCATGGATATTAAATTATGTTTGTATATTGTTATTTAGGTGACTATTATATGGTTAAAAAGATTTTGGAGGAAAACAGTTCAGGTGACTTGAACATAAATTGCGTAGATGTGCTTGGGAGAAATGCTGTTACCATAACTATTGAAAACGAAAACTTGGATATACTGCAGCTTCTTTTGGACTACGGTTGTCAGGTACAAGGCTAGATAATTTTATCCAGTAGCTTCTAAGTACTGTTAGATATGCCATGTTTTCTCCTTTCTTTCTAGTTTCCTTCCTCCCTTCCTTCCTTCCCTTTTTCCTTCCTTTCTCTCTCTATTTTTCTTCTCTCTTTCTTTCACCTTTTATTTTGTTTTGAGCTACTAAAAATTTAAAAACAAACTAAAAAAAAACCCTTTTTAAAAAAAGTATAGTATTTCGACTTGATTTATCTTTTTCTTCCCAACTTTCACTCCTGCCCCTTATATGTTTTAAACCATCCGACAGAGGTAAATTATCATGACTTATTAAAGATGACTTTGTTTTTATTACTTACATTATTATATTACTATTTACCTTATATATCTAAAAATAGTACAAGTGTTCTGGAAGTGTCAGGGGAACAGGCATTTCTGTGGCCTATATAATTTACAAGCATAAAAACAGAATACTCCTCACTTACAAAGCAATTTTCAATTTGATTTTCTCCAAAGTTTTATTAAATTGTCCTTTTTGTCTGAAATCTAGTGTTTGCTTATAGCTAAAGGTGAACGGATTTTTTTAAACTGGAAAACATTGACCTTTATGCTTGTCTTCATATCAGTTCGTGTAAAAAATCAGGCATGTGGGGCTTCCCTGGTGGCGCAGTGGTTGAGAGTCCGCCTGCCAATGCAGGGGACACGGGTTCGTGCCCCAGTCCGGGAAGATCCCATATGCCGCGGAGCGGCTGGGCCCGTGAGCCATGGCCGCTGAGCCTGCGCGTCCGGAGCCTGTGCTCCGCAACGGGAGAGGCCACAACAGTGAGAGGCCCGTGTACCGCAAAAACAAAACAAAAAAAGCAGGCATGTGTATGTCTTGAAAGAATTCAGTTAAGAGATCGGAAGGAAATTTAATAATATTATTTTCCTTCCTTTTTGGGTTGCTTATGATGGGACTTAGCATATGAATTCTGGCTCTTTTTTTTCTTTCAAACAGTATGGTTCTTTGCTCTTTTGTAGCTTTAAACTAATGAGACTTTTTTGGGAGTGGTATCAGGAAGCACTCAGAAGATTTTAAAAAAATAAGTAGGTTAGTCCTATATATGTTTCTATTATATATATAAATATAATACATATATATATGTATTAAAACATGTGGTACTGTCTCTGTGTATACATATTTAGAGTAGAAATAAATTGCTTTCCCAGAAATTTCATTTATCCAGAACACCCCCGAGAACCAGGAAGTAAGTGAAAAATACCTCTGAGCAGCCAGGGTAGATGGCGGTGAAGTTTCCCATTTATGAGCTTTATCATAGGGGTAATTCTGGAGTCCTCCTTCAAAATCTGTTTTTTCTTACTTTAGGTTCCACTTTAACAAACTTACTTAGTTTTCTAATCCATAGAGAATTACAGGGGCAACAGAAAGGGCATGAGGCTGCAGTGGAAAAAAATTAGGCACAGTACCTCTGACTCTATTTAAAGAGTCAATAGCATTAGATACCTGTTAATCTCTAAGGGTACTGTATGTTAGAGTGGTAATTGCTGTTTATAACAATGGCCCAGAGTCAGTAAGGGAAAGTTAAATTATACTCAGTACGTATTACTTGAAGAAAGAAGAATATATATAGTACTTCTGAAAGCAGAAAACTTCCATCAAATTCGTTTAAATTTCAAAGTTAAACACTTAAAGGCATAAGCTTCAGTTACCTATAAAATAATGTCGCAAAGAAAGTCTCTGATGATTCTATGTAAAAGAGGTATTAGGGTATTGATATAATAATCATTTTGTCTTTTTACATGTAAGATTCTATGTATATAAAATTTCTGCAGTATACATGGTTCTTTCACATACCTGATCACATTTGAACATCATAGGCAGCCTGTCTAGATGTTATATTTTTTCTAGATCAGAAAACTGAGGCTCATAGACTGTAATGAATTGCCCAAAGTTCTAAAATAAGTAAGGGCAAAGCTAAGATTGAAGCCAACCTTTTGACTGCAAATCCCATGCTCTTTCCAGTTCACTGTGTTCCATCTTAAATTACCTATGTCTTATCTGTCAGTCAACAGATGTCCAAGGCCTTTGGTTGGGTGTGACTGTGGAAATGAATATGTAAAACATGAGTTCTGTACTAAAGGATGTTAAAACCAATTGGACGATGAAAGTGCATATGAATTTTAAATCAATCAAATGATACAAAAGTGTATTTCATAAGTGCTGGGTGGTAATAGTACTTGACCCTTGTATGTCGCTTTGAGGTTACAAAGTGCTTTCATGTATTTTATCTTGTGTTATACTAGTGGCTCTCAACCGGCAGTTTTGTCCCTTAGGGGACATTTGGCAATGTCTGGGAACATTTACGGTTTTGCAGCTTGGGGGTGGGTTAGTACTGGCGTCTGGCAGGTAGGAGGTAAGGGCGTTGCTAATCATCCTACAGTGAACAGGACAGCCCCCCACAATAACGAATTATCTGGCCTCAAATGTCAATAGTGACACCATTGAGAAACCCTGTTTTATACTTAAACTTTTGTGGTTCACAATAAATGTTTTGGAGACATAGGAAAGAGGAGATCACTGTGGTTTAGAGCTAGCAAGAAAGGTTTCATGGAAGAATGGCAGTTGAGCTCAGCCTTGAAATATTAATAATTGCTAATATTTATATAGTTCTACTGTGTGACAGGAATCTTAAATATATATTCACTTCCTTAATCCTTACAACAGTTCTATGAGATAGGTGCTATTATTATCCCCATTTTATAGAGGAGGAAACCATGGTACAGAAGGTTTCAGTAACATGCCCAAAGTTACTCCGTAAATGCCAGATCTGGAATCTGAACCCAGGTTCTGGCTCCAGAGTCCATGCTTTTACCTGCTACCTAAAACTACTGTAAAACAGGAGGTGGAGAAGGACGTAAACAAAGGCATGTAAATGTATATTCTTGAGACAGTGAATTGACTTAGCCTTTTTGAACAAAATATTTGGGTTGGATAGTAGTGGAAAATATCTGGAAAAATAACTAAGACAAAACTGATGAAAAGGGCTTGAATGCCAGTCTAAGGAATTTGGCTTTTATATGATAGATAGTGAGATCATTAAATAATTTTTGAGGAAGGATGTGATGTGTCCAATGGTATTTAAAAAAAACTAATGTAGTGGCTGTGTTCAGTACAGATTAAAAAATGGGAAGTGGGGAAGGCTATAAATAGCTTGGGTGAGCAGTTTTTATAATAATCCAGATGTGAAGAGGTTAAAGCCTGAACTGGAATAGTGGCTATAAGAATAGGGGAAAAAATGGTAGATGTGAGAGATGTTATGAAGGAAGAATTGATAGATCTTAGTATTTAAATTTGGAGGGGGGTATTGAGAAGGAGTCCAAGATGATTTGAAAATCTTAAACATGGGTTACTGGGAGAATGATGCAAGAAAAACAGGAAGTTAAGTCAAACTTGGGGCAGAGAACTGTGAATTCTGGTTTTAGCCTTGTTTATTTTGGGGCTATCAGGCAGTTTCCAGTGGAAAGCTGACATCTCTAGGGAGAGGTTGGGCTGGAGAGATACAGCAGTCGTGGCCATGGAGATGACCCGACATCATGAGAGTGGATGAAATCATAGAGAAGAGCAAACAACTAGTGCTGATTCTTTCTCAGGGAGCATCTACATTAAAAAAGAGCATTAGAAGGAAAGGGTTTCATTAAAGGAGTTAGGATATGCAACGTTGTGAAAACCAAAGAAACGGTTTTATTACGTTGCTGAGAAATCAAGGAAAATGGTAGGAAAGGCCATTGGATTTTGAAACTGGCATCAGTAGAATTAGAGAAAATGACACGCATGAGTTTGAGCCTGAGAGTGAGAGAAAGAAAACTCTAGTGGTGAGAGAAAGAGAGGATCATGTCAATTAGCAAAGAGTGAGGAAGTATTTCATGTTTTGGGAGGTTTGGGGAGGTGAGGGCTGGGACTGGTGTTTCTGCGAAGGAAGGACCAAGGTCCTGTAGAAGACCAGAGCACTAAATAGAATACCTAGGTGGAAAATTTAGCTTTGGGAAAGAATGAAATAAATGAGTATCTGAGCTTTGAGGAGAGAGTATGGGAATTGTTGAAAAGACAAATTCTGAGGTGAGAAGGGAGATAGTAACCTCATTAACACATAATAGGTGTGTACTGAATAGATTTTAATAAAGAATGGTCAAATATCTGTGAAAAATTAGGAAGCAAAACTAATGAGGACATTTGTATGCCTAGAGATACTTAAATAATTCAAAACATTTTTCCCTTCGGAGCTGCCTTTGATATATCAAGTAACAGCATTGTGCAGAATAAGTCCAGGGCAACTCCTTACATGACTTTTTTACATAAATTTTTTTATACCTGAAGCTTATCCTTTTAAGCCTTGAAAGATTTAACATGAATCTTTCTTTATTCTTTACTAAATAGTATATCTGAATATAATTTAACTTTACCATCATAAGTGGGAATCATTGAGAGTTTAATCATTTTACTTTGCTTCATATAGTCTGAGACTATTGACATGTTTTCCCTTACATTAAGTGGCTTCAGACTGCTTTGTATTGATAGTGATTTTGCTATGCTGATATTTTATCTTCTCAATGATCAACTTTTAGCCGTTTTTCACCCATCCTCCCTTCTTTGTTGGTTTTAATCTAGTCTGAAGGGTACTTGGGAAAGCCAGGTGTCTGTTATGGACAACTCTAAGTCGGTGTGGGTGAGGCAGTTGCTTCTAGGAAAGAATGCCCATGAAGTTCGTTTGTGACAGCTCAGTATGGTTTGGGGAGAAATTTGCAGCTAGATCCATGGCTATGTTTCAGATGATTGGAGTTGCCTGGTGTTTTGACTTGGAGAGCAGTGGCATTACTATAGGTAGCTTTATAGGTTAAAATTAAAAACCATAAATGAACTGTTTAGTAGTAATGAACACATGGTTCTTTTTGCTTGTTTGCTTCACCTGACCAAGTACAGTAAAAACTGAAGAGAAACGTTTGTAAAGCAGAAGAATAATAGTGCTAGCTTTTAAAGAGTAAGCTACAGCCCAGTGAACCCTAAAATGTTTAAGGGATAAAATAATGAATTAAATTTCCCATGAGGGTGGGGAGTTTTTCCTGTAAGAATACATAGGCAGTTCCTAATGGTTGAATGTGACCCCAACCCAATTATTTGGGGTGCTTAGTCCTATTTTTAGACATCCAGATGAAGTCTGCCATTTTTAGTCCTGTTTTTGACATCTAGAGAAAGTGGATGAAAGCTTTCTTTTCAGCTACAAAGAATATTAAAGATCTGGTATAATTTCATTTTCATGGGAGAGAATATTGATTTAAATAGTTGTTAAACAGTATAATAGTTTAAAAATGTACAGGGTACATTTTTAAATAATCAGGGTATTTTCTTAGATTAAATCATTACCTATCCTCACTTTTTGCTTCTGCCTTTATGGTTTTCCTTAAAAAACAAAACAAAGCAAAACAAAAAGAAACCCCAAACCTGATGTCTCACTTGCCAAATATCACAATAGGACTGAAGAGTTTGTTATATCGAAAAGTTGAAAAATCTCCATTTCCTCAGCTTCTATTTAATTACTTTTCCTCCTGTCAAAGTTGGAGCTTCAAAATGACCTATAGTTTGGGAGTAAAACTATAAAGTCACTTCTCCGGCTTGTCTCTAAGGACATTGGTATCCTAGTTCTTTGTGATTTTTACTTGCTAAGATTGCTGATGTTGGGAATTTCCTGGTGGCCCAGTGGTTACGACTCGGCGCTTTCACTGCTGTGGCCTGGGTTCGATCCCTGGTCAGCGAACTAAGATCCCGCAATCAGTGTGGCACCACCAACAAAAAGAAAAAGATTGCTAATATTAATGCCATATTTGTACCATTTCAGTCAGCCGTGTGTGCTTTAAAGATGAGAACAGAGGGGCTCCGCCTTCTGTTAACATATTTTTCATTGTCCCCTAGCCTCATGGTTGCATTAGCATTTTTATCAGACAGAAAACAATCCTTTACCTGTAGTAATTGTTCTTGGCAATTTCTTTTATAGATTTGGAGTAATGAAGATTCTTTTGGTCCAAAGTTCGAGAGTAAACATCTTGAAAAAAATAACATATCAACTAATACTGCATAGATCAGCACTGTTTCATTAATAAACCCCACTATCAAGCATTCATTATTTTACCAGCTCATTCAGTGAAACCAGGACAAAAATATGTGTGTTGTGGTACACTGAAGAACTGCCAAGGCTAGCAGATGTACTATTTGGACAGTCTAAATTTTTAAAAATTCAGTATTACTGTATATAATACAGTTTCAATTTAAAAAATAGTTTTCTTTATGAATTAGTAAAAATAAATAGTTTACCTTTTTATCCTCCATTTTCAGTTTTAACCTTTTTTTTTTTTAAAGTCCGCAGATGCACTTTTGGTGGCAATCGACTCTGAAGTAGTGGGAGCTGTTGATATACTACTTAATCATCGACCAAAACGATCATCAAGACCAACTATAGTAGTTAGTACTCTTAAATATTTATTAATTTGGAATTTTAAACCAGAATAGATCTCCTGCCCCACTGCCATTTTTTTCTCCCTCCCCTCCAATTTGCTTTGTTTTAAAGAAATAGATTTTTGTTTTTTACTCTGTAAAATATTGCTTTAAAGTAAGTAGACATTTGCAAGAATAATTAATGTTGCTCTCAGGAAGCCTTCTTAAAATTCATGATATTTCTATAATTTTGCCAGTGTGATCCAGTATTTTTAGTTTGGAACATTCTGCAGGTTAAGTTGAAAATACAGATTAGCTTCCAGGTGCATTTAAAAGTTAAATATAAACAGTGAAACCATAGAACTGGAAGAAAATGTAGGTGAATATTTGACTGGGAGGGAAGGACTTTGGAGAAAAATCACAGTGGCACAGCCTTTGGCTGTATAGAAATTAAACTTCTAGAATTAAGACATCAGGCAAAATTTAGAAAGCAGATGGATAACTTTCAAATGATATTTCCAGCATATATCAAATTCATAATCTTAGTATTAGATGAATTGATGAAAAACATCAAAATCAATAAAAGACATGGAAAAATCTCAAAAGAAAGTACAAAATATTAAATCTTACTAATAATCAAATACGAGGTGCTAATTTTTGCTTATCAAACAGCAAATTTTTAAAAAAACTAATAACCATTGATGGCAAAGGCGTAGTACAGCCTCATACACCACTGGAAGAGGGTATTTTGAAAAGTAGTTTGGCAGGATATGTCATAAACAAGAAAGATGTTCATATTCTTGAACCTAGCGCTTCCTCCTCTAGGAATTTGTAAAGGAAATGGTCAGAAATGTGGACAGAAGTGTTACTTGTAATCTTAATTGTAGCAATGAAAAAACCATGTGACACAATCTAAACATCCCAAAATAGAAGATTGGAAACATAAATAATTACATATATATTAACATGATTTTTTTAAAGGAATAATTAGGAACATGAAAAAATATGATACAGAAGGGAAAAACTGAGACTAGTAAACTGTACATATAATATGATCTGAGATTAAAAATATGCACAGAAAAGGAACTGTATGGAAATGTAGCAAAATGTTACCTAACAGCAGTCATCACATTGCCAAATTAAGGATATTTTTCCTTACTTTAAAATTTTTCTTTATTGCTTTTGTAACTAGGAAGATAGTCACTAATAATTAAATAAATTCTACTGTAAAAATGAGATATTTGGGGCTTATCTAGTGGCGCAGTGGTTGAGAGTCCGCCTGCCGATGCAGGGGACACGGGTTCGTGCCCCGGTCCGGGAGGATCCCACATGCCGCGGAGCGGCTGGGCCCGTGAGCCATGGCCACTGAGCCTGCGCGTCCGGAGCCGTGCTCCGCAATGGGAGAGGCCACAACAGTGAGAGGCCCGCGTACCACAAAAAAAAAAAAAAAGAGAGAGAGAGAGATATTTGTTGTGTATCAAAATTTTAAATTTATAACATTCATTATTGGTGAGGATGTAGTAAAACAATCAGTAAAAATTAATTTCTGGGAGTGTAAACTGGCTATACTCAGAAGAAAAATATTGTTTTAAGAAAGAATTATAAATTGGTTGCAAATTATCCGCCATATTCTGAGAGCGATGAGAAGCTCCCCTAAATTGCATACTTTATCATATATTAACTGAAATATTTTTCTCTCATTTAAACTATTACAAAGTTTGTGTAAGCATGACTTTCTCCAGAGGATAGTTCCAACTAGTTTAAGTGGTGGTAAGCAGCCAACAAGAGTAGAGAAAAAAGGGCCAATAATATAACTCCTATCCAAAAGATCAGAAATGATCAGAAATCCTATTCAATTTTCTGACACCTATCCTGCAGTTACTAGTATATTTTGGTATACCTATTCCACCTTCTAGTCTTTTAATCCATTTACACTCTTAGGGAGGGTGAGTGTAGTGTGCCAGGGTATTGGAGCAACTGACTGATATCATTTCATCACCATTGCCACTGCCAATCAAATACTGAGTTGTAAGTGTGGTCAGTCCTCACCTACTCAATGAAAGAACACTTTTTACACTATCTCTAACAAAGAAAGTTATCCAGGCTTTGCCTGAATACTTCCAGTGACAAGATCACATTTTAACGGCCTCATTACAACTGGACAGGCAGTATCAAATATTTTTATATACTTTTTTTTTTACCATCTCAGTGAATTCATTGTATATTCTTGGCTTATCAAAATTGTTTTTTGATAAATTTTCACTATTAAATACAGGTGTTTTTTTTGATAGTATGTAGATTATATTATGAGCATTGAAATTAGGAACTTTAATCATCTGTCTCTAATAGTTTTTTTCATACAGTTAATTATGTTTCATAGGAAAAATGAGGACCATTTTTTTTCTTAAGGGATTAAATATGATTTTCTCCTCTTTATAACCTCTTTTTTTGTAATTGGGGGAATGGAGTAAATTTTTAGATTTTTCTGTAATTTTAAAATAAATTCATTAATTTGAAGTCCCCAGTAAATAGATGGGAAGTGTATAAACAAACTATTCATAAAAGAGGAAAAAAAAGATAAGAATGTCAGAAAATACTAAAATTTACCAGTAATCAAAGAAAAGTAAATTAATATTTCATGATAGTTTTTTCACTCATAACTTGGGAGTGTGATCATACTCAGTGCTGGTGAGTAAACCTTAGTGGGTGGGTACATTCCTATATTATTGGTAATATAAACTATTAAAAGGACTTTGATAATATGTATAAAAAGCTTCAAAATTGTTCGTGGCCTTCAGACCTATAATTCCACTTCAGGGGTTCTATGTTAATGAGATAATCCTGAATTTTGAAAAAGCTGTATTCATAAAGATGTTTGTGGTAGTATTATTTATATTAGCAGAATAAAATATCTTGAACATAGAGACTATGAACTTCCTTAAACTGCATGCAAAATTCTGTACATGAATTTTTTTTTCCAGAAGATTCTGGGTTATAGCTTTACGAGATCATTATAAGGGTCCTTGATCTTCAAAATATTAAGGACCATTGTTTTTAATCGTTGATGCCAAGTCATTCATGCCAAAGTTGCCCTTAAAAAGCGGGTGTGGTGGAGAAAGGACTAAAAGGAAATACTGTAAAATATTTTGGGTAGTAGGAACATGAACATTTTTATTCTTTCTGCTTTTGCATATTTTTCAGATATTTTATAATGTGTGCACTACTTTTACAATGTTAATAAAAATTACAAAAATTAATGGTGAACTTGATGAGCTTATACTATGGAATCAAACAGCTCACAGGAAAACATCTGTGAAAAAGTGATAAGTATTAGAAAGAATATGTAATAGTCATAAAATAGTCAACCTTCTTTATTTAATCCTGCTCTTTATTTACTAATGTTTCTTTCCTCGTGTCATGCAATCACCAGGCATGAGCCCATGTAGTGAAAGGAGCTCAGCCTCCAGAATAACACTCAGCTGGGGTCTATCTGCACTTTGCCACTCTCGTCGTAGCTCGGGCACATTAACTTCTCTGAGCCTCAGTTTCTTCGTGGGGATTATAATGTTCAATTTTGCAGGCTATTGGGATTAAATGAGATGATAAATGTAAACTGCCTAATAGTTCCAGGAGCTATGATTGTTAGTGTTTTTGTGCATTTGTAACAGGAAGTAGTATAGGTGGTGTTTGAGAATATGTAGAGAATTACACAAAATGAAGAGTGCTTCCTATTTACTTATTCCTTTCAAGTAACTTCGTTGCTATCAATGTGGCAAGGTTTTGCCATAGAGGTGGAATTAAACTTGTTTTTCTCATGCATTTATATTTTGCCTACTTTTAACATTTCTGTTTTTCCATTATATTGTTTTTCTAAAATTCTTGTTCTTTATCCTTGTCATGCATGTTTCCATAATCCTGTGAAAATGAAACACTTTCTCCTAAAGTATTTCTCTAGATATCCACACTTCTTTGTTAGTATGAACATTTCCTATTGAAGATTTTGTCTGTCATGATTATATTGCATTTATTAACTAAAGTTGAAGTTTTGAGGTTTCAAAAAAGATTTGATCCTAGGAAAATGTTTATCATATTCCTCAAAATAATTTTTGTATTCTTTGTGCATTCAATATTTTTCATTACATTTTTTAGATAAATGTTTTTCTGAAGTCACAAATAAGAACTTTTGGACGTTTATATAAATATTTTTCAGAAACTAATGGAGCGAATTCAGAATCCTGAGTATTCAACAACTATGGATGTTGCACCTGTCATTTTAGCTGCTCATCGTAACAACTATGAAATTCTTACAATGCTGTTAAAACAGGATGTATCTCTACCTAAGCCCCATGCGGTTGGCTGTGAATGTACATTGTGTTCTGCAAAAAACAAAAAGGACAGCCTTCGACATTCCAGGTCAGAAAATTAAGGTTTAAATTAAGATGTATTATGCAGTAAGGTATATGTCAATGAAGTTTTTGTTGTTGTTTTTCTTTCTATGTCTACTTTAAGAAATATGGTACTGCAATGACTAATGAAAGCCAGACTTCTAGCTCCTTTGCTTAATACAATGAGTTCTGCATTTTAAAGAAGTATTTACTAAATGATGAATAATTAGGAAAAAATTTCAAATAATGAATAAGGTTTATCTCATACTTCTGCTGGACAGGGATGGGGTCACTATTTGCTTTTTAAAAGCAGAGTGTATTAATCTAAGAGAATTTCCAAGCACTGGAAGGGGTAGAGATACCACTTCCTGTCTTATTTATAAGAAAATAAAAACTATTATCTATCTAACTAGATATTCAACCTGTTATGCCTCTTTTTCCCCTCTCACACAGTATTTGAGTCTTCTTCTCTTCTCATTCTTCCCAGTCAAAAATATTAAGAACAACTGAGGAGTGAATGAACAAGAAAGTACCCCTTCTTGGACAGGTTGAGCAAGATCACACATGTGCATGTTGTATAAGGTGTATGGTTCTGGGCTAGACTTGAGAATCTAATTTTCAGCATATGCCTTTATGTATATATTATCTATATAGTAGTCAAATATAGTTGAAATAGTATCAAGTTTAGCATTTACTACAGAAAATGTGGTTTGGAAGTCCGAGGTCATCCGTTGACATTGTTTTCTAGTTAAGGATTGTTGTGCAGTATATTTGAAATTAGCTTTAAAGCTGCAAACCATCCACCCTCCCTCCTTCCTCACCTTTCAACAGATAGTCACAAATCCATAAATTGGAAAAGTCTCCTGGGAATCAATTTAATGTTTACTTGCAGAGATTGTACTGGATATTTTTTCTATTTTTTTAATTAATTAATTAATTTATTTTTGGCTGTGTTGGCTCTAGAGCACAGGCTCAGTAGTTGTGGTGCATGGGCTTAGTTGCTCTGCGGCATGTGGGATCTTCCCAGACCAGGGCTGGTACCTGTGTCGCCTGCATTGGCAGGCGGATTCTTAACCACTGCGCCACCAGGGAAGTCCCTCTATTTTCAAGTCTATCTTACAATGAGATCTGTGTTTCTCTTTGATAAGATCTGGTTAATAGCTATGCCAATTTCATTTAACTTTTTAGTTTTAAAATGACTAGTCTATGGGGAATTCCGTGGCAATCCGGTGATTAGGACTCTGTGCTTTCACTGCCGAGGGCAGTGTCAGTGAAGTTGATAGGGCAGTTTCAGTCCCTGGTTAGGGAACTAAGATCCTGCAAGCCGTGCAGCTTGGCAAATAAAATAAAATACGCTATAAAATGACAAGCAGAAATGATCTTTAAGACTTCTTCTAGTATTAAAATCCTTTATTAATATTAAATATAAATATTTTTCAAATATTAAATATTATTAGGTATGCTTATTAAATATGTGTGTAGTTTAAGCAGTTGGAGGTGGGGGGTTGGAGCTGGAGAAAACACTTTACCTGTCTTGGTTTGAGCTGTGGAAAAAGCTTGGTTTGAAAGTTTTTAGAGGAGCTGTGGCTTGAGCTCAGTGTTTAAGTATCGATAAGAATTAACAGGTAAAAGGCATTTTACACAGTATGTGAGTGTGGTTTATTTAGGGATGGTCTGGTATATTTGTTGAAGACGTTGAGAGAGTTTGTTATTGATGTTTGAGAAAACAGTTATAGCAAATGTCAAAGGCATCTGACTGAAGTCATTTCCAGGAATTGCTAAGCAGACCTGCAGGAGAAAAGGAAGCTAACAAATGAGTAAGGGATGGGTAAAGGTTTCAGTGACGTTGAAGAGTTAGGATACTAGCAATAAGGAAGAGAGGCAATCTGTATTTCTAAGATGTTGGGTTTTAAATTTCAGAGATGATGCAGTGCCAGGTGATGCAGTCTTGCCATTTGCAACAACGTGATGGAACTTGAGGGCATTATGCTAAGTGAAATAAATCAGACGGAGAAAGACAAACACCATATGATTTCACTTGTATGTGGAATGTAAGACACAAACAAACAGTCTGTGAGTTACTTGGAGAAGGCATTCAAAGTTGCAGCCATTTCTCAAGAGTTCCCTTGAGGAACTTTTTCTTTTTATCAGACTTTCTAATGCTTGGCACACATGCCTAATTTTTTAGTCAGCCAGGGATTTGTGGAGACTATATATGAATGCTTGTATATCTTTTCTCATTTCCAAGATCTCCCTATTAAATTTCTGATTGGTCCACTCTTTGTCTCAAATCAGACTGCAAGCTTGGCCTTGCAAAGCTGCAGGTTTTCCTTGTTCATCTCTACTAAGTCTAATCCTTTCAGCCAGCAGAGCTGTAGGTTTTTGCTTCCCAATGAATTGATTTTTACCCCTTTAGCACAAAGATACAGATTTACCAGCTTCAGGCTGGAAAACTGCAGTTCTCATTGAGTGAACTGGAGGCAGAGGTGAAGAGGTAGCCTCAGGTGAGAAGGCTGCGGATTCCAGCCATTCCTGCCTGAAGCTCTGGCAGTTTTCCAATAATTGATTCTCAATAGACAATTTCCAGTGACCTGAAATAGTTGATTTTTAAAAAAAAAATTTGTCCATTTTTATGCATATATTTTGTGTAGTGAAATCACTGACCTCTTCATATCCCACCATTACTTTTTTTTTTTTTTTTTGCGGTACGCACCCCTCTCACTGTTGTGGCCTCTCCCGTTGCGGAGAACAGGCTCCGGACGTGCAGGCTCAGTGGCCATGGCTCACGGGCCCAGTGGCTCCGCGGCATGTGGGATCTTCCCGGACTGGGGCACGAACCCGTGTCCCCTGCATCAGCAGGCAGACTCCCAACCACTGCGCCACCAGGGAAGCCCCCACCATTACTTTTGATAGTGTTTTGAATACCAAAAATGACAGATTTAATAAAGCAAGGCAGCCTCATTATTTTTCAGATTATATCTAATTGCTTTCCATACTATGGCTATTCCATTATTACTCCAGCATAGTTGGTTGCCACCAGTACTAGCAGTCACTCTTCCTGTGCATTTTGTCACTAATCCATATTTTGAAACATGACTATGTAGGTTAATACAAAAGTCATTTTTAGAGACAATCTGATAAAATTAATTACTATAAAAATTAATTGCTATGATGGAAACAGAAAGATAAGTTGCTCAATTATATATATTTTTCTCAAGTTTTTGGACAGTTTTGGTATAGGCAAATACCTCTGTAGAAATCCTTACTTAAGATACAGGTAATTGTACTTGTTAATTAAATATCTCGATCAGAGCTGGATTTCATAAAAATTGTTTTCTTAGAAATGCATTATATAGAAAAAAATGCTTTGTATAGAGTCTATTTTTGTGTCTAAGTAAGACATGAGACCTATCATGTAAATAAGGAATATTTCAATAAATTTGTTACATAAAAGTTTTAAATTTCCATACAGAAAAATTCCATTGCAAACAAAGTAAAAGACAACCAATGAGAGAAAAGTATTTAAAATATTTTTGACTAGACAGAGGGCTAATTTCTTTTATATATAAAGAGGTTTTACAAATTGGTGATTTAAAAAAAAAAACACCAGAAAAATAGGCTAATGCAAATGAACAGGTAGTTTACAGAAGTATAAACAAATAGTAAACATGAAAAGATGCTTAAGCTTTTAAAGAAATTCAGAGTAATACAACTCTTAAAATTCTATTTTTCATCTGTTAGGGTAGCAATGTACTAATGAAGATGTAGGGGAAAATGAGCTCTCCTTATTGTTAGTGCTTTGGAAACATCTACCAGAATTTAAAATGCACATGGTGTTTTATCCAGCAGTTCTGAATGTGCAAAGGGTATATGAACTAAAGAATAATCAGTTTTACATTATTTATGGAAGTAAAAAATCAGAAACAACCTAAAGTTCCATTAATGGAGATTGGATGGACTGCCATCAAATGGAAAACCATCCAGTTTTAGGAAATAACGAGATGACTCTATATGTAGTGACATAGAAATAGTTGTCCCTTCTAGAGAATGTCACACAGAGTGAAGTAAGTCAGAAAGAGAAAAGCAAATATCATATAATAACGCGTATATGTGGAATCTAAAAAAGTGGTACAGATGATCTTATTTGCAAAGCAGAAATAGAGACACAGATGTAGAGAACGAATGTATGGATACCAAGGGGGAAAGGGGTAGGGTGGGAGGAATTGGGAGACTGACACATATCCATTACTGATACTATGTATAAAATAGACAACTGATGGGAACATACTGTACAGCACAGGGAGCTCTACCTAATGCACTGTGGTGACCTAAATGGGAGGGAAGCCCAAAAGGGAGAGGATATCTGTATGTATGGCAGATTCATTTTGTTGTGCAGTGGAGGCTAACACAACATTGTAAAGCAACCATACTGCAATAAAAATTAATTTAAAAAAAGAAATAAAAAAAGAAAAAAAATTTATAAAGTGTCTTGGAAATTCAGATGCAATAAATTTCACCTAAGAATTTTAGGGTTGTAGGCTTGTCACAAAAGTAGCATGAAAGCTGATTCCTTATGAATAACCAAAAATTGATAAAAATCAATAAACATACTCAGAAAAGAAAAAAGAAGAAATAGTTGTCCCTGTACACAGTGTGTCTGATTATGTTTGTGTGTGAATAGAAAATATCAGGAAAGATTTTCATAACTCTCTGAAATGTGACTCTCTTTGAGGAGTGGAGTTGGTGGAAGGAGGAGAATTGGGGAGCATTATGTTTCTAAACTGCTTGCTTTTTTTTAAACAAGCATATATTAAATTTGTATTTAAAAGAAAAAATATTTATATAATACCTACCAAATTTTAAATTAAGAATTATATATTTATAAATGAAAGAATTATAGCAAAATTTTTCTGACTTAGTTCCTATTTAGATATTGATTATAAACATTAATTAGTTTACAGAAGGTAAAGGGAGTACTTTTCTATTAGTTAGAGGTTAGACATAAATCAATGATTTCATTCAAATTTCATTCAAATCATTCTTAAGATTTGAAAGGTCTTTCAAAAATAACCTGGTTGAATGAGTCATGTGTTACACATATGTAGCATATTAAAGTAAACTTATCACTGGGGAAGGAAAATTTAATGATCATCCATATCATATTCAAAATGTATTAGTTATTAACATATTTCATTTAAAATAATACTGAGTTCAGGAATAGAAATTTTTTAATTAAATTGAATTGAAGGATACAAAGTTTTGAATCTATGAAAACAAATACTAAAACAATTTCTTTATAAGCAGTATATATAAAAAATTGCAATATTTATATTTCAAAATATTTATTTTTAAGTCTTTTTCTTTTTATGCAGGTTACCTTATAATAAGTATTTTATAGTTTTATTTTCTTTTAATTTTATAATACTTTAAATTTATGAAAATTATAGGCTAAAGATACTGATCATGTTTATCTAATAAATTTGTTTTACATTATGGAATCAAATTTTATCACAGGTTTCGTCTTGATATATATCGCTGCTTGGCCAGTCCAGCTTTAATAATGTTAACAGAGGAGGATCCAATTCTGCGAGCATTTGAACTTAGTGCTGATTTAAAAGAACTAAGCCTTGTGGAGGTGGAATTCAGGTGGGAATGAATGGAAATTGTAAATTTTTTAAAAATTTTATTTTATTTATTTACTTTTGGCTGTGTTGGGTCTTCGTTGCTCTGTGCACAGGCTTTCTCTAGTTGTGGTGAGCGGAGGCTACTCTTCATTGCAGTGCAGTGGCTTCTCTTGTTGCGGAGCATGGGCTCTAGGTGCATGAGCTTCAGTAGTTGCAGCACACGGGCTCGGTAGTTGTGGCTCACGGGCTCTAGAGTGCAGGCTCAGTAGTTGTGGCACACAGGTTTAGTTGCTTTGCGGCATTTGGGATCTTCCCGGACCAGGGTTCAAACCCATGTCCCCTGCATTGGCAGGCGGATTATTAACCACTGCACCACCAAGGAAGCCCTGGAAATTGTAAATTATCTCTTTGTTTTCCAGAATATTTTCAGCCTGAGTTTTTTCATAGACCAAATTATCATTTATTTATCTACATTTGATCCAAAATGACCAAACCTTGCTGCCACATACTTGGGATTTTCCTTTTCCCTCAGTGGAATAGACCCCAGTACCACTTACGTCACTCCTTCCCCATCTTCCTTCTTCCACTCTTCCACCACCCTTAAATCCCTACTTTGTTCAGCATTGCCGGAGGCATTCTAAGGCAGTGTGAAGAGTAGTGGGAATGGTAGCCTTAAGCAAGAAAAAACTTATTTATAACTGCTCTCTGTCCTACTCCCTTCATTCCTAGATTCTGTAATCATCCTTGGAGCCCGATCCTTCATAACTTTCAGAAGCATATAGAATGCTTTTTGTATGTCAGGTACATTCCACACACCCAGACTTTGTCCCTTTTCACTGTTCGGTGAGATTTTCTAGTAGGAGAAACATAGCATGTAGACATAAAATTGATTAGACTGCAGTTAGATTCCTAGACTAAGAAGTAGGTAATACGTTGTTTGTTAATTCAACTACTGGGCTTCCCTGGTGGCGCATTGGTTAAGAATCCACCTGCCAATGCAGGGGACACGGGTTCGATCCCTGGTCCGGGAAGATCCCACATGCTGCGGAGCAGCTAAGCCTGTGCACCACAACTACTGAAGCCCGCGTGCCTAGAGCCCATGCTCCGCAACAAGAGAAGCCACCACAGTGAGAAGCCTGCGCAATGCAACGAAGAGTAGCCCCCGCTCACCACAACTAGAGAAAACCTGTATGCAGCAACGCAGCCAAAGATAAATAAATAAATAAATTAATTAATTTTTTTAAAAAAGAAATTCAACTATTTATTCTTAGATAATTTTGGTTACATAGTAAGTGGCAAGAATGGATGAAAAAATGTTAGCTGGTGAGGAAAACTTTTTAATTTCTTGAGTTATAATTTTATGCAGCCAGTTCTTGGAAAATCCCATTGGAAAAAAAAAATTAATCAATGGGAAATCTCCCTATTTTCCCTTCCTTTCCCTTTAAAAAAACTGAATGAAAAATTATTTTCTGAAATCTAACCCCAATTAATTCATAATTATTTATTTCTAACTTTATTCTTAAGTTGTTCCACTCAGGCATAAGCTTAATGTAATTGATATTTTAAAAAGAATTATCTACTAAAACTTCTTAGTTTCTCAGAAGTGATTTAGGCTTGCCTTTAATGAGCAGGTAAGTCCTAACTTTCAAGGAATAGTGATTCTGAAAGAGAATTCTGTACTAGGTGTGTTTCAGTAGTTTTCTTTCTAACTTGAATTTTGTTTAAATGAGCACTTTAAAAATGAAACAATACTATTTTAATATCAGAAGTAGCATAAACATGTTGTAGACTATCCTTGAAAAAACTTCCAGTTAAAAATTATATAATAATTTATTGGATAGCATCAAGATATTACTATCTATTGTTTAGATAAATAATATAAAAGGAAGCTTTATACAAAACTATTATAGAATGAGGGCAAATGAGTTAAGTGAAGAGCTGCTTGACAAATATTATCAGAACTTCTAGGAATATCAGTATATGTAAGAAAACATTGTGCTTACCTAAGGTTATCAGTGTGAACACAGAGAACATAATCGTGTTACAATTTTCCCCAAAGCTATGGAGAATTTATGCACCAGTAGGTTCCTTTGACTATCAGCACAAAAGATGTTGTGTAGCAGTATCAGAATTAAAATGTTACTGAGTAAAAAATGTTCTAGTGAAAACAGCTTAATTAGAAGATGGAAGTGACATTTCTAATAATAGACTGTTGCACTTTGCAGGAATGATTATGAGGAACTAGCCCGGCAATGTAAAATGTTTGCTAAAGATTTACTTGCACAAGCCCGGAATTCTCGCGAATTAGAAGTTATCCTAAACCATACATCTAGTGATGAGCCTCTTGACAAACGGGGACTACTAGAAGAAAGAATGAATTTAAGTCGTCTAAAACTTGCTATCAAATATAACCAAAAGGAGGTATGAGGTTTTCTGTGATATATTTAAATTATTTCCTCCACAGTAGTCTGGTGGCTCAGAACAAAGGCTTTGGAGCAATACATCTAGGTTGAGATCCTAGTTCTGCTTCATAAAAACTGTGTCCGTGGGAAAGTTATTGAACCTGTCTGAGCTTTAGTTTTAAGAATTAATTAAAGGTATATATATTTAGAGTTTAGTACAATGAGTATAAGCATTAAGCAAGTACTCAATAAATGGTAGTTGCTATTATTTTTAACAATTAACATTAATAATAATAATATGGATGTTAATGTAATGTTTTTGCAATATAGTAGCTATGCAGGTAAGATCCTGTAGAGTAAATGCCTTCCTAATGAAGTTTCCATCTTGTGTTTTGTCTGTCATGCGTTTGTATTATTGATCGCTTATAAGTAGTCCTTTCTATAGTAATAGGGCCTTTCTGTTTAAAAATAAAATATCAGATATTATGTTCCTTATTCTTATTTGTTAATTCATTGTGAAACCCAAAGGTGGAGAGACGTATGCTATGATAACTAAGTTGAATCTGGCTCTCTGGCATCATCCCTTCCTATTAAGGGAAATACCTATTTCTACTCCCCATACACTCACATGCACATGATCCAGGAACTTGAAGAAGGAAGGTATGCATTTTTAACTTCATTTTTTGAGATAATTTATTAGACCTGGATATTTATATGTAGATAATGATGTTCAGTAGAGGGTGTTGGTAAATGGTACTTTTAAGGTATTTCTTCTAAGACCCATTATTCTTACTATCAACATAGATATTGGAATAAAACTTGCTTATCAAATTTATATTAATATAAAAATGGGGCCCCAAACAGATTATGGTAGAAGGCAAGATATAGGACCTTTGGTGCTAGGGACAGAGTATTTTTTGTTTTTTTGTTTTTGTTTTTGTTTTTTAACCGGTATGTGGGCCTCTCACTGTTGTGGCCTCTCCCGTTGCGGAGCACAGGCTCCGGACGCCCAGGCTCAGCGGCCATGGCTCACGGGCCCAGCCGCTCTGCGGCATGTGGGATCTTCCCGAACTGGGGCACGAACCCGTGTCCCCTGCATCGGCAGGCGGACTCTCAACCACTGCGCCACCAGGGAAGCCCGGGACAGAGTTTTTGATTATCTTGGTTGACAGTTTGAGCCTCCCAATAGCTTTGTGACTCAGGAGATTGATAAAGGAATTATAAGATGTTTACTTTAAAATTACCTAGATTATAAAGCAGAAGCTAACACACCATTGTAAAGCAATTATACTCCAATAAAGATGTTAAGCAAATAATAAAATAAAATAACCCCAATATTATATTTCTTATCTAGATCTCTGGCTTCAAATTCTATAATTTTTCTAGTACTGCAGCGTTCTTGCTTAAGGTAGACCATTTATAGGAAAAAAAAATTAAGTACAAGAATTACTTAATTCTTACTTACTTGGATCAGTGTAGCTGTAAGATTATAAATCAGCAACATACCTATGTGGTTTAAAAGGAAATAAATGCTAATATGTATATGTAGAAACAGAGAAAATAGGAACCCTGATGTAATCTTCCCCTAACATACATTTTGACTAGATCTTATGTTAATTTATTTACTTATGTGTTGCACAACCTAAAATAGACACAAAATACTAGAAAATGATAGAATGAAGATATAACAAAGATACAAAACCAACTTAAGTGCTTGGCAAAAGAACCTCAAAGAAAGGTGGAAAGAACCAAGATTATCCTGGTAAGGGAAGAAAAAACTAAGAGGCAGTTTCCTAATGATATATATATGTATTTCCCTGAAGAACTCACAGAGGATAACCAGGTGTTCCATTCTAAAGAAGAGTAGAGAAAAGGAAAAAGAAGCAGTGGTAATATTTTTAGTTGGAAGGAAGATACTCTGTAATTTTAAGAATTAATGAAAATGTAAATTAGTTTTTTAAACTAGAATTCTAAAAATAATCAAAGGGGAAGATAATATTTTTCCAAATAGTTGGTAGACTTTGTTCAGGTCATACATCCTGAATAACAAACTACTGTGATACTTAGTGGCATAAAACAATATTTCATGGTCATTTTGTAGTAATTTCATGATCATTTTATTATGCTCTTGGGTTCTTTAGGTCAAGAATTAGGAAAGGACACAGCAAGGCTGATTTGTCTCTGCCTCTCCATGTCAAGGACTCAGCTGGAGATAGCTCAAATGATGGGGGGCTACAATCATTCGAGAGGCTTCTTCACTCATATGTCTGGTGCCTGAGCAGCAGCTGAGGATTCAAACAGGGAGCTCTGAGTGGGCTGGGTGCTCAGGTGGGTGGGTCCATAGAGGGTGGGTCTCCTAAGAACCTAGGACTGGAACCTTGGAGGGGCATGGCTTTCACGGTGGGCTGGCTGCAGGGGGATGGTCTGAGTAGCCTCTGAGGGCTGACCGGAGTGCCTACATGTAGCCTGGTCTTCTTCATAGCATGGTGGCTTCAGGGTGGTAGGACTTTTTACCTGCCAGCTTTTGGCTTCAAGAGCAAGTGTTTCTCAAATAAGGTGGAAGCTGAATGGCCTTTTAAGACCTACCTTCAGAAGTCACATAGCATCACTTCTTCCAGAATCTACTGGTTAAAGGAATCATAAGCTTGTTGAATTGAAGGGTAGGTGATATTGGTAGCCCACCTATTGATGAGAGGAGTATCAAAGAATTTGTGTCTATGTTTTAAAACCACCACAGACTTAGAACATGTCCAATTGAAAATTTGTCCTTCCAATTACATATTTAACATTACTGTTAATTAAATCATCATTATATAGAGGAATGGCAAGGGCAGCAGTCACGCCTGAGATTGCTTTGATACTCAGGGGAAGGATGAAACCACTAAGTTTGGGATGCTACTAAACTGGGTAGTTGGTGGGAAGAAAAGCTATTTTCCTCCCTGATATTTCCTCTTGAGGGACAAATTACGATTCCCTAACAACACTGGAATCTAAGCAGAAGGATAAATAATGAAGACTTAACTACCAAAAATAGGTGTAGTATTGATATATTAGGAAATTTCTTGATAAGCACAATAAACAACAACAAAACTCTGTCTACTTTTTTAAACTACAGTGTTGCATTCTATAGATTATATTCTATCTTGGGATAAATCATTTTAAAACAGGACATTGACCAAATATTATTTAATATCTGAATGATATTATGATCACTTGTGCTTTACTTCGGTGATTTCAAACCTGATTACATTATTGTGTCCAGAGTTATCAGAATCCTTAACTTATACTTCACAACGTGAGCATTATATTGGGAAAATATTGCTTCTGAATTTTGTAAACTAAAAAGCTTCGTAAACTTTGGTAAATTCATTTCTATACTTGAACTAGAATTTTCCTCTTATTTGGGAATATTTTTCCTTTTCTTCTCACATAGAATTCCATTTTAAGAAGATTTAAGAGTATCTTTAATACATTTTAAGAAATTCTCAGTGTTTTCGTGGAGCATAGAAATATCTGATGTTTAGACTTTAATTGCTTTGCTATCTTGACATCTTGGTTTCTTGTAACTGAAATCATCAGTTTTTCTAGGCTGAAGTCTCTTTCTGTGGATTGTGCTTGTTAATTTTGAAGTTTCATAAACACTGTTATGAGTCTTTATAAGTTAAACGTTTTGAAATGGCTGAGTAGGCTAGTAATAATCGCTAATATTTATATAGTGCATGCTATGACCAGGCACTATTCTAAGAGCTTTACATTTAATCCTCATAACAAGTGTATGACTAGATACTATTATTATCCCCATTTTATAGATGGGGAATTTGAGGCTTAGAGAGATTTAAAAACTTGCTCAAGGTCATTTAGTAAGTAAGTGGCAGAGCCTGGATTTGAATCTAGGTAATCTGGCTCCAGAGTCTATGCTCTTAACCACCACACTCTTTTATTACACGTAAGAAAACAAAACAAAAAGAACTGGACTGTATAGAATTGATTTCAAACTATTATTAAAACTTTGACTATCAATTAAATAATAGTACTATCAGATCGTATTTACAAGTTATATTTTACTTTTTTTATATGTGTGTGCTTCGTTTTCAGTTTGTCTCCCAGTCCAACTGTCAGCAGTTCCTGAACACTGTTTGGTTTGGACAGATGTCAGGTTACCGACGTAAGCCTACCTGTAAGAAGATAATGACTGTGTTGACAGTTGGCATGTTTTGGCCAGTTTTGTCACTTTGTTATTTGATAGCTCCCAAATCTCAGTTTGGCAGAATTATTCACACACCTTTTATGAAATTTATTATTCATGGAGCATCATATTTTACATTTCTGCTATTATTAAACCTATACTCTCTTGTCTACAATGAAGATAAGAAAAACACAATGGGGCCAGCCCTTGAAAGAATAGACTATCTTCTTATACTGTGGATTATTGGTAAGTATCAAGTTAGTTTAAAAGGTTCTGCCTTTATTTAGCCCATTAACTCTCCCTTGCTTGGTGGCATTATAAGCTGCCTTCAACTTGTAATTTTACACTGTTTATACAGGAAGAATTTGAATGCTTCCATGATCATTGAAGACGTAACTAACATTTTTTTTTAAAGATAAATGTTCTTGAACTTGATGATAAGGAAGCAGATCTCTTACTTAATATTACTTAATTACGTGGAAGTTAAAAATTCTTTCTCAGTTGCTAAAATTGTTCATGATTGTTAAAACAGAAAAACAAATTTTGCTGATGAATTTTTTTGTTATAAGAATATGAACATTTTCTTAGGTATTTTGAAATGTAATAATACATTTTATACTCGGTTGCATTTTAAGAGTTAACTATTTTGTTTTATTATATCATTAGCTTTTCTTTTAAGAACCTATGAACTTTTATAGTTACATATTACCTTATATAGATAAAACATTCCCTGGTGACTCACTCTATAAATCAGTTCTTTGTAATGACAGCCAGATCTCTTTAGAAATGACAGTTTAAAAAAAAAAAAGACATTTTATTTTCTAAAAATTGTTTTTTTTATAAGTATTATGATGTATCATAAATATTTTAATGATCTTCTGCAGTTTTTACTGCCCTTGCCCTTTTTGGGAGAGGTGGGAGGAGGAGGGAAGTTGAGGTATAATTACATTGTCTATTTATGGTCTTTTAATGACATCCCCTTTATTATTTCCCTCTGGATCTTCAACCTTGTTTTTAACCTCAGCATTTCCCACCTTTTTTTTTTTTCTTTACTATTTGCTATAGAGTAAAAGGAATACTGAAATTTATTCTGTATGAAGCACTGATTGATTAATATGTTCTTGACTGTTTCAGTTATTAAATAATTTAAGAAGAGTTAATGTACAATGCTCACTTTTAGTTCTTCAGATATAAAAGTGTATTTTGGGATTTTTATTTTTATTTGGAAATCAGTTCATTTCAAGTAACTTGATCTTACATCAGAGTTATGCATTAATGTTTAAAATTAGGTAGATACAGCAAAAATAATACACATTTGAACTTTAGGCTAAAGAGAATTAAATAATTTCTTGTTAATATTTTCATGTTTCTGATATTTCCACTATCTTATCTAAAATTTAATATTTTAATTTAGGAAATAATTTATACTTTATCATATTTGACTCCAAATTGCATTGTTGTAGATCTTTTCAATGTGAAATTTGTTTATATTTTTAATTGGGTAGGTTAGGCTGAAAGGAATCTCTTAGAAGCACTTTTCCCCTTTATTTAAACTACTTCTGAAAGATTGTAATATATACCTTAGTCATAAAAAAGGGAAAATTTATATTATTTATCTATAATCTATTGTTTAAATAGTAGTGAGAGTGAAAAAATATTTTCTTTGTTTTGTAAAATGAACGTCTGTAGCCAAGTCTGTATAAGAAGTAAAATTTATATTTCTTAGCAGTGAGTAAAAACTCACTGAAGTCAGAGTCATACCACTCCTTGGATAGCATAAATATTGCTGCTGTCACTGAATTTCACAACAAATGGTAAAACTGTGGCTACTCTTTTCTAATCACAATGGCCCTGAACACACACACACACACACACACACACACACACACACACAATATTATTAATTTTCTAAACATATTCTGTCTCAGTAGAAGAGTACAGTATGAATTATGCCATTAAAATTCCTGGAAGTATTTTTCTTTTCTCAGCACAGCTTCTGCTTTGAAACAGTTAGATACGAATAAACCTTGCCAAGGATGTTTTCTGAACCTGTTATGTCTTTAGATCATTCTGACTTCCTTAAATATATAGATCTGAACTTGCTCTGAGGAAACATGTAGGAATCATTTGCCTACTTGTTCAAAGTCACTCCTTGGTTCAATTTACTTTTTCATGCAATGAGCACAGGGACTTCTGACTCATGATGCCTGGCTTCTGTACATTTGTTTCCTGTTCTTTTCCTTAGCCCTCCAGGAAAAAAGTAGGGTTAAATTATGAAAAGCAAGGTAGAAAAAAAGAAAACAATGTGTTGATGAATCCACAGAATATTAATGGTATCCATTTACTTAATTTTTTACCATTGGAATATAATAGAACAGCCCTTACAGAAATGTATATTTTGAAATGTTGTCTACCTACTTTGTCCAAGCACAGGCAGAAACAGATATGGCCCAACACTCATAGAGCTTATGGTCTAATTATTGTTTAAAAGAAAAACACCCAATAACTTGAAAATCACACAGATAAAATAAAAAATTACACGAGTTAAGTGCTACTAAGTAAAGGTCATGGAGCTAGGAGAGCAAGCATTTTATAAGGGCATTTTACCTACTCAGGGGGTTGGAAAGTCTATCTTGAAGAAGTGATAAATAAGCTAAGATTTAAAGGATAAATAGGAGTCCACTTGGAGAATTGGGAAAGAAAGGTATTGTAGGAGAATTGGGAGAGAAAAATATTCTAGGCTGATGTAAAAGTTACATTCAGGGGCCCTGTGGCAAGAGAGAGCATGGCGCAAAGAAGGGACTGCGTAAAGGCTGGAGGCAGGAGGACAAGGGAAGTGGGATTTGAGATGAAACTATAGAAGTGGATGTTATACTAGACCATGGACAGCCTTGTTGGCCATATTAAGTAATTTTGACATTATACTAAGAGCAGTGGAAAACCACTGGCGTTTTTAAGTAGGTGGGTGACATGATCAGATTTTCATGTTGAAAAGATCGTTCTGGCTACAGCGTAGAGAACGGGTTGGGAGGAAGGGCTGCGGCAAGAGTAGGTGGAGGGAGACCGATAAGGAGCCTGTTGCAGTACTCTAGATGAAAGCTGATGGTGCCTTGGACTGACGCCTGTTGCCATAGAAAGAGAAGGAAACAGATTTGAGAGATATTTACAAAGTAAAGCCAGTAGGACATGGAAATAAATAAATAAATATATATATATATATGAAGTGGGGGAGGAGGAAATTATTAAGCAACCTAAGTATTCTAGAAGAGTACTAGGTTTGGGGATTTGTGAAAGGGTAGATCCTTAGTGTGGTTTTGGGTATGTTGAAGTTGAAGAGCCTTCGAGAAATTCAAAAGAGATGTCAGTCAGACAATTGGATATCATTGTCTAGAGCTCAAGAAGAAGTTTAAGCTTGAGTTAGCAGTATGCAAATAATCTGCATATATGTTGTAGATGAAACTGGGCACACATGAGACACTTGAGAAAGTATAAGATGAGAAGAGGAGAGGACCTAGGAGCAAGCCTCGAGGAATTCCCAGAATGATGGGATTACGGTTTGCTAATCTTAACTAACTCTAAAAAACAACAAAAAAGGACCCCAAAATGTAGTCCATTGATTGTGTAGTGATTGCATTGCTTATAATAGTTTAAAATTATTGTGTTCTTCCAATCCAGCTCAGAAATGTGAAATACATCAAGTGTATTAGCTTCACTTTGGTGTGGGATATTGCACAGGAGCTGGGAAACTGTCAGTGGTACTTAATATTCTTTCATATGTCTGCCTTTCATGATCAAAATCTTCTCCAATTCATGTTGTAATTTTTGTCAAGCGTTCCCTTTAGGTATAATATTACATTTTACAGAAATAAAACACTTATTTCTGTAAGCATCTTTCTTGGCTTAGTGTTCTACTGTTACAGTGTTTGGGTTAATAAAATGTAAACGATTTGGTTTAACATTTTTGGTTAGTTTTTATCTATTCATTTTAAATAGAAGCTCATCCAAGTGGAATTTTTAAAAACTGTTTTCCCTGTCAGACCTGCAAATATTTCAAAATGTTTTTCTACATAAAATATGGGTACTGTATAATTAAGATGTTATGAACAGATATTTTGAGAATACTTCATGTGTTTCCCAGGGGACTTACTCTGTACCCTGGTAAGTCAGAGGATGATTCTGATTGGCTTAACTTGATCATCATCCATATTTAGGTTGTAGCACTCTGTTCTTTTGTCACTTGACATTCTCCTTAAAAATAACTTAGTGGGGCTTCCCTGGGGGCGCAGTGGTTGAGAGTCCGCCTGCCAACGCAGGCGACACAGGTTCGTGCCCTGGTATGGGAAGATCCCACATGCCGCAGAGCAGCTGGGCCCGTGAGCCATGGCCGCCGAGCCTGCGCGTCCAGAGCCTGTTTTCCGCAACGGGAGAGGCCACAACAGTGAGGGGCCCGCTCACTGTTTTAAAAAAAAAAAAAAAAAACCTTAGTGGAGGAATGTGTCATAAAGCTATTCTTGATTGTAGTACTGTTCTCTGTTACTCCCAGGAATATAAAACTATGGAGAAACTTCTGGCCAAAGAAGGGGAAGGGAGTTATTTGGTTCAGTTGGTTTTTATTTATGTATATTTATTCACTGAGCAAATTTTTGAGCACCCACTGTGTATCAGCCACTATATAGGACATTTAGGACATTGGTTGATAAAACAAAGATTCTTACCCTTGAAGAGTTTACCCGAAGTGGGAGGAAGGTAGTCAGTTAATAATAGACATAATAAGTAAACTATATCCATTGTTTAAAAGTGATAAGTACTAAGGGAAAAGAAAGAAGAGTTGGGGGATTGGGAGTGAGGGGCACGGGGTTTGCAATTTTAAATAGGATGATCAGAGTAGGTGGTGAGCAAAGATGCAAAGTGAGGGAGTTAGCCAAATGGATATCTGGGTGAGGAGCTTCCAGCCAGAGGGAAGAGCCCATGTAAAGGCCCTAAGGCAGGAGTCTTGTGTGTTCAGAGAACAGCAAGGAAGCAAGGAGGCCAGTAGTGGAGGGAAAGATTGATAGGAGAGGAGATCAGAGAGAAGAGGTAATGTAGGGTCTTGTAGACCATTGTAGGGAATTTGGTTTTGACTCTGAATAAAATGAGCTGTAAGGGAAGGTGCAATGCCTACTCTGCAGTCAGCAGCGGTGGTCTTAGGTTCTCATTAACATTCGCACTCGCCGGACACGATAGGCAAAAACCTGGCACCAGATTTACTTACCTTTGGAAGATAGAAGACAGGAAATAGAGCACGTCAGCATGACAGCTTCAAATATATCTTTATTGGCAGTTCTTACAAAAGACGGGGCTGCTTCCCAGCCCCATAGGGGCACACTCAGTTGTGTGGAATGAGGCCATATTCATGGGTATGGGCTACCCCAGCCAAAGAAGCCTGAAATCTACCAGGATTTCTTATAAATGCAGCAGGATATCTTAGAAAGCCTCAGAATGTAGCTCCCACTACATGCACACTTTACATTAAGAGAGACATCACACAGAGAAGCTGAGGCCTGTGCTTCTCAACATGTTTTTATATAGTCCTGGTTGGGTATACTTTTAGGGTCTATGAGTCCACTCATAGTCCTCCAGTCCAGATGCAGTTTCCCAATCAGTGGTTGTTTTTATAACAATCTTGAACACAGCTGACCTTCCATATTTTTCTTAATGTAGTATGTTTCCAAGGCAACACTTAAATAGATGATAACATGAGATTTTCTTCCCATGGGAAAAGAGTTCTCTCCTGCAGTTAATTCTTTCTCCTCTGGGGGTTACTACAGTGTTTTGAGGAGAGAAGTAGCACTTGCATTTTAAAAGGGTTACTCTGATTGTCATGTTGAGAATAGATTTTAGGGAGAACAGGGTAGAAGCAGGGAGACTAGGCTATTTCAGTAATTCAGACCAGAGAAGATAGTGGCTTGAAGTTGAAATAGTGGTGAGAAAGGTTAGATCCTAACTATATTTTGAAAGTAAAGCCAGCAGGACTTACTACTGCATTGAATGTGTGATTTAAAAGAATATCAGTCAAGGATGATTCAAGGACATTGAGAGTGAGCAGCTAGGATGGGGTTGCCATTAAGTGAGATGGGGAAGTCTTCAAGAGCAGTGAATTTGGGTGCAGAGATTAGGAGTTCAGTTTGGACATGTTAGGACATCCAGTTTGAGATGTAGAGTAGCCAAGTACCTATACAAGTTAAGTTTAGGAAAGAAGTTTAGAGCTATTTATTATTATGTAAATACAGGTTGAGTTCAGAGATAAAAACTTGAAAGTCTATCACATAGATGGTATTTAAAGCCGTTAGACTAGACTGGATGAGGTCACTATAGGAGTGAGTGTAGACAGAGAAAAGAATCAGGAACTGAGCCTTTTGGGGGTTTTGTATTTAACATCAATTTGCTTTCTTATGCTTGTTTCACATCATTTATTAAAATCCCTCTCTGGGAAAGATATTGTCATATGAAACTTAAGGTTATTTTCTTTCATATTTTAAGAACATTTTACTGAATGTTATTTTTTTCTTCTGAATGAGGCTACAACTGACAGGTGTTATTTATTTAGTACTTTGAGTCTTAAGGTATTTTTTAGTTTATTATTGAATGAAGAGAGCATTATCTGATTTTTTTTCTTCCTTTTTTAGGGATGATTTGGTCAGACATTAAAAGACTCTGGTATGAAGGGTTGGAAGACTTTTTAGAAGAATCACGTAATCAACTCAGTTTTGTCATGAATTCACTTTATTTGGCAACCTTTGCCCTCAAAGTGGTTGCTCACAACAAGGTGACTATTAACTATGTCAACTGGAGGCACAAGTGAAATTTATTTAGGAAAAACCCAGGATATTTAGCTATGTATCTCAGAGTTACTTTGGCCCAAATCTGTGTCTGATGTGTTTTCATTCTAAACCTATCCTTGTGCAAGGGAATAGTACACATTGTTTCCTTCCTTTCTAATAGCTTCAAGGGTGTTAATTACCATTAAATGTTCGTTACCTATTTTATGCCAGGCACCATGGTTGATACTTGCTATACTTTATCTCATTTTATTCTCACAGGGATTCTATGAGACAGATGTCCTTATCCCCATTTTGCAAATAAGGAAAAGGAAGCTCAGAGATAATAAATAACTTGTCCAAGACCACACAGTAAGAAACCAAGACTGGATTTAAATCCAGGTCTGTCTAGGCATTTTCTTTCTACCAAATGCCAATTCCTTAAATCTGAGCTAGGTTCACTTACCTCATTAACCTATATATTACCTCATTAACCTAAGTAACACAAAGTTACTTAAATTGATTAGTGTTAGATATCTTTATGTCTATCTGGAAAAAGTTTATCTGAATGGAACTCATTATATAGTGTTTTACACATTCCAAATCATGACTATTATCTTACACAGCTTAAAAAGTTATGTAAATTTAGTTATTTTCTGATTCCTATATTTTTAAATTTAAAATTTGACAAAAATCTAACCTTATAGACATCTTATAATGTTACGTTTATAAAGATTTATTAAAAGCCCAGGAAAGGTAATGGAGATTATGTTAACTACCTTGGTTTACACCTGAGTTTAGAATTCTGAGGCGTCACATTCAAGGAACTATTTATATAATATTTTTTTGGGTTTTGACTGATTTATAGACTACAGAGAAAGCAAACTGGTTATCTTATATCACTTTATTAAAAACCTCTATTCATGTAATTGATCAGTAGTACCAAACATGTTTATTAGGTATGCTCCATGACCAGAGTTGTGAAGTTATTAAGAAAATAAAAAGATCATATATAGATAGATGGTTTGATAGAAAGGTTGATGGTCATTGGTTTTTTTAGACTGGTCTCTTTAGTTCTAGAAGCAGGGTGTCCATATAGTTTATTATTCAGACCAAGACACTTTACAAGTGAAAGGGGGCACAATTAATAATTATGCCAGGAAAACTGGTATGTAATCTGGGACTGTCCCAGGCAATTGGAACATGTGGTCATTCTATGTCTAAAGTATAATAATACACTCTTTTTTTTCTTGTTATTTAGAAGGGAGAAAGCATATATGGGCCATTGTAGAATCCTGAGTCAAAGGGCTAGGTTAATTTAATGTGATAGCTAATTAATTGACAGCACACATTCTTAAAGTTTGTGTTGTGGAATTTAAGAAAAACTAGCAGAAATTTCATTCATAAAAAACCTAATGAAAGTTTTTAAAACATTAGTTTTTTAAAACATAGGAATTTCTGAGAAAACCTCTTTATATAGCACAAGCGATATTGCCCCACATATGTAGAAATCTTTTATTTATTTAAAACAATGTTATTTCTATTAAAAGAAGAGAACTTTATAAAACATAAATCGAGTCCCCCACAAGGAGACATAAAATAGTTTTCTTTCAACAGTCAGAATATTTGTTTTTTATTTTCCTAACTTGAGAGAGCTGTTTTATCTTTGGCTTTTTTTTTCCTAACCTTAGTTTCATGATTTTGCTGATCGGAAGGACTGGGATGCATTCCATCCTACACTGGTGGCAGAAGGGCTTTTTGCATTTGCCAATGTTCTGAGTTATCTTCGTCTCTTTTTTATGTATACAACAAGCTCTATCTTGGGTCCATTACAGGTGAGTAATTAAAATTTCTTGAAGAAAATTTGTAAAACTACTACACCTTTTACTTGTCCACTGGAACATTGTTTTCTCATGATATTAAAGCTAAACTTTGCTTTTGAAAATAGTTAACAGTTGAAAAGTCACAGCATGTTCATCTGCTTTGCTTCTGGCTGAATGATAATCCTCTACTTTTAGACATTCCAAACTTTGTTAAGCTGTGGTCCATTGTCCCTCTCCCCCGAGTTCATAGACGTAGATGTATTTAAAATATAGTTATATTTCAGACAGTAGAAGGACATAAAATTTTGCTTTTTACCAAAATGAATTTCACATTTAAAGTTTTAAGTGATAAATATAAGGGAGATGTTGCACAAACAGAATTCATACTTCATGATGATTTTGAAAATACGTAAGTTATATTGTAACAAAATACTCTTTTACTTTGCTTAATAAATATCAAATGTAGTAAGTTGGAAAATAGAGTATTTAGAGCTAAAAAATTTCATAGAGCTTATGTAGTCCAACTTTATGCTTTACAGTACTTTATAGTTAAAGAAATTGAGCTTTTATCATTTCAAAGTAGTATGATTATTATACATGAGAGTCCAGGACTAAATTCTGAGTCTCTTTACACTAAAGAAAGGACTCATAATTGGTTGCATGTACCCCACAGATTTTAGTAGCTGATTGTTCTTGAAAGGTGGAGCCAGTTCTGCTTGGGGACCAGCTCTACATAATACTTTGTTATTTTGTAAGTCTGAAAACCTGAGCAATATTCATTTTTCCTTGTTAAGTCAAAATTTACTAACAATTTAGATTCTGTTTTGTATTTTTAAAGGAGATATTTTAAATAAAATGCATAATTACCTTCTCCAACAGAGATATGAAAACAAAATATGTAGGAAAAACCCCATTTGATTTGGCTTGTGCTGTCATCCTCCGAGAGTGTTTCCTGAAGTGTGACTCTCTCTTAGCCAAGTCCTGTGAGATGCTCGGACTGAAATAAGTTTGGGATACACTGCATTCCGTATAACCTCTTTTGGGAATTCACAGTACACATTATCACATTAAAGCCTATGAGAAAGAAGTAAAAAAACTTGTTTGATCTTGTTCAAACTATCATCACCTAAATTCAGTTAACATCATACCCATTTTTCATGAAATATGCTCAGGTCTCTTTTTTTCTCCAAAACATGGTTTGTGAAACACTGGTTTAGACTATCTGTTATTTTGATTTAATTTTTATCACTAATATCTTCTATAAATGTTTTAATCAAGAGTCCACAGTATTTCTACATGCACATTGTTTTCTTTGTTTTTTAGCTAAAAACTGATGGTATCACTAAGTTTCTATACTGAAAATTTCTTTACAGATTTTTACAACAAGTTAAAAAGGAAAAAGTATATTATTATTTCTTAGCAAATTATTTGTTTCTTTTTTTTAGAACTGTTGAGTCAGGTCTTCCTGACTTAATCTTTTCCCAAAAGAACTATAGACATGTATACAAATACTGCGTAAGTGGGTATTTGTCTTTTCAGCTGTGGTGTGTGTTTTTCTCCTCCAGCAGGTACTTTATATTGTTCTAATAGCCATAGAACTAGCAAATAATTTAAGTGAAACTAACAAATATTTAGTGTGCTCCTATTTTTTAAAAGGTCTACAGGTTAATCATAATATATGTTTAAATATTATGGTCTAGTCCAGCAACTGATTTTTTTAAAAACGTATCTTAAGGTATAATTTGCCATACAGTAAAATGTACCCGTCTTAACTGTATAGTTTGATGAGTTTTGCAAATATATAAACTTGTCTCGAGTGTGACTGGTTCTCATGGTCGCAGGCTCCCTGCTCCAAGTCATTATATAAAGTCTGCATCCAGCAGGAAGAAGGGGAAAGGCAGAGAGCATGAGCCAGCTGTCTTTCTTTTTTTTAACAAGAGGACAATTATTTTTCCTCGAGGCCTACAAAATACTTCCACTTATAACTCATTGGCCAGAATTGGGTCACATGGCTGTTTGTATCTCTGAGGAGATGAGTACTTTTAATTGAACATATTTCCCCCCAAGAAACCAAGGTCTGGTTACTCAGAAAGAGGATGAAAAATAGATATTTAATAAGAATCTGTAGAGTCCTATCTTCAGGCTTTTACTTAAAAGATTTCTCCAATAAAGTTATTTGTTTTCCAGTGTAATCTTATTGACATGAAAGATTTGTATAACATATTGGTAACAAAGAACTCTAGAATAATTTTGTGCAGAAGATTTATAATACATTTTCCTCCATTTTGTTAATCAGAAGCAAGGAACTCAATTAAAAGAGTGATTCAATTATGAATATAAAGCGAAAAGAAATGCAAAAGGAAAATTGACAATAAATTAACTACTTTAGCTAAAGTGCAGCTTTTTTTCTTTACATAACATGCTATGTCAGATAATGTTTTTATGTGATTACTGCAGTTGTTTGTTAAATTTATCTCCATTTACTAACATTTTTTTCCTTCCAAATCTTTGTAGATTTAGAAGCTGACAGACTTTAATTTAGCTGGTTATATAACCTGCAGTAGGAGTCCAGATCTCTCCCTTAGTTAGAATGACTATAATTTATCATCCAAATAGAGACACTTTGGAGAATGAAAAGGATATTTTTCATTACTAAGTTGGGACAACAGCTGTGAACTGGGACTCTACCAGGCAAAGCAAGGTCATGGACTTATCCTGTAGTGGAATACATAAAATGATCCTGATTCAGCAGTGATTGAATCCTTTATTCTATTACTTGAAATTTGTATAATTGTATTTGTTAAATTTCTGACATGTTGTAGGTAGACTTTGGAAGATGGGCTTCTACAATTGGGCCTTACT
The DNA here is from genome assembly GCF_951394435.1 of Stenella coeruleoalba. NCBI lineage: Eukaryota > Metazoa > Chordata > Mammalia > Artiodactyla > Delphinidae > Stenella > Stenella coeruleoalba. The sequence continues at coordinate 24,776,254 of NC_137150.1, read as the reverse complement.
TTCTAGCCATTGCTCACTATACTCATCTCCTTATCTCTTCATGAAATACTTCTCCATCTGGGCCAAGACCAGTCACTAATCTCACACAGGTCATGTGCTTTCCCACTTCCTTGTCATTTTTTATGTTATTACCCTGTTTAGAATGTCCCAGACCCGGGGTCCCCACCCCCCAGGCCACGGAACGGTATCAGTCCAAGGCCTGTTATGAACCAGACTGCCCAGCAGGAGGTGAGCGGCAGGCAAGCAAGTGAAGCTTCATCTGCCACTCCCCATTGCTCCCCATCACTCGCATTACCACCTGCACCATCCCCCACCCCGCCCGCCCCGTATGTGGAAAAATTATCTTCCACGAAAACAGGCCCTGGTGCCAAAAAGGTTGGGGACCGCTGTCCCAGACTATCCTCTGCTTGTTGAAACTTTACTTATTCATTCAATAAACATTTATTGAGTGCCTGATAGGTACTGGACACTGGGAATATACTAAAGTGAGTATACTGCAGTCTCCTTTTAAAGAATGCATGGTTCACCGAGGATGACTAGCCAATGACAACATTTGGAATGGTGGATGCTGTAATAGCCCAGAGGAAGGGTACTCACTTCAGTTGAAGGCAACAGAGGAGACTTCCCAGAAGAGATGACACTGAAATTAAGCCTTAAAAGATGAGTTGAAAGGAGGTTGGCTGTAGGGCATTCCAGGGAGAGGGGACATGCACCAGCTTTAGTGTCCCCACCACTAGAAAATCTATATCTACACTCGTACTCCCATGAGAATGAATTTCTCCATATGATGGAGTTAATGTCTGTTTGTTGAATTGAGTTGAAAAACTTGTTAGATGGGGTTGAGTAAATACAAGCACTGATTGGTCTGAGAAAACAAAAAAATCTGATGGAGAAATAGGGCTACATCCTAGCTGTTGCTGTACCTGCTTGTTCCCAATAATAACAGCAACTAACATTTATTGAACATTTCATGTGGACCAGGCACTCTCTTATATGTTTTCCATTTATTTAGCCGTCCTCACAACCCTTGTTATTTTTCATTTTCATTTTACAAATGAAGGGTTTAAGGCTTAGGGAGAGAAATAGTTCACAGAACTATTAAGTGGCAGAGTCAAGAGCTAAACCTGCCTTGGTCTGACTCCAGAGACCAGCCTGCTCTTTGAAGTTAGCTCTCCCGCTTTTTTGAATTCAGGATGCCAGCTAATCTACCTCAGCAGATGTAAGAGACATGATTGGGTATAAATCAGTAATGTTACATACTTCAACAACCAAAAAAAAAAAAAAGGCACAATCTATAAATAATCGTGAATAATGGTAATATTAACAGTGAACATTTGAGTCCTTAACTGTGTGTCCGTTACTATTCTAAGATCTTTATTTACATTTATGACCTCATTCAATCCTCGCAACCATTCGAAGAGGCGGACTCTTGTATTTACATTTTACAGAGGAAGCAACTTAGGTGTAGAGACATTAAGTAACTTGTACAAGGTCACACGGCTGATGAGTAGTAGAACTGGGATTCCAACCCAGTTTGGCTCAAGAGCTAATGGTCTTAACCACTGTGCTGAATTGCTTCTCAGAGTTTTCATGAGTAATATGAGTCCCTCATTAACTTTTACTGTACAATACTTCTGTTGGCAGGCTTTCATAGTTTATAGATTTTTAAAATTCTTCTTCATTTATCCATGTGTGTCAAATGACTTATGCAGCCTTTAATACTGGTAGTTGGGAGATTAGACAAGAAGGAAAAGACAGGATCACACAGCTTGGTTCAGAATCTTGCTCCATAACTTACTGTTACCTCTTCTCTTTGAGTCTCAGTTTTTGTATCTGTTGTGAGGATTGAATGGGTCAGTGTATATCACATGCATAGCAGAGTACCTGACGCATCATGGGCTTTACATAAACATTTAGATCCGTTCCTCCATTCCCTTAGAGTAGTGGAGGTAACTGTGACCGACCTGAAAAATAATACAAGAAAACTTGGAAAGTGAATGTAGTATGTGACACACGAGTGCATCCTTTATTCCTAGTGAATTGTTTGTTTTTATTGGATAATTATCAGACTTAGTTTAGTGGCCTGTATAACATAAATGGCATATTATTGTTGTTTGTAAAGTATTGTTCTTTGTGAGTAAAGAGTGATTTCAGGTGTTTGGCATTTTAGGGTATACTGGGGATGGATATTTTTTCTTGAAAGGAGTATGGAATGTCAGAGCTAGAGGGAAACTTAGAAGTCGTATAGTCTAGGGGTTCAAAAACTGGAGAGGCTGCAAGGATGGTGTGGGGAACACATTTAACCTACATTCTCCAGTCCTGCCCTCAGAGATGCTGATTAAATAGTTTGGGGTGAAGTCTGACAAATTTTTAATAGCATGTGGATGAGCAAGTCTGATGCAGCATGTGGCCATTTCTTTTATAGGTCAGGAAAGTAAGGCCCAGCTCACATAGTGTTAGAAAAAAGATGGTGCAAAATGTTAATTAACAATTACATCTTTTAAAATACATTTATTCGTGTATTAATTCAACAAGCCCTGCTGTGTAGGCAAAATGCGTGAGAACTAAATATTTCTTAATTGTACCCAGCCCCAAATTTCTAATGGGACAGCTAAGGTAAAAACCACAAAGTGATGTTTTAGAAAAGCCCTTGCAAGGAGTCAGAAGCAAGAATTCAATTCCACATTTGCCATCTATTAGTTCTTTCACCCTGAGCAATTCACTAAATCTTTGAGTTTCAGTTTGTCACTTGGAGAAATGGAGATAATGCTAGCCTTCCCCACCTTGCAGGATAAATAAAAATATGTGATACCTCTTGTTAAATGGTAAAGAGTTAGATAAAAGACATATAAAAAGTAGTTATGTATTCAGTATTTTATTTATTTACTTTTGGCTGTGTTGGGTCTTCGTTTCTGTGCGAGGGCTGTCTCTAGTTGCAGCAAGCGGGGGCCACTCTTCATCGCAGTGCGCGGGCCTCTCACTATCGCGGCCTCTCTTGTTGAGGAGCACAGGCTCCAGACGCGCAGGCTCAGTAGTTGTGGCTCACGGGCCTAGTTGCTCCACGGCATGTGAGATCTTCCCAGACCAGGGCTCGAACCCGTGTCCCCTGCATTGGCAGGCAGATTCTCAACCACTGCGCCACCAGGGAAGCCCCTGTATTCAGTACTTTAATTAATATGCCAGGCTCTGGAGCTCACTGACATTGTGCCTGCCCTTAAAGACTGCTAGAAGAGACAAACATAAAGTATAAAGTGAAGAATACTATTTTAGAGATTACATACAAAGGACTTGGGAGCATGACTGAGGGGGTGCTTGGAGAGAGGAAGGTTGAGTTGTCTGAGTTCTTTGTACGATTTTGTGTATTTAACCCCTTATCAGACACATCATTTACAAATATCTTCTCCAATTCGGTAGGCTGCCTTTTCGTTTGTTGATGGTTTCCTTTGCTGTGCAAGAGCTTTTAAGTTTGAGTAGGTCTCATTTGTTTATTTTTGCTTTTGCTTCCCTTGCCTGAGGAGACATATCAAAAAATGTATTGTTAAGACCAATATCAAAGAGGCATACTGGCTTATATTTTCTTCTAGGAGTTTTACGGTTTCAGGTTTTTGTATATGGTGTGAGAAGTAGTCCAGTTTGATTCTTTTGACACATAGAAAAATAAGTAAACATGTAAGAAAGCGTGATTGTTATTTTTACAAATAAATGAACCTTATAATCTTTCTCAGACTAAAATTAATTTACTGCTTTTAATGTTTGCATTTCACATGAATGTTTCATTAGTGTGCTCTTCAAGCTAATGTTCACCTCAGCGATATCCACTGTAGCTAATTTTGGTTCTTCCATGTTATACAAGAACTAATATGTTTTTAAAAAACAAGTCATGAAGTTTGTAGTGTTCTCATTAAATATTGCTCATCTTGATATTGAAATTAAATTACTCTTATCTTTAAAACAGTAATATTAAGGGCTTCCCTGGTGGTGCAGTGATTGAGAGTCCGCCTGCCGATGCAGGGTTCACGGGTTCGTGCCCCGGTTCGGGAAGATCCCACATGCCGCAGAGCGGCTGGGCCCATGAGCCATGGCCATTGAGCCTGCGCGTCCGGAGCCTGTGCTCCACAATGGGAGAGGCCGCAACAGTGAGAGGCCCGCGTACCGCAAAAAAAACAAAAACAAAAACAAAAAAAAACCCAGTAATATTAAATTAAGGCTTTCACTTTTGGACTAAATTTTTGAAATTAAAATTATAACAGCATACATGGTCACTCTTGGAAAACTTTATTTACCTTTAAGCTCACAGTGTCTAAATTTTCTTCAAATCCAATCTTTTCTGTACTTATCTAAAGCAGTTATTGTACTCTTACTGTCATACATTATTAGGTTCTCTACTAACACGATATGGCTTTATTCTAAGCAGTCACAATCTGAATAAGTGATTTCTTTCCAAAGTGACCTAATAAAGCTATCATTGATTAAGAGAGAAATGTATTTCTTCTCTTTCTCACACATTTTGAGCTTTCTGATTCTAAAAGTTTTCTGTTGCTTCCATCAGAATTTGGCAAGGGGGCTAAGTGAGGGAAGCATAAGATTTTGAAAAGAGTCACATGCTAGTCAAGTGCATAAAAGTCAGGCATAGTGGACCTTCCCACTCCAAGTCGCCTGGAATACTAGCTTGTGCTGTGCGTAAAAATTTTACCACACCTCTTCGACTTAATTAGCTGGCTCACTATAGTGGGCTGGAGGGGCTTGGCCACTTGCCTGCTGCTACTATTTTGTGTCGTCGGTGATTGGCATGTGTTATGTTGGCAGGCTCGAGGGAGTTCGGAATTTTATTTGAAGTTGGATTTCACTAATTATATAAATTTGGCCTGGTTACATTTGAGGAGGGATTATTTCTAAACACTTAATTTTTGTATCTTAAAAGTAATAAATGCATATAGCAAAGAAGATTCAAACCACACCCCTAGTCCTACCTCCCATAGACAAGCACTGTTAATGGTTTCTTGTGTAAACTTCCAGAAATTTCCTGTGCATATCAAAACTTATCTATATGAAAATATATATCTAACCTATCCTTTAAAAAATAGCTGTTTAATACTGTTGTGTACCCTGCTTTTTTAACTTAATGTTTTGTAGGCATCTTTCTATGCCAGCACATAGCACTTCATTCTTTTTGACAACAACATTTAGGATGTTCTAATTTCTTTTTCTACAGCGCTACAATGAAAATCCTTGTATGTAATGCATCTTTGTGTACTTCCTGTTGGCTAAATTCCTAGGGATAGAATTTCGGGATCAAAGCATAATGTTAAATTATTCTCCAAATTTGTATGCCAATTTAAATAACAAGAATTTATGAAAAGTACCTATTCCCCAGAATTTGAAAGAGTATTAAAGGAGAATGAAATTAGGCTTGAATAAAGCTCCCAGATGCATTACACATGTCTAAATTATGGTAGATACTTACATAAGTATTAGACCCTCTCATTTGACTTAACACGTATAATTTTTTCTTATAATAGACCCCAAATGAAAGAGAATTGATCACCTTGGCAAAAGAGATTAGGACAGTCCTAGAGGGGGAAATGCTGTTCTTCAGGAAGTGGTTTAAATTGGTTGCAAAAATCAAATGAAATACTTTATGTCCTAATGGTTTTATATTTGTAAACTTTGAGAAACTATAAATATAAGCATTTACTTCCCTTTAGGTTTTAGCAAAGAATTTTCCTTTCATCCCTTGCAAATTAGGCCTTTTCTTAAATCTCTATGTCTCTTCCTCTACCTTCATAGCAAAATTATCCTCTGCAGACTTGGTCCAGATTCAAGGAATGTACCATCCAACACTCACAGTGCTGGCATGATCAGAATGGCTTTTTGTTTGACAACTGGATTTTTGGTGTTTTAAAAGTGATGAAATATCTCAAACAGGTGGAAAAAAAGGAGTAGCCTTGTGGATCATATGTTTTCTTGCCTGGTCATTTAGTTTTTCATATTTTGTTTTCCTGATGATTTTAATGAATGCCTATGTAATATATTCCACAGATTTCAATGGGACAGATGTTACAAGATTTTGGAAAATTTCTTGGAATGTTTCTTCTTGTTTTGTTTTCTTTCACAATTGGACTGACACAACTGTATGATAAAGACTATACTCCAAAAGAACAGAAGGACTGTGTAGGCATCTTCTGTGAACAGCAAAGCAATGATACCTTCCATTCGTGAGTGTCTTTTAAATTTTTAGTAAATATATGTCTGTCTTTCTGTTGTGTTATGTGTGAATTCATACCTACAGAACTAGGACTTCAAATTTTCTTTAAGAAATGCATTTTGAATAAGAAATACTTATTTTTCATGAATCATTTATAGTCACCTTTACACATAGAATCTTAAATAATTAGTGGCCTGAGTTATTACATTGTCTCCTCAACTACAGTCTATCTTAACAGAGGAACTCTTGCATTTTGTGCACTCTTAGCATTTTGGGCAGGACAGTTCTTTGTGGGTCCTATATATGTATTGTGAGATGTTCCGCGTCTCTGCCCTTCAAGTATTAATTGTCAGTGGCAATTCTCAGTCATTGTTACAACCAAAGCACTCTCAGATTTCAGCACTTCTTAGGAGGTCATTAGGGTTGAGATTGTTAAAGCTTCAAGAACATTTTTTTTCTCTAATTTATTGTATCGGAAGGAATTGAACAACCAGTTGTGAGGCAGACAAAATACCTCCCCACATTCTTAGATAAAATAATGGAGAAGAGGTGTAGAATTACACGTTTGTTGTATTCCTATTATGTACCAACTATTCTTTAGTTTATTTAAGGAATAAGATTAAATGAGTAATAAATATTCATCTAACACCTTCAGTATGCCAGACCCTGTTCTAAGTGCTAAGTAAATGAAGTATCAGTGAACAAAACTACCCTCATGGAGTTTATTATTCTGTTGAGGTGATACAGGCAATAAAAATAAAATATGTAGTATATTGCACAGTATTGATATAGTATATATCAGTATTACACAGGCCCTTGCCTGTAGCCCAAATAAAGCTTGGGCCAGGGAGGATTTTTGTGCGAGAGGGTGTAGCTTTAGTTAGGTAGGAGGTTAAGGAAGGCCTCACAAAAGATGACATCCAAGTAAAGATATAAAGCTGGTGAAGGATCAAGCCATGAAAAGGTATCTGGAGGAGGAGCGTTGGCAGATAGGGGAATGGCAAATGCTAATGCCTTGAGATGGGAGTGTGGTTGGTATGTTCAAGGAAAAGCCAGGAGGTCAGCGTGGATGGTATGTAGTGAATCAGAGCGAGAGCTGTAGTAGATTAGGTCAGGAAGGTAATGGGGAATAAAGCGGATCAAGATGGTGGAGTAAGAGGACTTGGAGCTCACCTCCCCCCACAAACATATCAAAAATACATCTACATGTGGAATAATTCTCACTGAAAGCTAGCTGGAAAGAGGCAGAAGGACTCCTGTACAACAAAGGCTTTAAGAAAGGTATACATGTAATCGGGTAGGATGAGAAGAAAGTGATTGGTCAGGACCTGTGCCCCGGGAAGGGATTCAAAGGAAAAGGGAGATTACACAGGTGGATACTCGCCCTGGGGAGTTAGTGGGTCAAGCCACAGACTGGGTGTTCCAGTCTGGTTTCTACGCATAGGAGACAAGCCCCCTTAACTGGCTGGAGAAACCCTGGGAGAGATAGAAAGGCTGGAACAGCCTGGATGCCACTAATGAGGGGTGCAGGTGCTGGCTTGCCCCCTGCTAGGGCAGAGAGAGGTCTGCCCTAGTGGCTGTCAGATTTCCTGTGACCACCTTGCTGCTCTCCCCAGCCCAAACTGAGAGAATACCCCAGCTCCACTCATTCCACATCACAGGATGGCACTGGATCTAGGGCATCCAGGACTTGGGAGAAGACTCGTCCTTGTGACATAGAGGCAACCAGTCCTGGAGCGTAGCCCAGGTGGTGTGGCAGCTGCCATTGTTGGAGCTTACTCCAGTGGCACCCCAGAAGCAGCCCAGAGTTTTGACAGCAGCACAGCTGCTGGGTTTCCTGTGGCCACCTTGCTGTGTGCCCAAGCCCAGACTGAGTGGATGCTCTGGTCCCACTCACTTCACACCATAGCGCAGCGCTAGATCTGGGGTGGCCAATACCAGGGAAAAGACACGACCATGGGCTGCATCTGAGTGGAGCCACGGAAACCTACACAGGTAGTGCATTAGACCTCTATAAGTGCATGAACCCCACTTGCTTCAGCACCCCCCTCCTTTGGGGCAAAGATCCTGGTGTGGGGAGAAGGAAAAACACACTTGAAAAGGAACAGAGCCAGCTCTAGCCTGACCCTCAGGGCTTTTACTCCAGCAGCTTGGGAGCAGATCCCACAGGGCAGTGATGGCCAGTGAGCAAAGAGAACGTCGCACCTCACACCCTGCGTGGGCTCTAGCTCTTCCATCTCTAGCCACACCTCCTACCAAGGTCATAGCTGCCAGCATACCCTGAGGAAACACTGGTGTCCACATCAAATCCAGCCATCCCACCAAAGGCATTGGGTACACACATAAGAACACCCCTTCAAGACCACAATAGGTAACTGTTTCACCTAAATTCATAGAGGCAAAGAAAGTTAAGTAAAATGAAAAGGCAGAGGAACTACTCTCAATTGAAAAAGTAAGAGAAAAACCTTGAAAAAATAAATAATGAAACAGAAATAAACAATTTACCAGATAAAGAATTCACGTCATTGGTAATAAAAATGCTAACTAAATTAGTTTAGATCAAGAGAATTGATCTAAACAAAGATCATTTTAACAAGGAACTAGAAAATATAAAAAAGACCCAAACAAGAATAGGCAATTCAATATCTGAAATAAAAAACACTCTGAATAACAGCCTAAGTGACACAGAAGAACACATAAGTGATCTGGAAAATAGAATAATGGAAATCACCCAATCAGAACAGCAGAAAGAAAGACAAATGAAAATTAAAAAACAAAAGGAGTCCACTGGATCTCTAGGATAACATTAAACATACGAACATTCACATAATAGGGGTTCCAGAAGGAGAAGAGAGAGAGAGAAGGGAATCAAAAATGTATTTGAAGAAATTATGGCTGAAACTTTCCCAAATCTGAAGAAGGAAACAGATATCCAGGTACAGGAAGCACAGAGGGTCCAAAACAAGATGAAACCAAACAGACCCACATCAAGACATATCATAAACAACATGGCAGAAGTTAAAGAGAGAATAAAAGATAAAGAGAGAATAAAGATAAAGAGAGAATTCTAAAGGCATGAAGAGAAAATCAGTCATATACAAGGGAATCCCCATAAGACTATCAGCTGATTTTCTCTGCAGAAACTTTGTGGGCCAAAAGGGAGAGGTTTGATACATTCAAAGTGCTGAGAGGAAAAGACCTACAACCTAGGATACTCTACCCAGCAAGATTATCATTTAGAATAGAAGGAGAAATAAAGAACTTATCAGACAATCAAAAACTAAAAGAATTCATCAACAGTAAACCTAAAAAATGTTGAAGGGTCTTATCTAAATGGAAAAGAAGCAAGAATCTATAGGAAAGGGAAAATCCCACTAGGAAAGGCAGTTACATAGTAAGGATTGAAGATTACTTTAAAAAGCCAGTACATAGATGAAAAGAAAAAAACATACACATAAAAGCAACTGTAAATGCAGTAAACAGTTGAGAGATAAGCATGAAGATGTAAAATATGACATTAGAAACACAATGTGGGTGAGGGGGGTAAAAATGTAGATCTTTTAAAATGTGTTTGAACTTAAATGACTATCAGTTTAAAACAAGTAGATATAATTATGGGACAGCATATATGAGCCCTATGGTAAACACAAATCAAAAACCTATGATAGGGCTTCCCTGGTGGCGCAGTGGTTGAGAGTCTGCCTGCTGATGCAGGGGACACGGGTTCGTGCCCTGGTCTGGGAAGATCCCACGTGCCACGGAGCGGCTAGGCCCCTGAGCCATGGCCACTGAGCCTGTGCGTCCGGAGCCTGTGCTCCACAACGGGAGAGGCCACAACAGTGAGAGGCCTGCGTACTGAAAAAAAAAAAAAAAACCTATGATAGATATGCAAAAACCAAAAAGAAAGGAACTCAAGTATACTACTAAAGGAAATCATCAAACCACAACAAGAGAAACAAAAAGAAGAAATGAACAGAAGAGAACTACAAAAACAACTGGAAAACAAGGAATAAAATGGTAATAACTGCATACCTATCAATAACTACGTTAAATGTCAATGGACTAAATGCTCCAATCAAAAGACATAGGGTGGCTGATTCCATGAAAACACAAGACCCTTCAATATGCTGCCTGCAAGAGACTCACTTCAGGGCTAAAGAAACAAAAAGTGAGGGATAGAAAAAGATACTTCATGCAGATGAAAATGACAAAGAAGCAGGGATAGCAGTACTCATATCAGACAAAATAGACTTTAAAACAAAGTCTGTAACAAAAGACAAAGATGAGCACTGTATAATGATAAAGGGATACACAAAAGAGGATGTTACACTCATTAACATATATGCACCCAATACAGGAGCACCTAAATATATAAAGCAAATACTAACAGACATAAAGGGAGAAATTGATAGTAATACAATAATAGTAGGGGACTTTAACCTCTCAGTGACATCAATGGATAGATCATCCAAACAAAATCAGGAAGAAAACAGTGTTCCTAAATGACACCATAGACCAGTTGAACTTAATTGGTATTTACAGGACATTCCATCCCAGAACAGCAGAATATACATTCTTTTCACGTGTATATGGAATGTTCTCCAGGATGGATCACATACTAGGCCACAAAACAAGCCTTAATAAATTTAAGAGAATAGAAATGATATGAAGCATTTTTTTCTGACTGCAGTGATATGAAACTAGAAATCAGCTATAGAAAGGAAAATGGGAAAAGAACAAACACGTGGAGACTAAATAACATGCTACTAAAAAACCAATGGGTCAATGATAAAATCAAAGAGGAAATCAGAAAATAGCTCGAGACAAATGAAAATGGAAACACAACTTTCCAAAATTTGAGGGATGCAGCAGAAGCAGTTCTAAGAGGGAAGTTTATAGCAATACTGGCCTTCCTCAAGAAATAAGAAAAATTTCAAACAAATATCTTAACCTACCACCTAAAAGAATTAGAAAAAGAGCAAACAAAGCCCCAAATCAGTAGAAGGAAGGAAGGAAGGAAATAATAAAAATCAGAGTGGAAATAAATAAAATAGAGATAAAAAACAGAAAAGATCAATGAAACCAAGAACTGGTTTTTTGAAAAGATTAACAAAATTGATAAACCTTTATCCAGGCTTACCAGAAGAAAAAGCCAGCCTTTACCCAAATAAACAAAATAAGAAATGAAAGTGGAGAAATAACAAACCAATACCACAGAGATACAAAAAAATCATAAGAGAATACTATGAATGGTTATATGCCAACAAATTGGACAACCAAAAAGAAATGGACAAATTTCTAGAAACATACGGCCTGCCAAGACTGAATCAAGAAGAAACAGTCAATTTGAACATACTGATCACTAGAAGTGAAATTGAATTTGTAAAAAAAAAAAAAACCCAGCAAACAAAAGTCCAGAATGGGATGGCTTCACAGGGGAATTCTACCAAACATATAAAGAATTAATACCTATCCTTCTCAAAGTATTTCAAAGAATTAAAGAGGATGGAACACTCCCAAATTCATTCTATGAGGCCACCATTACCCTGATACCAAAACCAGACAAAGACAGTACAAAGCAAATTATAGGCTAATATTTTTGGTAAATATAGATGCAAAAATCCTCAATAAAATATTTGCAAACTGAATCTAAAAATGTGTAAAAAGGATCATGCACTATGATCGAGTCGGATTTACTCCAGGGTCACAAGGATGGTTCAATATATGCAAATCAATCAATGTGATACACAACATTAACAAAAGGTAGGATAAAAATCACATGGTCATCTCAATAGTTGCAGAAAAAGTGTTTGACAAAATTCAACATCCATTCATGATAAAAACTCATCAAAGTGGGAATAGAGGGAACATATCTCAATGTGATAAAGGCCATTTGACAAACCCATAGCCAACATCACACTCAATGATGAAAAGCTGAAAGCTTTCCCATTAAATTCAGGAACAAGACAAGGATGGCCACTCTCACCACTTCTATTTAACAAAGTATTGGAAGTCCTAGCCACAGTGATCAGACAAGAAAAAGAAATAAGACATATCCAAATTGGAAGGGAAGGTGTAAAACTCACTATTTGCAGATGACATATTTTATATAGAAAATCCTAACGTCTCCACCCAAAGAACTATTAGAACTAATAAGGGAATTCAACAAGGTTGCAGGATACAAGGTTAACATACAGAAATCTGTGCATGTTAATTAGTTTCTATACACTAATAATGAAATATCCGAAAGAGAAAGTAAAAAACCAAAATCAATCCCATTTAAAATCACACCTAGCCATAAACTTAACCAAGGAGGTGAAAGACAGTACTCTGAAAATTATGAAACATTGATGTAGGAAATTGAAGATGATACAAATGGAAAGTTACCCCGTGTTCTTGGATTGGAAGAATTAACATTGTTATAATGGCCAAATTACCCAAAGCAATCTACAGATTTAATGCAGTCCCTATCAAAATACCCATAACATCTTTCACAGAGCTAGAACAAATAATCCTAATATTCATATGGAGCCAGAAAAGACCCTGAATTGCCAAAGCAATCTTGAGAAAAATGAACAAAGCTGGAGGTGTAAGCCTCCCAGACTTCAGACTATACTACAAAGCTACAGAAATCAAAACAGCATGATACTGGCACAAAAACAGATCAGTGGGACAGAATAGAGAGCCCAGAAATAAACCCATGCACCTTTGGTCAATTAATCAATGACAAACAAGGCAAGAATATACAGTGGATAAAAGACACTCTCTTCAACAAGTCGTGCTAGAAACACTGGACAGCTACACGTAAAACAATGAGATTAGAATATTCCCTCAGACCATATACACAAATAAACTCAAAGTGGTTAAAAGACCTAAATGTAAGACACGACACAGTAAAACTCCTAGAAGAGAACATAGAACACTCTTTGACATACATCATAGCAATATTTTTTTGTATCAGTCTCCTAAGGCAAAAGAAATAAAAGCAAAAATAAGCAAATGGACCTAACTAAAGTTAAAAACTTTTGCACAACAAAGGAAACCATTGACAAAACGAAAAGACAACCTACAAAATGGGAGAAAATATTTACAAGTCATGTGACTGACAGAGGGTTAATATTCAAAATATGTAAACAGCTGATACAACTCGATATTGAAAAACAAACGATACAATCAGAAAATAGACAGAAGACCTGAATAGACATATTTCCAAAGAAGACATACAGATGACTAACAGGCACATGAAAAAGTGCCTAACATCACTAATTATTAGAGAAATGCAAATCAAAGCAAAAATGAGATATAGTCTCACACCAGTCAGAATGGCCATCATCAAAAACTCTACAAATTACAAATGTTGGAGAAGATGTGGAGAAAAGAGAAACCTCATACACTGTTGGTAGGAATGTAAATTGGTGCAGCCACTGTGGAAAACAGTATGGAGGTTCCTTAAAAAACTAAAAATAGAACTACTGTATGATCCAGCAATTCCACTCCTTGTTATATAGCCAGAAAAAAATGAAAGCACTAATTTGAAAAGATACGTGCACCCCAATGTTCATAGCAGGACTATTTACAGTAGCCAAGATATGGAAGCAACCCAAGGGCCGGTCGACAGATGAATTAATTAAGAAGGTGGGATATATATATTCCATCTTCTTAATCCATATAAATACACACACAATTTAATATTCAACCATAAAAAAGAATGAAATTTTGCCATTTGCAACAATGTGCATGGATCTAGATAATATTATACTTAGTGAAATAAGTCAGACAGAGAAAGACAAATACTGTATAATGTTACTTCTATGTGGAATCTAAACAATAACACAAATGAATATATATGCAGAAGAGAAACAGACTCACAGATATAGAAAAACAAACTTGTGGTTACCAAAGGGGAGAGGGAAGCAGGGATGGACAAATTATGGGTATGAGATTAACAGATACAAACCACTATGTATAAAATAGATAAGCAACAAGGATATATTGTATAGCACAGGGAATTATAGCCATTATCCTGTAATAATTTATAATGGAGTATGATCTGCAAAAATACTGAATCACTATGCTGTACACCTAAAACTAACATAATATTGTAAATCAACTATACTTCAATTGAAAGAAAGAAATAAAGGAAGGGAAAAAAAGAAAGAAAGGTAATGGGATCATGTAGGATCTTGTTGGCCCTTGTATGCACTTTGGGCTGTTGAGCTTGAGAGCCATTTGAAGTTTTTGGGCGAAGAAGTGGCAAAATCTAACTAAGTATTACAGGATCATAGGCTGCTCTGTTGAGAAAAGACAGAAGTAGTAAGAGATTAAACAGGAATAATTTATCTTCCTTTTGAGTTTGTTTCTTTGTTTAAAGTAAGGCATATCTGTGATGTTGGGTCCAACCTCAGTTATTTTATAAAATATTACTCCTGGGCTATCTATGTATTCTTTAGGTAATGTTGATATAAATGAATTCTTTATTTTCGCTAATTAACTTAAAATTCCTTTTAAACAGAAATGTAATTGTCTTTACAGGTTCATCGGCACTTGCTTTGCTTTGTTCTGGTATATTTTCTCCTTAGCACATGTGGCAATCTTTGTCACAAGATTTAGCTACGGAGAAGAATTACAGTCCTTCGTCGGAGCTGTTATTGTTGGGACATACAATGTTGTGGTTGTGATTGTGCTTACTAAGCTGCTGGTGGCAATGCTTCATAAAAGTTTTCAGTTGATAGCAGTAAGTGTTCATTCTTTTAAAAATTTTATATTCTCTTCAGACCATACCAAATGTATATAGTAGATAAGGCAAAGATTTAAAAGAATTAAGAATGTGTCATTTAAAAATTAAATATAGATTTTTTTAAAAATGTAAGTAATGTATATTAACTGCAAGTCTTGAACCAAATTTTTACCTACAAGGTGTGGAAACATTTGAACAATCTTAAACAGTCTCTTCATACCAGCCCTACTGTGTGTGTGTGTGCGTGTGTGCATGCCTATTCATATCCTGTGTTGGTTTTTCACTTGCCTCTTATAGAATCATGAAGACAAAGAATGGAAGTTTGCTCGAGCAAAGTTGTGGCTTAGCTACTTTGATGACAAATGTACATTACCCCCACCTTTCAACATCATTCCTTCGCCAAAGACTATCTGCTATATGATTAGTAGCCTCAGTAAATGGATTTGCTCTCATACATCAAAAGGCAAGGTTAAACGGCAGAACAGCTTAAAGGTAAGAAGTTAGATGGTTGAACTGCAACATGATAATTTTAATAATTACTAATCTCAGATGTTCCTAAAGCATAAATATGCAGGTTCCTAAGGGCTAAGACTTGTGTTGTTTTGTACAGGGCATTCTCTGTACTAATTTGTTGTGGTTATAAAACAATTAGCAAAACGGCTTAAAAAAAACAAGGGCTAAGACTTTTTTTTTTCACTCCTGTACCCCTAATGCATAGCATAGTATCTAACATAAAGTAAGGATTCAATAAATATTTATTGAAAATGAGAGAGAGAGCTGTGATTTTTTTCATGAATTCTCAGCTCACAGTTTTAAAACAAGGAAAGTATTCAGAATACCTAGGCTGTCAGCATAAGAGTGACTCTTAGAGTCAATGCATATTTTTCTGGTTCTTCTTGAAAGTTGTTCAATACATGAATAATTCAATACATGTTGCTATAAGCCAGGAATTGGCAAACTTTTTCTGTAAATGACCGGATAATAAATATTTTAGACTTTGTGGGCTGTGAAAAAATTGTAGATTTTATGTGGGTAGTAATACAACAAGAGACAAAACAAATTTCCACAAAATTTTTATTGATGAAATTAAACATAAGAGAATAATTAATACTTTTTTTATAATACAGCTCTATTAATGAATAGAATTCCATTTTGAGGGGGAATAACATTTTGTTTATTTGGAGTTCAAAATTAGTAGTCCCCATCATCAAACTGATTACAAAACGTTCATCTGTAAAAGCCATTCTTAGCTCATAGGCCATCAGAAACACAAAGTGGGTCATATTTGGCCTGTGAGTCATAGTTTGCTAATCCCTACTATAAACTAAAGATCTTAAATCAAGGTAAGTGTACAGGTAAATGAATAAAACAAATATGCATGGCATGTTTCAAATGTGTTGAACATTATTTTGCAACATGTAGTGGCAAAAATATAGTCTAATAAAGCATTACAAGATATGTGTTTGTATCTGTAAATTTTTTTAAAAATCCACCTCATTTAAATATTTTTATGCACATTGTTAGTATCATAGTTTTTGTTTTGAAGGAATGGAGAAATTTGAAGCAAAAGAGAGATGAAAACTACCAAAAAGTGATGTGCTGTTTAGTGCATCGTTACTTGACTTCCATGAGACAAAAGATGCAAAGTACAGATCAGGCAACTGTGGAAAATCTAAATGAACTGCGCCAAGATCTGTCAAAATTCCGAAATGAAATAAGGGATTTACTTGGCTTTCGGACTTCTAAATATGCTATGTTTTATCCAAGAAATTAGCGATTTTCTAAATCACGTAGAGAATAATTTTCAATAATAAATCTGAAAGACTGCATTTGTATAACTTGCAATTAAATTAGTAAGATATATATTGAAATAAAGAATTATGTAAAAGCCATTCTTTAAAATATTTATAGCATAAATATATGTTATGTAAAATATGTATATATGATTAGTTTTTTTAAAACCCTCTGTTTGTGGCTTTTTGCAGTAATGAAACAGATTAAGTAGATAGATTTTGTTAGCATGCTGCTTAGTTTTCTTATTTAAACGGTGCTTAAATTTTTTTTCCCTTTCTGCTTAAGAAGGGCAGCATTAGAATTGTAGTGACTATTGCCAGAAGGTTTTGTAAAACTGAAGATCAGCAAATGTGGACTGATCTCCTTCCATAGGGTACACTTGAGATATAGAAGTCTTGTTTTTTAAAATCTTTGTTTTAGGAGTTTACATATATAGTTCAGTATTTATTGTTTAGGAGTATAGGTTTACCTAAAACAGTAGTCTATTTTTTCTTTTGTTATAATCTTAAGCAACAAAGATAAAACCCTAATGAATGTTTGAATCTATTTGTGTCTATAAATTTAAATTCACCTCAATGTTTGTTACTGTAATATATTTACTTTTACATGGTTGTAATCACTTTATATTTTTCATTTTGCTTTTTTCACTTAATAGTATTTTATATATACATTTCCATGTATTGATAGAGTCCATGTATTTACATTTTTATAGAACTATATAGTTTTTGAAAAATATAGTTAGTAGACTTTTCATTTTGTAGCTATAGAATATTTGATTATGTTTATAAGTTTGCACAGCTACTTCTCTAAGGTTAGGTATTTATTGTCTTTTAATTTTTTATTATCATAAAAGTGATATAATTTTTTTTCAAGCTGGAGTGAATGTTCCTAGTTACAAAGCTAACCCAAAATAAGGATTTAGAAGGTATTTCTTTGTCATGTGTGGTCACAGCCTGTTTTGTTTGTGTAAACATTGGAAGACCCTTTAATGCAAGGATTTGTTTTACTTTTGGACTAAGGTTCTTGACCTTATATCCAAAAGTATTTTCCACAGGATTTAACATAGTTCTAGAAACGGGACTTCATGCTTATTTGTGGCTCATTCTTGATGCTTAGGGTGAAAAGCATTGACTTTTTAAATTGGAGAATAAAGTATATTTTTAAATTTTTTTCCTGTGCTCAAGTAAGGGATATAGTTAACATTTTTTTCATAGGCTATTCCTTATTTATTCATGCAGCATTTCCAGTTAAGAGGTTATTATGTATATAATTATCTTCTTAACTGAATGTC
This sequence comes from Stenella coeruleoalba, assembly GCF_951394435.1. Classification (NCBI taxonomy): domain Eukaryota; kingdom Metazoa; phylum Chordata; class Mammalia; order Artiodactyla; family Delphinidae; genus Stenella; species Stenella coeruleoalba. Next base: position 24,758,227 of record NC_137150.1, on the reverse strand, counting down.
AGATGGTCTTAAGGCCACAGGGTGCAGGTAGCCCTTGGTCTATAAGTACCACCGATCCAGGGATCAATGTTGAAATATGTTAGTGTTGTGTTTCATCTTGCTTTTTACTTTTTATTTTTTAATTTCCAAATTGTAAGTGTTCCCTTTTTTGGGCAAATTCTTATAAAAATGTTTATTGTAAAGTTATATATTTTGTCTATGATGGGATTAAGCACTTCCCAATTGGGATTTTACATCAGGGTTTTTAGTCATTCTAAAAAATATCTAATTATTAAATCAAAATATTTATAGAGTGCCTACTGTATGCATGAGTTACTTATGAGGTATATTTTGAATGACAGCATATTGTAAGAAAAAAGGTAAATAAAACTTGACATTAGATTATAAATCGACAGAGTTCATTGTTTTATTGTATACTTTTATACTTTTAATTGAGATATAATTCACATATCATAAAATTCACTTTTAAAGTATACAGTTCACTGTTGTTGTTTTTTTTAATTACGGCAACAAAGGTCTAAAATGCAAAACATCAACATCAGACCCCTTTGTACCTCTTCCTGCCTCTGGTGACAATGATATTTGACTCTTTTAGCTATTTCTTTTTATATTTGTAAATACCATATGTTGAAATAATATGACTATACAAAGACCTGTATGTGAGTGTTTATAGCAGCTTTATTCATGATCCCAAATTGAAAACAACCAAATGCCCATGAACTGGTGAATGGGTAAATAAATCGTACATCCATACAGTGGAAATCTACTCAGTGATAAAAAGGAATCATATCAGTCAGAGTTCAGTCAGAGAAGCAGAACTACTAGGATATTGGTAGTCACATATGTTCACATGTACAGTGATTTGTTTACAGGGATTTGACATTACACAATTGTTGGAGTTGGTTAAGCAGTCTCTGAGGCTGTTGTTTTTGCATCTAATACTGGAGCTTGAAGTTCACCAGGTTGGCTGTTGGAAGAGGAAAATAGGTGTCAGGGGGAAGAAATGCGGATAAGCTGGAACCCATGAGAACGGTCTGAGACCCTTGTCACTTGTCACTGTCTCCAACCTTGATGGTGTGGGAATCCTGTGGGAGAAGTTACCCTTTGCCACGTTGCTAAACACACTTGGTCCAGAATTAGAGAAACTGAAGGACAAGCCAAGGAAAGGTGGAATGATTAGAGTCCTGGCTGCTGACCTTCACCAGCAGGTTGAGCCAGCAGATAAGTTTCAACATGTGTAAACCATGAAAGTGCCTGCAAAAAAACGCCAAATGGCTGCTGCTCCATTTCTCCCCACCAAATTTCACGCTGAAATGTGTCTTGTGCCCACCCTACCTAGAAGCATACATGGGAGAGAATTCTGGGAAACATAATTCAGCCTATCCAAGTTGACACAGGAACAAACTAGTGAAATATATGCAGTAATACAGATGAATCTTAAAAGTACTATGCCAAGTTAGGACACTCATCACAAAAGGCTACACACTGTGTGATTCCATTAATATGACATCTTAGAAAAGACAAAACTATAGAAACAAAAATCAGATCATTGGTTACCAGGATCTGGTGGGAAGAGAAGATTGATTGCACAACTCATCAAACTATACATTTAAAAGGGTGAATTTTAATGTATGGAAATTATGCTTCAGTAAACCTGACAAGACTACATAATGGTACAACATACTAAAATAAAGAACTAAGAAGAAGGCTAGAGTAGCAATTCTCATATCAGACAAAATAGACTTTAAAATAAAGACTATTAAAAGAGACAAAGAAGGACACTTCATAATGATCAAGGGATCGATCCAAGAAGAAGATATAACAATTGTAAACATTTATGCACCCAACGTAGGAGAACCTCAATACTTGAGGCAAATTCTAACAGCCATAAAGGGGAAATCGACAGTAATGCAATCATAGTAGGGGACTTTAACACTCCACTTTCACCAATGGACAGATCATCCAAAATGAAAAATAAGGAAACACAAGCTTTAAATAACACATTAAACAAGATGGACTTAATTGATACTTATAGGACATTCCATCCAAAAATAACACAATACACTTTCTTCTCAAGTGTTCACGGAACATTCTCCAGGATAGGTCATATCTTGGGTTACACATCAAGTCTTGGTAAATTTCAGAAAATTGAAATCGTATCAAGTATCTTTTCTGACCACAATGCTGTGAGACTAGATTTCAATTACAGGAAAAAAAACTGTAAGAAATACAAACACATGGAGGCTAAACAATACGCTACTAAATAACCAAGAGATCACTGAAGAAATCAAAGAGGAAATCAAAAAATACCTAGAAACAAATGACAATGAAAACACAATGACCCAAAACCTACGGGATGCAGCAAAAGCAGTTCTAAGAGGGAAGTTTATAGCAATACAATCCTACCTCAAGAAACATCTCAAATAAACAACCTAATCTTACACATAAAGCAATTAGAAGAACAAAAAAAACCCAAAGTTAGCAGAAGGAAAGAAATCATAAAGATCAGATCAGAAATAAATGAAAAAGAAATGAAGGAAATGATAGCTAAGATCAATAAAACTAAAAGCCGGTTCTTTGAGAAGATAAACAAAACTGATAAACCACTAGCCAGACTCATCAAGAAAAGAAGGGAGAAGACCCAAATCAACAGAATTAGAAATGAAAAAGAAGTAACTGACACTGCAGAAATGCAAAGGATCATGAGAGATTACTACAAGCAACTCTATGCCAATAAAACGGACAACCTGGAAGAAATGGACAAATTCTTGGAAAAGCACAACCTTCCGAGACTGAACCAGGAACAAACAGAAAATATAAACAGATCAATCACAAGCACTGAAATTGAAACTGTGATAAAAAGCTTCCAACAAACAAAAGCCCAGGACCAGATGGCTTCACAGGCGAATTCTATCCAACATTTAGAGAAGAGCTAACACCTATCCTTCTCAAATTCTTCCAAAATAGAGCAGAGGGAGGAACACTCCCAAACTCATTCTACGAGGCCACCATCACCCTGATACCAAAACCAGACAAAGATGTCACACAAAAAGAAAACTACAGGCCAATATCACTGATGAACATAGATGTAAAAATTCTCAACAAAATACTAGCAAACAGAATCCAACAGCACATTAAAAGGATCATACACCATGATCAAGTGGGATTTATTCCAGGAATGCAAGGATTCTTTAATATATGCAAATCAATCAATGTGATACACCATATTAACCAACTGAAGGATAAAAACCATATGGTCGTCTCAATAGATGCAGAGAAAGCTTTCGTCAAAATTCAACACCCATTTATGATAAAACCCCTCCAGAAAGCAGGCATAGAGGGAACTCACCTCAACATAATAAAGACCATAGCTGACAAACCCACAGCCAACATCATTCTCAATGGTGAAAAACTGAAACCATTTCCTCTAAAATCAAGAACAAGACAAGGTTGCCCACTCTCACCACTATTATTCAACATAGTTTTGGAAGTTTTAGCCACAGCAATCAGAGAAGAAAAAGAAATAAAAGGAATCCAAATCAGAGAAGAAGAAGTAAAACTGTCACTGTTTGCAGGAGACATGATACTATACATAGAGACTCCTAAAGATGCTACCAGAAAACTACTAGAGCTAATCAATGAATTAGGTAAAGTAGCAAGATACAAAATTAATACACAGAATTCTCTTGCATTCCTATACAATAATAATGAAAAATCTGAAAGAGAAATTAAGGAAGCACTCCCATTTACCATTGCAACAAAAAGAATAAAATACCTAGGAATAAACTTACCTTAGCAGACAAAAGACCTGTATGCAGAAAACTATAGGACACTGATGAAACAAATTAATGATGATACAAACAGATGGGAAGATAATACCATGTTCTTGGATTGGAAGAATCAACATTGTGAAAATGACCATACTACCCAAAGCAATCTACAGATTCAATGCAATCCCTATCAAACTACCAATGACATTTTTCACAGAACTAGAACAAAAAATTTCACAATTTGTATGGAAACGCAAAAGACCCCGAATAGCCAAAGCAATCTTGAGAATGAAAAATGGAGCTGGAGGAATCAGGCTTCGTGACTTCAGACTACAAAGCTACAGTAATCAAGACAGTATGGTACTGGCACAAAAACAGAAATATAGATCAATGGAACAGGATAGAAAGCCCAGAGATAAACCCACACACATGTGGTCACCTTATCTTTGATAAAGGAGGCAAGAATATACAATGGAGAAAAGACAGCCTCTTCAATAAGTGGTGCTGGGAAAACTGGACTGCTACATGTAAAAGAATGAAATTAGAACACTTCCTGACACCAGACACAAAAATAAACTCAAAATGGATTAAAAACCTAAATGTAAGGCCAGACACTCTGAAACTCTTAGAGGAAAACATAGGAAGAACAGTCTTTGACATAAATCACAGCAAGATATGTTTTGATCCACCTCCTAGAGTAATGGAACTAAAAACAAAAATAAACAAATGGGACCTAATGAAACTTAAAAGCTTTTGCACAGCAAAGGAAACCATAAACAAGATGAAAAGACAGCCCTCAGAATGGGAGAAAATATTTGCAAATGAATCAACGGACAAAGGATTAATCTCCATAATTTACAAGCAGCTCATGAAGCTCAATATCAGAAAAAAACAACCCAATCTAAAAATGGGCAGAAGACCTAAATAGACATTTCTCCAAAGAAGATATACAGATTGCCAACAAACACATGAAAGAATGCTCAACATCACTAATCATTAGAGAAATGCAAAGCAAAAGTACAATGAGCTATCACCTCACACCAGTCAGAATGGCCATCATCAAAAAATCTAGAAACAATAAATGCTGGAGAGGGTGTGGAGAAAAGGGAACCCTCTTGCATTGTTGGTGGGAATGTAAACTGATACAGCCACTATGGAGAACAGTATGGAGCTTCCTTTAAAAACTAAAAATAGAACTACCATATGACCCAGCAATCCCACAATGTTCATTGCAGCTCTAATTACAAAAGCCAGGACATGGAAGCAACCTAAGTGTCCATCGACAGATGAATGGGTAAAGAAGATGTGACACATATATACAATGGAATATTACTCAGCCATAAAAAGAAATGAAATTGAGTTATTTGTAGTGGATGGACCTAGAGTCTGTCATACAGAGTGAAGTAAGTCAGAAAGAGAAAAACAAATGCCATATGCTAACATATATATATATATATATATATATATATATATATATATATATATATATATATGATTGAAAGAAAAATAAAGGTTCTGATGAACCTAGGGGCAGGACAGGAATAAAGATGGAGACATAGAGAATGGACTTGCAGACACGGGGAGGGGGAAGGGTAAGCTGGGGGAAGTGAGAGAGTAGCATTGACATATATACACTACCAAATGTAAAATAGATAGCTACTGAGAAGCAGCTGCATCGCATGGGGAGATCAGCTCTGTGCTTTGTGACCACCTAGAGGGGTGGGATAGGGAGGGTGGGAGGGAGACACAAGAGGGAGGGGATATGGGGTTATATGTATATGTATAGCTTATTCACTTTGTTATACAGTAGAAAGTAACACACCAATGTAAAGCAATTATACTGCAATAAAGAAGTTTTAAAAAAAAGATGTATATATATATACCACATGTGTGTATATATACATATATATGTATATATATATATATGTATATATACACATATATACAAATATATTGGAATATTACTCAGCCATAAAAAAGAATGAAATACCACCATTTGCAGCATCATGGATGGACCTAGAGGATGTTATTCTTAATGAAATAAGTCAGAGAAAGACAAACACTATATGATATCACTTATATGTGGAATCTAGAAAAAAAATCTATACACAAAACTCGTAGACATAGAAAACAAACTTATGGTTGCCAAAGGGGAGATGGATGAGGGAGGGACAAATTAGGAGTATGGGATTAACAGATAAAGACTACTATGCATAAAATAAGCAACAAGGATTTACTGTATAGCACAGGGAATTATATTCAATATCTCTTAATAATCTATAATGGAATATAATAAAAAAATACTGAATCACTATGTTGTACACCTGAGGCTAACACAATATTGGAAATCAACAATACCTCAATGAAAAGAAGGAAAGAAAGAAAGAAAGAAAGAAAGAAAAGAAAAAATAACAGTTGAATTTTATGATTTATTACCACTCCAGAAGAAAACAGTGCTTGAATATGCAAGTCAGTAGCCCATTAGTAACATAACACAGTCACGTGAATTATGGTAGTAAATGCCAGGGTGAAGAATTTTGTATTTTTCAAAATTTATGTTAGCAATTCTAGATTCTTTGCTATTTCATATAAATTTTGGAATCTGCCCGTCAATTTCTACCAAAAAATCCTTGTGGTGATTTTGATTGGAATTGCATTGATATTGAAATTTTTCTTTTCCTCGGAAAATACATTTATAAAATAACAAATAGGCCGAGGTTATAGACTGTAGGGAATCTAATTATTCAAAATTACACTAAGAAAATATTAATAGTACGAAGGGCAATGGCTGCTGTGGATTTCACATTTGTAAGTAAATTTGTTAGCTTTCTGGCATCACTGCCCTGTGGGTAAATATGTTGTGTTTCTTGAAGAGATATTTAGAAGAATTGCCAGTGACAGTGTTTCTCTTCATTTGGTCATTTCACACTACTTTTTTCTTTTCCTACTCCCCCTGCCTCCAGTTTGAAATACGTTCTTCAAATATAGAACTCAAAAGTAGGAAAAATTTTATGTGTTAGTTACATGGTTTAAAATAACCATCTTTAAGAGACATGGTTTCTGATGTAAATTAAATTACAGCAGTACAAGAGGCAAAGCAGCATGTTTGGGTAGGAGGTAAATGTATGTTTCAAAAAAGAACAGTTTCAGCCAGATAATGACAGGTTTCTTCATTCCGCTACCAGCAATCTAGACGTTTCTCTCTGTCTCCATTAGTAAGACTATTTGATCAATCCCTTCAGTTTTAGATAAAATTATTCTAAGATAGTAAAACTATCAGGTGCCATTTGAAAAGGGTTTTGAGGAAGAAAATGTACTAGCCACCTCATTAACTCATTCAGAAATTAAATTAATTTGGGAGATGATTCAACTCCATATTTTAAAACTCATTTCCCCCATTTTATATTTCAGTAGAAATAGCAAGCACATTGCTTATTTTAACACAGAGGGTTTTTTCTTTTTTTTTAAGGTACAAAACTAAAAAAAGCATAGGAAGGGGCAGTTCTTTTATTCTCTGTATCCTCAGCTTAAGTATGTTGTTGATATTAAATGACACAAATTTGTTAAATGAAAATTTAGCCATTATCTATTTGTGTAAATATCCTGGAAATGATATCCAGTCAGATACCCTTCTAACAGTTGCAATCTCTAAGTCTTATTCCATCAAATTGGATTGGAAGAAAACTTACATCACCTACTTCAGCTTTCTTATTTCATAGGAAAGAAAACTGACATATTAAGTAATTTGTCCAGGTTGTACAATGACTGACTTGGGATCTTGAGCTCCATTTATTATTTGTGTTGGGAAAGATAGATCCAAACACTTTGGTTTTTTGAATGAATTTCTCACTATAGTTTCATCTTCGTCAGAGAATAGAACTTAAGATGTACAGTCCCTATTTTCTAAATGACTAGTTTATTAAAGACTTTAAGTTTATGACCAAGGTCAGAAGCAGAGACCAGTGAGATGAGCAAGAGACAGAGGGACAGGATGCACAGTGGGGTAGTAAACATAAATAAAAAATCAAGAGTCAGTCTTAGAAAATAAACAAGCCAGACCATGGAGGGACCAAGGGTTTAGAATGGAGAAAGTGGTTAATTTTATTTCTGTGCTACTTTATATTTTGATCAGTTTGGTTATTCAAGAATCTGGAAACAGTTGAAAACCTTTACAGGATCTCAGAAAGAATCCAATTCAACTTTATCATTTTATAGATAAGGAAACTAAGGTTCCCCAATGCTGCACTGTGAAGGAGAATCCAAGTCTTCTCCTCATCATCCAGGAGGCTCTTCATTGTATTATGTTACTATTAATATAAATTTCTTGTTCATGAGATAAATTAATCAGCTTTATATTTTTTTAATTTTTTTTACATTTTTATTGGAGTATAATTGCTTTACAATGGTGTGTTAGTTTCTGCTTTATAACAAAGTGAATCAGTTATACATATACATATGTTCCCATATCTCTTCCCTCTTAGGTCTCCCTCCCTCCCACTCTCTCTATCCCACCCCTCTAGGTGGTCACAAAGCACCGAGCTGATCTCCCTGTGCTATGCGGCTGCTTCCCACTAGCTATCTATTTTACTTTTGGTAGTGTATATATGTCCATGCCACTCTCTCACTTTGTCACAGCTTACACTTCCCCCACCCCAAATCCTCAAGTCCATTCTCTAGTACGTCTGTGTCTTTATTCCTGTCTTACTCCTAGGTTCTTCATGATATTTTTTTCTTAAATTCCATATATATGTGTTAGCATACGGTATTTGTCTTTCTCTTTCTGACTTACTTCACTCTGTATGACAGACTCTAGGTCCATCCACCTCATTACAAATAGCTGAATTTCGTTTCTTTTTATGGCTGAGTAATATTCCATTGTGTATATGTGCCACATCTTCTTTATCCATTCATTCGATGATGGACACTTAGGTTGTTTCCATGTCCTGGCTATTGTAAATGGAGCTGCAATGAACATTTTGGTACATGATCCTTTTTGTGGTACGTGGGCCTCTCACTGTTGTGGCGTCTCCCACTGCGGAGCACAGGCTCCGGACGCGCAGGTTCAGTGGCTATGGCCCACGGGCCCAGCCGCTCCGCAGCACGTGGGAACCTCCCAGACCGGGGCACGAATCCACATCCCCTGCATCAGCAGGCGGACTCTCAACCACTGTGCCACCAGGGAAGCCCCATGACTCTTTTTGAATTATGGTTTTCTTAGGGTATATACCCAGTAGTGGGATTGCTGGGTCATATGGCAGTTCTATTTGTAGTTTTTTAAGGAACCTCCATACTGTTCTCCATAGTGGCTGTACCAATTCACATTCTCACCAGCAGTGCAAGAGTGTTCCGTTTTCTCCACACCCTCTCCAGCATTCATTGTTTCTAGATTTTTTGATGATGGCCATTCTGACTGGTGTTAGATGATATCTCATTTTAGTTTTAATTTGAATTTCTCTAATGATTAATGATGTTGAGCATTCTTTCATGTGTTTGTTGGCAGTCTGTATATCTTCTCTGGAGAAATGTCTATTTAGGTCTTCTGCCCATTTTTGGATCGGGTTGTTTGTTTTTTTGTTATTGAGCTGCATGGGCTGCTTGTAAATTTTGCAGATTAATCCTTTGTCAGTTGCTTCATTTCCAAATACTTTCTCCCATTTTGAGGGCTGTCTTTTGGTCTTGTTTATGGTTTCTTTTGCTGTGCAAAAGCTTTGAAGTTTCATTAGGTCCCTTTTGTTTATTTTTGTTTTTATTTGCATTTCTCTAGGAGGAGGGTCAAAAAGGATTTTGCTGTGATTTATGTCATAGAGTGTTCTGCCTATGTTTTCCTCTAAGAGTTTGATAGTTTCTGGCCTTACATTTAGATCTTTAATCCATTTTGAGCTTATTTTTGTGTATGGTGTTAGGAAGTGATCTAATCTCATACTTTTACATGTACCTGTCCAGTTTTCCCAGCACCACTTATTGAAGAGGCTGTCCTTTCTGCACTGTACATTCCTGCCTCCTTTATCAAAGATAAGGTGACCATATGTGCGTGGGTTTATTTCTGGGCTTTCTATCCTGTTCCATTGATCTATATTTCTGTTTTTGTGCCAGTACCATACTGTCTTGATTACTGTAGCTTTGTAGTATAGTCAGAAGTCAGGGAGCCTGATTCCTCCAGCTCCGTTTTTCATTCTCAAGATTGCTTTGGCTATTCAGGGTCTTTTGTGTTTCCATACAAATTGTGAAACTTTTTGTTCTAGTTCTGTGAAAAATGCCATTGGTAGTTTGATAGGGATTGCATTGAATCTGTAGATTGCTTTGGGTAGTAGAGTCATTTTCACAATGTTGATTCTTCCAATCCAAGAACATGGTATATCTCTCCATCTATTTGTATCATTAATTTAATTTCTTTCATCAGTGTCTTATAATTTTCTGCATACAGGTCTTCTGTCTCCTTAGGTAGGTTTATTCCTAGATACTTTATTCTTTTTGTTGCAGTGGTAAATGGGAGTGTTTTCTTGATTTCACTTTCAGATTTTTCATCATTAGTGTATAGGAATGCAAGAGATTTCTGTGCATTAATTTTGTATCCTGCCACTTTACCAAATTCATTGATTAGCTCTAGTAGTTTTCTGGTAGCATCTTTAGGATTCTCTATGTATAGTATCATGTCATCTGCGAACAGTGACAGCTTTACTTCTTCTTTTCCGATTTGGATTCCTTTTTTTTCCTTTTCTTCTCTGATTGCTATGGCTAAAACTTCCAAAACTATGTTGAATAAGCGTGGTGAGAGTGGGCAATCTTGTCTTGCTCCTGATCTTAGTGGAAATGCTTTCAGTTTTTCACCATTGAGGACGATGCTGGCTGTGGGTTTGTCATATATGGCCTTTATTATGTTGAGGAGAGTTTCCTCTATGCCTACTTTCTGGAGGGTTTTTATCATATATGAGTGTTGAATTTTGACGAAAGCTTTCTCTGCATCTATTGAGATGCCCATATAGTTTTTATCCTTCAGGTGTATCACATTGATTGATTTGTGTATATTGAAAAATCCTTGCATTCCTGGAATAAACCCCACTTGATCATGGTGTATGATCATTTTAATGTGTTGTTGGATTCTGTTTGCTAGTATTTTGTTGAGGATTTTTGCATCTATATTCATCAGTGATATTGGTGTGTAATTTTCTTTTTTTGTAGTATCTTTGTCTGGCTTGGGTATCAGGGTGATGGTAGCCTCGTAGAATGAGTTTGGGAGTGTTCCTCCCTCTGCTATATTTTGGAAGAGTTTGAGAAGGATAGGTGTTAGCTCTTATCTAAATGTTTGAAAGAATTCGCCTGTGAAGCCATCTGGTCCTGGGCTTTTGTTTGTTGGGAGATTTTTAATCACAGTTTCAATTTCAGTGCTTGTGATTGGTCTGTTCATATTTTCTATTTTTTCCTGATTCAGTCTTGGCAGGTTGTGCATTTCTAAGAATTTGTCCATTTCTTCCAGGTTGTCCATTTTATTCGCATAGAGTTGCTTGTAGTATCTCTCATGATCCTTTGTATTTCTGCAGTGTCAGTTGTTACTTCTCCTTTTTCATTTCTAATTCTATTGATTTGAGTCTTCTCCCTTTTTTTCTTGCTGAGTCTGGCTAGTGGTTTATCAATTTTGTTTATCTTCTTACAGAACCAGCTTTTAGTTTCATTGATCTTAGCTATCGTTTCCTTCATTTCTTTTTCCTTTATTTCTGATCTGATCTTTATGATTTCTTTCCTTCTGCTAACTTTGGGGTTTCTTTGTTCTTCTTTCTCTAATTGCTTTAGGTGCAAGGTTAGGTTGTTTATTCGAGATGTTTCTGTTTCTTAGGGTAGGATTGTATTGCTATAAACGTCCCTCTTAGAACTACTTTTGTGGCATCCCATAGGTTTGGGGTCATCGTGACTCCACTGTCATTTGTTTCTAGGTAGTTTTTGATTTCCTCTTTGATTTCTTCAGTGATCACTTCATTATTAAGTAGTGTATTGTTTAGCCTCCATGTGTTTCTATTTTTTTACAGATCTTTTCCTGTTATTGATATCTAGTCTCATAGCATTGTGGTTGGAAAAGATACTTGATACAATTTCAATTTTCTTAAATTTACCAAGGCTTGATTTGTGACCCAAGATATGATCTATCCTGGAGAATGTTCCATGAGCACTAGAGAAAAATGTGTATTCTGTTGTTTTTGGATGGAATGTCCTATAAATATCAATTAAGTCCATCTTGTTTCATGTATCATTTAAAGCTTGTGTTTCCTTATTTATTTTCATTTTGGATGATCTGTCCATTGGTGAAAGTGGGGTGTTAAAGTCCCCAACTATGAATATGTTACTGTCGATTTCCCCTTTTATGGCTGTTAGTATTTGCCTTAAATATTGAGGTGCTCCTATGTTGGGTGCATAAATATTTACAATTGTTTTGTCTTCTTCTTGGATCGATCCCTTCATCATTATGTAGTGTCCTTCTTTGTCTCTTCTAATAGTCTGTATTTTAAAATCTATTTTGTCTGATTTGAGAATTGCTACTCCAGCTTTCTTTTGGTTTCCATTTGCATGGAATATCTTTTTCCATCCCCTCACTTTCAGTCTGTATGTGTCTCTAGGTCTGAAGTGTGTCTCTTGTAGGTAGCATATATATGGGTCTTGCTTTTGTATCCATCCAGCCGATCTGTGTCTTTTGGTGGGAGCATTGAATCCATTTACATTTAAGGTAATTATCGATATGTATATTCCTATTCCCATTTTCTTAATTGTTTTGGGTTTGTTATTATAGGTCTTTTCCTTCTCTTGTGTTTCTTGCCTAGAGAAGATCCTTTAGCATTTGTTGTAAAGCTGGTTTGGTGGTGCTGAACTCTGTCAGCTTTTGCTTGTCTGTAAAGGTTTTAATTTCTCCATCAAATCTGAATGAGATCCTTGCTGGGTAGAGTAATCTTGGTTGTAGGTTTTTCTCCTTCATCACTTTAAATATGTCCTGCCAGTCCCTTCTGGCTTGCAGATTTTCTGCTGAAAGATCAGCTGTTAACCTTATGGGGATTCCTTTGTGTGTTATTTGTTGATGTTCCCTTGCTGATTTTAATATTTTTTCTTTGTATTTAATTTTTGACAGTTTGATTAATATGTGTCTTGGCGTGTTTCTCCTTGGATTTATCATGTATGGGACTCTCTGTGCTTCCTGGAGTTGATTAACTATTTCCTTTCCCATATTAGGGAAGTTTTCAACTATAATCTCTTCAAATATTTTCTCAGACCCTTTCTTTTTCTCTTCTTCTTCTGGAACCCCTGTAATTCGAATGTTGGTGTGTTTAATGTTGTCCCAGAGGTCTCTGAGACTGTCCTCAGTTCTTTTCATTCTTTTTTCTTTATTCTGCTCTGCAGTAGTTATTTCCACTACTTTATCTTCCAGGTCACTTTTCCGTTCTTCTGCCTCAGTTATTCTGCTATTGATCCCTTCTAGAGTATTTTTAATTTCATTTATTGTGTTGTTCATCATTGCTTGTTTCATCTTTAGTTCTTCTAGGTGCTTGTTAAATGTTTCTTGCATTTTCTCTATTCTATTTCCAAGATTTTGGATCATCTTTACTATCATTATTCTGAATTCTTTTACAGGTAGACTGCCTATTTCCTCTTCATTTGTTAGGTCTGGTGGGTTTTTATCTTGCTCCTTCACCTGCTGTGTGTTTTTCTGTCTTCTCATTTTGCTTATCTTACTGTGTTTGGGGTCTCTTTTTTGCAGGCCGCAGTTCGTAGTTCCCATTGTTTTTGGTGTCTGTCCCCAGTGGCTAAAGTTGGTTCAGTGGACTGTGTAGGCTTCCTGGTGGAGGGGACTAGTGCCTGTGTTCTGGTGGATGAGGCTGGATCTTGTCTTTCTGGTGGGCAGGTCCACGTCTGGTGGTGTGTTTTGGGGTGTCTGTGGACTTATTATGATTTTAGGCAGCCTCTCTGCTAATCATGGGGTTGTGTTCCTGTCTTGCTAGTTGTTTGGCATAGGGTGTCCAGCACTGTAGCTTGTTGGTCGTTGAGTGAAGCTGGGTGTTGGTGTTGAGATGGAGATCTCTGGGGGATTTTCGCAGTTTGATATTACTTGGAGCTGGGAGGTCTCTTGTGGACCAGTGTCCTGAAGTTGGCTCTCCCACCTCAGAGGCACAGCACTGACTCCTGGCTGCAGCACCAAGAGCCTTTCATCCACATGGCTCAAAATAAACGTGAGAAAAAGGAGAAAGAAAGAAAAAGGATAAAAGAAAAGAAAATAAAGTAAGGTAAAATAAAATAAAGTTATTAAAATAAAAATAATTAAGAAAAAAAATTTTTTTTAAAGTAAAAAACAAAAAACGGATAGATAGAACCCTAGGAGAAATGGTGAAAGCAAAGCTATACAGACAAAATCTCACACAGAAGCATACACATGCACACTCACAAAAAGAGGAAAAGTGGAAAAAATAATAAATCTTGCTCTCAAAGTCCACCTCCTCAATTTGGTATGATTCGTTGTATATTCAGGTATTCCACAGATGCAGGTACATCAAGGTGATTGTGGAGATTTAATCCGCTGCTTCTGAGGCTGCTGGGAGAGATTTCCCTTTCTCTTCTTTGTTCGCACAGCTCCCGGGGGCTCAGCTTTGGATTTGGCCCCGCCTCTGCGTGTAGGTCGCCAGAGGGTGTCTGTTCTTCACTCATACAGGACAGGGTTAAAGGAGCCGCTGATTCGGCAGCTCTGGCTCACTCAGGCAGGCGGGCGGGCGGGGGGGGGGGGGGGGGGGGGGGGCAGGGCACGGAGTGCGGGACGGTCCTGCAGCGGCAGAGAACAGCGTGATGTTGCACCAGCCTGAGGCGCGCTGTGCGTTCTCCCGGGGAAGTTGTCCCTGGATCCTGGGACCCTGGCAGTGGCAGGCTGCACAGGCTCCCCGGAAGGGAGGTGTGGAGAGTGACCTGTGCTCGCACACAGGCTTCTTGGAGGTGGCAGCAGCAGCCTTAGCGTCTCATGCCCGTCTCTGGGGTCCGCGCTGTTAGCCGCGGCTCGCGCCCGTCTCTGGAGCTCCTTTAAGCAGCCATCTTAATCCCCTCTCCTCGCGCACCAGGAAACAAAGAGGGAAGAAAAAGTCTCTTACCTCTTCGGTAGGTCCGCACTTTTTCCCGGACTCCCTCCTGGCTAGCCGTGGTGCATTAACCCCTTCAGACTGTGTTCACGCCGCCAGTCCTCCCCCTGCGCTCCGACCGAAGCCAGAGCCTCAGCTCCCAGCCCCGCCCGCCCCGGCGGGTGAGCAGACAAGCCTCTCGGACTGGTGAGTGCTGGTTGGCCCTGATCCTCTGTGTGGGAATCTACCCGCTTTGCCCTCCGCACCCCTGTAGCTGCGCTCTCCTCCGCGGCTCCGAAGCTTCCCCGCTCCGCCATCCGCAGTCTCCGCCCGCGAAGGGGCTTCTAGTGTGTGGAAACCCTTCCTCCTTCACGGCTCCCTCCCAGTGGTGCAGGTCCCGTCCCTATTCTTTTGTCTCTGTTTATTCTTTTTGCTTTTGCCCTACCCAGGTACGTGGGGAGTTTCTTGCCTTTTGGGAGGTCTGAGGTCTTCTGCCAGCGTTCAGTAGGTGTTCTGTAGGAATTGTTCCACGTGTAGATGTATTTCTGGTGTATCTGTGGGGAGGAAGGTGATCTCCGCGTCTTACTCTTCCACCCTCTTCCCCCTCACTCTTCCAATCTGATGTGATTCTAATCAGCTTTATAAAGTCGTACATTAAGCTTGTAATTTTTCTTTATAGGTTTCTATACTTCAAAACTCACTGTTTAAAGCAGAAACTAACACACCATTGTAAAGCAATTATACTCCAATACGGATGTTAAAAAAAAACCTCACTGTTTAAATCTAATTTAATGTTGGTATTAGAATGCCACAGGGACATCCTTCAAGCAAAAGATACTGTTTCAAATTTATATCTAATTAAATTTTAGCCTTTTTAAACCTAATTGTTGACTTAGGGAAGAAGCAAATTACAAAAACAAAGTCAGAATTTTACATAATAACTTTAAAATCCCTCAGAAAAACTTCTATGTATGTCCCAGAGCTGCCCCATCTGAATCCCTAATTCTGTACATCCATGTGTACCCCCATAGTTTCTATGTTAAAAAGAGGCTGTTAGCGTGTGAATAATGAGCCTCATGTACTTAACTCAAGATGCTTAATTATAAATTATAAAATGATATTTATATCTTGTTTTGGGCTAGGGCTAAGAGACAAACTTGTGAAACTATTAATTCTAATCACCTGCATGTTGCTTCAGGTTTTCTATTTGGATAATCATATCATCTTTGCATAATAGTCTTGTTTCTTCCTTTCCAATATCATTTTTTCTTTTTCTTAACTTACTACACTGACCAGACCCTCCAGTACAATTTTTAATAGAAATGTGATTTCAAGCATTCCTGTCTTATCACTGATCTTAAAGGAAATGCTTTCAATACTTTACCATTAAATATAAGATTTGCTGCAAGTTTTCTTCTCAACTTAAGGAAGTTCCCTTCTATTCATAGTTTGCTCAGGGTTTATTTTTGTCATGAGTAAATGTTGAATTATGTCAAGTACTTCTGCATTACTAAGATCAAATTATTTTTCTTCTTTAATCTACTGTGAATAGGGCTTAACAGAACCTTTCCCCATTAAAAGATGATCTTTGCTTAACTCTAGCTTAGTTTACCTAGTAATCTGATAATACAGTATGTCAACTATGTTGCTAGACAAACTTGTTTCTGGTAAAAATGATCCCTGATTGGTAAATTGCTTTGGATTGGGAGGAATCCAATCCAGTATAAGCGAACTATAAATACCCAATAGGGGAGCCAGAGCTCTGGGCTTTCCTGAGTGTGTAACTCATAAACAGGTGTGTCATCTATGAGGCGTCTGGGAGCTGGGCTTATGGAGTTGTTACAAGAGATAACTGGCTTCTGTGGAGATGCGACCTTTAAACTGGGGTGTCTACACCCATCTGGCATGAATCTTGTCTCCTGGCATCTGAGACTTTATCTAGGGAGGCAAAGAAAACAGCTCATGGATAGCTGGTATGAACTGCTGCCAGATGGCTGCAAAGACTCCCGGAGAAGAAAGTGTGACATTGTGCCATTAAGCTCTGGTCCCTGTGCTATACAGTATCTTTCTGAGGATATTGGTACCAAGGGAGGCCTGTGATACTGTTAAGTCTGGATGTTTAGCTGCCCCTAAGACTCCCTAGTTGGCATTGCAGTTCTATTAATGCAGTGAAGTGTGATCGTTGATTTTCTAATGTTAAATTAATCAAGTATTCCTGGGATAAACCCAACTTGATTGTCACCTATTTGGTTGGTTTGCTGGATTTTTTGGGATAATATTTAGTTTAGGGTTTTTGCACCTATGTTCAGAAGTAAAATCAGACTAGTGGTTTTAGATCCTGTTGTCTGCTGAAGTTTTGATGTTAAGATTATATTACTCTCATAAAAAGAATTGCTGAGTGTTACTTCTTTGGTTATACTCTGGAATAGTATATGTTAGATTGGCGGTGTTTGTCCCTTAGATGTTGGTAGACCTTCTAAGTAAAACTGTCTGGACCTGGGGTTTTATCTGAAGAAAGTTTTAAAATTAGGATTGAATTTCTGGGCTTCCCTGGTGGCGCAGTCATTGAGAGTCCGCCTGCCGATGCAGGGGACACGGGTTCGTGCCCCGGTCCGGGAAGATCCCACATGCCGCGGAGCAGCTGGGCCCGTGAGCCATGGCCGCTGAGCCTGCGCGTCCGGAGCCTGTGCTCCGCAACGGGAGAGGCCACAACAATGAAAGGCCCGCGTACCGCCAAAAAAAAAAAGGATTGAATTTCTTTAATGATTTTAAGACTATTTAGGTATTCTATTTCCATTTGAGTCCAAGTGATAAGTCCTCACCCCCTGGCCATGAATTTGTCCACTAAGTTTCCAAATCTTCTGACATAAATGGCTCATAATATCCTCATAACTGCTTTTTGAGAGTGCGTTAACATCTGTTGTAAGGTCCCTTTTCATGCCTAAATCATTTTCTTGTCCTTTTTAACGTTTTTTCTTGCTTAATCTTGTCAGTTTTGTCAATTATATGAGTCATTTGAGAGAACCAATTTTTTATTTTGTTAATTGTCTCTATTTATGATTCTATTTTACTCAATTTCTGCTTGTATGTTTATTTCCTCCAATTTTTAGAAGTGTATTCTGTTGTTCTTTTACTAACCTCCATAATTTGTATCAGTCACAAAATATTTTTCACCCTTTCTTTTAGAATATAAACATTTAAGGTTATAAATTGCATTCCACACATTTTAAAATTCAGTGTTTCTATTATTCAGTTTTTAATATTTTCTATTTTCCATGACAGTTTCCTTTTGATCACGAGTTACTTAAAAGTACATTTCTCAATTTCCAACATCAGGGTTTTTTTTCTTATTTTTTTAATTATTGTGTACTTTGTGCTATTAATTTCTAATTATTCATTGTTGCTGGAGAAGGATGTCTGTGCGACACTAGTTCTTTAAATGGGATTTGTTTCATGGTGCAGTAAGTGGTCACGTTGTGAAGTTGTTCCATACTGAGATTAAAAATGAGCTTTTGGGGAATTCCCTGGCGGTCCAGTGGTTAGGACTCTGTGCTCTCACTGACAAGGGCCCAGGTTTGATCCCTGGTCGGGAATTAAGATCCCACAAGCCACGTGGTATGGCCAAAAAAAAAAAAAGAGCTTTTGGTTCTGTTTATGTCCATCAGGTAAATCTAGCTAACTGTGTGGTTCAAATCTATATCTTTTCAGCTCGGTGCTTTGTGACCACATAGAATGGTGGGATAGGGAGGGTGGGAGGGAGAGAGATGCAAGAGGGAAGAGATATGGGGATATATGTATATGCATAGCTGATTCACTTTGTTATAAAGCAGAAACTAACACACCATTGTAAAGCAATTATACTCCAATAAAGATGTTATTAAATAAATATATCTTTTTTTGTTTCTTTTAAATCTGCCAATTACTGTGAGAAGTGTGTTAAAATCTCCCACTATGATGGTGAACTTGTCAATTTCCATTTATACTATGCCAGACTTCGTTATATATTTTGAAGCCTATATTATATTGAAGGATAAAATATTTTAGTGATATATCTTTGCATGTTATTAGCTGCATGCAAATTTTAGAAGTGTTTTATCTCCTTGTAACCCTCTTCATCTTGAGAAATACCTTAAAGTCTATTTTTTTCCCTAATATGAATAAAGCCACTTCAGTCTTGTTTTGGTTAATATTTGCCTGATATATTTATGTTCTTCTATCCTTTTCTTTTCAACTTCTTTGTGTCCTTATGCTTTAGGTGTCTCTTTCAAATAGTATATTGTTGTATTTTGTTTTTCTAATCCAGTCTGATAATCTTTGGCTTTTAACTTTTTAGTCTAGCTATATAAATTGAGCTAGATTGCCTGTTCTGTCTCTTGGGAGATGTGTGCTCTGCACAAGTCACTAAATATACCTGAGCTTCCATTTCTGTCACAAAATGAAGGACCTGAATGAGATTCCTGAGGGACACGATTCTAGCTCTAACATTCTCTGGTTCTGCAGAGAAGAACTATAGTCTGTTTACATTACTGAGTCCATCTAGTCCCTGCGGTTCTTGGAATGTTCTTTTAGCAAAGTATAAACTGATACAAGGACAACCTTATGTGTAAATAGCAGGGAATATTCTTTTTACAGTGTCCCACTTTCTATAAAAGCAAGTCTAATGGCTGTTATATAATCATTTAAAAATATTTTATTAAGCACTGATTTTAAAAATGCAGGAGAAGAATATAACAACTCAGAGCAAATGCTTGAAGGTAAAACAAATATCACTATAAATATTGCACGTATAAAATCTCTTTTTTACATCTTCACACAACTCATTTCTAAAATATCCTTTTACAGAGATGTATAAATAAACTGCTTCCAAACTGTCAACGCTTGATACATTTAGTTTCTTATCACCTCACTAAGTCTGCAGGTTTCCAATCGGCTCTCTTCTGTGCAGGCAACAGAACTTCCATCAGTGACACCGGAGCTCTCCGACCTACATCATGTGAAGAGTAAATCTCTCTGAATGCTCAATATTTCAGGTTATAAATTTTCTTTTCCTACTGAGAAAAAAATAGATCCTTCAAAGGCAGTGACAGAACGCAGCTTAAATGGACACAGTTCACTGTTAACATTGCTTGTTCTTCAAGGCGTCCAGGAGCTTCTGATTCTTGGTCTTGAACATCATGATAAAGCTGTTGGGCATGATCTTGCCTCTCCCATCTTCACCCACTTGGCCCATAATAATGTAGTTTAGACCTAAAAGAGAATATAAGATTAATTTTTTTCTCTCTGTGTGTTGGTTTGAAACAACTTCGACTATAACTCACCTCTAGGTAAATGCTCTGTAAATGGTATAATTAGACATTTATCCTATCTAGGATAAAATCTGGTTTAAGACTCTCATTGGGAAAATAATCTAAATGTAACTGAATAGCATGTTCCAGCTCTGCTAACAGTAGGAATGTGGATGGAATGATTCGATCCGGTCACGTCCAGCTCTGCGGAAGGTCTGACGTATTTACTGAGTGTCTGCTATGAACAATACACTGTTTCTGTGAAAGGCTCTCCTTCCTCAAGGGGCTTCAGATGGCCTCTCCTGGTGTCACAAGGCTTCTGGATCTCCCCAAGTATTTGTCAGCTAATGATCCATCGTCTTCTGTTGTTGTTGTCTTGGACTTTTTATTAACGTCTCCAACATTTATACTATGTAAGTTTTTTGAGGGCATGGTTGGATCATATACTTCTTTCCATTCTTGTAGTCCCTTGCAAAAAGATAAGTCCTAAAAAGTACTTTATTCTGTTATACTGTTTTTTATATATCCGTGTTTCTGGCTAAGGTAGGCCTAGACTGGGGCCCAAGCTGAGCTATGTAGGATTCAGCTCTGAAGATCTATACTGTTTCAGAAAAATGTCATAAAGGAAGTGTGTCTTACCACCCCCTTTATTCTCCCTCTCCCCCGTGTGTCATAAGAGAAATATGTGTTTCTTTTTCTCTTGCATAGGCCTTCCTCTGTGGGCCTACACTGGCATCATAGTGGTCTTGAGCCTGTGAAGGCTTGGTAGGATGAGCAGGTAGATGCCACCGAAAGCCTGGACTGCTAGCATCGAGATTTGACTGTGTCTAGATGTGCATTATTTGCTGTTCCGGGCAGTTCTGGAAAGAAGTGTTACCTTCTACAGAGTCTTTGCTATTCCCTCTAAAGAGTCAACGTGAGGCTGCTCACCTTCCGACTCTTCTCAACAGTCTGAATTCATAGTAAAGCTTTCTTGAAGTGGATAGGCTATATTTCTGTGTGTGTGTGGCAGAGGTTTGGTTTGTTTCACTTGTAGTAGAGGTGTGTAACAAGACTGAGGAAAGGAATGAGCTGATATTGGATACAGAAATCATGGCATAGCACACAGTGGAATGCCAGGCATTATTGCCATGCCGAAAAAGAGATCTATACGTGCTGTTGATGGAAAGCTGTCCACATGTACATCACGTGGGGGAAAAGTTTCAGTAGAACATATGTAGCATGATCCCTCTCTCTACGTGTGTATGTGCAGGCTTGATATGGATAGAACCGTGTGGAAGGAGCTGTTCATTGTGCCTCTGGTGAAAGGGAAAGGGCTTCACTTTTTATTTTATATCCTTCTCTACTTATTTAAACTTTTTAAAAACCATAGAGCAGGGGCTTCCCTGGTGGCGCAGTGGTTGGGAGTCCGCCTGCCGATGCAGGGGACACGGGTTCGTGCCCTGGTCCGGGAGGATCCCACATGCCGCGGAGCAGCTGGGCCCGTGAGCCATGGCCGCTGAGCCTGCGCATCTGGAGCCTGTGCTCCGCAACGGGAGAGGCCACAACAGTGAGAGGCCCGCGTACCGCAAAAACAAAAAAACCCATAGAGCATACATTACTTTTATAAGTTAAAGAACCTGTTTTTAAAAAAAAATCATGTACCTTTGGCTCTGAAGTAGCTTTTCTTTTTCCAAAATTTCTTAATAAACTCATCTCCATCTATGGATTGAATAATCCTATATCTACAAATGAATCCCAAATCTTTCATTCTAGCCCATAGATACCTCTCTCTTCTGAACTCCAGCTCTGAATTTCCTGTTCCTTGATGGATATCTTCCTCTACACACAGTAGTGGCACCTTAAGTGCAATACTTCAAAATCTCTTTCTCCTGATGTGCTCCTTCTCTGTCTGTTCCCTACTGATCCAACTTCAGACGTTTCTTGGACTCATTGATCATTTCCATTATCTCGTCTTCTTCCACAAGTGACCGGAACTGGGATTGGAGCCCAATTCTGGCAGACTCCAAAGGCCCTCCTTCGAAACCACAAGTGGGCAATACATTCGCCCTGACGTTACTTCCCTAGACCAGCCATGGCATGGAAAGATCCATGATTTTCTCAGAGAGGCTCTCCCGTCCCCTTCTCTGCTCCTGAGCTCCCCTGGAAGAAAGACTGAAGTTGTTCTCTGACTCACCTCTCCTGAGGAGTGGGCACTGCTTACAGACCACGACGACCTTGGCACTCATGTTCTTGCCGGCCTGCTGAATTGCCAGATTTCCTTCTTTATAGATGTTGATGATTGAGACCGTGGCATGCAGACTCCCACCTCGAGGGATGGTGGTGATAACAGTCCCGGCCAAGACTGCAAAAGAAAACGTTTTTGAAATAATGGGACAGTGAAGGCAAGTGTTAGCAGAACTGAACGTAATTGTACATTTCTCTAAGTGTCAGATGGGAAACATTTTAATGTAAGAAAGAAGGTCCTAATAGAGCCATTGAATTTGATTCTGTACAGTTGTCACCAAAATTCAGGTCGAACAAAAGGAGTCGTGGAGCTGTTATGTTACCGCAACTGTTAGGCGTTGACACTGAGTAGGAAAACCAAAATATCTGCCGAATTGCAGTCAGTTGCTGAGACGAGGACTCGTTCCAATGTTTTATCCAACGTGTGGATCAGTTACCAAATAAGGGATGGGCTCATGCGCCTCTACCTGTGAATACTCAACAGGACCTTGTACCTTTAGAGGTAACACCATACTAAGAGGCTGCACGATGGGGGTTTGAGCCACGAAGATCTGAGTCCTTGTGTCTGTGTGGGTGAGCGCGTACCTTTCTGTGTCTCCCCCTGGTTCCTCTCTTTAGCTGGCCTCTCTCCTTGAACTTTTTTTTTATAAAACACGTATTTATTAAATGAAGAATCGGTCTTACAAATATCCACTCCCTTAAGCCTTCTCCCAGGCTTCTACAGCAAATGACCAATTGCAGGTGCTGGAGGAAACTAAAGAGAATTAGAAGCAGCAGGTTGGGATGGAGGTGGGGGGAAGGAAGAGGGAAGATGGGGGTCAGAAAATAAAAGCCCCTTTCAAGAAAGAGTATCATAAAAGCAGTGAAGGTAATCAGGGTTAGCAAAAACCAGAATTATTTTTGTTCCTTAGACCAACCCCCCACTTCCTCCCTTATTTGTCTTCTCTCAGTGGATATCAGGTGCTCTCTCCTTGAACTTTGATTCATCCATAGATCCCCATCTCCCTCTAATGATCACTAAATATCTGTGTTTTTCTGGGTCTTTCACATTCTCTTTTTTATCCATCCTGTTTAACGCATGTAACAAGTCAAAGTATAGAACTGAGGTATAGCTTAAGACATTTTCTTGCTTAAAAAAAAAAAAAAACTCTAGCAAAATTCAGTTGCTTTTCATTATGTCACTCTCTCTTTTTACTATGTGACACTCAGAGAAGAGTCCTACTTCTGACCCACAGAAAGAAAGATGCTGTGTTTCTCAAAGGCGCGCTTTTGGCATTCTGGGGGGTGGGGGCAGTGGACATTCCAGGTGAGGCAGGACTTGCATTGAATGACTTTCTGATGAATCCTGTCTCTACCCAGAAAACCAGCAGCACCCGGCAGTTATTGTGACAATCAAAACCTGCCCCTAAAGGGGTGTTACCAATGCTGGTAGGAAACCAATGGGCCACTGGTGATAGTATTGGGTCATTTTGCCATGGAAGTGAGTCACAGTGGAATAGATCGAGCTTTGGACTTGGCTGATATGACCCTTTCAGGATAAAGTGAGAACACACTGCTTATGTGGTGTGCAAAGCTCATAACATCAGAATTCTTCTCATGCCTTACTTTGACTTTCGGTCATGAGTGCTTACTGCAAAACGTCAGTCAGTAGCCGAGTGAAATCAGGGGGCTCTGAGGACAGGAAGGGAGATTTCCTTAAGCACCTCCTACAGAAGACGACACTGGGTGTGGGAGCAATGACACCTCGTGCTACCGGTTTTCATTTTCATGCCATTATTTGAATTTCGGCTGCAAACTCCAGTTAGATTTAGGGCCCTAGATTCTTTAGTGCCTTCATACCTTCTCTGCAACATAGTCCGTCTGGGCTGCAGTTACCACTTGAAGGCATAAGAAAAAGCAAGCAAAGCCTCATCTGGGAGGCCCTTTGTTCTGGGTAACCTATTTAAAGGCTGTACCAACTTTCTTTTCCTGATAAGACTTCTCTTCGATGTTCCTTTTAAACATAACCAACATAATTAAACTTGGGATCTTTTGCTCTTAAGTGGTTTTCACAGAAAGTGCAATTTTTTTTTAATTGGAAAAAACTCTTAGAAATTCTAAGTCATTAGGTAATATCTCCTCAGGTTCCAGTTTATAAGAGTTTCCAAATGGATTTCAGATTTCCAAGTTTGAATTTAGTACTTTGGAAGGACACTACAGAGGAAATACTTGAATTTCTTTGGAGAGAGGCCAGCTTGGACATGTTTCTCATTAACTTCAGTTGAATTACAGATGTGTGAAAAAATACTCAGTGCGTGAAAACTATGTGAGAAAAAAGGGATACAGGTTTTTTCAGGAATACGGAGCCAGCCAGAAGACACAGAGCGGTAGTATCACGTACCAGGAGTCAAATTATTAAGTTTACGTGGAAAATGTATATTTTCTGTACATGAATTTTTCTCAGGTGTGAAATCTAACACTTCAAAAGGCACAAGTCAACATACCCTAGTGTGTAAGAAAATATTTTCTTGGGTAAATGAAGAGTGTAACTGACCCTTTACCATCACATTCACGGCAGTTCCTTTGAGATTAAGCATGCGGTTTCAGGTTTCTGATTAAAGAGGAAAGGCTGGGTTTTATTTCTTACCAAAGTTACTCAAGCAATAATTGCTTTCCAGAGTCCCCGACCGTCTACACTTCTGCTGACACAGGGCCACGGTGGGTTTTAAACCTTCATTCAGAGAAGAAAGACATAAGATTCAGGAAAATGAATTCAAGTATAATTGGTGTTTAGATCTGAATCTACCAATTTAAAATTCCCATATATTTCCCTGAGCCACCAATCTGTCATTGCAATGAAATAATTAAAAAGCATGCAAAGGCAACGCTTCATGCTACCGACTCCTGCTCTAATTTCTTCAGGGTAACTCAATACCCTCTGCGGAGTTTTAAACCTGAGATCAAAGATAACCCAAATTTAGCCCTATTCTCTTCTTCCTTTATATATAACTAATGCTGTAACTAAAAATAGACACAGTCTCATGTGCCCTGCTTAGAAAAACCCAGTACAACAAATATGAACACAGGAGATGTAGGTTAACTCCTCATTTTCCGAAAGGAATCCTGTGGGTCTCCCCCTGAGGGTGGAGGGTACTTTCTTGGTGCACCTGAAATACACATTCGCCCAAATGGGAGCAGTACAGGTTTCTGGGAACACTGCTCCTGTGGTAAGGTGTGTTATAGCCGTAATTAGATGCAACCAATCACTAAACATTTATTTTGAGCCTGTAAGGATTATTAGTAAGGATTATTCATTGCCTAGAAGGATCTTAAGAACTGAGAAGTAGACAAATTTGAAAGTACAACTAAACAGGTAACCACAGTGGTTCTCAGTCAGGGGTGATTTTGCCTACTAGGTGACATTTGGTAATGCCTGGAAATATTTTTGGTGGTCACAGCTAGGGGATGCCACTGGCATCTAGCGGGTATATAACCAGAGATGCTGCTAGGCTTCCTACAGTGAACAGGACAGCCCCCAACAGCAAAGAATGATCTGGCCAAAAATGTAAATAGTGCCAAGGTTGAGAAACTGTACTATGATGAAACGAAATGAAATGAAATGAAATGAAAATAATCCTCATTAAAAATGTTCCCAAAATATTTCCTAATGATTCACTTATATGTGGCAACATGCTAGGAAGAACTAAACAAAGCTGTCACAGAACACTACTTGGTGGGTAAGAATTTACAACTGTGATATTGCCCTGCTGATATGTTCTGCTAACTTTTCTGTGAAGTTACTCTTTTTTTTTTTACATCTTTACTGGAGTATAATTGCTTTACAATGGTGTGTTAGTTTCTGCTTTATAACAAAGTGAATCAATTATACATATACATATATCCCCATATCTCCCCCCTGTGAGTTTACTCTTAATGTGTACCCCTACTTAACTCCAAAAAGGATCCAAAGTGGATTATAGTATTAAAATATATACAATTTAATGTTAAAATACACACAGTTTAATGGTAAAATAAACACAATAGCATATATATGGAGAAAGAGCTCAGAAAGCATTTAGAGGGACTATTGTTCTAGGAGTTGGGGACCTGAATTTACCTCATTCACTGAGTCAAAAGGTAGTGGCGTTAGTGGTTCTCCCTGTCTGATGAAAGAGCATCTTTTCACGTGGGCCACTGGAAACCAGCTCCTTCTCGGCCTCGGAATGCTAGTCTGGAGGTTGGGTGGGTGTCCCACACGGCCCCTTCTCTCCCTTCGGGACATCCCCGCTCTCTTGCCTTTCAGCCATCAGCTGTCCCACCCTGACCCTCGCCATGCTCCTGTCCTCTCTGCTGCCCTGCACTCCCCAGCACGGCACCTGGTTCTCAGCCCTCCTCTCCATGTGCTCCCGCGGCCGTGCCGGTGGGTCCTCCCTCCTCGGGGACGATCCCTCTCGGCGCCGCCACGGCCCCATCCTTCCCAGAGACGTTCCCTCTGCTCCGTCTCCGCCCCTCAGTCCCAGGCTTCCAGGTCCTCCTGCTGAAGTCTCATCACCAATCTCCCAAGTGTGGACACCCTGTCAGCCAGTGTAGCCTCCTCTCCTTCAAGCTTATTTAATTACTCTCAGACTCTCACGAGTACTTGCTTTCCGTCTTTAGAGGTTCAACACATGGACCCCTCGCATTCTTCCCACTGCACCATCCTGGCCCGTCTCTACTTCCTTAGCTACTCCGCTTAATTTCCATGGTCTTTTATCTCACTTTCTTGACAATATGTTAAACTCCCTTTCCCCTCTGCCCTCCAACCCTTAGGAAGCCTGAAGGAGCCTCTGCTTCTCCTTCTGTGCCTGCACGTAGACAGCTGAGGACACAAATGGACCCTCGTCCAAGCGACAAGCTGTCTCCAATTTCCACAGCTGTTTTTCGGATTCTCCCAACCCCCCGGGGCTCCCACCTCCCTTCCGTCTCATTCTCAGCCGGTGACCTTGCCTATATTCTGGGGAAAACAGAGATCATAGAAGAAAATGTCCTCGAAGCCCCACCAGACCTCCGAGCTGTCTTTATCTGCCCCCCTCTCTTCTTTCCTCCCCTGAGAGAGGAGGCTGCCCACGTCTGGTCTAAGGTCTGTCCTTCTGTGCGTCCTCCGAAGGCCAGACCCGCTCATCTTTGTGGAAATTTCCTCTACAGTTTATTCCTTCACTCTGCCCTTCTGTTCTCCTGCTGTGCCGGCTACTTCCCATTGGCTTTACCACGTTCACACCCTCCCTTTGGCTTGAACCTGTGCACTGAGTCGCTGGACTTAGTTTCCTCGCCTTGCTCCACACGCCCCTCACCCCTATCTGGCCTCTGCCTGCACAGCTCCACTCATAACCCTTGCCAGGGTGTCCAGTAGCCTCCACGTCATGAAATCACATGGTAACATTTTAGTCCTGACGTTGTTTGAAGCCTCATCAACACTTGGCTCTTCTGACTACCGCCTTCTCAAAACACTCTCTTCCCCGGCCCCCAAGACACCTGGGTTCCCCCCACGTCCGCCGCTGCCCCTTAGCTGCTTTTTTCATTCTTCTCTGCCAGCAGATCCTCCCTCTTTAAAGACCTGGAGTTTCTAGAGATTTAATTCCAGCCCTTCTTCTCCTTTCCCCCGTAACCTCTCCCCCATGGGGTCAACCATGTTGAAAACTCAAATTTAAATCTCTTGCTTAAATCTCTCTTCTGGCCTGGAGGCCCGTAGATCTTACTGTCTACATAACGGCTCCATTTGCTTGTCGCACAGACACCTCTAACCCCACAAGGGCACAGCTTAACTTATGAATCTACCCCTCAACCTATGACTCTACTTCTATGAATGGTAACATTGTTCCTCTGAGTTGTGCAAGCCAGGGACCCGGGAGGCATGCTTCTGGATTGCCCTAGTCCAATTAACCGCTGAGCCCTGTCAGTATCTCCCAAGGTCTCTGGCCTGCAGAACTGTCAGTGTCTCTTGACCGTCTCTGTACTTCTGTCTGGTGCAGTTCCCCTGGACAACCCCAAGAACATGCTGACCCTCCTGACCCCTACAGTCCATTCACCTCACTGGGGCCTCACAGAGTGATCTTCGTAAAGTGTGAATCTAATCCTGAACTTTCCTTAAATCCACCAACAGCTTCCCCTGCACTTAGGATAAAACCCCAACTACTCAGAGCATCAGGAGTGAGGTGGTAGGGCCTAAAGATGAACCTAGCAAGAGAGGCTAGGTACAAAGTGCGAAGGGGGTTGGCCCTTGTGCCGTCCAATATGGTAGCCACTGGCCACGGAGGCTTTTAAATTGTAATTAAATTAAAATTCAGATCTTTAGTAGCACTCGTCACATTTCAAGTGTTCAACAGTGGCCACTGTATTGGATGGCACAGGTGTAGACAATTAATTCAAGTGGGAGAAGGACACAGTCTGCTCTGTGTGTGTGTGTGTGTGTGTGTGTGTGTGTGTGTGTGTGTATGGGGCATTCAGTGGGGAATTAAGACAGAGGAAGGGGACCCTAAGAGTGTGGCTACAGTTTCTGTGGACCATGCTTGGGAAAACAGGTGGAGAAGCAGAACTGAGACAGAAAATAATGTGATAGAAATGAGTTACATTTGATATGTTTTAATTTAAATGTCTAGCAGTTGCAAAACTCCAGGAGAAAATTACAAATTCATGTTTGCAATTTCAGAGAAAGTTTAGGACTGGAGATAAAAGCTGGGGAACCACAAGATAAAAGCTGGGGAACCACATGAATGCAGACAGATAATTCACTGGAAAGAATAGGAGACCAGGGTCCACTGAGATGGGCTGGAGAAATATTGCTGTAACGTGCGGCAATACACCTGCAGGCCACAAGGTGGCACACTGTGGAGTGCTCAGAAAAATCAGCCCTTCTAGAAGTGCCTGTACTCAGGACAGCCCTGCTCAGGGTACCTGCAGAAAATGGTGGGCAGTAAAGCTGGGTTTATCTCAGCCTATTTCATATATTAACCTTAGATCCTTCCTTCCCCCTTTTTTTCTCCTCCCTGTATTTAGATTTTGAAATCTCAGGCCTGAAATCCTGGTGGGTGGAGCTGACAGGGTACAGAGACAAGATACAGGGACCCACACTTGCCCCTCCATTTCTTAGATAATACCAGAGTTTCCCGACTGGCTTCTCTAATACCTCAAATATTTTTGTTTGATTTACTCCAATTTGAAAAAATAATACATTTTGTATGACACAATTTGGAGCATACCCCATCCCAAAAAAGTCCAAATACTGGCAGATGTGAAAACAGGCAGGTATCAGGGCCCTGAAACTTTAACCTAAAACACTACAGTTCTATGTAATAAAAAAAAAAAAAACACATAATTTTATAAGTGCCAGGAAAAAGTAGGCTTGTCATGTGATCTGTGCCAAAACAGGATTCCTAGCATTTTTAAGTGACCATAATTTTCTTAGGTAACATTTTAAAATTATTAGCTTAGAAGCATTCTTACACCTTACACTTTTCTTTAATTCATGGAATCATATTATTCTCTTCCATAAGTTTTCATCTTATTTAACTTATTTTAGTCTCAAGTATTTTCCTCTTATTTAATTTTTTTTTTTCTACTTCAGAAGAATTTTTGTTATACTCCTCAAGTTTGTGTACAAACTTCAAACGAGAAAAACTTACTTGTAGTCACAGGAAAGGTGGTGGTAACAGGTGGTGCTGTAGTTGCCGGCAATTTCTTTGGCCTGAATTTGTAGTGACCGATAAATCCATCTGCAGTTAAACTTAAGTCTGATAAAAACTGAATGAGAAGTTCATTTCTCTCAGATACAATTGGCCTAAAAGAAAAAAAGATGTAATTGTATGTATATTTAAAAATTTAGGTGACACCTCTCTGAAATGTAGAATTTTCTAACTTTCCATCAATTTCTGACGATAGGTTATTCTTTGTTTAAACTGAAAAGCTGAAATACTTGAAAAGATGATGGTCTTAATCTGCTCAGTATTAATGCGAATAGCTAACATTTACTGAACGTTTGCTCAGTTAGGCACGTGCTTTATGAAAACTGTTGAATTCTGTCTTCACAACAACCCTGTTATTATCCCCTCTTCATGGAATAGGCAAGTGAAGATCGGAGAGTTCAAGTGATTTGCCAAGGCCAAGGAGAGTCAGCATTTGAAAGGACCAGGTGCCTTTAGAGACGCTGGTAGACGTTGGGACCAAGGTAAACACTGAAGCTGCAGCTGGTTCCTCACAAGCACCTCAGGGTTTGGCCTGACTTGGCAACCACACAGCTTCTTTGAACTAAGACTCTGGGTTCCAGCTGGCCTGGGGAGCTAGGGATGCTGGCCCTGGGGAATCAGATGGAGAACTTCGGTTGAACAAATTCCCACACCCTGTGAAGACACCACCAAAGGGATCACCTCAGTGGGTTGGTCACCTAGGGATAAGAAAGCCATGCAGGGTTTAATGGGACTTTCATTTCATTGTTAATGAGAGTTCTTATGCGTGCCTGAAATGGAAACCTTTCTGTTTATAATCTGGGTAGCAAAATGCTGTGAAGGAGAAAGAGAAAGAGAAAGATTACTTTGTTTTGGTGGTCATGAAAGACATCATTAAGAATTCTAATTTTAAAGCAATTTTAGGGGCCTGCTGGTACTAAAGGTTTAGTGGCGATAATAACTGAGGCTCAGAAGCTCTGTTAAATCTTAGGGGATAACTATATTATACAAGACGGTAGTTTCATTTAATCTTGCTATTGTTATTTAAACAATGGTTTAAAAATGCTGTTTGGCTAATTTTATTTTAAAACTATTTAATTCAGAAGTGGAAATTTATTTAATTGAGTTAATTGGTGGTTTGACTAAACTCCTTTTTTTGAGTCGTCGTCTCAGCTGAATCACTTCTTAGCCCTCACGGATAGTAAGTAATGAGGCAACCTGTCAGCTATTTTGAGTGGAGTGGGTGGAGGGGAAGGTAGATCTGGACTTGACCCAACCAGTTAGAAAAACTGCAGGGTTCTTTTCTGTCCTGAAGGTTATTGCCTTCTTAGCCAAGGGACGAGACAAACCTAAGAGCAAGCTCTGTGACCCACATTTAGAGTTCCAGTCACAAAAGTGACCAAGGTCATTCAAATAATGCTTCTAAGAATCAAGCCTGGAACAGAAATATTTTATCTTGCTTTTGAAAACACATTCCATTGAATAAATACAGTGTGCAGGAAACACAGTTCTCAACTACAAGTACAAATAAGACACGTTAATCTTGTTCAGATGATAGAATTACAAAAAGCACTTCTTATAAGCAGCAAAGAAAACCTTAAGATCCAACCAGGTCAGCCTTCTAGGCATGATGTTACAATCATAGTGATCATTCACTGCCTTTTCTATGAACTCATCTTGGAAGCATGATATTGGAAGCTGAATTTTCTCAAGGAAGAGTATTTTAGTAACAAAGATACGCCACTACTGAGTTACGCTGCTACTGAGCGTTAGTGTGAATGCGACAGAGTCACGGTGCCATGAATGTACTGAGGGCAGAGTGCTGCATCTGCACATTAATGTTACAAATCGCTAGGAAGGCAAGGGGGCATCTCACTTGGACCCACTCCCCACTGGCAAATCCCAGGATGGACTGAGGATGCTGACCGGTGTCTTATAGAGCCGGCTATGTGAGCTGTCTCTGCTTTGTCACCCACAGCCTACCTCTTCATCAATCACTACAGCCCACCAACCACCAAGTCCTGCCAATTTTGCCTCGTAAATATTCCTTGATCCACCTCCTCTTCATCTCTACCACCCTTCCCTATCACCTCAGCTTTACCGGGACCACTGCTACAGCCTCCTTGCCAGCTCCCTGCTCCTCTTGTCTACGGCGGGCGTTCTAGAAGCACCGGTCCTGTCACTGCCCCTAACTGCACTTCGAGAGTCCCCATGTCTGCAGGACGTGCAACCCAGCTCCACTCTCCGCCTCCTTGCTCTCTGGGCGCCCACTCAAGGTTCAGGCTCCAGAATAGCATGTATCTCCCCTGTGGATCTTCAAGAACGGAGTCCCCTCTGCTTGGAATGAGTCTGTCCTAAGTTCTGCCTCTAACTCTCACTCTTGCGTCAAGACTCAGCTTCAACAGGCATCATCTCTTTTCCCAAACCTCCCCTGACCTCCCACCACTTGTCCCGACTGGACCAAAGGACTCCTTGTCAGAAATCCACCAGGACATTCCGTTGCCAATTTACCTATCTGCCTTGTTTTGGTCCTTCCCACTACTTACCTCTGTATCTTTTATTTTATCTTTGTGTTCGAGGTCCCTAGCATCGTGTCTGCCACACGGCTGGGGTATATATAGTAAATGTTTCGGAACTGAATCCAGTGGTATCGATACTGAGTTGAACCAGGCACAGGGATGCTGAAGTGATATCCCCATTGCCCCCACCCGCCCTGAGTTTTGTGCTTCTCCTTTCCTTTTGTCTACAGATTTACTCATACATATGCATCGTGAAACCATATATTCTATAGGTTTGCATTTTTTTTAAACTTGATATAAATGAAAGAGTATAGTGTGTCTTTTTCTGTTATTTTTTTCACCCTCAACATTATAACTGTGAGATTCATCCACTGTGCTCAGGGCTGTATAGTGTGAACTATAACAGAATCGAACTATTCTCTTGTTGATAAACATTGTGCTGTTTACTCTCCCCCCAGTACAAATAATATTAATGAGAACATTCTTGTATATGTCTTGTGATGCACAGGGACAAAACTGTCCATGAGAAGAATAGGGTATATGCTCTATAGCAGGTCAGAGGATACAAGCTCATTTTCAAATTTTTTAAAAAAATTGTTTATTGGGCTTCCCTGGTGGTACAGTGGTTGAGAATCTGCCTGCCAATGCAGGGGACACGGGTTCAAGCCCTGGTCTGGGAAGATCCCACATGCCGCGGAGCAACTAGGCCCGTGAACCACAACTGCTGAGCCTGCGCGTCTGGAGCCTGTGCTCCACAACAAGAGAGGCCGCGATAGTGAGAGGCCCGCGCACTACAATGAAGAGTGGCCCCCGCTTGCCCCAACTAGAGAAAAGCCCTCGCACAGAAATGAAGACCCAACGCAGCCAAAAATAAAATAAATAAAAATTTAAAAAAAAATTGTTTATTTATTTTTGGCTGTGTTGGGTCTTCGTTGCTACACACAGGCTTTCTCTAGTTGTGTCCAGTGGGGGCTACTCTTTGTTGCGGTGCACGGGCTTCTCACTCTGGCGGCTTCTCTTGTTGCGGAGCATGGGCTCTAGGCGCGTGGCCTTCAGTAGTTGTGGCTCACCGGCTCAGTAGTTGTGGCTCATGGGCTTAGTCGCTCGCGGCATGTGGAATCTTCCCGGACCAGGGATCAAACCCGTGTCCCCTGCATTAGCAGGTGGATTCTTAACCACTGTGCTACTAGGGAGGTCCTTATTTTCAATTTTATTAGATACTGCCAAACTGATCTCCAAAGTGATTGTACCAATTTACATTCCTGTCAAAGATTTATTCACTGTGCAACTTTCTTCTTTGGGGAATGCCTTTTCATGTCTTTTGTCCATTTTTTCTGAGTTGTTATCTTTTCGTTAATAATTTTTAAGGATTTCTTGATATGTTTTGGAACCTAGACCTAGGTCTTTGTCAAATATATCAAGTATTTTACAAATATCTGTTTCCGTTTTGTGCCTTCTCTTTTCCCTCTCTTTAAGGTGTATTTTGATGAGCAGAAATTCTCATTTCAGTTCCCAGTCCATCTGTAATTGACGTTTGTGTGCTGTTAGATATGAATACAATTCATTTTTACCATAGAAGCAAAAGTTGTCCCTGCCTCGTTCTTCAATAGGGTCATCCTTTACCTGCTGATCTGTGCGTCTCTGGGATATGTCTCATCTGCAGAGACACGTGGGTATGTTTCTGGCCTCTCTTTGGTGTTTTCATTAGTCAGTTTTTCTACCTCTCTGTTAAAACCACACTGTCTTAATTACAACAGCTTTCTGACCTGGCTCCACCATGGTTGGTCAAATCCTCCTGCCGTTCCTTCTCCTTCAAAACTGTCTTAGTTTTGACCCCTCCCCTAGCAATGCCATGTACATTTTACAGCTGGACTGTAAAATCCACATCAAAAATGCTTACTATTATCAAACATAATAAATAGAAATGAATTTAAACCGGAAAGTACCTTGCTTTAACTCAGATGTGTCTATGGGAAATCATA
The DNA here is from genome assembly GCF_951394435.1 of Stenella coeruleoalba. Classification (NCBI taxonomy): domain Eukaryota; kingdom Metazoa; phylum Chordata; class Mammalia; order Artiodactyla; family Delphinidae; genus Stenella; species Stenella coeruleoalba. The sequence continues at coordinate 24,723,694 of NC_137150.1, read as the reverse complement.
GAAATGCGTGTAAGATCAAGTGATGCAGATATTCTAATTATGTTGAAGCAACAGAATAAGAAAGGCTATTTAAATTGGCACAGTGGTGACTTGGCCGGCAAGCTGTAGTAATGTCATTGCCACTTTTCCTAGTACTGTATGTGATGGTGTGAAATATCTTGCACCAAAACAATCATGTGTTGCACCAAAATACAGCACAGAGGAGTTAAGTAACCTGCCCAGTGTCATGCATCTAGTAAGTGGCAGAGCTCTTAGCTCCATAAATATTTGGTGATAAATACACAGTACCTTTCAGGCTCACTCAGCAAGAATTTGAGCAACAATGCGAGGCGGCATGAAGCCCCCAAAGTCCAGGACAGGTAGAATCACCTGGATCTGTCATAAGCTTCCAGGTTTCCTCGTCTGGATTCCCAATAATCAGCTCCCTAGTTTTTGCTCAGAATTTTCCTCATTCCACTCTGATGCTTCAGCTCCCCGCTTGCAGGGCAGTGAGGTATCCAGGTCAGGTCTCTGGCTCAGCATCTGCCCCCGGGGCATCACCAGCTCCACTTCGGTTTATCTGTTTGGCTGCCGAGCCCTCTCTACACTCTTGCTAATGTTGCCTCGCTCTCTGGGTTGGCTACTCTTTGTGTTGATGAGGTACGGGACTCCACTGCCATGGAACCCAAGAATTTGAGAACAAAACAACACCACAAAATCTTCCAGCAAATACAATATAACTGGACAATTTAATAAGAAACGAGTTTAGAGCTCCTAAAATATTAATGAAATAAAACAGGTGCTACTCACGCAGGGGGACTGTCGCCACAATACTTCCCAATTCTTTCAGCGTCATTGAGCTCTCCGCCGTTAAACACGGCCACATAATCGTACCGGCAGTAGTTATCACGCTCAACATCAAACTTCTCAAACTTTAATTCTATAAGCTTTAGTGAAAGCACAACGTTAGAAGTGTCAGAGGAGCAGTGCAGACCAACCTCAGACAGAATTCTTCCTCTCCCCAGATTTGTAGGGTACCACGATTTTCCTTCTTAAAAAAATGTATTCACCGTGTTTGAATTTTTTCTGTGTTTACATACTTATTAGTTATCAAAATTGTGGTATTCTTTTGCTTTCATTTTTAATCATTCCAAAAGAGCATCTCAAGCCCAGATCAATCCTAATTAGGATCTTAAACGTGGGAACTCTGTTCACTTACAGCTAAGAAAGTATAAAAACACTATATAACCCCAGAAACCTATGTTAAGACTTAAATTGGGCTTGTGTTGGAGTGGGAAGCGGGGCTATACACCAGCTTCATTCTTCTCTAGAGGAAAACTAATAGAAATGAAAATATTATCTACAATGTCCCCTATAGTAGTGTGTGTTGGGGTGTGTGAGATGGGTAGACACAACAGTTCCCCTTTCAAGAAAAGGAGACTCACGTTCCCACCACATGTAAAGAAGTCAGATTCTTTAGGACCAGAGGTTCAGGGAAGTGGGAACTGACTATGATGTCTTCTGGAAGTATGTTTGAAAACTGTGCCTGCCAGACACAGTCTACTTGGTGATCTGGTTGATTTTTGAAGAGGTTGCATAGAAGCATGGATACACAAAGTCAGTGTTAGATTTCTGAAGTATTTCTTAATTTTTTTTTGCACTGGTACCAGTAATAGTGTCCTAAATTATTCGAATCAATAAGAAGTTTTGATGTACGAGCAATCATCCCCCTCATAAGCAGATTTTTCAAGACTCCCTCCAACCTGTGAGTCAGAGGAAGTCTCACTGGGTTCATAAATACCCATGGCACCCAGAGAGCTGGTCCCCACTCTCGCTGGACGGCAGGTGGGCAGGCAACCCTCCTTGCTGCTTATGGAATATAATAGGCATTAACTCCTGTTAGGACAGGCACACTGTTACTAGTTGTTAGCTAGCAAAGACTTAGACACAGTAACGTGGGTGAAGGTGATAACAGCAATGGTACCACAGAGAGACACAGAGGTAAAATGTGGCTTTGAACATCATTGCCACTTATCCACATATTTATCCACTTTTAAAAAGTCAGCACCAGTGATGGGTGAATAATTGCTTATTCATACTTAACACTGCTTTAAATTATATTAAAATATTTCCTCTTTGGGTCCTGTAACTCCTTAGCGGTTAGTAATAAAATGTGTTCTAGGTTATTAAAAAATTGGCTGAACTTTTTCTACTTAGAAAATAGTCACCGAACTTTTGAAGAGAAAATAAAAATAAGTAAATAAATAGGAGGGTAAAGGGGAAGGTTATAATTTTTAAAAAAGTAAGTCTTTAATAGAAGAAAATGCCCATAGATTTACATAGAAATTACTTAGGACTTAACTTTCTCATATTATTTTTCTCATTTGGACAGTTTCCAGTGATTTCAGACACTACAACCATGATTAAAAACTCAGCTGGCTGAAGCCAAAAGTCATATAAAAAGATAAAACCCAAATTTAAATAATCCAAGAGAAAAACAATGGGAAAAAGATGCTAAATTGTAATCTGTGAGTATAATTAAATTCAAATTATTTAATCTAACATATTTACAAATGACACAGAGAGAAAAATGATCAATACTATCTCAAGAATTACATAATGGCTTAAACGTTTGAGAAATTTAATTTTTAAATTTATTTTAAACTATAAAATGTTTAATAGATCTATAGAATCTTTCATTATCAAATAAATGAACATATTTTTCATCTTAAAAATAAAACTGAATTTTAGGATTATGATCAAAGTGTGTGAAGTGTGTGTGTGTGTGTGTGTGTGTGTGTGTACTCAAATCACTAACTTGCAGGTTATATTTACCTGAATAATTTTCCACTAAAGAAATGAATATATGTCAAATAATATTTGTGTAAGCAATACAAAAGATCAATTTAGAAAAGTTTTTTTAACAGTATTATAATGCTCACCATACAGTGTTTTAAGTCTGTAATGTTTTGTAATAATAACAATTTTTTTAAAAGTTATTTTCAGAATTCCACAATGTAAGCTTGGTCTATTCTCATGCTAAGTTCAACCCTGTGATTAATATCTGAAAGTGGTCCCCAAAAAGGGTAAAAATTCATATAACCACATACTAATAAACAATGGAAAACTTCTCTGTTGATTGTTTTAGAGCAATGAATAAAGTTATTTGTGGGGAACGTACACAAATTTTATTTTAAACAGCAACCAAAAAAAAAAAAAAAAACACACACCACCAGTTTTCTCATCAGACCATTCTTAGAAAAGATGATGTGGTATGCTTGCATTGGCTTTGTTGAAGTGAAGCATTCAGGCTGTTTCTGATTTGGTCTCTAAGAGGGCCATTATCAGGACATAATGCTCTGTGAGCAAATGGTAACCTGAGGTGCACATGTACTTGGGGATTTGTTATGCTCCCATGGTTAGTCACTGCTGCTTATAACCCCATGCTTACAACATCTTCCACAGGGTTAAACAATCTCATGTGGAATTTGCAGACCATCTGTATTTCAAAACCTGTTTTGAAAATTACAATTCTATAATAGGAAATTAAATCCGTGACTTTGCAAGTCAAATGGCACAAAGGCAATTTTAACCTGGGCCTTTGCATGAAGAAATACTGTGTCCAGGGGGTCTTCCTCACCCTGTATCTTTAACAGTTCACACTAATTCACACATGCATACTTTCTTCATGTTTTCAGGGAACCTTACCTGATTCTTTGGGGCTACAATGTGCCACACACAAGTAACTCCTGCAGGGTAATCACGGTCTGGCCAGTTGGGGGTTTTAAAAGAGCCGGAAGGTCTTTCAAGGAGTCCTCCACAATACTGATCCCCTGAAGTTATTAAAAATGAAAAAAGAAAATCCAAGTTTATGGCAATGCAGCCATGGGGAAATTAGGAATTTGGAATATTGATACTATAATAAAGACAATGACAGATGCTTTTAAATTTTCTCTTAAAAAAATGGTTAGTTTCCTCTAAACCCACCCCCTCCCTAACACACACACACACACACACACACACACACACACACAATGATCTCTAGGTTACATGGCATATCATATCAGCACAAGAGAGAGAAGGAGTGAAATCAGGGCCATAGCTTCCTTCCTTTTTCCCATTTTTTTGGACGAGACAAAACATTTGGGCATGCACTCGTTCAGAAATCATGCAGGCTCATTAGAACTCTCAAGGCAGGGGTATTATTTACTAATAATATTTTTGTCCATCTCCATGGACAAAATCTGAATTAGCTGTTGTAGACAACTCTTATTCCTAGAAAACTTTTTATACTATACATTTCACAATTTTTAAGAATAATTTTGTTTGTAAAAACAATACATGTTTATAAATTTTCAGCAATACAGAAAAGCATTAAAGAAGGTGGGAGTGATTTCTGGATTGGGCCTGTGTTGGGCGAGCTCCCTCTTGGTCTGAGAAAGTGACTGCTCCAGAGAAGTCTCCCGGACTAACAGGGGGGCCGCTCCATCCCGCGCAGCTAACCATGACCCTGGACTTGCCGCCAGGCATGAGCAGTTCTGCTCTGAATGAACTCAGAACAGAACCAGGAAGGCTCTCTCCCAGGGGCCTCAGGAAGGGGTGCCACCGGGTGTTGCCGGGACCTGCTGGAGGTGCCCTCACACCAGACAGCACAGGCCCTGTGCGTTATGACAGGGACTGTGCTTCGTCAGCCAGTGTCCCTCTGCTGCCCTCTGTCCCCAGACCCATGGTTCCTCCCTCACCTGCACACTGAGATGGTCTTGTGTGGGGATGAGACCATCCCCTTGCCTTTTCCTCTATTCCTCCCACCCCAGACCCATAACCTCATGTAGAGCTCAGACTCAGCAGTGCTGGAGGTTCTCCCTTTACGCACAAGTCTCATTAGTTCACTAGGAGCTTCCAGAAGTTTCACCACAGCTAAACGCAGCAGCACTTCTGATTGTTAGGATATTAAGATGGAGGTTTAGTTTCACACTTGGGCTTCAAGAGAAAATTCTGCAGTGTTAGATTCCTGCTCTGTGCCGATATTAGCCTCACTTCTCTGGGACTGAACTGGGTTTCCCAAATACGCCTAGACTCCTAGTAAAGCTGTTTCTTCACTGGTGGGGGGAAAAAAAATTAAAATTAAATTCGGGGTAAGATTACCTCAAATCCCACTAACCACAATGAACATGTGACAAACATCATTTCAGACCAATCTCTATGCATATGTATTGCGTTGGCCAAAAAGTTCGTTTGGGTTTTTCCTGTAGCATCTTACGGAAAAAACCAAATGAACTTTTTGGTCAACCGAATACAAAAAGGTTCACAGAAATAATTTTAGAAAGACATTTTAATACAAGTTTTACATTTAATTTTACTGGGACTTAACGAACAAAGAAACACTGAAAGGAATTAATATACTTTACTAAAAATATTTCTGTGACACAGAAGGTAATCATTCTTAAAAGAAGTCTCTAAATTTAAGACAGTGTGTTATAAAAATTGAGCCTGGAGTAATTTCTGTAACTTTTTAAAAATATATATTTATTTATTTATTTTTGGCTGTGTTGGGTCCTCGTTGGTGCACAGGGGCTTTCTCTAGTTGTGGCGAACGGGGGCTACTCTTCATTGCGGTGCGCAGGCTTCTCATTGCGCTACTCTTGTTGCGGAGCACAGGCTCTAGGCATGAGGGCTTCAGTAGTTGTGGCACATGGGCTCAGTAGTTGTGGCGCACGGGCTCTAGAGCTCAGGCTCAGTAGTTGTGGTGCACGGGCTTAGTTGCTCTGCGGCATGTGGGATCTTCCCGGACCAGGGCTCGAACCCGTGTCCCCTGCATTGGCAGGCGGATTCTTAACCACTGCACCACCAGGGAAGTCCATCTGTAACTTTTAATTCATGGAAAATTTCAAGCATATACAAAGTAAACAGAACAATGTAATGAATCTCTATGTATGCATCATCCAATTTCAACAATTATCATCATTTTACTATTCTATCAACATCACTACCCAATGCTCACCACCTGCATTATTATTATTATTATTATTATCATTTTACAGGTTTGGGGGAGGTAAATTCAATACTCTGAAATGCACAAGTCTTAGCTGTAAAAATTTGAAAAATGAATCTGCCCGTGTGAGCCACACTCCTATGATTATAATAGAATCATTTCCCACAAAATTCCTGTATCCCTTGTCAGTCAGTCTGCTGGCTCTTCACGCCATTTTTCTAAAAAATTTCACCTTATATTAGTTTTATTCTAGAGCTTCATATACATGGAATTATACGGTGTGTCCTCTTCTGCGTCTGACTTCTCTTGCTTAGTACAATTTCCGAGATACATTCATGTTGCTGTGTGGATTAGTAGTTTGTTCCCTGACGTTGCTAAGTAGTATTCTGGGGTGTGGAAACCAGAGTTTGTTCACGTATTCTCCTGCTGATATTCATTTGGCTTGCTTCCAGTCTGGGCTTCTGCGAATAACGCTGCTATGAACATTTTTGTATAAATCTCTTTGGGGACATGTATTTTCATTTCTCTTGCATAAATATCCAGGAATGCAATTGCTGGGCCAAGAGTAGATGTAGATGTTTAACTTCATAAGAAACTACCAAAATTTTTTCCCCAAGCGGTTGTAGCATTTTTTACATCTCAAGGGATGAGCACTTTGGTTGCATCACATCCTTGCCACCATTTAGTGCGGTCAGTTATTTTAGCCACCCCGGCTGGTACGTAAAACCACAGTGGTATCTCATTGTGGTTTTAATTTGCATTTCCCTGTTAAGTAATGACACTGAACAGTTGTTCATGTACTTATGAGTCATTCATATATCTTCTTCTGGAAAGTATCTGTTCAAGTATTTGCCCATTTTTATATTCATGGGGATCTTTATCTTTGTACTGTTGAGTTCTTTATATATTTTGAATACAAATCCTTTATGAGGTAGTTTGGCAAATATTTGCTCCTGTTCTGTAGGTTGCCTATTCATCTTTGTAACATTGCCTTTTATAAGCATTAGTTTTGATTTTAATGAAGTTTGCATGGTACGTATTTTTCCATCCTTTTATGTTGAACCTATTTTGTCTTTGTATTTCTAGTGCTTTCTTTTAGACAATTATGGTTGGGCTCTGCTTTTGAACCCATTCTAATAATTACTGTCTTCTAATTAGAGTATTTAATCCTCTACCTTTAATGTATTTATTGACATGTTTGGACAGTGTGCCAATTACTATTTTGTTCTATTTGTCACACCTTTCTCTTGTTCCATCTGCTCTTCCTTTCCTGCCTTCTTTGGGCTGTTCAATAATTCTGGTATTCTATTTTAATCTTCTGGCTTTTAGCTAAAATATGTGCATTTTTAATGGGTTCTCCAAGGACTGCAGTTTTAATGGGTTCTCCAAGGACAGCGTATTTAGAGTTAACAGTGTATTTCTTCACGTACTGTATATTTCCATTTGCTCTTCCATCCTTTGTTCAATTGTTGTCATATATATTATGTCATACATTACGCTTGCCACAATAGAGTGGTAAAGTTTTTTGTTTGCTTTGTTTTGAACAGACACATGTAAAGAAATTAGAGAAGAAAATAGAATATAGCCTTCTATATTTACCATTTCCAGTGGCCTTCAATCCTTCCATTACCTTTGAGTTACCCTGTGGGGCCACTTCCCTTCAACTTGAGAAACTTCCTTAAATACTTCTTGTGATGCAGCTGTTTATCTGAAAATGTCTTTATTTCATTTTTTTTACCATTACTATTATTCTATTTTTTTAACATCTTTATTGGAGTATAATTACAATGGTGCATTAGTTTCTGCTGTATAACAAAGTGAATCAGCTATACATATACATACATCCCCATATCTCCTCCCTCTTGCGTCTCCCTCCCTCCCACCCTCCCTATCCCACCCCTCTAGGTGGTCACAGAGCACCGAGCTGATCTGCCTGTGCTATGCAGCTGCTTCCCACTAGCTACCTATTTTACATTTGGTAATGTATACATGTCCATGCCACTCTCTCACTTCGTCCCAGCTCACCCTTCCCCATCCCTGTGTCCTCAAGTCCATTCTCTACATCTGCGTCTTTATTCCTGTCCTGCCCCTAGGTTCTTCAGAACCTTTTTTTTTTTTTTTAGATTCCATATATATGTGTTAGCATACGGTATTTGTTTTCCTCTTTCTGACTTACTTTCATTTTTGAAGACTAGCTGTAGAATGCTGGGTTGATACTTTTATTCCAGCACTTTAATAATGCTGTTCCACTGCCTCCTGGCCTCCATTGTTTCTGATTAAAAGAAAGCCATCCTTCATACCATTGTTCTTCTGTATGTGATTTGGGTTTTATCTAATTGATTTTAAGATTTTCTCTTTATCTTTCGACTTCTGTAATTTAATTATGATGTGCCTAGGTGTGGCTTCATTTTTAATTATCTTATTTGGGATTTGCTGATCTTCTTGGCTCTATAAATTGATGTTCTTCACGAAATTTGGGTGGCCTCAAGCCATCATTTCTTGAGATATTTTTTCTGCATTATTATCACTCTCTTTTTCTTTTGGGACACAAATTACACATGTGTTAGACCGCTTGGCATTGTCTCACTGGTCTCCGAGGCTCTCTTTCTTTCATCTTTTTCCTCCTGGTTCTTCAGCTTGGATCATTTCTATTCAAATCCACTGCCTTTTTCTTCTACCACCTCCAATCTGCTTGTAAGCCCATCAGGTAAATTAAAAAATTACATGTTCGGGGCTTCCCTGGTGGCGCAGTGGTTGAGAATCCGCCTGCCGATGCAGGGGACACGGGTTCGTACCCCAGTCCGGGAAGATCCCACATGCCGCGGAGCGGCTGGGCCCGTGAGCCATGGCCGCTCAGCCTGCGTGTCCGGAGCCTGTGCTCCGCAACGGGAGAGGCCACAACAGTGAGAGGCCCGCGTACCGCAAAAAAAAAAAAAAATTACATGTTCTGTATCTTTCAGCTCTCGTATTACCATTTTCTTTTTTTACATAGTTTCTTTTCTGAGATTCTCAATCTGTTTATTTTTTACACATATATTTCCCTTTAAATCCTTAAACATTTATAATAGCCGCTTTAAAGTGCTTGTCTGCTAACTGTAACTTCTGGGTTATTTTGGGGTCAGTTTTTGTGGACTGCTTTTTTTCTTGAATATGGACACACTTTCCTGGTTTCATCACATGATTGGATACTGGACATTATGAATGATACATTATAAAGTCTCTAGATTCTGTTGTGTTCCTATAAAAAGTGACTTTTGTTCTAGCAGGCATTCAACTTGGCTAGACCCAAGCTCAAAGTCTGTTGCCCTGGTAGTGGGCAGCAGTTGTAATCTCTGTTTTTTTCAACCTCCAGATGATGCTTTTGTACCAGGCCAATTGAGTTCTCCCTCATATATGCAGAGTTTAGCCATTAGCCAAAGATTTAGCTGGATTACACCTAAATTTTTTGTGCCTCAATTCTTCTTTGGGATTTCCTCCCAAAGGTTCTGGCTGCTCTCTCAAACCAGCGAGTTGCACTATAGCCCAAAGCAAGAAAAGATTAGGAGTGCCTGCAGGCGGAAGGCTGTAAGTTTAACAGATGTTGACCACTGTGGTTGTCTTCCAAGGGTAGAGGTTTCTACCCTTGGGAGCGCACATGTACTGACACGGAACGATCCCAACTCGTAGTATGAAGTGTAAAGAAAAAGTTGTGAAACAATATGAATGTGTGATACTACTTATGTATTTTAAAAACTATTGCAAAAGTACATGCATATAAGTAAGTGCATATAGACGGTATGGGAACTACCAGCCACGGCTATTTCTAAGAGGGGACTACGATGGGGTGAAATCTTTCTATAGCTGTATGTGTATATCTGTATATAGGCTTCACATTTTTACTCCATGAATTTCTACATTTGAATTTTTATAAGAATATATATGGCTTTAAAAAAGACTGATTTTTTTTATGGTTTATCTCAGAATATTGAATATAGTTCCCTGTGCTATACAGTAGGACCTTGTTGTTTATCCATTCTATATGTAATAGTTTGCAACTACTAACCCCAAACTCCCAGTCCATCCCTCCCCCACCCTCCCTCCCCCTTGGCAAGACTGATTTTTTTTTTAAGATTTTTTTTTTTGATGTGGACCATTTTTAAAGTCTTTATTAAATTTGTTACCACACTGCATCTGTTTTATGTTTTGGTTTTTTGGCCGCAATGCATGTGGGATCTTAGCTCCCCAACCAGGGATTGAACCTGCACTGCCTGCATTGGAAGGCGAAGTCTTAACCAGGAGACCACCAAGGAAGACCCAAGACTGACTTTTTAATGGTCTCTTGATGGTTTGGTGGTATTTATTAGCTCTCTGTCTGAGAAGAATTGCTCTTAAACTTTAGATTAAATGAGTAAATCCATATAAAGTGCCTAGAACAGTGCCTGACACACAGGAGGCATTCAACAACTGTGAGCCCTTATTATTGCTGTTATGTGGAAACGATACCTCTTTCATTTGGTTCAGCGGCAGAGAACATGGCCATGAAGCCATTCCCAGCTGTGTTGGCATCGGAAATCATCTGCACCATCATCTTGTTGCCACTGGACACAAGAGCTCCGGGCCGGAACGTGCCGCAGAAGCGCCCAATGCGTTGGCCATTGGAGTGGCCGTTGTACACGTCCACAAAGTCATAGCGACACAGGTTGTCACTCTCCAGGTCTATGAATCGGAAATTAAGAACTACTACTTTTCCCTCGGGGACCTGCCAAGAAAAGGGCCAAGTGGAAAACCGTGTCATGAAAACATCTGAAATCTTCACATCTAGCCAATTACTAAAATAAGCAGATAAAAGTTTAATACCCAAAATGGTGCTTTTTCTTCCCTCAACTCTGAACTAGGCCAGAAAAGATTTTCTACCATAATGCATTCCTAGTGAAAGATAAGCATTTGTTCTCTTTTGACAAATTCCACAATTCTCTGGGGTACAGGAGCTTATTCCTAGGGAGTCTGTCTCAACAAAGCTGCAAAATACTGCATCAGTCTTATTAATTGATAAGTCATTGCTGACAAAGAATACCAGTCCTGATTGGACCTTGGCGCACATCTGCATATTTCAAAGCACCATGGCACTCAGAGATAGTGCTTGGCAAAGCAACATTTGAAATGTCATTTTTCACAAATAATACAATAGGACGATCTCAATATACAGAATGTTTCTATGAAGTTCAAACTGAAGGGGTGATTTGGCAATTGTGCAGTTAATTTACAGATAATCCACTTTGGGTCCTGAAGAATGCAGATCAAATATCTACAATGATTATATTAATTGAGTAATTGGTGAATCATCTCTTTTCAAAGTCGCTGAGTTTTTATTTGTTTTCCAGGTGAAAACTTTGTATAACAGGCAGCCTTGAAACACAATACACTGATGAAAAAGATGTGTTTTCACTTTCTCATAAGACTTTCCTCACCATAATCTCCTCCTCCCTCCTTGTTCCCTGAATAGGTAGAGAAAATGGCTACAAAAGCATTTGGCAGGATTGTTACAAAGGCCCCTTTTCTTTCCCAGTTCACACTATTTTAATTTCTTCATCCAAGCTGTTTAAAGTCTTGATCAGCTTTGTTTCATACTCAATAGAATAAGAATTTCATTCCATAAAAGCTTACAGATGACAAAGGTCAGTGATTAAAGAAAAAAAAAACACAAGCAACACTGACTGCTTCATCTTAGACTATCTCAGACTCAAAGATCAACAGATGCTTTCTTATAAATATGGCTTCCCCATGCTGGTAAATGCCATGAATTTTTTTTCCTATAATAAAAAGAAGCGTTTCAGTGTTATTTGCCTTTTTTGCCACATACACATCCAATGTAGAAGCTGTAACAGAGTAGTCACAAGAAGAGGGATATTTTGGCTTTGACATGGTTGCATTCTAATTGCTGGAAGCTTATCTTAAGTGTGAATATCAGAAGCTCTAAAGCCACAGTCTAAGAAGCTGATAGCAAAAAATGCAATTACATTTTTAAGCATGCTCACGGAGATAGCTGTTGTAGAACGCCTTGGTTTTTTGTTCTGCTTTGTTGCATACAATCTCTGTTTATCCCATGATCAGAAAATGATCAAAATGTGATGCCACGGGCTTCCCTGGTGGCGCAGTGGTTGAGAGTCCGCCTGCCGACGCAGGGCACGTGGGTTCGTGCCCCGGTCGTATCCCACATGCCGAGCGGCTGGGCCCGTGAGCCATGGCCGCTGAGCCTGCGCGTCCGGAGCCTGTGCTCCGCAATGGGAAAGGCCACAACAGTGAGAGGCCCGCGTACCGCAAAAAAAAAAAAAAAAAAGTGAGTCCTTTCTACTGTATGACCCAGCAATTCCACTCCTGGGTGTATATCTGAAAAAACTAAACACTAATTCAAAGATACATGCACCCCAATGCTCTTAACAGCATTATCTACAATTGCCAAGATATGGAAGCAACCTAAGTGTCCATCAACAGATGAATGGATAAAGAAGATGTGGTATATATAAATACAATGGAATACTACTCAGCCATAAAAAAGAATGAAATGTTGCTATTTGCAACAACATGGATGGACTTGGAGGGTAATAGCCTAAGTGAAGTAAGTCAGACAGAGAAAGACAGATACTGTATGATATCACTTATATGTGGAATCTAAAAAGTACAACAAAGTAGTGAACAAAATGAAACAGGCTCACAGATATAGAGAGTAAACCACAGTGGGGAGAGGGCAGGGAGGAAGGGCAAGATAGGGGTAGGGGAGTAAGAGGTACAAACTATTATGTGCAAAATAAACAAGCCACAGGATAGAGTGTACAACACAGAGAATGTAGCTAATAATTTATAATAACTACAAATGGAGTGTAACCTTTACAAATTGTGAATCACTATGTTGTACTCCTGTAACTTATATAATCTTGTACATCAACTATACTTCATTAAAAAGGAAAGAAAAAGTGAGTCCTCTCTGCATGGTTGCGTTCTTTTTCTCCCCAACCACGTTCAGCTCCCTGGGTGGAGGTGCAGAGCGGCTGGAGCTGGATTTAAGCAGTGCTGGGTGGGGAGGTTGCGAGGTGGAGGGGTGTTTGCCAAGTGAGGACTATGGTGGGGGAGAGGACGTAGGCAGGAGAATGACCATAACGGTGGACCGTGGAATCCAAGTTGGGTTATAAGCATAGAAATCAGGACTCAGTAGGGTGAGGGCAGTAACAACCTTGATCATGGTAGAGGCAAGGACAATGACAGTGGAAGTGGGTGGCTGAGGAGCGATGGAGGAGACGCAGCTAAGGACCCAAGGGGATCATCCACGTAGATATTGAAATTACTGCGAATGATGACAAGGAAGGTGCTGAAGACAGTGACCATGAGCCAGGGGCTAAAATTTACAAGAAAGGAGGGAGACTGTCCTAGAGTCTTTGGACGACTGCAACAAGGAGGGACATGGGGCATCATAGCCTTGTTTCATTTCATTCATCATAGTTCTGTGACACTGAGAAAACTGGGTGACTGTGGTCAGGCTGTTGAAATGGAATCCAAGCCTTGGATACTCATTCCCAATGGGATAAATCTTTCCTTCTCCAACATTCTTTATTTGGTCTCGATGCAATGAAAAGTTGAAATTTCTCTGAGAATGAGACACAAATATATCAGAAGCAGAAAATGGGTTACATTGTATAACTTTCAACACAAAACCCAACAACCCGGACAAAAACTCTTTGGAAGGAAGGTTTCAGGGGAGATCTGTACCCATTGTGGGTCTATTGGAACCACAGACGAATGCCATCTCACACTGAAGGCCAAAGAGAAATTCTACTGCAAGTGAGATGCACACTGCATCAAACCCTTTCGCTGTAACACAACAGCTGTTCTTCATATTTATATAAGGAACCAAGACTGTCTGATGATCTGTGAGGTGAACTTTGCTAAGAGTTCCTGGATTATGATTCTAAAGGACTTTGGAAAGCATATTCTCTGAAGATGACCTTCCACTTGAAGAATCTATGGTCTGTACCCTTGATTTTTCTTTGTTAGGGATGTAAAAAAATATAGAACGAAACAGAGAGTAATATAATACACACCTGGGTACAACCAGCCAGAACTGATTATTGTTAACATTCTGTCAACACATTTTTTAAAGTCTCCTTTAAAAAGTAAATACATAATTTTAGATAAAATGAGTTTTCCTTTGTCCTCATTCATAGCCTCATTGTCCCTCCTTTCTCAGAAGCAACCGCTGTCACAAATTGAGTGAGTTTTCTTCTGTGCCATGCAAAATACTTTTATATATATGTATCCATGCAAAATATATGTATATATATGTATATATATATTTATATATATATAAATACTTTTATATATATGTATCCATGCAAACTTATGTTTTTGCGTCCGTTTTCCCTGAAAGATGGAGCTTTAGAAGGTAAGGATCCCCCCCCCGCCGCCTTGTTCACTGTTGCATCCCCATCTTCTGGACAGCACATGGCCCCAAGTAGAGGTGCATAATAAAGATTTATTAAATGAATGAATCCACCAAGAGCTAAATGGCCACCGGCTTCTTTGCACAAATCCTGGACGAGGCACCTTCTGGGTGGCTCTGCCTCTTGGGTTTTAATTTCATATCCCACCAAGCAGCAAAACTCCAGAAGGCCCCTCTCCTTTCTACGTCATTCTTTACCAAAAATAGAAGACATATCTTTGGGGAAACATTATATCTCAAATCTCCCTTAAATGCTAACAATGCAGAAACTCAAGTAAGGTACTTTTTGGGGTAGCAAATTAGACAAGGCTACCAAGTTGTTGAGATTCTGTTGACCAAGGGATTCATTATCTGCCTGTAGAAAAATCATTCTTGGCTTGTGATTTTCCCTGTCAGTAGCCGAGTCCTGTGTGGGCCAAAGCCCAGCACTGCAACAGTGACCTCAGCTCACCCCACAGCCCGCGGGGTGTCCTTATGGTCACAGGCAAGTATGCCAAGTCGCTGGATGCCAATGCCAGGGCTGCTGCCAGAGAATGAATGGGGAATTGCATTCTGAGCTGGTCATTTGCATTTTCAGGATACTATGAGCAAAGGCAAGAAAGAGAAGCCACAGCAGTGAGGAGCCTGTGCACCGCAACTAAAAAGTAGCCCCTGCTTGCCACAGCTGCAGAAAGCCTGCATGCAGCAGTGAAGACCCACCGTAGCCAGAAATAAATTAATTAATTAAATTAATGTAAAAATAAATAAATAACCGAGCGGATGACAGAGGACTTAAAATTGTGTTATTGGCTATCAATGTGTATATTCAACTTGAAATTATTAAAGTAAATCTATTTCTATCAGTTGCAAAAAAAAAAAAAATGCACATAGAAGCCAGCTGCTTTTGTGTGGAGGAATAGATTTCGGTAGAAGAGGGAACGCTCCTGTGTGTCTGTATCTTTTCTTCCCCCAACGCAGCATTTACTAATTTGAGCAAAAAGATCTGTTTCTGCAGCCTGTCTGATTTTTTTAAAAAGTCCTCGTTTTAATGTTCTTAGATTTTCTTCTTCTACAAACAGACCTTTCAGAAAGCATGTTCTAAAATGCAGGCCACATTTTATTTACAGCAAGTTCAAGAGGCACGGCAGCTCTGTGTCAACTCACTTACATCTCCAAATGTAATCCAGAGAAATGTATGTACAAATTACGCACAAATATTTGGCTAGGCTTGAAGAGGGGGATAAATCAGAAGCTTCAAGATCTTATTCATGCGTCTCTTCTATTTATTTATTTTATTTTTCTTGGCAGTGCCATGTTGCTTGGATCTTAGTTCCCCGACTAGGGACTGAACCTGTGGCCCCTGCAATGGAAGTGAGGCATCCTAACCACTGGACCACCAGGGAATTCCCATCATCTGTGTCTATTTAAATACTCCTCTTTTAAAAGATGGAATCTTATAAACATTAGGAAAATAAGACATACATTTTGATTCATGGAAATAACGTGATGTTTTGAAAATATATATATATTTTTTTTGGTTAGGGTTTTTACCAAAAAAAAAACCTGTTACACCCTTATGTCTGGAAGGAGGGTGGAAACCCCCAACTACCTCAAGCCCAGCCCATGAGAACCAGTGGAGATGAGGTTACACTCCTCTGCTGAAAACTGTCCAAAGCTTTCCCAGCATGGCAGGAATAAAATCCTCACTGTACCTATAATCACACACTTAAGTAGTGTATAAAAGGTGCCGGTATTTTTCTAAGCCCTTGACATATATTATTCCACTTAATTACAGCAACCCTATGAAGTTGATATTAGCCCAGTTTTGCAACTTACAGGTAAGGAAACTGAAGCAATGTGAAGTTTAAGGTCCTGTATGATATGGCTCCTGACTATCTCTCCGACCTCATCTTTCCTTGTCACGCAACAATCTGGCTGTTCAAGGAAGTCTCCAAGCTGGTTCTCCACCTCAGGGCCTTTGCACAGTCTGGCCCCTCTGCTCGGCACACTCTCCTCCCTGATATTCCCAAGTCTGCCTCTACCTACCTCATTATTTAACTGTCAGCTCAAGTGTCACCTTTCCAGAGGGGTCTCTCCCGAGCCCTTCAGTTGCTTTAGATCATGTTGACCATATAACCGTGTTATTTCTTTACAGATTATGTATCATCTGTCTCTTCACCAGAATGTACCATCCAGAGACCAGAGGTTGCCCACAGCTAGTTCAATGCTTAGCTATTACAGGAGTTCAAAAGGTAGTTATTGAACAAATGACTGGAATCCTTATAATCTTAATTTTAAAAAAACAGTGCAGACCACAACTCCTATTACTAGCACATAAGTTTATGTAACAATGTAAACTAACTAACAGGTATGAGGCAAGCAGTAGTGGCACCCTTCTGAAAAGGAAGAAACAGCTCAGAGTGGTTATGATGACTTACAGCCACCCAGCAAGTCAGCGGCAGAGCCCAGGTGCCCTGACTTCTACCCGACTGTGTTTCCCACGGCCTGACCGTGGCAGAAGCTGAGGAGATGCTCACTGATCTCGATTCCTTTCCCCAGGCACACAGGAAGTTGACATGCTCCAGCCTGCACTGCACTTAGGTTGGGGCCAGGTGCCTGGGTCCTGGTCAGTGGGATGGAGGTGAAGTGAGGGACCCACGTCCAGGCCGAGCCATAAAAGTCCTCTGCGCAATCCTTTCAGAGTTCTCTGTTTGCTCTAAGGAGGGGACTCAAGGGAGGAAACAGGAAGGTTCTAGGAGATGGCACAGGCACACAGGAGCTAATGCTCAAAGGAGAGTTGCCCGGGACAGCCATCCAACTGCACTGGACTGTGACATTAGCAAGAAATTACCCTTCGTTCAGACTCACAAACATAGAGAACAGACTTGTGGTTGCCAAGGGGGAGGTGGGGTAGGGGAACGATGGACTGTATAGCACAGGGAACTATATTCAATAGCCTGTGATAAACCATAATGGAAAAGAATACGAAAGAGAACGTATATATATGTTTAACTGAATCACTTTGCTGTACAGCAGAAATGAACACAACACTGTAAATCAACTACACCTGAATAAAATAAAGAAAAAAAAAAGAAATAAATAACCGTTTGGGGCTTCCCTGGTGACGCAGTGGTTAAGAATCCGCCAGCAAATGCAGAGGACACGGGTTCGAGCCCTGGTCTGGGAAGATCCTACATGCCGCAGAGCAACTAAGCCTGTGTGCCGTAACTACTGAGCCTGCGCTCTAGAGCTCAAGAACTACAACTACTGAGCCCACGTGTCACAACTACTGAAGCCCACGCACCTAGAGCCCGTGCTCCGCAACAAGAGAAGCCACCGCAATGAGAAGCCCGTACACCGCAATGAAGAGTAGCCCCCGCTCGCCGCAACTAGAGAAAGCCCGTCTGCAGCAACGAAGACCCAATGCAGCCAAAAATAAATAAAATGAATAAATTTATAAAAGAAATAACCTTTTGTTGTGTCAGGCCATTGAGATTTGGGGGGTTGTTTGGTACAGCTTTACACTTTGGGTTAATTATCCTGATTGACACATGGATAGTGACACGTGCCAGTTGTCCTGACCCAGCAGCTCGGTGACAGGAAACTGTGGAGATATCTTTGTTGTTTTTTGGTGCCTATAAGTTCCATATGAAGCAGCATTGAAATATGGCCACCAAGAAGCGGACACGGTCTCAGGCTGTGTGAATAGGAGGGGAGGTGACAGACGATTTGAAGCAGTCAGAAAAGAGTGAATTCAGAGGCATCACCGAGGTACGTGCTGTAAATTCACTGGCTCCTGCAAAGTCTAACTGGCTCTTCCGGCACCACCGTCATGACCCCTGACGCCTTTATCTGTGGCTGGGCAGCGAAGGTGAGAAGACAGTCAGCAGCCATGGGTACTGCTCGAGATGGGAAAAGAAGTGGGTCTTCTGATGGAAGACCTGGCTGTGAAATGAACAAGAAGCTGGTCATGCATCCTAAGCCTGAGGGTGAAGATGGAAAAACCAGAGAGGAGAAGGTGGCTCCCGCAGGGCCACTCAAGTCTGCCACGGGAAAATGCAGATGGGAAAAATGTGAAGGCACAACAAGCAGCACCCAGGGCAACAGGAACTCTGAGGAAGGTCCAGCCAGGATGGGGAGACAGGCAGGTGGGCAAAAAGCTACTCGTTTAGGTTTTGCCTGGGGGAGGAGAAAAAGTCAGGTTTAAATGTAGAGCATTCTGTATAGCTGATTCACTTTGTTACAAAGCAGAAACTAACACACCATTGTAAAGCAATTATACTCCAATAAAGATGTTAAAATATATATATATATAAATAACATATATGGAAATTTTTAAAAATGTAGAGTATTCGTTTTTTTTTAAACTCTGAATGAAATAATTTTATTTTTACTTTTTATTGAAGTATAACTGATTTACAATGTTGTGTTAGTTTCAGGTGTACAGCAAAGTGATTCAGTTATACATATACATATATCCATTCTTTTTCAGATTCTTTTCCATTATAAGTTATTACAAAATATTGACTATAGTTCCCTGTGCTATACAGTAGGTTCTTGTTGTTTGCCTATTTTATGTATAGTAGTTGTGTATGTTAATCCCAAACTCCTAATTTATCCCTCTCCCCCTTCCCCTTTGGTAACCATTAGTTTGTTTTCTGTGTCTGTGGATCTACTTCTGTTTTGTTTATAAGTTCATTTGTATCTTTTTTTTTTAAGATTCTACATGTAAGTGATATCATGTGGTATTTGCCTTTCTCTGTCTGACTTACTTCACTTAGGATAATCTCTAGGCCCATCCGTGTTGCTGAAAATGGCTATATATCATCCTTTTTTATGGCCGAGTATTACCCCATTGTATATATGTACCACATCTTCTTTATCCACTCCTCTGTGGACAGACATTTAGGTTGCTTCCATGGCTTGGCTATTGTCAACAGTGCTGCAATGAACATTGGGGTGCATGCATCTTTTCAAATTATGGTTTTCTCCAGATATATGCCCAGGAATGGGATTGCAGGATCATATGGTAGCTCTATTCTCAGTTTTTTAAGGAACCTCCATACTGCTCACATCTTTTCACAGATGTGCCTCTTCTGCTTTTCCTGTGGCTCATGGTATCACTAGGACCCTACTGTAGATGTTAGTGATGACAAATCTTCTGGGCGAGTTATGCACTCGTCATCATTTTTCCTGAGAACTGGAAATTCACTACTTAATTTTTCACTACACGTGAGCTGTCTTTTTAGCTATTTGTTCTTGAAAGGGTTTACTGCAAAATAAAAAGGCATTACCCAACAATAAAATAAAAAAGCACTACCATACAATAAAATATTGATTTATAAAATAAAGAGCTGTAGATTTATACCAAGCCATAAATAACGAAACCACTCTAGCAAGAACACTCAGACTGTTTTACAGCAGGACAGCTCAGCCTCGTTTCCCCAGCATATAGTTCACGTACAATGAACCTATACTTCCCATGTTGTGCATTGAACCAGCCAGCTGGTAGCCTGGTGGCTTTGTGTGTCTCACTGGTCACAGCACTGGTGCCACCTGGCTTCTGGGACCAGAAGCATCAAACACTCATCCCTCTACCACCCAAGAGTGGAAGGAGTGGCTGAACCTAGTGGCTAAAGCCCAAGCTATTTCACGTGATCAGTGGGTGTCTTGAATGCTGTCCTTGAAAGGTCTTAGCTGTGTTGGGAAAAAAGAGACAAGTTTGCACTGGTTGTCTTTCACATTTAACCACATGCTGAAGAGAGAACTCTGCCTACTGCATAAGTGTACGATGCCCTTCTAGACAAGACCACGGCAGAAGATGGAAGCACAAAGGGAAGCTCTACCAAACCCATCTTGCATTATTTTAAAGCAACTCTCAGGAGTAATATTTCTTTTAAAATAATAAAAAATCCATGACAAATGTTAAATCACATGAGATGCCCTGAATGACAGGTACACATCGGAACTGTCCAGGACAAATGAGGAGGCCTGGCTATCCTGGCCGCAGGGCATCTGGGTCCCTCCTCTAAAATTAGAAGCTGCCCCAGTAAAAACCATAGGTTGAGTAAACGAAGAGCTGCTGAATGGATAAAAGAATGAAAGAATAGCTTCCTGTAACCTGCAGAATGAAGTCCAGACTCCTTACAGTAATGCTGTGTGAGGCCCACCCCTCTGACATTCTGGTCTCATCTTTACCCAGCCCTTTGTATCTTGGGCTCGAATCTCCCCATCCTCGAAAACAGTCAGCCCCTTTCCATTCCCACCTCTATGAGATCACATGCATAACCTCTGCCTGGAATCTTCTCTCCCCATCTCAGTCTGTCGACTGACACCCCGATTTCAAAGTCTGGGCCAAATGCACCTTCTCTAGGAACCAACCAGCCTCCCACTGCTTGACCAATGTCCACACTCGGGGGGGTGTCATCTTCCCTCTTTCCGCTCCCAGAGCCCACTGTTCTACCGTTCTCCCCTCTCTTTCGGTAGATCCCTCAGCATCTATGGGGCCCACAGGGGCCCACAGGGTCTGGGGTGTGTGCTCTGTCTCCAGGTGGGCTGTGAAACTTTCAGGGGCAGGACTGCTCCATTCTGATTCATCTGAGTCTGAACCCACAGGCAGCTGGAGTCCAGGCATCAGAAAAATGCAGGGAAGGTGAGGATGGAGTTGGGGAAGAGTTTCCTATCTTCATTTTAGTCTCAGATCTGCGAACAGTTTGGGGACTTTCTATGCCATTTATCATGCCATATGCCATCATCTATGCCATAAATAATAGCAGCTGGCACAGTGACACATATCCAGGTGGGGAAAACATAAACTCCCAGGGTCCCTGTGACACAGAACCTGGCAGTGCCTCCCTGGATCAAGTTAGGGCTCCATTAAGACATGTGAGAGAAGAAGACTGTAAAAACACCACCCATCCCAAGCAGTCTGGTTTGCTATAATCTCTCAATCTGCATATGATTGATTATAACTTCTTTAAAGAAAGGATAGTCATTGCTTTTTCTTAGCTGTGTTTCATGATTAAAAGACTGCAGATAGGTCATAGAATTAAATCTAGCCAATTTCTTCACACCTTCAAAAAATAGAACAAAGTACTTAAGTCATTTTAGGATATAGTTTCAGTTCCCCAGAAGCTGTCAGCATGAGTTAATCCAGAATGGGATAAACATGATTGGTGGAGATGCATAGAGAAAAAGCATCCCTACCCTAAGCCACTGGTCTGTGTCGTCTGACAGCTAGGCTTAAGGGTTACAGACATAGAAGCCAGGGTTGTCTTTTGCTAGCCAGGGGCCTTTGGGTCATACAGAACCCGTGTTTTCTCCTTAATGACACGTGGGTGTAATTTTTTTTGAAAGCTTTTATAGGATAGCACTGATTTCTATGTGATGACTTAAGAAAAAAATCTGAAATGATATTTTCAAGAAAATCCTTTTGTAATCTTTAATATCCTCTGAAAAATCTGTAATGGCCCTGGAACACAAAATTCTACTATTTTACTAGGAATGAAAGAGAAAGCCTTTCCCTTCTGGGATAAGAGAAGTCACAGGAAGGTAATAAACACATTCCAAGCAGAACAGATGCGAATGTGAGCATCCAATGTTCTCTTGAAGGAGTAAGAAACAGGGTTCGTGTGGCCGCATTAGGTTGTTACAAGAAGGAACTCAAATTGTTTTTAAACCTAATTCGTTTATCCAAAAAAATCATAGTTTATAACTTAAAATAGCACTACAAGGCTTTCACGGAAAATAACAGCCCTGCCCCTCTTCCCATCCCTGATTCCTCAGGGAATAACCAATTTAACTCTTTCGACTGTTTTATCTGGCATTTACCTCCTTGCTTCTTAATAAAATGCTGGTGCTTCTATTTCTTTTTTCTTTTTTTTAACATCTTTATTGGGGTATAATTGCTTATTTCTTGATTTATGCTTTTAAATATCTATCTCTTAACTTACTACTATTTTCCCTCTTCCTCCATGAAAATTCTGGTTAAATCAATATTTAGGATTTCCAGTACTACGACCACATAAATATTATTCACTGTTGAACTAAGTTGTTACATTTCTTGCACAATTTTTTTGTTTTTCTTAGGGCTAATTTATTGCCTTGTTCTTTAAGCTTCCTTTGTTTTCCATGTGCTTGTCACTCAAGCCCCTCTCAGTAATCATCAGCCACAGGTGTTTTATCAGTTCCATTTTCCTCTTTGAAATATTGATTCTGGAGCCTTCCACCCTCCAGCCCTCTATCTCTCTGGTCTGGTCTGGTTACTCTCAAGTCCTGCTGCACAGCTGTTAGGCTGGGATTTTGCTTAGCCATTAACTCAGGAAATCCCCACGGGGCTCCTATGTCTTCTTTCTTGCTTGCTTTATTCCTTCATTCTTCTGGAGCTCATCCTCTTGTAGTTTTCTTACAAAGGGTATACAGAGATAAACAGTTTCAGATCTTCCATTTCTAAAAACGTGTTGGGAATTCCCTGGTGGACCAGTGGTTAGGGCTCAGTGCTCTCACTGCCAAGGGCCTGGGTTCGATCCCTGGTCAAGGAACTAAAATTCCACAAGCTGCATGGTGTGGCCAAAAAAACAAAACAAAACAAAACAAAGAAACAAAAAAAATAACGCCTTAATTCTGTGCTCACATTTGTCTGACAGTTTGGCAGGGTATAGCATTATAGCCTAAAAATAATTTTCATTAGAATTTTAAAGGCATTGTTCCACTGACTTCTAGCTTCCAATAAACTAATGTTCCTTTCCCTTTCTACGTGATTTCCACCCCCTCCAGAAGCTTGCAGGATTTTCTCATCTAAGTTTAATAAAGATGTGCCTTGGTGTTTATCTTTTTCATTCATTGTGCTGAGTATTATTTCTTTGATAATTCCCTCCCTTTCGTATTCTCTGTTCTATTTTTCTAGAACTCTCCCTAGTCAGATGGGGCTTCCTGGATCCTCTAATTTTCTTACCTTTTCTCTCTAATATTTTGCTTTCTGAGTGTCTTCTTCAAGTTTATCTTCCAGCCCTCTATCAATTTAAAAATTAATTGAAATTAATTTTTCATTTCTACTGAATTATTAATTTCTGAGAGTGTTTAACTTATTTTTTCTTTTTTTTTTTAAGCATCCTGCTTTTATTTTATGTGAACAATATCCTTTTTGATCTCTCTGAGGAGAACGATATTCATTTTGAAATTTTCTTCTGCTCTCTGCATTGTCTCTGTTTCCTTGGAGTTTTTTGGTTTCTGTCTGTTTGGGCTCCACTCTTTCAGGTAAGAGCCTTTCCTCAAATGTCTAGGAACCCTCGACTGAGGTGAGGCAGATGGGAAGCTCTGTGGCAGGGCTAGTCACCACAGCGTGACTGGGGACAGACTGGCTTTTTCCCGGGGTCTCCCAAAAGTCAGTGTCTGGAGGTCCTTCCCTTGGGGCTGTTCATTTTCGCTGAGATCCTTCAATGTCTTGTCCGAGGGGTAAAGGCTTTGCTGCAGCTTTCATGAGAGAAGCAGAAGGAAAGGGGATTGGGAGGACCTCCCCAACAGCCTGGCCCCTTCTGCTGGACCTGCAGTTCCCAAGTCCAGGACCTCTCTGGTTCCCAGAGAAGAAGCCCTGCCATGATGGAGGGCAACAGGGAAGGGAGGCAGCCGCCCTGCTGCTGGGAGTCGGGGAGGGAACCTGAGAGGTTAACTGCTCTTAAAAGGCTTTCAAACATAACTCCAATTTAACCTCCCCTGCTCCACTGCCTTCCAGGAAACCTGGTGCCTCCAGTTCCGTGGCAGGGATTCCGTGGCACAAATCAGCTTGCTCCTCGGTGGCAGCGCCCCCTCCCCTCTGAAAGTCACGATTTCATTCTCTCTCCTTTGCTAATTCAGTTACCGTTGGCCATCTGCTTTCTTATCCTCCAAAATTTTGTTGGTATCTCTCACGTACTGTTAGTACCATTCCAGTTCCCTTTGTCTTTGTGGGTTTAAATTTTTAAATTTCCTTACTGTAATTTTGGTGGGATCTTGAGAGGGGCCAGATATAAGCACATGTGTTTAATCTACCATGCTTAACCAGAGGTCACTAAGGTGATTTTTATTAAGATGTAATAAGAATGATATGACACTATAGTCTTAGGTTACTTTAAGAGTATGTTAGGTATAACATTATAAAATTATGTACAAGAGTACATTTAAAAAAGAAAAGCCAGATTCTATTAAGCACTTATCAAATACCAAGAATTATGCTAGATGCTACGGAGTAGTGGTCCCCAATCTTTTTGGCACCAGGGACTGGTTTCATGGAAGACAGTTCTTCCACGGACCGGGGAGGGGAGGAGGTGGGGGATGGTTCAGGCGGTGACGCAAGCGATGGGGAGCGGCAGATGGAGCTTCACTCGCTCGCCCGCAGCTCACCTCCTGCTGTGCGGCCCGGGTCCTAACAGGCCGCGGACCGGTACCTGTCCATGGCCCAGGGTTTGGGGACCCCTGCTATGGAAGACTCAAAAGAACTAAAAGACAGCTACGTTACCATTTTTTAATGGCTTTATTCTAATGTATGCCTGTACCATAATTTACAGAAACAATTACATATTTTTCTGCTTTCAGTATGTTTCTAATTTTTCATTACTATAAATAATGCTATTATAATCACAATAATATAAGGCTTCTTGTGCGTAAGGGAATATTTCTGTAGGATGAATTCCTAGAAATGGATTTGCTAAGTCAACGAGTATGGGCATTTTAGATGATTACAGACCAGACCCAGGAAACGCTGAATTACTTCACAGTCCCACGTTTCACGCCCTCAACTACACAGATGCTGTCAAGACATGTCAATCTGGTAGGCAAAAAAATGACATTTTGTTGTTGTTTTAATTTCACAGTGAGCATCTGCAGCGGAAAGCTGGGTTCACTTAAGGTGGTGGGGACGAGAGGGGGGATGGCAGGGAGGAGAAGCTTCCCTAAAGATGACCTCGAGGCTTCAATCCCCGCAGGCACCATCCACATTAGAAGGACCGTGAGAAGGAGAGAAAGGTTTTGTGTTGTTTTGTTTTAGAGGAAAGCAGGGTGGAGGGACAGAGGGTGTAATAAGTTTGCTTTTGGCAAGTTTAAGATATTAGAGGTATATGTTTCAGTATCAAAAGGCAGCTGGAACGATGGCTGGAGGGAGGGGAACGAGTTTACAAGGTGTAGTTCTAGACATAGAGAACAAATGTGTGGATACCAAGGGGGAAAGGGGGTGGGATGAACTGGGAGATTGAGATGACATATACACACGATGGATACTATGTGTAAAATAGATAACTAATGAGAAACTACTGTATAGCACAGGGAACTCTACTCAGTGCTCTGTAGTGACCCACATGGGAAGGAAGTCCAAAAAAGAGCGGTTATATGTATATGTACAGCTGATTCACTTTGCTGTACAGCAGAAACTGACACAGCAGTGTAAAGCAACTATACTCCAATTAAAAAAAAAAAAAGGTATAGTTCTGTCAGGAAAGAGGACGTGGAAAACTTTTACAAGAGAAAACACAATCTGAGGCCAGAGATGACTCTTACTGTAGCCAGATGCCTCCCAAATGCGGAGCCATAAGGAGAGGGTAAGAGAGAAAGAGGGTGTGTGTGGGGCTCAGAGATGCCAGAAGCCACAACCCAAAGGGCACATCCTGGGGACGGCGGTGAGCAGTGTAAACAAAGGCGGCACCTCCATTATTTCCACAACTGTCTTCCCAAGACCAACAACCTAGCTAACTCTGCTTATAAATTCTCCTCCCCTCAGATCCCCACCCCCCAAGGAAACTTTTCAAAAAACGTAAATGAAATTACAAACAAAAGAAAAATGCATAAACTAACGTGCTATTTAAGAAAAACCTCAGGATTCCCAAAGGAGAGTTTAGGCAGCAGGAGAAAAGACGCTGAACCCTTCTGCTCACATGGGGTGACATTTAAATTAAATGTTCTGTGACAACACATTTAGGAAAAATCATAAAAAGAAGACACTCGTGGATGGGAAGAACAACATTGGAGAGAGGCTCAGAACAAACGCACTAGATCAGACTGCTTGTAACTGGCACAGATGGCTTGAAAAGTCACGGCAGGGCAGGGGTCATTACGTTCAAACGTGGCCTGGCATGGTGTTCTCCTCCACCTCCATACTGTCCCCTGTCTGTTCTTGTTTCTTCAACTGCAAACCTTAGGCTTATTCATAAAATGAGAAGACCCAAGTTTCACCAAGCACCCTTTCCTCAAAGCCCCTGGCTGCCCTAGAGTGTGGGCTGATGTTGAGGGGAGGTGTTATCTTGTGGGTTTTCAATTCAAGAAAATGATCTTTTTTTTGGCCGTGTGGCATGCTGGATCTTAGTTCCCTGACCAGGGATCAAACCCGCACCCCCTGCAGTGGAAGCGTGGAGTCCTAG
Organism: Stenella coeruleoalba; assembly: GCF_951394435.1. NCBI lineage: Eukaryota > Metazoa > Chordata > Mammalia > Artiodactyla > Delphinidae > Stenella > Stenella coeruleoalba. The sequence continues at coordinate 24,696,891 of NC_137150.1, read as the reverse complement.
CCACTGGACCGCCAGGGAAGTCCAAGAAAGTGATTCTTAAAACCAAAGTCCTATAATGCCAGACACGGCAGTTCTGCTTGTATCATTCCCCACTTGGCCACAAGTGTCAGGTAGGGTCTTGGTGTTTCCTTAATATCTCAGACCCCATTCAGGCCAAAATGTTCCAATCCTAAAACACTTAAAAAAAAAATTCACTGAGGTAAAAATTACAAACCATACAACTCATTCATCTTAAGTGTACATTTCAATGATTTTTAGTAAATTTTTACAGTTGGGCAGCCGTCATCACAATCCAATTTTTTTATATATAAATCTTATTTTACTTTTTAATTTAATTTCATTTTTAATTTAAAAAATTTTTTTGGCTGTGTCACATGGCTTGTGGGATCTCAGTTCCCAGACCAGGGATTGAACCCGGGCCACGGCAGTGAAAGCGCCAAATCCTAACCACTGGACCACCAGGAAACTCCCTCACAATCCGATTTTTGAACACTTCCATCACTCCTCAAGCCCATTCAGTCATTCCTCTTTCTCATGCCCAGCCTCAGACAACCACTAATCTCTATAGATTAATCTCAGACAACCACTAATCTCTACAGATTTGCTTTTTTCCAGATATTTCGTATCAATGGAATTATATAACTTGTGGTCTTCTGCATCTGGCTTCTCTCACTTAGCATAGCGTCTTTGAAGTTCATCCATGTTGTAGCATAAATTAGTACTTCATTCCTTTTTATGGGTAAGTAATATTCCATTGTATGACATAACACATATTATTTATCCACGCATTGGTTGATGGATATTTGAGATGTACTTACTTTTTCGCTATTGTTAACAATGTTTATAAACATATTTGTGCAAAATTTTATGTGGATGTGTGTTTTCATTTTTCTTGCACCTGAGAGTGCAATTGCTGGATCATATAGTAAATGTCTAACTTTAAAAGAATCTGTTTTCTAAAGTGGCTGCACTATTTTACATTCTTACCATCATTGTACAAAAGTTACAATTTCTCCACATCTTCAACAACACTTATTATTCTGTTTTTTGATGACAGTCATCCTAGTGGAGGTGAAGTGGTATCTCATTGTGGTTTGGGGCTGCATTTCCCTAATGACTAATGATGCTGAACATCTCTTCATGTGCTTATTGGCTATTCATATATCTTCTTTGGTGAAATGTCCATTCAGATCTTTTGCCCATTTTTTTTTGAATTGTCAACCCTAATTTCAAATTACAAATAGAAAGAAAAGCATCAAAACTTAACTTGTAATAAAGATGAGCATCTGAGTCACACCGCAAAATCTGGTTTCGCACATCCATTTCATGCCAAGAGGGAGGGGCAAGGCACCCCTAACAAGTTTGTTTGATGAAGTTACTCTCCACAAAAGAACTGTGAGTTGACAACAGTATCCTTCAAAGAATGCATTGTTAAGAACACTCGTTTCTCACCTTAATTTCTCAAACCGCAACAATTTCTACAAAACATGTTGGGAAAACTGGAAACCCACACAGAAAAATATGAAGCTTGACTCCCACCTCACACCATACACAAATTAATTTGAGATGGATCATAGACATAAGTGCAAAAGCTAAACCTACAAACTTCTAGAAGAAAATACAGAAGAGTATCTTTACAACCCTGGGTAGCAAGAAAGCACTAACTACAAGAGTAAAAACTGATAAATGGACTTCAAAAAATTTTAAATTTCTGGGCATCCAAAGAAACTCATAAAATGAGTAGATAAACCACAGATGGTAAGAAAATATTTGCAATACGTATATCTAACAAATAACTTATATTCAGAATAAACAGAGAACTCCTATAACTTAATGATAAAATACAAATAATCCAATAAGAAACATGGGCACAAGACTTGAACAGGCATTTCATAAAGAAAGACCAATATGCACATGAAAAGCTTTCAACCTCATTAGTCATCAGGGAAATGCAAACTAAAATCACAATGAGACATTACTATACATCCTTCAGAATAACTAAGATTAGAAAGATTGATGATCATCTAAGGTTTATCTATGGTGCGCACCTCAGTGGTGTGTTGGTGCTGCTCCAGAGCTCATCACGTTTTCACTCCAAAAGATCCTGGACTAGAGATTCAATATGGGTTCCAATGCCGTGTGGCTGACAGAGTCTTGGTGCTCCAGCCAGGGGTCAGGCCTGAGCCTCTAAGGTGGGAGAGTCGAGTTCAGGAAATTGGTCCACCAGAGACCTCCTGGCCTCATGTAATATAAAGTGGTGAAAGCCCTGTCAGAGATCTCCATCTCAATGCTAAGACCCAGTTCCACACAACGATGAGCAAGCTACAGTTCTGGACACCCTATGTCAAACAACAAGCAAGACAGGAACACAACCCCACCCATTAGCAGAGAGGCTGCCTAAAATCATAATAAGTTCACAGACACCCCAAAACACACCACCAGACGCAGTCCTGCCACCAGAAAGACAAGACCCAGCCTCATCCATCAGAACACAGGCACGAGTTCCCTCCACCGGGAAGCCTACACAACCTGCTGAGCCAACCTTACCCACTGGAGGCAGACACCAAAAACAACAGGAACTACGAACCTGCACCCTGTGAAAAGGAGACCTCAAACACAGTGAGTTAAGCAAAATGAGAAGACAGAGAAATACACAGCAGAGGAAGGAGCAAGGTAAAAACCCACCAGGCCAAACAAATGAAGCAGAAATAGGCAGTCTACCTGAAAAAGAATTCAGAGTAATGATGGTGAAGATGATCCAAAATCTTGGAAATGGAATGGAAAAAATACAACAAACATTTAACAAGGACGAAGAAGAACTAAAGAGCAAAAAACAATGATGAACAACACAATAAACGAAATTAAAAATTCTCTAGAAGGAATCAATAGCACAATAACTAAGGCAGAAGAACGCATAAGTGACGTGGAAGATAAAATAGAGGAAATAACTACCGCAGAGCAGAATAAAGAATAAAGAATGAAAAGAATTGAGGACAGTCTTAGAGACCTCTGGGACAACATTAAAAGTACCAACATTCGAATTATAGGTGTCCCAGAAGAAGAAGAGAAAAAGAAAGGGGAGAAAATATTTGAAGAGATTATAGTTGAAAACTTCCCTAATATGGGAAAGGAAACAGTCAATCAAGTCCAGGAAGCGCAGAGAGTCCCATACAGGATAAATCCAAGGAGAAACATGCCAAGACACATATTAATCAAACTATCAAAAATTAAATACAAAGAAAAAATAATTAAAAGCAGCAAGGGAAGAGTAACAAATAACACACAAGGGAATCCCCATAAGGTTAACAGCTGATCTTTTAGCAGAAACTCTGCAAGCCAGAAGGGAGTGGCAGTACATATTTAAAGTGATGAAAGAGAAAACCTACAACCAAGATTACTCTACCCAGCAAGGATCTCATTCAGATTTGATGGAGAAATTAAAACCTTTACAGATAAACAAAGGATAAGAGAATTCAGCACCACCAAACCAGCTTTACAACAAATGCTAAAGGAACTTCTCTAGGCAGGAAACACAAGAGAAGGAAAAGACCTACAATAACAAACCTAAAACAATTAAGAAAGTGGTAAAAGGAACACACATATCGATAACTACCTTAAATGTAAATGGATTAAATGTGCCTACCAAAAGAGACACACTGGCTGAATGGATACAAAAGCAAGACCCATATATATGCTGTCTACAAGAGACCCACTTCACACCTAGGGACACATACAGACTGAAAGTGAGGGGATGGAAAAAGATATTCCATGCAAATGGAAATCAAAAGAAAGCTGAAGTAGCAATTCTCATATCAGACAAAATAGACTTTAAAATAAAGACTATTACAAGAGACAAAGAAGGACACTACATAATGATCAAAGGATCAATCCAAGAAGAAGATGTAACAATTGTAAATATATATGCACTCAATATAGGAGCACCTCAATACTTAAGGCAAATGCTAAGAGCCATAAAAGGGGAAATAGACAGTAACAAAATCATAGTAGGGGACTTTAATGCCTCACTTTCACCAATGGACAGATCATCCAAAATGAAAATAAATAAGGAAAGAGACGCTTTAAATCACACATTAAACAAGATGGCCTTAATTGATATTTATAGGACATTCCATCCGAAAGCAAAAGAATACACTTTCTTCTCCAATGCTCATGGAACATTCTGCAGGATAGATCATATCTTGGGTCACAAATCAAGCCTTGGTAAATTTAAGAAAATTGAACTTGTATCAAGTATCTTTTCTGACCACAATGCTATGAGACTAGATATCAATTACAGGAGAAAATATGTAAAAATTACGAACACATGGAGGCTAAACAATACCCTACTAAATAACCAAGAGATCACTGAAGAAATCAAAGAGGAAACAAAAAAATACGTAGAAACAAATGACAATGAAAACAGGACGACCCAAAACCTATGGGATGCAGCAAAAGCAGTGCTAAGGGGGAAGTCTATAGCAATACAATCCTACCTCAAGAAACATCTCAAATAAACAACCTAACCTTACACCTAAAGCAATTAGAGAAAGAAGAAGAAAAAAAACCCAAGGTTAGCAGAAGGAAAGAAATCATAAAGATCAGATCAGAAATAAATGAAAAAGAAATGAAGGAAATGATAGCTAAGATCAATAAAACTAAAAGCTGGTTCTTTGAGAAGATAAACAAAATTGATAAACCACTAGCCAGACTCATCAAGAAAAAAAGGGAGAAGACTCAAATCAATAGAATTAGAAATGAAAAAGGAGAAGTAACAACTGACACTGTAGAAATACAAAGTATCATGAGAGATTACTACAAACAACTATTTGCCAGTAAAATTGACAACCTGGAAGAAATGGACAAATTCTTAGAAAACCACAACCTCCCAAGACTGAACCAGGAAGAAATAGAAAACATAAACAGACCAATCTCAAGCACTGAAATTGAAAATGTGATTAAAAATCTTCCAACAAACAAAAGCCCAGGACCAGATGGATTCACAGGCGAATTCTATCCAACATTTAGAGAAGAGCTAACACCTATCCTTCTCAAACTCTTCCAAAATATAGCAGAGGGAGGAACACTCCCAAACTCATTCTACGAGGCTACCATCACCCTGATACCCAAACCACACAAAGATACTACAAAAAAAGAAAATTACACAGCAATATCACTGATGAATATAGATGCAAAAATCCTCAACAAAATACTAGCAAACAGAATCCAACAACACATTAAAAGGATCATAAACCATGATCAAGTGGGGTTTATCCCAGGGTTGCAAGGATTCTTCAGTATACGCAAATCAATCAATGTGATACACCACATTAACAAATTGAAGAATAAAAACCATATGATCATCGCAATACATGCAGAAAAGCTTTTGACAATATTCAACAGCCATTTATGATAAAAACTCTCCCAAAAGTGGGCATAGAGGGAACCTACCTCAACATAATAAAGGCCATATACGACAAACCCACAGCAAACATCATTCTCAATGGTGAAAAACTGAAAGCATTTCCTCTAAGATCAGGAAAAAGACAAGGATGTCCACTCTCACCACTATTATTCAAAATAGTTTTAGAAGTCCTAGCCACAGCAATCAGAGAAGAAAAAGAAATAAAAGGAATACAAATTGGAAAAGAAGAAGTAAAATTGTCACTGTTTGCAGATGACATGATACTATACAGAGAGAATCCTAAAGATGCCACCAGAAAACTACTAGAGCTAATCAATGAATCTGGTAAAGTTGCAGGATACAAAGTTAATACACAGAAATCTCTTGCATTCCTATACACTAATGATGAAAAATCTGAAAGAGAAATTAAGGAAACTCCCACTTACCATTGCAACAAAAAGAATAAAATACCTAGGAATAAACTTACCTAAGGAGGTTAAAGGCCTGTATGCAGAAAACTATAAGACACTGATGAAAGAAATCAAAGAGGATATACAAAAAGATGCAGAGATATACCATGTTCTTGGATTGGAAGAATCAACATTGTGAAAATGACTCTACTACCCAAAGCAATCTACAGATTCAATGCAATCCCTATCAAACTACCAATGGCATATTTCACAGAACTAGAACAAAAATTTTCACAATTTGTATGGAAACACAAAAGACCCCGAATAGCCAAAGCAATCTTGAGAAAGAAAAACAGAGCTGGAGGAATCAGGCTTCGTGACTTCAGACTATACTACAAAGCTACAGTAATCAAGACAGTATGATACTGGCACAAAAACAGAAATATAGATCAATGGAACAGGATAGAAAGCCCATAGATAAACCCACACACATATGGTCACCTTATTTTTGATAAAGGAGGCAAGAATATACAATGGAGAAAAGACAGTCTCTTCAATTAGTGGTGCTGGGGAAACTGGACAGCTACATGTAAAAGAATGAAATTAGAACACTCCCTAACACCATACACAAAAAGAAACTCAAAATGGATTAAAGACCTAATTGTAAGGCCAGACACTATAAAACTCTTAGAGGAAAACACAGGCAGAACACTCTGTTACATAAATCACAGCAAGATTCTTTTTGACCCACCTCCCAGAGAAATGGAAATGGAAAAAAAATAAACAAATGGGATCTAATGAAACTTAAAAGCTTTTTCACAGCAAAGGAAACTATAAACAAGTCAAAAAGACAACCCTCAGAATGGGAGAAATTATTTTCAAATGAAGCAACTGACAGAGGATTAATCTCCAAAATATATAGCAGCTCATGTAGCTTAATATCAAAAAACAAACAACCCAGTCCAAAAATGGGCAGAAGACCTAAATAGACATTTCTCCAAAGAAGATATACAGATCCAACAAGCACATGAAAGGATGCTCAACATCACTAATGATTAGAATAATGCAAATCAAAACTACAATGAGGTAACACCTCACACCAGTCAGAATGGCCATCATCAAAAAATCTACAAACAATAAATGCTGGAGAGGGTGTGGAGAAAAAGGAACCCTCTTGCACTGTTGGTGGGAATGTTAATTGATAACAGCCACTATGGAGAACAGTATGGAGGTTCCTTAAAAACCTAAAAATAGAACTACCATACGACCCAGCAATCCCACTACTGGGCATATACCCTGAGAAAACCATAATTCAAAAAGAGTTATGTTTCACAATGTTCATTGCAGCTCTATTTATAATAGCCAGGATATAGAAGCAACCTAAGTGTCCACCAACAGATGAATGGATAAAGAAGTTGTGGCATATATATCCAATGGAATATTAGTCATCCATAAAATGAAACGAAATTGAGTTATTTGTAGTGAGGTGGATCGAGCTAGAGACTGTCATACAGAGTGAAGTAAGTCAGAAAGAGAAAAACAAATACTGCATGCCAACACATATATACGGAATCTAAAAAAAAAAAAGGTTCTTATGAACACAGGGGCAGGACAGGAATAAAGATACAGACATAGAGAATGGACTTGAGGATGTGGGGAGGGGGAAGGGTAAGCTGGGACCAAGTGACAGAGTGGTATGGACATATATACACTACCAAATGTAAAACAGATAGCTAGTGCAAAGCAGCTGCATGGCACAGGGAGATCAGCTCAGTGCTTTGTGTCCACCTAGAGGGGTGGGATAGGGAGGGTGGGAGGGAGATGCAAGAGGGAGGAGATATGGGAATATATGTTTATGTATAGCTGATTCACTTTGTTATACAGTAGAAACTAACACACCATTTTAAAGCAATTATACTCCAATAAAGGTGTTTAAAAGAATAATAATAAATAAATAAAATGAAAGATTGATGATGATATCAAATGCTAGAATGTGGAGCACACAGAACTTTCTGCCATTGCTGGTGGGAGTGTAAAAGGGTCACCACTTTGGAAACTGATCTGGCCGTTTCCTATGAAGTTACATGTGTACCTATCCCATGACTCATGAATTCTACTGCTAGGCAGCTACACGAGAGAAAAGAAAACACATATGCATTGAAAAGCCCTTCACAAAAAGTTCACAGCAGCTTTATTCATAATAGCCCAAATGTCCATCAGCAGGAGAATGGGTAAACAAACCGTGGTGTTTGGAATACAATGGAATAATATTTAGCAATAAAAGAAACAAACTACTGACACAACAGTATTGATAAATCCAAAAACATTATGCCAAGTAAACTCAAGAAAAAGAGTGCTTTCCAAATTATTCCATTTTTATGAAGTTCTAGGACAAGAAAAACTAATCTATGGTGCTTGTACCGTGGAGGAATGTTGAATTGTCTGGGAAGGAGTGAGAGCAAAGGTTCTGGATACTGGAAATGGAGGAGGTGTCAGTTACACAGGTGGATGCATTTGTCAAATACATTGAATTATAAATATTAAATTTGTGCCTTTCACTCTATGTAAAGTATACCTAAAAAAAACCCTCCAAAACTAAAATAAGCAGAAATACACAATGTCATGCAGATGGTACGAACATATATCTTTCAATCTACTGAGTTTAGAACAGTGCTTGCTGCTTACTTAAGGCTCAATAAATGTTGGCTAAAATTACAAGTATTATGTATCATAACACAGCCACTAGTTAAGTGCCATCCACAACACTGTGCAAACTTGAAACCTGCTACTGAGGAACTCTGAAATTGATATGAACCTGAACAACAAATTGCTATAAAGTCTAGTCATAGTCCATCGCCCCGTGATCCAGTATAAAAATCTCACAACTTACTACAAGCCATATCTAATTTATGCTGTCCTGTTAATGAAACCCAGTCTCCCTAAAACTGAGTTACCCTGCCAAGTTTACGATTAACCTCTCTATCCAAAACTTTACTTCCGTTCTTGTCCCGCCCCTGTTCCCCTCAGGATTGAAGAGTATCAAAGAAAAGGGGGGAGTGAAACCGAGCAGGACCCCGTGGAGCCCACAGAGGTACAAAAGCCACCCCCCTCCCTGTCCCCTGTTTCTTGTGTGCAGAGAAAGGCTTTAGTCTCTTGGGCCTTCCTTTAGTTCCAAAGCACAGACTCAACCAGTTACTAATTAGAGAAGTGGTGGAATTCAGAAACAAAGGAAAAGCAGTTAAGCAAGAAAAGTAGCGATAGCCTAAACAATAGTTCAGTGATAAAACAGAGTCCTAGTTCCTGCTCAAGGGATAGACATAACATGGTGATGCATATCTTCCAGTTGTTCTGCAGAAACTAAGACCCACACTAAAGTGGAAAATAGTGACTACATGCTGACCACAAGCTTGTAGACCCCAGAATGGCTGGAACCACAAGGTTGATGGTTAAGATTCCAAAAACATCACCCTGTTACCACGCCACCAACCAATCAGAAGAAAGTCCATGATCTGCAACCCTCATCCCAAATGTTGCCTTTAAAAACCCTTCCCTGAAAGCCATCAGGGAGTTTGGGTCTTTTGAACATGAGCTGCCCATTTTCCTTGCTTGGTGCCCTGCAAATAAACACTGTACTTTCCTTCACTACAAACCAGTGTCAGCAGATTGGCTTTGCTGCACAGTGGGCAGGCAAGTGGACCCAAGTTCAGTTCAGTAGCATTAATATCAACTGTATTCTTAATCTGAAGTAACAGCCATTTCATAAGTGAGTAAAAACAGAAAATATTAGTGGTTAATTTGACAGTTTCCCAAGGGAGCTAAAGCTGAATTGTTGTAGAGGGTTGTGACTTGTGGTTCTTTGTCTCTGCTCAGAAAAGTAATTGAAACGTGTGAGGAAAGTGCAGCAGAATGTGTTGACGATAACTCATCAGTAAAACACAGGAATGCAATGGCTGTAAACTCTTCCCAAACGAATGCAGGTTCCTTGCAGGCAGGACAAAAAACACAAGGGAACAATGATAATTCTTTTGTTTCTTCTAGGAAGGCTATCCAATTTTTTTCAATAAATTAATCAAATATTTATCAAGGACCTACTACGTGTCAGGTCACCTGCTGGGCTCTAAGGAAAGGACAAACATAACTGTGGCTTCTGCTCTTAAGGAGAGCACTGTCTTGAATAGTGTTTCTCCAACTTTTGGCCTCCAAGGGCCATTTAACAGATACAGGCAATGTACACAGTTTGTCAACTCTAGGCCTGTTTTCAAAAGTCTAAAATTAAATTCATTTACTATCTTGCAATTAATAGTATTTTCACATAAACAAGAGGGATGATTCTAGAGTGTGCCAATACATTTGGTAATAGTACCAGAGGCAGTCAGTTTTATTTTTTATTCTTGTCTCTAAAAGTTAGAAAATCCTAAGCATCATAGGATGTCAAGAATGGCAGCAAGTGTTTGCTGGCTTTGTCAGAAAGTTCTGGAGAGTCAAATCAAATTAGGACCCGGAATAACAGTGATTTCTCATGACACATGGCAGCATTCTGTAAAATGTTAAGACTGATGGATTTATCACACTCAAGGCCTAGAAAGCTGACTGTTTCAATTTGGGCAAGAGCAATGAATGGGTTCCTGATTCTGTCTTGATAATACTTAGCTCTAGAAAGTATTTTTTCACTTTCTGCTGCAGCATTTGGGTGTAGCTTGAAAATATGCCCAATGTTAAGTTATTGCTTTATTTCTCTGAAAGGTGAAGGAAAACATCCGGTGTTGGGAATATGCCAAAGTCTCAGCAACCAAACACTTTGTACCCCAGTTCAAACTCAAAAGATTCCAATTCCTAATTTTCAATGTAAAATAGTGACGTTATGGCTCTGAATAATAGGTTTAGGGTAGGCAAGAAATAGGATTTATTGCTATAATACACCAGGTCATTTGAAGCAGAAGAAATGTCTTTCTAGACATTAACAGTGAAGTGAAGTGATTTTTTTGTTTTTTACTATATACCTTCTTCATTTCAAAAGCTTCATGAGCACCTTTATCTTCAGCCGCCGGCAACACCTAAGCACAGTCCTATACTGCAGCAGCTCCTTGAACCTCACGCTTTAAAGACAGGGCTCACTGCTGCCATTTGATCAAGTTTGTAACATTTTCATTACTTTTTCCGAGGCACTGGATCAAGAATAGGAAGCAATCTGTTACCTGCCGCCTGTTCTCTCTGCTGGTTAAGCGGTATCTGGAAGGACATTTTGCTGTGGGGTCTGATGTACACCCCAGCTTAACATGTCATAACGGAACCCCTGCTCACCCCGGCAAATCCGCTCCACCCCAGCTTCTGTGCCACCTTGATCTCCTCCTTCCGGTTTGCTCAGGCCAAGAATTCTGAAGCCATCCTTGGCTCCTCTGTTTCTCTTCCACCCCACATTTTGTCTGTTTCTCTTCCACCCCACATTTTGTCCATCGACAATTCTTATTGGCTCTACTTTAAAGTATCTCCAGACACTGACCAGCCCTCACCTCCTCCATGGCTGGTCCAAGCCATCATCTCCTCTCACCTCAATTACAGAAAGACCCTCCTACCTAGGCTCCCCTCTTCCACCCCAGCAGCCTATGCTCTATTCTCAACACAGCATCCAGGTGATCCTTTACAAGCACAAGTCACATGATGTCACTCCTGGCCCAGAACCCTGATGTGGTGCTGGATGGTGAGTTTCACGTGTCAACTTGGCTGGGCTGTAGCACCTAATGATTCAATCGACCACTAACCTAGGTGTGGCCATGAAGGTACTTCATAGATGTGTTCACATCTACAATCAGCTCACTAAGAAGGCTGTCTTGATAATGTGGGTAGGCGTCATCCAATCAGCTGAATGGCCTTAAGAGCAAAACCTTTCCCTGAGGAAGAAGGAATTCTGCCTCAAGACTGCAGCATCTCAGCTCCCGACTGACAGAATCCAGCCAAGTGACCTGACCTACAGATTTCCGATTGGCCAGCCTCCATAATTGCATAAGCCAATTCCTTGAAACAAATCTCTATATATGTATGTATGTATGTGTGTGTATATATTTTATATACATATGTGTGTTTATATGTATACATATATGTACATTATATGCACGTGTGTATATGTTTGTATGTATATATGCATGCGTGTATATGTATATCCATGTCTTACTGGTCCTGTTTCTCTGGAGACTGCTGATACAGGCTTCCTGTGCCCAATGTCTTCCATTTGTCCCTCTGGATCCATTCTCCTCCCATCTCCATCCTACTCCCCTTACTGGGTGGTTAACCTGGATCAATGCATCAACCACTGTCTTCGGGTGCTGTGGCCATGGGAAGCCCCAACAGGAAACGGAAAACACGGAAGAGAATTAGGTCAGGATATTAACTTCCCTGGCTCCTTCTCTGTGAGGTCCCCTTGGGTTGACTCCTGGGTTCTAGTAATATCTCTCTCCTCTAGCTTCCCTACCCTTTTTAAACAGCTTCTCTGTAAACAACACCCCATCCTCAACATGCTATTTCAAGCATGCTGTTTTCCATGGAGACCCTGACTGATAGGCTCTCTATCTCACGCACACTGGTCTCCAGGCCTTATAGGATCTACTCCACCCTTCCCTGTCTGACCTCAGCGTCTGCTCCCTTCCCCTTTGTTCACTCCACAGGCTTCTTCGCTGCTCCCAGCACATGCAAGGCATGCAAAGCTCCTTGAGGGCAAGAATCTCTGTCTGCCCGGTTCATCGACATATCCCTGGTGCCCAAACACTGCCTAGAATATGCTAGGTGCTCAGTAAATACTTTTTGCCTAAATCAAATAAAATAATTTCATTGATTCCCATACAACATCCTTTCTTGTTGCATCCCTCATAGGTGCTCCATCTTGTGTCTTCGTCACAGTTCACAGAATAACACTAAGTGGGAAGAAAAATCTCGCCTCTTGTTGCCTGGCTTTGCAACAGAAGCTACCATGTCTGTTTCCCTCATAAAAGCCCCCAAGGATCACTGAATACATATCTTGGGGAAGTGTGAAAATTACTACTCAGCCAGAGGGAAGTGTCCTCATCAACAGGATGACAATTTTACTGTTAATTCATCCTCACAAGATGTGAAAAATTGCCCCCAAATGACTTTTTTTTTTCAAAAGATTTATTGGCTAAATGGAATGAAATACCTAAACTTAAATATAATACTTAAGGTGATATTATTCAATGTTATAAATGCTCATTCAACCAAGCAATTCTACAAATGTGAGAATTATGTTATAATCTAATCTCTTTCATTCAGCCTTCTATCACTTACATTTTTATAAGGATGTGTTGGCTTTAAAAGAATGTAACGTTTTTACCAAAGTGAAGTAGCTAACAGAACACACTCTTGGTGGTGGTGGTGGTGGGATGAACTGGGAGATTGGGATTGACATATATACACTAATATGTATAAAATGGATAACTAGTAAGAACCTGCTGTATAAAAAAAATGTTTTTAATAAAATAAAAATAAAAAAAAAGAAAAGAACACACTTTTAATTCATATTAACTGTTTTGCCTATTTCTCTACTTAACTATTTACAAATTCCAACCCCGAATGGTTTTATACATAAAACTAACAGCTTACAAAGTCAACATTAATATTGCAGCACTGTACTTTTGCGTATATGAGAACGGTAATGCGTATTTATAGTGACACTGTGCAGTGGAACAGAAGGCACAGAAGAAGAACTTCACACAATGATGCATCTAAGAATGTTCACCCATATTGGAAAGTAAATATGCAGAAATCGACATTAAATCCACAGGGTGTGTTGTTCTGTTCATGTCACTGATGTTACGCTGACTGACTGGTGGTCACCCAGTACAACCATAAGGTGACTGGTAATGCACAAACGCAGGGGGAGGTGCAAACAGCACACATATGGCACACAACTAGAAGCAAGGAGGATGCAGGAAGGGAACATCTCTTTTAACGGTAGCATTCTGCAGATTACAAACATTTTCAGAATAAGTCATTTTCAGAATAAGTCTCCTTCCCTAGAGATCTTTGGCAATAAATTGATACTCTTCTGCAGAGATCTATAGCTTCTGTGCTGTTCTGCCTAAAAGGAGGTGTAGTCATTGATCTATTCATTCATTCACTCATTCATTTGAACATTCATTCATTTATACATTCATTCTTTCATCAGCTACTATTGCCTGTGTCAAGCACTATGTTAGCTACTAGGAGAACAGAAAACTAAAATAAGGGTCTTGTCCTCAAGAGCTTTTCAGTTTAGTAGAGGAGACAGATTAGTAAACAGATGATCAGTGATCAGTGTTGCAATAAAGATACTCCCCGGATGCTATGGGAACACAGAGGAAGTAGATTCCAGTCTGCACTGGGGGATAGACAGCCAGGAATGCTTTCTGGTAATTCCTTTCTGACTTAATAATTCTATGATTTATTTCTCTACTAAGAAATATAGTTTCATTATTTTCAGATATATAAATAGCTAAGATTTATAGAGAGTAATAAAACAATATATGCATTGCTCAGATTTATAGGGATAAATATATATAAGACTTATGGAGAATAATAAAGCAAGTTCATTAAAATTATAAATCACAATTAATATAATAATTAAAACAAGTATATTGGGCAATTCCTAGGGTACATGTATGGCTCTTGATAATTGCCTTGCAGTAAAAAAAATTTTTTTTCTACCACATATATGTATCCCCCACACAATAAATGCCTAGTTGTAATCCCTAAAGAACAATGGTGCAAGTTCCTATTAGCTTGATGACTGTGCCAGAATCCCCCCTAAAATTTCAGTTGTTTTGGAGTATCTCCAAGGGATGTCTACACAGGCCCACAAAGCTGTCTGGCTCCCTAGTGATAGCGTTCACATGTCTTTGCTCTCTTACTGCTGGAAAGCAGTTTGGTGGCTCCTCATAAAGCAGAGAATTACCACATGATCCAGCAATTCCACTCCTACGTGTATGCCCAAAGGGATTGAAAGCAGGGACTCAGACAGACACAGGAACACCAGTGTTCACAGCAGCGTTATTCAAAATTGCCCAAAAGTGGAAATAACCCAAGTGTCCATTCACAGATGAATGGATAAATAGAATGTTCCTGGTGATGGAAGTGCCCACCAAGTCCCCTGAATGGGCCGATGAAGAGGAAGCATCTGTTTCAAGGGTGTTATTTTCTGATGCTCCTAAGATTCTGCACGCTCCCAAGTTGCAGAGACTTGTGAGCCAGGATGAGGACAACACCTTCCTCCCAACTCTGCATCACTCCGTGTCACCTGGGACCCAAGACAACATTACGCACAAAAACTGACCCTTCAGCTCTTCCCCTGTCCACATCCCAAGGCACCTTTCAAAAGTAAAAGCCAAACAAACCAAATATAAAGAAGCAAACCAAATCCACTACTCTGTCCACAGGAGTTAACCTTAATTCACGAGCAAGGCCTTTTCACTCGTAATCATCCAGAAGACATTTTGTACTCGTAATGGACAAGAAATGTCAGAAGTTGCTTAATGCCACATACCTAGTCATCTGCATTCAGAGCAGTGATGACCTCACAGTTTCTTCAGGAACCATCAGTGGGGAGATGCTTTGCATCATCCAGGTTTCAGTTCAAACGTCACATCGTCAGCCTCAGTCTCTATTACATCACCTTGTTTTATTGTCTTCATGGTACTTATTCCTACCCTACTATTTGTGATCTGTTTTATTGTCTCTCTTCCCCCCATAGAGAGTAAACACCATCAGTACGAGAACCTTCACTATTTTATCTCCAGAATATAAAACAAGGCCTGACACATATTAAGCATTCAATAAATAGTTCATGGATGAATAATACTTTTTCTTCGAGTACTTACCATGTGCTAAGCACGGTTTTTAATACTGTACATGTAATAACTAATTTAATGTCCAAAATGATCCTATGAGGTAGAGAGTATTATTAGCCATATTTTATAGATGAGGAAACTCATCTCAAGGTCATACAGCTAGTATGTAACTCAAGGTCAAGGTCATACAGCTAGTAAGTAACTGTTTTGGTACTACTGCTGCATAACAAACAATCCCAAAATTTGGTGGCTTAAAACAACAATGTACTCTTATTTCTTATGGTTTTGCGACTTCACTGGTCTCAGCTGGGTGATTCTTGCTTGAATTATCTCATGCAATTACTATCAGTTCTCAGCTAGGGCTTAAGTTGTCTGAAGGCTTAACTGGGGCTGGTCCTCCAAGATGACTTTCTCACTCATATGTCTGGCACCCCAGCTGGGAATACTGGAACAGCTGGGGGCTGTCTGAGCATCTTTCTCTCTCTCTCCATGAAGCCTCTGTACAAGGCTAGCTTGGGCTTCCTCATAGCATGGCAGTCCTTTTATGGCAGCTAGATTCCCCCAGAGTTCATGTTTTAAGAGACTAAGGCAAAAGCTTTAAGATTTCTTATGCCCCAACCCCAGAAGTCATGTAGTATCACTTCTCATCTTATTTTTTCATAGGGCCAGCCAAGATTCAATGTTTGGGGGTACTAGAAAAAGGCGTGAATACCAGGAGGTGAGGTTATTTAGGGGTCATCTTTGGGGATTCACCACCATAATAGGAGAGCTGGTATTTGAACCCAGGCAGTCTGGCTCCAGAAACTGCACTCTTAACTATCAATAATATATCATGGGGTATCTCTATTAGGAATTAATGAATAAATTCATTACTTAATCTGTATAACTAGTGGGGACTATTCTGATGATTTGAGCCTCCAAAAGCAAATTAAAATCCCCATCTCCAAAGACAGAAAATTATTTGCAATTCTTAACTGACAATCCTTTCTCTGCCCCTAAACACCCTAGTCTTAAAAGTTAAGGGGCATTCTCAGTTGGTGCTGGGTGAGAGGTGGTTAGCTTGAGGAGAATCAGGGAAGATTTGGAAGCACTTCTGTGGACAAAGTCTTATGAAAGACCATATTTTAAGTGAAGAAAGGACATAGTGAGTAGGAATGGGTATTTCCAATACCCATGGGAGCTAGCCATGCCCCAAAGGGATTACCATCCAGCTTGAAATGCGTTGGCTTGCAGACAAGTTCTACACAAACACCACCCTTTCATGGCTTATTGCAGTCCTGGAAGAGAGGTTGAAAAAAAAAATTTATTGACTACTTTCTTGCATCAAGCGCCGTGCCAAGGGCCTCTCATCTACCACCTCCTTCAATCCTCACGCTACCTTTACAACGCAGGTCTGGCCATGATAACCAACTTTGGAAAGTTCTAGAAAGTGCATCACATTCCTAGTAAATAGCTGAAAAATATTTCAGTATGACTCGCCAATGCCCTTTCTACTAGTCACTGAGTGATGCCATACTTACAACACTCCACCGTGAACCTTGTTACCCTGTGCTACTGTGATCTTTTCCGGGACATCTCCCAGCCTAGTGAAAGCCTCCTTGCCACACCAAGCCCTATTCTGGGACATGGTTTTCCAAACATTACAGTCTCCCTACCCAACCCAGCATCTGATCTCTGAAAGGTACTTTAAAAATAGTTGTAATGAATTATGATTTCTTCCCAGAAGGTCAATCATAGCCCAGGGCTTTTAGAAAGTCTATATCAGACCTCTATCAGACCCTTACTGAGACAGGCTGGGACCAGGGACCCTCTGCTGCAGTGCTTGCACCTGGAAAAATGTCTCCTCAATCAACAAAATATAAAGAAACTATAAGGGACTAAAAATAACTGTGTGCATGCCCAGTTGGGGCAAATTATGGACAACAAGATACAAAGAGATCAAAAATCCAACTGCCACTTCTGAAGAGCCCGGAGCAAAAACAGGGATAATGTGCACGTCACCTGCACTCAACTCCACCAAAAGGGTGGGCAAGCCACCTAAGCCACACCTCCAGCCCGACCCCTGGACACACCCTTATCCTCACCCCATATAAGGAACCAGCTTGCTGCCCCTCCCCAGAAATGAGCAAGGGAACCCGTTCCTTGTTTTCGCTCCCCCCCTGCTGCAGCAGGGGCCCCGATAAAGCACGACCTGAATTTCTTGTCTGGCCTCTTATCAATTTCTATCGATTAAGGAAGGTCAAGAACCCTAGTCCGTAACACTATCAATTCACTTCTAGGAGCGGTAAGCAGCAATCCAATCTCCACCGGCTTCCCTGTGCTTCTTACCAGCTTGGTCCACAGAACAGCCCATCTGTGACGAAAAGGTCTCTCCCTCCCTCTGTACTTTGGGAAACACTATTTTATTATATTTCATGTCCAGGAGTGTCTTGGGGCTGAGGTGGTGAAAGAGAGGTGATATTTAGTGGCAGGGCTTGTGCAGCTTTAATTGCAACTCCCCACGTCTCTGTGGTGGTTCCATTTATTTTTAGATATTTATATTGGTTTTACAGAGACTTGCCACCTTGACTCTTATATCTGAAGAAAACACTTCTATTCTCCCAAGTCCCTAGAGTAAGAAATTCAAGAGTACCCCCAAAGCGCCACTGCCACTGTCAATAAGGCTGCTAAGTTATAATGTGCAGGGGTGTTTTAGTGATTACGTTTTTCATAGGCTCAAGGAATAATGATCCATGCAGATAAAACTTGACTGTGCAGCAGCTAACCACCGGAACACTTTCCAAACTCTAAAAGCAGGACAATGTGAAAAAAAAAAAAAAGAGAGAGAGAAAGCCTTAGAATTAGGAGCCCTGTAAATGCTTCTCTGGTCTCCAGCATAGAGCAACCAAGCAATGAAACCACTCTCTTTTTCTTTTTTTTTCCGTCAATACCTGATAGATTGCAAGGAATCTGCAAATTTTATGGAACAATTCAAATTTGCCTATAATTTCATATCATAAATTGAACTCTGGGATAGGAGTGTGAAACTAATTCCATCGGTCTTTTTAATAATACAATCTTTAAAACCATTTCTGGGTGTTTTACCTCTGTTAAATGCTTTCTCATTATACAGCTCTTTAATAGAGGGGTTTTAAATGTGTTATCTTTGTGCTCTATTACTATAGTGATGTTTCAGTAAAAATTACTTTTTGTCATTAATATATTATTAAAGAGGATCTCTTTCAGAAAAAAGAAATACCCAAAGAGGACTTCATTTTCATGGTCTCTCATTTTCTTCTCTACTCATTAAGCCCTTTCTAAGGCATCTGCCTTCAACCAGGCCTAAAAATACAAGCAGTACAAATAAGCACATTAATAAAACATCATGTTTTCAATCAATAAAAACATATTTGATTTCCATGTGAGACAGCAAAGAAAAACAAAACAAAACAAGCAACAGAAGCCCTTAAAAGCAAGCAGGAAACTAAACAAATTTAGAAAAATTGGGCTGAGGCCCCAGTGGGAAATCGTCACCTACTTGCTTATTTATTTAGGATTTATATTCCCCCTGCTTCTCAGAAGGACTGAAGGCAGCATGGAAAATGTTTTAATGCTTCCAGTATTTTATCAATTGAAACCTAACTGGGACAGTTTAAGTGTCATAAGAATCGCAAAGTTTCTGAATTATTCTCTCCTAATTAAAAAACAGACAGCATGTAGCTATCGTGTTCTTTTCCCATTCATAGAGTGCTCAAGTTTGGGTATGCAGACATTCTCTGTTAATTGCACTCATCTTTACTAAGGAATTAGATATGAATGATATTAAGTCAAGCATTGGGTTAAATTACTATTCAGGCAGCTGAAGTAACGAAGCCTAGTCTAACAAATGTATAGGTACATTAAAACAAACCCCATAGTTGACTGGAATTTAAATCTCTATATAATTCTAAATCCTACATGTATTTTAAAGCCAGGAAATATGTGTTTAAGGCCAAAATTCCATTCCGCTATCTGTCCTGCTGTGGTTATACCAGGCAAATAACAGTTACAGTAATTTTAGAACCCCTTGCCATACCCTTAGGTATGATTAAGCGACTTAAATGTTGAGTTCCTGTCTAAATTCACTATTTGTTTTCTCAAATTATATACCTAGCCCCAATCTAAATAGAACATCAGTATATGTTTCAATTTTCATGCAATTCCATGCCCCACCACTGCTGACTTGCTTTTCATGAAGCCATATGAAGGTTAGTGGGAAGATGTAAACCCCAATCACATTTTCAATCTATCATTTCTCTAAAGTAAATGTGAATGCCATTTAAACTTAATCAGGCTTTTGGAGGATGGATTCAGTATGATGACTTTAACACACATAAGTAACAAAATCACCCCTGGTAAGGAATGCCTTTACGCAATTGTTTATTAGGTGTATTTGGAAATACCAAGGCATGTGTTGTAAAACAGCCCTGTGCTGTCAAACAAAGGACATCTAACCATTTCTCAAGTCTTAGAGCAGCACAGATGTAAAGTGGGTCATAACATCTTTTACTCTTCGCATGAGGTAATAATTGTTTTCATTTAAATAATCTAAGAACTTCAATAATTTTTAAAATGTCAATCAGCCTTATTCCACATTATCAATACTTAAAACTACTTACAGTGAGTAGCATAATTATTTACACAACGTAATTGCTACTGATTTTCTTATCTAATTACTCCCTACCAGATTATAAACTCCGTAAGCATAGAAACTATGCCTTGACCTTTTAGCCCTGGGGCCCAGCCCAATGTTCAGTACATAGCGGATGCACAATAAGCATTGAGCGAATGTTTATTTGTTAAATAAGTGCATAATAGTGCATTTGTGTCACCGAGTCAGAAAATGTGCTAGGCTTTTCAAACCATTTGCAGGGATATGAGGCAAGATACAAGTTCTTTAGACCTCACTTTTGCCATTTGTGAAATGGACATACTAACATGTATCCACCGACATCACAGAATTGGATGCAGATGAAGTAACCATTTGTTATTATTTTAGATCTGCGACCTGTATAATAACGAGTATATTTAATTCCAGTTGCATAGAAAAAATAAGGTAGTTAGCAAAATGACAGTACGTGTATTACCTGGGGAATCTGAAGATGTTCTACATATGACAATTTATGCCTTTTTCCTCTGCATGAATTAGCTAAATAAGGAAAACTTTGCCACATACTTTCGGCTTAAATAGGACTGACTCTATTCATTGCTATAATTCTCCTTCCATTTCTGGCATAAGTCTGTGACTTCCTGATCAGCCCACATTATTTACTTCAGAGTTAAAGGAACCACCAAATTTTAAACTGCTCAAATGTTTGCTGGTTTTTTCCCAAGCCAGATTTCTGCTCAGAATAATAACTGAAACCTTCAATAATCTGCTCTCTAATTTCAGTACCTTCAAACTTTTTTTTGGAAATAAAAAAGAGATATAAATCATAAACAAATACCTTGTAATTCTGATAATGTTTTATAACAATAAGACCACATACACGAATAATCTCATTTTTAAAAACTGTTTTGTAAATTATGCCCACCTTTAAATCTAAGAACAAAATCATTTTCACTGACATCTGCATACCAACTGCTGTTTCTGTTAGATAACAACAGCAATTCAGATGCAATATTTAGTTGTTAACTTTGGGAACCAATTTAAAATAACAATTCCTACATACCTATTCAAGGAGAGTTCCCAGAATGTTCTAGGCTTCAAGTTTCCTCTAATTTGCATAGTTGCTATAAACCAAGTTTCAGCTGGTTCCACTTAGTTGGCCATACCATATGCAGCCCAAGTCAAACTCTGAATAGAGTTGCTTTCACAAGGTATTATTTTGCTACTAAAGCCTCTTTTCTTTTTCTTTTTTAAATTGTGTCAAATTATCAATATGAATCTCCAATTCTACTGGGATTATAAAATGAACAAGTTATCGATGAAAAGATCAAGGAACCGAAGGATTGGGTGACATGCCAAGTTTGCAATGAATTTATAAGGAAACCGTTAATAGAATGGTGATCTTTGTGCTGGTGGACCCAAGAAAGCAAGGTGCCTGTTGGGTTTTATTTCCCTTCCCACCCAGAGCCTGGGGAATGCGTCATCCCAGGCAGCCTCCCATGCTCATATCTCCCAGGTATTCATCTGTGTGTCTCCAGCACCTACAGCCGTGCTTCGTGGGCTCTTGGTAAACGTGCCTTGCCAGTGTAGTAGTGAGCCACATCCCACTGGCTGTGCTCTTTGACACTGGTCCACTCTCCCTGACTTGTTTTAGGGATCTCAGAGGTCTCTTACTGTCTCCTGCACAGTCTTGCCCCTTTGGGCACATGTACTCAGCAGGGGGACCACTGTGATAGAGCGGTCCGGGTGGTGGTATGTCAATACTTGGAGTTTCATTTTCTTGTTGCCGGGCTTGGTACAGGCGCAGTTCTCATTGTTCAATCACTTTGGGTGACTTTTGCCTCAACCCAGTCATGTTGTCCTTCCAAGCCTGCTTAGAAGACCAGCCACCATTTTCCAAAAATTATACTTGCCTTAGCTGTCAAATCATACTTAAGTCCTACCCACCCGCCATGTATGCAGACTTGGTATTTTATGCAGATGCCCCTTTGGTTACAGTCCTGAACCTCAACTCTTATGAGAAACTAAGAAACCCTCAACTCCATCATTAGTAACAAAATATTTAAGTTTCTTAATTCTCTGATTTGAACTCTAGCCATACGTTTTTTAGAACACACTCAGCAAAATTAATTAGTAAAACCTAAGCGTAGTTGAGGTCACCAAGAGTTGGTGGCCAGAAAGATATAGTTGAGTCAAGAGGCTTGAGTTCCGGTCACAGCTTTGGCACTACACAGAACAAGCATCAGCTTCCTCGTTTGCAAAGCAGAAGTACAACTAAGCAGCACGGAGCACGTGCCTCCTCAACATATCTTCACATGAGTAAAATTAACCTCGAAATTTTTCTAGAACAGCACTGTCCAAAGGAACTTTTTATGATGATGGAAATATTCATATTATATACTGTCCAATATGGTGGCTGCCATCTACATGTGGCCATTGAGCATCTGAAATATGGCCAGGGTGACTGAGGAACTGGAGTTTTAATTTTTAACTTAATTTTAATTAGTTTAAATTTAAATAGCCAATGTTGATAGTGTATTTAGACAGTGCAGCCGTCCAAGAAATAGCAAGGAAAATTTTAAAGTCCTATAATTTAAGGGCAAATCTAAATTTCCAACCTGCAAGCTGTACTTCCATCTCAGAAAGTCCAATACAAATGGCTAGAAAGTTTGCTTGTGACCACTAGCCTTCACCTTTCTCAAAGTATACAGACGTTAACATTAGGCTTTTCCCACCTCCACGCCCCCACTGATAAGATAGAGTTTGATGAAGAGGATTTGGTGGTGAAAGCCACCTTGCTGGGACACATCTCCAGTCTGGAAGAATGGACTGCAAAGCAGGTGAGTGGTGAGAACCAGGATCTTTCTGGCTACGGGAACTTGAGTTTGGGGGCTACTCTGAGACTCTTCCGTCTTGAGGGGTCTCTATGATGTTGAATAGCCAGTGGGAATTCTACTCTTGGTTTACTGACTGCAGGAGCTGGAAAATGGACTGGATCCACTGGTTTCCAGAAAGCCTTTAATGGACTGCCTTGGATGAGGCCACACCAGAGCACAGCCCTGTCTGGAGCAGATGTCAAGCAAGGGTCCAGAGCCTGGTGTGTTGGGCCTCTTGGCCGGTGCCACTCCACCCTAGCTGCATTCAGAACTACTAAGACAACTGCTTTAGGGAGAAGAGTCCACATTTCTTCATCTCCTTGGTTATCCCTCTTGTCCATTCTACCATCTTCTCTCTCCCGGAGGCCACACAGCTTCCTAATCGGTCTCCCTGTTTCCACTCTTAATGCCCTACAATTCATCTTCCACACAGCAGCCAGAATGATCTTTTAAAATCAGAACATCTCACTCCTTTGCTTAAGATTCTCCAGTGGCTTCCCACTCTTCTTCACCATGGCCTACAGGCCCCTGCTCACCTTTTTTACTTCTCCCATCGTCCCACTAACTCATTCTGTTCCAGCCACAGTGACCTCCTGGCTGTTCCTCAGACAAATCAAGCTTGTCTGTACCTCAGGGCCTTTGCACCCACCGGTCCCTCTGCCTAAAATGCTCTTCCCCAGACTTTCACATGGCTGGATCCTTATCACTCAGGCCTCAGCTCAAATGTCACTTCCTCAGAGTGGCCATTCCCAACCACCTCATCCATAGCTACTTCTATCCCACCACTGTGTTATGTTTGTTGGTTTTTTCTACATAGTTCTTGAGGTATATTTAACATATTATAAAACTCACCCATTTTAACGGCACAATTAAATAACTTTTAGTAACTATACCAGGTTGTACAACCATCACCATAGGTCATTTCCACCTTTGAGATCCCTCATGACCATTAACTGTTAGTCTCCACACCTATCCCCTGCCCCAGGCAACCACTAATCTACTCTCTGTCTCTACAGATTTGCCCTTTGGGAATTGGAATCTGGTTATTATCTAATATTCCACTGCTCTGTTTCATTTTATTTTCAAAAATTTTTTATTGTGGTAAAATATACATAACATAAAATGTACCATTTTCACCATTTTGAAGTGTATGGGTCAGTGGCATTAAGTTGTGCAACGATCACCACCATCCATCTCCAGAACCTTCTCATCTTTCCCAACTGAAACTCTGTATCCATTAAATACTAACTCTCATTCCTCTACTCCCCCAGCCCGTGGAAACTACCATTCTACTTCCTGTGTCTATGATTTTGATTACTGTAGGTGCCTCATGTAAGCAGAATCACACAATATTTGTTCTTTTGTCACTGGCTTATTTCACTTAACATAATGTCTTCAAGGTCCACCCACGTTGTGGCATGTGTCAGAATTTCCTTACTTTTTAAAGCTGAGTAATGTTCTTTTGTATACCATATTGTGTTTGTCCGTTCATCTGTGGATAGATACTTGGGTTGCTTCCACCTTTTGGCTATTGTGAATAATGCTGCCATGAATATGGACGTATAAATATCTGTTCAAATCCCAGCTTTAACTTCTTTGGGGTATATACCCCGAAGTGGGATTTCTGGGTAATATGGTAATTTTAAGTTTAATTCCTTGAGAAAGTATCCTATTGTTTTCCACAGCAGCTGCACCATGTTACACTCCTACCAGCAATGCACAAGGGTTCCAGTGTCTTCACATCTTTGCCAACACTTATTATTTTCTGTTTTTTCAATAGTAGCCATCCTGATAGATATGAAGTGGTATCTATTTTATTTTTATAATTCAGTTATCACTATTTTCTTGTTTACTTGTTTGTTTAAATATTAACTGCCTGTCTCTCCAAACTAAGATGCTAGCTGCATGAGGGCAAGGAGCTTGGCTGCCTTGTTCACCAAAACTCCAGTAGTACCCAAGACCCAACACACATTTGCTGAATGAATGACAGACCTTAGGGCTACCAGCTTCTACAAGCTTTAGTGCTACCACAGTCCTCCTTCTTTTATCAACCCAAGGATATACAGAAGCTAGGGAGCTCCCTTCTTCTACTCTGACACACCAGAGGACCATGAAGAAGAACTGGGAATATTTTTTCCAACGATTCAGTGCTTTTCCTTGTGAAATACAAAGAAATGAAGATATTTTGAAACTGAGATCTTGAGAGCATCCAAGGCCTTTGGGAACATTCTGCTGAGGCTGTAATTATAACCAGG
The DNA here is from genome assembly GCF_951394435.1 of Stenella coeruleoalba. Classification (NCBI taxonomy): domain Eukaryota; kingdom Metazoa; phylum Chordata; class Mammalia; order Artiodactyla; family Delphinidae; genus Stenella; species Stenella coeruleoalba. The sequence continues at coordinate 24,671,492 of NC_137150.1, read as the reverse complement.
AGAATGTACTGGGCTCCTCTGGAAGTTCTTGGTGCTACTCATATGCAAGCATAAAAGAGGCAGTCCCTTGAAACAGAATCAAATGACTAAGAGTGAAAACTATAAAGCTTTTCACTAGAAAAGCAAATTGTGCAGTCCTTTCTTGTGTATTACCTATGTTTTCTAAAAATATATATTTTTCAAAAAGGCTGGCATTTGCTCAACTTTTTTACTCAACTTTTGAGCATTAGTTCAGGCAGCCTGGGCAAACCACAAATAAATATGTCACAGAGACTGCTTGTTGTTTGCTTGTTTTCCCTTCTTTCCACAGTTGATAGAAGACTTTTATTCAAAAGAAGACTCTTGAATTTTAGCGGAGCACATGGATTCCTGACATGAAGACTTCATTTCAGGGCTTCCCTGCAGCTAGGAGTGGCCATGTAACTAATAACTAACCAGTGCAATGTAAACAGCAAGGTGCAAGTAATTCTGCACAATGTCCTTAAAGGGAGGATCTGTGCCCTTCCTCTCTTCCTTTTTGTTGGCTAAACCATGAACCTGATGGCTGGAACTTGAGCACACATCTAAGCAGAGACTGAGTGCCTAATGATTTGAGGCTGCCACACCCATCTTGGATTGCCTACCTCCAGATTCCTTTACATGGGAGAGAACCAAGCTTCTGGTTGAGCGATTGTTACTTTGCATCTCTGTTACTAGGAGCCAACCTAGTCCTAACGCACACAGAATCTCTCCAGTAAGATCACAGGAGAACGCAAGCACAGAAATAAGTGCTTCCTAGATACACATAACAAAGTCTATTGTTCCATCAAAGTCTGAGCTGCTTTAAAGCTGATGCCAAGCCCAGCTTAGCCCATATACTAAGGGGGTGGCAGTGATCTGCCATATTGCCTACCAGTCAGAAGAAAGGATGAGTCAATACTAGCAACAACGGTAACGGTGGTAGCTAACGTTTAGTGAGCACTTCTTGTAACGCAGACACTCAGCCAAAGAGCTTTATACATACCATCTCATGTTATCTCCACAACAGTCCTGAGGTTTAAAGATAAATCCATCACACGGCTTCTGAGTGATGGAATGAGAGCCAGCATGCCTCACCTTGACATTGCACCCATAAGGAGCATCCATTACACTTCCTCTTTCCCACACATAAAAATAAGGTAGTCAGGCCTCTGCGAGGGCACACCCCTCCTTTACCAAGGACAGCTTTCACTGGACACCCTTCCCCACCTCCAGAACTAACATTGCCCCGAAGACCCAAAACACTGGGCTAACCATGGAGTCTACTTGCTAGGCACATGGTGCCTCTCAGTCACTAATTTCCTTGGGTCATTTTTAACTTACAGCCATTTAATCATAACTGAAACACAACTATAATATAAAAACCAAGTTCCATGTTTGTCTCAGAGCCTTATTTCACATTTATGCTAATATCGATATTGCAGAGCTAGTTTTCATGACCGTCCTCTCCTGGCCCCATGTGTTGCAATAACATAATGAAATCTGTACCAATTCATTAGATAGCCGATATTTTACAGGAGAGCATCAATGCATATAGGAACTGACTTTTATTTAAAGAAGGAGATCCCCTCATATCTGCCTGTCAAATGACCTTCTTGGTGGGAAGGCCTCACTGCAAAATAGGCTTTACTTCATAGAAAGTTGGACTTACCCAATGCTTGATCAAGTCAGTTTATATGATTGTTCTAGACCTCAGCTTCCTCATCTATAAAATGGGGATAATCATACTTCCTCACAGTGATTTCAAAGATTCAGTGAGATTATGCTTGTTACCTACTTGGCACAGTGCCTGGCACCCAGTAAGTGCTCAATAAGAGGTACCTACTTTTAAAAATCATTAATTCATGGGCGGTACAATCTGACTGAATGAAGCTTTCAGTGAACTAATGTGTTCAATTTTTTTCAAAATTGAAAAAAATGAAGAAGATAATGGTCACTACTATGCTCACTTGGAAAGATGACTCACTCTAGCTGACTAAATCCAGACTTATTTTTTTAAGGCTGGCTGTCTCTAAATCTGATTTCTTACCTTGACTCAGCATAATCTATGCCATTAGTAACCAACCTGGGCATTTTGTTAGTTTTTGTTTTTAGGCTTTTTCTCCCCTAAGTTATTGTTATTCTCTATTCTTAGATTGCTTTTAGTGGTGGTTTTAAGTCAGAGACATTAAGTGGGATTGTTTTTTTCTTTTTCTTTCCCCTTTTCTTCCCCCTAATGGTTATAAAGTAGTCAGAGGTGAGTACTACCTTTGATCTTCTATCCGCCACTGGGAGACATTTATGAAAGGCATAGGCAACAAATAGCTTCTAGAAGTCTCTATGATGGGCCTTTGCCTGAAGATAGCCTTAATTTTGAATCCATGAAACTCAGCTGAGTCAGACTGGGTTTTCAGACACACATCTGCTTTAAGAATTTATCCCTGCAAGCATTATCTCGAGTCCTTTCTAACTGTTAATGCAGGGCACCACTAGTTCTATTAAAAATCTCCCAAATAGTAGAGATAAATCCAACATTTCACTATTACAGACATTTGCCCCCAACCGAAATTCTGACAGCAGAGGAAAAAAGCAGCAGCTCTTCCACTGTTTCCGGTATTCACTTTTGGAGAATACCCTCTTAAAAAATGCTTACTGTGATTTTCCAGGTACATTTGCTATTTGGAGGGTACACTCCAGGAAAACCTTCGCTGCCAATAAAGCCAGACTCTCCAGTAAGAATGCCGCCACATGTGAAAACAGGTCTGGGAAAATAAAAGAAGAAAAGAAATTTGAAACACTGTCTAACAATTTAATGTCAATTTCAGAAAGATGCAGTCTATTAATATGGATAAAGTGAATACTGACAATTGACTGCCTGCATTTGAAATACTTGTTAGCTCTTAGAATAAATTCTAGCCTTCTAAAACATTCAGTCCAGCTGCCATCTGTCTCCACCATAGTAACAAGATCAATCTATCCATCCATCCGTATGCAGTCAAGTCCTCCACGTTAAGTGGTAAGATCTTACAGGAAAATGGTAAATGGAAATTTTAACTGCGGGGCGGGGCGGGGCGGGGCGGGGGGGGGGAAGAGAGTGAGAGCTAGGCTCCATGAAGTGCATGGTTTTAAAGCTAGACAAGTAATTGGTTAATATGAAAAAGTTTTAATTTCCTGGATTTGGAGAGATGCCTAATTCTCTCTTTGTTTGAAAATCGTTGGCCATTGGCAGAACCTTCCATTGAAAAGGAGAAGGCAAAGTTGGCCCTAGGGCGGGTCTCCCGGCCCAGGTCCTGGAGCCATCTGGCAGCTCAGAGGTTGAAGAGTTAAACTTGCCAAGAGCCGCTCCCCGGGCGCCGGGCAACTCGCGTTTTTCCCTAGGCTTCTGTCTCTGGGCAAAACCTCTCCCGGGAAGAAAACAGGAGTAAAGCAAAGTCCACACATTTGGGTCCCAGTGCTTCCTAGCGCCCGCCTGAACTTTCGGGGAGAGGAGAGGTGGTGGCCGGCCAGTTGCGGGGCCGTGGGGCGGGCGGAGCTGGGGGGCGCCGGAAGGAGCCCCGAGGACGGGCGCCATCCCGGGGTCCTGGTGGCGTGTGGGTCCCCCGGCGCCCCGAAGCGGAGTGGGTAAAGCCAAGCCGTGGGCGAGGGAAAGAGAGGGCGGAAGGGAGGGAGCGCGGGCGGGGGTCGCGTTACCTCTCCGGGGGCTGCGGCCGCGAGTGCTGGGTGGCGGCGGCCAGCAGCAGGCAGAGCGGGGCCCAGGCGCCCGCGCCCCTCATGGCCGGTGGAGACGCTCGGGGCTCGCCCCACCCCGGCGCGCACCCCGGAGCACCGCGCGCTCTGCACCGGCCCGGACTCTCGCCCCGGCGCGCCCCGCACCCCGGCGAGCCCTCTCCCGCTCTCTCGCACGCGCCGCCGCGGGGCAGCCCAGGTAGCCGGGCGTGCACGGCAGGCGGAGCCGGGCGCTTTTCTAGAGGCGATTACGGTGCAGTCTGCCTCGCCGCTTAATTTCCCCTGAGGAGTTGCTCTGGCAGCCACAGGCCACTGCTGAATATCCCGTTTGTTCTCTGGCGGCGAGAGGGGGCGGCTCCCAGGCGGGAGCCGCCTCCTCTCTAGGGGCGGGCGGGGTGGCGGGCGGCTCCTCGCTGGCACCCCGGGACCCGCACACCGCTCACACCCCTCGGGCAGGGGCTGTGGAGAGAAGGATGAAAGGGAATCCCCTGCCGCGTGGTACCCAAATGGGACCTGGCGCCCTGATCCACAGATGATGGGGTGGGAGGGGGGTTGGAGGGGGGTAGCCTTGGTTTGGTTTGCTTTGGGGAGTGTTTTTCTCTAGTTGCTTTCAAATAAAAAGTATTCGCGCTTGCTGATTGCTGGAAAAGAGGATTTCTCCTTACGACATCTAGATCCAAAGAAAGAAAAGAGAAAAGAGAAGAGAGATTCTACTATATTTTAACTCCTCCTCTAATTCTCTTACTTTACACACACAGAATCTCAGTAGATTCTTTTTGCTTTTACTGGTGTGTGAGAACAGGGAGATAGGTTCTGTCCGGGAGGCGGGGGGCGGTTTAGAAGTGAGTTTTCAGCCGTGTGATTAGTGAGTGACTTGTCATTACCGTGACAAATAACGGAGACAAACTCCGGATCTTCAGCTCTCACCACCCCATGTTACGTCTTGAGAATAGCGCTTCTTTGCTGTCGCCTCTCTCTTCTTCAAAGATCTTTTCCAACGATGCCTTTTTCTGTAGTATTGATTAGTTGAGATGTACAGAGAATTTGTTTTTCTAAGAACAATTGCAGTCTTATGGAATCAAGGCTTTCTTTATTACTTTTAATTAATTTTAATTAAAAATAATTTAAAATATTTATTTTGCTAAGTGCTTCCCAATAACCAGGGATTAATAAAAGAAAAACAAGAATGGAATGGAGTCATTGGGATTTTCAATGACCACATCACCACAAGGGGATATAGCTGAATTCCGATGCCTCATTGGTGTTGTTCCTCCTAAAGTATTTTCACCATTCTAAGCAAAAAAATTAAGCCTTAAAATAATCCTTATCAAGACTTCATTTTTTTCTTTTTTTAAATTAATTAATTAATTCTTTTATTCTTGGCTGCATTGGGTCTTCATTGCTGGGCGCATGCAGACTTTCTCTAGTTGCGGCCGGCGGGGGCTACTCTTCGTTGGGGAGCGGGGGCTTCTCATTGCGGTGCCTTCTCTTGTTGTGGAGCACGGGCTCTAGGCACGTGGGCTTCAGTAGTTGTGGCACACAGGCTTAGTTACTCCACGGCATGTGGTATCTTCCTGGGCCAGGGCTCGAACCCGTGTCCCCTGCATTGGCCGGCAGATTCTTAACTGCTGTGCCACCAGAGAAGTCCCAAGACTTCATTTCTAATAATGAGCCTACAGTGTTAAGAACATAAATACTCCAGGCAAGGAAATAAGCGACAGAGAATGGCGGCAGAGAATAATCTTACTTTTTAGAGGAGGGGAATCCAGGAGTCAATAGTAGGAACCAGAATTTCCTTGTGGGGTTTAGATTTTCTTACTATTTTTGAAAATGCGAAGGAAAAAAACACCAAGAATTACAACTTGTTAAAAATTTTCTGAAGGCACCACACCCTGTATGACTTAAAAAAAAAAAAAAGGATTACAGAACTTGGCAAACTACATTATATGCTGAAACCTACACCCTCAACCCAATAAAATTGTTTTAAAAGAGCAAATAGGAAAATAAATGATTGTTTATTTTGCACACATTTCAAGAATATGCTGTCCAACAGCATACGTATTTTAGATGATATTTTATTAAAAAGTCATAGTTTTAAATTATGAAGTGAAAATATTGCTTAATTCACTTTCTGGTAATGATTTGAAGTGATCATAGCCAGAAAATACTTCATTCTTCAAAACTAAGTTTTCAAAATTTAAAATTAAAAAACAAAGTTTGAAATATGACTAAATGGATAGAAAACTATTTGGACATAAATATGCAACAACTCTTTTCTTAATTTACAGACTGATAACTGCGTTTATATCCTCACTAAAAAGTTAGGGTTCCAACACTGATAGTTCTGTTGTTGAGACATGTAGAAAGACACTGATGTTACCACGTGATTTTAAAAATTTCCTAAGACATTATTATTTGCTCTTAGAAACGCATATTTAACTTGGAACTACAGTTCTTTTTTTTTTAACATCTTTATTGGAGTATAATTGCTTTACAATGGTGTGTTAGTTTCTGCTTTACAACAAAGTGAATCAGTTATACGTATACATATGTTCCCATATCTCTTCCCTCTTGCGTCTCCCTCCCTCCCACCCTCCCTATCCCACCCCTCTAGGTGGTCACAAAGCACTGAGCTGATCTCCCTGTGCTATGCGGCTGCTTCCCACTAGCTATCTACCTTACGTTTGGTAGTGTATATATGTTCATGCCACTCTCTCACTTCGTCACAGCTTACCCTTCCCCCTCCCCATATCCTCAAGTCCATGCTCTAGTAGGTCTGTGTCTTTATTCCCATCCTACCCCTAGGCTCTTCGTGACTTTTTTTTTCTTAGATTCCATATATATGTGTTAGCATACGGTATTTGTCTTTCTCTTTCTGACTTACTTCACTGTGTATGACAGACTCCAGGTCCATCCACCTCACTACGAATAACTCAATTTCGTTTCTTTTTCTGGCTGAGTAATATTCCATTGTATATATGTGCCACATCTTCTTTATCCATTCATCTGTTGATGGACACTTAGGTTGCTTCCATGTCCTGGCTATTGTAAATAGAGCTGTATTGAACATTTTGGTACAGTTCTGACCAAAATTATAAAGCTTAAATGTCCTGAGAAGCTTAATGTGTCAGAATTGAGACACACCCAAGTGGACTCTGAAGGTTTGTGTAAGGTCCATTTCTGTGAGACCGATTTCTGGACTTCAGAGATGCAGCGTTGGTATAATGGTGGGGAGCCGCTAAAACTCCAGGCACTAGGAAAGGAGAGAGGTGGAGAGAACCAAACCCCTGCGGGTGCAGAGTGTTTGGTGAAGTGATCCTTGTTGTCCAAAGTATATATTACCCAGTCTCTGCAGTTAACCAAGTTGCACAGAGACTCAAAATCATGGGAATACGAGAATACTCACCAATGAACTGACCACTTATAAAATTAGACCCCGCTCATAGTACTTTGTTGCATAATATTAGCACCTAGCTGGGCCCAGTATGTCAACATCTTTGTTGGTTAGTCACTGGTCAATTCATCAACCTTGTAAACATCTGAAAGTGCAACAGAAATACAATGCACATTTAATCCATGGTGCGGTACTGATCTTGTAAAAGATGCAGAATCTCGTAAGATGGATGCAAGTGATATTGAAAGAAGTGGAGGAATGATGGACTTCTTTGACAAATGAACACCTGGATGAATTACTCCAGTGAACAATTGAAGGAAAAAAACTAAAGGTCGCTGACCAAAAAAGAATGATTTTTAATGCCAAAAATATTAAAGAGATGCCCATGCGAACAATTGATTCCCTATGCTACTTTTTCAAAAGTAACGTTCTACTTTATGATGTTGTGAAAATCAAAGGTGAAGGGAAGAATGCTTATATTTTGCTCGACTGTAATTTCGTAGGGAAAATTGTGCTAAAAATTCCAGATTTGATTCATTCTTTGTTTATTATGAGAATTGGCACATAGCTGCAAATATAGATGAAATTTTGTTAAATACAAAATAAATTTAACTTAAAAAATTTCAGCTTCATTTTTGAAGGTAAAACCCTAAACACTTTTTTAATATCTGCTATGAAACTTTGGAACCTGTTTTAAGTAATTGGCCTTTTCCAGTACAGTAAATCTCAGGTATGGATTCATTCAAAATCTCAGATAATTTTTCCAACTATCTTGAAAAGCACCTGAGCAACAATCCAGGGACTGCATCAGGTTGACAGGGAGAGTCCGGGAGAGGACATAATGGCGGGCTGGGCTCTATCCCTGGATCCCTCCCATTGTTCTTTTAGAGGCATGAGCCATATCTGGAACTCAGGTGTGGTCTGTGCTTCCTTGAACGTGACACTGCTCCAGCTGCACCACATGGGTCTCTAGACTTATAAGTGCTCCAAATGTATAAAAGGAATGAAAAGTATCTGGAAAGCAAATAGTGTGGAAATTCTTTTATGCAGCCCAACTTAGTGACAATACTGTTCGTGACATTTCCATAACATCTGTCATTCTGCAAAACTATCAAACTGGAATATGCCCATATTCTCTTACCTAGGAAAATATAATAGTGTAGAGTTATGATATTAATACTTTACTGATGAAGTGTCTTTTCTGAATTCAGCTTTTCAGATACTATCAACTTTTAGGAACTCTGTAATCTTTGAATTCTTGTGCACAGGTCTATCAGTAGATACTCTTGTGAACAAGGATTTTTAGAATTAGAAGTTAGTTCGAAAAAAAAAAGTTCATTTTTTTTATAACTTTATTTATTTTATTTATTTATTTTTGGCTGAGTTGGGTCTTCGTTGCTGCGCGCGGCCTTTCTCTATTTGCGGCGGGCTGGGGCTACTGTTCGTTGCGGTGCACGGGCTTCTCATTGCAGTGGCTTCTCTTGCTGTGAAGCACGGGCTCTAGGCATGCGGGCTTCAGTAGTTGTGGCACGTGGGCTCAGTAGTTGTGGCTCGCTGGCTCTAGAGTGCAGGCTCAGTAGTTGTGGTGCACGGGCTTAGTTGCCCTGTGGCATTTGGGATCTTCCTGGACCAGGGCTCGAACCCATGTCCCCTGCATTGGCAGGCGGATTCTTAACCACTGTGCCACCAGGGAAGCCCTAGTTCAATTTTTTTGATGTTTGGAAGCATACTATTCCTCCTGAGAATAGAACATTGGGAGGGAATTGTACTGGTTAGGCTTCTTAGCTACAAGCAATTGAGTCCACACTGGCTGATTCAAGCAGTATAAGGGATGTATTTTAAAACACAAGGTAGTTCACATTACCATTAAGAGAACTGGAGAAACTTATTCCAAGGCTATTTTTCCCAGAATAGTGGCCAAAACCTTGCTTCAGAAATGTCCCCGTGAGAAATCTGTTGCCACTACTGCCACCAAGGCTAAGTACTAAACACAGGTACTTCAACTTGCCGACACTGTGACACCTGTGAGCACAGCAGATGCATTTCTGCCCCAAGAAATTCAATCTCTCAATACCAGTACCCCAAAGGCCAGACAGCTCTGCTGCCACCTACAGAATGAAAGCTCATCACTGACCCTCTTTGCTCAGATGGATCTCTTGAATCAGTCTCATGCAAGTGCATATGGTAATGTCTGTGTCACATGCCGGCATCTCAGCTGCAAGAGAGGCTAGGAACACAACTCTTTGTGGGGAATAAGGTCTGCATGCTGTAGAAATTTCCCCAAATATTAAAGAGCTACTCAAAAAATAATGGCAGGCACAAGTATGATTAATGTCCATGACAGGGATATACAAAGTTCAATTAGCCTGTCTCTTTTGAGGAAAACGGCTCCAAGGTAGTCTTTATGTATAAGGGTCCCAAGGCAACGTAATGTGTGTTGAATGAAACCAGCTCCACTCATCTGCCAACGCTGGACAAAAGTCAGCAACCCTTTGCTGGTTTGGGATGAAACTTTGTCCAATGGAAGCACTTTGCGATAAATCATCCTCCTCCTCCTCATCATCATCCCTAACTTTTACTGAGCACTTATTATACACCAGGAACTGTGATATAAATGCTTTACAATAATACTTCATTTAACGCTGCCAAAAACCCTATAAGGTAAGAGTGATAATCACTATTTTACAGGTGAAGATTCTGAGATTTATAGAGGTTAACCGCTAATCCCAAACCTGCCATACGTAAATGAAATGCTGGGATTTGAACCCTGGTTGACTGGAAAACCCAAGCTCTTCATCAATGCTGCACGCCAATCCAGCAGAGCCTCATTTGGGACCCATGAGTTCAGTGTAGATGGAGATGGTGCCTGGAGTGGACGCATTTACGCTGTGTGTGCACCAGGGATCACCGATTCCATTCACTGCTCCTACCGGCCCCCGCCTCCCCTGCCCTGTGGGGCATGTGACCTAGGACTGTCCAATCAGAGAGCTCTCCCAGGACTTCTCTATCGTTGGTATTGAGGAAAAGGTTCTGCTACCCTGTTTCTTCCTCTGGAAGCAGCGTGTAAGCAAACATTACGGGAAAGGAAGAGCGAGCCTGAGGTGAATGATTCAGAACAACTGGACACCCAACTTCCACATGAAGATGGCCCTCCGAGAATTCGAAAAAGATTCTGTTGAGAACACAGGATTCTACCACATAATATGGAGACCTGGCCATGAGAAAAGATGTAAGTACCAGTGTTAACAAAAAAACGAACTTGATCCTAAAATATCCTCAGTGTGTGGACCATTGATGATAATGGGGGCCATGAAGTGAAGAGTATAATTAACACCACCAAATCAAACCGAAACGCCTTGGAATTACTTTATTATGTTGACTTTGGGGGCTAAGTCTTTGTCTATAAGATAGATTAGTATTAACTGTAGGTAAGAAATATCTTAATTTTGTTTGTTAGGTATACTTCCCATAATTAAATAACCTCAATAAATTGATCCAGATATGTTTGCAATTAACCCATCTGGTTCTCTCACCAAGACTCAATATTACTCATAATCACGAGTCATGCCAAGATGGTAGTTGTCTTCAAGGAAGATGGGGTTACTTGGAGGAAAGTGCTGGGACCCCAACGGTGAGAGGAATGCCACCATGACTGCCCACTAACAAGGAACCAGGAGTCTGGAACAAGAAATGCCAGAGCACCAGAGCATATTAGCCCAGATCCCTTTGCCCCAGACGACCCTGCGTTTCCTGTGTCCTCCTCACTGATTCTCAAAGCTCGAGGCAAGCATTTGGTGTCAACACCCAACCCTAACCAACACCAAGGAATGAAAACTGAAGCTCTCTCTTGAGCTGCGTGGGTTTCCATCTTTGGTCACCATCTCTTGTTCTTTTTATTTTTTAAGAAAAAATTTCCCTGAGTAGAAAGGAAATACATGCTCATTATATAAACTCTGGAAAATATTTAAAAAGAGAAAGAAGAAAATCACCATTAACTTTGCCACCAAAGATGACACTAGTGTCCCTTTAGTTTCCCGTCCTTTCTGATGTGCCTCTTCTACTATGAAATTATATCTAGGGATTTAAAGAGTTTGTTTTCATTCCAAGTCCTTCTTCGATTTTGGGAAGGTTACCAATAAAGAAAATCAATGATAATGATCTTATAGTGCCAACATTACTGCAGTGACAGACTGAACATGATTTCCTGAGAGGAATGGTAGTGGATCTTTTTCTATGTTCTCCATTCACAAGTCACTTCCTGCACTCATTGGTCTTCTAAACTACGGTCTGGAGAAACCGATTCTAAACACAGGCAGAACCAACAAATCTACCTCAATTCAATTGCCTTTTATTTTTCCTCAAGGAAAAGATTCACATTCATTGCTCATTAAACATCTGGAATAAAAGAATTTGTATTTCCAATTTGAGTCTGGTTTGTTATGAGTTTCAAGATTGCTAAAGGTTATTGCTTTTGAAAAGGTAAGATAACTACCTAAAAGGCATTATCCAAATAAATATTATATGCGAACAAAGACATTAAAACTATGAGACTGAATCATTACGAGATTCTTCAGAGTTCTGTGAATTTTGCAGTTGGTTTTCTTTTAAGTGTTTCTGTAGAGAATTTGCAATTTAAGAATTAACTAAAATTAAACGAAATTAAAATTTAAGAATTTCTCTAAAAGCTTTATATATAAGAATTTATAAATATAAAAAATTATATGTCAAGGATTTATATATACTGTAGTATATGAATATATGTTTATATATAAATAAACATGAAATTATGGCTATGAACACAGTCCTAAATCCATGATATTAATAAAACTGTTTCAAGTATGTGTCCTGAGTCCTTTGCCCTCAGAGTTCTAAAAACACTTTATTGTCTTGTAAACACTTTTGAATAATCCAAACAAAAACTTCATTTTTCCTAAGAAACAAGTCAAACTCTGCATACACATTTTTCCACTAAGATAATTGCAAAAGAAGATATATGTGGGAAAACATCACTTTCGGTAAATTTAAATAAAGCCAAAATGCTTGAACATCAACATATATTTATTGTGGACATTAAACGGTTATTAATTTTAAAAATTAGCCTGAGACTTGTTTGATGGAATTTAATAGGATTACAGCTCTTGATGGAGTCCAGAGCCTTTTCTCAGGGACACTGCAATTTCCACATCTTAACTGAGCGATGTTTGCCAGACGCTAATGACAGGAGCACTCTGGCCTGCTGTGTAGAACTAATTGCACAAATGGGAAGTTGTAGCAACAGAAGTGCTGTGACTGTGCCTGCAGCTGGCGATCGTCCGTTTTCTCAATTGGTAATGTTTCCATTGGCAGTATCTCGAGGAGATTTTTTTGTTTGTTCCATTTTCCTTTGACCCTTGTGGTATATTCTTGGTATATATTGAGAATTCTGAGCAAGGTAATAGGTATATGAATAGATGTATAATATATCCATTATTTCCTACACATTATTATTCATGCATATATAGATATGGATGCAGGTTGGAATGTGTGTATGCATCTGTGTGTATGTGTATCTTCTCCAGACAGTGCTGAGGAAGTAATAACAAATTTTTACTCTTTGACGTTCCCTTTTCTAAATTCAAAACTGACCATCCTCTCCTGTCTACATGCTTTTCCTTCTAATGCTGCGGGTTTTTTTTTTTTTAACATTCACTAAAGCTTAGTTAGATTTTTAATCTCAGCTCATCCAAAATCTTCCCTTCTTCTCTCCCTCTCTTCCTTTCATAAGTTTTTGAGAGGCTACTTTATGCTTTATGCCAACTGCTTCACTAGGCCCTGCAGATATAGTGTTGAATAGAACGACCCAGTTTGTATCCTCACCGTTGAGAATGTCCTTCAAGTTTAGTTATTAATTAATTAATTAATCTCATTCATTTTGTATTGTGTTGGTTCAGGTCCTCTGAGAGACAGTCACTAGTACAGACTTAGATGTCCACAGATATATTGAGGGAAACACCTGTGGAGGATAAAGGGATAAGGAGGCATGAGTAGGTAGGGAGCCTCAGACTGCAATGCAGGTCTGGCACCTGTGAAAGGAGTTAGGGAAAGAAGTGGGATTGGGTTGGAAGAACTTTAGGTGACAGTGCAGCCCTGAGTAAAAGCTGGGCCAGGGCAACAAGGACCTCTAGCAAGGAGCCTGTTAGAGGAGACCTGTGTTGGCTCTAGTACTTCTGCCATTGGCTGGGAACAGCCTGGGTGGCCTTGGCAGGTATCCTGTAGTAGATCTCTAAAGTACAGGAGCTGGAGGCTGACAACTAATGACAGTCCTTACGCCAGGTTCTCTCCTGAAGGGACATCTATATGGTGTACTCCATGGCTACCACATGGGTGCATTTTAGGGTTTTATATGCAGAGGCAACTTTATTTTCAAGTTCTTGGAAGAGGTGGGAGTGAGAGCAGAAGAAACATTTCACTGCTGCCTCCATGTAAAGATTGTGATATCAAGAATTTAACTTTCTAGCAACAAGGTCCTACTGTATAGCACAGGGACCTATATTCAATATCCTGTGATAAACCACAATGGAAAAGAATATGAAAAAGAATCTATATATGTATAACTGAGTCACTTTACTGTACAGTAGAAATTAACACATTGTAAATCAACTATACTTCAATAAAATTTTTTTAAAAAGAAGAAATAATATGAATTAAAAGTTCAGATTATGAATTGGCAATGATGGTACAAAATTTAAAAGGTGAAATTTAATAAAAATAGTTTTGTGTGAAAAAAAGAAAGAATTTAACTTTGTGACACCCAAACAAGGACATACCTGTGTCCTTCCCAGTTTTAGCAGAGAGGTCATTATATGGTCCAACTCCATTGAAAATACATATAGGGCTATTTTGTAAAGGTGCATTTCTTCAGATGCCTAGGGCTCCAAATCCTGTATTTCACTCTTGTCCCACAACAGACACCTACCAGCAGTAAGGTGCAGAATTAGATACACAGAAGGCATCCTGTAACACCTATCTCTTCTAGATTGCTTGTGTCACCTACAAATCTAGGACATCTTGGATTGCCTTAAAGCCCAAACCACACCATCCCATACCATCACCACCACCAAAACACTTGTAGCTGAGGAAAAGAAAGACCAAACAAGAAAAATCGATGAAAAAAGAAAAGCTACAGGGCTTCCCTGGTGGCGCAGTGGTTGAGAGTCCGCCTGCCGATGCAGGGGACGCGGGTTCGTACCCCGGTCCGGGAAGATCCCACATGCCGCGGAGCGGCTGAGCCCGTGAGCCATGGCCGCTGAGTCTGCGCGTCCGGAGCCTGTACTCCGCAACGGGAGAGGCCACAGCAGTGAGAGGCCCGCGTACCGCAAAAAAAAAAAAAAAAAAAAAAAAAAAGAAAGAAAGAAAGAAAAGCTACAAAACGACATGATTATATCCAGAATAATTATACCCAACTACACTTCAGTTGAACCCTCCTCCAGCTTGCCCTCTCATCAGATAGCTCTAGTGGGTCTGAAAACTTAGGCAGCCCAAAGGATTTTAACCAACAACATACCAGGCCAACAACTCTCCGCCTTCAAAAAGATTAGCACCAAGGAAAATTGGAAATACCCAAATCAGCAGTCATCTGGACTCTTCAGGGCAAAAACAAACAGCCGAATAGTAAGTGTCCAGATGGGTAGTATTTCAGATGAATATCTGGTGGTTGGACTTTTTTTTTTTTTTTTATCTCTGCAAAAAGCACTAGAGAAACAGGAGAGACTTGTTTCTTGGCTTCCAGAAAAGGAAATATGAGAACATTAGACACAATGAGAAGGTGATTGGGAGATCGTCTCTAATTATTGCTGCTCCTCGACATTTTTGTGGTTGGATCTCCACTTATCCAAGATACTAGCTCCTTACATTAGCTAAGTTTGAAACATAACTATGATGTCTTTAATGTTATTCTAAGAAACAGTAAATGAAAACACGGTATAATTTAGCTAAGTATCTAGATCTGTGCTGTTCAGTAAGACAGTCGCTAGCCACATATGGCTATTTAAGTTTATTTATTTATTTTACTAGTGTCAACTAGTAAAAGTCTTGCCTATCAAATAAAATCTTGCCTATCAAATCAGACACTAACTTTGAATAGAGTAATCTTTACATGAGTAAAAACATTCTTTCACTTTAGTTTTTTTAAAACTAAAAAAAAAAAAGTAGAAAACTGACATGGCACTACCTGTGGCCTGGCCTTGGTAGGTCCTGGCGGGCAGCCAGGGCTCCCCTGAGACTCCAGGGGCCTCTCCAGACTGCGGCTGCTCTCTGGCTCCCCCCAGGGGCTGGGGGTCTCTGGTGGGAAGGAAATAAAAACCTTTCCCAAAGTGTGGGCTCCAGAGAAGACAATGCTTACAAAAGAGATGACCAGAAATTGGTCCTTTTGGAGACTGTGACTTGGTGCTAGTCACCTGGGACTCTGTGGTGTTGAATTGCTTGGTTCCAGGTTCCTGGTCAGAATGACATGGAGCCGTGGAGGTCGGCAGGACTAGAGCTGAAACGGACGCTCGTGGTCAGCTCCCCATTCCTGTGATCATAGTGCCTGGATTGTCCTTCCCCACTCTTTTTTTCTTTCTTTTTATTTTTTTTTGCGGTACGCGGGCTTCTCACTGTTGTGGCCTCTCCCGTTGCGGAACACAGCCTCCGGACACGCAGGCTCAGCGGCCATGGCTCACGGGCCCAGCTGCTCCGCGGCATGTGCGATCCTCCCGGACCAGGACACGAACCCGTGTCCCCTGCATCTGCAGACGGACTCTCAACCACTGCGCCACCAGGGAAGCCCCTTCCCCACTCTTAGTCCAAGTTGTCCTGATGAGGACGGCTCCACCCTGACTCTCTGGGGAAAGCAGTGACTCAGACCGCAGTAAATCAGAGCTTCACACTCCCCTGGCCGCAGCGCTCACTTCAGGGATGGGCCTAGGATTGCTTCCTCCCCAGAGCCCATGGGTTGCCATGAAACATTTTTGGAGAAGGAGACATTTCTGAGAAGCGTGAGATGTGCAGTCTTTTTGCTTTGAAGCTGAAACCTGAGAGGATGTAGGGTCGGATCTGCTGTCACCATCTTGATACTTCCGGAGCCATCTCAGAGCAAATCAGATGAGATACAGATAGAGAACAAGTCCTGGAGACAGTGGTTGGGCCCGGAATCCGGCCATGCCTGATGAGTCCATCCTTGGCCTTTTTGTTTGCTCACTCAGTTCCCTAGTAAATTCCCTCCTTCTTTAAACCAGATGGGCTCAGGTTTTCTGTCTCATGCAACTGGAATGGCAAACTCCTGCTGCTTCCCCTGCCAGGAATACCTCCACCCACCCCCATCGACTGGCAACTATCTCCTTCTCTTTCAAGACTCAGTTTATGCACCAATCATCTGTGAGCCTCTTCTGGCTCTCCTGCCTCAGGGGGAACTGACCCTTCCTTTATTTTCCTCCACTGTACACTGTACACATTTGTATCATCGCACCTAAATTGCCTTAGAACACTTATTCTTATCATTGTGGCTCTCTCTCGATGAGGCTGTAAAGCTGTCGAGGGCAGGAACTGTCTATTTGTGGGCTTTGTATCCTCAGAGTCTAGCCCAGTCTTGGACACATAGTAGGTACATAACTAGCATTTGTTACGTGAATGAATGAATGAGTGAATAGCGCAAGAGTCTGTACCCAAGTTTTCCTATAAGTGATATTCACGTCTCAGCAGGTGGACAGAGTAAGGCCATGGAGAATTTGGGATACACAATGGAAGGAACCAATCTGTCCATTGGTCAGTCATTCAGTCAGTCTGTCTATCTATCTGAATCTCCTTAGGCATCACTCACAACTGGGGTTCCCAGGCTGCGGCAGTGACTCATGCTTGGGAATAGGAAATTCAGGGCTGTTTAAATGTCACCTATGCCCAGCACTGATTTTTGTGACAATCCTTGCCCAACTCTGCTCTCTCTCTCTCAGGTGGGCCTCTTGGTGAGCAGCTCTGGAGAACCAAGGGCACAAAAGCTGAGGGAATGAGGTGGAAGGTGATAGAACAGTTTTGAAGCATTTAATAAGTTCCTATTGCTCCATTGAATTCGTTTACTATAGGAACTTCTTTTGTCCCCATTAATATGAGAAGCCACTTGGAGGTGCAAATATGGCCAATGGCAAAATTTAAAAATGACATTAGTGAATGTAAACAGAAAATGTTTGAAGCATCATTTAAAGCACCAAACGTATCCTCAAGACATTACTATCAGTAAGTAGGTCCGATCACCACTCGTTTGGTGTACTGATCTTGTTGACATTTCCTGTTTCCCAAATCAGAAGGTCACCAACCCCAAGCTCTGTAATCTACTAGCTAGAAAACCTTGGGTCAGTCATTCAGCATATCAAGGGTATAATTTTATCACCTTTTCAGTGGGACAATAAAACCATCACCCCTACCTACCTCTCATAGTTGAAATGAGGATTAAACGAAGGGAGAAACGGAAACTGAAGTGAGATCGGACGCCTTTGAAGTTCCCTATCCTATACTGCACATATTACAGACTGCATCTGTCTTGATTTTCTTGGTGACAAGTGACAGAGAAAAACAAGCCAAACAGCCTTAAGCGAAAACAAGAGACACTGACACTCATAACTGAAAGATCCCCAGAGAGATCTGGGCTCCAATGGCATCACTGGAACCCAACCAATCTCTCTCACCTCTGTTCTCCTCAGTGTTGGCTCAGTTTCCAAATATTACTGTCCCTTGTGGTCACAAGATGCTTCCAGGAGCAGCAGACCTCATTCAAGTCTGTTGGAAAGGAGTAATTATCCTTTCCTTAAGAGTCCCGGTAAAAATGTCATTGAGTTTTAGTGACTGTTTGGATCATGTGCCCATCCCCAAGCCAATCATTGTGACCTAAAGAAATATCATATTTTTTCTGATTGGTGAGGCTGAGTCACATGCCCATACCTTGAGCCAAGGCTACAATCAACCCCACCCTTACTTCATGAACTGAGAGGGGAAGAGTTGGTGATTCCCCAAGGGAAATTGTGCTGTGGTTACCAGTAGAGAGCACGGAGGTTAAGTGACAAGACAACAGATGTCAATTACCCATATGTAACTCTTAAGACCTCAGGCCACACAAGAGTGGTGATAGCAGCTTGAGGCAGATGGGAGGGACAAAGGGGGTCACAAGAGCATACAAACTAGAATGTCTCTGGTTTTATCCCCACCTGCTCTGTGAGAACTCCAGACCCTCAGCTTCCTCCCCTATTAGTTAGGGAGTCCCTGGAGACTTTAGCAAGGAGTCCCATGTACACTTGTGAAAGAGTTCTTCTGGGTATTGCTCAGGACCTGTAACCTCTTCCCCCTTTGCTGTGGCCTCTTGTGATGTTTTCTGTGGCTGCCAAGGCCAAGGTATGCAAAGCACAGTGTTGCTTCTGCAGTGCACAATGCCCTCCAGGGGCAGCAGACATGGTGTGCATGTTGCTGAAAGGATCAAACCTTTTAAAAACTGGTGTCTCTTCTCACTTCTCCAACAGGGATGCCATGTGAAGACAATACCCTTCACTCCCATTTTTGCCATTCAGCCCCTCTTACCTGGCAGACAGGGCTCAGGTGGTACATGCCCAGCCAACAGGTAAGCCAGAGGATGGAGCTGGAACACAACTATTTGTGGTTATAAAGCCAAGGGAATGGAGCCCAGGGAAATTCCTGGATGCAGTGCCCTGTTCAAGTCCCAGTTCAGAGCCCAAGTCCAGGGACACAGGTGGGCAGATAGCTGAGGAGCACCGACGTGGAGAAATGGACTTGAGCTTGAGTTGATTGCCTGATGAGTATCCCCTCTCCCAGAGCTGCTGGCTGGGCTAGACTGTGCTTATTCGGCCACAGAGATTAGTCAAACCACCCTGTATGTTATCACTTACTCTTCCCTGCAGTCCTCTCCCACTGTGAGTCCCTGGGGGCTGGGCTGGCCATCAGTCGACAGGGTAGATTACTGAGAACCATACTTTTTCTGCAGGAGTTGCTTACTATTGCACTTGGACCAATCCCAGGGTTCCAACTCTTTCTCCCTTAAGGTATGTCCTCTTCTTCATGCAAATCCATGCCTGCAAAGGATGGTATAGCAGTGGAGTTGATGGCCCTGCTGGTCCTCCCGGCAGTCCTCAAACACTGTAGAGTGGGCATTATACATAATGATAACAACATCTAATACTAATTGAGAGCTTGCTATGTACCAGGCAGGGCTCTGTGTGTGCTACCTTCCTCGCTCGTAACAACAACCCCCTGAGTTAGGAACTATTATAATCCACAGTTTATAGATGAGGGCATCGAGGCAAAGAAAGCTTTAGTAGATGTACCTATACCTTGAACTGGATATCTGTCTGTCTTGCTCACTGTTGTGTTTCCGGTGCTCAGCACAGTGCCTGACTAAGAGGAGTTATTCAACAAATACTTTTAAAATTGATGGATATGCAGGGGATGCTGTGGTGGGCCTCCTTGATCTCTCATTTAGGACCAAGGCGTTCATTCCCCCAGTTGCTGGCTGTCAGCTGCTAACACCTTCCAATTGGCACATGTCTAGGAATTTCCCACAGGACAAGATTTACAGCCCCTCCCCCAAGGATGGCACCCAGTGGCTGGTCTATGTGGGAGTTAAAAGATCAGTCCCGATTTGAAGGGCCGTGCCAGGCCCCACTGCAGATGGAATCAGCTAGGCCTCTGCTGCATCTCCATTGCAGTTCAGTCTCTCTCTCTACCCAGTCTTGCTTTCCTCACTTCTTTTTTTTTTTTTAACACCTTTATTGGAGTATAATTGCTCGCTTTCCTCACTTCTTTATGGCTGTAATTGTCGACTACACCCCTCAGTGAACCACCTGCATGCAAATCTCTATCTGAGTTTTTCTCCAGGCAGCTTGATCCAAGGCGGATGGAATGTGTCCTTCGCTCAGCCTTGTGGCTCTCACCTCAACAATCCTCTCTAGAGACTGGCTCTTTTTCTAGAGCTGTTTGAGGTGACATGGCCATGGGCGCTGCAAAAGCCTCTGCCTTCCTCCCTGAAACTTTCACAGTTCAGGAAGATGCCACCTCTCATCACAGCTGCTCTCACTGAAGCTGGAACTCTTTGTTTAGCCCTGATGAGCCCAGAGACGGCTCTCTTGTCCCAGTGCCCCAGGCCACAGTGATAGCTCAAGACACAAGGAAGAAAGCTTCTACCCTTGGAGATTCTCTCAGGAGCTCCACCCCAGCTTCACAGACCTTCCTTTGAACCCTCCACCCTGGCAACCCTCTTGGGTCAGACCAGCCGCCAAGGCATCACTTACTAGCAGCACTGTTCCCCAGTGAACCAATGGCCATGAGTTCGGTCTTCTCCTTTCTGCCAGGTGAATTTCCTTGGAGTCTCTTGCTCTTCCTTTCTCCATCTGCCTATTGTCAGGGCCACATTATGCACACCTGAAGCACGAAATGGAAATGGGTCCACTTCCTCCCCTGGCTCCTCTGTAAGTTCTGACTGTCCATACCCCTTGCCTCTCCCCAGGAACCAGCAAGCTCTGAGAAAATTGAATATATTAGGACAGGGAGGGAGGGTAACGTGGGAGGGACCTCTGCTTACTGAGATACGATCCAGACAATACCTTGTTGTGTACAGCAGAGGAGTTACGAAGTCAGATAAACCCAGCTTCCTAACATACCATCTGTAAAATGGGGATTCTTCACTAAGTTGTTAAGATAAATAAGGTAATGCGTGCAAAGCACTTGGCATTGTGCGTGGCATGAAGTGAGTGCTGCATACATGATATTTGTGCCAGTTACTTGGCTTTTGTCTCTCAGTTCTAAACCTACCGCTGTCTGCTCTGCTTTGAGGGTCTGGGACTCTGCAGACCACAGTTCTGTTTACCCGCTATTCCTTGTTGGGCTCCGCCCATGGGGAAACCAGAGGGAGACTACAAGGCTGCAGGAGGGAGAAGGAACGTGCTCCTCCCCTGGGGGCTGGGATCTACTTCTTGTTCCCGTGCGTCTCACATCAGCAATGCTTATTCATCCCTTCCAGGGGCAGTCTGAATCCAGGTTGCACTTCCCCCCTCACTTGCAGAAGCAGCCTCATCACACCCCCTTGGAGACACCAGCCCCATCCTCGTGCGCTATCCTCAGAGGTCCTAGGTCCCACCTGCACCCCCCTCCTCTCTTCCCCACCTCTAGGGGAGGTGGATGTTTCCCATAGTTGCTTCTGCTGTGGTTTCTTAGTGTCTTCTTTCTACCTTTTCAGTCTCCTAGTTAACAACATTATACCTACTTAACAGCTTTTTTTATATATGTGTATATATTAAATTCTCACTGTTCAGGTAACTGGTACGGTTTCTTGTCTCCTGACTGGACCGTGATGGATATAGCAGCTTTTCCATTTTATGAATGAGAAAACAGGGGTTCGTGTTGGTTAAGGAATTTCCCAAGGTCACAGAGTGGTTCTTTGGGGTTTGAATCCTGGTCTGCCTTTGGCTGACACTGCAGTGGCATATTCTACATGATATGACACAGCTAAAGTTAGCCGTGTTGCACCCACTCCAGGTCACCCTCAGATTTTCATCCCTGCCTTGGCCTCACCCAGTTGCGTGATGGGATGTACTCCACCCACTACCCTGGGGCTTGGAACTGAGAATAAAGTCCAGCTGCTGCATGGCTAAACACGGGACATTGAGTGCCTCGCTAAAATTCTGTATTTAAAAAAAATTATTTTGACCAACTTCTAAATTTCTCATTACGTGAACAGGGATAAATAGTAAATCAGTTATAAAAATTTTAGATGCTAGTGAATCTAAAAGGATTCACTAAGGGTTATAAAATTATCTTGACCGAAATTGATTCTCTAAGCCTGACCTAGAATTTTGTGGGGAAAAAAATTCTCAAAACACAGCTATTTTAATTTCACTTTTATTTTTAAAAGTGTTTCCTGAAGCACTTTTTGATGGAGGACAGGTGGTCAGAAAGAAGAAAGGGAGCTAGACTGAAAGAGAAATCTTTCACATCAAACAAGGATGGACTGCACATCTTTAAAAGATGAGGAACCAGCATTCTAATGGATTATTTGGGGAAAAGACACAGTGACATTCCTGGGAATCTGGCCAAAGGAGGAACTATTACTGGCTGTTTCTGACTTTGTTCAGAATATTCCTGGGCCTCAATATCTTTATAACGCCATAGAGATAGAAGCTTTTCCTAATATGAAGAATGCCACAGTCCATTAGCAGAAATTGAACAACGTTTTAATTTTATTATAATGAATATCTAATTAGAAATGGTACCTCAAAGAAAAACAAATGAGTTGTTAAATAATTATTGTCAAGAAATAATGAGTAATGTTACTAGATGAATGGAAAAGGCTGACCTCAACATGTTGGTGAAAACAGAAAATACAATCCAACTTCTGGATCACTACCTAGGAATGAGGGCAGGGTTCTCATTCCAGGCAGTGATAAGTTGTTATGTTTGATGTTTCTCTACTAGAAAAACAAAATCATGTAAGCAAAGAGTCATTTTTACAAGTTTGGAAAACTAAAGCCACAAAATTTTGTGTCATCACCAAAGAATGTTCCTAGGAAATTCACTGACAAGTATAATTTTTATAAAAAAATTGTTTTCAGAATCATACCAGGGAGGTGAACATTCAGAATTTATTAAATATTAAGTGTTGCCAGATAAAAGCCAAGATAAGTGAATATTTCTCCTATCTAGCTACTTCCCTTCTTTCTAATATTCCAATATCTTGCTTTCTCACCGACTATATTCTACTCGGCTATTTTTTGGAGGTTCCTACTCTTTATGCTATTTACTCATTACCAAATTTTAAAGAAGGAAAAAATGACAGAATCCACTGACTTTTCTACCAGTCTGAAAGGGCTTTCTAAAGTAACATATTTTACAATCTTGTATATGACTGTTACTGAGAGCACTTTTAAAACATTTCTTAAAATTGTTTTTCTCCATTCTTCAAGTCAGCAGAGAGAACACAGCAAGGTCAATGTGCTGTCCTGCATAAGATCACAAGCTCCAAGGGTCAAGAGATCAGAATTTGGAGTTTAGCTTCAACCATTCACTAGCTGTGTGACCTTTGGGCAAGTTACCTAACCTCTCTGAGCCTTAATTTCCTCATCTATAAAATGGGGTGATGATAGTAGCCACCTCATAGGATTGATGAGTAAAACAGATGATATGCCCGGCACATTGTGTATGCCCAGGGCGTTACTATTTAATGAAAATGCAGGGGCTCAGAACAGGATTGGAGTGAGGGTTACCTCTTGGTAGGGCATCAACTGTGTATGATAAACACTTCCATGAGGTTCATTGGAACTTTTACTCATTCATATTTGTTGAACCCATACTGTATAAAAAAGAGCTTACAAAGTGCTAAGTAAGCTACAACCCATGCTTTCAAGAAATTTATAGTCAAGTTGGGGCATGAGGGAAATATCCAAACAACTTAGGGACAGAAGAAAAGAAGGGACTTGAGTGTGGGACAAGCAGTGTGAGCTGTGGAGAGTCTCAGGGTGGAGCATCGTGGCTTTCCTGAGAGCCAGGGGTAGGCGGTACAGGTGGGTAGGGCTGGACCAGGTGACAGGGACATTTCAGGGGACGAAACAATATAAAGCAAGAAAAAGAGGCGGTGAATTGTGCAATTCATTTAGGGAACTAACCTATTTGGCTGAAGCACTGGGTGATGGTGAGGGGATAGTAGAAAATAAAGCTGGTTGGAATCAAACTTTGGAGAGCCCTGAATAGTAAGTAGATGAGGGAGTCTTGGTGGTTGGTCGGTTGGTTTTGGTTTTAAATAGATAGTAATAGGGAGTCAATGGTAGCATTCAAACATGCTCGTCTCTTTTACCTTCTTTTCCCCTCCAGATAGGTCTTATCTCTCTCTTCTCCCTTTCAGCCATATTTCTTGCAAGTCTTGCCTTAATACTTTGTCTGAAATTCAGATGCTCTGAACCACTGCAGCCTGGCTTCTGTCCTGTCATTCTGCTTGGAACTGCCTTATTGAGTGCACCAGTGACATCCTTTTTTTTTTTTTTTTTATTGAAGTATAGTTGATCTACAACATCGTGTCAATTTCTGCTGCACAGCTGCACACAAAGCTCACAGCTGCACAGTGAGTCAGTTATACATACATATACATTCTTTTTCATATTCTTTTCCATTATGGTTTATCTCAAGATATTGACTATCATTCCCTGTGCTACCAGTGACATTCTTGATGCCATGTTGCAGTCCCTATGGCGTCGACACACTGACCCTTCCTCCTGCACTGTCTTCGCTCGGCCTCCATAAACCAGCACCTCCTTGGATTTCATCCAACACCTCGAGCTGCTCTTTCTCAGCTCCTTAGCAGGCTCATCTCCCTCTGCCCATCCCGAACTATCAGGACACCTTGGGGATCTGACTACACACCTCCTCCCTTCTCCTCTGCGTCTCTTCCTGAGGGATCTCACTGCTCCTCTCCATTTCCACACCCCTTACCACTTCCGTGCTGAGGATGGGTACCCAGATCCGCATCTGCTTCTGAGCTACATTTCCACTTACTTTACAGACAACTCCTCTTGGAGGCTCTTCAGGCATCTTAATCCCAATGTGCCCAACTGAACTCATTGGTTACCCCTATCCTGTGATCTCTGTCTTAATAAATGGCGCCTCAACCCACACGTTACCGAAGCCGGAAATCCGGCGTCATCTGAGCCTCTTTCCTCTTCTTTATGTCCCACATTCTGCCACCAAGGCTTATTGCTTCTACCTGTGCCTGTTCCTCGAACCCATCTACCTCTCTTCGTCCCCATTGCCGTTTTCTTATATTCTCTGCTAGTCCTAAGTGGTCTTCCTTTTCCCTGCGTCCATTCTTCATGTTGCCATCATACTGGGTTTTTTTGTTTTTGTTTTGCAGTGAAAATATTGTCCCCGTAATGGTACCCATTACTCTTAGGGATGAGTTGCAGACTCATCACAGCTTACAGGCCTTACAGGATCTGCAGATCTGACCCTGAAACAGCAAGTGGGTTTTACCCTAAGAGTGCTTAATGCCTCGGGATGCAGGCCAAATGCAGGGAGTCCCTCAGATCTTTCATTCTCTGGCTGCTGTCTGCCTTTCCGTTCATCCCTGGGCTTTCACTTACGTGCACTCTGCCCTCCCGTCACCTTGAACCTCTTCCAGGTTCTGGGATGTGCCATGGTCTCCTGTGTGCCCAGCCATGCACCTGCTGCTTCCTCTGCATGGAGCATTTATCGTCCCTTCTGCACCTGTCACGTCCTGTTTGCTTTTTTTTTTTCTTTGCGGTACGTGTGCCTCTCACTGTTGTGGCCTCTCCTGTTGCGGAGCACAGGCTCCGGACCCCCAGGCTCAGCGGCCATGGCTCACGGGCCCAGCCGCTCCGTGGCATGTGGGATCTTCCCGGACCGGGGCACGAACCCGTGTGCCCTGCATCGGCAGGTGGACTCTCAACCACTGTGCCACCAGGGAAGCCCCCTGCTTGCTTTTTAAATGATTTTCCTGGGTCTCTTCCTCCAGGGAACCTTCTCAGGCTTTCAAGTCTAGGTTAGTGGTCCCTATTAAGTGCTCCAGTTTTTGGTTAGTCCTTTTCGTTTGCTATAGCGTTTATGCTTCTGTACTGTGATTGTCAACTCACTTGCCATGTTCCTCTTTTGGACTGTAAGCTTGGTGTGGAAAGGACCATGTCTATCTTATTCATTGCCTTATTCCCAGCACCATTCGCCAGTGCATGGCACATAGTAGGTATTCAACAAATACGTGTTAGGTGAATGAATGCATGAACTCAGCAGAAGTTATTAGTACAATAACGAAAAAATTAGAAACAGCAGCTATTAAATATTACCATTCATTCATTCACTCATTCAATCACTATTTACTAAGGATTTATCACGTGCCCGGCACTGGGTTAAGAAACTGGTAATGAAAAAGCTACAGAAATATGAATACATGTTTATAATGCAATATAATGTGAAATAAATAAATAAACAAAACCGGAATACCAAACTGGGTGTACACTATGATTACAACTCTGTAAAATATGTAGGAGACGGCCTTGTTTTGTGCAGTGGTTTTAAAGGTTTTCTATTTTTAGTTAAAGGCTTTTTGTCCAAATGAAATCTGAGAAGCCCCAAAATATAAAACAGAAAAAGGCAGAGATTTTCTGCTTGATACAGGAGTGGGGTCCAGAGCCTGCCCACGCTTCCCTCCTCCTCTCTGTCCTCTATCCCACCACCTCCACCCCTACTCCCAAGCCTGAAGGCAGCCAGCCACTGTGGCATGTTCAGAGAGGATTATTTGAAAATCCCCAGAATAGACTTCTGGTTAAACATTGCCGTTTAAAAACATGCACTTTTCTTTGATCCCTTCCAAAACGCCACTAAAATGACAGCAAGCAAGCTAAAATGGCCCAAGTCCACAAGGACAGAGGGAAGAGGTGGGGTCAATGTCAGCTCTATGGGAACAGGAACAGGGACCAGGTGAGTGGTGAGTAGCCCAGCAGAGCTGAGAAAATGGCAACCCCGGCATCTGCTAATGGGGAACTGCTAAGAAGGAAGCCCGTTCATGGCGCCGCACCCCAGAAAGGCCCTGGGATTGGGGGCACAGATCTTCTGAAAGAGAGGGTAGGAGGCAGGGCTGCAAACAGGAGGTTCATGGAAAGTCTTTTGAAGGGGCAGTCAGATCCCCAAATTCCTTCTCTCCACAGCCAAATGACTGCCTTCCTCCCACCCCGGCAGAAAGCAGGTTTACTCTTTGGGGAAAGCGAACTAGAGGAGGCTCCAGACTCAGGGGTAAGGACCAGCCAGGGGTGTACAGAGACTCCTCACTGAAAGAGGAGAATTAACTGATTGGTCTAGTGTTAGACGTGCAACCCAAATTGGGTCAGGTGTGTCCATCCTTGACACTTTTCTATTCTGAAGCTGGGAGAGAAAAGTAGTTAGAAGAAAAGAATGAAGTCAAACACAGATGAGAGAGATTGTGTGTGTGTGTGTGTGTGTGTGTGTGTGTGTGCGTGTGTGTTGAGGCCCTGGATCTAGTCCTGGAGGTTACTGGCTTTGACTGGTTCCGGTAACTCTTCCTTCAATTCTATACGCTACCCAGTATCCTTCTATATTAGTTAGCTATGGCTGCCATAAAGAAGTACCTAGCTTAAACATCAGAAATTTATTTCTTCATGGTTCTGGAGCCTAGAAAGTCTGAGCTAAAGATGTCAGCAGAGTTGGTTCCTTCGGAAGCCTCTCTCCTTGGCTGTCTTCTTCCAGTGTCTTCATGTGGTCTTCCCTCTGTGTCTGTCTGTGTCAGAATCTCCCCTTCTTGTAAGGACACCAGTCAGATTGGATGAGGGCCTACCCTAATGGCCTCATTTTACCTTAATTACCTCTTTAAAGCCCCTCTCTTC
Source organism: Stenella coeruleoalba (assembly GCF_951394435.1). NCBI lineage: Eukaryota > Metazoa > Chordata > Mammalia > Artiodactyla > Delphinidae > Stenella > Stenella coeruleoalba. Next base: position 24,643,970 of record NC_137150.1, on the reverse strand, counting down.
AGACACAGTCACATTCTGAGGTACTGGGTGTTAAGTCTTGAATATATGAATTTTGGGGTGGGGTAGGGACCCCAGATTTAGCCCATAACAACATGTATGGACAGCAAGTATTGAATAAATAGCATTTCCTTTTCTTTCTTCCTTTTTATAAAAGCTATTCCTTTCTCTTTTTTAAATTGAAGTATAGTTGATTTACAATGTTGTGTTAATTACTGCTGTATAGCAGTGATTCAGATATATATGTATATTCTTTTTTAAAATATATTCTTTTCCATTACAGTTTGTCATAGAGTTTTTTTAAAATTTATTTATTTTTATTTATTTTTGGCTGTGTTGGGTCTTCGTTGCTGCACGTGGGCTTCCTCTAGTTGCTGCGAGCGGGGGCTACTCTTCGTTGCTGTTCACGGGCTTCTCATTGCGGTGGCTTCTCTTGTTGCGGAGCACGGGCTCTAGGCGCACAGGCTTCAGTAGTTGTGGCTTGCGGGCTCTAGAGAGCAGGCTCAGTAGTTGTGGCGCACGGACTTAGTTGCTCCGCAGCATGTGGGATCTTCCTGGACCAGGGCTCGAACCCGTGTCCCCTGCATTGGCAGACGGATTCTTAACCACTGCGCCACCAGGGAAGTCCCTGTCATAGCATATTGAATATAGTTCTCTGTGCTATACAGTAGGACCTTGTTGTTTATCCATTCTATATATAAAAGCTTACAGCTGCTAACCCCAATCTCTCACTCCATCCCTCCCTAAGCCCCCTCCCCCTTGGCAACCACCAGTCTTTCTCTATGTCCGTGATTCTGTTTCTGTTTCAAGGTAAGTTCATTTGTGTCATAGTTTAGATTCCACATATAAGTAATATATGGTATTTGTCTTTCTCTTTCTGACTTTATAGTATGACAATCTCTAGTTGCATCCATGTTGCTGCAAATGGCATTATTTCGTTCTTTAAAAGCTATTTCTAATTTAGTTTCTGCCACTTGGACCCAAAGAGCTCTGATTGACCATTCCCTCAACTCTGTGTACTGCCTGGGGCACATCAGAGTCTTCCTTAACTGTTCTTTAAATCTGCACTGCCCTTCACCTTTCCTATATTTATGTCCCTTGAGGCAAGAAGCGGATCACAGTTTGTACAGTCTATGGTGCCAGGTGATCAGATTAATAGAGGATCTACTTACTAGCTGCTTGATCTTGGTGAAGTTCTCTGTGTCTCAATTTCCTCATCTGTAGAATGGGTGATGATAATAGCAGGTTGCTGTGAAGATTGATGTGTTAATGAACGTAAAGCATTTAAAGCAGAGGCTGGCATATGGTGAGTGTTATGCAAGTGTGTCTATTATTTATTCATTCAGTAGTCTCTATAGGAAATAATTCAGATCATGTATGTGGTGGATGATCAATAAATATTTATTAATTCTACTTTGTAGATGTTATATGCTATAATAAGTGGTTCTTAAAAGTATCCTCAAATCTTCTTTAATCAGTGTCTTGTTATTTGCCAATGTAAGGATATCATTATAAGTTTCTTTTTCATTGTTTAGTCAGTGGCTACCATAAACAGCTATAATTCTGGAGCACCTATCTTACTTTAAGCAAGTTGATACAATAAACAGGTAAAGAGCCATTTTCTTGTACTTTAGAAGCTCAGTCATATAGAAGAAGAGGCTGGAATAAAAGTCAGTGTTGCTGACTTCTTGTCCTGGCTCTCGCCCTTCTGTGACACTGGACAGAAGTCTTGTGTTCTCTGGGCTCTGAAGCCTTTATTTACAGACCGAGTCTGGATTATGTAATCTTTAGATGAAAGAACATCTTATCTGAGCTGCTCAGACCCTTTAAAAGTTACATTTTCCCTCTTTTCCTACTTTGAATAGAACCTTTGGTAATTCTAACACATAGTTAGATGTATTCCCCACCCCCCTTCCATCAGTTATATAAATGAGCCATACATTATTAAAATTTGGCAAAGATTAGTATCAGGTATAGTATCTTTTTTTTTTTTTTTTTTTTTTTTTTTTGCGGTACGCGGGCCTCTCACTGTTGTGGCCTCTCCCGTTGTGGAGCACAGGCTCCGGACGCGCAGGCTCAGCGGCCATGGCTCAGGGGCCGAGCTGCTCCGCGGCATGTGGGGTCTTCGCGGACCGGGGCACGAACCCGCGTCCCCTGCATCGGCAGGTGGACTTCCAACCACTGCGCCACCAGGGAAGCCCAGGTATAGTATCTTTTGATAAGTTAAGCATTTTATTTTCTAATGAGTAGCCCTCCCTACCAAAAGAAATCAGAAAGAGGGTAAGAAGAGAATAAAAAATGCTATTTTGTTTTATTGAATTTTAACTCCTTGGCCATTTTAAATTTCCTCAGAATAGTGTTTTGAGTCTTGACCTTGTAGTCAATTGGTCAGTCTGCCACTGTGGAGACGCTGGCACTGCTGGGGGTAGCCATGGGGAGGATTCAAAAGAAGCAAAATACACGATGTCTGCTCTCGATGGGGTCCCATCTTATGCTGGGAACGCTCAAGCTAAACGCTCAGAAACAGCAACACGCGCACACTCACATGTGTGCAAAGTGACACCACGTTCCTTCCTTCATTTAACAAGAATGTGTTGACTGCCCGCTCTGTTCTTTGGGATCAGTGCTAACAAGACAAAGTTCTGGTCCTTATGGAGTTGTCATTTCAGTTGACTATATATCTCTGAATCAAAGAAGTAGATTGAGGGAAAAGTGAGGGTTAACGTCCATCACCCTTGTGGGCAGATTCACAGCTGAGTGGCAGGGGAAAGCCTTGTCAGCCAGGGCAGCTCTCCCCCAACCCTGGCTCTTAGCTCTGGGGGGCAGTGGTGTGCCCTGTGTATCTGACACACAGAGCACGGCATTGGTTTACAGATCCTCCTTTATATCTTATTTTCAGTAATAGTAATAAAATGAGAAAAATAATATGAACAGAAAAAAACCCACCGTGACATTTTTCTTTTATTGAACTTTGTATGTATAATCATGCCAATAAAAATAAATAATAAAATAAAGGATTCCAGGATCAAAAACTGGGGAAAAGTAATGGATTACTACTTTTTAATTACATTACTATTTTTCAAACGGAGGGGAAAAATATACCTACATATTAGTCTGCCACAGAAACTAATAACATGGCAGGTGAATAGTAATTAAACAGCAAATAAGGAAAATGACAACTAAAAAGGAATCAATTTCATTTTTTTTGTTTTTTTGCGGTACGCGGGCCTCTCACCGTTGTGGCCTCTCCCGTTGCGGAGCACAGGCTCCAGATGCACAGGCTCAGCAGCCATGGCTCACGGGCCTAGCTGCTCCGCGGCATGTGGGATCCTCCTGGACCGGGGCACGAATCCGTGTCCCCTGCATCGGCAGGCGGACTCTCAACCACTGCACCACCAGGGAAGCCCCAATTTCAATTTTTAAAGGTATTGTTCAAATGCTGTTAAATTTCACGTATGAACTAATTTCTATTTGTATCAGACAAAAATGTTCCACCTTGCAGTTTGCACTGTTTCACTTTAAAATTTTAATCACAAATTAAAGCTCCAAGTGGTCGCAGAAAAATGAGAGAATTACATTGAATGAGAGAATTGAAGTAGCTCAAGTTCTGTTATACTCAAGACTGCCTCTTATTTCAAATCTAGTGTGTAAATGCAAAAGCAGAGAACTCCACCAGAATTGCAGACATGAAACGTGCCCAAAGCAAGCATGAATGATTCCAAATCATTAGGAACTAAGCTATCAAACAAACTCGTGTAGATTAGTCTAGTTATGCGAAGGCTTCTGTGAGTTAACTTCCATGCAGAATACAATGTTTATTGAACGATAAGTGACAAAATGTGCTAATTTTACGTATTACAAAGTTGAATAGTTACCACAGAACTTTTGCAGAATTTAGACAAACAAAAGATTTGGAGAGAGGAAGAGTATTTCACATTGTATCTGACATTGTGTAGAATTGCCAGTGTGGGACTATGTAAAAGCAGACCAACTTAGTCTGTTTTATTATTGTTTTAAATCTCTCTACAGACTGTTCACTCCCTTATTGCCTGGGACGATTCATGTGACTACTCTTGGAACACCAATGGCAGAGGAAGTGAGGAAAATTAATATAGGAACTATAACTTAAAGCCACCTGTATTTAATTGGTAAGACCCTCCCTGCCTCTCTGTTCCAGGCCAGTTCCCAGCCGTGGGAGCCTCAAGAAGCCCCTGCACACCCTCTGGATCTTGCAGCCGGGTGAGACGCCTGCTCAAGGCTGCTTATCATAGACTCTGAAATGATAGCAGAGGCTGTGTGTCTATTGGGTGAGTGCGAAATAGGAGCTAGGGTGTGTGTGCTTGCAGACGGGCATGATTGCCTGTGACGTGAGGTTAGAGAGGCTGGTGAAAAGCACTAAGAATAAACATAAAACGAATTTGTGCCCTCTCCTGGAAACAATGGGAAATTTTGGTTTGAAAATTAATGTGGATTTAAGCAGCTTCTCCAAGTCCAAAATACCTCACAGACATCATTTAATTCATATTTTCAGTTTCCCTCTGAGTTTGGCAAGAGATTTCTGTAAGCAGGGGGAAATTGTGGAAGGTATATTCAGTGATTCCCCTCACTCCAGGGTGAATTTATTAAACGGTAGATGAGTTTTAGACATACACATAGGAAAGGAAAAGAATGAGACCAAATCAGTAAGAAGTAATTATTTAGGAGCGTAATATGACAATACCTGGTACAGTTGAAGATAGACATTCCCAATGATGCAGCCATTCACTTCTCTTTTTTAAAAAAATTATTTTTATACAATTTTAAAGGTTACACTCTATTTACAGTTATTACAAAATATTGGCTATTTTCCCCGTGTTGTACAATACATCCCTGCAGCCTATCTTACACCCGGTAGCTTGCCCCTCCCCCTCCTCCATTTCTGCATTCCCCTCCCCCTCCTCCCCACCGGTAACCACGACTTTGTTCTCTGTAACTGTGAGTCTGCTTCTTTTTTGTTATATTCACTAGTTTGTCATATTTTTCAGGTTCCACATATAAGTGATATCATAGAGTATTTGTCTTTCTCTGTCTAACTTATTTTCCTTAGCATAATGCCCTCCAAAGTCCATCCATGATTGCAAATGGCAAAATTTTGTTTTGTTTTTTTAAATTAGCCATTCACTTCTAAATATACACCGCAGGGAAATCTCCTGTATGTGCACAAGAAGACGTGTCAGGATGTTTCGGACAGACTGAGTTTCTTAGGCTCAGCCGTGGTTTTCTCAAGACCCCCCCAGGAAAATCACCTTCTTTGGAGCCACAGAGAGGTCGTTTTGACCATTGTGGTAGGGAAGCTCATGAACCTCCACCTCTGCAGAAGCCATGCCGTCGTCACTTTCTTCCTGCTCAGCCAGCTGAGCCCATCATATAGCTGCTCCGGGTCTCCCAGGTCACCGTGGTACAGCCAGCCCAGTTATCACCCTGCCTCAAACCTTGCACTGCAGCCCCTTCTTTCCCACCTTGGACCCTACCTGTCACCACGGAGGTACAAGATACAACAGAACCACTGGAGGCACACTGGCTTGAGGGGGCCCAGATGCTGCAGGCTGCAGGCAGAAAGGGGATGTCCCTGGCTTGTGCCTGCTCACAGGTGGCAGATGCCAGGGCTGTTTCTTCATGGCTGCCAGGAGGAGCCTGCAAACAATGCCGGAAGTGCAGGATATTAATACCCAATGAAGTAAGTGTTAACCACTGATTCTTTGTTGTTATATTTAGTGTTATTATACACTAGCATTATTTTTTAAAATTCCACATATAAGTGATATCATACAGTATTTGTCTTTCTCTGTCTGACATATTTCACTTAGCATAAAACCCTCCAAGTCCATCCATATTGTTGCAAATGGCAAAATTTCATTCTTTTTGATGGCTGAGTAGTATTCCATTGTATGTGTGTGCGTGTGTGTGTGTGTGTATATATACCACATCTTATAGAGAACAAACTATTGGTTACCAGTGGGGAGAGGGAAGTGGGGAGGGGCAATATAGGGGTAGGGGATTAAGAGGTACAAACTATTATGTATAAAATAAGCTACAAGGATATATTGTACAACACAGGGAATATAGCTAACATTTTATAATAACTGTAAATGGAGTATAACCTTTAAAAATTGTGGATCACTATACTGTACACCTGTAACTTAGATAATATTGTACATCAATTATACTTCAATAAAAAAATCAAAAACCATTTCAACCACTGAGAGGATGGAAAAGAATCCATGGGTGATTTTTCTCCATCCTCTCCCCAAAGGAGTCTTCTAAGAAATGATTCAATGTGGTCTCTGGAAATTTCCTACCTGACTGAGCAATCAACTGTGCCTTCTAGTGAAGTGTGGGGGGCCAGCTCAGCCAAAGGTCACCTTCTGTCTGCTTCCCCTTCCTCCTGCCTCAATGCCCTGTTCCCCTTCACTCTTGCTTCCCCGGGTTTGCATTCTTCCAGTAAAGCTTCAGAATGTAAAATTTGCCGCAGGCTCTAATTTCCAGGGAACTCAGACTCAGACAAAGAATGCTGACTGCAGCAAAATTGTCACAACGCTCAGACATTGTTTTATGGACACAAAACCATAATTAAACCATTAGCACAGAGAAAAAGAAGGAAAACTAGAGCGAAAACAGGGAATTTCAAAGCTGGAAACTAAAATGAAAACAAACATGGACTCACAGTGCAAAGAATAGCCTCTGACCTGGAAGAGTTCACTTCTATTTTTTCTCTGCTGCTCACTAGCAAGCTCTCTTGTAAACTTTTTTTAAAAAATTTATTTATTTATTCATTGGCCGCGTTGGGTCTTTGTTGCTGCGCGCGGGCTTTCTCTAGTTGTGGCGAGCAGGGACTGCTCTTCGCTGTGGTGCGCGGGCTTCTCATTGCGGTGGCTTCTCTTGTTGCGGAGCACGGGCTCTAGGCACGCGGGCTTCAGTAGTTGCAGCACACGGGCTCAGTAGTTGTGTGTGGCGCACGGGCTCAGTTGCTATGTGGCATGTGGGATCTTCCCGGACCAGGGCTCGAACCCGTGTCCCCTGCATTGGCAGGCGGATTCTTAACCACTGCGCCACCAGGGAAGTCCCAAACCTTATTTTTTTTAATGATTACAATATAGCGAAAAGCTTTCAGTTCCTTAAAACCTGCTTAAACCTATGGATGCTAATGACTAGTCTAGAAAAGAAAAACCAATATTCAGAAGAGTAATTGTTGTTTCAGATACAACTTTAATACATTTTATTTTGTGAAACTGACCAGAGTTTCAAAGGTTCATCCAGAAGTTCTGGGGTCAGGTGACCTGGGATCAAAAATCCAGATTTAGCCATCATTTAAAGGTTACTACATCTGTTTAAGCTTCAATTTTCTCTTCTTTTAAATAAGGATAAGAGAGTACCTAAGTCATAGAGTCGTCATGGGTTTTAAATGAGATAATTGAGGGTCTGGCACCCATTGCTCACTGAACATCATCACCCATTATAGTCCCGATGAGGGACATCAATTCTTTGTGAGCAAAAATTGGTGCTGAGCAAAGCTACATTTATGCTTGTTGTCTTGAGGTAGATAAATTCCAGTTGGAGCTTTTAGCATGAAAGGAACATATGATTTTTTTTCATCATTTTAAGTGTGTGTTCGTGTGTGTGTGTGTGTGTGTGTGTGTGTGTGTGAACTCAACCCATTTTACCAAGCACCTACCTTAGGCCTGGCATTTTTCTAGGCAGGAGGATAGATAGAGATCAGGATAAATTAGATCCTTGTTCCTGAAGATTTCCTGTTCATGGAAAACAGCTTATTATTGTTTTGTTTATTTGTTTGCTATTTCAGAAGGAAGTGATCAGCACATCAGCACTTGACAGGATGATAAGAAGCTAACAGCCCAGGACAGAATGGAAACTTGGGTCAGATGTAGTGCACTGTCATTACCAAAAGAGTTCTGTAGCCGAATTTTGGTTCTTTCTACCTGGCCTTTGAGCTACCCAATATTCTTTCCTGTCAACAAATTTGTTATTTCCTAAGTCAATTGGAATCCATCTTTAGTGCTTAAACTGAGAATCCTCTCTAAAAATTTTAGCGAGAACATCCCCTTTTATTGTCTAAGCCCATCTGAGCTGGACTTCCTATTCCTCGAAGCCAGAAGCACCCTGACTGATGCAGGAGTACCGGCAATAAGTGTTATCAGAGCTCTGAGCAATAACAAACAGATAGTTAGAGTGGGGCGTGTGCAAAGTTGAATTTAGTCCAGTGTATCTGCTGCAGGCAAGGATATTGTGGCAGGCAATAGTCACGTGGTGACCATAGTACGGAAAGGACTGCAGGTCTGAACTTAGCTCTGCCTCCTGGCTCCTCCTGAATCTGAGGACAAGCATCACGCCCTCTCCACTGCCCTCTTTGTTGCGGGTAAAACATGAAGGAAGAATGACAGCCTAGCTTATCCTTTCCAATTATCGTGTGTTCTCCTTATCCCAATCCCATTCAACTTTGATACTGTTAGCTAAGGGTTTGCATGCCTATCATTGTGCTGGTTCAGCAAGGTTGGCTGTCTGTGGTCTAGACTTTCAAGTGATAGGTCTAATTCTGAGATGCCCAGGAAATCACCCTCCCAATTGGCCCCTTTCCAGATAAGCACACTTGTTGAGAATCCCCAGGGTGTACGGGACAGCTATTCAGTGTTGAGTCCTTGTTCATAGGGTCATCACGACATCAGATTATGAGGCAATGCCCTCACGCAAAGTAAGAGTACATTTAGAAATGACCTTGAATAAATAACTACTGGTTTCATAACTGCTTATTTTTCTGTGTTTCCACTTGGACCTAGATTTTGGCTTGATCATGTCTTACTACTTTGTTAGCTCTTTGATGTCCTTAAGACATAATTTTTGTTTCTAATTTAGCCAGTATTTTTTTGTTATTTTCAGTGGGAGAGTGGTCCAAAATATCTTGGTAACCATATTGTCATAAATGGAAATCTTTCATTGATTTTTTAATTCCATGACTATATTTTTCATTCTTATAAGTTTCAAATGGTCTTTAAGTCTCTTTGACATTTTTAAATGATTTCGTATTGCCTGCCCGTTTTTTCAAGATTGTTGTATTTTTCTAAAATAGTTAAAAGTAGTTATTTCATATTTTGTGTTTGATATATCCAATATGAGGTCTTTGGAGTCCTTTAGTGACATCTACTCTTTCTGCTGGATCTTGCTCATGGTGCCTTATTTCCTAGTATATTTACTATTTTTGCCTGATGGTTGTCTGTTTCTTGGAATCGGTGTGTTTGTGTGAAATTCCAGAACTAATAAAAAAAATCCATAGATTCAAAGAGCCTTCTCCACTCTCGTTAACCCTGCTTCCCCCCACAAAGAAAAATCCCTAGGAAGACAAATTTAAAAAACATATAGTGGGAATATAAATTGCTGCAGCCACTATGGAAAACAGTATGGAGGTTCCTTAAAAAACTAAAAATAGGGACTTCCCTGGTGGCCCGGCGGCAGAGAATCCACCTTGAGATGTAGGGGACGCGGGTTTGATCCCTGGTCAGGGAACTAAGATCCCACATGCCGTGGGGCAACTAAGCCCGTGCTCCACAACTACAGAGCCCATGCACACTGGAGCCTGTGCACCACAACTAGAGAAGAGAAAACCCACACACCACAACAAGAGAGAAGCCTGCACGCCACAATGAAAGATCCTGCATGCTGCAACTAAGACCTGACGCAGCCAAAAATAAAATAAGTAAATAAATAATAAATCTTAAAAAAAAAACACCCAAAAGTAGTTACCATATGATCCAGCGAGCCCACTCTTGGGCATATATCTGGAGAAAACTCTAATTCAAAAAGAGACATGTGGGCTTCCCTGGTGGTGCAGTGGTTGCGAGTCCGCCTGCCGATGCAGGGGACACGGGTTCGTGCCCCGGTCCGGGAAGATCCCATGTGCCGCGGAGCAGCTGGGCCCGTGAGCCATGGCCGCAGAGCCTGTGCGTCCGGAGCCTGTGCTCCGCAACGGGAGAGGCCACAACAGTGAGAGGCCCGCGTACCGCCAAAAAAAAAGAGAGACATGCACCCCAATGCTCATAGCAGCACTGTTTACAATAGCCAAGACATGGAAGCAACCTAAGTGTCCATTGACAGATGAATGTATAAAGAAGATGTGGTATATACACACAGTGGAATACGACTCAGCCATAAAAAAAAGAATGAAATAATGCCATTTTCAGTAACATGGATGGATCTAGAGATTATCATACTAAGTGAAGTAAGTCAGGCAGAGAAAGACAAATATCATATGATATCGCTTATATGTGGAATCTAAAAAAAATGGTACAAATGAACTTATTTACAAAACAGAAATAAACTTGTAGACATAGAAAACAAACTTACGGTTACCAAAGGGGAAGGGGTGGGGAGGAATAAATTAGGAGTTTGGGATTAAAATATACACACTACTGGGCTTCCCTGGAGGCACAGTGGTTGAGAGTCCACCTACCGTGGCAAGGGACACAGGTTGGTGCCCCGGTACGCGAGGATCCCACGTGCCGTGGAGCGGCTGGGCCCGTGGGCCATGGCCACTGAGACTGCACGTCCAGAGCCTGTGCTCCGCAACGGGAGAGGCCACAACAGTGAGAGTCCCGCATACCGCAAAATATATATATATATACACTACTATATATAAAATAGGTAACTGAGGGACTTCCCTGGTGGTCACTGGTGATCCCTGGTCAGGGAACTAGATTCCAAGAGTTGCAACCAAAAAAAAAAAAAAAAAAAGCCCACATGCTGCAACTAAGACCCTGCCCAGCCAAATAAATAAATATGTTAAAAAAAAAAGATAACCAACAAGGATCTACCATACAGCGCAGGAAACTATACTCAATATCTTGTAATAACCTATAATGGAAAAGGTTATTACCTATATATATACATGTATGTATAACTGAATCACTTTGCTGTACACCTGAAATATCACTGATGAACATAGATGCAAAAATACTTAACAAAATACTAGCAAACAGAATCCAACAGCACATTAAAAGGATCATACACCATGATCAAGTGGGGTTTATCCCAGGAATGCAACAATTCTTCAATATATGCAAATCCATCAACGTGATACACCATATTAATGAACCGAAGGATAAAAACCATATGATAATCTCAATAGATGCAGAAAAAGCTTTTGACAAAATTCAACACCCATTTATGATAAAAACTCTCCAGAAAGTAGGCATAGAGGGAACCTACCTAAACATAATAAAAGTTGTATATGACAAACCCATAGCCAACATCATTCTCAATGGTGAAAAACTGAAAGCATTTCCTCTAAGATCAGGAACAAGACAAGGGTGCCCACTCTCACCACTATTATTCAACATAGTTTTGGAAGTTTTAACCACAGCAATCAGAGAAGAAAGAGAAATAAAAGGAATCTAAATTGGAAAAGAAGAACTAATACTGTTATTGTTTGCAGATGACATGATATACATAAAAAATCCTAAACATGCCACCAGAAAACTACTAGAGCTAATCAATGAATTTGGTAAAGTTGCAGGATACAAAATTAATGCACAGAAATCTCTTGTATTCCTATACACCTACAACAAAAACTCAGAAAGAGAAATCAAGGACACACTCTCATTTACCATTGCAACAAAAAGAATAAAATACCTAGGAATAAACCTACCTAAGGAGGCAAAAGACCTGTATACAGAAAACTATAAGCACTGATGAAAGAAATCAAAGATGATACAAACAGATGCAGAGATATACCATGTTCTTGGATTGGAAGAATCAACATTGTGAAAATAACTATACTACCCAAAGCAATCTACAGATTCAATGCAACCTCTATCAAATTACCAATGGCATTTTTCACAGAACTAGAAAAAAAAAAAATTTCACAATTTGTATGGAAACACAAAAGACCCCGAATAGCCACAGCAATATTGAGAAAGAAAAACGGAGCTGGAGGAATCAGGCTCCCTGACTTCAGACTATACTACAAAACTACAGTAATCAAGACAGTATGGTACTGGCACAAAAACAGAAATATAGGTTAATGGAACAGGATAGAAAGCCCAGAGATAAACTCACACACATATGGTCACCTTATCTTTGACAAAGGAGGCAAGAATATACAATGGAGAAAAGACAGCCTCTTCAATAAGTGGAGCTGGGAAAACTAGACAGCTACATGTAAAAGAATGAAATTAGAACACTCCCTAACACCATACACAAAAATAAACTCAAAATGTAAATCAACTATATTTCAATAAAAAATTTAAAAATATATATACATATACACACATCCTCATTTATAAGATTACATCAGCTTGAAGAACAAATATGGAAGGATACACAATATATTTTTAACCTGGCCACATGGGCATGGAGGTAAAGGTGAGGGTGGAGAAAGAACGATGTGGGTGATGAGGAGAAGGAGGTTGAGAATAGCAAAGCAAAAAAAGGAACAAAAGATGCAAAAATTTATGATTATGTTTAGGTATTTTTATAAATGTATATATGTAGAAAAAAGCTTAAAAATAAAATGCATAAACAAAGAAAAACCATATATCTCTACATAGAGATATTCAAAATAAAATAACTGGAAATTGAATCTAAAAGTGGATTGAGAAAAATGTCCTGCAGTCACATGCAAAGATGACTCAGTCTTAAGAAATATATCAACATTATTCAATATACTGCATCAACTAATTAAAAGTAAAGAATCCTATGTTAGAATAAACATACGTCCCTAGAAGAGGAATTGATAAAATTCAGAAACCATTCCTAACATATAAAGAACTTCTAAAGTTGGTGAAAAAAAATATCAGCAATCAATTACAAAATAAGCCAACAACCTGAAGAGGTTAAGTGGCCAGTCTAAATATGAAAGAACAATAAATAGTCATTAAATTGTTAAGGAAACACAAGTTAGAGACCTTCAGTTGTCACATCTGCAGCAAATATTCTCTGAATCTGGTTTTCAAATTTTTTTAAAGTTGTCTTTTTACTGACATGCAGATTTTAAATGTTTCTCATGTATGCAGATTTGTCATTCTTCTTATGAGTGTGATATCATTTTTACCCTTGAGATTTGAAAAAACGGAAGAGATTATAATAACATATAGGTTATAATAACATATATAATAACATTGTCAAGGATGTGAGGAAACCAACATTCTCATCCCATGTTGTGGATGGGAATGCAAACAACAGATTTTGAAATATAATCAGCTATATGACTGCTAGCATAACTAGCACTTTCTTGGACCCGTTTTAGTTCGTCCTGTCCCGTCACTGATGCTACCTAGGACTATACTGTGTGGTAAATCACTTCTCTGTCGTCAAGGGCTTTGGAGTTAAGATATTGTTTAATAATTATTAGGACCAGGTGGCCTCTATGCTCTGTTAGTCTCCAAACAATGATGAAGACCTTCACTGACGTATTCCTGGTGCCCATGAGACTAGTCACCCATTCCTAAATCTTGACTTAGGAATGGATGTCCTGTTTCCAAGCACCAACCCCCATACCCTAGGTTAATTATAAAGTTGTTTCAGTGGCCCCTGGGTGGTGCTGAGTGCAGCTGCGAATGCTGGACGGTTGTCTGCCCGATCCCCATTACACCCTGTAAGTTACCCTGTAATAAATGGATCCATTGACTAGACGGAGCTGCCCACTAATTTTTTCAGTCTCAAGATGCCTTCCCACTTTTGTGGGCACTTTTCATTCCTTCTGTCCCCCAACATCAGGTAACAAATATTAAAACATTAAATATGTTCATCTTTAGAACTTGCAATCCTACTTTGAGGAATCCATATTGCAAAAAGAAATGAACTAGCCAATACAAGGAAGTTTCTTGCGGCACTGCTTATAATATAAAACTTTATGGGAAGTGGGGGGAGCAGAGACAGCTGAACATTCATCAGTAGTGACATGGTATACTTTATAGGAATTTACAAAAATGAGGTGTTTTTTTTTCCATTACTGACATTATATTACATTGATTACTTTATATGGAGGGATGTCCATAATGTACTATTAAGTGAAGAAAGAGAGATACAGGAAGTAATGAACAATGTGTTGTTTTTGCTGACCCAGGATTCATTAACCTTTCTGGTAAATGTGGTTTTCCTTTTGGGAGTATTATGAACTGGATGTTTATGCCCATGGCTCCCACTCCGCCAAATTCATGTGTTGAAATTGTAACTACCAATGTGATGATATTAGAAGGTGGGATGTTTTGGGTACTTTGGATATTAGTTCATGAGCGTGGAGCCTCACGAATGGGATCAGTGCCTTTATAAGAAGAGACATGAGAGCTTTCTCCATTTCCTCCTCCTCCCCTTCTTCCCCCTCTTCCTCCTCCTTCATCTCCATCTCTTTCTCTGTCTCTGTCAGAGACAGACTCTCTCTGAGACTCTCTCTCAGAGTCTGCAAACCAGTAAGAGTATCCTCACCAGACACCAGATCAAATCCAACTCTTGATCTTGGATTTCCAACCTCCAGAACTGTGAGAGGTAAATACTTGTTATTCAAGCCACCCGGTCGAGTATATTTTTGTTATGGAAGTCCAAACTAAGACAGGGAGCCTATTCTCAGTCCATGTGTACCCATGACACATGACTGGAAGATCACAACGAGAGTATTCCTCTGGCCTCAGGAATGGACATTTTATCTATCCAATCAGAGGCAGTGAGTGCAAAACCTCAGAACTTTCGTTGATTCTGTTGAAAGAGAAACATACTCTTTTTTTCCCTGGTTTTGGAGCTGTGAAGATGTAAGCTATTGCCACCACAAGGGAAGATTTGCCCAAGAATGGACCAGTATAGAGAAGACCAGCACCAAGACAAAGCAAAACCAGGTGCTGATTTAAGTCCCTAGATCCAGCTATTCTTGAAACCTTCTCAGTTTAGTGAACCAATAAATCCCCCGTTTTAGTTAAACAACTTTCTGTTTCTGTTACTTGCAACCAAGAGTCCTGATTAATATGTAGAATGATGTGAATGATTTGATTCTGACTTTATAAAACGAGCCTTTACAATTATGCATTTGTGTTTGAATAAATGTACATATTTCTTTACTGAGGAGAATATACACTAAACTGTTAACATTGTGCTTCTCAGGGGGATGGAATTGGAGGCAGTGAAGGGAAGATTAATAACTTTTTCTTTATACATATCTGTAATGTTTGACTTTCACACAGGTGCTCGTATCTTTTGCAATTTTTAAAACCCTATAAATTTTCATATGTTTTGTGTTTTTTCAAATACGGGAATTTATAAAAGGGGAAATGATGCAAATTACCCAGAAAAAGAAAAAAAAGCTTAAAGTTGATACTAGAAACATTTTAAAACAAATAATCATATCAGCTGGTGAAAACTTAGTAAAACTTTTCTGAGTTAATTCTTGATTCCAGAACTTAAATATAATTGATTATTGCTTTTTATATCCTTATTTTGAATGCACATGATTAAAGCTTTTTAAAAATGTCCTTATTCCTAGTTAACCTGATGCACATATGGCTTTAATCCAATATATTTAGGAATAGGAAACAGGATTTCTCCTCCACGATTAAAATATACCCACCCCTATATTAAGAAAACAAAATAATAAAGTATTTCACTATTGTCCTGGAAATTTGTCTTTCTCAGATTTGAATTCTGAGTTAAAAAACTAATTATAACTTCTTATAACTTATGAAATATGCTTTGAATGATGCCTTCTGATAATGTTTGAGACTTTTTTTCACACTGGCATCTTTTATTTCTTGATTAGAAATGTAACCAAGGGTCTGATCAACCTAAATCAAAAACCTAGATCTTGGGGCTTCCCTGGTGGCCCAGTGGTTAAGAATCCTCCTGCCAATGCAGGGGACACGGGTTCGAGCCCTGGTCCAGGAAGATCCCACATGCCGCAGAGCAACTAAGCCTGTGCGCCACAACTACTGAGCCTGCACTCTAGAGCCCGCGAGCCACAACTACTGAGGCCCTCGCGCCTAGAGCCCATGCTCCACAACAAGAGAAGCCACTGCAGTGAGAAGGCCGCGCACCACAACAAAGAGAAGCCCCCGCTCCCTGTATAACTAGAGAAAGCCTGCGCGCAGCAACGAAGACCCAATGCAGCCAAAAACAAATAAATAAAATAAATAAATTTATTTTAAAAAAACAACTAAATCTTATAATTTTATGAAAACACAATTCGAGGCATATGTTTTTACAGTATTTACATTTGCATTATTTAGTAAGATGGTTTTTTCCCTCCTGGAAGCTCGGGAAGGGAGATCAGTGAGAACATTAATGACAGAGCCAGGAGAAAACACTGCCAGCTCTTACCTTTGAGTGGCATTTCACAGGTCTTAACCTCACAGCCTTTTTTAAACCCACAAAGGTCATTTACTTTCTCACACAAGCCTCTAACCCACTTCAGAGATGGGTTTAGTCAAAGGTAAAGCCCCTGTGAATTGGTAACCTGGTTTTGGGAAAAGACTTACATAGTAACTAAGGTGTTGGATAAACAGACAGTTACCATTTATTTACAAAGACGCCTCATAGCTATGAGTATTATTTTGATTGTGTCTTCAGAGCACAATATAGCTGTCTTAGAGCTCCTTTTCCCAAGGAGAGGATCAGTTTAAATATAATTAAAAGTTGGTAATTATTTCCTTGAATTTGGGTATATCAGGTTATTATGTTGTATCTGCAAACCCAGTATGCCATGTTTATAGGTAGGAACTTCTAATGTACCATATATTAAATATTATCCATTAAATCCATCAAAATGAAAATCTTGACAAATGACAGTAAGTGAAATAAACAAATAATGTCCTTGGAAAAAAACACAGTAATATGTAAATAATTTTTATCTTATAAAATTAATCCCATAAGAGAGCATAATTGACTTTATTGATTTACAGTACCATCAACGTTCTTGTAATGTAACATTTAGTAGCTAGCCTTGGACATTAAATTTTAAACTCAGAATCACCATCAATCTTTTATTTAGATCTGATAAGCTTCTGGGGTTGCTCCAGCAGTGGTATCTTAATATGGTTCTCCCACATGGAGGGACTCACCTTCAGGATATTATCTGTCCTCTTTTACAAATCTATAAGCAAAAGTATTACCTATTATAATGGAAATAAATGACTAAAATTTTTTCACTTGGCATTGGGGTAAGGATTACATTGCCTTGACTAACAGCTTATATATTTTTTTTCTCAGCTTTATTAACTCTAGCCAAGTCCTTAATTTTCATGAATGGAATTGAAAATACTGTTCTTTTAATCTTCTGGGTTGAGTTCTGGATCATGCAAAGATTAAGTGAAGTGATTCCAAACCTAAATCCTATAATTATGAAATGTCTGTTTTAAGTTGATGCTTGGTCTTCTTTCTCCCTCTACTTCTAAGTTGGGAAGAGAGCTTTCTGAACTGCAAATTAAGATAGTCTTGGCTTGTTCGTCTGTGGTAAAGCAAGCAGACTTCAAGAGGCCATCGACTTAGTTACCATTTGTTTTGTTTAATCTGAGATTAGGCCTAGGTTTACAAAAAATTTCTAAATTTAGAGTAGACAGAAGGCTTTAAGACAGTATTAGTTGGTAGGAGTTTCTTCCTACAGCCTCTTCTGAGTGGTTCGTGAATGGGCAACAAAATGTAAATAAGCTTTGACAAATCGGAGGATGCAGTTTGAGAGGGAATCGAAATACCTAAAATTGATCAAATAACATACTAAAGGACTTCTAAATGCCGGCATATGCCATTTTTTAAAGGAGCTGGTAATAATTCCTCTAATGATTTACTGAATGTATTTTTACCACTGACCATTACCTAAGGGAAGAAACATCATGTGACTCTTTACTGTAATGGCTCAGATAAAGAAACCCCCGTGGGAGGAAAGACTTAGAACTACAGCCTCACTTCTTTTTTAAAACAATTTTTTATATCTTGATTGGAGTATAATTGCTTTACAATGTTGCTTTGTTTCTGTTGTACAACAAAGTGAATCAGCTATATGTATACATATGTCCCCATATCCCCTCCCTCTTGAGCCCCCCTTCCACCCTCCCTATCCCATCCCTCTAGGTCGTCACAAAGCACGGAGCTGATCTCCTTGTGCTATGTGACTGCTTCCCACTAGCTATATCTATTTTACATTTGGTGGTGTATAAATGTCCATGCCACTCTCTCACTTCGTCCCAGCTTCCCCTTCCCCCTCCCCGCATCCTCAAGTCCATTCTCTATGTCTGCGTCTTCTTTCCTGCCCTGCTGCTAGGTTCACCAGTACCGTGTTTTTAGATTCCATATATGTGTGTTAGCATATGGTATTTGTTTTTCTCTTTCTGACTTACTTCACTCTGTATGACAGACTCTAGCTCCACCCACCTCATTACTAATAACTTAATTTCATTCTTTTTTATGGCTGAGGAATATTCCATTGTATATATGTGCCACATCTTCTTTATCCATTCATCTGTTGATGGACATTTAGGTTGCTTCCATGTCCTGTACAGCCTCATTTCTAATTGGACTGAGGTGAAAAAGACACTAGTTACAACTGGAACAAGGGGCCAGGATGGCTGCTTGCCTTGTCTTGCAACCAATAGTCAGCAAAGCTTTGCATCAGCATATGAGACAATTTTTGCAGTCAATTTGGAGGGTTAAATTGTAGAAACTCTCAAAGGGACCAAATTGAGGACATTTCTGAGATTTAGAATTTGACACTTGGTTTAAGAAAGACTACAATGGGTAATGTGACCTTCCACCTTAGAGATAGTATTATTAATTGATGAAATGTATTAGTTTAGTTTTATTTTTATAACTCTAATAAACTTAAAGGAATGTCTTAGCGGTCATTTAGAGTGGGAAAACGTATTTATGATACTGTGCTTTTCTGCTGTTGCTTTCTCTGCTTGAAGAGCCTGCCAGGAACAGGATGGTGAAGGAAGGAAGGAAGGAGTAAGGACTCAGAGCCAGGCAGACAGACAGACCTGCGTTCATATTTCAGCTCTACAGTTACTGGCTGGCTGGTTGCAAGTGTGAAACTGATCCTCTCTGTTTCCTCAGGGGTTCAGTGGAATCAATGATAATTATACTGAGGGGATGTGGAGATAATGAAGTAACATATGCAAAGTACCTAGCACATGGCAGATGCTCCAAAATGTTGCTTTACTTCCAGTTTCCCTATGTCTGCCCGGTAAATCACTCATCCTTCAGACTGACTCAACAAACCTCTTACCTTCCAGCTCTCACGACCCTTCTCTTATCATGAAAATGGAAAGGTTGGACTACATTTGGGATATTATTCCCAGGTAGTCTTTGGAATGCAGAGGACTGTGCTCCTTCCAAAAGACACAGAAGCAATTGTCTTCAAACAGCCAAGATTCCATCAGAAGCTGGAGTAGCAGACTACTTGGATCTTCAAAGTACCTGGGCCCCTGAATCAGTTAAGGAAGATTTCTTGTTCTCTTTTGTATGATCCAATCATAAATTCTGTAAAGTCAACTGACTGATAAAAAAAAAGCTCTGCCTTTATCATTGACCTCCCAACCTAGTAACATTTCACCTACTAATCTTCCCAATTGATTTGTCCTTCGGTCTAGTTTTCTACTTGCTGTTTGTCTGACTGGGAAATCTGCTATGTCTACAGAACCTGACCAGTCAGCATTCACACCAACTCAGGCTGCTACACTGGCTGTCCTTTCAAAGACTCCTCTCCTCCATCTCAGATCTTCAGAGCTATGCTCACTGCTCTGCATAGGTGTCCATCATACGACTTTGAAGAGGGACAGCTAAATCAATATTTTTGCTCTCCTTTGCTGCCAGAATTCGATGATCTGTCACAGTTCTTGCCCAATTCATCTAATCATTATTGTTCAAATGTTTTTAGCTTTGTTTAAAGTATTGGGTTATGTGGTTTCATAAGCTACCTCTGAGCTAAACTTTGAAGTAGAACTTTAGCAACATTTTACTATACTTTTCCACAACCCAGAGCACATACTATTTTATGCTTAATGGTTAATCATTAATGGTATACATCTTTTGCAACTATCCTCCAAGATTTTTCCAGTATTTTCTATCTGGGAAGGTTTTTACTTATAATCATCCTATCCTGAATCATCTTACAAACGCTTCTGTCTTATATTACATTGCTCCTAACCTACAGACCAAGCACAGCTTACTCGAAATAATGTTGAATAAGATGCTATGGTTCTGTAAAGTCTTTGATATTCACATCTGAATGCAATCACTTGTAGATTCATAGAATAAATCTCTCTACAATGGGAGTGTTTATAAGTTGCTTATGTTAAACAGTTCCCCTATCATGCTTTTCACATTAAATAAAGTAACCCTTTCAAATCAATTTTCTATTGTATCTATGATGTAATCATTCGATGGTATCGGTCAGGGTTGGCCAACTTTTTGGAGGGTCAGATAGTAAATATTTGGAGGGTCAGATAGTAAATATTTTAAGCTTTGCAGGCCACGCAATCGCTGTTGCAACTACTCAGCTCTGGTGTGTAGCAGTCACAGACAATTTATAAATGTGATGAGCATGGCTGTGAACAATATAACTTTACCTATAGATACTGAAATTTGCATTTCATATAATTTTCACAGGTCATAAAGTATTACTTTTCTTTTCAACCATTAAAAATGTAAAAACCATTCTTATGGCCTGTACAAAAACAGGCAGAGGGCTGGATTTGCTCTGTAGCTGTGGTTTTCTGGGACAGTATAGTTTAAAGCCAGAAGCAGATCCAGGTTTTGTGAGGAGAGAACTCTTTACAAGGGGACCTTCTTCTTCTTTTTTTTTTTTTAACAGTTTACCATTTTAATGTTTCAATTTGCATTTACTAAGGACAAGGATATTTTCTTAAGTAACATCAGTAAAACTAATAAATTTATGAAATTTAACAGTAATACCATACTTTCTAACCTACAACCCCCACTCCATTTTATTCAATTGTGCCAATAATGTCCTATGTAGGACTGTTTTCAGTACAGGATGCCATCCAGGTCATGTAATAAGTAAAGTCTGCACATCTCTTTAGCTTAAGGGGTCCTTCTTTTTAAAAAAAAATATATAAAATTACAAATACGAAATTAGACACAAGGCTTTGGGAGGGACCCGTGCGGGTGATAGGCCCTTGAAAATGGAGTCTCCTTGGTGTCCTGGTGAATCTGCCTCTGGTGACACTTGGACAATTCTGCTGTGAGGTTCCCAGACCTGGCTGATTATTCAAGACGCCAAGAGAATTTTCTAACGACAGGTTGCAAAGCCCCAACAGAGTGCCTGAATTAGAATCTCTGTCTTGTGAAACTCCCAGGCAATTCTACTGTGCAGCTAGGTTTGGAGACCACTATTTTACTAACCAATTTATAATAGCATATGAGTCCATTAGAACCAGTACCACAAACACATTTGTTGCCTTAATTGTGTAGCCTGTCCAGAAGTAGGTTTTAACCATTGTTATTGACCCATAGCCCAAATATTTAGTTTTATCCAGAAAGCTCGTGTGTTAAATGGTCTCAGCAGAGCAGATATACATACTCTTAGGCCAGGCCATCTACTCTCTTTTTAGTGAAGGTTAAGCCATCCATAGTGGATTGGCTCTTCACCATTTAGATTCAGTCTAATATTTTTATATATTAATCTTTAATTTTAAAACTCTTTAAAGGTCTTTGAGCTGGCATTACATTTCAGATAATCTATGAAGTAAATAAACGGCCGTTGAAGAACATCTGAAACTTATGTCATCACAGTTGGGAGAGTTAGTTTATAACCTCAGGCACAAGGTGGTAGCTAAGTCACTTGTCATTGCCTGATGAATCGTCAGATTTATAGAAGCCTGTTTTCATATTCCTGTGAGTATAATGCATTCTTTATTCTTCAAATATAATATTATTTCCATGATGCTGAGGGATCTTCTTAGTCAGAATTGGGTAGTGCTGTCTGTAGAGGAGGTAGATACTCCCACATCCAGTCATTTATTCATTTAACTCATTAACTCATACATTCAACAAGTATTAAACAACTGCCTACAGTATGCTAGGCACTGTGCTGGGTGCTGAGGACCCAAACCTGCAGCCTTGGAGCTTAGATTCTGATGGGGAGACAGAAACAGTAAACAAGGTAATTTCACATGATGATAAATAATGTGTAGAAAATAAAATAAGGTAAAGCCATGGTGAACGTGTGTGTGTGAAGGGAGGGAGGAAACAGGGGCCACTACTTACCTAGTCAAAGGTGGTGGTGACGTTTGAGCTGAGACTCAAATAGTGACAAGGAGTCTGAGCTGTGCTGTCCAGCACATGGGAGATTGAAGCTCCTGAAATTGGGCTGGTGCCACAGGTTGAAATGATAGTACTTTGGATATAGTGGCTTAAACAAAATATATCATTAAATTTAATTTTACTTGATTTTTTGACCCTTTTAACGTGGTTATTAGAAAATTACATATATGGTTTGTGTTATATTTCTATTGGACGGCATTGATCTAGAAAGAAAGTTAATTCAATTCCATTTTTTTCCCAGACTGCCCACATGCCCTCAAGGATCCTTATGGATTGGGGATGTTATGAGTTCCTAAGAGTTTGAGCTAATATAACCCTAGCTAAAATGTACTGAACAGTTAGCATGTAGCAGGCCCTTAGTAAAATTGCTTTACATTCATTCCTTGAATTCTCACACTGCTAGGACATAAGAAATATTTCCAACTCGATTTTACAGATGAGGAAAGGGAGGTCTGCAGGGGCCAAGTAACTTCCTGAGATGACAACGAAATCGTGGCGTGAGAAGTCAGACCCACGTCCAGGTCTGATGAGCGAGAGGCCAGGAGTTGCAGTGGGAGGAGGCCGGAGTTCAGAGCACGAACAGGGTCGGGACCACCGCGGGTTTTCCTGCAGCCTCCCGGGTCCTCGAGTGCGGGTCCCCTGACCCCCACCGCCGTCCCGCCGTCCAGCCCGCGCCCCGCGCCCCTGCGCCGGCTCCGGCCGCCCTCCCAGCAGCTCCCGCAGGCCAAGGCCAAGGGCGAGGCTCCGACCTCCCCAAGCCGACCCCGCCGCCCTCGTCCTCTGGGACCCACCCGCCCCGCGCGCCCCGATGACCCTCGGCCCTCGCCCCGCTGCCGCTCCAACCCCTGTCCCCTGGAGACTACTCCCCGAGCACACCCGGAGAGCACCCCGCATCCCTCTGGCTGCTCGAAATGTGTTTCCCGAGCCAGCGTCGGCCCTGCAGGAATTCCTGCAAAAAATCCAGCGAGAGCCGATTTCCTCCCCCTTCCCCTTTGTGGGGACCTTTATCGCTCGAGGGTCATCTCGCCATCTGGAGTGACCAGGGTGTTTGGTGTGTGTATGTTTGTCCACAGCTCTTTAGATACCATTCTCTGGAGAGGCAGGATCCCCACCCCACCTCCAACTTGGGGGTCCAGCTTTTTCTTTCCGATTGTCCAGAATTTCAGGCTGCGCCTCCACAAAGTTGCCTGAGTGTGCAGTCATCCAGCTCCATGGCCGCAGCGGGGACAGTGGGGACATCGTTCCAGACACGACAAGCAGGCTGGACGCTAAGAGGCCCCAAACACCCGGGCAGCGACTCCAGAAGCGGCTTCCCGTTTTACAGGAGGGCACTGGTTTCCTCTTTGGGGCATCTTAGGAGGGGCTGTCAATAGTCACTAGCACCTCGGGGTGGTGTGGTGGAGTCAAGCAACACTAGGTGTCTTTGTCAGACCTACTTATGACATCGAACAGCAAGGACAGGGAGGAAAAGGTTTAGTTTTTAAAGTACTCTGCTACTCACATGACGAGCCCCGTGTTGTTACGCACAGGAAGAAAGGGGGAACTTCATCTTCACCAGACCTGAGTCTGACTCACAGCATAGCTGTGACTCATTCTTCCAGGACTACTTCTCCAGCCACGAAGAAGCAAATGATGGCCCCAGGGCTGAAACGATTCTGTGAACCAGTATGACGGGGAGACAGGGTAGAATTGCCACCTGGTGCTAAGAATAGCCCTCGCGTTTCCTTTTTATTCTCTTTAAATTCATTTTAGCTGGATTCCATCTGTGTAACCAAATTAAAGGGAGGCACCATGATTTATATGACTTGCCCTGGATCTCCTTATGCGTTCATGGGATACATAGGCGCCTATAAATTAACAAGCTTTACATTTGGCAAGATATAGGTAACATCTGAGATCAAAATGAGGGGCTTCTGACAGGATTTCACATCTACCATTTTTTACATGTGACCCTTTCCTAGGATCTAAAAGTGACAAAAAGAAAACACCATAACCAAAAGCAAAAATTCAGATGAAAACCAAAAAAATCAAACCAAAACAAACAACAAGAGAAACTGAGGACAGGCACCTTTTTCTTACCTTATTTATACGCAAGATATGATCAGGATCTTCTTATAGTTGGTGGATTATATGCGTATATCTGTAGAAATATTTATTTCCTTAAGCTCATTTCTTTTTGTACTTTTTGAAATTTCTGTGTAACTAAAATAAGAATATGAAAGAATTCTAAACTGATATTTATAGATTACCATCAAAACAGATTTATAGATGGTAAGGATGAAATAATACAGTGAACCAGTGAATTAAGAGCAGGAGTGGGGGCTTCCCTGGTGGCGCAGTGGTTGAGAGTCCGCCTGCCGATGCAGGGGACACGGGTTCGTGCCCTGGTCTGGGAAGATCCAACATGCCTCGGAGCGGCTGGGCCCATAAGCCATGGCCGCTGAGCCTGCGCGTCCGGAGCCTGTTCTCCGCAACGGGAGAGGCCACAACAGTGAGAGGCCCGCGTACCGCAAAAAAAAAAAAAAAAAAAAAGAGCAGGAGTAAAAACCCGCTCAGAGCACCTTTAATTAATAATGTAGCTCTCAGAGAATTACATTTTGTACCAATAAATGCTCACGTGCCTTCTCCCTACCTCTCAGTTTTCTACATATATTTTTACCATTATATAGGTTCAGGATAGGAAGGTTGGGTACTATGTGAGCAGGCAGGATATGGGACCTCTTTTATTAGTCCTATGATTTTAAGAAGTACTTATATTTGCAAAGGTAGTCCAATTTCTTAAATTCTACCTTCTTTTAGGAATTCCTTCAGCTCTTGGAGAAAAAAAAAATTGGAGGTCAGAAACTGTGAGTGGACTCCTCAGACAGAAAGGAGAGAAAGAAATTATTTACAAATGCTTCAGAAGTCATCATGACTCAGCCATAAAAAAAAAAAAAGAATGAAATAATGCCATTTGCAGCAACATGGATGGACCCAGAGATTGTCATACTGAGTGAAGTATGATAAGTCAGACAATCATATGATATCGCTTATATGTGGAATCTAAAAATAATGGTACAAATGGACTTATTTACAAAACAGAAATAGAGTCACGGATGTAGAAGCAAACTTATGGTTTTCGGGGGAGTGGGGGGAATAAATTGGGAGATTGGGATTGACATATATATGCTGCTATATATAAAATAGGTAACTAATAAGGACCTACTGTATAGCACAGGAAGTCGTCTCAATACTCTGTAATGGCCTATATGGGAAAAGAATCTAAAAAAGAGTGAATATATATAACTGATTCGCTTTGCTGTACACCTGAAACTAACATAACATTGTAAATCAACTATACTCCAATAAAAATTTTTTTTAAAAAGTCATGTCATGTCTACGTGTAGAATTTCCTTTGTACAGATTTTGAGTGGGTGTTGTATCATTCGCTATGCTCTGTTCCTTTCTTTCTTTTTTCTCTGGCCTTCCTGTTACGCATATGTTATACTTTTTGTAACTGTCCCACAGTTCTTGAATATTCAGTTCCATTCTTCCCCAGTCTTTTTTCTCTTTGCGTTTCAGTTTTGGAAGTTTCTATTGATGTATCCTCAAGCTCCTTGGTTCTTTCCTGAGTGTCTAGTCTACTAATGAGTCATCAAAGTCATTCTTCATTTCTCTCACCATGTTTTTGATTTCTAGCATTTATTTTTGATTCTTTCTTAAAATTCCCATTGTTTTGCTTACAATTAGCCATCTGTTCTTGCATGTTGTCTGCTTTTTCTATTAGAGCCTTTAGCATTGTTGTCCTAAATTCCTAGTCTGATAATCCCAGTATCCCTGCCTCATCTGAGTCTGGTTCTGCTGCTTGCTCTGTCTCTTCAAACTATGTTTTTGGCCTTTTAGTAGCCTTGTAGTTTTTTATTTAAAGCTAGACGTGATGCATATCAGGTAAAAGGAACCCAGTACTTGTTCCTGCAGAGGTTTCTGCTCATGGATTCCTAACATGGCAAGTTATAATTCTCTGCATCCACCTGTCTGGATCTCTAATTTTGAGGACAATGGTTTGCTCTGTGATCTCACTTCTCTGATGGATCCAAGAAGAGTTGTTGATTTTTTGGTTTATTCAGAGTTTTAGTTGTTGTTAGGATAGAGTGACAATTTGTAAGCTTTTTACATGCCAGACCAGAAACTGGAAGTCCTCAGTCAATGTTCTTTAGTTGCAGGAAATGGAAACCTTCTGGCTAACTTAAGGGGAAAAAAATTTTAAAAAGAAGTAATATACTGAAGGCTATGGGTGCCTCACAGGATTACATAAAGTCATATGCAGGCAAGTCATGGAAAGTACAGAATCCAGAGACACTTTGGGCTCACAGGCCTACCTTGGGTCACATGCCCCACCCCCCCCCCCACTGCCAGGGAGAGCAGTCCCACCAAGGTTGAGTGGGAGGGGTTCTTCCTAAAAGGAAATTTAGGGTACTGCTAGAAGAAGCAGGGGGATGCATTATAGGGATACAAGGAAACCAAGGGAAAGAGGAAACCAAGCACCTGCTGAAGTTCCAGCTCACTTCCGATGGCCTTTCACTGGGATAGAGGACCACAATTAATTTTTTAGATCAGAGACTCATGGAATTCCTTTCCAATGTTATAATTCTGTATATTCTTTATATTTAATGGATTTTTGGTTATTAGGAGCTGAGTCTCAATATGAAAATTATAAACACTATGCTGATACATGGGAATGTCGCTTATTATTTGTGAGTTTTGTTATTTTAGATTTCTTTCACTTGACGTATGTTCTAAGTATCCATGTTATATCTGCCTTCATCTATTTAAAGTCAACATTAAGGGAAAGAAATCTTAGGTAATTCTGTTCCTAATGTTCCTTTTTTCCTTTGCAGTAGAACCAAATCTCCGAAGAGAGTTCAGTCTCTGCCTGATCCAGAGTCTGCTTTGTCTTCCAAGGAGAATTAAGCGTGAAAAATCAGAGGCCTAATTGACTACTTGCTAATGATTGGTTTGGGGAATAAAGAGCTATGTCTTCCCATTTCCAGCACTCCTGATCACCATCTTTTTCTGCTTAGCTAGTTTATCAACTTGGAATCAGTTGCAGACAACAGAGTCCACTCAAACTAGCTGGGGCTGAAGGGGATTTGTTAACAGGCATTGGTTGGCTTAGACACCCACTGAAAGGGTTGGAGGAGTAGGCTCAAGGTTGAGCTTCCTGGAACTAGCATTACAATGCCTTGGTGAGTCAGAGAGCTGACAGGAAGTGGCAGAATCAAGCCGCTAACCGAGTCCTTAACTTTTACTATACATAGTAGAGGGTCTGCATTCACACTTTAAGAACATCGACGTCAGGCGTCAACAGGGGAAGAGAAGTCAGCAAAGGAGATTATGAAAGAGTAGCCAGAGAGGTAGGAGGAAATCCAGGAAGTACAGGGTCACAGAGGCTGAGGGAAGACTTTCAGCAGAAGGTAATGGAAAAGAGGATCTAAGCAATGTCCAGGACACAATAAGGAGGTTGTTAGAAATCTTGTAAAAACCATTTTGGTGAGATTAATGAAGCCAGAATGCAGTGAGTGAAGGAGTGAGTGGGAAGTATGAAAACAAAGACAAGTGTACACCACTCTTGCAAAAAGCCTAGCTGTGAAGGAGAAGAGAGAGGGGAGTGTTCGTTAGAGTGTGACATAGTGGGGAGAGGGTGACTCTTTTTTTAGAAGATGGGAAAGACTAGTAGCACATTTTAAAATGTTCATAGGGAGAATCCTATTGAGTAGAAGTAGGTGAACATACAGGAGAACAATGTGCAATACATGGAGTGTGGTTCCTGAAGAGATGGGAAGGGGTAGGATGAGAGATTTGAGGAAAGAGCGGAAGTGGGAAGATGAAAGAGATGAAATACCTGCAATGGAGAACAGGAGGGTCACTGGGCAGCCCCGAGTCCTAACATATCAACAGAAATCTGTACTTTAAGCATATATTTCAAATACCTAACATGCAGATCCTAGAATGGGGAACTGGCTGAGTGAAGGTGGGATGGGGCTGTGCAAGTCCTATTATATAGAACTGGGACACTAGCAAACCTTATGGATCAGTTAAGATGTTTCTGATTACATGCAATAAATACAACTTAAACTAGATTATATAATGAAGGTTTATAAGGAAAAGTCCAAAAATGTGTAGGCTTCAGGCATAGATTGATCAAGTCTCCTTTTGTGATTTACTCTATTTGATCCCACTCCATGTGCCAGCTGTATTCTTATGCTGGCTTCCCTCAGGGTTACACTTAGACTGCCAGCAGCTGCCAGGGTTAAGGATCCCAGAAGAAACTGGAGCCATAAAGGAAGAGTGGGGAGGGAAAGGGAAAAAAATACCTGCCTTCTGCCATCTCCCTTCCATCCAATCTCCCACCATTTCTCTCCTTGGCAGGACCTAACAAAAGCCAGAGAGAAGGGGGCCTAGAATCAGCTCCAATACAGAACAAATGAGGGGAGGGATGGAGAAATGGATCTGAAGGCAAACAGGCAGATATCTGGCACAGGCCCAAGGTGGACAGAAATCCTCCCAGCACACAGAACCTGAGGAACTCATCCGACAACCAGCTCATGGAGGGCTTGGCCTTCCTAGATCATGGGAGGTGACGGCTGCCAGTTACTGGTGGCACAGTATGCTATTAGAAGTGGTACAATATTGTGAGCGGGAGTTGGCCCCTCAGTGATCCAATTCTTCTCCGCCTACAGTGAGTTGGGGTGTAGCTGAGTGTCTCACTGAGAGGAACTCCTATCACATGGAGATCCTAGGTGCTGGGAGCTGGCTGCAGTTCTAAGCCAGGACTTTGGGTTGATTTGGGGAAAGGGGGCAAAAACACTTAGATTAGACATGTAACGGTTCTACTGCATAAGGCAAGCATATATGGAAAGGAGAGTGTGGGCTAGCCAGCCAGGTGCTGGGCTGTGGTTGTTATTGTTTGGGGCTGCTGGCATGCATTTTCTTCCTTCCTTCTGTAACCGGGGGCTCCAGAATTTGGACGGGAACCCCACATTGGTAAGACACTTGGCTTAGACAAGTGCCTTACATAGTGCCCATTGGCCCAAACCTTCGGTCTCCCATTGCCCTTGTCCTCACACTCCCCAGGAGTTGGGATTACAGAGGTATGCCTGTGTACCAGACAACCAAGGGACGCATGACGAGGTGGACAGCAGTTGTTTTCGTCTGCCCATTATCCCTTCCTTTGGGGAATGACTCTTCCCCTCCCTGCAGTTCTGAAAAGGGCTGTAAATCACAAGCACCATACCCTGACATCAGAAGAGTCCATGTGATCTAAGCTAAGCCAATCAGATACTCGCTCCCAGGAATCTGAACTGGGGACAGATATAACAGGGCCAGAAAACAGCTGAAGTTGCCTCTCTCCGGTCGCAGTACCCTGGAAAGACGCTGGCTTGGGGCAGGAGTTCCCAGCTGGAATCTCAAGCTCTGTCCTACTCTTTTTCCTTCCTGAGGTGTGGGTGGCCAGCTCTGTGCATTCTGGGAACTCCCTAGTATTCTTCCTACAAACCTTTTCGTGCTTAATTGATTTTTTCTGTTCCTAACAACCCCTGAAACAAGAGTCAACATGAGTTAAAGACTTAGCAGCTTAAGAACTGAAGTTGAATCTCCCTTGCTAGTATTATTTAGGACAGAGATGATGCAAAGTTACACAGATCACAGGGTTCTGGAACAGGCTGTATTTGCAGAAGTCCATGGACCACATGTGCCCTTGAAAAATAGTGAGGTGTAAGGAAAAACTTCATTACCTGGGTTATATGAGTATTTTCTTAGAAGATACGGTTTCAAAGTAAGTCATGAATTTTCTCTTTCTGTTGGGGGGGATGCCTTGTTGAGCTGCTTGTGGGATTTCAGGTCCCCAACCAGGGACTGAACCCAGGTCCTTGGTAGTGAAAGCACAGAGTCCTAACCACTGGACCTCCAGGGAAGTCCCATGAATTTTCTTTTTCATTTAACTAAAATTGTAAATGTAATATACTAAGGGTACTTCTTCAGGACAAACTTAACATTCTTCCCTTCTGCCTGCTGATGCTTGTGTCATACATACTATTAATTTAGGGATAATCTGTTTGCTGAAGGATATCTTCTGGACATGCAGAGAGGCGTACAAATGCAGTCCTAAACACGATGCTTACAAATAATTTATTCTTATTTCATACATTTGTTTTTCAGCAAAAAATGAATAGTTATTTATACAGATGTTCATGTTCAAGATCATAGGGAACAAATGTCTCAGAAAACCCAAATCATGATACAACAGAAAAGAGTCACAATTTTGTTCAGCTACATGCACAGAACTGACCAAGTGATAGTTATTTCTATGGATTATTTTGCTTAATTTATCAGGTAACAGGGGATTATGATTAAATAATCCTTTTCTGGCAGAATACACCAATGATTTGAAACCACATCGTAGCCCCCGTCCACACATCCTGAGAAAACCTCGCCAGCTAGCTAAACACAGCTGTTTAAGATCTAGGTGGTGACTGGAGTTAAGGCAGCCTAAGAAGAATTCATTTAGCAAGCAGTGGAAAAACTAGAAACTATTCGTTTCTTTTTTCATGCCTGCATTTTCCTTTACTCCCTTCTTCCTCCATTATCACCATTAAATGAACTTAAAAAATACTGACACAACGAGGGCTCTATTTGGTCACTGTTAAATCCTCCGTCTGCCTCTGACCTGAGGAAAAAGTGAGTATGGCCCTTCAATTAATGCCCTTGACCGCAAAAGGGGACCTGCTGGTTGTACATTCTTGTAAATCTGAGCACAGTCATTGTATTTAAATCCTCAGTTTAGAAATGGATGAACCTCCTAAGGCAGATGGTTTGAGATGGCCTAAATACACATGGAATCTTTTTAGAAACCTTTTGTCTTCAAGGCTGAGTTGGGAAGTGAAGGCTTCAGGGGTGATGGCCATGGCCTGGGAGAAGGCTGATACGAAGAGAGTTCAGAGCTACCACGTGCTTTATTTAGAGAAGAGAGCGGCCACAGCGTCCTCCCCCAGCCCTGAAACACAGCCTTTTCCTGGTCTGTGGATTGATGGCATGAGGCTTTACGCTTCTTTCCGCTCCAGAGAAACTAGGAGTGGAGTGTCCAGGGCTATACATTTTACTGGCTATGTTATCCACTGTGAGTGAACCCTCATCAAACTCAACTGGGCCTCATTTCTTTACTGCCTTGGTACTCAGTTGCTTAGTTGGAACAATTTTGCTCATAGCCTCCATAAAAGACCAACCTGGTAGAAAAGTAGACCTTCTGCGCTAAGCCTTGCTGGGAGAGTGAATTTAATGATGTTTCTAACTAGAATTTCAAAAAGACTTAAATTTAGCCTTGTGACACACCTATAACATAGCTGACCTGTTTTCTTCTTTTAAAAAAATTGTTTTATCCTTTTTTAAACTATACACTATTTACATTTTTCAAGACCTTGTAGGTCTTTATCATTTGGGTAAGAGCTCCAGGTGATTAAACTCCCAGGACAAAGATGAGGCTTTCCAAAAAGCGCTGGTTCTCATCGATGTGCAAAGGCCGGTTTTTACAAACAAATTGCTATTATAAACTTTTAAAATATAAAATTAGAATTCTTCTCTAAAAATTTTGCCTATTAGTTTTCATTTTTGCATCCAGCATATTACAAACAGATCATGCTTTCTAACTAGAGATGGACCTAAAAGGAGAAATGATGTTAATGTGTCCCTGTACTCCATCTGGAAACAAGGGTTATTTACACGGGGTCCTTTCTCAATGTTGTGGTGAGCTGTGAGGGGCAGGGCCATCTCTACAGCACGGTTAAAAACCCAACCGAAGACCCCTCCACTCCTGCTTGAGTGCTTATTGCATATTTTAGGTGGAGTATAAGGCATGAGAAAGGTGGCCAGCCACTTTTACACGCTGGAGAATAACGCTGCACATTCAAGAAATGCCACGGTTGGAACAGCTTTCAGAGATTGTTCAAGAACAAAACGTATTAAAGGTCGTGCGTTACATTTAGAAGCACAATACATCGGAGAACATTTTCAAAAGCTCAAACGCAAAGCTGTGTTCCACTGAGTTCAATAGTCAATAAATGAGCATTTTGCTGCCTCTAGGTATGTGTTCGGAGCTTTCAAAAGTCACATCCTGCCACAATTAACAGCCAAATGAGCATTCCCGGCCTCTGACCTATCCGTAAACGCTAATTCTGCAACTCACTCACAGGCTCTGAAGAAGCTGTTTGGAAACAGAAGAAGCCCACGAACCCGGTTAGAAATCTGCAAACGAGAAATGCAATACATTTGTCCTTTTTTTAACAACGACAAAAATTTGTGTTGGCTTTTGGAATAGTGACCAAGAAGAGTAGACGACCAGGGGCTTCCCTGGTGGTGCAGTGGTTAAGAATCCGCCTGCCAATGCAGGGGACACAGGTTCGAGCCCTGGTCCGGTGCCTCGGAGCAACTAAGCCCATGTGCCACAACTACTGAGCCTGCGCTCTAGAGCCTATGAGTCACAACTACTGAGCCCGTGAGCCACAACTACTGAAGCCTATGCGCCTAGAGCCCGTGCTCCGCAACAAGAGAAGCCACTGCCATGAGAAGCCCACGCACCACAACAGAGTAGCCGGAGCGCTGCAACAAAGACCCCAACGCAGCCAAAAATAAATAAATAAATATTTTTTAAAAAGTGGACACCCATTTTCACAATTAAGAATAATTATTCATAATATTGAAGGAATAAAATCTTCAGTAGGAAAACATGCAGCCTATCACAACAGAATACAGCAGTGCTCAGCTTCCACCAATGATTGCTGCCTTTTTTAGTTTGTCTAGACTTGTTCGCTTTTTGTCAGGTGATATACGTCAGAGAATATTGGCAATCCTTCAAGAAAATGATCCAAAGGTGATTTACAGGGCTTCCCTGGTGGCGCACTGGTTGAGAGTCCGCCTGCCGATGCAGGGGACTCGGGTTCGTGCCCCGGTCCGGGAAGATCCCACATGCCGCAAAGCGGCTGGGCCCGTGAGCCATGGCCGCTGAGCCTGCGCGCCCGGAGCCTGTACTCCGCAACGGGAGAGGCCACAACAATGAGAGGCCCGCGTACCGCAAAAAAAAAAAGGTGATTTACAATTGGCTGATGCTATCCCCTCATGCCTTTTTGCCTTATGCCCTAATTTTATGGAGACAAATTAAAGACGGTAAACCAGGAGTACATCTGCTACTCAAAATATACCTAGGCACTTGTGCTCAGGTCATAAGCTACAGGATGTGGTCATGCTGCCAAACAGAATTCCTCGCCTGCCTATCTGAGCACTAATGCCCTGGGAGTGCACACGCTTTTCTAGGGACAAAATGTAAAACTCAGGCAAAACTGTCCATAGTTCAACTTGCCCCATTCTAACTGTGTGAAGCTAATCCTCCTTGTTCTCCCTTCTCCCATGCCTGCTTCCTATCTTTTTCACATCTGGTATTTTTTCTATGTAGCTTTCTCCAGATTAATTTTTTTCTAAAACAGGTTTCATAGGTTACAACACAATGACCTGAAAAGAGGAAAAAGGCTAAAGAACATTAGGTAATCTCAGCTAATCTTTGGAGATATGAGCATTTAAGCTCACATTTTTAAAAACTTAAATATGCTATCTGTGAAATGCAGACACTTAATGATATCACGGTTTAGGCACTTTGGATGAACCTTGCTTCACAGTGGTTTAAAACCATGAAACTTCCAAAAGTGATCTTTATGAATTAGCAGTGATGATAAATTTTTCAACTCTTTGTACATACGCCTGCTCTCCCTTCACCTGGATTATGCATTAAACTTTCTAGTTATTTTTACCAAGAAAATTCACATAGGCTCAGGAGCAGACAGAAAAAAAAAAAAAAAAGGAATGAAATCGATTGTGGGTGAATTAGCATGTGAATTGAAATAAGATTCTTTGCATGGCTCTTAGGCTAACAGGAGAAAAGAACCAAACTCAGCGGCTTGGGACAGGGATCCCTGGCCAGAGGGCCTTTCTGGTGCTCCCACCTCTGTTCCACCAGCAGATAAAAGGGTAATGGCTATAATAATATGGCTGGTTCCTTGCCCAGCATCTTACATGCAGAAGGTTGCTAATGATCACTAAACGGATTACAGGAACAAGCAAGTGAAAATCAAGTCAGAGCGAAGTCGGCAGTGGCAGACTTCAGCAGATGAAGAACAATCCAAGATGACAGAAAGTACTTAAGCAGCTGATAACATTTTGTTTAAAATTTTCTAACCTAAATTCAAGGATAGTCATCTCTAATCTCGCTGTTTTACAATTATAAGGTAATCAATGAAAGGGGGAAAATATATAGATATCCAATTAGTGTCGTTGTGCTAGGCCAGGCATCATAGCCATGCAAACTAGTAACACTCACAATTGAGCACACAACCGTCTCCACGTTCTAATTCTGCCACCCTGGACCAACGGTATAACCTTAAAGTGGAGATAACGCCTACCTGTCTCCCACTATAGCTCTGTGCAGATTAAATCAAGTTGTGAAGAGATCTGAAGATTAAAATCCCTGTTTGTTATTGCTGTTAGCTCTCAGATTCAGCACCAAATCAGAAAAAGTTATAAAATCACCTCCATCCTCAAACTTTGCATTCTTCAAAATGATTCCCCTGAAGTAGTATGATGAATTAAGTGAAATGGTTTTTGACTGCGATCGCTTACAGGCAGGATTTATGAATGGAAACATGGGAAGGCCACTCTGGCCAGCTCTGAAGCCCTGGGCTTTCTTCCTGGGCTATTTACAGAAAGTGTATGGCCAGGGGAAAAGATCACGTTTGTTTTTACAAGCCAGTCATGACATGACTGAAGAACTCGTTTCCTCTCTCTGCGAGGTCACCCTCTTCACCTGAAGGTGCAGATACAAGAATGGCAGGGAAGAAAGGAACCTCCCCTTAGCCGCCTACATCAGCCTGAGTCAATTCCAGAGACCAGCCCACAGGGTGACAGGCATGGAAGTCAAACACCCTCATTTCCCAGGCATGACTCTCTGATGCTGCTCCTTGAGATGTCATCCAGATCATGACTAATGAGTAAAAATAAAATGCATTACATAACGGGCTTCAAAATTCTACTGCTGAAATAGGTTGTACAGAGATAAGGGAGTGCATTCTTACTTATCATCTGTCCTACATTTCTAACAGCTGAACACAATAAACTGACTGAATTGGATGTGCCAAAATGAAGAGTGTGAAAAAATATTTTAAAAGCAATTTTATTCTGATTGTCATATTACCCCTGAAATATATAATATACCTGGAGAGTTCCAAGCAAATGTGGAGACTGAGTAAATATTTGCTGATTCTCAAATATCATCATTTATCTTGACTGAAATCCGATATCATTTAGCAAATAACATATATAGCCTCACAAATCAACCCCGGCCTTATGTAGTGTATACAGTACCTATTTGGAAACATTAGGTAAAGCCAAACCAATGTTTTCAACTAGAATGTCCTTTGTCAGTGCTGTATGTGGTGTATAAAAATGAAGATGGAATGGGAAAGGGAACATGCAGGAAGGAAGAAGCAAAGGGAAGGAAAGTCAGTCCTCACTTTGCTGAAACCTTCCAGGGAAAAAGTGTGTCATCTTACTGGGCTCATGCATCATAATCACTTGAAAATTATATGGGTATAATTTTATCCTTAAGTGGCCTCTGCTTAAGGACAAAGACACAAGGCAAGAAGAGAATTTTCTTTGAGGACCTGGAAGATCGCCAACAAAAATTTAAAATGACAAATAGAGGCTTTATTTCTTGTTCTCAAACTCATCAACCTTTTTTAGAAGGCTGTCTCTAGAGAGTTTCTTCTAGTTTACAAGGAAGATCCAAAATGCTCCTCAACCTGTTTTTCTAGCTTCCAAACCAACATTTTTGGGGGCTCTAAAAGAGACAACAATGACATGCAAATGAGTTTGCATGTGGAAATAGCCTGATTGCCGCAATTGTCCTTGAATACACGTACTGAATTAAGTTACAGCTGAGGATTAACATCCGTGGCAGGCACAGCTCTCAGTCCCTGTAACCTAACAGGAATCGCCTTGCACTTTGCCAAACATGAGACACTGACACCCATCAGCAAATGCGCCAAGTGTATTTACAATCTCGTTAAGAGATCTCCTAAGTTAAATATAGACATATATAAAGTTAACTTCCGTGTGCAATTAACACACAAGGATACTGGTTCCTCCAGGGAACTGTGCCGGAGCCTCTCTGTTTACAAGTACAGTAGTGATTAAAAGCATAAACAAAAAGAGCAATCTTGGCAGGACCACCAGCCTACCAGTGCTGAGGTAAGTGTTCATCTACCTTCTGTCCTTGATCTAAATTATACCATGAAGTCAAGACTTCCCCATTCAATGACTTATCTGGCTCTTCACCCGAAGGACGTGTCAAGAAGTGTGGTAAGTATTTAAATAAGCCACCTCAGTGGTGTGTGTTAGTCTAGAGCTGCTATCTCAAGTCCAGGATAACGTTTATGAGAAATGTCTTAAGTAACACTGGCCAACGTGGCTGTCAGATAGGATCTCAGGAGCGTGTTTCCCTAATTTTTCAACGATTTAGGGTGACCGCCATTCATTTCCATAGTCTGGATCCAAATGAGAATTCAGTGCTTAACTAGGCAAAGGTCATCTTATTTAACTCAAAATTTTCAGCTATAACTCAAGCAACATACTCCTGACTTTCATATTACAACTGCCATATTTACTGCTGAATACTACGATTTTAATTTTAAGCAAGGCTAGACGGGCTCAGTCTAGAACAGTGTCCTTTCACCTTCCCCGATGGCAGCATTAGGAACCACAGCCTCATTAGTAGGCTGATTTCTTCTCCTTGTAAGAGAAGCCAAATGCTCTGCATGTCCTAGGAAGCCACTACTGGTCCTACCAAAAACTTACAACCCATACCATCTTCCTTCCCTCCTGAAGAGAATGTTAAACCTTGATTTGCAATAAAGTAAGAAAAGCTTACACCTACTGCTCTCCCCATGCAAGAAACTATGTTTGAGGACCAGTCATTTGGGCATTGCTTCAAAAGGCACATTTATTCCAGTGGCAATTTGAACCAGTAGAGAAAGAGAGAATAAGATTAAAAACAAAACCGAAAAACAGGATGGGTTTTGTGGAACACATAAGTAAATAGCAATCTGGGACCTATACAAACCACTTAGCTCCTTCCCAATAGTTTAACCAGAGTCCCTAAGGTAGAATAATTCACAGTTGTATCATGACACACACAGGCCTTCAAAAAATACTGTTTAAAAAAGTAGCTGAGAACTCTCAAGCAGCTTGCCCTGATGTCCAGTTCAAGTATATGCAACGCAGAAGAGCTGCAAGTTTCCAAACTACATGATAAAGAAAATTCAGTGCAGATCACAGGCTTCGATAAATTATGAAAAATCATTGTATATATTACTATTTAACTAACATCTAAGAAACATTTTGAAATAATTAACGTGTGTTCACATTCCATGCATTTTCTAGCAGGTTAAGCCCTGGGTTAGTGTCCCTGTGCTCTTTTCCTACAAAGCTCTATTCTTTGACAAATCCAAGCATTCCTCACACTGAAACGGAAGTACCCAGGGATTCTGTCTACTTACCCTCTTTACTGCATGCCTGACCTCACAAGGGCTGCTCGTTATTACCTCTGGCAGAGAAGACGACTGGAAGATCGAACTGGTTGGGGGTTTATGTGGGGTTCTATTTGCGCTGCCTTAGAAGAATCCCTGGATGTCACAGACACCACCTGCATTTTTTCCAGGGGCAAGAACCAGCCGCCCTCTCCCTCCTGCTTGCCCCACCTCCCTCTCCCAAAGCCCTAAGTGCACTGAGTGCACTCTCCCCAAGCCCTTGTCGCACTGAACTTTTTCCCTGTGGTTTTGCAGCACCCTCCTCAAGCAAAGAAGGAAACACAACAAAACTTGAAAACAAACCAACAACAGAAACTTCAAACAAACAGGTGAGCGAGCCGGCAGCCTCCTCCAAGGCGGAGGCTCACTTTTTACCGCAGAATTCGGTGTTGTTGAGGAACTTCTTGATGACCAGCCCCAGGCAGACAACCAGCAACAACATGTAGCCCACGGTGCCCGAGAAGGTGGGCGCGTCCGGCGGCGCCTTAAGGAACTGGCGCAGGCCCTCCTCCACGTAGTACACCTGGTCGTAGATGCTGAGGAAAGTGAAGATGTGGAAGAGCTGGTGGCTGTGGCCGATGATGTCGAAGAGGCCCGGCTGGATGCGCTCGGGGATCTTGCTCACGTTGAAGAAGGCGGCCACCACCAGCCAGAAGTAGCGGCGGTAGAAGTGCACGAAGAGCGTGGGGTTCTCGCCCCGCAGGTCGAAGAGCCAGCTCTCGAGCATGATGGGGCAGGCCATGCTCAGGGGCATGACGAAGACGAAGGTGCGCAGCGCGAACGGATAAGAGCACCAGTCGGTGCGGCTCTTGCAGCAGGCCACGGTGCAGGCCACGGCCAGCAGGAAGGCCACGGGCAGCACGAGCGCGCGGTAGGCGGCAATGAGGCCCGTGCAGTCCACGTGCCAGCCCAGGCGCTGCTGCACGTACGGGGTCATCACCCTGGCGTCCAACAAGCTCAGGCCGGGCAGCAGGTAGTAGTAGTAGGCCACAGTGCTGCCAAAGCCGTAGTAGCTGATGGACGCGTAGTCCAGGTAGAAGAAGGCTGCGCGCAGGCGCAGCGACAGGCAGCTGAACACGTGCGCCGTGCAGCTCATGGCGAAGGTCAGCAGCACGCCCGAAGCGTAGCACCACAGCGGCAGTAGCCACGGATGGTGGAAGGGCACGTCGCGGCCGCTCAGGAAGAACAGGCGGCAGAACTTGCTCAGGAACAGCAGCAGTGGGATGAAGTGCGTCCAGAAGTTCAGCGTCTCGTTGGTAGGCTTCAGCACCGAGGCTAGGCACTCCTGCGCCGTGCACGGCAGCCGCCGGTAGCCCGACAGGATGAAGCACTCCACAAAGTCGTCGGGCACCTCGTCCCAGCGCAGCAGCGGCTTGGCGGAGGCCGGAGCGTCCCCGGAGGGTGAGGGGTGGGGGCGTGAGGCGGCCTCCGAAGCCGCCGCGGTCGTGCCGGGCGGGCCCTTTGTGCCCGCGCTCCGGGGCTGCAGGCGCCGCGGCATGGTGCCCGGGGCTTGGCTAGGGCGCGCACAGGCGACCTCTGGCGCCGGCTCCGGCGCGCTCGCCAGTCCCCGCCGGCTGCCGTCGGAGCCTTTGTGCACGCGCCGGGGGCGTCGCTGCAGGTTCACGAGAAGACCTGAGCCTTGGAGCAGCCGTTCCTAAAAAATAAACAAATAAGTAAATAAAAATAGTCATCGATTTCGCAGCCGCGTAGCGACCGGTAGGAGCGCACGGGGCTCGGCGGCCCCTTCCCCAGGCTCCCTGCTACCGGCTCTCGGCCGCCCGCGCTGCTGCAGCGGCGGTGGCGGCGCGGTTGACGGCGGCGCTGCTGCGGTGACTGGGCATCGCGCGGTGCGGGCGCAGCAGCAGCCGCCCCCGGCGCGGGAGGCGGGGATGTGGGAGCTGAGGCGCTGGAGGGAGGGAGGGACGGGCGCACTGGGGGAGGGCGGGGGCCTCTCTGGCTAGTGTTTCGCGGCGGCCTCGGGGGATAGAGTTGTCCCTGGGCTCGAGTTCCGTACCATCCCCCCTCCCTCGGGTCGCAGAAGCCCGAGCTGGCCCGTTAATGATTGATGCGGGGGACCAAAGGCTGCGCCCGCGACTCAGCAGCCCGCGCCGAGGGCGAGGGTCGGCGCGGGGATTCGAAACCCGACAGCCACGCGGGCGTTCGAGAGGACACTGGAGAAACGCGTCCGCTGGGGGCGGGGAGCTGCGGCCGCGGGGGGAGGGGAGAGGAGCGCAGCCGGCGCGCCTGAGCCGGGGCAGGGCGGAGGGATGCGCTGACAGTAATCTCCGGAGGGGGCGGGGGCGCTCCGGAAATCGGGGGCCTTTGAGGCCATGTCTGGATCGGGGCGTGTCATTGTCAGATACCTGGGACTGCTCCTCTCTTTCCGTGTGTGTGCGCGCGCCGGCGCGCGCGGTCCTCACTCTTAGCACCATATCAAGCATTAGTTTGTCTCCTTTCGTCTAGCGGACTTATTCAGGTGCGTCACTAACCTCCTTTCGTCCTTGTCCGGTCCAAACGAACGGTCCTCTAAACTGGCCTGTGGTCGCGCTCACCAGGCCTCGGGGGCCGCAGCTCACCCGTGCTCCTGTTCTTGTGTCTTTAACTAGGAATTTTGTTTGGAGCCCAAAGTCCTACAACTCAGAGCGGGCTGCTCAAACTCCACGTTTTAATGAAAATTTTCAGGTGAAGACCAGGCGATTCAGAAAGCCTGTAACGATCTGAGGAATTTATTAAGAAGGGGTTCCCAAGCAGAGCTGCGCCTGAGTCAAAGGCTGATCATAAGTGGGGGCCGTTGATGACGGAGGACTAAAAGGAGGAGGTGCGTTCTAGCCCTAACTGAAAAGAGAACGGAGACGAATTCGTAGAGACTCGGAGGGGTGGCTTGGAAAAAGCTTATGCATAATTTAGCAGAAGTACCTGGCAGGCTAAGTTGGGTGGCTGGAGCCCAGAAGAAAGGAAGACTGAAGAATGGAAAACAGTTGTGATGCACTGCGCTGTGAAAATATGCCCGTAAGCCTTGTGAAAAGAGGGGCTAAAAAACCTGCCTCCTGTAAAATGTTTATCATTTCACGGAAGTTTCTCTTAGTGATGCCTTGGGGATGTGACTGAGTCTGACTTGCATCACTGACCTGCTGTATAGTGTCATGGCAACAAGGACTAACCTTTAAGGAACCAGGCACTGTTCTAAGTGCTTTAGAGTTTTAAAATTTTTTAGGTATTATTATTTTTCCCATTTTGCAGGTAAGGAGGTGGAAGCACCACAACGGTGAATAATATGCCCAGTTGGCAGAAGGGGGATTTGAACCCAGCAAGCTGCTTCTGGATCTTGTGTACTTAAAGCAGAACATCCAACAACCTGATTTGCTCAGAAGAAACTAGTAGGGAAGGATAGTCTGATTTGAGGAAAGCCTTTCATGTTCATTTTATAAGTGAAAGGCCACCTTCATCACTATAACAAATCCTGTAGGTACCGTCAAGGAAGATTTACTTAGTGGTGGCTCAGAGGACTTAAGTTATGGATAAGAATTATTTATAACTAAGAAACCATTCAGTATTGTAAATGTCTAAAATTACTTAAAGGTACTAGAAACAGTCCCTTTAGAAGTTTCCGCTTTCTCTTTGAAAAAAGTGTTTTCCATTAATAACTGCTTTAGCAAACTCTTACACAACTAGACCAAAGGTACACTTGGGTCTCGAGCCTTTCTGAACTATCACAAATTCCTTATTAATGGATTTTAAATAAATGAGATTTTGCCGTAGTTACTTAACTAGTATTTTGTTTTGCCACTGTCTATAGCCTTGTTTTTGTTTTTGCGGTACGTGGGCCTCTCACTGTTGTGGCCTCTCCCGTTGCGGAGCACAGGCTCCGGATGCACAGGCTCAGCAGCCATGGCTCACAGGCCTAGCCGCTCCGCGGCATGTGATATCTTCCCGGACTCGGGTACGAACCCGTGTCCCCTGCATCGGCAGGCAGACTCTCAACCACTGCGCCACCAGGGAAGCCCAGCCTTGTTTTAAAGCAAAACCTAATTTCCTTCCACATCTGGACTAAGGATCCAGGCTAATTTGTAAAAGGGATTAAGATTCAGCCATTTATAAATCAAACCTGGGAATGATAAAACTGAATCCAGGGCAGACTGGAAAAAAAAATTTTTTTTCTATTCTCTTTGTTACTTCATAAACAACTTGAGCTGTAGAAAAATGTTGATCTTATAATAAGCCCCATATTTACCAACCTCTTAGTTGCATAATCAGCTCACTTACATAATCGGGAGAAATAATAGAAAGTTCACATCAAATGAAATAATGGAATTGACTCTAAATGAAAGTGAAAAAACTCTGGCTAGATGGAATAACATTTATCTTGATGACTAAGAGTGATGAGACTGGCTATGATAAAAGATGGTGTTCTTTAAAACACTCAGTATTTTATAAAGTCAAAAGATCCGTTATAACATTCTCATGTCTTTCGGAAAGTCTTTGTGACTTCTGCTTTTCTCTTTTCTCACGCGTCTCCCACCGCACATGAGGCACATAGTCAGCTGCTGCCTTGAAGTGGTGTTCCCGAAAGCTCTCTGATGCCAGCCAAAACAGGTGTCCTGGCTATACCTTGACAAGTCCAAGTAAAAAGGAACTAAGGAAACTGCAAAATTCACCTAACTTATTTATAAAAAAAAAAACCCAAAAACTATGATTTTTCCTTAATTACTACCAATCTATAGAATTAATTTTTCTTAAGGTTTTTGAGATGTAAAACTGTGCTCCCCAAACCTTACAAAGGCTGGCTTTTGTAGTTTAAGTCCAGTAAACTAACTGCCTCTTGTCAGTGAGAACCACGATTCCGTCCCCTGGGCTTGGCTAAACAGATAGAAGAAGTGGGCTGGCTGCCATTCCCTGAAGGTGCACTGGGAGATAAGGCATCTCTAAGGTAACCAGAACTACCAAGTTCCTGATAGAGAAGAGTCACCAGGTATTACATTGGAAAGCCAGTGCCAGCGTTTAGAGGCAGAAACCAGCTAGTTCTCCCAATTGAAATCTTGTCAAACCAAGGCTACAAATGTGTTTTTCACAGTTCTGCGAAGGATGCTGAGGGGTCCTGGCTGCAAAATGCAGTCATAGGTAGGAATTGTAGCAAGCAGGACAAATGGCTTTTGCCCTTGTGGTTTGCTACCAACTATAAGTTTATTTGTGTTTCTCGCTGCAGTAATAAGATGAAGCATATATAATAATTCCGCAGCAAATGTGATGTCCTCTAATAAAGGTGATGAGATATTTGTAAAGCCTGCAGAAAAAAATATGCTATGATATTTGTTAATACTACATCTGGTTTTGGAGGAAGTAATTTTTTTGCTAGTCTCATTTTTAGAAAATCAATCAACCAACCAAACGAAACCTACTATGGACCCAGTGCTTAAATGCACCCATGACTCTGTATGAAGAGAATTCTATAAGGTTTCGTCCCTCTCTTTAGAATATACAGTCTAAACAAAGTGCTTCTCTTTCCTCAAATTGAAAACAGTCGTAATGTTATCATCCAAACTCTTCCATGCTGTTTGGGATTAAAATATACACACTACTATGTATAAAATAGATAACATGGGAAAGGGACGGTGGGAGGGAGAAGCAAGAGGGAGGGGATATGGGGATATATGTATACATATAGCTGATTCACTTTGTTATACAGCAGAAACTAACACAACAGTGTAAAGCACTTATACTCCAATAAAGATGTTTAAAAAAATAGATAACCAACAAGGACCTACTGTATAGCACAGGGAATTATACTCAATATCTTGTAATATGTTGTATCTTCCAATATACCTATAATGGAAAAGAGTCTAAAAAAGAAAAGATACATATATATATATATATATAAAACTGAATCACTTTGCTGTACACCTGAAACTAACACAACATTGTGAATCAACTATATTTCAATACAAATTAAAAAAAAAAAACAATCACTTCCATGTCAGATGTGGTCACTACCAGATTATAGGGTCCCAGCTTCCTAATGGTGGAAAAACTTCTGGCAGCGGCATCAGGTGTATCTATGGCAACTTTTTCAGGGCAAAGTGCAATCCAAAGCCTGGGTAGAGGGCTGAAAGTGAGAGAGAGAG
The DNA here is from genome assembly GCF_951394435.1 of Stenella coeruleoalba. NCBI lineage: Eukaryota > Metazoa > Chordata > Mammalia > Artiodactyla > Delphinidae > Stenella > Stenella coeruleoalba. The sequence goes on along the minus strand of NC_137150.1, from coordinate 24,599,893 downwards.
TGGTGGGAGATTGAGTTCTTACCTGGCACCGTTCCTGCCTGGTTACTGACATGGTGGCAGGGTTCTCTCTCTCTATTTTTTGGCTGCACTGCAAGGCTGGTGGGATCTTAGTTCCCCGACCAGGGATTGAACCTGCGCCCTCGGCAGTGAAAGTGTGGAGTCCTAACCACTGGACCTCCAGGGAATTCCCAACAGGGGTCTCTTCTGAAGGAAAGCTAAGGGAGCCTTATTGAGGGTGTTTTTGCCTTTTGAGGTTCTATGCCGGGAGTGACAATTCCACATGCCCCTCTCTCCACAAGTTCACCTGCTCTCTACCAGTGGTCTCCAGAGTGGGCTGCACAAGAAGACCGATGATGGTGAAGAATAAGATGTCGCAACTTCTGTTTCAATAGATCTCATCCTTCTGAATGTCCATACTCTGAGAAGGTTGTATAATACGCTTAACGTGGAACCCATGGAGGTAACTTACAAATAATACGTTGGGTCGTGGGGAGCATCTAAACACTGGCAGGTAAAGGGCATGCGATCGAAACTGTTTGACGACTTCTGCCCTGGAGTCCATTGCCCTTGTTTGTCCGGTCTGCTTCCATCCCCTGTCCCAGATCCGGGATGGACTCCCCTTTCTTGCCTCTCAGGTTGCTGGAAAGGGTGTTTCGGAGTCATCGTCTGTCGTCCTACAGTCCCTAGGCTCTGATTAGCCCTGCCCAAGCCTTCAGCCCCTCCCATAGCTTTCCTGAGCTAATGCAGTCTCCATTCTGGAGTTATTTCTCCCAATTCTGCCCTTTCTGTTTCCTGACTAGAGCCCGGATTGTCTTCCTGTAAAATCCTCGTATTTACATGTTACATTCACCCTAATTCAGAGTTATCCTTTGGGGAAGAGACTTTTTTGGTGGTGCCTTTGAGGTGGCTTCCATTCATTTAACTTCAGAAACAGTGATACAAGTGTGTAAGATAGATGACTGAGTGCCTGCTCCTGATTATTTTATTTATTTTTTTAAAAATTTATTTATTTATTTTTGGCTGTGTTGGGTCTTCGTCTCTGTGCGAGGGCTTTCTCCAGTTGTGGCAAGCGGGGGCCACTCTTCATCGCGCTGCACGGGCCTCTCACTGTCGCGGCCTCTCTTGTTGCGGAGCACAAGCTCCAGACGCGCAGGCTCAGTAGTTGTGGCTCACGGGCCTAGCTGCTCCATGGCATGTGGGATTTTCCCAGACCAGGGCTCAAACCCGTGTCCCCTGCATCGGCAGGCAGACTCTCAACCACTGCGCCACCAGGGAAGCCCTGCTCCTCATTATTTATTGACAGTTTTCCTTGAGACACAGTGCTTTGCACATAGTAAGTACCCAACACGTACTTGTGATTGGGGCAATTCTTTTCAGTACTGTAGTTCTTTAAAAGGTTAGACTCTTAGAATAGGCTTGTCCTGTAACCCTTTGGTCATCTACAGAGTTGGTCATGTAGTCCACCTCTCTTCCCATTTATCATAGTTGTTTCAGTAATTGATCATACACTGTATTCAGGTACGGGGATAGGCACTTTACCTATATTATCTCTAATTCTCAGAATACTCTTTGTAAGGTAAATCCACTCTCCTCATTTTCAGACAAGAAATCAGAGGCTCAGAGACGTGAAGCAGTTGGGTGGCAGGGCCAGAGTCAAACTATTAATTCCAAACTCCCCACTCTTTCCTTTATGGGGCACTGTCCCCAGCAAGGCTATGGTGTAGCCAGCCTTGAACATCTCCAGCAAAGGCACCTATTACCTCATATGGTCTCCCCTTCCATTTCAAGCATTTTAAATGGTTGTTGTTGGAGAACTTTGTAAATAATTAAATGAGCACAACTGATGAGAAAAAAGCCACTGTTACATCTTGGCCTAAAGGTGTCATTGAATGTGGTCACTGGTTGGATCTGGTTAGAAAGTCCCCAAAAAGAATGATGCCAAATGAGACGTGTGTGCGTGCAGTATGTGTCAGCTGCATATTGATTATCCATGGCTGGAAGGTACATTTCATACAAAGAGCATTTTCCTGTAAACAATTAACATCTGTTGTTACCAGGGGGCTTGCCACACCCTCGATCTCTACAAAGAGGCCAATAGCAGGTTCTGTGATTTCAGAGATGATCCTTGCATTTAGTACAATATTATTGACTACAGTGATTGATTAATACAGAAAGGAAAGTATTCTGCTATGGTTTCATTTAGTTGTTTTTTCTTTTTAGAAATTAAAAAAATGTTTATTTAGGCATAATGCACATGCAACATTATATTAGTTTCAGGTGCACAATGATTTGATATTTGTATCCATTGTGAAATGGTCACCACAATAAGTCTAGTTAACATCCATCACCATACATAGTTACAAAAAAATTTTTTTTCTTGCATTGAGGACTTTTAAGATCTACTCTCTTGGCAACTTTCAATATGCAATACAGCGTTATTATCTGCAGTCACCATGCTGTACATTATAGCCCCAGGACATTAATTTTTTTAACTGGAAATTTGTACTTTTTGACACCCTTCACTCATCTTGCCCACCCCCAGCCCCTGAATATGTTATTTTCTTCCTCTGACTTTTTTCACTAGCATAATGTCCTCAAGGTCCATCCATGTTGTCACAAATGGGAAGATTTCACTCTTTTTTATGGCAGAATTATATTCCATTGGTGTATCCATCTATCTATTATCTATCTATCTATCCATCTCTTCTTTATCTATTCATCCATCTATGGACAGTTAGGTTGTTTCCATATCTTGGCTGTTGTTAATAATGCTGGAATGAGCATGGAGGTGCAGATATCTTTTTGAATTAGCATTTCCATTTTCTTTGGATAAATACTCAGGAGTAGAATTGCTGGATTGTATGGTAATTCTATTTTTAACTTTTTGAGAAACCTCCATACTGTTTCCACAGTGGGTGTACCAATTTACATTCCAATCAACAGTGCACAAGGGTTTCCTGTTCTCCAGTACAGGTTATTTCTTACCTTTTTGATAATAGCCAGTTTAACAAGTGTGAGGTGGTATCTCAGTGTGGTTTTGACTTGCATTTCCCTGATGATTAGTGATGTTGAGCATCTTTTCATGTACTTGTACATCTAGCTTTTTTTTTTTTTTTTCAGTACGCGGGCCTCTCACTGTTGTGGCCTCTCCTGTTGCGGAGCACAGGCTCCGGACGCACAGGCTCAACGGCCATGGCTCACGGGCCCAGCCGCTCCACGGCATGTGGGATCTTCCCGGACTGGGGCACGAACCCGTGTCCCCTGCATCGGCAGGCGGACTCTCAACCACTGCGCCACCAGGGAAGCCCTACATCTAGCTTTTTAATGTAATGATTCTCTTTTTCTTTGAGGTACAGTGTCTATTTGTTGAAAATATTTATCAACATAATTATCTTGGGACCAATCACAAAACTAATTGAAGGTATCGTATCTTACATATATTGATTTTTTAAAGAGTGTGATCTTACATTCACCTTGTGCCCCGTTCATGTGAAAACCACAAGAATGTGGGGTTACCAATAATAGGACTTTCCTCCACACACTTAATTCATTTCTATACAATGAACAAGGAGTGTTTTTTTTTTTTTTTTTTTTTTTTTTTTTTGCGGTACGCAGGCCTGTCACCGTTGTGACCTCTCCTGTTGCCGAGCACAGGCTCCGGACGCGCAGGCCCAGAGGCCATGGCGCACGGGCCCAGCCGCTCCGCGGCATGCGGGATCCTCCCGGACCAGGGCACGAACCCGCGTCCCCTGCATCGGCAGGCGGACTCTTAACCACTGCACCACCAGGGAAGCCCCAACAAGGAGCGTTTTTTAAAGAACATGTGTAGTCCCTTGGTCACCCAGTGGCATGTTTCCTTTGAGCCATGTGTTCTGAGAATTCTATGGTCAAAATGCATTAGTTTTGTTTTATTCTTGGTCCCTTCCCTGCTCCTCCAAACTTCCACCAAACTCCGCTCTAGATACCTCATTCTCATACACACTTAACTCACTGATTAGAGATAACCCAGTGCTGGATAGGGATTATTGAGTAAATCTATAGTGAGCATTCAGGAGACAGGCCAGTTGTTTATTTAACAAGCAATAATAAACACCACTTATGCACATAGCTGGTACCTATTGCTCAGGGCATGGAAAGGCAGAGGAGCAAGTTGGAGCACAACAAAGAGAAGTCAGAATCATCCCTCTTCTCACTTGGAGGGGAAATGGGTCCACAATGTTTTAATGCAACCACTTTGTGATTACTTATTTAACGCAGCCATTTTGAAACAAGGAACATTTCAATGCTGCTTCAAACACCATTAAGCTTCTGATGTTTTTACTTCTAAGTAATGTGCTAGACAGACACCTGCACCCCACCCACGGAGGTCAGGGCTGGGGTGAGGGTTAAGCACCATCTGGCAAGAAAACTATGGAAAACAGAGTCATGAGTCATCCACACTTGTTCATCTCAAAGAGAACTGTCATCCCTGGATTATTTGTTTGTCTGTTCCTTGGCTTGCATCTCTGTTCTCTGATTTCTCCTTTACTGTACCAATGCCCAGGCTCACTTCTTCTTTTTCTTCTTTTTTTTAAATAGATCTTTATTGGAGTATAATTGCTTCACAATACTGTGTTAGTTTCTGTTGCACGGCAAAGCGAGAATCAGCCATATGCATACATGTGTCCCCATATCCCCTCCCTCTTGAGCCTCCCTCCCACCCTCCCTATCTCACCCCTCCAGGTCATCGCAAAGCACCGAGGAAGACCTAAATAGACATTTCACCAAGGAAGACATACAGATGGCCAAGAGGCACATGAAAAGATGCTCAACATCACTAATTATTAGAGAAATGCAAAACAAAACTACAATGAGGTATCACCTCTGGCGGGTCAGAATGGCAGTTATCAAAAAAGCTAGAAACAATGAATGCTGGAAAGGGTGTAGTGAAAAGGGAACCCTCCTACACTGTTGGTGGGAATGTAAATTGATACAGCCACTTCTAATTAACAGCTTTGAATGCAAGAGTATGGAACTGACTTTGTTTTCCACTTTAAATTGCATGACTGTCCACTCCTATGTTTTGGAAGCTTCCTGATTATACTAACTTTATTTAATTGGGTCAGTGTTGGAAGGGAAGTGGGGTGGGAATGGAATGACTCTTCGGGTTACAATTCTATCTCATATTGCAAGCGCCAGACTGCATCGGAAATCCTCAATTAACATTTCTAACAGGTCCTTCAGTAATGTACATATATTCTATCTACTGGCATCAAATTCCTTTGCAATAACTTAGGGGAGACAGGCTACTCCAGGTCTGGTAGATGTCAACACAACACTTTGTTTTCTCATTATTATTAAACAAAATTAAAACAAACATCAAGTAATTAGATGTGGGCTTGTCAAAACCATAAATTTGTGAGACGTTTTAAACAATTCAGAAATAAAGTAGGAAATGAAAATCTCATAAAAAAGGGGATGAGAGATGGAAGAAGGGGTGAGGAAAGGCTATTTTTCTTGTTTTATTTGGTAATTTAAAAACAGGTAGTGATTTTACACTTATGTCAAGAATCTTTTGACTTTGCTCGGAAGAATGTTCTATCTCAGGAGAGACAAAGCATGGTACAAATACTATAAAAGAAGGAGTAAAATGATGGGGAGGGAGGAGAGGATTTCTCTGTGTGAGAGGGGCATGGAAATAGCCTGCCTTAGTTTCCAAATTGGAATGGTATTGTATTAGGGCTGATGTGGTTCTTAAATTCTATGTCAGCCTCATGATTGATGGCAGAAAATCATCGCCCCAGTCGGGGACGGAGGGGAGTCCCTTGTCGGGGGGAGGGGGCTCCTAAATCCTGTCCCATGTGGTTGGTGGTTAGCTCACGGAAGGAAGGCATGTTTAATCTACATCGCTCATCTTTTAAGACAGAGGTTGCTAGTTACCATGTTCCCTCATTCAATCCTCTCTCTCATCCGCTGCACCAGCCTTCCTGCTGTCCCTCTAAAAGCGTGTGCCGCCAGGAGAGGCTCCGTGTGGCTGTGCGCAAGCTGTCCCCTGCACCACAGCCTGGCAGCAGGGGCAGGGAGGTCTGACAGGCAGCCTGTAATCTGCCGGCCACACTCTGGGCCCAGCCGTGGGCTGTCTCCCCAGAAGAAAGGGTACCTTTCCCTGACTCACTGCTGGGCTGACAGCTGCCCCCGGGCCCTTGCACTTGCTGTTTCTCTCTGCCTCAGATGCCTTCTGCCCTGACATTGTCCCTTCATTCTGATCAACATCACCATCTCTCAGAAAACTCTGCCACCCATCCGATCTCAAATGACAGCCCCCGTCACTCTTTGCCTCCTCGCCCTGCTTTATTTTCTTCATATTTTTCTGGCTGACGCTGTGTAATATATGGCATGATATATACTTCATTCTTTCTCCCCTCCTGAAATATAAGCTCTGTGAGGGCAGGGACTTTGCTCTCTGCTGTATCCCCAGCACCTATCAGAGGGCCTGGCACATAGAAGGCACTTAATTAACATTTGTGAAATGTTTAAAAACACCCATTTCCAAGGCTTTCTAAGTCCAGAGTTAGGCTCAATTCAGAACATTTGTACTGACCCTGTTCAAGCAGACTCTTCTCTAATTAACTGATCTCCACAACCCAGAAAAGCTAAACCAAAAATAGAAAACACGAAAGCTGTTGGCTGAGAACCTGTGACTAGGGCTGTGGTATCTGCACTTCAGAATCAATCACTTGGGGACCTTAACAACAAAACCCCCAAATGAGGCATGCCACCCCACTCTCACCACTCCCCTCAGCTGAACCTCTGGAAAGAGCCCTGTTCACTCGGTGGACAAGTCATTTATCTGGAAAGAAACAACATATAACGTGGGCTATTATGATAGGAAGACTTACCAGTGCTTTGATTTGAATTTTAAAGGTCAATTCTAACAAAGTAGTTTGTATCAAAGAGAATTCCTCAAATCTCTTCTATTAATAGCATCATTTTGCACCCGGGCAGCTCTGCACAAGCTATTTAGGATTGTCTCACCATGGTTTCACCTTAACTGAGATAAAGAAGCAAATGTCAGCGTGGATATAGTGCCACAGAGATATAAAAAATTTACACCCTCTTTCCCCATGGCCTGAGCTTTTAGAACTTAACAGATCCTTTTCCTGAAAGTCTGATTTAAAATGTTTGGAGGAAAAAAAAATAATAAAATAAAATAAAATAAAATAAAATGCTTGGAGGTTTGCAAATTTTAAAGAGCTTTTAGGACCACAACACTAATTAAAAATTTTTTTTTAAATTTCAGTATAGTTGATTGACAATATTATACTAGTTTCAGGGGTACAGGGTAGTGATTCAATATTTTTATAGATTATACTCCATTTAAAATTATTATAAAATATTGGCTATATCCCCTGTGCTTTACAATATATCCTTGTAACTTATTTATTTTATATTTAATAGTTTGTACCTCCTAATTCCCTACCCATATCTTGCCCCTCTCTTCTTCCCCTCCCCACTAGTAACCACTAGTTTGTTCTCTACATCTGTGAGTCTTATTTGTTTTGTTCTATTCATTTGTTTTTTATTTTTCCGATTCCACATATAAGTGATAAGATACAGTATTTGTCTTTCTCTCTCTGACTTATTTCACTAAGTATAATACCCTCCAGGTCCATCCACGTTGTTGCAAATGGCAGAATTTCATTCTTTTTCATGGCTGAGTAATAGTCCATTGTGTATATATACCACATCTTCTTAAGCCATTCATCTGTTGATGGGCACTTGGGTTGTTTCCATGTCTTGGATGTTGCAAATAGTGCTATTATGAACATTGGGGTGTGTGTATCTTTTTTTTTTTTTTTTTTTTGTGGTACGCGGGCCTCTCACTGCTGTGGCCTCTCCCGTTGCGGAACACAGTCTCCGGACACGCAGGCTCAGCGGCCATGGCTCACGGGCCCTGCCGCTCCGCGGCATGTAGGATCTTCCCGGACCGGGGCACGAACTCATGTCCCCTGCATCGGCAGGCGGACTCTCAACCACTGCGCCGCCAGGGAAGCCCCTGTGTGTATCTTTTTTAATTAAAGTTTTTATCTTTTCTGGATATATACCCAGGAGTGAAATTGCTAGATCATATGGCCTGGGCTTGCAACATGGCTTTGTTATATATTGACTGTGTGACCTTGGGCAAGTTGTTTAACCTCTCTGATCTGCAAAGGGAACCCGTAATGTTGTCTTGCAAGTTTGTTGGGAAGATTGATGCATAAAAAGTGCTAGATACAGACTAGGTATCAATAAAGTGTAGCTGTTACTGTTGTTCCTATGCCCTCCCCCCAAAACCTTAGTCAAGGAAAAACAAACACAGCCACAGATATTACAAAACACTAGTTTAAGATGGTAGAGCTTTCAAGAGTGTTTATTTTTTAGTAGAGATCCTTGAAAATAAAAAGCCACTGAGATATAAAGGGATGAACTTTAGTAATGGGGTGGACATCTGGGCATGGTCCAGATACATGCAGGGGGATGGGTTAAGTGTTAGGGGAACAGTTTCCCCTGACGGTGCCGGGAGGAAGCCAGTGCGAGGAGTACGCGTGAACACATGAAGACAGATAAGTCCAGGCAGGCAGGCAGCCTTAGGGCAGGTAGCTAGGCATCTAGCTAGCCTGAGGAGGGACACGGCACAGCAACCAGAAATTTGGAGGAGTTGAGATGCACACTTGTAAGTCTGAGTAGCTGACATCAGGGCGATCCGTCAGGAGGTGGGGAGACCACAGCACCTGTTCTCATGTTCAGTCCTAGAGAGGTTGGCGGTGGGCAGACCGACAAATCCCAACAGGCAGACAACTGCTTCTGTGCTTCCCTTTTAAGTCTGGCAAGAGTAGCTTGTGTATGTCGATGTGTCAGTTGCCATTTATTTTTATTTGCATAGAAGCATTTTTTTAGAAATAGAGAATTCTGGGGAAAAAAACGAATTAAATTCTAAACCGTTAGAAATAGTCTAAATGCTCTTCTAATCTTTCTCAATATTCCTACAGATGTTTCACATAATTATAATCCATGTGTGAATTCCGTCTTCTGTTCTAAATGTAGATATTTCCATGAATTAACATAGTACACATCCTTTCCATTTTTAATACCTCTGTAATCTTTCATCCAGATTATATCACAGTCCCCCACTGGAAGTACTGGGGATGCTAAGAATTTATCATAATTACCAATTGCACTATTATGAGAATGTCTTTGGCCATTTTTTTATTTTATATTGTTTCTTTGCCATAAATTCCCCAAAACAGAATTATGAGATCAAATATATGAACAGTTTGGTGGCTTCTGACATGATTGACAAATTTCTTTTGCAAAAACCTCCGAGATCTCCCTCCTTAATGCCCTGTCAACCCAAAGCCCACATAGGTCTCACCTCCCATATTCCACAGGGACATGACCCCATCTTTGCCCTGGACCCTGGATAGACACACTTCATGTGTGCATCAAGGTTTTAGCAAGGCCAGCTTCAAGGCAGAGGTAAGAGTTGGTGCTGGGCAAGGTGACTTATGCTGGCCTCGGCCCAAGGCTGACCTCAGCCTGAGAGAGAAGGCAGAGAAGAAATGCTGCTTCTGTTTCTATTGATTCTTAGAAAACATACGGTAGAGGGAAACAGGATACAGAACTGAACTGGAAAAGGTCTCTCCTATGTGTAGTAACAGAATTTACTGTACTATACTGTTATCAGGTCTTTTAATGATAAAAGATCCTATTTGTTCGTTTAGAAGTGGAGATAACCGATTCTTCATTCACCAACTGCTCTCCGTTTGGTTGTTCCAAAGGAAAGTGGTGAGCACATCACAATTTTATCCCAAATGTGTCTGTAAGCTCCATGAGGGTGGGTCCCTGTCCAGCTGTGCTGCCTCTCTATTCCCAGCACCTGGTACAGCACCTGAAGTGCAGGAAATACCTGTTAAATTCATAAATGAATGAATGTATTCCCAGAAATAGGAAATCAATGAGAAAACCCGGCTCTTTTTCTCCAGGGGACTTTCTACCCAAGAAGCTTTCTTTCTTTCCTCTAATAGCAGTGACAGCACAACATTTAGCAGATGTAAAGTGAACATCAGCCTTGCCCTGATGTAAAGACCAGCCCAAACAAAAGGAAGTTACTTCCAGAAATTCTCTTGTGAAATGCTATTTAATCAATACTTTTTAGGGAACCTGCAGGATTATTTTGAATTTGGCTGGTGCATGGGTTCTGGTTGAGGGAATGAAGATCTGATGAGTCAGCCGTGCAGCCAGGGCTCTATCTCTAAATGGTCTTTCGTGAATTAATCGTTAGACCACATGCAGGGCCCCACCCATGTTTACTTTCCATTTGCAAGATTATGTTTCACAAATCCCCAAATAACACAGAAAATAATTTTTCTTCCAAAAAATCTATTAAAAACATAAAACTATGGCATGAATAGGATTTCTTTTCCATTTCCAGTTCCAACTGGTTGTTGTAAATATATAGAATAGCTATTGATTTTCGATATTATTAATTTTCGATATCTAGCCATTTTTTTCAAAATCCTTTAGTATATTTTTGTTGTTGAATCTCTTATGTCTTCTCATTATACTCTCACATCATTTGCTATCATCCTTTTAACACACTGCTAGATTTAATTTGCTAATATTTTATTTAGAATTGTTTATCCCCATCTTCATAAGTATAATTGTTCCATCATTTTTGTGTTGTGTATTTTGTAGTAGGTTTTGGTATTAAGGATATGGTAAAATCATGCAGTGAAATAAAGTGCTTTCTGTCTTTTTCCATGGTCTGGGATGGTTTGGGAAGGATAGGAATAATTATGTAGTGCTTATTCCAGAATTATATCATTTTATAACATTAGGAAATATATCAACATTGTCAAGAATATTATAACATTAAAGGTTAAAATTTATGTGATTAGGGTGATGTAGATGAAAAAACTTTGACAAAGTAGGTTTTCTAATAAAAATTCCAAATGTAATAGGAACAAAAGGAAGCTACCTAAATTTGCGAATAACTATGAATTACAATCGTCAACATCATATTATTGAGTGAAAAATCAAAGCTACTGTCATTAAAATCAGGGACAAAGCTGGGATAGGCACATTCGCCACGATTCAACATTTTTTGAAAGTTTTAACTAATGTATTTGGGACTCTTCCATAAAGTTAACAAGTGGTATAAATATTGGAAAAGAGGATAAACTTTTTGCAGTGGTGTGACTATATACCTAGAAAATTCAAGACTCTGTTAAAAACCAATTAGAACAATTAGAGATTTTAGCTCAGTTGCTGAATGCCAGGTAAATATGCCCAAATCATTGTTTCTTCTATATTAGCAATTGTCTATTAGATATGGGAGAAAAATCCCATTCAAAACAGTGACAGAAAGAGCAGATTCAATGATAAAGGCGCAAGAATTTTATTTTTAAAAACTCTAACATTTTCTTGAAGAACCTAAATAAATGGGGCATTACACCATGTCCATGGATAGATTTAATATATGTGTCAGTTTCTGAACAAATTAATAGGCATATTTAATACAATCCAAATCAAAATGTGAAAATATATTTTCTTTGAAATTGAACAAATGATTTAAACCTTTGTATGGAATAAAAATATTTAAAATTTATTGGATAAATTTAGAAGGGTAGTAAGAGAGTACTCGCCTTACCAGAGAGAGAAAACGTACTATAAAACAACGAAAATCAAAACAATATAGATGTGACGCAACTACAATAGAATCCAGAGATAGACTAGTCAGGCTATATTTGAGAACTTGTGCCATGAAATGTGTGTTTCAGTTAAATGGGAAGGATGTTTCTTAAATGGGATTAGCACAATTAACTGTTCATCTGGATTTTGGAAGGATAAGGTCTTGAGTGAGATTGCTTGGGTTAAAATTTCATTTTTGTGTCTTAGTAGCTGTGTAAACTTGGCTGGTTCCTTAAATTCTCTAATCCTTAATTTTCTTATCTATGTGAAGTGAATCAAGTTCTTACAGAGCTCCTGGCATATGGAAATTGGTCAGTAAATTTTAGCTGTTATTGTTGCTCATTATTATTATTTCTTCTCGCTGTATAAAAATAAAGCCCAGATGGGGGCATATATTTAGAAAAGACAAAAACTCTAATTCAAAAATGTACATGCACCCCAGTGTTCATTGCAGCACTATTTACAGTAGCCAAGACATGGAAAGCAACCTAAATGTCCATCAACAGATGAATGGATAAAGAAGAGGTGGTACATATAGACAATGCAATATTACTCAGCCATAAAAAAGAGTGAAATAATGCCATTTGCAGCAACATGGATAGACCTAGAGATTCTCTAAGTGAAGTAAGCCAGATAAAGACAAATATCATATGATATCACTTATATGTGGAATCGAAAAAAGTGATACAAATGAATTTATTTACAAAACAGAAATAGACTTATAGACGTAGAAAACAAACTTATGGTTACCAAAGGGGAAGGGGGGGGCAATAAATTAGGAGTTTGGGATTAACAGATATACACTACTGTATATAAAATAAACAGCAAGGACTTACTGTATAGCACAGGGGTATCTTGTAATAACCTATAATGGAAAAGAATCTGAAAAAGAATATAAATATATGTATAACTGAATCACTTTGCTGTACACCTGAAACGAACACAACATTGTAAATCAACTATACTTCAATAAAAAAGATTGTATTCTCCCCCTCAAAATAAATAAATAAATAACAAAAAATCCCAGAGGGATTAAAGATCTGTTTCAAATGTAAAACAATAAAAATAACAGAAGGAAATATAGGAAAGTATTTGTGTAATCTCAGTTTGAGAGAGACAGCCTGCAGGAAGACAGAAAACCCAGAGCCATAAAAGAAAAATCTGATGAGTTTGACAACATAAAAATTAGAAACTTCTGCCTAGGAAAAAATGGTAATCAAAGTCAGTATAGGGGCTTCCCTGGTGGCGCAGTGGTTGAGAGTCCGCCTGCCGATGCAGGGGACGCAGGTTCGTGCCCCGGTCCGGGAGGATCCCACATGCCGCGGGGCGGCTGGGCCCGTGAGCCGTGGCCGCTGAGCCTGCGCATCCGGAGCCTGTGCTCCGCAACGGGAGAGGCCACAATGGTGAAAGGCCCACGTACCGCCAAAAAAAAAAAAAAAAAAAAAAAAAAAAAAGTCAGTATAGGACAGACAAGAAATTAATATCTTTAAAGTACAGAGAACTCCTACAATCTGATAAGAAAATAGAAAAAGAAAAAATGGGCAAAGGGTATGAATGATCAGGTCACAAATTAAGAACTTTATATAGCTGAGAAATGTCTGAAAAGATGCTCGGCTACACTAGGCCGGTGAAATGCAAATTATAATAGTACTGAGTTGACTTTTTTTTTAATCCAACAGACTGACAAAAATCTGTAAATTTATCCTCCAGCTCTGGCTGGCGGATAGAGAAACAGGTGGTGCCCAGTGTTGCCGGCCAGAGTGTGTCTGCTACAACTCTTTGTAGTTAAATCAGTTAGCTAATTAGTTAAAATTAAACTTCCACATACCTTCTGACCCAGCAATCCCACTTTTGCAACTCTAGCCGATAGAAATGAGAGCACAAATAATTAAAGGATAGGTGTATAAGGGAATTTGGTACACCAATTTTTTACACCATCCCCCGCCCCCCAAAAAAAGAAAAAAAACCACTGGAAATAATCTGAAGGTTTCTCAAATAGAGAAATGGATGAACAAGAGATGGACTATTATGTCTACAAAGAATACATTCCATGTTATGTATTGATCTGGAGTAACAAAAGCAAGTTCCTGAGTCATGACATGATGGCTGACATTTATTGAGCACTTACAACGTGCTAAGCCATTTAAATATGGTCTCTTCATTAAACATCGTTGTCAGGGTTCTCTCTCACCGGATCTGCATCCTCCTTCCTGGTGTATTCCGGGGTTTGGCTTTCTCTGCTCTGTTTTATCTGAATTGTCTTCCAGAAAGTATTGTCCATTGGTGACTTCCTTATCTGTTCTCTTTGTTGTTTTAATTTTATCCCTCTCCCCGCCCCCCCCCCCCTTCAATTATCTATACAGATTGTCTCTGGAACAACAGGAGACAAATGTTTGGTCCACTCTCTTGAAGCAGAATCCTTTAATTTCATGTTGTTAAACAAGGGGGGAAAAGCTGCCCTGCATTTGCATGCTTTGATTTACATAGATTTGTATAAGGGCAGAGGAAAGTAGGAAAGAGTACACAATTGAGTCTTAACATTTGAATTGACGCATTGGCAATCTATTGTCCTTGAGTGGAAAGCTCCCATGATTTTGTAAATAACATTATTTCACTTTACAACTGTGGATATCTGTTGTAAACGGACTGAATCTGATTCAGTTGTAAACTGATTCAGTGACCTGCATCAACTAAGGTACAATATCTATTATCATCATATTAATTGGTCAGTTTTGAATTATATACTCACAAAGAAGGTAAAACCCCGTAACTGACAAAACACATCATGTTAATTAAGGCCTCCAAGCTAAAGAAAGTCTTTTAAAATCCCAATAGCTAGGAATAACGCACCTTGTTTCAGAATTTAAGAGCACTGTTCCTCACATTTCTAGTTTAAATTTAAAAAAAAATCTATAGGTAAAAACCTATAGGAAAAGGAAATTACATTTAAGAGCACCTTTGTGCCATGTTCTGAGAGCATAAGGAGATTTAAAAACTACCTTATTCTTCTTAATGTGTATACATTTATAAAATTATTTTCTTTGCTTCTCTGCTAGTCAGTGGAGTGCACTCATTAAAAGTCAGGGGAACAGCATGTTCCATTATCAGCACACTAAACCACAGGATTAACGAATATTCTAGCAAAAGCAATCACATTTATTAATGTCCCCGTGGAGCTGTGGTCTGAAACAATAAACTTAGCCATAGTAATTTGGTATCCATTAATCAAATAAATTAATTCATCCATCCACGGTTTCGAGTATATTTACAATTGAAAAAGGATAACTTTGGGAAAAGAATAGACCCAAAGGAGTGTACACTATTAATTTGCATTACTTTGGCAGCTCCTGATTCTGGCAAACCACACGCAAAGGGTTAATGAGCTGGGTTGACTCAGTTGGTAGCCGCATTCCGTAGTTGAAGGGGGTGGCAGGAATTTAGAACCAAAATGACTGCCTAGAAAGGCAGCAGGGGCACAAGAAGACAGATGGCAGAGAAAAGGGAATGTGTTTTTTTGTGCATTTACCAAATATAATTAAGTACCTCCTTTTTACCAGTGTTAGGTGCTTTTCAAAAAGGATTGCATTTAATCCTCTGACTAACCCTTACAGATGAAGAAATCAGATGAGAGAGAAAGAGAGAGAGATACTTGCCGAATGTAGCACAGCTAGTAAGTGGGAGAGCAGAGTTTTGAATGCGGTGGAGCGATCTGAGGTCAAAGCCAGAGCTCTATTCTCTGTCACACTGTGTGTGGACTGTTGTCTACCCTTGAAATTATTTGCTTAATCTCTGAATCCCTTGCTAGAGAGTAAGCTCCTTGAGGGCAGAGGCTGTGTCCCCCTGTGGATCCAGGTGTCCCTCATTGCCCTCTACAGAGTCCTCTGTTGGGAGCAGGGCACTTCCTGTTCCATTTACTTCCCTTTTGGTGCAACCTGCTAGGAATTTATTCCTTCACTTTAGCCAGGCCTCTGGTGTGCCTTCTGACATTCATCCTTTCTTGGTCTTCTGCTTCCACTCTTTCCCTGGAAACCATTTTTCGTGCAGCAGCCAGACCGATCTTTTGAAATGTAAAGCAGGTAGTCTTGATCTTTGAATAAAATCCAAAATCTTACCCATGGCCTCCTGGCCCAATTACTGGCCCCTGTGAACATGTGCCCTCAGGACTCCAGCCTCGTGCCTGTGCTCCAGGCACAGTGGCTCTCTTCCCGTTTCTCATCACTCTGAGCTTTGTTCCACCCTGGAGCCTTTGCACAGCTGCTTCCTTTGCTCTTTGTTTTAATTATCCCAGAGAAATACATGCACAAGGAAGCATGTGCAAGGACGTTTATTGAAGCAACTTTGAAATACAACAACTGAAAACAACCTAATGTCCTGCATCAGTAGAAAAGGGCCTACAATGTATATCTTCTGTACAGCCAGTGCTCCTTATCTGCGGATACCGGGAGATCATCGTCTTCAGAACATTATGCAGCAGTTGGAAACACTGAGATACATGCTGATGGGGGTATACATTGGTACAGTACCTGTGGAAGGCAATTTGACAGTATCTATCAAAATTAGCAATTAAAAAACCCTTTGTACCGTTTCCCTTTTGGAAATTAACCCTACAGGTATACTTCCACATGGAAAGTGACACAGGTACAAAGTTCTTTATTGTAGCACTCATTGTAATAGTAAACATTGAAAACAACCCAGGACTCCATCAACATCCATCCAGGGGGCTGATTAAATTATGGTGCAGCCATACAGTGGAACACCATGGTGCTGAAAGAAGGGTGAAGATATTCTCAATACTCTGATATGGAAGGGTTTTCAAGATATGTAAAGTCACTTCAAGGGGCAGAATAGTGCATAAAATGGGAGGAAAATAGGAATTCTATTCATATTTGCTTGAAATGCATGAAGAATAACGGATGGTAATAAGAAACTAACAACAGTGATTACCTATGAAACTTGTATGGTGTAGATGAGGAGGAAGAATGGGGAGGAAAACGTCACTGTACATTTTCAAATACTTTTGGGGGGACTTCCCCGGTGGTCCAGTGGTTAAGACTCTGTGCTTCCGGGCTTCCCTGGTGGTGCAGTGGTTAAGAATCCACCTGCCAATGCAGGGGACACGAGTTCGAGCCCTGGGCCGGGAAGATCCCACATGCCGCAGAGCAACTAAGCCCGGCGCACCACAACTACTGAGCCCACGCGCCACAACTACTGAAGCTCGCTCGCCTAGAGCCCGTGCTCCGCAACAAGAGAAACCCCCGCAATGAGAAGCCCACACACTGCAATGAAGAGTAGCCCCTGCTTGCTGCAACTAGAGAAAGCCTGCGTGCAGCAGCAAAGACCCAACGCAGCCAATAAATTAATAAATAAAATTTATATTAAAAAAAAAGACTCAGTGCTGCCAGTGCAGGGGACACGGGTTTGATCCCTGGTCGGGGAGCTAAGGTGCTGTATGCCACGGGGCTAAAAAATAAATACTTTTGGGGCTTTAACTATGTGAATATACTACCTCCCCCTGCCCCTACATACACAAAACAAGGAACAGGTGGGTCTACATATCCTGACATGAAAAGGTCTGCAAGACAAATTGTTAAGAAAAACAAGCATGCTGCAAAACAACATGCAGACACTTATCAAGGTTTAGAAATAGAAGGACAGGGGATTTGGAGAAGGGCGCAAGAGGGGGGCTTGATTTTTAGGGGTGGGCTGGCCAAAGGCAACGTTCCTTTTAGCTGTATGGGTCAATTCTTTTTTATAAAGAAGAATGCAGTATGCATTATTTATGAATTCGTTATAAATAAAGGAATAAAAGATATATCTTGGGTGGAGTACTGCCAAGTGATGACCAGATTAAGGGTTGGGTTCTGGGAGTAGGTGATTGACATGTAGTGAAGGTGAGGCTGGAGTTAAGGAGGTACCAGACGTGTTCAGTCAAGCTGTTACCCAGAGCTACACACATGGTAAAAAGCCCCAGTGTGATGCTGGGAGCTGGGCTGGGACAGCATGGGGCAGCTCTGAAGGCTGAAAGACCCTCTGAAAGTCTTCATCAGGAGAGGCAGCTCCATGACTCCCACGAGGTCATGGCTGGAGGTTCTAGAACTGAATGGTCTCCAAGGAGAGTTGGCTTTATCTGGTGGTGGAAGGGAAATAGAAGAGAAATACTGTCCAGTATGGAGGCCACTGAGCACTAGAAATGTGGCTAGTGCAACTGAGGAAGTGAAGTTTTTAATTTTGTTTTGATTAACTTAAATTTAGGTAGCCACATGCTTATTTGTGTTTATCACATTGGACAACACGGAGCTAGCCTGAAGCTGCATGAGGAACCGATCCTGGTAGTTTGAGGTATAAAAGAATAAGTGGCCTCTGCTAGAGACGCCCAGGGGTGGTGTAGTGGCCTTAGGAGAGGACCTAGATCCCAATGATGCAAGAAGAGGAAAAAAAGTGCTCTGGGGAAAGACTGAATATATAGGAGGTTAGAAGGTATTTATGGGAATAAGGATCTAACATTTCCCTCATTGCAGAAAGCTCTCCTGGACAATGTTAGTCTAGCCACATGCTGCTACTGAGCCCTTGAGATGTGCTGTGGACATAAATACACACTGGATTACAAAGACTTAGTCCCCAAAGAAGAATATAAAATATTAATAACTTTAAATATTGATTACATAAAATTATAATATTTTGCATATATTACATCATATTAAAATATTATTTAAAGTAATTACAAAGGGGGAGGGAGGGTAGGTGAGTGATAGACTGGGAGTTTGGGATTAGCAGATGTAAACTATTATATACAGGATGGATAAACAGCAAGGTCCTACTGTATAGCACAGGGACCTATATTCAATAGCCTGTGATAAACCATAATGGAAAGAATATGAAAAAGAATGTATGTATGTATAACTGAATCACTTTGCTGTACAGCAGAAATTAACACAATATTGTAAATCAACTATACTTCAATAACATTTTAAAAAAGTAATTACAGCTGCTTCTTGTTTAAAGTAGCTCCTAGAAAATTTTAAGTTACATGTGTGGCTTGTATTATATTTCTGTTGGACAGAGTTGATCTAAAAAGTGCAGGGGAAAAGATTGAGAGGGAGGTCAGGTCAGAGCAAGGCTGAGGATTGTGGGGATAAGAGGTGCTTTAGTACATTTTGGTCCCAGGTGGTGTCCGGTCTTCTCTCAGTTTGACAGGAAGGGCCCCTACGAGACCGGCTGAGGGCCTGGGGTCCCAGCCTAGAAAGCAGTAGTATGGCTTGGGGTGATGTCGAGGGCTTTGTTTGTGGGGTCAGCTCAGGACTTTCCAGATTCTCTTTTCCCTGTGAAAGTGTACTCCCCTCTAGTCTTAACTTGGGTGATACTGTCTCCACATCCTATCCCTTAATATAGTAGAGTTCACCCGAATTGAGACTAGCCTTTCCTTAAATATGTAAAAAAGATGCTCAGCTCACTTATATTAAGAGAAACACAAAGCAAAATACAAGGAGATATTTTTCACATAGCAGATTGGTCAAGATTTAAAAAAAAATTAAGTATAAACTGTGTGGGCAAGATACAGGAAAACAGGGTTATGGGAATTTAGTTAGTACAACCTTCGTAGAAGACAAATTGATAGTGTCTATCAAGACTTTAATTGTGTGGGCTGCCTGGTGGCACAGTGGTTGCGAGTCCGCCGGCCGATGCAGGGGACACGGGTTCGTGCCGCCGTCCGGGAAGATCCCACATGCCGCGGAGCGGCTGGGCCCGTGAGCCATGGCCGCTGAGCCTGCGCGTCCGGAGCCTGTGCTCCGCAACGGGAGAGGCCACAATAGTGAGAGGCCCACGTACCACCAAAAAAAAACAAAAAACAAAAAAAACCTTTAATTGTGTATTTGCTTTGACTCAGTCCTGATATTTATTCTACAAATATATACACTGCAAAATAACCTCTGTAAAAGAGTATTCACTGCAATAATGTTTATGCAAGAAATAACTGGGAATAACTTAAATGTTCATTACTAGAGAGTGATGAAATACATGATGAGTATAATTTCAATAGAATTATAAAATAATCATGTAACTTCAATAGCAGGCAGCCGCTAAAAATAGTAAGGCAGATATAAAGCAGATCCAAACGTACAGAGAAGGATCTCCAAGAGAATAGCATTAAGTTAAAAAAAAAAAGAAAGAAAAAAGAAAAGAAGCAAAGTGAGAACAGTGTAGGTAGCACACTGCCATTTCCGTCGGGGGTGGAGCTCAATATATTTGTTCAGTTCTATGTTTACACATGTATAGATTTATTTGAAGGTTGTATAAGAAACTAGTAACAATGGTGGCTTCTAAGGAGGGGAACTGTATTGGGGGAAGAAGAGAGACTTAGTATTTTGTACCTTTAAGTTTTTTTATGACCCATATATATTGTCAATCCAATAAAACCAAATAAAACATCTAATGACTTTTTAAGTAGGGAATTACCTCTTATCACAATACCACAGAGCATCTTTTGCCTACACTTTTCACAGTTTACCTCTTTCCGGGTGCTGCAACTCTCTCTTTGCTTTCTAGAGAGTTAGATTTACCCTCTTACTACTTAGCAACTGAAAGGAAAATTGTATGTATTTATTTATTTGATTGTCAAGTACAGTATCTGGATTTACCAATTTTTAGATTTCAAGGATTTTGATTTCTTTCCCTCTTATTTTGTCCCTTTCTTCATGCTTATTGTTAATGAGGGTTTTTAAAAATATTCACATTGAACAGCAGCAGCTAACACAACAATGTAAAGCAATTATACCTCAATAAGGATGCTAAAAAAAGAAATATTCACATTGAAAAATCAAAGTTCTCTTATTCTTCCTCTTATTCTTTGAGTACTCTTGAAATAAACATTTAAAATTACATAGAAGTGAAATAAAACCAAAATACCCGATGTAGTGTGCCCTCTAGTGGTTAAAGAAAACACTCACAAACTCACCAGCCCCTTCTTTTCTCAAGAATCAAGAACTTCTGTGTTTTACTAAAAATAGAATTACCATAAAATCCAGCAATCCCACTGGCATATATCCAGACAAAACTATAGTTCAAAAAGATACATGCACCCCAATGTTCATTGCAGCACTATTCACAATAGCTAAGACATGGAAACAAGCTAAAAGTCCATCAACAGATGAACTGATAAAGAAGATGTGGTACCTATATATAATACAATGGAATACTACTCGGCCATAAAAATGAACAAAATAATGCCATTTGCAGCAACATGGATGCAACTAGAGATTATCATACTAAGTGAAGTAAGTCAGAAAGAGAAAGACAAATACATACCATATGATATCACTTATATGTGGAATCTAAAATAAGGCACAGATGAACCTATCTATGAAACAGAAACAGACTCACAGACATAGAGAACAGACTTGTGGTTGCTAAGGGGAGGGATGGACTGGAAGTTTGGGGTCAGTAGATGCAAACTATTACATATAGAAAAGATAAACAATAAGGTCCTACTGTATAGCACAGGGAACTATACTCAATATCCTGGGATAAACCATAATGGTAAAGAATATGAAAAAAATGTACATATGTATAACTGAGTCACTTTGCTGTACTGCAGAAATTAACACAACATTGTAAATCAACTATACTTCAATAAAAAATAAATTAATAAAACAAGAATGTGTTTTAAAAATATGAGTGAAAACTCAGTTCTAAAGTGAAAGACAAAAAAAGCTATGAGAAACATAAACATAGCAGATGTCTCAGTCTATTCAGGCTGCTACAACAAAAGCACCATAGACAGAGTGATTTAAACAACAAATGTTTATTTCTCATAGTTCTGTAGGCTGGGAAGTCCAAGATCAAGGTACCGGCAGATTTGGTATCTAGTGAAGACTTGCTTCCTAGTTCACAAACAAGCGTCTCTCCACTGTGTCCTCACGTGGTGGAAGGGACGCGAGAGCTCTCTGGGGTCTCTTTTCTGAGGGCACTAACTCCATTCATGAGGGCTCTACCCTCATGGCCTAACTAATCACCTTCCAAAGGTTCCACCTCCATAACCATCACATTGAAGTTTAGGATTTTAACATGTGGACTTTGGGGGGACACGGATATTCAGCCCATAACAGTAGGTACATTTCTTAAATCAGAAACAAACAGTAGCTAAGGAAGAAAACGATCAAAACATATTTAACTTGCTTTACCATCCATCTCTCTGGAGCCAAATACACAGATCAAAGGTGACCTTCCAAAGTTTTAGTTAGAAAGATAACTTAATTGGATTGGAAGCAGAAAACTAACTCTAACTTTAATTTGCCCAGGAAGGAAACAAAGGATGCATCATAAAGTAAAGCCATTGGAATTGGTTAATGAAAGAATGCCTGCTTTTAGTAAGTGATCTAAGAACAAAAGTCATAGAATTTTTTCAGAAAGTGTGTCACAGAGGGTGATTTGATGGTCAAAGCCCTTGTTTACAAAGTTTCCTTGGGTCTGGTGATGGTAAACCAGGGTCTCTTTGAAGAAGGCTGGAAACCTAAGGAGTGTTGGCATGTGGTCTTCCGAGAGCAGCTTTGTCCAACAGGATGGAAAGTTCAGCTCAGAGTGGGGGGAATGGGGGCTGTCTTGATGGAGGTGACTGACAATTCCACCCATGTCAGTGGAAGGAAAACAGAATAGATGTGGACTTCTTTTCAAGGAAGAACACCCAGTTCCAATGCCTTTACTCTGGCAAAAATGCACAGGATATTAACATGCCACATTTTCTTGGATTTACCACCTATGAAAGAGGCCCTTACATAGACTTGGTCCCTGGGCTAGCCCTTCCTTTCTCTTGGCTCTTGCCTTTTCTGAAGTTGACAATTCTTTAGTGGCAGAAAGGAACACTAGTACAGGAAGGAATGGAAGAGATGAAGGAGGTATCATGTCCATCTTTTTCATCCTGGATCTCAGATTCAGAGGTTTCAAATAATCGTACTTCTCATTACAAGGTGCATTGCCATCGTCGTCTGGGTAGGGTTCCTCTTGTGACTGACTGATTTCTTAAATGGTTTACTTATTATCTCCTCTTCCCTTATCCGCTTCCTTTTAAGCCTTCCCCCAAAGGCAACTATTATTATGTGTTTAATGTGTGTCTGTGTGTATGTTTCTTGCAAAATATATATAATTGTTTTGTGTACATGTATTTTTAATTGAGTGGTACTGCAGTATATCTCTCATTCTGTTCCTTTTCTTTTGCTTCAGCAGATGTCTCTGAGATCTATTTATATTGCTGTGTGTACTTTTCATCCATTGTTTTTAACTGTTGCATAATATTCCATGATGCATATCTACCATTTTAACAATCCACTGGCCAAGAGATGGATAACCAATTGTCTCTAACTCCCTGCTGCCACAGATAATGCTGTCTCTTAATGAATCTGAGTGAGAACGTCTTTGGGATATATACTGAGGGATGGAAATGCTGTGCCGTAGAATATGAATATGTTTAATTCGACTATAGTTCCAGATTGTTTTCCAGAATGGATGATCTAATCTGTACCTCCTATAGCAGAGGGCCAAAAACGTATTCACAAATTCTCATCAAAAGGTGGAAACTATTTCTCTTCCCTTTGAATCTGATTTGACTTGTGACTTACTTTGAACTGTAGAACATGGCAGAAAATACATTATTTGAGTTCTGAGTTAGGGCCTTGAGAGTTCTTGCAACTCTTATTGCTGAGCTGGGACCTTTCCACCATCATGTGAACAAGCCCGGGCTAGCCTGCTGGAGGATGAGCGACCCGGCAGAGAGAGGACCCAGGTGCCGCAGACACTTTGGCTGAGGCCCCAGACATGGGAGTGAGTGGAGAGTAGTGGCACCAGAGAGTAGGCTGCCTGGCAGAGCCCAGTTCAGATTGCAAACCCACAGAATTGTGAGCTAAATAAAATGTTTGTTGTTTTAAGCTACTAAGTTTTGGGTGTTGTGCTATGCAGCAATAGATAAGTGATATTTCCCCCCCGACATATCTCACATTCCCACCAACACTTGACATAATCTAGCTTTCTTATTTTTATCCATCTTATAGGTATAAATAATATTTTATTTAATTTGGATTTTTAGAAGTATACTAATAAAATTGAATATTTCTGCATGTGCCTGGTGGACTTTGGGCTTCCTCTTCTTAAATTGCCTGTTCATATTCTTTGCCCCTTTTTCTTATGAAGTTGCTGACTTTTTCTTGATGATTTTTTGTTCTTGTATATTAGGGATATTAATCCTTTTCCATTTTTAGACACTATAAATATCTTCTACTATTCTGTAATCTATTATTTTTTATCCGTGATGGGCTTTGTTTAATAAAACTCCTTAATTTTTTTTAACATCTTTATTGGGGTATAATTGCTTTACAATGGTGTGTTAGTTTCTGCTTTATAACAGAGTGAATCAGTTATACATATACATATGTTCCCATATCTCTTCCCTCTTGCGTCTCCCTCCCTCCCACCCTCCCTATCCCACCCCTCCAGGTGGTCACAAAGCACTGAGCTGATCTCTCTGTGCTATGCGGCTGCTTCCCACTAGCTATCTACCTTACGTAAAACTCCTTAATTTTTATGTAATCAAATGCCTCAAGCTTTTGCCTTATGGTTTGTGTTTGTAAATTTTTTTAATTGAAGTATAGTTGATGTACAATATTATATAAGTTACAGGTGTTACAGTATAGTGATTCACAAGTTTTAAAGGTTATACTCGATTTATAGTTATTATAAAATATTGGCTATATTCTCTGTGTTATACAATATATACTTGTAGCTTATTTTATATATAATAGTTTGTCCCTCTTAATCCCCTACCGCTATATTGCCTCTCCCCACCCACTGGTAACCACTAGTATGTTCTCTATATCTGAGTCTGTTTCTGTTTTGTTATATTCACTAGCTTGTTGTATTTTTTAGATTCCACATACAGGTGATATCATAGAGTATTTGTCTTTCTCTGCCAAGGTTTGTCAAGGTTTGTTTAAGAAATGCTTCTTAACTCCTAGGGTCATAAAGACATCCTACTACAATTTCCCCCATTAATTTTAGAGTTCTCCCTCAGATAATTAGAACCATCATTCATCTTGAAACCACTCTGCTAGTTAAGAGGTGAAAAGGGCATTTTCCACCCTGGTCCCATGTACCAAACTGGATTTTCTTTTTCTTCATAATGAGTCAGTTCTCCTAACACCATCTGTTGAGCAATGCATTCTTTCCCCCATTGAGTTGTGGTGACACCTTTGTTGTGTATTAAGTTCTCATGTGCAAATGGCACTACGTTAGCTCTTCTAGTCCACTGGCCAATCTTTCAGTCTTGTGCTAATATAACACTGTTTTTGTTTGTTTGTTCTGTTTTGTTTTTACAATGGCAGGAGGTTTGATATTTTGTTCTTATGTTCTAGGCATTCAGCCATGTGCTTTCTTTTTTTAAATAAATCTATTTGTTTGTATTATTTTTGGCTGCGTTGGGTCTTTACTGCTGTGCATGGGCTTTCTCTAGTTGCTGTGAGCGGGGGCTACTCTTTGTTGGAGCACGGGCTTTTGGTGCACAGTCTTCAGTAGTTGTGGCACACGGGCTCAGTTGCTCCGTGGCATGTGGGATCTTCCAGAACCAGGGATCGAACCTGTGTCCCCTGCATTGGCAGGCGGATTCTTTTTTGTGGTACACGTGCCTCTCACTATTGTGGCCTCTCCCATTGCGGAGCACAGGCTCTGGACGCGCAGGCTCAGCGGCCATGGCTCACGGGCCCAGCCACTCCGCGGCATGTGGGATCCTCCCGGACCGGGGCACGAACCCGTGTCCCCTGCATCGGCAGGCGGACTCTCAACCACTGCGCCACCAGGGAAGCCCTGGCAGGCGGATTCTTAACCATTGCGCCACCAGGGAAGTCCCAGCCACGTGCTTTCACTCCAGGTTCTCACTTAATTCTCTCAGAAAGCTGCAAGGTCAGTATTATGTTTTTATTTTTTTAACTTTTGGAGGTGACTTTATTACCATGATTGTGATGATCTAGGTCAGTATTATTATCTGTATTTTACACATAAGGAAACAGAGGCCCAGAAAATTTAATTTCATTGCCTAAAGTTCATGTATATTCTTAAATGATGGAGCTAGGATTTAAACTAAGTCAATCTGGCTTGAGAGCCTGTGTTTTCCTTTCTACAACATGCCCAGCTTGTCAGCTCCTGGTCTGGTTGCTCTTTAAGCTCAATGAAGAGTCCTGACCAATTGGGAAAGGGAAAAAATTCATCATCTCAGTCTCTTGGCAAACACTGGCATGGTTCTAGGTTTAATTGCCTCATTTTTTTTTTTCACTCAGTACTACCAATGCTCAAAGTTTTAAAACTCCATATTCTGAGCTAGATTTAGGTCACTTATGTGATAATTTTAAAAGTAAAGCTCCAGGTCTTGGGAGTGATGTAGTGTTTTCTAACTATAGTGTATGCAATTTAGCTCAATAGTTAAGAAAGGGCTTCCCTGGTGGCGCAGTGGTTGGGAGTCCGCCTGCCGATGCAGGGGACACGGGTTCGTGTCCCGGTCTGGGAGGATCCCGTGTGCCGCGGAGCAGCTGGGCCCGTGAGCCATGGCCGCTGAGCCTGCGCGTCCGGAGCCTGTGCTCCGCAGCGGGAGAGGCCACAACGGTGAGAGGCCCGTGTACCGCAAAAAAAAAAAAAAAAAAAAAAAAAAAGTTAAAAAAAATGTCAGAAACCTAGGTCCTCACAATGTAGGAGACAGTGTTGTTATTACCCACTCTCTTCCTTTTCAGCAGAACTCAGATTTTATTCAGATGATTGCGGATTCCCTGGCAATCCAGTGGCTAGGACTTGGTGCTTTTACTGTGCGGGCCTGGGTTCGATCCCTGATCAGGAAACTAAGATTCTGCAAGGCGCAGGGCAGCCAAGAAAAAAAAATTTTTTTAATTCAGATAATGCACACCCTAGTCAACCAGGTGCTGCATATAAGCCAATCACGGTCATTCTACTCCCCTTGCCATCAGTTGGTTTAGGTATGAGCATCAACCCATTTCTGGCAAGTAAGACATGAAGAGAAAGTCTGATAGAGTGGCTTCTAGGAAGTTTTCTTCTTAAAAAAAAAAAAGATATACAAGCTTTCAGGAAGAAAGGAACACTTTTTCCTCTGGTGTGATGTTGGGAGCTGTGGTAGCCATTTTGTGACTGTGAGGGAAATTAGCCTGAGGAGCAGGCTGACCCACTGAAGGTGGCAGAGCAGAGTGATGGAAAGAACCTGGGTCTTTGATGAGACTGAGCTGCTAAATTAACAAGTCCTGGGACAGTCTTGCCTCTGAACTTCTTGATGAGTGAAATAATAAAATTTCCTTACAGTGTAAGTCACACAAGTGACGAGGCTCCTGTCAGTTGCAGCTAAAGGTATCCTATACGTGCTTCCTAAGGTGATGTAAGTATAAGTCCTCAAATATCTCTTGTGAATTTAAGTCAAGAATGTGACCTCTGTATGGGCTAACCACAGGCACTTGCCCCTGCTCGAGGTAGGGAGTAGGGGAGTGAACAGGGCATATCGTACCACAGTTCCCATATGCCTGCCTTCTATCCCATCCCCTCTCATCTCCAAGAAGCTTACTGTCTAGTAGGGAAGACAGAAACATGACATGACAGTGGGTGAAGACCTGCCTGGGACTAAGTGTAAAGTACAGGGTAGCCCAAAGGATTGAGAGACGCACTTATCTGGGATGCATATCCAGGAACAGAATTGCTGGATTATCAGGGAAGGGCATGAGAATGGTTGGGGCAGGAGTGGGCTAAGGTGTCAGAGGAAGAGCCTTGAGTTGGGTGTTGTGCATAGGAATTATCTGGGGGAGGCCTGGGAGGAACAGAATTCCAAGTTGAGAGGAGGTGTGCATTAAGAGATGGAGACAGGGCTTCCCAGGTGGTGCAGCGGTTGAGAGTCCACCTGCCGATGCAGGGGACACGGGTTCGTGCCCCGGTCCGGGAGGATCCCACATGCTGTGGAGCGGCTGGGCCCGTGAGCCATGGCCGCTGAGCCTGCACGTCCGGAGCCTGTGCTCCGCAACGGGAGAGGCCACAGCAGTGAGAGGCCCGCGTACAGCAAAAAAAAAACAAAAAAGAGATGGAGACAGAAACAGGCCCCCGAGGGGGAGCTCGAACCCTTGGTGTGGCTGGAGCACAAGGTTATCAGGACACAGAGAATGGGGCTGAAAAGAAGGCATTTTCCTGTTCCTCCAAAGAGGTGAAAGGAAAGAGTCTCTTTTTCTGTGAGAAGTGATGTGATATGAGCTCAAGTTAAACAAAGTATGAAAACGCTTCTTTGTGAGTTAGCTAATGTATGTCGACATAGAAAAAACGTTCATATGAGAATTTTAGAAATGGGTCTTTGGAATGATTGTTTATTGGAGGATATTAAAAATGTCATTATTTGTCTCTTTGCTCATTTGTTGAATAAACAATAGACTGAAATAGACCAAAGGGTCTATATTAAAAAGTAAGTTTCCTCCCGCCTCTGAGCCCCAGCATCTTACATTTCCTTTCCTGATGGCGAGCACAGTGGCCAGTGTTTAAAGAACTGTATATATGCATAACAAACAAGCATTTTGTATTAGTTATCTACTGCTGTGTAACAATTTACACCACAACTTAGTGGCTTAAAACAACAAACGTTTATTATCTCACATTTTCTGTGATCAGGAGTCCAGTGGCCTAGCTGGGCCCTCAGACTCAGGGTGTGTCACAAGGATGTCATCAAGCTGTCAGCTGGGAAGGCAGTCACCTCATAGCTCCACCCCGGAACATCTGCTGTCAAGTTCGTTCAAGGCCTTGTTGGCAGGATTTAGTTCCTCACAGGTTGTTTGGCTGATGGCCTCATTTTTTCACTGGATTTTGGCCTGAGGCCTCCCTCAGCTTCATGCCCCGTGGGCCTCTCCACTGGGCCCCTCAGAGCATGGCAGCTGACTTCATCTGAGCCAACAGTTGAGAAGAGCTAGAAAAGTCAAGGAAGACAAGAAACCAAAAATTTTTTAACCGAATCTCAGAAGTAACATCCTCTCACCCTTGCTGTATTCTGTTCATTAGAAGCACGTCAGTAGGTTGAACCCATGCTCAAGGGGAGGGGATTACACAGGGCATGGTTACCACGGGCTGGAGAGCATTGGAGGTCATCTTAGAAGCCGCCTGGTTCACATGTGTACATATTTCTATCTATTGATGGTTTTTTTCTTTTTAAGCATAAAGTTTCCTGCCTTGCTTTTGTCATGTAGCAGTGTATTTTGGAGCAATTTCCAAGTCAGTGTATAAAGATCTTCTTGGCATAGCATTTTGGCCCTGCACCACACTGAACATTCTATGGATGTGCCATAACTTATGAAACAGTCCCTTAGTGACGGACGGTCAGGGCATTTTTGATGTTTTGCTGCACATATTCTTTACTGGAGTGAGAAAGCATCCAGGAGGAAAATTTATTCTTACAAGTGGAATTGCTGGGTCAAAGGGTATGTTCACTTCACATTTTAGTAACTATGGCCAAATGGCCATCCAAACCCCAAAGCAGAAGAATTGTCTACTTCTCCACAGCTTCTTGAGGCATTTTTTTTTGCCACAAGTTTTAATGAAAAGAGAAAAGAGAAATCGCAGGAGAAAAACTAGAAACCTAAGTCTAATAAGTGAGACTAATTGGAGTCATTAATTTTTAGTCACAAAAGGTGGGACACTATTTGTTTACTTTGATTTGGATTTACCAGGGTATTTTCCTAGTGTAATATACAAACAAGAGCAAGGACTCTTGAGTTGAGGTCCCAGCGTACCTGTTGATCATGTCTGGCTCTCGTCACTATAATCTTAGATAATGCTTCCCTCTCTGAGGTTTGTGTGGGTCGCTAACAGCATTCAACAGTTAGCTTCTCAGATTCCAGCTGCATCTGTGGACACGGCACTCATGAATATCGAATCAAGTTTATAATGAGTAATTATTTACTTTGGAAACTTTACAGCTTTGGCTGTTTTGTCTTCTCTACGGATGTTTCAAGCATTTGAAAGACAGGGAATGTTGGGGTAAAAGAAGTCTTAGAACCCAGATATAGCTCTCCTCCAACTGCCTTCCAAATTCTGGAACCCTTTCTACAATCAGCTTCTGTCTGTGTATTTTCATAGAGAAGTACTTATTTCATTAAGGTAGATTGTTCCACTGGTAAACAGTTCTAGAGGTTAAAAAGTATTTTGTACATTGAGTTGAAATCAGAAATTTGTTGTTTCGTGCCTCTATCCAGTGCTTCCTCATCTGTCTTAGGGAGAAACAAGGAAAAGGTCTTTGTTCCTCAGCTCCCGTAACTTCCTTCAGTCTGCTCTCCTGCAGGCCAATGACTTTATTTTGTATCATTCCTTCTTCGCAGGAGTTGATTTCCAGATGCACCACCACACTGATCCCTCTACTCTGAACACACTCCTATTCTAAGGTTCAAAAAGATGTCAAGCATGAGGGTACCCACACTGCCAGTTTTTCTGCTGATCCCCACTTGATAGTAGGTATACTTTTAAGACCACTGATTGCTGGTATGTATAAATGACAAAGAGCTGTTGTGAATTCAAGAATGCTCTGACAGTGTCCATAGCAGCATTATTCACAACAGCCGAAAGCTGGAAGCAACCTAAATGTTTATCGATGGGTAAACAGCTAAACAAACTGTGCTATAGACCTACAATGGAATATTATTCAGCCTTAAAATGGAAGGAAATTCTGACACGTGCTACATCATAGCTACATTATAGGAGACATTATGCTAAGTGAAATAAGCGAGTCACAAAGGAACCAATACTGTTTGATTTCACTTATATGAGATATACAGAGTAGTCAAATTTATAGAGACAGAAAGTAGAATGGTGGTTTCCTGGTGCCGGGTGGGGGGAGGGGAGATGGGAAGTTAGTGTTGAACGGGTAGAGTTTCAGCTGGGGAAGATGAAAAAATTCTGGAGATGGATGGGAGTTTGCACAACAGTATGAATGGATTTAATGCCACTCCGCTGCACCCTTAAAATGGTTAAAATGGCAAATTGTATGTTATGTGTATTTGACCACAGTAAACCAAATTGTATCCTAGCAGTCACAGCAGCATCTCCAAACACTTGAAAAACAAATTGTATATGTGCCTGAGACCTAGTATTCATACACTCTACAGTTAGTTTTGGCCCCTCAACCCCACACCCGACATGAAATCTTCATTCGATCACACTGTAAGCCTCTGGGAGCCGTTTGTACTATGTGGCCCTATTTCCCTGGGCGCGGCTGATTAGACCAAGAATGAGCAGCTGATCCGAGCTGGACTATTCAGAAACTCACGGCTGTGATTTTGGAATTTGGTTTCAGGAACTTTTTGTTAGTCTCTGTGTAGGGTGAGGGGATATATGTTTGGGAGCTACAAGGTAGCCATCTTCCATGTTCATTTATTATTTATTCAACAAACGTTTATTGTTTGCTTATGGGTGCTAGGCACAGTAATAAGTTCTGGGATTCAGCCCTGTCCCTGTCCTCCTCAAGAAACAGAGCAAGCCAGACTGAAAAGGTATT
Organism: Stenella coeruleoalba; assembly: GCF_951394435.1. Classification (NCBI taxonomy): domain Eukaryota; kingdom Metazoa; phylum Chordata; class Mammalia; order Artiodactyla; family Delphinidae; genus Stenella; species Stenella coeruleoalba. Next base: position 24,568,641 of record NC_137150.1, on the reverse strand, counting down.
ACCTCTAATGTCATCTATAATATGTTTGTTATCTCTAAGATTTTGTGAACTCTTCCCTCCTCAATGAGCAACACAGTATACCATCGTTCTATCGTATTTAACTTCCCCCTCTACATTATTTCGTTAGCACTTTTTTTTCTTTCAGCACTGGAGCTAGCACAACTGCTCAATGAAAGGACACTAGGAAGATTTTTTTTTTTTTTTTTGCCGTACGCGGGCCTCTCACTGCTGTGGCCTCTCCCGCTGCGGAGCACAGGCTCCAGACGCGCAGGCTCAGCGGCCATGGCTTACGGGCCCAGCCGCTCTGCAGCATGTGGGATCCTCCCGGACCGGGGCACGAACCCGTGTCCCCTGCATCGGCAGGTGGACTCTCAACCACTGCACCACCAGGGAAGCCCTCGAAAAGAGTTTTTTAAATTGAGGGTGAGAAGAGATTCGTATTATTTCAAACTTTGCACAGGAAGGGAGACTTTTCAGTCTGTTTAAAATGAGCAAAATTTGCAATTTCTTAAAATGAGATAACATTGTGCTAAGGTCTCCATCCTGCTCTCTGAGAGCCTCTAGTAACTCCTGGGAGTTAGCCCCAGAAGTGACCTCTTAAGAGCAGGACAGATACCCCCAAAAGTTCTACAGATTCTTTGACGAGGCCTTCCCTGACTCCTCTTATGCAGCACCAGTCTTCTGTGTTCCCAAAAAACCACCTCTGCTGTGGATTTCATTCATTAGCAAATAGTCATTGAGTGCCTGCATGATGCTTACTCTGTTTCAGGCACTGCAGACACAGCAGTAAACAAATAGGACCAAAATTTCAATCTTATTACACTTGTTGTGACACATCTGTCTCCATTATGCCCTGTAAGTCCTCTGACAACAGGGATCTGTCTCATGCCATTTCACTGGAACCATACCTTCTACCCCTTTAATTCCCCAATAACAATTTCAGAGCTCAGTTGCTTTGAGAAGACTGTATTTATTAGGACCATTCCCATGTTAGTGTTCTGGTCGGATCAAAGCTGTGCCTGCCAGCTTTCTTCTAAGATGAAGAAAGTTCATTTTAGATCCTGTGGTAGGCTGAATAATAGCCCTCCAGAGATGTCCACACCCTGATCCCTGGAAACTCCAGATACATTAATTTACATGGCAAAGGGGCTTTGTGGATGTGATTAAGTTAAGGTTTTTGAGATGGGAAATTATCCTGGATTGCTGTGGAGGACCCAGTGTAATCATGAAGGACCTTAAAAGAGGGAGGTGGCAGACTTGGAGAGAAGATTATAAGTTTGAAACAGAGGTCAGAGAAGAGAGAGGATGCTATGCTATGGGCTTTGAGGACGGAGAAGGGGCCACAAGCCAGGGAGTGTAGGTGAACTCTAGAGGCTGGAAAAGGTAAGGAAATGGATTCTCCTCTAGAGCCTCCAAAATGAACACAGGCCTGCTGGCACATTTTACACTTCTGACCTACAGAACTATAAGATAATACATTTGTGTTGCTATAAGCTGCTAACTTTGAGGTAATTGCTCTGGCAGCAACAGGAAGTTAATAGAGATTTCTACCCGTCCTCCCTCTAATCTGCTCACCCCACTGCCCATTCTCCCTGGTGCACAGAGCAGGACATTTCTACTCTGTTCCCTTACTTTCCCAAGTTATGGATGTGTCTTGGGGTTTCTTAACACAAGCCTGTAATAGTGTTTCTGTCATAGGGTTGTCTGACCATTGGCAGTCTTTGGCATATCCTCAGGGTCCCCAAGTTATCTATGAGAATTAAAAATTCTGTATTTTCAGTTCCATGCTTGGCTAAATAATTAATATATAATTAATATATATTAATTAATAATTCAACTTACAACCCTAAAGTCACCCTCATCCTCGTAAGAACACTAAAAGCATTCTCATCAAAGTCAGGAACAAGACAGGGATATCCATTAGTACCATTCTTACTTATTGTTATGCTGGATGCATGGCTAATGTTATTACACAAAAGATAGAAAAAAAAAAGTGGGACGAGAGGAGGTAAACTTATAGTTATTTGCCAATGAAATGAAAGTCCAAAAGAAAATGTGAAAAACTATACAAACAATAAAAGAATTCAGCAAAGTGGTAGGTACAACATTCATGCATAGTAATCAACATATAAAATTACCTAGGACACATATAAATAATGGAAAAACATCCTATTTGCAGTAACAAAAAATTAAAAAAACTAAGAATTAGGGTAACAAGAAATGTGCAAAGTCAATACAAAGGAAACAGAACAAAACTTAGAAAAGAAGAAAAGTATGCCATGTTCCTTAAGAGAAAGACTTACCATGATAGCACTGTGAAAAGAGAGTCTTATGTGCTTAAGACCACTACAGCTGGGCTTCTGTTGTCGGCAACCAAATGAAATTGATCAGAGAAAAAGTCTTGTTTTATTTTCTCTCCATAACTTCATTCTCCACCTAGCCTTCATATTACCTGGTGGTCCAAGCCGAGCCCACCTTTGGACTGCCAGGCCATGCAAGTGAGTTCTCCCTAGGAGATGTTGCCCTCTGCTCGTTGTTGTGACTTGCGCTGGGCACCTTCAGTCCTCCTTTGTCACACACACATACACACACATACAAACTTAGAAACACCCATTTCCACAATACCCTATCTGGACCATCCTAGGTTTTACTATATTGTTGATACAATAATTGCTACACAGTAAGGGGAATCTCCCCAGGATCAAAGCTAAAATAGCAATTTTTATTATCTTCAACATGTTACCAGACCATTCTTGGGCTATATGCTTTCTGACACTGTTTTGTTTTTTGGTTTTTTTTTGCGGTACCCAGGCCTCTCACTCTTGTGGCCTTTCCCGTTGCGGAGCACAGGCTCCGGACGCGCAGGTCCAGCGGCCGTGGCTCACGGGCCCAGCCGCTCCGCGGCATGTGGGATCCTCCTGGACCAGGGCACGAACCCGCATCCCCTGCATCGGCAGGCGGACTCTCAACCACTGCGCCACCAGGGAAGCCCCTGACACTGTTTTTTATATACTTCTTACCTCCCTACATCCTGGGCATTGTAGTTAAAAAAAATTCCACTGCTAATTACTATTGTCAAAGGAATTCTATATATCATCAATAAGTACATTTTTTTTGCTGGGGGGGAGAAAAGGGAGAAGCTGTTATTGACACTGAAATTTTACTTGTCAGGGTAGCATTGTGGGGTGGGGCAGGCGATCAGGTTAATCAGAAAGAATCTTCCAGTCCACACAGACCACACCCTCCTTGGAGGCTGTTACCTATCCCTAGAAGCGGCTAGGATCTCTCAGCAGATAAGCTAAGTTGGATTTTTAGCTCTCCCTTCCTCCCTTTTATCTTCTTTCTGCAGAACCTGGCACATGCTAGAAATTCAGAACTGCCAAATGAACAAATGGATGGGATTGTCCTTTCACCAACCTATATCCTGAAGCCTAAAGAGCAGGGAGAGCTGCTTAAACATTCTCTAGAAAGTGCCACCAACTAGGAGCAGTTCATTGGCACAATAGAGGAGACGTTAGCCTGAGGGCAATCATTTTTAAAGTCTCTACCTTTCACTGCGTGTACTGTGAAATGCTGCTATTGTTTCAGCCTCTCCACTCCATCTTTCCCTCCCCCCCCTTATTTTAAAAGAAATTAAAACATTTTGGGAGGCCCTTAAAAGTAAATGGGCCCTAGACACTGCGCCCTCTGTGCCTAACAGGTAAGTCTGTTCTTGGTGCCGGGGGACTGATTGTTAAATATTTTGATCGTTACCCCTGCTGAGACTTACATTGTACATGAGAAGTAGATAACTCATAGGCCTACAAGCAGGCCTGTGTGGGGCACTTGTCCACCGTGTGTGGCGAAGCCCTGGACCCCTCTTCCCAAGAGCTCCCTGTGGCTCACCTCCACCGGATTGTTCCCAGACTTGCCCATTTTTCAAGAAAAACTGGAAATCCTGAGTAGAAAAAAGTCAAGTCTCCCAATTAAAAAATGATCAAAATTCAAAGAAAAAACCCTCCCTGCTTGAGCCAAACAAAACACCTCTGCGGACTGCATCTGGCACTACTTTGTAATCTCAGTCAAATGTAGCTTTGGGGAGAACCCTTGCAAACAGATGACAGGTGTAGGACTAGAGAACCAACACGCCAGGAAGAGAAGAATGGTATGGGTTCAGTGTGATTGTAAAAAAGTAATACTAATTGCAGTAAATTGTATGATTTTCTTACTCTTCATGTGTAGTCACTTGGCAATAATAATTGTGAATCTAATTAAAAATTTCAGGTTCTGTAAACTTCCATTCATATTCATATTCATGCCCTTTCATCCTCCTTGATTTGTGGCTTGAGTAACAGGGCCACAACTTAACATGTACCTATTGAGGAGAACTCTGCTCTGAATCATGATTGTGAGTTTTTAAGAGTGTACTTAATTAGGCCTTAATAAAAGCCTATGTACCATTTCTAGTCAGGCCATATTTGTTTGACTTCCTTTGGGGCTTTACTGTATGAAAAAGAAGAGAGAGAAGAAGTCTATGTTCCTTTATGTTCAAGTCTTTAGGTATAAACATTTAATAAAAATGATTTTTACGTGAAGTAGGACTTTAGGGATCTAAATGAAAAGTATGTATATATTCACTTTACAGTGACAAAGTCAGCCTGCAGCATTGCCAGAACATGACTTGGCACGGCCAAGCCCACAATTCTCCCTTCATCTCAGCTGATGATTTCATTTTCTAATCCTAGATTGTAAACAGACAATGAAGATCTGGTGCGATGAGCATCTTGAGCGCGAAACAGGTTCCTATGGTAACAGAAGCAGTCTCTTTCTTAGGCTTGGTAGGGGAGGGAGGTCTGTAAGTCTTCCTGGAGGAAGGGGTATCTTCAATAAGAGTATAAAAAGAAATCGATTAGCCTTCAATTAGCAGTCAGGACAAGGGTAGGGGGGAGAAGCCCAGAAGTGAAAAAAGCTGGGCTCGAAAATAAATTCAGCAGGACTGGAGATTCTAAAGCATCATTCCATTTCAAGTATAGCACTTGTTACTTTCTGGCCATTCCTTGTTTGCTTATTTGTTTACTGTCTGTTCTTCTACCCCCATCCCCTCACACAGAACAGGAGCCCTACCTGGCCTGCTGATTCCTCAGCCTGGCACATATGACTGTCAGTCTTTCCATGTGTCAGATCCAGCTTCCCTCACCACCACGCCAACCTCCCCTCCCTCTCCCCCCTAACACCATCCAACAGACAAAATTCTACTTCCTCAGAGTTGGCTCAAATGCATCCTCCTCTGTGAAACCTCCCCCCAACTCTTTGCTCAACCCCTACCTTTAGAATTAATTCTTTCAGGGTTCCCACAGCTAATGACCCTTCCTTGCAGCATAAATTGAATTCTACAGCGTTAGTTAGTTTGCTGTTCCCTTCTCTCCCCTATTCCTCATTAAATCTTTTTTTTTGTTCCTCATTAAATCTTAAATCATATGAAGATAATGTGTTTTAGGCATCTCTGTAAGCCTCTCAACATTTCGTGCAGGCTTTTACACACAAAACGGGCTCAAAAATATTTTGAATAAATGAATTCAGGAGAAGGTCATGAACCCTTCTTCCTCCCTTCCCCCAGTGATCAGAGCAATCTTTTAAAACTTAAAATCTGACCACATCACAGCCCTACTTAACTGTGTTGAGGGCCGCTCTTCATCCTTGGAATAGAATTCTAATTCCCTAAGCACACTGGTTACCTCAGGGTCCTGTGTGAGCTTGCTCTCAACCACTTCTCCAGCCACGTCGATTCCCAAAACCTGGTCTAATAAAACGGGACTGCTTAACGTGACTGGGCTGTCCTGATTCATGCCACCAGGCTTTTATTTCAACGACTCCCTCTGCTTGGAAAGCCCTTTCCATTTTCCTTGCCTGGTTTGGCTCAGGAATGACCTCAAGCAAGCTTTCCTTCTTTGACTATAGATCCTATTAAGAATTTAAAAAACCAAAACCCAAAAAGCTAAGTACAGAAAGCTTTATGGCGCTCCCCTCCATTTATGTGATTAAAAATGAAAAAACCGTAAAATGTAATTCTTAAATGACACACAACTTACATGGATGCTAGATTTAGAATACCATCTGTTTATGATTTTTCTTTTATTCACCCTCTCTCTGCATGTAGCCGTTTTGACCCAGAGTCTATCCGATAACCCCACTGCCGGAACCTCAGGTTGGGTCAAAAGCTTCCCTCCTCCGCTTCCGGACACCACTCTATTTTAAATTAACTTGAACAGACTGCAAGTTTGCCTTTCCCACTAGGGTGTGAGCGACAGAGGTGGCGCGAACACCATCTCTGTCCACGGAGCGCCGGACCCCGGTCGGCTCCAGATTTATTTTCTGAGTTGAAGTAAAGGCTCCTCCCCAGCTGACGACGCACTTCTTCTTTAAGAAGACTTTCCCTCCTCGCCCAGCAAGTGCAACTGGCTCGCACCTACCAACGGTTGGTGCTGGAAAAAGAGTGAACTATCGACCGGCCCTGAAAGCCAGGACGAGAAGATTCTCTAAATTCTCGGGCCCAATAACGCGACACGCCACAGAGACGCCCCCAAATATTCAGCGGAATGGGCGGGCCCGGGAAATGACCAGCACCGAAGTCACGTGGCGAAGCTCCTCTTGAATTTCGCCAAGTCGGCAGTCGACTATTCGGGCTTGCACGCGCCTCAGGCGGGCTCCGCTGAGATCGAGTCTTTCGGCGCTCGACTCGCCCGCGCTGCTGCCGCTGCCGAAGGAGGGGCAAAGCTGAAGATGGCGGACAAAACGCCAGGCGGCTCTCAGAAGGCCAGTTCAAAGGTAATTTCTTAGAGGACTTAGTAAGTCAGTGAGTGTATCACTGTCGTCTGGGGACTACAGACGCTTCTGGCCAGAGGGAGGAGATTGGGGTGGGGGTCCGCGTTCTGGTCGCGGTGGTAGGCCGGGCGCAGACGCACCGTGGTGCGCAGGTTGAGAGGCCTGGTATCTCCCCTTAGTCCCAGCCTGGATTCGGCTCGAGACTGGCGGGCCCAGGGCGGGTGGCGTGAGTAGTTCGGCTCCCGCTTAGAACTGGAGTGAAATCAGTGATTTAGACTGAGGTCTGAAGTCGGGAAAACGCGCCCCTGTATTTCAGCTTACTGAGCTCTGAGGCCGCGGGACAGAGCCTGGGAGAGGCGGGAATCGCTTCCCGGTGCTTAAGTGTCTGCCTCTGTTTCCTCGGCTCTTTGGGTTTGGTTCTCGCACGCTTTCGGCCTCGCTCAATTTCCTTCACGTCCTCCAGGGAATAAATAATCTTTAGGGCCGCAAATTGTGAGGGGAGGACCAATAGTGGAAGGAAGCGGGGTGGGAAGTGCAGTTCTCCTTTGCGGTGATGCCTCGCCAAGGTTAATGCTACGCTCTACACGTGGTCTTAGCTCACATAAGAGGAAGTGTAAAATGAGCCCTTCTTTGGAGGGTTCGTTTTCGAGGACTCGGGGTCTTCCGCTTCTTCTGAAAGGAAAACTTTCATAGACTTGGAAGCCACCTAAGATTAGTACATTGCTTTTGAGTTTACAGGGAACCGTGTGCACGTATTGTGAAACCACTGAGCTGTAGAAGTCGTTTAGCGTTAGTTAGGTTGTGATTAGCATCAGGTCCTAAATTGCCGTCCTGGACGGGTCACTTAATCGTTTTTTGCTTTGAGTTTTTCACCTCCAACACGATATTAAAAGTAAGAGTGCCCGAAGTAGTTGTTAAGCTTTTTGATGCTGATGCAAGAAGTGTAATACTTAAAGGTTCTAAGGGCTTACGTCTTAAAGAGTGTGTATGATAGTAAGTAGGTTATGAGGAAGTTACGTTTACGGTAGAGGGGTCTAGTCTTGTGTGTACAGTTTGTTCTGGGAAACGTAAGCTATTATACACCTGCTTTCTCAGTTTCTATTAAATCATAGTCTTGATGCCATTTGGTGAATGATGTTTATAATTAGTTCGTAATTAGTAATGGATTTACCAGAAATCTTTTAGTTATGTAGAAACTGTGGTAGAGGGCCAGTCTTGGCTGCTTTACAACCTGCGTTCACTCCTTGTTTGTTTCTCCCCTCCCCAGTACATTTCTCCTTGGTGAGGAGGGGCTCACCAGGTTGGGTACACGACTGCCCGCTTCCTCAGCGGACTCTGACAAAAACAGCCCTGCTTACTATTAGGGAACTGTTACTAAAGCTAGTGCATCCATAAAATTCACGCACAAGCCTCACTATTTTTGTTTCTACTCAAAGTAGTATTTTAAGTGTCTTCTGTTTGAGGCTTTGGCTTACGTTGGAAACATATTAATGTATACATATGTTCAGGCCTCCTTCTCTAGTAGTACTTCTCACGGTTGTGACTGTGTGCCTGTTCCCTGTAAGTAAATTGTTGGATCTTCCAGTAATCTTTTTAGTTTATATTGCTTTAGATTATAATCAGTTGATGCTGTTAAGAGATTTCCTACCGATGTCTGTAAAATATCTCAGGAGGGTGCGTGATGTAGTAGAGAGATTATGGATTTTGATAACAAACAAAAGGTATTTGGATTCAAATCCTGACTTGGTAATAAATTATATTTGCGATATCAAGGCAAATTGCTTAAACTTTTCAGTCTCAATTTCCTTGTTTGTAATATGGACATAATCCCTTTTCTGCAGGGTTGATGTAAGGGTTAAATGAGTGAATATCTATAAAGTACATAAAAAAACTTAGTTCCTTTCCTCTCCCCTTTGTTCTTAGAGGAAGTAAAAAGTACTTACTTTTCAAAATGTCAGGCTAAATTCTAATCCTGAGATTTAGAATCTGTTATCAGTTATCATAATGACTGCTCAGATTACTACTTTCTATTTCTAACACAAGTCCAGAATTTATTGGAGAGAGTATAAGATCATTTTGGTTAATATGATAGTGTTTGGAATTTCTAGCCTTTGATCTCTGTTTTGATTTCTTCCTCTGGGGAGTGCAGATGAGTGACATATTCTACCATACAGATGGAGTAAAATATTCTTTAGTTTCATGTTCATTCTTACTCTTTGGTAGTTAAATTCCCATTGCTATGGGTAGGGATGCTTGTTAATCGTATTTCTAGACCCTGAGGAAAATGTTAATTTTTAAATGTACAAGAGGATGTAATGTACAGCATGGTGACTATAGTTAATAATACTGTATTGCATATTTGAAAGCTAAGAAGAGAGTAGATCTTAAAAGTTCTCATCACAAGAAGAAAAAACTCCGTAACTATGTTTGATGATGGCTATTAACTAGACTTATTGTGATGAAATTTCTGCAGTGTATACAAATACTGAATCATTATGTTGTATACCCAAAACTAATAGTGTTGTATGTCATTTATACCTCAGTAAAAAAAAAAGGAGCTAATTGAGGTAATTTAAGGTATTGAGGTAATTTAACAAATAAAATGTATAATAGGGTTTTTGCTATTGACAATGGCAAAATTATTTGATGTGTCTTAATTACAAAATGAAGAGATTAAATTAGATAACCTCTACAGTTTCTTTTAGCTTTAAAAATTACATTTTAAGTTTGTATAGTCAAATGATTTAACGTTTATGTGTAGTTGTCCCTGATGAAGAGACCCTTTATTTTCTGTGTAATTTTGCTGTACTTTTTATTTTAAAGCCTGACAAATATAGAAATTCAGTAAATGTTTTAGGAATTAGCTAAAAATTTCCTGTGCATTTATTCTTGTATCACCAGACTAAAATGATGCTTTGGGGGAGGGGGTACCATGTTGTAGCTTTGATTTTGGGAGGAGAGGCAAAGAGCCTATGATTGTTTGCTTAGAAAAATGTTAAATTTAATATATAAATATACAATATATAAACTTTATATAATTTAAAATGTTATTATATAATTTAAAATGTTTAATATATAAATATATAATATATAAACTTTATATAATTTATAAAAATTAATTTATTTTGATCGTAAGAGTTGTTTGCTCAGCACAATGAGGATATGAAGAATGTGGTATTCTCGTTCCCTCTGCAGCTCCTGTGCTGGTAGTACTACTAATATAATGGAATTGTGTGCCCTGTTATTTCACTCTGTGACAGTGCTTATTTTTTGCCATAGTGTCAAAAATTGGGTTAGAGAGGTAAATGAGCTAAGTAGGAAATACTGCTGGCTTCCTTGGACACCCAGTGCTAAATTGGTGTGGGAACTATTTTAATTGACTGCTGATTAACAAAAGTATTTCAGTTGTACGAAATATGTATTGTTATAATGAGTATCCATTCAAGACATCATCCTTAGGTATATATTACTGCTTGTGTACATTTTTTTGGTGGTACCTGAAGGTATGTAAGAATTAAATATGATCAAAAACTCCAAACAAAACACAAACCTTGAAAAATTAGGCTTCTTGTTCTCCAGTTTTAGTTTAAACTGAATCTTTATTATGATATGGATGTAAGATAAGATAACAGTCTTATCTTAAAATATAAGGTGCTTAGTTTTCTGGGTGGAAGGCTGTGTTTTGGGGTGGAGAGAGGCATTAGGAACTTTTATTTTCTTGATTGGTGTCTTTTAGAAATTCGAGTATTTGTAGCACTGGTGCTCGAATATGACTATTAATATGGTTTTAAAATTTTTCTCTCTTATTGGATTGAATTATTTGTTTTCTGAAAGTCTAGCTTTTTTTTTTCTTCTCGGTACGCGGGCCTCTCACTGTTGTGGCCTCTCCCGTTGCGGAGCACAGGCTCCGGACTCGCAGGCTCAGCGGCCATGGCTCAGGGGCCCAGTTGCTCCGCGGCATGTGGGATCATGTGGGATCCTCCCAGACCGGGGCACGAACCCGTGTCCCCTGCATCGGCAGGCGGACTCTCAACCACTGCGCCACCAGGGAAGCCCTGAAAGTCTAGTTTTTATTCTCTTCTAGTTTTTATTCTCTTCTAGTTTTTATTCCTGCAGATTTTTTTTTCCTAGAAAGTATAATAAATTGACAAAAAATACTCATTTGCCAGTAAGGCAAATGAGAGGAGGGCTCATTTGGTATGCAAGTTGAAGACTCATGCCTCTCTATCACTTTTTACAAAGAACATCATTTTTGAAAAACAAAAACAAAAAAGAGCCCAAAACTTCCTACAGGATATTAAACTCAAAAATATTAATATTACAAATAATTTGCCTCTTGTACTGTTAAGTAGCTTTAACAGTTTATTGCAGATTGGCCACATGCTAGATATTTTGCTGAAATAATTTTTTTTAAAAGCAAGATGCATTTGCCAATAGCAGTTGAGGCTATTTGGTACTGTTAGATGTCTCTTCCTTGAGCACTTAATTTTTTTCACCAGGCTTTCCTCATTTTAGATTACAGATCATTCAAAATGTACTTACAACTTTTCATGTGTTGGTAGTGTTTTGGATGTAATTTTAAGGATAATTTCAGGTTTATTATTTAACTCAATAGATTTGATGAATTTTTTTGAGAGGTAGACTTTGGTTTGTCTTGGAAAGTGGTATTCAGCTAGGTAGCTGTTACTTGTTGGTGAGTGGACAGCTTAGTATGTTGATAGTGAGAAGTGCAATTTTGTTGTGTAGGTACTTGTTCCAACTTGGTACATCAGCAAGTTTATTGAGGCTCCGTCACTTGCCAGATTTTGTTTGACTCTGAGGAAGAAAAAATTAAATAAGATGATAATCAGTTTTGGGGAACATGCTGTCTAGTGGAAAAAGAGTCAACACGTGATAGTTCAAAGCAGAGCCATCAGAAGCGTCTAAAACTTTAGGGAAAGAAATGACAGCTGGTTGATTGGAGGGTGGGGTGGGGAGGCTTCAGGAATAGAGGAGTTTGAGTCTTTTGAACAATGAACAGAGTTTTGAAGGGTAGACATAGAGGTATAAAAAAGAGATGGGTGAGGTAAAGAAAATAAATCACTGGCAAATGGATTGATACATGTTCTGGTTTAGCCAATGTATATAGGACATTTGCATAGGGATAAAAGTTTCTGAGATGGAAGGATAAGTTTGAGCTAAATTGTGGCGGCTTTAAAACCTATGGAATAAAATTAAAGAGCCATGGAAGATTCAAGGCAGGAAAGTCCTTTAGGAAAGCTCTTCTGGAGACATAGTTTAGGAAGAATTTGGGATTGAGGAGGATTAGTTTGAAGATTTTTGTAGTGCTGCTGATAAATATTAAAGATTGCTTCAAAATCTCACCTCAGATACTCTTTGGGAAGCTTTTCTGACAGCGTCCCCACTCCCACTAAGATTTGCTTGCCCTCTGTGCTCTGGTGGTATAGCCACACTGTCTTACTTGTCTCTCTTATTTATTAGCTCCTAAGAACATTTATATCTGATGTAAGGCACAGTACCAGTAAGTGGTTGCCCAGTAAATGGGTTGAATAAAGGGAAGATCTGAACCACAATAGTGTCTTTAGTAAAAAGGGTCCCCAGAGAAGAGTTTCAGTAGGGGTGGGGTGAACAGAATTTGACTCAGTTGGTTATGGGGGAGAGGGAAGTAGTCAAGGATGACCTTGGTATAATGCTGCTGGCTAACACTCATTGAGCACTTTTATGTACCAAACACTGTTCTTAGTGCTTCACCTGTCTTTGTCCTTCACAACAATCCTATAAGGCAGGTGCTATTCAGCATTACAGGTGAAGGAACTAGGCCCAAGTTTACAAAGCTGGTAAGTGCTAAAAACAGGAAGTCTGATTCCAGAGTCTGTGCTCTTAACATTTTACTACTTCTGTATTATGACTGATTGAAAGTTACCATTCGGTGTTAGAAGTAAGAAGGTCAACAGGAGAAGCTAGTTTGGGAGGAAACTATATTTTATATATATAGGATGTGAGGAACTTGCAGATATTCAGGTGAAGATGTCCAGGAAGTTGTTTAAGAACAGATTGGAACCCAGGAGAGGCACCAAGGTTGAAGATAAGGAATTGGGAGTCATCTCAGCACAATAAAAGTGTTGATATGCTTCCTATGGGAGTGATTATTAAACTTGTGGAAATGTAAGTTGATGCTTTAGAGGATGTGAGGAGGAAGGAGGCAGATGGGAATGGAGAGCGGACGAGGCAGAGTGGAGGTGTTGGAGGAATGTTGCTGTGGTTAGCTTGCTAATTTGAAAACTCAGGTGTGGCGGTTTTTCAATTGAAGTAAAGTAGGAGCAGCTGGAAAAAAAATTTTATGGTATCCTTTAGTTGGCTTCACCTCTATCTCCTCAGCAGCCATCAGTATGATCCTTTTTTTTTCCCTTGCTGTCCTTCCCCACATCTGTACTATATCTGCTTTCTCAAACTTGAGATAAGTTTTTCTTGTGTCTGCTTCTTTATTGCCTCAAATCTCCCTTATTTTGCCTTTTCATTTCTTGCTTTTGGGTCTTTTCATTTGGATGAGGGATTGTGCTGTGGACTTCAGAAGATCTTTAAGCATCACTAATTTACTGTTCTTCAGTAAAAACATAAAACCCAAACCCAAGACAAATAACATAGTGCAGTTCCAGGTTAAGTAGAGGGAGAGACTCTTAAGAAGTAGTGTTACGTTTACTGATTACCTGGACCATTAGCTTTAAAAGTTGGTTATTCCTTTAAAATTTTTATTCACTACTATTTCCATCTCTTTAACTGTTTCCATCTCTTTAACTGTTCTCAAGCCTAAAATTTCATTCTGATGCTGTGTAGCGTATCAGTGGAAAATGTTTGGTTTGCACTAAATATGACCATCTTAGGTTAATTGAAATCAGCTGATGCATCGTCCTAAGCCATGCTGTTATTTTTAAATCCTAGAAATGATGATTTGGATGTGGTGGCATAGATGAAAGAAAGGCTAGCACTTTCTTATCTGCTCTTTAGTGCTTATTCTTCTGGGTGAACTTCAGAATTATTTTTGGCAATCCCCCTAGTCCCCTTGCAGAGACTTCCCTTTAGGATTTTGAGCTGTGGAATGAAATTGCATTAAATGCATAAATAAATTTAGGTGTAGTTGACTTTGTCTTAATAATGAGTTTTCCCATCTAGGAATGTGATGAATCTTTTCAAAAGTTGACTTGAATAACAACCCTTTTGTGAAGTTTGTATTTTCTTCGCACAGGTGGTACATATTTCTTTAGTTGGTTTCTAGTTGTTTTATGTTTTTTCTCACTATTACGATTACCCTGTTATTTTTGTTACCTAGCAGGTTAACACTGGTATATTAGAAGGCAATTGAATTTTTTTTCCTCCTCAATTCACTCAGTCTCTTGACGGAACTTTTTCTTTCTTTTTTTTTTTTGCGGTACGCGGCCCTCTCACTGTTGTGGCTTCTCCCGTTGCGGAGCACAGGCTCCGGACGCGCAGGCTCAGCGGCCATTGCCTACGGGCCCAGCTGCTCCGGGGCATGTGGGATCTTCCCGGAACGGGACACGAACCCCGTGTCCCCTGCACCGGCAGGAGGACTCTCAAGCACTGCGCCACCAGGGAAGCCCCCTTTTTATCTTTTTTAAGAGGAGTTATTTATTGTCTTGTATTTTTTAAGTGTCTGCAAATGGGTGCATTTCAAACTGATTCAAAGTAGGTTTCACAGGGTTAAATTTAAATATAAAAAAATTTCTTTCATGATGCCTTGCCTTTTAGGAAAGGTTAGCAGGGAGAAGAAAGTGAAATAGGAGGGACACAGTAAAAGTTGGGGACAGAAAAAAGATGGGTAGAAAGAATGGAGATGGCTGGTGGCTCAGTGCTTGGTTGTCTTGGGCTGATTTTGCCTAGGGTCCAGTATGGAGTTCAGAGGAATAAATTGATTCAGTATGAAAATCCAGTCAGCTGTTCTTAGCCTTATGTTTCAACAAGATAAGTAAAGCAGTACTGTGTGGACCCATGGGAATCTTATTGGCTTTTTTCTACATCATACAAATCTTCAATTTTTTCTTAAAAATGAATATATTGTCTTGTGCATTACATTTGAAATCTAGAACTGGGAGCTAGGATCGATGAGGTACTTGTGATCTCAAGAGTCTTGATTTCACTTTTAATACTTAAATATATATATAAAATAAGTAAAATCTCACTACCCAATACCTTGAAAAATAAAAACAGCTCAGTGCCAGAGTTAAATTCTGGGCCTCCAATTAAAATTTCAGAAAGATACCACATATTATTTATTTAGTTAATAGTGTTATAGCTTGGCTTCTTCATCCTTAGCTGCATAGTGAAAAATCAAATAAATTATTATATGCCATATGTAATCTGAAATTTAGATCAATTAAAACAAAATCAGGTGAAACTTTAACACTTGACCTTATTGGAAAGTGCCATTATTTGAAGACTGAACTTGACTGACACATTTATTTTGGATCACAATTTTTTTTTTGTAAGTCAGAGATTGCCTTTGTTTGGTTTTATTAGCTGAGAAGAAATTGCTACAAGTTTGGAAAGATTGTGTAACACAAGAAATACTTGTTTTGTTAGCATAATACATTTTCTGATTATTTAAATGTTGGCTTTTATTTTTAATGCTTGCAGACCAGATCATCAGATGTTCATTCATCTGGATCTTCAGATGCCCATGTGAGTATAAAAGGCAATCGTTGCCTTTTTTCCTTAAAATTTAATTTCTTATTGTATATATCCCTACTTGATATGTCCCTTATGATTTTACTTGATAAATAAATATGATTGCGTTGTATGTGCATATTTTCTTTAACCTTTTTTGCTAGATGTTCTGTGTTTTTTTTGTGTTCTGTTATTTACGTAAGTTGGCCCCTCAAACCATGTTAGAAACCAAGTGTGTATATTTCCCTTTTTTACTGTGCTTGTAAAATTTTGTACATACATAGGTGTGTGTGCTTATACATTTTTTTAACAAGTTTTGCGTTATACACATTTCTTTTCACAGTGCACAGTATACCTATTGCAAATCCCTGCAAGTCAACAGATACAGCTCTAATCTAGTCTTTCTAATGGTATCTTAATGTTCCACGGGGGAGGTGCAATTATTTATTAAGCTATTTCTCTGTTGATGGGCATAGACGATTTGTTTCAAGCTTTTTGACATTTTGAATAATACTGCGATAAACTTTCCTTTACATGTGTTATTATAGCAGTGCTAAAAGTGTGGTCTTCAGACCCGTGGGGTTGCTGAGAATTTTTCAGGGTGGCTGAATTCAGAACTATTTTGTAATAACACTAAGACATCATTTGCCATCACTGTGTTGACATTTGCACTAATGGTGCAAAAACAATTGATGGGTAAATTGTTGGCACCTTAGCATGAATCAAGGCAATGTCGCCAAAATGTGCTAGTAGTCATTGTGTTCTTCTCCTCCAGACACAGTAAAAATATGCTAGTTTCACTTAAGAATGTTCTTGATGAAGCAGTAAAAATTATTAATATTAAATCTTGTCCTTGTGTATGAGTGTTTTTAACGTTCTGAGTGATGAAATGGGAGACACATATAAGGCACTTCTGCTTGCCAAAGTGTGGTGTTTGTCTTGAGGAAAAGTATACTACTTGTGGGATTGTTTAAGTTGTGGAATAAAACTGGCTCCTTCTTTCATGGAATACCATTTTTACTTGAAGGTACAACTGGCAGACAAACTGTGGTTAGTCAGACGTGGGTGTTTGGCAGATATTTTCTTGAAAATGAAGGAAACTAACCTGTTCTTTTAAGGAAAACAACTATTTGTTAGTGATATAAAATTTGATCTTTCAAGTGCAAGTTAGAATTATTGAAAACTTCCTGTACTTAAGAACTTTTCTGATGAAATCAGAGGTATTAAGGGATAATTAGTGAAATATTTTGATAGTGTAAAATGAAGTTTGTCAATATTTGGACATTTGGATTGATTCTAGTTTCAGTACTACATATATGATTTTTAAAAACTCGTTTTCCTTTTCTCGAAGATGGATGCATCTGGACCCTCAGATAGTGATATGCCAAGTCGGACACGACCTAAGAGCCCAAGAAAGCATAATTATAGGAATGAAAGTACCCGTGAAAACGTTTGTGACTCTCCTCATCAGAATCTCTCAAGAGTAAGTATTGATAAAGATAAGAAAGGATAGATAATGATTTTGATCTGCCCTTGATTGAATTTGGTAGTTGAATATCTTGGTTTTGTGCTTGTTGTTTCATCTTGTACTATTTGAAAATAGCATTCATTATTCTATTTGGGTTAACAAGAAATTCAAACTCATCTAAGGAAATGTTTTTTAGCTCATATGTAAGATATGTTTCATTTAAAAATTTTATTTTTATTTTAAAAAACCAAGGAGTGTTTTGAATGTAAAATGGTTAATAGATTTATTGTTCTCCCCTTATGCCAAACATTTACTGAACCAAGTGCCAGAGGCCAGTCACTAGAAATACACAGGTGATTAAAACACATTTCTTGTTCTCAGCTTACACATAGTCCCAGCCTGGGAAGCTAACAGGAGCAGGTGCTGTTCACTCTAGTCAGTGCAGTTCCCAGGGTGCTGCAAGCACCCAGAGAAGGAGCATCTTCACTGCCTGTATCTGCAAAGTACTCTCGTGTTCTTTTAGTCTTTTTTTAAATTTCAAATAATGTTTTCTTGTCGTGGTTAAATTTGGAAAATATAATGAGGAGGACAGTCATTACCAGCCAGTATTGATATTGATAACACTTTATTTTTCTTGTTTAATTTTTTTTTTTTTTTTTTTGCGGTATGCGGGCCTCTCACTGTTGTGGCCTCTCCCGTTGCGGAGCACAGGCTCCGGACGCGCAGGCTCAGCGGCCATGGCTCACGGGCCCAGCCGCTCCGCGGCATGTGGGATCTTCCGGGACCGGGGCACGAACCCGTGTCCCCTGCATCGGCAGGCGGACTCTCAACCACTGCGCCACCAGGGAAGCCCCTTGTTTAATATTTTTAAGCATAAGTATATTTTTACTTTGCTGAGGTCCATTTTACAGGAACACATTTTAAAAGATTCTTCAGGTCTAATTTTTTTTGATTTTAGGAAAAACTCTATAAACAAACTTTAATGGGTGATTATATTTTTTGAGTAAGTATTCCATAATTTTCTTAACCATTTCTCTCTTAGGTGTCTAAGTTTGGCTCTTAGGATATAAATAAAATTGAGGACAAAAATTTTGCTTTGTAAAATTATGTTTCTTATTGAATTTGTATGTAATTTTACCATTTGTTTAAACTTCAGCAGTTGAAATCAAAGGTGCTGAATGATGGCAGAACATTTTCCTTTCTATTTTGGGAAAAAATTTACTTTGAGTGTGTTTGTGAAACCCAGTATTGACTTTTGAGTTATGAACTGCTTTGTTTTTTTTAAAGGGATTTTAATGTAACCTTGAAGTAGTTTGCAGCAATATTACTTTTCCATTTTGTATCTTGCCAAGGGCAAGCCTGTTTAATAACCAAGGGATTGATAGTTTAATTTCATAATTGGTTAACTTCTCATTTTGGTAGGTGAGAGAGAAACCTTCAGATTTCAACTGCAGATTAATATTTTACGCTGTATTTTTGAATTTTATTTAATTTATTGTTTTATACAGCAGGTTCTTATTAGTTATCCATTTTATACATATTAGTGTATATATGTCAATCCCAAACTCCCAATTCATCACACCACCACCACCCATCACCGCTTTCCACCCTTGGTGTCCATACGTTTGTTCTCTACATCTGTGTTTCAATTTCTGCCCTGCAAACCAGTTCACCTGCACCATTTTTCTAGGTTCCACATATACGTGTTAATATATGATATTTGTTTTTCTCTTTCTGACTTACTTCACTCTGTATGACAGTCTCTAGATCCATCCACATCTCTGTGAATGACCCAGTTTTATTCCATTTTATGGCTGAGTAATATTCCATTGTATGTATGTACCATGTCGTCTTTATCCATTCGTCTGTCGGCGGGTATTTAAGTTGCTTCCGTAACCTGGCTATTGTAAATAGTGCTGCAGTGAACATTGGGGTGCATGTGTGTTTTTGAATTATGGTTTTCTCTGGGTATATGCCCAGTAGTGGGATTGCTGGGTCATATGGTAATTCTGTTTTTAGTTTTTTAAGGAACCTCCATACTGTTCTCCATAGTGGCTATATCAATTTACATTCCCACCAACAGTGCAAGGGGGTTCCCTTTTCTCCACACCCTCTCCAGCATTTGTTGTTTGTAGATTTTCTGATGATACCCATTCTAACTGGTGTGAGGTGATACCTCATTGTAGTTTTGATTTGCATTTCTCTAGTAATTAGTAATGTTGAGCAGCTTTTCATGTGCTTCTTGGCCATCTGTATGTCTTCTTTGGAGAAATGTCTATTTAGGTCTTCTGTCCAGTTTTTGATTGGGTTGTTTGTTTTTTTTAATATTGAGCTGCATGAGCTGTTTATATATTTTGGAGATTAATCCTATGTCCATTGATTTGTTTGCAAATATTTTCTCCCATTCTGAGGGTTGTCTCTTCGTCTTGTTTGTAGTTTCCTTTGCTTTGCAAAAGTTTGTAGTTTCCTTGCTTTAAGGTTCATTAGGTCCCATTTGTTTACTTTTGTTTTTATTTCCATTAGTCTAGGAGGTGGATCAAAAAAGATCTTGCTGTGATTTATGTCAGTGTTCTTCCTATGTTTTCCTTTAAGAGCTTTATGGTGTCTGGTCTTATATTTAGGTCTCTAATCCATTTTGAGTTTATTTTTGTTCATGGTGTTAGGGAGTATTCTAATTTCATTCTTTTACATGTAGCTGTCCAGTTTTCCCAGCACCATTTATTAAAGAGACTGTCTTTTCTCCATTGTATATTGTTGCCTCCTTTGTCATAGATTAGTTGACCACAGGTGCTTGGGTTTATCTCTGGGTTTTCTATCCTGTTCCATTGATCTATGTTTCTGTTTTTGTGCCCGTACCATACTGTCTTGATTACTGTAGCTTTGTAGTACAGTCTGAAGTCAGGGAGTCTGATTCCTCCAGTTTCGTTTTTTTCCCCTCAAGACTGCTTGGGCTGTTCGGGGCCTTTTGTGTCTCCATACAAATTTTAAGATTTTTTTTTCTAGTTCTGTAAAAAATGCCATTAGTAATTTGATAGGGATTGCATTGAAGCTATAGATTGCTTTGGGTAGTATAGTCATTTTCACAATATTGATTCTTCCAATACAAGAACATGGTATAGCTCTCCATCTGTTTGTATCATCTTTAATTTCTTTCATCAGTGTCTTATAGTTTTCTGCATACAGGTCTTTTGTCTCCCTAAGTACGTTTATTCTTAGGTATTTTATTCTTTTTGTTGCAGTGGTAAATGGGAGTGTTTCCTTAATTTCTCTTTCAGATTTTTCATCATTAGTGTATAGGAATGCAAGAGATATCTGTGCATTAGTTTTGTATCCTGCAACTTTACCAGATTCATTGCTTAGCTCTAGTAGTTTTCTGGTGGCATCTTTAGGATTCTTTATGTATAGTATCATGTCATCTGCAAACAGTGACAGTTTTACTTCTTCTTTTCCAATTTGTATTCCTTTTATTTCTTTTTCTTCTCTGATTGCTGTGGCTAGGACTTTTAAAACTATGTTGAATAATAGTGGTGAGAGTGGACATTCTTGTCTTGTTCCTGATCTTAGAGGAAATACTTTCAGTTTTTCACCATTGAGAATGATGTTTGCTGTGGGTTTGTCATATATGGGCTTTATTATGTTGAGGTAGGTTCCCTCTATGCCCACTCTCTGGATAGTTTTTATCATAAATGGGTGTTGAATTTTGTCAAAAGCTTTTTCTGCATGTATTGAGATGATCATATGGTTTTTCTTCTTCAGTTTGTTAACATGGTGTATCACATTGATTGATTTGCGTATATTGAAGAATCCTCGCATCCCTAGGATAAATCCCACTTGACCGTGGTGTATGATCCTTTTAATGTGTTGTTGGATTCTGTTTGCTAATATTTTTTTTGAAGATTTTTGCATCTATGTTCATCAGTGATATTGGTCTGTAGTTTTCTTTTTTTGTAGCATCTTTGTCTGGTTTTGGTATCAGGGTGATGGTGGCCTCCTAGAATGAGTTTGGGAGTGTTCTTTCCTCTGCAATTTTTGGAAGAGTTTGAGAAGGATGGGTGTTAGCTCTTCTCTGAATGTTGGATAGAATTCACCTGTGGAACCATCTGGTCCTGGACTGTTGTTTGTTGGAAGATTTTTAATCACAGTTTCAATTTCATTACTTGTGATTGGTCTGTTCATGTTTCCTATTTCTTCCTGGTTCAATCTTGGAAGGTTATACCTTTTGAAAAATTTGTCCATTTCTTCCAAGTTGTCCATTTTATAGGCATAGAGTTGTTGTAGTAGTCTCTTAGGATGCTTAGTCTGTTGTAACTTCCCCTTTTTCATTTCTAATTTTATTGATTTAAGTCCTCTTCCTCTTTTTCTTGATGAGTCTGGCTAATGGTTTATCAATTTTATTTATCTTCTCAAAGAACCAGCTTTTAGTTTTATTGATCTTTGCTATTGTTTTCCTTGTTTCTATTTCATTTATTTCTGCTCTGATCTTTATGATTTCTTTCCTTCTGCTAACTTTGGGTTTTGTTTGTTCTTCTTTCTCTAGTTCCTTTAGGTGTAACGTTAGGTTGTTTATTTGACGTTTTTCTTGTTCTTGAGGTAGGCTTGAATTGCTATAAACTTCCCTCTTAGAACTGCTTTTGCTGCATCCCAT
The DNA here is from genome assembly GCF_951394435.1 of Stenella coeruleoalba. Classification (NCBI taxonomy): domain Eukaryota; kingdom Metazoa; phylum Chordata; class Mammalia; order Artiodactyla; family Delphinidae; genus Stenella; species Stenella coeruleoalba. Next base: position 24,547,048 of record NC_137150.1, on the reverse strand, counting down.
AGGTTTTGGATCGAGGTTTTTGTTGTCATTTGTCTCTAGGTATTTTCTGTTTGGATGATCTGTCCAATAGTGTAAGTGAGGTGTTAAAGTCCCCCACTATTATTGTGTTTCTCTCGATTTCCACTTTTATAGCTGTTAGTAGTTGCCTTATGTATTGAGATGCTCCTATGTTGGGTGCATATATATTTATAATTGTTATCTCTTCTTCTTGGATTGATCCCTTGATCCTTATGTAATGTCCTTCCTTGTCTCTTGTAAGATTCTTTATTTTAAAATCTATTTGGTCTGATATGAGTATTGCTACTCCAGCTTTCTTTTGATTTCCATTTGCATGGAATATCTTTTTCAGTCTGTATGTTGTCCCTAGGTATGAAGTGGGTCTCCTGTAGACAGCATATATATGTGTCTTGTTTTTGTATCCATTCAGCAAGCCTGTGTCTTTTCGTTGGAGCATTTAATCCATTCACGTTTAAGGTAATTATTGATATGTATGTTCTTATGACCATTTTTTTAATTGTTTCAGGTTTGTCTTTGTAGGTCCTTTGTAGGTCCTCTTCATTTGTGTTCCCCGCTTAGAGAAGTTCCTTTAGCATTTGTTGTAGAGCTGGTTTGGTGGTGCTGAATTCTCTTAGCTTTTGCTTGTCTGTAAAGCTTTTGATTTCTCCGTCGAATCTGAATGAGATCCTTGCGGGGTAGAGTATTCTTGGCTGTAGGTTCTTCCCTTTCACCACTTTAAGTATATCATGCCACTGCCTTCTGGCTTGTAGACTTTCTGCTGAGGAATCAGCTGTTAACCTTATGGGAGTTCCCTTGTATGTTATTTGTCATTTTTCCCTTGTTGCTTTCAATAATTTTTCTTTGTCTTTAATTTTTGCCAATTTGATTACTATGTGTCTTGGCCTCTTTCTCCTTGGGTTTATCCTTCCTGGGACTCTCTGCTCTTCTTGGACTTAGGTGGCTGTTTCCTTTCCCATGTTAGAGAAGTTTTCACCTATAATCTCTTCAGATATTTTCTGGGGTCCTTTCTCTCTCTCTTCTCCTTCTGGGACCTCTATAATCGAATGTTGTTGCATTTAATGTTGTCCCAGAGGTCTCTTAGGCTGTCTTCATTTTTTTTCATTCTTTTTTCTTTATTCTGTTCTGTGGCAGTGAATTCCACCATTCTGTCTTCCAGGTCACTTATCTGTTCTTCTGCCTCAGTTATTCTGCTATTGATTCCTTCTAGTGTATTTTTCATTTCAATTATTGTATTGTTCATCTCTGTTTGTTTGTTCGTTAATTCTTCTAGGTCTTTGTTAAACATTTCCTGCATCTTCTCGATCTTTGCCTCCATTCTTTTCCCAAGGTCCTGGATCATCTTCACTATCATTATTCTGAATTCTTTTTCTGGAAGGTTGCCTATCTCCACTTCATTTAGTTGTTTTTCTGGGGTTTTATCTTGTTGCCTTCATCTGGTATATAGCCCTCTGCCTTTTCATCTTGTCTTTCTGTGAATGTGGTTTTTGTTCCACAGGCTGCAGGATTATAGTTGTTCTTGCTTCTGCTCTCTGCCCTCTGGTGGATGAGGCTATCTAAGAGGCTTGTGCAAGTTTCCTGATGAGAGGGACTGATGGTGGGTAGAGGTGGGTGTGCTCTGGTGGGCAGAGCTCAGTAAAACTTTGATCCTCTTGTCTGTTGATGGGTGGGGCTGAATTCCCTCCCTGTTGGCTTTTTGGCCTGAGGTGACCCAAAACTGGAGCCTACTGGGCTCTTTGGTGGGGCTAATGGTGGACCCTGGGAAGTCTTACACCAAAGAGTACTTCCTAGAACTTCTGCTGCCAGTGTCCTTGTCCTCACGTGAGCCATAGCCACCCCCCGCCTCTACAGGAGACCCTCCAACACAAGCAGGTAGGTCTGGTTCAGTCTTCCTTGGGGTCACTGCTCCTTCCCCTGGGTCCCGATGCGCACACTGCTTTGTGCGTGCCCTCCAAGGGTGGAGTCTCTGTTTCCCCAAGTCCTGTGGAAGTCCTGCAATCAAATCCCGCTAGCCTTCAAAGTCTGATTCTCTAGGAATTCCTCCTCCAGTTGCTGGACCCCCAGGTTGGGAAGCTTGACGTGGGGCTCAGAACTTTCACGCCAGTGGGTGGACTTCTGTGGTATAAGTGTTCTCCAGTTTGTGAGTCACCCACCCAGCAGTTATAGGATTTGATTTTATTGTGATTGTGCCCCTCCTACCATCTCAGTGTGGCTTCTCCTTTGTCTTTGGATGTGGGGTATCTTTATGGTGAGTTCCAGTGTCTTCCTGTTGATGATTGCTCAGCAGTTAGCCTTCTACTCCGCCATCTTGAAGCATTCTAGGCTGTATTTAATAAACATTCCTCTCTTTTAAAAGTTTATGACTCAAAATTATCATTCAAATAAATAACTGAACAATTAAAAGTCTACAATTTGTTCAAACCATATTTACAAGGAAATTGCTTCTAAGTTACATAAATGAAGAATTCATTAAAATACTATTTTCTCATATTCAAAATTAATTGATGACTGTTTACTTGTGTGAAACCTAGAACACAGTATGTGATATTTTCCCAGCAATGAAAATGAAATTATTTTGTTCATAAACATCAGTTTTGTTGATGAAGAATTAGGTAATTTACTGAATTACAAAAGGAAGTGATGTGATTTTTGTGCCTGAATTGGGGGTTCTAGATGGTAATGATTCCTGCTACTGAACATAGATGTCTCTTTCTCCCTATTTGAATGTCTTTTTTCTATCACTGCTTCTTTTGCCCAGAAACATCGATACTTTCCTTCCTCAAGTGCTTTTATTCTTGCCGCCAAGTAGGTTGAATGAGTTCTAAGCCTTTGTGTCTCTCTTTGTGTTGTATTTTTACTTTATGTATTTAAAAATGGCTTTTGTAAGTTATTAGCCTTGAGGTTAATAACAAGTTAAATTGAGAATGTGTATGTAAAGGTATGCTTTTTATTTCTTTTCACAGCCTCTTCTAGAAAACAAACTTAAAGCATTCAGTATTGGAAAAATGAGTACAGCTAAGCGAACTTTAAGTAAGAAGGAGCAAGAAGAATTAAAGAAGAAGGTAATGCTTAAAATGTATTTTTAGTTATCTTTATAAGTGTGTCTACGGAGGCGTTAAGTGTATGGACAGTAGAGAAATGTTTTTCAGAGATTCTTGTCCTCCAGGGTATTCTCAGCTCCCACCCCAAGTTAAGTCTATAACACAAGATATATTCGGAGAAGTCCAGCTTTTATCCCTGTCCCCTCCACCATTTCCTCTCTTCTGTGTAAGTAAGAGTTTTGATTGTTTTCTGGTCTATTCTTTTTGTATAAGCAAGTTTGTATAAATGTATGTTGTGCCTGCTCTTTCTTAGATGAACAATAGCTTGCTATATTCAGTACACTTTTCTCCACCTTGCTTTTTTCACTTAACATTATGTCTCAGAGATTACTGGAAGTATATTGAAATATTGCTTGTTCTTTTTATATAGCTCTATAGATATGCCATAGTTTATTCACTGAAATCCTACATTCACTACAGTGCCTATTGAGGGCATTTGTGTTTTGGTCTTTGGCTGTTTCCGGTAGTGCACTTAGGGATAGTGTTAGGCATATGGGTTTATTCCTAGTGTATCTTTAGGGTATATTTCTATAAGTGAAATTACTGGGTTGAATGGTAAATGCATAGCTGTAATTCTGCTAGATAGTGTTAAATTGGTCTCTCGTATATATGGGCAGGTCCATTTTGCATCCTTATAAGCAGTGTTTGAGAGGTTGGTTCCCCATAGCCTTGCCATTATTTTTGAAGGACTTTTGCCAATCTGCTAAGTGAAAAATTGTATCTTGGTGCAGTTTTAAATTTGCATTTCTTTTATAAGTAAGGTTGAACAACTTTTCTTGTGTTTGATTTTGTGAACTGTCTGCTCATATCTAAACCAATATTTCTCTAAGTTAGTAGGATATCTCTGTTTTTAGAAACTCCTGTATTAAGTATATTGTAACACTTGTCTATGACATAAGGTACAGTGTTCTTATTCAGTTTGTTGATTGCCTTTTTATCTTGCTTCTGGTGTTTTTTTTCCATGCAGAAACTATTTTTTGTTATATTGTCAGATTTATTATCAGTCTTACGATTTTTCAGTTTACTTTTTTTTTTTTTTTCGGTATGTGGGCCTCTCACTGTTGTGGCCTCTCCCGTTGCGGAGCACAGGCTCCGGACGCGCAGGCTCAGCAACCATGGCTCTGCGGCACGTGGGATCTTCCCAGACCGGGGCACGAACCCGTGTCCCCTGCATCGGCAGGTGGACTCTCAACCACTGCGCCACCAGGGAAGCCCCTAGTTTACATTTTTTTACTCCAACCTTTTAAAGGAATTTCCTCATGTTTTTCCCAATACTTACATTAAAAAAAAATTAAATGTGATTCATTTGCAATTTCTCCTGATATGTGATGTGAAGAATTGGTTCATTTTTATCTTTTTTTCAAATAACTATCAAATTATCCCACCATCATTCATTGAGAAGTCCCTCTATTCTCCACTGTTTTGAGAGGCCCCTTTTATTGAATACTAAATTTCCACGTGCTATTGGATTTATTTCTATATTTTCTGTTCTGTTGGCCTTCCTATTCATGCATGTTTTGAGGACATTTAGAATAATTATAATTGTAATTATAATTACATATAATTATAATTTTGAGGTTTTTTTCCTCTAATGCCAACTGTCTGGAGATATTGCTTCTTCAGACTTCTAATACTCATGTCTTCAGTGGTTTGTGAAGGAAATGTTTATATTCAGAGTTAAATTTTTGTGCCTTAGAAATATCATAAACGTTAATAGAATAATATATTTTGTGTAGTCTGTTGTCATACAGTTGGACCCTTGAATTGTCTCTGAACAGATTTACTTAGTGGGTCCTTTTCTTGTTCCACAAATTACCTGTAGAGGAGCAAAGCCCCTCTTAATTCCAGTGTTAATTAGTATGTTAAATATCTACTAAGCATTAGATATTACTGCCTGTTAAGGTTGCTTAATAACCTGCTTTCCCCATTGGAGGGAGAGGTTTTGTTTACATTATTCTTGGATGAGTTTCACCGTATGTACAGTAATTTTTATATCACGTGATGTTAATATTTCCGTGTGTATTTAGGAGGATGAAAAGGCGGCTGCTGAAATTTATGAGGAATTTCTTGCTGCCTTTGAAGGAAGTGATGGTAATAAAGTGAAAACGTTTGTGCGCGGAGGTGTTGTTAATGCAGCTAAAGGTTAGTGTGAATATTATAGTCCTTGAGCAAACCCAAAAAGTCTTGGTTGAATTGCTTTTGAGTTTCATGTTTCCTTTCTATCAGCACCCTCTAGTGGTGATAATGATTAGTAAAATTAATGGCCAAATGTGGATTAATGACAAATTGGAGCCAGATAAGTTTAAAAAATGTTTTAGTACCTTTCAGGTTTCAAGATGGCAGAGAACTTTGCAAACATTTTCAAGTATTTTATAGTTTTACTGTATATTCCTAGGAGTGGAGTTGCTACTCATATGGTAACGATTTGTTTAACCTTTTGAGAAACTGCTGTACTGTTTTCCAAAGTAGCTGTACCATTTTACAGGTTTTATAGTTTTACTATAAAATGATTAAATTAGTAGTTCTGAGAGTAAGGCAGTAATATTTGAATAATATTTGAATTAAATTTCATATTTTGTCACTAGTGATATATCTTAATACTAAAAGCATTTTACTAAGTTGTGTTTATTTTTAATAAAAATAGTAAACAAAATCCACATAATGTGAAATTAGTTTTGAAACTTAGTATCTTAAATTTCAGAAGAACATGAAACAGATGAAAAAAGAGGTAAAATCTATAAGCCATCTTCAAGATTTGCAGATCAAAAAAATCCTCCAAATCAGTCATCCAATGAAAGACCACCATCTCTTCTTGTGATAGAAACCAAAAAACCTGTAAGTCATACTTAAATAAGTGACCATTTATGTTCAGAGATGACACTGCCAATAATATTTTCTGTACTTCCACTGTAAGCAGGACTTTGGTTTCTCTTTTCTAATTATTTTGGTAGTAGATGTTGAGTTTTGATGCTTAACCTTCCTAGGTGAGAGACAATAAATTAGGACACATAGATGATACTCTTTTTATGTTTGTTGAGCAGTGAACATTTGCTGTTACTCGCAGCATACTGCAAGTTGAAAGTTAACTATAGTTTAGGCATAAATGTAAAATAATGGGATTGTCTTTTTAAGCAATGCTGAACTTGGGTATTTAAATATCAGCATGTGTAGTATCAATTACTTTGGAAGACTGTGTACTCCAACAATGTGTCTGTTGCCTGGAACATTTTTGGAATTTATTTGGATTTACTATCAGAACTAGTGACACTTTCCTTTAAATATTCTCGGTGTTAGAAAGTCTTTATGTTTTGAGAGTGGGATTTTTCATGGGGGATGGTAGGTAGATGTGGGTCTTGTCATTTGGAGCCAGATTTGAGGAAATGTGATTATGCTGAATAGTGAGACTGAGTTTTCTTGTATGACTTTTAAAATAGCTCTGAAAGCAATTTAAAAAACAGCTTTATTAAGTGTTTTTTTTAACGTATGTTGACAGTTGTGTAACAGTCACTAATCTCTAATTTTGAAGCATTTTTATCATCCCAGAAGGAAACCTTATACTTAATTTCAGTCATCCCTAACCTCTGGCAACCACTAATCTACTTTCTATCTCTTTGGATTTGCCTGTTCTGGACATTTCATGCACATGGAATCATACAGCATATGGCCTTTCGTGTCTAGCTTTTTAGCACAATGTTTCAAAGTTCATCTACATTTTGGTATATATATCAGTCCTTTATTACTTTTTATGGTTGAGTAACATTCCATTTTGCAGATATACCTCATATTGCTGATCCGTTTATTACTTGATGGACATTTGGGTTGTTTCTACTTTTTGGCTATTATGAGTAATGCTTCTGAAAACATTCATGTATAGGCTTCTGTGTGGACATATATTTTTAATTCTTTTATATTCCTAGGAGTGGAATTGCTGGTCATATGGTCACTAATTGTTTAAACTTTTGAGAAACTGCCATACTGTTTTCCAAAGTAGCTGTACCACTTTACAGTCCATCCATCAACAGTGTATATGAGTGTTCCAATTTTTCTACATCTTCATCACCACTTGCTAAAATTATTTTAGTCAACTTAGTGGGTGTGAAGTTGTACCTAATTGTGGTTTTGATTTGCACTTGCCTAGTGATGTTGAGCATCATTTTATTTATCATCCACTTGGAGTCTTCTGTAAAGAAATGTCTTTTCAGATCCTTCATGCATTTTTTTAATTGAGTTATTTGTCTTTTTATTGTTGAGTTGTAAGAGTATTTTACAGCTTCTAGAGTCAAGTCTCTTATCAGCTATGTTGTTTTCTCCCAGTTTGTGGGTTGGCTTTGCCCTTTTTTGTTAGTGTCCTTTGAAGAACAAAAGCTTTTAATTTTAATGAAGTTTAGTTTATCAGGTTTTTGTTGTTGTTGCCTTTTCTTTTGTTTCTCATGGTGTCATATCTAAGAAACTATTGCCGAATTCAGGCTCATGATGATTCACTCCTATGTTTTTAGGTCTTATATTTAGGTCTGTGAACGATTTGAGTTAATTTTTGTATATGGTATGAGGTAGAGGTCCAACTTCATTCTTTTTTATGGGTGGATATTCAATTTCCGTACTTCCATTTGTTAAAAAGACTATTCTCCCCCATTGAATTATTTTGGCACTTTCAAAAGAGGGATTCCAAAAGCATTTTTGGAAGCAGTTTTTTTTTTTTTTTTGGCGGTACGCGGGCCTCTCCCGTTGCGGAGCACAGGCTCTGGACGCGCAGGCTCAGCGGCCATGGCTCACGGGCCCAGCCGCTCCGCGGCATATCGGACCGGGGCACGAACCCGTGTCCCCTGCATTGGCAGGCGGACTCTCAACCACTGCACCACCAGGGAAGCCCTGGAAGCAGTTTTAAGAGAGGAATTCCAGCGGTGTTACTGTTTGTTTCAGTAATTCATTTCCTTCTAAGGTGATTGTTTTGAAGGGTGCATATTTTTGGTAGTTGTTCACGGCAGTTATTTACGTGGCAGTTCAGTTACCTTATGTTTATTAATTTTCCCTCCAGTACCCTTCCAACAATTTTCCAGCCTAAGTATTGTAGGCTTTGGGACAGGGGCGGGGCAGGGGATAGAGTTGGTGGCTCCTTTAAGACTGCTGCTTGTTGTTTTAATAATGTGTTAAATTCTCAGTTTTAGAAAATAGGAAGGAAAGTTCAGTGGTAACAGAAGCATTCTTTCTTTTTAATTTAAATAATTAGATCATAATTGGCACTAAAATAAAAGTTTATTTAAAGTGATCTGATTATCGAACCATTAGTTTTGTTTAACCTTGTTTTCTTTGAAGTATAACTTATCATATCCTTCGTAGCCACTGAAGAAAGGCGAGAAAGAAAAGAAAAAAAGCAATTTGGAACTCTTCAAAGAAGAATTGAAACAGTAAGTTTTATAGTGTTGAGAATGGCTCTCATAGGTATTTTGAGCTGATACTTATAGATGCAGGTATGAAGAATGTAGTCTACCAATTCGTTTTTACTAACTGGCTTACCATGAGGCTGTTTTATTTTGTGGGTTATGTTTGAAAATGAAATTAGCATTTTGTCCAGCATCTAGGTTGCTTCTGTTATGTGGATGCAATTAAATTGATTTAACTAATGTCCGGAGTCCTGTTTGCAGTGGAAACAATATAGTCACTGAGAGGAGTGGTCAACCTTTATCTAAGAAAGAACAAATTAAGTGGTTTTAATGTTGAATTTCCTTCTCACCTTAGAAGTGGGCTTTATATTCCACTGCTTGATATATCAGAAGGTTGCTCATGACTTGTAGCTGAGGGACTCTTTAATCTTGGTTGTCAGTACTGGCATTACACACAAATATTTCAGGTTATTTCAAGATGATATCTGGATAAGTTCTGTTATTAAATGTGAACAAACAGATTTTGGCTCGTTATTAGTGATTATATATATTTTCAACAGAATTCAAGAAGAGCGTGATGAGAGACATAAAACAAAAGGCAGATTAAGTCGATTTGAGCCGCCTCAGTCAGATTCTGATGGTCAGCGTCGTTCTAGTAAGTGACATTTATTTTAATGTTTGTTTTTGTGACGAACTATTCCAAAAACTAAGAATTGTTTTCTTTTCCCCCTTTTAAAGTGGATGCGCCTTCAAGAAGAAATAGATCATCTGGTGGTAATACAGTTTTTTGCTTTTTTTAATTCATAGAAATTGTCCAAACTGTGTATTTTGCAGGTTATAATTTTTTCTTCTCTTTGTCCTAGTTCTCGATGATTATGCACCTGGCTCACATGATGTTGGAGATCCAAGCACTACTAATTTATACCTTGGAAACATTAATCCACAGGTAATATTAGAAAAGTAAGATGAATGTTGGCTCATATGCTGTATACTTTTGTAGGAAAACTGCTTTGTCAGTCATTAAAAAAAATGAAGTCAAGAATCTGAAGTAAGCAGATTTGGTGGAACTAGATAAGTCTCTAAAATTATCTTGTGAAATTGAGCCTTAGCGGTATGGGCCGAATTTTCTTGCTACAATTCCTAAGGGCTTGTCTCCTCTTTTTTTCTTCTCCTTTTCTTTTTTTTTTAAAAAAATACATTTATTTAGCTTTGCTTTTCTTCTTCTTCTTATTTCTTTTAAAAGCTTTTGGCTGCGTTGGGTCTTCCTTGCTGTGTGCAGGCTTGCTCTAGTTGCAGTGAGCGGGGGCTACTCTTCGTGGTGGTGTGCGGGCTTCTTGTGGTGGCTTCTCTGTTGTGGAGCACGTGCTCTAGGCATGTGGTAGTTGCAGCACCAGGGCACTGTAGTTGTGGCACACAGGCTTAGTTGCTCCGCGGCATGTGGGATCTTCCCACACCAGGGCTCAAGCCTGTGTTCCGTGCATTGGCAGGCAGATTCTTAACCACTGCACCGCCAGGGAAGTCCCTGTCTCCTCTTGCTGTAACTGGACTGTCCTCTGATTTTGAAATGTTTTGCTAGGTGCTGATTTTATTTATCAGGATATGACCAGTGGTAGACAATATTCTTTTGAGACTGTCCCTTTCTGATGCATAGCCTACTTCCTTATGGATTTTTTTCTTTTTTCATCTTAATAATAGCAAACTAATATTTCTGCTTTGTCTTTTATATTTTAATTCTTTTCCCTGCTTCATTCTTAATTGTTATGGGGAATGTAGTGGTTGCTCTGCATAATAAGATCTTTTAAATAATAATATATATTTTGGACCTCATTGCATACTTACCCTTTTTTGTTTTCTCTGTTCTTGATTACACTGGCAGCTGGGTGCTGGAAAAAGAAAAAGTGACCAGATTCTTTATTTCTTTCATTGCCAACAAATATTTCCTCCTTGACTTAAGTGTGGTAATCATTGCTGCCTGAAAAAGGTTGCTAAATGCTGAACAAACCATTGCTGTAGAAAGCGTATTTTAGGTGCAGGATCTCAGAAGGAGGAAGAGTGAAGGTAAAGGTGTGCTTTTGATTTCTCCAGCCACCCAGCCTCTTCACCCGGCCACTTACGTAAAACAGAATGTTTCTGGTGTGAAAAGATTTGCGCGTGCCCCATGAAGGCAGGATTTTACCCTTGTAGAGGTCCCAGTACTTGAATGGAAAGCTGTAGCATTGATAGATCTCTTCTCATTTTGCAAAAACTGCTCTGTGCTGCATAGAGTTCTTTCTTTCCTCTTTGCTTACCAAAAATATCTTATGCCTTATAATAGATGAATGAAGAAATGTTGTGCCAGGAGTTTGGAAGATTTGGGCCCCTGGCCAGCGTGAAAATTATGTGGCCCAGAACTGATGAAGAAAGGGCAAGAGAGAGAAATTGTGGCTTTGTGGCTTTTATGAATAGAAGAGATGCTGAAAGAGCTTTAAAAAACTTAAATGGTAAGGAAGCCCATCTGTAGAACTCAGATATTGCTTTGGTTTTGAAAAGTATTTATAAAAACTCGAGGGGAAAAATGGACCAGAAAGGTAAAGGTTAAACATGAAAATTAATTTAAATCACCAGAGAGCCCTTATTTTCTTCTGAGAGTTACCAGGGTGACTTTTCTTTTCTTTCTTTTAGGAAAGATGATTATGTCTTTTGAAATGAAGTTAGGTTGGGGTAAAGCTGTGCCTATTCCTCCACATCCAATATACATTCCGCCTTCCATGATGGAACATACGCTTCCCCCACCTCCGTCAGGACTGCCTTTTAATGCGCAGCCTAGAGAGCGATTAAAAAACCCCAATGCTCCCATGTTACCACCACCTAAAAACAAGGAGGATTTTGAGAAGGTAATTTAAAAAATGTATATAGGGCCGCATCTAATTTGTAAATACTAAATCTGTGGTAGTATTTCTTTTCAACAATTTATAGAAAGTGTGTGTGTAATTCTGTTTGGCAACTCTTAAAGAAAATGAAATAACTTAGATGTGTTCCCTGCCTTAGCCCATGGAAACCCTGTATTGGGATGCTAGGTCATATTTTTATTTGTGGCTATCATTCCTTTTTTGACCACTTATTAAGTTTTTTTTTTTTTTCCTTTGTCCACTGTTGTATCCAGGTTTGCTTAAGTGTAGTATCTAAATTTACTTTGTTTTGAGAAAGTGATACTTTGTATTTGGTTAAGTGCCTTTTCAGTTAGAAAGACTCCTAAATAGTTAAATTGTTTGGATGGCAGCTAGCTAATAACTTCGTTTTCAAGATCTAAGGTATTAGAATATTTGAGAGCATATATGGTTTTTAAAAAGTTAGCTACTCTAGTAAAAGCAAAGGGTGAGTATTTTCTTTTTATTAAACATAAAACCAACTTAATTTCAAGTTATAAGAATTTGTTGGTTCTATTATGAATTAATTACACTTAAAATGACAGGGCTGGTTTTAAAGGCTTGGGAACAAAGTAGCAAACTGTATGGTCAGAGGCAAACAGTTAATGATTTCACAAATTAAAATCTTTATCTGATAATTCTCAGTGTAGTACCTATTTCAGTGCATTGATGTGCATTCTGGCAGGAATGTTCTGATTCTTTGCATTTGGTGAACGTTTACTGTTCACTGAACACATCCATTTGCATTTATGTAATTGCTTAGTGTATAATTACTTCAAATGCAGTGATTGCCTGCAAAACTTGTGATTAGATGTGTAGTATTTTCAATGCATATGTATATTTTTGCTTGTTACTTGTTAACAATACTCACATATTCTATGTTTATTATCTGATGTGACTTCATATACAGACTCTGTCGCAAGCCATAGTCAAAGTGGTTATCCCAACAGAAAGGTACATGTTTTTCTTTATTATTACTGATCTAAATATAGACAATATCCCCTTCTGAATTAAAAAAAAAAAATGGTGTTGAGGAAAAGGTAGTATCTTGACTGAGCAATGGTTCCTTCCCAGTACTTTTTGGGGGGGATATGTGAAATTTAACTAACTTTAGTATACTTTGCAATTTTATGTCATTATCTTTTTTGTTTTATTGTTACCAATGTAGGGTGTTTTGTAGCTTTAGTAGTTAGAATGTGTTTAATAGATTTAATCTGGAGTTGTTAGTCTAATAACATTAGACTATTGGGATGGGAAAATAGGTGTTTTAAATGTATCTTAAATTTTAGATAATGTTACATTTTGACCCAATCTGTTATTTTTTTCTTGGTTTCTGAATTGTCTGTGTTTAATATGCAACCTTAGTTTGAGTTTTCCTTACTGAAAGCATACCTTTATTTTTCCTAAATGATTTTAAGAAGGAATTTCTATTCTCATGAACACTGACCATAACTAGAAACTTTTTTCGTGATAACAAAGGTGTTTGGAATTCTTTTATTTTCCTTTCTTCCTTTTTTTCTTTTTCAACAAATACTAAAGCGGAAGAATTCATGCTGTAGGTATGCTCTTGCTCAGTCAAGCTAAGCCTTTTCCCAAACACAGGAACACAACACTGGTTGAATAATAACACAAAAGAATACCAAATTCTCTTTGACATTGGCCTTGGTGAGCAACACCAGCTGAACTGTCTGCGGCAGCGGGGGACCAGGAAAACATCATGGGATGGATTGGGAAAGTATACAGTTTTTGACCAGACATTGGTACGATCGACTCCAATAAATGTGGTTTTATTATAACTGAGAGACAATTTTTGTTGTTGTTGCCCAGAATAAGATAATTACCATTTTAAAATAAAATAATGCACTTTAAATTATACCATCTTTTTGTACTACACTGTTTCATTCTGATAGAAAAGTCACCTTTTTAAAAATAAGCACATAATCCTTAAGGAAAAAAGAATGATTACAGTTCTTAAGAATCTTGAATTAAAGTTAATTGTCAGATTTTGATTTTAAATAATCATGAAACATACTAAAACTTCTTTTAAACTTTAAATTTTCTAAAAATAGATATATCAGTTACAAGCCTGTTTAAAACTATAGTGGGTTTTTTTTTCCACTGGTAAAGCACTCACAGGAAAGTAGTATATTGGCATCACTTAAAAAGCATATATCCAGTATTAGCTTTACATGTGGCTCAGCTTATTTCTAAACAAAATTTTGAGTGTACATTTTGCTGTAAAGTCTTGACTCACCATTACAATGAATCCTTTGTTTTAAACTTGCTAAATCATTTTTCATCTATCTTTAATATGCAAGTCAAGTTGCTTTTGACTTAATTCATACAAGTTTCTGGATGTGTAGTATTTGTCCACCTAGTCATTGATTTTATATATTATGATACATAAAATTTCCCTTTAATTTGACATATACCAGTGGGAGTTTTGGGACTGAATCAATACCATATCTCCCTTCTTTTAAAACAATGTCATTAACCACATGGATGTTGAGAATACATTCTCATTTGGTTATCAAGACCTGCATATTTGCAGACCAATTAGTACTTCTGTGAAAGAATTTTTAGCTTTAAAATTGATACTTTTGGGTTTTTGCTTTAACAGTTTGAGGTTGAATTAATAATTTTAATATATAGTTTTCCCTCTGTTAAAGATTTATTAAACCTTCATATTTTTCTTTGACCTCTTTTAGGAGGTCAAAAAAATTCATTTTTTCACTATGTAGAGATTTTAGTGTCCACTTAAGTAGGTTTGTTTGAAAACTGAGAAAATAATTATAATCAGCATGAGATAAATTATTTTACTGTTCATGTACTCTGAAGCAGGGCTTTATAGAGCAAAAAAAATGTCTTATTCTATAACTGTATATTTATTTATATTCTAGCAGTTATATGAACTTAATTTGAGCTGGGAATGCTAAAGGTGTAATTTAGTGTGTGCCTTGTACCAAGAGCCAATATCCTTTTGCTTTTCCCATTTGTTATTTGCCAACTCTATATGGTGGAGACTGGTGAAATGAGAAATCAGAAGTAGCTGTCATAAGCTGAATCATTTTTGCCTGACACTGTAATCAATGTCTAAAATTGTGTTTGGAGCCTAATAAGGTATCAGATTTTAAAAATAAAGACTTTGTATAAGCCCAGTCAACAAAATGACGACTAAAAAGTTACATATGTTTATTTTTGGCTTAAATATTGGGAAGTAATTGTTATGAAAAATGGGAAGGGCATATCACCAATGTCCCTTATTTCAGAATATTTTGGAAACAGGACTCCATTCGTTTAAGGCTTTGGCAATATAATTGCTTTATTGATTCAGAACACACAGGCAGAATTATACATGTCATGAACTATGTGAACTAGTTTGAAGTGTGGTCCAAAGGGATGTTGCCTCATTAAAGGTCAGATTCAATAAAAACTCCATCTGCTATATGTGTACCAGAAAAGCACAGGAGTTGGATGGATTTTTTTTTATTATTATTAACTCAGACCTTAAACTTGTTAATAGTTGTGCATTTTTATAAATTATAGTCATGTATATAACATTTCAATATCACTACAAAAGTGCTTGGTTTAGGAATGTTTTCTTTTAAAACTGAGATAGTGTGTAAGTTTTTAGATGGTTATGATAACATGTAAGCTTTAAGTTACTGATTTTATATATTTGCAGCTTTCCAGTTAGTTGTGATTCATAATTTAATGTTTTGCATTTGGAAAGTAAAATTAAGTGGGTATTTAGACATTGAAATCTTTATTACTGTGAAGCTGTGTTGTGGTTTCCCACCCTCCCTTCCCTTCCCTTCCCCTCCCCTCCCACTCCCTTATCCCCATTGCCCCACTCCCTCTTAATGCACAAGGTATTAACTATGCTCCAGGTTACTTTCTTGGTATAAAATTCTGTATTAGTCAGCAGAATAATCTTTTTCTGCACAATTATAGTAACTTAGGTCAAGTGTAGTTTTATTTAGTGGTAGGTCTGAATCCATTTTCTTTAACTGTGTTGTTGTTGTAGGAATTTGCTCGCCCTGATACATCGAATGATAGAGTTTGTTGTACGTGAAGGGCCAATGTTTGAAGCTATGATTATGAACAGAGAGATCAACAATCCTATGTTCAGGTGTGCATTTTTTTTTATTGTGGTAATAACATTTACATGTAACATACAACTGACCATTTATATATGTACAGTTCAGTGGCATTAAGTACATTCATGTTGTTGTGCAACCATCACCATAACTTTTCACATTTTCCATAACTGAAACTCTGTACCCCTTAAACAATAACTCCCCATTCCTTTGGTCCCTCAGCCCCTGGCAACCACCATTCTACTTTCTGTGAATTTGATTACCCTAGGTACCTCATCTAAGTGGAGTCATACCTTATTTGTGCTTTTGAGACTGGCTTATTTCACTTAGCTTAATGTCTTCAAGGTTCATCCTTGGTATATAGCATGTGTCAGAATTTCCTTACCTTTTAAGGCTGAATAATATTCCATTGCATGTATATACCACATTTTGTGTATCCTCAGATGTGCATTTTTAAAAATACTTTAAAATTAAAAATACTCAAAAAGGTCCTAAAAGTATGAGGTTATTTTCGTAATGGGGTGAGAAGGCAGTTTTAATAATTAGACTAGAATGTGCCTGGGTCAATTTTCCAGTGATTTCCATGGTTTGATTAATTAAATAGCTTTGTTTTTAGCATTCTCTAGGAGGAAAATATTTTTCATTGTGTTTTTCAATGAAAGAGTCTTTCATAAGCAAAATACGGTAGAATAAATGAGGTTTATAAGAAACTACTTATCTTCTGAATAGTTATATCTAACACTTCATTTGCAATTTACTTAAGTCATTTAAAAACCACTGCTTTTGGGCTTCCCTGGTGGCGCAGTGGTTGAGAGTCCGCCTGCCGATGCAGGGGACACGGGTTCGTGCCCCGGTCTGGGAAGATCCTGCATGCCGCGGAGCGGCTGGGCCCGTGAGCCATGGCCGCTGAGCCTGTGCGTCTGGAGCCTGTGCTCCACAAGGGGAGAGGCCACAACAGTGAGAGGCCCACGTACCGCAAAAAACAAAACAAAACAAAACAAAAAACACTGCTTTTGAAATTATATTTTGGGAAGATCTCTCCATTGCCCGACACAGTACCTGACACATAGTGTTCAATAAAACTGATTGTAAGACTCAGCAAGATGCATACATACCTTCTGAGTATTAGTGTCAGTCACAAAGGCAGTCTGGGGTTGGGGTGAGGAAGGGGATAGATGGTAGTCGGTGAGGATTTCTCTTCAGGGATCTTTGCTTTTGGTTTTCTTTAGAAGTAAATAGACAAATAATATTTCTCATTTGTTCATATTTACTTGAAGATAGTTCTCCATTAAAGAATCCAATGTTTAATTTTTTGTTTGTTTTTGTTTTAGATTCTTATTTGAAAACCAGACACCAGCCCATGTTTACTATAGGTGGAAGCTTTATTCTATTCTGCAGGCAAGTATAATCAACTACTTTTTTTAATTTTGACTCTGAGGTATTAGATCTTTCTAATAACATTCTGGACACTTAACTAGGGAGATTCTCCGACTAAGTGGCGGACGGAAGATTTTCGTATGTTCAAAAACGGATCTTTTTGGAGGCCACCACCGTTAAATCCATATCTGCATGGGATGTCAGAAGAGCAGGAAACAGAAGCTTTTGTAGAGGAGCCTAGTAAAAAGGGAGCACTTAAGGAAGAGTAAGATTTTTACCTTTCTTGTTTTATATTCAGAAAAGTTGCTTTAATGGTCACTTTAATTAATGGTCTTAATAAGATGTGTTAACCCTAAAATAAAATGGTTTTTAAAAGTTGTGATTGTTTAAAATAGTAACATCTCTTAACATATGCATTGTAATTTTAAAAATCTTGGCAAGTATTATAAGTGTGTGTCCTACTCAACCTGACCTCTTCCTACTGATAAAAATTATTGATGATCTCTTAAGTGATGGTACTCCAGCAGTGGAATACTTTATATATTCTTATAGAAATTATTTCATGGCCCTTAGAACTCTTGCCTCTTTGAATGCAACGTAGAGGTAAAGTTATTTTATGGCTTAGTGAAGTCAAATGGGTGACTGCAAAGCTGCTCCATGAAGTGCCGTGTGCGGCCACCATGGAAACATGTTATTATTAGTGCTCAGTCAGCACTGCTTCAGGGCAGTTAGCCTGGTTTAAGAAGCAAAAACAAATTTAACTGTTGAAATGTTTAGAGGAAATTCTGTATACCTGAAGGGGAAAAAAAGGCCAAAATAATTTTTAGCTTATAGGATTATATACTTCACTGTCAATAAATCTTAATGCTAGTTGCATTGATGCATTGTTTGTGAGAGCATTGCTGATAGAGAACTATAGCATTTGAGAGTATATTTGCTTCTGAAGATGTATGTTCATCATTACTTTTGCCCAGGGATCTGCATACTCAGCCCATAGGCTAAATCTGGCTACCTCCTATTTTTGTAAATAAATTTTTATTTGAACATGGCCATAGCTATCCTTTTACATGTACTCTGTGGTTGCTTTGGTGTTATAGCAGCAAAGCTGAGTAACTGTGACAGAGACTATGACTTTCAAAGCCTAAAATATTCACTCTGTGATCCTTTACAGAAAAAGTTTGTCAACCCTTGCTTTGTATCCTGTCCTAATCCTATGCAGAAGTGCTAAAGTAACAAACTTCCTTCAAAGGAGAGTGAAGACCATGAAGGCTCTTCAGTGTAATAGGATAATAGGAGTGGGACATTCGCGAAGACTCTTGAAAAAATGCCTATAATTTTAAATTTACTTAATTTGTAAACTAAAAGTCAGTAAAATAATTTATTAGTTCCTGGGATAGTTTTCTTCCCCATATAAATTCTTTAAAAAAAAGGTAACATATTTGGAATACGTAACACAAATCAGACTTAACACAATTTAGTCTTCAGAGTTTTATCTGAGTGGGTTTTAAAGAAATTAACTTGCGAGCAGAAAGTATAATGGCATTTGAGATTTGTATTTATAAATACTTATAAGTTAAAAAATTCGTATTCAGACAGAGGGACAAATTAGAAGAAATTCTGCGGGGGTTAACTCCAAGGAAAAATGATATTGGAGATGCAATGGTTTTCTGTCTTAATAATGCTGAAGCTGCTGAAGAAATAGTGGATTGCATTACCGAGTCATTGTCCATCTTAAAGACACCCCTCCCCAAAAAGGTATGGGAATACTTTCTCCTAATGGAACATTCAGTTAAGTAAAGGAGAGGTAATAGTTGACTTCTATTTGAATTGAAATTGGTTTCCTTTTTGAATGAAGAAGTTGACTGAAGAAATCTTTCTCGTGGAGTTTCATTTTCCTTCTGCCTGGGAAACTTATCTTAGTTATTAACAGACAAATTATCAACAGATTGAAATGTAAATGAGTTACAACTTCTATCCCTGCCCAAGTCATGGTTGTGGTGATACTGAATTTCTTAAAACCCTTCTCATTAGTTAGGATTATTAAATTATGGCTAAACATTGGCCTTATGCTGTTGATTCAAAAAATTTCAATATGGAAATATTTTTAGTAATGTGTTTTGTTGTTGGTTTTTATTTTTAATCCATTTTATGCTATCTTTTGGTATTCTAGATTGCCAGATTATATTTGGTTTCTGATGTTTTGTACAACTCTTCAGCCAAAGTTGCCAATGCTTCCTATTATAGAAAATTGTAAGTATAGTGATGTAAGTTGATATGCCTGAACTAAAATATTTAAGGGTAAGGAGCTCAGAAAAGAGGATAGTTTTGTTAATTAATACCCTCAATAATAAGAAATAATTTGAACTTCTTCATAGTTTGTTTAATATTCTAAAAATTGGATTGTATTCATTGAAGTAAACCACTTTAAGGTAAATTATTATAATCTTTTGAAAGTTTTTCTATCAGTTTCTTGATTATTAATAAAAGAACAAATAGGAAGAGTTAAAAATCACTTTATTCCTATTGTGTATTTAGCCACTTGTGTAATAAATAAGCTGAAACACTAGAAATAGTGGCCAACAAAGGAAGAAAACAGAGGAGCATTAATTATTTATAGAATCAGTGTTCTCTGATCATCATTGTATTGGTTGTAGTTCATTGTTAATGTTTTCCTAGGCAATAGGAAATTATGTTGCTGTATATTGATATATAACTCTTCCTCAGTTCCCCACAGTTCCTTTTTGGTGTTTATTTTATGAATTAGGGAAGCTTTTCTTTAGGAACTGGCTCTGAAGGGAAATTTGGAGGTTTGGGCCCTAATCTTAGCTCTGCTATTCCTTCTTTTGCCTTGGACAGGTCACTTACCTTTTCTGTTTCCTATTTTATAAAACAAAGAGGTTGGACTAGATGGCTCAAGGTATCCTAGATGTAAAAGTTCCTTGTTAATTAAGGGAACTAGTTCTTAAGGCTCTTCGTGCGATTTTGCAGAAGAAAAATTCAGAATAATAGGAGTTAAAGTTATAGTTTTAGAGTTTAAACACCTAATTCTTACTTTTAAAGATTTACTTGATTAATTTATTTATAAAATTAATTAAAAGTCCAGAGTGGTTTTCATTGGCTAGCATGTTGAAGTAGATAAGGATTTTTAAACACATTCTATTGTAAAAAACATATTATTTGAATTTCAGTTTTGAAACAAAGTTGTGTCAGATATTTTCAGACCTCAATGCTACCTATCGTACAATTCAAGGCCATTTACAGTCTGAAAACTTTAAGGTACGTTTGGGTATTTTTGCCCTAGTGTTTTAAATGGGAAGTAGGCGCCGGGAAGCACATTGGAGGGCTAAAAGAGTATGTTAAGTAAGTGTAAGACATAACTTAGATGTTTCAGAAATTATTGTTTTAAAATTTACTGCCATTTTACCTTCAGTGTCAAAAAACGTCTGAAATTTTAAAATATGTCTAGTGTTTTGTTGGGTGTCTGTTTTAGTTTTAAGGGTTTTATTTAAACATTTTAAATATTGGTCTTTTCACAGAAAACACTCAGAAGATCACTTGTTTTGTAGTGGTATATATTATTTGGCTGGATTAGGAATATAGTTATTCATGTTGAAAGTATATTCAGTTGTTAATTTTTTATTAACGCTCAAGCTGTAGACCAATGTTAAGAAAAGCCAAACAGAATACCTTACTTATAGTTGAAAAAATAGATACACTTTCATGGGAAGAATACTCACTAAGGAAATTTTTAGCTTGGGAAGATGCCCAGTGACCCTACCCATTTAGGGGATTCAGACAAACAACTCCATTAAAATTTTTTTTGACCTCAAATTTTGACCATAAGACAGAGATTATAGAAAAGTTTAAGGAGGGGACAGAGAGAAGTGTTAGCCAGAATCAAGAAGTACTTCATCGGACCATAAAGGAATTCAGATCAAAATGTGGGCTACCTTGATATCCAGCTTTCATAAGTTTCTAAGCTAGTGTTTCCCAGAATGTGGCCTCATGTGTGCCACCAGTGGTATGGGACCTTGATCTTAGGTGACTGAGAGCAAACAGTTACTGTTTATTTTTTTATTACATTTATTCTTAGTTTATTTCCTCTTTTAATGGGGAGGTAATACTGATTTTTTAAAAAAATATTGTAATGATGAATAGATATTTCCCTTAAACTTTAAAAAGAATATTGATTTAAAGGAAAATTTAGCAAATTGTGATGGTCATTATCATGAGATGACATTGGATAGTTATTGCCCTAAATGATAATTCATTGTCTTTTTCCTGTTAGCAACGGGTAATGACCTGCTTTAGAGCATGGGAAGATTGGGCAATTTATCCAGAACCATTTTTGATCAAACTACAAAATATTTTCTTAGGACTTGTAAATATTATTGAAGAAAAGGAGACAGAGGTAGGTATTCAGTGTATTTGTCCGATTATCTTAAAATTTATTTCTGGAATGCTGTGGAGGTATGATATGTTACAAATGTAACATTTCTTTATGGAAAATGCCTACTGCTTACCACTAAACAGTGGATTTTTGTTGCTGGGATTGCTGGAGCCCAGGACTTGAAATTATATGTAACAGGAATTCTCTGTTTTGTGTCCTTATGTGAAAATTGGTGACTTTTTTATTTGATGACATGAAAGGATTTATAGTATATTAGTAGAAAAAAACCAAGTAATAGAGTAATGTATATAGCATGATTTCGTTTTGTTAAATTAAAGATAGCTGTGTAAGTAAACATATACCTGAAAAGATGCACCACAGTGGTAGCAGATTGTATTCATCACCATTCTGTGTTTTTGTTTTTGTTTTTTTAACCACCTCAATAGTTCTTAAATCCATCATCTTCATTTCTACCATCCTAATCCAGCTATCATATTTTCACTTTTACTGCTCCAACCACATGGTCCGTGTTTCAGTTTCTTAAATATGTTTCCTCCTACCATACATCTTTGTACATGTTCTTTCCTCTTTCTGGAACATCTCTTCTTTATCTGAGACACTTCGGATCTCAGCTTGAACATAAATTCATTGAGCCTTCTCAGACCTCTTTAGGTGGAACCTACTTATTACACATTCTAATAACACAGTGCACCTCTTTGTTATAGCAGTCATCGTGTATTGTTGTGATTATCTGATTGTCTGGCTCGTTCTCTGCCCCCCTGTCCCCCCCACCCCCTAATTGTACTAAGCTCTATGACAGGAGGGACTAGGGCACCAAGGCTCATTTTTGCTCATCATTGTATCCTCAGTGCCTCACATGGTACCTGGCATAACTAAGTACTTGCTAACTATTTGCTAAATATTGCACAGATGAATGAGTCTTTGTCAGCTGGATGATAAAAATATATTCTTATTATATCCTCACATTGTACCTGGGAATGTTGGTTGGTTTATACTGGATTGCAAGTTAATCTTTTAGCAATATGACTTTAGCAAGCAAAAGAAAATGTTACAGTAGTATGTGTTTTTATAGGATGTACCAGATGACCTTGATGGTGCCCCCATTGAGGAAGAGCTTGATGGTGCACCTCTAGAAGATGTGGATGGAATTCCTATTGATGCTACTCCCATTGATGACCTTGATGGAGTCCCTATAAAGAGCCTTGATGATGATCTTGATGGAGTGCCTTGTAAGTTCAAATTTCAAACTCATTAAATCTAGCTAATAAGTTTGATTCCAAGCCTCTTTAATTTCCACACATGCTGATATGGAAAAAGGTTATAATTTCTCAGTAAGGTTGTCAGTCATTAACTTTTTTCTGTCTTTTATTTCTGACTTTTCAGAATTGAACAACCCAGTAATACATTTGTGCCAAGAAAAAGATTTCCTTTCTGGTCACATTTATTTGTTGGGACAGTCAGCCTCTTACAATATTAGCAGGTTTTTCCTGTCTTGTTAGGAAACTATAGGCAAAATCTTGTGTTCAATTGTATGCATAATCCCAGGTGCTTGGTTTTATCAGTTCTATTTTTATTATTAGTTTTCCTAACTTATAGATTCAGTTTTCCTATTTGCCTGAAATCATTTTTGGAAATAGGAAGTATACATAATCTTTAGTACATTTGGATTATATGTTAAAATATTGAATAATATATGAATTCTGCAGTTTAAACAATAATTAGATAAAGGTACTAAAGTTTCTTTTACTTCCTCAGCTTCTCCATTTGCTTGCAGTAACCACCTCTGTGTTCTGAGTGTGTGTGTGTGTGTGTATATACATACACACACACACACACACACACACACACACGCATATGCATATGTATAAATTATATTTATACTTATATTTAAAAATTGGACCTCAGGTGCAGAGAGTTGGATTAGTCATAATCCTTGTTCTTGACACTAGCATTATTAGTCCATGTGTGACCTTATTTAATTTTACTTTTTAATAATAAGTGAATACTCATGAGCTCCTTAAGTCATCCTCTAGTAGTCAGAATTAATGGCTCATCTTTCTTCAATAGTGGATGCGACTGAAGACTCAAAGAAGAATGAGCCTATATTTAAGGTTGCCCCATCAAAATGGGAAGCTGTAGATGAATCTGAATTGGAAGCACAGGGTAAGTAAAAATACAATAAATACAAAGCTTTAAAAACTTGAGTACTTAAAATTTTACCAAATCGTTGTGTGTGTGTACATTTTCCTTTTGTATTTTATAACATGTTTCAACCTTAAGACCCAGTGTTGTCATATTTTATGTCTAGTGGCTAAGTTTTCATTGTGGTTGCTGTTTAAATTTTCTTAGATCCTTCAGTTTGGATGCTTCAAGAGTAATCAGAGAAATCACTAAAAACCTTTTAGGTTAAGCCATTTCAGTAGAAAATGTAGATGGGAAGCTGTACCTATTTGGAAGTTTACTTAGAGGTCAGTTTCAGAAAAAACAAAGCTTTGTCTCTCTTATAATGCTTGACTTCTTAGATGCAGTTTAGACCTGTCTTTCATACTTGCTTGGACATGTATCCTAGCGCTTATAATCTGTAATTGTTAATTTAGTATTTGTAGGTTCTAATGAAATAAATCTTACCATCTAGCATAGAAATAAGGATGACAACATTAGTTGTCACCTCATGAATTTGAATAAAATTATAGTGTAGGTGTGAGGAAAGAAATACATTTAGTACATAGAAATGGCTATTCAAAGAAAAGATAAATGTAGATAACTTCTGTAATATAAACTTTCAGTTCTAAAGCTGGGCTTCTACTGTGCTGCTGCAAAAATGCTGATTTACCTTATGGAATTACATCCTTTTTTTCCTTCCATTCAGCTGTAACAACTTCTAAATGGGAGTTATTTGACCAGCATGAAGAATCAGAAGAAGAAGAAAATCAAAAGTAAGAATCTAAGTTTCGAATATACTCAGTTTCTTATTGCATATACACTCCCTTTTTCATTAAGAGGTATGCTTGAAATAATAGTGAAGAGGAAAACTTAACTCTTAAAAAAACTTGTTTTAAGAGGATCATTTTTAGTTCTTCATTGTTTTTCCAGTGAATAAAGAGCTTTTGCTTTCTGGTTTTGACGCATCTGGTTTCACTTTGCTTTTGAGTTTGTTTTCCTATGCTAGGTTATACATTCTTACTTTGTAGTTACTAAATGGTCGACTGCATTTATTTTAAATCTTTGTCATCAAGTATTGTTTTGGCTCCACAAAAAGTGTTTTTTAAAATGTGAATGGGAAGGTTATGCTCCTTTTTGGGGGGGATTGTGCATTGCTAAGAAAAATAATGCATTATGACCATTATGACCGTTATGTTATTTAAATGTTAACACCTCAGAAGAACTAAGAATAACTAAAAGAAAAAAACCATTTTACCTTTATTTTATGGAGAAATTATAGTTTGTTTTGCTCTTTGGTAATTACCCCCGGTTGATTTTGAGTTTAACACTGAATGTGATTATAGGAATTCCTGCTCCCAAATTCTCCTGCAAGTTTATGCTGGTAGTTTTTTTTTTTTTAAGATAGCACTTGACACCTTTAAAAATCATTGCAAAAAAAGTTAATTTTTTTTTAATAGGGAAAGAGATGGCATCAAAGCAGAGGTTTCTGGTTTTGGGGTTTTTTTTAAATCTTCTTTTATTGTTTTCATATGGAAGAGTGCACAAAAGGAAAAGTCCCTTTGTGTCCCAGCACAATTTGAGCATTTGTGTGGATTCAATAAGTGGGTGTTAGCATTTAGATTTAAGGCAATATGATTGATCAGCATTTGTGGAAACACAGTTTGGTATGAGGAAGAAAACTTGGCAATGGTGATGTCTTTCCAGAAACAGTGTGATCAGAACAAGTCAGCAATGATTATGACAACATGTTTACAAAATATAGATGTGGTTCGCTGATGGAAGTACCTCTCTGAGGCTGTTTAGGAGTACAGGAATTGTAAACAGTCCAGTTTGTTTTCATTTTTATGTCTGCAGTCCCATCATTAGTAACATCTCTCACCATTGTAGAATCACTGCTTTTTAAAATGAGTATGTGTATTCATAAAATAATTATTTAAGGGAAGGGAAGGGTAGAAAAGCCATTGCAAAACCCAAATATTGTTCAAGTGGTTTTGTTTCTAAAGGTGCTAATTTTTTTGCATTGAATTTGATATTTATGTTAATGTTTGAAATGTGAAAGCATTTTTGTGTTGATGGTAATTGTACATCATTCATACAGTGAAGCACGGATCACTGAAAATATAATTTATATTTTTGATTTTTCCTAGGAGCTCCAAATAAGTCATGATAACATGAAAATAACTTTTTGAAAACAGGGAAAAATACTTTTTCACATATTACCGCTTTCTGGTCCTTGAAATTTTCTTGCGCCTCACTGCTGCTCTCTAGTGGCTGAATCCAAAATGCCTTTTTACCAAGGAGCTGCTGTTTTTGGGCGGGGGCGGGTCAGCGTGCTGCATTGGGTCTTCGTTGCTGCGCGCAGGCTTTCTCTAGTTGCAGTGAGCGGGGGTTACTCTTGGTTGCGGTGCACGGGCTTCTCATTGTGGGGGCTTCTCTTGTGGAGCACGGGCTCTAGGCACGCGGGCTTCAGTAGCTGTGGCTTGCAGGCTCTAGAGCACAGGCTTGGTAGCTGTGGCTCCCGGGCTTAGTTGCTCCGCGGCATGTGGGATATTCCCGGACCAGGGCTTGAACCCGTGTCCCCTTCATTGGCAGGCGGATTCCCAACCACTGTGCCACCAGGGAAGCCCTGGAGCTGCTTTTTGACACTAGTAATTATTGTCTTTGCGGCAGAAGGGTGATTAAAAAATATATATAGCACTACTAATGCTTTGGAGAAAAGTTCCAATAGTAATTTAATTCGTTTGTAATGAATTCTGTATGGGTTTAGTCTTGAATTTCCAGTTCTTTACAAGAAGAGCAAGATGAGGCTGTGATGAGATCTGAAGCTAGAACTGGTAACTAAGAGCTAAAGTCAAAGCCAATTAGAACAGATCACTCAGGCCTTACAAAATTTAAATAGCAGCTGTAAAGTATGTGTGTATTTTAAATTCTCAAATTGTAGTGTAGTTCATTTTAAAAGTCTTAAATAATATGATTAGTGTTTAGTGTCTAGCCACCTATATTCTTTCTCTGTATATATAAAAACATATCTATTTAAAGCATAAATTATGTAATATTGTACATACTATTCTGTACATACTATTGTGTGACTATTCTGTTTTTCACTCAAGTGTCATGGGTTTTGTTATTCCATGTTAGTCCATATGTTTATCTGCTCTGTATTCATCTGTGGTTGAAAGCAAGCATTCAGATAAGTGTACAAGGAAGTTTATCAAGGAATATTTCAAATTGCAAAAAAATTTTTTTGAAAAAATTGTAAATAACAGGCTGGAATTGGTTAAGTAATCTCCATTGAATAGATAACACAGTTTCATTAGCTGTGTTGCATCTTTGTTGATTAACTCTTTCCAGAATAATCCTTCAGTAAATAATCTGTATTTACACACACACACACACACACACACACACACACACGCCCGCACACACACACACTTTAACCACTAAAAGCATCTGAGACACTTGTAAAACTATTTTGCACCATAAAACAAGAAATTCTCGTTCTTCTAAAAAATTAGCTAAGAACTGCATTTAGGAAGTTTCTGACAAATTAATGAGAAATATTAAGTAAAAGTTTATTTCCGAAAAGAATATGTTTTTTAATCGTTGGTTTTGACTTTTTCCTCTTTTTTTCGTCACCTGAGTATTGTATTGAGTTGTGCCTATATGTGCTACTAATGATTTGTGGGGCTCTGAGAGTATAAAGTGTGAAAAGTATTTTATTAGTATTCTAGAAAGGACCTTTAAATGAGAAATTAAAAAGCTAGTACTCTCTTTATTTTTATCTACCTTGCTTAAATTTTTCTCATTCAGTGTGTGACTCTGAAATAATTAAAATTTTATTTGGAAAGGATTTGGTTATAATTGTTTTTATATTATTATGAATAGTTTTAAATATATACTAAAAGAACTCCTCTTATTCATGGTAGAGGGTAGTTAGTACTCAAATACTAATATATAAGGGCTTATCAGGTTCAAATATTAAGGGAAAATGGCATGTATTCTAGGCTGTGCCAGTAATGTTCATATCACAGTATTGTTTATGAGGAATTTTGTTTGTATATACATAAACATTTTGAGTTTGTACATGGAAGACTTGTTTTGCCCAGATTCAACATTTACACTCAAAAGGCCCAGTCCCAGAGCATACAACCTTTTTTTTTTTAAGTCCCATCATTCTTTGTGCTTCAAGAACATTGAAGAACATTTGTTAATCCTATCCTGGCAATGATGCGCAGCTTGTCATAGTTGCTCCCCTGTCTGTTTCTACTCGATTGCTTCTGGAAGGACAGGAGAATTTTTCTTTGTTGTATCCTTAGCTATGGTAGCCACTTAGTTTATCATTTTCTTTTTATCTGACATAGAACCAATACAACTTTCATAATCAACTATGACATGAATACTAATGTGTGCTAATATTTAAAATTAATACACTGTTTTGTTCTTAGGTTTATGTGTTAATTAGATAAGGTCTTTTACTTGCTGCATCGAAACTCTGTGACTCAAACTTATGTATTCTCTAGCTTACAGGCTCTGCTGAAGGAAGGGTAAACATTTGGCTTTTTAAACATTAACCATCATGAAATCACTCTGAACTATGAAGTATGCAGAAATCACTGATTGATTAGTCATTTCATTTAACTGTTGCAAGGAAAGTTTGTGGCAGAATGAAAACCACAGAAATAACATTAACATAAGCAGAATTTTTAGAAGTGTGATTATGTTGAAGCTCAAATTTTTTCTATGGAGGAAACATAAGAGTTTTATAAAATTGTTATTTGATCAGATATTTAGTAAAAAATGTTTTAGTGATGAATTGTCCTCTTATGTTTTGTTAACATTATTTAAGCTCTAAGGCAGTGAAAAATCAAAAAGCTGTACTGTAAAATGTAATTTTTTTCCTTGCTGTTGTGACATACAACGTATTCTGCTTATTTATTTCCAAAGTCAAGAAGAAGAAAGTGAAGATGAAGAAGATACTCAAAGTTCCAAATCTGAAGAACATCATTTGTACTCTAATCCAATCAAAGAAGAAATGACTGAGTCCAAGTTCTCTAAGTACTCTGAAATGAGTGAGGAAAAACGAGCTAAACTCCGTGAAATTGAGGTTAGTATTGCATTGAAGTTTAAACTACACTACACTGGCCTTCTTTCACTTTTCCCACCAAACTGTGCTTCCTCTTAGCATCATACCTTGGTCCATACTGTTCCCTCTCTGCCTGGAAACCTTCATACCAGCTGTCTTCCTTCAGGCCTCTTAGTTCAAGCATCTCTTCTGTCTTTCTGTTACGAGTTTGCATGTGTTGTGGTGTGTGTATTTTTTTTTTTTCTTGCTTGCTTGTTTAGTGTATTCCCCACTAGGCTGTGATTTCTGCAAGAGTAAGGGACCATGTCTGTTGTCTGTTCATCATCATATCTCCAGTGCCTGGCACATAGGAGATCCTCTGCAGATATTGATGTAATGAATAGATTATATCTCGCATTATGAAATCCATCACATGTTGAGCATAAATAGTATGTAACAAAAAAAATGAGATATTTTCTGACACGTTCAAGTTATGTATACGTGGTACTGTAGTAGGCTCATTTTCAGTGTCTGCACGAGTGATGGGGAGAGAGTAGATGTTGATTGGGGCTTAACAATAAGAAGGGGAATAACTTACTGTGGGAATCCAAACTCTCAAGACTTCTCTCTCTCCATTCCCTTTTCTATTATAGTGCCTTTTTAAAATTACCAAAGGTATTCAGACACGTCAGTGAGGGGAGGGTTGTATAATGGGAGCCTTCCTTATTTCTTGCCCCAAGGTGGTAGAACATTCCCAGTAAATATTAGCAGTCGTGTAGCAGTCAGTCCAGAATCTCAAAAGTGTACGTGAGAGTGAATTTTAATACTCTGTCCGTTCATTTAACAGTATTTTATATGCCTACTGGTTGTCAGTGCTTTTCCTCTTACTAACTTATAATACCTACCACCTTAATTTCCACTTCTCCACTTACTCACTGCTGGGCTGGTACAAGTTCTTGCCCACCTCTTTCTCGATATCACCAAGCCAGAAAGTTAATAGAGAAAACGTTTTGTTTCAGCCTTACACAGAATCAGTGTGATGTCAATTTTAAGTAGAGAGGAGGGATTTTCAGAGTTAGTAAGTTGATTCATTTTTCCTGAGGTATATTCATATACATTCTTTATAAAATTGTAGGGGAATAAGATGTGTTATCAGTGAATGTGCTCACCTGTGGACCTTTTTCAAGCTGCACATGGCCCTTAACTCTCAGAACTTCTCCCAGTCTTACTGAACTCTGCCTTACTGACCTGATGGATCTATTGGAGTAGAAACAAAGATTGAGTTCAATAAAAAATGTATTTTCTTGATAATTGAATTACCCTCTTATAAATGCCAAAACAGACTGTTTCTAAATGTTCTGTTTTCTTATTGACTTGAAAGAAAACCATGTGATACAACTTTTGTCAATTTGGATGGTTCTACACTGTATATGTATATACTGATTTGTGCTATACATGCATACACAGAGGTGCACATAGCAACACACCTTATATATATACATTTCCCTACTTTATATGTTCTTTGAGAATCTGGCCTCTCTCTTTGTTAGATACTCAGCGGTGGTTCATCCTACTCTCATAGTGGCTACCCTATCGCAATTGGGATTTGGACGTGAGCCAAATCCTGATTTTAAAATGTAGATCTTGGGTTTGTTATAGAATTATCTATTCTTCTCCCTTATTTACTCTGAGATTTAGTCGTGTGGAGTAAAGGTCCACAACTGGTGGCAAATTTGAACTAGAACTCAGGGCTCATGAGCTTTATTCATGCGCGCTCTCTTCTCTGCCCCTAAATTCAAATGTCAGTTTCTGAATTTAGAATTCAGTGAGTACCTTTTTATTGGAGAACCCTTAAATAAAGAATTAAGTTCTAATTAGTTTTATTATACACTATAGGATATATAGTATGTATAATGTATATTTATTGTGTAGTTTTTCTTTCTAAAAGCTCTTTTCTTCCCCACATGTGTCGTAATAAAGATGTCTATAGCTGAATCTTTTTTTACCACGGGATTAATAAAAACCAAAGGATTTGTGTTATAAAATATTGACATTCTCTGCAAAGCACTTAGAAAACACGCAGCCATAAATTACAGTGTTTACTGGAAGCAAGTTCTTAATCTTTCAGATTCTGCTTAGAGCAGTGCCTAGGCTGGCATTCTCTTTTCTCATTCTGCTGTTGTCTCCGTTTCTATCAATAAGGGTTGGAGGAGTGGAACACTAGGTGGGGAGCCAGGTGAAGGGTCTTCTTTGTTGTTGAAGTAGAAAGATCCCTTTTCTGCCCTCATCCCTGAGGAAAGAGTGAATAGTTGAGGGGAAAGGTGATATACTTGGCACTGTCCCAGGGCAGCCAGGGGATAGATGGCTAACAAGCCATTCCATGGGCTACTGTCTTTTGAGTTGGGATCCTTTGTGACCTGTTTTCTGGGCGACCTGGACTTGTGCTTTTGCCTGAGTTAGGCCACATCAGCAGGAACTGTAGCTAGGGATTTTATAATGATCTTCAAAAGGTGCTCTAGGAATGCCTTTCTTTCACCAAAGTAGCATTCAGGTCTGTTGTTTGACTCTTGGATGCTTACCTCTTAAACTGATTTACCACAAATTAGAACAGTCATTTTTGTCAAGTCATCTCGTGTGGCTGTGCAGAGAGCACGTGGACTAATGTCTGATTACTTGAATTCTGCATAGTTGGGCTTGTCTGACAAGTGGCCTTCCGATGAGGGAGTTACACATTGATGTTATATTTTGACTGAGTCCTTAATCGGTTACTGTATGTTTTTATGTTTTATGTTGCTATACTTATGCTTTTCGTTTTTATACACTTGTTTCAAAGAAGAGAGTTTTTTTTAAAGGAGCAAAGCACTCCTTGAGAAGCTATAGTGATAAAAAGATTTATTTTAAATATGTGTTATTTCACAGCTCAAAGTTATGAAGTTTCAAGATGAATTGGAATCTGGAAAAAGACCTAAAAAACCAGGCCAGAGCTTTCAGGAACAAGTAGAACACTACAGAGATAAACTTCTTCAACGAGTACGGAATAAGTATACGCAGTAATATGCATTTTCCAGAGTTATTTGTTTGACTGCCTACAATATTGATATATTGGCATATTTAAGGAAAAGAATATTTAAATTATATCCTTTGTCTACATGCTGAATATTGGTAGCTAATTCGGAATGTTTGAAACTTGACGTTTTACAGTTATTTCAGCGTGGAAAGCAGTCTTAGGGCAACAGCACACTGTTTTATTCCTGATACTACCTGTGGAGCATGAAATCCTGCTAAGAACATGCTTTCAGAACTGGAAGATACTATAGAAAGAGTCACATTTGTGACAGTGAGACACCAAGAACCCTGAGAAGTAGCACAGAGTCAGAGATGGTGTTAGGGTTTGGGAATTTCATTTAGGACTCCTTTTCCATTGTGTCCCAAGGAGGGACAGCAAGTGGTAGAATATCTCATCTGTGAATTCTAAGCTTTTGAGGGACCTCGTATTCTTATACATAAAAAAGTGTTTAGGGATATACAGAGAATTTTAGAACAAGGAGGCCTACATGATAATTGTTGAAAGAACCTAGGAATTTTATCGGGACTGCTATTAATTTTTACCTATATCTTGACTGTCATTACAAATAAAAGATTATAGAGAGAAATAGAAACAACTAGAAGGGAGCTTAAAATCATACAAACCTATTAATGGTGACGGGAGCACAACAGTGTGGTAAAGCAGCTTGTTGCTGTACAACACTGTGGACTCCTGGTGCCACTGTCTGCTGTGCACTCCCAGGCACGTCACTGAAACCTGCTTTTACTCTGTAAAACTGGGTTGATAAGTCCCAATTTTGCAGGATTGTGAATTAGATAATAGCTATATTAACTCTTTATTATTGAATTAAAATGTTTAAAATATCTTGAGTGTTTTAACTGTAGTCTGATTCCTATGAAAGTGTCAATCAGGAAAATGTATCCTACAGGTCACCAGAGGAAGTCAGTCTCCTCAGCATCACTTTTTAAATTTGTGCTCAGTATGTTGTATTTGGAAAAAAGATAAATGAGTTTTTTTGTTTGTTTGTTTTTAAAAAAAGATGTTATGTGTCTGAACCCCATGAGTCCCTTTGGAGATGGTGGTAGATGTTTGATCTGCATGGAAGACTACACCTTGAGATGCCCACTGGGTCTAATGTAGTAATACATGTATTACCATTTTAGTCTCCTTGCATCCCATCGTTGTAATTGGAGGGAAGAATGTACTTTTTGAAGGTACATACTAGGGGTCAGCAGACTATGGCCATCACCTCATTTTTGTAAATAAACTTATTAAAACACAGCCATACCCCTTCACTTATTATCGGTGTATTATCTACTGTGGCGACTAAAGCGGTAGAGTAGACCGGTTGTGGCCCACAAAGAAAATATTCACCACCTGGCCCTTATGGAAAACATGTGCCAGCATCTGATGTAGGCTTTTTATCAGATATCAGTTAGCTTTCTTGATGCATACAAATCATAGAGAAATTTAATTCCTGTTAGTGGAAAGCTAAGTTGGCTTTGTGGGTTCATTGTCTATAGCCACTCCTTTAATTATCAATAGAAATTATAATTTCAAGTGAGAAGTGGCAGTTGTAGCAGTTGGGGATAAGCAAATAAGTTATTTTTTGGTTTATATAATTATATAGTCATGTAGTCAGTTTGTACTTTTATAAATTAGGATTTAACATTTCCAATATGATTGGTACTTGTTTCTCAATAGTATTAGTATTGAGTATTAATAGTATTTTAATAGTATTTTCTGATAGTATAGTATTTTCTGATGGACGAGTATTGTGAATAGCTCTTTCTCCTTTTCAACATATTACTTTGTAAGGGCTTTCCTTTGATTAAATCAACTTGCTGTACCATTAGAATCACTATTGACAATTTTATTGCAGTCTGAGTTGGAAAGGTCATTGTTCTGTTAGCTTTTTCCAATTGTTTTTTCAAGTGGAGGGACAGCACTCTAGGTAGTAGCTAAGAGAGCCCTGGCTCTGGAGCTTTGGCTCAAATCCTGACTTCACCATCCTGTATGACCACAGGCATGGTACTTAGCCTTTCTGAGTCTCATTTTTCATCTCTAGAATGAGGATAATGCTATTCCTAGGCATGTTTCGAGGAATTACATGAAATGGTATATGGAAAATTGTTCATTAATTGCTTGGCCTGTGGTAGGCACTCAGAAAATGTTTAGCTGCTGTCACTGGCATCACTATTATTATTCAGTATAAGTAGAAGAGTAGAAGAAATGACTGGTTTTCTGGAAGAGTAGGTATTTTAAAAAAATAGTTACACCTTCAGTAGTAATTTAAAAAATAGTTAACTAGAAGAGGCAATATTGTTTCATAAATGAGATTAACCAGGTTGGTGTTTTTAATGGCTAAATACTTTCTCTTTAAAAAAAAAAAAAAAAAAAAAAACAGGAGAAAGAGAAAGAATTAGAAAGAGAACGAGAAAGAGATAAGAAGGATAAAGAAAAATTGGAATCTCGATCCAAAGACAAGAAGGAAAAGGATGAGTGTACTCCAACAAGGAAAGAAAGGTATAACATTTCTCATTTAATGCCTATACTGGTTTCAGGATTTGGAATCATGTTTCATTTTGTAATATTTTCATCACTGGTGCCAACAAACTGGAAAAGTATTTTTGTGTGTGTGGTAAACATGTTTGGCCTCTGCCTGCAGGAGGCAGAATTAGCTGAGAAATGGGGCAGTCAGTTGGCACTTGGCTTAGTTATCTGGGACATCATCCCTTTACATGGTTCGTATGGTACCTTAGCCTTAGTTTGGTGCAAGAATTCAGTTACCGTATTAGGTATCAAACCTAAGGCTTAAATAACTAAACAACTTGCTAGATCTTACCTGTTGCCGCCAATATAAGCTTTTCTTCTGTGCTGAGGCTGATATCTGTAAACTTGAGTCTCCTGGTCCTGTTTGTAAAGGGAGTTTGTGTATATAGGCCATAGGGACTTGGTCCTCACTTTAAGGCTTTATTCTAATCAAAATCATTTCTCTTTTAGTTTTTATTCCTTACTTGCACAGTTCCTAAATCTCTGATTAGTAGAGAAAATTACTTCAGTTAACAGAATTGAGGTTTTCCTAATAAAAACCAAACAAATGCCAAGAAAAAAAATTTGGCTCAGTCACCCTACATATAGTTACAAATAACAGTTATACTAATTGGTTAAGTAGTAAATCTGTCACTTTTTTGTTTTCTATTATTATCTTGATATAATTTCAGATTTATAGAAAAGTTGCAAGAATAGTATAAAGAATTCCCAGATATCCTTCACCCATATTCCCCCAATGTTAAAATATTTCTCCTTTTGCTTTATTTTCTTCTTCCTCTTCCTTCCCCCCTCGTCCCCAATCATTTAAGAGTAGTGTGCCTACATGATGCCCCGTTTTCATACTTAACTACAGTAAAAGTTTCAAGATCAAACAACAACAAAAGTTTTCAAGAGCAGGAAATTAACATTTTAAAAAACATGATTGTCTAATCAGAGACCTTTATGAAATTTGGTCCATTGTTCCAATAATCTTTCTTAGAGCAGGAGAAAATCTAATTTAGTTGAATTCAGTTTTTGTCTAGATCAACCTATCTTTAAGACTTATTTGTTCTTAGTATAAAAGGCTTTGAATGTTGTTGGAAAATAACATTAATAAGGTTAGTGAAAATAAAGATAGTGTAAGCTGGTAGGAATTAAAAGCTAATTTAGTAGAAGGAAAATGAATACCTGATCCTTTGCTCACTTATGGAATGTTTTGGGGGCTTTGTTCCATAGGAAAAGGCGACACAGTACGTCCCCTAGCCCATCTCGCAGTAGCAGTGGTAGACGAGTGAAATCCCCATCACCAAAATCGGAGCGATCAGAGCGTTCAGAAAGATCTCATAAAGAGAGCTCACGGTCCAGGTCATCTCACAAAGATTCTCCTAGAGATGTTAGCAAAAAGGCCAAAAGGTAAACGCAAGTCATTTTTTTGTAATATTTGAAATGCCAGTTTCCTTGTCATTCCACCAGCTTTTGAAAATAATTTGGTTGGCAGCCATTTTTTAAAGGATTTTAGAAAACCAAACAGATATACTTTCATTTTAGAATCTTCCTTCCCATCTCACCACCCCAGCCTTGTCATGACTAAAGCACAAGAAAGCTTCCAACAAGGAAAGACCAGCCAAGAATTTTAAACATCAGTTTCCTGTGGAGTAGGGATAGCTGCTTTCCTTTCCTTTCTGTTCTTTAGCTTCTATAGAATATTCTTTGATTTTTGTCAAGGCTGAAAGAAAAATACGTTCTCCCTCCCCACCCAACAGTAATCTTATTAGCAAGTTCTTGGGTAGAGACTTATGGACATAGATACCATTTCTTCAGTGTTTAATTTAGTGTGTTATATACCTTTCTCCTCCTAGTTCCAGAAAGGTGGTTCAGAAATGTTTTATTTATCTAGTGTTTTATAGAAGAATTTTTCTGAGAGCTAAAACTGCTTTTTATCCTAAAACGTTTTTATTGTAACCATTTTTAGTAAAATCTTTATACAACAGATAAGTCTCTCTTTCTAAATGGTGCTTGTGCATATATGTATATACATGTTCATGAAAATTATATATATGTATATATAATTATTTGTTTTGGTAATTTTCATGAATAGCACTTACAGAGTTATGCTGTCTTAAATGATTTCGTCAAATGATATTGCAGTAGTTGGTTCTTTTCCCTTCAAGAAGATAGGCTGCAAAGCTGCTGCGTTTAAAAGTTTGTGAATGATCTTGGATGCCATTTTGAACTTTGGCTTATAATAATCTGGGGAGCTTGTTAAAATGCAAATTCCCAGTCCCTGCCTCTTGAGATTTTGATTCAGTAGAGCAGTAGTAAGGCTCAGGAATCTGTCTTTCTAAGCATGCATACCACCAATGATCACTGATGCAGTGCCTAGGAAGTACAAAATCTGTGTGTGTGTGTACACAGTAGGCGAAGCATAAACTTGGAAAGTTTACATCCTTTTTTATTTCAGTGACTTTCATTGTGCTCTCTTAAAGATCACTTTAGATAATTTAAAGATAGTCAGTTTTGATCACATGAGTACTTTGGTTAAATTGTTTTTGTTTGTTTCCTCAGATCTCCATCTGGTTCAAGGACACCTAAAAGGTCTAGGCGATCACGGTCTAGATCCCCTAAAAAATCAGGGAAGAAATCCAGATCCCAGTCCCGATCTCCACACAGGTCTCATAAAAAGTCAAAGAAAAACAAACACTGACATAAATTTTTAAGATGCTGTCACTTATTGGAAATGCGATTTTGTTTTGTGCCTGAACGGTCTGTTTTTTAAAAAAAAAACAAAAAAACAAAAAATCTAATGAAAGAGCATTCCTGGGGTTTTTCTTTGTTTGTGAATGCATGTGTAAACTCATAAGTAACTGCATCTGTAGACCTGTCGTTGTTTTATATTGTATAAATTACTTTCATTGTGGCTGTTTCTCAAGATGAGATTTTTATTGTGCTAATGAACTTCATCAAAAATGTGTATAATGGATCTGCTGGCAGTAGTAATATTTTGTTTTAGGATGTTGTGACTTAGCAAAAAATAATACAGATGTCTTCCCCCCTTTTGTAGCTTTGACAATTTGAATTAGATTTCAAATAAAATCTGAACAGAAAACTATAACGTTGTTTTTTTGCCCTATCGATGACATCAAGTCCCTTAAAGTCCTACTTAAGTGAGTTTAGCACTTCTGCTGTGTTTCTTATACCTAATGCACTTTACAAGCTCCATTGTTCAGGTAGCTAAAGTTTTATATTTACTAAGATGACTGTCAAAATTTAGGGACCTGAGACTCACATTTGGTAGGTTTGCCAACCAGTTTCTTTGGTAAGGTTCCCTTAAGTAATACTAGTACCCAGAGATCAAAAGACTACGCAAATGTGGTGTAGTCTTTTGTTAATGCAATGCCTGGTTAGAATATTTTTTTCTTTTTTCAGAGAAGCAATATGGTTTCAATAGACTTAACCTGTGTCCTGAGCAACTACTTATTTTCAGGGAAAAATTAAATTTCCATCTTTCGATTTCATCTTCTCTCATTAGAAAAGTTTACTTAAAAGTTTTCTAATAATAGTTGGCCATAGAATTTTTTTTTGAAGGTTACCCTTTTACAGCCCTCTGTAGGCTGTCTTTCAAACACTGGTATCAGAATATTTCTACAAGGTTCAGTGTAAAGCACCTTTGTTGGGTTTTTTTGGTTTGTTTTTAAAGAATTTAGTTTTAGGTTTAGCTTTAAGTAAAATTTAAAAATAAAATAATTTTCAGGAAACTTAACATCCAATGGTTTGTAAATTAAAGGTGCAAAAAGTTGATTTAAACCATTTGCAGAGTTGAAATCTGTAATACAGTGGTAATAAATTGCAGTATGAGGAAGAAATAAGAAAACTTGTGTAATGTTGAATATAATATTGCTATAATGTAATAAAGGGTTATGTAGACTTGAACTGACACTACTACTATTTGTGAATCTTGCTTTCAGTTTTTCATTTAGGCACTTTATACAATGCTTGATGTTTTTTCCCCCTCTTAATAGAGTAGAAAACTGTTCTAATAATGGATTGTTTTGAGTTAGCTTGTTTTTTAAAAATACCTTTTCAAGTTGTTTTACTTAGTCTTGCCTAGTCACAAAATAAAAAAGCTGTACTCATGATTTGAGGAGTAGGAATATCAGCTGAGCAGTGAGGCATGTTATTGCCAAACTGGGCAGACCTACAATAGCTGTAGAAATGAGCCAATCAGATTATTTTACTTAGTGGTTCTTATCAACATGCAATATTGCTTGAAAGTTATTCCCTTATCATGCACTCTTTTGTTTGTCCGTATTGTTAGGGTGTTAATTGCTAAATGTTGCTCAGAATAATTAAACATGAACATTTGGTGCTGGTTTTTAAAAACCTACAAATATAGCCATTTTTAAAGAGCATGTTTTTCTCCCCTGTTCATTGCCTGGGAGAATGGAATTTTATATAATTACCTTTCTTTGCAGAAATAACAATGTTGAGTTGCTGGTGATTGCGGGCACTCTGTCATTCATTGGTATCTAGTATAGGCTTAGAAATGATAAGTCAGGAAATGATTTTGCCAGTCAAGTTGCAAGGAGTACTTCTTTTTCTCTCTTTAAAAAAATATCCTGGAGAAGCAGGAGTGTGTAGAAATTGTTAGGTCAGTTTCGGGTGCTTATATTTAGTATTTTTTCTACTGCAGTGGGACATAGCAGTTCTTTTAATCTGCGTCCAGATATAACGAACATCGTTTATCTATCTTAGAGTGGGTGAGACTGGCTTCCTTTTGGGTGATGGGTGGGGATTGTGTAGGCTTGGTAGAATATGTATTCTGTGAAGTTTGCTAATGTTCGTATTAGATTGTATTGGATTTTTTTCCCCTGGAATTGCAAATGGTATTGTTAGATAGGTTATTTCCAACTTAATGAGAAAATATCCAGAGTAAGTGTGTTTAATTCTCCATGGATTCTGTGAAAGCTTAACGGTCAGAAATTGGTGAATTGTAAGGGAGGAGATATTCTCTACCATATTTTTATAATAGCATGTCATTCCTGTTTCCTGTCTAAAGAACACTTAATTAGATAGCAAAACTTCTACAGGTTGACTAAAATGTTTGTAGGTGTGGCCATCCAGTTATAGGAAATACCCTGTTTCAGCTCTGTGATAGACAGTTATCCTCCACCACAGCTACATGTAGGAGGAAATCCTCTGATGGCTACTCTTTTTATAAAGGGCGTGGCTTAAACCCTTCACTCTCTAACATGCACAGGGATTCCTTACCAGGTTAATACCACTTAATCTCTCATTCTTTGACAGGTGAGAGAAAGTAAATCATGTTTGTGAATCTTTCTTTGACTTTGTATTTCCTTATTACTGTTAATAAGCTTATGGGCACTTCTGGACTGCAACATGTTGAGAAGTTAGAGACTAAAGAACTAAAACAAAAAGCCCTGACCCAAAAGATCACTTTTATTTGGCTCAGAGTGTTCTTGGCATTTCTGCTAAAGTTTGCAGAAAGTACTATACACTGACCTAGTTTTTCTTTATTGCAGACCATTCCTGAGACTTTTATCCCAATTAAAGGATCTTAGAGGGAGGAAATACTTGCTTATGACTTTCACATTTTTTCCCACAAACTTTAATATTCTTGAGCACTTGAAAATACTTTAAAGAAATTCTAATCGTGAGCTAATATAGTTTATTAGAAATATTCTGCCCATATTTGCCTCCATTGTGGTATAAGTTCTGAAAAAATTACATGGACATGATAATAGTATATGATTATTAAAAATGACATGAAATAAGTATTGTCCAAGTGACTTAACCTGTTCTGATGACCACAACAGTGTGATTTCTTTAGCAGAGAAAGTTGTTTTTAAAAATAAATAGTACCACTTTTCTAAGAAAATAAGAGCTTCTTTTTGCTTTGTTGTTTTCCTCTTCTATTATATATTAATGGAAAAGCTACAGAAAATTCAGTGCAGGTACTAATGAAGACACTAGTGTAAGTTTAAAGGAACATATGACTGTAAAAACTCATGAAGTGCTTGGTTTCTTCATATTCCACATGCATGTTTTAGAATAGATTTTAGGGAGTATTTAATTCATTTTCCTTTTGGCATTTTTCTTTATTTTGTTATCAACTTCCCAGGACTTAGATGATACACAAATACAGATCCCAGGGGATGTGTTGTGATGCTGGACTAAAAGGTGGGAATGCGCTGCTGTCCAGAGTGAGCCATGTTCCAGTGTTGAAAATTCAATG
The DNA here is from genome assembly GCF_951394435.1 of Stenella coeruleoalba. Taxonomy (NCBI): domain Eukaryota; kingdom Metazoa; phylum Chordata; class Mammalia; order Artiodactyla; family Delphinidae; genus Stenella; species Stenella coeruleoalba. The sequence goes on along the minus strand of NC_137150.1, from coordinate 24,506,701 downwards.
CCTCAGTGTTTATTCAGTACCACCTCATGGAGCGTCAGTGTACTCGGATTATATGTATAATTGGTTATTTATATAGTTTTGTAGATCTGTAGATAAATGCCCTCATTCATTTTTATATGTAATTGTGCTTGGAGTATTTTTGTGTTTTATTCTTTGACTTCAACAGGGTCTTGTACGTTATATCTTTGGTGATTTGAAATATCAGGAAAGACAAATTTTCAGAAATGAGAATAATACAGTTGAAATCAGCTTAGCTGAAATATTCTATAGCAAGACAATTTCTTTTGGGTGAACTGATTCCATAATTAATTACTCTTGATGTAAGGATTCAGTTTATTGTGGAGTTGCTTTCCAGACTGTCACTTTATAGTTTTTCTACATAAAGATTATATAGTTGCAAACAAAGGTTGTGGAATTTCCTTTTTGTTGTTGTTTTTTGACTTTTAATTACTTTAATAAAATACGTTGTTTTCATAGCAAACTTTAGACTGTTCATGTAATTTTCTCCATACAGTTTTTCTAATGTAAGCCCAGCAAACCATATCTAGTTTTCAGCAGCGTTATCCCAAGTGAAATAAGTGATGTGTCATATTTATCAGTTATAGCTAAAATGTTACTACATTATACATGTTTAAACCATAATAAAATATTGTCATGATAGATGATTTTTTTTTTTTTTTTTTTTTTTGTGGTACGCGGGCCTCTCACTGCTGTGGACTCTCCCGTTGCGGAGCACAGGCTCTGGACGCGCAGGCTCAGCGGCCATGGCTCATGGGTCCAGCTGCTCCGCGGCACGTGGGATCTTCCCGGACCGGGGCACGAACCCATGTCCCCTGCATCGGCAGGCGGACTCTTGACCACTGTGCCACCAGGGAAGCCCTAAATGATTTTTTTGATAAGGAAATTTTAGTTCCTTATTGGTTCCACTTTTTAAAGAGAGTTTGTTCTGTTTTATGGAGGCAATTTTCAAACATATATGAAAGTAGAATAATAGGATGAGCATTCCTAGTACCCATCGGTCTGCAAATACCAAGTTATTAGTCTCTAAATGTCTCTAAGTGTTTTCTTTTTTAAAACATAACCACAGTATCATTATCACATTAAAAATAATTTATTGGTTCCTTTAAAATCTTTTAAATTGTGGTAAAATACTCATAACAAAATTTACCATCCTAACCATTTTTGGGTGTACAGTTTAGTCGTGTGAAGTATGTTCACATTGTTATGCAACCTGTCTCCAGAACTTTTCATGGTACAAAACTGAAATTGTGTACCTATTAAACATTACTCCCCCATCCCCACACCCGGCAACCACCATTTTTTACTTTCTGTGAGTTTGACTACTTCAGATACTGCATGCAAGTAAGGGGAATCATACAGAACTTGTCTTTTTGTGACTAGCATATTTCACTTAGCATAATGTCCCTTCAGGTTCATCCCTGTGGTAGCATGTGCATTGGTTCTTTTTTAAAGCCTACTTTTTCTTTTAAAATTTCTATATTTTCTTATAGAATTTGAAAAGTTTTTTCTGCAAATGGCACATTAGCATTTTCTATTTTGAGTAAAAACTTAAAAAAGAAAACAGAGTAATACCAAGTATATATGCCAACCACTGACTTTTTTTTATCACTTTTGTGCTGTGTTCTCCTTAAATGATTATGTATGATACGATTTCACATCAACATATCATAGCATGGGGTGCAAAATACACTTTCAAAGCATATGTGATTTTGAAATTGTAGTGTATTAATATAAATGACCATACTCAAATGCTTTTTTAGCTTATTTATTGCCTGATGAAAAGGAAACTAAAATTCTGGCATTTAGTATACTCAGTGTTTAGATTAGACACTCATTTTGCCACAAAGGCAAAAAAAACTTTTGTTTTAATTTTTTTTAGTTATTTTTTCCTATTAGAAAACACAGAGCATGAAACTGTTTGGAATAAAGAACTTACTTTTTGATTTTTTTTTTTTCTCCGGTACGTGGGCCTCTCACTGTCGTGGCCTCTCGCGTTGTGGAGCACAGGCTCCGGACGCGCAGGCTCAGCGGCCATGGCTCACGGGCCCAGCCGCTCCGCGGCATGTGGGATCTTCCCGGACCGGGGCACGAACCCGTGTCCCGTGCATCGGCAGGTGGACTCTCAACCACTGCACCACCAGGGAAGCCCTACTTTTTGATTTTTAAATGAGATGTGGCATAGCATAATGGAGGAAGAGGAAGAGGCTGGTCTGTGGCCTTATATTTGAACTTATTTGAACTTGAATACCAGCTCTTCCCCACTATTAGCTGTGTGATCCTTTGGAATCTATTCTTGCCTATAAGATGGCAATAACCTTGCCTGTTTATTTTAAGGATGAAATCACATGTAAATGACTGGCGTGTAGTTGTCATGCGGTGGTAGTTTAATAAACTTTCAGTATTCCTGGACACTAGTGATGGGAACATCTTTTAACTAAAAATAGATCAACACTACAATTCTGTAGTACTGGTACCTTTAAAAGATACATTTGTGTACTTGATTTGTATTTAGTTAACAGATTTTGTGGACTTACACTTGGGGATATGTTGCTTTGTTGCACACTGAATATCACTTCATAATTTGCTGTCAAGTCTTGTAGATGACGTTTAATTCTTGATCTCCTTTGAGAAAAACATTTTCATTAAGCAGGTTTTTAAAGATACTTTTTAAATTGTCAGTTATTATTATGGAATTCCCCTAACCAAAGTTCCTGAAAGGAAGCTCATAAAGCAAAATCCAAATGTAAACAACTTAAATAGGGTATATGGTGGAAAGAGCCTGGAAAATAGTATAAAATAGGATGAAGCACTCACTGGATTCTTTGACCAAGTTCAAAGTTAAAACAAAGAAAAGCTATACCAGTTACCAGAGCTGAGCAACAGTATGCGATATTCACAGAACGTGTGGACAGAGAACAGCATGAGGGAAGACCAAAAAGAGGGTTAGTGATGTGAGGGTAATTGAACTCCTGTGTTTTGTGTATATTTGCAAGTTACGATTTGTATTTTCAGATTATGCAGAAATAAGAAATGTACCCTAAAACTACTTTTAGAAAGGAGAGCTGAAACTATATAGAATTTGAAAAGGAAATTACACTTCAAATTCTACTCAGAAGTAATGGCTTTGTAGTAAAATACCTTTCAGGACATTTGTAATGATCTTTGGAGTTCTCAGCAGCTGCACCAACATGAATCTAGAAGAGCGAAACTTTGCTTAAAAACACTGTTTCGTTCTCCATATAGCTGAAACATTGAAATCGAAACGAGTAAGTACCTCACTATCCATTGGCTACCTTAAGCAGCTTAAATAGTCCTGTTACATGAAGTTGCTATCAGATGATTTTTCTTTCAGCATATTTTGTTTCATTGCTGCAATAGCTATTGGGTGTGAGCAGTTTGTTAAACAGCACTTAGGAAGATGCTTTTCAGATGGTTTTTAGCCATGCTAAAGTTTTCGGGCCTCTCACTGCTGTGGCCTGTCCCGTTGCGGAGCACAGTCTCTGGACGCGCAGGCTCAGCGGCCATGGCTCACGGACCCAGCCGCTCCACGGCATGTGGGATCTTCCCGGACCGGGGCGTGAACCCGTGTCCCCTGCATCGGCAGGCGGACTCTCAACCACTGCGCCACCAGGGAAGCCCCCATGCTAAAGTTTTAATAAAGGATGTGTCAAACTCTTCACTCACTTCTGGGAAAGTTAGCTATCTGGGCCTAATACAGGCCTCCCTTACAGGGTGTAGTGTGGTATCAAAAACGAAAAGGTGTTCTGAGTAGGTTTTCTAATCTTTATAGTCTCTAATCACAACATTTAGCTAATGGGAATTTCAACTCTAAATTTCGAGATCACATATGTACCTTATGTATTTCATAGGGTGCTTATCCTTAACTTCTCCTGATATATCCATCTTACTTTAAGAATGTGTCCTCTCCAGAAAAAGCAGCAGCATGTCCGAGTCTGTGCCAAATACTATATACGTGTGCCACAAAGCAGAAGTATCACTCAAGTACTTCTCAAGAGGCATCAGCGTCTACAAGTACCTGTTGAATGCTGAATTGATTGCCCTAAGAGCATGCTTAATTTTACTCAAATAGTAGGCATATGTTAGAGAATGTCTTTAAGCAGGGGATCATCTTTTTACCTGTTCTCTTGACTGACGTGGAACTTGTCGAAACCTGTCAGAATATTCTTCATTTGCATGTATTATGAAATCTCATGTATTCTTTTTCTATTACATAATAAAGTGGTGACTAACAATATATGAAGAACGAGAGAAAGTTTTGGTGCTAAGATAAAGAATTACTCTGCCTGCTGTATGTTTCAGAGCTTATGGTACCATTCACAACAAGTTGCAGAATTCTACTAGATCTGTTTCCGTGTATTTCCAGAACAGCTTATCTTATAATAGTCTTCATGATTAACAGTCACGGCACATACACTGATACTGTCCTACTCAGTGAATAGTTCAAATGATTCTCTTCAGGTACCATAGCCTATCACAATGGAATTCAAAGTACTTAGCTACAGAGATCACATCATGGCTTTCCTTGTACCTCATACGTCCTTGGAATAAAGGAAAAAAAGCCTTCAAGTTATTTTTAGTGCCTGAGTATACTAGTACCTACCCCTCTTTATCCTAGACTTTGGCCTTTTGTCAGTTTATCTTGATGTCCTTACATGCACCCATTGGGGATCCAAAGGCCCTTGAAGACCTTGCAAAACTCCTCATGTCTGCGTGGAAGGTGTTTTACCTCTGTTGAAACAGACCCTTTTGTTGAATATGGAGGAGGATATAATGTACTTTTGGAGAAAATAGAGGACTTGCCTGACCTCCTTACCTCTTCTGATTGCCTTGTAGTGCTTTTTTTTTTCCCCTCCCCACTTTCTCTGAAGTTTTTAGTTCTTTGCTTGCAGAATGTGTTGAAGACAACAAGGTAAACATGATAAAATATCTGATCATGGCTAAAATGATATTTCTCGTTGATCTGTACAGATGCTTACCTCTGACCAAAACACTGCCCAGGGCAAGAAGGAAGACTTGAGGCGAAGACACAAGATATTAGACATAATCACTTCCTTCATCTCATGTATGAATGAGTCTAGTTGTCAGACCTCAAGACCTTAGAGCTTTTTGGATATTTTGGGTGGAATGTGATTTCTAAAGAAGAATTTCTGACCTTGATCATCTTTAAGAACTCTAGATTAGCTCCTACAGGGCTTGATAGAAAGTTTACAAAAGCCGAGTGCCTCCTTGAGAACCAAGTTCTTTGTATTTTGTAGCCCAGCAGAACTTGGCCAAACAATATAATACAATACCCGGACTCCAAAGCCTCTCTTCAACTTTGCTTCGTTGCAAAACGTGGCTTCCAATCACTTCCCAGCTGTGTGGCCTTGGTCACGATGCCTCTTTCCTTATCAGCACAAGTGCACCATCCCCTTTATACGGTTCATCAACAAACTGAGCATTTGCTGCACACCTGGCATTGTTCTAGGCGCAGGGGGTATATGGTGATGATAGAACAAGGTCTTTCTCGTGGAATTTACATCTTAATGGGAGGAGCCAGACAAAATCAAACAAGATCATTTCCAGTGGTTCAAGGTCCTGAAAAACAAAAAGCGGGCAGTGAGACAGAAAGTGGATGAGAGGTGCCTCTTTTAGATAGGGTAGTCAAGGAGGGCCTCGTAGTGGTGGTAATGTTTGAGCTGAGAACTGAGTAATAAGGTAGGACTGGTTGTGTGAAGATAGGGCACTGAGTGCTCCAGGCCCAGGGAGCTGCAAGTATGGCTGTGTTAAGGAACAGTGTTGGTGTGATGAGGAATGGAAAGCAGTCAGTGTGGCGCCAGTGCAGTGAGGAAAGGAAGGCGTGGAATGAGGTGAGGTTAGGAAGAACTTGACAGTTTTAAGCAAGGGAGTGATGTAGTTTCAGATCACTGGCCACTGTGCAGAGAGGCAAGAGGGGAAACAGAACTTAGGAAGTTCTTGGCTGTGAAAATTAAATGAGATCGTGTAAGTGAAGTATCTGGCATTGCCTCGAGCACATAGCAGCTCTCTAATAATTCAACCTCTCCTCTCATCATTTTCTTGGATCTTATGATTCCTTTCTTCCCAGCAGAGGCTAAGCATTCACTTTAAGATTAACTTCACTTGACCTCTCTTAAACAAATTCAACCAGATCAGGACACAGCACCCCTGTTGCTGGTATATGAGGAAATTATAAATTGTGTAGACTACATAGCATTCCTTCACTGCCACCCGCTGCCACTACTGCCTACTGCACTGCAGGGTGTTCATAGGTACTACTTGGAAAAGGGAGTTGTGTGGTCAAATCAGTTGAGAAACACCAGGCTAAATAGACTTCTTTACAGCAGTCCTTCTCAGAACCTTGACTATGGACTATGTATGCCCAGGCAGGAGACGTTATGTCATTTCCCAAACGTATCTGATCTCAGAGGGCTAAAGTTCCACTGAACATACTTTGGAAAACACTTTCAAACTGTGATTGGGCAACTTTATTTTTTGGAGTCTGATGAACTGATTGATGGGTTGGTTAGATTAGTCAGTGTCCTTGGGCACAAGTCAGTGAGACCATCTTTTGCTAAATTAAGCAATAAAGGAATTCAATTCAGCAGGATGTAGAGCGCAGCAGGCAAGGGAGCTGGAATCACAGTGGTGGGCAGTCTGGCCAGGCCCCCACCAGGAAGGATCACAGCTCCAGCCTTCTTCAGCCTCTTTGTTCTTCTCCTGGAGGTTTGGGTTCCAGGAAGGGGGCACCTGATGGACCTAGCTTTCCAGTCATAAGCTTTTAGAAAATATATAACTTTAATGGCTACAAACAATCCTTTACTGTAGTTTGCCAAGACCCTGTTGTTAGAAACTTGGGTTGTTTCCACTTTTTTCTAAACAATGCTGTGATGAACATCACCATGTATATAAAATTTTTGTTTTCATTCTTCAAAAAACCTTTTGGATTATTCCCAGATATGGAATAATTGGGTCAAAGAATGTAAACATTTTAAAGCTCATGTGATGCATGTTGCCAACTTTCTTTCCAAATAGGTACCATTTTAGACTTTATGTAATGTTGGGGGATGGGTATTTCACCACACCTTTGCCACCATTGGGAACTTGTGATGTACAATTTAAAAAATTAATTCAAATTGGATGAAATTACTTGCTCCCAGCTGGGGAGATTTCTGGAATCCATAAAACAGAGGGTGATTTTGGCAGGCTATATAGATGAATGAGGTAACTGGTCCAGTCATCTGAAGAAACGTGTAGGTTTAAAGCAATTCCACTTGCAGGAGCCATACTGTGTGGCAGCCATATCCCTAGAGCCACACTAATTTCCTCTGACATCCGAGGCAAAAGGCCAAATACTCCTGATATGAATCAATTGTAACTCAGTTTTTTTTTAAAAAAATCACTATTTTATATTATCTTTAGAAGGGAGAGAAATTATATATAATAAATGTAAGTCTTTAGGTGGCTTTAGCTGTTTTCAATTTTTTGTGTAATTTTGGCAAGTTAGTTTTCCATGTGCATACGTGTCTGAGTATGGTTATGTGTTACAGAAGGGGACTGGGGGAGATAGAAAGGAAGACACCTCTGGTACATGAAAAGATCAAGCCAAGCAATGCTGTGTGTCTTCTTTTCCAGACGAGGGGCCACCTAGGCAGGTTTCCATTTTTCTACTATATCCTGGTATGTGTAAGAGGAAACTTCTCCTCCCAGATGACTCGAGATGGAATACTGCGAGATCCTCCCTCACTGAGTCAATAAAAAGTTGGACCTTAAGGTTCTTATCTTCCAAATCTTGTGTTTGATTAAGCTAAAGAGTAGCAATATTGAACGTTAAGCGTGGTAGATAGCAAGGTGGAAAGGGGAACCATACCTCCCAAGCTTCCTACCCCCATCACCATGCACCCAGTTATGAGATACCCCCAGCTTCTGGGCCAGGAAGGAGCCAGTGCTTTTGGTGTGGGTTTGCCCCTTTAACAACAGGGGTCAGATCAGCAGTGAACCTCCCTTAAGCCTCTACCCCCATCACCAAATGTCAAGAAGAGGTCCTCACATCTCCTGTGGTCCGAAGAAAACCACAGATACCCAACTCTCCCTCTCTCCCTTTCCGTTCTCACAGCTTCTCACAACTGATTCGACCATTATTTTTCTTTCTTCCACCAAGACTGAGTTTTCCCAATCCTTCAGCCCGGGTTATGTCAGTTATCATGAGGAGCCCCAGACTCCCACGTCACCCTTCACCTCCAACATTCTAATACACCTCAGGCTGAATATTCCCTGTTCTGTTCAGGATTCACGGACCAACAGAAACAAAATCCCCGATGTTCTCAGTCTCCTTTCTGAATGTTCCTGCTGCCTTCTGGTTTTCATTTGAGCAGAATGTAATAGGAACATTCAGAAAAGATGTTGCAGATACAGGAGATTTTGCTACTGTTGGACTGTGAATCCAGGAGGACAAGGTTTATGACCTCCGTGTATAATCTCATTTGGAAATAACATTGGAGGTCTTTTTTTTTTTTTGAATTTTTGAATTTTATTTTATTTACTTTATTCTCTACATCTCTGTCTCAATTTCTGCCCTGCAAACCGGTTCATCTGTACCATTTTTCTAGGTTCCACATATATGCGTTAATATATATTTGTTTTTCTCTTTCTGACTTACTTCACTCTGTATGACAGTCTGTAGATCCATCCACGTCTCTACAAATGACCCAGTTTTGTTCCTTTTTATGGCTGAGTAATATTCCATTGTATATATGGACCACATCTTAATCCATTCATCTGTCAATGGGCATTTAGGTTACTTCCATGACCTGGCTATTGTAAGTAGTGCTGCAGTGAACATTGGGGTGCATGTGTCTTTTTGAATTATGGTTTTCTCTGGGTATATGCCCAGTAGTGGGATTTCTGGGTCATATGGTAATTCTATTTTTCGTTTTTTAAGGAACCTCCATACTGTTCTCCATAGTGGCTATATCAATTTACATTCCCACCAGCAGTGCAAGGGGTTCCCTTTTCTCCACACCCTCTCCAGCATTTGTTGTTTTTAGATTTTCTGATGATGCCCATTCTAACTGGGGTTAGTTGATACCTCATTGTAGTTTTGATTTGCATTTCTCTAATAATTAGTGATGTTGAGTAGCTTTACATGTGCTTCTTGGCCATCTGTATGTCTTCTTTGGAGAAATGTCTATTTAGGTCTTCTGCCCAGTTTTTGATTGGGTTGTTTGTTTCTTTTAATATTGAGCTGCATGAGCTGTTTATATATTTTGGAGATTAATCCTTTGTCCATTGATTTGTTTGCAAATATTTTCTCCCATTCTGAGGGTTGTCTTTTCATCTTGTTTGTAGTTTCCTTTGCTTTGCAAAAGCTTTTAAGGTTCATTAGGTCCCATTTGTTTATTTTTGTTTTTATTTCCATTACTCTAGGAGGTGGAGCAAAAAAGATCTTGCTGTGATTTATGTCAAAAAGTGTTCTGCCGATGTTTTCCTCTAAGAGTTTTATAGTGTCTGGTCTTACATTTAGGTCTTTAATCCATTTGGAGTTTATTTTTGTGTATGCTGTTAGAGAGTATTCTAATTTCATTCTTTTACATGTAGCTGTCCAGTTTTCCCAGCACCACTTATTGAAGGGACTGTCTTTTCTCCATTGTATATCTTTGCCTCCTTTGTCATAAATTAGTTGACCATAGGTGCGTGGGTTTATCTCTGGGTTTTCTATCCTGTTCCATTGATCTATATTTCTGTTTTTGTGCCGGTACCATACTCTCTTGATTACTGTAGCTTTAGAGTATAGTCTGAAGTCAGGGAGCCTGATTCCTCCAGCTCCGTTTCTCTTTCTCAAGATTGCTTTGGCTATTCGGGGTCTTTTGTGTTTCCAAACAAATTGTGAAATTTTTGGTTCTAGTTCTGTGAAAAATGCCAGTGGTAGTTTGATAGGGATTGCTTTGGATCTGTAGATTGCTTTGGTTGTATAGTCATTTTCACAATATTGATTCTTCCAATCCAAGAACGTGGTATACCTCTCCATCTGTTGGTATCATCTTTAATTTCTTTCATCAGTGTCATAGTTTTCTGCATACAGGTCTTTTTTCGCCTTAGGTATGTTTATTCCTAGGTATTTTATTCTTTTTGTTGCAGTGGTAAATGGGAGTGTTTCCTTAATTTCTCTTTCAGATTTTTCATCATTAGTGTATAGGAATGCAAGAGATTTCTGTGCATTAATTTTGTATCCTGCAACTTTACCAAATTCATTGATTAGCTCTAGTAGTTTTCTGGTGGCATCTTTAGGATTCTCTATGTATAGTATGATGTCATCTGCAAACAGTGACAGTTTTACTTCTTCTTTTCCAATTTGTATTCCTTTTATTTCTTTTTCTTCTCTGATTGCTGTGGCCAGGACTTCCAAAACTATGTTGAATAATAGTGGTGAGAGTGGACATCCTTGTCTTGTTCCTGATCTTAGAGGAAATGCTTTCAGTTTTTCACCATTGAGAATGATGTTTGCTGTGGGTTTGTCGTATATGGCCTTCATTATGTTGAGGTAGGTTCCCTCTATGCCCCCTTTCTGGGGAGTTTTTTTCATAAATGGGTGTTGAATTTTGTCAAAAGCTTTTTCTGCATCTATTGAGATGATCATATGGTTTTTCTTCTTCAGTTGTTAACATGGTGTATCACATTGATTGGTCTGCATATATTGAAGAATCCTTGCATCACGGGGATAAATCACTCGATCATGGTGTATGATCCTTTTAATGTGCTGTTGGATTCTGTTTGCTAGTATTTTGTTGAGGATTTTTGCATCTATATTCATCAGTGATATTGGTGTGTAATTTTCTTTTTTTTGCAGTACCTTTGTCTGGTTTTGGTATCAGGGTGATTGTGGCCTCCTAGAATGAGTTTGGGAGTGTTCCTTCCTCTGCAGTTTTTTGGAAGAGCTTGAGAAGGATGGGTGTTAGCTCTTCTCTGAAAGTTTGATAGAATTCACCTGTGAAGCCATCTGGTCCTGGACTTTTGTTTTTTGGAAGATTTTTAATCACAGTTTCAATTTCATTACTTGTGATTGGTCTGTTCATATTTTCTCTTTCTTCCTGGTTCATTCTTGGAAGGTTATACCTTTCTAAGAATTTGTCCATTTCTTCCAGGTTGTCCATTTTATTGGCACAGAGTTGCTTGTAGTAGTCTCTTAAGATGCTTTGTATTTCTGTGGTGTCTGTTGTAACTTCCCCTTTTTCATTTCTAATTTTATTGATTTGAGTCCTCTTCCTCTTTTTCTTGATGAGTCTGGCTAATGGTTTATCAATTTTTTTTGTCTTCTCAAAGAATCAGCTTTTAGTTTTATTGATCTTTGCTATTGTTTTCTTCTTTTCTATTTCATTTATTTCTGCTCTGATCTTTATGATTTCTTTCCTTCTACTAACTTTGGGTTTTGTTTGCTCTTCTTTCTCTAGTTCCATTAGGCGTAAGATTAGAGTGTTTATTTGAGGTGTTTGTTGTTTCTTGAGGCAGGATTTTATTGCTATAAACTTCCCTCTTAGAACTGCTTTTGCTGTATTCCATAGGTTTTGGATCATCGTGTTTTCATTGTCATTTGTCTCTAGGTATTTTTTGATTTCCTCTTTGATTTCTTCAGTGATCTCTTGGTTATTTAGTAACGTATTGTTTAGCCTCCATGTGTTTGTGTTTTTTGTGTTTTTTTCCCTGTAATTGATTTCTAATCTCATAGCATTGTGGTCAGAAAAGATGCTTGATATGATTTCAACTTTCTTTAATTTACTGTGTCTTGATTTTTGGCCCAAGATGTGATCTATCCTGGAGAATGTTCCGTGCACACTTGAGAAGAAAGTGTAATCTGCTGTTTTGGGATGGAGTGTCCTATAAATATTAATTATGTCTATCTGATCTATTGTGTCATTTAAAGTTTTTGTTTCCATATTAATTTTCTGTTCGGATGATCTGTCCATTGGTGTAAGTGAGGTGTTAAAGTCCCCCACCATTATTGTGTTACTGTTGATTTCCTCTTTTATAGCTGTTAGCAGTTGCTGTATGTGTTGAGGTGCTCCTATATTAGGTGCATATATATTTATAACTGTTATATCTTCTTCTTGGATTGATCCCTTGATCCTTATGTAGTGTCCTTCCTTGTCTCTTGTAACATTCTTTATCTTAAAGTCTATTTGATCTGATAGGAGTATTGCTACTCCTGCTTTCTTTTGATTTCCATTTGCATGGAATATTTTTTTCCATCCCCTCACTTTCAGTCTGTATGTGTTCCTAGGTCTGAAGTGGGTCTCTTGTAGACAGCATCTATATGGGTCTTGTTTTTGTATCCATTCAGCGAGCCTATGTCTTTTGGTTGGAGCATTTAATCCATTCACGTTTAAGGTAATTATCGATATGTATGTTCCTATGACCATCTTCTTAATTGTTTTGGGTTTGTTTTTGTAGGTCCTTCTCTTCTCTTGTGTTTCGCACTTAGAGAAGTTCCTTTAGCATTTGTTGTAGAGCTGGTTTGGTGGTGCTGAATTCTCTTAGCTTTTGCTTGTCTGTAAAGCTTTTGATTTCTCCATCGAATCTGAATGAGATCCTTGCCGGGTAGAGTATTCTTGGCTGTAGGTTCTTCCCTTTCATCACTTTAAGTATATCATGCCACTCCCTTCTGGCTTGTAGAGTTTCTACTGAGACATCAGCTGTTAACCTTATGGGAATTCCCTTGTTGCTTTCAATAATTTTTCTTTGTCTTTAATTTTTGTCAGTTTGATTACTATGTGTCTCACTTGTTTCTCCTTGGGTTTATCCTGCCTGGGACTCTCTGTGCTTCCTGGACTTTGGTGGCTATTTCCTTTCCCATGTTAGGGAAGTTTTCAACTATAATCTCTTCAAATATTTTCTCAGGTCCTTTCTGTCTCTCTTCTCCTTCTGCGACCCCTATAATGCGAATGTTGTTGCTTTCAATGTTTTCCCAGAGGTCTCTTAGGCTGACTTCGTTTCTTTTCATTCTTTTTTCTTTATTCTGTTCTGCAGCAGTGAATTCCACTGTTCTATCTTCCAGGTCACTTATCCGTTCTTCTGCCTCAGTTATTCTGCTATTGATTCCTTCTAGTGTATTTTTCATTTCAGTTATTGTATTATTCATCTTTTTGTTTGTTCTTTAATTCTTCTAAGTGTTTGTTAAACATTTCTTGCACCTTCTCAATCTTTGCCTCCATTTTTTTCCCGAGGTCCTGGATCATCTTCACTATCATTATTCTGAATTCTTTTTCTGGAAGGTGCCTATCTCCACTTCATTTAGTTGTTTTTCTGGGGTTTTATCTTGTTCCTTCATCTGGTACATAGCCCTCTGCCTTTTCATCTTGTCTGTCTTTCTGTGAATGTGGTCTTTGTTCCACAGGCTGCAGGATTGTAGTTCTTTTCTTTTCTGCTGTCTGCCCTCTAACATCGGAGGTCTTAAATATGAGTTCCTGTGTGCAGATGTGGCTCGAAAGTCCTCTTCTTCTCCATGATAGACACTGAGGTCCTCACGGATCAGGTAGCCCCATGGGACTATGATTACAGAGTGATGAAAGATCCTAGACACTTCCCAGGGTGCCTTCTGGCCACGTGTATTTAAACTGGGTCAAAGCATCATGTTGCCTAAGAGGGGAATACATTTAGGAGTGAAGGCATTTGCATTCAAGAGGCTGCCTCTTATTCTGAAAATGATCCTGGGCCAGAGTCAGGCAACTTGGGTTCTTCCATGAACCAGCTGTGTGACTTGGGCAAGAAATGTGCTGTCCTTGAGCCTCAGGGTCCTGTGAGTCAAACCACTGTTTCTCAAACACCAGACCACAGACCAGCCACATCAGAATCACTGGGGAGATCTCAGAACTCAGATTCCAGGTCCCACCTCTGAGATCCTGGTTCAGCAGGTCTGAGGTGGGACTTAAGACCTGATATATATATATATATATATATATATATATATATATGGCTTTACTTTTAAGTTAGAAAATTCAAACATATGCAAAAGTAGAAAAAATAGTATAATGAACCCCCTGACTACATCACCCAGCTTCAACAATTATCCCTTCACAGCCACTTTAATCTGTATAAATCCCAGACATGTTATTTTAATCATACATATTTAAAAAAAAATTTTATTGGAGTATAGTTGCTTTACAATATTGTGTTAGTTTCTACTGTACACCAAGGTGAATCAGCTATACGCATACATAAATCCCCTCTTTTTTTGGATTTCCTTTCTATTTAGGTCACCACAGAGCATTGGGTAGAGTTCCCTGTGCTATACAGTAGGTTCTCATTAGTTACCTATTTTATACATAGTATCAATGTTTCTCTACAAGATACAGACTTTAAAAATATCCACTATGCCATTATACACCAGAAAAGAAATTAACAGTAATCCCTTAATATCATTAAAAATCCTGTCAGTGTTCACAAATTCACAATTGTCTTATTAAAAAATGTGTTTTTTTCCTGTGTGTCTGAATTGAAACTCAAATAAGGATCCTGCATTATGATTGGCTAATGTATCTCTTAAGTAACTTTTAATCCATTGGTGTCCCTCATTTTAATTTTTTTCCCCTTAAAGCTGGGTTGTTTGTCCTCAAGACTTTCCCATAGTCTGGATTTGGCTGACGGCACCTCTGCCTCCTACCAGGTTTATTCTCTGTAAAGCAGTCATTTGATCTAGAGGTTTGATGCCTTGGGTTCAAAAACTTTGGCAAGGAAACTTCATAAGAGGTGGTGTGCACTTCCATTAGGAGCACATAATGTCTACTTGTGTCTCTTTTTGTGACATTAGCCGCCACTGATGGCCATTGCCTATGTCTATTAACCCATTATGGTTGCATATGGTGATGTCCTAAATTTATCATTCCTTTTCCATTTGTTAGCTGAGATGATACAGAGAAACTTCCCCTCATCTACTGTTTGCTCAGGCCACAGTACAGTTCAGATAGGAAAGGCAGCCTAAATGCTTGATTCTTTCCCTTTATTTTCCAGTTTGCAAAATCATCTCGATGCAGGAAATATCACTACCATCCTCCAAAGTGACCATTAAAGTTTTATTATTATTATTAGCATCATTATAACCTCATGGATTTTTAACATGTTTGATGTGCTTTTATCCATTGCTTCCTGAGTCTTTTTGACACATGACATTGGTCTTTCATAGCTTCCTTGTTTTCTGAAATGACAGAGTCTCGAGACTCATCTTGTGCATTTTTTACCCCCAGACCTAAAACAGCCATTTCTCAAGCTTTAGTGGAACTCATATTATTAAAAGACTCCTCAGGTAATTCTGATTTGCAGCAAAGTTTGGGAACCACTAGGTTGTATGAGATTCCTTCCAGCTCCAAAATGCTATTTTTTTTCTTCCTGCTAATTACAGTAGCAAAAATATATTTGAAGTGATTTTAAAATATTTATATGAAATACAAATATATTTCCATACCTGATATCCTTTTCCTTTGCTCACTGCACTTTAAATTGGTACAACTTTTTAAAATGCACTTTGACCACACCCTGAATATTGTCCTACACTTTGACCCAGAAATCCCACTTTTAGAAATCTGGTTTAAGGAAATAGTAAAAAATATATATGTATCTGGAAAAAGATGCATGCACCAACGCTTTATTTGCAAACTGTAAAAAAATTTAGACATAGCTTGAACATCCAAAAATGGAGGAGCAGTTTGGTAGATTGTGGAGAATTTACTGGAAGGAGTATTATGAGGCCATTAAATAATGCTGGGAGGACTGTGCAGCTAGATGCAAAATTGTATTTATGACATTATGTTAAAATATGCATACGAAAATGTTTAAAATTGAATATATCAGAATGAGAGCAGTAGGTTAGTAGACTTATGGGTGACTTCTCTCTGCTCTCCCCCTTTTCCAAAGTTACTTAAACGCGTATTTAAAAATTCTACGAGTCTGTGATATTTCATGGTTAACTGACTTGCAGTGCCCTGTCACTTAGAAACAACAGGGCTTGGGGAAAAGGGGCACAGAGCATAAGGCACAGCCCAGAGTCGGTGGGAGGGGGGGGTGTTACCTAGGGAGTGATGGGGGAGGGGACACGACCACCAGGCTGAGAAGGGCCAGTAGGGGTGACAGTGGACGCGACTGTGGCTCCCCTTCGGTCTTACCTGAGCTTTGTCTCCATCATGCTCACGAACAGTTCAGCTACAAGCATGGGCTTGGAATCTTTCCAAGCTCCTAGTCTCCTTGGTGGACCCTCAGGCATTTCATCGGGGCTTGATGGCAGGGACGACTGTCCAGCCTCGCAGGCTGAGGAATTTGGCTTCAATATATTCAGGTAACCAAGGGAACAAATGAACATTTGTTTGGGGTTTGCCCTTTCAATCATTTAGACTTAGAACAAGCGCCTTTGGGTTGTATTTATCGAGATGTGAAGCATCTTTTCTCAAACCGCTCCTCACATCTGGAAGGCCCTCCCCTGGCTTTCTCTCTCTCTTGTTAGGAGGTGGTGCCGGAGGGGAAGCTGAGGGTGAGGAAAGGGGTGAGCCCAGGCCAACTGCCAGCACCCTTTGACCCCATCTTTTGAACTCTAGTCATGTGCCCGTATAGCCCCAGGATTTCCCCCTCACGGGAGAAAAGACACGAGAGGCTGGGATGGAAAAGCAGAGAGAAGCCACGTTACCGGACTTGGAATGCCACGCTGAGAATTTTGGACTTTCTTCTCTAGGGACTACAGGGGGTTTTGAGCAAAGAAGTGATGCAATCTGACCTATAATTTAGGAAAACCACTCTGGCAGCTGAGAAGGAAAGACACTGGCATGAGGTAAAGTCAGTGGGAGGGGAGCCAGAGCCAGGGGCCAGGTGAACAAAGGGAGCTTGGACGGACATGGCAGCAGCAGAAAGGGCAGCATGGATTTCCCACCGAGGGAAAAGGCTGAGATTATTTACCAGCGTCTGTTGCCTTTTCCTCCTTGGCACACAGCTGGGCCACGTGTATTAGTCCCAGTGCTGCTGTAACAAAGGACCACAAACTTAGTGGCTTAACCCAACATAGATTTGTTCTCTTACAGTTCTGGAGGTCAGAAGTCGAAAATCCAGGTGTTGCAGAGAGACTCCGTGTCCTTGTCTTTTCCAGCTTCTAGAGGCAGCACTTTGGCTTGGGCTACTTCCTCCATCTTCAAGGACGTTACTCCAACCTCTGCTTTCATCTTCACATCTCCTTTTCCTGACTTTCACCCTCTTGCCTGTCTCTTCTTAGGACACTGTGATTACACTGGGCTCACCCATGTCATCCGGAACAATCTCTTCATAGCAGGATTTTTAACTGAATCGCACCTGCGAAGTCCTTGTGGCATGGAACATAGAACACAGGTTCTGGGGACGTCTTGGGGCCATCATCTGCCTACACACCACTCATCCCAGGCTCCCACAGTTAGGTGGGGTTATGAGGCCAAATCCCGGCCATTGGAATGTGACCAGATGATGTGATTTCTACTCTTCCCTTCCAGGCCTGGACATAAAATCTCCCTTGTTGCCCTCCATACTCTCCCTTTCCCTGTGCTGAGGACACAAAGGAAGGAAAAGGCAGAGATGGGGGCTTCCCTGGTGGCACAGTGGTTGAGAGTCTGCCTGCCGATGCAGGGGACACGGGTTCGTGCCCCGGTCCGGGAAGATCCCACATGCCGCGGAGTGGCTGGGCCCGTGAGCCATGGCCGCTGAGCCTGCGCATCCGGAGCCTGTGCTCCGCAACGGGAGAGGCCACAACAGTGAGAGGCCCGCGTACCGCAAAAAAAAAAAAAAAAAAAAAGGCAGAGATGTACGTACCTGGGACCCTGGATGGCCAAGCAGAAAGCCATCTGCCACCAAGGAAGAGCCACATTGGACCTAGTTGAGTGAAAAATAAACCTCTGTGTTACGCCACTGAAATTTGGGAGTTTGCTGTTAGCATCACTTACCCTAATACCTCAACTGGCTGACTGTTATTCAGGATCGAGAGGGAGACAGAGGGATGGTTTAGAGTCTTAGGAGGTGGGGAGGCTGGAGGCCCTTAGTGAAGATAAAGATTCAATTTGGGGTGTACCTTGAGACACTTTTGACTGAGGTGTCGGGTGGGTGTCCTGTTCCATATCCGAAGTCCACATGTGAAAATAAGAATGCATCCATAAACACACACGCTACCATATATAAGACAGATAACCAACAAGGACCTACTGTAGCACAAGGAACTCTACTCAATATTCTGTGACAACCTATATGAGAAAAGAATCTAAAAAAGAATGAATATATGTATATGTATAACTGGATCACTTTGCTGTACACCTGAAACCAACACAACATTGTCAATCAACTATACTCCAATAAAATTAAAATATTAAAGAAAGAATACATCCATATCTCAGAGTGAAAGCTAAATAAGGCAAAAGGTCTGAAAGACATTCTATAAATGCTGCTTCTCCTTTCAATATCCTCACTGGGGTTTTAGAGGAGCCCATTTCTGGGAAGTACTGCGCGTTTTTAGATGCAGCAGATTCAGCTGTAGTCTTGCTTCAGTCAGGCACCGGAGGGGCTTCATGGCAGCGAGTGGAGAGTTACGGGGCTGGGACGTACAAAAGAAGAGAGAAAAGGACAGGGCTGAAAGGAAGAGGGGGGAGCGGGGAGGTAGCAGCCTGGCTGGTGGTCAAGGTTTCTGGCTGAAAACAGTTTTGGTGAGGGTTTTAAGTATTTTTTTAGTTCTACATAAGCTCAGAAATAATAAAAGAAGTAACTTTAAAAGTTTAAAATTTAGAGTGTAAGACTGAAAATTCCTGGCGGCAATGGCTAACAATGTATTGTTTCGATTTTCTGATTTTTTTTCTATTCATGTGCTAACACACACACACCCATTTTCAACTTGCTTTTTTTTTTTTTTTTTTTTTTTACGGTACGCGGGCCTCTCACTGCTGTGGCCTCCCCCGTTGCGGAGCACAGGCTCCGGACGCGCAGGCTCAGCGGCCATGGCTCACGGGCCCAGCCGCTCCGCGGCACGTGGGATCCTCCCGGACCGGGGCACGAACCCGCGTCCCCTGCATCGGCAGGCGGACTCTCAACCACTGCGCCACCAGGGAAGCCCTCAACTTGCTTTTTATACTGACTAGATCTTGAATATACTTCCTCGTCATTACCTATACATCTGCCTCATTCTTTAACTACAATTGATAAACATTTGATTCCAGACACCATATCAGTGAACATCCTTTGAGCCCCGGGAGACCACTTCAAGGAATCTATACACTGCAGGACAAATAAACCCCTTGGAGTGGGACTGCTGTGTCAAAGTGTAGAAACACTTTATAACTTTCACAGGTATTTAAGTTTCCCTCCAAAAAATATACCAGTATCCCCTTTTTGAGGGGCAGAAGTTGTGGAGTCAAGGAGGTGGGGCGTGGTGTGGAGGGAGGGTGGATTTTGTGTGGAGACATGAGGGAGACAGGAGGATGGGGCAGAGAAAGACTCAGGACTTGCCTGCCTGCCGCCTGGGGCCCAGGGACCAAGCCCTGGGAAGAAGGGTGCGTGCTTGGCTTGATGCTCTGTTGTCACTGTACCGAAGCTCTTAATTTTTAACAAGGGGCCCCCCGTTTTTATTTTGCTCTGGGGTCCACAAATTATGTAGCCGGTCCTGGCGAAGGAGGAAACAGGGGCAGAGCCAGTGAGTACTTGTCCTCGTGGTGATGGGGTGCTGCATGGACAGCCCTTGGCCCTGAGGTCAAAGCGAATGGGACTTGGGCCAGTCCAGGGATGTCTGGACTCCTCAGGAGGGGGGCTCACAGTGAGCAGGGGGGCCCTGAAGAGAAGCTGGATTGGGGCGCCCCGCAGAACCTGTGTCCACTGGCCCCCTTAGAGTGTCCTAAACCAGTGGCCCATCTTGGAACCCCACTGGTTCTAGAGTGTGGTCCCCAGGCCAGCAGAGGCAGCATCCCTGGCGACTGGTTAAAAATGCAGATTCTATGTCCATGCCTCTCTCTTGCTTTGTCACAGCTCACCCTTCCCCCTCCCCATATATACATTACCAAAAGTAAGGTAGATAGCTAGTGGGAAGCAGCCGCATAACACAGGGATATCAGCTCGGTGCTTTGTGACCGCCTGGAGGGGTGGGATAGGGAGGGTGGGAGGGAGGGAGAGGCAAGAGGGAAGAGATATGGGAACATATGTATATGTATAACTGATTCACTTTGTTAAAGCAGAAACTAACACACCATTGTAAAGCAATTATACTCCAATAAAGATGTAAAAAAAAACACAGAAAACCCCCGCAGATTCTAAGGCCCCACCCCAGACGAACAGAATCAGAGACTCTGGTGGGGCCCATCCATCTATGCCCCCGCCAGCCCTCCAGGGGTTCTGATGGGCCCTGAAGTATGAGAACCCCCGTCTAGACCAACTCTGGTCCTCAGGACTCCTCTTGGAGCTGGTTTCCAGAATAACATAAACCTTCTGGCCTCTGAAAGGCAGAAGTGAGCCCAATGAGGGAACCTGCCTTTTTTCTTGCCCAGGCTGGGGCTTCTCCCTCCTGCTTCAGCCTGAGGGAAAAGGTTTGGACCATGACAAGTCTCCTGGGGTATCAGTGTGCTTTTTCTCCCTCTCCATCATGAACATAATCTATTGGGCTAATGAAATGCTATGCAGACCTCATTTCTGTGGTTCCCTCGTGGATCCAAGATAAAGTCTATAATAAGTCCTCCTCACATAGGGAGACAGAGGAAAGCTAGGCGGAGATGAATATCCTAAAAGACATATTAATTATGTGCGTTCTGCTTTGGAGAAGCTAAAAACCACTGCATTCGCTAATAGCTTTATGATCGTCTTTTAGACTCCTGGAAGTTGCACATGTCTAAGGTAAATATCTTTGTCAGGAAAGGGGCCTCTTGGGATGCACGGAATATGAGACTATTAGAATTAGAAAGGGCAGCTAGAGATGGTAATAAAGTTGTCTCTCATCGAGGAATAATATTGAAAACTGCTAGCACGAATGGTTTAAACTCTCTGAAGAGTCAGGACGGACTGTATAGAATGGAAATTACAGGCACGTATTGGGCCCTATGTTGAGTCCAGGTCTGCACGGCCCCCTCCACATCTCCTTGGGCTAGGGAGAGCCGAAGCTATTTGAACTTGTAGAGGCTGACGCTCCGGGCTGCACATGTTTTGAGTGCAGGCGAGGGGAGTGCCCATCTCTGACTGAGTGGGGGCCTTTCACTGTGCCTGGGCGAGGGGCACTGTAGGCTGAGGACAAAGCTGGGGCTCCCGGTATCCCCTATTCTGGGAGCTGGGGCACCCCAGGCCTCTTGCACCACGTTCAGCTGATGACTTCAAAGGTGCAGGGAGAGGTTGGAGCTGGACCCTGCCACTGCCTGTCTTCCTCTTTTTTTTTTTTTTTTGCCTGCATGTGGGATCTTAGTTCCCTGACCAGAGACCAAACCTGCACCCCCTGCATTGGAAGTGCAGAATCTTAACCACCGAATCGCCAGGAAAGTCCCTGTCTTCCTTCCTCTTAATCCTACAAGTGCTTGTGAGTTTGTCCGTCTGCTGGGCACTCCCTCCAGCAGTGTGGAGGGATGAACAAAGTCAGCCTCTGAGGGGGAGCCCAGCGGTCCTCTCTCTGCCCCTCGGGCCCTGTGCCCGGGATCTGGTTCTGTGCAGACAGCAGGAGGTCTGCAGATCCCTTCTGGGGGCCCGGGCCTTGACAATCTTTTGGTAGCCACCTTCCCCTAAAAGGAATCTCTCTTTGCCTCTAGCCAGCTGCTGCAGCCCCATCTGTGCCTGTTAGAGATGTGCAGAGGGTGAGCTGGTGACAGACTGATTCACAGAATTGTCCCTAAGCTGCAGGTGTGAAAAGAAGATGGGTTCAGAGCATCATAACAGAGGAACAAGGCTCAGTGGAATAGACGTGACTTTCCAAGTCATTGACACCGGCAGGAAATGTTACCTCTGGTCCCAGCAGCTTGTTCTGGTCTGATGTCCCGCACTCCCTGGGGCTCCCTCCTCCCCGTGGGGTCACCCAGGGCTGCCTCTTGTTCCTTGTCTGCAACACATGTGCAGCGAGAGGGGACACGATGTCCTTGGATGGATTTGCAAATCAAAGTGTGTGATATTCTCTAAAGGTTGTGGGTACCTTGACCTTACAGGCTTTAAAAGAAAGTTTTAATGAAGCAATAGTCTCCAGATGCTCATTTCCTTTTTTATTTTTACCTGTAAGTGACCTTTTCTTCTAAGAATGGGCTTCTGATGTGCAAGGTTTTCTTGTGTTTGCTGCTTTCTTTTTTTTTTTTTCCTTCTGGGCTCATTCTTCGTGACTTTGTTACCATGTCCCTAGCCTCTACCTTGGATGCTACAATTGGAGGTTACAGCTGGTGAGAAGAAAAAGCCTCCACCAGATGAATTCTTAAGAGACCGAGGTTCTGTATTTATCTCAGCAGCTTAAAAAAGATACAGGGAAGGGAAACACAGAGATGCTGTGACACACAGGTGGAATTATGGCTAGGTGGGATGCTTTTCAAAGCTTTAGATGGCTTTGTTGGGTCTGTGAAAAAAACCCGTCTCTTCTCCTAGGGGGCTCCATAAATTCTGAAGTCCAGTCAGGTAGCAGCGCGGGCTGGATTTCCACTTAACTGCCTGAAGGATCTAGAACAAGGATATTCCGTGCGGCGTTTCTGTGTGGAGGCTTTTGTTTTCTCCTCTAGCTTTGAAATTTGCATTCCTTTTAATAAAACATGCTGGTACAAAAACATGTACGCGTATGTGTTTTGTCTATGTTACTTAATTTAAAAAATGTTTGCATTTTTACAAGTTATTCTTTTCAAGAATTCAGTGAAACAGAGTGGTGTTGGTAGCTCCATGTTTTAGGTGGGAAACAGAGGCACATTTGAGGTCTGGTGTCTTGTCCCAGCACAGTGTTCTCACATTCCTTGTTCAAAAATGAGCGAGTCAGTTTTTTTTTTTGTTTTTAATTTTAATTTTTTTATTGAGGTAACATTGGTTTATAATGTTATATAAATTTCATGTGTACAACTTTATGTTTCTATTTCAGGATACCCTGCAGCATACTCACCATGAGAAATTTAGTTTCCATCCATCACTTTTATCTATTCTCCCCCACCACCTCCATGGCCACCTCCTCTCTGGTAACCACTACTCTGTTCTCTGTATCTACATGTTTATGTCTGTTTGTTTTGGCTTGTTCATTTATTTTGTTTGTTTGTTTTTTAGATCCCACATATGAGTGAACTCATATAGTATTTGTCTTTCTCCTTCTGACTTATTTCACTTAGCATAATACCCTCAAGGTCCATCCATGTTGTTGCAAATGGCAAGGTTTCATCGTTTTTATGGCTGAGTAGTATTCCATTGCATATATGTACCACATCTTCTTTATCCATTCATCTGTTGATGGACATTTAGGTTGTTTTGATGTCTTGGCTATTGTAAATAATGCTGCTATGAACATTGGAGTGCATATATCTTTTTGAATTAGTGTTTTCGTGTTCTTTGGATAAATACCCAGAGTGGAATCGCTGGATCATATGGTAGTTCTATTTTTAATTTTTTGAGGAACCGCCATACTGTTTTCCATAGTGGCTATACTAGTTTTCATTCCTACCAACAGTGTACGAGGGTTCCCTTTTCTCCACATCTTTGCCAAATAAGCCAGGGTTTTTAGTTGGATGCAACAGAAACTGACTAGTGCTGATTAGTGGGGAAAACAGTTACTGGGCACCTCCTAGAATCCCCAGGACGGCAGTGAGCCAGGCGCACAGCATGAGTGGGAATAGAGGTGCTAAGGGCACAGACAGCTGTTGGGCCGGATTCTCATCTGTTCTGCATCTGCGAGGCTGGTTAGTAGAACTGTAGTCAGAGTCCTGGGCCCTCCGTACAGAGCTGGCGAACGTGAATTTCAGCCCCCCTTTGGCTCCTCTAGTGGAATGGACTCATGCTGGGGAAGATTCTGAATATGGGAAAGGGATTTGGTTGCTGGTGAAGTATCTGTTCCTATCTTTTGCCCATTTCTTTATTGAGTTGATAACTCATTAAAAAAAAATTCTTTCTGAAAAGTTCTTCAACATCTATCTTTGGGAAATTTCTGGGAAACAATAAAAAGCTTAAGAAGCTGAGAGCTAGCTTATCCCTAAACCATACATTTATAATTAAATATATTTATTTCTCAGACTAAAATATTTATTGTCAGTGGTGTATTGTATAGGGTTATTGGGGAATGTTTGGTGTGTAGAATTAATAAGGGGCCCTGAGATGCCTTGATCTCTCATTTTTCTAGTTATCAGGCACAATCCCAGGGGTGAACAAAAATAATTAAACAACTGGAGAAAAAGAATCGCATTTGCTGTGTTTTTGATTTTCAGAAAAGGTAATGTTCTCAAGACATAACCTCAGAAAACTAAGGAACAGTTTGTTTGGAGTCCCTTCTCTGAATCTCTTCGTTTTTCTGTAATTGTAATAAAACACTTAACCCAGAGTGCATTGATCTGCTAGAATTTCATACCACTTGTTTCAACAGCACAATCCATTCTTCCTACCGCATCTATGAACATGTATCGAACATTCAGTACAACCTATCATTAAGGAGACGTAGAAACACCCGATCTCGAAGCGTTTACCAATTAGTTGAACTGAGTCGGTTCCCCGTGAGAGCCCTGCATTTAGCTACTGCAGTTCATGAAGGAGTGAGGTTGCTGAACCTCCCAGCCTTGGAGAAGTCAGGCAAGGACCTCACCACTCGATCTCCGGCTTGAGGACCTGGTCAAGAGATTTCACAGGCTTTTCTAAGGGTTATATCTTGACATTTCCCTGCTTCCTGGGCCCACCACCATTCTGCTCCTCTACTTTCTCCCTCCCCCTTTCCCTCTTCAGACTCTGTACATACCTGCCAGCCCCAGGGCAGTGCCCTCTGTCAGCATGCTGCCTGAGAAAAGGGGAGGATCTGTCCAGTCCTTCGCCTCAAAGGGCCAGTGCGCGTCCAATGCAAACAAGGGAAAACTCAGATAGCTCCCAGATCAAGAAACAAAATCCGAAGATTCCCTGGGCATCTTGGTGGAGTGGCGTTTTGCTAGATGTAGACCAATTCTCTGGTCCAGTTACAGGTAAGAGTTTTCATTTCGTTCCGTGATAGGCTTTCTCGTGGAAATCTCCGTACACTTGTATCCAGGGACCCTGGCACCGATGCTGTGTGAAGAGTTGATTCCTATGATCTCAACTCTGTGGGTTAAGATTGTGAGTTTGTGACACAAACGGACTCACAGACTTAGAATATGCCAAGCGTTCTTCCCTATCTCACTCCTGCACTCTCGCCCAGCCTGTGCTTGGCCAGCTCCACCCATCCTTCCATCTTGGTGTCCTGGACGTCCCTTCCTCAGAGACGCACCTCTGACCACTCTCCGAAATGCTCCAGCTCGTCTCATCTTCCACGGTGCCTTCATAGACTCACAGACATAGAGAACAGACCTGTGGTTGCCGAGGGGACTGGGGGATGGAGAAGGGATGGATTGGGAGTTTGGGATTAGCAGATACAAACTACTGTATAAAGAATGGATAAACAACAAGGTCCTACTGTATAGCCCAGGGAACTCTATTCAATATCCCGTAATAAAGCCTAATGGAAAAGACTATAAAAGAGAAAAACAAATAAATTACAAGAAAAAATGATCTGAAGTTGAATAGGTAAAACCTAACTTCCTTAGTTATTTAAAATTACTGGGCTAAATCACCAAAATTAATGTGTAGTCAAGGAAATAAAAAAGAACAACCGAAGCATCTTTTTCATAAAAAAACGACTGTGAGTTTCTGGTGTGTTGAGAGCGTAGGAGTGCCGAGGACTAAGAAACCACTTATTCTCTCATCTTGTCCCTTACAAGCCTCTGACTTCTTCCCATAGGAGGAGGGAGAGAAATATTCTCTCATCTCTCTAAGAGCTTTCTCCATCATCTCTCAGCTTCACCCCTTTAGTACCCTCAAGGTGGCACTGGGCTAAAGATTGCCATTTTTGAGCCCCTCTTTTGCAAGTCTTGTATGGGGGTGTCTAGTAGCAACCTGTGAAATGTGGAGAGTACTTGACACTTATTGATTTGTTCTTTTTTTTAGAATTTTATAAATTTCAGTTTTATTTGACATTTAAAAGAGCTATGTTGACAAATACTACAGTAATACACAAGCCTTCGATATCATAATGTATATTGTATTCTTCAACCTATTCATTTGTTCCTGACCATAAGGAGTTTTGGCCAAACCTGAGACTGAAAGAGGCCCATCTAAACATGCTGTTGTGTGTGTATATTGTATTTGTATCTTCATCATCATCACCTCCCAGCTGGTTCTGTATCATATTTAAGGTACCCTTGAAGGATACAAAAAGCGAATAATATGGTGTAAAAGGAAGTAGGTAGAGTTTAGGAGGGAGTGATACAAACAAGAAAAACAAGCATGAATATATAAAAATGGAGTGAGGCTAAAACCAACACAGTTTCCGTCCGTGGACCAAAGTTTGGCTCTGAACTTTCTGGTTAAATGAGGAGGTCTTCGAAATGTGACCCAGAAGGAATTTCTTTTGGGTCCAGGTAATCAGTAGATTGTGATGATCAGAGTACTTTTAACCTATTTAAATCAGATTTATTTTTAAAAGCTGGACAATTATAGTGTTATTAAATGTCCTCTCTGATGTAATCTTCCTCCTAAAAGACTCCAACATCAAACCAATAAACAACATAAGATTTCCCCAAAAGAACCAAGTCTGCCCAAAAGACACAAAAGTATTTCCACCTTCAGAATAAAGTTGGTGAAATACTCTACCCATGAATATTTCTGCAGAGGCAGTTTTCAGTAAAGAAGGAAATGAGAGTGGACGGTGGGTTTTTTGATGGTGCAGTACCCATCTTATCATTGCACCTGAACCAGTTGCTACGAGGTGGGCAAGGGACCCAAGCAGGATGAAGGAACTTCCCTCCCTGGAATTTGAATCACTTTTTGATTTGACCTAGGGACAGAAAATGCTTGGCGTCATTCACTCCAGCGGGGCTGTGCCTGGCGGAGGCTGGAACACAGTCTCCTGGGCACCCCCTGTCCCCTGACCAGACCGGACTGGCTCTGTCCCTTGTGAGCCTTGGACTTCCGCCTTCCTCTCTCCTGTGACACTGCCCTCCCCTCTCTCCCAACCACCCCCATAGCTTTCTAATAAAATCTCCATTCATTTATGATGGTCAGACTCTGTTCCTGTTTCTTGACTCCCAAGTATTCTGACGCTTTCTCAACGTGGCTTCAGTGTCCTCGGTCTGACCAAAAGGTTAGAAAGTTTTTATCCCGGGTTGTTCAAAATTCTGCTTATAAAACATCCCCGGCACGGAACACTTTCCCACAAAGAATCTATCCGTTTTATCTGTATGCTGAATTTCTAAGGTAGCTAATATGCCTTGCGTCTAGATGCCCAGTTATCAGGAAGAAGATGCAGCCTCTGCGCATTCTTTGGTTAATTAGATCTGCTATGAAATCATTCATTTGATGTCCACCTAATGAAGCTAATAAAAGCCTCCTCTGAAGCGGGCTATTCTTCGTACCTCAAGTACTGTATCTCGCGCTCAGCCACGCTGGCAGCCGAGCTAACAGACTCATTATCTTCCAAATTCTGATGTCTATTTTCACGCTCCGTTGATTTCATTAGATACAAAATAAAATCACTACTTATTAAAATTGCATAAAAGTCCTAACTTAAACTGACAAAAGCTTAGAAACTTAGAGGCCAGGCTGTTGTTCAGCCTCCCGTATACGAGAAATTCCTGCATTTTGCAGACTGAGTGGATTGGGCCTGGCCTGTGCTTTAGGGCCTAAACATTCGGTGTTTCCCCAGGCTGGATGGGGAGCCAGCAGAGCGAGCTGCCAATGAAATTACTTGGTTTCTCACCAGTCAGTGATTCAACCATATTTTAATAGGTCAGCAGTTATTTTCTGATTTCCGGAATCAAATGAGGCAAACGTGAGGATGGGAAGAAAGACCATTTTTACATGGCCAACTGCAATGCCTTCAGAAGAGATCACCAGTAGAGATGTTTCCACTGTTGATGCTTTGGAGCTGCTTATGGAGAGGCCAGTAGATTGGTTATACTTCCATATCACATCATCAATGTTACTTCCCCCAGAGAATGTCAAAAACAAAAAATAACCAAAACCAGCCTTGGTTCTTATGGAAAACAGGAACAGAGGGTTAAGCGGCCACGACTTTCCAAAACCAATGTGTAACCTGACTGTATCCGGGGGAGAGAGGCAGAGTGGGCATCTGAGGGACGCTTGGAAGCACGAAGCTGGCGGTTGCACAGGGGAAAAGGCGTTGGCTGAGAAAAGAACTCTGTCCCGGGCGCGGATCGGGGGGAGCTTGTGACCTTCAGCCAGTTATTCTGTGGATTTTAGCGTCCTCATCTGTAAAATGGAGCTGTCGTACCACATTATACTATTACTCTCACCAGACAACTCAGTGTGTGCGTGTGTATGTGTGTGCACGTGTACATGTGTCTTTGTGCATGTGTGTGTGTGTGTGTGTGTGTGTGTAAATTCTAAAAGCTGCCCTCCTCAAAATTGCCCCTCCTCGAATTGAGTACCACTGTTCTAACCCATCCTTCCTGCGGCTGCCAGGGAATGTCTCCTTTGGTCCCCACATGAGGAATTTTGTTCTGATCACCTTGAAGACTGCAGTTCTGACAGCCTCTAAATCAGTGTTTAGGAGGACAGTGGCCAGTCATCACACACATCGGAGAAGGGAAAACTCTGCCTCTTCTCCTCCCCTCTTCCCACACTTCCGCATCCCCTGATTTCCATTTGAACTCTCCCAGTTGATTCCTGAAGTTGGGACCTCAAGGCAAAGATCCAGGAGGTGACAGGACACTGTCCCTGATGCACTCACTGAGATCCTGGCAGGTGCACAGCAGCTCTCTGTGTGCCGTGACATTCTAATGAAAATTGCCATGCAGTTGAAGAATGATACAAAAACGTTAAAGAAAAACTGACAACAAAGCCACTGTTTATTGACAGCTTGTTATGTCTGAGGTGCTGTGATAAAATACTTATATACACTATCTTGACTCTTATGACAACCTCGTAGACATTATTATCCCATATTACAGATGAGAACACTGAGACTCAAAGAAGTTAGGCAATTTTCCCAAGGCCTCAGAGCTCCCTAAGCGGTTGATCCAGAATTGGAGACAAGCAGAGCTCTTTGCCACCTGGCCAAAGAGGAATCATGGAGCAGACTGTTTTTTGGTCTGTGTTACAAACAATTTATGGGTCACGAAAATAATTCAGAGGTTAAGGACAGTATTAAAAAAGTAGAATAGACTAGAAAATATCAGAGGACCTCTCATGTTTCGTGAGTGGCACACATGCACAAGAGTTTGTGTGTGTGTGTGTGTCTGTGTCTGTGTACAGGGTTGTAATGGAAAATCGGTTTCCTACTGTGAGTTGTGATTTTAAAAAATGTTTGTAAAACTCTGGCTTGGAGAAGTTAATGAATGAGATGGAGTGAAAAGGGCTAGGTGTTGGGGAGTCTAGGTTTTTCCATCCAGAAATTGACCATGAATTAGTTTTTTCATTTCAAACGCTCTCATTACATCTCTCTCTTCTTTTATTATCGTTCTTTCTAGCTCTGACATTCTATGATCTTTTGAGAAGCACACACAGTTAATTTGTGTCTTAGCAGTTTAGAGCATGACCAGGTCACTGGACACCGAGGAGCTTTATGCGGGATGTCACCTGAGCAGAGAGGAGGAGGGTGTCTTTCCTGGGCAGGGCGACCCGCCGAGTCAGGGCCTGGAAGTGGGGCTCCGGGAGTACAGGAGTGCAGGGGTAACACAGGAGGGGTGAGAATGCAGCACTGCCCATGCTGGGCTGAGGGGGCTGAGGCAAATCTTGGCAGGGGGGAGCGAATGAAATCTTTGGGTCAGGAGAACGGATTGATAAAAGTGCATTTGATGCTGGGATTGCAAATTTCTCCAAAGCTAGGCAGGTACCATGAACGAATGAAGTGCACCAGGTGTGGGCTCTGGTGAACTGTCCATCACATGGTCCCACTGAGGGGACAGCCACCCCTAAGCTCTGGAAGATTACCTTATGAGAATACAACTCCAGTGTTGCTAGATCTTCTGATTTTTGAACAGAAATCTGAATTTTTATGTGCAATCTCTGGATTGGCAATGTAGACAACTGTATTAGTTATGGTAAAAGGCAATGCTGCTGTAACAAATACACTTCAAAATACAGTGGCTTTAAGAAGACGGACATTTATTTCTCTGAAGTTGTGGCCCAGACTGGTGGGTTGGGAGGTTGGGGGCCAGCTGAGCTCCACATGGTCATTCAGGGACCATGGTCCCTCCATCTTGCTCTGCCATCCCTTAGGGGACCGTCCTTAACTGCACGATCAAAGCTGGGTCACCAGCCTGTCTGTGGTCCAGCATCTCTGCAGCTGCCGTCTTTCTGCCTTTGATGGCTCTCATTTCTCCCTCTCTCACTCCTTCTTTCCTTCTCTTCCCCTCCATCCCCCTCTCCTTTCTTTCCTTCCTTTTCTTGCTTTATCTTCTTCTCATTTTACTCCCTCTTATAAAATATACCACACATAAGAAAAGTACATAAAATATACATTATAACAAACACCCTCTACGTTAAGGAATGTAATATCGTGAGCTCCGTGAAAGCACCCCAACATGCCTTCTCAATCATCATTTGCTTTCTCCTCCACAGAGGTAACCACTACTGACTTTAGTGGAAAGTATTTTCTTGATTTAAAAAATATATAATTAAAAAATATGTAAAGAACATAGTGTAATTTCTCCTGTTCTTGAACTTCATAGGAATGAGACAATACTGTATGTCTTGCTTCATTTTTACTCAACAGTGTCGTAAGATTCATGTTTTTGTTTATACTCTAGTTCATTTCTTTTCATGTCATATTCCATTGTCTGACCATACAATTTATTGATCTGTTTTGATGTTTTGGATTTTATAAACACTTCTGGTCTGTCTCCTGGTGCCCATGTCCACAGATGCTCTAGCAAATATGCCGTATGAGTAGAACTGCTGGGTCAGAGCAATGAACTTTTTCAAGTTTATTAGATAATGTCAAAACTTTTTTCCAAAGTAGCAATAGTTTATGATTCCCACCAGCAGCGAATGAGAGTTCCCTTCCTCACCAACAGTTGGCACTGCCAGATTTTTTATGTTTTTAGCACTTTTGTGGTGTGTAGTAATATTGCTTTCTGGTCTTTAATTGCATCTCCTTGATTACGAATAAGATTGAGCATCTTTTCCTGTATATTGGCAATTTCAGTTTATTCCTTTGTGAAGAGCCAATTCAAATCTTTTGCAGTTTTTTCTATTAGGCCACCTGCCTTTTTCTTACTGAGCTGTGAGAATTCTTTGTGTAAAGTGGATTGAAGTCCTTTGAGACTTACATGTGTTGCAATATCTTCTCTCATTCCACGGTTTGTATTTCCATTTCCTTTATGCTATTTTTCTGCTGAACAGAAGCTCTTATTTTTAATGTAGTTAAATACATATATATATTTTTTTCTTCATGGTTAGTGCTTTTTTATGTTTACAATTTTTTTTCCTCTATTGAGATCATTAAGCTATTCTTCTATGTTATCTCCTAAGAGCATTAGTGTTTTACCTTTCACATTCAGGTTTGTAATTTAGCTGGGCTTGAATTTTATGTATTGTATGAGACAGGTGTTCAATGTCATCTTTTTCCATATGGACATTCAATTGTCCTAGCATCATTTATTGAGAGACTGTCTCTGTCCTACCCCTTTGCAGTGGCAACTACATCACAGCTCAGGTCCATATATGCATGAGTCTGTGAAGGAGCTACCTGGTCTATTCCAGTCCATGCTCGATTTTTCTGTTCCTGCACCAATATCACACTGTCTTAATAACGAGAGCTTTATACCAAGTCTTGATATCTGCAACAGCAAGTCTTCCTACTTGTTCTTCTTTGAGGTTTGCTTGGCTTTGCTTGGTCCTCTACACTGTATATCCACTGTGAATGAAAAATGGTGCTTGCCTTCTCAGTAAATAAAGGATGCTGTAGCCATCAAGTCACTACAGCCGCCCGTGAAGGTGAGCCTTGAGGGAACTCAGGATGGAGACAAACAGGCTGCCCATGAAGTCACCCCCTATGGTGCACCCTGAGGGGACTCGGGCTGGGAAAGCACAGGATAGTGACCTTACCTAGCTAGCTGAGATACATATCAAAGGAATGATTTCAATGAGCCCAGACTCTTGCATCTTCCCATACATTAGGAAAGTGCTAATTTCATTAACTTGAGGTGGCTGGTTTTCTTTAATTAGCAGTAATCTTTTGATGTTCCAACTACCTGGTGTTTTGTTGCAAAAGCCCCTATGTATCCTGGGTCCTTCCTTCCTTCCTTCCTTTATTTATTTATTTTATTTGGTTGTGCCGGGTCTTAGTTGCGGCAGGCGGACTCCTTAGTTGCAGCATGCCTGTGGGATCTCATTGCCTGACCAGGGATCTAACCCAGGCTGCCTGCATTGGGAGTGCAGAGCCTTAGCCACTGGGCTACCGGGGAAGTTCCCTCCCTTTCTTCCTCCAGTCCGTCCCTCAGAGCTATCTATTGGCTGCATCCCAGGGTTAACTCCTCAGTTTTTTCTGCCAAATAAAACATAATTCTCAACTTTTAGGCTGTGCATTTTTTTTTTCAGTTGACACCACGAACTTTCAGTAAGTGGGTATGTTAATCCGAATAACCAAGTTTGTCACTAATGAAAGCAGTACCTTCTGAGTAGAACATTTATAAGGATTTACATATGTTACCCCCAAATGGCACTCTAGAAAACACGATACAAATGTGCACCCCCAAAGCAGGTCAGAACAAGATTTAGCATGGAGAAGGACCATTTATATGTTTTGTGATTTAATTTAGGTGGTGGTATAATGTTGACCTCATGCCTCTAGTAGCTGTTCAAAAAGTATGTGCTGAATATAAGAATCTTTTGTATGAATAGAAATACCGAGTGTAATGGCAAACAGAATGTGTTTTCCTTTCTCATTGTAACTGTATGTGTGTGGTACTCATGTGGTTTTGATGTTTGAAAATAATTGATTATATACTATTCTGAAAAGAAGAACGAGATACACTTAAAAGCAAATTGAGTGTTTTAAAAAGGTCTTTCTTAACTCCAAACCTTAACAACAAAAGCCAGTTGTATGTATGTATACAGTTCACAGAAGCGTTTCAATGGAATTATCAGATTTGGGGTGCATGGAGTTTGCCAGCATCTTTTGCAACGCTCATGAGCCTGGAATGGAAATGTTTACTGTTAAGTTAAGAAGGAAATAGCATGAAGTTGTTCAGTGAGCTGGAGCCAGGGCTGCAGGTTGAGCATAACTGCTTTGGGTTGCACAGGCGTAAACACAAGCCCTCAGCAACGGAGAAGCTAGAAACTGGAGGATTAATATTAGACATACAATCCTAAACGAAAACCGGAACATAGAAACCAATCAGTGGCTCCAATAAACCGTGTGGTTCATGACCTAACATAAGTGAATGGGGTGATCTGGGATGCCAGATGCAAAGTGTAATAAACAAACAAAAAACCCCACTTCAGTCTCTGTTAATGAGCATTCTGACCCTAATCTAATCACATGCAAATCAGGAACTCACCACGCAGGGGAAGGAATTCATGGGGTAGAATCTGCATTGTACCAGGAAGACCCTGAACTGGACCCCTAAATGTTAATGGAGTAATTAAATGGAGGAAAGTTGTAAAATCAAATTTTACAGTCAAGATGTTTGTACATTCCCTCATTCATTCACTCAACAAATATTCAATCTTTGTTCAGTGCCTCCATAAGCAAGGCACGTGTGCTGAGTCCTAAAGCAGTTTTAAAGATGTACATGATGGATTATAAAACATTCAGACAGATTTCTTCAGTGGCAATCTACTTTTAAATTGTTACATTTCCCATAAAATACAGTCCTTGTCTTTGAGAAACTTCAATTTCTGACACGGTGTTTCTTAAATACGAGGAACCCTACCACTCATGGTATGTCAGATTGTTTTCAGGAAAATGAGGAATAATTTTCAATCTTTGTCTGGGGCTGGTCTGTCTTTAATACTTACTAATTTCC
Organism: Stenella coeruleoalba; assembly: GCF_951394435.1. Lineage (NCBI taxonomy): Eukaryota > Metazoa > Chordata > Mammalia > Artiodactyla > Delphinidae > Stenella > Stenella coeruleoalba. Next base: position 24,472,514 of record NC_137150.1, on the reverse strand, counting down.
CCCTCCTTTTAAAAACAAAACAAAAAAGCAAAAACAAAACGAAACAGGACAACAAAAACAATAAAAACACAAAAAAACAAAACAAAAAAGAAACCAAAAACAAAGAAAGGCTATAATCTAATTGAATTTAATAACTTTCTTTTGTTTTTTGTCACATTTATATTTGGTTACTTTTCATTTGTAAAAATTGATAATGGTTTTCCATCTATAGTGGTGATATACAATTTCTCTCTAAAATAAATATAGGTTAGCTCTTGAACAGTGAATCAGATAAAATAAAATATTAAACAATAAAACAGGTGGTATCTGGCCATGACAAGGAGTGAAAGTGGAAGAGGAATGAATGAGGTTTGGTAAACTGCCAGAGGAGAAGTAAGACACGCACATACATATCTGCTCAGCTAACTCAGTGCTTCAGACATGAGCTACAGACAGAAAGAGCTCTGGGCATTGGCTGCTTTTCTTCCTGTAGTAATCATGGAAGGCTCCTTGGAGGAGGCTTTTCAGCCTATCTATGGATGGGGCCTAGCACTGGAGCCAAGGGCCTTGCAAAACGGGGGAAATGACTGAAAGCCTGAGGGTCAAGGCGTGTGCTGCAGTTGACAGTGGTCCCCCCATTTAAGTGCATCAGAATCAGCTGGAGAGCTTTTCCAGGACCCTGCCCTTGGAGATAATGATGCTGTGGGTCGGAGGAGGGGAGTGTTTAAACCTCACTTTGAGCAGGTCCTTGGACCACAATTTGAGAGGGCCTGTGAATCTAGAGACTAAACACAGACCTGGAGGTCAGAGCCCATTGAGCACTGAGTCAGCATCCCTCTTGTGGTCATAAACTTGCAACATGGCTGGGCTGCTTCCACTTTCCTGTGTCTTCACTGCAATCCCGGCTAACATCAGTTTCAGCACTCTCACGTGGCCCATGAGGCTTATACACATATTTGCTACCGGTTTGGTGGTGTTTTTGTGGGCGAGATTGGGAGGCGAATGCTTGGATGTGGGAAGATGGAGAGAGAAGATCTGCTATGAGTTCTCTGTTCATGCTTTCTATATAAGTCTCGTGCAGGGCTAGGCATCCAGTACTGGGTCCCTGGAGGACAGGATGAAATAAGGATGCTAAAATTCTGCTGGACCTAGCTATTCATGGGTAAAATTAGTGCCTCATTTCCAGTCTTCGTGAAATTTCTATCCTTCTCTGGTGGGAGGTTATAAGGACAAGCTTCTGTAAAGTGCTTTGAAAGTGAACCATGATTATGCAAACAGATGACATTATCTACCTTCTACTGACAGCAAGAATTGGTGATGTGGGGAGTCTTGCAGGTAAATAAAGACTTTTCGAATCGGGAGGAACCATGGGATTAGACTAAATGTAAGCCCCCAAAGCACACAGTGCGTATTCAGCACTTTGACTTGAACTACCAGATGGATAGTAATCTGTTAGGCAATATTCTGAGTGGGTTATTTAAAAGGATGTAAAAGATTGCTGACCCAGGCTGGGACTGTGGGAAAGCTGTGGGCCCATCTGCAGCTATTGAGTACATATTTCTAAGGGTTTCCCGCAGAACATAAGCAAACAATTGCCTGCCTGAGTGATATGGGAGTTTCATAATAACCATAAATCCTTAAGGTGATGGCCAATGTGGTTGGACATATGCAGCTGTGTGCAGAAACAATGTCGTCCAGCCAAAACATACCAAATGGCACCATCTCTCTTGGGTTCTTCTCCAACACAGCACACCAGGCAGAAGGGCAAAACTTGAGCCATGGATACCCAAGTGCTCTGATGTGGTGACACCGGCAAAAATGCTGCAAATAGGGGAAGATGTTGTGGCGTTCACGTCATTATGGACAGAGTTCAACAGGCCAGGGATCCAAAAGCTTGCAGAGCAGAGCCATGCATATTAATTGAGAAGGATTAATTTTCACCAGAAGGAGAGGGCTTTCTTCTGTCATTAGTGACCATTATTCCCACTTTGTTGGTACTGCCATTCTGTCCACCTCATCATCATATGCTATGATGCTGTCCATCATATCTTCATTCTCTGTGTACAGAGTCCAGGCAGTGGCAACGGCTGAACGTTGCGTCTCTATAATGAGTATAAAGCCATGACCACTATGGTCTGGGCAGAGGAGATCTGAGGGAAAAAGAAACAAAACATCCATCATTAAAACGATAATGGAAAAATAAATCTGGATGAACCCAGATGTTTGTCATAAAAGTCAAAACAGTTTAGTATAATAAATTCCTAATTTCTTATTTTGTACTGAAATTTCATCGAGTCAATTAGATCCTGAAATAAATGAGAAGTGGGGCATTGGCTGGAGATGAAGAGAATGATGTATTTTTGTACGAAGGCTAGGAGTTTAGACATTTATTGGATTGGAATTTGACCTGTGGCATTAAAATGTAGATTGTCTCCCAAAACTGTAAGTGGGGCACGGATTTGCAGGAGAAACTTTTCTGCATAAAAAGTTGTGTCCTAACAATGAAATCTTGCATAAAAATAGACAGCTAACAAGGCGAAGGAAAAGAAACACTCAACAGATCAACAGAACATTTTGTGCTCTCAAAATGGAAGTGGCAGAAACCATGCTTAAGCCAAAAGGTTGCTCCTTTGAAGGAAGTAAAGCCACTCGTGACTGAGAAAAGAGAAATCTGTCGAAAGACAAGGATATATCATCTGAAAACTAATGAGACGTTACATTCTGAGCCAAAATTGCATCCCACTTTTCAGCGTGTAACTGGGCAAGATCTGAGCCAAAGTATAAAGAGTTGACCTAAAACTTTGGGAATTCAGAACTCAGAAGCTGCCATAGAAGATAAAAGCGGGGCGTGGGGCAGGGAGGGGGGAAGACCAACTATAGACGGAGGAGATGCAGAATGAAACTATCTAGGTTAAGACCTACTTTCTTTCTCCGATATTTTCCCCGGTTGGATTTTCTATCTTGTGACTGCCGAAACAATGTATGCATGAAATTCTACATTCCCCTGCATTCAGCGACACACCATAGAAATTACTCACATAAGCATGGAGGTGACCCATGGAAAATCACTGGCTCTCTGCATCATAGTTTGTCTATAAGTTACAAGGACGGCGATAACTTGGCCTGGAATAGAATTTGCTTTTGTGCATGGCGCTGAGTACCCTGAGACTCACAACATGCCCAAAGCACTCATCTTTCTTCAGAAAAAACTGATGTCACTATGGGTTGCTACCGTCATCAAGTGCGGGCATAGTTTCTTTTTTTTGTTTCTGTTTAATGTCAGCAAAGCAGCTATTTCTATGGCTTTAGGTAAATACAGAAGTTGAGAGTGAAGGACTAGTTCTGGAAATTTGTATTATTTTTACTTATTTTTGTGCCAAGAACGTTCTCTCGTGTGGTTGTGCAGGTTGTATTCTGCACAGTTTCCAGCATCTGCTCCGCTGGCTGCGCACCCTGGCCTGGGGCTGTACCTGGGGTGGGGACGGTGGGGAGGAAGCATTTCTTATTAATATGTGTGCTAGCAAGTGCTCCAGAAGGAGCCTGTACTAGCCACCTGATAATCCTGCGCGACAGAAAAGGGAGTGAAACACCAGTCACCCACCTGCCTGACCTTAAGTATTTATTTAGGTGTTCATTCATTAACACCAGAATGGTTGCTACCGGACTTCCCAAACTCTAATGTGCAGACCAGTCACTCAGCGATCTTGTTAAAATGCAGATTCTGATGGAAGCCGTTGGGAGGCCTGAGATTTTGCATTTCTAACAAGCTCTCAGGTGACCTTGATTCAGCCAATCCACTGACCATATTTTGAGTAGCAAGGCCCAGGGGACGTCAAGGAGAAGATGCCCTTCACCTGGGGTGGGGGGCAGGGACTGTTATTTACTAACAGCTCGGAGCCACGCTGTGTGTCTTCCTCCTGCACTTGCCCTGGCTTTTACTAGCCATTCGAGGAGACGGCTATTATTATCCCATTAAAACAGATGGAAAACAGAGGCCCAAGGAGATGACATACTTTTTCTGGGAACATAGAACCAGTAAGTAAACTTGCAGGGAATTGAATCCAGGGCTGATTTCAAATTCTGTACATGAACCACTATATCTTTTTTTTTTTTCATTTATTTTTTTATTTTATAAATTTATTTATTTATTTTATTTTTGGCTGCGTTGGGTCTTCGTTGCTGTGCGCAGGCTTTCTCTAGTTGCAGCGAGCGGGGGCTACTCTTTGTTGTGATGCGCGGGCTTCTCATTGTGGTGGCTTCTCTTGTGGAGCACGGGCTCTAGGCACGTGGGCTTCAATGGTTGTGGCTCGCGGGCTCTAGAGCGCAGGCTCAGTAGCTGTGGCACACGGGCTTAGCTGCTCCGCAGCCTGTGGGATCTTCCTGGACCAGGGCTCGAACCCCTGACCCCTGCATTGGCAGGCGGATTCTTAACCGCTGCGCCACCAGGGAAGCCCCATGAGCCACTATATCTTGTTTCTCCATCTCAAGGAACTTAATTTCTTCTGTCAATAAAGAGAAGGTTTTCCAATTGACGGCCTTTTATCAGAGACTGTGTTACCTGTGGTAGAAGTCACATGGAAGGCATGGGGGTATTACACTAGACAGCTCTTTATTTGTTTTAAGCAGAATTCTATTACTGCACAGACATGTGGATGTCCCACGGAGTTTCTACCAGTGTGACATTATCTCTGCTTCCTCATGACAGTTGATTTTGGTGACTGGTTGATTATTTTTGAAGTACTTCCGATCATGGACTAGAACCCCAGTGGCAAAGCTTCTCCGGTTTTTCAAATGTTGTGTTTCAAAAATACAGTGAAAGTCATTGCTCCTGACCGACTGGGGCCAGGTGAGTGATGTGTCCAGAAGGTCCATGGTGAGGCAGTTGGCCATCTCTCAGGGCCTATAGGGAGGTCCAACTTCCAGGCATCCAACTGTTGGGGGACAGGTTCTCCATGGAGAGAACAGATTTGCTCCAAGGAGCAATTCCTGCAAACTGGAGCTCCAGCCTGGGGATGAGGGTGGTGGCTGCAGCAAGGCACGCTGTCCACTCCCAGTTCAACTCCATTTAGTGTGTTCATAGCTCACAAGTCCTGGGCAACTGAGGGGGAGAGCGGGGGTGGGGAGGGGGAAATGAAATGATTTTCCAAATGCTTCAAGACCACTTTCTAGCTGAGGATAGCACAAGACACAGCTCTTACTGCTGTTGGGAGGTGTTTGGCATGGAGATGTGAAAAGAGTTGACAGAAGCTGAGTCTCTTGTTTCCAGGCAGTCATTTCTCCAAGAAGCCTCTTCCTAGAAGGGATTCATCCCTACACACTTGGGCATGAGAAATAGCTTAATGCAGCGTGCTGAGATGAGCCATCAGGCCAGACCATCAGAGTGGTAGGTGTAGCCCACACTAGTCTACCTTTCCTGAACTGAGCATTGATATTATGACATTAGATTGCATTGACTGGGCTTATAAGAAACAGCACCTACTGCCCCAACTCTATAGTTTTTTAAATTGTAGAGCATGGAGACATATTTAAGGACATAGTACACTTTCCATGCTGCGTAATTCCTTTTTAAGGACCCACAGTAATTAGCCAACAAATATTTATTGAACGCTTATATGCCAGATAGGGTGCTAGTATTAGGAAGAAAGCAGTGAACAAAGAAATCACATGAATGAGTCTTACAATACAAAGAAGAGAAATTATTTTCTTAGTTCTCTATGTCAGGCAAAGCTGTCAATCTCCTGAGCAACTTTCCTTCTTTACAATGCCTACTAGGAAGCTCAGAGCCAATTTTTGGACTCACCTCTCGCAATTGCACAGGACCTCATGAAATGAATTGTTGTACAGACCATACCCCTGGCTTCATGTTATTTTCCCCTTTGATCATTTTTCTTGTGTTTATCTCTGTGGGCTACCTCACATTCCTGTTATTTTTTTTTTTTTTGAATGGGAGGTTATAATTAAATAATAATAAAAGAGCCCAGCAGATCAGGGGTTATGAGTGAGCAGCCCAATCAGTGTTAGTGTGAGATAATGAGAAATATACATATATTGGTCTCTGTCCTTGGTTCCCGGCACAGGACTCCTAAAACCCTTGCAGTTTCCTAAGTGATAAGAGTACTAGGAGCATCTTTTGTTCTAATGAGTGACTCTGGGTGGGCTTCTGAGTGGCTCCTGGATAAGGGCTGGTCACCAGAAGGACAAGCCGTATTAGAAACTTAGAATTCTCAGCCCCAGCCCCCATCTTCCAGCGAGGGAAATGGAGTTAATCATTGGGTCATGACAACATGAGAAGCCTCCATACATTCCAACAGGAGGGGGTTCAAAGAACTCCTCGCCGGTGAACATGTGTTGGTGCCGGGAGAGTGGTGAGCCCACAGAGGGTGTGCGAACTCCGTGCCCCTTCCCACATACCTTGCCCTGTGCATCTCTTCCATCGGGCTGTTCACCCATATACTTTATCGTATCCTTTTACGATAAACCGATAAACGTAAGTAAACTTCTCCTGAGTTCTGTGATCCGTTCTAGCAAATTAAGTGAACCCGAGGAGGGGGTTGTGGGAAACCTCTCACTTAGGACCGATTGGTCGGAATCCCAGGTGGCAATCTGGATTTGCGATTGGCATCAGAAGTGGGGGGCAGTCTAGTGGGACTGAGCCCTTAACCTCTGGGATCTGACACTATCTCCAGGCAAAGAGTGTCAGAATTGAGTAAAGTTGCTGGACACCCAGCGGGTGCCACAGAATTGCTTGGTGTTGGGGAAAGAATCCACACTTTTGGTGACCTGGAGTGTCAGAAGTGAAGTGAGCAGCAGAGTGTTCTGTGGAGGAGAAAGACACAGGTGGCAACCTGTGGGTTCTTCTCATCCAGCTGGTGATAAATAAGGCCAGGGAGAGGTGTGAGCGGTGAGGTCACCGGTGCTGTTTTAGAGGCTGGGCTGGAGTTCCTCAGGATGACTGGTGGCTACGTACTAGAATTTGAAGGTGGGAACTCAAAAGAGTTCCTTCACAGCCGTCAGACGATTCAGGTTATTTTCTTTTTTGACAGTTAAGGCAAGCATCTCTCCCCGCCACCCCAAACTTGACCATTTCATTTCAGCTTTTAAACTCAATTAAGCAGAGCGGTTACCTCTGGAGGTTCATGGGCTCTGCAGTGGGTTCATGAGTATTCATTATATTATTTAAAATCATATAAAAAAGAAAAGAGCCACCCTTGGACTAATGACAACAGTGTGTTTTAAATCAAGGATTATGATTAATCCAATTCTGTGTACTCAAGTTCCCCTGACAATGCATATTCGCTGAAACGATGACTGACTGAATCTATCTTGGTGCCCGGCAGGGCGGGGTGGGGGTGGCAGGCATTCCCCAGAGGGGAATCTTGTGGGTCCACAGTGACACAGACAGGCCTGGATGGAAACTGGCCGGGTAACCCAGCCTTACATCTTTTCTCGACAGACTATGGAGGAAGGTCTGGGAAGATCTCTCTGCCACATCCCACAGGCTGGGCCCTGGGCCTACAGCACCTCAGAACGTTTGGCCTCCTATCTGTCCAGGATTAGGTAAATGCCACAGCAAGTTTCCAACAGCAGTTTCCTTTCCACAGTCCAGACCGCAGAGGATGGACTGAGGAGCCTCGTGGAAAAGACTCTGAATTGCAATAAACTCAACAGTGAGCTGAAATTAAGGACAGCCCTGTGGCCTGACTCCTCTGACAACAAAATTATGTGACTTCTTATAGGTCTGGGTCATTGCTATGCTAACGGGATAAGTGGCTTAAAATGAAAGGACATCCTGAACCCACGTGGGAAGACAGGCATTATCAAGTCTTTGGGTGACATTAGTTGTGACGAAGGCTGGAATTAATCATGACACTGTGCAAAACGGTTTAAACATTTGCAAGCAAGGAGAGGGTGGAGATGCTGGAACCTGTAAATTGATGCTAGCTGAGCACTCACTGGGGGGGGGAGGTGTGTGTCCAGCAAATGGATTTACTATTTTGCCAACTTCAGGAAAGTGTTACAGAATGGCAGACAAAACTGTTTCTATGCAAACAATTGTTTAGAAAAGGGTCCTTACAGCAAATAACTGCAATTCAGGGGCTTTCTGAGTAACCACAAAGCCAGGGACTAAATTTTAAATATTCGACATTATTTTTCTTGGAACCAGGCTGAATACTGACGTCGAGGTTTTCTTGCCTCCCTAACTCCGTCTCTTCCACCAGTCTTTTAATGTGTCAATATCACTTCAGTTTCGTGGGGAAAGGGTAGAGGGAAAAAGGGAGAGGGGTAGAGACAGTAGGGGGAAGGGCAGTGGGTGGGCCCAGAAATGGAGAGATGGGAAGTCACTCCATTAAACTATCATCTTCATCTGTAAACAGGGATTAAAAACGTCTGTCTGTCCTGACACGCTCCCAGGGGAAATGCCATGCTGCTTGAGAAAGCTGTGAATAAAATTCGATCTCTACTCTCCCTCCCTCTATTTGCACAAAATCTGTCCCAGAAACGTCTCACCCTTACATTTTATCAGAACCACGGGAGGGGGGGAAAATATTACCTGAACTCTACCCGTGGCATTATGGATTTTTCTGGAAAACGAGGCTAGGTCAAGTTCTTGGAACATATTTCTACCCTGAAAACTCATATGAATTAAGTCACTTTCGGAATTAAGAATGGAATTAAGAATGGAATTAAGTGCACTCCTTGCACTCCGAAGATTCGTACTTCAGTAAGACTCACTGAAGAATAATGGCGCAAACAACATTTTTTAATTTAGAAGAATCTTGCTGAGAAAGGCTGCCCCAAATAGTACAAACATAAATTCGCAGTAACTTTGTCAAATTTCTAAAAACTCCATCAGGACAGGAGGCTGCAAAACGTCTCCAGGAGATCAGTCTGTTACCAGCGGCCCGTGAGCTTCAAGACCGGTCGCAGTTCGTAGCGATTCAGCCCAGGACTCGAGTGGGGTTTAATCATCTGGGCGTCTAGCTCCCCATCACCGTTCAATTACTGGAGGCTATTATAATTGTCCCCATTTTGCGGATAAAATTGAGCTACGGCTTAGTCTCTTTTGGTGAGAGATTGAGAGAGAAAGAGAGAGGAGGAGGGGAGGGAGGGCTGTTCCTCATTATCCTAAAAAAAAAAAGTACTTAAACCTTAATATAAAAAATGATCTACTTCCAAAAACTGCGTTTCCTTTAGGGTGAAATCGTTTGATCTCATCTCTAACACCAAGGAGCAAAACAAGTATTTTACTGTAAATTGGAACAAAGAGTTACCCCCGACCCCCCATCACCCCAATTCCTGAGGACGTCAGTCACAGCGGACGCGTCATTACGATCGGAGGTGGGGAGAGCGTCTGCTGGGGGCTAATAAAACCGAAGAGGCCCTCTCCATGGGTGGAGTAGAGCGGGGAGAAGACGCCCCGCTGGCACACACCTCCGGAAAACTGAAGCTTCTTCTTTGACCCAGGGGTCAGAAAGATTTATTACTTCCTCGGTGAGGGAGAAGCCTCAGGCCAGCTGGAAGGGACGAGCCGGGAGTGGGGAGCCTGAGAGCCGCGCTCGGCCTCCTCGGAGCGCTCCGGGGCGCGGGTGCGTCCTCGGTCCCCGAGAGGCCCGGCGGTGCCGACCCCGGGGGCAGAGCGGAGTGGGAGGCCGCTGGGGGATTTCTGCCCAAACTTTATCACCAACTCTTTTCCGAGAGCAAAACTGTGCGGTTGAGCCCGGTAGCGGCACGGAGAATCCAAGTTTCCCAGAGGTCGGGACGCCCGAGCGCTCCGAACCCCGCGCCCGTACCCTGGCGCTTGGCGCACGGATTGCTACGGCCTACGCCGCGCGGACGGCGGCCCAAGCGGCGCCGCTGTAAATCGGAACCCGCATCTCCAACCCCCAAGGTGGCGGCGGCGGGAGCTGGGCGCTGCAAGGGGGGGCGGGCGCGGGACGCGCGGAGGAGGAGGGCAGCGCGCCGAAGGGGAGGAGCCGCAGCGACAGACGGCGGCGCGCACCAACCCGGCGCCGGCTGGCAGGAGCCGCGCAGAGGCTGGACGGAGCGCGTTGCAGCCGCTCCGCGTAGGGAGAGTCGGGTAGCAGCATCCTCCCCGGCGCCGGCTTTCGCGCGGCGGCTGCGGCGGCGGCGGCGGGGTTTTCTCTGCCCCGGTGCCTCGTTGACCTGAAGAGGCTGGTGCTGCGGGGGAGGCGGGCAAGGGAGCGCTGCGGACCCCGGCTCCTTTGCCTAGAGCTGTGTGTGTGAGTGTAGGGGTTTCCGGGCCAGTCGGAGGCTGAGGAGCGGCGGGGGCTGCCGGCAATGCCCGCCCGGGCATCCTTCGGGTGATGGAAGAAGCAGCTGCTGCCGCCGCCGCTGCAGAGTCGCGCTGCGCCCCATCTACCACCACCAGAGAGATGGGAAGATTCGGGGAGCGGAGGCCAAGAGCAAGAGAGGCGGAGCCGCTTTGCCGGGAGCTGGGTCCCGTATAAGCCCCCTCCCCCTCCCCTCCCTCGGCCAGCTTCACCCCGCCAGAGCGAGGAAGGAAGCTACAGTCCCGAGAGGGCGGCGGAGACGCCGATGGAGCCGGGCGCACTGGACTCAGCGGAGCGCAGAGCAGGGCTTCGGGCCCGGTGAAAGTTTCCCTTCCCCAGCCGCAGGGCGCCCGCTGCCCGCAAACTCTGCCCAGGGCTTGGGCTGCCAAGTCCCTCGGCCCCCTCGGAGGCGCGCGGACCCCGGGCGGAAAACAGCGCTCGAGAAGGCGGGGAACGAGTGACAGCAGGACTGACCGCCGGGCCGTGCTCCCGGGCCGCTCCGGGGAGCGCCCGTGGCTCCAGGTTAGCGGGGTAGCCAGGCAGACCCGAGGGTGGGCGTTAATTAGGGGGAGGAGGATTGGGGCGCACGAGCTTACTCCGCTTCCCCTCTCAGGTCCTTCTCAGAGCCGCTGCCATGGGAGAGCCAACCCTGGGCGCCGGGGACCAGCCGCCGCTGCTGCCGCGCCCGCCTCGGAGTCGCGGCCCAAGTCCCAGCGCCCGAATCCGGGCCGCTGCGTCCTCCTCCCGGGTTGCAGGGCCGCCTCCGCCGCGCTGCCGGCCCGGGTTGTGCCTGTGATGAGCCGCAGCCCGCCGCGAGCCCTGCCCGCGGGCGCGCCCCCCCGGTTGCTCGCGGCCGCGCCTGCCGCCGGGCCGCGCGCCTTGCTCCCGCCGTGGCCCCGGCGCCCGGGTCGCCGCTGGCCCCCGTCCCCGCTCGGAATGAAGGTGTTCCGCAGGAAGGCGCTGGTGCTGTGCGCGGGCTACGCGCTGCTGCTGGTGCTCACCATGCTCAACCTCCTGGACTACAAGTGGCACAAGGAGCCGTTGCAGCAGTGCAGCCCCGACGGGCCGCTCGGTGCCGCGGCGGGGGCGGCTGGGGGCGGCTGGGGGCATCCGGGGCCTCCTCCGGCCGTGCAGCCCCGCGCACACACCCGCTTGGACCCCCGTACCCCATACCGCTCTCCCGTCGCCCCCGTCCGGGCGGCTCCGGCAGCTGGGGCGGGGGCGGCGGGGGCCGCAGCCCCTCCGGGTAATGGCACTCGGGGCACCGGGGATGGCGGGGACAAGAGGCAGTTGGTGTACGTGTTCACCACGTGGCGCTCGGGCTCGTCTTTCTTCGGCGAGCTTTTCAACCAGAACCCCGAAGTGTTCTTCCTCTACGAGCCAGTGTGGCACGTGTGGCAAAAACTGTACCCAGGGGACGCCGTTTCCCTGCAAGGGGCGGCACGGGACATGCTGAGCGCTCTCTACCGCTGCGACCTCTCTGTCTTCCAGCTGTACAGTCCCGCTGGCAGCGGGGGGCGCAACCTCACCACGCTGGGCATTTTCGGCGCGGCCACCAACAAGGTGGTGTGCTCGTCGCCACTTTGCCCCGCCTACCGCAAGGAGGTCGTGGGGCTGGTAGACGATCGCGTGTGCAAGAAGTGCCCCCCGCAGCGCCTGGCGCGCTTCGAGGAGGAGTGCCGCAAGTACCGCACTCTGGTCATCAAGGGCGTGCGCGTCTTCGACGTGGCCGTGTTGGCGCCACTTCTGCGCGACCCGGCCCTGGACCTCAAGGTCATTCACCTGGTGCGGGATCCCCGCGCCGTGGCCAGTTCACGCATCCGCTCGCGCCATGGTCTCATCCGCGAAAGCCTGCAGGTGGTGCGCAGCCGGGACCCCCGAGCGCACCGCATGCCCTTCCTGGAGGCCGCTGGCCATAAGCTGGGCGCCAAGAAGGAGAGCATGGGTGGGCCTGCAGACTACCACGCCCTTGGCGCCATGGAGGTCATCTGCCACAGCATGGCCAAGACGCTGCAGACGGCCCTGCAGCCCCCTGACTGGCTGCAAGGCCACTACCTGGTGGTGCGGTACGAGGACCTGGTGGGAGACCCCGTCAAGACCCTACGGAGGGTGTATGACTTTGTGGGGCTATTGGTGAGCCCTGAAATGGAGCAGTTTGCCCTCAACATGACCAGTGGCTCAGGCTCCTCCTCCAAGCCTTTCGTGGTGTCAGCACGCAACGCCACGCAGGCCGCCAATGCCTGGCGGACCGCCCTCACCTTCCAGCAGATCAAACAGGTGGAGGAGTTTTGCTACCAGCCCATGGCCGTGCTGGGCTACGAGCGGGTCAGTAGCCCTGAAGAGGTCAGAGACCTCAGCAAGACCCTGCTCCGGAAACCCCGGCTCTGAGACGGGTTCCCGGGAGACCAGACTCCCTGTGGGGACACCCACAGAAGGATTGTGGTGTGTTTCAACAAAAACAGCCCAGATCCAAACTGAGGAAGCCCACACATTCTGTTATAGATACATAATATAAATAACCACACAGGCACTTACTGTCAGTGTTTTGAGTCATTGAATTTCAAGGAACAGCCACAATACACACACATCTCAGAAAAGGCAAGGCTTGAAAGTGCTGACCCGCCGCCCTTCCTCTTCTCTCCCCTGCCTTTTCTCCCTTTTCCTACCCTCTCCCCTACCTGCCTTCCATTTTGAAGTGGGATGTTGATTAAATCAAGATCCAGTAACCCAAATCTTGTTTCCAAAATTTTCGTGGTATCTGTGAACACGTAGAAGAGTCATTTGGATGTCGGGGGTAGGGTGGGAGGTGTGGGAGGGTGGAGAAAGGGGAAGTGGTCCAGGAGCAAAAGCCCCACTGGGCACGCTAAACCAAGGAGGCATTCTTCTAAGTAGACTTTTGTGTAAAAAGCAAAGGTTATATGTGAGTATTAATAAAGAAAATAATAAATAATATTCTTTTTTATATTTGCCTCCATTACTTGGATTTGCCTGTGTTCGTTGTCCTGTGCAGCTTCAGACAGAATCTGCTTCTCCTCCCCCCACCCCCTTTTCCTGTCTGTTTCCTAGAAAACAGCTAAGATGGGTGGGAGCAGCTTCAGACTCCTTGATAAGAGCCTTGGAGTTGTGTTCTCCCATGTAAATCACAGCCTGTCAGGTGCCCAGGAATGGGGACAAATCTTCAGATTCTAAAGGCAAAAAGCAAGCAGGGCAGTGGAGGAAAAAGCACAGCGCTACTTTCCTGTTCCACTTGGAGCACAGAAAGGAAGAAGCAACCCCTTGAGGATCTGAAGGCATTCGGTTTTGATTACTCTTGAGTTAACACTGGGAAACCTTGAAGCAGAGACCAGTGTTTTGGTCCTGAGGTTAGTTCAGAAAAAGGATTTTTTAAAAAAGAGAAGTATGTAGTTCAAAAAACTTCTGATGATAAGAACACAAACCTCAAAAATTAGTGTGAACATTTTGTTGGCAACGGTAGCAAGTTCTTTGGTTAGAAAAGTGACAGAAGTATTTGAGTTTGGAGCGTTTTTCTGCCTCTGACACAGTCCACGGGGGCGTATGAAAAGGGAAGTTTGATCTGGGAACTGTAAGGGCACCCACAGGTTATCCCCCTTATTCCTGGCTGCCCACCCAAATTAGTGCAAAAGAGAATGTGAATTTATAATGGTTTACTTAGGTTGCTTGTGGGGGTACATTGCTTTTCTTTTTATGTTTTCTGAAAGTAGAAAATTGCAAAAAAGCTACGTGTTGCTGACAGTATAAGTCTTCAACCAAGAGCTTCTTTTAGATATGAAAATAAATTATGGGAAAGAGGAAATGAAAATGAATTATGAGTTTGTATGTTGGATTTTGAGATTTGGTATTTTCCAGGGAAAAAAGCATTGCAATCTTCCTGTAGTGGTAATGGTGTTGCTGCTGTCCTGAGCCCATTTGTACTGAAGCGTTCTGCAGAATGTTGTATTATGATAAGAAGTTATGAAGCTAAATAGGAAAAAGAGTGTAGTTGTATATTACATTAAATACGATACAAATTCAAGTTCATCATAATTTTATTTTACTGTAAGTTATTGTGAGATTTGTGCAAACCAATCTGTATAGGTTAAAATGCTGAGGATTTCATTTTAAGGCAAATATAATGAAAAGGAATATGTACATGGGAAATACTTTAAGTATAATTTTTATTACAATGTGAAATCTAACTACACTGTTAAGAATTCCGAGAGTTTAAAAGCACAGAGGTTAAAAAAAGGGATGTTTTTAGCAGTGGATTTTATAACACATTCTAGAATGGTTATTTCTTAATTTACTAAAATTGTTTATAGTAATTGTGTTTATTGATCCAGATTACAGCTATAACACGTTGATCATGGTTTCTATGATATTTTCATGGTAGCGCCTATGCTGAATTATCTTCAGCAGCAGTAGAATATTTGTAACAACTTTTAATTTAAGAATACTTTCAAAGTAAATGAACAAAATAAATATTAATGTTGGATGACTAGAGATGAAACAGGTTTAGCGGGAAATTAAGGCAGCATCATTAAAAGGCAACCACTCTGAATTAAAGAACCATTTAAAAACAAATTTCATGTGACATTAGAATCAACTCGTTTCACTTAATCACAGTAAAATTCATGCTTAGTGTTTGAGTGAGGGATCTTTAGGCAGTTGAATTCATTCTTCTCTCTGGATAGCTAAGGACTTTGATTGCATTAAAGTGGAATCACGATGTTTTTGGATCTTGTATTTAAAAAATGTGAGACGCCACATAGAGGCTTTGTAGCCTGCAGCACGTTCACGGTCTCTGCTCCAATGAAATTTTAAGCTAAACACCAACAGTTCTCCCCTTGCTGTGTTTGAACGAGGCTTCCGCCCATAATATCCTTGTTTTGTAGCAGCTGCCTTCTCTCCACTCTGCCACTCCTGGGCTCGGGAATTTGACAGGGTGAATTGTTGCTCCTGAAGATGTGTACCTCGCTGCATTCTAGGAAAGCGAGACAGGTGTAGTTGCCACAAACAGCCGAGATCGTCATATCAGTGACATTCTCCTTCTACAAGTCTGAGAAGGAGAGAAGCAATTTTGGGTGTTAATCAGCTTCTGTCAGCCCCTGGAGCAAGCAGACTTGTGCCACAACAATTTGTGACAGAGCCTGTGACCATTTCTGAAGCAGCAAACGTGAAGGAGTTCCTTTCACCGTTCCCAACTTGGCAATATGTCCATCAGCAGGAGGACATATTCTTTAGAGCAGGTTATCAGAGTGATTTTTATTTTCAAATTCTGCTTGACTGATAGCACGCCTGATTTACCCCATTGACTCTGGAATCCCTTTGTTAATTAGAGAGCTCTATTTGTAAAACAAAGTCGACTCAGTGCATTTAGCCAACAAATATGAATTTGGAACAAGGGCAGCAGCTCAGGCTGGGTGCTTGAGTTTCAGGGAGCTCAGGGGCACTCAAAGGCCTCATTCAGACTGACCCGTGGGTACCCTGTGGGCGGGCATGGGGGCAAATCCTGCACCCTTCAGTGTCTACTACACAGTGGGTACTTGATAACTATTTATTAAGTGAGTGAAATATGTAACTATCCAATTTTGAAAGTGCTCAGAAGGGAAAGAGTGGCAAAACGAGTTACCTGTTTGGAGAAAGTGCCAGGCTGTTCTTCAAAGTTTGCTGAAGAGAATGGGCCCTAGGCTCTATTTAGATGTGGGGCATAGGCACTAGGAACACCTTCAAGATTTCCAGGAGGATCTGTGTTTAGTTCAATATTTCCCGCTGATGAATTAGAATTTCTGAACATGGAGAGGTAAAAGTCTCCAAATGAGGAATTCTATTTCTATTATTTGTTTTTCCAACAGCATGAACAAGATAAAAGGCAGGG
This sequence comes from Stenella coeruleoalba, assembly GCF_951394435.1. NCBI lineage: Eukaryota > Metazoa > Chordata > Mammalia > Artiodactyla > Delphinidae > Stenella > Stenella coeruleoalba. Next base: position 24,456,368 of record NC_137150.1, on the reverse strand, counting down.
ATCAGAACATGCCGGCAGAATAAATGCTGCCCTGGTACCTAAGGGATGTTGTTCATGATTGCAGAAGCCTGTGATATTTATTTATGGTTTCGAGTGCTGTGAATTTCACCCAGGCAGAGAATAGTTACTTGCAGGAAGTGAGTCCTGTTGTGGACAGTGGACGAGACAATGGCTGCCTGTCCCCATGCATCCCCTGCCTGGCCGTGGCCAGTTCTGTCCAGGATTGCTGTTGCACGCTGGAGAGCTGTGGCTGAATTACGCTGTCTGTTTGAAATTACTGTGAATCTGAGTGAGGCCGTTAAATGAATATTCCCTCGGTCTGGACAATGAAATAAACATGTTGGAAGCCCAGTCTCTAGAGATGACTTCAGAAAGACTAAGAGGGAAGTAAAAAGGCGTGTCTTATCTGTAGTCGTGAATAAAGATGAGGTGTCACTTTACCACCCTCCCCTGACCTCCTTCCCTTCCCTCTCTACACACAGCACACATGCCCGCCTGCACATACAAGTGTGTTTGTGCACTGTCTTGAGGTCTGGAAGAGAGAATGTTTTTATACCAGCTAATGGGTGTGTGGGGAGGGACACTTTTTGATCGCAGGCCTCTGAGAGCTCGTGGGTGATGATTCTGTCAGAACCAGTGACAGTTCTGTGTCAGGATCCAGTGTGGACAGGTAGAAAATGACCGTTGCAATCTGCAGAACGGCTTGAGGTAGGTGATGGGATGTCCCAAGGTAACTGCACAGCTTATAGACCCCTTTTGTCACTCACCTTGAGAAGGACCCTTTCAAATCCGTCACGGCTAAGAACACAGTTGGTTTCCATACCTTCCCTTCTTTCTGGCAATCCAGCTGCTACTTTTGCAGTTCAAGTACAAGCCACTGAGCTGCTTGGGAATGGGCTCTGGTACAAGTGTTTAATAATTGAAATTACAGGGCTTGACTTTTATTACATCTGATACAATTCTGCACACCCTTCATCAAATTATGCTAAGGAAATGGTTCAATTCTGAATAACACATTAAGTTTGTAGAATGGGAAACTTTATGAACCAGTGTTGGGGGTGGTATTGTTTATAAACCTGAAGGAGCCTTGAAGAAATAGGGCCTGTCTGTATACCTGGCAGGATGAGAGAGGATGGCCAAGGCCGAAGCTTAACTTTTGACCAAGCCAGTTATTTGTAATCAGACATCAAATGTGTTCTGGGGCTGTTTGAACTTTCAGGTTGGTGACAGTCACCCTGCCAAGTAAATGACTGTGAAAATGATCACTGGAACCAAAAGCTATACTCAGAACCATTCAGTAATGGCTCCCATCCTGAGTGTGTAGACAGGGCTTGATAGAAATTCACCTTGAGGCAGTGAATCCTCGAGACAGGACCAGCTACATAATTTGTGGGGCTCCGTGCAAAATGAAAAGGCAGGGCCTCCTGTTAAAAAATTCTTAAGCGTTTCAATTCTGCAGCAGCAGAGGATTAAATCAAGCATGGGCCCTTCTGAGTGTAGGGCCCACAAACTGTACGGGTATTTACCATGAAGCCAGTCCTGCATCCAGATACAGAAACGAAATGCTTAATTATAGGAGAGAATAAATAACAGTGGCCTACAGTTTCTTGGAAAGTGGCTGCAGGGTATCGTGTGTAACTAAATTAAAGCACAGACATCCTAGCGAGACAAGTGCACGCTGCACGATGGAGTTCTAAGGAGGTGAGTGTGCACATGACAAATAATCCTTGATGACTGTAGCAAGTGATGGACAAGAGGCCCTCTGAGTCATCAGTTGGGCTTGAGACAACTTGGGACCAATCCTGTTCAGGGTGGATATTGCTTTGTTAACTTCTGGTCCTGATTTTTCTTCCCTTGTAGCTAACTTGTTTATTCTTTTTGTTTGTTTGATTTTGTTTTCTTCCTGTCTTCCAGAATTCTTTTTATGAAATATTAAAATTTCAAACTACCACAAGAACTAGTCTCTTTATGTTAATTTTGTCTAGTATTCATCAAGCCCATTTGATCTGAGTATTTACTTCTTAAGCTCAAGAAGTTATTTTCTATAACTTTATATAAATATAAATGTATAAATATTTAACTTTATATAAATATAAATGTATAAATATTATTTATATATATAAATATAAATAAATAAATAAATATATATATAGCCTGTGCCGTCAGGGGAATCCTTCGGGCAAGAACACGTCAGATAGTCTTCCATGAGGATGCAGAGCTTACCTCCTTGCTCTCAGCGTGGGGATACTAGCAACTTCTGCTGACAACAATATTTCCTTCCTTCTGAAACGACTGTGGGACTCTCTGCATTTGCTTCGTGTATAATAGAGAGGGAGAGTCTATGCATAGAAAAGCAGCAGGTCAAGTTACAGTGAACGCAAGGAGTAAAGGTGCAGGGTATGCTAAGCCATCAGCTAAGCCTCCTTATTGTGCCCAGTCTGTTTGGCTAAGTTTATTTCATTATAAGTGTGGGATGTCCCGCTCTTCTCTGGGGAAATTTCTCTGCCCTCTCTTACCCTCTCCTGCCTGCCATTTCTTCTCTACTTTGTAAATTCCTACTCATTATCTAAGAGCCTAGATATGTTTGAAGCTTTTATTTATCAGCCCTGCTCCAAGATGCAGACGTGTCTTTCTGTCTCCTATTCCCTCTGACTGCCTCGTGCATAGATCCATCGGTATGTATCCCTGCAGATTGGGATTCTTTGTTTATAATCCACTTCCTCTTCTAGTCATGGTCCTTCGAGTGGAAAGAAACTGGATCCTATCTGTGTGTGTGTCTCCCCAACACTGAAGCAGCATCTTGCTCGTAGGTCTTTAAAAAGTGAGCGCTGGGGACTCCTCTGGTGGCGCAGTGGCTAAGACTCCGATGCTCCCAAAACAGGGGGCCTGGGTTCGATCCTTGGTCAGGGGACTAGATCCCACATGCATGCTGCAACTAAGAGTTTGCATGCCACAACTAAGGAGCCCGCCTGCCGCAACTAAGACCCGGCACAGCCAAAAAAAAAAAAAAAAAAAGTGGAGTGCTAAATAAAAGAGATCACCCAAGAAGCCACCGCAGCAGAAGGGATTGAGGGGAGCAGACACTGTCAGAGGCTTTTGAGTTGGGATGTGACATTCCACCATGGTCTGAGATTCATATGTGTGCCAGACAGAAGGCGGAAAAAGCCAGACAAATCAATACGGACGAAAAGGAATTCCAAAAACTCCTGTGGAAGGCCTCAAACGTGGTCTTTCCATATTAATGTTTGAAACAGAGGAACAATAAATTGGAGCCTCCCAAAGAAAGGTAACAACTGAATTACAGTCAATAGAAATGATACAATTCTTTTGGTCCTACCCATGCACGTAATATATATGTATTCTTTTTACATATTAAAAAATTTTTAATACAATTTTTAAAGGTTACTTTCCATTTACAGTTATTACAGAATACTGGCTCTATTCCCTGTGTTGGACAATACATCCTTGAGCCTACCTTACACCTGATAGTTTGCCCCTCCCCCTCCTCCACCTCTACCTGCCCCTCCCCACTTGCCACTTGCCTTGCCCCACTGGTAACCACTAGTTTGTTCTCTGTATCTGTGAGTCTGCTTCTTTTTTGTTATATTCACTAGTTTGTTGTATTTCTTAGATTCCACATATAAGTGAGCTCATACAGTATTTGTCTTTCTCTGTCTGACTTACTTCACTTAACCTAATGCCCTCCAATGTCCATCCATGTTGCTGCAAATGGCAAAACTGCATTCTTTTTTATGGCTGAGTAGTATTCCATTGTGTCTATCTATAGATATAGATATATATACAATGGAATATATATATACACAATGGAATCTATCTCTAATATAGATAGATATATACACAATGGAATATATATATATATATACCACAGTTTATCCATTCATCTGTTGATTGACACTTAGGTTCCATATCTCAGCTCTTGTAAATAGTGCTGCTATGAACATTGGGGGGTGCCTGTAGAAATGATACAATTTTTAAGGGCCCACTAGGAAAATGTATTGCGGTAATATAGGCTGAGCCTGTGTATTTATTTTGACATGTGGAGCTCATGACTGGTATGATCATCTTTTGACTTTTTCAGGGACTGGAAAGGTTTCAAGGAACAATGTGGAGGTCTGAATATTACATTTCCATTTTCAGATGTCCCAGTTACTCTGGCAAACTCTTATTCTCTCTAGGACTGAACTAGCTCCTGGGAGGAATTAAAATATTTGATGTTCTCATATTCGTGCTCAGCATCTTTAGATAAAGGAGGGTATTATGTTATTTCTTTCTAAAAGAAAAACAGAAATGAAGCACATTTTCTTTCTGAAAGAACGGGCATTCACATTTATAGTTTTGAGCCCTGTTATTTAACCAGCCATACTTGCTGGTGAGACCAGTATCCTTCCAGGCTGTGAGCTCTGAGTGCACTTTTTTAGGTTAAGTCTTCATTTATATTTTTACATTTCCCAAGTGACTTCTCGATGTGTGGTGCTTTTTATAACTTTCTATCGCCATTTTAGTTTCCCTTTCAAATGCCCTAATTGTGATGGTGATAATAATACTAATACCGTCATTTACCCTTTGTAGAGCATTTGTTATGTGCTAGTCACTGTGCAAAGTACTTTATATGTATGATTCTATTTGATTCTCGTAACAATCCTGTGGAATAAGTATTACTGTCTCCATTTTTTCCTTCCAATTTTATTGAGGTGTAATTGACATATAGCACTGTATAAGTTAAATATGTACAGCACAGTGATTTGATTTACATACATGATAGAATAATTACCACAATAAGTTTAGTGAGCGTCCATCATCTCGTATAGACACAAAGAAATAGATTTTTTTTTCATTGTGATGAGTGTCTCCACTTTACAGAAGGGAAATATAGGTTTAGATGCTTAATTTTCCTCAGGTCACGCAGCTATTTAAGTGACAGAGCCTCTTTCTTTTTGCTTGGTACATGAGAGGTCACACTATTTCCATATAAGGGATACGAACAAAATAGCAAAGCTTTTTATTCCAGCCAAATGCTTTCCGAGAAATGCTTCCTAAATGCTGGAGGCATTATGCCTTCAGCCAGGGAACAGGTGTTATCAGTATTGTTAGAGATGCGTTTTTTGCAGCAGAAAGAAAGAAGCAATTGTTGGTCAGAATTCCTCTTGGAATGACCTTTGTTTAGCAAAACATGTAATAGGCCATTTTGGTGGTGGGAAGAAGGCGTGGAAAATCTGAACAGGAAATTTGGGGATTGGGAGAAAGAGTTTGAAAGGAGAGGGGAAGAGGTGGAGGGAGGATACAAGCAACACGATGGGATGCTGGAGCCCAAGGAGGGGACCCTGCAGTGATGTTCCTGGAAGAGAAGGGAATGGCCAGTAACAGGAAGAGCCGTGTTCAGCCTGGAGGTATTTGCTTTCCTCAGATGCAGTGCGTAGTAGCCTCTTACTCCAAGCCTTCAGCGAGGCTGCTACATGCTTTGCCTTGAGTGGGTGGTGCTTTGCAGGCTGAAGGGATCAGAGTGGTGCCACCCAGGATGACATGGGGTGAAAAAACTACAGGAGGTGAAAGGCAGGGAGGCAATTGCAAATTCAGTGGAAGCAGGAACTCAAGCTAGAATTGACCTGTGGGAGTGTGGGCTTACCCTAGGACTCCCTGGAGGCGTTGGGCAGGGAAGGACATTTCTCTCCCACTGTGAGATGGAGCTTCTGGGCAATCTTATTTAAAATTTCAAGGATGAGGGGGTGTGAGCACTGCTCAAGGAGTAGGGATGTCCAGGAGGTGGATGTATGGCTTGTGACTCTAAGGCTTTGCAGGTAGGGACTCAGTGGGCAGGTGGAGACCTAGCGAAGTTAGGAAATACTGGCATGTCGTAAAGGTTGATGTGATAGAGACAGCTCAGTCATCTACAGGTGTGGAAATCGAGGTACAGAGAGGCTGGAAGATGTCCTCTGTGTCTCTAGTCAGAGAAATTGCACAAACTAGAAATCACAGCTCTTGGTTTCCTGACACATCCTTGCCCTAAGACTTATTTCCTTGGCGCCTACCAGTTTTTTGGCCACTCCAGTGTTTCACAGTATCTCTATAGAATGTCTGGGAATCAGAGAAGAAGTGTCCTTTGGGATTCTGGTCAAGTTTTAGTAGGAGATGAGGTTGAATCCAAAGCAGAGAGCTGAGTTTCTGGGTGGTCTGCAAGTGTCATTCTCATAGGCACCAGTCAAGGTTCTTTGGTTGAAAAACAGACTCAATTACAGTAAGCAAAACAGGAAATTAGCTGGAAAATATATTGGGAGGCCACAGAATTGAAGAACAGCTAAAAAGCAAGGCTGGATACACTGGCTTTCTTGTTTCTTTCTTTTTTCCCTCCCTCCCTCCCTTCCTTCCTTCCTTATTTCCTCCCTCTTTCCCTCCCTCCTTCCCTCCCTCCCTCCCCTTATCCCTCCCCCACTCCCCCCCACTCCTTTTTAATCCCTCTCTCCCTCTTCTCATCCTCTCCCTCTCCCTTTCTCTCTCTTTCAGTTGCCTTGCTTCAAACATTCAGAATCCAACGTCTAGGAAGAGAGAGTTGCACTGGCTGAGGTTGGGGCACCTGAGCAGGGCACCTTGACTGACAGTCCCACTGAGGCAGGAGATAGATGGGCCCCAGGCTGAGCAGCTGAAGTCTGTCCCCTGTGGACAGATACTCCAAGATAAAGATAATGGCGGGAGCCAGGAGGAGATGAGTCCTGCCGAGATAGAAGATAAAAGAGACGACATATTTCTCATTCTGGAGGTCAAGGAGACCTCCTGACTACACATGCGCAGAAAGGCTCCTTGGGGGTCAAAAAGGGAGGGGACACCATCCCATAATAAGTGGTGTCAACCTTCCCACAGGCCTCTGTGTTGGAATCCATCTTGGCTAAGAGATGTGTGTGCATGGGGTGGGGGGACCCTGAGATAAACCAAATATGGACTCAGAGCCAGGCAAAGCAAGATGATTGGCCAGGGGAAACCTGGCAGAAATGCCCCATATAAGTGATTCAAACTACCACAAATCGTGACTCTCTCTCTGAGCCCGCCGGTGTGTGCCTATTCACAGGTACTTTTTCCCTCCTAATAAACACTTTACTTGTTTTACTGCTTTCTGTCCCTTTGTTGAAATTCATTTCTCCAAAGCAGACAAGCCAGGGCCTTGTCACTAGCCACTGGCCCTTATGGTCTAGTGGTTAGGATTCAGTGCTGACTCTGCTGTGGCCTGGCTTCAATCTCTGGTCGGGACCACTGCAGGCCGAGGCCACCTGAGTTCACCACCAACCTGCACACAATGTGGGAAAGTAGTTTTCCACAAGAAAATCAGGGTGCAATGATCAAAAGTAGGTGGATAAATTCCAGGTGGCCTTAAACCAAGAAAAGTCTTCTATCTTCATTTACATACTTTCTTATTATCTCCTGTTACCTTGAATAATTGGGACCAATCTTCTTCAGAGCCTACTACACAAAAGGTGGTTCGCTCTGCATTGCTATGTTAAAATGTGGGCAGCGATATACCTTATTAGTGAATTGGGCAGCCATGCTCGTTGGATGTAAATAAGAACATTCACTTATTTAAGTGATGGGGATTAATTCAGGTAATGAAATTCATGTAGACAGTGCATTTTGTGATGTGCTTTCAATTCAGGTTTTAATAATAACGCCACCTTACACTTCTGTAATGCTTTCTAGTTTACTAAGTACGACAGGTATTGCTGGTTTCCTACCCACTATCCATTATCCCCTTCTTTCTTACTCACAGAATCTTAGGAGGCAATATGCTCAGCTAAAAATATTTCCCAGTCTCCCTTGTAGGTAGGAATGATCCTGCGACAGCCAATGAGATGTAAATGGAAATCTGCTGGGGACTTTTAGGTAAGTGTCATGTTTCTGATTGAGACAGAACTTTTTCTTGCCTGTTGTGTCTTCCTACCTGCCTTCTTCCCTTTCTCCCTTCCTGCTCTCCCCCCTCCTTTCTGTCTATCCATCTGTCTGTCTTGAGTCTGGAAGGGGAGACTCTACGCTGTGGCTGAGAGGTGGCCATGAAGGTAAAGGCCACTTGCAGAAAGACAGAAGCCAGGGATGTTGATGAGATCATGAAGTCACCACACCAGTTGTGGACCAACTGTGTTGTAGGAAAAATAAACACCTAATTGTTTAAGCTGCTGCTGTCCAATTTTTTGTTACTCACAGTGAAATACAATCCTAATGAATACACTGAATATTCTCACTAATACTTTATTAGATTATTGGAAACTTGCCACCACCAGGCAGAAGTAGGATTATGACCCATCTTTTATAGGAGGAGGAACTGACTCTCAGAGAGGCTAGTGGCTTGCTCAAGGTCAAAGTACATAGAGTAAATGTCAGTTCTGAGATCCAAATGAGTACTCTTTCCACTCAGCCGCTGGTTCTCACCTGTCCTTTCAATCTACTTGGTGGGGAGGATTGAGGGCCAGCCTTTGGACAACTGTGTGTGTGTGTGTGTGTGTGTGTTTGCCATGACACTGGCATTTAGTGGGCTGGGAGCAGTATTGCTGAATATTCTGTTGTGCACAGGACTGTCCCAGGTAATGAAGCATGGTCCTGCTCCAAATGCCAACAGTGGTTCCTTTGAGAAATACTGAGCTAAAGTAAACCAAAGAGAATTATGTACTTACTGACTCAGAACCAACAGTAAAGCTGCCTGATAATGATACTCCATAAATGTTAGGTGATAAGGATATCACCACCATCGTCAACATCATCATCATCATTGCTCTTGGGGGCATTTAAGGCGGGAATGAATTTAAAGTTTGCATGTTTCTATAGCTACATTCTGCTGCTTTAGGTCAGGTGTAGAAAAGATGGCTGATTGGATGATGGGTAAAGGATAGGGAAACAGTAGCAGTCAGGAATTCTTGAATCCTATATTTCTAAGATGGTGCAGTTGTTCTCAGTCAAGGGCTAAGGTAGTTGTGTGGATTGAAGGTGAACATGTTAAGGCGATGAAAAAGTCTAGGATATCAGATAGGTTCCCAGCGTGGACACTCAAATCATGGATAACGGTGGTCTAGGCCATGGTCGTTGATCTGGGCGCTCAAATCTTGCACTTATCCCTGGTGTTTGAGATTGAAACTGTCCTCTTCTACAACTTGCTTAGTCTCTTCATGTCCCAATGCACAAGTTAGCTCATTACTGCAACTCTATGTTCATGCCTGTGGAAGCTCTGTTCCAGCTTACACCAATGCCTCCTTTCTTTGAGGACAAATAAAACACAGTATTTTGTATTGGCTTTAAAATATTTGATGTGTCATTCTGGTCTATATTCCAATTTAATTCTAATCTCAGAAACAATTAAACCAGACTTTTCACTTCTCATTTCCTGCATGGAAAGTAATGAGTGAAATATTTCTGGAGTGACTGAACTACACCATTGCTGAGGTAGATGTGGAGCAGTGTCATGTTAAAGGCCCCCAAGAAACCAATCAGCAGTCTTTTCCAGATTGGGCACTGTGTGTGCTTTGCCTGTGGCTGGTGACACACACACACACACACACACACACACACACACACACACGTGCGCGTGCGCATGCGTTGTCAACAGTATTTATCAGGTGCCAGCGTTCTTCTCTATGCACATGCTTCTATCACGCCTCTGTTGTGGTGACTGTGGCCTTTTGGCGGCCTGGCATCCAACCGCTGATTTTCTTTTGGGAATCCATGCGTCCTGCTCTTTTGATGCATGTGGTTCTGCTGGGGCTAACTCCACCCGAAACACTAGTGTTTGCCATGGTGGAAGTCTGACTTCCCAGGACACAGTGATCGGTTAAGTGTTGAACATGTGACCCAATTAGAGCCAATGAGATACCTTGAGATTTTTGCTGAGATTTCTGGGATAAGCGGGCACTCTTATTAAGAGGAGAAGAAATATGGACTGGTAACCACATTGCCTCCAAAAGAAAAGAGCCAAACCACAGGAAGCAGAGCGAAAAGACTGAGAGAGAGAAACCAGGTACTGGTGGAGAAAGAGAAACTAGGTATTCGTGATGTCATTTTAGCCCTGCATCAAACCAGATTTGAAGTCACCTCACCCGAGCTTTACAATTCCAGGAGCCAGTTACATTCCCTTTTCACTTGAACCACTTTGGATGGGTGTTTCTTGCTTGCCATGCAAAGAATCCAAACGACAGCTGAATTTTCCCAGAGTGTTTTAAGCTGTCTCTCTTATGACACCAACTTCTCAAAGGAAGGGCCCCTGTCTTATCTTTGTATTTCTAGGAGAAGGCACAGTGCCTGGTGCCTGGAATGCCTCCAAACCATGTTTATTTAATTGTGAAGGGAAGTGGGGTCCTCAGGACAGTTGCATCAGCCACTCTCTATCCTGCCGGATTGGAATCTGCATTTTAATAGGCTCCCTGGTGATCGATGTTCACACTCAAGTTTGTGGCCGACCTATAGGCAATTTCACTTTGCTAACATTCAGCCTGGAGTGGTTCTGTACGAGGAGCACCATCGCAGTTCAGTAATTCTGGCTGCATGCCAGGCATCTTGCTCACGTCCATAAATGTATAGATGAAGATGCTCAGAAAGACAGGAGCAGCATGCGTAGCTGGTCCAGTCCCATGGAGCGAGGGACGTGAAAGGCCCCCATGGCTTCACCAGGGATACCTGGATCCCCCCCTGCACCACATCCTGGCCACCTGTCAAAGGACCAAACATTTGTTTACTTATGAATATGTTAACAGCCCACTAGATTTTTCTTGATTTGGAGAGCCTGAAGAAAGCTAATTGAAACCTGAATTCCGTCACAGTCTAGGGAATACTACACGTTAAAATGAATTCTGGGCTTCCATCCTGCAGCATCTTAGCCCTGTGGCTGACTCCAGAATTTGATTTTGACTCTCTTTGAGTGTGCATTTTTAGAAGGACCAAAGGCAAACAAGCATTGTATAAATAACAGAAAAAAGGATGGATAGTCTCATTTCCTAGCATGTTTTCAAGTGATAAGAAAACTTGACACAACAGACCCTCTAAAGATTAGATGCTGGTTAAAAACGACAATGTCAATCTTGTTCTTTTTTTCTGATTTCTGCTCACCTCAGTTAATAAGAGTATATTTCTACCATAAGAGCTTTACACCCAATCATAACATGAATTTTGAGTAAATTTAGAGTCTCATCTGAGGGTCATATATGCATGCTTCATACATATGTACATGTAATGTAAATAATGTGCGTAACTTTTGATTGACACAGGGCAGAAAGAATGAGTCATTTCTTTTCTGTAACTTAAGAATTTGTTTAAAAATGGCTGGTTGGAGACTTCAAGCTGGGGGTAGGTGAGGAACACAGTCATATGCTTCCTAGCTGCGGTTTGCTCTCCAGGACGAGGAAGTGATGACTGACTCAGCATTATCCCCAGGGGAGACGTGGTCCTGGCATTGCCATTGGCAGTTGCTCTTCAGAAATAACTTCAGACTTTTGGCTTTCATTGCTCAGTGTAGAGTTGAGAGTCAGCTGTGGATCCGTTATCTGGGCTGCTGTGATGTGATGATGCCTGAGGCTAATAGCTAAGGACTTCCAGGAGTTCCTAATGGCCTAGAGATGATGCCCTAACCACTCTGATGAGAGCTGCCTAGTGTGGTAACTTACATTTTAATATCCAACATGTTACTCATCCTTCGTTTCTTGGTGGCAGGTTAAGTACCTTCATTTCCACAATGTTTGCCAGCCAACATTGTTTACAGCTCCAATAAATGGTAGAGAGCAAGGACACCACAACCTAAACACGACACACTGTGGAGCACACTCAACCGGCCATAGCCTGGAGGAACACTTATGGGGTAAGAGCTCAGGACAGTTGGCCACACCAGCTCTCATTGCTAAGGCTGAAGCCTCAGAGTGTGGGGAAAATCAAGATCATGGCAATAGATGGTTATGTATACATTATATCCATTTATCTATATAGATACATACATGTATATGCTTGTGTGTATACATGTATTTTAAAGGAAGCCATTTTAGGGACAGACAGCACTTTAACATAACAGAGCTGAGCAAGGAGGGGGAAAACACCCCCCTTGGGCGTGAGTGCACCTCCCAGGTGGTACCTAACCTAACAGCCTAGGGCCTGAGTGTACCTATCAGCCAGCTGGTGCAGGCAATGCCTTCTTCCTACAGGAGAGGTACCAGCCCTTTTAGATTTGCCCAACTGGTGGTTGGTTGGTTCACTTTTCAAAAGCAACTTCATACTGACAGTGAACGGGTAGAAAAGATCCTCCTGCCTCTGACCTTCAGAGGATGATAATAATTTGCTGACCTCAACTGAGTGTACTGTTCTGGCCACTGTGCTATGCATACACGTCATCCACCCAGTGAGCCTCTAAGGTAGCCACTTCTCTTAGCCCCATTCACAGACAAGGCTCAGAGATACAGTAACCTGCCCGTGGTCACACAGCCAGCAACCGGGAGAGCCAGCAGTCTCAGCCCAGAGCCCAAGATCTTACCGTGCAACTCTTTTTCCCAGTTAAAGAGTTTGTAGTTGTTCTCATTTCAGACCGACATAACTACCTTCTAAGTTGAAAACCTAGAATAGACCTAACGATCTGCCACAAATAGGAAAACATCACACAACTCCTTCTTTACGTCTGGGTAATTATGGAGGGATCTTTGTTTTTTCAGGCTTTCTTTTCTTTTTTTTTTTTTTTTAAAGAAAACTTCAAGTTGTTTATCCAGAGACCCAATTAGGATCTACTTTCCTATTTGAATCATCATCATGTATCATACCTATTTTGAATCAAATGAACAGTTTGCATGGAAATGTCCTATCTGGATGCGAGAGGAAAGCAATTATTTCTGTTTTAGTGCCATTTCGAATCAGCTGACAAGGAATGATTTAGGAGGACTTATTTACGTGTTTTCTTAATCAGAGGTGTGAGCGGGGGACTTCAGTGACCCCATTGTTAATAAAGGTGCACATTGAAAACTTAGTCACAGGTGGATGTTGGCTTTTTAGAGATTGAGTCCTCAAGTCATTATGAAAATATCCGGTGACGTTCTGAGCAGGTTGAAAAAAATATTGCCAAACCTGTCATCTTCCACAGCATTATGTACTTAAAAATAAGGATAAAGACATTGCCTGTGTGTGACAACTGTTACTGTTTCATGTCATAGCTCTGTGTTCACCGACGGGAGACGGCCATGGAGCACAGATTTGGTTATCCAGGGAGTACACACAAATCGCTCTGGCCTGTTGAACAACCAGTAAGAGGCAAGGAGGTAGGGAGATTTTATTTTATTTTATTTTTGCGGTACGTGGGCCTCTCACTGTTGTGGCCTCTCCCGTTGTGGAGCACAGGCTCCAGACACGCAGGCTCAGAGGCCATGGCTCACGGGCCCAGCCGCTCCGCGGCATGTGGGATCTTCCCGGACCGGGGCACGAACCCGTGTCCCCTGCATCGGCAGGCGGACTCTCAACCATTGTGCCACCAGGGAAGCCCAGTAGGGAGATTTTGATTAAGAGTGGTGTTATGGGCTGGTGACATCACAGACTAGTATGGGCTAAGGACCCAGAATGATGTATGGGCTTATTAACTTCCTCGAGAAAGAGTTCTTGGGTTTTCCTTAACTTTCCTTGAGTATTCAAAGAAAACATTGTATCTTTGGCTTCTTTTCCCAGGTGGGAGGTGTCTGATGAGAAGACATTGTCATTTACCAGCTGGGGACCATTCTGATCCCTGTTTTGTTATTGATCTTCTATCATCGGCAAGAAAATTAAAGGAGATGAAACTTCTGCTGCAGCCCAACGTTTAGAGGGCTTGATGTCTAATACTGAAAGAACTCTTCCTCACAAGAAAAAAAAGCAAGCCCTCCATTGACAGATTCATGTTCAAAACTCTGATTTGGGGGTGAGGGAAACGGCGCTCAGTGAGGAAAGGACGGTGAGCCGGGGTTCTAAGCCCGGTAGTAGAAGGAGAGTTAGGATTAGGTTTAAGATTAGGTTTCCTTCACTACAGCACCCTTAGCAATCGGTAACCTTCTTTATTATTTTTTGAATACATAATTGCACGAAGGAGGAGACAGAGCAGAAACACATTGTTCCTATCCCCAAAGCTAAAGCTAGAAACAGAAAACAGTGTTGAATCCACAATCCAAAATTTTGACTGGAGGATGTTGCTAGCTGTGTTCTTCTAGGACTTTCCTTTGGTTTCCCAGAAGCCCGCAATCCCTACTCTGTTCAGAGAGATGCCCCAGACCAAGGGATGACCAGGCTTCCAATTTCCTTCTCTGTCTTGCTTCCAAAGTAGTGATTAAAGGTAGACGGCTGGGAGGAGTGAATGAAGGACCCTCCAGTGAAACCTTTAAGACACTCACAAATGGTAAGTTTTTATTCTTCCATCTGAGCTTATTATTTTTCTCTCTTCCCCTTTGTTGAAACTTGGACAGCAAACAGCCTAGAACTATTGATATATCCTTCGCTCTCCTACCTCAAACAAACCAAAACAAACATTGAATCCACACACATGTATTTAAGACACTGATTTGGGACTCACGGAAATGGTACAAGCAAGGATGTTTAGAGTTTTGGTTGAAATGCCCTTTCTCCTTGGCTCATACAGTTTTGTGTACAGCTTGCAGGGCACCGAAGGAATTAATCTGGAAAAAAAAACAGTCAAAGGCTTTTAACATGAAACAGGCTTTTCATGTTCATAAGCCATCTGTGCTGTGACCTCAACCAGCAGAGTCCTGATGTTGCCACCCGAATGCTCCTTGCCCAGGAAGCGAGCCTGTGCTGTCCTGAGCTAGAGACGGCCCCCAGTCTGGCTGATTTCACGGAGGGAGGCATTGGTGATGGGGCTCTGTCGTCCTCCAGGTCAGCCGGATGGAAACAGGAGTCGGGAGCAGGACAAACATTGCCAGGGTCCTGCGGGGCCCACAGCATCTGGATTCCTTTCTTTCTTAAGCAGTGGGTCTGATTTCACTGGTATCTTCTCTACTACCTGCCTGGGTCCAGGGTGGTTATGTTCATGCCAAGAATATTCTTCCACTGGGCAAAGCAACAGTGACTTAGAAATTCAAATATATAAAAGTATATATACTTAATAATTCAGCAGAAATTTAAAGCACTGTAATGTGCAAGGGACACAGACAACCATATTCTCTGCCCTCTTGGAGTGTACTTTGTAGTAGGAGAGACAGACAAACAGTTTAGGTACAGTGTGACAAGTGCCACTGTAGGACAAGTTCAGGGACAGTGAAAGACTTGCACGGAGGGAGGAGGACCTAATCTCTACTGGGTGGTGATGGGGGTGCTAGAAGTCTTCCAAGAGGAAGTGACGTCTCTTCAGGGGCCTGAAAGGTGAAACAGGATTTTCTAAAAGGTGTGGGGTTGAGGCCAGGCTAGGGCACCAGGCAAAGTGAACAGTGGGTGCAAAGGCCTGGGAGAAGTGGAGTGGTGCTGGCGTCTACAGTGGGAGAGATGAAGCTGGCGAGATTGGAAGTACTGCTAGTGGCTTCCGAACAGCATCATCCTCTTCATCTACAGTAACAGAACCACCAAATGCTAGCAAGGCATATGGCTGCTCAGAATAAAGACTACATTTCCCAGCCTCCCTTGCAACTGGATGTTGCCCATGTCTAAGTTCTGGCCAGTGAGATGGAAACAGAAGTGAGTGTATATCCTGTTGGTTGTGCCCTTAAAGAGTGTGTCCTTCCTCCTGCCCTTTCCTGCTTCCTGTGGGCAGGAATGTGAATGAGGTCATGAGGCTTCTGGGAACGGCCCTGCCCCAAGGGTCCTGTTCCTGGAAGCATCTTACAGTTATGGGCCACTCATACTCAGATGACTATGTGAGAGAAGAATAAACTTCTCTCTTATTTAAGTTACTGGTCTCTTGGGTCTCTGTGACAACAACTGTATTTCTGTTCAAAATAATTCCAGAGGGAAGCTGTGCCAGATGTTTCTTTCTTCCATTTGAGTAGCATGCCTTATTGAGCATCTGCTCTGTGGAGGGACCATGTAAAGCTGGAGTTACTGAGGTCACCACGCTGGACAGAGTGCCCACTCCCATGGAACTAGACCCTAGTGAGGCTGTTTGTAAGACTTGGCAAGCAGAATCATAATAATGATGATGATGGAAAGGAGTAGGATGGTTAGAGCAGCTAACATTCATCAAGAGTTTTCTCTGTGCCAGACACCATGCTAAGTGCTTTTCATGTTATGTTATGTAACCCTCACAACGGCCCTATGACCTACCTGCTATTATGGCCCCATTTTGTAGATGGAGAATGAAGAGGTTAAGTACCTTGTTCAAAGCCCCATTAAGGAGTTTGTTCTCTATTTGGAGAGCAGTTGGAAGCAGGGTGAGGGCTGAAACATACGTGGGTATAAATAGGGGTGGCCAAAGGTGTGGGTTCGGGTTAATAGGTTAGTGCAGGGTTTAGACTTGATCTAGACCTTGCTCTTTCAGGTCACTGCTGCCTCCTGTTGGTGGCTGACTCCTTAGCTCTCTGCCAGACCACACAGTTTAGTCTATACAAAGCTAGTTGCCCCCTGCTTACCAGCTCCAACCACAACCCCGATGGGAACCATTATAAACATTTTATCTTTTAATGCTTAATTTTGAAATAGTTTCAGACTTACAAAATGTCACAAGAATAGTACAAAGAATTTTCCTATCCCCTTCACTCAGATTCCCCAAATGTTAATATTTCACATAGCTACAGTAAAATGATAAAAACCAGAAAATTAACATTGATGCCATACTGTTATGTAATCTAGAGACCATATTCACATTTCTCCAATTGTCCATCTAATGTCTCTTTTCTGTTCCAGGATCCAATCCGGGATAGCATGTTGCATTTAGTTGTTATGCCTCCTAGTTTCCTTTAATTTGTGACAGCTTTCTCCTTAGTCTTTGTCATTCATGACGTTGACCTTTCGTGGAGAGTACTGGCCAGCTACTCTGTGGAATGTTCCTTAATTGGATTTGTCCAGGTTTCATGATGACTGAATTCAGGCTATGCGTTTTTGACAAGAACATCACGGAAGTGGTATCGTGTCCTTCTTGTGCAACGTATCAGGAGGCACTTGAGATTGATTTGTTCCATAACTGGGGATATTAACTTTGAAAACTTGGTTCAGGTGGTGTCGGACAAATTTCTCCTTTGGGACGTTACTATGTCCCCCTCTGTAACTAGTAGATATTTTAGGGGGAGATACTCTGAGACCATGTAAACATCCTGTTTCTCGTACTCGTGCCTATTAATTTTAGCACCCATTGATAACTCTTGCCAGAAACAATTATTACTGTGGTATTTGTCAAATTCTCTACTGTCATCATTCTTTCTACATTTATTCATTAGAATTCTACTGCAAGAAAGAGCTTTCCCTTCATTCTCATTTATTTGTTTATTCTCAATTGTTTATTTATATCTGTATAGATTAGTGGCTTTTATTTTACTCTATGGGCAATTATCTATTACTATCTTTATTTATTTTATTGCTGAAATTGTTCCAGATTTGGCCACTAGGATCCTGTGTCATTTTGACATATCTCTATCATTTTTTGAGCATTTCTTACTCTTTGGCACCATAAGATGGTCCAGGTTCATCTTCTTCTTTTCTTTCCCTGTCCTGGAATCAGCCATTTCTCCAAGAAGCTGTGATTTCTTTTATTGGAAAATGGTGTTTAGAAGTTAAGATCTGAGTGGTAGATCGGGTCATCAACTAGAACAAGTGTAAGCCTCTATACAAGGGGGCATGGTTGCATGTTGCCACTTTTCATTCTTTTCAACTTAGTTTTATGGCCTGTGAGATATTGGGATAAAAGCCACACAGAAATATCAGTGTGCGTATTTATGTTTATTTACTATCTTTTGACAAATATTTATTGAATATTTACTGTTCTAACAATTCATCTTTTTACCTGTGAGCATCAAAATTTATTGCTACTAGAGCTGAAAAGCAAATAGATTATGGTTAATCTAACTCTGATTATATACATGTATGTGTTGGTGTGAATAGACTAGATCTATTTAATGCCTTATCACCTGGTTAACTCAGCCCATTTGCTCAAGCTACTGGTCGATTTAGTAAAGCAAAAATCAGCTTGGCTAGTTGTTTGGCATAGTTAGATCCTAATCAGCTAACTACATTTTTCATTTTTTAAATAATTGTGCTGTTGTGTAGAGACAGCTTTAGTTCGAAATTCAATTTCCCAGTTTGTAATACATTTGCCAAGATGGTCAAATCAGCATAGCTACATGGCTGCCCAGAATAAAGACTACATTTCCCAGCCTCCCTTGCAACTGGATGTTGCCCATGTCTAAGTTCTGGCCAGTGAGATGGAAACAGAAGTGAGCATAGCTATCAAATCAGCATAGCTAATACTCTTTCTCCTGATGGATATCGTAGTTATATGCATAGTCAACAGGTAATTTATGAACTCTAAGGCCAAATCTCCCAGTGCAAAAGCTAATGCTGGTCTGTTTTGGTGAAGGATGTCTCTATTTCACTTTCGATGGATTCCTAAGCAAATTCACTCTATAGATCAAACAGAAGTGCAGTGAGGAAACCCTTGGAACACGGTTCAGACATGCTGCTTTAGCCAACAATTTCCCACATGGGTAATGCGGTTAGAGCAATCATATAAATCGAAACACCTAATTCTTCTTATCCAGAAAGTCAAAGACTTTTCTACATTGTATTTGATGTATTTGGTGGCACATAATAGATTAAGAAGGAAAAATACAAGGTTTCAAAAGAGAAGTTAGGACGAATTATATTCTTGTAAAAAGACTTTGTTGTGTGGCTGTTGTCCAGAGCTAGTTCCCCAAAAGATGAGCAGTTCCTGATATGATCAAACCCAGGTTGTGATTATAAAAATAGTTGCTGTTCAAGAGATACATCTGAATAGGTCGTGTACCAGACTCGACCATGGTGCCATCCTTCCAAAGAGAAGGACACCCCCAATAGCCTTGGAAAGATCACCCAGATATCTCTATTATTTCCTGTGTGCCTCACGGGACTATTTCAACAGAACAGTGCCTTCTTATGGGTAGTTCTTCCCTTAAAGTTGTATTTTGAAAAAATAAGGTCCATTCAAGTCTTCCATCTTAGCCTTTTGAGACACACTGTGATACCATTTTGAAGCCACTTGGGAGCATCATTTCTTCATTCAGAGCTCCTGATGGAGGGAAAGTCAACTTCTCTCACCCCAGCACAGAGACTCTCTTCCAGCTGGCTACTGCTCCAATGGCTAGTCCTCAGCTCCAATTCTCCTTCGTAGATTACCCCCGAGGGCAGGTGTTGCTGCCATCATGAGAATCGTGGGGAAGAAGAAAACGCGAGACCGACCCAGATCAACCAGTTTGGCCACGGAATATGCTATCCCTTAGTATTTTTTAAAAACCTAACAAACAACCTGGTGCTTGTTAAACACCTTCTCAGAACCACCCCCCAGCCCCACATACATTTTGAGTCCATGTGTCGTTTCTGTTGGTAATTGCCCCTAGAAGGTTCAGATGGAGTTCTGCAAACCAGTTCTTGCACCTTGAAAACAGCACTTATGTTCTCCTACTCTCCTGGGATTCTGTGCCCTTATGATTCTTTAACATTACATTCACTTCTTCAAAAAGGTGCTCATTTTCTATGTCAGAAACATGCGCATGTTCTACCCTGGAGAGCTAGGCCATCTGTTCAAGAAATGCTGCAGTGAGAATATATGACATGACATGGACCCGTTTTGATGGTGAAAGGAAAGGAACATGGCACAGACTCACCCCAGGGCCTTTGCACTTGTGGTACCTTCTGCCCAGAATGTTGTTTCCTGAGATCTTTGCATGGCTGTTCCTCTCTGGCCATTCAGGTCTCAGCTTAAATATACCGTCCCTAGAGAGGCTTCCCTGACCACACAGGCACTCTCTTTCCTGTCCCAGTTTTATTCTCTTCATAGCACTCATCATGACCTAATATTATTTTGTTGGTTGATTTGTTTACTCGACACTTGGGGGCCTAGAATAGGAAGCCCTTGGGAGCTGGGACCTTGTCTGTTTTGGTCGTGAGCATATCCCTCTGGTTTAGAATAGGAACGGTGAAAACTTACCACATGTTCACGATGCTTGTGTCAATTTGTACACAGAACCGTCAACTTTACCTGGAAGAAACAAGTATGTACCTCTTTCATTTGTATGCTGTGGTCTCAGGTACATCCCACATTGTAAATCCACATGCCCCTGTAAGCTGCGTGTCTTTTGGAATTTTATTATTATGATCACCCTCTTTGTAAGAGATTAGAAAAGATGGATTTTGGTGGCAAGTGAAGGGTCATTTGCCTCTTACTTACTTCCAAGCCTTCTTCCCTAGCTGAACAATTACATAATGCAGTTGCAGTGTCCAGGCCAGCAAGCTGTCAGCTGCGTGCCAAGTGTACTTCACACTGGAAGTCAGTTCATAATGCAGGGGTGCCGATAGGATTTGCTTTACTCTGGCATCTGGGTCTGGCTGTGGCTTCTCAGGGGCAGAGGAGAATCTGTGCCACTGGCCACCTCCCGGAGTAAGCCAGCTCTGAGCCCTGCCATCTGATGTCTCTCTCCTAGCTCGTCTCTCCTCATCCCAATTAATATCACAAAAGGGCAACATTTATGTAAAACCACATGCCGAGCGGCCTTTCGCTCCTAATTTAAACTATTAAAATGCCATTAAGAATTGCACAGCACGTTTCAGCACTGTTTTCCTTCATTATTTCTTGTTGAAGAACAGCCACGTGGAAAGGAATGCGTTTTGTTTCTGTGCAAAGTGGAGCTCGTTTTTTTCAGGATGGTTTATGGTACCCGCTGGTGGAATTTATATCCCCAAATCCAAGCCCCCGCTACCCAGAGATGGAGTTAGTAGATACACTTTCTGTCAGCGAAACTCAGGCCAATCAATACGAACATACCAGGGCATCTCTTTTAAACATTTGGCTGAATAAATCATCGTGGTCACCACGCCGGAGACAGCCTTCATTTCAACTGTGGAACGTTTTGGAGCCTGTGAAATTTCTTTCCTGTTTGCTTGCTTCTTTTCGATAAAGCGTCAGCCTTTGCTGTACCATGGCAAATGCCTCATCAGAGGTTACACCTGCTGCTCCGATGCAAAGCTGGTTATCCAAAGACCAGTTCGTATGTCACGGGAAACCCTTCATGAATATATAGTCTACCCGCAGGGCTTGTTATTTTTGAAATTTTGGCCCAATTTTCATTGTTTGGAGATTAAAACACACGCAGTTTCATCTCAGCTTTGACCTTTTAAGTTGCTACGCGTTAATCTTCGGCTAAAAGCATGGAGAGTGGGAAATATTATATTTTGTGAAGGAAGCAGCCTATGCGCACAGAAGGGGACCGCGGTTATGGAAATGTGTCTCTTACACAATGTTTCAATGCTAGAAACGGTATCAACAAAGACAGTATTTTCGTGCATTTTAAAAATTGAAAACGTGTACTTAGATTCTGGACGGCTGCTTTGCAAGCAAGCTGCTCTTGGGTGTTTTTCTTTGCCCGGCTTGTCTTCGTGGGAGAGATGGTGTCCCCGGGCAGACGCACCCGAACGGTTCATTCAGGGAGCCAGTGTGGTTGCATCTGAAGCCAGGGTCCCTTTAGGCAACGTCTTCCTGACCTTGGAAGGAAGAGCAATTTTTGCCTCCTCTGCCCTGTTAAGGGCCCCACAGCTAGCTGGGTGGTAGTGGCTCCCCTGGGACCCTCCATTTCCAGCTGAAATAATGGCAAGCTTGTTCAGTGCCTGCGCTGAGCTCAAGGCTTTGCATCCTGAGTTCATCCAACCCTCATATCCACCCCTGAGAAGTGCACCATCTACCCCACTGTATTCACCTGGTGGCTGGCAGAGATGGGAATGGAACCCTGGGCCGTCTCACTCCAGAGCCCATGGCAGCCTCCATACCATCGTGTTAGGTGGCTTGTCATCTAGGGAATTCAGAAGGTCCTTCAATGCCACCATTTGCTAGACTGAGGAGATGAGCAGAAATCCTAGAACTCTCTACGCCCCGGTGTCCAGGGGAATACATTCTGCAGAGAGAGCCTGATGATACTTTCTCCCTGGGGATAAGGACCACCAAGCCTTCACGTAATGACATCTCAGGAGTTGTGACTATGAAGTAAAATCAGTGGCTTTTTAACACACATGGGGATGGCGTCCTCCACCGTCAAAGCCTGAGCCAAGATGGGCTGATTCCAATGACACCACCAGTTCTCTCTTCCTCTGTCTCCTCGGCTTCTGTATCCCGTCCTGGACCATGAAGCTCCGCTTAGAAATGGAGGAAAAGCACAGGGTTTCGTGTCCTAAGATGAGAGGTCAAGCCTGAGCTCCACTGATGACAAAATAAATGACCCGAGGCCATGGAGTCAAGCTCTGAGCCTTCACTTCCTTCCTTGTAAATTGCAGGTAATTAGAACCTCGTCATCATCTCCAGTGATGGGCCAATCTTTATCCTTTGAAGGTGGGTTTGATTTTTGGATTAGAGCTAAAAATTCTTTGCGGAAAGTGGCTGTGAATAAGGTGAGCTTTCTCTCTGGGAGAAGCTGAGCTTATATGATGAGGTGGCCAAGTCATAATGCTCCTTTCCTCGTGTGATTTGTGAATTGGCTCTATGGAAATTTCAGAAATGCCTTCCTCTTGGCATAATTACTGGAAGAAGTATAGCACCTTTTTTTTTTTTTTGTGATACGCGGGCCTCTCACCGCCATGGCCTCTCCCGTTGCGGAGCACAGGCTCCAGATGCGCAGGCTCAGCGGCCACGGCTCCCGGGCCCAGCTGCTCCGCGGCATGTAGGATCCTCCCGGGCCGGGGCACGAACCCGTGTCCCCTGCATCGGCAGGCGGACTCTCAACCACTGTGCCACCAGGGAAGCCCAGAAATATAGCACCTTTTAAACTAGGATGAAACTGTTCTGTTTGTTAAACTCTCTTATGGATCATATGATGCTTTCTGGATCTTTATTTCCTTTGAGACTGTGATTGAATGTTTACTGCCTCTCAGATTTTCCTGGTGAAGATCTCAGGCCTGGGAAGGCACTTAATTCTTTCACAAGGTGGTGAAACTTGGTGAATAGGAATCCCAATCCTCCACCCCCTCTTGATGACACAACTTTAGACAATTCATTGAAACTCTTGAAGGCTCTGTTTCTCAATTTAAAAATGGAAAAATGCTGCCTTCTTTACAGGATTGTTGAAAGGATTAGAAATAACGTACGAACAGCATCCAGCACATTGCTGGCATGAAGTAGGTACTCAAATTATATCTGTCCTTATTGAAATTGCCTGAGCAGAAAAAGATAACTATTTTCACAGTTGGCTTTAAAAATATAGGTTATTTCCAACACACGATGACTCTCCCGAGCATTTAAGGACAGTCATACAGTTTTTAATAAATGTTTACTAGTGCCTATTTTGTGCCGGATTCATGATGAGTTAAATGAGGCCTGGGGTCACTTCCAGCAGCGGGGAGAAGGGAGAAAAAGATGAAGAAGTAAGGATAACTGAAGAACTGAATGACGTCCCTGAACAGTAGACAGGCCCTGTTACAACCCATCCCACTGTGTGGTGGAAACTTCTACAAGCTGGAGGCAGAATAAAGCAGTGGCTTACGTCTTTGCTCCGGAGCCACTGTCTGGCTTTGAGTCCCAGCTCTGCCGTTTACTGTGCAACTTTAACTTCACTGAGCCTCCGTTTTCTCATCTGAACATGGGATGACAGCATTTACCTCATAGGGTTGTTGTGAAGTTTAAATGAATGAATGAATGTAAAGCACTGAGAATCATGTCTGGTAATATTTGATAAATGTTTACTTAGAAGTGATTGGACTGACATTTATTGAGCATCTTCTCTATGCCAGGCACTGTTCCAGGCACAGGAGAGAGTGTTGGCAGAATACTTGCCCTCGAGGAGCTTTTAGACATGTAATAGAAGCAGCAGGCAGGAAAGTAGAGGACAAGGAAACACCACATGTATTAGGGAAGGTGGCCAGGGAAGGCCTCTCTGAACGAGTGACATTTGATGTGACATATGATGGATGTAGGGTGATCTTAGAGTCTAGATCAAGGATTGGAGGTAGAGAAAGACTAATTTTCACGAGAGTTTCACCTGTGACATAATCCTGTGGTCAGGATCTCCCTGAGATATTATGTTGTTCCACAGCCGCTCCTTTCAATGGAATTAGAAACTTGGTAATTATGGGAACACGTCATCACAAATGGTAGACTCTAGGCAGCGGCGGAGGAGAACTAAATCAGATACATGTTCCACACTGTTAGGAGGGCTATTTGCCCCTTCTCCTCAGCAGATAATTCTAACTCCGCTTAGACCCATTTCACAGATGTAGAAAACTGAGCTACTGACAAGACTAACTCATATACGACACACTTATCAGCATTATACATTAATATAAAATGCCAGTGTTCTTCAGATTACAGTTGTAATCAGCAGATTACAACACAGGAACTGTACAACAGACCCACTAATTGTCTGGGCTGGTGCCTGTGATCGTACATGGTATAATTAGCTCAACTCTTGCGGTGGCCCTGCTGTTGCCTATCCAATATGTATTTTAACTTTATTAATAGAATGGTCATTTTGTGTGGGGTTGGCAATGTGTCCCACTAGAAACGCACACCTCTCAGACTCCCTTGCAGCTAAGAGTGGTCACGGGACACTATTCTGGTCACTGAGGTGTAAGCAGAATGCTGCTAAGGGGGTTTTGGAAAAGCATTCACTTTCTGGATGCAATGCTTCCCCTTTCTGTTTCTTTCTTTTCTTCCTGCCTAGAATGTATATGTGATGACTTAAGATGCAGCAGCTATTTCAGAGCCATGTGGCAACAAGCATGAGAACGGAGACCTAAGACACAAGACTTGTGGGACAGGAAGAAGAGAACCTGGAATCCTGACGCCAGTGTTGAGTTTCGGCACTATTGTGAGACTGCAGACCCCCAGATTGCTTCATGCATTAGACCAATAAATCCTTATCTATTTAAGGTAGTCCCTGGTAGTCAAGATTTCTTTTATTTGCATCTGCACATATTTCTAACTGATACAAATAGCTTCCATAACAATGGGCTAGCCGACAGCAATAAATTTCCCCGTTTGGAAATTGGCACTCGATTTTATGTGAAAACAGAGGGCATATGAGCAGATAATGAAAACAGTATACAGTCTAGTTCTCTGTAGGAGAATTGGCTTTTCTAGCTACTGCTTTGTCTTAACTTATGGCTTCTGGCTTCCTATGTCTTTTGTTCCTTAACAAAATGGAAATTGAAGCAATCATTTGTGAGGACGCCGACAGGCCGCTTACATCTCCAGATCTGGCAGGGTTTCTTCTGCCCCCATTTAGCCTGATTTCTTGTCCTGACTCTTTTCCTCTGGGTCACGTCCCCCAGCATCTTCTTGACTCTTTCTGCCACCCAAATATCGCTCTCTCTGCAGTTAATGATTTCAGAGGCAGTTCTTGTCTCTTCATTTTGACCGGGAGTGACTTGACCTAAAGCCATGAGAATGGCCCGAGAGAGACCAGCGTAGTCCTAATTGCTTTTCCTGGCCCTTCAAAAAAGAAATTCAACAGCCAATACATTCGGAGGTGATTGTATTATCTCAATTAACCCCCTTGTTTTAGCTCCTGGTTTACTGGATGAGAAAGAGGAACGTGGTTTTAGGCAAAAGGCTCCTGGTGTGCAGTTACAGCTCGGAGTCTGGTGCCCCGCTACCCACTCTTCCGTGTAAAAGCGAGAAAGTGCCGGGAACAGCCTATGCCCACTCCTTTAGCTATCAGCAAGTAGGGACTCTGATGTCTGCGAAGATGTGACCAAACCTTCAGATTCCTCTTTGTTTGTGTCCACATCTGCCCAGATTAAAGAAATTCACATATTTCCTTTCCTGAAGTGATGAGGGTCACGTGGAGACAGGCTGGGGTGAAATGCAGAAGTGAGTATGGTTATTTATGAATGGCTCTTACACACGGGAAATAATCACCTTCCGAGTCCCTCCTTTTCCAATAAACGTATAATTGCATTCTAAATCAAGAAGTGCCAATACCTGCAAAAGCTGAAAGTGGTAAAAAAAAAAAAAAAATCATATGAATGGGACTCTCCAAAGACGTTTTGCTATGCTGTGTGTGTGCTCTGGTAGCCACTGCCTACCAGAGGAGCATGCCTCATCTAAACTCCTGGTTGTGTCAAAGAGATTTTTTTCCTAGTCTCCAATTTCATTTTTTCCCTCCCTTTGTCCTTGTGTTATTTATGGGACAAGGCTGAGAGTGAGTTGCTGAGGCACTTTTCAGCATATGCTTCATAAGTTTTATGAACCTCAATTGAATTTGCTTTTCTGTCTCCCTAGTCTAGGCTGAATAATTCTTTTCTGCAGTATAACCTATCAGCCTGCTGAAGCCAGTGGATACAACCCGCCAGCCCTTGCAGCCAGCCAGCCAGCCTAGACACTTCCCAATCATTTGCCTCATTTCCTGATGCAATGGGGCACCTGAAACGGGGCTCATAGTTTCAGCTGAAGGCTGCGGGACAGGGCATCGGTCACCCCCTCTGCCCCTCAGCTCAGTAAATACTCATCTCGTGAATGCTGCCACTGATGCCATCTTCAGAAGTGAAGGCGCCTCTTCTCTCTGGAGCCTCCCTCCCTCACGTGGTTTGTGAAGTGCTAAGCTGACTTGAAACGCTGGAAAATCCGAAGCAAATAAATTTGTTAGACCAAGGCAAGTGGACCGGCAGGTGGGGCATCTCTTCCATCATCAGGCAAAATCTGAGTTGAACTACCCAAGTGTGGTTGACAGTCGTCATTGTTGGCTTTCTCAGCATCAAAGAACCCTTCTTATTTGAGACAAGCCTCTGCTCGTGGGAGTCTTGGGGATGGGCAGGGCCCAGATGCCCATGACAAAATCAAGGAGAAGGAAAGATACTCTTTACTCCTTACTCCTTGCTTGCTTGGCAGATGAGACGCTTCCCTCAAGGCTTGGAATTTTCAGGGAGTGAGGCAAGGATGGAGCTCCATTGGAGCAAGTTGTAGCAGGCAGAGGTGGGTGCTTTTGGCTCTCCTGGGGGTGACCTGACAACACCCTGCCCGGATGGGAACTTGTCTATGTTCTTGGGCTGCCCAGGCTGCCTTTTTCTGTCTGTTTTCCAAGCTTACATCTTCAGTCTTCCAATGGATTCAGAGTGCCTCCATCCTTTCCATACATCCCTTTTGGTAAGACCTACAATCATAACTGGCACGTGAAGGAAAAAGTAAATCCCCATCCCTCCCTCCACCACCCAACCCATTAGAACAAAATCAGGAGAAACTGATAGGTGTTCCCTTTCAGTCATCATTTCTACCTGAGATGGACAACAGCCCATTTCTTGTATGAGAAGAATGGCACTCCTCACCCATCCCTATCGTATCTGAATTAAGGTCAGGGTTGTTTTCTTTATTGCATTTTAAGGAGAGGTTTGGAGGAGGTGACCGATTGCTCATGTTTTTACCACACTAGTAATACATGAATGCATAGTCCTCATAAAAGACTCCAACAATGCTGGAATATTCAGAGGGAAACAATGCAGGAATATGCAGACAGCCTCCCTGACAGCATGCCCCCAACCTTCTTGCTTCCTGCCCCAAGAGACAAGCACTGTGAGCATTGCTCTGCATTCGTTCAGTCCATGCACTTTTAAACACATAAATGGGACGTACTTTGCTTTGCTTTGTGACTTGGTTTTCAGTTAACAGTTTGTCTGGAAGATCTTTCTATAAAGGCTCAATATTTTCTTTTAACAACTGCACAGTATTCCATACCATGCTTAATTTAACCTCTTCCATTTAGGAAGTAGGAAAAACTTTTTTTGCTGGTAGAAAAAAATGCTGCCATGAACAACCTTGTATCTTTGTGTTTATACATAATCTTCTTTTCTAGGATAGATTTTTCTAGAACTGAGTGTTTTCTAGAATGGATTTCCTAAATCAAATATTATATGTATATTTTCAACAAGGACCTACTATATAGGACAGGGAACTCTACTCAATATTCTGTAATAGCCTATATGGGAAAAGAATCTGAAAAAGAATGGATATAAGTATATGTATAACTGAATCACTTTGTTGTACACCTGACACTAACACAACATTGTAAATCAATGATACTGTAATATAAAATAAAAATAAAAAATACTGTATACATGTACAATTTTGATAAGTGCCATCCAACAGCTTTTGAAAAAGGTTTTACCAATTTACAGCCCCTTTAATAGAATGGCCTAGAGCCCAATTCTCCAGCCTTTTCAATGATTTTATAGGCACTTAATTCTCTTTCCACTTAAAATTGCCAAAGTGGTTTTGATTTCCTGCAACAGAATCCTGCCTGATAGTCCATGCTATGATCACAGGACTCCACTGCTTAAACCACTTCTGTGCAAAAAAAACAAACAGGGCTTCCCTGGTGGCGCAGTGGTTGAGAGTCTGCCTGCTAGTGCGGGAGACACGGGTTCGTAGCCCTGGTCTGGGAGGATCCCACATGCCGCGGAGCTGCTAGGCCCGTGAGCCACAACTACTGAGCCTGCGCGTCTGGAGCCTGTGCTCTGCAACGAGAGAGGCTGCGATAGTGAGAGGCCCGCGCACCGCGATGAAGAGTGGCCCCCGCATGTCACAACTAGAGAAAGTCCTCGCACAGAAACGAAGACGCAGCACAGCAAAAATAAATAAAATAAATTAATAAACTCCTACCCCCAACATCTTCTTTTAAAAAAACCCATACAAACCAATCAAAAAATGGGCAGAAGATCTAAATAGACATTTCTCCAAAGAAGACATACAGATGGCCAACAGGCACATGAAAAAATGCTCAACATTGCTAATCATTAGAGAAATGCAAATCCAAACTATACAATGAGGTATCACCTCAATCCAGTCAGAATGGCCATTATCATCAAAAAGTCTACAAGTAATAAATGCTGAGGTGTGGAGAAGAGGGAACCCTCCTGCACTGTTGGTAGGAATGTAAATTGGTGCAGCCACTATGGAAAACAGTATGGAGGTTCCTTAAAAAACTAAAAATAGAGCTACAATATGATCCAGCAATCCCACTCCTGGGCATATAGCCAAAGAAAACTCTAATTCAAAAAGATACATGCACCCCAGTGTTCATGGCAGCAATATTTACAATAGCCAAGACATGGAAGCAACCTAAATGTCCATCGACAGATGTATGGAATAATGGAAAAATAAGTGAAAATGGCTGGCATCTACCCACATGTACTCCTGTCTTCATGCCTTTGCTTCTTCCCCTCTCCAGCTCAATTGTGCCCCACAAGCCCCATCCTTTCCTTGTTGGTGCGTGCCACGGTCAGGACAGTCCCACTGCTCTTGAAGGCTGCCCAGGGGATGCTGGATCACATTTCTCCCTTCTCTACCTTTGTTGGGTTGTGCTCTGGTACACACTGTCCCACTCTCAGGTGAACGCAGCATTTGATTATATCAGAGGGTAAAGCCATTCTTTGGTCATTATTTTACACCTGTGTACATTTTGTCCCAATATAGATTATAAGGCCCTAATGTAAAAGGGAGCACATCTTGTTTTCCTTTTGTATTCTAACATGCTTAAAACAAGAGAAAAGAAAAGAAAAATTCACTGAATACCTACTATGGATAAAGTGCTTTCTTAAGCATGACCTCATTTAATATTCAAGACAACTCTGGAAAGATCTTATTGAATTTCAGAGGTGTGAAACAACTTTCCTCTGACAAATTCCCAAAGTTCAAACTCAGATCTGAACTCAGATCAGCCCAGTGCCACAGTGCTTCCTAAATCCATTGCCTCATCAACGGCCCCTTAGGGCTTTACACTCCTAGCGGGGAGAAGTGGTGAACTCCTACTGTGAGTTACTAACTCATGAAAAATGAAAGTGTGCCTTCTTTGCCTAGAAAGATGATGTCTCAGGGACTTCCCTGGTGGCGCAGTGGTTGAGAGTCCGCCTGCGGATGCAGGGGACATGGGTTCGTGCCCCCGTCCGGGAAGATCCCACGTGCCGCGGAGCGGCTGGGCCCGTGAGCCATGGCCGCTGAGCCTGCTCGTCTGGAGCCTGTGCTCCGCAACGGGAGAGGCCACAGCAGTGAGAGGCCCGCGTACTGCAAAAAAAAAAAAAAAGATGATGTCTCAGGACTCTCAAAGTTTTCACTCTGTGTGCCTGTATTTTTCTTCAGATATTTAAAAAATGTTTAATTTTGAGATAATTTTAGAAGTTGCAAAAGTAGTACAGCGGGTTCCATATACCCTTTATCAGGCCATCCCTTAAAATCCTACAAAAATGTAGTATAATTATGAAAACTCAGAAATTAACATTGGCACAGTACTATTAACTAAACTACAGATGATGTTAGAATTTCCTGAGTTTTTCTGAGAATGTCTTTTTCTGTTCCAGAATTCAGTGAGAATGTACTTAGGCATAATGTCCCTTTAGTCTCCTCAGATCTGTGACAGTCCCCCAGTCTCTCCTTGTTTTTCATGGCTTTGAGAGTTTTGAAGAATACTGATCAGAGATATTGTAGAATGTCCCTATGTTGGGGTTTGTCTGATATTTTCCCGTGAGTAGACTGGAGCTATGGGTTATTGGGACGAACACCACAGAGGCGATGTGCCCTTGTCAGTGGCACATGTTGGAGGGTACATGATGTCATAATGACATCACTAGTGATATTAACCTTGATCATTTGGCTAAGGTGGTTTCTCTGCTGTACAATGACCATGTTTACCTTTGAAATGAATAAATATTTATTTGGGGGGAGATAGTTTGAGATTATGGAAATATCCTGTTTCTCCTTAAATTTTCACTCACTAATTTTAACAACTATCAGTGGGTTGTTCCTCCAGTGGGCACTATGGTGGTGTTCTAATAGTGATTTCCTATTTCTCTCATTCCTCCTACACTTATTTACTGGAATTCTTTGGTAAGGAAGTGTTGTCCCTTCTCTTGTATCTATTAATTATTTAATCATTCAATCATTTATTTATCTCACTATAGACTCAGGGGATATTTATTTTAATCTTTGGATTATGATCCAATACTTTTGCTATTTATATTGTTGCACACATTGTTCCAGCTTTAGCTATTTCAGGTTGGCTCCTGTGCTTTGTAGCATGCCTTTATCTTCTTATTTTTTTGTAAAAAAACCCTTTTTCACTTTCTGCGAGTGTGAGATTCTCCAAGTTCATCTTTTTTTTAAATAGCAGAATGGAGTTTTACTTTGATTTACTGAAAAGATAGACATTACTAAGCAGCCAGTTGATAACCAGTCACAAAACATAATTGTTGGGCATCAAATTATTCTACCTTTCATTGTAAGCTAATCAGGATTTTAGACACAATGCAGATTAATGGCCATCTTATATTCTTCCTGCTCCAGCCCTGAAGTCAACCACTTCTCCAAGGGGCGTGGGCTCCTTTCATGGTAGCACGGTATTAGAAACCAAGATCAGGGTAGTAGGTGTGCTCATTGCTACTGGGTTATTACTACTCCTAGAGTGAGTTTTTTTTTTTCAGTACGCGGGCCTCTCACTGTTGTGGCCTCTCCCGTCATTGTGGAGCACAGGCTCCGGACGCGCAGGCTCAGCGGCCATGGCTCACGGGCCCAGCCGCTCCGCGGCATGTGGGATCTTCCGGGACCGGGGCACGGACCTGTGTCCCCTGCATCGGCAGGCAGACTCTCAACCACTGCGCCACCAGGGAAGCCCTAGAATCTTTTTTTTTTAATTACAAAATTAAAAAAATTTTTTGGCTGCACCACATGGCACATGGGATCTTAGTTCCCCAACCAGGGATCAAACCCCTGTCACCTGCATTGGAAACGTGGAGTGTTAACCACTGGACCACCAGGGAAGTCTCTATTACTAGTTCTAGACTCTCTCAGGAGACACACTGAGCTAGGACACACATGTGTGTTTACTAACCTATGCATACATCTATATTTCCTTCTGTATTTTTGTAGCTGTATATATATTACAATTAACCATGAGCCTTGATAGCAAAACCAAAGACACTACAATAAAAAACCAATGGGACAATAAGAAGTTATCATTTGATGGGTACAGGGTTTCAGTCTGGGGCGATAGAAGAGTTCTGGAGACGGATAGTGGTGATGGTTGCACAACAGTGTGAATGTAGTTAATGTAGTTAATATTTTAACCACACACAGAAAAATAGCTATAAATTCACGTTGCTACCTCCCACTCCCATCTAGCAGGACAGGGATTATTCTAGCCTCCTTCTTGCCTTACTTGGAACTTTTTCTTCTAGCAGTAGGAAATTTAGCTCTCATTATCAGCAATATATGTTCTTGTATGTTCAACTCTAGCATACATAGAAAATGGTTTCAAAATTGTTAACCCAATACTCCTGTGAGAAACAAAGTTACCAACTAGAGTACATTCTTTCTGTCTTTAGCCTTGTCGTATCCAGTCAAGATATTGTTTTCCAAAGTTACTTAGCTCAGTTCCTTCCTTCCTCACCATCTTCAATGTGGTTATGTCGTTCATTTGTAATATACTTGGATTCATTTGTCCCAAGTGCTGGCTTGACGGTCAGTGAGATAATGCACGTGAAGTGCCTAATGCACTACCTGGCATGGCTCAGGGTCTTAAGAAATATGAGCTGAACCTGAATTTGTGGCAGTGATAAGTGTTGTCCATCAGCTTCATTACTCCAGCCCCATGAAATGTCGAAACAGCTTTGATCGGGTTTCGAGGGCCATTCTTGGCTGTGACTCAGAACTAAGGTAACCAGCCCACAAGAATCGTCAGAAGTGCTGCCCTCATTAGCATCATGCTCTAGACAGCTGAGTTACTTCTCACAGGACGATAACTCTATGGGTTTAAATGGTGAGTAACCGTAAAAGGTGTGAATCACGCAAGGGACAGAGAATTTCAGGGGTTAAAAGCTATCTAGAAACCCAACAAAATTAGAGCTTATTCCTTCATCTTCTTGTCTCTTGAAACAGCCCCATTTCTCCACTCATTTGCTGTCCAGTAACAGTCACCCTGTGATCTCTGTAGTGGATTCTAAGCTCAGACTCACCAGTGTCAAGGGATGCCTCCCCTTGGGCAACTTGAGATTCAGTTAGGATTTTTTTGGTTGCAGGCAACAGGAAAAAACACCCCTAGCTACCTTAAGCAGAAAAGGAATGTGCTGGAGGATATGAGGTTGCTCACAGAACGGAAGAGAAAGCTGCTGGACCTTGTTTCAGAACAACAGGGACTTAGAAGCTTTGGGAAACTCCATAGCAGGAACCAATTGTCACTGTGTCCAGGCCATGGCTGCCAGAGTGAATCAATTCCAGAAATCTCTCTTTGTGTCTCTCCACACAAGACTCGATTTCTGGGAGTGTTCTATTGGTCTAGCCTGGGCCACATGCCCACCTTTGGTTGTGGGAAGGCAGAGCGCCTTGAATAGAAACCCACCAATGGGGAGGGAGGGTAAACAGCCAGTAACAGAAGTCCAGTACTCTCTGTGATATGGTCATCTTTCTTCCATCTATTGTGAGTTCTAAGTTAATTTAGCAATAAAAAAAAAGTTGAGCAATAGGCTGTCTCTCCCCATATTCCCTACATGCATTCTCTGTAAATCCTACAAAGTTCTCCCCTCCCTGCCAGGGTAAGTGTGAGTCAGATGGTGACACATGGTTGGCTTTGCTGTTGTCCAAAATGTGCTCTGGGTCATTCTTCAGGGTGGAGTGTAGCAAATGGTCGGGGTGTGTCACTTGGACGTTCACCCAGCTTCTCTTGAGACAGTCCTTTACTGTGGAATTGGGTGTTGGTTTGAAGCCCTGGGATTCCCCTGATTTCACATTTTATGAAATCCTCAAATAAAATGCAAATAGAAGTTAGGTTGGGTGTGAAAGTCAACTTACTACAATACCAAGTTGCAGAGCGTGGAAACTTGGAATTAGGATGACTGGAATTCAAGTCCTGACGTGGCCACTCACCAGCCGTGTGTTCTTTGATGTATTATCTTCTCTAGGGCTCAGTTGTCTCATCTGTAAAACGTGGGAAGGCCTTGTAGTCAAAGGCACAAGCAATGGGATCAGATCCTTGGATTGATTCCGTGCTCCACACTCCCTAGCTATATGACCATGGGAAATAGATTTAGTGTCTTTACATTTATTTAATGTCTTTAAATTCTTCCCTTGTCTGGAAAATGGGATAATGATAGTGCCTCCCTCCAAGGCTTGATCTGACAAACAAATATAATAAGTTACATAAGTTGCCATTGTTATTATTATCACAGAATTTCTGTTTTGTTTTAGTTTTTGGCTGCGCTGCACAGCTTGTGGGATCTTAGCTCCCAGACCAGGGATTGAACCCTTGCTCCCTGCAGTGGAAGCACAGAGTCCTAACCACTGGACCTCCAGGGAAGTCCTGATTACAGAATTTCTTGAGGATTAAGTTCCTGTATGGGAGGTGCTGGGCATAGGGCCTGCCCTACTACAGTAAACGTTTAATAAATGGTGGCTGTTGGTATTACGTGGCTTAATGACAGTTTGTGAATTACCTGTTCTTCCTTTCATTTGTCTGGG
This sequence comes from Stenella coeruleoalba, assembly GCF_951394435.1. NCBI lineage: Eukaryota > Metazoa > Chordata > Mammalia > Artiodactyla > Delphinidae > Stenella > Stenella coeruleoalba. The sequence continues at coordinate 24,421,792 of NC_137150.1, read as the reverse complement.
TAATTGAGTTCCTGTGTTTGTACATATATTTTAACCAAATTGCCTTGTATCTGGGGAGAAACTCTATGTTGCTTTTGTTTTCTTCAGAGACTAATAAAAGATTACAAAGACCTCAGGATATTTTTTAGAAAAAAATGTTTATTAAACTGATTGGATTCAACAATCTAACCTTCTCTGGAGCTACTGAAATGGTAAGCCTTGTCTTTAATTGCAAGGTTCTATTTGTAGAGCTCTAAAGGTAACACTGAAGATACATTCTAATAATTCGGATGAAGAGAGCAACAGACAGCCCTTTCTTAAAAAACCTGAATCCTTTGTCCCCAGTTTCCCAGGGATGTGCTGAATTCTCTGCTTTGCTTGTGGAGACAGGAACGTTTGACTGTGTCCTGATAGTAGGAGTGGTCCACAGATCCCATGAAAGTGATTTTCTTTTCTTTCTTTTTTTAATTGGAGTATAATTTCTTTACCATGTTGTGTTAGTTTCTGCTGTACAACGAAGTGAATCAGCTATATGTATACGTATATCCCCTCCCTCTTGGACCTCCCTCCCACCCTCCACCCCTATCCCACCCATCTAGGTCGTCACAGAGCACCAAACTGAGCTCCCTGTGCTATACCGCAGATTCCTACTAGCTATCTATTTTACGCATGGTAATGTATATATGTCAGTCCTAATCTCCCAATTCGTCCCACCCTCCCCTTCTCCCCACCCCCCATGTCCCCATGTCTGTTCTTTACATCTACGTCTTTATTCCTGCCCTGCAAATAGGTTCATCTATACCATTTTTCTAGATTCCACATATATGTGTTAGTATACGATATTTGTTTTTCTCCCATGAAAGTGATTTTAAAGCTAAACTCTTCATTGGCTTCTGCATATGAGTGTTTCTCTTTCTACCGCTTAGATTTCATTCTTTGTCATGAGTTCTACCATTTTTTTAAAAATTAATTAATTAATTAATTATTTCACACACACACACTGTATTTTATTTTTACAAGAGATAAATAGACTGACACCAAGCATTGTTAGTGGATGACCACAATAAAAGCAACAATGACTGCAATTACCAAACACGAAACACACTCATACTATGTCATAATATTGACATTCAGCCCAGTAACCCTCCACTGTAACAGCTTTTACTTTGCAGTGAAAATTGATTTGTATATTTTTTGCCTCTGAGTCCTTGTGGGATTTTTTTTTTAATTCAAACAGAAAGTCACAAAAATTATAATCATCCTCATCAGTTCACTCAGTCCCATGTAATTAATTTTTTTTTCATCTTGATCTTTTGTTAGCACTTTTATGAGTTCATCAGTTTTCCATTAGAGTTCTGAAAATGCTTATTCATTCAGTTCATCTGTACAGTCAGTTATCAGAAACCTGTACTTGTCAGAGTCTTTTCCATGAATTCCTTGAAGATGAAACCTTTTTATAGGAACATATTTGCAAAAGCCTCAGAGTACATCCAGAACTGTCTGTAAATGACAAAAGAGTTAAAAATGACCATGGTCAAAGATTTGATGAAAGTTCATAATAATGTAATTGACAAGGAAATTTAGTTATTTCTGAGATATACATTTTAAAGTAATAACTAGAATTATGACTTATTATACCAGAACATATAAGATTTTTAGAAATTTCATGCAATGTCTGAAACATTTATATTAACATATTTCCATACAAATAACCCAATGAAAGTTGAGTATTAGTTGTTTTGTTTGTTTGTTTGTTTTTTTATACTGCAGGTTATTTGTCATCAGTTTTATACACATTAGAGTATACATGTCAATCCCAATCGCCCAATTCAGCACACCAACATCCCCACCCCACCGCAGTTTTCCCCTCTTGGTGTCCATATGTCTGTTCTCTACATCTGTGTCTCAACTTCTGCCTGCAATCCGGCTCATCTGTACCATTCGTCTAGGTTCCACATACATGCGTTAATATACGATATTTATTTTTCTCTTTCAGACTTACTTCACTCTGTACGACAGTCTCTAGATCCATCTACGCCTCAACCAATGACTCAATTTCGTTCCTTTTTATGGCTGAGTAATATTCCATTGTATATATGTACCACATCTTCTTTATCCATTTGTCTGTTGATGGGCATTTAGGTTGTTTCCATGACCTGACTGTTGTAAATAGTGTTGCAATGAACATTGGGGTGCATGTGTCTTTTTGAATTGTGGTTTTCTCTGGGTATATGCCCAGTAGTGGGATTGCTGGATCATGTGGTAATTCTATTTTTAGTTTTTTAAGGAACCTCCACTGTTCTCCATAGTGGCTCTATCAATTTACATTCCCACCAACAGTGCAAGAGGGTTCCCTTTTCTCCGCACCCTCTCCAGCATTTGTTGTTTGTAGATGTTCTGATGATGCCCATTCTAACTGGTGTGAGGTGATACCTCATTGTAGTTTTGATTTGCATTTCTCTAATAATTAGTGATGTTGAGTAGTTTTTCATGTGTTTTTTGGCCATCTGTATGTCTTCTTTGGAGAAATGTCTATTTAGGTCTTCTGCCCATTTTTGAATTGGGTTGTTTGTTTCTTTAATATTGAGCTGAATATATATTTTGGAGATTAATCCTTTGTCCATTGATTCATTTGCAAATATTTTCTCCCATTCTGAGGGCTGTCTTTTCGTTTTATTTATGGTTTCCTTTGCTGTGCAAAAGCGTTGAAGTTTCATTAGGTCCCATTTGTTTATTTTTGTTTTTATTTCCATTACTCTAGGAGGTAGATCAAAAAAGATCTTGCTGTGATTTATGTCAAAGAGTGTTCTTCCTATTTTTTCCTCTAAGAGTTTTATAGTGTCTGGTCTTACATTTAAGTCTCTAATCCATTTTGAGTTTATTTTGGGGTATGGTGTTAGGGAGTGCTCTAATTTCTTTTTTTTGCATGTAGCTGTCCAGTTTTCCCAGCACCACTTACTGAAGAGACTGTCTTTTCTTCATTGTATATTGTTGCCTCCTTTGTCATAGATTAGTTGACCATAGGTGCATGGGTTTATCTCTGGGCTTTCTATCTTGTTCCATTGATCTATGTTTCTGTTTTTGTGCCAGTACCATATTGTCTTGAATACTGTAGCATTGTAGTATGGTCTGAAGTCAGGGAGTCTGATTCCTCCAGCTCCGTTTTTTTCCCTCAAGACTGCTTTGGCTATTTGGGGTCTTTTGTGTCTCCATACAAATTTTAAGATGATTTGTTCTTGTTCTGTAAAAAATATCATTGGTAATTTGATAGGGATTGCATTGAATCTGTAGGTTGCTTTGGATAGTATAGTCATTTTCACAATGTTGATTCTTCCAATCCAAGAACATGGTATATCTCTCCATCTGTTGGTATCATCTTCTTTAATTTCTTTCATCATCTTATAGTTTTCTGCATACAGGTCTTTTGTCTCCCTAGGTAGGTTTATTCCTAGGTATTTTATTCTTTTTTGTTGCAATGGTAAATGGGAGTGTTTCCTTAATTTCTCTTTCAGATTTTTCATCATTAGTGTATAGGAATGCAAGAGATTTCTGTGCATTAATTTTGTATCCTGCAACTTTACCAAATTCATTGATTAGCTCTAGTAGTTTTCTGGTGGCATCTTTAGAATTTTCTATGTATAGTATCATGTCATCTGCAAACAGTGACAGTTTTACTTCTTCTTTTCCAATTTGTATTCCTTTTATTTCTTTTTCTTCTCTAATTGCCGTGGCTAGGACTTCCAAATCTATGTTGTTAAATAGTGGTGAGAGTGGACATCCTTGTCTTGTTCCTGATCTTAGAGGAAATGCTTTCAGTTTTTCACCATTGAGAATGATGTTTGCTGTGGGTTTGTCGTATATGGCCTTTATTGTGTTGAGGTAGGTTCCCTTTATGCCCACTTTCTGGAGAGTTTTTATCATAAATGGATATTGAATTTTGTCAAAAGATTTTTCTGCATCTATTGAGATGATCATACGGTTTTTAGTCTTCAAGTTGTTAATATGGTGTATCACATTGATTGATTTGCGTATATTGAAGAATCCTTGCATCCCTGGGATAAATCCCACTTGATCGTGGTGTATGATCCTTTTAGTGTGTTGTTGGATTCTGTTTGCTAGTATTTTGTTGAGGATTTTTGCATCTATATTCATCAGTGATATTGGTGTGTAATTTTCTTTTTTTGTAGTATCTTTGTCTGGTTTTGGTATCAGGGTGACGGTGGCCTCATAGAATGAGTTTGGGAGTGTTCCTTCCTCTGCAAATTTTTGGAACAGTTTGAGAAGTATGGGTGTTAGCTCTTCACTAAATGTTTGATAGAATTCACCTGTGAAGCCATCTGGTCGTGGACTTTTGTTTGTTGGAAGATTTTTAATTACAGTTTCAATTTCATTACTTGTGATTGGTCTGTTCATGTTTTCTGTTTCTTCCTGGTTCAGTCTTGGAAGGTTATACCTTTCTAAGAATTTGTCCATTTCTTCCAGGTTGTCCATTTTATTGGCATAGAGTTGCTTGTAGTAGTCTCTTAGGATGCTTTGTATTTCTGTGGTGTCTGTTGTAACTTCTCCTTTTTCATTTCTAATTTTATTGATTTGAGTCCTCTCCCTCTTTTTCTTGATGAGTCTGGCTAATAGTTTATCAATTTTTTTAATCTTCTTAAAGAACCAGCTTTTAGTTTTATTGATCTTTGCTATTGTGTTCTTCTTTTTCTATTTCATTTATTTCTGCTCTGATCTTTATGATTTCTTTCCTTCTGCTAACTTTGGATTTTGTTTGCTCTTCTTTCTCTAGTTGCTTTAGGTGCAATGTTAGATTGTTTAGTTGAGATTTTTCTTGTTTCTTGACATAGGCTTGTATAGCTATTAACTTCCCTCTTTGAACTGCTTTTGCTGCATCCCATAGGTTTTGTATCGTCATGTTTCCACTGTCATTTGTCTGTAGGTATGTTTTGATTTCCTCTTTGATTTCTTTAGTGATATCTTGGTTATTTAGTAATGTATTGTTTAGCCTCCATGTGTTTGTGTTTTTTTCCCTGTAATTCATTTCTAATCTCATAGTGTTGTGGTCCAAAAAGGTGCTTGATATGATTTCAATTTTCTTAAATATACTGAGGCGTGATTTGTGACCCAAGATGTGATCTATCCTGGAGAATGTTCCATGTGCACTTGAGAAGAAAGTGTCATCTGCTGTTTTTGGATGGAATGTCTTATAAATATCAAGTAAATCTATCTGGTGTATTGTGTCATTTAAAGTTTCTCTTTCCTTATTTATTTTCATTTTGGATGATCTATCCATTGATGTAAGTGAGGTGTTAAAGTCCCCCACTATTATTGTATTACTGTCGATTTCCTCTCTTATAGCTGTTAGTAGTTGCCTTATGTATTGAGGTGCTCCTATGTTGGGTGCATATATACCAATAATTGTTATATTGGGTGCATATGTATTTATAATTGTTATATTTATAATTGTTATATATTCTTCTTGGATTGATCCCTTGATCATTATGTAGTGTCCTTCCTTGTTTCTTGTAACATTCTTTATGTTTTATTTTTTTAACACCTTTATTGGAGTATAATTGCTTTACAATGGTGTGTTAGTTTCTGCTTTATAACAAAATGAATCAGTTATACATATATATATATGTATATATGTATATGTTCCCATATCTCTTCCCTCTTGCATCTCCCTCCCTCCCACCCTCAATATCCCACCCCTCTAGGTGGTCACAAAGCACTGAGCTGATATCTCTGTGCTATGCGGCTGCTTCACACTAACTATCTATTTTACATTTGATAGTGTATATATATCCCTGCTACTCTCTCACTTTGTCACAGCTTACCCTTCTCCCTCCCCATATCCTCAAGTCCATTCTCTAGTAGGTCTGTGCCTTTATTCCTGTCTTACCACTAGGTTCTTCGTGACATTTTTTTTCTTAGATTCCATATATATAACAATCTTTATTTTAAAACTATTTTATCTGATATGAGTATAGCTACTCCAACTTTCTTTTGATTTCCATTTACATGGAATATCTTTTTCCATCCCCTCGCTTTCAGTCTGTATGTGTCCCTAGGTCTGAAGTGGGTCTCTTGTAGACAGCATATATATGGGTCTTGTTTTCGTATCCATTCAGCAAGCCTGTGTCTTTTGGTTGGAGCATTTAATCCATTCACGTTTAAGGTAATTATCGATATGTATGTTCTTATGACCATCCTTTTAATTGTTTTGGGTTTGTTTTTGTATGTCCTTTTCTTCTCTTGTGTTTCCCACTTAGAGAAGTTCCTTTAGCATTTGTTGTAGAGCTGGTTTGGTGGTGCTGAATTCTCTTAGCTTTTGCTTGTCTGTAAAGCTTTTGATTTCTCCATCGAATCTGAATGAGATCCTTGCTGGCTCGAGTAATCTTGGTTGTAGGTTCTTCTCTTTCATCACTTTAAGTATATCATGCCACTCCCTTCTGGTTTGTAGAGTTTCGCTGGGAAATCAGCTGTTAACCTTATGGGTGTTCCCTTGTATGTTATTTGTCATTTTTCTCTTGCTGCTTTCAATAGTTTTTCTTTGTCTTTTATTTTTGCCAATTTGATTACTATGTGTCTCAGCATGTTTCTCCTTGGGTTTATCCTGTATGGGACTCGCTGTGCTTCTGGCTTTGGTGGCTATTTCCTTTCCCATGTTAGGGAAGTTTTTGACTATAACCTCTTCAAATATTTTCTCTGATTCTTTCTCTCTCTCTTTTCCTTCTGGGACCCCTATAATGCGAATGTTGTTGCGTTTAATGTTGTCCCAGTGGCCTCTTAGTCTGCATTTCTTTTCATTCTTTTTTCTTTAGTCTGTTCCGCAGCAGTGAATTCCACCATTTTGTCTTCCAGGTCACTTATTCTTTCTTCTGCCTCAGTTATTCTGCTATTGATTGCTTCTAGTGTAGTTTTCATTTCAGTTATTTTATTGTTCATCTCTGTTTGTTTGTTCTTTAACTCTTCTAGATCTTTGTTAAACATTTCTTGCATCTTCTCGATCTTTGCCTCCATTGTTTTTCCGAGGTCCTGGATCATCTTCACTATCATTATTCTGAATTCTTTTTCTGGAAGCTTGCCTATCTCCACTTCATTTAGTTATTTTTCTGGGGTTTTATCTTGTTCCTTCATCTGGTATATAGCCCTCTGCCTTTTCATCTTGTCTGTCTTTCTGTGAATGTGGTCTTTGTTCCACAGGCTGCAGGATTGTAGTTCTTCTTGCTTCTCTAACATTTTGTTTTTAATGTCTTTTCAATCCTTGGACAACTGGCCTTCTGTCCTCATGATTGATCACCTCTGTGTTTTTCTAGAGGCTGCTTTACCTCTTCCCTAGAAACCTTAGCCTCTAGCTCTGATTACCCTGTGATTTCTTGCTGACAGTGTCTTTGGGATGGAAATTGCTCCATCATCTCTTCTGAGGGGCAGGCTGTTTTGAAGAATTAATTTGACTTCTCAGTAACCACACTCACCCCCTGTGTGGGCTGTGGCTTTTATGACCCTCAGATACCCTGCCCTATGAGGGCATGGCTTCTTAGCTGCATTTCTTGTCGCCTTTTGAGCTTCCAGTGTGGGCATCTGTGGCCAGCAGCTCAGCTCAATACCTTATATCTTTGGGACTCCTTAGAAGCCTCCTTTTCCAACAGTGCCCCATGATTCAGTCTTCAGTTTCTTTTTTAATTTCTCTGTGTTTAGTGGCACATACATGTTTCATATTTATGACAAAGCTACAGTTTTCTGGAGACTTAACTATTTTTGAAGGGAATTTACCTATTACTTTCTTTTTCTTATTGAAGCATAGTTGATTTACAATATTATATTAGTTTTGGGTGTATAGCATAGTGATTCAATGTTTTTATAGATTATACTCTATTTAAAGTTATTACAAAATAATGGCTATATTTTCCCGTGCTGTACACTATATCCTTGTTGCTTATTTATTTTATACATAGTTGTTTGTATCTCTTAATCCCCTACCCCAATATTGCCCCTCTCCCCTTCCCTCTCCCCAGTGGTAACCACTAGCTTGTTCTCTGTACCTGTGAGTGTGTTTCTGTTTTGTTATATTCACTAATTTATTTTTAAATTCCAATATAAGCGATAACATGGAGTATTTGTCTTTGTCTGACTTATTTCACTAACCATAAAACTCTGCAGGTCCAGCCATGTTGTTGCAAATGATAGAATTTATTCTTTTTATGGTTGAGTAGTATTCCCCACACACATGCACACACACACACACACACACACACACACACACACACACACACACACACATATTCTGCCTAATCTGTAAAATAGGTAAAATGCACCACAGGATTGTGAAGATTAAATATGATAACATGGTAATTGACTTATGTGCCAAGTCATTTCAATGCAAGACAAGAAATTCTTTTCAACAAACTGTTCTGGAACAATTGGATAGCGCTGCAGTGGGAAATGAGCCTCGACCTCTACAAGTCCACATTTAAAACTAATTTGAGATGAATTATAGACATAATATATAAAATCAGAGTGCTAAATCTTCTAAAAGAAAGTATAGGAGAATATCTTAGTCAAAGAGTTCTTTGTCAAGTTGTGGAAAGCACTAATCATAAAAGATAAAATTGGTAAGTTAGACCACATCAAAATTAAAAATTTTTGTTCATCAAAAGATACTATTAAGAAAATAAACATGCAAGACACAGACTAGGAGAAAATATTTGTAATACATGTATCTGCATAGATCTGACAAAGAATTCGTATCCAGAAAATACCAAGAATTTTTACAACTCAACAGTAAGACAAACAACCAAATAAAAACATGGACAAAAGATTTGAGCAGAGAAACTCACAAAAGGAGATATACAAATGGACTAAAAATACATGAAAAGATATTCAATATCTTTATTCATCAGGAAAAGGCAAACTAAAATCAGAATGAGATACCACTAGATATCCATTAAAATGACTAAAATTAAAACAACGGATAACACCAAGTTGTAGAATACCTGGAATATTCATATGCTGCTGGTTGAAATTTAAATGGTGCAACCACTATTGAGGACTGTTTGCCAATTTCTTATAAAGTTAAACATACATCTACTCTATGACCCAGTAATTAAACTTGTAGATATTTATCTAAGAGATAAGAGATATGAAAACCTATGTTCACAAAAAGGCTTGTGCAAGCATGTTCATGGCAGTCTCATTCCTAATAGCCAGAAACCAGGAACAACCTTCATATCCATCAACAGGTTGAAAAGATAAGCAAATTATGGTATATCCATGTGATTGAATACTGCACAGCAATAAGGAAGAACAAATTATACATAACAACATGGGTGAACCTCACTATGCTGAGTGAAAGAAAACAGATACAAAAGAGAACATACAGCATGATTCCATTTATGCTAAATTCTAGGACAGAACTAGATGAATCTATAGCGATAGGAATCAAACAATCGTTGTCTTCATGGGAGGGAACTGACTTGAAAGTGACACAAAGCAACACTGGGGTGTGGTGGACATGATTTTTATCTTTACAGGACTGATGGTTGCATGAGTGCGTAGAACTGTCAGAACTCACTGAGCTGAACACTTAAGATGTGTGCATTTTACTGTATGTAAACTATTCCTGAAAAAAAAAGGACAATGTGGTAAAGGGCACAGTACAGGGTAACTTCTCAGGAATGGTGGCTGTGGGTATTACAGGCATGGACAACAATACCAGTAGTTTTAGTTTTGGTCTGCTGCCCCAATAAGTCAGAGGCTCTGCCAGCCATCTCCTTTGCCTAGCAGGGTCCTGTGGACCCATAGGGGACTTTTAGTAGATGTTCTGATTTGATTATTGTTACCCACAATGATGCACCTGAATTCTTTTTTTTTTTATTAAGGTGTAGTTAATTTACAATGTTGTGTTAGTTTCAAGTGTACAGCAAATGGTTCAGTTATTTATATATATGTATTTTTTTCAGATTCTTTTCCATTATAGGTTATTACAAGATATTGAGTACAGTTCCCTGTGTTATACAGTAAGTCCTTGTTGTTTACCTATTTTATACATAGTAGTGTGTATATGTTAACCCCAAACTCCTACTTTATCTCCCCCACACTCCGCTTTCCCCTTTGGTAACTGTAAGTTTGTTTTCTATGTCTCTGAGTCCCTTTCTGTTTTGTAAATGAGTTCATTTGTATCATTTTTTAGATTCCACATATAAGCAATATCATATGATATTTGTCTTTCTCTGTCTGACTTACTTCACTTTGCATGATAATCTCTAGGTCCATCCATGTTGCTGCAAATGGCATTATTTCATTCTTTTTAATGGCTGAGTAATAGTGCATTGTCTATATGTACCACCTCTTCTTTATCCATTCATCTGTTGATGGACATTTAGGTTGCTTCCATGTCTTGGCTATTGTAACTAGTGCTGCCATGAACATTGGGGTGCAGGTATCTTTTTGAATCATGGTTTTCTCAGGGTATATGCCCAGTAGTGGGATTGCTGTGTCATATGGTAATTCTATTTTTAGTTTTTGAAGGCACTTCCATACTGTTCTCCATAGTGGCTGCACCAATTTAATTCCCACCAACAGTGTAGGAGGGTTCCCTTTTCTCCACACCATCTCCAGCATTTATTTGTGGACTTTTTAATGATGGCCATTCTGACTGGTGTGAGGTGATACCTCAGTGTAGTTTTGATGTGCATTTCTCTTATAATTAGTGATATTGAGCATCATTTCATGTGCCTGTGGGCCATCTGTGTATCTTCTTTGTAGAAATGTCTATTTAGGTCTTCTGCACATGTTTTCATTGGGTTGTTTGTTTTTTTGATATTTAGCTGTATGAGCTGTTTGTCTATTTTGGAAATTAATCCCTCATCGGTAGCATGGTTTGCAAATATTTTCTCCCAGTCTGTAGGTTGTCTTTTTGTTCTGTTTATGGTTTCCTTTGCTATGCAAACACTTTTAGTTTAATTAGGTCCCATTTGCTTATTTGCACCTGAATTCTTAACTCACACACATTCTCTCTCTTTCCCCTCATCTCTCTCTCTCTCAAACACACACACACACACAGAGAAAATCATGACCCTCCCTTCCTTTCTTCCTTTCTCCTTCTCTCCTTCCTTCCTATTCATTTCTCATCTTTATTCCATCTCATTCCAAAGTCAGTTTAACGCGGTTATAATAAGAGTCAGCTACCGGGTAAAATGGTGTAGGAAACAAATGTAAACCTAAAGCCGGAAGGAAATAGACACCATTTGGTTCTCAGCCCTTGCTCAAGGTAGGCTACAAATTGGGCTCTGAGCTTCCTAGCCACGGCAACAAAAAGGGAAATATGATTAGTCACTAAACAGCCCACAGAGCAGATTCACAGATGCCCTCAAGCAGCATCTTGAGCTGGTATCTGTTATTCAGAGCCCCAGGTGTCCAAATTTGTTTGCCCGAGTGGTGGATTAGTGGTGAGGTGAGAAGGAACTAGAGGTTTATTTGCTCTTGGCTCAGTTTTCCTGGCGGGGAGACACTGAAGGTTTCCTTCTGGAAGTTAGTGTCCATGCAGTGGAGATCACATTATTTGTATTCTGAACCTCTGTGGTCATCCCCTGGGTGAGCAGCCCACCCCAATGCCCAGTTCATACTCACGCTGTTTTTCTGCAGTTTCAGTTTTGTTGTTGACACCTTTTCTTGAGTGGTATTCTGGCAAGACAAGCTTGTTGCTGAATGGCCCTTCCCAGCAGAGATCTCTTTCATTCATCTTGGCTATTTTTCTTTGATTATGGTAGACTTATCTTTTCCCCTCCCCTTCTCAGAGTTATTTTAGACTTTAAAACCTCTTCTTAGGGTTTCAGCCGAGCTATCAAGTGCATGGATGCAGGAATTTTTTAGATGGAGAGCCCTCTCCCATTGACCCTTTTAAGAATGAGCTTCCTAATTACAGGGAGTCACTGGCCTTGCAAGATATTACAGATCCATCTCCCTCTTGTCTTGAAGAGTTACTTTTCCTAAGAACCTGTTGTTTCATAGCTGGAAATGAGATTTTCAGGCTGCTCACTGGAATTAAATCTTGACTTCCAAGAATGAGCAACTTGTAGTGTCAAGTACACCAGACTGGGTGTTGGCAGATGTAGATTCCAGATGAACTTCCAGGGCTGACCCACTGTGTGAGGTTAGGCAAGTGCTGTAAACTTCCTGGGCCTGCTTTCCTCATGGTGCAATGGAGGAAGTAATCTCAGAAGGTCGTTGTGATGATCAAACAAGATATAGCACTTGAAAGTGTTTTGAAAGTCTCAGTGCTTTAAGTTCTCAGTCTGTAACGGAGAGGAAATGAAGGAAATAGATTTTCAGTAGTATGGAATTTGCAGGTTGTATTCAGTGCCTTGGTAGGGGGACAAAAGTATTAGGAAACACAGTTCTTATCCTGAAGAGTTTTAGGCAGAGTTTGAAGGTTGTGTGTAAAATGTAAAACATTTACTCTTGATGGCTCTCTGAAGTGTTTGTGTTTTTTTTTTTTTTTTTGGTCTGAAGATTTTGGAGTCAGACTTGCTTCTTTAACCTCTCTTTCTCTAAATATTTAACTTCTTCCGCCTCACACTGATCTCTAGGCATTACAAAAATAGCTCTTACCTCCCTTGAATAGTGTGTTTCAGATAATGAGAATTTCAGAACTCTCCATGTTTCTCTTTTTGCTTTGGCTACCAGCAACCTCAAAGCGATAACTGTTGCTTAGTTTAAATAACCATGATATTCATGGTGCTTGAAGCATTTCCTTTTGCTTCTTCTTTTTCCTACCTGATGTCTGACTTTTTTTTGCATTTGAAGAACCTTACTGAATATATCTTTTTTTTTTTTTTGCTGCAAGTTGTTATGGATTATTTTGGGCAGTATAAATAATTTATAAATTAATTTGGAAGTATAAATAATGCCAGCACATAACAACAGATAACAAGCACTGTCCAATGGGAAAAATGCATTCTGAGTTCTAATTCAGCATTCCTCCTGCTGTCTCAGTGGTTGAAAAGAGGACTCTCTTGAATTCTAAAGCATCAGCTCTAGCAGTCAGTGACTCCCACTGAAGGAACTGGGTGCCAGGTGGGAGTTACTGACCACTTGAGAATTCTCTAGATTTGTAGAGGAGAAGGACAAGCTTAGGACTGGTGCTTTCTCAGCAGCTCAGAGTGGTCTGTTCAAACAGATTTCCTGGTCTCCATTTGCAGATATATGTGTAGCCAATGCTTGGTGCTCAGAGCAGTTCTCCTCAAACTTTAACATGCCTATGAGTCACCTGCGGATCTTGTTAAAATGTGGATTCTAATTCACTACTTGTGGGATGGGGCCCAAGAGCCTGCATTTCTAACAAGTTCCTAGGTGATGCTGATGCTGCTGGTCTGGGGACCAGGCTTTGAGTAATGAGGACTTAGAGGTCACTCAACCCAATCTGTTGAATGGGTGAATCTGACCTGTGCATGAGTCATACTTCCTAATTTTAGAACCACTGTATTGCTAGACCTGTCTTCTCTTAAGAACCCTAGTTCTTCAACGTTCCTAATTTCTTACTGTCAGTTGAGCGTCTCTTCCACTTCTTGGTGAGTTTTCGCCTTTCTTTTCTTCCCTCCTGGCCTGCACCAAACTCAAGTCCATTCCTAAAGGGAATATACTGTGAGCTGTAGTGTCACTGGATGGGTCCAATCTCTCTAGTCTTAAAGGTAGACTAGCTTGTACTTTTCCTTAGAACTGGGGTGATAAGGGCAGGGGTGGGGTGGGCCTGCAGGGTTTTGTGCCTAGTGGGTGCTTCTTAGATATTTGTTGCTTGATTGACTTGCCTGTGACTGTAAAGGTTTTCATTAATGGAGACTGAAAACTTGACAAAAATTGGCTATCCTTTACCGATCTCTCCCTGCCTACAGAAGCAGAGGTTAATGGATGCAGTAGTGATTTAATAAATCACTGTGAAGATTAAGGCCCTCATCAGCAAGGGACCAAGGTGAGAGAATGGGTACTGGGGTCCAAACACTGGTGCATTTGGGTCAGGCTCTCAGACTGTTCCTATAATGTTGGTTCACCACAAATTAGGCCACAGAGACCAAAGGTATTCACAACTCAGTGGCTGGAAAATGTTACAAAGTGTACTGTGAGGGCTGCATATTTGAAACCATCAATACTGCCTCTATACCACTTGCTGTCTGCCATGGTCCTTTTCCACTCTCGTGATTTTCCATCACTTTCCTCCCTGCCTCAGTCAGAGAGGTGAATCAGAAATGCAAGGTGGGGCTTCCCTGGTGGTGCAGTGGCTGAGAGTCTGCCTGCCGATGCAGGGGACACGGGTTCGTGCCCCGGTCCGGGAAGATCCCACATGCCGCTGAGCCTGCGCGTCCAGAGCCCGCGCGTCCGAAGCCTGTGCTCCGCAACGGGAGAGGCCACAACAGTGAGAGGCCCGTGTACCGCAAACAAACAAACAAACAAACAAAAAAGAAATGCAAGGTGCACTTAGCCAGGATTCCTTTACCTGCCCACATGACATGCAAATTAGTAATACAAAGTAAAACTTAACACTGGCATCTTAGAACGTACATATCTGCATAAATGACTCTCTCTCTACTGAGTCCTTCATCTTGGAATAAGATTATAGTTGTCCCCAACAAGGAAAGTTTCCATTTATGTTGCAGAACATCAGTCATGAGGTGTGTCAAAACAAACTTGTTATTAGTCATGCTTATAGCATCCAAGTTCACTAACAATGTATTTAAAAAACTAAATGAGTAGATTCAGGGATTTCTGTCTCACCATTGCATTCTCACTGACTTCCATGTGATATGGTCTCATGAATGAGTGGGAGAGAAAGGTCTTGTAACAATCAAGGAGTGGTAACTTGCGTATCCACCAGGTGCTGAATGGCACTTCTGCCATCTTGAAAAATTCAGCTAAAGTCCCAAAGCCAATCATGATTGGGTGATAAGTTCCTAGGGAGTTGCTGTTAGCCATGTCCCTGCAGCGCCTACTGAGAAGGGATCAGACCAGCCCAGTGAACCTCAGCCCAAGAACCACCTCCAACCTATATGAAGAGAAGATGAGAACTTCAAAAGGATCATCAAGGAAATGAGTGACGTGGCTTTGGCTCTTCCTTCCAAGCCTGGGATGGGGGCTCCCCCAGGGCACCAACACTGAATCACAAAAGCACTGATCAGGTATGTCCACTTTGCCCCATCCCCCTTTCCCTGCTCCTACCCCAGAAGAGAACTGGGTGGAGGTGGAGGAGGTGTGAAAGGGTGGTGGAAATACAGACAGCTCTCCAGCCTCTGCAGGTCAGTGCTATGCTTGAGGGGACAGGGTATCAGTGGTTGAAGGAGAGGAGGTTGAGCCTTGAATTGCGTGGGACTGATATTTTGATTTTGAGTGGACCAGGCTTGAGAGGGAGTCTTGATGGCCCAAATGAGGCTTGTTCTTAGAAGTGGCAGAGACAGGAAAGTTATGGGATCGGTCAAGTATGGCAAGGGGTAGAGGAGGGCGGTCTGATAAGGCAGATCTGAGGGCAGCAGCTAGAGGAAAACAAAGCTGTTTCCTGTTTGAACCCTGCTTGCTTCAGACTGTTCCATGAGATGGTTTCCCACGTGAGCCTGGGTACACCCATGGGCGTATGTTCTGTCCGTGACCATCACCTGACCTGGGAGTCTCAGGGGAAAAAGTGTAGGGAGACTTGGGGCTAGAACTCCTTTATCTCCCAGCTTCAAGGAAGACCATCCTGGTGTGGAAGGGGTTGTCTGAGGACTAGTTGTGTGTGCTGTCCCAAGATACGTCCCTTGAAGATATTCTCTCATTTGACACCTATTCCTTTGCATAAGCAAACACATTTTTTTTTGCCTTTATGGAGTTTAAAAAAAATTTTTTATTTTATATTGGAGTATAGTTGATTAATAATGTTGTATTAGTTTCATGTATACAGCAAAGTGATTCAGTTATACATATACATGTATCTATTCTTTTTCAAGTTCTTTTCCCATTTATGTTGTTACAGAATATTGCACAATATTGTATTGTGCTATACAGGGGGTCCAGGAAGTTTTAAATTGAAATATAAATATTTCCAGGAGGGCAGCACCTGAGGCAATATTAATTAGTGGCTTTGGGGAATTGTTTGGTGGGATCAAGTCCCCATCCCTGCTCAGAAGCCTTCAGTGTCTCCCCAGTGCCCATGTGATTAAGTCTGAATAGTCTAGCCTGGTCCACAGGGGCTCTCAGAACTAGTGCCAGGCTACTCTTCTGGACCGGACTCCTCCTGAATTCTCCCATCCTACCCCGCAAGTCAATATTACAGCTCTTCCGGAGTCCGTGCATCTTCTTGAATGTGCTACTCACTTTTCCCATGGATTCCCATCCTGCTGTCCTCCCATCACTGTCTTTAAAAAGTCTACCCATTGGGCTGTGTTCGGATGCCACCTCCGACAAAAAGTCTTCCTTGAGCTTCCTAATTCATTTTTCTCTCCCTTAGTGATCCTTAATGCAGAAACCAGCACCTACTTTGATAACATCGCACATCAGGAGTTAGAGAGAGAGAAGTAAAGTTTCAGCAAAATGAAAGCTCGTGAAAATTTTATCCGACAAACACTGAGACTTTTTTCAAGTGTATCATCAGCAAATCCCCTTCCTCCCCCCCCCATTTTTTTCTTTACAGTTCTAGGGTTTACCCTTCCCTCTCTTATGCAGTCTAATGAGATCTCCTCTCCCCTGAGTGTCATCTGGGTCCCCTTCCCCTGCTGACCACAAGGCAATTCTCAGAGGGCTTTGCTTGCAAATTCTATGTGTTCACTGGTTAATGAGCACTTCCCTCCTCCCTTCCCTGCAGATCTTAGCACCACAAGGCTTTAAAAAATTCCTGTGTCTGTAGCCATAATATTTACATCACCCCATAGCTTGGTCTGTACACAATTCTAGCACACAGTACTCCCTGCCAGCCTTAGAATTTTCTGTCTGCTCCCCTGACAGATTGTATACTTCTTGGCCGTCCCTTCATGCGGTACACACGTTCTACCTACTTCATGTAGAGAACTTTGTAGGGACTTAGTAAATATTTGGTGAATGACAACTCATGAGATCTAAATCTGCAGGTGAAAAACTCCAGAGAGAGGCTAAAAGAGAGCTGTTGGAGGAGGTGTAGAACCAGCCGTTCTGTGGACCAGCTTCCATCGTGCCACAATTTTGTGTGAGATTGATCTGGAATCAGGCTGCAACATCCCTATTCACATAAGGCTACAGACCTCCAGCATATAAGGAACATTACATCTTTGTCCTTGATTTATCTCTTCATGCCTGCTCAGGCACCCACGTTGGGGTGTGTGTGCGCGTGTGTGTGTGTGTGTGCGTGTGTGTGTGTGTGCGCGTGTGTGTGTGTGTGTGTAAGATGGGGGCAGGCAGCACATGTGGGCTTGGGAGTGAGGGAAGTTGTAGTTTTGACCGCTTACTCCAATGTTTGAGGAAGAGGGTTTGAGTTTTCAGTCTGGTCTCAAAACCAGGTCTAGGATATTTCATTCTTCCCTGGCTGGCTGGCAAAGTGCAGTACACATGTTGTACCCAGACTAAAGAGCGTGTGAGAGACACACGAGTGTTTCCAGGGTTAATTCTCCCTTCTCCATGAAGCCTGCAGAGTTTTACAGTCTACACACATCACCCCTTTACAGAAGATCCTACAGCATGTAATACTTGATACTACTCCAGCCCTTGATTATAGCCATTTTTGGTTAGTTTCTTTAATAACGTCTGTCTTTCATTTGCTTCAAAGCTCATCTCTTCCACTGCTCCCTTGCTTCCTGTCATTTGAAGCAGTGTTGAACATGTAGGAGGAGCTTGGTAACTATTAACTGTTTTACTCTCTAATTAGATCCACTATGCAGTAGCTACCAGAGGGTGCTGGGTTTTAGCGGGTGTAGGAAAGTAATTTGGGGGAATCATCTCCAAAGACCAAATGTATGACTATTAACTTAGGTTGCTTCTCTGCAGGCCTCATGGGACTTAGATCAGATCAGCAGACTTTTCAAGAAATAAACCACAAGTAGCTGAAAAACACAAAAGTTCAAATTGCATCCGGTGTAACCCTGTGAGAGAATTTCTACAGCAGAGGAAGTCTGTTACTCTCGACCTGAACTTCAGTCTTCTGTGATAACATGGGGGCTGCAAAAGTGTTCCTAATCTCACTGATAAAGTTATATTCTTACCCATAAATCTATCTGAAATGAGAGGGACCAACTGACTGAGAGCAGAGAGAAAATTTCCCCAGTGACAGTACACAGTCTCTGCATATGTGTATATATATTTAAATCAAAGTAATTGGTTAATATTATGGAAACTTCATCTCGGTTTTAAGTGGTGTTTTTCTGAATTTGATGTGCATTATTTTAAAAACATGACACAGATGTAGCCTTTCACAGCCCCCGGCCTGTGGCATTATTCATACTGAAGCTTTCAACCAGCCGAATAGGAAAGCACTTTTAACTACAGTCCACTTCATTAATGTTTCTGCTGTTTAAGCAGAAAACATTGGGTTGTGGCTCAGCAAAAGGCTGAGGAAAACATAAAATAGGAAGAGTAATATATCTATTTCTCATAGAGTTTTCCTATGTAAGGAGCATCTTAATGATTTTCTTTCAATTAACATAGTTTCACACATCTGAGAATGAGAAGTGCAAGAATATATTGTTAGGATAATCCGTATTTCCCAAGACGTGTTCAGTTTGGAGTCGCTGGTCTTTATTCAGCTCTTGCTCTGCCAGTCTTCCCCTTCTGGACCCTCACAGCTCGATGTCAGCTCCTCATCTTGCTTCTGGGCTCCAGACTGAACTTTTTAGCTCTCTAATAAACATTTCAGAAAAGTCCTATTGAAATTTCTAACTCATCAAGCTAACAGTGACCTCATGATATTATCTCCAAGCAATATTTGCATCAATACCATTGACATCCTCCACATGCCTGAGTCAACTTTGACTTACTTTTCTGTGTCCTACAATCAATCCATGGTGGCTGAGTCTTGTTGATTCTGCCTTTGAAATGTCTACAGAACACGCTCTCCAGTTTCCATTTCTACTTCCACTGCCATAGTTCCTGCTTACCTGCGTCATGACAGCAAAGAATTGTCCTAATTGGTCTCATGGGCTGCCATCGATTCCCTCTCAAAAGCACCCTCATGAGGCCTCTGGGTTGTCTTCCTAAAGAATGACTTGGGTGATGCCCTTCTTCTGCTGAAAAACTTGCGGTGGTTCCACCACTGCCTATTGAATCTGTTTCCAACCTAACTCTTCAGCCTCATTTTCGGCAACTCCCCACTATCTCCCCACACTGAGCTCCAAAAGACAACTCACTTTGCTCAATGATATGCCCACTGTGCCTTTGCCTGGGCTGTTTTCACCCACAGGAGCCTCCAGCAAGACAACATGCAAATATCCTGCATCTTCCCCTAGCCCCTCACCCCCGTCTGGTCCAAGCATCATTTGTTCTCTGTTTTAAAAACAGCCCTTCTTGGCAGGCTTTCTGGAGACTTTGTTTACATTTCCATCTCTCCTGTGCACCAGATTTGAGTTCCTGGAGTGCAGGGACTATGTCATTTTTATCTTTTTTTTTTTATTTAAAAGATTCAAATTAGTGATGGATATGTATTAACTGCTCAATGAATTCTTCTTGTTGAATGGATGAATAAATGAATTGTTACCTCCTTTGTGAATATCTGATCCTCTAAAGCAAAACTATTTTTCTCCTTTATGTGACAATAACATTTTGCATATTCTTCCAAGATTTTTCTCTTTGCATTTGGCTTTTAGCAGTTTCCTGTGATGTGGGTTGGTATATTTTTCTTGTATTTATCCTGTTTGGGGCTTGAGGGGCTACTTGAATCTGTAGCTTAATGTCTTTTTTCAGCTTTGGAAAATTCTTTGTTATTATTTCTTCAAACATGGCTCTACCCCTTTCTTTCCTTCTTCTCTTTGGGACTCTAATTCCATATGTTAGATTTTTCTACTGGGTCCCCTATATCTCTTTCAATGTTTTCCATCTTTTTTTTCTCTCTGTGCTTCATTCTGGATAATTTCCACTGTCTTATCTTCCAAATTATTAGTCTTTTTTCTAGCTGTGTCTAATCTATTATCTATTTATTGAGTTCTCAACTTCTGATATTAGTTTAGAATTTCCATTTGATTCTTTTTTATAGATTCTAATTTTCTGGTGAAATTCTCAATCTTACCATCTATTTTTATTAACCTATAAATCACAGGAGTTTTAAAGAATTTAAATAACTCCTTGGATTGCTGTAGGGGGTAGGTCTGTTTCTACTGTCTTTCCCCCCTCTTGGTCATCTCTCTTGGATGTCTGAAACATTTTATTGAATGCCAGATATGCATATAAAAATTTGTAGAAACTATAATAACACTTTCTTTTTCCAAAGAGAAATTTAAAAATCTTCCAGCGCTCTGGTGTTGCTGATAGCTCTGCCCAGCTTTTTATAGTCTTAGAAACCACTATCTGCCTTTCCTTAGGTGCTTCGTATGAATCAGTAAATGCCTCAAGGGTAAATGCTGCTCAGATTGTTGGGTTCACCCCTCTGCTTCCCTCCTCCCTGCATCTTGGCCTTTTAACTCCTGGCTGTCTTGCTGGCTCTGAACTCCAATTTTTGTCTCCCTATCTTTGTGAGATGGTGAAAACTCTGCTCAGCCTTTTTGTGTCAGCAGTTGCTTTCTGCTTGGCTTCTCAGCCATCACACACACTGTGTATGAATCAGAAAATATTCCAAAGAGAAAAGTGATATGAAATATTGGGCTCACCTCAGTGAGTTTCTCCTCTCTCTGGGCTCCTGCAAATCCTGGCTTCCTTAAGAGTTTCCAATGTCTTCAAACAGATTTTTTTTTTTTCATTTTAGCACATCTTTGTAGTTTGTTCAGGGGGATGATTGCTCTGCTATGACATAGTCTGCTGTAGCTGGAAGTGGTACTCTGTGCATTCTTCTATTACAGCATGCTCTTACATTATACATTTTCAGGTGTGTTTCTTTCTCCTCATTTATGACTTCCCTGAGGTCAGAAACAGTATTTTCTTTCATTTATCTTTCACGAAATGCCAATTCATTCATCAATTCATTCAATGATTTTGTTTTTGAGCAGCTACTATGGTACAAATGCTGAGGATACATCAGTGAATAAAATAGACTAGGTCTCAGCTGTTATGGAGCTCATGTCCTAGTGGGGGAGAAGGTACACAAACAAACAAATGAATAGCAAACACCCCCCCCCAAAACCAAATAGTAAAAGATGTTATGCGCAGGATTAAATTAGAATGCTGGGGTCCAAGGTGGGTCACCATTGAGATCTAAATGATAAGAAAAAGTCAACCATAAGGAGATCTGGAGAACTGCAGGTAGAGAGAGGAAGCAAGGGCAAGGAAGAACCCAGCATGTTTGCTAAAGTTGATGAATTTTGTGAGAGTCTAAATTAAAGATTTCAACATAAGATTTTTCTTCTTTTTTTTTGAGAACATTAATTTATACCTTTTGAAACATTTCGAATATTTGGTAAATAGCTGTCTCTGAGGTACTTTAACTTATTTAGGAATCATGAATGTTACTTATGGTTTTATTTGTTTGTTTGTTTGTTTTTGCGGTACACGGGCCTCTCACCGCTGTGGCCTCTCCCGTTGCAGAGCACAGGCTCCGGACGCGCAGGCTCAGCGGCCATGGCTCACGGGCCCAGCCGCTCCGCGGCACGTGGGATCCTCCCAGACCGGGGCACGAACCCGTGTCCCCTGCATCGACAGGCGGGCTCTCAACCACTGTGCCACCAGGGAAGCCCACTTATGGTTTTTAAGAGTTAAAATATCCACAATAGGCATAACTCCCTATAGGAGGGTCCCTTGCTCACCAGGGTAGCAGAACTGAGTAGAAACAATAATTGTTTTTTTCTTACCTTTGAGGTTATGTGTATCTGCAAACATGCTATTTTTGTTTAATAATTACATAAAAGTATTATATTTTTAGTACTGCTCTGTATCAGTCAGGATCCCAACAGTAAACAGAAGCCCATTCACATAGTTCAAGAGACTGAAAAGAAGAGCCTGCTTAGAATAAAAAAGAATGAAATACTGCCATTTGCAGCAACATGGATGAGCCGATTATCATACTAAGTGAAGTAAGCCAGACAGAGAAAGACAAATATGATATGATATCACTTCTATGTGGAATCTAAAAAAGATGATGCAAATGAACATACTTACAAAATAGGAACAGACTCACAGACTTCAAAAACAAACTTATGGTTACCAAAGGGGAAAGGGCAGGATAAATTAGGAGTTTGGGATTGACATATACACACTATTATATATAAAATAGATAATCAACAAGGATCTACTGTATAGCACAGGGAACTCTACTCAATACTCTGTAATAACCTATATGGGAAAAGAATCTGAAAAGGAGTAGATATATGTATATGTATAACTGATGCACTTTTCTGTACACTTGAAACTAACACAACATTGTAAATCAACTATACTCCAATATAAAATAAAAATTTAAAAAACTTTGATAAGCAAAAAACAAACAAACAAAAAGATGAGGCTACTTACAGGGGTATAGACAGGGCTAAGGGAACAATCAGGGATGGTGAGGCCCCCAGAGATGAGCAACGGCAGAGCCATTACTGCCCCAGATCTGGAGGGACACAGAGCAATACAAAGTGCATTGCTTCAGTTCCGTGCAAGCTGCAGTCAGGGAGGGATGCAGCCACTGCCGGAAAACATGACCTGGGGCAGGGAGGGAGCAGGAAAATGTACCCTGTCTTCCCTTTCCTCCTGCCTTGCTTTAAGGTGTCTCCCTTGGCCAAACCCACCCAAGAGCCAGCTAGCAGTGGATCCTGGTTGATCCAGCCCATGGGAGTCAGTCTGCAGGACTCAGAGCTGCAGAGAGAAGGGCCAAGATGGACCCGAGGGGAGGCAGCCAACCAAACACGACACCCAAACGCTCAGTTTTGCAAGCAGTAATGAATTTGAAGAGAGTTTACAGGTTCATCTGGAGCTCCAGCCTACTAGATTTTTGTGATATAAAGTACATACATACAATGGAATACTACTCAGCCATAAAAAGGATGAAATAATGCCATTTGCGGCAACATGGATGGACCTAGAGATTATCATACTAAGTGAAGTAAGCCAGGCAAAGACAGATATCATATGATACCACTTATATGTGGAATCTAAAAAAATCATACAAGTGAACATATCTACAAAACAGAAACAGCCTCACAGACATAGAGAACAGACTTGTGATTGCCAAGGGGGAGGGGGTGGGGGAGGGAAGGACTGGGAGTTTGGGATTAGCAGATGTAAACGATTATATATCGGATGGATAAACAACAAGATCCTACTGCATAGCACAGGGAACTATGTTCAATATCCTGTAATAAACCATGATGGAAAAGAATAGAAATAAAAGAATGTCTATACGTGTATAACTGAGTCACTTTGCTGTACAGCAGAGATCGGCACAACATTGTAAATCAACAATACTTCAATTAAAAAAATGTAAAAAATAGTGCCTTTCCCAAACCAAGGGTAGAGAACCCAAAAGATCTTCAGTCATGTCTTTAAAGACAGAAAATTATTTCGAAGCACGTTGAAACCAACTTGGGAGAATATGAGGCTATGAGACTGGAGTGCTCCGTGGAGTTTTGAAGGATTATTTTAAGGCAGAATCTTGCATTTGTGATGATGAAGGAAGAGATAGACCAGGGGAGAGCGGGCATACATTGGCAGGCCCGAGAGAGGGAAGAAGCGTGCTGCGGTGGGACACGGATTTCTCAAGGTATATATATCAATATACCAAAAAAACCCAAATCTAGTCATATCCTGAAAATCTGCTTGCTCATGAAGGGTTCGTGGCATTGATATCAGTATGGTTTTATGACACAGAAGTAGTTATCGTTTCAATTCAGCAATTTAAAATACCAGAATCTTAAAAATGTTATTGCCCAGGGTACACAAAAGCACCTGGACACACTTGTCTGCATACCTTCCTTGTCTGTACACCTGAAATTAACACAACATTGCAAATCAACTATACTCCAATATAAAATAAAAATTAAAAAAAAAACTTTGATGAGGAAAAAACAAAATATAAATATAAATAAAAAAATAAATATAAATGTTCCTAGGCCTGAAGACTTGGTGGACTTGGGCTAAGTCGTGTTTAATTCATGCCCCGTGTTTTTCTCTAAAATATCTCAAACTGAACAATCTCTCATTTCACATCTGAATACTGTGTAACTTTTCAGTCAATATTTTTTAAATGTCTAACTTAAATTTCTATCGTTTCTTTTTCACATTGAAAATGGGACAGTTCTTAGATGGGGTGTGGCAATGGGATAAATCTTATTGGTTCAAAGGGTATGTATACTCTTTTGTTCCTGAAAGTTTGAAACAATTTATGTCACATATTACTTTTCAAAAGCTTAGTGTTTACCATTCTAAGTACTTTATAAAATTTTAACTCATTAAATTTCCAGCAATGCTGTCAGTAGGTACTATTATTATTATCGTCCTCATTACACGTATGGGGCAGCTGAGAAGTGTGGCACAGAGGGTTTAAGTACCTAACACAAGGCTGCACAGTTAATAAATCAGATTAAAACTGGGATTCAAACCCAGGAAGTCTGGCTCCAGAGTCTGTGCCCTGAACCACTACACCAGGCTGTCTGCATTCAGTGGAGGCTTGAGTTTACAATAATTCCACTACTGTGGGGTTCAGATTTCCATACCATGAATTGAAGTGTTTATCAAACAATTAAACCAAGATTTTCAAAAGTGCCTAGTAGATGAGTCCTCACCCTAAAAAGACTGTTGATTAGACTTTTACCATTAGAGAATCCTTTAATGTTTCTTTGGGCCAAAGAAACATTAATGAATTCTCTTACAGTAAAAGGGAAAGATCTAATTAACATTTCTTAAAATGTGTTCCTTGCAGGAATGCCCTTATAGGATTCTCCCTGTAAAAAGGTTTCCATCATCAAATAAGTTTGGAGAACCTCACATGCTATATACATATATTTGAGATTCACAACACACATATTAAAGGTACGGAAAAGTCCTTCAGGAAAGACACTTTCTTAACTTTTTTCAGCCTAGAATTTACCAAGTTAAACTGACCAAAGGTTTATTTTTTCACAAAATTCTTATTAACATCCTATAGCACCAGTGTCGTACAATTTTCATCAGGTTCCTTAAAATCAAAGTGTTGGCTCTGAGGCTTCTAGAAGGCAAGCAAAAAGGGGCTGAAAAAAATGACCAAGAAGTGAAACAATGAAACAGACTATTGCCTTTTTGCTTATACTGTCTGAAATTCACCTTTTAAGTCTATGATAATCTGCTAAACTGACATTTCCCATCACGGAATAACATTGTTGGATTTCTTCCTGATCTTAGTCAGCTCTAGATGTAAGCTTGGGAAGTACTGTGGAGAAGCTCACTTGCCCTCCCCATGTGTGCTGTGGATGTCTCCTCAAATAGCCTTGCTTTGTTTGATATTTTAGAGTGATTTTTTAAATGCTCAAAAAGGGCAGATTCTAAATCCAGATCTGGTGAGAGACGCTGTTACTTATCTGAGAAGAACAGCTATGGAGTGCGCACACATATGTGAAAAGATCTTTTTAAAACAAAGAAATGAGACAGAGAGAGAGAGAGAGGGAGGGAGATAGAGAACTTGATATAGAGATTTGTCATGTATCAAAGACTCTGTATTCGTCATATCACTTCATGCTTTGTCTACATCTGGGGACTGGAATTCCCAAACACATTCTAAGAATACTGTTAAGAACATTGTATGCTCCCTTCTCTGCCAAACACTCTCTCTCTCTCAAAACAGTCAGGTTTAAGTTCACTGCATTTTGGACACCTGGTTCTGACTATGGTGTTGAGCCCCTGGCTTTGTCCTCTCTCCCTACCCTTTCCTGATGGTAGTCACCTCAACCCCAACGTTTTGGTTCCAACAATCCCAAGAGCAACATAGAGAACAATTTCCCTTTCTCATTGTCATTATTGCTCTTCCTGTTTCTCTCCCTCAACCGAGTTCCCAAAGTCCAGGACGGTCGGGAACCACTGTCTGCAGGGACCCTGGGTACTGCCCTTCAATTGCCCATTAGACTCGGGCCTGCTTGGGCAGGGAGGAAACTGCTCTCTGAAAGTGAACTTGTGACCTGTGCAAAATGAATTCACTTTTCAATGGCACTAGAGGTCTATTTAGTAAATGACTTTCCTTGCACAGAATTCCACCCTGGTGTCCTGGAAGACAAGACTGGTGTCTCACAGGTGAGCTATTTTCTCCCTGGGCAAAAGTGTTCCTACACAGAGGGCTCTGGGGGGCCCATGAGCCTGAGTCTTGTAGGTGGACTGAAGGATGTTTGGCTGAAGGTCTGCTGGGACGGGGCAAGCATGGGGATTGTGTTTGGCCCCTGAAGTTTCTAGACCTGGGTCAGAAGGGTTTTCTGAGGAGCTCTGAAAACTGAATTCTTGACCACCTTTTGCTGTGGCAACATCAGTGACGACCACAACAGTGATAACAACTCCTTATGTGGCTCCTATCAAATTCTGGCATAGCTGAGGATACTTCACACACATTACGTTAATTTAGCAATAGAAATATGAGATAGGTTCTGATATCATTTTATGGATGGAGAGATGAGACTTGAGAGGGTTAAGCCCCATACTTAAGGTCATGCACATAGAATACGATGGAGTGAGGGTTCAAATTCATTCATTTATTCAACAAATATTGACATTCTAGGAATAGTTCTAAATGCCAGGGATGTAGCAGGGAACAAAATCCCAAAGTGAATATAGTCTATTAGAGGATGAGAAGACTAATGGAGAAAATCGGAGCCGGATGAGGAGATAGCATTTATGTGGATGACTGTTCTATTTCATGTGGGAAGGGGTCAGGGATGTCCTCTCTAACAAGGTGACATTTAAGGACAGAGTTGAAGGAAATGTGGAAGCAAGGCATTTACATATTCCAGAGATAAGGGAACAGTAAGTGCAAGGGCCCTGTGGTGCGTGTGTGCTTGGCCTGGTCAAGGACGGAGAAGACCAGTGTGACTGGAGCAGAAAGAGTGAGGGGGAAGTGGGTACTAATTGAAGTCAGACAGGTGGCCAGGTCATGTAAGGCCTTATAGGGCACTGTTAGGGCTTTGGTACTTACTCGGAAAGCCATTGGAGAGTTCTAGCAGAGGCATGGTATTGAGGCCTTACATTTAATTTTATTTTCATGATACAATAAAGGACATTTTAATCCAACCGTAATTCATTTCTATATTACATACTTTGAAATTTCTCTAATTTCTTAAATGTAATTAACCACCAGAGATTCCCAATAATGTAACAGAAAGAAGATAATTCGTAAATTTGTGTTTTTGAAACTATGAAAAATTATTAAAACATACCAGATAGAATTCTTAACATCTTTTCTTTTTCATGGTATTTGAAAGGCATTATAAAATATCATAAAAGCCCTTCAGGAAAGAAATCAAACAAAGTGACAAAGGGACTATCATACTTTACAAATGCAGTATAGTATTGTCTCTCGGGTCAGAGGCCTTACACTTGAAGAAGCTGATGTGCAGTATAGACTGTCAGGAGGCAAGGACAGAAGGTAAGATACCATTATGTGCTCTTGTAATAATCCAAGCAAGAAATGATGTATTGAGGCCAGGATGGTGGCCATGGAGGTGATGAGAAGTGTTTGAAGGCAGAGGCTACAGGATTCGGTGATGGTTTGGATACAGGATGTGGGGAAAGGAGAGGAGTCAAGGATGATGCCGAGGTGTTTGTGCCGGGAAACCGAAAGGATGCCATTGTCACATACTGAGATAGGAAGACAGTAGGAGGAGCAGGTGGGGGGAAGGGTTGGGAAGGGCAGATCAAGAGCTTGGATTTGGACGAGTTAAGTTGGAGATGCCTAGTAGATACCCAAGTGGTGAGACTGAGTAGGTTGGTGTACATATAAGTCTAGAATTCGGGGCAGAGGTCTGAGTTGGAGATCACGAATCTGAGATTCTTGCTGTTTTCTAAACCATGAATCAGAAGAGATCACAAGGGAGTGAGTGTAAATAGAGGAGAGAAGAGGTTGGAGGCCTGAGCCCCAAGTTAGGGACATGAGATGGGCATGAACACAGGAGACAGAGAAGAACCAAGGGAGGGTGAAGTCCTGGAAACCAAGTACAAAGGTGTATCAAGGAAGAGGATGTGATCTTCTGTGAAAAAATGTTGCTGACAGTTCCAGTAAGATGAGAGCTGGGAATTGACCACTGGATTCATGCATTCAACAACAACAACAGATGAATAAATTCAGTAGAAAGGAGCTGTTTTGGCAAAGTAGAGAGGCTGAAAACCTGTTTGGAGTAGGCTCAAGAGAGATGGGAACAAGAGGAATTGGAAGCAGTGGATAAACAAAACAAAACAAAACAAAACAAACAAAACAAAACAACCCACCAAAACGCCTTTGAGAATTTTTTCTGTGAAGTGGAATTTTGGAATGGCATGGGGAGCAGAATTAAAAGATTTATTTTTTAAAAGATACTTGGTATTAGGGCAAGTTTATATGCAGATATAAACAATCTAGCCAAGAAAGGAAAAAAATGATGCAGAAAAGATGGGGTAAATGGTGGAGCAATATCTTTGAGTGGGCAAGAAAGGAGGGGGAAATCTTGGGCACAAGGGGAGAAATTGGTCTTAGAAGTATGGATGGTTTATCCACTGAGGGAGAAGGGAGGCACAAAATAGAGGATCACATGGGTGGGTGGTAGGAGCATGTGAAAATTCTTCTCTGATTGATTCTATATTCTCAGAGAAATTGGAAGCCAAGTCGTTAACCAAGAGGGAAGATGGGGAGGAGATGTTGGAGGGTGTAAGAGAGGAGACAGGAGAAATCTAGGAGTGAGGAGAGTGAGTGGACTCAGGAAACGAACGTGGTGGCAGCATGAAGGGCTGTAGGCAATGGTCTTGAACTTAAGTTGGGACCTGTCAGGCTGGTTGTGTGCTTTTCTCCAGCCACATCTAGCTGGAGTGTACGAGTGTGGATCAAGGAGGGTATGAGGTTAAACTAGGGCTGTGTTTTTTTCCAGATGAATAAGAAGAAAGGAGGAAAGGGCAAGGGAATGATTACAATGGTGAACCATAGATTCTAAGCTATGTAGAGAGGGAAGTGAGAATCTGAACAATAAAAGTGGTAAGATCAATAGATTTTATCCTGGTGGGTCAAAGAGTTGTTGCAATTGGGGTACCAGAGGTAGTGATGTAATTGGTGAATGGGCAGCAGGAGATTTAAAGTGAGATTGCAGAGAGCATGTAGTTATTGATACTGACAAGATTTAGGGCGACCATGTGACTGAGCAGTTGAGGTAGGTCAGCAGTGGTGGCGGGGAAGGAGCAGATCATTGGAAGAAGGGTAGGTCTAGGAACTGGGAAGCCAGAATACTGGAAGGTTCATTTCCATGGATCTTGAAATCAGCGAGTATTAAGACAGGCAGGTGCTAGTTTGTGTACTTGTAGCTAAGAGCAGTAAATAATGAGGGAGTGTGACGAGGGTCTTGAGATCATGGCAGCAAGAGAGGTAGTGGACGTCTAGGCTGATAGCTGGCTGTGCAAAGCTGGGAGAATTTTAGGAGATGTGAGATGTCAGTGAGAAGCAAGTCACCCAGTCCACCTCCAGGCCCTGTGAAATGATGACCGTGAGACAGAAAATAGCTCTCAATGCCTGAGGGCTGAAGGGGAGGCAGCGTCCTCAGATGACAGGTGGTTTCAGATGGAGCAGGGAGGTGATGGAAATGTTTAGAAAAGATGTTGCGATGTGGGATTTTGTGGATGTTCAGTGAGCTTCAGAGGACACAGTGGGAGAGTTTCAGGAGTTGGGGAGGGATGGGAGGGAGAATCAGAGTAGAGGATGTCTGGGATGAGGGCTGGGGTATAAGGGATGACCTGGAGTAACGCGTCTGTAGAGGCTGGCAAACGGGGATCCAGATGGTCTCTACAGCAGACAGCGATGTTGAGGCTGTGAGTGTTGGTGGTGGGAGGGGGCGGGAAAGGTGTGTGTGGTCTTCCCAGGGACACACAGAGCTTTGGAGCCCCTCTTGTCTCCTGCCAATGAGGGTGTGGAGACATGGCTGGGTGGTGGTGTCCGGAGCACCTGAGCTTTTGGCCTCATTTCCATTCCTGTGGGCGGAGGCCATGAACCAGGTGCCAGAGTTTGTGCTTAGCACCGAGGACCAAAGCTGGGGTCAGCGGCTCCTGTGCCACACCATGTTGAGCCTATCAGATGTGGGTATCCTGCACAGGAGAAACAAGATCATCTAGTCACCATCTCTTTTCATTTCTTCACTCTGCTCTCCACTGAGTTGTCTTCATTTTCAGGAAGATTCTCTCCATGCCATGGTAAAGTCAACCTAGCAGCTCCAGCCTTGCATCCATTCATATGACCACCCCTTCGGAAAGAAACCTCTCCCCCAGTGATTCTCCAGAAAGATACCTTGGGTTCTTCTCTCTGGCCTAGCCTGGTTCATATTCCCACTGTGGCCAAGAAGATGTGGGACTGCAACTGGCCAGGTACACCACCCCCCATCCTGGAGCTAGTTCATATGAACTGAGAGTGTGGGAGGATAGGTCCCCGAAGGAAAAAAATTAAATGATTTGCATCACGTTTATTTGGAGGAAATCTGAGTGAAGAGATTGAGGGCTGTGGGGACAGCATGTCCAGCCTTCCTCTGTTATCCTGAACAATTCAACATTGGCCCCAGTTTTGCATAGACGTTCAGCTGAACAAAAGCCCAGCAGTTCATCAGACCTATCCATTTTGGAAAGCAAGTTAGGCATCATCCATTGTTAATTACCTTTTTCCAACATCAGTCAAGATAGTCTAGGTTTTGTCACTGTTACAAATAACCACCAAAGTCTTAGTGGATTAAGCTTCATTATTGCTCATACAAAGTCCGCTGTGGGTCCCGGCAGCCATCTGTCATGTGGTTCCTCAGGGACCCAGGATGCTTTGGTCTTATATGGTTTCACCATCTCAACACGAGGCCTCCCCGAGAGCATTGTACCAGGATGAGAGGAGACTGGAGAATTGGCGGGGGTGGTGGGAGTGGGGGAGCTTGTCACTGTCTCTGCTTGACATTACAGACTTCACTTCTACTCACTTCTCATTGGCCAGGACTTGTCACATGTCTGATGGGAGACACAGGGACTCCTCTTTGCTTCCATAGATACCTGTGCACTCCTTTGTCATAACACCTGCTTTACAGTGTGGGAACTAGCTGTTTAAGTGTCTGTCCTCCCCCAAAGACTGTGGGTATCTAATTCATCTCAGTGTCTTTGGTGCCCAGTACCAGCCAGACACATTACAGCATTAAAAAAATGTATTAATTGAATTAGTCCAACCTATTCATTTGGCATATAAACCAAATAAGACCCCTAAAGATGAATGAGCTCAGAGAGGTGAAGTGATTGACTCCGGTTTGCATAATTAGAACCAACACAGGAACCCAGTGCAGCTGACGTTTAGTCTGCTTCCAGCCTATGCCACCATGTATTACGTGCAGGTTGTGCATTATAAGGGGGACACCTGGCTGAGCCCATGTCAGGCTTGGTGTCCTTGTTATAGGCTGTGCTTGCTCAGGGGAAGCAGAGGACTTTTCTTTCTATAAAGCACTGTGTGCTGGTCAAGCCAGGTACCTTGGAGGGTGCATCTGATGGGAGAGAGTGTCTTTTCCTGATTTGCATTAAGGTACTGAAACATGGACTGAATGTTTGTGTGCCCTTAACATTCATATGTTGAAACCTAATCTCCAGTGTGATGGTATAGGAGGTGGGACTTTGGGAGGTGGTTAGAGCACGAGGGTGGAGCCCTCATGAATGGAATTAGTGGCCTTATAAAAGAGACCTCTGAGAGCTTCCTGTTTTTTTTTGTTTTTGTTTTTGCCATGTGAGGACACAACGAGATGACAGCTGTTTAATTACCAGGAAGTAAGCCCTCATCAGACTCTGAATCTGCTGGTTCCTTGATCTTGGACTTCCCAGCCTCCAGAACTGCAATAAATAAGTTTCTTTTGTTTATAAGCCACCTAATCTATGGTATTTGTGTTATAGAAGCCCAAACAAACTGAGATGTACTGTAAAGACCAGTAATGGTTCCTCTTTTGCCATGGGACATGTTTAGCACCTAATACACTTTAATCACCCAGGGTCAGGTGACCTAGCCTCTAAGGCCCAGGAAGAGAATAATCACCCTCTGGGCTTCCAAGAATAGATCGCAGATAGATGCTCTGATTCTTCACCCTTCCAGCCAGGGAGAGATGGGAAGACCCCCTTTATCCCCCCATGCTTGTACCTTTCAAAACTTGCATAGGAACTGAGTTGCTCAGCAGAGCAGCTCTGAGGAGGCCTCTGCCATCCCCTAGACCCACGCACCACTTTGAGCCATAAGAATGGCCAGCTTGTTCTGGATCATTCCATATTTCTTCTTGAGAGACTTCTTGGACCAACCCCCTGTGGATCATGAATAGTTTTGCCTTAATCCTTACTCCCCATCTGATAACCCCTCACTACCTGCATGTTGCCTTATCCCTACACTGCTCTGTACATCCTAAAATATGACCCTTCTTCCATGCCTTTGCATCTGTCCAAATCCTTCCACTATGCCCTTTGGAGCTCCTGGTTTGTCTTTATCAGACATAAATTGTCATTTTTTCCCCAAAATGTTCCCTTTACCTTCTCACTCTAACTGGAACCTGGCTGTCCCTGAGGACTCTGCTTCCTCCACAGTCCTCTCAAGGAGAGACTTTGATTTCATACCCCATGGATCTGAAAGCCTGGAAAAAGGGTAAGTCTCTTCCTTAGCCCCCTTTACTGCTTCTAATTAATCATTGCTCTTGCTTCTAACTTCAAAGATCTGAGCTCCTTTGAAGCACAGCGTCAGATGTTACCACCTGCTACCCCACCTTGCTGCTGTCATTCAGCAGCAAGTCCTTGGTGCTTCCAGCATCTGCTTTGCTGTCTTTATCTCTACTGCCAATGATAATGACAATGATAGTTAGCATTTACCAAGTGCTCTCTTTTCTCCTGGAACTCTTCTAAGCTCTCTAAAAACATTATTTTATTTAACTCCTATAATACTATGAGATGGGTACTATTATCATCCTCATTCTATAGATGAGTAAGCTGAGGTGCAGAGAGTAATCAAATATCACACACAGTTAGTGACAGAGTCAGGGCTGGAAATACAGTTGGGCTCCAGAGCAAGTGCCCTTAAATACTATATTAAGCTATTGCCCTGTTGATGTTCCTGGCAACCTTAACATCTCTGCAGATGACCCACTTGACACCCTGGCCATTCTGCTCCTTAATCTCCTTGGTTTCCTTGTTCTACCACAGTTGCCCACTCCTGCGAGCTTTGCTTCAGTTACAACGGCATTATCTCCAAATATGGATTTCAAGTTCCCTTCTCTCCTCTTCTTTGTCCATTTTTTAAGGTTACATTATTGTTTGAAATGTCTTCTTTTGGTTAACTTTATAACCATAAATAGCACACATAAACCACTATTTCTTGTCTCCCCATTATGGAAGAGGAGAAAATATACACAGATACTTCCTTCCCCTTTTCTCTGGCCCCTCCCCTCTTAGCTTCAGTCATTACTTTCACATGGCATCAACCCCTGTTTTTCTTTCTTTCTTTCTTTTTTTAAATTTTAATAAACTTTAATTAGCATACAATAGGGAATCACTGGAGTTGTTTTTAGTAGGAGCTTGGCCTGAGAACATGTTAGGAGGACCGATTTCCAATACTGAGCAGGCTGGATCAGAGAAGAAGAGGAAGAAATCAGAGAAACAATTTAGGAATGTGTCCCAATATTCCAGGAGCAGAAGTGAGGAGGACTAAACTCAGGAATGAAATACAGGGAACAAACGCAAAAGATGTGGTGACTGAAGAATCAGTGACTTGGTCTGGTGTGACAGAAGAGACTGAGGGTATTACAGGGGAAACCCAAGTTTCCCCTGAGGGTAAATGGCCCTCAGAAGAAGAGCTGATTTGAGGGACAGTGAAATATTGTCTGGCTTTGGTCAAGTTGTCAACTCCTGTTTTTCCAACCCTCTACTGTAGTGATCCCACTCCAGAAATTCCTCAGCCTCATGGAAGCCTAAAATCCAACAACTCCATTGACTCTATTATTTCACTTATAATAACACGCCCTGAAATCCTCATTTCCTTTTGGTGGACAATGGCAACAAGCTAGGGGAGCACTTCCTGTTTCAGTTACATAATGCCGTGTAACAAATCACCCCAAAGCTTAGTGGTTCAAAACAACAAGCCTTTTATTCGCTCACAATCCTGTGGGTCAGAAATTGAGCAGGGCTTGATGGGATGGTTCTTCTGCTCCAAGTGGCATCCGCTGGAGTCTCTCATGAGGTTGTAGTCAGATGGTGACTGAGATTGGAGTGTCCACGATGGCTTCTGTCTCATGTCTGGACCCTTGGTGGTGATGGCAGGTCTCTCTCTCTCTCTCTCTCTCTCTCTCTCAATTCATACTGCACTTTAAGTGTCCATCCTGGACTTCTTTACATGGCAGTTGGATCTCAACAGTGAGTATTGCAATTAACAAAGCTAGAAGCTGCAGAAGTTACACAGCATCACTTCTGCTGCATTTTCTTAGTCTGAAACAAAATGTATGGTGAGCCCAGATCCAAAGGGAGGGGAAATAGACTGTGTCTCTTGTGGTGTATGGCAAGATTACACTGCAAAAGAGCATGTGGAAAGGGGTGGGGGAAGACTGTTGACACTATCCTTGGAAACAATTTAATTATGACACAGCATTGCAATTTCTCCTTCGAATGGGCTTGTACTTCCCTTATCCTCTTTCCCTTCCTTCTTGCCTGGCAATATTCCTGGCAATATTTTTTGAATATTCTTGCCTGGCAAGATTTTTAAAATATTCTTGCCTGGCAATATTCCTGGCAATATTCATAAAGCAACTTACTTTATTACTAGTTGGGTAAAGCCATCACTACGTGGTTAAAATCACAGTGAATTGCATCAGACTGCCTGATTCAAATGACAAACTAATTAAAGAAAGTGAGAGACAGCTTATTAAGGAGAATATCAGGCTATCTCACTCTCCTACTTACATCTCTTTAATGACTTTTCATTGCAATTGAACAAAATCAAATGGTTAATCATGGCTGAAAAGGCTCCCGCCAAACTTTCTGAACTCAGTTCCTATATTCAACGTCCCCTTTTCCTACTCCGTTCCAACCAGCTGGCCTTTCTAGAGGCCTGAGAACATGCTCCTTCCAGTCTCAGCCCTTTGAATGTGATACTTCCCACATGGCTGCTCTGAGAGCATCATTCACAACTCAGTTCAAGTCACCTCCTCCAAGAGGCCTTCTTTGATTACTGTAGATAAAGGAAATTTCATGTGACCCCTTGTAGACTCTATATCAGATTACTCCATTTTCTTCATAGCAATCACTATCTAAAATTTGCTTATTCATCAAGTTCCATGTTTATTGTTAATCTTCCTCACCAGAATGTTAGTTGTTTTTTTGTTTTTTTTTGCGGTACGCGGGCCTCTCACTGCTGTGGCCTATCCTTTCGGAGCACAGGCTCCGGACGCGCAGGCTCAGCGGCCATGGCTCACGGGCCCAGCCGCTCCGCGGCATGCGGGATCTTCCTGGACCGGGGCACGAACCCGCGTCCCCTGCATCGGCAGGGGGACTCTCAACAACTGCGCCACCAGGCAAGCCCAGAATGTTAGTTTTTTGAGGCCAAGGACTCTCTCTTGTGATTCTCGGAACCTAGATGAGGCCTGGCACAGAGTATGTATCTAA
The DNA here is from genome assembly GCF_951394435.1 of Stenella coeruleoalba. Taxonomy (NCBI): domain Eukaryota; kingdom Metazoa; phylum Chordata; class Mammalia; order Artiodactyla; family Delphinidae; genus Stenella; species Stenella coeruleoalba. The sequence goes on along the minus strand of NC_137150.1, from coordinate 24,385,945 downwards.
ATATTTATTAACTAACTGGACCTGTGCTTTTTAATTTATTGAATAATATGAGTAGTTCAAACACATGAGAAAATTTTCAAATAGCGTCAAGGCATAAAATAAGTAAAATTATCTATCTGTCTGTTCTCAGGACACCAACCCCCTCACCCCCGTCCGGTTCTCACTCCCAAGAAGTAAGTTGGTTTTGGAAGTTTGTAGAATTTATCATATTACCATCACTTCTCTCCTCTTCTTTGTCCATTTTTTAAGGTTACATTATTGTTTGAAATGTCTTCTTTTGGTTAACTTTATAACCATAAATAGCACACATAAACCACTATTTCTTGTCTCCCCATTATGGAAGAGGAGAAAATATACACAGATACTTCCTTCCCCTTTTCTCTGGCCCCTCCCCTCTTAGCTTCAGTCATTACTTTCACATGATCAAGGTTTATTACATTTATATTCTGATCTGTAACTATAATTAAGTCTTCTGTGCTTCGATGATAGGTTAGTTTCTTAAAATTGAATACTATTAAATGGCAATTGGAAATTATGATTATGTAAATATTATTCAGTGTAGAACCAAGTAGTTTGATTAGACTTGTAGAGAAGGAAAAATAATCCCAAATTACCAAACCCATGACATGCAATGGAGAAAAATCCAAACTTCAAGGTCAAATTAATTCTCTGTTTTCCACTCCATACTCTTTTACTTGCTAAAGTCACCCTGCGGTTTAATTTGCTTCGACATATGACATTTCTTGACAGCTTTGTTTTGTTTCTTCCAAAATCTCTAATTGCCTTTTTTTTTCTGTTGATATGAAAATTATAACAATAAAAAACTTACTGAGGGCCAGGCACTAAATATTTTGCATGTATTATTTCATTGAATACCCACAATGACCTATGAAGTAGAAATTATTTTTATACCTATTTTTCAAACAAGAAAACTGAACCAAAGAGAATTTAAGTAACTGCTCAAGGTTACACACATAGTTTGTAATTTGAACCAAGCAGTCTAATTTTGGAGACTGAGATTTTAATCACTTTGTGATGTCTTTACCCAATTAGTAAGCATATCAAACTTCTTAATTACACTGTTATTGAAGTAAATATTTTTTTCTAAATTGAAGAACTTTTGTGGGAAGGTTTGACATCCTGTTTCAATTTAAACTTTCAGGTTTAGTACTGCTGCACAGTTGTCATCTTGACATTTTATTTTTATTGTACTTCTGGTCTGCTCCGTATCTTCCTCTTTCTTTTATTTCATTTAAATTTTTGCTGGCATGCAATGACAGGTAAGTTCTTCAGAATGGGTAACCAGAAAGTACAATTTCTGAGTCATTGTATGTTTAAAAAGTTCTTGCATTATGTTGCCCTCACACTTGACTGATAGTTTGGCTGGTTATAAATTTAGGTTGGAAATAATCTATCAAAACTTTGCCAATATTGCTCCACTATCTTCCAGCATCTGATGAGGAGTTTTATGCCAGTTCTTTTGAAGATATTTTTCCCCCCTGGAAGTTTTATGTTCTTTTTATCTTTGATGTTTCAAAATTTTATAATAATATGTTTAGGTGCGGGCCTTTTTGTTCAGTAATTGGTACATCCCAGACTTGTGCTTCCTTCTACTCTAGGAAATTTTCTTTTATGATTTATTTGATGATCTTCTTCTCTCCAGTTCTTTTTTTTTCCCCTCTCCTTCTAGAACTCCTGTTGGATTGGTATTGGAATCCTCAGAATGAAGTTAAATCTACCATGTTGCTTACGTTTTTCTTTTTTTAAATTTTTTCCATCTTTCCTTTCTTGTTTCTTGCTTCTTTATAATGTACAATCTTTCTTTGACTTTGTCTTCTAGCCCTTCTATGATTTTTCTTTTAACAATTACTTCTTTAATTTCTGAAAGGTTGTAGTTGTCTCTGCACATGTTCAAGTGTCCTGTTCAATTTTCATGGATGTGGTGTCTTTTTGAATCTCTCCATGCGCCCTTGGTAATCAGTTACTCTGTTTACCTTAGAGTTTCTTTCATGCTGTTGATTTCCTTAACTGTTTGCTGAGGCTTGGCTGATTATTTCTCTTTGTAATAAAAGGATTAGATTTCCTACTATGGGCCACTAAAGTAAGTTTCTTCTGGAGCTGATTAGATCTGTTTCTATAACTGATATCATCCTCCTCTTTCAAAAAAAATGTCTGAGTTACTCATCCTCCGGGGTCAGTATATAACCCCTTGTATTTTTATCCAGGTGAAGCCGGAATAAAGCGAGTCTTGTGGGAAGATTTAAGAGAAAAAGACATAACAAGTTAACGTGTGGCTTGAGGGATAGATGTGCAGAAGGGGAGTCTGTCTTATAAGTGGAGTTTCTGGCATGGGTTAGTATTTAATGTGCCTGATTGTGTACAAGGGAACCTTAGAGGGTTGTTTTGTTTTGGTTTGGTTTTTTAAAGAAAAATTTTTTTAGAGCAGTTTAAGGTTCATAGCAAAATTGAGGGAGAGTTACAGCGGTTTCCCGTATACCCCCCTCTCTCCTTACGTGTGTAGCCTCCTCCATGATCCACATCTCCCACCAGAGTGGTACATTTGTTACAACTGATGAACTGACACTGACACATCGTTATCACCCAAAGTCCATAGTTTACATTATGGTTCATTCTTTGTGGTGTACACTCTATGGGTTTGGACAAATGTATAAGGACATGTATCCATTATTCTAGTATCATACAGAGCATATTCACTGCTCTAAAAAATCCCCTGTGATCCACGTATTCATCACTCCCTCCCCCCAACCTCTGGCAACCACTGATCTTTTTATTTTCTCCATAGTTTTGCATTTTCCAAAATGTCATGTCATTGGAATCGTATAGTAGCCTTTTCAGACTGGCCTCTTCCACTTAGTAATATGCATTTAAGGTCCCTCCATGCCTTTTCATGACTTGAGAGCTCATTTCTTTTTAGGAGTGAATAATAGTCCTCATCCGGATGTACCACAGTTTATTTATACATTCAACTATTGAAGGACATCTTGTTTGCTTCAATTTAGAGGATTTTTGGTGGTTGTGAGTTTAAACCCTTCTCAAAACTCAGAAATCAGAACTGTCTCCTCCAGCCCCTGGGCACCTACAAAGTCACTTCCCAGCCATAACCATTAAGAGCACAGCAGACCTCTAGGACTCAGAATATAGAGCCACTGTTTAAATCTATATTGTCTAGCGAAGGGGATGGGCATGCTACCCCTGCACCAGCTCTGGCCTCTTCCTAACTTGGTATTCTGTATTATTTTACTAATAACATTTTTCTCTTGTGAATTTAAGATCATTGTGAAAAATTTGAAAAATTCAGAATTTAAAATATTAAATATCACTCAATATTCTACCACCCAGAAAAAAGGTTACAAATTCACTGTATACCTTTCCAGTTTTTTGAGAAATAGATAGCATATGATGTACATAGTTTTTATTTGACTTTAGAAAAATTTATAGTTTATGTCTTTAAATATTCTTCAAAACATGATCCTTGATGTTGCATGACATTTATCACATGGCTACAGTACGGTTTATTTGCCTAGTCTTTACTTTTGATTTTTGGAGCATTTCTAGATTTTCTATTATGAGTCATACTATGAGAAATATCCTCGTTCATACAGCTCCCCCGGCCCCCCATCTCTTAGTTCCTTGGATTAATTCTTAGGATGGCAGATATAGGCCAAAGTGTTTCAGCACATTTTAAAGCTTTTGGTACATACTGCCAAATTGTCCATCTGTTGAGATAGTATCAATGAATACATTTTTCTGTTAGTGTGTAAGAATTCCCTAGCATCTAAACTTGATGTTATCTTTTAAAAAAAGAGAATGGGAAAAAAGATTTTCTATCAGCATGATAGAAGAACATGACTTTCAATGTTCTTTTGTGTTTTTTTGATTCTTACCGAAATTAAATATGTCTGTCTATCTATCTATCCTATTTGCATTTCTTCTTTTGTAATTTTTCCTGCTCAGATCTTTTTGCCTATTTTTCTGTTAGTGTGCCTCTCTTCTATTATTTATAAGACTTTTATGGATTAAGAATTCTTCTCTTCCATATACATGTATATGGAAGAGAAGAATTCTTAAATATATGTATGTGTATACATATATGTATATATATTCAAACAACTTTTTTAGTCTCTGAATTTCTTTTTAAATTTGTTTAGGACTTTTTTTTTTTTTTTTGCGGTACGTGGGCCTCTCACTGTTGTGGCCTCTCCCGTTGCGGAGCACAGGCTCCGGACGCGCAGGGTCAGCGGCCATAGCTCACGGGCCTAGCTGCTCCGTGGCACGTGGGATCTTCCCAGACCGGGGCACGAGCCCGTGTCCCCTGCATCGGCAGGCGGACTCTCAACCACTGCGCCACCAGGGAAGCCCAGGACTTTTTTTTGAATAGAGAAATTTTAAGTTTTTTGCATGAATCCTTTTTCTAATGGGTTTACTTCTTTGGCACTTTTGAAATTTAAATCTTTAAACCATCTGGAATTTACCTTTCTGCAAGCGTGATATAGAGATCTAACGTTATTGTTTTGCTAAACATATGGCCAACTGTACGAACACCATCCACCAAATAATATTTTATTTATCCACCAAATAGAAATGTTATTTTTGAAATATACTTAATTCTTACATACGTTGGGATCTGCTTCAAGGATATCAGTTCTTTCCTATCACTGTATCTGCTTACTGAAGTGCTACTACAGTGTTCTAATTATTGTATTTTTACAGTATATTCTTATAAATGGTAGTGAATATTCCAATGACTTGCCTTTCTCAAATATTTAAAAGCAATTCTTGCCTACTTATTCTTTCATATGAACTTCAGAATAATTTATTCACCCTCTTTCCTATCCCCAGTCTACTTAATCTAATGTGTTAAGCCTATAAATTAATTTGAAGAGAAGTAGCATCTTCTCATTACCCAGACTTCTTTGCCCAGCATGATCTATCTTCTCATTTATTCAAATAGCTAACTTGTTGTTATATTCAGTGAATTATCTACAGTGTAATATCTTTGATAAACCCATAAAATCATGAAGAAATGTGATTTGACCCAAGCGACCCTGGAACAGAAATCAGGAAACTTGGATTCCTGCTCCAGCCCTGCCACCAATTGGCTGTGTAAACTTGGATGGTGAGCGTCTTTGGGGCTCTGTGTTTTCACCTGTAAAATGAGGAAGGCTTGATAAAGACTTCTCTAAGATCTCTCCAGCAACAGCATCTGTGAGTCCCTGAATCATGATGCAAAATTTGTACAGCAAGTGGTCCCCCGCCAGGAGGACAATGTTACTCTAGCTCCCTGCACTGGCATCACAGGCGTGCACAGAACTTTGAACACATCCACCCACCATTCCTTACATGAAAGTCAGTAAGAAAGAGAAGAACTGTGCACACTACGGAATTAGTTTCATTTCTTACATTTTCTAGCTTTCAGTGCTGTGATAAAAACAAATTTAAAACCATCTTACCAGGCCATTGTTGCTGTTCCAAAGCAGGGTTGAGATGTGAGCTCTCAGTGGGAGGAGGGGGGCCTCATGGAGGGGCCTGGAGCCGTGGGCACTGTTACCATTTTGCAAAGCTCCAGGGAAGCGAAACAAAAGAAATGGAGCTGCTTTGAAGGTCCCTGCCAAGCTCTTCTTAAGAGCAGCCGGATTAGGAGGAAAATGAGGCTTCTATTAGCATGACCAAGCATTTAATACCCCCTGGAACCCACAAAACAAAAACACAGTCATCTTCATCTCACCATTAAAAAGAAAACACGAAGGACAGTGGCTTTGCTTGATCTCATTAATTGGATTATAAAGTTTTTATGGAAATTCTGTTGCAACGAAGTGACCAAAGCTTTATGGCCAGGACAGAATAACTCAGAGCAAAGCTACAGGTCCACCCAAGATCCTTCATCCCTAGAAAAATGGGGCTTAATTTCCACATCATAAACGGTTTGAATCTGCACAACTTTTCCTATTGCTTTTGAAAACAATTCAGTTTCAAGAACAGTGGAAGATTGAACTCAGTTTGGTGATGACCATTAATAGTTCTCATTTAGAAGGATATTTTGGAAAGCTCTTTTTTTTCCCATTGTCACAAAAAAATGAACTGGTGATGCCTAAGCAAGCACTAGAAGAAGAGCTTAATATATTGGCAGATAAAAACACAGCACATACTGAAGGAATGTATTATGGACGTAAGCCATAAAAATGTTTTCAATTTCTTTTGGTGTTAAGCTACAGTGTAAGAAACGAGTCAATTTCTGGAGACTCACTTGAGGCAATTTGCATATAGAATGTTTATTGCAGGATGGCAGCTGTGACTATGAATAAATGCAGCCAGTTCTTGAGAATGTTGCCTCCCATCTCTGTCCAGGCTACCAGCATCTGGAAGTTGTGACCATGCTGCATTAAGAAAAATGATTCAAGGGACTGAGAGACAGTGTTCAAAGTTTATATAATTTTAACTTAATTTGCAGCTAATTCATGTAGCCCTTTTTGAGGTTTCTGTGAGTCCTCTTAAGGAAGTCTTCCAACATCAAGAGAAATAAATATTTTCTCCCAACTCCAGAACCTTCCTTTTCTTTTCCTTTGTTCTGTTTTTAAAAAGATAAATTCACCCTGTCGGTACACATTGAGATCCTGTCCCTTTTCTTTTTGGAAAATAGCTTACTGCGAAGACTCCTTTACAACTGGATTCTGGGGAAGCATTTAATTACACACCAAGGGAGGAGGGTGTTCACGTGGATAAAAGAATGATGAAAATGCTATGAAAAGTGACAAGGATTGAAAGAGAGGATAATATGCCAAATTATAAAACCAAACAGACAAATGTCTTTGACTTCATTCTAGACCTAAGAAAGAGGGAGTGTTTACAAACCATCCTGCAAGTAGAAGGCTTGTTTGCCCTGGGAGCCCTGGGAAAGGAAGGGGGCGGAGGCAGCAGAGCCAGCCCACAGGTTGCAGCTCCTGGGAATTTCTCGGTCCAGATGCAGTGAGGGCAATGGACCAGCTCCACTTCCTCTTCCGGTTGCCTTTGAGGTCTGGTCCTCATGCTGAGCAGCCCGCAAGCTCCACGCCAGCCTCTCTTCCCGCTGCCCTCCACAGGCTCCCGGTGTTTCTCAAGAGCAAATGTCACCAACTGAGGGTGGCCTTCCACGACCTGCAGGTCTCACTCAGCTCTCCCACTTGTATTTGCTCGTGGCATCCTGTGGGTTTCCTTCCCGGCTCTCACACCCGTCTGTAAATGTGCATTGACTTGTGTGCTTACTGGTTTCTCTGGCCAGGTTGTACATCCCCGTCAGGGCTCCGCTGTGGCTCCCCAGCACCTGGAACAGGCTTGGCACACAGCAAGTGACCAGTACATCCTCGGTGACCAATGAGCGAACTTTGTGGTTTTCCGAGGAAGACCCATCTCCACTCCCGTCCTTGCCTTGTCTTGGCAGAATTCTCCAACAGCTTGATTTCCATCTGTCTCCTTTTTACTTTCTCACTCCCTTCCTCTGTCCTTCCCTCCTTCCCCTATTCATTTGTAACAACTTTATTGGTTTCCTTGTTTTTTCTCCCGTACAGCTCTAGAAGGAAACAGATGGGTAGAGGATTTCGGATGAATACTGAATATCACATCCCCATTGATGAGATCATTTTGGAACTTTCTAAAAGTACTCTTCGTGGTTACATGGCCAGGGAGAAAATATCCCTGGGTTTTTGAGAGTGGGGATGCTGCTGCCAGGTTTAAGTCATTATTAAAGAGACAAAGACTCACCAGGATAAAGCTGCTGCAAAGTTTTCTTTCTTTCTTTAGCAGTAGAGCATATTCAATAAATAGCACTCACCCGGAGGTACGCTGGATGAGAGCTCCTTCTTTTGTGTGTGTGTGTGTTTATGTGTAATTACTTGTCACTGTATCGAAATGTCATATCTGGGAGAAATTATCTTCCTTTAGACATTTCCAATAGCATCCACCTTGGGACTGCCAATAGGAGATGACTCGGCCCCGGAAAGAAGATTTTTTTTTTTTTTTTTTTTTTGCGGTACGCGGGCCTCTCACTGTTGTGGCCTCTCCCACTGCAGAGCACAGGCTCCGGAAGCGCAGGCTCAGCGGCCATGGCTCACGGGCCCAGCCGCTCCGCGGCATGTGGGATCTTCCCGGACCGGGGCACGAACCCGTGTCCCCTGCATCGGCAGGCGGACTCTCAACCACTGCGCCACCAGGGAAGCCCCGGAAAGAAGATTTTTAATGGCTAATATTAATAGCATATGATTTTCCTCCTCCCTTTAAAAAATGTGGGCAAATGTGTCAGAAAGGCAATGTCATGCCTTGAGCATATGAAAGACGTTCCAGGTATTATTGCCTGCTTGTTACCTTTGATTATCTCATCCCTTACTCTCCAGAAAATGAAGTGCATATGGACTTGGCTCCTTCAGAGAGGCAATCTCAACTTTGTCAGGGTTAAGCGCATCGGTTGGGTGTTGAGCCATCTCTAGCATTGATACTACAGGCTGGGTTGTTAGATTCAAAGAGCAAGTGGACACTGCCATGGTACTTGGTGGCTAAATGCCCTCTCTTCCCAGTGATGTCCACGGCAGTTTGACTCTAGGTCAACCACCTCTCTCTCCCACCTTCATCTCAGCTTGAGAAAGGCTGCCCTGGTGCAAAGCTGCAGCGAGTCTCGAGTCTCGACATTTCAGTGAAGACAGGGAGATCTGTCGGTAACCTAGCAACGTGGCGACATAAGCATCCACGTGCTGTTTAGTTTCTCAAATAATGAAATGGTAGTCGCAACATTTTGCATTTAAACAGCACAGTCTCCAAGGACCTTACAGACTGTTGTAAATAGAGAACAGGGGTCACAAGAACCTGCTCCTCTGGAGATGGTTAGCTCTATTTTACAGATGGCTAAGCTAGAGCAAACACAGCACAAGAGACCATTTTAGATGAGCGGCAGAACTAGCTAGGAAGCATGCAGAACTTCCAGCCAATGGAAAACGCTAAAGAAAAGGACCTGTAAACCAGCTCATTTTTTCTCATTAAACTTTTCAACTCCTAGGGAGCAGAGAAGGTGTTCTTCATATATTTTGAAAAGTAGTTGCCTTACTGATTGCTAAATTGTAGATGAAGTCAGTGGGTAGGTGGTCTGCCTTGCAGCCTCACTGCTGAATAAAGAATCAGCTCTAGGAAGGGTTTGCAAGATGTTGTTAGTTTTCTAAACTTGTGGTTATTCTGGGATTGTTTTCTGAAAATGAAATTTATTTCTGATCCGAAGCCAGATGCTCTTATTTATCTACTCCTTTTTTGCTAACAGTGTGGTTTTAAAAAATTGGCACAATTTTTTTAATGATACTCCTTCCGTTGAGAGATAGGGTCTTTGTAATCTCTCCTTGAGTCTGGTAGCCTTATGACCGATTCAACCAATAGACTATTGTGGAAGTTATGCTAGATGACTTTCTAGGCTGATTCGTACAAGGCGATATGGCTTCCCTCCTGTTCACTGGAACATTCACATTGGGAGCTCAGGAAGCCATGAAAGAAGTCCAGCTACGATGAGGCCGATATGCTGTGTGGAAACCCAAGTCGCACTGTGGGGCTCTGTGTAGGCATTCTGGTTGACCCCCCCACCCCCAGCTGAGCTCAGCCTTCGAGTCATGCCCGCCTGGGCACCAGATATTTGAGTGAAGAAGCCTCCAGATAATTATGCTGTCCACCACCCAACTCTGCCGTTCTCATTGTCCCATCTGAAATCCCAGACCTTGTGAGACACAATAGCCGTCCTTTCTGTACCTTTCTAAATGATCAGTAAGAATGATTAAAGCATCATTATTTTCTGCCACTACGTTTAAGGAAGTTGTTTAAGCAACAGTTATAACGCTCAGAACCCCAGTCGTCCACGTCCACGTGTATGTCCTGAAGGAGAGGCTGTGGCCCTTTCTTGACTCCTGAGGGTGAGTATGTGTTTGTCTAAGGCAATTGTGGCCATCTCGTTTCTCTTACTATGTGTTTAGGTTGGGTATGTTCAGGAGATGCAATTCTGGTCAATTAAGTGAGTAGAAGAGCTTGCTGGGGCTGCTTTTGGGAAAATTTCCCTTATTCTCCATAAGATTTGAAGGACAGACTGGTTCTCCATGCTACCTTTGGATGCTGTTGTCTGCACAGGAAGCCTACACCCGTGGTACCCATCCTAGGACCATCAGGAGAGCAAAGAGGACAAGCCACATCCTAGGACCAGGAGAATCTACGTCCTTGATGAGGCTCAACACTGAAGATGCTCAATCCTGGAACTACCTCTGCTTTTGCACTTCTTGTTATGCTAACATTTTCCTCATTGTTTAAGCCTGTTTGGGCTTTCTGAGAGCTTCAGCCATAGATTTCATATTTCAGAGCATAAGATTTTTTTTTTTTTTTGGTACGCGGGCCTCTCACTGCCGTGGCCTCTCCCGTTGCAGAGCACAGGCTCCGGATGCGCAGGCTCAGCGGCCATGGCTCATGGGCCCAGCCGCTCCGTGGCACATGGGATCCTCCCGGACCGGGTCACGAACCCGTGTCCCCTGCATTGGCAGGTGGACTCCCAACCACTGCGCCACCAGGGAGGCCCCAGAGCATAGGTTTTTGTCCTAAAGATCTAGATTCAAATTTTGGTTCTGCCACTTATTAGCTGTCAAACTTTGAGTTGTTCTCTGTTTTCTTAGGCTAAAAATGGTTTTCATCACTGAATTCTTGTGAAAATAATATCAGTCACGCCACAGGTACTTATTGAGGGCCTGTTGTGCGCCAGGTGCCATTCTCAGCTCTGGGGAAATGGCTTTGTATCAGATGGATAAGCTTCCAACCCTCATCGTGGCTACATTCGTGTGAAGGAGATAGATTGTTAATGAGGACACAAACAAGATAATCTCAGGTAGTGGCAAGCGCGATAAAGATAACATAAGATGAGGTCTGCAGAATGCTTCGCACTGGGCCTGGCACAGTGCAAGCAATCTGTAGTGGCATCTATTACCTTTATTATTAAAGTTAATACATAGTATTGAAATCGCCCGTAGGGAAAGTAGTCGCATGAGTGAACTTTGATTTTGGTCTGAGGATTATAGAAACATGAAGCCGGTTTGTCCCCTCTCTCCCATTTCCATCCATTAGGATTAAGCTGGTAAGGCCTTCTCTGCAATGCACTGGCCTGAATTTTTACCCTTCAGGATCTTGCCATTGGCTCTTCCTGGGTGCCGCCCCTCCCCAAGTGAGCCGAGGAGAGATGTGTGGCTGGTGGGAGAGCTCCATGGACAGGTCTCTGCTGGCTCTCTTCTGACCCTTGGGCAGCCGGGGCTATTGAAGCATGTCAGATGGAGGTGGCCGAATGCCAGCATGTTCCCCTCCACGGTTGTCCCCTGCCTCGGGTCTCCCAACCCTGCAAGGTGGGTAGATGGGTAACACTGGCTCCTAGAGGCCACACTGAGGCTGTGCGTTGGAAGGTGTGAGGGCCTGGCTCGTGCTGAGGCTGGTTTAGACTTCAGAGCAGCAGTTCTGTGTAAGTACCGCACGCTAACTGATTGTGCCGCTGGAGCTCCCTAGAGCAGCAGTTTTCATTCTGAGTATCCCAAACACCTAGAAATTGGAGAATAACGACAAAAACAACGCAGTATGGATTTTTGGTAGGGACCTATGGGCCAGCCATTTGTGAAGTATTTTTAAATTATAGTGGTGTCTAAGAAAGGTTAATGTATGAAATGTCCTGATTCCCAGCTCCAAGTGGCAGAGCAAATTCTCTCATAAGATGGCCCGCTGCTAATCCCCTTCAGTGACAGAGGCTGGACCATGTTTTATGCACTGTCTTATTTCTCTGTTAAGGCATCCAACTACTCCTGTTTGCTTTCTCCCTGATATACACAGCTTATCCATGCTAAATAGTGCTGCAAAGCAGTTTTGAAACCTACCCACACCTCCAGCTGAGAGATTTAGTTGAAGGGTTCTTTGCCCGTGTGTTTCGAAACATTGCTTATGCCATGCACTGCCTTGACCCTGGTTATCCTGAAGAATATCCCCTTCTCACATTTCAGCTTACTGAGCTGGGCTGGAATTCAATCTGGCTGGCTTGCCAGGCAGCGCTTCAGACCTGACTGAGGTCTTCAGGCTGCTGCTGTCAAGTGTGGAGAAGAAAAACAAGTCATGTCTGCCCAGCCCTGTCTGCTGGGCTCCTGAGAATGGCACCTGTGTAGCCCTGGTGTCCTGAGTGATGGGCCACGACCACTCAACTGTGCAGAGTCTCCCCTCCAAAAATGCGCATGCGGCCCTTTCATTTTGTGTGTGCATTTGCAGCGGCTCACTGAGGCATTTCCCTGGAGCTCAGGGTAGTGCATTTTTTGTTTAAAGGGGATTTTTGGTTTCAAGCGCTTCTTGCAGTCTTGTGGAGGAAACCTGTTGAATCACCGCGGGTGGCCAAATGCAGTGGCCAGAGGTGGCATCTGATGGTGTTTCTGATGGAGGGGTCACTGACGGTTCCAGCCTTAGGCCTCTGCAAAGGGGTGAGGAGGTCTTATTAAGAAGGGGTGTAGGTAAGTAGTTGCCCTCTGGGACCCTACCTGTCATCGCACATTTTCCATCTCCTTTTTTGGTGATAGAGAAAATCCCTGGGCTCTTAGACAGACCTAGGTTTGGAAGCCGAACTTGGCATCTAGATACTGTTTGACCTTAAATAATACACTTAACCCCTCTGAGTCTGTTTTTTTTTTTTTTTTTTTTTTTTTTTTTTTTGCCTACGGAAATGAAAATAATGTTTAACTCACAGGATTGATGGAAGAATTAGATGAGCTCACTGCATAGCACGGGGCTCAATAAATGTCTCATTTTAGATGTCCTCTTTGAAAATACAAGTGTCACATCAAGGATTCCTACGATACAATGAGTGCTTAGCAATGAGCACTCACTCAACACTTAACGATCATTAAGACAAGGATTGGCAGGAATTAAGTGGAGAGGGTCAAAGGGGAGAGATAGAATTTTGTAGGAAATGGGTAATAGCACCAAAGACATTGATTTTCTCACCTCACAGCTTTCCTGGATGTCAGGCCTTTTATGGAAAGCTAGTATGTATGTATGTATATATATATATATAAAATATATTATATATGTTAAAATCAGTTATAAAGTATATATATACATACTATATATAATATGTATATATATTATACATATTTTAAAATCAATTCTAAGGTACACATTTTAAAAAGTTAATATCTCTGAGTTTTGAATTCATTTGACAATCTATGGCATTTATAATTACAATTTTTTAATGGTATTTGAAATAACATCTCGCAATGGATGGCATCTGAGTTTGGATGAATAGGGTAATACTTTTTATAAACAACAATAGTTTCAGGAATCTAGGGCCTTCTTTAGGATCTCTTAGAACTGCACTGCCTAAAACTGTAGCCACTAGCCCCATGTGTGTTTTGAGCACCTGAAGTGTGGCTCGTCCAAATGGTGATGTGCTGTAGCACAAACTACTCACCAGAGTCTGAAGACTTGGGTGTGGAAAAAAATAATGCTAAGATATCTCCTTAATACTCTTCTGTTGATTACATGTTGGAATGATAATATTTTGGTTATATTGGATTAAATCAACTATATTATTAAAGTTGATTTCATCTGTTTCTTTTTCCTTTTGTAAGGCTACTAGAAACTGTAAATTTCCACACACAGCTCGCGTTTCTTTTCTCCTGGACGGTGCCGCCTTAGAACAAAGACCTCAGAGCTGGTCTGCTGTGACCACCTGGTAGAAGCTGGATGGGCTTCAACCCCAAATTTGGTTCAGATATTGAGACTGATTATGCCACATAAGAAGAGGGTATGAAAAGGTTTGCTACTCACGTAATGAGGCTTTCTGGGGAGAACAGTGTAGGTCCCAGGCAGTTCCAAAAATACCCTGAGAGCTGAGGGATAGGAGACTGGCTTGGGGGTTTTATGGCCGTTCGGGAATGGGACTGGGGTGAGGGTTCCCATGTGCTGGCAGAGGCTTGAGTGACTAGAAAGTCCCCGGAGGGAACATCTGGGCTTTCTTTTCAGCTTTTCCAGATGTGGCGCAGAAGGGGAAGAGGGAGGGTGAGGTTAAACGCTGTCAATTCCAACTGCTGATCATAAAAGAGTCAGATTTCTTATTACATGGTCTAATCCTGTGCCTTCATTTTACCAGTGAGGATTCAGACGCAGAAAGGGAAGGTGACTTGCCAAAGGTCACACAGCCAGCTAGAGGCAATGCTGGTGCTGGAATCCAGGCCTCTGGAGACCAGAGATTTTTCCTCCCCTTCACAGCACCTGGTGGAAAGTCTTCTTGGAGAACAAGGAAGTTCTTTCTCCGGGGGACAACAGTCTCCATGTTTTGTGGATCTGTTGGGAAGAAAGAAGTGCTGCAGGATGGCAGTTGGGCTCAGCCTCAACCACCTGGGACTCTCTCTCTCCTCTCTCTCTCTCTCTCTCTCTCTCTCTCTCCTCTCTCTCTCTCTCCCTCTCTCCCTCTCTCCCTTTCTCGCTAGGGCAGCTCCAGGCCAACTTTCCTGATGTTTGCTGACAAGCTGGCTCAGGAAAGTGACTTGAAAAGTAAATACTAACTCAACCTAAAATGAAAAGGAAATCAAGAGCTGAAAAGGAAAACAAAAGAGAAACCCCCCCCAAAACAAACAAATCTGTGAGAACAGAGTAGGCATTGTGCACTCACTTTTTTTGATGTCCAAGTGGCTTTGAATCAAGCCAGAAAGCTCTCACACCTACATTCTATGCGGATTAAAAACTTCCACGAGAGGTTATGAGTCCAGGGACAGAGGGTTCCCATTGCAGGTGCAGAGCTTAAATGCTTCACAAAGGAAAGGAAGTAAGCTCGTTGGGGTTTGTTTGAATACTTCCAGGAGAGTCGTTTCAAGTTGACAGCATGCATTTTGGAAGCCCGAGTACTTAAAAACACACTTGAGAAGGAACTGGTTTTAAAATCTGAAACTTTGCCTGGTTCTCGGTTTCTCTGAAGTGTCAGTAGTTTTGTGTTTTCTATTTATTGTTTCACACAAAAATCAGTCTGAATTTGTTTTGTTTTTTCTGATTTTCTCCTACCCAGGGAAATTGAGCTACCTTCTCAGTGGACATAAGTTTGCATAGAGTCTCCAATAGTGACCAGTTTCAGTTGACACTCGACGGGACCCTGGAATACAGTCTCTCTGCTGCCTTCTAGGAAGAACAAAGGGTAGAAGGGGTTGATTGAGAAGCAGATAAAGAGCTCCTCCTGTGTCATGGCCAACCAAGAGAATTTCATCCCTATGTGTGTGTAGGTTCAGCCCACAATTGTCAGGCAAATGAGACATGATGGATAGAAAAACGTGACAGCTGTGGATGATACCCAATTACTTATATTTAGCTTTGAACTGTCTTTTGTTGGGTTGTGTCTTTTGAGTATGGGGAATTTTATGGTTATAGCAATACCAGCATATATCAAATTATATATTCTATGCCTACCCTGGGGAAATAATTTGTGATATTGTCTCTATTGATTCTATTATTTACTATCTGAAGGGCATTTTTTTGCTTGGAGAGGAATACTCGCTACTACCTAGCTTTCCTTTCATGCTCAATTTATTAACTTTTTGGACGTTATAAAACAATAAGCATTAACATAATTAAATAATTAATATTCTTCTAAATATTTGCATGCTATTCAACACAGCTAATAAGTCAAAATTTAGGGGTTTGAGAAGATATTTTCCCCCCCGCACACTTAGAAAATTATTTGATTAAATGTTTTCACACAGTATACCTTTACAAGTCCTATGTACCAGGATTCTCCTAAATGCTCTAAACACCCAAGAGGGAGGTAGAACACACAGAATATCACAATGATTGCAGCCCTTACTCTTATACTTACACTACTGATTTCACTGTTTTATTGTTTCTATCCAAATCTGTATCCTCATTCTCATCTGTATTCTTATACCTTCCCAGGGTGGCAGTAAGTTTACCAGACCCACTTAGATGCCAAGTTCTGGGATGCAGCAGCAGATCCTTGGTTTGGATGTAGGACATGTTTTTTAAGTTCGAGATGATTTAAACCAGAACCCTGGTCAATGGCCCTGGCTGGGTCCACTTTTTAATTGTTTCTCTTGCTAGTCATGAGATTTTAGATTTCTGAGGCTTTTAGGCTTTTGATATCTGGTGTCTTTCTCACTATCCTGCCATTATTGTATATCGGCCAGGTCTTTAAGTCTTATTGGAACGTAGTTATGCATTCCTAGAATCTCATTCTTATTAATAAGTGCATTTAGAAGATTAGGTTTGTGCGGTAAGTTCTCTTCTTTGGGTTACATCGTGGAGGCTGTGATGTGCCTTCCAGCTCCTCCCCTGATGACGGGGGCACTCATTTCCCAGTGGGTAGGCATGTTGCTTGCTGACGGCTCAGCAGAAACTGTCCTTGGGCAAAGGGAGCTGCCTTGCCCCAAAGACAGGTTGGTGTAGTGGTACCAATGCTGATCCCCTTGCTTCAATATTCTAAATCTTCAATATGGGAGCCATTCCGGTTTTGGAGCTCCCCATGGGGTTGGCTTACGCTTTGCTTCCATGCATCACAATTCAACTCCCCCCACCCCATTCAGCTTTCCTCACTCGCTTACAGGAGTCTCTTCCAACAAGACACCCTAACAAACCTCTAGTTCAGAGTTTGTTTCCAGGAAGCCCACCTACAAATGTTTGTGCCAGGCATAGTCCTAGCAAGTGGCATCCAATGTAGAATCTTGGAGCTGGATCACTGATCAGGTGGCAATGAGGACCCCATCATTGGTGGTAGCCCCGTGATATGTGGTGCAATTGCTAAAATGTCCCTGGTGGTGAACAGGGATGGGGTACTGGTGGAAGGGAATTCACTGGAAGATGCAATACCTCAGCAGTCGAGAGGTTCAGGGAAAGTAAACTTTCTTAGGATTATGGAATTGGATGGTGGTTGGTTGGAGATCTCAAGCTACTGAGAGAAGGAAAGGCTGAGGGTGATTAATCACCAATTTCAGATGAAGTGTGAAAAGCAGAGCCAGCCCACATGTCTGGCGGCATGTGAAGAGATTCTCATTTCCTATAGCCAAAGGGCAGAAAACAGTCAGCATCAAATCTAGGACTTAATTATAAGAGTGATGGCGCTCCAGAAGAGGTTGAATTCTTAAACATGGCAAGTCTGCCACCCCAAGTTTAGGGTTCTGATGAGAAAGGTGTAGGACTCTGAGACTTGGAATGGGGCCATCTGGGTTGATGTAATTAAACTCAATCCCTGGAGTCCCCCAAAGTCTCTGAGCTTGTAGAAATGGTCAGAGTCCTCACTATTAAAGACTAGTGTACTCCTGTCTTGAAGACAAGGAGGAAGTCTCTGCCTTGAAAAACAATACATCAACCATGCCCGCCATCCCCAGGATCTATCTCCACCTCTTCTCTAGACCAGTAACTAGAGTTAAGCCACAGTATAACCTGGCCAGAGAAGTGCTGTGTCTGCTAAGGGAGGAGAGGGAGTAGCAGTACCTGGCCAGCACGTGGTTCCCAGAACTGGGAGAGTATGAATGAGAGGCTGGATCAAGCGGGGGTGAAGGTGAAGAGGAGATACAAGGTTGGTTGAAGGGAAGTTTACGGCTATGGGAACACTCTCACAGGATACATGATTTAACACCTTGGCAAGGACCCTGGGGGATGAGGCTGACACGCTGCTAGCACATTGCTCTTAGAAGCTTAAAGAAGGTGATGTTCTACACTAGGTGAAGTAGAAATTCCAGAACTGTGGCAGATGGTGGAAGGGATCAAAGGCTCAGAGAATTGAGGATGCTAGAGAGAATACACTAAGTAAGGATAAAAAAGTACCAATTAACTTTCTGGCGTTCCATGAGAAAGCCAGAAGAATAAGGTCAGAAGGATACCAGCCTCACTGAGCAGTTCAGTGGTGGCTGTGTTCTGAAGGCCAGGGCTAACACAAGGTGATGCTGCTATAGCACCTAGTTTGGTGACAGCAGTGGGGCTGATGGGATCCACAGGACTTCACTCTCAGAAGTGAGAGGGCACAATAATCCTAATTAATGGCAAGATCAAAGTGACAGCCAGAAAACCTGACCCACTGAGAGCTATGGAGGTGGTTAGTAAAATGTAGCATCGCTGCAGGTGAGATAGACGGGCAGCCACAAAGGATTGCTCAATCCATACAATCAAAAACCATCAAGGCTAGATTATCAGGAAGTTGAGGGAACTAATGTAATAAAAATTCATGATGTCCCTTGTCTAGTTTCCAGGCCTGAGCCTGTTTTTGGACTTGGAATTTTTCGACTGAAAGAGAGGTAGAGTCCGTAGGAGGAAGGACCCTGCAACACCATGACAAGTGAATATGATATAATTCCTCTGGGTAATGATGCCCCAGAGGGCACTCCAATCATTTACCCAGTTAACTGTACACTGGATAAAGGGGAATACCCAAACATTTCAAAGACTGTTGGCAACAGAGTTGATATTAATACCTGGGGTCCCTTCCTCTTCAATAGCATAGTCTAACTCACAAAGTACGTTGAGTTCATGGACTCATCCAAAGGTCTTTCCCTGGAACAGACATACTTGGTAGTTTGCAGAACCGCCATATTGATTCCTTGGTTCTAAGCTAAGAGATGCTGTAGTGGAAAAGGCCAAGTGGAAGACGTCGCTGCAGCTGCTCTCCTCCTAATGGTCAAGCAGGCAGTAACTTTGGTGGCCCTGAATGTGCCACACCTCCCAGTATTCACAGCTTTGAGTTGTCCCCTCCAACACTGAGTTTGAGCTTGGGAAAATGGATATAAACAGGCATGATACAAGCAAAGGCTTGATAAGAGTTTGCACATAAGGGCTTGTCTTCTTGGAATGCTTGCTCTTGGGATTGGCTGCCATGTAAAGATGCTCTAGGTAGCTACATGAAGAGATGATGCGGACTGCCAGCCATCTCTGCTAAGATGCCAGCCATGTGAATGAAGATATCTTGGACATTCCAGCCTCAGCTGCCATCTGGTTGCATCTGCGTGAGAGACTCCAAGCAAGATCAACAGAGGGATGATCCAGTTAAGCCCCTGTTAACCCACAGAATTGTGCTAAATAATAAAATAGTTGCTGTTTTAAGCCACTACATTTTGTGGGAATTTGTTATTCAGCAAGAAATAAACAATTTTAAATAAAAAAATATAACATCCTGTGGGAAATGGCAGCAATTAGCATAACTGATAAAGACCTAGACCCTCTCAAAGGGCAGAATTTTGAGTGTTGCATCTGGTCTATACTTTTATGGAAAGAGAAATGGTTCAAGACAGGCATACGAATGGACTCCTGGGCAATGGCAAACGACTTGACTCGTTGGTCAGAGGCCTGGCAGGAGAAAGATTAGCAGACTGGGAACAAAGAGGTCTAAGAAAGAGGTGCCAACTAAAAATTGGCATTTGCCGTCTGCCTCTACAAGGATTAAGCCACTACAGCCACTGACCTTCAACACACCCTGAAAGGAGTTCAGGGTGGAGACCAGGAAAGAGGTGCTCTGTACTCTGGGAAAAACTGGCAGAACAAGCCTGCAGTGAGTTAGGTATTTTCAGGAGAAGATTTTATAAGCCCATTTTTTTGCATCTCCTTCTGTCTAGAAGAGCAATAAAATCATTCATGGTGACATCTGCTGCTTGTGACTAGCAGCAACTTCCTGCAAAGCTCTGTGTTTGATTGCATTACCCCCCTTCACCAAAATCACATGTATATGACCTTCCCCCCTGCCTCTTCGGAGCAGTTTCTCAGAGCTATCTGAAATGCTGTCTCCTGGGCTATAGTCCTCATTTTGCCCCCAATAAAACTTAACTCACAACTCTCACGTTGTGCATTTTTTTTTTCAATCTATAGAGGCGTGTGGTTGGACCTACAGGAGTGGCCACAGGGTGTATGCCGTGGGTCCTGGAGGACATTTCACTTCTCTGGTCCAAGCAGCTCTCCTCCATGCTGTATGTGAGAACTACATTCCTACGTTGAACGACTCTGTCATTTTTGTACTGGTTTATACCTTCCCAGGAGCAGGTAGGTCATTATATGCCTAAGGCTGAAATGACTTTCCTGATGGTTGGGTCTGAATGTGGTGAGAAAACGCCAAACCTTCCTTCCTGGGGGAGGGACTAGAGTTCAGATGATTGTGCAATCCCTAATGACTTTTTTCTGATCTATTGGTTTGAACTCTGAGGTTTGCCCAGATTGTGGACGAGAACTGCTACGTCGGTTCTAATTCATCCTTAACTATGTAATCTGAATCTTGAATCCAAGAAACATGTCCAGAGATAGCCAGGATCACACTACAATTTATATTATTTGAGGTAGAAGGTCTTATCTTTCCTTTATTAAGAGGCCTGAGTAGGTTGTTGGCTTGGCCTTTAACTTGAGTAGGTACCTGGCTGCCTTCCCAGCTTACACTTCATGGAGAAGGACTCCTGTCCTCACAGGGGTCTTGTCCTGCCCTCCAAGTTTATTCTCCTGATGCTGTTTTTCTGGCCACGGTTGATTGGAGCCAAGGTGAGCAACTGATGCATGCTGAACCAACCATATTTTTTCTCCTTGGAACTTGGAACTGAGCTATGACACAGTTAGTCCTGGCTGGTCTATTGAAGCGAGAGGACAGAGACTTGGGAGCTGAGACATATTCACCCTTTGCTCACGTACGCACAGAGAAGCATCAGAGGCCCTTCAGAGGGAAAAGAGAAGTGGATTCCACAGAGCTTTCCTCCTTTTGGCTTCCAGATCCCACCTTCCTTTTGCTTCCTGAATATTCTTTTATCTTTATAAGAATTCTTATATCTTTATTCCTATATCTTATATCATTTTTTTTTTTTTTTTTTTTTTGCGGTACGAGGGCCTCTCACTGTTGTGGCCTCTCCCGTTGCGGAGCACAGGCTCCGGACACTCAGGCTCAGCGGCCATGGCTCACGGGCCCAGCCACTCCGCGGCATGTGGGATCTTCCCGGACCGGGACACGAACCCGTGTCCCCTGCATCAGCAGGCGGACTCTCAACCACTGCGCCACCACGGAAGCCCTATCTTATACCTTTAAGCCAACTTGAGTTACTTTCTGTGACTTAAAACCAAAGAGATTTAACTAGCATAGACCCATTTTCCTGAACATAGTTCTGGTGCCTGGATATTGCTGCTTGATTTTCCTTTCTTTCCTTTCTTCCTTCTTCCCTTCTGCTCTTCTTTCCTCTTTCCCTCCCTCCCTCCTTTCCTCCCTCCCTCCCTTTCTCCCTTCTCTCCCTCACACGCTTTTCCTTTTTGCTTTTCATTTACCCCCAGGACTGCATTGCCATTGTGTATTCAGGTTACAGAGAATCCCTGTTCTAATCCAAAGTGGTTTTCTTGCCAGGAATCCCATAGGTACAGACCCTCAGCTTTGAAGGCTAAATTAAGCTTAAGGGTATACCTCCCAGAGTATAGCTCACAACCTATTATCTGAAGAAAATAAGCAAAGTCATTGTTCTTCCCTAAAGGCAGCCTCCTCTTAGTTAAGTACGTATGTCTAGTTCCATTTGTGTGATCTTCAACAGCTCTTTGCACTGAGAAGGGAATAACCAACCCCCAGAGACAAGGGACAACAAGAGGGCCTTTCACACGAGTTTCTTCATCTTTTCTCAATGTTCTTTAATAGAGAAGAAGAGAGACTTGACAGTCCCCTCACCTGTCAGTCCAGGAGAGGTAAAAATGCAACATATTTGTTTAAATATATTTGCTAAATCTCCACTCAAATTCAAGTACTCTTGCTTATCACGGCAAAGAGAAAACAACAAAAGACTGGAAGTAGGACTCATTTTCAGAAATAGGAGGATGGTTGGAAAAACTATGATCACCCACACTTTAGAGAATTGAGCGATTATTAAAAAGAATGATTGGGGGCTTCCCTGGTGGCGCAGTGGTTGGAAATCCACCTGCCAGTGCAGGGGACAGGGGTTCGAGCCCTGGTCCTGGAAGATCCCACATGCCACGGAGCAACTAAGCCTGTGTGCCACAATTCCTGAGCCGGTGCTCTAGAGCCCGCAAACCACAGCTACTGAGGCCCGCGTGCCTAGAGCCCATGGTCCACAACAAGAGAAACCACCGCAGTGAGAATCCTGTTGCACCGCAACGAAGACTAGCCCCCGCTCACTGCACCTAGAGAAAGCCCACACGCAGCAACGAAGACCCAGCATAGCCAAAAATGAATAAATTAAATCAATAAAATTAAAAAAAAGAATGATTGGTTATTAAAAAGAATAGTTATTAAAACCAGCAATATGTATTATAGTAAGAGCTTTATCTGGGGTAAAGTCTGTGCATAACCCCCCCCCCCCCCCCCCCCCCCCCCGCCATAAGTCTATCCCTTTCCATGAAATTTAGCCGGCCACATAGCTGCCTGGGAAAAAGACTACATTTCCCAGCTTTCCTTGTAGCAAAGTGTAGTCACATGACCAGGCCCTGGTTAATGACATGTGTGGAGAAGTGAGATAGGCAACTTCTGGGCATGTCCTTTCCTCCCTTCTTTCCTTCATCTTATTTACTGAACGTGGCTGTGATGGCAAACTTAGGTCATGT
This sequence comes from Stenella coeruleoalba, assembly GCF_951394435.1. NCBI lineage: Eukaryota > Metazoa > Chordata > Mammalia > Artiodactyla > Delphinidae > Stenella > Stenella coeruleoalba. Next base: position 24,363,370 of record NC_137150.1, on the reverse strand, counting down.
GGATGAGGGGTACTGCTTGGGGAGAATGGGTAACAAGATAGAAAATTTTGGGTGCCTGGCCCACAGTATGGGACAGAGCTCCAGAAGGCCCCTTGACCATCTACCTAGGAACTGTTAAGTCAGATAGAAAGAAACTTCTGTCTTCTTAATTTGGATCTCTGTTACCTGCAGTCAGACTTGTAGCCCAATTAATACCTCACATAAGGAGGAAAAAATTTTCAGTTGTAGAGTCATGTGTATAGTGTGATATGGTTTTAAAATATCTGTGAAAGAATTTGCCTTGTATGTATGCATATATGCTTGAAATGTTTAAATGATCTTCAAGAAAAGTGGGAAAGTATATGGCCAAGCTTCTAACTTTGATTTCCTAAGAGGTGGGGTAGAGAGAAATTGTTCACACTTTCAACATCTTTTGTTTTTTAACTTATTATAACAATCAAAACATTTTTTTAATTTATAGAAGAAATGATTTCAAGTCTTCCTGAAATAGGAGTAGCTAACATGAAGGTGCTAATTAAAACCATGTAGTGGAAGGCTTTTGGGCTAAAAGTTCAGGAACAGAAACCCAGCCTGCTGTTCTGCTGTGGCAGGATGCTATATCTGCCTGAGAGACTTATGTGTGGGGGTCTATTCTTTTTTTTTTTTTTTGGGTGCATTGGGTCTTCATTGCTGCGTGAGGACTTTCTTTAGTTGCGGTGAGCAGGGGCTACTCTTCGTTGTGGTGCACAGGCTTCTCATTGCGGTGGCTTCTTTTGTTGCGGAGCATGGGCTCTAGGCGTGCGGGCTTCAGTAGTTGTGGCTCGCGGGCTCTAGAGCACAGGCTCAGTAGTGGTGGCGCACGGGCTTAGTTGCTTCGTGACGTGAGGGATCTTCCCGAACCAGGGCATGAACCTGTGTCGCCTGCATTGGCAGGCGGATTCTTAACCATTGCACCACCCGGGAAGTCCTATATGGGGCTATTCTTACAAACTTCTTTCTAGATAGAGGTCCTGCTGGCTCTTTTATGTAGTTGAGTAAATGCTACTGAGGAGGACTGATTATTTTGTAGTAAAAAGAGAGGAACTATTGTGTTTCATACAACATTATCTCTCTATTTGCTTCTATTATGGAGCAACTGTGGGACGAGGTGGACAGAATGAGTGAGGGAAATAATTAAACTGTGGAAAGACATCTCCCTAGTGACTTCTGACCAGCTGACCACATGGCCAAAACTCAGAGTGCGAAGGGGTGTCGGAGAGCCATGAATTTACTGCCTGCAATGAATACAGCAACATCACCTGCAGGACGCAGAGAGATTTGCACATTTGTTGATACGGCCCCAGTTGGAAATGAAAATTTGGAAATCCTGGGCTTCAGAGTCAGCAACCAGCAGCAAAAGCTTTCAAATTCTTTTTCTAAGCATTTGTTGAGAAGATATTTTTTCTTTTTGTACTCCGCCCTACCTCCCTATTTTTCTAAGGAAAGAATGATGCCACAAGACTATAGTTTGACAACAGTTAAAATGGCACTATTCATTGAGAAGAGATGCTAGTTAAATTTTTCCACTTGACCAAGGAAAGGGAAACTAATAGCTTCCTTTGGTTTTCCATATCTGGGTAAAATGGACAAAAATCACTGAGAAGAGAAGGATGTGGCACAGACACATTTGAAAGGACATCTTTTCCAGGACCAAAATGAAGATTATTCAAAAAGTACTAAATAAATTCTAAATGGAATTCTGAATTTGAATTTGGAGGTTTTCTGGCATAATAGAAAGAATAGGGAATTTGGAATCAGCTAGGTGTGGGTTCAAATCCTGATTTTCCACTTATAGCAGTGTAATAGGACGTTAAAATAAAACTTTTTTTTTTGGTGTCACTTTTGGGTTTTAAGACCATGATATTAATTTACATTACAAAGTGGGGTATGACACCACCATGTAGGACTTGCAACAAAGTGTTTAACACCATTGTGGGACTCTTATCCCCTCAGCATCAAGGATATAAAAGGGTTGAATGGAGATTAGAAGATTTTTATATGGAAAGGTGGGACATTTTTCTTTTACCTCAAGCCCAGGGATAAGGTCTTCAGTGGGACCACAAGTGAGTTTGACATGTGTCCCAATGGATTGATGTTTGAGTCACGCTGAAGACATCAGAAAGGTAAGAGACTGTTGTTGTTTCGTTTCACCAAGAGAAGAGTGAAAAGATGCTGCATAAGGATGACTTTCACTCCCCAGGCTGACTGGGGCAAAGAGCACATGTTTCCTTCTGACTAGGTGTTGCCCAGGAGGGCTGTCTTAGCTGCCAACCAGGAAGGTTGCCTGAAAGGGCAAAGTGAAGTCAGGAGAGAGTGTGGTTGGGTCCTGCTGGGTGAGGTTTGTGGGAGAAACCCAGTCTTTGAGGATTCTCTGAAGAACCCACATAAGTGCCCCTTGAAACAAAGAGTCAGTTGTATACAGCTGCCCATCCTAGGAAGTGCTGGTGTCACAGCACTACGGTGGCAGGTGGGGTAGGATTGAGAAAGAAGACTCGCGGGACCTCAATAGTCAGCGCTTATCAATCTACAGTTCATTGCAGGAAAAGGATGAAATAGAGCATCAGCATTAAAGCCAGGACATACATCGCAGCCAAGGGCGGCCTCACAGCAAAGGGTCAGGACAGCCCAAGTTCCAGGTGTCTTCCTCTGTAAGGGCTGAGGTGGGATGCCCCTGCTCTCTCAGCTCAGGAACCACTGATGTGTGCACAGAATACTTAGAAACCGGGGAGCCCAGAGGAGAGTCTGGGCCAGGGTTTCTCATACTCTGCTGGTCACATGGGTATAATTTTGCTATGCAGTCAGCTCCAATGTCCAAGGTAGGGGGGGGCTCTCACCAAGACCAGGTGCAAATCATCAGCCTCACTGTTATCCATAAAGATGCTGACAAGCTTGTACAAACCACCCCAAAGTCCTCAGACACATGGTTATAAAGTGACACTATTAATCATGCCTTGGCATGTCAGCATTTGATATCTGAGTAAAAGCTCAGCCTTATTCCAGGCTTGCTGGCATTAATCCTCTCCATGCACCAGCTCATGACAATCTCTGTCTAATAAGAACATTTCTGCCCCTGGCTTCTCCCTGCACTCTAAGCCTAGAAGAGGTGAACGCAGCCTAGGGATTGGAGGGGAACAGAAACCCAAGATGAAGAAACAGAAAAGGAGCTGACCACAACTATTTCCTTCTCAAAGCATGTCTGACAGGAAGAAGATGTCATTCTAAACGTAATCGAATCTTGTGACTCTTCCGTAAGACTGGATATTTTAATTATTGAACTGAGACTATTTTCATGAACTATACATAGCTGGAAAATTCTCTTTTTTTTCTTATTGGTGATGATTGACCATAAAACCATGAGACTTGTCTTCAATTTCATCTAGCAAGCAGGGCAAAAATTAGGCCTCACAGGATGTGTTTGAATAGGTAGGAGGAGAAGATCAAACCACATATGAGCTTGATTCTTTTCATATATGGATTCCATGAGAATATCAAAGGTGAAATTGGACAAGTGTTAAGGAATGCCCAAGAAAAATGAGAGGTGTTAAATAAGTAAAAATTGATGGTTAAAACTCTCCCTTTCCCACTTCAAACCTAACTAGAAATAAGCACTGGAATCCTATTGCTTTCTTTTTTTTCAATTTTCAATTTCAATTTAATTTTTTTATTGAAGTATAGTTGATTTACAATGTCTCAGGTGTACAGCAAAGTGACTCAGTTATACATATATATATATATATATATATATATATATATATTCTTTTCAGATTCTTTTCCATTATAGATTATTACAAGATACTGTGTACAGTTCCCTGTGCTATACAGCAGGTCTTTGTTGTTTGTCTATTTTAGGTATAGTATTGTGTATCTCTCAATCCCAAATCTCTAGTTTATTCCTCCCTCCCTTTTCTCCTTTGTAACCACAAGTTTTTTCTTTTTCTTTTTACTTTTATTTGCATTTATTTTTTGCGGCATTTATTCCCAGGCCGTAAGTAAGTTTTTGTTTCTTCGGTTTCTTCTGGGATATCTTTTTCTTCTGGGCAACCTCCTCTTCTGGTTTAGGAACAATCTGTTCTTTTTCTGTGAGAATTATCTCAGTGTGGCAGGGAAAGCTCATGTATGGGTTGATCCAACCATGAGCTCTGTAAGTCCTGTGCCGTATCTTGGGGGCTTTGTTCATCTGGATGAGCTCAATGACCAGAGAATCTACATCTAAGCCCTTAAGTTCAGTATTACTCTCTGCATTTTTGAGCATGTGCAGTAAAAATTCAGCACTCTTTTTGGGCCACCCACCCTGTGTCCAGCCCCATTGTTTGGCCTGGAGCACACCTACCAACTCCACCATTGTAACAACGTAATGGCACACATGACTTCCTTAAAGTGACATCCTTCAGATACTTGGCGGCTTTTCAGATATGCATACCCTTAACGGCCTGGGCAGTTTCACGAGTGTGCTTAAAGTGAACACGAAGATTTGAACCTCTTGACTTGCATGATTTTGTGGGGGTTTCTGGGCCAAGTGAATAGAGGACAGTTTTTAGAGGTCACCTCAGGCTGCTTACTGGAAAAGGAAGCACAGGTCTTTTCTTAACAAAGCAAAATGTGTACTTACATCGTTTGATTTTATGATGAAGGAAAAGGGATTAAGATACAAGTTTCATGAGTTTAAGAGCTGGTTTGCAGGATTAAGAGAGATCTTGAGCAGCTGGGAAGATTGCAGGGTTGACACATGGAACATGCTCTTTCAGGCCGTTAAGTCACGTCACCAGGAGCGGAATGATAGCTCTTTTTCCCCAGGCCCCCTTGCAGTTTTTGGTTTCTGGCCGTCTGATGAGGGCGGAAGTGGCGTAAGCCACTTGCAGTCCTGGCTCTTAAAAGCCCAACAGACTCTCCAGATTCCTCTTTCTCTGCTACTCTGAAGTTTTCTAGATGAAAACAAGACAGAGGAAGTTCTCCTGACCTGTATAGGGCTTTGTGTGAGGAAGTTCAGCCATAGAAATGTTGGGTTAACTGTAGGTTAAACCATCCTGACTAATCTATGGGAAAAGACCTAGGAAGAAAGGAAGCAGCCAAAACATAAAGCAGTTTTCCCAAAACAGATCTAAAGGTGGAATCAATATTTCTTGTACATCAATATTGGTTGAAGAGAGCAGGGATTAGGGAAAGAAAGAAGAATTGGCATTAAATAATTTTACCTTGTGGTTACACTAAAAAATGAAAAACTTCTAAAAAAGAATAATACATTAAAAAAGTATAAAAATCATACAATTTTCACAAACTGAATATGTCCATGTAACCGAGTGAGTAGTAATAATAATAATAGTAATAATAATAATAAATCAAGCCAGAGTATTACCAGGATCCTAGAAGCTCTCTTCATGACGCTGTCAGTCACAAGCCCACAGAAATAGCTCTGTTCCGACTTCCGACGCTGTGGTTGCACCTGAGCTCTGCTTGACCATGTGGTTACAAAAGGACCTCACTCCCCAGACCCACTTAAGTTTCCATATTACCCAGAAACTCCAGGCTTCTCGAAGTTTCTTAATTTTTTTGCTTTCATAGCTAGTAGAAAAAAAATAAGTTAAAACAATGAGGAATTGAATGAAACGATTATCAAACTGATTTTAATTCTTAGTGGATTTTATTTTCATTAATTTTAATTTCATTTTCTTGGGATAAATATCATATGTGTGTATGTCCACAAAAATTTATAAAACTCGTTATACGTTACCAAAAAAGGTCATCTTATTCCATTTTGCTTTTGTTTTTGTTTTTTTTTGCGGTATGCGGGCCTCTCCCCTCTGTGGCCTCCCATTGCGGAGCACAGGCTCCGGACACGCAGGCTCAGCAGCCATGGCTCACGGGCCCAGCCGCTCCGCGGCATGTGGGATCCTCCCGGACCGGGGCATGAACCCGCGTCCCCTGCATCGGCAGGCAGACTCCCAACCACTGCGCCACCAGGGAAGCCCTACATTTTTAAAGGTAGAGATTTTACAGGCAAATTGTATGGTCGTAATTCAATACAATTAAAAACAAAGGTTGGAAAGTTATCAAAATATTACTGCATGGAGAATAAAAATTAATAGAAAACGCTTGGTACAATCCAAAATCAAAACTGAAGTTACAGTCTTTTCAAAACCATGAAAATAATGCTTTATCTTAAAACCTAATAGTCACTGCAAAAGCTATTCTCATAGAAAAATCCATAGCCTTAAATATCTTTATTATTATAGAAGTACTGAAAATAAACCTTGTCTATCTTAGAATAAAATACAATAAATCAAACAAAATAAGCCAGGAAGTGAGGATTACCATATTGCATCAATTCTATTTTTTTTTGGTGCGGTACGCGGGCCTCGCCCGTTGCGGAGCACAGGCTCCGGACGCACAGGCTCAGCGGCCATGGCCTCACGGGCCCAGCCGCTCTGCGGCATGTGGGATCTTCCCAGACTGGGGCATGAACCCGTGTCCCCTGCATCGGCAGGCGGACTCTCAACCACTGCAGCACCAGGGAAGCCCTTGATATCTCTTAAATCAGAACATGTCCTCAATTTCTTTTGACCATGTAGCAGTGTGACCTTGTTATTACCTGTGCCTGTAAGAACTTGGCTGTTCTTCCTGGTGGCATGATTGAAATCCCTTGAGATGTCAGTCAAAAAACCATTTAAGCACTGTTTGAAGAAGGGCTATGAATACTGGTTGATGTCTGAAATACTTTGAATGACACTTCCAGTAAGAGAGAGCTAGCATCAAAACTTGAAGAGTGAGTATCAGCAATTCGGAAGAAAATCTTGGAAACAGTTGTGGGACGCTCTTAGGAAATGCTGTGTCACCAGCACGGAGGACAGAATTGTGTGGAAAAATTGGAACATTGATGACTGAGTGGATGATGATTTAAAAGAGCTGGTCTCTCAATCAGAAGACATCTTAGAAGTACTTTAAGTGATTTTCTGTTTTCTTTTATGGATGCATAAGAGAAATATAATTAAAATTTATGCCTAATGAGTTTCAAAGAGCTCTTCCAATAAGTAAAGAATAAACATTCTAAGTGATAAGAAAGCCTTATGTCCTAGACCTAGATAATGTCGAAGAGTTTTATTTTTTTAGCGGTGTCCAAAATAATGATGAAATGTGGTTACACAGCCAAAAGTTAAAGTTATGAAAAATAGAAAACTGAAAGAGTAGAATGTATATATAAATGGAAAAACGAGATTTTTGCAAAGATTGGTAATGTATAAATAAATTCTTCATGAGCCTGATTAAGGACAAAAGTGTGGGAGCAAAAATATACAGGATTAGGAGTAAGAAAAGACAGAGAACTAACAGAGAAGGTAGATTGAAACAGTAAGAGAATATTACATGCAAATCATCAGCAACCTATCTGAAAATCAAGAACCGGGGTTGGTTGGACCTAGAGTCCGTCATACAGAGTGAAGTAAGTCAGAAAGAGAAAAACAAATACCGTATGCTAACGCATATATACGGGATCTTAAAAAAAAAAAAATGGTACGGATGAACCTAGGGGCAGGGCAGGAATAAAGATGTAGACATAGAAAATGGACTTGAATGTAAAGCAATTATACACCAATAAAGAGGTTAAAAAAAAAAGAAAAGAAAATGGACTTGAGGATATGGGGTGGGAGGGCGAAGCTGGGGTCAAGTGAGAGTAGCATCGACATATATACACTACCGAATGTAAAATAGTTAGCTAGTGGGAAGCAGCCACACAGCACAGGGAGATCAGCTCGGTGCTTTGCGATGACCTGGAGGGGTGGGATAGGGAGGGTGGGAGGGAGGCTCAAGAGGGAGGGGATATGGGGACATGTGTATGCATATGACTGATTCACTTTGGTGTACAACAGAAACTAACAGAGTATTGTGAAGCAGTTATACTCCAATAAAGATCTATTAAAAAAAAAATACCAGGGGTTGGCAAACTTTTTCTCTAGGAGGCCGGGTAGTAAATATTTTAGGCTCTGTGAGAGGTAAATCGAGGCTATTACGTAGGTATTTAAATAACCATTTAAATATTTATAGAGAAAGATGTGGCCAAGATGGTGGAGTAGGAAAAGACCCTGAGCTCATCTTCCATGGGCACACCAAAATTACAACTATTTACAGAGCAACTATTGATGAGAATGACCTGAAGGCTAGCAGAAAAGATTTTCCACAACTAAAGATACAAAGAAGAAACCACAAAGAGATGGGTAGGAGAAGCGGAGACACAGTATAGTCAAGATGCATCCCCCTGGGGCAGGCAATTCACAAACAGGAGAACAATCACAATTACAGAGGTTCTCCCCAAGGAGGGAGAGGTCTGAGTCCTGCATTAGGCTCCCCAGCCTGGGGGTCCTGCACCGGCAAGATGAGGCCCCGGAATGCCTGGCTTTGAAGGCCAGCAGGGCTTGCGTACGGGAGAGCCAGAGGGCTGTAGGAAACCAAGACTCTGCTCTTAAAGGGTGCACACAAAAATCTCACATGCTCGGAGTCCTAGCACAGAGGTAATACTTTGAAAGAAGCCTGGGTCAGACCGCCTTGCTGATCTTGGAGAGCCTCCTGGAGAGACAGGAAGCAATTTGGACACCCCCTAGGGACACAGATGCTAGCAGCAGCTATTTTGGGGGAACTCATTCTATCTTGAGGACACTGGTGATGCCAAGTGCCATTTTGGAGTCCTCCCTCTAGCCTACTAGTGCCAGGGGCTTACTGCCCACCGGCAGGCCAGCACCAGTCTTGGGACCCAGTCCCCCCGACACACACACACTTATGGGCCGTCATCAGCCCTGGACACTCTGGGCTGTGCAGCCAGCTGCACGGGGACCTGGCCTGGCCCAGCAGGAGGCTGGCAACCACCACACGAGGCAGGGCCTGGCAGCTAACTGGGTTGAGTGCCAGCTTCAGTGACCAGTGGGTCCACAGCAGTCACCCCTACCACAACAGAAAGGCCCACACAACCCAGATGAGGGGCACCCCTAGAGCATAAAGCTCTGGTGACCAGCGGGGAGTGTGCTGCTGGGTCCCACAGGAGGTCTCCTATATAAAGCCACTTCTCCAAGATCAGGAGATGTAATTGGCCTACCTAACATGTACAAATAAATACAGCAAAGTACCGAGTGAATGGTATATTATAACCAAGGAGAAAAGGCAAGGGTGGTTGCCTCTAAATTATCAAGAAATTTATCAATAATTAACTATATCAGCAAATAAGAGAAAAGCAAATATGATCAGAGCAATAAATGCTAAAAAAATTTGATTAAAAACAACTGCAGCAGTTATTCCTAAAAAAAAACCCTCTAAATAACTGGCAGTTAAGAAAAGCTATTTAAATATGATTAATGAAGAGGGTCAAAATATACAAACTTCCAGTTATAAAATAAATAAGCCATGGGGATGTAATGCGCAGCATGGCGACAATAGCTAATAATACTGTATTGCATATTTGAACATTGCTAAGAAGTAGATCTTAACAGTCCTCATCACAAGAAAAAAAAATTGTAACTATGTACGGGGACAGATTTTACCTAGACTTATTGTGGTGATCGTTTTGCAATATATACAAATATTGGATCATTATGTTGTACACCTAAAACTAATATAGTTATAGGTCAACTATACCTCAATTAAAACAAAAGACTCTTTTTTGAAAACAAAATAGGAAACATCACTCTATGTACTGAAATGATAAAGGCAAGTCAATGAAATTCAAAAAAGATGTGCCGGGCTTCCCTGGTGCCGCAGTGGTTGAGAGTCCGCCTGCCGATGCAGGGGACACGGGTTCGTGTCCCGGTCCATGAAGATCCCACATGCCGCGGAGCGGCTGGGTCCGTGAGCCATGGCCGCTGAGCCTGCGCGTCCGGAGCCGGTATTCCACAATGGGAGAGGCCACAGCAGTGAGAGGAAAAAGACGTGCCAACTGTTACCTTTATCATTCTATATTATTTTGGAGGTTCTGTTGTATATACTAAGACAAAATAAAAATAAAATACAGTAAGTTCCCTACATACGAACCTTCAAGTTGCAAACTTTCGAAGCTGCGAACGTGCATTCCATCAACGTCAGGCGTGAGTGAAATTGCAGCTTGCCCTCCGTCTCCTATTGCTGAGGATCCTTCAGCTCTACCATCTCCCACCTCCTCTCCCTCCTCCAGTCAGTAACTCTTCTTGCCTGTTCACTCGATGCCAGCCCCTGGATGCCAGCTGTTGTACTGTACTACTGTACTTTTCAAGGTACTGTACTGTAAGATTAAACATGTTCTATTTTTTGTGGGGTTTTTTCGTGTATTATTTGTGTGAAAAGTATTATAAACCTATTACAGTACTATATAGCTGATTGTGTTAGTTGGGTACCTAGACTAACTTTGTTGGACTAATGAACAAACCGGCCTTATGAACGCACTCTCGGAACAGAACTCGTTCATATGTAGGGGACTGACTTACTGTAGTAAGTATAAGCAATGGAGAAAAAAGAGGTAAACTGATCATATGATTCTACACCTAGAAAAAGCAAGAAATTCCAGTTTTAAAAATTTCTAGGAAAAGACTTTTTCCTAGAGAATGAAGGGGAAATAAGAGAATTTGGTGATGTGGGACACAAGCTTTTCTTTATTCTAGAAATAAGACATGGAAATGGGAAAACATTTCATTGATAACATCAACAAAAATTTAAAATATAGATAAGAATGGTACAGAACCTGTAAAATAAATGATAGTATGAGATGGAAGAATGTAAATCAACATCTGAATAACTGGAAAAACTTTCATGTTCTTGGATTGGAAGTGTTAATATCAAACAAAATCAATTATGTCATTACTCATGTCAATGCAATTTCAATTAGAATTCCAATGAGAGATTTCGGGGGAATGATTGATTATGATGATATTACATTTCATATGGAGAAAAAATGCCTATGAACAGCCAGCAAAAGTATAAAAAGAAGCATAGTAAGGAGGCATCTGCTTAACTAAAAAGCCACCATAATAAATCAGTATGATACAGGCATAGGGATGGCCATATAGATCAAAACACAGATGGACACTTCAGAAATAGATCTCATTTTATAGGATTTAAAAAAATTTTTTTATTGAAGTACAGTTAATTTACAATGTTGTGTGAATTTCTTCTGTATAGCAAAGTGATTCCGTTATACATATATATTCTTTTTCATATTCTTTTCCATTATGGTTTATCACAGGATATTGAATATAGTTCCCTGGGCTATATAGTAGGACCTTGTTGTTTATCCATCCTATATATAATAGTTTGCCTGTTCTAGGATGATTTTACATATGAAAATGTGGTATTTCAATTCAACGGAAGAAGAATGATTTATTTAATAAATAATGTGTGCAACAGGCTATCTATCTGGAAGAAAATTAAAGAGGACTCGTATCTAGTATCATTTATAAAAATAAATCCCAAATAGATTAAAGGAATGAGACTTGTAGGGTCTCTTTCAATGGATGGACTTCACATTTTGAAACTCTGCTTTGGCCACTGTATCTGGAGTCAACTCTGTCCAAATTCCTCACAGGATGAAGGGGAAGCTGGCATCTTCCCACCTGCCTAGATGCAAGGGAGTGGAGGCTTTGAACACAATGAAGGAAGACAAAGAGAAGGCATACTGAGTAGGCGACTGGTGGTATCTGCTAAAGAAAGCCAACTGGAGAGAGAGAGAGCGAGAGAGAGTTTATATTGGAGTATTTTTGTCATTGGCTGGGATCCATTGCTGTTGCTGTTGCTTTCCCTTGCTTTGATTAATTTTGGCTTCTGGCCAGGTCTTTGCTGTGGTACCTGCAGCCCCTAGGAGGACAGGAAGACTGACTTCTATCTTAGGTACCAAGGAGGAAAGAGTCCAAATATCATGTCTAGGACACCCACCACCCCCTGCCCCCAACTCTCTAGAGCCGCTCTTTTGCAAGAGGGAAAAGAAATGTAATTACCACTGCCTCTTCCTTCATACTTAATACTCTGAAGAAAAGGGGATGAAAGCCAGGAAACTAAACAGAAGGCCAACTGCTTTCTTCACCCACTTTTAAGGGATGCCCAAGACAGGTGTGGGGTCATTAACCGTTTCCCCAGCATCCTGCACAGGATGAAGGCCCATCAGATAGTCGCCCTTGAAAGACGTCCTATTCCTGGTGCTTCTGCATCTGGTCCTGAGAAACAGAGGGCTCAGCATCACCTGAGGAGCAGTGGGTGTGGGGAGGAGAGAAGAGAGGCCAGCTGAGCAGAGAGCCCGGGAGAGGACAGTGCACTGTCCTCTCAGGCCTGGGGCTTGCTGGGGGAGCAGCTGACCTGAGCTGAGGACCTCAAGGAAGGGAAGGAGCCCTCTGCCATGCTGCTCACGGATGTAGAGGACGCTGAGCTCGGATCCCGAGGTGATGCATTGCTGCGGCCACAGGTAACCATCTGAACGACTAGAGGTGCTGGCGAGGGCAGGGGTGGCATTCTCCCCAGATGCCAGATTACCCTGTCCTGGCCAGAGAGCTGTTTATTTAAGGGCAGAGGCCGGGCATATCCAGAACCTTCAAGGCTTCTGTCAGGGGTTCTGTGACAGAGCCGGGGCCTGGGTGGGACCTCTGTGCCCAGGAAGTGACAGAGAGGCACAGCACTAAAGTGACCCCCCCGCCAACCTTGCCCTGTCTCTGGCTCTCACCAACAGTGCCAGCTCGGGGAACTTGCCGAGCATGCAGTGATCAGGGCAGGCTGCCCCGCAGCTAGGGTGTCTGAGGGAAGAAGTGTGGTTTTGGCGTCAGACAGACCTGGGCTTGAGTCCTGAGTGACCCACTTGCTAACCAGCTGTCTGATCTGGGGCAGGTCTCAGTTCCCTTGCTGTTCATTTGTGAATTAAGAGACCCACAGAGCTGTGGGGAGAGGTCAACAGGAATGAATGACATGGCACTCAGCACAGTCTGGCACAAAGTAGGCACTTAATCAATGTGAATTTCCTTCCTTCTCTCTGAGGACGCAAGGTGGCCTTCCACGGCAGGCATCCTGGAGGTCCTTTTGTTTTCCTCTTGTTGGGCTCACCTGGCCCTGCCTCTGGTGGGTGCAGCAGGCACGACTTAGTGAGCTCCACCTCCCTTACACTGCTCCCTGCTGCTCTATCTAATTTCTTTACTGTTGTATTGCTTTGCCTAGGACAGTGCCTGGCACATAGTAGGTGCTCAGTGAAAGTGTTCAGTGAATGAATGAATGAGTTCGTCTCTTTTGTCCTTAGACTGCTTTGAGTGAGACCCCCAAAATTATATAATTTGCACCTGGACAATTATTGTCACTTGGAGATCCATCTCTGTTTTTTGGTTTATAGTTTTTCACAAAGAACTGTCACATTCTAAGGTCAGTACCAGGTTTCAGACCACATTCAGACATTATACGTACTAATACACACCCAAAGCCTGCATTAGAAAGAACTATTTTGCTGTAAAATAAGCCAAAGATTTCTTTAGAAATTATTGGCTACTGGAAACTTATTTAATTGACAATTTGCTAGGATTTCTTAGCAACCATCGTGCCTGCTCAGGAGTTTCTGCAAAGTGAGCAAATCTGACTTACAAATGGTTTTCAGATGTAATGGAATTTTTATGAATACTAAACTGAACAACTAACGAGGTTAAAATAATGTTGTATTCTGGCAATAAACATTTATTAATTTATGTTAATTAATAAATCATTGACTGGTTTCTTTTCACATTTGAGAGTCAATGATTTTATTTTTTATTTTTTTTTAACTGGTGGGAGCTAGCTTTTATTTATTTATTTTACATCTTTATTGGAGTAAAATTGCTTTATAATGGTGTGTTAGTTTCTGCTTTATAACAAAGTGAATCAGTTATACATATACATATGTTCCCATATCTCTTCCTTCTTGCGTCTCCCTCCCTCCCACCCTCACTATCCCACCCCTCCAGGTGGTCACAAAGCACCGAGCTGATCTCCCTATGTGCTATGTGGCTGCTTCCCACTAGCTAGCTATTTTACGTTTGGTAGTGTATATATGTCCATGCCACTCTCTTGCTTTGTCACAGTTTACCCTTCCCCTTCCCCATATCCTCAAGTCCATTCTCTAGTAGGTCTGTGTCTTTATTCCTGTCTTACCACTAGGTTCTTCATGACATTTTTTTCCCTTAAATTCCATATATATGTGTTAGCACACGGTATTTGTCTTTCTCTCTCTGACTTACTTCACTCTGTATGACAGACTCTAGGTCCATCCACCTCACTACAAATAACTCAATTTCGTTTCTTTTTATGGCTGAGTAATATTCCATTGTGTGTATGTGCCACATCTTCTTTATCCATTCATCTGTTGATGGACACTTAGGTTGTTTCCATCTCTGGGCTATTGTAAATAGAGCTGCAATGAACATTTTGGTACATGACTCTTTTTGAATTATGGTTTTCTCAGGGTATGTGCCCAGTAGTGGGATTGCTGGGTCATATGGTAGTTCTATTTGTAGTTTTTTAAGGAACCTCCATACTGTTCTCCATAGTGGCTGTATCAATTTACATTCCCAACAACAGTGCAAGAGTGTTCCCTTTTCTCCACACCCCCTCCAGCATTTATCATTTCTAGATTTTTTGATGATGGCCATTCTGATTGGTGTGAGATGATATGATTTTATATTCTGGCCTCAAACATTTTTGTAGGTCCCTGAAGAACTCATGTGACATGAGCACTGGGCTGAGAGCACCTGTTGGAGAAAATAGTTTCAGAGGATTGTGGACTCAGAATGTCTGTAACTTATTCTTATCTAGAGTGGGTCATGGGCTATCTTGATAAGGGGAAAGGACATCTTAGGAGATTGTCTTTTAGCTCTAGCCTCTTCGGTATTCAGCCCTGATTCTCCTTTTAGTGTCTTTTAGTATCTTGCCCCCTACCTATTTCCTTTTGGTTTCCACCCTCTGCACTGAAACCTGTTATATCATTTGCCCTCAAGGCCACAATTCTTGGCTTATCAGGCTCGCTGATCTGCATTATTAAATTCTTGCGCTGGTGGGCTGAGTCATTCATTTTTGTATTCCCTTAGAAAGGAAAGTTAGTAAATGTAAGTTGAAGGTAAGAAATAGTAGATGAAGTCTTTACATCAACTAAAAGGCATCTTCCCTTCCCAGGTAATGTGGCTGTATCCCATGGCCTCTGGTGGAGGTGCTGCTGTCTGGAAATCCCCTCATTCTGTGTCCCTCTTCCTCATTCTGGCAGACGCCTCCGGTCTTTTCCCTTTTCAGAGAGAGGACAATGGGATGAAGGGGAAAGGAATGGAGAGTGAATATCTGAGAACAGTTTATCAACTGCTTTATTAGACTGCTACGCAGACTATGGTCTGAGGACACGTAGCATCTGTACCCGCTGGGGGCTTGTTGGAAATGCTCCACTCTCAGGCTCCACCTCAGACCTGTGGAATCAGAAGCTGCATTTTAAGAAAGTCTCTGGGTGAATGCGTGTGAACATTAAGGTTTGAGAAGCCCTGGACCAGACATCATCACCTGGATGTCCCTAAGTACTCAATGTCCACAGGTCTCAATCTAAGCCCATCATCTCCTCCCACAACTTGCTCCCTCCTGAGCTTCTTCTCTTCTTCTACATTTCTGGGGTGCCTGAAATTATACTTCATCATAGGACTTGTTTATTGTCTATTATGTTACTTTTTTACTGTTTTCTCCCCATTAGATTGTAAGCTTCTTGAAGACAGGTATTAAGTCCGTTTATTTTCTGTCACCAACAGTGTTCACTAAGCCTGAAACAAGTTTTGGCTTCTTTAACCTCAGTTTCCTCATCTGTAAGATGCAGGGGCTGGGCTTCATCTCAAAGACTCCGTTCAACTATCACATTCTGGGACTCTATGATGTGCTCTCAGAACTGCAAGTTCTGTGTGTTCTATCAGAACTGCAAGTTTGAGAAACACCTTGGAAGTCACCTAACTCGACAACTGCTCCCCAAATCCCCATATTGCTCCATGATATTCTGGCTAAAGTGGAAGCCCCTTCAGTCACATCCACATGTAATGACTGTCACACTTAAGCATGGACATCTTTAGTGACAGAGAAGTTAGGACCTCTGCGGTCAGTACATTCCATTTTCAGAAGGCTCTACCTTTTTAGAAACTATATTTTTGAGGCTTCATAGCTAAATTAAATGAGAATGGATATTGGAATAGGATAGAAGTGGTCTCCAGTTCCACGAGAGTTATTAACTGTGAGTTGAACAGACTCTAAGATGAGCCCATGAGCCCTGTCTCCTGGTGTTCATGCCTTTGTGTAATTCACTTTCCTTGAGTGTAGGTGAGCCCTGTGACTTATTTCTAAACAACAGAGTGTGGTAAAAGTAATGGGTTGGCACTCCTCTGGTTACATTATGCTATGTAGCCAAGGTGATGTCACTCCCATACCTATGATGTATAAGACTCCATGTCCCTCGCAGACCAC
This sequence comes from Stenella coeruleoalba, assembly GCF_951394435.1. Classification (NCBI taxonomy): domain Eukaryota; kingdom Metazoa; phylum Chordata; class Mammalia; order Artiodactyla; family Delphinidae; genus Stenella; species Stenella coeruleoalba. The sequence continues at coordinate 24,346,930 of NC_137150.1, read as the reverse complement.
TCTCTATCTTCAATGCTGGCTTTGAAGAAGTAAGCTGTAATGAGTTTTACAGCCACAAGGAAATAAATTCTGTCATCAGCCTGAGAGAGCTTAGAAGTGGAACCTTCTCAAGCCCTCAGATGAGAACCCGTCTCTGACTGGCACCTTGATTTCAGCTCTGCAGAGGACCCAGCTAAGCCATTCCCGACCTCCTGACTCTCAGAAACTGCAATAATCAATGTGTGTTACTTTATGCTGCTATTTGTGTAATTTGTTACACAGCAAAGAAAATGAGTCCCATACTGTATAATCTTGGGCTTGCTTCTTAACTTCATTGATTTTCTATAAAACATAATAATACCTACCACCTAGGGTTCTTGTAAGGACTGGAGACAATTTGCTTGCCGACAGTGGGTACCATCAATGGTAGCTTTTCTCCTTGTTATTGTTATTTTCTCCTTGTATCTCCTGAGGCTTTTCATAGCCAACTTCATGAGACAGTTGTCTTTGGAAGCCGTCTCCAATTCTTTGCTTCTCATTCACTGGTCAGCCTTCTCCCATGTAGTTTTTGTCTGCGTCGGTCCATTGTCAAGATTACCAGCAACCTCTAGTTTAGAAATCCAATGTCTCCTTTATTCTGTCATCGGTTTACTGACCTCTCAGACGATTTTGTTATAGCTGACTGCTCACTCCTTCTTGAGATACCCTGTTGACGTCCATGATAGAACACTCTTCTGGCTTTGCTCTTTGATGCTTTTTTTTTTCTACTCAGCTGATAACCCATCTCTACCCAATCTCTAAGTTCTAATACAGCATGCTCTTAAGCCCTCCATTTCCTTACATACTGCTCCTTTATATTATTCATCCGTTTTTTCCATGGTTTTCATTAGCATCTGCAGGCTCCCAAATTTGTAGGTCCTTCTCTGAACAATCCTCTGAGCTCTAGACTCATATATCCAACTGCCATCTTGACTCCTCCATCTGGCTACCTCACAGGCATCTCAGATTAACATGTCCCAAACTGAACATTCTATCCCCTTTATCCATTCCTCTGTGGATGGACACTTAGGTTAGTTCCAGGTCCTGGCTATTGTAAATAGTGCTGCAATAAACATTGGGGTGAATGTACCTTTTCAAAGTATGGTTTTCTCCAGATATGTGGCCAGGAGTGGGATTGCTGGATCATATGGTAGCTCTATTTTTAGTTTTTATAGGAACCTCCATACCGTTCTCCATAGTGGCTGCACCAATTTACATTCCCACCAACAATGTAGGAGGGTTCCTTTTTCTCCACACCCTCTCCAGCATTGGTTATTTATAGACTTTTTGATGATGGCCATTCTGATTGGTGTAAGGTGGTATCTCATTGTAGTTTTGATTTGCATTTCTGCAATAATTAGCGATGTTGAGCGTCTTTTCATATGCCTTTTGACCATCTGATAAAGAAGATGTGGTATATTTATACAATGGAAAATTACTCAACCATAAAAAGAATAAAATAATGCCACTTGTAGCAACATGAATGGACCTAGAGATTATCGTGCTAAGTGAAGTAAGCCAGACAAAGACAAATATCAAATGATACTGTTTATGTGTGGAATCTAAAAAATGATACAAATGAACTTATATGCAAAACATAAACAGACGCACAGACATAGAAAGCAAACTTACGGTTACCAAAGGGGAAAGGTGTGAGGAGGGATAAATTAGGAGCTTGGGATTAACACACACACCCTACCCTATATAAAACAGATCATCACCAAGGACCTACTGTACAACACAGGAAATTATACTCAGTATTTTATAATAACCTTTAAGGGAAAATAATCTGAAAAATATATATGTATATATGTATAACTGAATCACTTTGCTGTATACCTGAAACTAACACAACATTGTAAATCAATTATACAAAACAAAACAAACAAAAACCCCCAAACCAAAACTGAATGTTCCATTCCCCACCCTCCCAGATTATTCACCAGCCTTCTTCCTCATCTTGATAAATGGTATCACCGTCCACCAATTTGTTTCAACCAGAATCACCCTTGATTTCTTGCTTTCACGTATTCTTCCTGTCCCCCTGTAAGCAAGTCCTACCTATTACAACTAAAATAGTATGTCTTGAATGTGTCCCCTTCGCTCCCTCTATAGTGCCACCACTCTGTCCAAGCCCCTAGGAGCAACCCCTTGAACAGGGACAACATCTAACTGCTCTCTGCTTTTTCCCTCAGGCCTCTCTTCAAACCATTCTTCAGGCCACAGCCAATGATCTTTTAAAAATTTAACTTGAATTATATCCCTCTACTTTTAAAAAACTTTAAAGGCTTTTTTTTTGTATTTAACATAAAATTCAGACTTTTAAATGGCCTAAAGCCTATATAGTGTGGGTCCTCCCACCATTTTCCTGTTCTTTCTTTTCCTGTTGTTACCTCACCTTAAATATTCTTCCCCTTGTTCTCTGAATAGTGTCTTCCTTTCAGTGTTTTGGCTTCAGTTTAAACATAACTGCCTTAGAAACATCATTTCTTACTGCTCTATTTACTTTAGAATTCTGCTCCTCTTCTCTAATTCAGTACATTGCTTCATTTCCTTCTTTGCACATTTTATACTTTGTAATAATCAATTTGTTTGCTTATCATCCATCTGCCCCACTAGCCCATAAGTTTCGTGAGGGCAAGTTCTGGCTGTTAGGTGGCAACTTGGTAGATCTTTATTAAACGAATGAATGAGTGACAATAGTGTATTCTATTCTTACCCTCTGGGTCTACCCAGAAACAGTGTCATCCCTCTCACGCACTCTGCCCCTTCAGTTCCTTGAAGACACACTCCTCCCCTATACGAAACAAGGCTTCTTTTTCCCTAAAATAAAATATTTTTCAGCTTTCCCTTTGTCACGTGAGTTTGATGTCACCTTATAATCCTTGCTATTCATTCAATAAATCTACTCAATAAAATAACAAATATTATTCACTCTCCTTTGGACAGGCCTCAGCTCTATTTTGTCAGGTTCTTATTAATATGTGTTCCCCTACCCCCAGTAAATGGGTATTTCCTAGAGTTGAAGAAACTCTTGTAGATGTTGACTGACTAGTCCAGCTCAGAGTTGACGAGGACTGTCATATCCCTCATTTCAGAGTCCATACTTCTATCGATTCATCCCAACTGGGAGTTTCAAGAAGTCTAGAAGGGAAGGTGACATCATCACAGTAGTGGGGAGGCGGGAGTGTGTCAATTACATGACTTTGGGTGAAAGTAACAGAAAACTCAACTATTAACAATGGATTGAAAAATATAGGTGTTTAATATCTCATATAACCAGAAATCAGTTTTTAGGCTTGGTTAAGAAAGTGGTTCAGTGATGTCATTAAGGACTTAGGTCTTCAGTGTGTGTCTTTGTCCTCCAGTTTTCTTTCCTCTTGCTTGCAAGATGGCTGCAGTAGCTCCAGGCATTACCAAGTCCAGAGGTAGAAAAGGCACCTTTCTTTTCTTCTCAAGCATCTTTTTTTTTTGGTCTGGTAAGTTTAGGTTGAATTTATTAAGAAACATTGGCAAGTTTATAGCAAAACTAAATTCTGAAATCATTCAGTACTCACTAATAGTGTCTGAGGACAATTCCCATTCAGAAAAAATTCAGCCTCAGTCTTAAGCTCCAAAAATTAAAATGTAACTTTACCACCATTAAGACATTAAGCTGCTATAAGGTAGGACAAGTCATTATATTCACCTTCTACTTCTGACAAAAATTCATGGAACTGATGATATTTAAGTCCATAAGAGCAAGTAAAATACCCCACGGAGAGTACTGTTTCAATAACACATAAATATTTTACACAGTGCTGATAAATAGTAGAAGGAATAAAGATAGACTTTTAGAATTTTACATTTTAATAAATTTAAGATGTAAAATTTGTAAATTTCTCTAAACATTTTTCTGCCCCACATGTATTTTTATCACCATCAGTTGTAGGACATCTTAGCAGATTCCACTTCAGGTTGTAATAAATTAGTGCTTTTTCAACTTCTTTGAAAAATATATATATATTTAAAAATTTTATTACTATTCAGAAAAGCTTGATCCAAATAGTGTTAACTGAGGCACCAATTAACTTTTGACCCAGTAGGAAAAGATGCAATAAAAAAATAGTAAAACTAGGACAAAATCAAATACACAAAGCACTTACATACGTAAGTAACATTCAAAAGCAAGCTAATTGTAAAATGTCTCAAAATTCTACTATTACATTATAAAGTCACAACTAATATAAATCTAAAAAATGTACCTGGATGCTTTTTAAAAAATTTTTAAATTTTCTTTTATTTATATTTTTATACAGCAGGTTCTTTTTAGTCAACAATTTTATACACATCAGTGTATACATGTCAATCCCAACTGCCCAATTCATCACACCACCACCTCCAACCCCCTGCTGCTTTCCCCCCTTGGTCTCCATATGTTTGTTCTCTACATTTGTGTCTCAATTTCTGCCCTGCAAACCAGTCCATCTGTACTATTTTTCTAGGTTCCACATATATGCGTAAATATACGATATTTGTTTTTCACTTTCCGAATTACTTCACTCTGTATGACAGTCTCTAGATCCATCCACATCTCTACAAATGACCCAATTTCATTCTTTTTTATGGCTGAGTAATATTCCATTGTATATGCGGACGACATTTTCTTTATCCATTCATCTGTCAGTAGGCATTTAGGTTGCTTCCATGACCTGGCTATTGTAAAAAGTGCTGCAATGAACACTGGGGACATGTGTCTTTTTGAATTATGGTTTTCTCTGGGTATATGTCCAGTAGTGGGATTGCTGGATCATATGGTAATTCTATTTTTAGTTTTTTAAAGAGCCTTCATACTGTTCTCCACAGTGGCTGTATCAATTTACATTCCCACCAACTGTGCAAGACGGTTCTCTTTTCTCCACACCCTCTCCAGAATTTATTGTTTGTAGATTTTCTGATGATGCCTATTCTAACTGGTGTGAGGTGATACCTCACTGTAGTTTTGATTTGCACTTCTGTAATAATTAGTGATGTTGAGCAGCTTTTCACGTGCTTCTTGGCCATCTGTATGTCTTCTTTGGAGAAATGTCTATTTAGGTCTTCTGCCCATTTTGGATTGGGTTGTTTTTTTTAATATTGACCTGCATGAGCTGTTTATATATTTTGGAGATTAATCCTTTGTCCGTTGATTTGTTTGCAAATATTTTCTCTCATTCTGAGGGTTACCTTTTCATCTTGTTTATGGTTTCCTTTGCTGTGCAAAAGCTTTGAAGTTTCATTAGGTCCCATTTGTTTATTGTTGTTTTTATTTCCATTACTCTAGGAGGTGGATCCAAAAAGACATTGCTGTGATTTATGTCAAAGAGTGTTCTTCGTATGTTTTCCTCTAAGAGTTTTATAGTATCTGGTCTTACATTTAAGTCTCTAATCCATTTTGAGTTTATTTTGGGGTATGGTGTTAGGGAGTGTTCTAATTTAATTCTTTTACATGTAGCTGTCCAGTTTTCCCAGCACCACTTATTGAAGAGACTGTCTTTTCTCCACTGTATATCCTTGCCTCCTTTGGCATAGATTAGTTGGCCATAGGTGCGTGGGTTTATGTTGGGGCTTTCTAACTTGTTCCATTGATCTATGTTTCTGTTTTTGTGCCAGTACCATATTGTCTTGATTACTGTAGCTTTATCGTATAGTCTGAAGTCAGGAAGTCTGATTCCTCCAGCTCCGTTTTTTTCCCTCAAGACTGCTTTCACTATTTGGGGTCTTTTTTGTCTGCATACAAATTTTAAGATTTTTTGTTCTAGTTCTGTAAATAATGCCATTGGTAATTTCATAGGGATTGAATTGAATCTGTACATTGCTTTAGGTAGTATAGTCATTTTCACAAGGTTGATTCTTCCAATCCAAGAACATGGTCTATCTTTCCATCTGGTGGTATCATCTTTAATTTCTTTCATCAGTGTCTATTATAGTTTTCTGCATACAGGTCTTTTGTCTCCTTAGATAGGTTTATTCCTAGGTATTTTATCCTTTTTGTTGCAATGGTAAATGGGAGTGTTTCCTTAATTTCTCTTTCAGATTTTTCATCATTAGTGTATAGGAATGCAAGAGATTTCTGTGCATTAATTTTGTATCCTGCAACTTTACCAAAATTCATTGATTCCCCAGTTTCTCTGGGGTTTAGTAGTTTTCTGGTGGCATCTTTAGAATTCTCTATGTATAGTATCATGTCATCTGCAAACAGTGACAGTTTTACTTCTTTTCCAATTTGTATTCCTTTTATTTCTTTTTCTTCTCTGATTGCCATGGCTAGCACTTCCAAAACTATGTTGAATAATGGTGGTGAGAGTGGACATCCTTGTCTCATTCCTGATCTTAGAGGAAGTGCTTTCAGTTTTTCACCATTGAGAATGATGTTTGCTGTGGGTTTGTTGCATATGGCCTTTATTATGTTGAGGTAGGTTCCTTCTACGCCCACTTTCTGGAGAGCTTTTATCATAAATTGGTGTTGAATTTTGTCAAATGCTTTTTCTGCATCTACTGAGATGATCATATGGTTTTTAGTCTTCAATTTGTTAATATGGTGTATCACATTGATTGATTTGTGTATATTGCAGAATCCTTGCATCCCTGGGATAAATCCCACTTGATGGGATTTATGATGTATGATCCTTTTAATGTGTTGTTTGCTTCTGTTTGCTAGTATTTTCTTGAGGATTTGTGCATCTATATTCATCAGTGATATTGGTGTGTAATTTTCTTTTTTTGTAGTATCTTAGTCTGGTTTTGGTGTCAGGGTGATGGTGGCCTCATAGAATGAGTTTGGGAGTGATCCTTCCTCCACAATTTTTTGGAAGAGTTTGAGAAGGATGGGTGTTAGCTCTTCTCTAAATGTTTGATAGAATTCACCTGTGAAGCCATCTGGTCCTGGACTTTTGTTGTTGGAAGAATTTTATTCACAGTTTCAATTTCATTACTTGTGATTGGTCTGTTCATATTTTCTGTTTCTTCCTGGTTCAGTCTTGGAAGGTTATACCTTTCTAAGGATTTATCCATTTCTTCCAGGTTGTCCATTTTATTGGCATAGAGTTGCTTGTATTAGTCTCTTAGGATGCTTTGTATTTCTGTGGTGTCTGTTGTAACTTCTCCTTTTTCATTTCTAATTTTATTGATTTGAGTCCTCTCCCTCTTTTTCTTGATGAGTCTGACTAATGGTTTATCAATTTTTTTTATCTTCTCAAAGAACCAGCTTTTAGTTTTATTGATCTTTGCTATTGTTTTCTTTGTGTCTATTTCATTTATTTCTGTTCTGATTTTTATGATTTCTTTCCTTCTGCTAACTTTGGGTTTTGTTTGCTCTTCTTTCTCTAGTTCCTTTAGGCATAAGGTTAGAGTGTTTATTTGAGATGTTTGTTGTTTCTTGAGGTAGGACTGTATTGCTATATACTTCCCTCTTTGAACTGCTTTTGCTGCATCCCATAGGTTTTGGGTCATCGTATTTTCATTGTCATTTGTCTCTAGGTATTTTTTAATTTTCTCTTTGATTTCTTCAGTGATCTCTTGGTTATTTAGTAACGTATTGTTTAGCCTCAATGTGTTTCTCTTTTTTATGTTTTTTTTTTTTTGCTGTAATTGATTTCTAGTCTCATAGCATTGTGGTCAGAAAAGATGCTTGATATGATTTCAATTTTCTTAAATTAACTGTGGCTTGATTTGTGACCCAAGATGTGATCTATCCTGGAGAATGTTCCATGTGCACTTGAGAAGAAAGTGTAATCTGCTGTTTTGGGATGGAATGTCCTATAAATATCAATTAAATCTATCTGGTCTATTGTGTCTTTTAAAGCTTCTGTTTCCTTATTTATTTTCATTTTGGATGATCTGTCCATTGGTGTAAGTGAGGTGTTAAAGTCCCCCACTATTATTGTGTTACTGTTGATTTCCTCTTTTATAGCTATTAGCGGTTGCCTTATATATTGAGGTGCTCCTATGTTGGGTGCATATATATTTATAATTCTTATATCTTCTTTTTGGATTGATCCCTTGATCCTTATGTGGTGTCCTTCCTTGTCTCTTGTAAGTTTCTTTATTTTAAAGTCTATTTGTTCTGATATGAGTATTGCTACTCCAGCTTTCTTTTGATATTCATTTGCATGCAATATCTTTTTCCATCCCCTCACTTTCAGTCTGAATGTGTCCCTAGGTTGAAGTGGGTCTCTTGTAGACAACATCTATATGGGTCTTGTTTTTGTATCCATTTAGCAAGCTGGTGTCTTTTGATTGGAGCATTTAATCCATTTACATTTAAGGTAATTATCGATATGTATGTTCCTATGACCATTTTCTTAATTGTTTTGAGTTTGTTTTTGTAAGTCCTTTTCTTCTCTTATGTTTCCCACTTAGAGAAGTTCCTTTAGCATTTGTTGTAGAGCTGGTTTGGTGGTGCTGAATTCTCTTAGCTTTTGCTTGTCTGTAAAGGTTTTGATTTCTCCCTTGAATCTGAATGAGATCCTTGCTGGATAGAGTAATCTTGGTTGTACGTTCTTCCCTTTCATCACTTTAAGTATATCATGCTACTCCCTTCTGGCTTGTAGAGTTTCTGCTGAGAAATCAGCTGTTAACCTTATGGGAGTTCCCTTGTATGTTATTTGTCATTTTTCCCTTGCTGCTTTCAATAATTATTCTTTGTCTTTAATTTTTGCCAATTTGATTACTATGTGTCTCAGCATGCTGCTCCTTGGGTTTATCCTGTACGGGACTGTCTTGGCTTCTTGGACTTTGGTGGCTATTTCCTTTCCCATGTTAGGGAAATTTTTGAATATAATCTCTTCAAATATTTTCTCTGGTCTTTTCTCTCTCTCTTCTCCTTCTGGGACCCCTATAATGTGAATGTTGTTGTGTTTAATGTTGTCCCAGAGGACTCTTAGGCTGTCTTCATTTCTTTTCATTCTTTTTTCTTTATTTTGTTCTGCAGCCGTGAATTCCACCATTCTGTCTTCCAGGTCACTTATCCGTTCTTCTGCCTCAATTATTCTGCTATTGATTCCTTCTAGTGTAGTTTTCATTTCAGTTATTGTATTGTTCATCTCTGTTTGTTCGTTCTTTAATTCTTATTGGTCTTTGTTAAACATTTCTTCCATCTTCTCGATCTTTGCCTCCATTCTTTTCCCGAGGTCCTGGATTGTCTTCACTATCATTATTCTGAATTCTTTTTCTGGAAGGTTGCCTATCTCCACTTCATTTAGTTGTTTCTCTGAGGTTTTATCTTGTTCCTTCATCTGGTACGTAGCCCTCTGCCTTTTTATCTTGTCTCTCTTTCTGTGAATGTGTTTTTTGTTTCACAGGCTGCAGGATTGTAGTTCTTCTTGCTTCTTCTGTCTGCCGTCTCACATCTTTTTTAATCCTAGAAGTCTTCCCTCCCCTCCCACTCCAATATTTTCACATCTCATTGGTAAGAACTGGGTCACGTGTCACCGCTAAAACAACCAATGGGAAAGAGAAGCAATCATGATGTTGGGATTGATTAATGAAGCTTCTCTGGGGTGGAGAAGGAACAAGTCTCTTCTGAAGCACAAGGCCCCGTCAGCCTTGAATCAACTCCGGGTTCTGCTAGCAAGGAAGGCAGGGCAGGGGATGACAAGCAAGAGCAGCTGCTGTAGGGCAGGTGATGCTTTTGGGTATGCAGACCTGTCTCTATCTCTCATCAATGTCTGCAGTGGCTGCCCTCTCCTGAAATGTGAACATATCTTTTTCAAATTCTCAAGCACTTTAAAGGGTTTTCTTGGGGGTGAAACTTATTCTGGACATACTATATTTCATCAAACCTAAGAAACCATAGACTACAAGATTCACCATTGTCTAGTGAACTTCTAATATAGAAAAAGTTATTTTAAACTCTTATGTAATGTCTTAACAGTCATTCTGCATGGTCCTTGATTGGTCATACTAGCCTGTGCTGCTTTGAAATTTCTTTCATCTCTTCCGAAGGATTTGTCAATTTCTCTTGCATTCAGTTGCTTTGCTGGATGTGGGGCAAATATAACTGCTTCATTTCTTGTAGATTTCATCCTTTTTGAGGTCTTGAAAGAAGTTGATTGTTGCTTTGTGAGAAAGTATAGAATGGCGGTTTTCCTGTAGCAACAAATACTTGCTTCACAAATGTCAAATTTACAGCCCCTTCCTCTGTTTCTTTTTGCATCCACAATAGCTCATTGTTCAAATGCCAAAATATAGGATAATCTTTGGAGGGCCTTTTAAACGGCATTGAACCTCCACACCCGTCCTTGCAGCCATGCATTGAACTCAGCTGAAAGTATGATAGCATGAACAGCTGTGACCAAGTTTGCCACACAGAGGCCATGACGACTATCCTGTGATTGCCTTGATTCTAAGGCACATTTTGATTTTAAAAGATGTTAAAATGTGGAGGGCAGGGAAGCCTGTCTTAGAATCTGTGAAACATGGCACATCTAAATAGCATGGTAGTCTGTGGCTTAATCAAAGCTATTGATGGTTTCATGTCCCTCATTAATGGCCAACTCGGGCATGGGCCCTGTGTGGACTAAAAATGCAGAGACTGGCTGGGCAGCCATGGCCTGAGTGGTTCTAATTAGATCAGAGAGACGTGGAGCAGGGCTCTTTGCTGAGCTGGCTGTGCGAAATGAATGGTCACCACTGGAGCCTGTGATTTTCTTATTGCTAATTGGACAAAGGCTTGTGTCGTCTGTCACTTCCTGCATTTGTTTTCTGCTTCACTGCACTCTCTGCCAAGGCAGTAAGATGTGGCTAGAAAGGAAGAGGGGTGTGTGTGTGTGTGTGTGTGTGTGAGAGAGAGAGAGAGAGAGAGAGAGAGAGAGAGAGAGCGAGAGAGCTTGAGTTTAGTGAAGAAAAACACTCACCTTTAAAAAATCGGTTCTGGACTTCCCTGGTGGCAGAGTGGTTAGGAATCTGCCTGCCAATGCACAGGGGACATGGGTTCAAGCCCTGGTCTGGGAAGATCCCACATGCCATGGAGCAACTAAGCCTGTGTGCCACAACTACTGAGCCTGTGCTCTAGAGCCCGCGAGCTGCAACTACTGAGCCCGAGGGCCACAACTACTGAAGCCCATGTGCCTAGAGCCCATGCTCTGCAACAAGAGAAGCCACTGAAATGATAAGCGTGCACACCACAACAAAGAGTAGCCCCCGCTTGCCACAACTAGAGAAAGCCCGTGCACAGCAACGAAGACCCAACGCAGCCAAAAATAAATAAATAGGATAAATAAACTTATAAAACAAAAATAAAATTAAATTAAAAAACAAACAAAAACAAAAATCGGTTCCTGAAATGATGGGATCCAAGCCCTGGGGGGGATTCTGGCAAAGGGGCTCATGGGTACAATTTTCCTCCAGGACCCCCTCTGAGGCAAGGTTGGGCTCCTGCTGTGGCTGGGTCTGGACACTGCAAATCGTGGAAAACAAAACCAGACCCAAGATCAGACTGCCTTCTGATGAACCTAGGGACAGGACAGGAATAAAGATGAAGACGTAGAGAATGGACTTGAGGACACGGAGTGGGGGTGGGTGGGTAAGCTGGGATAAAGTGAGAGAGTGGAATTGACATATATACACTACCAAATGTAAAATAGATAGCTAGGAAAATAGATAACTAGCGCAGCTACAGCCGCATAGCACAGGGAGATCAGTTAGGTGCTTTGTGACTACCTAGAGGGGTGGGATAGGGAGGGTGGGAGGGAGACGTGAGAGGGAGGGGATATGGGGATATATGTATACGTATAGCTGCTACACTTTGTTATAAAGCAGAAAGTAACACACCATTGTAAAGCAATTATAGTCCAATAAAGATGTTAAAAAAAAGATGATCAATTAAAAAAAAAAAAAGAAAGGAAAAAAACATGTGTGAGAACCGTCTTGTCTGATGTCAAGCAAGTGAAAAGGCGCTCTCGGTTCGGATGATTCGCTGAAAAAAATATGCCCTTTCGGCCAAGTTCCCTTCTGCCTTGAAGTCTGTTGTTTTCAGCATCTCAGTCCCTGGCCCACCCACTCTGCATTGTGTTCACAAACCATCCTAACATGTCAGCGTGTGCTTGTCAGCTTCAGAAAGGAAGGACCGCACTGAGGTCTATTCCCTAGGCTGCCCTTTTTGCCCCCAGCACAGGCAGGCTGGGGCAGAGGCAGTTTCTGTTTCTGCTTTAGTAATCCACGCCCTCCTTCTCAGTTCTCCTCGCCCCCAAATCATTGTTTCTTCTTCTAATGTTTGCATTGCAAAATTTCGCCTCTTGGTAAGGAGCAGAGGAAAAAAATAGTTCTTTTCTTTCTGGAAATAGTAAGTGGGGTTTGCACCGCAGGTTAACCGTTTGTGCTCCGCACTCTGATAAAACTGGTGGCAAAACCCGGCTCCTTCCCTTATAATGCATAACCCTTGGCAAGTCCCTTAACCTCCACAAATCTAGGCTTGCTTATTTGAAAAATGAGGACAGAAATGGGAGACATGTCTCTGATTGTTTGGGGATGACGTGGGATCACTCGTGCACTGCCTGGCACCTGCTAAGTGTCCAACAAATGATAGCCAGCACTGGTGTATTATTTTTATGCATTTGAGGGGCTGTAAGTTTCTTATTAGTCATTACAGAGTCCATCACTGTCAACCCCTCTGTTTCCAGAGAGGATTCTCGCCTTGACTACGTGTGCATCTCACAAGCACGCTTTCTGTGGGCAATCACATCTCCCTCCATCCTGTATCCCCAGTTTTGTATTTCTATTGTGGTCAAGTCTCTCATCCCAGCCCCAGATTTACACATTCACCTGCTGACAGGACTCAGCTTGCAACTAACACTAAAACTGAACTCTCCTAAAACACGCTTTCCTCCATGGTTTCTCTCTCACCACCATCTCCCAGTCACCCAGGGCAGCCATCAGCTCATCCCAGCACCCACTTTCTCTTGTCCTCACTCCTGCCTTGGTGCCCCTTGATTTCTACCATTTTCTGCAACGAGCATTCCCAACTGGCTTCCTCATTTCCATTTTCTCCATCTTCCAATCCACCCTTCACTGTGTTGGGCTTATCCATTCACGACACTGTTTAAAACCTTTGGTCACTCCATGTTACCTTCCGTGTAAAATCCAAACTCCTTGATGGGGTTCTCCAAAACCCTGTGATTTGGTCCACCCCTCCTGCTCATCCCATCTCTTTCCCTTTGTCTTTAAATTCCTCACACTCCAGCTGTGCTGGATTGCTTGAAACACTCTTCCTGATCCAGGGACATGTCTTGGACTTTGCATAAACTCTTCCCTCTGCCTGGAACGCAATTTCCATAATTTTTCTTTGTGTTATTTATTTTATCTCAGTTGATACTCCCATAAAGACTTTCCTGACTAAACCCCTCAAATCTGGCTTTCGTTCCCCTCACATTGCACATTGCATCCTAGGCATTCCTTCATCGCAGCTCTTTCTGAAATGAAGCAGGAACCTATGGTCCTTGCCCCCCTCCCCATGTCCTCCGCCTGCCTTTTGTCTGTGGAAAAACTTTAGCCAAAGAAGAAGTTTAATCAAAGAAGTGAGAAAATGCAGAAACAAAGGAAAACATCCAACAAGACTAAATAATAATAGTTTAGTCCGTAAGCAAGGTCAAGAACCTTGAGTTCCTCCTCTAGGGCTATAGATAATATTCTGAGCCGTATCCTGTGAGCTGTCTTATAGACATTAAAACCCCCGCCAGGTGGAAGATGTTAACTACATGATGACCAGACTGTAACCATGACATAAGCTGCCACAATTCCAAGAATTAGCCTCAAAGAAATGGGAAAAAACTGACCCTGGAACTGAAGATTAATTGTGCTTAAAACAATCAAGAAGATGCTGATCAGACCACTGATGACCAATTTCAAGATGACTGTCAGAGCTGACTGTGCTGTTTCTGCATGTGACCCCCTCCCTCCATCTATAAAAGCTCTTGCCCACTGATTGTCAGTGGTGGGGAGTTGGCCTTTGGACAGGAGTCCACCCTACCCCCAGTTGCTGACATCCAAAATAAAGCAAACTTTCCTTTCCACCAACCTTGCCTCTTTAATGGCTTTTGAGTGGTGAGCAGCCAGACTCCACTTTCGGTTACATTACCACACTCCTTGAATGAAGGGAATTTTTTTTTTAAGCTTGGTATCCACCGTAATTTGCATTAGGTCTGGCACACCGTACAAATATAGTATGTTTCCTGAAAGAGTGAACAGAAGAAGGAAGGAGGAGATGAATCATTTTGATGGGAATAAATCAAGAAGGTAGGGAATTCCCTGGCAGTCCAGTGGTTAAGACTTTGCCTTCCAAAGAAGGGGGTGTGGGTTCAATCCCTGGTCAGGGAGCTAAGATCCCACATGCCTCACAGCCAAAAAAACAAAACATAAAAGGGAAGCAATGTTGTAACACATTCAATAAAGACTTTAAAAATGGTCCACATCAAACAAACAAACAAAACTTAAAAAAAAAACAAAAAAAACAAGAAGGTAGATGGTTCTCCAGGGTAGTATGCCTGCATCTTGGTGTTTGCCGCAGGGGATGGCATCATGAGATGAATTGCCTGCATTCCATCTCGGTTATCTGCACACGGAGAGAACCCTAGTTGCTTCCTGTGCTCTTCAGAATCAAATGACATTGCCCACTAGGGTCAGATCCCCAGCCTGGGAGGAATTAACCAGCCGGCTTCCCAAGTTCTGTCCTTCTGACAATGGCGATCACATAAAGAGTTTAAGTCCACTTTCTCAGCTACTTGACCTTGGAGTACTGAGGACTTTGGAAGAATGAAGGCTAAGCTGCATCTGTAAGTCAGTCCTGACCCTGGTCTTTCTCACTGGATAGCATTGTTTAGTTTTTGTATCGGTTTTTATTGTTAAGAAGGCTTGTCATGGTTAATAACTTTCTACCCTTATTTCCTGTTTATCTGTAACAAGAAAGAAATTTTGACAAGGCACGAATTCATCTGTAGATAGGGGGTACTCTTTGAAAGCTTGTGGGTTTTTATGCTTTTTTAAGAGATTGTTGAGACTTCTGACACTCTGATTTACCCTGAACGTATTTCAACTCTTGAGTAGCTCTGATCAGCTTAATTTTCAAAACATTTATCTTCAGCGCACTGAGGCAGCTTTAATATGTCATTAATCTAGTTTGGTGCATTTCCAGTAGTTTTGTCTCTTGTTTCTGTAAATAGAGAAGTAAAGCAATGGGGAGGAAGTAAAGGTAGCATTTATCAGGAGGAATTGTCCTTCTCTCCCATTAACAACTTCTGTGGCCTGTTTTCTCATTCATTCATTATAGGTCAAAAGTTACTTTTTGATGAGAGCTAATGTCTTTTGTTTCTTTAAAGGATCTTTAAAGGGCCAAGAAGGCCATGCCTATTCCTCAAGTGGGTAAACTTGACAAGGGAGGTTAATAGATTTATCCAAGGTCATATAACAAATGAGTGTCAGAGTCTGAACAAACACCCAGGCCTAGACATGGTGTCACTGTCCGATTTTGCTAACTGTACCCTGGTGGTCTGATCCTTTGTAGCTTAGGGGACAGGCTTCCTTTATCTGTCAGTGTCTTCCTTTGTGAGTAGACAGTTTTTTTCCGCATAAGCACAGATTTGCCCTCCTTTAAAGCTGACCTCAGGATCCTTTAATTCTTAAGCTCATCATCCTCAGGTATTCAAGACACAATGAACGGGACACACAGTTCCTAGGACATTTGTAGATGTCTCTTCCCAGGTGACACCAGCCTGCAGATGAATCAGAAATGATGATCTGGACTCATTCCTTAAGAACCCCAGCATCTTCTAAGCCAGGTGTCCCCAACCCCCTGGCCGTGGACTGGTACCGGTTGCAACCTGTTAGGAACTGGGCCGCACAGCAGGAGGTGAGCGGCAGGTGAGCGAGCGAAGCTTCATCTATATTTACAGCCTCTCCCCGTCGCTCGCATTACCGCCTGAACCATTCCCCCCAACCACTCTTGCCGGTGCCTGGTGCCGGAAAGTTTGGGGACCGCCGTTCTAAGCAGTAGTTCTTAACTTCGCTTCACGTTTAAAAGAAAATTCCAGAATTTAGGCCCCAACCTCAGAGATTTGTATTTAATGGGTTTAGGGTGAGGTTCTGGCATGGTAATTTAAAGAAATCTCCTTGAATGACTTTAACGTATAACCAGGGTGAAGAACGAATATTCTCGGCTATCTTGCTGATTTGCTTTTATCCTTAAACGTAAGCTTTGCTTGTAGAGCCATGGCCAAACGGGTTGGAACCTTGCTCTATTTTTAAGTTAAGCCACCTTTATTGTACTCTGCAGATGTTGAAGTAAAAATCTCATCCTTGGGAATTACAGACTGATGATATAACTTCTCTGTAACGAGGCTGAGACAGACACAGCAAAATGAATCACTCAAGAGTCTTCTGAAGCACCTGGATGGGTAGAATTTGAATGGAACAAGCTGGCCTGAGTAAAATTATGCCTCTTGAACCTGTCAGAAGTCCTTGAAATAAAGCCATGGATAAAAGGGACTAGTGGCTATAATTTATTTAGTTTTTCCAGAAGCCATTGATAAAGTTCTTCATGAGAAGAGAACCTGGTAACTGGGGAGGGAAACTGCAGAACTGCCAGGGATTAGGACTGATTAGGAACTGGGACTCCTGGGGTCAGGAACAAATGTCTGTTTTCAGTGTAGCCAGCTTCGGCGGGGACCCGCACAATGATCTGATCAACAAACTTCGTGATATCTAAGATTCTTTTTTGTTTTTATTACCCAATTTTACAGCATCTTTTGAGAGACAAGGGTTCTCAAGCAAAGTGGTTAATGACCAGCTCTCTGCCCTCTTCCTTGCTTGTCCAGGACAGGGTGGCAAGGTTGAGTGGCTATTTGTCTGGCTTTGACCTCTGACCTTGATTCACACTCTGAAAATGTAAGATCCTCTAGAGTGCTCTAAAGAAAATGAATCATGGGTATTCCAGAGACTGGAAAGGCTGATGGGATGTGGTAATCTACTTAATCAAAGGCAGACAGGGCAAGAACTGTAAGCAGAAGAGCTGCTAGGAAGCTATGTGTCTCTCCTCCCATCTCTGGGGTCTGCTGTATTTGCTGGGGACCTTTTGTTGCTCAGTGAACCCAGGCCCCCCGTGTCTTAAGTCCCCCGGAAGGTTGTGCTTCGCCAGAGTCTACTTCTTCTTCTTTTAACCTTGGCACTTTTCTCTTTCTTTGGCAAACTATTCATCACCCACTCAGTCCATGGAGCTCAGGAGGGAGCTGTGACTCACCCGCCCTCCCAGCATGCACATATATTAGCTCCAAGGTGAGCACGTTCCCTCAGCCTGGCTATTAGCATATTCCATCTCTTTGGCCTCAGTGACTTCAATAGGGCTGGTCACCTTGCCCAGGTTGGTCCAGTGAATTCCAGCCCAGGGATTTTGTTGGAACTCTTGAGAAAGAGGCTCTCTCTGTCCATTGCATTTGCTAAGCTGGTGACCAGGGGCCACCCTGAAGAGGGCAGCTTCTTGAGATAGAGAAACAAAATGGAAGAAGGCAAAGCCAAGAGGTGGAACATGCCGCACTTCTTGACAACACCTTTGGAGTATCCGGATCTGGGTGTATTTACGAGATATGTCCACTGGACTTTTCTATTAGTCAACAGATTTTTCATCCCACATAGTCTTTCCTTAAGCTTCTTAAAGCTGTGTTTCTGTCACTCACAGGATCCTTTCATAAGAGGTCCCTAAGTGAATACCCTCCTAACACACCTTAGTGGCCCATCCCATTAAAACTAGTCTTTCCTGTCTCCTTAGGGACAGGCTTTCTGGACAGTGGTAGTGGCAAACTCATCTAAGAAATGAGTCTGTGTTGATGAGCCAGTCAGGGGGTTGTCTCAGGTAAAAAGTTTACATTAAAAAATAATTATTTTATTGAAGTATAGTTGATTTACAGAGTTGTGTAATTTCTGCTGTACAGCAAAGTGACTCAGTCGTACACACACACACACACACACACACACACACACACATAAATATATATTCTTTTCCATTATGGATATCGCAGGATATTGAATATAATTGCCTGTGCTATACAGTAGGACCTTGTTCTTTATACATTCTATATATGAGTTTGCATCTGCTAATCCCACATTCCCACTCCATCCCTCCCCCACCCCTGACCCTTTGCAACCACAAGTCTGTTCCCTATGTCTGTGAGTCTATTTCGTAGATAAGTTCATTTGTGTCATATTTTAGATTCTACATATAAATGATATCATATGATATTTGTCTTTGTCTGACTTACTTCACTTAGTATGATAATCTCTAGGTCCATCCATGTGGCTGCAAATGGCATTATTTCATTCTTTTTTATGGCTGAGTAATATTCCATTGTATAGATATACCACATCTTCTTTATCCGTTCATATGTCGATGGACATTTAGGTTGTTTCCATGTCTTGGCTATTGTGAACAGTGCTGCTGTGAACATAGGGGTGCATGTATATTTTTGAATTATAGTTTTGTCTGGATATATGCCCAGGAGTGGGACTGCTGGATCTTATAGAAACTCTATTTTTAGTGTTTTGAGGAATCTCCATACTGTGTTCCATAGTGGCGGCACCAATTTACATTCCCACTGAAAGGTTTACATTTTGACAGCATTTTTCTGGAGCCAATAGTTCTTCTTTTCAGTTAACCCAGCAGAGTGATTGTGAGGAACACAGGGAAAGAGGGGTTAGGGAATGAATTGTCACTGAACATTTTCTACACGCCGGGTCCTGTGTCAGGTGCTTAACATACTGTTACCTAATTCTTACACAAATTGTGTGTATATTATTATCTTTGTTTCACAGATGGGAAAAAATATCAATAACAATAATAAACAGCTACAATTTATTGAGTGCTATGTTCTCATGTTAGCTATAATTCTACTTTATTCATTACGATAATAACCTGCAAGGTAGAGATTAGAACCTATATTTTATAAATGATGAAGCCAAGGTTCAGAAATGTTAAGTTCACTGTCATGTAGCTAAAAAGCGGGCAAATCTGAATCCAGACAGACTCAAGTTGGAAGCCAAGCTTGATAGGAAGCAGATCTTCATTATAGGCTTGTGATGGGGCTGGATGGGGAGATATTTGGGGCTAAGGAGGGACTCTTGCTATGGACACGCAGTCAACAGGAATAAGTCACAGATAGTGTTGACCTGAGCTATCTGACCCAAGCCCTGGCATACTGACCACAAACTTTAGTTGGGATCTCTGGTCAGCTTACTTGCTTGATGAGATCTAAAGGAGTTTTCTACTTGGGACTTTATAAAGAAAAGAAGAAAGTATAATTAAGAGCACAATGTAGAGCACAGTTGTCATCTAGCCTATATATTGTAAAATAAACCCTAAACATACTGGATACTCCTTAATTTGAGCATCAGTGTAATTACCAGTTGGTAAATGTGGAGCTGAATGGGGCTCGGGATGTCTGCCGGGAGCTGTTAGTATTCTCTCCTAGGTTGTGCCAGTCCTGGGAGTTCTTTTGGTCTGTGCTAATGTCCTGTGGTGATTTGTGTCCCACATGGATCCATGCCAGCCCCTTTCAGATGTGCAGCTCCTTTCTCAGTCAGAATCGATATCCAAGATACAAAGAGTTCTCTGTCTTCTAGAATGCAGCCCCTTGGAGCTCAGTCTTTAAGGTTTATCAATTGCATTTCAGTTGTGCCATTTACTCCTGTCCCAACTGTTACATTAATTAAACAAGGAGGCCATTAGACTGGCTCCAACGCCTTGATGACCTATGTAAACCGACCAACATCTGAGCCCATAAATGCCTCCAGGTTACAAATCCAAAATGCTAAGGACAATGAGGACTTCCCTGGTGGCGCAGTGGTTGAGAGTCCACCTGCCGATGCAGGGGATATGGGTTCATGCCCCGGTCCGGGAAGATCCCACATGCCGCGGAGCGGCTGGGCCCATGAGCCATGGTCGCTGAGCCTGCACATCCGGAGCCTGTGCTCCGCAACGGGAGAGGCCACAACAGTGAGAGGCCCGCATACCGCAAAAAAACAAAACAAAACAAAATGCTAAGGACAACGAATCACAAACAGCCAACCAGGCTTTACGCTACAGACAATCAAATCATTTCCTTTCTTTGCTTTTGCACCTTCTCTGCACAAGTCTTTCCCACTGTGCCTGTCTGCAGAGCACTCCTAACCACTTCTGGTTTGGTGCTGCCCCAATAGAAGAGATTTTTGATCAAACTCTTAAAATTTTAAATATCTTACTTTAAATATTTTATCTTTCAACACCACCTATGGCTATGATGCTGTTGTAGGCTGGAAATGGCTCCCACAGACACCCAGGTCCTCGCCTCATCCCTGCAACCCGTGGATGTTGCCTTACGTGATGAAAGGGATTTTGCAGGTGTGATTAAGTTAAGGCTTTTGAGATGGAGAGATTATCCTGGATTATCCAGGTGGGCCCAATTACAAGGTCCTTCTAAGAGGAACGGTCAGGCGGCTCAGAGTCAGGAGAAGGAAATCCGATCACAGAAGAGGTTGGAGTGATGCGGGCAAGGGGTGATGAACCACGGAACACAGCAGCTTCTAGAAACAGAAAAAGCAGAGAGACGCTCCTCCTTATCCTCCAGAAGCAACCAGCTCTGCCGACACCTTGACTTTAGGCCGGTGAGGCTGATTTTGGACTTCCGACATCTAGCACTACAAGATAACAAATTTGTGTTGACTTAAGCAACTGAATTTGTGGCAGTTTACAGCAGCAATGCTCCAAACCATAGCTTAGATGCTTGAGGGACTTTTTTGTTTTCCTCCAGCAAATGCCTTTAGCAAACACATGCCGCACATTGTTTTACTGGTGTTCATGAAGGTGTACAAATGACTTCCCCTGAGCCACCTGGGGAGGGGGGTTTCAAGGGTTCTCCTGGCTTGAAGAGGGGAGAGGATAACTTTTGGGGTGTGTGCATCCTCAAAAACGCTCCCCTTCCTTACAAGGCCTCGACTCTCCACTTGCTTCCTGTGTTGCACTAACAATCGCTCCCCTTGCCACAGCAGCGGTCCGTAAGAACTGTCCCCTTGCTCTTTCACTGGGTTTTACTGTGATAGAAGAGTTTTCGTCAGTTGATGGATACAAAGTTAACCATTTAATTCACACTTACATGTTGTAATTTGAAGATAGTGGTGGAAGGCCAGGTTCTACTGGGTTACTGAAGGCCTCGCGGGGGTGGTGAATTCATCACGGGACTGGGCTTCAGCTGGACAGGAGGATGACTTGTCTTGGGATATGACTTGGGTGTTATCGGAGCCAATTAAACTCAGAAGAGACTGATGATTCAGCTGGATTTTATACATCCATAACTGAGCGTATTGAATGCTGCCGACTGGTATTGATACTTGCCATTTGGAGTCTAAGGAAGAAGAATTATCAGAAGCTTCCCTGGTAGACATGAAGTCAGAGCAAAGGGAGGTATTAATATATCAGAGTTTGGGGACATTTAATTCAGGACAGTTTTCAAAAGAAGACACTTAAAAAATGTTTGGGGAAGTCTAGTATGTGGAAGCTGGTGCATCAGGGGTGGAGGTTCCTCCACACCTGTGGTGACCCCCAAAGGCCCTCAGAAACCCACCAGGGCTCTTCCAGGGACAGGCCTGGTGTGTCAGCCCTGTGCCATGGCAGGATATGCCTCCTTGCTGATGCCAGCTTTGGGATCTCTCCCATCTAGCCTGACAGAGCTGAATAAACACTGTCAGTGATGGAGTCTCTGGGCTTCCCTGCTGTGTGCTCCAGGCCATCCACGCCCCCTGAGTTCCAGAGACTGTTCTTAAACTGGGTACAATATAATTGATTAGGATTGATTTTTCTAAATTACAATTACAGTTTGGTTTTGTTTCTTTAAAATTACACTCTGGTCCCCTTGATTGGAGTTTTGAATATTCCCAATCTTTTCAGTTACACACTTACAGTCTCTGGGTTTATTTCCACAGATGGCTGAACTCATGCATTATGTATGGGTGTTACAGGTGGTGTCTCGGAGGGCGAGTCTATTCTTGAATGTTTGCTGGGTCCTATGGTCACTCGCATGTTTTATCCACATGTGTGGTACTGTCTCCCCATTGAGTGGGGCTGCTGATTCTCCTCATGGGAAACCAACCCCTTAGCATTGCCAGGCTACCTGTGAGGGAGTCAGGATGTGTTTTCATCTTCCCCCCAGATTCCTGTACGGGGAGGGGATTGTTAAGTGTTGACATTGGATCAGAACTGTCAAAAGCGTATAAACTCAGCTTCAGAACTTGAGAAACCTGAGTTGTGGTTCTCTTTGTTCTGCAGCAGGGCTTAATCCCCCTGTTTCTCAGCAATCTAGAACAGAAAAACAAAGAAACACATGGACCCCTCAGGTGCAACTCAACTGATGAGGACACTTCCATCCCAGCATCCCTGTCTTCAGGGTGGCCGTGCTCACTCAGCTTGGGTTGGCTGAGGACCCAGATTTCTTACTCTCCTTTAATCAATTGCGATTTCAGCTGTGGTTGGGTGGGACTTCTTGTAATTGTGTTTAATTAACATTGATGTCGAAACAAGTGTTCCCCCCTACCCACAGCCCCGGGCGTCCTTCGGGGACTGCGCCTATAGTAGAGCTTCTGGTCGCCCTCTCTGCTTCCTTTTCTCTCCCACCTCCACCAGCTGTTCTCTCCCCTGGTTCAGAACTCCTGTGAAAGGCTGAACGGGAGGAACAACTACACCAGCACATGTGCTCCCTGTCCCCCATCCCCAACTCCCGTCAACACTTCAGTCACACACTGTAAGGTTCAAACTATCGTCCTGTCTCCCAGGGCATCAGTGTTTGCTCAGAGACCCTCAGGGCTGCGGCCCTCTCTCCACAGAGGGCTTGCTCTCATCTTCTGCAGCTGTGCCACCTGCCTTCCTCACTTGAACTTGACCTACTAATGCTGTCCTCCAGAGGATCAGCACAGTGTGGGAGATGCATCAATGGGCTAATTACATATGGTGGAGAAAAGTTTACCCCTCAGAGCAGGAACTCTTTTGAGGTTAAAGCCACCATAAGCGCTTATGAAATGCTGATGCCTGGACAGAGAGAGAGAATCATTCCTTCTGCCCCCTCCATCATTTCCAGGCCACAGGAGAAAGCCAAGGCTAGTGGGTGTTGGCGGGAGGAGCTGTCATTGGAATAAGTGTGATGGCCAGAGGTCACCTTAATTGAGCTGCTAAATGGAGTTGTGTGTTTTGTCTCTTTAATGTGGATGGGTCACTGTTTTTATGGCTATACTTATTATGTCATCTTTCTTATAACTGGCCTGGCTTATTGGCACTGCTGGGTATTGTGGACTGAGAATTATTGGGAGTCATTTTTTTTCCTTCAAATGAAAAGCCTGCCCTACTTCTTCCGAACTTATCCATCAAAAGTACTTAGTATAACCTGACTGGTGGTAGGTGAGTGACTGAATTGGGTTTACTTGCAGCTTCTTGGCATGTGTTTCGCAGAATGTTAGCCTACCAGAATACCTGTCAGACATTTGACACACCCACGGACCACCGTTTTCATAGAAAAAAGATGCCACACAATTTTTAAAATAGTAAAGTGAAAACTGCATTCAAAATGGAAAACAATGTTTGTTTGTTTGTTTGTTTTCCGGTGAGAGACATGATATAGTTTACCATCTTTCACTAATGTGTCCGTATTCATATACAGACCCATTATAATGAATACGTATCTGTTCAGTGGGAGAGAGTTTGAGCCACAGATGAGTTTCCCTATAATCTATTGCCTTTTGGTTTGTATTTCTCCTAAATTTGAAAATCCTTATTCATAATTATGTGTTTGGTAATGGAGGGACATATAGGGTGACTCTATCAGATAGTTCTGGATATCTGCATAGGAAGGACAAGAACCCCAGATTACGGGGTGCCTTCTCGTTATTGTCTTTCTGCCCATCAGCCCCCTTGTCAATTAACACGTCCTACTAATGGGGGTGTTTCAACAAGGAAGATGATGGTGAATGAATTCCTTATTTCTTCTTTGGTTTTATTTGTAAGTTTTCTTCGTATTCTTTTGTAATATTCAGATATGGGTTTTCAATATGCCCATTAATAAGCCATATATTTCTCTCTATCAGAAGACAAGAGAAATTGTTTTGGAAAATAGCTACTTCCAAGGATGGAGTTGTCTGTACCACTGTTTGTTTCTTAAAAATCCAGATGTCTCATTTCCAATATTAAAAATGATGGCATTTCAGCTCTGAAGTGAGAGTTGCAGGCTGTTTAAGACACTGAAAGTTCAAGTGTGATATGTAACTTGAACAAGACAGTTGAAATGATTGGTTACAGAAATGGTTCCTACTGGAATCCAGACTCATGAAGTAAAAAATCATATTATCCATTAAAAAAAAAAAAAACTATGTGAGTCCCTTTCTTCTTGACATTCAGGATATTTTGGTGAGTCAAACACAGAGGACTCCCCGTCCATGCTTTAGGTGGTACGTGGAAAAACTCTATACTTGGTGACCACAATTTGATTTGATATGCCACTTTTTATTGTTAAATCAAGATCATGGCTTAAAAGAAAACTACCATCTGTATGCCAATGATTCTCCTGAAAAGAAAATTCCAGGTCTAGCCTGCTGGTCCCAGAGGAGGATGGGATGGGAGGCACAGCAGGGCTAGACCGGTGATCACCCCAGTGGGACCCAGCCTGGAATGACAGACATGCCCCCTGTCCCCCAACAAATGACTCATGACACATGAGCTAAGTAAATGCTTACTGTTTGTATTGCTGAGATTTTTGTATTTGTTTGTTATGTAGCAATAGTTAACCAAAATACCTTATTTCTATCATTACCTTCCTAGAGTCTATTTTCAACACAGCAGATGGAATGATCCTTTTAGAAGCCAGATTTTGTCAGTTATGGGCTGCCCATGCCATCGGTTCTCATCTCACTAAGGGTCAAACAAAAATTTTTACAAGAACCCATATGGATGACCTCTTCGCCCTACTCATTTCCTCCTGATTTCATCGTCCACAAGCCTCCTCCTTGCTAGCTCTCCTGTAGTCACACTTATTTCCTTGCTGTCCTTAAACATTCCAGACAAGACTAGAACTCTCTCCCTGCAGGTATCTCCACGGTTTTTGCTCAAATGCCATCTTCTCAGAGAGGCCACCTCTGATCATCCTACTTAAAATCTCAACTTTCATGCTACTCCTCATTCTGTAATCTCAATCTCACTTACACTGCTCTATTTCCTTCCCCTATGGTGTTATCACTCAGTGATCTACCGGACAGTCATTGTTAAAGTCTTTCTTTTTCTGCTAGAATGTAAGTTTCAGAGGGCAGGAAACTTTGTTTTGTTCACTCAGTATCCTAAGCGCCTAGAACCCTGCCTGACATAGTGTAGGTGCTCATTAAGTATTTGTAGAATAAATAAAGGTCAAGAGGTATACTGGTGACCAGAGAGGTTCTCTCTGAATAATGCAATGTGTGGATGGACATTTCTGCTTGCTTGTCAAAGCCCTCTCTGGCCACCTAACAGTATTTTGTCAGTAGGATCCAAGCACACCTTTCCTGGTCTACCTCACCAGGTACGAAACAATTATTTCCAAAATAAAGAGTCTTTTCTGTAGCAAAGGTTTTTAGTAACAAAGAGAACAAAAACTTGCAGGGCAATTTTTACTTCATTTATTTATTTCACATAAGCCTAGAGCTGATTTATATTCTATTCAATGGTGGTATTATCCAAGTGAAAACTGAAATACCCACTCGCAAACTCACAAGATCACAAAGAAGTTTCACCTTGAAAATCGTGTCCTAAAGTTTACTCTTGTTTTCCTTCTAAGCGGAATATTTATAATTAAACTGGTTTAACAAACATTTTGGCGAAAAGTATAGTTTGACCCATTTTTTTGCTGTTAGGCATACAACTTTGTTTTTGTTTTGCGGTACGCGGGCCTCTCACTGTTGTGGCCTCTCCCGTTGCGGAGCGCAGGCTCTGGACGCGCAGGCTCAGCGGCCATGGCTCACGGACCCAGCCGCTCCGCGGCCTGTGGGATCCTCCCGGACCGGGGCACGAACCCGTGTCCCCTGCATCGGCAGGCAGACTCCCAACCACTGCGCCACCAGGGAAGCCCAGGCATACAACTTTGAATGGTGTTTCTGTGGCTTATAACTCTTCTTCAACTTTGGGCCAAATTTGTTAATTTTGTACTGGAATGTATTATTTTGTATTTGTTGTAGAAAAATGGAAAGATTTTACCACAGAAGGAAAAGAAGTTTCCCTCTGTTCTCTGAAGTGGAGGTAAAAGTTTATGCCCTCCTCTGACAAGTTTTTTAAAGAGATGATGCTCTTCGAGGGAGGGGTGACCTGATAATTGAGTTTCAGATACTTTTCCTTTGCGCTGCTTGTGTGCAGTTGTCATTCGATGAATTCACCTGCCTGGTCAGACACCAAACCGCAGAAGCAAGCTCTCGCTCGAGTCTTGTTTGCTACCTACGTGTATAACATTTTGAATTATAGTGTTTACATGATTATTTCTATCCCTACGTTTATGCTCCAATGAACTACTTTTGAGCCATCGATCCATCTTTGGGAATGTGGTGACACACTACTAAGGACAAAAATGCATATAGGACAAACATAGCCGTTTTGCCCAAATAAGGAGAAAATGTATTAATTAAGATGAGTTGCGCCCTGTAAACTGAAGATTAGATGACTGAAGGATTAGCTAACTGAGAAGTAGCTGGGGAAAACTGAGTGATACTATCCTTACCAGATACGGACACACTTTAAAAATAGAAGAATTTTTGGGAAGATCACAGTTAATATTACATTTCATATGAGTGCCCTGGCTGCGAACCAAATGGCTCTGTCACTTCATTTCTGAAGCTGCCAAGCTGCTTGCAGACCCCTGGACAGATAAAGACTGCCTGTTAATTGCATCCCAAGCCTGAGAAACACTGCTCTGGCCTCCAGCTACTTGAAGTGTGGTCCAGGGACCAGCAGATCAGCATCACCCAGGAGTGGCTGGAAATGTAGAACCTCAGGTCCCATCCGAGACCTTCAGCATCTGAATCTGTATGTAACACAGTCCTCAGAGCATCAAATGCCCTTTAAAGTTTGAGAAGTGATGCTCTAGACAGCCCTTCTTAAGATAGGTGTCGGGAGGGCGGAGTTACTCTCCTAATAAGCACAGCAGCCTTGCAGGCCTTCGAGGATGGCAACGACGCCAGCTGAACGGGCAACTGAGGGGGAGCAGAATAAGCCACCCCAGAAGGCGTCACTTGGGCTTGTGGATCATCTCAGCCTGAAGACAATCAGGGCCCAGCGGGCTCAGGTAGAGCTTTTTACCTCCCCTTTAACTCCTAAAAGAATTTAGAGAGGGGGTCTGTACCAGGAAGAGAGCTATGGCCAGAGAGAATTTTTATATCCAAAAGACTCATCTGCGTGGTGAGGCAAGCATTTGTTCCCAAACGTTGGCTCTTCCCATCTTCCTGTGAATTGTCTTCCTCCTCTTTGAAGCCCCAGATCCCTACTCCCTTCTCCTTAGCTCAGGATGCTATAAAAGCCTCAATTGCCTGACTGCGGGGGTGTGTCATATTTTTATGGGGCTCCCATATGTAAGAAATTTGTTTTTCTCCTGTGAATCTGTCTTACGTCAATTTAATTATTAAACCAGCCAGAGAACCTAGAAGGGAAGGAGAGAAGAGTTTTCCACCCTATGCAATCCCTGACTGTATCAAGAGTCATCTCTTGGGCTTCCCTGGTGGCGCAGTGGTTAAGAAGCCGCCTGCCAATGCAGGGGACACGGGTTCGAGCGCTGGTCCGGGAAGATCCCACATGCCGTAGGGCAACTAAGCCCGTGCGTTGCAACTACTGAGCCTGCGAGCCACAACTACTGAAGCCCGCACTCCTAGAGCCCGTGCTCCGCAACAAGAGAAGCCACCGCAATGAGAAGCCCGTGCACCGCAAGGAAGAGTAGCCCCCACTCTCTGCAACTAGAGAAAGCCCGCGTGCAGCAACGAAGACCCAACACAGCCAAAAAAAAAAAAAAAGTCATCTCTTCATTTCTAGCAGGCGCAGACCGTTGGGGGAGGGTGGAGGGGCAGGGCTGGCTCTTGGTCAAGGTTTCACCAGGAAAAGGATGCACTTGGAGACCAAGACCAGCTCTTGATGCAGTTCGTATCTCTGGATCCAGTGGTATGAAAAGGAGACAATTTGGAGTGATTTGGTGGGTGACGTTGCATGGTCACGGGGGCTTGGAGGGAGCAGTTATTTTTTCTTCTTTTGTTCAGGCAGCAGCTGTGGCTCCCAAATGCGTTGCCTGCTGGGGATCTAGAACTTGATGATTCACAAGTTTTGTGAGTTGGTGCTTTTCGAGCTGGACAGTGGTCTCGGCCGTGCACGTGGTTATAGCCTGAGGATTGAGAATTAGGCACAAATGAGGGCAGCATCCTCATCACCTCTGTTACTTCTTAGCCATTGTGTGGTTCCTTGTTGCCCCAGCAAGCAGGATGCCAGGGACGCGCCCTCCGGCCCCTGCCGTCACAGCTTGCCCTTCTCTTCCCCTTCCTTAGACTGTTCCCCCCGCTCCACATTCCCAGCTTGTACTGCCCATCCCAATCACCACTTCCCCTTTGATGATTTTCTGCAACTGGGTGCTATTGCTTCCTCCTCCAAAATCCCTTTCATCTAGTGGTTTGCAAGCTTGGCTACACAACAGAATCATCTGAGAAGCTTTAAGAAATCCTAACATTCAGGCCACAGCCCAGAGCAGTTAAGTCAGGATCGCAGGGGGTGGACCCAGGCATCAGGAGCTTGTAAAGCTCTCCCGGTCCCTCCAATGTTCAGCCAGTACTAGTACCATAACACTCGTCTGATCACTGTGAACCGCATGAAGCTGAGGTACATCTGTCTGGTTTTCTGCCCCTGGTGCTGGGGCATCAAGGGTTCTTAGCGCATCTTGACAGACTTGTGCTAAGTCTGCCCGCAGCCTGGTATAATTGGGGAAGAAGTCATGGTCTTTGGAACTATACGGTTCTGGGTTCAAAACTCCCCTCTGCCATGAATCAACTGCGTGACTTAGGCCAAGACTTAACTTTCTCCCAGGTCCACGCACGTAAAGCGGGAGTTGAAATGTGATGCTCCCAGGGTGGTTGTGAGGATAAAATAAGATACTGTGTCTGGAAAAGCGAGACCCATATCAAAAGGTCAAGTAATATTTGTTTCCTTTTCTTCCTTTTGTCATTTTCCCTTTTTCCCTTTAGGCATGGTGCCAGGTACAACCAAGCTCTACCAAGCCATGACTGAATTCAGTTCAGTTCTGTTAAGTCAGCGTATCCTGAATGCTGGCCATCTGCAAGATAATGAGTGGACAGTGGGGTTTCAGGGAGGGGGACCTGGTGATTTTGGTTAACTGAAGGCTGCCTGTAGACCAGGAAAAGGATGGGTGAGTTTCACAGTATGACTGCATTTCTTAGGCCACATCCTGAAGTAGGGGGCATTTGAATCTGATCTCTTGTGTTTGGTCCTTGCTGAGCTGCTCTCCTCCCACTGACCAGTTCCCAGTGGGGAGGGGGCACAGAGGAGGATGATGATCTGCAAAGAAGCTGCCTCCTGTAATGCCAAGGTGCAGATGGCCCAATCCCCTCCTTTACCTCCAGGCCGGCTTGGTGGATCTCCCCTCTCCTCTGTACTCGCTGCTAAAACGAATCAGTCTGCCTGTTGAGGTGATGCAATGAACCAAGATGTCTTTGAATTCATGTGCTGTCTGGACTCATCATTAGTCATCTGTGCCATCTTGACTGAACCCATTAATGATGTTGACACTGGCAATTCCTAACTTGGATTTTCAGCAGTATATTGTAAGCCTCTAATAAATGTTTGTGAAACTGAAGGAATGACAGGTTGATGGACAATATTTGGGAAGACGATGGAACCTTCCATAGGCAGGTGTCTTATCCTTGCAACCTCCCCAAACCTAGCCTAACGGCTGCCCACGCTCAATGATAAACACACCTCAAGGCTTCTCAGCTAATCTCACAAGTACTTCAAGAGTGTGCTTCAGAATCATCCTTTGAACATCAGTTATCCTGGAACTGTGCTACGTATCTCCACACACAGGGATAAGAGATTGGGGCAGCACTATGAGTAAATGAGAATACAGCACAGAAGGTGGTTTATTTAGAAACAAATCCCTGAAGTGCTCCTTTCAAAAACACTGGACTTGATCAAATAATCTACCTGTTTCATTTATTTTGTGTGAGCATTGCTCTTATAGCCTTTGTCCTTCTGTTCCAATCTGGAAGGAGAGGGGAAAGGAAGAGGGAGGGGAGAGAGATCAGGTGAGGGAGGGCATATCTTGGCAGGCAGGCCATCAGAGTGGGCAGTTTGGAAGTCTCTGGTATGAGCTGACACTGCGGTCACAAGCAGAACTTCTCCTCCTCAGAAACCTCAGTTCTGCTCTGAAGGCCTTTAACTGATTGAATCAGGCCCGCCCAGGTTAGCTAGCCTAGTCTCCTTTAAAGTCAGCTAATGATGGATGTTAAGCATATCTACAAAATATGCATTCATAGTAACACCTAGATTAGTGTTTGAATGACTGGGGATTATATCATAGCCGAGTTGACAAGCAAAGCTATCACAGCTGAGGAGAGGTAGGGCCGTCGTACACCACCACTAGAACAGTAACGGTAGAAATCGATGTTTCTCTGAGCTAGTTCCCTGTCCCTGGAATGCCAGAGCTTCTTGAATCTCCGTGAGGGCTCATCCAGGCTCTTTTCACGGGTGCACACTCTGTCTATCCACTGAATGTAGCACTTAGCCTCTGTCCGATTCTCTCTTTCTTCTTATTGTCAGTGGTGCTCCCCAGGGATTGAGTGAGGATCATCTGTGACGCCTTTTGTGGAAAAATATGCTTGTCCTCTTGGAGATTCTGACGCGGTCCTTTTGTGGGGAGGGCATATCAGAATTTCTTTGCAGGAGTTAGAGAGAGGTGATGAAGGTCATGTGGCATTTGAGAAACTCTTCAGTGAAGCTGTGATGCACATCTCATCCCTCCAGACACACACCTCCAGCCTGGACATTTTCCTTAAACTTCAGATTCTTGTAAACCTCTGGAGAGCTCCATGAAGCTCTACATGGGAACCTCAGGCTCAGCATGTCCAGAGCTGAATCCACTGGCTTTTCCTCGTTCCTCCTCCTAATACCCTCAGTGAATGGAGCCATCAACCTATTGTCACCTAAGCCTTAAACCTGGGATCGTTCTGGGCTTCCTCACCTTCCATAGCCAATCAGTTACCAGCTTCGTAGATTCTCACTCTGAAATCCATCTGGAAGATGCGCCCTCTCCGTCCTCCTTGATTCCACCTGAGTTAGGCCTCTTATCATCTCTCTCCTGGGCTAGTAAAATAGCATCCTAACTGGGTTATTGCACCAACTCCCAGTCTTACTTGCACTCTGTCTCCTCACAATACATGTAGTTTTCTTCCCTGTTTAAAATATTTCAGTAGCTCCCCATTCTCAAAGGATCATGACCCAGACTACTTCATTTGATCTACATCTCCAGAATGATCTCTTATTCTTCCATTTTCTCACACTCAAACACATAAACAAGCCCCACGTGGAATAATTTATAGTTTCTCTAATGTGCCAGGCTGCTTCATACCCCTTTGTCTCTGCCCAGGCTGTTCCGTTTGATTGGAATGCCTTTTCCATATTCTAATGATCCACCACACCTCTTGCCCCACGGGCCAGCACCCGTCATGTCTGCTTGGTCATATCCTCTCATCTTTCAAGACTTCACTCAAATGTTAGTTCCTCCTTGAAGCCTTGCTTGACCGTACCTTCACTCCCCACCCCCATCTTGAAGCCAGAGCCACTCTAAGAACAGATCATAAATGAAAATGGTATCATTGTTAAAACTAAAAGTAATGCAGATAAACCAAAAGGCTCTCTTGATTCAGTCCTCCTATTCCCACTCCTCTTTTTGTTATCAGTCTGCTGTGGATCACCCCAGACTGTTTTTTCACTAACAATTTATCTTGAAAATATTTCCATGTGAATGCATATGTATGGGTCCATCTCTACATAGAGTATAACTAATTGCTGCAGAGTATGGGTATAATACAGTTTAGTTAACTCTTCTGCTATTTTTTTTTAACCTTTTAAAAGGAGTTTTATTGATGGTGTGCTATGCAGGCATTAACATTTCTCAAAAAATTTCAAATAGAAAGAATTAAATTGCTTTGCTTAGCAATCTTTTTTCCACTACTTTATCTTGTTTTTTTGAATTTTATTTTATTTATTTTTGTATACAGCAGGTTCTTATTAGTCATTAATTTTATACACATCAGTGTATACATGTCACTCCCAATCTCCCAATTCATCACACCACCACCTCCAACCACCACCGCTTTCCCCGCTTGGTGTCCATATGTTTATTCTCTACATCTGTGTCTGTATTTCTGCCCTGCAAACCAGTTCATCTGTACCATTTTTCTAGGTTCCACATATATGCATTAATATACGATATTTGTTTTTCTCTTTCTGACTTACTTCACACTGTATGACAGTCTCTAGGTCCAACCACGTCTCTACAAATGACCAAATTTCACTCCTTTTTATGGCTGAGTAATATTCCATTGTATATATGTACCACGTCTTCTTTATCCATTCGTCTGTCAGTGGGCATTTAGGATGCTTCCATGACCTGGCTATTGTAAATAGTGCTGCAATGAATATTGGGGTGCATGTGTCTTTTTGAATTATGCTTTTCTCTGGGTATATGCCCAGTAGTGAGATTGCTGGATCATATGGTAATTCTATTTTTAGTTTTTTAAGGAACCTCCATACTGTTCTCCATAGTGGCTGTATCAATTTACATTTCCACCAACAGTGCAAGAGGGTTCTCTTTTCTCCACACCCTCTCCTTTGTTGTTTGTAGACATTTTGATGATGGCCATTCTAACTGGTGTGAGATGATACCTCATTGTAGTTTTGATTTGCATTTCTCTAATAATTAGTAATGTTGAGCAGCTTTTCATGTGCTTCTTGGCCATCTGTATATCTTCTTTGGAGAAATATCTATTTAGGTCTTCTGCCCATTTTTGGATTGGGTTGTTTGTTTTTTTTTAATATTGACCTGCATGAGCTGTTTATATATTTTGGAGATTAATCCTTTGTCCAACTTTTCTGCTATTGATGGACATTTTCCCCTCAGTATTTTGCAATAACAGTGTCACAATGAATATCATTTTGTTCACTTTCTTGTGCATAAATGCCAAGTATTTCTTTTCTACAGGGATGCCTAAAAGTAGAAGTCTGGATAGAAGGTATACATATTTGATTCTACATTTCTTGATATTTTTTTTATTTGGTAGTTTTTTCTTTCTTTTCTCATGCATCAGTAAAAGTTCTTTGTATATTTTGGAGAATGATCCTTAGTCGCACAAACAAAAAGTATATATATATATATATATATATATATATATATATATATATATATATTTCTCCACTTCATTTAAAAAATTTTGCTTATTGTGTCTTTAATTATAAGAAATTTTGTATTCTTATGTAGTCAAATGTATCATTCTTTGCTTTTGGTTTGTATCTCTCTCAGGAAGACCATCCATATGCCAAGGTTATTTACATATTCTATTTTATACTTTGTGTTATCCTGCAGCTTTATTTTTTACATTTAGCTGTTAAAGTTACTTGGAATTTAATTTTATGATGTTTGAGGGTATTGCCTAATTTTCTTTCTTTTTCCAAATTGAAAGTCTACTGGTCCATACTATTTAATGAATAATATTCTATTCATCCATGTCCCCAAGTTGAAATGACATTTTTTATGTATTAAGTTTCTAAACATATTCATGAGTCAACTTCTGTCCTTTGTAGTAGATTTTCTTGATCGCTTTGCTTATTTCCGGGTCAATACTACACTGTTTTGGTTACTATAGCTTTATCGTATGCTTTGGTACCTTATAAGGAGAAATTATTTTTTAGCTGTCTGTCTCTACTTGATATGGGCTGGATGGGACTGAGTCACATGTCTTTGAATTTTAAAGATCTTTTACATAGTTTGCATCCATGTGTGTTGAATGATGCAAATGATTAAACCAGAAGCTATTGGTGCTATTGTTGCTATACTTTGTATTCTCAAGGTCTCAAAGATTGCAATGTAAAATAGCTTTTCCAGTCCTTACTTCCTATTGCAACTCAGTACCTTAATGTGTTGCTTCATAGGAATCTTCTTATTATTATTTTGAATAAATAGTGCTTTTACAGTGTACAAAACCCAAAAGCTGCAAAAGTGAGAAATCTCTCTTTAATTCTTAAGAGGCAATCATACTACCAATTTCTTCTTCAACATCCAGAATGACAGCACACCATCTGTTCTGCACCTTGCTCTTTTTGTTTAACAATATATCTTGGAGATCATTCCGTATCAGTACTTATGGTGCTGTTTCATGAGATGGCTGTGCCATGTTTTATTTAACCAGGATGGCAATTCAGTTGTTTTAATAAATATTCTTTATATGTATACAATTCTCAAATATCTGGAATAAAAATTTTGCTTATGAAATTGGTGAGTCAAAGCGTATTTGAATTTTCAGCTTCCATTTATATCATTAAGTTGTCCTCCAAGACATTTCCAGAAACTTCATGAATGAAGACCGTGATGGCATTTGCCACCAGGCTTCAGACTTGCTCAGACGTGTGCCGAGTACCAGGGAGAACACTACAGAGACGTTAGCTGGGACCCTGACAGTGAAAGGAACTCTGTGTGTGTGTGTGTGTGTGTGTGTGTGTGTGTGTATGTGAGTGTGATGTATACACGGTAAGAAGTTCAAGGAAGAACCTTAGGTGAATTAATTAGGGTCCTGTTTAAAGCTCTAATAATGAATGCAAGCATTAATGGTTTGAATAAAGCTCCTTTGCCTTCATTATTCATTAGAAACTGGCAGTAAATAATAGGTTTGAATTCCACCATCCTGATGCTGCTAATCAAAGCACAGAGCATTTCTTAAGATCATAAATTATTATTCTTCACAACAGGAGCAGAAAG
This sequence comes from Stenella coeruleoalba, assembly GCF_951394435.1. Classification (NCBI taxonomy): domain Eukaryota; kingdom Metazoa; phylum Chordata; class Mammalia; order Artiodactyla; family Delphinidae; genus Stenella; species Stenella coeruleoalba. Next base: position 24,311,870 of record NC_137150.1, on the reverse strand, counting down.
GGAATTTGGTTTTATGAATTGGTAACTGGGACACTAGCTAGCCTCTATTCTCGTCTTGGTCTGATTCAGAGGGAAAGAGGCTGGTTATCACATCTTGAAGCTGGAACCCTGTCCAATTGGGCGGGACACACATTTCCTCAAACTCACAATATCATACCTACCTGGAGTCAGCTGGGATAAGTGGTCCAGTCCAGATTAAACAGCCCTCATTCTCCTTGTGGGTAATGGTTCATGATGTTCAGATGCAAAGAGATTTTTTTCCAAGCAGGAAGAGGGCTTTGCCTGTGGGCCAGGAGGCTATTTTTGGTCTGCCCTCTTAGCTAGTTGGTACTGGGTGTAGACGGTGTACCTTCCCCTACCCCCGCCCCGCCCCCCGCCTCATTTCCATCCAGTGTGTCATATTTCTCTCCCTTCTCTCCACTCCTTCCCTCACTAATGTTTGTCTGTTTTGGGGGGATCTTCTCCTTCCCTGATGTGTCTTTCTCCACGCAGAGGAAAAGAAACAAAACACTGAGTTCTCATCCCTCCCTTTCACATGATAAAGGCAGAAATAAGATGAATCCTGTCTCCCGCCTTTCCTTCCGTCCTTTCTCCTCTAGCACCTCCTCCCCTGTTTTGGAAGTTTCTGGTCCCCTGCAGTGTGAAAGGAGGAGGTGCTCCCTCTGCCTGACTCCGCCTTCCCTTCTCACATCCTCCCAGCCCGCTGTGCTCTCTCCACGTGTCACTGACTAGGCCAGTAGCCCCCATGGCTCTTCCTGGCCCAGAGGACCCCAGCATCGCCCTTACATCACTTTTCAGTCCGCCTTCACCTGGCACTTCGAGAGCAAGGGCTTAGCACTGCCAATTGCGTAGACAGTAGAAGATGGCTTTAAATACATAAATAAAACAATTGTGCTTTTTAACAAAATTTTATTAGGATTAAGTCAAATTAGAAAACTTCCTGCTTTGCCATTTGCCATATTTACCCGGAATGACCATGTTATACTTAGCTGAGTAGAAAACAATTTATGTCCCTGGATTCTACTGTTTGGAAAGCAAGAGAATCTGCATAGTGGCGTGCCCGGCACCACCATGGTTCATGTCTAAAGCCAAATAACTGGTCAGCAAAGCCTATGTTACTTCCAAGCTTTGGGCCCCAGGAAGGTGTCATTCCTACCTACCTCCAGGCACAGACTCATCAGAGCCTGGGCACCTGTGACTGGGGTCTGCTTTTTTAGGAGTCTGATATTAACATTTGCATTTCAAGAGAAGCTGTGTTTGAGGTATCTTAATGGCTTAAAAGTTGCGCAGCTAAATTAAAAGCTATTGCGTTGGTCTCCCCGCCATGGGCCATGAGCCGTGCCTTGTAAAAATGCTCCTGATGCTGCGTCCTTGTCGCCTCCGTGTGGTCTCTGCTCATCCTCAGCCCCGATGCTCTCGCTCCTGCCCCTGCACTGCTGTCGAGCTGTGAGAGTTGGAATTGGAGGACAGGTCAGGGTTCCTGTCCCGAATCCTGCTGCGTGCAGAGGAACCTGTGCTAAGGAATCTCATCACTCAGCAGACAGAGGGACCTGCCGTGGAGCCAGGAAGTGACTCAGATGCAAGCGAGGACAGGAAGGCTGAAACATGGTATGGAGAAGAGGACCCCGCTGTCCCTGGAAGGGGTCCTACCAAGGTGAAGAGTGGCACTGCATTTAGTGCGGAGTACAACAAAGCTGTCACCCACAGCTTCAAGCAACGGGAGGAGCAACTTGAAGTGAATGCGGAGAACCGCGGGTCCCCAGGCGGCGTGGGCTCTGTGAGGCCGTCAACAGCGGTATCAAGCAAGCACTTATGTGGGCAAATATCCGTGGGTCATTTGGAGCGAGTGGGAGCCTAGGTTCTAAACATATAAAACGTCTCACTTCCTGAAGAACCGGGCATTCCCTCCAGCTTAGGAGACACACATTTAAGCTCAGAAACTCTTTTTCTGATTTTTTTTTTTTTTTTTTTTTTTTTTTTGCAGTACGCGGGCCTCTCACTGCCGTGGCCTCTCCCGTTGCGGAGCACAGGCTCCGGACGCGCAGGCTCAGCGGCCATGGCTCACGGGCCCAGTCGCTCCGCGGCATGTGGGATCCTCCCGGACCGGGGCACGAACCCGTGTCCCCTGCATCGGCAGGCGAACTCTCAACCACTGCGCCACCAGGGAAGCCCTCTTTTTCTAATTTTTAAACTCTCCTTAATGAAGGGAATAGAATCCCAAATCTGAGTGAAGGGCCCAGAGAGCTGCACACAGAAAAGAAACACCCTGCAGACACAGCGCATCTGTTTCATCCTCCCAGCAGCTAGACTCCTCCCTCCCTCCCCTCTGCATCCTTCCCACCCCACCCAATTCATTAATAAAAATGGCGCTGTCAAAAACTTAAATGCAGTTGCGTAATATAGAGGGATGATAATAAATTCTCATTTCTGCAGGCACCAGAGGATACACGTGATAAGGTTTTGAATCTCTCCAATTGATGCTCTTCATACATTTTCCAGCCTCTCCTCCACGCAGCCTCATCGGCTTGGCTTGATCCTCAGTGATCCCTCCATTACCTGTGATTACCTCGGTGCTGTTCACGCCCATTAATTCAGCTGGGACTGACCCGGAGTTTGCTCAAGCTTGAGTCCATAGCCTCCTAGGCCAAGGTCCCCCTCATAAATGTTTTCCTTGCTTGGAGTCTGGGGTGAAGCTTTCTGGTCCAGACCCGGCCTTGCAGGAGGGCTGCAGGGTGAGGTCGCTTGCTCCTGGTAATTCATGGCCAGTTCATCCTGGTTTACAATACATTCTACATCGTCCTCTTTGAGCTGTTCCTGGTTTTGGAAAGAAAGAGAGGTCACTTCCTGATAAAAGCAGAAAACAATAGCAGTCCTACAGTGTTAGAAACTAGGATGTTTGTTTTCCTTTTTTAACTGCCCTGTCTTGTCTCAGCTGACGTTCCTGGTATGGCAGATGTCACGTTTTCCCTCCCTGTGGGTAAGAGAACATGTGCTAATTGAGCACCTCTGTGGATAAGGAAGTTAAAATACAATGCAGTGGATTTTTTTGAATGGATACGTAATCTGGGTGAGAGGAGTTAGGAGTTTGCAGAATCCTGTGACCTCAGAGTACGGAATGATTCTCAATGTAGGTTTTGTAACACTCCTGCCTATCACAAAATTCTTAAAACTCAATGTCTGTTATATTTTCTCTACAAAGTATATCCTCACAGCATGTTTCTTGGGATGAGTGTCACAGGGCTAAAAAGGGTTGGAAGTTACCATAGCAGATAATGGTGGAAATGAACTAGATCCGGCCACTAAAGTTTTCCTCAGACAGAACTTCCCTTAAGGAAAGGAATTAAAATCTCAACTCTTCTTCCATTGGTTTTTGGAAGACCACACAAAATTACCTGTAGAATGAACCCTGGCTAGGTGACCTCAGCTCGGTGGTTTCCAACTTTGGCCTGTCTTGGAATCACTTGGTGAAGCACAGATGCTGGGCCCCTGAGACCAGAGTTCTGATGTAGGGCCTGAGAACTTGCAGTTGTAACAAGTTTCCAAGCGATGCTGAGGCTGCCGGTCTGAGGACACACTTTGAGAACCGCTGGCTCAGGCTGTGGCGTCCTGAGCACGTCTGAGATCTGAGACGCCTTTTTCTCTGTTTAGACAAGGGGTCAGCCAGCTGGACAACCTCCAAGGGTGCCACAAACTCCAAGATTCTACTCCTCGCCAATCCCTGACACTCTGATTTACTGATAAGGATTCTAATTGCTTCTCAGCATTTTTGATTCCACCCCCTTGAGCTATAAAGCACAGGCCTGATATTCTAAATCTCGAAACACAGCACTTTGTGGGGGCACATGCCTTCTTTTATAGTTTCTAAATTCATCTTATGGTTAAAAATATTGGTCACAATAAAAAATTTGCATTTTTAAAAAGAAGAATGAGCCCACATTAGCAACAACTGAAAAGAGAAGAGAGATGATTCTTGGTGCCGTGAATTTTAAAAACGCTTCCTCCTCATGCTGGGAAGAAATAGCTCTGAGGTTCCCGGGCTCATCAGTATTCACCATGCCTGTCCCTCTCGGGATATTTACTCACCCCATAGGCCTGAGGACTGGTGAGCAGTCTGGAAATTGGGCCGCACCATTCAGGTAATGTTGTGGTCAGCGGAGGACCAGAGTGGGTTAAAATTGGTTTCAGATATCTGCGAGGCCTGTTAGGGAATACTTGCCAAGAGGAAGCCAGGATTTAGTTTCTTACACAGCACAAACATTTGCATGCCGCGAAAGAGACAGTTATTTTTACATTTAAATCGCCTACTCCCTCATTTAGGAGGTAATTTGGCCCGCAGAAATGGCTGGTTATATTCTTTGCTCCACACCCGTTCCCAGCCCTCCTCGTGGTCTTTAATGATGGAGAAATGGCGCCTCGACCTGAATGACTTGAATAGCAGCATACGAGACTGTGTTTTCCTAAAACCGCACACACATCTTAAACCAGAGGTAATTGTCACAAAGAAGCAAGAGGTATTTCATAAAACGTTCACTCATTCTAGGACTGGGTAGTGAACAGAGATTGTTTACCAAAATACTTTATTTTCACTATTCAACACAGTCACTTTATACTTCATACATCAATGCATCTCCATACGAAATAATGTAAATAAGCTGGGCTTATTTTACTGTCTAGCACCTGTCTTTCCCCCCTCTTCATCCCAAAGTGCTCTAACAAGTTAAAAGTAAAACCTGTTCATCTAAAGCCGTTATGCTTCCCTCCAATCTAGCAATAATGAAATCCCTAGAGGCTGCCTCAGGTCGCCTTATTTATTTATTTATTTTCCTCCAAGAAAAGTAGTGAAATTATTTCACCATTCTATCAGAAACAGCTTTTAAGCTTTGTATTATTTCCTCTTCTGGAGAATAGGTCACCTCATCAACTTTCTGAAATGCTCTAATAAATAGGGAAAGGGAAAACAAAATGGAAGGCAGTTACCATCGGCTTGTGAGGATGTACAGTCACCCCCAGGCACTGAAGACAAGAGGGAATCTAGGCGATGGCTCTACTGCAGCCCACCCACCGCTGGACGGTGACAACATTCTGTCATGCCTGGGATGCTCTGAGAGTGTGGGACAGAGGGAGGATGCAGCCCACATGGGCCGGGAATCTGGTTGCCTCTGGCTTCAAATCACTCACCACCACAGTGGGGACAAAGCAGGTGAGGCTCATGAACACAGCCTAGTTATGACGTGAGGAGAGCGACTGAAAAGATGCTTAAGAGGGTCTGTAATTGCAACTGCGAATAGAAAACTTGACGACTCTTTTCAGATGAGCAGCTGTTGTGCTCAGTTAAGGACCGGGAAGATATTAAAGCTCAGAGCCTGGCATTCTCTGCAACATCGTGTAAGTCTATCTACAACTCTGGAAAGTCCTTGATGATTTGCCATTAATTTTTATTACAGAGTGTTATTACCTTCATTTTATGGATGAAAGAATTGAAGCCTAGAGATATGATGATTTTAAATAATCTGGAGGCTCCCTTTGCTATTTGAATCCACCACTGTCATCCCCTAGTGAAAGGTAATTTATCAGAGCACAATCGTGCATGTGACCAGCTGGTTCTCTAGAGAGAAAAGCTTGCAGACAGCACCCCTGCTGGTGAGCTGCAGACCCTCTCAGGCAGGGGGCATGTGGTCTTACTAGGTTTTATGGTGTGCATAGGTCAGGGAAATTTTTTTTTTTTTTTTTTTTTTTTTTAGGGAGGTGAGGTGGACGATATATATATATATATATATATATATATATATATATTATACAACTGAAGTATAAATCAAAGAAAATCCAGCCAATTTTATTTCCAGATGGAAAAGTGACAGCAAGTAAGCAACATTTTTAGCAATGTTGTGTAAATAAAAATGAGGTCTGTTGTTTAAGAGAGGCCTGGGCAACTTCCATTGTTTGAGGTTCTCAATATCATGAAAAATCACAATGCCAAAGTCATGCTACAAAAGGAAAACACAAATTTAAACTTGCACAAGGCACATTTTCTTCTTTTCATCCTGATGAGGTATCTCTTCAACTTTATGTGTCTTGTTATTGGAGCTAACACTTAATGACTTCCTTTGTAGCTTTCTGTGACTGTGAGGCCTGGACCAAATGGGCTACCATCTGGCCCCTCTGGACAAGCTCTGGGATTTTCGACTCAGAAGACTTGGGCACAGCTGCCAGCTCTGACCCTTCACCGACTCTATGACCTGTGGTCTAGTGATTGACCCCTGTGAGCCTCAAGCGTTGCCATGGATATTAACTGAAATAACATGGAAAAGAGGTGTTACACTTTCACATGCCATTCAAATGCTATTTTATTTAAAAACATTATTTTCTAAGCAATACTTTCTGGAGACAGTGGTGTGTCAATTATTGTGCAAATAACAGAGAGGAAATGATATGAGGGTAGAGGTGAGAGAGCGGCACTCCTGGCATTTGCTGCAGCATTGGGAGTCGCAGGCTAGTTAGTGGTTGGAAGATTTGAGCTGCTCCTACACCAAAAATAGCTATTTGGGTTAAACATTGTTGTATGGGGGGGCTGGCGTCAGGTAGTAGGTGAGAGGTGGGAGAATTTGCTGACATAAGACTCTTCTAGGAAACTCATGATGCCATTCTGGCTGTGCTGGAGTCTCAGTAGCGGCAAGTCAAAGGAAGGACACATACACCGCGTGGCAAAAGTGAACGGAACATGTAAGCACCATCCGCAGACACGAAGGATGTGGACCAGAGTCTACGTTCTCCAACGTCTTGGTTTGCCCAATGCTTGCCATATATAATGTGCTCAGTGGATGTTTGTTGAATTTATAGTTTAGGAAAATATTCATGGGTATTATGAGTGATGGAGGTGGATTCTGGGTAACTGTGTCAAGGGAAGAATGAAGGGAGCAGATTACAGCCAACAAATGAGGATTTCCTGAGGATAAAAGCCTAAGGAAGGTCAAGTCAGAGATGGATCTCTTGGGCCTAGGTTATTAGAGAAAGGGGACCATGTGGTAACGGCATAAAATAAAGTGGTTAGAAAACAACTTTGTGCTTCACTCATTCAATCATTCATTTGTTCCTTCATATACTCACACGTTTTTATGTTATGCGCTAAACTACTGAAGTACCCACACAAGGAAATTAACAATTACATTACAGAATGGAAAGCTCCCTTGTCTCTAGACGGTGGTCTTCTTGAGGGCAGGGCTGTCCCCTTCAGCTGGATACAATGCTCGGCACATTTTAGATGTTCAAGAAATAGTTGTTGAATTAATGATGAAAACAGGCTCAAAGAGAGGAAAAGAATTTCTCAGTGGAACACAGCCAGTTAGTTATTGGCAGAGCTGGGCCTGAGACCCCAGACATTTCCACCACATTGGGCACCTTCCTGCTGGTATAGAGAAACTGAGTAACAAGTCTCATCTAATTGGATAACTTATTTGGAATTGGGGACTCAGTGACTTTCTGAGTTCTTCATTGCTGAGCAGTATCTGGAAAGTGGCTGGATCTCCAGGATTACCTGAATTATTAAAAAGTAAAAAAACTCTTTTGATCTACAGGAAACCCCAACTGCCGATTTTGCAAAATGTGTTATTTTTCTTATCAGGTTCTAGTATATGTTCGGAGAGAGAGAGAGATTCCCCATTGGGTATTTCTGGTACAGCTAGTTTTGCTTTTCTAATAAGCTTGAAATGCATTGAGATGAAATGTTAAGCTCTGGGGGGGAAAAAAAAAACAATGACTTTTCTCATCTTTAAAGGGCATAAGTTTGGGAAGAGCAGTCTGTTTCAGGAGATGTAAGTAAAAGCTGGAACCCTACCTGGAATTTAACATGTGTGAAATAGGAAAGACAATTAACTCAGGCCAAAGGAGAAAATGCATCTGCTATCAGCAGGTCCAGAGCTAAATTTAGTGCTTAACTGAACCAACATCCAAAATAGTGGTGACATTGATTTCTCTCTTTTGTTAGTTTCTGTTTTGATTATTCTAAGTCCTCATGTTTTGTCCCTTGTAAGTTGCCAAAACCAATGGGTGCACAGCTTGCTCCTGCCTATGCCTCTCATAACACGGTCCTACATAGATTGGTCAGATGCAGAAACCCCAAGCAAAGATCCAGCTCCACAAAAAAATCTGCCCCTTTGAAGGGAGTAAGCCCCATTGCCCTGTACTATGGACTGAAAGTTTGTGTTCTCCCAAAATTCACATGTTGAAGCCCTGACCCCCACTGTGATGGTATCTGGAGATGGCACCTTTGGGAGGTAATTAGGGTTAGATGAGATCATGAGGGTGGGGCCTTCCTGAGGGGATTAGTGTCCTTATAAGAAGAGAATCCAGAGAGTTTGCTCTCCCTCTCTCCACATGTCCACAAAGGGGTCATGTGAACACACAGTGAGGTAGTGCCTGTTTGCAAGCCTGGAAGAGAGTTCTCACTAGAACCTGACCGTGCTGGCACCCTAAGCTCAGACTTCCAGTCCCCAGAACTGTGATAAAATAAGTTTCTGTTGTTTAAGCCAGCATTTTATGGTATTTTGTTATGGCAGCCTGAGAAGACTAACATGCCCCTGTTTCTGGACTTCTTGAAAAGTCTTTGATTTCAGAACCCTGAAGAGCTATGTTCTATCTTGGCTTTCTCTAAACATGCCTCATCGTGAAGACCATCTTGGCATTTGTTAAAAATTCAGATGTCCAAGTCTTGCCCTGGAGATTTTGATTTGGCAGGTCTGGGAAGTTGCCCGGGACTCTGAATTTTCAATGGCCCAGGCAACTGATGATCAGGCAAGTATGGAACACAGTGGTCTCTCTCCAGAGTATTGCCCTCCATATGAGATTTAGATCTTAAATAGGAAGAAAAAGAACATGGCCTCTTATGTCCATAAAGCCATCATTTTTAGGGTGAGCATAGGTATAAGATAAGCCCATTTTGCCCAGAACCCAGACCTGACTAAAGCCAATTGTTTCAACTTGTCCCTGGGGAATGGGTCAGCAACTTGGCTCAACAAGATACAGTCTTGATGATGTTACACCTGAGAGTGGAATAATGAAGCATTGCATCTTGGCTTGAGTAGGAAGACTTTGTGCCTATTGGGAGCATTTGCATGTGTTTGTATGTATAAGCTTGATAAATGGTCTTGTTATCAGGAAAAAATTCTTGTTAATTCAGAGGTGTGTAGAGAAGGAAAGCACATTTATCTTTTTAGGAATACACCCTGCATCTTTTTATTTATAAGACATTTCTCTATACCTTATTTTCTCTTTACAACTGTAGGTGGGTATTATAGTCCCATTTTAAAGATCAAGAAATGTGTAATCAGATGGCTTTTCGATTCTCTTCTAAACTATCTTTAGCTCCCTTTCCAGAGCGCATTTAACTTCCAGGGCTGACTTGCTACCAGAGATGGTCAGGGATCAATGGCAGGTGAGTAGGGAAGGGTAAGTGCATCCCAGAGTGGGAGCTGACCTTGCCCTCCAAGCCCATATGTTACTGCAGGAAACCAGGTCCCATTTGCTATGGACTTGCTGAGTCCCCACACTGGTATTTACTCAGCATCCATGAACAGAACAAGTAGAGGATAGCCCCAAATTGTACACACCCCATCATTCTTTGATTCCAATATACAAATCACACCCTTTATGCTTTATTTCACAGGAAATGTGGGCTAATAAATTGAATTGAGTGTGTTCTCCTTCTTCCTTAGGATATGTTGGATTCTGTAATTTGACACACTGTCTTGCCATCTTGTTTAAGTATGTGATGAAAAATTTTGCTGAGGTGTATTTGGGGTTCAGGTTGGAGGAAGACTTTAAGAGTCCAACCAAAAGCCCTCTTCTTTAAGCTGTTTTATCACTCTGTTCTCTCTACCTTGAGGGAGGACTTCCCATTCTGCACTGGCACACACAGAGAACGTAGAGGTGTGGTCCTGTCTTTGCAGCAGCCACTCTATTTCAAGAACAAGCTATCAAGAATATACAATGGAATATTACTCAGCCATAAAAAAGTACGAAATTGCATCATTTGTAGTGATGTGGAAGAATCTAGAGTCTGTTATACAGAGTGAAGTAAGTCAGAAAGAGAAAAACAAATATCGTATATTAACGCATACATATGGAATCTAGAAAAATGGTACTGATGAACATATTTGCAGGCCAGAAAAGAGACACAGGTGTAGAGAACGGACTTGTGGACACAGGGGGAAAGGGGAGGGTGGGACGAAGTGAGAGAGTAGCACTGACATATATACACTACCATTTGTAAAATAGATAGCTAGTGGGAAGCTGTTGTATAGCACAGGGAGCTCAGCTTGGTGCTTTGTGATGACCTAGAGGGGTGGGACGGGGGGGTGGCAGGGAGGCTCAAGAGGGAGGGGATATATATATACACATAGCTGATTCACTTCGTTCTACAGCAGAAACTAATACAACATGGTAAAGCAATTATACTTCAATTTAGAAAAAAAAAGAAAAAAAAAGAAAAACAAGGAAAAGGCAGAAACCCGCTATTCACATACAAGGGTGAACATGTGTTCCTTTTTGGTTGACTATCCTAACCTTTACCATTTTAAAGGAAATTGCCCTGGACAAGTGCTAGGGCAGAAAGGAAGCCCGATAAACACCCTGAGGGGTAAGCAGAACTGTCTGGAATAAGATAGCAAGGAGTGACTGCAAGCCCCTTCAGCCTGGTCTCTGAGCTCTGCTACTCACATGTCTGTTTGGAGAATGGCTCTCCCTTCAAGGCCAGGCTGGTTTGTCCCTTCCTCCCAATAGCCATCTTAGATCTGCCACGCTGAACTGCTTCAGCTCCATGACAGATCCAGAGCAACATGTATAATACATATCTGCCTGACAGCATTTATCACATTGTCTTAAAGCTGATTGTTTACATCTCCATCTTCCTCTTTAGACTCTAAGCTCCTTGAGGGAGCTTATAAAATAAAATCTTTTTATTGTAAAATGAAAAAGTGATACATCAAACGTCATAAATCTAATGTGTATCTTAATGGATCATTATAAGGCATGGAAACCTTCCAGATTCCAGGAAATGGAACTATGTCACCTACCCTTGAAGCCCTTTTCAGGTGTCTCATCCTAATCAAAACTTCTTCCTCTCTCCAAAAGGAACTACTATCCTGATTTTTATACAAGTCACTTCCTTGAGTTTTTAATTACAGTTTTGTCACTTAAATGTACATTCTGGCACACTACAGTTTGGTCTTGCCTATTTTTAAAAATGTGTTATGTCTTTTAATCTATAGATTCCTCTTCCACCTTTTCTTTATAATTTATTTGCTGAAGAACCTGGGCCATTGGACCTGTGGAGTTTCCCATGGTCTGAATTGCTGATTGCAAACTCATGTGCAGCCCAGCATGTTCCTCTGCCCTTCATATCTCCTGCAAATGGCCATTTGGATCCAGAAACTGGATCAGATTCAGGCTTTATTCTACCCCTTCTGCAAGACTAAAGAAGGCACATCATATCTGGTTGTCTCTCTTTGTGTGATTTTAGCAGCCACTGATGTGTAATAGCTATATCTATTTGCTCACTGGGGTGGGCAAACAGGGAAATTCTAATTTTATCCTTTTATTATTTTATTAGGTAGAATACTTTTATAAAGAGACACTTTTCATTTGTCCTATTGGGATATTCAGTGGAATAGTCAATACAGGAAAGGCAAGATAAATGTTTGATTTATTCCCTCTATTTACTAGTTTTCCAGATAATGATTGGTTATGACCCTCTGAAAATGACTGATTCTTTGTTTAAATATCACCACAAAGTAATGGTGAATTTAAATGAATTTGATTGCAATTTTTATCACTGTTGAAGCTCAAACTGAATCTCTTTGGTCAATGGGAATCTTCAGATCAGCTTCTGAGTCCTATTGACATGATGCCAGTATCTTTGATAGCTTCCTTGTCATCTGCATGGCAAGTTGTAGGTTCATCTTATACATTTCTGTTTCAGACCTCAAAGAAGCTATTTCTCCAAACTTCTCTGAGTTTTATTTTCCAGTGGGAAAGGGTACTTTAACAGCACAACCTGGGCACCAAAGGTTGCAATATAAAATGGGGTGCTGGCAAATGTATAACAACTGACTCTCGTAAAAAAAGGGCAGATTTGTAGCATTTCCTGATTTTCATGGTGTAAATACTCCCATTATGGCTGATTTCAATATACCAACATGGAGTCATTAAATGTGGAGTTGGGACAAATGTGTACAATCTGTTCTTACCAGCTCTTGTAAACCAGCTTCACCACACCACTGATTATATATCTCATGAGTTCCTATGGATACTTCCAATTCAAGTTCAAGAACTTCTGATTCTCAGGGACATAGGGGATGATAGAATTAGAATACTCCACAATGACTCATTTGTTTTATCCGTAGTATTATACTTACAGTAGTCTCATAATCATAATATACTACCACTGTAATAATTACATCATATATTAAAAATGTTTGCTTATCCTTCCTCCATTCTAACTTCTCATTAAAAAAAGAAAATCTATAGTAGAACTATTCATAGTTGTACTATATTTACATTGTCAGAATATATAACCATTACATTCTATACTCTCTCTCAGCCCTCATGTAATCTTAGCACTACGGGTAACTGTACGTTTAATGTTCACCTTCAGGCCTTATGTCAATGTCTTTCTAGTCATTTTGATTCTTTGAAGCTTGTTCTTTAGTAGATTCCATAGGAAGGACTCATGGAAACATTCGCTGAGTTCTCGAATATTGATGAGAGTTAGTGCCCTTTATATATTGAAACTGTTTTTCTGGAAATAAAATTGTTGGCTTATACTTTCTTTATTTGATTACTTAAATATGTTTCTATTTTCTTTTAACATAAGGAGTTGCTCCTGAAAAGTCTAATGAAAATATAATTTTCTCTCCCTTATAAATCACATTTTTTTCCTCTAAATGTCTGAAGGACTTTTTAAAATTTTTCATTAATTTCACTAATTTTTTCCTGATGTTTGCTGTTCCTAGTTGATAGCCTCAGGTACATGGTGTGCTCTTTCAATGTGTAGTTCCCAATGTGTTAAATGTGTGTGTTGTATTTCAGGGAAGTTCTCTTGAGTTAGGACTTGTTCTGTTTCCTTGCTTTGCTCTTTTTTCAGGGATTCCTGTTTTCTAGATGTTCCATCTCCTGTGCCTATCTTCAATATTTGACACTTTCTCTTGAATCTTTTTAATCATTTTCTTCATTTATTTTTGACTTAAAAACTTCTCTTTCTTTTCACTTGCATTTTCTCTTAAGGTATTATCCATTGTGTTTATTTGCTTTTGTAGTCTTTCTAATTCACTATTCATTTCTGAAATAATTTTAAAAAAATTTTAAATTGTTTCCAGAGCTTTTTTCTAATTCTGATTTATTTCGTTCTTTCATAGCTCATATCATTTTTTTTTTTTTGGTTTGTTTTTTTTTTTTTTTTTTTGCAGCACACGGGCCTCTCACTGTTGTGGTCTCTCCCGTTGCGGAGCACCGGCTCCGGAGACGCAGGCCCAGCGGCCATGGCTCATGGGCCCAGCTGCTCCGTGGCATGTGGGATCCTCCCAGACCGGGGCACGAACCCGCGTCCCCTGCATCGGCAGGCGGACTCTCAACCACTGCGCCACCAGGGAAGCCTCTCGTATCATTTTTTTAAGGTCTTTTAACTTGCTTTAATATAGCATGTTATAGTTTTGATTTATTTATGGGCACATCTTTCTGGCATGTTTTCATTATTTGTGGAGATGTTATTCTGCTCCTCATCCTCTTATTTGTTTTTTTTTCCTTATAATAAGTCTCTATGGGATTTGACTTCTATTCTTTTCTGTTGTTCTTATGTAAAATTAGTTTTCCTAAAGTTATAGAATAAGATAGGGTTCAGGAAAGCTGTTCTGACTTCACAGGGTTCCCTCTTCTGTTGTTTTTATATAGTGGTAAACATGGTGGCTTGCATTCTGAGATTTCCTGCCCTGTTTCCTGTGCCCACCGCACTTCCCCCCACCCCCAACTGATCTGGACCTTGTCTTTCCTTTATCACTGTTGTCTCTATGCAGCTCAATTTTAACTCCACTCCAAGGCCATTTCTCCTGAGTGTAGGGCCTGACCTTGAAGGGAGACTTCTGAAAAAATGCCCGTGTGCTCATCACTCGTGTACAATTTTGAGAGCTCTCAGGGGTCTTGACAGCCCATTCAGTCCTTATTCCTGGGACCTTCCACTTATTCCTCTTAGAGAAAACTACATCCCCCACTCCCTGCCCCAACACCAGGTTTAGGGATGTTTATCAAATTGGTCCAACTACACTTTCCAGAAAATACTATTGGCCATTCAGTTCTCCTGATTTCAGATGTTACCTCAGATGTTACCCTATTGCTTCCTTTTTCCTCCTGAATGGACACTTGTACTATTGGTAGTTTGTTTCCCTTCACTTTTAATTTGGAGTTTGTGAGAAAACTTGCCCCTAGTTTTGCTGTAAATGTGTCCATGGATTTTGGTTTTGTTACCTAATTGTTCTGCCTATTTTTTTTTTTAAATTAAAATTTTTTTTACTTACTTTTTAAAATTGTTCTGCCTTTTTTTTTTTTTTTTTTTTTTTTGCAGTACGCGGGCCTCTCTCTCACTGTTGTGACCTCTCCCATTGCGGAGCACAGGCTCTGGACGCGCAGGCTCAGTGGTCATGGCTCACGGGCCCAGCCGCTCTGTAGCACGTGGGATCTTCCCAGACTGGGGCACGAACCCGTGTCCCCTGCATCGGCAGGCGGACTCTCAACTACTGCACCACCAGGGAAGCCGTGTTCTGCCTATTTTTATGTAGGGATTTGGAGAGATTGAGAGACTGCTGTTGATGCCACTGCCATCTTCCCAGAATCCTCCAGGACTGAATTTTATTTGATCTTCTATCTTTGGTGATTAGTATCCAGCACATTACTAATGAATGGGGATGTGGTCTAGTTAGATTTGTAAATTGTGCTCTGTCTGAACTGCCTAAGCTAACTGGGGACTGTCCATAATTCAACCAATGTGGCTTAGATTTATCGATATGGACTTCCTATGTCCCAGCCAGATGAGCTGATGGTACCTGGAGCCATGATTCCCAACCTTCCCTGGCCTTGGACTGGCATCTCTGAAAGAATGCCTGTGTGCTCATCATTTGCGTAAAATTTCATGTGACATTTCAGAGAGTTCCCAGATGCCTTGAAATGCATCCATGTTCCCCTAGAGGTCCTGAGCTAGGAAACTCTGGTGATTAAGTATTAAGGACAAGGGCCGACTAAAGGCCGATAAAATGATGTGCTTGCTATCTTATTTGTACCGGGAGTTGGTTTTATCAGCGATATCTATAGGATCTAACTATCAAATGTTAATTCTGTTGGGCTTCTCGGTTCCAGATAGACAATCCAGGGACGGAGAAAGGGCAGTGGAGTTTGCTGAAAGGTTAAAGGAAAGAAGACAGTTGTAGGATACCAAAGCAGCCAGTGTAAGTAGGGCAAGTGGACAGGAGATAAACAGGGGGAAATATTGGAATCATGAAGCTGGAGGAAACCTGAGAGTTCATCTGATCCACAGCCTTGGATCTAAATACAAAAGAAAGTCTAAACCTGGGTTTTTTCCAAGTGTGGTCACCTGCTCATCTGCGTCAGAATCATTGTTGCTTCTTAAAATGCAGATTTCCAGGCCCTGACCCCCTTAGGTGGGGGCCTAGCAATCTGCATATTAAGAACTCCCTGAAAACCACTGGTCTAAATGATGCAGAGCAGAACGGCATCCTGTCTCTTGAAGAACTCTGGACGTGGAGGTACAATATCTATGAGCTGCACAGTGCAGTAATAACCATGATGACAACAGTATTACTTTCACTTTTACCACCATTGCTTCTCCTCCTACTACTGTGGCCTTAACATTTTTCCCTTTGGGCACAGGATGGGATCACAGATTTCCAGGAATCTTTGCTGCCTATCAGACGCAGTTAAATCCATTTGCACCATATGGGAGGTTGCATCTGGCTCATTGTTTCGAGAGAAGACAGTTCTGGAGAAGAACGCTGCTGACACTCACATGGAGTGGGTCTTGGCTTTTCGTGGCCTTCTGGTTGTTAGGGGAAGTGCTGCCCCGGACCGGGGCATGAACCCGTGTCCCCTGCATCGGCAGGCGGACTCTCAACCACTGCGCCATACTTTTTTAAGCACAGGTCTGGCCACGTAATAAGCACTCAGCAAACATTAGTTAACGTTATTATTTTCACTGTGTCCTTTGAGGAGTTGTGTGTATTAGAAACATATTCCAAATATCCCCAAGTCAATTTACTCACGAAAACCCCTCCCTGTGCCCCAAGGATTTCCTAATATTTCTTCTGCTGGCTGCTGGAGCCCAGAGGAAGGTACTGCAAAGTTTCTCTCAGAAGATTCCCTTCTGTTCTTGGAGCTGTGCCCCACGTGTTGGTGCCCAGGGAGGATCTGCTCACTGTTTCATGTCAGCAGGGTTTCAATGGAGCACTTACATTCCAAGGCTCCTGACACAGGAACGACCTGTCTCCACGGGAGTGAGGCACTCGCTCAGAAGCGGGGTGTTTTCATGTTGGGCATCGGGTTTTTAAGGTCGCCCTAGAGCAGCCCTTTCTCATCGTTGTATTTGTTTCTCTGGGCTCTGGTTGTCCTTGAGGACAATCCAACTTTCCTATACTCTGAAGACACTGTCTCTTCCTGGCCATTTATCGAACTCCTTACTATTGAGAAAGACAAATCTCTGTCGCTCTGTCTCTCTCTCTCTCTCTCTCTCTCACACACACACACACACCAGCAACGCTGACTGCTGTAACCCACTGAGTCAGTTACGCATATGGGAATCAGGGTATGTGACACTGGGTTATTTGAAGCTATGAAATGAAGCCCCATTCAGGACACATTAGAAACTCCTTTTCCTTTGACTGAGAGGACATAAGAGGAGAGCCCTTTGTTGTTACAGGGTCACATGTCACACATGTGACCCTGTAACACACACACACACACACACACACACACACACACACACACACACACACCAGCAACGCTGACTGCTGTAACTCACTGAGTCAGTTACACATATGGGAATCAGGGTATGTGACACTGGGTTATTTGAAGCTATGAAATGAAGCCCCATTCAGGACACATTAGAAACTCCTTTTCCTTTGACTGAGAGGACATAAGAGGAGAGCCCTTTGTTGTTACAGGGTCACATGTCATAAATAATCTCATTCTGCTCTCCAGGCACATTTTTCTCTCAGATGCAGTCACTTTCAAACTTTTTTCCCCCTTTAACCCCTACCTGGAAATACATTTTATAATTGCTTCTCAGTACGTGTCCTAACATCTGCCGAGTCATAAAAGTAAAAATACTGCTGTGATGCACTTGGGTCTATTCCTATTTTTATTCTTTGTCCTATTCTCCATCCTATCCTATCCTACCTTATCCTATCCTACCCTACCCTATCGTATCCTATCCCATCCCATTCAGTCTGTCTTCTATATATCTTTCTCCTGAGCATTGCTAGGATTCACCAATATCCAGGTCTCCTCGTCTTTCAGGTACATCAGCATCTTTGAAGAAGTTGCCTCGGCTTCCTTGAAGTAGGTGGGGCTATATCACTAATTCTGGCCCATGTGCTGTGGTCACGGTGACTAGTGTCACTTCTACGCTGAAACATCGGAAGCCAGCAAACCTCCAGCTCACTCTTTCCCTGATACAGTGATCCCAGGAGGCCTCAGGTTGAGGTGGTGGACGCACAGATCAAAGCTGCCTGCATCACTGAGTTGCCTCATGGAGGTCTGTTGCCCTAGAGGGTCACCTGCATCTTTAGCAGCCTTTAAGTAAGAGAGAAATAAAAATGTTTGTTGGGCCACTGAGATTTGGGAAGTGTCTGTTACCACAGGATAGTCTATCCTATTTTAATATGGTATTCTTGTGTATTTCTTTCTTTCTTTTTTTTAAGAAATGCTGGTCCTGGGTTACTGAAACGATTCCATGACCCACCATGGGTAGCCTCCTACAATTTGCAAATCTTTTTTTCAAAGCATCTGCCACATCGACAGCCCCAAAGTTTAGGTAGAGAGAGAACGCCACAGAGGAGGGCAAGCACGTACCAGGACAGTCTCTCTTCAGGGCTCCAAATACTGGGGATTGGTTGACTTAAGGACTACTTGGTTGTGTGACTTGGGACCTAGAGAGTTAGGTTACAATAGTTTTGGTGGGGAGGCACCAGGGACTAGTTCCAAAGGTGACTGAGTAGTGCATTTACCCTTTCTGTGGGACATTTTTTTGCCTTTTGGATGTACGTGGATCCAGATTCAGGCCTCATATATATTGCATTTTATCAATAGTCCTATGTGCGCTGAGAACCCAAATAAGCAGTGTATCCTGCTTATTATTGAAAGAACTTGGAGTACAATCGCATGACTGCTACTACTGTACTGTCAAGCGGTGAGATCAGAGGCCTCTATCATGGCTGCGTCCTCGACTAGATACTTGAATTTCATCATCCTCTGTTGATCCTACTTACTTTCCCAACCCTATTCCCCATACTTTTCCACAATCCTTAGTTTCTGATAAATGTAGTTGGGCACTGATTCCTGCTTTCGTATCACTGTCTCTCTGGGCCTTTGCATATGCCGTTCCCTCCATTTAAACAGCTTTTCTTTTCACCTTGGCACTTGGAAATCCTACATCCTTTCAGACACAGCTCAACTGTCACCGTCTCTGAAATCCCATTGATCTTTTATTTACTCCTCTTCTAGGACTTACCACTCTCTACCTTATGATGATTAAAGTTCAATTCTCCTCCCGCCATCCTACCTTGAGCCAGAGCTGCTCTCTTTTAGTTTTTTTGTCTTGGGGTTCCTCATAAAATTCCATCCAAATAAAAGGCTGCCCAAGAACAACAATAACCACAACACATACCCTAAAGTTAGAAAATCCACTGACTTAAAAAAATAACGTTGAGGGACTTCCCTGGTGGCACGGTGGTTAAGAATCCACCTGCCAATGCGGGGGATACGGGTTTGAGCCCTGGTCCAGGAAGATCCCATGTACTGCGGAGCAACTAAGCCCATGCACCACAACTACTGAGCCTGCGCTCTAGAGCCCGCGCGCCACAACTACTGAGCCCGCGTGCTGCAACTACTCAAGCCTGCACGCCTAGAGCCCGCGCTCTGCAGCAAGAGAAGCCACTGCAATGAGAAGCCTGCGCACCACAACAAAAGAGTAGACCCCGCCCTCCACAACTAGAGAAAGCCCGTGTGTGGCAATGGAAGACCCAACGCAGCCAAAATAATAATAATAATAATAAAAAATTAAAAAAAAAAACAAGGTTGATTTATTAAGACATGGAAGGCCTTTGTAGGCTACTCACTGTTCCCATATTTACCAAATACTATACGGACTTTTATCTTTGCATGCTCTGTTTCTTTTATAAGGAACGTCGTTCCTCAATATCTTTGGGGGAGGCCCATTTATTCTTTAAAGCCTATGGGATAATTGCTTTTTGCCTATCCAATATCCAGTCTCCCTTTCTCCTTTATGATAGCAAGAGGTTCTATTTCCTCAGCAGATTAGGTGTCCAATGACATTGAAGAAGTTTGTTGGGTAGAATTTCTAGAGAAACTCTGCAAAGAGAGCTTCAATTTCGTCCTTTTTCCTTTCTTGCCCGGCACTTGTATGCGCTGTCTGAAGCTCCAGCAGCCATTTTGGAACCATAAGGTAAACTTGAGGATAGAATCTGTATACTAAGGATGGTAGAGGAGAAAGATAGTAGGACCATAGGAATACTGATGACATCATAGAACTCTGTTACCAGCTGTAGACTGTTTAATCCTGGACTTCTTTTACATGAGATGAAACCTCTATTTTGATTAAGCTATATTTTTTTGGATTTTTGTTATATGCAGCAAAACATAATCCTAATGGATATACCGCTCAAATTCTTCTTTGTCACCATCCCTGTATCCTAACTAGGGAATTTTTTTTCCTGGGGCTCCCACAGGCCTTCACTCAACTTTCTGAGTATATTTATGTTGATATATAAGAACTATTTGACTATATATCTCCTCCCCTGTAAGACTGTGAGCTCCTTGAGGGAGGAACATTGTCTCATTCCTTTTCGTGTCTGCGGTGCTTAGTGTCCGGTAGCTAGAAATGAGTCCTCTCAACTGATGTTTGTTGAGTTGAATTGAGACCTGAAAAGGATTTCAGGTTTTCTGTTAACTTGCAAATTCTTTGGGAAAGGGTATTATCTGAAACCCGAACCTTATTTGGGATTTAGTTGGCAAGAAATAAAATCATGGGAAATGACACTGGACGGGGGCCTTTGGGATGAGGGTGTGAGGGATGAGTAGGGCTGAACTGGCCACAGGAGGAAAGGTGGGAAAAATCACAGCCATGGATTTCAGCCAATCTGGATCTCCCTAGGGCAGCTCTTGTTTGCTGTTATGCTTTTCTGTACACAGACCTCGCTCCCTGGAGAGCCCTAGAGGAGGCTGCCTGCATTAGGAATGCTTTACCTCATCCCTCCTGCCTCTCTGAGAGGCAAAGCTTCTCTCCCGAGACCAGGTATCACAGATAACTGGCTCCTTGGGCATAGCTGCGAGTGCCTCCTGCATGCCCCAGCCCTGTCCCCTTGGTCCTCCCAAACCACTTTGGAAGGGTCTGTCACTCTTGAGTTGCAAGATTAAATGAATGCATGTTTGGATAAGATGCCTTTGGGCCCTAGATCAAAGTCTTACCTACCCGGGCTCTAGACCCCTTTCAGAGCGAGTATAAAACCTGCCCCCCGCCTTTCAGTGAATTACGGGTGCAGAAGGAGAGAAGTCCTACATATCCACCGTATCAACACATCTTCTCAGGAGCAGAGCTCAGGTGGCGTCCTCTGAAACCGGTGAGCTGAGAAAATGGAAAGACGCGCTTTCTATTAAAACCGTTCAAAAATTTTATTGGCGTGGACAAATATGATCCTTTGGCTACATAAAACCACTGGAGGGCCAATTAAACCATGCCACGTGATATGATTCTTCTCTCCTTGTAAAAATAATAAAAAATGTTTCGGGAGGTTTGCTGTGCTTTTGTGTGTCTGCTTTAATAAACGGTTCCAGGGTCTTTCTGTTGTTGTTGTTAAGTCACAGATCTGGATATAAGCCAAACCAGTGGCAGGAGCTGTCCCGATTGCCACAGAAAAGGAAGAAAAAGCACCGAGTCGTTGTACGATTTCACTCTCCTAAATCAAACCTTCCATTTGCCACAATTATTTACCATTGCTTTGTAATTGTGAGGAGACAGCTGAGTGGAGCTGGAAGTCTATTCGTTCTTTAAAGTGACATAAAACGGCACTTGGAGTGCCAAACGATAATTGTTCTTTTCTCCCTGTTAATATCCAGCCGCTGCTAGGAGTTCTGTGAAAGGTTCATTTAATGCCAGCTCCAGAAACTTCTGTGGGATTTGGTTCTTGGCCTCTCTTTTGAAAACCAATTTGAAATCACCCTCAGGAACTGGGAAGGCTGAATTGGTTGTGACTTTCAGTCAGAATTCCTCTCTAAATATTTTAGCAGGATGGAGAAATCTCCCTCATTTACAACCCTGTCCTACTCAGTAGGGGTATGGGTGAGAAATAGTGGCAGTTTCTCAGACATACGATTACTTCAAGGACATTTCCAGCTCCACCTGAATCTTAGGAACTGGAATTTGGTAAGAAACTAGATCTTATGAGATTTTCACCTAATCTAATAGGACCTTGGTGGCGAGACAAAAACTGGAAGTCCATGGGAACCACTCTGCAAGGATGGGAGGGTCCTTGCTCTTTGGCTACGCTCTCAGGGGTTCCCGCACCCCACAACGAAGTGACCATGTATGGGTAATCTGCCAATCCAATGAAACTTTCTGCTGACAAAATGAACGATACAGGGCTTCCCTGCTGGCGCAGTGGTTGAGAGTCCGCCGGCCGATGCAGGGGACGCGGGTTCGTGCCGTGGTCCGGGAGGATCCCACATGCCGCAGAGCGGCTGGGCCTGTGAGCCATGGCCGCTGAGCCTGCGCGTCCGGAGCCTGTGCTCCGCAACGGGAGAGGCCACAACAGTGAGAGGCCCGCGTACCGCATAAAAAAAAAAAAAAAAAAAAAAAAAAGAGCGATACAGATTGGCTGCGTCCTTTGGCTCTACGTGAGTTTCCAAACACCCTTGAGATCCCTGTTGATTGACTACAGATAGGGCAGGGAAGGTAAAGACGTGCTGTTATCAATGGGCCTTTCTACTGTACGGATGAATTCCTACTACTCCTGCCTTCCAGTTTCACATTCTATGCAACACTGTCGAGTTTCTGACCTGGGTTAGAATCAAAAGCAGCGAGCTCATGCCTCTCTGACCCTCTGGCTCAGAATTGCAATATTAATGGTGTCCAGCATTTATTAACACTAAGTATATTGGAAACTCTGTGTTAAGTGCTTTACGTGAATAATCTCCTTAAATCCTAGGAAGTAGCTTTATCATTATCCCCATTTTATGGGTGAGGAAACTGAGGCCCAGGGAGTTGAAGCCATTCAGCTAGGAGATGGTGAAGCCAGAATGCACACTTGAGCCGCTGCACTGCCAGCCTCACTTCCCCTCGCTTTGACTCTGGAGCTCAGAGCACGACGATCACATCTCTGGCTTCGGAAAAAGTCAGCAGAGGTGCCTCTTAGAAAGGACCTTCATTTTCTGCGTTCTCTGAGCCTGCTTCAGCACCATTCATACCTGAGGCCATCAACGCAGTAGGTGACTGTGGCCCAGGAACTTTGTGGCATGATAATGGGCTTAGGTTAGGAACAGAATTATTGGTGTGAAAAGATTTGCCGTGGGGCAGACTTCCATTTGCAATGGTTGGAGTTTTAATAGTTTGTCCCACGTATCCCTCGTTCCTTGAGTTTTGAAAAAGAAGAGAAGGAGAGGAAAGCAGAGACACCCTGGAAGAGGCACTGGGCTGTCTCACCCTCCTCCCTTTCTTTCTGCTACGTATAGTTTTGAGGTTCTATTCATGAGCTGTAGTGTTTTGAGCCTTTTAGGAATTGAATACACAGTTGAGGGAGTATGAGATGTGACTTAATAACCCAGAACCCGGGAGGGGTTGGATACAGGGTTTAGTAATGTCCTCAGAACTGAAAGATTCTCTTCTCTTTCAACCAACCAAAGGGAGGCCAAGGACATTCAAGAGTTGGTGACTTTGGAAGTTGGGGGATTTTCCCCTTCCACGTGCCATCTGCTGATTGAACGGTAGTTGTTATTTTCTCCTAACTGAGCTTCTTTTTTTGAGGCTGATTTTAAGTGTTCGCAAAGGAAGGCAAGTGTGTGCTCTGGAGGTGGTAGGGGTAGGAAGCAGCGGGGTCTCGATAAACCTTCCCAGGATCTGCCTGAGAGCTTCGGCCAGGCCCTGGCCCTGTGCACACAGTGTTGCCAGACATAGCGGCTCTGCGACCTTCTTGAGGATTTGGAGGAGGCCAAGCCAGGCACTCTACGGCTCTTTCTGTTGGCTCCTGCAGGGCCAAGGGCTTCTGATGCCATTCAGAGCCCTTGGAGTAAATCTGACATTTGAAAGGAGGCCAGGGCATTCTTGGTATAGGCGGTGCCCGGCCTCGAGCCGATTACCGAGGTTTATAGCCTGGTGACATTCCCTCCGGCTCCCAACTTTCCTCTCGGCCAGGGCCTCACAGGGTGTTCTTGTTCAGGCTAAGCTGCATTGTTTTGTGCTGTGGACAGACATTCTTTTTCTCCCATTGATTCTTCCCAGTTTAGGGATGCAGCTCTGTCTGGATATAAATGGAGGTGGAAACAATCACACCAGATTTCAGTGACTTCAGATAACCATCACAGTGGCATCTTCTGGGGTTTCCCCCAGGAAGTAAATAACTCAGATTAACTCCAAACTCTTTAGAATAAAACTTCATAGTGTCTGCTAGACTGTGAAATGCAGGTGCCGATGCAGGTCACCTTTGAGTCATCATAGCCCACGACATGAGAAGTCTTAAAGCAAAATGTGGCTCCCCTATTTCTGGACCTCACAAGGTAGGTGTCAGCAAAATTCTCCATCTCTCAACCCCTTCTCTGTCCTAGTAGCTGGGCTGGTGGGGAATGGGTGAGAACCACTGGCAAACAGGGGAGGCCCAAGAATGCCCGGCCAGGCAGCTCTAGAAGGGCCGCTGGCGTGACCCGGACAAGGCAACAAAGCAGATACCGTTTCCTAGCCTCTGTTTGACCTGAGGCTTGGCCAGCTTATACCCTGGGCAAAAGTCTTGCATTGCCAATTTAGAAGAGTGCTAATACAGCAAACTATGAATAATTGGATGACTCAAAAAATAGCGTGTTAAGGGGCAGACATCAAAGGGTGCAATGGACCAGAGGGAAAAAATTCTTTTCTCTCTTCTTTATCCTCTGGGAGTTTCTCTTCCTGTGCTTACCATTGCTAGCTTCTCTTGTGATCTCGCATCTCATTTCTGTGATTCACAGGTGACTGAAGTGGAAATACGAAGCAGGAGCAGATCGCCCATTGTTTTGAGTTATCCCTGCAAATTCACTCTCTTTGCCGACACGGTGAAGGAGCTGACTGTGTAGCTATTCCCCCTGGGTTTGGAATAATTCCCGTTGCTGCTATTCATGCAGCCCAGGACAATCATTTTCCCATTTTCTGCTCAGCACCTTGTCCTTCAGTGGCGATGGAATAATAGTGAGTTAGTTTATAGAATCGTTGTACCTATAGACCTTTGCACTTTAGTTAGGAATGGCCTGGGGTAAGAGGAGAATTTGCATGAAGTGGATGCCAAAGGGGATTTTAGAGATTAAAAAATGTCCCAGAGGTAAACTATTTGGTTTTTCCAGAGGGCTTAAAATTATGCCAAGTGCTTACACTTAAGTATCGCTAGGGTGCTATTCTCCAGTAGATCTGGCCTGTCCCCCCACAATGTCTTCCTGGAAGAAAAACAAATTGAGGCTTTTGATTGATTTGTTTTTGTTCAGAAAAGCTGAAATGGAATTAACTTCATAGGTGGAGAACTGGTCTCTGCTTCTACTGCTGACAGTAAGGACTACAATAGGAAACAAATGGAACATTTCCTTCTGAACAGAGTTGCAGTGAATTGAGAACTAAAGAGCTTATGGAAAATAGCTTTCAAATGATTATTTTTGTTTGCTTAAATGCTTGATTATGATGATTGTGATTCCAGCGATACACAGAGACAGCATGGGAAAAAAGCTAAGCCTAGACTCCTGTTATAACAGAAACCACAGAACACATCACACTTCATAAAATCCAAGTGCTCATAGGTTTCCTGGGACTGCTAAGTAAAATATAAATACGCTGTTCAGGTTCTCCTTGTTTGCATTTTCAAGGCCAAGAATTCTTTTTAGGCTTTCTTTAAAAGGTTTACCTTGGCCTTGGGTCACTGTAACACTTATGAAATGAAACTTGAACTTGGAATTTTCTTGCTTTGCCTGCAAAGGTTGGCCCTCTGGTTTACAACAAGAGGCTTTTGGGGGTGACGAATACATCCGCTGATGGCTCAGGGTTTCAGACAACAGGATCATTCCAGCCCCTGAACTGGACAGTTCTTGGTGGGATGATTTCATCACTGCTGCAGAGGCAAACCCGGCTACAGCATCACTATCAAGCAGAGCCCTATTGACAGCCATGTTCCGTGAAGTAATTTTTCTTGTTTTTTGCTTAGAAAGAGTAGGACCATGACAGGCATGCAGTCACTTTAACTTCTCAGACCATGACCAAGATGAATAATATGAATAAACCCTGAACCAAGAACCTAAAGGCAAACATGATGGGACAATCAAGTAGAGAACTACAAATGGTCTTGGAAGATCCAAGTGCTGCCTTGGCAATTTTAAGCTCTGATCTTCTCTGGCCAAAAGCAAACCAAATCCCCTTGCCTCTGCCCTCATCCAACCTGCACAATGGCCCCAGGGATGATGAGGAAGCAGTGGCAAGAGAACTGACACTGTTGGTGGATGGTTCAGGGGGCTGGCAAATGGCTTCGAGAGCATTCCACCGTCAGCCTGTTAACCTGCCTCAGCCTGAGAAGGACTGAGATCACTTGATAACTGCTGGTTTGCTCAGCGGGGCTCTCAGTGGTAGCACAGGCTGGGAGCAGAACGTTTTGTGCTCAGGGTGAATGGGGCCAGGTGATGCTTACAGGGCCCTTGTCTACACCTGCTCTGTTTCGGAGTGAAACAGATGAGCTTGGTGTTGGAGGCTCAATTCACTGCCCCCCAGAAAACCAACAGCCAGTGACACGTTGTGCCAGTAGCAAGGCTGCTCTGGTACACTTTGACTTGGCTTTTTGTTTCATTCAGTTTCAAGAACGTTTGTGAATCGTTTTTTAAAGATGCCCCCTGTCTTTACCCTTTCAGCCCTGAAGCTCTTGAAAAGGCCAAGACACGGCAAGGACACTTCACATTTCTCCTGGCCCAAATCGACCTCCTTGTCTCCCTCTCCCTAAGACCTGTTCCTCCCCTTATACTCCCTGTCTCACTGAAGAAGACTCCATCCTCCAGTTTCATGCTCAAGCATGGGGCTGACCTTCAGCTCTCTCTTCTTCCATCCCCACCACAGCCAATCAATCCATCAGTCACCAAGTTCTATCTATTCCACCTGCCAAAGACCTCCCTATCCATCCATCCATCCATCCATCCATCCATCCATCCATCATTCCATCCATCCATCCATCCACTTCTCTCCAGCCCACAGCTGCAGTCCTCACCCAGGCTGCCAGCACTTCTCCCCCAGGTGCCTGTAACAGTCTCCTCACTGGTCTAGGGGCTCTGCCGACTGACCCCAGTTCACTGCCCCACTTCCACTCCCAGTCGCAGTAAGAGTGGTTCTTCTTCAATGTTGACTAGATCATGATACTTCCGTGCCTACAACACCATCAAGGGCTTCCCATGGCCCTGAAAAGTCTCACCTCCTTAGCCTGATGCAACTGGACTCTTTGAGACCTGTCTCCTTCAATGTAACCACACGTGCTGAGTCCTATCTTTTCTCATCCTTTGCACTTGCTCTTTCCTCCACCTGAGTGCTGACTCCACCACTGTCCATGGCTCCTCTTCTTCCTCAGTTTTCAGGACTCAAGGGTCAGTTCCTCCCAGAAGCTTCCCCTGACCCTCCCTCCTCTGGACTTCCACAACCTGCACCCATTGTAACTAGTGGGACGTTGTAATCTAATGTCAGAACTAGGACACCTATGAGAGTGACAGGGTCACTTGTACATATTATGCACAGACAACAGGCAAACCCAGGCTGTATGGTCACCCTTATCATGGCATTTATCACACCTTCAAATTGCTTATTAACTGGCCAGGTCACTCCCCGCCCTGGCCGGCAGACGGCAAGGTCCCTGATGACAGAGGATGCCCAGTTTTCAATGGAGTTGCTTCCATAGTAGGTGCTCAATACATATTTTTTAAATGAATGAAAGAAGGGATGAAAATGACTGAAACAAATAAGAGTCTGGTCATGTGGTCCCAGACTCCAGAGTTTGATGTAAAGTCATTTGTCCCCAAACCCTGCTGGTAGGCCTTGATGTCTAATGGACCTAGATTTTCTCTCTGTTTCTCCTCTGAAGAGGCCCTCAGCCATCACAAAGAGCACAGAGAAAGGATGTACTAGACTTCCTTGCTAACACTCCCAAAATTCTTAATTCCAAAGCACGTCTGGCTGAAATGAAGCAGATGGGTCGGGTCTTGAAGTGTGTTTCCTGGTGGATAAGCACCTTAGGATGTTGCGACATGTTAAATGGGTTCTGGGCCCAAATGAGTCATGGAAATTAAGCACGTCTCTTTATTGCTAAGGCTCACTGTGAAATCATCAGTGTTTCTGAAGTTTAGATAGACACAGAACCTATCCCCCTTACCTCTCCCATTTCCCAGCCTTCATGTTCCATGGAACCTGCTTTGAGAACCAATAAAATCAAGTTGCCAGGCCGTCTCTATGTAGGTGAAAGCTTTGAGTCCCTCAAGGCCAGGCCTGTACTTTACTCATCTCTCCCCATTGCCTAGACCAGTTGGCACACAGTTGACACTCAGAAAAAATGTTTGTTGCATGTGGACTGGAATGCCATGCACTCAATGGAAGACAGAAGAGCTTGGGGTTGGGGGAAGCCATGTCACCCTGCCACACTGGCCCTGCAGGTGGCCTAGGGAAGGGGAGGAGGCCGACTTGCCTGAAAATGACACGGGGAAGCGATGAGGTTGGTGAAGCTTGTCTGTCACGCTTTGAGCCGTGCCCTCCTTGACCTCATACCCTGTTCCCATCCCACCTCCCCCATGGATTTGGCTGTCATTGTCTGTTCACCAAAACACTGAGCTGGTGAAGCTTAGTCTCACTCAGTGGTGTTTGCTTAGATGGCTCCTGCTAACACCCTCTGGCCTCAAGGGAGAGCAACTCGAGTGGCAGAAGGCCAGGTGGCAGGACTGATTTCAAGCAGGCTCCTGCTGCCCCACTAAGGTATGTTGTATTTCTCGCTCTGCCCACTTGGGAGGTTGGCCCTGATCGTGCACCAAAGCCACATGTTCTGTCCATCGCCCAGAGGGGGGCCTCACGGGTCAGTGTTCAGAACGGAAGAGGATGGGGCTGTTGATGTTCCTGAGACATCAGGAAAGAAAAGCACAAACCCAACTGAAAACCTCCCAATGAGGGAGGAAAAAAAAAAAGATGGTGCTCAGAAGTTAAACGCTGCTCCTTTGGAGCAGGTTTAAATGTCTGTCTTGAAGAATTTTTTGGCAGTGTAACTTCTGTTTCCTTCTGAGATGCTATTCCTTCTTCCAAATTAATTATTTATTATAGAATGACAAAATTTCATGAAGCTACAAGCTGAATCTTCTCCTTTTTCACTGTCCTTTTTCCAATCTAAAAGGGGAAAAACAGTCAGAAAATGCCATCCTGAAACTCTGCAGTTGAGCCAGTATGGGCTGCAAGTGAGTCCAGTGGGAGGGCCTGTCACCCACAGGGCTGCTCTAAGCCAGCGGGGGTGAGGCCAAAGGGACTCTCCTAGGAAAGAGGAGGGTCCATCTGCAGGGAAATGAATTACTTGAAGCTTTTAGACTATGAGTCAATCTGACTTGTCCCTCTACCTTACTAAAGAATGCTTTAGACTTTTAGATTTTGCTCCTATAAAGAAGAGCTGGCCTCTTGGCCTAACCTGCTACCACCCAGAACAGCAGGCAGGAGCCGGGGGCTTAGAAACAGCAGAAGCTCTTCATTGAGCACAGGGGATAAGGACACAGAGCCTAAGGGCTTCCATTCGGCTTAGAAGCCCCTGGCCTGGCCCCTGGCCTGGTGCTCGGCTGCCATGGGATTAATAATGACAATATGTAGCCTCGTCCCTTCAGGTCGGCTTTCACCTCTAAGTAAGTTCAGTCTGGGCTGACTCTGCTACCAAATGAATTAGGAAATGCTTTTGCTTCTCAGGGCAGTTTAGATTTCTGAACTACTGATGACAGCTTGTGGATTTATACTATCATTTCCATTGTAGAGGTGAGTAACCTGAGGATCAGAAAGGTTGGGATTTGGTGCAGTTTATACATCTGTGATCTGAACACAACTTGGCCTAGGTCCAGAACCCATGTTCTTGCTACTACATTCTGCCTCCTTCTGGCCACATGGAGGTCCCCTACTTGTGTTTCCCTGTGTCTATGTGGCTGGGGGATGTCCCAGAGTTGTAAAATGAGAGCTGTGGATGGGATGATCTAGAAGGTTCCTTCTTGACCTCTCATTCCATAACTCGAAGCAAACACGTGTTCCACTGTCTACAATGGGGTATATACATCCAAGTGGATGCCTAGGAAGGGAAATCTGCCCCCTTTAAGACCTCTTTTCCAAAATGTAAGACCCTGGGCTTTTGGACCAAGTGATATATGTGAATCCCTTGATCCCTCTGTGCCTTGATGGCAGTGCTCTGGCTGCAGCATGGGTGATCTTCACTGAGACAGGGGACCCGGGCTGGTTAATGCTACACTTGCTGGGGGGCAACATAGAAGACACTTAAGTGCAATAAGGCCCCAGAGCTATAAATAAAGCTACGATTTTTTTTTTTTTTTTGGAGGAGTTGGGGGTGAAGGTGGGGGAAGAGACCCTTTAAATGGAAGAACTTGTGGGTATAAATCTCTCTTCTCATCTGTCTTTATTTTGGAGTGTGTTTAAGGATATATATAATATGCATTCCTCTTCCCATATATCTCTATGCTTATATCAATTCATAAATAAAATATACAGCTGCTCGGCTGAAATGTATTACTTGTCTGCAAGATTCCTCCTGCAGGTTAGTATCTCCTGCCAGGGGAGCTGCCCTGGTTTGCATTGACTTTCAGTGACCTACTTGCATGCACTGGTTCAGGCAGGGTTTAACAAGTGGTCTGGTAGATATGTGCATCTGCGTGTATTCTTCATTTTCACGTTATTTTAGTATTAATTGGCTTCACTACGCCAAAAATCAATAGTATGTGCGTAAAGTTAATCTGGCAATTGCACCTTTAGACAGGGAACCTGTCACGAACAGATACTTTAAAAAATGTATTTATTTATTTAGGCTGCGTGGGCTTTCTCTAGTTGTGGCGAGCGGGGGCTACTCTTCGTTGCGGTGCGTGGGCTTCCCATTGCAGTGGCTTCTCTTTTGCAGAGCACAGGCTCTAGGTGTGCAGGCTTCAGTAGTTGTGGCTCACGGGCTCTAGAGCGCAGCCTCAGTAGCTGTGGTGCACGGACTTAGTTGCTTCGCTGCATGTGGGATCTTCCCCGACCAGGGCTCAAACGCATGTCCCCGGCATTGGCAGGCGGATTCTTAACCACTGAGCCACCAGGGAAGCCCTGAACAGGTACTTTTGGAAATGGCTCCGGAGGGGAGACTAATTCATGCCGTTTATCATTCTACAGCTGTTCTGTTATGGGCATAATCGGCATTTTCCCGATAAGTGCCTTCAAGATCCTCAGTGCTTATGGGAGAGAGAACCTTGAAAATGGAACCCACCTGAGGACTGCACATCATTGTGCAAGTTCCCTTTCTGTTGTTGAATGTGATCTGAGACTGAGGTTGGCGGCTGTGAATTTTAGTATGTTACTGTCAATCACGGGAGCTTATCTGAGTCTATTTGGCTTGGAATTGGAAATTCCTGAATAATGTGACACTTACACCTTGGGTAGTCTCAGAATCAGAAGGCAGTTTGATCTCCCTGATCAGATTCTAAAATATGATTCCTACAGTATTTACTAATACTGAGGAATTCCATCTTTGAGCACAAGTCAGTGTTTTGAATGTGCCCGTAACCCTTGCAGGAGGTAT
Organism: Stenella coeruleoalba; assembly: GCF_951394435.1. Classification (NCBI taxonomy): domain Eukaryota; kingdom Metazoa; phylum Chordata; class Mammalia; order Artiodactyla; family Delphinidae; genus Stenella; species Stenella coeruleoalba. Next base: position 24,280,548 of record NC_137150.1, on the reverse strand, counting down.
TTCTTGTTAAAGCCAGGCGTACAGTTAGGGACCAGAGAGTAAAAAAAAAAAAAATTTATAAAACTCTTTTCTTACACACATCTGTAAAAACAAATAGAACAAATAATATGAGATGATGAAACGTAAATTCATATAAAATGTTGTAGAATATTCTCGGCCAAGTCAAGCACTTGGTGCGTTGTGAATAACTGTTTCTTGTAAACTAAATTACAAAAAATTGGATTAAAAAATCAATGGACTATTATTTATGTTCCATTTAATCTAGGTGCTTTAATAATGTCTATCTGGCCAAATACAATATTGATTTTTCATTGCTGTGGGATTCACTTAACCTCAAACAAAACTAAAGAAAACGAAACCCCAACTGCTTACCCTCTCTTGTAATTGTTGGTGTTTACAGTGGGAAAGAACACGTTGAATTTAGGCAACTGATGGGGAAAGGGGAAGAGATGTAGGAGCCTTGGTTTTCTGCCTGTTTTCAACTGACAAACACTTATATTAGGTGTGAGATCATAGAAAAATATATATATATATGTATTGGTCTTTGACCCTGGTTCCTGACACTGGGCTCCTGAATCCCTTGTAAATTCCTAAGTCATAAGAGTACTAGGAGTATGTTTTGTTCTAATGAGGTGACTCTGGGTCCTGAGAGGAGACAGGGGCCAGAAAGGAAGTTAAAAGTTGGTCATGACTACGTGAGGACGCCTCCATAAATTCCCTACAGTAGGGGGTTTGCAGAGCTTCCAGGTGGGTAACCACATCCGTACCTGGAGGGTGATGCATCCCAACTCCACAGGGGCAGAAACTCCTGTGCTCGGAACCCTCCCAGACCTTGCCCTATGTATGGCTCCATCTGCTGTTCATGTGCATCTTTTATCATATCCTTTAATAAACTGGTACATGTAAGTAAGTATTTGCCTGAGTTCTGGGACCCTCTCTAATGAGTTAATCCAACCTGAGGAGGGAGTCGTTGGAACCTCCTATCTACAGCACAGGTGATAAGCTGGGCTTGTGGCTGGCGTCTGAAGTGGGGGTAAGGGTAGCCTCCTTGTGGGACTGAGCCCTTACCTGTGAGATGTGACGCTATCTCTTGGTAGGCAGTGTCAGGATTGAGCTAAATTGCAGGATACCCTGACATCTGGTGATCGGAAGTGTCAGAAGTGAAATGAGCTAGGTGAGTAGTAAAGGAGATTACCAGGAAAGAAGCACAGCAGAAAGGAACTGGGTTTCCTCTACTCTGGAAGGAAAAATCTGGTACGAGTAGGGTAAGGCTCAAATTCGTACTGTGCATTTTCAGATATATACTAAATGATAAAGCAAGACTATTGCCAAACAAGGTACCCAGTAAGTATGTGACAAGGAAGCACAGAAATCTGGTGGAGGAGGCTGCTTCAGACAAAAGCAGAAGTTCCAGTTTCTATTTTACATTAACTTTTTGAGAAAATCCGTTGTATTCCAAGTGGGTTGTCCAAATACTGAAAGAAAAGAAATTTTCAGGTGAGGGAGGGTAGACGGGTGGAGGGTGGGCATTGGCAACCCCTAGGGCCTTGCCCAAGCTCTTTCTGACAGGCCTTGTGCCCTATAACTTCTAATAATTGCCTAATTTAAATCTTATTTCGATTTTATAATTCACATGTCAGTGTCTCCATTTTGCAGATGAAGAAACTGAATACTCAGAGAGGTTGGGTTGCTTGCTTTAAGGTCACACAGCTCTTGCTTAGCAGGACTGGGGTTCTAAATTTGATCGGACAACATGTTTTTTCTACACATGTCCCATGTAGGAAATAGATAGAAATATGTCAAAAATAACATTATCATGGGGATTCATATTTACATGTACAAGATGGAGGAGCTGATCAGAAGATCATTGATTGAAGTCCTATCTGTGATAAAGTTTAATGATTTGAGAGTGGTTTAGAAAAAGCTGAAGTCACCTCTGGAAGTCCATGAATGGAAATTAGTTTGCAGATAGGTTTTGTTTTGCCTGTTGATGAGACAGGTAAACATCTGAGGTTAAGATTTTTTTTGAGCTAACATTAAAGCAAACACTAAACCTTATATAAACTTTATATAAAAATCTGAATAATCAGCAGATGTGGCAATTGAGTCTGCACTCCTGAAAGGTAACAGACAGTTGGTTCTGAGTACCAGCTGTTCACTTTAGATGTTGTCAGCAGTTTTCCACTTTGCCATAGTCCATAACAATCCCTAATGTCTCCCTGACACTGAAGCCATGTATCGATTGCTTTTACTTCTTTTTATCCCCTCAAACCTGGCAGCTCCCTTTATTTGTCCTGCCTGCTTTGTCCCTGTAGGCACTTTTAGGTGGGTTTCCTGATACAGAAAGCAGTAGAAGCTAAAAGAAGAGAGACTTGCATTCAAGAATCTACCATGGCACTAATCAGTTCTGTGATCTCAGGTTAATGCATTAACCACTCTGAGCCTCAGATTCCTCATCTGTTATGTGGGAATGATGAACGATTTGGGGAAGATTAAATTTAAAAGTTTATGAGGGCTTCCCTGGTGGCGCAGTGGTTGAGAGTCCGCCTGCCGATGCAGGGGACACGGGTTCGTGCCCCGGTTCGGGAGGATCCCACATGCCGTGGAGCGGCTGGGCCCGTGAGCCATGGCCGCTGAGCCTGTGCGTCCGGAGCCTGTGCTCCGCAACGGGAGAGGCCACAACAGTGAGAGGCCCGTGTACCGCAAAAAAAACAAAAAGTTTATGAGATGAGGCTCAATAAATGTTAACTGACTCTAAGACATTCTTAGAAAACAGTTCTTAAAGAAATCTTGCCCTCATCACTAATTCACAGAGGATGCTAAAACTGACAGTGTACCAACAGCCTCTCACATTCATCTTATAGCTAACCTTTCAAATCACCTACACCCTTTTCTAGACCATTTTTTGCTCTCTTTCATTCTTCCTTTAGTCAAGTGATTTTTAATTGTGCTTCAGACTGTTTCCAACATTACTGTAATTACATAGCAACATCTTTTCATAATACGAAATGGAGCAATTGAGCAAAACACGCAAAGGCCTCTGCCTCCCCAACACCCCTTTCACACAACTGCTCATGGTACCCCTTCTTTGCCCACTGGGAGATGAGGTGCCCACACTTTCTGGCATGTGGCTACCATTTTAGATCTTTCCATCATCACTCCTGTTTCAAGGCCCTACAATTGTTAATAATACGGTATTGCCCAATAATGTCTGAATAACTTTTTTCTTGACTTCAATCTAAGACTCAGCTACAGTGGTGGTGTATTTACTTGGAAGGTACAATGGGAAGTGGGATTTGGAGTCCCTGTAGCGACAGGTAAGCGGTAACCCTTGGGCTGGATGCAGGTTTTCAAAGAGTCCCTGACTTAACCTCAAACAAGAGGGAAAATGGCCCATGGATGCCCTTACAGAAATAACTGACCTGCATTTTGGCAAAAACGTATAATTCAAATAAAATTACTCAGGGTGGAAAATGGCTTTCTCCTTGCATGAATGAGAAAGGTTGAAAGGCAATTTTTGTTTTGCCTGCTTATTTCTCCATAGAACTGATCTCTTTGGACCAAGTGTTGGAAGGGCTTCCCACCTCTTGGGGTTCAGGTCAACCAGTGTATGTCCATCCTGTGGATAAACACGGCGATCGGGAAGAGGGTGCTTAGAGGTTGTTCTGGGCAGGTGCTGAGGCAAGCAGACAGCAAAGGAAGTCTGTATGGATCCACGACCCCATGCTGACCTTTAAGCAGGTGTCCATCTCATTCTGCGATTGAATTAGCCAGTGTCCTTTTTGTTCGACTCGTCAGATCATAGCTCAGAGCCTTCTTGCATTTAATGGCATGAACGTGAGCTCTTACTGGGGATGTAGGGAGGACATGGCTCACCAGCACCATCTCCCTGTGCTCCTTTCTCTTGGGAGTTCATTTCCCAGGTTCTAGGTGTGGCAAAGAGGTTCCCTGGTCTTCTGAAGAGTGAACCTCAAGGCTGCTTAGCAGGGCGTTGGCAAAGCAGGACCTGCTAACTTGGAACCTTCGCTGCCGGTTAAGAATAGATCTCTAAGTGTTTCAGGGTGCTCAAGCACAGCTGAACTATTTCACTTTCCATGGCTGATCTATTCTTATGCTTTGAGAGCAGCTTCCATAGTGCAGCCAGAACACAGAAGAGGTTTGTTGAGCTCGGCATCCCGGGGCTTTGAGTAGGCGGATCTATTTTGGGAGCTTGCTGTGAGAATTCTGAAACCCAATCATTCCAGATACTGAGTGCGCCCTAAGCTCTTCACCTTTCCTGCTGGAGGGTAAGGAATACAGGAGCACAGGCTGTTGCAAAAACCCTGGGGCTACCATTGCCACTTCGTGATTTTAGGCAAGTCACATCATCTCTCTGAACCTCAGTTTCCCTATTTCTCAGACGGGGATCACTCTGTTAAATGAGATGATAGGTGAGCAGGGTATATAGGCTGTATTGCTGTATGCCTGATGCCTGGCATACAGTCGGTGCTCAAGAAATGCCAGTTCTCTTTTCTTTTTCTGATGCCCCCATGTTTCTTGCCCTAGCAGAAAGGGAGCTGAAGGCATGGAAAGAGTGCTTAATATTTAATCTGTTATCCATCATTTTCTTTCTCTTTTCTAGAGCATTACAGTTCTTTCCTGAGAGGTGAAGAAGGCCCTAAAATAGTCAATCAGCATGTAAATGTCAGGTTCGTTCCAAGCTAAGCCCCTTAAGAAATCTTTATTTTGCAGAGGGTCCCCTCCTGTGGCAGGGGCTCAAGCACAGGAGTTGTGGGCAAGCACACTGGCAGGGCCACTGGGGCTGCTTGCCTTGGTGTGCTGGCTCTCAAAAGAGCAAAATCAGGACGGCCTGCAGAGCTTGTTAAAACAGCTTGCTAGGGCTTCCCTGGTGGCGCAGTGGCTGAGAGTCCGCCTGCCGATGCAGGGGACACGGGTTCGTGCCCCATCCCACATGCCGCGGAGCGTCTGGGCCCGTGAGCCATGGCCGCTGAGCCTGCGCGTCCGGAGCCTGTGCTCCGCAACGGGAAAGGCCACAACAGTGAGAGGCCCGCTGGTTGCACATTGGAATCATTTGGGGACCTTTAACAACCTCAGACCACACTCCCAGCCAATGAAATCCCAGTCTCTGGGGCGGGGTACAAACATCAGTCATGGTTGAAACTCCACGGCTGATCCCAACATGTAGTTTTGACAGTACTGGTTCTCAAAGCTGGCTACATATTGGAGAGTTTTACAACATAATGATGCTTGGGTCCCACTCCCAGAGATTTTGATTTGGTCCAGGGTGAGGTCCGAGCATTAAGGTTTTCAAAAGCTCCTGGGTATTTTAATGAGCAGTAAAGTTTGAGAACCTCTTTCTAAAGTCCAAAGCACTCTTTAGTAAGGCAAAGGGAGAAGTTAGATTGACTTGTAGTCCAGGAGATTGAAGCAATTAATTTCCATTCAAATGGGCCCCCTTTTCCCCAGGAGATCTGCCCTGAAATATGGCCAAAATAAGAATATTTTTTACTCTTATTTTAAAGGCAAAAAATTGTTTTAACATCTGTATTCAGGAAGCTGTGTTGTACAGTAGCTCAGAAATAGGCTCAGGAGAGAGCATTCAGCACCTAATTCCTTCCATCACCACCTTCAGCGTGACCTTGGAAAATCTTTTCATGTTTACGTTTCCATATTTTCTCATTTGCGAAACCCGGCTAATCCTACAAAGTGACCACAGGACTGGTGTGTGGTCAGCTGCGGCTTCAAAAACACTCCTGCTACACTTCTCCCGAATTGTTCTGATTTGCTGACTACATTTGGACATTTATGCCAAATGCCTACTTCGTGTGTCTTGAAAATCTGTCACATTTAAACGATAGTATTCTATCTCTCTCTCTCTTTTAAGGGTACCAATTGCTTCCTGTTCTATTCACACAAAGTTTAGGCTTAACACACCCCAGGGATTCAGAAAAATCAGCAAGAGGGCAGAAATGGTTTTTGAAAAGCTGTGGTTTTGCAGGCTTGGCAGGGTCAGTCTTTTCCTTGACCCCCTAAGGGGAAACGTCCCACAACTTTCCAGTGGTCCACTTGGTCCCCTGGCTCGCGCTTCTTCTGGATGATTGCCTATACTTTAGCTTTATGAAACAGGCTCATACATCTTTGTTTCCCTAGCGCTTAGCATACTGCCTGGAACGTAGTAGGTGCTCAAGAAGTGCTGGTCCAACAAATGAATGAAGTGGCAGGAAGAAGTAAAATCGGACAGTACGGAGGAACCAAAGGTTTCCAGGAAACAGAAAGGAAATGATATTTAATGGGAAAAGTAGGTAAAAATAAGGTATTGATGCTAATAAATGTTGAAGGGAATGAAGTGAAGGGCTGAAAAAGCTCAGTAAGTGAGATGCAGGAAAGGCCAGGAGGCCTGAGTGAGGTTTGTGGGGGGCAGAGAGGATGAAGGGGCCCCTGGGACAGCTAGAGAAAAAGGGGAAAATGACCGGAGAGAAAGAAGTAAAGGTGTGACTGACAAGGGACCTCGGGCAGTTGAAGGTAGAGGAAGGGAGTGAAGGTAGAAAGAAGGAGGCAGGGGATGGGGGGAGATGTCATGGGGACAGAACCTCCCAGGACCAGGACAGCTGGTCCCCTCGCTGAGGACAGACAGGAGTGGCTCAGGTCTGACTGAGGCAGGACTGGAGGGAAAAGCCAAACCGGTGGGCATGAAGTGGGCCACTGTCAGGGTTCATCACGTTTTCTGGAATCGGATATTTTCAAACTGCATAATTCTCTTTGTTTTCAATTATCCTCTGCGAGAGAGCACAGTCCCTGCCACCTTACAAATCCACCTCGGTTAAGCCCAGACAGCCACTGCTAACACCGGGATGATTCCTTGGCCGCCTCCCGGCCCTCCCTTTCCAGCCACCGCATCCTGCCCCTCTGCCCCCAGAGCCTCCGTTGCATCTCCAGTCATTTCCCTTCCCGACTTCCAGGCACTGCCGGCCAGCGTGACACACGGACTCTTAAGCCGCCTTCCTGTCCCCATGGACCCTCGTTCCTCCAGGGTCACTGCCAGCCTATCCGCAGCCTTTGCACAGTTTGGAAAAAGGTGCCCGTGGGGTCCTGGGCAGATGAGTTGGAGAAAAGGGCCGGTGGGATAAAGCAAGACTTGTGTCGCAGTCAGCAACTCTGCGAGGATGATGTGTGTGTGTGTGTGTGTGTGTGTGCGTGCATGCGTGTGTGCGGGGAGGGGTGTGTATACAGAGGTGTTCGGCGGAAGTTGCTCATAAAAAGGGATATTTGAACTGAGTTTTCAAAGATGAGCGAATGTTTTCCCTCTTCCAGATGGTTTTGCGGGGGGGTGGGCGTGGAACAAAGGGAAAGAACTGCTTTGGGGCAGGAATAGCGTGTGCAAAGGAGCAGAAGTGGGAAGCAGTGTGATTTTCAATATTGCTGGAGCGTTTGTGTGAAAGGTGGTTAAGAGGGGACCCAGTGATGGAGATGAGGTTAGAACAGGGAGGAAGGATGGGGTCGTGAAGGAACTTGAATGCCAGGCTCAGAACCAGATATCACTTTACAGGAACTAGGTAGTGTCTGGTTCGAAGCAAGGATGAGATGTGAGATTTGCATTTGAGAATGATTACCTTGGAAAGGTATTATTATTTAGTTTTTTTTATATATGATCAAACTCAGCCTCAGAGGGGTATTTATAAATGACATGCTCCATGTCACATAGCTGATGGCAGAACCAGAACTTGACTCCGTTTTGTTGTGCTTAAACCTGGATCTCTTTACCCAGACCTCAGGTCTGAGTGACCTGTGAGATTTTCCGTGCAGAACCTGCTAGGCCCATCTCACCTTCAAAAGCCACAAAGGACTAGATCCAGGCCAGTTCAGAGGATGCCCCTTGGGCCCCTAAAGAGATACTTTAAAAAATCTAGTTGCTTCATTTCTTAACAGAAAGACTTTATTCATACTAGTTTAGTTTTTAGAAAGCGGAACCAAAAACTGCTCCATTGGGCATTTACTGGCACTGATTTCCAGAAAATATTTATATTGTCCGCTGGAAAGAGGGAAACTGGGGGAAAGAGGACTCAGTGATCTCTTAGATTTCCGTGGGAAGACAGCAACTACAGTCAATTGTTAGTGGCCACTGGATGGTGTATCTACTGGTTTTGGTCTGTGGCCTCAACGTAACTTCATTCCAGGTCTGCTTATGAAAACAAAATGGAATTCCTTCAGCATTTTTCTCCTTTTCCTGTCTCCTATACCTAGGTGAGATTTCTGCCAAAGACAGATGGCCTCAGGGAGGAGAGAAATGATAAAGAGCTTTGAAAATCCAATTTCTGGGGTTCATCTTCTGAATCACTGGTGGCCGAGGCGCCCAGGAAATAGCCACCTTAATGACTGTGCCTGGGAAGTGCCTTTGTTCAACTCCAGCAGGGAGAAACTGCTTCCTGTGTCTAAGACGTGAAACTGAGAGAGGAACCCAAAGTCTCTTAGTCATCTGGAGTTCTGCAAGAGAGGCACTTTGGGATTAGAGGGGTTGTTTTTACCTTGTTTACACTCAGCTTCATCTTGGTGGCATTCAGGCCGCGGTCAAGAACTTGGTTTCAAGTTGACAGACTTGATAAAAGTCCAGCCAAGGCTGGCTCATGAATGAGACACCCAAGATCTATCTTCAGACCAGCCAATAAATTACTATTATCACTGCTGATAAGGCTGAGTTCTTTGAGATTTCTCTAAATATAGATAATGTGAACAATAATGACTTCCCAGAATGTTCCCACAGACATTCAAAGTACATCTTCTATTAGTAATTTTTTAAAAAGCTTTGGTTTAACATCCTCGCCTTCCTTCTAGAGTATTCCTATTAAAATTTAAGTCCAGTGACATTAAATGCGTTAGTTTTACACACAGATTTTTAAAATTTTTTTATAAGTTATCTATTTTATACATATTAGTGTATATATGTCAATCCCAATCTCCCTATTCATCCTACCACCCCCCCACCCCTGGCTTTCTCCCCTTGGTGTCCATACGTTTGTTCTCTACATCTGTGTCTCTATTTCTGCCTTGCAAAACGGTTCATCGTACCATTTTTCTAGGTTCCACAAACATGCGTTAATATACGATATTTGTTTTTCTCTTTCTGACTTACTTCACTCTGTATGACAGTCACTAGGTCCATCCACATCTCTACAAATGACCCAATTTCGTTCCTTTTTATGGCTGAGTAATATTCCATTGTATATATGGACCACATCTTCTTTATCCATTTGTCTGTCGATGGGCATTTAGGTTGCTTCCATGACCTGGCTATTGTAAACAGTGCTGCAATGAACATTGGGGTGCATGTGTCTTTTTGAATTAACACACAGATTTTTTTTAAGGGTTGACTATTTGCAAGTCCAGGTGAAGAGCAACCCCACCCTTAGGTCACAACTACCCTGTACACACACACACACACACACACACACACACACACACACACACATGCACACACACACTGGCATTCTAGCTCCTCCTGCTGGTGGCCACTCAGCTCTGCTTATAATTTTATAACAGGGTCAACCAATTGATCTGGGTCTATAGATAACAGCTTTGGAGAATATTTTATATTTTGATATCTGATCCTCGACCAGATGTCAAAATTAGATTTTTGGGATTAAGAAAAAAATTCCCTTTTCCTTTGCTCAGTAAGTGACAAGGCAAAGTCACAGCTTTTTTATTAGTATCTTGGTGCTCAAGAATCCTAATGCCAACTGTTGTGGGCCATTTGGGTAGATAGGGAAAGGGAGAGTTGAGGCCAACTTTTGGAGAAGCTCCGTTAGGCCTTTTTTCTGCTGCTTCTAACTCTGTTCCAGCAGGTGACCCCTGTCTCCTCTTCTAAACCTCTCACTGAATCATGATTATTTTGTTACGCAGCAGTGGCTACCGATGGTGATGCTAATAGCGATAGATACACTGAGTGCTAAGAACCTCATATTCTTTACCTCGTTTATTCTTCTTGACAACCATATAAGGTAGGTAATGCCATTTTACAGTTGGGAAACTGAGGTTCAGAGAAGTTAAGTATATTTCCCAGTCACACAACTTGAAAATGGTGGAAACCGGTACTGGAACCAGGTCTATCTGACCTCGAAGTCTGAAAGCAATTTTGTTGTCTTCATAAAAGTTCACGACTATTTGGATTTCACTTTCTTTATGACAGGGTTGCTGAGGGGAAGTGAAAGTCTAGGGAAGGGGCTGCAAAGGAAAATATAAATACTAGAGTGTGGATTGGTCTCAAGGAAATGTTTTGGCAAATTTGATGGATCCGGTCAATGCCGGTCAATTCTATTTAAGGCCTCTGATCAAAACTAACTGTCCATCACGCCATAAAAAAGAAATGACCGAAGATAAAAAGAAATATATTTTTGACCAGAAGTGGATTGGCAGAAAACCCAGCTCAAGTTATAGAACCATCTCCTTGGCTTCCTTCCTGGCTTGTCTCAATTTCTCAGCTGTCAGGTGGTGAAGAAGAATGTTTGCTATTTGTCAAAGTCATATTTATCTAAGAGTGAGCAAAACAGTCTAACAAAACCTCCTTTTGTGGTATATTCGGTAATTTACTCAGATTATGAACATTTGTTTTTTTGTCTTTGGCACGTATGACCTGAAAAATCATAAAAGTGGAATTCCTTAAAAACATTCTGAGACACTGACAAACATGGACATTGTTTTCCTTACTGTCCCGCTCGAGCCTTATTATTTCCTGAAAGATTTTAATGTCCCTCAGAAGCACCATCAGGGAGGCTGTGGGGAAGCGCAGCAGGGGTGCTGGACAAGAAGGCAGGTGTTTACTGGATCCCTGGAGGACCCGGCCTCTTTCTGCCATCACACCGGCATCCCCCTGCCTTCCAGCTAAACCCAGGCACCTGCACCATGAACCTACCTGCTTTCAGTTTATGACCTAATATTTCACGCAAGGGTAACATTTAGGGCTCCCCTCTAGAATTATTTGAGAATTAATGAGGCAATGCATGTAAAATGGTACTGCATACCATGCCTGCCATGCAGTAAACACTCCAGAGTTAACTATTATTAGATCTTTTAAAACAATTTCTCCACTTGCCTAGAAGATCCATGAAGGCTGGGGCAGTATTCTCATTGATGAATCACCAGGACCTTGCACAGGTGTATGTATATGGCACAAGCTCAATAAATATCTGTTAACACAAATATATAAAACCTGGCCCAGGACGCCAGCATCTTCCACCTGGGATACTGCCATGGCCCGCCTGGTCTCCCTGCTTGCCCGCTTGCCTGTAGACACATTGCCCACACTTAGCCAGAGTGATGGTTCTAAAATATAAGTACTATGTCCGTGGCTGCCTTAACACCCAGCTCTGGAAGCTGGTGAACTTGGCCCCTGCACTGTCTGACTGTCTGGTCTCTGCTTCTCCACAACCTTGTCTTTCCCTGCTCCAGCTCTTTCTCAAACATGCTTTCCTTTCTTCCTCCCTCTCTTTCCTCCTGGCCTGCAAACATGCTGTGTCCTTCCCCTGGCCATGTCTATGGTCTCACATCTATGTCTTCAGGTCCCAGTAGAAATCTTCTTCCTCAAAGAGGTCCTCCCTGCTCTCTGTCCAAAGTTATATTGTTTCCTGCTCTCCTTTTTCTTCTGTAAAACTTTCAGTGCTATAGTTTGTTCTTTCTCATAGATGGTAGCTCAGTGATATGCTGGCATAGGTTCCCTAGAGCAGATTCAGCACAACTTTTCCCAACTCTGTATTCGGTGACCTCACATCGGTAGATTGAGATCAGCCATGGTGGGAATATTTATAGCATGGAAATTTGCATATGTGACAAAGCAATTTTTTACTTTTTCTCCAGAACGCTGGTTGTTAAACATTTATTAGCACACCATTGGTTAGTCCCACAAAAGCTGAAGGTACTCTAGTCCCTCCCACAGAGGTTGGCTCATAATAGGCTTCTTTAGATATTTATGGAACTAAAGTATAAATTGAGACTTTCAGGGTGACCATACTGAACTGTGCACTCTATCTATCTATCTACCTATCATCTATCTATCTGTCTATCTAATGTCTCATTTGGACAATGACCTCACGAAGTATGTACTGTGTCTCTTATTTTTCACATGAGGAGAGTTAGGCTCAGCAAAGTAAGTGATTTCCCCAATGTCACAGAGTGAGTCAGCTGAAGATCCCTTGTGCCTGCACCTTAGGGCTCTGCTGCAGCCTGTTGCCCTCTGCTCCTGGCTGTCTGCACCCACACTGTCTCGAGCCTGGCTTGGGTCTCTGAATATGGACTGAAGCCTGCCTGTTCCCAAATAGACTGGTTCCTCTGGATTCACTTGCCTGGTCCCCAGTCTCACAATGACAGCTGGTTGGTTGCCCACCCTCTGCTATGGTCTCCAGCCTGTCCTCTGGGTGAGCCCTGTCTTTGGAGACCTACATGTGGCCCAGTGGGCACAGGACATGGCACAACTGATAAGGTCTGGGAAGCCTCCAGAGCCCCATGCCTGCGACTGCATAGTAGGGTAGCCAACTCATCTCGGTTTGCCCTGGACTTTCCCAGTTTTAGCACTGAAAGTCCCATGTCCTAGGAATCCCCTACAGCCCCAGACAACCCGGAATGGTTAGTCATCCAACTTAGGATACAGAGACGTCTGAGGCCAGCAGAGGAAGGGAAATCCCAAAGGGGCTTTGAAAGCACAGCATCCACTTAGCCAGTCCCTTGGGTCACCTTCACACTGCCTGCTGACTCTGTACGTCTGTGTCCCTATCTTTGTGAGTGGCTAGGACCAAGAGCAAGCCATTTAATTTCTCTAAGTCTCTGTTGATACATCTGTAACATGGAGATAATGAGGGCCAGCTACATAATTTGTGGGGCTCAGTGTGGAATGAAAATGGGGGATCCCTTGTTCAAAAATTAAGAATTTCAAGATGGCGATCACAGAGCCCAGGGCCCTTCTGAATGGTGTCCGTCTGCGACACCACTGGTCTGTAGCCCATGAAGCTACTGCTGGTTATCGATAACACCTATCATCCGGCGGTGTGGGGATTCCGTAGCCCAAAGCATCGACAGCATTGAGCATGCTGCTTGGCCCAGGGACAATGTCCAGAACGTGGAGGCGATTGTTTCTGTGGTCTGGCCTGGCTCCCCCTGGCCTACTCAGCCTTTTCCAAAACAAATCCTGAATTCTTACCTTGATGGTAATGTGAATTGGGTGATTTTTTGTGAGTCGCTTCATCTTTTCTAGGCTCAGATTTTTCCCTCTATAAACCATGGGGATTGCAGGAAACCTCTAAAGAGCTCACCAGCTCTAACTCTGTTTTGGCCAACTCCGTGACATTTGTGCATACGCGCAAAGTCTTAATGTTCTTTGGAAAGCAATTTCTCCCTCCCTGGGTTTGCTGAGATTCTATTTGGCCCTCAAGTTCATTTCATATCAAAGAGTTTTTCCAACCCTGAATACATAAATCAGGGTATGTATTCTTTCTAAAGTTCCTCTAATTCAAAGGTCAACCCATTTTACGCGTGAGCAGTCTGAGGCTTGGGATGGCTGCATGCCTCTCCTGGGGCCGTATAATGAGATGGAGGAGGGTAGGAATCAAGACCTGCTCCTCCACAGGATTATACTGTTTCTTTCCTGGCGAAGGAAACTTCAGAAGACATCTTTATAAGCATATTTTGCAATTATTCTCTTCTGAAAAAGTTTTCATAAAAACAAAGAAGAAGTAGAAAAGCAAAAAAAAAAAAAAAAAAGTAAATTTTCCTTTAGGCTCACCAGATGATATTTTTTTCAAGTATGTTCCTACTTTCTCAAATGCAGGCCACCTGACCCAGGCTTAGTTTCATGATTTCTCCAGTAATTTCTACTTAGTAAGGATGAGGGTTTCTTCTCTTCCCACTTCAGTGTAGGATTCCCAGACCCTTTCTTCTCACGTTTCTGTACTCCAGGGTGAATAAACAGATGTTCCTTTAAAAGCACATCTTCTTTTATTTATTTATTTAATTTTTAAAAACATCTTTATTGGAGTATAGTTGCTTTACAATGTTGTGTTAGTTTCTGCTGTATAACAAAGTGAATCAGCTATATGTATACATATATGCCTATATCCCTTCCCTCTTGTGTCTCCCTCCCACCCTCCCTATCCCACCCCTCTAGGTGGTCACAAAGCACGGAGCTGATCTCCCTGTGCTATGCAGCTGCTTCTGACTAGCTATCTACCGGTCGGAATGACCATCATAAAAAATCTACAAACAATAAGTGCTGGAGAGAGTGTGGAGAAAAGGGAACCCTCTTGCTCTGTTGGTGGGAATGTAAATTGATACAGCCACTATGGAGAACAGTATGGAGGTTCCTTAAAAAACTAAAAATAGAACTACCATATGACCCAGCAATCCCACCATTGGGCATATACCCTGAGAAAACCATAATTCAAAAGAGTCATGTACCAAAATGTTCATTGCAGCTCTATTTACAATAGCCAGGACATGGAAGCAACCTAAATGTCCATCAACAGATGAATGGATAAAGAAGGTGTGGCACATATATACAATGAAATATTACCCAGCCATAAAAAGAAACGAAATTGAGTTATTTGTAGTGAGGTGGATGGACCTAGAGTTTGTCATAAAAGCATATCTTCTTAACTTTTTGTTTCTCTCTATCTCACTGGTCTTTTGGGGATATCTAATCATTCCCTTAAAAGAAAAGGTTGAAAAGAAGGAAAGAATGTTCTCAGTCATTCCCTGGGTCTGGTCCATGTGAATTCCCAGTAGACCGCTCCATGGGGCATCTGGTCATGTGCCTAGTGGTTGGAAACTTTTGAGCTTTTCCCAAGGTCGAGAGTCAGAGACAAAAAAAAAGTCTCTGTCTCTGGAAATCCTGTTACTTCCAAAACTCATACCCACTCCCATTTGTGCTGGTTCTTTCACTGAGGGAGCCCTGGCTGGACAATGGATCCAGCTCATTTTTGAGTGATATATTTTTAAATTTAAGGTTGTACTTCTCACATGAACTGGCTCAGGGCCAGACTAAACATGTATTGTTTTAGTGGGAGTGAAGACTGTAATTTTATCTCTTCTCTTAGTTTAATCTGCCCTTCTTCTGCTGCAGTGGTCCTGAACTGACAGATACTTCAGAGACAAAGGGAAAGGGTTTTTTGTGCCACTCTCAACTTTCATTGAGATTTAAGGCCATATGCCATTTCCTCCATTTTCAAACAGCTTAGAAAGGAAGCCCAAAGGCTCAGATTCTAAGGAACTGTGATTTGCCAACCAGTTTGAACCAGCCTGTGAATCAGGTTTGTAAACTAAGAACAGTTTCCAGTGGGCACTCTCTCCCTTTTCCATAGGCTGTGTAATAATCTCCTTTCTAGAAGAAAGTCACAGAAGTCTGGGGCTGCTATGAAATTTTCAGCTGGCATCAGGCCAGAATGAGGGCTGAGAAGCTTGGAGTGAAATGTGGAGGTGGTGTGGTCTTTACAAAACAAACCCAGAAAGTCTTGCACTTAAAAAAAAAAAAATCCCAATTTAGAATCTAGGTTTCCACCAATTTCAGAAATGGATACTTTCTGCTTCCTGCCCCCATCCTGACACAAGGGATGTTTTCTAGTTGTAGGGATTATAGAGTTGTAGGGGTAGTTATAGCTGTGCAGGCAGATGGAGCATTCCTTAGAGGAACTAAGAAAACTAGGGGGCAAATCCTGTGTATGCAGGAGAGGGAAGTGATGAGAATTGGTGTAACCACAAGAATTTGTGTCTCACAGGCTCATGAGATCATGGAGACACTAATAAGCACAGGTGGTCATAATGTTCATGAATAGAAAATCAGAAGAAAATTTCAGATCCAGAAAGATATTCTGGGCTTAAAATCCTTCAGGGCTAAGAATGTCCTCAAGTCAAACCGGGTTGTTTATTTGGGAGGACGTCAGATGTCCTTAGACCTCACATAGTTTAGAGATCAGAAAATAGGCACCCTGAAAGGTTGAGTTACCAGAGTTTGTGAAAGTTCTCTGTGTAAACGACTTGATTTCCAGAGAAATTTTCCCACCCAGTTTAGCCAAGACTAAAACTGGCTTCTTACCTACCCTTCACGGTCAATGGGAGATGGTGGTCGTTTCTTTAAAAGCAAGTCCATCGTGCTCTAATTGGCCCCTGGTCAGCTGCCTTGTCTTTAGTGGCCAGGACTCTTCTTAGCTACCTGGTCTCTCTCTTGTAGGAGGGGTTATACTTTGCAATAAACGGAAGGATGTCTCAAGTGAGCTGAAAAGACAGTGAAACATTCCTGGTAGCCAGAAACAAAAATCAATACTGATGGTCCAGGTTTTGATAATCTGGGCCTACCTAGGGAAGACCTTACATGGCTGGTGAAGTGAAATGGCATATTATTTTGGTTTGGGATCATGAATATTCTACATTAATAAATTAATGTGCCTGCTTTCCCTATTGGTTATGACCTTCTCTTACAGTTAGTAGGGAAATGTAATGGAAGAAAAACATTTAAATATCATTCAGTATTATACATTTGTATAGCACTTAACAGTTAATGAGAACACAGTGTTTCATCTGCTCTAAATGTCTGTTTTGTGAGGTATGTGTTCCCGTTTTCACAGATAAGGAAATTAAAAACATAGGGAAGAATTTGCTCAAGGGCAGTAATTAAGTGGCAGATGTAGGGCTTGACCCAGGGACTTTTTATTCCAATTCAAAATTTCCTTTCCATTTTAAAACAATTCAACTTTTCCAGGTTATGAGAAATTCTTCTCTAGGACCCTGGTGAAAGCAGACTTCACTCCCAGGCAGGTTAGATGCTTCTACTAACAATAACTACGTCTTTTACCCTGAAGAACTAAACAACAGTAAGGGGGGAGATTAGGACAAGTAAAGTTGTATTAGAAGCAGGTGTTATGTCAGGTCTTATTACATAAAATTTAAATATTGGGAAAAAATGTCTCTTCTAGTTATGTTGACATAATTAGTGGGGAGAGGAACTATGTTCCGAATGTTCTTTTGTCTCTACCTGTTGCTCTGGCTGACTTTGCTCCCCTGTGTACCGAATACCAACCCTAAACATTATGAGACTGAAGAGTGATGGTAGCCCTTCCCATATTTTAGTTTCTCTGAGATCGTCCTAAGTTCAGCCTTAGAAAATAATTTGAAAATATATTATACTTCCCTACCCCATGGGCAAAACAAAAACATTAGAAGAGTTAGTCCTTTTGAGGGATGAGAGACATGCTATTTGTCTACCAGAAGGTGAAAAAAAAGCATTAAGCTCCAATCTTCACGCAGAAACAAAATCTGAACGCTGACCATTTGGCCTGTTAAATCTTCTTTAAGTTACAGAGAGTCAAAACACCCCAGGAAAATACTCAGTTGCCCTCTCTCCATGTCAGAGGACACGGTGTAACCTACTTCTGTCATTTGCTGAGCAAGGATTGATGTGTGGGCATGTGGGTGAGGAATCGTGGTGGATGGTTGAAAATGTATTGCAACAGGGCTCAATCCAACAGCAAGTCAAAGGAACCGGAATGAACTTTGGAGGAAACACAGAAACGGTTGCCAAAAAGTTAACGCGCAATTGTAACGTCACAAAAGCACCCCTTCATAGGGCTTCCCTGGTGGCGCGGTGGTTGAGAGTCCGCCTGCCGATGCAGGGGACACGGGTTCGTGCCCCGGTCCGGGAAGATCCTACATGCTGCGGAGCGGCTGGGCTCGTGAGCCATGGCCACTGAGCCTGCACGTCCGGAGCGTGTGCTCCGCAACGGGAGAGGCCACAACAGTGAGAGGCCCGCGTACTGCAAAAAAAAAAAAAAAAAGCACGTCTACAAAAGGTCTGGCCGTGCTGTTTCCGGAAGCACGAGCATTTGTCTGGAAAAAGACTACTCTCAAATCTTTGCTCCAACCTCCATCTGACTCTCTCTGAATCTGCCCCAAAGGAGAGAAGCAGGTTAGCTGCTTGATGTCACACCAGGGCGGAAAAGCATGGGTTTTCCAAACTGGACCCTGGCTCACCAGGCCTGAGGATGAGGTGGGACCCAGTGAAGTCATCTGTTCCATCATCCTGCCTTTCTCTAGTGGATGAACTACCCTGCTTTCCGCAGCTGGCAGAGAAGTAATATTCTACACCTGCCTTCAGGCAACTCATTCCTTGGGGTAGCAACCCCACCTTCCTAGAAGGTCTTCTCACTTTTGAAACTGAGTTCCTCATGTCGCATCTTGTTTCAGTGCAGCTGGCTACCGTTTTCTAATAATATCAGACATTTGGGGACTGACATTATCCCCCTCTCACCTCTGATCAGTGCTCAGACCAAGATGGCATCTCATGCTCCGTGACAACCCGTGCCTTAAGCTGCTGACTCAGAGAGCTCCCCAGTGAATCCTCCATCCCAGAGAACAAGCTCTTGTTAAGACTATACCTCCTCTTTTTTCAAATATCCTCTTTCAGGTCATTCTCTGGGCAAGAGAGCTAATGAATTCGTCTGGTGAGACTTCGATAAAGCTAATAATATTACATAGGAAACAGCACAAAGGGTCAGGAGGTTAAAAAAAACCTTAAAAACTAGAATTAATTGATCTTCTACTGTGGGCCACATGGACCCTCACAGTTAATCCTCAGGATGGTTCTTCAAGGTGGCGTTGGCCGGTGCTAGCTTTGTGCTTGAGGAAATGGAGCCTCAGTTCCATAGTGAATAGAAAAGCTGCAGTTCAGCGTCTTACTGATTCTAAGGCTACACACTACAGGAGGGCAGGGGCCCAATGATGGGGAAGGGTTCCATGCCCAAGATTACATCCTGTCCCTGCCTCTTCTTTTTTTGTTTTTTGGGCCACACCGCGTGGCTTGTGGGATCTTAGTTCCCCAGTCAGGGATCGAACCCAGGTGAAAGCGCAGAATCCTAACCACTGGACCACCAGGGAATTCCCTGTCCCTGTCTCTCTTTGAATTTTTTGGTCCCCTCATAGCCATAGGGACATAGCTCCACAAAACACAGCCAGGGCCCAGCTGGTTTGGGATTGGCCGAGTCCTCTAAGCTACAGCCATGCTCAGACCCAGAGCCACTACAGCCAGGACCTGCTTGCCGCCTGTCGTGAGATTCTTCATGCTCTCTCACCAGAATGCCAATACTTCTGTTTTCTCCCTGAATCCTTCCCAAATGTTCTCAGTGTTATTCCCATCCTACAGATGGAGAAACTCATGTCCTGAGAGCAATGAAGGAGTGAAAGTTCACACTCTTTTTACCTCTTGGCTTTTGGGGGCACCCTTGGGTCTTTCCCTTTCTTCCATTCTTGGTAGAGGCAAGGCAGCATGTCTCTCTTCTCCTGGACTGTCCTGGAGAATGGCCCTGCCTGGGAGGCTGGCCTTCACAATGCACCGAGCTGACCATGCCGCCAGACCTGCCGCTTTGTGGGACTGAAGATGTGGGTGTGCTCGGGAGGGGTGGAGAGTAAGTTCAGCAACCCTCCTGGGAGCTCCCACTGCCCTTGTGCCCACCTCCATCATGGGACTTAACTCTGTGAATTATGAATTTTTAAGCCCCTGTCTCCCCATGGGACCATGAGCTCCTTGAGAACAGGAGTTGCATCTTCTCATTTCCATCCCGAGCAGGTAGCATAGTTTGTTAGCACATAGTAGCTGTTCAATAAATATGTCATGGACGAGCGGAAGGAGAAACATGGCTGCCTCCTACCTTACTGCTGAGATCACAGACTGCTCTATTCCATATGTTGTCAGGACCCCACACTCCCCTTGCTCACCTACCTCTCCCCACATTTTGCTGGCCCTTCTCCTTCTGACCTGTTCCCGTAGAGGGGCTGGCCCCAGGGAATAGAGGTAAGGAACCCAGCAGACTGAGCCATGTGCATGAGCACGATGCGTCGACTTGGGGGTGAGGAGAGAATGGTTTGAATTCTACTTTTCCAGGGTTTGAAGGGGAACTGTGTGAGTGACACACAGCAGCTGTTTCCACTTAAAATTGATTACCAAGTATCACTACAAATGGACTCAGAATTTAAAACAAAACTCTATGGAAATGAGTCATTCTCAATGGGTTGAAGGAAAGAAGTTTCTCCAGCGGAAGACCAGAGAGATCTCTGTTAGTCCTGCTTTCCCCCTACTGGACAGTCCTTCTAGAGGCTACGGTTCCCCTTACGTTACAGAGATAAAACGAATCCCAATTCTTTCTTGCTGGCTGCTTGTCACGAATTTTAACTGGTCCTGAGCAAATGCCCTGGCACTGTCGGCAAAGCTGGAAGTAAAATGTCGCCGGAGACGGAGGCGGCCAGGCTAGCCTCACTCTACTCTGGGGCAAGAGCCACACTCTTGGAGATGAACCTCAGAGCAGCCCTTGGACTCTATCACAGCCCTCAACGGTGAGTAGCTGATAGGCTGGTGGGCAGTGCCATTTCCATTAGCCCTTCAGCACCTGGGAAGTTAAACGTAAAATACTGTTTGGTTTTTGATTTGTTCTTATTAGAGAATTAAGAGTCTAATTCATAGAAACAAATAACCTCAAGGTGTGATACTCAAGGAAATTTCAGAGCGCCTGGGGTTATTAATGACCATACCATGGGCGGTCTTCGTAGAAAGCCTGATAGAGGCGGCAAATCAAATAAAGAAAATCAATTTTTGAGAATAAATTAAATTTAAAACGCATCAGCTGTAAGGCCCCAGCAAAGACAAGTTATAGTACATCTTCTGGTCATCTAACTAATGGAAGTCACATTTTATTCCCATTGTACTGGCCACACATTACCGAGCTCTGATCTCTCTCAAATTAGATCTTTGCAAAGATATAGTTGGCTCGTCTTGACAGGGCTGATGGGTGGTGAGAGCCTCTAGCAGCAACACACTCCATCTGGGAAGATTCTCTTCTGCTCAGCTCTATAAAGCATTCTTTGTGTTGCAAGAATTGATGTACGGCTGTGCGGCCTGAGAAAACAAAACCCAGCGGTCCACTCCTCTTTTCTCCGCTGCTTAGCTCATAGAGTAGGTACACGGCTGGCCCTAAACAACATCCACGTCACCTCCAAGGAGAACAGAGATGCCACTTAGTCCCTTTCCTACCTAGACTTGTTTAAAACCACGTGTGGCGATCACGAGTCAGGAACCATAAGATACTAAAGACCCAGGGGGTTGCTTGTCCTTTGGTCAAGGAGACTTGATAACACTTGTTGTCTGTACCGGTTTTAGGCTTTTATATTATCTTCCTTAATTGGAAGAATTCCCACTTGGGTAGAGCTAAAATAAACCCAGGGTTTAAAGGTTCCCTGGGGTAAAGCTAAAATGCGTATTCATTGTGTGCCGGTAGAGTGAACGTGATCCCACGGCCCTGTGCTGTGGAAGGTCCTGGAGAAGACGGAGCCTGGGATCTGGATGGAGAGAAAAGGCCTCCAATGGCGGCCAGGAAGGACCTCTAGCTGGTGAAAAAAGCCAGGAGGCAGCGAGGGGAGATGGTGACACCTAAGTCCCCTCGCCCAAAGCTCTATCCAGAAGGTTCTGGGATAGGTATCTGAGTGTCTGAGCCAGACAAATTGGGTTATACTTAGCTGAGGCACCCAGCACTGAGGGATGCTGGGGCGTTGGAGGGCGTTGCAGTTCGTTGAAACTGCACAGGCGGAAACATTCCCACGTCTTTAAACATTGAAAACCACTTGCCACTCACGAGACCACAAAGGGGATTGCCAGCTTTACTTCATTTTCTTGATTGATCCACCCAACATTTACGATGTGCAATTACTGCATGTCAAGGAGCTTGCTAGGTAATTGTGACATAGTTCTTGCTCTCAGGCTTTCTCCTATTCTGGTGAGGAGACAAAAAGTAAACAGGCAACTTCAAGTCCTGTGCTCAGTGATCTGAGAGGGTCTGGATAGGAGTCTTCGGGAGCACACAGGGCTGGAAGTTATTACCAAACTCAGCGGCAAGAGGCCCTCTTCTACATTCCCAGGAGAGCTGGTATGCAACAAAGTGCCTAGCAGACAATACTCCATGCAGTGAATTGCTCTGGAACTGGGCCCTTAAGACCGCACTGATGTTGATACCACAATGATATTAATAAAATGCCTAGTTGACCCCATATCAGGCGTGTAAATACGAAGTAATGCACTCTCGACATTTGATAGAACCCTGACCATCTGACTTGGTCAGACAGTGAGAAAATCAGCCCTGCTGGGAATCAGCAGTATACAATGTCTGCACCAAGAAATAGAGAAGAACGACGCTGGCAATATTAACTGCAAATTCATATTGAGCACTTAAAACAATTTACCACTGTTACTGCATTTAATTCTCCCAGCAACCCTCCCAGGAAAGAAATGATCGTTACCATCTCATAGATGAGCAAATCAAGGCTCACGGAGGTCAAGTAGCTTGCGTGGGCACAGTATCACACAAATAGTAAGTGGTGAACGTAGGAGTCGATTTTAGTTCTGGTCTTAGGGTTGTCATGAGGACTAAGTATGTGCGAAGTGCTAGGAATGGGGCCTGAAACGTAGCCAGCACCCGATGAGAGTGAACCATTATTACCAACACAGATAAATCTCGCCTGCAGATCTCTTCCAAGAGAAAAATAAATGATCTCCCCTCAAACAACCAACTTCACGCAGACCTCTCAGTGATTAAAGGCACTGATTACCTGCGCCTAAAGGAGAAAAGAAATGAGGCGAGAGCTTGCCAGCCCCCTGTGTCCAGCCAGGGTCAGGCTCGTGGTGTGTGGTGTAGGTGACCCTCCACAGAGCCGGCTCCATGATGCTTCGTGCCCAGGTAGAGCCCAGCGGGGACCCTGGGAGCCCAAGGCGGGGACAACTCCCACCCCATTTGTCCCTCCATTTTCTCTTGGGCTGGATGTTTCAGTGTTACTGATTAAAAGACTTTCTTCAGTCAAAATCCTCCTGATTCCCACGCCAGCAGGAGGACGTGAGGTCTTTGGTGGGGCCTGGGGAGGGGGAGGGGTGGGGACATGCGGGGAACAGGTGAGATGTGATGAACCACACTTCCCAGCAGTGTTTTCCAAGAAGTAGGCATTCTGGGCACTGGAGAAAGCAGACATCTATTTTCTTTCTTTTAAAGAAAGCAGTTTCTACCAAATTCATTATTTCTAGAGAATTGATATGTTCTGTATTTCATTTCTTCCTTCTCTTCCCATCCCAATCTCTTTATAGGCTTATGCCACCCAGCGGGATTTCGAGAAGTTTGTTACAACCGCCAGCAGTGGGGCTGGATGTTGATATCTAGTCATCTTTTTATTTTTACGTTTTATTAGACAATCTACCTTTAGAAACTCTACCTAAGGTTGTTTCTCCACTGACTAATAAATACTCCTGCATGCATTTCACCCTTCTTTCAACAAATCAAGACTGGGATATTTCAAAGGGAAGATGAGAAATCAATTAAAATTGTATTGAGAAGAAGCTGTCATTATTGCGATCTTTCAAATAAGAAAGATAAGCAGCATTTTTGTATTATTTCTCTGAGGAACTCAAAGTAACGTTCAATTAGCCCTGTGAAGTACATACGAGAGAAATGTGATTAGGTGCCCTTTTCTCACGAAGAAACAAACATGGAGAGGGAAAGTGATGTGCTCGTTCAGAATACACAACCCAGTCAAGCAGAACTTGTAACTACACACAGACCTCACAATTAGCCAGTAAATGTAGTAGGCAACCTCCAGAAGCACACATTGGACCAAAGAAACCAAAACAACTCATCAGTCCCAAATGGCTGGCCTTTATGGGGCATGAGCCTTGGACTTGCCAGGGTTCCCACCCCTTCTCCCAGACATGGGGTGGAGTCTCACTTGTCATTCCTGGTCTTTACTTAACCTGTGATACCCATTTCTGTTGCCTGCCTGAGAGTAAGGTACAAGCAGTGGACGCAGGTTGGACACAGGACCAACTCAAATAATATGACAGGGAAGCAAAGGGACAGGTGAAGACTATCAGCCCATTTCAGAGTTAGGAAAATAGAAACACGTAATAGGAAGTCATTTACCCATAGTTCCTCCAGGCTTCTACTCTCTCTGCTACCATTTTGCCCCGATAATCTTGCAGATGTTTCCTGAAGATCTTAAATTTCAGTTGCAACAGAAATCCTTAGTGGCTTGTTAACTCTCACCACTTAGCTTTCCCCCCAGTATATCTATCCTTTAGGAATTTGTGACTTGCGACAGACTGCAAATGTCAGATGGGGGAAAAGAAAAATGGTAATAGTACACTGGGAGTTGTAGCCTCTTTGCTAATTCACAGAAGCCGTTTCCAGAAAAATATTGCCTGCTAATTAAACAAACCCTTTTTTTTTCTGACAGATGAAAACATGGGAAAAATCTTATCCCATCAGTTGGAGAGCAGCCACTGCCCTGGGAGGTGGCTTCTTTTTCTAAGGGAATTGACTCCTTGGGAACAGCCGTAAAAAGCTTTTACAGTAGGTAGAGCTCTGATCTTCAAGCCACATGACAAACCTTAACTAATTAATATACCCACACCCTGTGGGGAGGTATCATTCATTAGCACCACTGCTTCAAGGTCTTTGCCATGACGCCCTACAAACACGAGTTGTCTGTCATTGGAGGTCCACACAGTTCTCTGCCACCTGGATGGCCACTCTGTGCCTGGGACTGGCCTGGTGTATAGTAGTTGCTCAATAATACTGCTTGGATGAATTTACTGCTTATCCTCTATACGCTACCACTTCAATGACAACAAGCTCCTGTTTAGAAGAAGAGGAAGTTCCTGTGTTTGAAGTATTGTAATTGAATTGTATCCCCTCCAAAATACATATTCGAGTTCTGATCCCCCGTACCAGTGAATAGGACTTATTTGGAAATAGGGTCTCTGCAGATGTGATCAAGTTAAAATGAGGTCATCCTGGGTCCGGGTGGGCCCTAACTCCAATGACTGTTGTCTTTATAAGAAGAGGGGAATTTGTACATAGAGACACAAATGCGCGGGGAGAAGACAATGTAAAGACAAAGGCAGAGATTGGAGCAAGGCATCTACAAGCCAAGGAAGCCAAAGAGTACCTGACAGCAACCGCCAGAAGCTAGAAGAGGCAAGGAAGGATTCCTCCCAGGGCTTTCTGGAGGCAGCATGGCCCGGCTGACGCACTGATTTCCAAGGTCTGGCCTTCAGAACTGTGAGGGGATACATTTGTGCTGCTTTAAGCCACCCAGCTTGTGGTACTTTGTTACAACAACCCTGGGAAACCAATCCATGAAGCTTATGACAGATGAGCAAGAGGTCCTTTGGGGAATGAGACAGGAAGCTCTGCTCGCTTTTGCTTGGAAGCTCAGTTTCCTTATGGCCTCCACGGCAGGGCAGGGCTGTATCATAGCAGCGCTGTCAGAGTGGTGGTAAGAGATACGGAGGGGAAGAAAGGGAAGTGTGTGAAATTTACTGAGGCCTTCCCTTTGTGCCCAGGAGCCCTCTGACCCAGGTGGGTCTGTCTGGTCTTCAAATATGGCTCCCCTGAAGTCCTTCACATTCCAGGAGGTGTTTCTCCCCGGGTTAGCTCCTCTTGGCATGTTCACCGTCATGGATACCACCAGCCACCTATTGACAGGCTGCCCTTCATTTCGGAGCTTCAAGCTCTTACTCTGCGTGATCTATATTCTCTGTTTCTGGTGAGACAAATGGGTCCGCTGTGGGCACTGCAGTCTGTGTGTCAGGTATGCTCTAGGACATTTCCTCTCACATTAATCATGATCACTGAGGTCCAAAGAGTCAGCTGAAATAGTACATCCATTGCTCTGAAGTATATTCCTTCTTGTAACTAAGGAATATTTAGAACTTTAAGTAATTTTGGAATGTCAGTGGTTCCTGATCATGATTTTTAGCTCCTTAGGAAGACTCTGGAGCACGATTCTTAGACTTTTTAGGGGGCAGACGCTTTGAGAGTCTGATGATGTTATGAAGTCTCTCTAGGTGGACATCCATACAACATCTAGATGATGCTGTAGGCCCTGGATCCTGAGCTAGGAATTCCTGCTCTGCCCTAGGTGGACCATCTTTTTCTTCATCTCAGCTTATCAAAAGGAGAAGCTGTTTGGCCCTTCCAATGACTTTTCAGAAGAGGAGTCCTAGCCTCTGGCTTTTGGGAAGTTAGTGGAGGAGCCCTGACCTTTTGGTTGATCTCAGCGGACTTTTTCCTTGATTTACATAATTCCCCAGTAGGAATGGTTAATATCACCAGAAATTTGGTCAAACATTATTCTGGGTGTATCTGTAAGAGTGTTTCTGGATGAGATTAACATTTGAATCAGCAAACTGAGTAAGGCAGATTGCTCTCCCCAGTGTGTAAATAATGGATATCTCCTGCTTATTCTCTTTCTCTGAAGAGCCCTGACTAATATAACCAGGGCAAGAGGAGTCAGAATCTGTACCTCATTTTGCCCGTGAACTGCTTCTTCCTCAGTAGATCTAGGCCCTTCGTGTGTGTGTGTGTGTGTGTGTGTGTGTGTGTGTGTGTGTGTGTGTTTTCAAAGTAGAAATTCCAAGGCTTACTTTTAGGGTGTTAATTAGTGCAAAATAGATTGCCTACAGATTAACAGAAAGAAGAAGTCTTCCAGACCAGAGTGCCTGACATGGTCCTCACAAGCTGTAATCATAAAAGATGCTTGTGTTTGCTTTGTTTCCGGCACATGGATCCATTTATGATACGTATGCGCCCTGAGGAAACTAATATTTTTTAAATGGATTCTTGAAGCTGGTTTATGTTAGTCTTCAGTTTGGCAGCCTAAGAAAATGGTTACCTAATCTTCCAATTATTTAGTTGGCCCCGTATACTTGGTCCCAATGTATCCATTTCTCTTTGCATTATATTTATCAGTCTGTTTTTGGTGGTGGAGGTGACAGTCCAGGTTGAAAGTTCCTTCCTGTGCTGTTCTTTGCTGTTATCATCACTTCTCTCCTTTGCTCAACTTAAAACTCCCGCTCCCCTGGGAAAGGACAGAGATGGGGTCAGGGAAACCACAGCAGCCTTCCTTGAATGAGACTTATTGAACAAGTGGGAGCACCGTGGGGTCGTTGTAACGCTCCCCAGGCAACCGGTGAGCCCGGTCTGGGTCTTTCTCTCCATTCCCACAGCCTCCCTGCTTCCCTGAAGCTCCACCAGTATAGCCCGGTGGGAAGCACCCTGCAGTCAGACCAATCTGGACTTTAACTGCAGTCGGGGCCCTTCCTTTTACTAGTGTGTGGCCCTCGTTGGGTGAATTCCTCCATCTCTGGAAGCAATACCTGTCTCCTGGGGCTGAGTGAGGACAGTGTAAACGTAAAGGCCCTCGGGTGGTGCTGATACAGTGTGGATCTTAGTAAATAGTAGCTGCTTCTCTGTTCATCTGCATTAAGGCTCTCAGGGCAGCCTCTTAGAGGCTACTTCTCCCACCTCCAACACGGCTGTCAGCTTACTCTTCTTAATGTCATCAAAAATCTTCTATGGAAAATATGTAAAAATTCCCCAGATCCTTTACTCTGGCTGGTCAGATTATGGACGACCTGCTGTTTTCTTTCTTATGTGTTTCTGTCTCTTCTCACTGACCAGAAAATAAATAAATAAAAGCCAGGCTCTATCACTTCTCCTTTTTCCACGGTGGAGAGAACAGTTCCAAGCCTGCTCTCCATTGGCCCTGGTTGAATTTGTCCTCATTGGCTATGTCACTATGTCACTTAACCTCCCTCAACCCTAGTTTCTCCTCACTTATAAAAGACTGTTTGTGCAAGGACTGAATGGGAAAATGCACGTAAAATACCCAGCACAGGGCTTAAGCAATGAGAGCTTTGAGCGCCAGGAAGTGCCTGAAATACTGGCCTTGCTAAGGGTTTGTTAACAGATCTGCAGAATATAGTCAATTATGTCTCTCATTTCTTCACCCTCCATAACCCAAAACTTCTCCCTTGGCCTCAGTTCAGACAGAGCTTACTGTCAGATTGGGTTCTGTTCCGGCAGGGTCAGCTTGGCTGTCCTTTTCGTGTCCCCTCTGTCTCTGACTGCAGGCTCCCAAGACCAGGGACCTGCCTTATGTGCCACACGTGCAAATCAGGATCAAAAGCTTCCTTACCTTTGCTAAGGGTGAAGGTGCTGTGGGCAGGAGTAACTGAGAGGAACAGATACACCTGGACGGCCTTGGCCTGTTCCATAGGACAAGACATCCCCTTGGGCTCTGCAGTGCGTTCAAATCTTTGAAAGCCCGTGGCCTCGTGCCACTCAGGATTATCAGCAGCGGCATCAAAAGGTACAGTAATGGACTGTTTATTGGTGCCTTGTCAGCAACTGTTTAAAGCGAATCCTTCAGACCTGGTCTCTGTCTATAGGATGAGCTCAGGGCAGACACAGAGGGTGTGTCAGCCGTCACTCGCGCAGGTTCTGAAATGTGCTGACGTGCCCTCAGTCCGTCCTGAGGCACTGCAAATGTGTCCTGGCTTAAAGTGTTGCTTAATGTTTTCGCTTTAGGAAGGATGAATCTATTTTCTTGTAGTTGAAGCTCTGATACCACTTGGTTTTCTCTTCGTGCACGCAACTGTTCTGTGAGTGCTTTATGTATTCGCTCGCACGTGAACATTCATAGAAAATTCAATAAAAAGTTCACAATAATGAGAAGAAAAAGAACGTACAGATCTTGGATGTGCAATGAAAGGAGGTTTCGACTGTCTTTGGACTCAATTATTGGAGAGATGAATACTCTGAAGGAGCGGAGGAAGGATTAGAAGAAATTTCTCCCTACGTCCATTTCATCCTCTGTCAGCCTTTCTGGGTATCTCTTCTTCCCAGGTACCTGTGGGGCATTTGGGTTTCATTCTACAAAGAGTTTCTAGTTCTGTAGGCGTTTCTGATGTGACTTAGTGTTAGCACCTGAACAGGGACACATTTTGTGGCAAGTAAAGAGGCTTCTTCTGGAGAAAGGAAAAAAGATCTTCTCTCGGAACAGTATTGGAGGAAATCATTGACCTGAGTTGTGGCAACAAACCTCAACTGGGTACTTAACTGTGCTAGATGACCCTATTGTGTTTTTTTTTTTTAAGAAGATTTGCTTTTCTTCCCCGAAATGACTTGCCTTTCTCCCCTTCAGCTTCCTGCTCCACCTTCATTGTCAGCTGATGACCTTGCCACGTACTCTACTGAAAATAAAGAGGAACCAGAAGCTGTACCAGACGGGAGCCCCTCCCCTTCCCACCATCAAACTCCCACCCGTCTGGCCTGCGCTCTCCTCCTCTGCTCTTCTTTCTTCTGAGTGTTTGCCCTGCCCCCTCAAAGGCCAGTCCCTCCTCCTGGGATTGGGAGTCCATCCTCTGACACCTTTTCAGGGAAGTCTTTTTTTATTCACTCTTCAGCACTGCTGTCTCCCTCCCTCCCGAATCATTTCCATCAGCTACAGACCAATGTGATCTGGCATCTTCCATATTTAACTTTCCTCCATATTTTGCCCCATTTCTTTGATTCCTTTTAGAGCTCCAATACTCAGAAGAGTTAATTTATGCTCACTACCTTCACTTTCTCATTTGTATTCACTCCTCAATCTAGCCCCAGCCAGCTTTTGCCCCTGTCACTCCACTGAATTTGCTCTAGTCAAGGTCAACCAATGACTTCCGTGGTGCTAACTCCAAAGGACGCTTCTCTGTGTCCCTCAGCCCCTGGCACAGTGACCATCCTTCTCCACACACCCTGCTACCTGACTTCTCAGGTTTCTTCACCCTCTTGACTCCCCACCTGCCATTCATGGGCCTATCCTTTGAAGTCTTCTTTGCAGACTCCCATCCCTCTACTTAAGTCTAAAAACTGGTATTCCTGGAGGGTCTGTCCTGGGACCTCCTATCTTCCCCCAAACACCATCTCTCTAGGTGATCTCATCTATGGTTTTAAATAGTGTCTAGAGATGAACAAATCACATATAACAAATATTATATCTCCATATGTTTTCTGAGCTCTAAATGCATATATCCAGCTGGCTACTTACCTTTTCCATTGGCCAATCTCAAACTTAACTAATCTAAACCTGAACTCTGGATTCCTCCCTGCCCCCACCAGTCTTCCCTCTCTCAGTAAATGACATCACGAGCCGCATGGTGGCTGCAGTCAGAAACCTGGGAAGTCAGTCTTGATTCCTCCTTTTCCCTCACCCCACCCCCCATACCAATGCCTGAAAGTCCTGTGATTCCACCTCCAGACTAGTTTCAAGGCACCACGATTCCCTGCATCCAGGCCACCGTTGTCTCTTGCCTGGACTAATACAACTGCTTCCTAACTGGTCTCCCAGATGCCATGCTCACTCCGCACAGCATAACTGGAGTGATCTGTAAAAAAGTAAATTAGATCCCAAGAGTGCCCTGCTTAAAACTCTTTGATGCATGTTTATTTCACTCAGAATAAAGTCTACCCTCTTCAGCCTGGCCTCCAGGCCCTGCGGGATCTGCCTTCCTCACCAGATTTCCCTTGGACCTTGTTCCTCAATCATCCTCTCTCTCAGCCACACTGGCTGCCCTTCTGTTTCTTAAACATGCTAAGCTCTTTCCCTGACAAGTCTTTGCACGTGCCGTTCCTTCTGCCTGGAACCCTCCTCTCAAAGCTCTGCAAGAGCCTGGGTCCTTCTCATTTTTAGTTTCTGAAGGAAAGCTCTTCCCCGACTGCCTTTAACGTAGCTTCTCCCCACTATGGTCCCTCTCCATCACGGTAAAAAATGACCGACTCTGTAATTATTCCACTTGTTTGATTTGTTTTATTCCCCTGCTAGATTGTTAGGCTGCAAGCTACATGGTAAGAGGGGCCGTGTCTTCTAGCCCCAGCCCAGGTACAGAGGCTGGCGCTTAGTAGGCACGAAATAAATACTCGTAGAATCAATAAGGTGTTATATGTTTGCGCACTTAAATCAACAGTCACGTGTGTCTCTGCCTCAGGGGTCCATTTTCTCTTGCCTGTGTTCACAGTTCTTACAAATGGTGATAGAGGCCACTCATCTACCTTGTGGTGAAATAAAGTAATTTTTTTTCATCAGCAGTCATGATCCCCTTGAATGTGTCAGCAGACGTGGGTTCAGAGATAAGTCTTTCTAGGATAATTTCAGTTGAAAAAGCTCAGAAAGGGTCCTTGCAAGTATTCTGAGAGTACAGTGGAGAGCTGGAAACACATTTTTCCAGAACTTCAACTAGAACTCTCACTTGCAGAAGCTCTTTCAGACAGGAAAGAAAGAGGAAGGAAGTCTAAAGTCTCCAAAAATTGCAAATGATAAATCCAAGTGAGAGCTAAACTTCCTCTCTTAAAAAATCACAACCTCCCACAATGAAAGAAAAAAATCTATAAAAGTAGACTTGTGGGTGTGAGGTAGAGTGGGGCGAATGAACAGTAAGGGAACTTGACTAGTAAATGTGGGCAATAAAGAAGAAAACCAACTTAGACACTGGATCAGACAGTGCGAAAAGAAGTTCCTCAGTACAGCGCCATATGGAACAACTATGAATTTTAATTCAAGAGAAGGAAACAGAGGTTTTGTCTCTTTAACTTTTTCCATCTCCTCTTATTATTACTAGTAGATTGATTCCATTTCTTGGGCCCTGAGGCTTTTCTTGTTTCCTGTCATTAGAACTCAGAAGTATTTTCCTCTGTTCCCCAACCCCCCCCCTTCATTATTCTTAGTTCTTCCACAAACATCTGTGGTCACCTACTGGAGATAGAGAAACAGCCTCTAACATGTTTCATGTTCAGTGTACTTGAGGGTAATACTCTGAATGTCACACAGGATTAACAGGACATTCTGATCTCACAATTTTTGTGTTTGCGCACTGCTCCAGAATGTGGTAGTAACTAGATTTTCCAAGCTATCTAGGGTAAAAATCAAGTACATGTAATAACTTTTGTGAGAAGCAGTGCCAGTTCTTCCAAATCCATTCTAAACTCTTTGAGCACTAACTAGTCCAATCCCCAGCTTTCACGTTCCACGAAACGTTGCAAACCTGGGGCTTCCCTGGTGGCGCAGTGGTTGAGGGTCCGCCTGCCAATGCGGGGGACACAGGTTCGTGCCCTGGTCCGGGAAGATCCCACAGGCCGCCTGGGCCCGTGAGCCATGGCCGCTGAGCCTGTGCATCCGGAGCCTGTGCTCCGCAACGGGAGAGGCCCCAACAGTGAGAGGCCCGCGTACCGCAAAAAAGTTGCAAACCTGGATGAGCTATTCTTACTAAGAAAAGAAAGGTTCTGAAAGGCTCCTCTCTTCCTGATTGCAATGTGTGTCAACAGAGGGAGTTTTTCTACATAAACGTTTCTGCTCCTTGTACAAGTACTATCTGTTTTTCTTGCCTGCAATAATACTTATTTTAATCAATAATAGATAGATATCTAGAAATCAGAGTCTCAGCTGTCTTTAAAAAAGTAAACTATTACATATCTTACTGTAATGGTGGGTACATGTCACTCCATATTTGCCAAAACCCATAGAATGTACAGCAGAAAAAGTGGAACCCAATGTAAACTATGGACTTTAGTTAATAATAATGTATCAATATTGGCTCATCAGTTGTAACAAATGTACCACACGAATGCAAAATAATAATAGGGGAAACTGTGCAGAGAGTGGTGAAGTATATGGGAACTCTGCTCAACTCTGCTCAAAATTCTGTAAACCTAAAAACTGCTCTAAAAAGTAAAGTCTAGTAATTAAAAAAAATACAAAGTAGTTACAATCCCTCTGGTTTCAAGATCTTTCATGATATTAAAGATTGTTTCACAGAACCATTCTGAACAGCCTGAAAACACAGCAACAGTGAGCCATAAAGAATCAGGTGAACTCTGCCATCTTAAATGGGTGCTGACGTAACACTGGAGTCTAGATGCCCCGATCATGTCCGACACATGCCCCTTCCTTCATCTCCCTGATTCAAAACCCTACACAGTATTCTCAGCCCAGTTCCCTGAGATCCTCTTTTTCAGAACATCCAGTTCTCCACCTGGAAGTAATATTGTCACCGTTGCTGGAACTTTCCCAGCTTCCACAAGTTGTACACAGGGCCTCTCCTGTTTCTGGCACAAGTTAGCTTTAGTTGCTGGAGGATATCTGGGTTGTTCTCCCTGATTAGCTTGATCTGTTCCCCCATTACCGTATTTGTTATGGACCCGAAAGATTGTGAGAACAGTACCTGGGTTTTTCCTTGCTGATAATGCTGTTCTTGCCTGTCTGCAAGTGTGCTTGTTTTGTGCTGTTTCAGTACTCTGCATCAACTTTGCTTGACCACATATGACCCATTTAAAGTTCTCGTCAAAGAGCCCTGAAAACATGACCTTATTGCCTGATGTGGGCCCCAAACTTTCCACTCAAGTTGATCTCTGCATGTGGCACTTGCTCTAAAAGGGTCAGGAATGCCAACAGCTGACTTTCAAGAGTCCAACCATTTAAGAACAAGGACCTGTTTCTGAGCCTCAGTATAGCTGTGACCCAAACAACACATTGCTCCATAATGCTGACAAAAAATCCTACCGTATAAGGAATGTTTCCTATTTAGGGCAACCTTTTACGGATCTAGTAATTTATTGTCCCTTGAAGTGTGTGTGTGTGTGTGTGTGTGTGTGTGTGTGTGTGTGTGTGTGTGTGTGTGTGTTTGCGCGTGCGCGTGCGCGCACACGTTTGGGGTGGAAGTGGCGGCAGGGGAGTTGATGCAAAAGGTGAGAAGCTGAGCCCAGGGCAGAACAGGTACTCAGTAAAGCCAGGAGGAACAAAATAGCCAAAAGGAAAAAATGAATAACTTGTAGACCCCGTAAAGGAAACTCCCCTGTGTGTTGGCAGCAGTGGATCTCTATTGACATGAAATTTAAAATCGTTGATTAGCGAAACAATTTTGATTTCCCATCAGATTCTTGGGGGGGAGGGTGGTTACACGGGAGAAGCTGGGCACACCTGTGTGCACGACCCTCTGCCTCCCGATGCCCGCCTGGTGGGGTCTCGTGTCTCCTCCCGGCCCAAGGAACACCCTTTCTCTTCCATTCGTCTGCGCAGCCTCCCAGCTGTTCCCCTTCGGGAAGGGCTGGTCCCGTCCTCCGCGGGAACTACGGGGTCCTCGCTGCAGGGACCTCAGGAGACCGGGGCCCACGTCCCTGGGCACGGCTCCCTTTCCCCTCAGCTTTTCTTCGGCCCCCGTACCTGCAGGCTTGGCTCTCTGGGGTTTTTTCCTCCGTAATATAGGAGGGAGGGTAATTAGAAGGAAATCCTGAGAAAGAGCTTTCAAAATACTTTTTACAAAAATGCTGGAGGTGCAATTCTAGGAAAAGTGGAATTTGACCGGGCTATGACCCGCCACGCCAGGCTTTGAGTCCGAGGTGGAGGAAACAGATGGTGAGGTGAGGGACCGTGTGTGCCACCTGATGGGCTGGCCAGGGCCATCGGCGGGACGGCACAGCATCAGTGGGAGCCGTGTGAGCAGAGGGCAGCCCAACTGCGTTTTAAGCCAACATGAACTTGAGGGCAGGAGAAGAAAAGGATAAAGCGCTATTAATGGGAAGTCAAGATGTTTGTGAACGGAATGAGCTCAGTCATTTTATTTTAAATTCAGTGCCAAGCGGTGGGGAGTGGACTTAATTAGTTTCAAGTCTCACCTTCAACCCTGGGGACAGGTAGGTCATCAGAAGCCAAAAGGGACAGTCTCGACCGTCTTGGCCCATTTCTGACGACTGTGACCAACAGTCAACTATTCAGACCTGAGCTGTGGAATAAATGACACGTGGACATATCTCTTTTTCATTAATTTTCATCTAAACGTAGTTTGGGTATTATTTTGAGAGTGTCTCTTTAAGCACAAATTTATTATTAATGGCTAATATTTTAGGATACAGTTAGCTACATTTCCTTGGGTGTCAAGCACATGCTGTTTCCTGAAAATCATTAAAGGTCTTCCTTCTGTTCGTAGGAGTGACACATCCCATTGTCTTGTTTCCACAATGCTTAACTGTGTTACAGCAAATGCCAATAGCGAACTAACTATCCCTTTGAATGCTTCAAATGTGACTTTTAATTAAGTGTATTAACCTGATGAATCATCACTTGAGCAGCAACTAAAATAAGATTATAGGCATTTTCAACTTTTGGATGTCCACAGAACATGAAAAGCACTTTATGAGGCTGCATTAATGCATATTTCATTATAATGTAATTCTATATTAGATATTCCACTTATGCATAGAGCCAAAATGGTTTCTGCTCTGTAGCGATGCTGATTTAAATGAGTAAACCACAAGGAATCGAGAAAGCTTAACTCTTTGTGTATCTCAGCATGGTCGTGCTTACAAAAGAATTCTCTGGGAGCAGAATTTCACCTTTAGTTAGTGGAGAGAGTACAGCATTTATGTGTCAGGTGGGATGGGGTAAGAAAGAACGGATGCAGCATTTCTTCTGCACGTTAACTGATTAAGGGTAATCCTGAGCAAACCCTGAGCACTTTCCCTTTACTCCACATAGACAGCTGATCAGTTTCGCTGCACCGAGCAGTCAGCAAGGCCAAGTTGCACACAAGAGGGTTGTGAGGGGCTGGTGGGCTGCCTTGACCACCTGGATAAGAAGAACACCTGCAACAGAAATGCATAAAGCAACCCTGGGAACTAAATGGATGGCTCTCTGCAAGGCTGCCATAAAGCACCCTGCACAATATTACTAATAGACCTTTTACAATTTTTATAGCTTCCCGAGTTATTTTTGAGCCAGTGCTAGCATTCAATTATTTCCTGTTGAATAAGGAACAAAACAGGCCTAAAGACTGAAAGGAAAAGCTGCTGAGGGGAGTGATCTCTCCAGATGGAAGTTTTCTGGCAGATCGTGATTTGTGACTCAGAATGAGCCCAGATCACTGCGCCATATGGATGGCAGCAGAGCCTTTAGACACTGACTCAGTCACTCAGCAGACTTCTGAATTCCTACTATGCGTCAGTTATTAGCTTGGCATTGGGAAACAAAGATGAGTAAGCAACGGTATCTGCCACCAAGGAGTCCGTTCATTCATTCATTCATTCATTCATTCTTCGACATTTACTGAGCAGTAGTGATGTGCATCGTATATTGGGGGACTTGCATATGTAAACAGAGAGTAAATTACCATATGGTACTATGACAAAATCAGTTATAAAAATAGGGGAAAATGCTTCGCAAGGATGGAGGTGGAGAGAGAGACTAATTATATCTGGCGTCGTCATAGGAAATTGATAAAGTGACCTTCAGCCTGAATTTTGAAGATGGATTAGTGGACTAAGGAGTGGTATTGGTGGGGTGGGAGGAGGGCAAGGCCCTTTCCTTTCCTAGCAAAGGAGTAGTAGGAGCAAAGTCACAGACTTAAGGATTCATGCTTGGGAGGAAAAATAAGAAAATAAGAAATTGATCGTGGATAAAGCTTGTGGCTTCATAGACAGGAAGTGGAACTAGAGAAATAACCCCTTCAGGATCTTCAGTGTCATGTTAGAGTTTCAGCTTTATTCTATATACTGGGAATGGCAATCCCAGAGCTTCCCCCTTTCTACCCTCATGGCAGATGTCCCCAGTCCGCCATGAATGGCGTTCTTTCCTGCTGAGCCCAGGCCGACCCATGGAATCTTTCTCTGCACAGGGCTTTAGGAAGCCCCCTCCACCTTGCTAGGATTGGCACATAGGAAAAGTATATTCCCTCTCTTTGCTGCAGGCAAAGGAAGTATTCTGAGGTTTTTAAATCTAGGAATGACAAGGTCAGATTTGATTATTGGGAAGCCTATTTTACTAGTACACTAGAGAATGGATTGGAGTGGGCAGAATCTTGAATCAGAAAAGTCATTGGTTCTCAACCCCGGGTGCACATTGAAATACCTGAGTGCTTGTTAAAAATATCTTGTACCTAGGTCCCACCCCAAACCAATGAACCCAAATGATTCATGTGTGCCCAAGGGTTGAGATCCACTCGTCTGGGTACTAGTTGATGGGAACATTTATGAAACGTAATAGGTTTTATCTTCCTTCATGATGATCTTGGAGAGGGGAGAAGATGACTTGGGGAAGATGGGAAAGGATTTACCCTTGTTTGGCCTTTATTCAAATAGTATAACTAATAATGACTGTGCTTTCTTGGCAGTCTTCTGTGTGTTTATGTGTTTGCTAACTTATATGCAGATGTATCATTTCACTTGATCCCCACATTAATCCTGTAAATATGTATTTATTATTCCCAATTTACAGCTGAAGTAACCACATCTCAGAGACCTTAAGTAACTTGTTTATGATCACAGGGTACTCTGATGCCAAGAGTTATATTCTTTTCACTCCTCCATGTTACTTTCAGGACTTTTAATTTAAATCATATATAAAACGCAGGAAATACATTAGAAGAAATAAGAGCAGTTGAGGAGTGTATTGTTACTCTTAGGTATGATCAAGTTCACTTTCGGGAACTAAAACCTGAGCCTCTTGCTCTGTCAAATAGGCTGGGCTGGACCTGTGGCTCAGGAAATGGGTGACTTTTAAAAAAATTTATTTTATTGAAGTATAGCTGATTTATGCTGTATAGCAAAGTGATTCAGTTATACATATATATACATTCTTTTTCATATTCTTTTCCATTATGGTTTATCACAGGATATTGAATATAGCTCCCTGTGCTATATAGTAGGATCTTGTCGTTTACCTAATCTATATATAATAGTTTGCATCTGCTAGTCCCAAACTCCCAATCCATCCCTCCCCCAGCCCACTTCCCCCTTGGCAACCACAAGTCTGTTCTCTATATTTGTGGGTCTGTTTCATAGATACATTCATTTGTGTCATATTTTAGATTCCACATATAAGTGATATCATCTAGTATTTCCTTCTCTGTCTGAGTTACTTCACTTAGTATAATAATCTCTAGGTCCATCCATGTTGCTGCAAATGGCATTAAGGAAATGGGTTATTTTACACCTACTGTAGTCTTTTTATGGAGGACTGATGGGAACATCAGTGTTTCCCTCTGGTCCGGACAAGGTAATTCCCACCCACCAGGAACTATCTTTCACTCTGTGTCCTGGCTGGCCTAAATCCTCATTGTATGCACATCACATCATTGCCCTGACTAGCTGCGTTTGCTTGGTTGTGATTCCTGTGAACAGATAGTACGATGAAACCTCTAAAATTAAAAGACACATTAGGTCCTTTTGCAAATGTATATAAAACTTGGATTTGTCCGACCAATTGTTATTTAGCAACCAATTAATGCTCCGAGGCTACCTAACTAACCAGATCATTTCAGAACTAATAAGCTGGAAACTAGTGATTCACAGGAAGCACTAAGTTCTGACTTGGTCTGAAACTTCAATTCTATTATCTCTCTCTATACAACAGAGACAGCTAGAATAGCCAGCAGCCATGACAGGAGTTGAATTTGAAAACCTGTATCTCATCTACAATCCAGCAGGCTGCTTCCTGGCCTGGGTGATTGGCCATGAAGGTTGGGCTTGAGGAAAGCATGTTACTGCAGCTAGGTGAGCCCCATGGCTTGCCCTGGTAATAAAAGCCGCCAGCAGAGGAACACACCACAGAGTGCAGAAGTCCCTAACTTTGTCTAAAGTCTTCAATTATCAGATTGTATTAATTCCTAACAACGGAGCCAAGTAAGGGGTGTTTTATTCATTTGTTACGTTTTACTCTTTCGACAAAATCTTATGCATTTCGTTAGCGTCTGTTTTTTTTTTTTTAATTGCAAGGAGACCCTAGGACCTTGGCTTTCTAGCTGTGTTCTGTGGAGCCCCAAGATTCCTTGCTGTTTGGGAGGGACCTCAGTGGATGTCATGGGGAGGAGAAGAAGGTAGGAGAGAGGGTTGGACTCTAGGCTCTAGGATGTTCATCCCATCTTCAACCTGAGCAGTTTTGCTTTTACTAATTTTATATTTGAAAAAAAAAAAAGGCTATAATTGGTGTGAAGAGCACTGAACTAGACATAAGAAATCCCTGGGTAAGCATCTGCATGTGTCGATCAATTGGACTTCTTTAAATTTTAACTGTCTGGAAATTCAATTTTGACCCTGTGCATGTCTGAAAAAGTGACCTGAACATAGCAGAAAAGAGGTGTCACAAAGCCCATGAACTTGACTCCCAGGAGCGATCTGGATCGACCTACATGCCCTTATACCATGACCATGGAGTTAAAATGGGTTTAAAGTCAAGGTTTCTGATTTAACAATCCTGGTTATTACATTTCAACAGCATATATTAGTCGAGAGCTGTTGGAAGCGGACATGCGGAAAACTAATAGAAGCCACAGCAGAGGAAGTGGCATGAGACTCAGTTACCCACTGCACTGGAGGGACTATCTCATTGTGGGTCACAGTGTGGACTATGCAATCTAACAGATTTTGATTCATGAGCCAATTTGGCCCCTTACTTACTTTGTGACTTTGAGCCTCAGTGTTCTCTTCTGTAAAATGGGCACAGTAGTTAGGCTCTACTGGAATCTGACAGGGCAGCTCCTTCAGAGGACTTCTGGACTTTCCCAAAGTTTTCCTGTTGACCTACTCTAGCAGAATCCCCTGCAATACTGGTTAAATATACAGATCCCCTGGCCTTACACCCAGGCTGCCTGAATCAGAATCTGCAGGGGGAGGACCAGTGATCTGAACTTTTAATCAGTGCCTCAGGGGATTCTGAGCTGCCTCCATGCTTAGAAACTACTACTTTAGAGACAGCTTGACAAACCCTGATGAAGAGTCTTGTGAAACTAAAGAGTGGGAAGGGAAATCTCCAGCCTATGGAGACCCTGGCCTTGTACCCACATCCCTTTCTTCCTAGACCTACATCCTCTCTGTTGGCAGAGGAGCATCCTTGCCTGGGTACTTTGAAAGTCAGAACCCACTGCTGCTTCTCGTCAGGGCCAGAGTGGAAGCAGTCATGACCCCATGAAGGAGAATCACATGCTTTTTGCTTTTCTCTCAAGCAAGGAGGGATCCTTGAACGCCAATTAAGTGACTTTTATATATTATACAAGAGACTAATATGGATGTCTCTTTAAATAAAAAGCCCTATTAAAACATATACTCACGTGGTTTTGGAGAGGTACGGAATGTGTATTTTTTGTACCAGGCTGAAAACTGGCCACATTACCGTGGTGGTCTTGCAGAGTTCCAAGAAAGAAAAGAGCTCTCATTTTTTTATTGCAATGTCAAAGTGTTACGGTTGTCAACCCAGTTGTGCCTGAATCCACTCTAAGAGGCTTCATTATAAATAAAACTGAATCCAGTTTTCTGTAATCTTTCAGTTTGCACAAAAAATGTGGCAAAGGGAAAGGCATTGTAAACATCTTTGGCCTGATTTGGTCTGTGTTTTTCTGTGTCAGACTGGAGCTCCTGACAGGGAGACAGGGCAGTGTTATATTAACAAACACCTTTGTGAAACCCATAGAGAGAGAGAGAGAGAGGGAGCAGGTGGGAGCCAGTCAGCTCTGTTTAATCATTTAACTCATTCCTAGCCTAGAGTGTGTGTACAGAACTTGGGACATGCATACACATATTTTTAAAAGATTCTTTAAAACTAATGGCACACCTGACTGCACCCAAACCAGGTGATGGCCTTACACAGGTGTTTGCTTCCACTCATAGCTGCCACTGGGTTGAGGAAAACAGTCAGAATGGTCCAGGGTAATCCATCACCTTTATGTTAAAAAATGACTTAAAGCAGCCTGAGGATTGTATGTCTAGGCTGCCAATTGATTAAAATAATCATGCATGTGGGTATAGTGCTTGATACTTTGCCATTATGACAATAGCTTCTTCCCGTTTTGAAGATTACGAAAGAGATTTGAAAAGTGACCTGGCCAAGTCACTCAGTTATTAAGTGAAAGAGACAGGGGTGTGAACCCATGTGTCTTGAATCCAAAGACCTTCAAAGTTCCACAAGTCACACCACCTTAGCTAATAACATAAAAGAATGCCATGTGATCTCTTCCCTATTAGGCCTTGTTGGAATTATAACCAAGGAGTGGTTAAGAATGCTGGAAACCTTCAGATTCCATAACTTAAATCTTACT
This sequence comes from Stenella coeruleoalba, assembly GCF_951394435.1. NCBI lineage: Eukaryota > Metazoa > Chordata > Mammalia > Artiodactyla > Delphinidae > Stenella > Stenella coeruleoalba. The sequence continues at coordinate 24,239,603 of NC_137150.1, read as the reverse complement.
GATGCCTTCTACGCAAGGCTCTGTGTCACCTGACAGCCCGAGGGACGGACTTTTGGCTTCCCTACGCCACTACCTGCCACCGAGGGCTTCACTCTCAATCATCATCGATGATTATTTGTGCGTCCCTGGAATGCCACCTTGCTCTGTCTCACAGTCTGCTCATGAGTGCCCCCTCCTGGTGTGGAGGCTCATCACACTGCTCCTTGGACAGGTGCCCCCAGCCTCCTTCACTGCTAGCGTGTGTTGGCTGTCATCTCTGGCTTTTGTAATTAATTACAATTTGCCGCATAGGAGCTGAGTGTCTGGAGGGAAGAAATGCAGTTTCCAGCTCTCTTGCTCACCTACTCGGCTCAAGCCTTGGATGAGGATCTTCTCCAGTTGTGTTCCAGGCTGCTTGATTCTCGCTCAGTGCACAGAATTCCTTTTCCCTCCTGCCTTCCTTTATGTCACATGCCCTCCTTCTGCACTGACATACTACTTTGTTTCTAATATGAATAAATGATTCTTCAGATCCTTTGCACTGCTGTTCTTAAGGCTCTCCATCATATGGCACTGGCCCATCATTGAAAACCCTTGTTGCGCCTGGTGAATGACAGTTGTCACTAAAAGAGCAGATTGTTGAGGTGTTCTCTGGAGTTCTCAACAATCACACGACTCTGATCATTTCCTCTCCTGTTCCAAAGCCGAGCTTGGCTGTGTTCAGTTCTGATCATTAGGTTCATGTTTACAACCGTTGCTCAATTCACTGTTTTCTCACAATTATTAATACGACTCTGGGAGTGACAACTGCTTCTGTAAAAGAATTGCGCTGGGCTTCCTTGGTGGCGCAGTGGTTGAGAGTCTGCCTGCCGATGCAGGGGACGCGGGTTCGTGTCCCGGTCTGGGAAGATCCCACGTGCCGCGGAGCGGCTGGGCCCGTGAGCCATGGCCACTGAGCCTGCGCGTCCGGAGCTTGTGCTCCGCATTGGGAGAGGCCACAACAGTGAGAGGCCCGCGTATCGCAAAAAAAAAAAAAAAAAGAATTGTGCTGCCTGAATTATGGTGTGTGCTACATACAATTACAGCCCCCAAAAAGGTGTTAACTGACATGGAAAAAAGCAATCAGGTCAAAGACGAATGCATAGGAGAACTCTAAAGAGAACTAAAGACACAACGTGAGAACTTGTGCATCGTGACACTGTAAACAAAATAATAAGTGTCTTGGAATCACGGTTGATTAAATTCCTGTTAGAAGCCCTCAGCACTATTACATCCTGCTTAGTCTCCTAGGCACCCTTGCGTATTATCAGCCAACAAACTATAATTCCGTGCTTGAATGGCCTAATACGGTCTTAGGTTCCAGATTCTGTGCACAACCATGCTAGGCCAGAAAAATTAAGTGCAAAGCAAATACATAAATAAAGCAGTGGGCAGAGGTCAAAAGCCAATGCCCAACACCAGCCTGAAACAGAGCAAGCCTTTTTGTGGAAAACGTTCGTGTTTTTACTATTATTTAACTGAAGGACCTTTCTGATTACTTGCCGATTAAACATTTACTAGAACACCTGCTATGTGCCAGGCACAGTGGTAGTCCTAGAGGCTATCATGGTGAGCAAACAGTTACTGAGCAGCAGTTGGGATTTCTCAGCAGAAAAGCAAGATGGGTTCCTATCTCAACCATTCTGTAGCAGAGTCTGAAGAGACACTGTCAATGAGGTTTGGGTTTGGGCTTTGGCAGCTCTCCCAGGGCTCTCTGTTTGCACCCTCTTCAGGATTGCTTCTGGAAAGGGGGCACCAATCCTTTTCCAGATGCAATTCATAAAAATTATTTGCCCTTACTATACTCATCTGTCTGTATTTCAGAATATACTCAGAAAAGGTCTTCTGTTCAGATCTTATCTCCACTCAGTAAAGGTTCTCTTAAGATCTCAAAACCTGTCTGCAGGTGCCCTTTCATTTGCTCTTTCTAAGATGACAGTATGAATGGCTTGGTATGAGGAATGTAAAAAAGAGAGCTGAGGAATTTATTGAAATTTGTCAGTCATCAGGACAAAAGTTTTTATTCATTTCTACATATTTTGTGCAGTTTGGATCATCTGAACTTTACCACTCTTGCTGGTAGCAGAATCATAATTAAAGCTGAAAAGGGTACTTAATTCAAAGAAAATTCTTTAAGAAATCCTTAACAAAACTCTTAGGACTGCCCCTCCCACTATCCTTTAGGCTGAAAAATCTGCCCAAATGCCTTTTGGCACTTATATTGCATATAATCAGTTCTTTTCTCTGGGTTTATCTCAGGATAGCATTAATTTGGTATGACTGGGAGGTAATTTTCCTTCATTAGGCTTTTTGTCACTGTTCTTTAGTGATTCTATCGTGCAGACCCTTTGGAGCAGAAGGCTTACAGGTGCCGAGCTCCCATGAAGTCTTGGTCATGAGAACGTATGCCTGAGATGGGACCAGTTTGGGAGCCTCCAATGCTTGAAGTTAAGGATATGTGGTCTGGGGTGGTTTGGGGGATCCAGAGTGAGATTTCAATGTAATCATCAATTCATAACTGTACCAAGTGGCAAAGGAGGGCAAGAGAGTCATTCTGGGTCATTGGCTGTACCGTGCAAATTTAGACTGAAGAATGAAAGGTATTGGAGGACATCCTGGAAAAAAACGTGACTGGGTACCTGTGAATTTAAGCACACTTTTCAGGAGGTGACAAGGTACTTGCCATAGTGTGATGAGCAGGAGAAGCTGTGCAAGATGGTTGGGGAGAGGTGTGGAGAGGAATAACATTAGTTTCAGATACCAAATTGAGGATTGAACTTCCTGAGGAATTTTTGAGCCCCGCGGAAGTATATTGAAAATATATTATTTTACCAAAACTGCTCCAATAAGCAAATGCAGAAAATGGTGCTAAATGGGTGCTAGAGATTGAAATCTTTCACAGTGATGTGACACATATTATTACAATAAGACTCACAATAGATCGTATTTGCTCTGTCTTGCTTACTCAAATGAATAGGAGTGGATCCAGATTTTGTGGAGCCTGAAGGTTATCCAATCTGGGGGACCCTCCTTAACAAAGAGAATATAAACTTTGAGTATAAAATAAGGACAGATTCTTCACAAGGGGCTCCCTCGAGGGAAGGGCCCTGAGAGTCGAATGTCACCGATTCTTGACGAATCTGCGTCTGGATGTAGAGCTGTGTTATGAGCCATGTCATGGGCAGGGCCCGGCTCCCCTGCCACCTTCGTAGGAGGCAGGCAAAGGTGAGTGTGGAAACTGTGGTTCCAAGTTTCAGATTTTACTTAGCACATCGGAGTGCTTTGCTGACCATGTTGGAAGCTGCCTGTTGATCCCTTAGGAAGGGAACTCTCAATGAAACAAACACCAGAACGTGTGCTTCCTTATGACCAGAAGGCCCTCATCCAGAATTTACTGAGCTGGGAGATTCCTCCTGAGGCCACTTACAAAGCTTTTGGGGATGTGTTCCTGTTTAGCATTGAACTACCTTAGATTCAAAACACCCCACCCAATGCGATTATCTAGGTAGCCACCAGAGCAAATAAATAGCCACAAATAAAATAACCTTCAAGGCCACACAGCTGCCAGGAACTGGATTTGTCAAGATTAACCTGAGCAAGTTAATCTGGCAATGCTGCAGACACATGCCCCTGTGGAGGCCATAGCCTATCACGTTATTTCAAAAGACCAAGCAGACTGAAAATCAGCTGCAAGAATTCCTTTTGGGTGATCTGTTTAATCACTCAGGTTGGGTACAGTATGTCTAGTGCACGTTCAAGCCGGGACACATGCGCATGCACACACACAAACACGTCTCTCTTTGTGAAAAGACTCTTCCTTCCTTCTATCTGATCTCTCTTTGAACACATTGTCAAAACAGTCCTCAAATGCTACATAATATAGTCCTCAAATGCTAGTAATATAAAAATGACTGTAATAGTACAAGTGGTGTTATTGTCATTCATGGCACTGACACTTTTGACTGTTTCTCAAATCTGCAACTATCCTGTTTTCTAGTCTTTATTCTTTTATCCGCTGAAATGACTGATACAGGCAGTTTAGACACGCAGAGAAGGAGATAATGGTTTTGACCTTAATAGATGGTTTGAATGGGTAGCACATCCCATAGACTTAATACCAGAAGAGGTTGTGAACGCTTTTTTTCCTTGGTTCTCTCCCTTTTTATTATGAAGGAACTAATTTTGTGTGACCAGGCTCACATGAGTACATGTGTGACAGGAAATATTAAACTCCTTTTGATTCCTCACTTTGTGGTGACAGGAACAGGAGGGCATTCTTTTAAAATTCTTCTCTTTTTCTAAGCAAAGTGTGGGAATGAAGGGCAAGAGTGAGCCAGTTTTCAGAATGAGATGTTTTAGCAAGATGTTAAGAGGGAAACAAAATAATTTTCAACAGTTAAGAGAGAACTGCCACAAGTGGTAGTCGATCAAATCAATGATATGGCTTCGTAATGTGGGCTTGGATTCAGCAAAAAAAAAAAAAAAGGTGCTGTAAAGAGAAAACTGCAGGAGTCCCCATTGTGTCCCCACAGCATGAATTAAAAGGGTCTGCTGGAACCTGGAAGGCTGTGAAAGTGGCCTGACTACCACTGATTCTTCTGATGGTGTCAAAGATGATTCATGTTTATATATATTATATATAAAAGGAAGCACTTTTGTCTGCTATTCATAAGTTAAAAATGACAGAGGGTATACATTTTCACTAGGCTATTTACCCAACACTGCTGCCTTGGAAGCCTGGTTCTAGGTCCCATGAGTTCCCATGAGTTCTCTCTCTGTGATCTGAGCTCTGAAAAAGGTCCTGAGCTGACTACCTGAGCAACATTATATCTAAACTAACAGCCAGGTGTACTGATCAATGATCTGAACAGCTCACGAGTTACGGCTGAAGGAATGGCTTACCCATCAAACCCACATAATTCTCAGAATAATGATTCCAGCTTTGGGGCTGGAAATTATTTAAATGAAAGATTATTTACAAAGGGAACAGCAGGGAGAAGAATCATGTAAATTAGATTCATTAAGTGGACAGATTCATTCACAGTTCATTTTGGGATAATTTATGCCCGTTTTCTCTGATGTCATCTGTTGTTCAGGTTAATAATTAGTCATGCTCATTATTAACTGATGGAGGTTGTTTTGTATTTTGGCAGAGGGAGGCATATTATTTGAGAAAGCTCCTATCAACATTCCTATGAATACTGAGCTTTCAATATAGGTAGAGGGTTTACTTGCAAAAATACACCTCTTTCATTTTTCCAAACAATGCAATATTCTGATGCATTTAGTTCTATATTCTTAGGAGGTTTTGCAGAAGAATATATCATTCTTTCCTAGTGTAAAAACAGTCAAGACCAAAAGAAAACAGGTTAAAATGTTCATTTTAAGTCTTTAGTGCTTTCTGCTTAGAACCAAAGATAATATTTTAAAATATATTAAGACATCTCTTTTACAGGCTAAGTTACGATCCCTTGAGAAATCCAATACAATGAGGAGGCCCATTTAAAAGATTTTACGATCAGAAAATGAACTTTAATACTCTGTTTTACAATTCCTCCAAATGGAAGAAATGTATGTATCTAAGAAGATATGACAATCCATTTAGACCTCTTGAAATTCTTGGGTGTAGCTGTGAGAATGTGTCTCAGTCCTGTGTAATTTAGTGACTCTGACCTCGAGAACGTGACAAGAATGATGCCCACTATTAATGTTGTTTTTCTTTAAAAAAACAAAATATTTCCTGGCATGTAATTGTTTTTTTTTTTTTTCAAAAAATACTTGATCCTGTGCAGTATTTACACTTACATCATTTCCCATTTATAATTCTTGTTTCAGTGTGTTGGAGGAAAAAAAAGGGTGTTAGGTAGTTCTTCTAAAAAACTCAACCAAACAATAACAATCAGAACATTCTAAGCTATCCTGAACGTAAATTCTGAAGGTAGTAAAACTGGTGAGAGATGATTTATATAACAGCTGGATAAAGGAGAGGGAATCCAAGAAAATGCTTGAGATTTTTGTCTACGTTAACAGTACAGAGCGGACACTGGACATGGATTAGGTTTGCAGGGGAAATTCCTGAGTTTAAGGCATATGTGTGGGGCTATCAAGTAAGTTGCATCTACGTACCTGGAGTTTGACAGAGGTTTAAATTTGTGACTTATCTCTGTTTCCCTGTTATTTTAGTCCAACAGTATAGATGGACAGTTAGGAATAGAGAACAGAGTGAGAAGAGGGCCTTGGATAGAATCTTGATTAATCCCAGCATTTAAAGGACACAGAAAGATGAGCCTGAAAACGATTGGCCAGAGTGACAGGAGGAAACTCAAAGAGAGTGTTGAGTCAGGGAGGACAAGGGAAAGAGCATGACAAGCAGGGAGCCGTCAACAGTACCACATGCTGTGACAAAGTGAGAGAGTGGCATGGACATATATACGCTACCAAACGTAAGGTAGATAGCTAGTGGGAAGCAGCCGCATAGCACAGGGAGATCAGCTCGGTGCTTAGTGACCACCTAGAGGGGTGGGATAAGGAGGGTAGGAGGGAGGAAGACGCAAGAGGGAAGAGATATGGGAACATATGTACATGTATAACTGATTCACTTGGTTATAAAGCAGAAACTAACACCATTGTTAAGCAATTATACTCTAATAAAGATGTAAAAAAAAGACACGTCAGAAGAGAACTGAAAAATATCTGTATGGTTTAGAGATCTGGGGGTCATTGTGGACCTAACAAACTGCTTTAGTAAAGTGGTTGAGATGGAAGCCAGAACTGAGTGGGATGAGGACTGAGTAGAAGGAGAATAAATGGAGACAGTGATTAAAAGTCATTTTTTCTGAGAATTTAGACTTTAAAATGGAAGGTGAAAGAAGATGATTGATGAAGAGGTTGTGAGGTTACTGAAAGTTTTTATTTATGTAGTTGGTGTTAAATGGTTAAGACTTCTTAAGTTTGGGGGGGAGGGATAAATTGGGAGTTTGGGATCGACATATACACACTACTATATTTAAAATAGATAACCAACAAGGACCTACTGTATAGCACAGGGAACTCTGCTCAATATTCTGTAATAACCTAAATGGGAAAAGAATTTGAAAAAGAATAGATACAAGTATATGTATAACTGAATCACTTTGCTGTACACCTGAAACTAATACAACATTGTTAATCAACTATACTCCAAAATAAAAATTTTTAACAAGTCATTTCAAAAGATTTAGTTGAGAAGGAGTGGTTGACAATATAAGAAAAGAGAAAGTGTGGAAGTAGGTTGTTTTGAACGTTTGACAGATAGACGAGAGGAGTTCCCATCTAATGGCGTCTATTCTCCATTAGCCTCCTCTCTCTATTAGGAGGGGAGCTCATTTGTTGACAGCAAGATGGGAAAGTTGGGGCTTCTCTGGTGGCACAGTGGTTGAGAGTCCGCCTGCCGATGCAGGGGACACGGGTTCGTGCCCCGGTCCGGGAAGATCCCATATGCCGCGGAGCGGCTGCGCCCGTGAGCCATGGCCGCTTAAGCCTGCGCGTCCAGAGCCTGTGCTCCGCAACGGGAGAGGCCACAACAGTGAGAGGCCCGCGTACTGCAAAAAAAAGAAAAAAAAAAAAAGATGGGAAAGTTGGAGAGTTGAAGTTTCAGGAGAGCAGACATAGGTTTGAAAGAGTAATTAAAGATCAAAGTTATGAGAGTTGTGAAGTAGGAGATTTGAGCAGTACAGATCCATTTGAGGTTGGTATTCAACAGTTTAATGGAGAAGAAGTCTTCCCAGGTGTGTAACTCTAACAGGGCTCAGCGACTTAGGTGCAGTTTTCCCCAAAAGCAGAGAGTTGGGTCCACCACGGCTTGGGGTTTTGTCAGATGGGTGTACCAAAAGGATAGTGGACAAAGGAATCTAGAGTGCTTGGAAAGGTGTTATTGAAATGATGGAGCATGGATTCCAATCTAGGTAAGTAGAAAAGTGGGGAAAGGATAGACCTTAGTGAACTGGAGTCTCTGTCACATGAAAGAATCGTCTCATCTATGCATATGCCCCCCTTAATATAGCTTGTCTACAGAAGGAGAAAAAATAATGTCTTATTTAAAGTTATAGATATTTAAGTTCACTGAATATAAAGAATTTCTTTTTGATTAAACTAAAGGGCAAAAGAGAACTAAATCCAATTTTAACTACTCCCTCTCCCTTCAAATTTGTAGGAAGGTCCAAGCACAGACAAAACAGATTTCAAAGACAAGCTCAGACTTGTATAAATTCTTATCTGAATATAGATTTCTCCCTATATGCCAGTTAAAACTCTCTCAGCATAATAAATTTGTGGGAAAAATGTTCTCTTTTCATTTGGCTAAGGGTAAAGGAACACCACTGTGTACAAAGAACTGGAGACCAGACGAGGAGAAAAAGTGGAGAGAGAGGATGAAAAACATAACTTTACTCAAAGGGGAACCTCATTTAATTTTTCCATTATTCTCATCAAAATGAGTGCTGAGCTAATTGCAAGAGAAAACTGATACTTGATGTTGTAAAAAATACACTTAAAAATAATCATACTAAAGTCTCATTTCTTTCTCAGCACTCTGTGGCCTTTTTGTATTATATTATTTTTATTAAAACCTTTGGATAAAATGAAAAGAAAAAGAAAACACTAGCTATTAGAAAACAAGAGAAAAATCGTGAGAAAAAAACATTACATTCCATCTCCACAAAAGTTTTCAGATGACTGTTGTCAATTTCCTGCACCAAATAATAAGTAATATCACAGCCAAGGGCAAGTCTAACTTTTCTTTTTTTCCAGAAAGGAAAATGACTAGTTATTCTGGAAAAGCAAATGAAAGGAAACGGAATTTCTCCTCACCAGCTAAACCTCAAATAAACAAAAAGCATCTAACAATCCAAGGACATGAACTTGGACCTGGTAGGGGACATAACTGAAGCAATTGCTAGAACCGCAGAAGGTGCCCATCTGTGAGCCTATGAGATAATGGATAGCGTTTTTCTCAGCAAGGAGCATCGAAGATATATTTCATCATTGAATTTGGTTATGTACTGGTTCAAGAACGTTCCCAAGCATGGCAACTAATTTAGGGCTTTAATAGAGAAGCGGCTTTATGTATGGTTTAATCAGATGGCTGCATGGGAAAGGAGCATTTGTTTGCGTTAACAAATGGAATGATGAGACAGATAAAAGGGGAAATCAAGAAACTCACTCAAGGAAACAGATAAGTGAAGGAATAAAAGTGAAGTTCAGAATTCCTCCAAAGAGAATTTGTTATAAGCACTTGTACGTGTTTTCGGCTAAACCAGAAATCAAACGGCAGCTACTCCCAGCTGAAGTCCAGAGCGATAAAACACAAGACAGGGAAAGAGCCCCTGGATGGGGGTGTCCCATGCCCAGGGTTTCAGTCCCAGCTCTGCTGAGCCTCAGTTTCCCTACGTGTAAAGAGAGAGGAGCCTCCTGCTCTGTGCGAGAACAAAGAGGCCACCACCATTGCCATCTGCCCACTTTTTTTTTATTTTTGCGGTACGCGGGCCTCTCACTGCTGTGGCCTCTCCCGTTGCAAAGCACAGGCTCTGGACGTGCAGGCTCAGTGGCCATGGCTCACGGGCCCAGCCGCTCCGCGGCATGTGGGATCTTCCCGGACTGGGGCACGAACCCGTGTCCCCTGCATCGGCAGGCGGACTCTCAACCACTGCGTCACCAGGGAAGCCCATCTGCCCTCTCTTATCCACAGCCAGACGTAGGAGGGCAGCTATTGCTAACTCTGTCTTGAAAGAATTATTTCGAAACCAAGATGATGAAGAGGATCCAGTTAGAAAAAAAAAGGTGAGTTCATGGCTTGTCAAAAGGGATTAAGATTTCTTCCTTTGTTTCTAGCAGAAATAGGGTCAAACCAGGTCTTGCTGGAAGCTGGATGAGACGGTAAGCAGCTATTGATGGCAGCGTATTGGACTTTATTTCATTTCTTTCTTTCATTTTCACGTATGCTTCCTGTGATTGAATCATAGAAAGTCACTATGTCAATTATTTACTTCCTGGGAGTCTAAGAAAGTACCTTTATTTACTACATGCCATCCAAATGGGATGGTACATCTTGTTAAGTTTGCAAGGATAAAAACATGACAAGTGTGCCCTATTTCTGAAAAATAGACTCCAAGTTTGCCACAGAGAGCCAGGAATGTCTTTCCTTTCTTCACTCAAAACCACAGGAGAATAAATACTCCTTTTCATAAAGGTGGCTTTTTGGGGGGCCAAATTCTCACAGAAGAATTTGTTTTAAGCACTTTCTTTGTGCAGTATGGTGTTGGTTGGAAGCATAAATAGACATACAAGACTGAAAAAATAAGCTCTAATTTCCAAGCCTATAAAGATAGTGGGGGTACCGTGTGGGAATCATGGGTTATCAAAGCTCCGGGTTCCTGAACTTGCACGAGGAGTGCTCTGTGTTGGGGTAGTGGTCTCCTTGTTAAAGAACAGGCAGGGGCATTCCAGGTTCTCACAGCTAAGGAGACTGGGGCTGGGAGGGGTTGCCTCAAGCTCACATGGCCTGCAAAGCCAGGACCCATATTTTTCCTGCTTTGTGACCTCTGGGGCCCAACTGCATACTCTCTGATTTCTGGTTTAGCTGACTTTCTCAGAAGGAGCACTCTATTCACATCAATAATTGCTTGGATGTAATGCTTGCAATCATATTTTATGATAGAAAAACAGGCACGTTATTTTCATGGCCAGATGGGATTCCCCAAGGATTATTCGGATCATGGGACAGGAGGAAGCCAGCTGCCCCAGGTCTCAGCTGACTGCAGCCATGGGAGTCCTGTCTTCCCCCAACCCCTGGCTACTGGGTGACTTGAGTGGTACACATGTAGGAGTCCTATTTCTGTTCGCTTACTCCCAGTGAGGGACACCTGGCATTTTTGGACCACTGTTGAGCTGGAACAAAGTAATTTTGCCTAAAGAGCCTGTAGGTGGGCTTAAAGCAGAGGGGCAGTGATAGCTTTTTTCTCCTGCAGACATAGGTGCTGCCAGGTCAGTCCCGGAAGCCCCTCTCTTTGAGCAGAGGCTGGGTAAGCCTCATCTTGTGGAACTAGGGAAAAGCTGTAGTGTGTGGTTAGGAAGGAGTGTGGAACACAGCCATTCATATCCTTGAGTAAGAATAACAATAGCAGCCCTTTACTGAGGGCCTATTTTTTTAAGACCTTATTCTAGGTGTGTGTTTAACGTTTCGAATCTTACAACAATCCTGAGAGATAGGTATTATTGTCATGGTCATCATCACCATTTCACAGATTAGGAAATTAAGGTTCAGAGAATTCAAGTAGATTCTGCAGTGTCACACAGCTAGTAAGTGGCAAAGATCTAAACCCAGCTGTTTGACTCATCCTCCATGCTGCTCCAACCTAATGAGTTTGAACTTGACTTGGTAGGATATGGTATCAGGGCTGTATTCATAACATAAGTTAACCTGAGGTTTAATTTAAGCAAAGTCTACAAATAGAAGACAGATTGATGAGACCGAATTTTCACAAAATACTAAAATAAGTGTTTTCCCTCTTTTTGAGTAGAATTTTTTTTAAAACATCTCTACTGGCATATAATTGCTTTACAATGGTGTGTTAGTTTCTGCTTTATAACAAAGTGGATCAGTTATACATATACATATGTCCCCATATTCTTCCCTCTTGCATCTCCCTCCCTCCCTCCCTTCCTATCCCACCCCTCTAGGTGGTCACAAAGTACCGAGCTGATCTCCCTGTGCTATGCGGCTGCTTCCCACTAGCTATCTACCTTACGTTTGGTAGTGTATATACATGATGCCACTCTCTCATTTTGTCCCAGCTTACCCCTCCCCCTCCCCGTATCCTCAAGTCCATTCTCTAGTAGGTCTGTATCTTTATTCCCGTCTTGCCCCTAGGTTCTTCATGACCATTTTTTTTTTGTTTTTTTTAGATTCCATATATATGTGTTAGCATACGGTATTTATCTTTCTCTTTCTGACTTACTTCACTCTGTATGACAGACATCCACTTCACTACAAATCCACTACAGACATCCACTTCACTACAAATAACTCAATTTCGTTTCTTTTTATGGCTGAGTAATATTCCATTGTATATATGTGCCACATCTTCTGTATCCATTCATCTGTTGATGGACACTTAGGTTGCTTCCATGTCCTGGCTATCGTATATAGAGCTGCAATGAACATTTTGGTAGATGACTCTTTTTGAATTATGGTTTTCTCAGGGTATATGCCCAGTGGTGGGATTGCTGGGTCGTATGGTAGTTCTATTTTTAGTTTTTTAAGGAACCTCCATACTGTTCTCCATAGTGGCTGTATCAATTTACATTCCCACCAACAGTGCAAGAGGGTTCCCTTTTCTCCACACGCTCTCCAGCATTTATCGTTTGTAGATTTTTTGATTATGGCCATTCTGATCGGTATGAGAGGATATCTCATTGTAGTTTTGATTTGCATTTCTCTAATGATTAATGATGTTGAGCATTCTTTCATGTGTTTGTTGGCAATCTATATATCTTCTTTGGAGAAATGTCTATTTAGGTCTTCTGCCCATTTTTGGATTGGGTTGTTTGTTTTTCTGTTACTGAGCTGTATGAGCTGCTTGTATATTATGGAGATTAATCCTTTGTCAGTTGCTTCATTTGCAAATATTTTCTCCCATTCTGAGGGTTGTCTTTTGGTCTTGTTTATGGTTTCTTATGCTGTGCAAAAGCTTTGAAGTTTCATTAGGTCCCATTTGTTTATTTTTGTTTTTATTTCCATTTCTCTAGGAGGTGGGTCAAAAAGGATCTTGCTGTGATTTATGTCATAGAGTGTCCTCCCTATGTGTTCCTCTAAGAGTTTGATAGTGTCTGGCCTTACATTTAGGTCTTTAATCCATTTTGAGTTTATTTTTGTGTATGGTGTTAGGGAGTGTTCTAATTTCATTCTTTAACATGTAGCTGTCCAGTTTTCCCAGCACCACTTATTGAAGAGGCTGTCTTTTCTCCACTGTATATTCTTGCCTCCTTTGTCAAAGATAAGGTAACCATATGTGTGTGAGTTTATCTCTGGGCTTTCTATCCTGTTCCATTGATCTATCTTTCTGTTTTTGTGCCAGTACCATACTGTCTTGATTACTGTAGCTTTGTAGTATAGTCTGAAGTCAGGGCACCTGATTCCTCCAGCTCCATTTTTCTTTCTCAAGATTGCTTTGGCTATTCGGGGTCTTTTGTGTTTCCATGCAAATTGTGAATTTTTTTGTTCTAGTTTTGTGAAAAATGCCAGTGGTAGTTTGATAGGGATTGCATTGAATCTGTAGATTGCTTTGGGTAGTATAGTCATTTTCACAATGTTGATTCTTCCAATCCAAGAACATGCTATATCTCTCCATCTATTTGTATCATCTTTAATTTCTTTCATCAGTGTCATAATTTTCTGCATACAGTTCTTTTGTCTCCTTAGGTAGGTTTATTCCTAGATATTTTATTCTTTTTGTTGCAGTGGTAAATGGGAGTGTTTTCTTAATTTCACTTTCAGATTTTTCATCATTAGTGTATAGGAATGCAGGAGATTTCTTTGCATTAATTTTGTATCCTGCTACTTTACCAAATTCATTGATTAGCTCTAGTAGTTTTCTGGTAGCATCTTTAGGATTCTCTATGTATAGGATCATGTCATCTGCAAACAGTGAAAGCTTTACTTCTTCTTTTCCGAATTGGATTCCTTTTATTTCTTTTTCTTCTCTGATTGCTGTGGCTAAAACTTCCAAAACTATGTTGAATAAGTGTAGAACTTTAATTGCAGAGTATCTCCCTCTGAGAGAGCAGCTCGGGAGAAAAAACTAAGTTCACTCAGAGGTCAAGAGAACTGTATTTGCAAGGCAAGACTGGGCCAGTGGTTTGTTTTTCCCAAAGAACAGGCTCAGCAAGAACACAGAGCAGGTTCATATAAATAGGTTTCCACCTGTGGGGTTGCCAACCGCTTCTCCCCATGAGACTAGTCTTCCTGCCTCCTGTTTCTGTGACTGGCAGAAGCAGAGGGTTGGAACACCCCCAGCTACCCACAGCCCACCACTCCCTAATAACTGCACCTCCTGGCCCTTCCTCTCTGCAGCCCCAATACCCCCAGTACCACGGCATCAGATTCTATGGATTTGGGGCCAGGGTTTTCTAGCATCTGTCCCTTTTCTTTCTAGTCCTGTTGCCACTAGTATCATTTAGGCCCTTGTGACTTCTCCCTAATCAATGCTGTTAAACCAATCTTTCTGAAACAGGATTCTCTCACTCCTGTGTCTACAAATCATCCGCTTCCCCATTATCTACTGAATCAAATCCAGACACCTTCACCTGATACTCAAAAGCTTTACAGATTTCCCTAAACACAGCTTTTTAGCCCCTTCCTCTCTCATGGCCAGCCCTACATGTGCCAAGCTGCCATCCTCCGTCTATCCCAGGTACAGTCTCACCTTCACGTGTGACCTTTGCTTTGCCTGGAAAAACTTATTTGTTATTTCCTAGTTTTCAAAGTGGTTTCACTTACCTTATTCCATTGGAAAATTGTCATTACTAAGCAGGGCAGATAGCAGATTAGAAAATATTGGCTCTGAGCAGGCCTAGAGCCTGAGGTTCCACAGCCGAGAGGCAGGCCTAGGAGCCAGATCTTCAAATTCCCTCTCTCCACAGCTCTGGGTTGCTTTTCCCTCTCCTTCTTCTGCCTTTCCTCTGGCTCCCTCCAGTTTCTACTTGTCAAGTTCTGCCTTCTTTCCAAGTCCAGGTCAAATCCACTAGCACCATAAACTCTTCCAAAATAACCCGTAAGAGTCAATGGCTCTCTCTTCCATATGCTCTTACAGCTCCTCACCCAGCTACCCTGGCACTTAAAGCAATTAGGTGAAAAGGCCTGAGAGTTCCAGGATAAGGGTTTGAGGCCAGCATAGATCAAGGTTTCAAGTCTTTTTGATTAGGATTTCCATTAAGAAACACATTTTATATCACAAAGTAGTGTGCACACACACACACACACCCCTGAAACAAGTTTCATGAAACACTATTTCTAATCCTGCAATGCATTATCATATTTCTCTAGTCTATTTTTTTTTATTATTATTAAAAAGTACTAGTTAGGAACCCAGTAAATTGATTTTGAGGACTAATGAGTCCTGGTCAGCAGTTTAGAAAACTGATTTAAATTTAATCTGTCATTCTAAATGGCCTAGACAACATTTTCAAAGATTTGTAAAAGACTGAGCTAGCAAGAGAACTATATTCATTGGGGGTTTAATCTGTGATTCTTATCAGGAACACAAACACCTCTCACAAAGGCTAGGCCAGGAAGGAAGGGCCTCAGCTGGAGAGCACCAGCTTCTACTTGCTGGAAGGTCAAGAACAGGGATTTTTTTCCCCAGCTTTATTCAGGTATAGTTGACAAATAAAAATAGTATATATTTAAGATGTACAACGTGATGTTTTGATGTATGTATATATTGTGAAATGATTACCACAATCAAGCTAATTAACAAATCCATCTCCCCATACATTTACATTTTTTTTTTTTTTGGTGGTGAGAACACTTAAGATCTACTCTCAGCGCATTTCAAGTATAGAATGCAGAATTATTAACTATAATCACCATACTGTACATTAGATCTCCAGAACTTACTCATCCTGCATAACTGGAACTTTGTACCCTTTGACCAACACCTCTTCATTTCCCCCAATTCTGCCCCTGGTAAACACCATTCTACTCTCTGCTTTTATGAGTTTGACTTTTTTGGCTTCCACATGCACGTGAGATTATGCAAGGAGAGGCTTCCTAACAGGGGCTAATTGATGGAGGAACGGGATGC
This sequence comes from Stenella coeruleoalba, assembly GCF_951394435.1. Taxonomy (NCBI): domain Eukaryota; kingdom Metazoa; phylum Chordata; class Mammalia; order Artiodactyla; family Delphinidae; genus Stenella; species Stenella coeruleoalba. The sequence goes on along the minus strand of NC_137150.1, from coordinate 24,223,746 downwards.
ATCCATTTCACAGTGGATCATCTTCAAAAGAGAGTGTCAGAGATCTAGGGAGAAAGATTTCTCAACAAGGCACATCTGTAGACTGAGAGCAGATTTTTGTGCTCGTCATAATCTTGACTAGAGCAGGAAATCAGCTAGAATTTAAAAATAGTAAAAATGTAATAAAATTTTTTGTTTATATCTGCATAGTGAGTCTGAGGGCCTTCAGGCCTATAAATCAGTCAATGAAGTTAGTATCTTTTCAACTTTATGAAGCACTTGACGTTTGCAAAGTGCTTGTACAATTACCAATTACCATAATGTTCATCTTCCAAACATTACAGCTCAGAGAAGGCCTGAGGACTTCAGACTGAGAGTAAAAATTTAAAACAAAAAAAGTAAAGGGAAAAGAATTGGTCAAGCTAAAGACCAGGCTTCTGGGCTTATGCTGCCAGAGCTGTTCAAGATGTGGTGTACCTGCTTCTGAGTAGGGTCCCCTCTTGCTGCAGTGCATGCAGCCAGCCTTGGCACGCTGCTCTTGGAAGCTCCAAGCATGATCTGCGTCTACATGAAGCAGGAGAAGGAAAGGCAAAGGGCTTGGCACCTGCAACCCAAGTGCTCCTGGTGTTGAGGGATGTAGGAAGAGGTGTTTGCGACTGCTGGGAAAGGGTAGTGAGGAAATGGACAAAGGAGTTATGGCCTTTCCTGTTCCAGCTATTAAAGGCTGTATGTATAAGCTGGAAAGCAGCTCTGGCTATGTTTACAAGCAACAGGTCAGTGAAACTCAACACACTGGTTTACTTCCAGGAATTCCAAGGAAATGGCTTTAAGGAATGTCAAAGGCAATGCTTTGAGGATGTGTCTGTTTCCTCTGGAGAAAGGTTAGCTCTCCTGTGCTTCTTCCCCTCCATTTAAAATCATCAGTTACCACTGGCAAGTGGCTGACCCCAGGGCTGAGCATAGCCTGAGGGCTGGTGGTGTTCGAGTGTATCAGTTTAGGAACAAAAAGCAGCCTTTTCTTTGGAAGTGATTTTTAATCCAACATTTTCTGTTAGATTAGTTCAAACCTCTGTCAGAAGTGCTCCCTTTTCTGACCATGGTTAGGTAACTGCTGTACCAGAAGCTGAGCTGAAAGACTGAGTTGGCTTTTGAACCAGAAAACCTCCTGGTAGACCCTAATCGTTTCACCACCGGATTTTCCTTAGTGGAAGTTAAAAAAAAATCAATCTCTTAATGAAACGATACCTTTCTATGTTAATACGCTTGTGTTTCGAAACACATATTGAGCGTTCCCAAATGTTTTTCAAAGGAGAATGAGGACATTCCTGTCCTCATTTTTATCCTCATAGAAAACGGGTGGGTGATTTTGAGAGCAACTGTCCAGAATCATCCTAAGTTTATTGTTCTCTCAGCCGCCCCCTTCCACACAGCCACGAGTTCTCTTCATTATAACAAGCCGGACTGTGTGACTCCGTGCTTAAAGCGCGGCATTGGTATCCTGCTGTCAGTAAGATAAAATCCATTTTCTTGACCGTGACACACGTGGTCCAGCCCAATCTGTCCACATGAGAACTCTTTAGTTTCACCTCCCACTGATCTAGCTGCACTGAATCTCTTACCATTTTCCAAATACCTCACACCCTGTTTGTGTCTCTGCCTGAGCTGTTTTTTTTTTTTTTTTTTTTTGCGGTACGTGGGCCTCTCACTGTTGTGGCCTCTCCCGTTGCGGAGCACAGGCTCCGGACGCGCAGGCTCAGTGGCCATGGCTCACGGGCCCAGCCGCTCCGCGGCATGTGGGATCTTCCCGGACCGGGGCACGAACCCGCGTCCCCTGCATCGGCAGGCGGACTCCCAACCACTGCACCACCAGGGAAGCTCTGCCTGAGCTGTTTTATTGCCAAAATGCCATTCACATCCTCAGCCCAGGTCTTTACGGATTCTTACTTTTTTTCTCCACCTGGTTTCTAAGTTACTTCTGTGTGGCTTCTCTGATTCTCCAAAGCTGGTGAGTGCGTTGGCTACACCCGCCTCTGGCTTCCGTAATGCTTTTTGCTCATAACTTTTATATAGTTCTTAGTGCATTGGTGGCTGCTGTCTCTACCTCGTTAGGTTACTGGCGTCTTGAGGGCAACCACCATTTCTTATTTACCTCTGTGACTTCAGAAGCCAGAAGACAGGCTCATATTTTTTTTCTAGGAAAGAAGTAGTAAAACTAAAGTCATTTAAAACAATTAATGAAAATTTAAGCAAAGTACTTGTTTTATTCCAGATTTAATATTAATAAATTAAATATTTAATTTATTAATATTAAATATTAATATAATATTTAGATTAAATGTTAATTCTGGACACATTAAATGTGTAGGTACCTGATAAATGACCGTCAGACAGATGAATCAGATTTGCAGAAAGGAAACTTTAAAGGCTCTTCAGCCTGTGACACGCTGCCCTACCTTTAGCCATCTGAGTGACCAAAACAAAGAAATAAAATGAATACCAGTGAGAGAGAATTCTGATTGCGCTAGGTGTCGGGAATAAGAGTCTCCTCCTTTCTTCAAAGGCTGACACTATAGTTCTCTGGAGACCACCTGCTTTCTCTTCTCCCAATTCTGTGCCTTACAGGCAGCCTTACTCAGGCTTCTCTGAGCTATTCGTGCCACACTTGTCATGGGACCATCCTCCATGGTATTCCCTCCACGCAGAATGCTTTCTCACTTCCCATTGTTTAATTTCATGTTAGGAAATCCCAGTTCCTCCATGGACTCTTTCCCACATGATTAGAAGAACGGTAGTGATTTCTCCTGTAATCCCTTCTTCCATTCACCGCCAGCGCAGGTACCTCTTTGCCTGCTCTTATTTATGCGTTGAGAAGGTGTTATTATGCGTTGAGAAGGTGTTATCACCATCCACCTTGTGGAGTGAACTTTAATCAGGGTGGGGTCATGTCTGCCCACATGCCTTGTACTGTGTCTACCACAGCTTCACAATCAGACAAGGGCTGAGGACTGCTGTCCATGAGATAGACTTGGCCTCTGTCTCCCTGTCAGGTGAGAATATGTGAGACCAGCAGCCAAGGCTCCTGCTGCTAAGGTGTCTCTGGTAGCTCCCGAATTTGTTGGCAGCCTGTAAATGCCTTGTCTCCTACGGCTGAGAAGGAATGACCAAGTAGCAATTAAAGACAATTTAAGCAAAATACTCTTTTTTTCCCATGGGGAAGAAATATTGAAACTAAATTCAAAACTGGCAACATTAAGGTAATACATATGTTTTTGTCAGTCTTAACATTATTTCCTTCTCCTTTATTTCTAATAAAGTGATTCAGTATGTACTGACCTAGAAATCTTCAAATGTAACATCACACTGCTAATGACAAAACATGATGGCTTCACCTGAAAGGTGCAATTAAAAGATTTCCTTTATCACAAGAATGTGCAAGAGGAATAATTATCATCAAAGGCTTGTATTGCTTCCATTGCTGGACAGGAAAATTGTTGCACTTTTCTATCAAGCGAAAATTGCTTTCTGTGGTGTAATTTCCAGAAAAATACTATGGGACGAAGTACTGTAACTTAGGAAAATTGTAAATGAAACAATCCCATGTGCAGAACAGGAGACACAAGGAAGTGCTGAACACCCAGCTACTTCCATCTACTCAAGATCAAATCGGAAGAATTGTGTCTGATTTATAGCCTGAGTGGAATCTTTTGTTTCTGGAGACTGAAGACTTTCCTATGGTATTAAAATATGGCTGTTACAACAAAAAATTATTACAAGCATACAAGACCATAGATATTTTGGTCACTCAGAAATAATAAATAACAACGAATACCAAATACATTACATGATGCTGCCCTTTAAGAGAAGCAGACATCAACAGGTAATAATGACAATAATAAAGCTCACATTTTTGAGCACTTATCTGAGTGCTTTAACTCATTTAATCCTCAAAACAAACCTATGACGTAGGGACTTGTATTATCCCCATTTTGCAGCTGAGAGACTGAGGCACAGAGAGGGTAAATAACTTTCCTAAAGTTACACAACTAGTAAGTGGGTAGGCTACAGTAGCAAATCAATAAATCCTGACCCCTGAGCCAGATTTCCCTCTATTTGATGAAAACCAGTACTGGAATGTCTAAGTGTATCTTTCTTTATACCAAAGTCATTTCCTGAAAAGACATCTGTAAGTCAGAAACTCAAAGACAGAACCAGATTGGAATGTAAGCTCTGTGAGGGTTTGTCAACAGCTGTATCCCTACTGCCTAGTATAGTACATGGCCCGTGGTAGCCTCTTGATAAACATGTGATGAATACGTGAATAAATAGAGAAAAGAGGAGAGTCTAATACAGTGCTTTGCAATGAGAAAGTGCTCAACAGATTTTTAAAATTGGATTTAAAGGAATTTGTTTTATGAATCCATTCGAGAAGCGGAGGATTCATCTTCTGGTTTCCTGTTTGTGTAAATCCAGATTTTCATATTGTTTGCTTACAGTGAAGATGAAATGAGAAAGCATTCTCATTTAAGAGAAATATTATTAAAACTTTTACAGGGGAAAAGGCAAAACAAATCAGGGATGCCAAAACTCTTGTAGAATCCTAGGATTATTGTAGAAAACTCAGTTATCGTCTTGGGAGCCACAACTTTTCACATTCATAGCAGAGTATCTAACATGTTTGGGCAACAATTCACAATGCCATGCTTGTAGTCACTTGTCAGGACTCCAGAAGAGGTTAAGTCCAGTTATGGAATGTTTCAACCTATTTAGGCCACAGGGTCTTAAGAAAATTGCACTATTTAACTGGTTTAAACATGTTTTGGCTCTGAGAGATAAGTGAACAAGTTACCATCAGTAGGAAGCTGTTTTAAGACATAGCTAAATTTTCCAATGGATTTAGCCAAAACAGAAGATAATATTTATTGTTGCCATTATACGGATGAAGAAACCATGGAAGACCCAAGTTATGACCTGAACAAAAGACAGCTCATGTTTCAAGGCACGGATACCACCCCCTACATTGGTTCTCACCAAACAGTCAAGGAATATAAGGATCCAGGAAGCTAGTGTTTTCTTTTAGTGAATTTTAATTTCATTTCACTTAGGCTGTCTACAAGGTCTTTCTACACTAGCATTTGTGAAGACAAGGAAGACCAAAAGTCAAGCTGCAAACCCAATGGATTAACCACCTGGGGGGGAGTGCCGGCTGCACTACTGCCCCATGCAAGCTCAGCTCCTCCCTATAGCCAGCTTCCCAGGAGGGAAGCAGTTATAATGCCATGTACATCCTCACGTGGGATACCACTGGGGATGTATTTAGAGAGAGTCTTTAGAAAGCTGATTGCTTATGTTTCTTTCAAATATTTTGAAATATTGGTGCTTTCTGAAACCGCTTGTGGAGTTATCTGGTTACATTTTGCAAGTGAGGGTTACAAATTATTTTAATTCACGGCTCCCTAAAGAGTTCCCCCATTCAATTCTGGAGATGCCAAGGTCTCTCTTTCCTACACTAAGGGCCACCTGCCATTTCAAGGGGCTTTGGGGTCATGACTCATCTGAATGAATCAAATAAGCAAGACTTCATGAGAGTCAGCCGTGCCTACCTTGTTTGCCGTTCGCCCCAGTACCTCCTGTATTGCTTGGCACATAGTAGGTACTCAATAAGTTGAACAAAAGGCATCTTACTTACATCCTCTGCTATCCCTCTGGCTTTCTACTTAAAGTAAAACACACCCTGCCTCCGGACTGGTGAAGATTTTGATGAGCCTCCCAAGAAGCTATCACTTCGAACTATCAATTGTATGCCAGGCACACTTACCAATAAGAGCATCACACACATACTAATGCCACCAGAGCTCACTGGATGGACCACCCGAACCACAACCCGTGGATTCTTCAGGTGGACACAGCCCACTCTTTGCTGATTACGAATGCTGCCTCCAAGTCCATCACTGACCTTGGGTGTGTCTTTTCCCTCCTTGGGGCTCAGTTGCCTCATCGATAAAACAGGAATCACAGAACTAACATTCCCTGTTCCTCTGAGAGTTTTTTTGCTAAGTGAACTCAAGTCATTCACAAGGCCACAGTACCAACCCAACAAATAATTCATAGATGCTTCAGCTAGTCAGAATAAGAAAAAACTGCAATGCAGTGATCATCATTTAAAATGGAAATTGCTGCTCACAATATTCATACCTATGATTTAAAATAAGCATGACTGTGTGGGATATAACGAATTCTGTCAAGTTTTAGGAGGAAAGCGTTCTTTTCCCTTGTTTTTTTTTTTTTTGTTGTTGTTGTTTAAAGACTACGATGCCGTTACATTTAAATCCATGAAATACTTGTTTCCAAGGATCATTCTGAGTGATCTGGATGTTCACGTTTATTTTTCCTGGAATACAATCTGTCACACTTTGGTTCACGAAGGGGTCTGGCATCTGCCACTTTCCTTGCCAGACTTTTTAATGGAAAACTCAAGAGCTGCAACATCTACACGTCTGCCATGGCCTTTCATTTTCTTGGTAACATCTCAGTGCACAATTCATTTCAAGCCAGTGATGGGAAGGAAGTCTCCATCCATGTGACTTTGTAATTCTGTTACTGTGTCAACTTGCCAGTCCATTGTTATCTTTGTGCTATCTTTACACTTCTGTAAAATGTTGGCAACCACAGGATAACTCCTTATTTTCAGTTGATGTCGGCATACAGGAAGCGCTAAAAATGATTTTAGGCTGCCCTTTTTATTTTGGAAGAAGTCATTCTTATCCTCTGTCATTCACATTTGTAGAACTAATATATAAACATGCTTTTTTTTGTTTGTTTTGTTTTATTTGCGGTACGCGGGCCTCTCACTGTTGTGGCCTCTCCCGTTGTGGAGCACAGGCTCCGGACGCACAGGCTCAGTGGCCATGGCTCAAGGGCCCAGCCGCTCCGCGGCATGTGGGATCTTCCCGGACCAAGGCACGAACCCGTGTCCCCTGCATCGGCAGGCGGACCCTCAACCACTGCGCCACCAGGGAAGCATGCTTAAGGGGAGAGATGATAAATGATAGAATGGATAGAGACTGTAGAAAGTAGACAGTCCAGCAGCATCATTAGTCACCTACGAATAAGGCAACCTACGATTCCTATACCAGCTGCAACACTGCGAATCCAAGTAAACCGTTTTATCTGATGTCTTAAAATCTGAATAAGGGGGCATCAATTTCTAACCTTCTCATTAAAAGAGATTGTTAGTGAGGATGATAGGTGGCTCTAAATTCTGATTTCTATATACAAATAAAATCAACACACAATCGGTGAGATAAGATACAGTCACCCAGACAGAGAATGGCTTCTAAGCCAGAGCCAGGCTTGAATATATGAGATCAGGTGTACGAATTAAACCTAAGGAAGGATGGACCAACCATAGGAAGGAGGTCAGTGAGGCAACAGGGATCCAGCTCTGCCGTGGTGGCTGTCCCTGCCCAGGGAGAGGGACCCTGCCGCTGGGGGAGGGGTGGGTGTGCACCCGGGGTGTGCCTTTTGGTGCCGAAGGGCAGCCTGGATGAAAAACACTAAGATTATCCCCTCTGCCTTGCTCTGCTTGCAGACTCACTTAGCAACCCTCAGATAATTCATTGGATTTTTCTGCTATATCAACGTTTTAGAGTAAATGTGCCCTGGATAGAAAATATTGCTTTCTTGCTTGATTCATTCATTCAGTGAATATTTATTGAGTGTCCACTATATGCCAAACACTGTTGTATGCTTTGATTACAGACCCAAATCCCTGTCCGCAGGAAGCATACATCGTGGTTGGGGGAGAATATTATAACAAATGCATAAAGTACATACAGTGTCAGATGGTGATAAGCATAATGGTGACAAATGAAGCGGGGAAGGGGAGAGGGAGTGCTCCTGTTGGGACGGCTAATTTAAATATGGAGCCAGGGGGCTTCCCTGGTGGCGCAGTGGTTGAGAGTCCGCCTGCCGATGCAGGGAACACGGGTTCGTGCCCCGGTCCGGGAAGATTCCACATGCCGCGGAGCGGCTGGGCCCGTGAGCCATGGCCACTGAGCCTGCGCGTCCGGAGCCTGTTGCTCCGCAACGGGAGAGGCCACAACAGTGAGAGGCCCGCGTACCGCAAAAAAAAAAAAAAAAAAAATATATATATATATATATATATATATGGAGCCAGGAAAGTCTCACTGCCAAGTTGGATGAAAGAGGTGAAGGAGGGAGGCCTGCGAATGTCTGAGAAAAGAGCATCCCAAGCAGGGGGAAGAGGAAACAGTGCGAAGGCCCTGAAGCAGGAATGTGCTTGGTGTATCTCAGGAAGGCCGGGGTGCTGAAGCAGGGTGAGCCAGCGAGCAATAGGGAGAGAAGGGGCCGGAGGGACAGTGGGGACCACACTGCGACTTGACCCTTCTAAGGGCTGGGAAAGAATACCCCTCCCCATGAGGACACATATGATGATTTAGGAATTTGATGTCTGGTTTCTACTTGTGCCTCCCTGAGCTTGGCTAGAGTCCATCCGTTTCTATGAAACGAAACCATTCTCGGAGTCTTTGGCATATTGAACTTTCTGCCTTTGAAAAGTTGAGAATGTGATTCAGAAACTTGGAGACTCCTTTATGGTGGTGTTCTTAGGGTGACCGACCAGGACCCCTAACCTTATCACCTCCTATATCTTCAACAGCTGCTTGGGATGTGAACTCTGTAGGACATAATGTAAGCAGTCATAACAGTCATTGCTTTAATAGTGACATTCTGGACGTATGGAAGTGGGGTATATGTGTAGATAAGAGCTATCATGGACATAGAGCGGTCAGCGAGAGCGTTCATTTAAGTATATTTATGGATTTTATCGTTATGTAATGCCTTTCTTTGTCATTACGGTCTTTGTTTTGAAGTGTTTCAAAGTCTATTTATTTATTTAATTTTTGGCCGCATCGTGCAGCATGTGGGATCTTAGCTCCCTGACCAGGGATCGAATCCAAGCCTCCTGCAGTGGGAGCGCAGGGTCCTAACCGCTGGACTGCCGGGTAAGTCCCTAATTTAGATTTTGACAGATCCGGGCTTGGATCATGGAATTGACACTAGCTATGGAAACCTAAGAAAGTTATTTAAGTTCTTGGAGACTTTGTTTCTTCCATCTCAAAGAGAGTCTTTGTGAGAATGAAACCAAAAGGGTGGTTATTAGGATTAAATGAAAGAATGTTCTCGATGGCAAAGCACTGGTGCTCAGTAACATGGTTCCCTTTCTCATAGCCCCCTTCTCAATTTCTGCTTTGCACCGCAAGACTCAGAATTGCTGCCCACAGGGAATCATAGTGAAATCTTAACTAATCGTCAATTTTGGCACCATAGGCTTCCGGCTTATTTATTTGTACTTGTTGCGGTGCGTGGGCTTCTCATTGCAGTGGCTTCTCTTGTTGCTGAGCACGGGCTCTAGAGCGCAGGCTCAGTAGTTGTGGCACACAGGCTTAGTTGCTCTGCGGCATGTGGGATTTTCCCAGACCAGGGCTCGAACCCGTGTACCCTGCCTTGGCAGGCGGATTCTTAACCACTGCGCCGCCAGGGCAGCCCGCACAGGCTGTTTTGTCAGAGGCCTAGACAATCAGCAGTCCATTTGTGTGGTACTCTACCCTTGGAGCCACCCTCTTACAGAGCTGTGGAGGTGACATGAAATTATAATGTAAAGCACTCAACACGGTACTTGGCCATGGTTCATCCTTATGGAATGTTAATTTTTATTATTTTTATTTTTCTGTAGGTTTTGGGAAATTTTTATGGGAATGCATATGTATTAATTATGCTATGAAAAAAAGAAAACAAAACTATATGAGCCATAGTGACTTGTTTTATTGATACCGATGGTGAGTTAAGAGCATCTTTGTATCCTTGGGTCTGAATATTGGGCATAAGTTCAATGTGAATTGAGTACTGTGACATTTAGTTTTACATGTTTACTTGACTAGGCTACCTCGTTATTCAATCAGACCCTAATCTAGGTGTTGCTGTGAAGGTATTTTCTAGGTGTGGTAAGCATCTACAGTCAGTTGACTTTAAAGAGATGATCCTCAATAAGGTGGGTGGGCCTCATCTGATCAGTTGAGTGGACTTAAGAGCAAAACTGAGGCTTCCCTGAGGAAGAAGAAGTTTTGTCTTAAGATTGCAGCATCTCAACTCCTACTGGAGAGTTTCTAGACTGAGAGCCTGTCCTGCACATTCTGAACTTGCCACCTTCACAAACACATAAGCCAATCCCTTGAAGTAAACCTATGTGTATTATATGTATATGTATGTATGCATGTGTGTGTGTGTGTGTGTGCGTGTGTGTGTGTGTGTGTGTGTACTCCTGACTGGTTCTGTGTCTGTTTCTCTGGAGAATCCTGACTTACAAAGGTGCATATGAAGGCTCATTTATTCTTCTTTTTCTTTTGTCGGTAATTCTTTATGATGCCTCATTTGCATGATGCAATTTTACTAAAATGAAACTTGAACAGCTCCAAACTGCATAATCCATTTCTTTCAGCCTCACACTTTCTTTTTGGCCTCAGCCAGGCAATCTGACCCCGGAGTTGGGGGGATCATCCCTACATTGACAGCAGCTGGCATAGTCTACCCATGAGGTCCATGGGGCACATCGCCTGGGTTCTAGGTGGCCAACAGGATGACGGTAAATGCCAAGGGGATAATTTTTCTCTAAAAATATGGATAAATCAAGAGTTTACAGAGTGGAAACTGGTTGGTTTGCTACACTCTGGGTATGAATTCAGAGCATAACTAGGATATAAAAACTCTGTTGTCTAAGTGAAAATATATTTATGCAGTGATGGTAGCCCCGCAATTTCTAGGATGAATGCACAGGAGGACAAATTACCATGAGAAGAGATATTACTGAGAGTGTAAGTCTGCTTTCATTTTTTGCTAGTTTGTCCATAATCATATGGAAATAACCCCCCGGTGAAATGTGAGACAAAAACTATGACATCATCTGAATTTAGTGTCACTGCTCTAAGCTAAAAATTTGGGTGGGTTCCTACTTACATTTTCTTGTCTCCAAGTTATCTTTTCCATTTTGCAATGCAATGCAAAGCATTCCTTACAACACTGTCAGAATTTGAACAAAAACATCTTTTATCTAATTTCTGATTTGCCATTTTGTGATAGTGTGATTTATAATAAGAAATAGAAATTTGGTCTTCATCCCCAGTTTTGGCAGAGAGCTCTTAAAATCCTTGAATTTCCTAAGTGATGAAAGCAAAAAGGCATCCTTCTGTTATGTTAATGATGACGTTTGGACCCTAACTAAGGTTGGGTGCTGGATGCCAGGAGAACCCACCATTAGATTAGAGGGTTGGAACTTTCAGTTCTCACCCTCACCACCTCTGGGGAAGAGGAGAGAGGCTGGAGATGGAGTTCAATCACCAGTGGTTAATTATTCATCAGTTGTGCCTATGCAATGAAGCCTCCATAAAACCCCAAAAGGATGGAGTTTAGGAGAATTTCCAGGTTGGTGAACAGGTGGAGATTCGAGGAGAGTGGTGCACTCAGAGAGGGCATGGAAGCTCCATGTCCTTTCCCCGTACCTTGCCCTATGCACCTCCTCCATCTGGCTGTTTCTGAGTTATATCCTTTTATAATAAACCAATGATCTAGTAAGTAATGAGGTCTTCTAGCAAATCAATCAAACCCAAGGAGAAGGTCACGGGAACCTCCAACATGTAGCCGATAGATCAGAAGCATAGGTAACAACCTGGGCTTGTGGTGGTGGTAGGGGCAGCCTTGTGGGACTGAGCCCTTACCTGTGAGCTCTGACCCTGTCTCCAGGGACATAGTGTCAGAATTGAGTTGAGTTGTAGGACACTGACCTGGCGCATTGCTTGGATGGGTGGGGAAGCCCCCCTTCCACAAGTTGGAAATCGGGTCCTGGAACCCCAAAAGACACTTTCTTACTGTACATCTTGTCATAACCAAGCAGCCTTTATATGTACTCTTTAGCCACATTTTTATAACTTCCTACAAATTTGGTTATCAGATACTTTAAGCAATAGCAGGAGAAAATTGTGTTTCCAGAAGAGAAACAAACTGGAACACAAACCAGCGTAACCTGCTAAGAACTGGCTTCCCTCAGAGAGACCAGTGACTGGCTAGTGAGGTACCAGAACCTCCAAGAGGCAGTTAATGGCCAAGATGGACCACTTTTAGGGTGGTGGCAACCTACACTGTCCATGAAAGCTCAAGATTGAGTGAGGCAAGGTATTTGCCCATAGATAACAGAAGTATGGAAAAGCAAAACTGTAGCCTCAAAAAGCCTCTACCTTCCACATCTCATTTCATAATTCTTGGAATGTTCTACTATTTCAGAATTGCTTTCTAATTTTAACCTTGTTTTACTTTTGCTTATCTCTGCAATCTTCAATGGGCTTCTCTTCACTTCACTCTTACTTATTTTTTTTTTCTCCAGTCATTCCTCGAATTTGCTTTCCTTTCCTTCCTGCTGTGAATTTCCTGTATTTCTCTTGCTTCTTCTCCCCTTTCCATTTTTACCTCCTCTTCATCTTATTCTTTGAATTTCTTTCCCCTGTTCTTAATTCTTCTTCCTTTCCCTCTGATCTGTTGTGGCTTTAATCATTGCTGAGCTGCTTTAAAATCGCCCAGTGACTGACATTTTCTCCCTGAAAGGAGAGGGATTTGTGACTGTGGAAAACTAACTACAAAGACCCAACACATTCAATTTTCAGCACAGTTCTTTCCTTTCTTCTGTGGCGCTTTTGCCTGGGATTAGAGGTGGACCGCTTACTGCAACTCACAATGGCAAAGCCCTTCAGGCCTGACTTCTCAGCTCTGTGAGTCGCATGGCAAGGTGTATCTGAACCACTCTGTTTACACTGATTGCTAGAATTTTAAAATTGCCCGTCACTAGAAAAAGCTTACTCAAGTGTTTCCTGGAAAACAAAGTAGTATTATTTCACAATGTGATGACCGGACTTATTCTTCTCCTTGGACTATTCATCCTCCCTCCCCCCTCCCCCTTCATTTTTTACAGCATGAAACAAAAACAGACAAATGTGTTCCTGGCAGAAGGGTGAAGGAGCTTTGTCACCCTAGCCGACTCCACCAGAAGTAAGATTTTTACAAAGGGATGAACAGTAAAATTAGTAAAATAGATCAGTTTTTCAGGACTCTATGATTTTATCATAGGGCATTAGGAAATAGTAGATTGCCACAAGCACACCAGATTCTTTTGCCTCTGAGAGATTTCACTTTAGCTCTTTGCAACACTTAAGTATGGACTACACAGCTTTTTATGTTTCGAAATCATTCTTTTGGCTAAATTTGCTCGTGAATTCGCTTTACCTTTCTGCGTTTCTTGAAGAGCAGCAGCGCAGACCTCAATGATTAAGTGCTCGAAGTCAGTGTCTGCCATGTAGCAGGACCTGGGAGATTATCATTATCAAAGGATACTTGTGGTCAAAGCTGTACCACATTCTGAAGAGCCAGGCAGTCTCTGTTTTCGTCGTGCTTTTGCCAGAGGTGTTTGCTTCCTAGCGAGTGACAACAGAAAAAGGCATTGGATAAATGATCACTATAAATATTGAGATATAATATCAACATTAATACATAGTATTAATTATTAATATATTAATAATGTATTAATGTATTAATACATGTATATAATATTAATATATTTTAACTATAAGAATATGCGTCAAGCTAAATTAAACTTAACCACTTTTAAAAAATCTTTCCAGATACAGGTATTTTCATCTAAATGTTGAACCTGCTGCCAAGCAGATTAGCTCACGGATCTTGCCATATGGGTGACGTTCTTGTGGCATAATTCAACGTTTACTTTTTTTCATAATTCCTATTTTATTAAACAGCTAAGAAATGCCACTTTGTTGACACCAGTGAACATGATATTTCTGTCAGATTGCTGTTGTGGGGATTTTGCAGTTATTTCTGTCAGATTTGGATGGTATTTATTTACGATTTACCAAAAGGTCAAGACTAAAGGGATAACCGTCTAATAATTGTTAAACTAGTTTTCATTCATTTTATTTTTGATAGATCACTACCAAAACCTATGGTTAATTTTTGATATCTTCCCCCTTCGATTCTTAAGTTTTGAAATAGATATTCCGGTTAAGAAGCCTGTAATAATTTAATAACTGAATGAATGTGTTTGTCTCCCCCAACCCCATGCTCACTCACTCTTTTTTTTTTTTTCCTCAAAGGACCACAGTGGGAAGGAGGAAGAAAAGGACAAAAGAGAAAGCATTTGATAGGTGTTTATGTAACAGTAGAGGATGAAAATGTGAGAAAAAGGTGAACAATTTTTGTGAACTTTAGAGAGATGATAATGGACATTGCAATGTGGTATGAAGGAGATTCCGGGACATTTTTACCTCTTTTGTGTATCTCATTTTGCATATTAAGAGAATTCCAGACTTCAATCAGTTGTAATTATCTTCATCATTAAAAGCATTTATATCTTAACATGGACTTCATTGCTTTGTTTGGGCCCTCGGTTTCCATGCCCAAATTGTATCAGGAGTTCACAGTCCAGTAATAATGTGAACATTCTCAAGAAATCATGAGGCATGGAAGACAGTGAGAAACCACTGGCTGCTCCAAAGCTAGCCCTTAGTTGAAACCAAGGTGATTTACTTTACTTTGTTTATTTACTTTTTTGCCCCTTTCCAGACAGTTCCACGGATGGGTAATGATAAATAACTGAACACAAAAGGCTGTATTCTGCTCTCTGAAACACATGTACAAGCAGACGCTGCAGTTCCATGCCCCACAAACAAAAGGGGAATAAAAGAATGCTAAGTGTGGTCCCTCCCTTTCTAGGCAGCCACTTATCCTTTGTCTAAAATGGTTGAAGCAGACACTCCACAATAAAATGAAAACCCAAACTGGCAGCCTTTCTCATTGGTTGTTTTAAGATCTCTGATTTCCAACACTGAACAGTTTCCTAAAAGGCGTTCCTAAGTATGCCACTGTTCTACGTGATGTTGATGGAAATTCTGTGCCGATCGTTCAGGAAGGGATGGGTTTGAGAGTGTTAACCAGGTTTGTTACATTCAGAAATTTTGGGAATCTTTCATTTGTAAATGAGCATTGTAAATCTTTGAGAGGGAAGCCTTTCTCAAACTTACCTGGTCATGGACCACATGCCCCATTCCCAAGTCCCACAGTGGGACATCTATGATCTTTTCATGGATGATGTCAGAGTTTCATAGATCTGTTTTCTGATAGACCCAGAGTGCCATGCCCTGTTATCTAGAGCTAGAATGTACCCATGGCATTTCCACAAAAGGGAAACCAAGGTGTCCAGTTCAATTTCCATCTGTCCCTGAACCTTTCTCTAGCTATTTCTACCCCAAGAAAGGTGTCAGATTTGCAAAGTCACTGCTATACTTAGTGTTTTCTTCATCATCTTGCAACATTTGCAAGTCGTTTCTGAGTCACTGTCTCTCAAACAGGTCAGCACGTTGGGGCTCAGCTGGCAGAGTAAAACTGTTATCCCTGAACTAAACTAGGTAGTAACGCTCTGGGCTAGCCCTGGGGAGTTCTCTCTCTCTTTTCTTTTCTCTTCTTTTCTTTTTTCTTTCCTTAAGAACAATAAGGAGTTACACACTTTATCCATCCAGAGGCACAGGTAATTTTGATAGCTGACAATATCTATGGATGACAAGATAGTCATTGAAGAAAATTAATAGAAAGGAGTGGAAGCAAATTCCTGTTCTTTTGTTTGGTTGTTTGTTTCTAAGTTAAGGTGGGCTGTGTAGTGTTGAGCTTGGCTGGCAGTCAGGGGCCCAGGATTCTAGCACCCACTCCACAGCAGCCCGGCTGAATGACATTTGTAATAATATTCTCCAGCTGTGGAATGCTCATTCATTCCTAGGCAAGGTGCTGATCACATTATCCAGTCACTAACTTTTTCAGTCATTGTTTTTCAATTTTCACAACAAACCCTCAAGGTAGGTTGCATTATACCTATTTTACAGGTGAGGACCTAGAGAGGCCCAGAGAAGGGAAGAGCTGAGTCCAAAGTCACATAGCTAGCAAGCTATAGAGCTGGAATTTGAACGTAGGACTAAAGGACTCCAAAAGTGCTGTTCTTTCTGCTGGTATCTCATGCAGCCTTTGAACTTGGGAAAGCACACACACCGTATGGTAGGCTATTTGGCCTGCAGTCTCCTCGCCTGTAAAATGAATTGAGGAAATTGGATTGGCTGGTCTCTGAGGTCCTAATCGTATGGAAAATACTGTTTTTTCATTAATGACAACAACAACAATAACGGCTGGCACTCCTTGAAGAGATGCCATGTGCCAGACACTGTTCTAAGTGCTTTTCATATATTATTATTCCTATTTTACAGATGAGGAAACTGAGGCAACTGGCGCACAGAGAGGCTTCCAAGCACAGTTGTAGCCTCTCGGCAGCAGCCTTGATTCCTGTCATCTAGGTGGGTGCAAGTGAAGAGCAAACTAGGGCAAATGGGTATCTGAATAGATGAGGTCGGGATACTGAAGGTTGAGATGCAGCAGCTATATATCCCCCCAGACGTAATGAAAATGCATGGCTCCCCTCAGCTGGGTGAACGCTGATGGGTTGGAAAGTGTCCCTGAAGAAACTTAACTTCAGTGTTAGAAATTTCTCTAGACTCCTAAATACTGGTTTCAGGGATTTCTGAAGGT
This sequence comes from Stenella coeruleoalba, assembly GCF_951394435.1. Taxonomy (NCBI): domain Eukaryota; kingdom Metazoa; phylum Chordata; class Mammalia; order Artiodactyla; family Delphinidae; genus Stenella; species Stenella coeruleoalba. Next base: position 24,207,069 of record NC_137150.1, on the reverse strand, counting down.
CTTGGAAAACCTCCCTGCCTTTTACTCCCTTTTTCCTCTCCTTTTTATTTTATTTCCTGAGGGGAATATATCAGAACGTACAGGCACTCCTGAAAGAGCTTATACTCTATTTCTGGGAAATCTTCCAAGGTTATTTTTTGCCAGCTGATGAGAGCAACACATACTAGGTAGCATTTTGGAAAAAATGTTAACACTTGTAATCTATTTTTCAAACTTTAATTTACTTGGGATACTGGAGATGTTATTCATTTTACTGCTTTGTAGAGAAATAAACTGGGCTCCAATTAGAATGAAAGATAGAAAATGTTTTTCCAGGTAAGGGAAATACCATGGATGACCCAGCATTGACGTTTCTGCTGATCTGAGATAAAATGTTCAGTGTATGTCTTAAATAGCTGTTGGCCCAATTCTGGATCCATTCATTTATTTCTCTGAAGTTATTGATGACTTAATAACTGGGTTATGAAAGGCCATCAATAAATGAGTAGAAATAAATGAGTTAGTCCACTGTGTGCTCTGCTTGTTCACTGGGGGCTGAGGATAAATGTGCCAAGGGAAGGCCAGCCTTTGCAGTCACCCTGGAACAGGGAAGGTATCCGATGAGGCAGCGCAGAGGGCAAGCCCCTGGGAGGGCCCAGATGGGCAGAGGACAGCAGGTAGCATCAATTTACCTGGATTATTCTGAAGCAGTGATCAGATCACACCCAAGGACAAGGGATATAAGCGTCATCAGAAGAAGAATCTGGAACTTGGTGACAGTCTCTTTATTGCTAGCAATATGTCTTCTGTTTTTGAGTTCTTTGATGCCAGAGGGGCAGTGGCATCCATGTTGGAACAAGCAGAGGATCCAGAAACTGAAGACCAAGATTTGAGTTCTGACTCTCTACTGTCTACCATTGAATAATAATGATACACTCTCCAGAGCTGAGCCTCATGTTTCACAGCTGTAAATGGGAACTGGAGATCCAAGGGCATTGAATGTTAGCTTTTATTTGCCCTTGCTACTTCTAAGAAGCAGGGTGTTTGATATATGTGTAATTTCTGTTTCCTTTATTATCCTCCATTTCTGGGAAAATGTAAAAATGACTGGGGCATTTGATATCTTTCCTTTTTCTCCTTAAACAAGGGAATAGATCAGAGGTTGGGAAGTGGCTGAGCACAATAAGGAGTGAGTAGTTGTCTTTTTTTTTTTTTTTTTTTTTTTTTTGCAGTACGCGGGCCTCTCACTGTTGTGGCCTCTCCAGTCGCGGAGCACAAGCTCCGGACGTGCAGGCTCAGAGGCCATGGCTCACGGGCCCAGCCGCTCCGCGGCATGTGGGATCTTCCCGGACCTGGGCACGAACCTGTGTCCCCTGCATCGGCAGGCGGACTCTCAACCACTGCACCACCAGGGAAGCCCAGTACGGACATTTTGATTAAGAATGGTGTTATGGGCTGGTGACACCACAGACTAGTATGGGCTAAGGACCCAGAATGATGTATGAACTTATGAACTTCCTTGAGAAAGAGTTCTTGGGTTTTCCTTAACTTTCCTGAGTATTCAAAGAAAACATTGTATCTTTGGCTTCTTTTCCCAGGTGGGAGGTGTCTGATGAGAAGACATTGTCATTTACCAGCTGAGATTCCTCAATCCTACCCACCAGGGAAGCCCAGTAGTTGTCTTTTAAGTGACCCCTCTAGCACCACCCTAGAGAGGGAGCAACAGGAAAATTAGGAAGGTACTCTTTGTTTTATGCTTATTTGGATCCCTGAAAGAAAACAAAGGCTCTGGCCAGAAATCTTTAAAAAACAGACACTGAAGCAAGAGGGAATTGCTTGCTGTATTAACCTTAATGAAAAAGAACTAAGCAAATGTAAATACATTCCTCTATCAATATTCAAGGGAGGGGCCTTTGCTAAGTGAACCGGAGGAACTCTGCTCTGGGCTAGTCATATGGGATTGCTTCTCACTTCACGGGGATTCAATGGATTAAGAGAGAGAAGATTTTCCTATTTCTAAGATTTCATATTCAATACTAATGTCAGTGGAGGTTGTACAGAATGATGACAAAGACAGATAATTATCATAACAAACCTGTAGAGTTCCTTATGGGTTCCAGAGCACTTTTTCAAGTAGTCAGTGTGAATGGGATTTGACAGCGGTCCTTTTGCCCTGCCACCTCCCAGTGTGGAATGTATTCATGTAATAATTTCACGTTTATTGCCTTGATTTTCTGATTAGCAAGGAGAAGACCGGATTCTCTGTCCCTAAAGAGAAGGATTTCTAGATTCTGAAGAAGGGGGACATGATACAATTGGGAGTCAATAGGAAATTTTTTTCAAATTTATGTTTTAAAAGGTAAAATTAACTCTTAGCCTCCACATAGAGAGTATTTTATACAAATATTTTCACCTTCCTCACACTATGATAAATTCATAAACGTTCCCAAGAAGGTATAGTCACAAAATACATGCTTAGGGAGAAAGAATGAAGGAAACAACTAGATAAGGATGGGTAAAAATGCCAAGAGGAAACGTAGACATCACAGATACACTACCAGATGGGCTAAACTCATGGTTTAGCTACCAAAAAAAAAAAAAAAAAAAAAGGTTTGTTTCAAATAACTTTGTCCGTACAAGAGATTCAAGTTAATCCAGGGAAAAATAAATTGTTTGGTTCCGGTAAATATAATATTTTGGTGAGTTAAAAATGTATATTCGGGGCTTCCCTGGTGGCGCAGTGGTTGAGAGTCCGCCTGCCGATGCAGGGGACACGGGTTCGTGCCCCGGTCCGGGAGGATCCCACATGCCGCGGAGCGGCTGGGCCCGTGAGCCATGGCCGCTGAGCCTGCGCGTCCGGAGCCTGTGCTCCGCGACGGGAGAGGCCACAACAGTGAGAGGCCCGTGTACAGCAAAAAAAAAAAAAATGTATATTCACAAATTCTTTGGTACTTGTCCCTTTAAAAGATGGAGACTAATTTCCCTTCCTATTGAGTGTGGAGGATACATAATGACTCAGTTTTAATCAATGGAATGGAGCAGAAGGGATGGTGATATACAAGGCTAGGTCATAAAAAAACATTGTGGTTTCCTCCTTTCTGAACCACTTGAGGGAAGTTAGTTACCATACTGTGAGGACCCAAGCCACTCTATGGAGAGATCCATGTGGTAAGCATCCGAGTCTCCCTGCCAATAGTCAGCAAGGCACTGAGGCCTCCTGCCAACATGGAAGTGAACCTTTCAGACCCAGTCAAGCCTTCAGATGACTAGCTCTGGCTGACATCCTGTCTGCAACGTCATGAGAGACCCTGAGCCAGAAACACTCAGCTAATTTGCTTTCAAATTCCTGACACTTAGAAACTGTGAGATAATAAACGTTTGTTATTTTAAGCCACTAAGTTTTGGGATAATTTGTTCAGCAGCAATAGAAGGCTGATACAATTACATATTGGAATTATAAATTCTAGATGTAAAAGGCACTGGAGTAGAAAATGCACCTTGGAACAAGAAGATCCCAGCTCATGCTGTTTCCCAGTGACACTGCCCCAAACCACAAACACCATAGCAAAGATAAGGGTTCTACATTTAGGCCTGTGATTTGAGTATACAGTATTATATTTTTGTCTGAAAACAAAACAAAACAAAACAATGTTTCCCCCTACAAAACTACTTGCAAAATACATAATGGCTGGTAAGAATAACTGGTATCATAAATACATGATAGAATTCAGATATTGGGCAACAGGCAGCAAAGGACAAATGAGGTAAGCCCTATATTCTCTTTTCTTTCTGCCCTTTCCCAACTGTAGTACAAGGAGCTAGAGTCCAAGCAGAGAACAATTCAAGCTGAGAGCAACAGTCTCACTGAGTTGAAGAACTACAAATTGGAGATTGGGTGTTATTGAAGCGGCTGGAATTTTTTTGTTGTTGTTGTCTTGGGAAAGTTACTTTAATTCTTTGAACTTCAATTTCATCATTTATAAAACGGGGTTTATAATATGTGTCTCGATTGGTCAAGGTAAAGATTAAATGTGATTTTACATACAGCACCTAATTGCTAAATTGAGGCTATCATCTTCCTGCACTTCCTCTTCCTCATTATTTCTGTTTTCTAGAGCATGTAATTATAGAATCTGTAAATATAGATTCTATATTCTATTCTATATATATATATATATATATATATATATATATAGAATTTAGTCTTAAGCAGTAAAAATGTAGTGGGGAGGGTGTATACTTTTGGGTGTATAAGCCGTAAGTAAAACCAAAATAAATTCAGTGTTGGCCAAGGGAAAACCCAAGATACTTGCTCTGAAATAGTCATTTTGTTTTTCTCAAAGTACTGTTAGTTACAATAACATAAAAAAAACCTTCATCTGGGTCAGGTCAGTTTTAGAGCTTACTGTTCTATTTCTGAAATATTTGTTGGTATAGCATGGAATTTACATTCTGTGAGGCCAGCTCCAACAGCATGGGGACATAGTATGGAAAAATATTGATAATTGTTAGATCCGAGGAACATATACGTGGGAATCTTTATTCCGTTTTCTGTAGGTTTGTTAGCAATATCTAGAAAATATTCACAAGGCAAAATTAAATTTTATTTCATGACTAGATGACCCTACCATCTGCTAATCTCTTTCCCTCTTGAACCTACTTATATCTCCAGCATTTAAGTATCAATTGTGCAGAAGAACACATACTTTTATTCTTCTCCAAATGAGCTCTTTCAGTTTTAAGGGTGTTTTAAGTTATGGTTTTCTGGGATTTGGCAAACAAGTCTTTGTTCACCTGACTCATACCCTCCATATTTTTACAGACACTTTGTTGTGTCCCTTCTTAGTGGTAGTCGTTCTGCTGGAGAAATCGTAATTCGTTTAATCTCCGTCTGCTCATTGAAGCTGCTCTTCTCTGGACCTTTCTCAGCTCTGCTTTGACTTTCTTGAGCTGTGGTGACCATAACTTATCCACCCAGGTTACACACAAGCATAAATGACAACCAAAACCAGAATTCAATGAAGGGACTTCTCGAAGCAAAAATAAAAGTGGAAGTTAGCATTAAGAGAGCACATAGAGAAGCCAGCATAGTGTTCAAAATAAAATTATGTTAGAAAAGATGAAAATTAGCCTCACTGTAACAGTTGGCAGAGTCGGAAATGGAAGAAAAATGAGTTTTTAAAAAAGTTGATTCCATTACTTTTAAGTTCCAAACCTGCAAGTTTTTGCTGCCATCACACATAGAATGAAATCAAAATCACCACCGTGGCCGGTGATCTGGCCCCTCTCGGTCTCTCCGAATCCACCTGCACTGGCTCCCACCTTGCCCACTGGGATCCAGCCACACTGGCCTTCTTGCTGCGCGTGGAGCGCACCATAACCCGCTGTGAGGCCAGGGCCTTCATCCTTGCAGTTCCCTCTGGCTGGACTGTTTCCCCCCAGAGCCCACATACACATCTCACTTCTGCACATCGTTCAGGACTCTGATCAAATGCCACTTCTTCAGAGAGGCCTGCCCTGGCCAGCCATAGCCTCTCCTCCATTGTTCTCCATCCTTGTACCTGCTCTACTGTTCCCAGTCTCTGAACATATAGTATGTAGCTGTTTACCTTTTTGTTCCCAGTGTCCCCCATTAGAGCGTAAGCTCTGTGAGGGTGAAGACTTTGAATTGGTAACTGCTGCATCTTCCTCACACTTAGATTCGTGCCTGACACGGGTGGGTTGTATGAATGAATAAATGATTGAACGAATAGACGCACGCACACCAATTAAGAGTGGAAGTTCTAGAACCAGATTCTGGGGTTGAATTTCACAATGTGTCCTTTGGTACGTTATTTAACTTCTCTGTATACAGTTTCCTTATTTAAAATAGAAGCATAATAACAGTACCCACTCATAGGTTTATCTTGGAAGATAAATGAGTTAACACAGATAAAGTGCTTAGAACAGTATTAATAACAAGAGTCAGTACTCCACAAATATTAGGATGATCATGAAAAAGGGCAAGAAGGGAAAAAGAGAAGCAATCGTGGCAGCCCTTCTTGGGTAGCGGGAATTTTCTATTGAAAGATTAAGGGGGGCGTGGCGCTCCAGCATGGCTCACCTTTGGAATGCTGGGCTGCCAAGGACACAGAATCAATTACAAGGACAACTTCTTGTTGGGGCGAGGGTGGGGTGGTGGAATTTTGTCTGAGGGCTTTTTTTTTTTTAACATTTAAGAGACATAAAATCACAACTGCGATACCTTCCATTTCTCAAAGTGGCACATTTGCATAGACTGTATATTTAAAGTTTAATACTTGCTTGTGGAACATTCTTTTTAAAGCTTCTGGGTCTGGTGTGAGTAAGAGTGTAACACCATTCACACTTTCAAGGTACTACAAGGCAAAAAGGAAAATTGTGACATTGCTGGTTAGTCACAGCCACAAGTTCATATTTCCCAAAGGTTATTTTACTCTCCAGAAACAGAGAAAAAGGAAATTCCTTCAAAAATAGGTACATGTCGGGCTTCCCTGGTGGTGCAATGGTTGAGAGTCCGCCTGCCGATGCAGGGGACACGGGTTCGTGCCCCGGTCCGGGAAGATCCCACATGCCGCGGAGCGGCTGCGCCCGTGAGCCATGGCCGCTGAGCCTGCGCGTCCGGAGCCTGTGCTCCGCAACGGGAGAGGCCACAGCAGTGAGAGGCCCGCGTACCGCAAAAAAAAAAAAAAAAAGTATATGTCATTACATATGCTTATTATTGATTTTGAGAGTATATGATCAGTAATTACCACAATTATCTGAAAGTTTTAGCTTTGGGCAAGTAAGAGTAAGGTCTTTTTTTCAGAAGTTGACCAGTGCAAAGATTATCCTATTTGTTAATGCAAGACCAATTTAATAAGTGCAAGCTGAGTGGAAAAATGCAATCCACCTAAGAATTAGGTTTCTGGTCTTTAGTCAGAGCAACAGGTGTTGATAATAAGTGAAGAGTCGTCAGGCAAAATGAGGGCTGACAGGTTCTTGACACATAGTTTGGAAAGTACCAAAAAACCCCCTCGGTCCAGGTCAAGTGGCAGCTGCATGGACGCTGTGGTTTGTTACTTCTGGCCTGACCCCACCATTTCCCGTACTTGACATTGAACATAAGAATTATTCCAAGGGTGGAAAAAGCCTTTTTCTGAAACGTAGTTACCTCGGTAGTCAACCACCATGAATAAGAACACTTCCAGGACACTTTTAAAAAACAATAGCGGCAGAAGATCAGTAGGAACCATGTAAATTATACCAGGGTTAGTTAGATAACTCTTTATGTGTCCTCTACAGGAAGCCCCAAGCGAGAAATTGTGGCCTGTGAACTTCTGTACAGCTTGAGGACAGAGTATAATTTTCCCCTCTAATTATAGTAATTTAGTATATTACTGGTTATCATTTCCTTTCCCCCCCTTTGGTTACCAGAAAGCTCACTTGTGGTTCAACTTTAGCAAGTACATAGGACCTTATGATCTGCTTACTCATGATTCTTTTTACTCCTCTGGTTTTGTTTCTGCTTTCATTAATTTTTTTAACTGAGTTTTAAAGTTTTTAAAAAATGTTTTACTATTATTTTATCATATGTGGTGGTGTAAGCTGCTTCATCAAATCCTTCACGAGATAAGATGGTTTTAATGAAATTGATTAAGTTAGGTCGTTTTCATAAATATAATTCTAACAACCTGGAGAAGCAGACATTATTATCATGCACGTTTTACAGTTAGGAAAATTGTGATTCAAAGATGTAAAAAACTTGCCCAAGATCCAAATACCACGTAGTTTTCATTGTACTATGTTGTACTATCTCATTTCTCTAATAACAACAACAACACAAATACTTTCTACTGGTTTAAGTATCTTCAGGTAAGAGTAATTACTAAATTGACAATGGTATGAATGAGCTAAAATAAAGTACATTTAAATTACAAAAGAAAAAAGTTAAACTAGCAGGTAACCTTACCAATAATTATATGTAATTGTAAAATATTAGGCAGTTAGAGGAAGATGAAGAATTTTCTTTGATGAATTTTCTTATTCTATCACTTTTCTTTTAAAGAAAAAGATATGAGAAGGACAAAATTTAGATAAAAGTTCTACGTGAAAGTAGAAGAATGGATTAGTTGATCTATATGAGATACAATGCTTTGTGAACATCTGTACCAGCCCTTCCTAAGGACTCATTACAGCCCACCAGTGTAAGGAGATGGACGGGCTTTGATCCCCTTTCGAAGGTCACCACTCTGGCCCTAATCCCAGTACGCTGACACCCTGCTGGGCTCAGTCCTGCAGTTAAGTGTCTTTCCTGGGCAATAAAGTCTGTGAAAACAGCACCAGCATGGGCTTGGAACACACGTGACAAAAAAATTCAAAGTACATATGAGCCAGGATCATTGCCAACTTCATTTTCCAGCCCTTTGTGTAGAGCATAGGAGCCTTCCCTCTTTACGTGAACCAGGAAAGCAGCAGCATCTTGCCTGGCGGCACTAACCAGCGGTGCCTCACTGATGGGACTGTAGGAAAAAAACCCATGAAATAAAAGAGAGATGGACCCTCTTCAGATCCAGATATGATCAGGACACACTTCATTAAGCAGCACCGCTTATTTAAGATGTTATTCTGTCATGTCTGTCTACCTGCAATTTCAGCAAGAGGTGCAACATTTCTACACAATTGTTTGCTTTAAGTACTGAGTTAAAAATGACCAAAGCAAAATTGCCAATGACAGGTTTTACTCTGATGTTAGATTCAAGTCCAGAATTTGCAGAGACTACGCTTCCCTTACTCAAGGCGAAAGCACGTTGTTCTGAATAATTTTCCCTAAGAATTTTCAGGCTGTGCTTTTGCAGATTTTCAACATTTCTGTATTTCTGTCTACCTGGACCTGGTAAATGAGAAATCATGCAGGAGAAGCAGGCCCATCTGTTGTGTGCCCAACATGCATCGAACATGCATCAAGTACATTTCACTGGGATGACGGTGCTAGCAAGTTGCTGGGCAGGGATTTGAACTCCAGGCTGCCTGATTCCAAGAGCTGTGCTCTTGCTCATACACTGCAGTTTCCAGGCTTCCTGCAGCCACAAAGAAGGCACGAGTGTATGCTAGTTCTAAGCACTCTAGAGGTTATGCAAAGGTTATCGACACCCTGAATGCCTGCGTATTTTATAGTCATCTGATTTATTTTATCTGCGGGGCCAGCCCCCTTTAGAACGAGTCTCCTGACTATGGAACACAAGACCTCATATCGCTGTACTCTATGCATCGGCTTCTTTGACTTGCCTGGTGTGAAGAGGGCTCCTTCGGATCCTCATCCGGGTCCACACCAACCCTGTTAAAGAGAACAGAGAACTGGTAAGGGCCTTGCTGCAGATGAGATGACACAGTCTCTTGGGTCAGATCACGTGAACCAAAGACAATATGAATCAGATGAAAGGTTTACCAGAAAACCCTCCTACCTCTCCCTGAATCGAAAGAACTTCAAATAGATTTATGGCAAGAGGAGAACTTGTACAGCTGGGCCTCTGCACAGCTGGTGAGATCGGGCATCCACAGCTGTTCCCTGCTGCTGTCTTTCCCAGCAAGAGCAGAAGCCTGAGAACCTGGGACAGGAGCGCTCAGGAAAAGACCTCCATGGCCCCCAAAACAGGGATCCTAGAAGGAAGGCCATCTGTTCTTCCTGCAGGACTCACTGACAAAACTGCTCTGGGAATGTGGTGGCCCAGGCTGCAGCAGGCTCCCCAGGACAGAAGAAAAACAGATCCTTTGTCCAGATGCTCATGGAGGCTGGCAGTAGGGAGGATCCAGGTTTGTGGGGCCTGAGACTTATACAATTTGGGGGGCTCTCTTTAAGCAAATTAATACAAAAATACAAATACAAAATTAGGGATGAAAGTGACTCTTTAAAGAGAAAATAAATTATAACACATTTTATAATCTTAAAATTGGCAAATGCAACAGACATCTCAACATCTATAAAATACATAATATTCGAATTAATTTACTGCCTGACATACCTCTAAAATAACCTTTTCCTCCTAAGTTTTGCCTGCATACTTTGTTACTCTCTTTATATGATATAATGATTTTGTATAAGACAGTATAGGAGGGGGCTTCCCTGGTGGCTCAGTGGTTGAGAGTCCGCCTGCCGATGAAGGGGACACGGGTTCGTGCCCCCGTCCGGGAAGATCCCACATGCCGCGGAGCGGCTGGGCCCGTGAGCCATGGCCGCTGAGCCTGCGCATCTGGAGCCTGTGCTCCGCAACGGGAGAGGCCACGGCGGTGAGAGGCCCGCGTACCGCAAAAAAAAAAAAAAAAAAAATAGAGAGAGAATAGGAGGACAAGGTAGTCTCTCCTCTAGCAGAGTCATCACAATTATTAATAATTGGGAGGCATTAAAACATGGTTCCTTACAGACATGCTTGCTGTGTGCAGTACTGCTAAAGGTTTATACCCCGAAAAGACAAGATTTCTGATAAATTTCACTGCATGCAATTCTCGTCAACAATACCCAGTACGCTTATCAGTGTATACGCTGCATCACTGAATGTACGTATTCCTGAATTTCCGTTTTGACAGGGCCTCAATGAGAACAGAATCCTCCACTTTGAATTGTACACATCTCATGACTGGAAGAATTTTCCACAGACTAGCTTCTGGCTCTGCATTTGAAGCCTTGTTTTTCCTCCACTACCCCCAGACTTGTGAAGCCAGTCACCATAGGACATGTTCATCTTCCATCCAGCCTCGTGACACGCTTCCTGTAAGCCGGCGCTGCAGGAGGCTGGCCAGCAGTGACTTGCCCTTGCACAGAGTGACTGCAGACCACACAGCCTCATCCCACTAAATACAATCTAAATGCGCTCCCAATTCGGCTTCCCCTTGGTCGGACCCCACGGCTGCCCAGGGCCACTCCAGAGCCATCTGACCAGGCGAGAAGCATGACGGAGGGGAAACTGTAGCACAAAGAAACAGTGATCAAACCCAACAGTGGTTAAAATATATTCCTTTTGCAAATCTTACGAAAACATAGGACCATGGGAACACAATGCTGGGGCTCTTCCCAGGGCCTTGGAAGGGCCGGAGCGTGTGAGGGCCTGGAGCTTGAACTTCCTCTGCTCTGGAGGGTGGGCCTCTGCCTGTGGTGGGCGGCACGGGGGTGCAGCTCAGGGCCTCAGCCACCTGGCTGGGGCTCCGCCAGAGCCTTTCCCAAGAACGTCACAATTTCTAGAGCTTTAGCGTCTTTCCTTCCACTCCAGCCCCTGTAAACACTTCTGCAGTGCCCTTGTTCTGGTCCCTAGATGCGGGGAGGGGAGGCAGGTTAGAAGCTACCAGGCCTGCAGATGTGTTAGCCTGTGAAAGGAAAGCCACTGGTGGAGAGGTGGTTTGTTTAAAATACCTCTGATTCTTCAAAAATTAGTGTCCTCTGGGCATGAATAGCCCCTTTTCTCTAACCCAGAGGGTGAAATGGGAGGCTATTTATTGTGTGCTGAAACTTTTGGCCTTCAGGTAACTAGAAAGAGCCTCTGCTGGGGACTAACCTTTGATTTTCTTAGAGTAGAAAGAGCTATTTGATCTATTTCGTTGAAGTTGGAGGGAGAGAAGGACAGGACGAGGAGGGCGGGGGTGGGGGGTGAGAAGGGGGTCAGGAAGGAGAAAGGAGGAGGGGGAAGGAAAGAGAAGAGAGAAGGGAGGGAGGGGGCAGTGTAGGGATGGGGGGAGGAAGGAGGGGCAGCGGGGAGAGGACTGGGAGAGTTGAAGGGGGGAGGGGGGAGGATAGACAAGAAGAGAGGGGGAGGGAAAGGAGGAAAGGGTTGGGGAGAGAGAATGGAGGGGAGTTAAGGCCCAGCCTCTCAAGGTGGGTCTAGACAGTGACCTTGGGGTATGGGTGGCCTGAGTCCAACCTCTATGAATAGTGGGGTCCCAGTTGGAGGCACCCTGGCCCCCTTTCTCGTGGGGCTGGGCCACCTTTAAGCCTCTGGTGGATCTGAGCTCTCTGGCGGATGCTGGGAGCCGCTAGGAGCCTTTATTATTGAGCCCTAACCCCTTTCCCAACACCAGAAGCTACAGGCACCCATGCAGGCTGTGAATTGAACTGAGGGTCCTGAAGTTCCCACTGCTGCATTTGCTTAGGGCCTTTTTTTTTTTTTTTTTTTAGTTCTCTGTCTAGAAAACTAGAGAGAACAGAAATCAAATTTCACAAGAAACCCAACATTTAAAGTTTGAGGCAGCACTGAGGCCTTTCTCCCCAGCAGCAGTCATAGCAGACATTTCTAGTTTCAATTATTCTAGAAGCCAGATGGAGCGGAGGAACGGTAGCAGTGGATTAAGTGCTTCAGTTTTATGTGGGACTCGGTGAAAAGCATCTCAGGGGCCCGAGAGATCGGCTGTTTTCCTCGGAGCAAGAATACATCTCCTCCCTCCTGCCGTTTCAGGGAAGCTCAGGGTCTGCTCCTGGGGCCAGGCCTGCAGCCCTCTTGCCTAGAGCAGACGAAACATCTCAAGAGGCTTGAAGAAAGAGAGACTGCATATGAGTTATTCCCTCCTGGGGCAGCAGTGGGGAACAAAGCAGATGTGGTCCCTGCCCTCACAGGGCATAACGGTTAGGTACGTTTAATTAGAAAAATCTGAAAAGTTTCTTATAATTGTTTTCGTTTTATTTTTTTAATTAATTTTTATTGGAGTATAGTTGCTTTACAATGTTGTGTTAGTTTCTACTGTACAGCAAAGTGAGTCAGCCATACGTATACATATATCCCCTCCCTTTTGGATTTCCTTCCCATTTAAGTCACCAAAGCGCATTAAGTAGAGTTCCCTGTGCTGTACAGTAGGTTCTCATTACTTATCTATTTTATACATAGTATCAATAGTGTATATGTGTCAATCCCAATCTCCCAATTCCTCCCACCTCCCCCTTCCTCCCTTAACCCCTTGGTATCCATACATTTGTTCTCTATGCTATAATAATTGAGGTGCTATGAAGGAAAGGCACCTAAGAATGACACCTTCTTTCTCGTATGATTTTGCCTGCTTTTCTAGCAATCTTGCTAAAATATATTACCTGGCCCGCTGCTTCCTTAAACAGAGTGTGATGGGGTTACTCGGAACTTTACTGGAGGTTTCAGTATCGCCACTGGCCCCATAAAATCTAACACTCACTTGTTATAATGATTTCCAAGAGGTATGTAAACCTCTTTATGCCCATATTAAATGGTCCCTGGCTACTATTCTTTTTCTTTTTGAAATTCTTGTATCTGCCATTTAGATTGCCTTGATTTTCTACCTGCAACAATATGTTAGAATATTGTCTCTATGCTTGCCCCCTACTTGGTTTTTTTTTTTAACATCTTTATTGGAGTATAATTGCTTTACAATGGTGTGTTAGTTTCTGCTGTATAACAAAGTGAATCAGTTATACATATACATATGTTCCCATATCCCTTCCCTCTTGCATCTCCCTCCTTCCCACCCTCCCTATCCCACCCCTCCAGGTGGTCACAAAGCACCGAGCTGATCTCCCTGTGCTATGTGGCTGCTTCCCACTAGCTATCTATTTTACATTTAGTAGTGTATATATGTCCATGCCACTCTCTCACTTCGTCCCAGCTTACCCTTCCCCCCCCCCGTGTCCTCAAGTCCATTCTCTACGTCTGCATCTTTATTCCTCTCCTGCCCCTAGGTTCTTCAGAACTTTTTTTTTTTTTTTTAGATTTCATATATATGTGTTAGCATACGGTATTTGTTTTTCTTTTTCTGACCTACTTCACTCTGTATGACAGACTCTAGGTCCATTCACCTCACTGCAAATAACTCAATTTCATTTCTTTTTATGGCTGAGTAATATTCCATTGTATATATGTGCCACATCTTCTTTATCCATTCATCTGTCGATGGACACTTATGTTGCTTCCATGTCCTGGCTATTGTAAGTAGAGCTGCAATGAATGTTGTGGTACATGACTTTTTTTTTTTTTTTTTTTTTTTGCGGTACGCGGGCCTCTCACTGTTGTGGCCTCTCCTGTTGCGGAGCACAGGCTCCAGACGCGCAGGCTCAGCGGCCACGGCTCATGGGCCCAGCCTCTCCGCGGCATCTTCCTGGACCGGAGCATGAATCTGTGTCCCCTGCATTGGCAGGCGGACTCTTAGTCACTGCGCCACCAGGGAAGCCCCATGATTCTTTTTGAATTATGGTTTTCTCAGGGAATATGCCTGAGATATTGGGATTGCTGGGTCGTATGGTAGTTCTATTTTTAGTTTTTCAAGGAACCTCCATACTGTTCTCCATAGTGGCTGTATCAATTTACATTCCCACCAACAGTGCAAGAGGGTTCCCTTTTCTCCACACTCTCTCCAGCATTTATTGTTTGTAGACTTTTTGATGATGGCCATTCTGACCGGTGTGAGGTGATACCTCATTGTAGTTTTGATTTGCATTTCTCTAATGATTAATGATGTTGAGCACCCTTTCATGTGTTTGTTGGCAGTTTGTATATCTTCTTTGGAGAAATGTCTGTTTAGGTCTTCTGCCCATTTTTGGATTGTCACCCCCTACTTTTTAATTTAGTGTGGGACCGATAGCCTGAGAGTCAAATTTAGTACATGTTTTTTCTTTTCAAGTTTATAATACACACACAGATACGTAACAAAATAATACAGTTGAAACATTACAGAAGGGCTTACAAGACAACATAGTAGTCTCCTGCCACACCCCGCATACCCACATACCGACTCCCCTCCTCTGAGGGCAATTTTCTGCCTTTTCTCCACTGTGATGTATAAACTGGCATCAGCATGCATGGCACATTCACACAGCATCCCCAGGGTTAAGCAAACATGCCAGCTGCGTCTGTGTCTCTTACTCTCCTCTTCAAGAAAGCAAGTCAGAGTGTGAAAGTAACCCCCTAAAGGGTTAACCTTGAATCCACTCACTTTTATGCATAAGAGATCATTACACACGGTGGGTTCTTGAGAGATTATTAGAAAGAAGACACAATGAACCCTGGCATGTGGCACCACAGGTGTATACATACAGCAGCTCCCAGGTGAGATCACAGGTGTCTGGGATGACGTGCACCCTCCTTAGGTGTTATCCAAGGCTCTTCAGCACCTTTCCCACAGCCTCGCACCACCCTTTCTGCTCATCTGATCTAGACGCAGTGTTCCAGGGCTGGCAAATGGACCCGTCCTTGTTTCTGAGCCTCAGTACCCAACTGGGCCCCTGAGCTCTGGTCCTGCCTGGATCAGTGCCTCTTCCATCGACTGAATCCCCTCTCTCCAAACTCTAGTTGGTGGTTGGGCCATGCTGGCCATCACTGGCCATCTGTGATGCCCCGCCTCCTATCCTGAAATTCCCTCTCCTGCCCTTTCTCTTCTGATCACCACCGTGGACCATGCATTTTGTTGCCCTGACTTGGTTCAGATGCCCCATCACTTAAAGTGTTCACTGACTTGGATGGCAAGTAGCCATGCACCTTCGACTCTGTTCTCTGCTTCCCGACAGAACCCCTTCCAGGGTGTCTGTGATTGTCCTGCTGTGTCCCTGGCCCACCCTGTGTTCACCTCTTTGGTGCCAGCCAGACGAGTGGGGCTAGCCAGGGCTCTTCAGGATATGCCAGCCCTGGCTGGAATCCCGGGACTCAGGATCACCCTGTGGTTGTTGAGGGGTGAGTGAAACCCCACTGTGAAGAGCCTGTCTCTACTGTGTGACCTGCATCACTCACTGCCTTGGTTTCCTTGTTAGTACAGTGGGGATAATGACAGAACCTGCTTCCTATAGTTGTGGCGAGGATTAAATGAGAAAATACTCGTAAAGTGTTAGCTTAGGGCCTGGTACCCACTGAGCTCTCAAGACACGTTAGCAGCTATTGTCCATGTTATTATTTTTATTATTATCAGTACTTTTTTAAAAATCAATGGGGCCAGAGCTCAGTACTGCCATGCTCCCTGCTCAACCCTTCTAGTCCCTGGTTCTGCATTGGACAACCCTCAGGTATAAACTAACAGTTACAGCTGAGCCATAGGGAGTGGCCAGTGCACAGCAGGAATTTCCAGTTTCACAGTAAAACATCATTTCTATTTACAGAGGGCCAAGCTTCCCAGATTGGAATTCATTTACAATTTACTGGTAGGCTAGGGAGGTAAGAGGGCAACAAAGAAGGAAAGGAAGGTGTCTAGAGAGCAAGGGGAAGGAAGGAAAGCGTAGAACTGAGCAGAAAGAGAGCAAAGAGAAGGCAGGTGCAAAGGAAACAGTATCTTACTATAAAGAATAGGTACAGGGGGTGGATAAATAACCACAAAGGTGCGTGCAACTTTAGAAAGGGAAGCCAAGGCTGGGTGGAGGAACAACTGCACAGCCCAGGAAAATCTCTAAAAATATAGAGAATTGAAGAGCCAGTAAAGGAGTAAAAAGCAATTAAAGAGTCTGGTTAAAATTTTATACCATGTTTTGCATTTTTGATGTACCTTTTAATTTTAAACAAGTCGAGGCCACCTCTGTGGTATTCAGATGAAAATGAAAACGAGCTTTGCACATATTCCCAGCTGTGCCCTCCAATGCCTCCCTCCGGGTTCCTCATTTACGGCGAGCAGCCAGCGCCGTTTTCAGAGCCAGACACAACTCTGTGCACCGTCGTGCACCTCAACTCCATGGCACCTCCATTCTTTGGTGAGTTTTATTAGACATATTAAAGTCTCAGGATGCTCCCATAACCAACCACGGCAAAAAGAATGCTCCAAAGTTGGGGGTTTTCATAGAGGGGAAGCAAGGTAAGTAACTAACAAAAGGCTCGCTTTTCCCATTAAAGCCAACAAAATCCATTCTGATCCTTATCACTTAGCACCTCCGGAAAGGGAGTGAAATATTACCAGGGCTTAGTCTCATTGTGTGAATTCCAATAGTCTTACGTTCGGTTTGGTTCTTTTTGACGCCCCCCCTCCCCCCGCTGACAGGGGCCAGGTGGTGAGGGAGGAGAAACCATTTCCTCTAAGAACTGTATTTGATGGCTAAATGTAAAAAATGACATTTTCAGTAAGGGAAGAGCGACTGGATATTGAGTGCAATAAATACAGCAGGACAATGGAGGAGTCTGAAAGACACCCGCTGAGGTTTGTGGACTATTGTGTAGCCATGAGAACATCCCACAGGGGCCCACATCCGGTACTTTACCCCATTTTCACCCTATATTATTTGAATAAATAGTAGTGGGGCTTGTGTATGACCCCAATCAATCTAATATAATCACTCAGATATTTTCAATTTATTTTGGGGAATTAAGAAAATGGACTAACGTAATTGGAAAGACTCACCTCAGTTCAGTTTGTAGTTCCGGCGCGGCGCGGTAGCTAGATGAGTTAGGAGCCTGCAGCCAGGCTGTATGGGCTCAAATCTCACTTCTATGATTTACTACACTTGTAACTTTGGGACAAATTACTTCATCTCTCTAAACCTCAGCTTTCCCAATTGTAAATGGGGATATATATATATGAATGTAGGGGTTATTATAAGGATAAAATGAGTTAATACATATAAAGTGTGTAAAATATTGGCTGCCACTTCGGAAACACTCATGAAACATTAACTGATATTCTTGGTGTGATTAGCAAGAAATGGATGTACCCCAAATTGAGTGGTAAATAGGTTAAAGCCAAGAGCAGATTGTCTATAAATGATAGATGCTAAGCTATAAAGAGCAATGACAGGATTGCTGCCATCAATGACTCCAGATCTAACGGCAAAGACAGACATTGGAAGCAAAGAACTAGAGTACAGTGAGGTAGGCATTGTACACAGAATTATTGGAACACACAAACAAAGCGCCCAACCAAGATGGGTTCTGGAGGGATTGGGCACATTTCAAAGAGGCGCTGGGTAAAAAAAAAAAAAAAAAAAAAAAAAAAAATCATCCCCAAACCATATTCCACAGCCAGGCTAATGAACTTTCATTCTTTGTACACTGCAATATAAATTGAAGAGTGTAATTCAACTACCTAATTGAATATAAGTTGGAGTTTAGAATAGTATTAAAATTTAAATAGCTTCATCAAGTTAAAACAAAAAAAAAAAACCCAAAAAATGAAGAGGAGCTGGGTATTGAAAAGGGAGTATAGTGTATGTGCTTGACATTAAGATCTGATTGCTGAGGCATCCATTTCTAAAGACATCCATCTTCTATAAACACATTGCCTGCTATATGGTACAGCTCCTAGCATAACAACCAGACTAGGAATTAAGCTGCCCCACCCATAAAGTTCCCTCTTTCAGAAAGCCCTGGGTAACCCAGATGACTGACTGCTTGCGTGACCCAGGTTCTCCTTTCCCATCCTCAAATTCCTACTCTTATGCTTTAAATTAGCCAATAAAGAGTGAGCACCGAAAACCTAGACACCCCACCCTCAGACCTAATAAAGGCAGAGCCCCAGGTCCATTCTCTCTCTCCCCCCCGCCCCCATGACCTTGTTGTGTGGCCTCAGGGGTGCTGAGTACACTCTGTGAGCAATGAAACTTGTTCCTGAAAGTTCCCTGATGGTTTTTGGAAGTGTGTCATGCAATCATAACAAAAACCACAAGGGCTGGTCCAGCCAAAACATTGGCCCCAGTGGGAGAAATGTCTGTGGGGTCTCTCTACAAGGAATACGGGTGAGTGAGTGCCTCAGGCATTCCTAACTCAGAGCATCACTATCAATAGACTGGGACCCACACCACATGAGGATTTAATGAAAGAGAGGTTGGGAGAGTGTACTCCAGGCTGAGGGCACAGCATGGGCAAAAGGGCTAGAAATTTAAAAGAATGAAGTAGACTTAGGACATGGTAAATAATTGTGTGAGTAGATTGCGAGGGCTATGCGTGTTGAGGTGGGCAGAATTGCTCTGGGTGAGATCAGAAAGTAATTTGAGGCCAAATTATAAAGGATCTTGAATGCTATGCTTATGAGAGTGTTTTTTGTTTTGTTCTGTTTTCCTGTAGGCAGTAGGAGGTGAAATAATTAGATTTATGTTCTAGAAAAACAACTGGTGGCAAAATTGCGATATTAAGAAACTGGAGGCATGGAAGTCATTTAGTAGACGACTGCAAGAGTCCAGCCAAGAGTCTAAGCTAAGACACTGGTGGTGGAGAAGAGATGGATTTGAGAGAGGTGTACATGGAGGGGCGGGGGTGGTGGTGGTGGTATGTGATGGACTGACTGTGGAGGGAAGGAGAGGAAACTACCGAGATGATTCTGAGTTTTTAACTCAGCACAACTGAATGGTTCACCCCTGCTATTAACCATATACGGGAGGCGTATGTGTGGATTTTCTTTCTTTCTTTTTTTATAAAATTTTTATTGGCGTATAGTTGACTTACAATGTTTTGTTAGTTTCAGGTGTACAGCAAAGTGAATCATATATATATATATAATATATATAATCATATATATAATATATATATAATATATATAATCATATATATATATGATATATATATATATATATATATATATATATATCTCCATTCTTTTTCAGATTCTTTTCCCATATAGGTTATTATAGAACATTGAGTAGAGTTCCCTGTGGTACACAGTAGGTCCTTATTAGTTATCTATTTTATATATAGTAGTGTGTATATGTTAATCCCAATCTCCTAATTTATCACTTCCTCCCATATTTCTCCAAGGTCAGCCCACTACATTCGTATCAGCTCAAGAAAAGTAGCCCCTCCTCCTTAAAAGTTTTAGCTATTTGCTTGCCTGAAGTGGAGGTTGAGACTAAATGGAAAATCCAAGGAATAAGGTAGGAAAAATGGGTGTTTCAAGGCCAAGATCAGTGGACTGGGAATGTTCACAGAAGCTGGAGAAGGGTGTATCACAATCTGTATTTGAAGACAGTCTGGACATCTTATTTAAGAAAGGCTACAGAGAGGCTAAGGAAAGAGGCTCAGGAGAGTAATTTATCATAGTCTTGAAGAGAGGTGAACATTTTCTGGATGAAGGCTGTGGCAACAGAGGTAGAAAAATTTCCGTTTGGATTAACATCCGTTACATGAGACAGACAGTACCACATGGGAATTACCCAAATGTAGACAATGTGGGCTCAGAATCAAGAAAAGCACCCCACCTCCCCATTTCTTGTTTGCTTTTAAGCAAAGAATGATGGATCATGTCAGAGGTGTGATAGTGAGTCCCTTGGTCAGTAACTGGTAGACGGTTTACACTTCTATCAGAAGACTGGATTTAGAGTGCACAGTGGCATTGAATTTGAGGAGTGATAAGATATCTGCCAATAAAGTGAAGGGAGAAAGGGAGGTTCCATAATTTAGGGACATGAAGCATTTGACATGACTGTGAACTCCATAGACAAGTAAAATACTGGTGAGTCTGGGGATACTGCAGGGAGAGCAGAGCTGGGGATACTGCAGGGAGAGCAGAGCTGTCCCTCTGGGTTTCCACCAGTGCATGGACACACTGTCATCTGTTGGTCTCCTGTATGCTCTGCTAGATTACACTTTCCCACCCCTGGGACTTGGCTGATCACTAAATTGAAAATGGCTAGATCAAGTGTTCACGTGACATTCCTGTCCTGGTGTCCTGTGGCTTCCCGCATGATTTTTGTTTTTTTAGGAGATTATGGATGTGGAACAGATTCCTTGGGTCACTGTCAGGCTGATCAGACTAGAGAAGGGTCTGATCTCTCTTTAACTCTTTGCTGATACAGTTTACTAAAAATACTAGGTAACAGCTAACAAGCCATATAGCCTAATCATTAGGAGTTAGACACCCTGACAAGCTGGTCCCACCATTTACCTGTGTGGCTATAGGCAAGAAGCTGTGCCTCGCTTTCGCTTTCCATAAAATGGAATATGAATAGTAACTATCCATGAGGTTGTTGTGAGTTGCTGGATGTAAGGGGCTCAGCAGGACTTCACCAAGAAGTCCTCAGGAGTGGTAGCTGCTGTTATTGTTGTGTTTCTTGTTGACGCTATCCTTGCTGCTTAGGCCTTCTGGATAGAGATTTAACTGTGAGTGTCTCCAGCACGGGAGTTACGTTTCACCCTTCGTCACCTGGCCTTAAAGTCCATTTTCCATGTAACTCCCGGTTCCAGCAGAGGCTTATTTACAGGGTAAACACTGAGAAGAGGAGGTGCTTTCTGGATGCATAGACGAGCCATTGGGCTCGTGTTTATAATCTCTGACAATTTAGAAATACATTTGGGAACATATAAGTATGCTGAAAACGTTATTTTCTTTGAAAAATAAACACCGATAAACAAGTACATGTCACAGACACAAACCAGATCTATATCCTATTCTTTAAGTTTGGCAAAACGTCCCTTGAGTTTGGGGTGTTTAGTTTTGCCAGGATGTAAGCTAATTTCAGGCTACAGATAAGAGCCAATTAGAAAAGGGACTGAGACTGAATACACGGACTAATTTCTTTTGACCTAAGCTGCAAGCGCACTGACACACTTTGGTGGCAAGACAGATGTAATAACTTAGCAAGGCATCTGGTCTTTCTTCCCTAAGGCTTCACTCTGGGTGCCCCGTCTGGGCAATTAGGGATTTATCAGAGCCAAGTGCTCATCCCCTTTCAAGAAAAGCCATCCTTTCAAGTGGATTAGCTTGTTTAAATTCTAGTGTGTTACCAGGTGAGGCGTCTTCTCAATGTCAAACTGAAGACGTTTTATGAGAAAAAAGAGAGACATTTTATTACCGGATATAAAGAGGTTGTAGGAGCCTGCTTTAAATGTTGGTGTGAAACCAAGAGTGGTTGAAAATAAATCCCAGACTGTCAGCTGTCTGAGTGAGAAGTGGAAAATTTAAAACTTGGAAACTGTTGTGGTTCCTTCACAGTCAAATAGCCTCCCATGGCAATACCAGAATTGCAACTCCTTCCCTCACTCCAAACCACCCCAGCCTCTAAGGAACTCAAGGTGGAACTGTGGCCTAATCCCTGCTCTCCAGGAAAGACCACACTTGGTATGTAGCCTTGGTCTAGAGGCCATCTCAGAGTAAGACTTCACACTGCTGTTCTCTGATGTGCTCAGACT
Source organism: Stenella coeruleoalba (assembly GCF_951394435.1). Classification (NCBI taxonomy): domain Eukaryota; kingdom Metazoa; phylum Chordata; class Mammalia; order Artiodactyla; family Delphinidae; genus Stenella; species Stenella coeruleoalba. The sequence goes on along the minus strand of NC_137150.1, from coordinate 24,185,068 downwards.
TCAGTGGGAAGGAGCCTGGATGGAGATGTGTCCTCTTGATGCAAGGAGCATATTATCCCCATGAGAATCACCCACAAAAATCAAGAATGGACTTTGACAATAAGGGGGAAATACATGAAACATACATTTAGGGAACCATTAAATTTCTTTAAGCAATAACCCAGGAGAAAAGTTGACCCAGCCAAAGTAAATGATGGCCAGGAGACATTTATGTGGAATGATGTCCTGGAAATTATCCTAAGAGGAGAACAACAAAGCTTTGCAAAATTGATGGATGTTTTCCTATAGTACAGCTGTTGCAGGAGGTATAATTCCAGTGGCTGGTTCTGAATTCTCCAACCGAAGTTGGCTTTACCTGTTGGTAGGGCAGGTAATCTACAAGGTGTTTTGAGAAGGCTACCTCCCCAAATCGTGACCTTCTCTAACTTCTAATGCCTGAACTTCCTTAACATGAGATAAAGTGCTTCATTCCCAGTTGAAGATTAGACCTAAAGGCAAGGACTTGGTAGAGGTCATATTTGGACTTGTATTCACACAATGTACAAGTGACTGGATTAGGCTTATCCCTGAGAGCAGGAAGAGGTGAGAACAAAAGCCCAAAGGGCACCAAGGTATTGAGAGAGGGCATCATGGAACGTGGAAGTAAGGGCGGCAGAGTGTGAAAAGGCACCTGGAAATGTAAACTTAATAGTAGCAACTAATATATATTGAGTGCTTAAGGAGTGTTAGAATAAGCATTCGGTAATATTCCTGTTTTATCTAAAGCATATGGAGGTGGGGAAGAGGATCTTAAGTTATCATTGTAATACCATGTATTTTAATAATAATAATTTAAAAAAGATTTATAACCCATTTCTTTAAGTTAGCCATTAAAAAGCACTTGCAACTGGGTCCTATGATAATTTTGCACCAGTAAATCTGTTGCTTCTGGCTATCCATCACCAACATCCTGCAGATAGTACAGAATTATTAACCATGTGGACGTAAAACATGAAAAAATAGCCATAGAAAATTGTTTCACCAACACTAATAAATCACTAAAATTGAAATTAAAACAGCTTTGGGGTAAATAATGGTTGCCCAAATCATTACGTAAGCCCCAAATTGGAAGTAGATTGTGATCCACAATCTCTGCAAACAACTGAAATCTTATTCTCCTTTGGGGTGGTTAACACTTTTTAAGGCCATGTGATGCTATTAATAATTAATACTCAGCCTTCCGATATACATATTTAATTTTTTAATGAGAAAACTTCTTCCTTATCCTCAGAAGAGAGTTAAGTCAGAAATACCAGTCTCAATATAGCATTATAAATGAGTAAATGTCAATTTTAAAAGGGAAATTCACAGGAAGAGGTAATGGCTAAGCTAGGAAGCTGTTACTGCATGACTCATCAAAAAGAAGAAAATAATGTTAGTTTCTTGCAGAGAGGGATTAAAGTAAATCGCTAGAAAAAAAATGTTTTCTCTGGCCAAACCAGCTTCTATTAACCATGAGACTGAGGTGCATGCCTGCATGCAGGACTGTGTTAAAATGAAAGGAAAATTTTAAACTTTAAAGTAAAAGAATTCATGGTTAATGCTAGAATTACACTGAAAACTGCACTTTGATTTCAGAATCAAAGGCTTAAAATCAGGGATGTGAATTGAGAATTAATGAAATGCCATTGGGAAGAAGTTATCTTAGAGCAGATGAGAAAGAGGAAGATGAGAAGAGTGAGTGAAAATCTGCTGTAAAACGGTTTCAGATTGTCGTGAAAGCTACCGAAAGTGCCCAGCATGGACACAGAATTAGTGTCAACTCGGCAGAAAATGAAACAATGAGAGTTAAGTGAATGCTCATGGTGAATGCAACATTCAGGCTGTTTTAGCCTATCATTGCAGAAGATCGTGATGATAGCTTAAACTTTTGTATACGAGCTAGTATTTTTCCTGACACCACACTATCCAAGCCCTAAAAGGACGTATCAGCTGGGACAGGAGGACTCTCTCATTCATTCCCACCTTCACTCGCTTATTCATCCATTCATTCATGAAATCCTGGTTGAAGATATACCATGGCCATTATTACACCCTAAGTTTGTGTTAAATCCAGATACATGCTCGAAGTATTTACACTGAATATCATCAAATCAAAGATGCCATCAATTATACGGCACACTATTACTCTGTATACCTCTAAGAAGAAAAATGCTGCGAATTGTACTTCTGACATCATTGATTATAAGACAAGATTGACTTCAGCAACGTTAAGATGTGAAAAACTGTGCAGTTGGAATCAATGACACACCCCCACAAAATAATAAAAATACAGGGCTCAATGCCAATGCCAGGCCGTTAATCACACTAGCCTCTGGACATTTCATGTATGAATAGTGTATTATTTGCCTGGACCTCGGGGTGGGGGGGGTGGAAAGTCTAAAGAGATATTTTTTAAATCTCTAAAGAGATATTTTAAAATCTTTTAACAAAAGCTCTTCTTATACTTACAGATTAAAAGGTAGTACATTCCCTCTCTTAATTGTATTGCAAACAACTCTAAGTCCCTGGGTGAATCAGGCCTGGGACTAGGCGACCCCTCTTTCCAGGTCAGGAAAGTGCTGAACCTTAGCCTGATCCTGAGACTCAGCACCTTCTTAAATTTTGCATCCTAGGTACCTTGCTTGCTTCACTCTTGTCTTGATCTTGGATAAAATAACCTCACAATTGTTTTTGCTGCCCTACCCCTGGATTTGGGAAATGTGTGACTCTTTCCATTTGCCCTTCTACCTTCTCCACGCTGTCCTGGGCACCGGGATGCTCACCATTGTGAACAACATTAACTGTGTTCTCTCGCCCTCTGACGTTAGATTGGTTTTGGCCAAAGGGAAGCACCGGCAGGATATTGGAAGGAGGGAGGAGAGTGAAGACAGGGTATTTATTCCTTAAGCTCCCTCCTTGCTAGGTCACCACGGCTGTCTGTGTCCCTCTCCCAAAGCCTCAGCTCCTCATTGGCAGCCTTGTCTATATAGCTTCTCTCTCTAGGTCCTGGTCAATACTCCTCTCCCTATCCATTTGGGTGGTTACTTCTCTCCACTGCTTCGAGTCCTGGGGTACTGCACTATTCCTGGTTGGTTTTCTTAGGCCAGCCCATATCTTTGTAAACATTCCCTTTATTAACTTTCTTTAAATGAGTCAGTTTGAACGTGCTACTTGTTTTCTGCCTGAACTCGGGCTAGTATAAAATATTCCACATCTGTAAGCATGCAGCTGCAGTAAGTTCTTACTTTGAACTGGGAATTTTGTAGGCACTTGAAATTTCTTAAGGAATTCATGAATATAATAAACAAATCTTAAACAGAGTTTTGTTTCCAGCCTTAAAAGTTAAAATTGCGTTTTTAACTGTTTCTCTAGGGCACCTGCATATTCATGCCCGGCTTGCCATAAACTGCTCTCAGCCCTAGGCTGGCTTAGATTTTTCACTAGGGAAATGTGCTGACTGCAGATATTAGGAGTGCATATCATACCACAGACAGGACCTAAACAGGAGGAACTGGGAGTTTCGGATTGACAATAAACACTGCTGTACTTAAAATAGATAACCAACAAGGACGTACTGTTTAGCACAGGGAACTCTGCTCGATATTCTGTAATAACCTAAATGGGAAAAGAATTTGGAAAAGAATAGATACATGCATATGTATAACTTAGTCACTTTGCTGTACACCTGAAACTAACACCATGTTGTAAATCAACTATACTCCAATAGAAAATAAAAATTTAAAAAAAAAGTGTTTCGGAACTGAATCCACTTATTACAACCAAAGGCAAAGTGTGCTTTATTAAATCTGCATAAACTACTGAATTCTGTAGAAATGCTAAGAGTTTGCAGAAGTCTTTCTAGAAGCTGAAATTGTAACCCAGTGAAGCAGTGAGGTGGACCTCACCAACTCAGCAATCAGGATCCTGCTGACCTCCTAATGGTAAGCTTGGTGAAACAGTTCACACCAGGCTCAGAAGAGACCTCAGATGGTCTCATTCTACCACATCGTTTAAAAGATGAGAATGCCAAGACCCATAGAGATTACTTGGCAGAGGCAATTAGGTTGTAAGTAATAGAAACAAGATTTAGATCAGTTTTTAAATTTAGGTTGTTTCAACTTTGTATGTTGCCTACCTTAAATAAGCAAATGAACAATGATGGGGGAGATTATAAAATCTTTTTTATCCTTTGGTGAGAATGGACTTTTAGGAGAGGGAAAGATTAAAATGAAAAGATTAGTGGAAGATACTTATTGTCTGAGACGTCAGGATATAACAATGCAGAGTGAACTTGAAATTTGAGAACAATATAGCCTTAATGTGGCGTGAGGTGGTATTTCTCAAACTCTAGTAATTTGCTTAGTCCCTTTGTGATTTTTTTACATTACTGAAAGCCACTTGTACACTTATTTCTTTAAATTAACTTTTCTTTCTTCCATTCTGTCAGTTTTGCTTCATGTATTTTGGGGCCTTATTGTTCAGAACGTGTGTTTATAATTGTTATATCTTCCTAACAAATTGACCCTTTTTATCATTATAAAGGAGTCCTCTAGCAACGTGTGTGTGTGTGTGTGTGTGTGTGTGTGTGAGACAGTCCATTTTGTCCGCTATTAGTATACTTCTCCAGTTCTCTTACAGTTACTCTTTCCATGGTGTATCTTTTTCCATCTTTTGCCTTTTAGCCTATTTGTATCTTTGAATCTAGTAGGATCTTGTCTTTTTAAAATCTAGTTCAATAATCTCTGCCTTTTGATTCGATTGTTTAGTTCATTCAGATTTAATTATTGATATAGTCAGATTTACCTCTGCCATTTTGGTACTTTTTTCTATATCTTTCATGTGTTTTTTATTCTTCTGTTCTTAATTTATTGCTTTCTTTTGTATTAAATGGATATTTTCTGTGTACCATTTTAATTCCTCTAATAACTTTTAAAATATTTTTGAGTAATTTTCTTAGTGGTTGCTCTGGGGATTACAATATACATTTTAACTTACCAGACTCTATGTCAGATTTATACTAAGTTAATTCCAGTGAGATATAGAAAGTTTGTTCTGCTCTATTCCCTCTCCCCTCTTGTGTATTATTAATACAATATATATCACATCTATATATGTTACAAGCACAAAAATATAGCATTATAATTGGTGCTTTATATAATCTTATGTCTTTTTAAGAAACTAAGAAAGCAGAAAAATATATTTATAAAGCTGTTTATTAATCTTCTGATTTACCATTTCTGGTACGCTTCATTTCTTCCCGTGGACTCGAGTTATCATCTCATGTCACTTCCTTGCTCACTATAGGTAGCTTCCTTTCTTCCTTTCCCCTTTGTATGATTATTATGCTATAGGCCCCATAATTCAATTTTATATTGTTTAATCTTGTTGTTTTTTAATTAATTAAGAGAAGAAAGGAAAATAAATATGTAATTATGTTGTCTTTTATGCTTAATACATGATTTCCTCTGCCAGCACTTTTTGTTTTTCATATGGATTAACTTACAGTCTAGCCTTAACTTCTTTTCAGCTTAGAGAATTCCTTTAGTAATTTTTGTAAGGCAGGTCTGCTGGCTACAAATTATCTTAGTCTTTGTTTATCTTGGAATGTTTTTATGTTTTCCCCACTTTTGAAAGATATAGTGTTCTTGGCTAACAGGTTTCTTCTTGAAGCACTTTAAATATGCTATCCATTGCCATTTGCACTCTACCATTTCTGATAAGAAGCTGTAATGTCATTGAGATTCTCTCCTATGTGATGACATTTTTCTCTGCTGCTTTCAAGATTTTCTCTGTCTTTTCCTTTCAACATTTTGACTATGATATGTCTAGATATGGCTCTTTTTTGTTTTTCCAATTTGGAGTTCATTGAACATGAATGTGTAGATCCATGTTTTTCATCATACCTGGGAAGTTTTCAGCCATTATTTCTTTGAATATTTTTTCTGCCCCTTTCTTTCCTCTCCTTCTGGTACTCTCACTACATGCATGTTTGTGTGCTTAATGGTGTCTCAGAGGATCTATTCATTTTTCCTCATTCTTTTTTCTTTAGGTTTTAAGATTGCATAATTTCTAATGACCTATCTTCAAGTTTGCTGATTCTTTTTCCAGTTCAAATCTTCAGTTGAACCCCTGTAGTGAATTTTCCATTTCAGCAAGTGTACTTTTCAACTCCAGAATTTCCATTTTTCAATTTGATTTCTATCTCCTTATTGATATTCCCTATTTCATGAGTCATGGTCATCATACTTTCCTTTAATTTTTAAAAAATGGTTTCATGGTTTTAGTTGTTTGAACATATTTATAATAGCTGCTTTGAAATCTTTGTCTCCTTCACCTGGGCTCCCTCAAATGCAGCTTTTATTGCTTACTTGTTGTTGTTTTCCTGTACAAGGGTCACAATATCCTGTTTCTTTCCATATTTTATAATATTTTGTCAAAAACTGCACATTATATTGTACCAATTCTGGATTCTGATTAGCCCTCTTTCCCACCCCTAGGGCATGATGATGTTACTATTTCGTATTAGTTTATCTGTTTAGTGGATTGCCTGGACAAATTATGTAAAGTCTATTTCCATTTTGGAAGTCCTGCTCAATTGATGTTTTACAAGCTTAGTCTATCTTAAGCAATAATATCTATGAAATTATGGTTTGATATGCTAGCTATGTATTTTATATATCCCTTTACCCTCAGTATGCCATCAGCATTCATTGGATCTAATTTTAGTTTTTGAGTTTATTTTTTGAGTAGTTCTATTCGTAAGTATTGCTATTTCATGATATTTTCCTTCTTTCTTATAAGTCTTCCAAAGCTCAAGGAGGAATCATACATATTAAAAAAATAAAATAATACCAATTTTTCTCTTATAATTCTAACATAGGTCCCCTGGACCCTTTTAAAAAGCTAAAATATATTTTAAAATCTTAGTGATCTTATTTTTCCTATCTTGAAAAATTTTGCTATTCTGTCATCCTACAAATTATGTCCTCATCACTCATTATTCCAAATGATGCTATAAAATACTAAATTAAGAAGAAAACAAGAAAACTGATGGGATCACCTAGATACACTAGTGATATGAGTCATCATTATTTTATTATCCTTTAGCTTTCTTATTATGTCATCTAAAGTATTGCATTACCTGTTGAAAAGGTGTAAGGGAAGATAGAAGACACTCTCTTTGTAGTTGTAGTCTGCTTTTAGTTTTCTTTGGACACAATTGAGAATTCAGAATTTTTTCATTTCTCACCCATAATGATAAAAAGAGTAGAATTTACAACAGAAGACATTTCACAATTATTAGACAAATGAGAAAACAAATGCAAAGAGACAGCAAAACTCTATTCTCTAAGGATGATGGTCAAATTGATTGTATTAGCAAAATCTTAGACCATAATTCTTCCAATAACAATATCCTAGATGAATTGTTTTAAACTCCAGAATCCATGAATGACGAATATAATTCTAAGAGCACAAAGGAAATATGGCATTTTCATCAATTTAGTCATTGAACAGGAAGAACTTTATCATGTAATATTTTGCAACAAGAACTTGAATTATCCCATGTTTCTAAAAGGACATATCCATTATTTTTTTATCTTTTATGATGCATTTGTGGCAAAATTATTTGATATGATTTGTAAGTAGACAAATGCTGAATCAGATATATATACAAAGATGAATGAAAGAAAATTAAAACAATTCAATAGACATTATTATTTTAATTGCTGTTTGTAAATCTAAAATGGAAATGTTTTGTAATGTGGAATTAAAAATATGGCCTCTTCAACGAAATTATGATTAATCAAAATTTTAAAAAGTCTTTACATTTTCCATTTTCATAATGCAAATGCAAAAAGAAGACCCATAAGTAATGATAAGCTAGATCCTCTTAGTGATATGTTTGAAATCTGTAATATGTTCTAGGTGCATGCATGACAGTTGACAAGCAATTAATTGAACTAAGAGAATGTTGCCCAGTTCAGATTTCTCTCTCTCATTTATGTACCTAGAGAGAGAAAGGGAGGAAAAATATATAACAAAAATTGTGTTTTATGTGTTTGTATTCTTAATAAAATTTTGAATAAAGTTGCTTTTCACTATCCTTTTTTAAAATATCTTTATTGGAGTATAATTGCTTTACAATGTGGTGTTAGTTTCTGCTGTACAACAAAGTGAATCAGTTATATGTATACGTATATCCCCATATCCTCTCCATCTTAAGCCTCCCTTCTACCCTTCCTATCCCACCCCTCTAGGTTGTCACAAAGCATCGAGCTGACCTCCCTGTGCTATGCAGCAGCTACTCACTAGCCATCCATTTTACATTTGGTAGTGTATATATGTCAATGCTACTCTCTCACTTCGTCCCAGCTTCCCCTTCCCCCAGTGTGCCCTTAAGTCCATTCTTTACGTCTGTATCTTTATTACTGCCCTGCCACTATGTTCATCAGTACCATTTTTTTAGATTCCATGTATGTGCGGTAGCATATGGTATCCTTTATTTTTCTGAAAATTATTTATAAAATGTTTTAAAATATAAAAAACAAAAGCATATTTATCTAGATAGTAAATGGTGATGAATATTTTTCCTATTGTACTAGGGATTAAACACAAATGTGTAACTTAAAAAAATTTAAAGTTCGTCATTGTACCTCTTAAAATACTCCTGCATGCATGTGTATCACACTTTAGGCAAAGGGATGTGCTAGGATGCCTAATGGTTTTAGAACCAGGATGACCCAGGTTTGAATTTTGGCCCCACTCCTTTTAGCTGTGTGACCATGGACAAGAAACATCCCTTCTATAAATTCTAGTTTATTCATCTATAAAAAGAGGATAATAGAACCTGCCCTGCAGAATTAACATCATATTCAGAGATGAAGACAAAATACCCAATGTATTTACTAGGAAACATTAGGTGCTCAATAAATACTCTCTTCTTCCTTCTTTCCTTTTGGTATTAATAATCTTTGTTGAGGAAGATGCATGACTAGACTAAGACTAATGGAAAAATAGGTCTGGCTCAAAAGAAACATTATAAATAGAGGAATGGCACTGTGTGTGTGTGTTTAAAGCATATAATTAAGTGAAAATAAACAAATCTTAGTGGAAAAATGAGATGAAGAGTGTTTCTGCATGGATGAAAGAGAAGTGGAAGGATTATATCCTGGGAGTATTACACAAACTTCGAGGCCAGGTAAAGGCCTTGACATACCCTCTTAGTATTGTATACAGACCCATACAGAGAAGAGCTCCTACAGCTAGATCTTCAGTCCTCCAGATATCTGTTGGAAGTTTAAGGTTTTTTTTAACTATAAGGCATCTGATTATTTCTTGGTTTTCCCTGCTGACAATTTCATTATCATTACTCAGAAGAAAAGGAAAGTAACAAGAGGGATTTCTATTTTGCTGTTAATACTGACCAAGAAATCAGAACAGTGATGACAAAGAAAGAATGGAAAATTTAGGGAAGGTTTGGCACATTATCCTGAACTTTACTAATGTGAAGGGAAAAAAATGATAGGTTCAATTAGGTACATCTCTGGCTTTAGGAAGGCATACTTCATAACACTCAGGAAAGACATGGCTAAACAGGCAGTGGTATTAGAAATTGCTACAGCTCTTTTGTAGAACAATTAGGCAATATGTAAAAGTCATAATACTGTTTGGCACCAAAAGCCTACTCCCGGGAATTGATTTTATTTCAAATGCCCAACTGACATTTCAAATAAAACCTAATCTAAAAGCATAATCATGTTCACCATAGATTATCACCGACTGTCCAAAAACCTATCTAGAAACAACTTAGGTTTTGTCCCTTGACCTCCACTCCAATTCCCCTAGAACTGCAGTCAGCAAATGCTTTCTGTAAGAGGCCAGTAGTGATTTAGGCCATACTCTGTTGCAACTACTCAACTCTATCATTGAAGCATGAACCCGCTCATAGACAATATATAAACGAATAAGTGTGGCTGTGTTCCAATACTTTATTGCTAACTCTGAAATTTTAGTTTCCAATAATTTTCACATGTCAAGAAATATTATTCTTTAAGAAATGTTTCTTCAACCATTTAAAAATATAAAAATCATTATTAGCTCATGAGCCATACAAAAACACGTGGCACATCTGCCCAAGGATGTTCCCACTACTGTGGTAGAAGAGAGTCTTGGAGAGGGTGGAGCCCTTCTTTCCTCCCACTCCAGAATTGGGTCTGGATTTTTCTGGTACCATCCTGTAGTAACATGTATCTCTTGCTCATTTGTCACTTGAGATGCCAATCCTATTTGTAATGTTCTTTTTGAGAAAGACACATTTGTCCAATGATAATGTTCTTCTGGTCATGCATCCTATCTCATCAAATATTACTGATACCAAGGAGAAAGAAGGAAGAAACAAGTATTTATTGATTACCTTCTATAATGGAAAAATATTCAGATTTCTGAAAGGGAGTAAATGTGATTCCAAACAACATAGCCCTGTAAACGTGATGGACCCCCCAAATAGACTGAAAAGCAGACTGATGCCACATAAAAATAAATGTACCTGTAGGATGGGAAGCCTCTGGTATAATCTAAAGAATTGTGCTACTGGTTCAATTTTGCACCATACAAGCCCTCCTGACCCTCTTATAGGGTCCTCCTGAAAAAGGACTGTAGCTTTCTGTGCTCACAGATGTGTAGGGTTTTTCAAGGAGCACCTCTTCCCTCTTAACCAGAGAACCAGGATTCTCTTCATTTCAGAGATTACGTGGCAAATTGAGGCTGGCAGGAGTCTTTAGAATCAAAGAGTCAGGGCCTAACCAAGCCTAAGGCTCATTTCAAAGTCCATCCCAGTCCGTGACTCAAGTTCTTTCCATAGGAAAAAGACAGAACAGGGAATGGGCTTAAATAACATCTTGATCAAGGTTAACTAAGCAGTGTCTTTCTCATAATTTAATATGCATACTCATCATCTGAAGATATTGTTAGGATGAAGAATCTGATTCAGAGGGGTTTTAGTCAGCTTGGGCTGCCATGACAAAATGCCATAGACTGGGTGGCTTAAACTACAGACATTTATTTCTTACAGTTTTGGAGTCTGGGATGCCCCAGATAAAAGTAGTGACTGATTTGGTTACTAGTAAGATCTCTCTTCCTGGATTGCAGATAGCTGCCTTCTCACTATGTTCTCACATGACCTCTTCTTTGTGTGTATGGCAAGAAAGAACACAAGCTCTCTGGTGTCTCTTCTTATAAGGACACTAATTTGATTAGATCAGGGCCCCACCCTTACAACCTCATTTAACCTTTATTACCTCCTAATAGGCCCTATCTCCAAATACAGTCACATTGAGGGTTAGAGCTTCAAAATATGAATTTGGGGTGGTGACACAATTTAGTCCATAATAGTAGGTGTGTGGGGGGCCTGAGATTCTCTATTTCTAACAAGCTCTCAGGTGATATGGATGCTATCTGCCTTTGGACCACATTTTGGGTATCAGAGAACCAAAGTTAAAGGTCCCAGGTCTTGCTTTAGGACAGAATCAGGGTGCTCAATGATAAATGGGATGACATGGCTAATCATGTTAGTAAAGCTTGTTCAGGAATGATGCCAATGAGAATAACGGCACTGTATCCTATTGATGTGTAAAATGTCATCAAAGAAAGCACAAAGACATGAACAGATTAGCACAATGGCAGTCAATTCTTCAACAAATGACCCTAAGTGAAACTGCCTTGAACGGTATCTTTCAGATTTCTGGATTTTTTCTAAGACATGTGAAGTTCTCCCGATGAAATGTTTTATACCTCCAAATCTGAAAGCTTCTTACCAAAGACCCCTTCTCTGGAGCATTATTAAATTTTCAGCAAAGAGACAAAAACACCATTACTATATGAGAAAAATAATCTTGGCACATAGAGGGGAAAGAAGACTCCGCCTGAATTTCCAAATTTGTACTACTAGTAACTCTACAGAGACAGGTGCAACTTAGAAAAAGATGAAGAATCAGGCCATTTTGCCATCATTTTATTTGGGCTGCTGATAAGCATCACCAGCCAGGAGAAATGAGGACTGACTTTACAAAAGAGCTGCACACACACACACACAAAAAAAAAGGAAAAGAAAAAGAAAAGAGAATGCCTGCCCAGATGTATTTTGACAGTTTCCTACAAATGAGGCAAGTTAATTCTGGGCTCAGGAATACCATTTTTCTCTAGTGACATGTCAGTGGTTCTCAGAACTCCTTTGGGTATCTGTGCCTTTATTTTCCTTGGGCATGAATCAGGCTCATTTGGATGTGAGGTCAGGCCACTGTGCCCATTAATGTTCTTAACTCAAAGACAAACTTTAGAGACTTCAACTGTAAATAGTGTGATATCCTGCTATTTCTTCTGACTGAAAAGTGGTGGGTAAAAATAATTATCTGACCTTCCATGGCCTGAACATAGAAGAACACTTCTTGGGATACTGCACAGATGTTCTCAGATACAGGTTCATGGCTGGAGGACCAAACTGAGTTCTCCATATTTTAAGCATCTCTGGGAGTCCAGAATAGTGACTTAGCCTCTCAGCAACAAAGCACAGCCTCAAATGAAGGACCAGAAAGGTTTGATTAAAGTCAGCTGCCAAAGCACTATTCACAGCAGCCAGGACATGGAAGCAACCTAAATGTCCATCGACAGAGGAATGGATAAAGAAGATGTGGCATATATATACAGTGCAATATCACTCAGCCATAAAAAGGAAAGAAATAGTGCCATTTGCAGAGACATGGATGGACTTAGAGATTGTCATGCAGAAGGAAGTCAGAAAGAGAAAAACAAATATCGTATAATATCTCTTCTATGTGGAATCCAGAAAAATGGTACAGATGAACTTATCTGCAAAGCAGAAATAGAGTCACGGATGTAGAGAACAAACTTACGGTTACCAAGGGGTGAAGGGTAGGGTGTGACGAATTGGGAGAGTCGGATTGACATATATACACTATTATGTATAAAATAGATAACTAATGAGAACCTACTGTATAGCACAGGGTACTCTACTCAATGATCTGTGGTGACCTAAATGGGAAGGAAAGAGGGGATATATGTATACGTATAACTGATTCACTTTGCTGTACAGCAGAAACTAACACAACATTGTAAGGCAACTATACTCCAATAAAAAAAATAAACAGCAAAAATAAAGTCAGCTGCCAATATTCAATGTTTCCATTTCATTCACAGGTTAAATCTCACCAAAAGACTAAATTAACGTGGCGCAAATCAGTGGTAGAGAATTAAGCAAATATACTTTGCCTGAACCTATCCTTCTCCATCAAAGAGAAAAATCAAACTGGCCTAAGTAGAGGCACAGAACAGAAAAGTCTTTCCTGGATGCTTCACTGCCTGACTCTTTATTTTCCCCCAAGCAAATATTATCATCGACTTGCTGCTTTTCTAGAAGCTATGCGGGAAGATTGACTTGGATGGAATCCAGAACGTTTGTTACCAGTTTTGTTTGAAAGAGTTATCTGAATATTAAGAGATCTTGACCAGTGATTCTTTTATTTGATTCCCAAGATCTAGATTTCTCAGTGATGTGTTGTTATGGTTCCGGACTGCAGGGGCAGAAGGAAAGAAGGACAAAGAAAACATAAATTGAGCTGAAGTACTAAAGCTGTATTAATAGTCATTGAGTTACAACTGTGAAGTTGTGTTTAATTACTTTAGGAACAAGTCTCTTGAGCAGCTCACTTGTTCCCTAAGTAGGACGTTAGAGCTGAGTAAAGAGGCCTTGAGGAATAATAATGAGGAAATGCTGACCTTGCTTGTTTCTCTCTGTCCCCACCCTCCATCCCCAGTCCCCTAGGATGAGCCCTCGGAACTGTAGCAGAGAGGGCTGGAGAGGACGGAGCTCTCTTCTCTCTCACTCCAGAGCTTGGCTGGACATTTCTGGAATCAGTCTATATTAAACATATATATTTTTGATTATTTATCACCTTTATATGCTAACTGCATCCCTGGACTGGTGACAGAGGCATCTGGGTGAGCAGGGGCATATTCAGATTTACGGTGAGTACAGCGCCTCATAAAGTGCCTTGCCCATCACAGGCACCTCAAACGCTATGTATTTGAAATTGAACTTCATGTCTTCCCTCTCCAACTTATTCTTCCTTCTCCATTTTCTGTCTTACTAATAGTATCACCTTCACCTGATGAGCCAATCTCCAACTCTCACTCCTCTTTGACTCCTTTTACTTCCTATTTTCTGCTTCCAAATGCCAGGATCATTTCATTCCAGAACAGCTTCTCAATCCAGCTCTTCTTTCTGATCCTGCTGCTTCGGTATTTTAGGCTTTCATCACTTTGCTGCAGAATTATCTCCACCCTTATCTCAGGGCATTGCTGCCAGAATTGTCTTCTTCTGCACTTTGCTATCCCTCTTCTAATTTCTTAAGTTGAATAGGTACAGTTTATTTATCTTCAGTCTTTCTTTCTTTTTTTTTTTTTTTGCGGTACGCGGGCCTCTCACTGCTGTGGCCTCTCCCTCCGCGGAGCACAGGCTCCGGACGCGCAGGCTCAGCGGCCATGGCTCACGGGCCCAGCCGCTCCACGGCATGGGGGATCTTCCCGGACCGGGGCACGAACCCATGTCCCCTGCATCGGCAGGCGGACTCTCAACCACTGAGCCACCAAGGAAGCCCTCTTCAGTCTCTCTTTACTTTCATTTTAATTTTTCTAATATACTAAAAGCATTTAAAGCTTTACATTTTCCTTTTGAATGCAGTTTTAGCTGCGTCCTGTACTCTTTGGTATGGAATGTATACTTTTTTGTTACTCTCTAGATAATGTCACATTTTTGCTAGGACTTGCCTATTATGCCAAAGAACGTTTCTTAATTTGCAGGTAATTATACTTGTTTTGGGTAAGCATTTGTTGTTGATTTACATTATACAGTAGAGCCTTGAACAACATGGGTTTGAACTGCCTGGGTCTACTTATATGCAGATTTTTTTCTTTCAGTAGTAAATACTACAGTACTATATAATTCATCCGTGTTTGGTTGAATCCCTGATGCAGAATTGCGTATATGGAAGAACCTTGAATACGGAAGGTAGACTACAAGTTATAGGAAGATTTTCAACTGCACTGAAGGTCAGCGCCCCTAACCTCCATGTTGTTCAAGGATGGGGACTATGATATTCTTTCCTTTCCATCAGGTCAATGGTACTTAGGCTGGATAAGATTTTAGGATCAGAATCTGCTTTTATTAATAATCTTTCTTTCTTGGGGCTTCCCTGGTGGCGCAGTGGTTGAGAGTCCGCCTGCCGATGCCGGGCACACGGGTTCGTGCCCTGGTCTGGGAGGATCCCACATGCCGCGGAGTGGCTGGGCCTGTAAGCCATGGCCGCTGAGCCTGCGCGTCCGGAGCCTGTGCTCCGCGGAGGGAGAGGCCACAACAGTGAGAGGCCCGCGTACCGCAAAAAAAAAAAATAATAATAATAATAATCTTTCTTTCTCTATACAGGTGTTATTTCAGTGTTCTTTAGATTCTAGTATTTCAGGTGATGAGGAAGTGACCTGTTCTTTCTGTCCGAAGGTCTGTAATATTTCCTCCTTATCTTTGAAAGGTAGAAATTTCACTAGAGTATGTCTCAGGTTTTTATTGTTGTTGCTTTCCCCTCTTAATTCATCTTCTCTAGGACTCAGTGGAGCTTTCAGTCTGAAGGACCAAGTATTTCTTCAGTTTAGGGAATATTTTCTTCCATTATTGGCTCATTGCTCTGCACACGTTACTTCGTATGTTAACACGGTAGGTCCTCTGGATGTGTCTTCTAGGGCTCTTTTCTCATTCCACATGACTTATACTGTGGGACTAGTTCTCTGTGTCTTGAGATATTTCTTTAACTTGATCTCCCAGAATATGAATTCTATTCTCAGCAGTGAGCATTCATTTTTTTTCAATTTGTCTACTGAACTTTTAAAATTCAGAAATATCATTCTTGTTTCCAGAAAGTCTTTCTGTGCTCTAATTAGATCTTGCTCTAATTACTGTTATTAATGTCCTCTCTCTCTCTTCCATTAGTTCTAATGTAAATGAAGTTGCCAGCTTTACTGCTCAGCCTTGTCTTTCTCCCTCTGTCTACAGAGTCCCCTTAAGTGGGTTGTAATTTTTCATTACCTACTGATGTTGTGTGCTCCCTCGACCCGTGTCCCCGTCAGCCCGTTGGGGAATTCTATCAGTGATGGCAGAGCACGGGGCAGGAGGCATGCCGGTGTCCATTTTTAGGGACTGGCGGCCAGCAAGCAGGTAAAGTGTTAACGTTCCGCTGAGGTGCTGATCGAACTCTCTCTATTTAGAACAGATCCAGCCCACCAGGGAAGCCCCACGTAGGTCCAAGAGGGTGAGCATAAATCGGTGACCTCTTCGAATTCCACATCTGTAGCCGGGAGAGACACGGCCCCCTTCCAAGGGCACAGACAGACATCTGCCAGATGGGCTTCTCTGGGGAGTCGCAAAATCCAAGGTCCTCACTTTATGGCTCCTGGTCTGCCACTGGTCACCAGGCCTTGCTGGTGGCTGCCAACTACAAATTGGCACTTGCCATCTGCCTCTACCAGGGTTAAAGTATGAGCCGCTGCAGCTGCTGACCTTCAACACCCCCTGAAAGGAGTTCAGGGTAGAGATCAGGAATGAGGCCCTCTGTGCTCTGGGAAAAAACTGGCAGAACAAGCCTTCGGGTACTTAGATATTTTCAGGAGAAGAATTTATGAGCTCAAATTCCTGCATCTCCTCATATCTAGAAAAGCATTAAAATCCTTCACGGTGACGTCTGCTCCTTGTGACTAGCAGTAACCTTCACGAGATTAGAAGCAACCTTCTGCCAAAAATGTGCGCTTGGTCGCACATTTTTGTGCGATCGCATTTATCCCCCTTCACCAAAATCACATATACACTGATCTCCCCACCACTTCTTTGGAGCAGTTCCTCAGAGCTCTCTGAGATGCCATCTCTCTGGCTATAGTCTTCATTTTGTCCCCAATAAAACTTTAACTCACAGCTCTCACGTTGTGCATTTTTTTCCCGTCAACACTGCCGTGGAGCCTGAAGTCCCCAGCATGCTCTCCCTCACTGTGTCCTCTGGACTCTGGCTCTAGTCTCACTTCTATTGAGAAGGACAGGGGACAAGGCCGTGCTTTCTCTCTGGCAGTCCCCTTCTCAGATTCCAAGCTATCTTCCTAAAGTGTAGGCAATACTAGGACCTTCCAGTGGCTCCCCTCTCCTATAGCACAATATCCAAGCCCTAGGCCCTACGAGCCGAACCTTCCTTAAATTGGATGCACTGAACCAGGCCACACCCCCTCTGTTTTCTTTCATACCTGACTCCTCGCTTTCTCCAGACCCATGCCGTGTATTCCCTTTCTGTGTTGACGTGCACGTTCCCTTCATCAGGAAGTCCCACCACTTCCCCTTGCTCTGACTTCCGGCAATCTCTTCATTCTCTGATTCAGATACCACCTTTTACAGGAAGCCTCAGTTGGAATTTATTCTTCCCTCCTCTGTGACCCTATCACTCCTAGTTGTTCCTCAGTGGCGGCACTTCATACAACCAGCCTTTTCTTTTCATTTGGCCGTGCCGCCTGGCTTGTGGGATCTTAGTTCCCCAACCAGGGATCGAACCCGGGCCCTCAGCAGTGAGAGTGCCGAGTCCTAACCACTGGACTGCAGGGAAGTCCCAACCAGCCTTTTCTTAAATGACCCTCTCTCCCTCTCCCACCCCAGACCCTAAATAACATGAGGGCAGGTTCTAGGTCTGTCTTATTTGATCTCTTCTCACAGTGTCTTCCATGAAATGGATGCCCAATATTTGTAGTGCTGAATTGACAATGGAAAACGATTAAACTAGACATTGGTGGAGCAACCCTGAGCTTTTTTTTTTTTTTTTTTTAACTACTGGTGAAAGATAGCGTCCTTAAGATCTACTGGAGTTTAACAGAGGGACTGATGTCCTCAGCATCAGTTTACAGACTTGCACCTTCAGAAAAGGCCTCTGAATCTCATGGGAAGGACTTCCAATTATTTTCTCCTACCCCACCGAGGTGTTATTGTAAAGAGAGAGATGGGATGCGGGTAGCAGGGTTTGTGGTCAGTCACAGCCACGGCATGTCACGCAAAGCCTCTCCTCGGTTGCCTGGAAGTATGCAGCTTAGTCAGGTAGAAGATGGCCGGCGAAAGACCAGAGGTTCGTGCTTTTCAGAAGACCTGTCTGTCGTCCATGAACCATTGCAAAGATAAGCTTTGAGGGGGAAATGCCTCTGACACTTCAGGAAGTTTGAAAAGATTCATGATGTTAAGAAGGCCTACAGAATGCACAAGAAGAGTTGGGAGGTGCCTTTCCCAAGGCAGCCGATTATAAGGAAGCAGGACTCACCCTACTTCCACCTGCTTGCAGACTCCCATTTCATAGAGAACCATAACTTTCTGAAGAACACTTTACCTGTCACCAGACCTCTGTGTGACTTGGGAATGAGCAAAGATGACACAATTGGATAATCAACAGTCTAACCTTGACTAGTTTAACCATTTTCCTGCCTGGGGCTCCTTGAAGTAGCTGGTCTCACGGTACTACTTTCTTGCTCTAGTTTAGAAAGCCAAGTTGAAGGTACTAAAATACAGAGACCTGTATTATTAACTGAGTGTGTGTTTATTGTAAAGGTGTATTCTCTTGGTGAGAATATATTGCAGCTCTTCCTGGAAAGGAGCCTATTGGTCCCTTTAAGAATCCCATTTAGCACACTGTCACTTTAAATGCACCATTTAAAGGCAAGGACCAGTGCCTCACCCAGGGCCAGACACACCCAGGGCCAGACTCTTGAAAAATGTGCTGAAAATGGAATAGTCAGCATTCAGCGGAAAGGCAGAGATTCAGTCTGATCTTTCCTTTCTTTTTGGCCTTTACACCATTTGTTTTTATAATTGCATTCCAATTTCTCCTTTCCTCTTCACAACCTCTTCAAGACTACATGTGTGTGTTTGTATGTGTACGTGTATATGTGCTTATGTGGGTAAAGTTGTATATGCTTTTATATATGTGTATATGTGTATATCTGTATATATGTCTGTGTATATGTGAATATCTTTTTGTGTGGAGGAGTATATGTGTGTAAATCTGTACATGTCTGTGTCTGTGTACATACTTGTATATATCTACATGTATGTGTTTATGTATGTTGGTATGTATATATATATGTGTGCATGCACACATTTAATTTTATATTTTATAATATTTTATAAATAAAAAATGTGTATATCAGATACCCACTACAGTTGATGATCAAGCCATTTCTTCATAGAAGCTAGCCTGAAAAAAGAGTCTAAACGACATCTTGCTTAAGTTTACTCCTTGACTCTTGTAGCATTACTGGAGGAGGACAGGGGAATGGGGTATAGGAGAACATTTGGGATGCTGATATTAGCCTTCCAGTCTAAAGGGAGATATTGATGGTACAGGAAAAAGGGAGAGGAGGACTGAAGGAGGGAAGATCTGAGAAGTGAGAGAGGATAGAATCCAGAGCTCAGGGGAGAGGTTGCTTTAGATAGGAGAAGGGGCAAGCCTTCTACTGGGTTAGGAGGCTCCTTCCAAGCTGCGTGACCCTGTTTCTGTGCTCTCAGGGCAGTAGCAACTGTAGCAGAAGGCTCTGAAATTCTCCTTGACATGCACTGAATTGGATCCCCTAAAATTCATATTGAAGCCCTAACTCCCATGTGATTATATTTGAAGATAAGGCTTTTAGGAGGTAATTCAGGTTTAAATTAGGACCTCATAAGGGTGAGGTCCTAATCCCATAGGATTAGTGGCCTTATAAGAAGAGGAAGAGAGATAAAGGTCTCTCTCTCTACCTGCACACACTGAAGAAAGGCCATGTGAGGACATAGTCAGAAGACAGTCATCTGCAAGGCAGGAATAAGGTCCTCAATTGGAACTGAATCTGCTGGGACCTTGATCTTGGAATTCTCAGCCTCCAGAACTATGAGAAATAAATTTCTATTGTTTAAGCAACCCAGTCTCTTGTATTTTGTTCTGGCAGCCTGAGCAGACTAAGATGCCCCTCCTAAGGACTCTTACCACACAGCCATTGACCTGTGAAAGAGTAGCTTCCAAGGCCCAGAGGGAGTCTAGCTTTGGAAAGAGCACATCTTTGCTTTGTGTGATGGTCACAGAGGCTGGGACAATGGGAGACTCTCAGAGGAGGGAGTATCAGGATTCTGTAGCCTTACTCTCCAGTGCAAGGAGCTTCATTACATGCATTTCTTGTGCTCCTCTACCATGGCATTCTATTTGGTTAATTCCTACTCAATACCCTCAAGAAGGAAGCAGACCCAGCAGGAGGGTCTGTTCTGAGCACAAAAAGGTTGACATAAAAATTCATGATTTATTGCCTCTTCTTCCCACTTCTGCTACCCATGCTTCATGGAGAGGCTGTACTGGTTTAAGAATTCAGTCTCTGGAGCCAGACGCCTGGGTTCATCACTTTACTGGTATCGTGACCTAGGGCAGATTGCTTAACCTCTCTGTGCCTTTGTTTTCTTATGTGTAACGTGGGGACAATAACACCATCCACGTTGTAGGCTTGCTGTGGAGAGTCAAGAAAGTTAGTATGTGTAAAAAATCTTAGCACGTGGTAAATACTTAATGTTGGCTCTTATTATTTTTTTCTGTTCTTCTTCCTTGAGTTCATTAGCAGGGGACCCATGGCAGTTCCTGGAGCTGAAGCATGGCCAGCTCAGTTAGTCCAAGGCATGTGTTTCTAAAGGAAAATGGTCTTGACTGTATCGGGAGAAGAAGATGGGAGCAAGTGAAGTTGGGGTGGCAGGTTTGGTAGTGGAGGGTGAGAGGGTGTGTGCCTGCTGGCCACTGTTTTCTCAGTGAAGCGTGAAACAAGGTCATCAGCTGATGGGCAGCGTGGAGGAGGGGCCGTGGGAGGCTTGTGAAGGCTGGAGAAGGAATGAGTTAGATGTCTAAGAGAGGGGGAAAATGAACCTTCTAGAGAAACCTAGCAAGCTTGCTGAGGAATATTGAGTGCCAATTTGAGTCTTGAGATCATGAATTTAAAGTGAAAACAGAGGCTTGATTGTGTGAGTTTCTTCCAACATCCAGCAACCCGGGTGATGCAGGGAGAAGGCGTGGAGCTGCCTTCTGATCGACTGTCCTCGTTTGCAGGGCTGTGTGTCCACTGTGCACTAACACCTGCTTTTATACATGACGATTGTGCTGGTTTTGTTTATAACATACTATGTTAATGATGAAGGGAAATATTCTAGAGTCTTCTCACCTTCTTGTAGCTTCATTTTCATTTCCTTGTCCCTTTCCCCTGAGACCACATGTGTAAATTACCAGTTTATGGTAATTTAATTTGTAGAATGCTTTGGACAAAGAACTCATTTTTTTAGTTCATGTGGCTTTGGGTACTGTATTTTCTTTTTATTACCCTATCCGGGTCTTAATCTCTTCTTGCCAAAGCAACAAAGGCACAAGATGACAACAAAAGCTTATACTTCTATAGCACTTACTATGTGCCAGGCACTGTTCTAAGCACTTTACACATATGAACTCATTCATTTTTCAGGTAGGGCACAGAGAGCTTAAGTAACTTGCATGAGGTCACACAGCGAGGAAGTATCAGAGCTAAGATTCAACCAGGCAGCCTTGCTCTGGACTCCATGCTTTGTACCTCTATGCTTCTCTAGGGCACCCTTGAAAAGAAGTTAAAATATTTACTTTCTGAAAAAATTTATAATAGATCTACCCGCCTCTAACTAGGCTCTTTCCTTACCTTCCTCTCACATTGCATGTACCTCCCTGCTGTTGACATCATTAAGGATAAAGACGACCAGTACCATCTCTCCAACCAGCCAACATATATTTATGAAAGGCCTACCTTGTTTTAGCACGAATGAGATAAAGATGACCAAAACACTCTCCTTGCATCCCCAGAACTCAGTCTAGCTGGGGATCAGACAAATGGACAGGGAAAGTACAACAAAGGATACAGGGAAACCCCCAGAGACACAAGATCCTGTGAAAAACAAACTACATAAGGAAAAAGAACAGGTCAATGGTGCTGAATTTATTTCATTCTCAATGGCAGCCTTTTTAGTCCCTGAGCAGACGCCAACTCCTCTGGTTGTGTTACAGAAATACTCTGGCAACAAGATGCCAAAAACTTTAGTCACTGTGCTCTTGAATTTCCGGAACAAGGGGAATGTGGAATGCTGGGAACTGGAGGTGGTGTTCTGAACTCATTGTTAGCAATTTTAATTTGCCTCTTTGGCCAAGTGGGGCACGGTCAGAGTTCCACAAATCAACTGGATGGGGTCACGTCCTGGGCATATTTCTCTTGACGAGTAATGTGACAGTGGGCTGAACAGAAGGTGGGTCTGGAGCCCCTCACACATTGGATCCAATCTGGACCCAGTCATTTACTGGCTGTGCAGCCTTGGGAAGACATTTAAGTTTTCCTAACTGCAGTTTTCTAATCTATGAAATGGACCTTCCTTGCAGGGATGTTGTAAGGATTAGCAATGAGTTTGCAAATTTCCTAGTATTATATGCATTCAATCAACCCAAAGCCATCATTATTTATTATTACACAGAGTTAAAACTCTATGGTAAAATTGTCTTAAATGCATCCTTTATTGCTGGAGCAGTCATCTCTTCCTCCGAGTTCTATCGCACCTTGGAAATATTCAGAGAGAGTGAAAATGCCATAAAAATGCAACTTATTATACTCAATTGCTCTTTTGGAAGGTTATCTCACTAGCCCATACTTAAGAAATTACGTGATCATCTTAACTTCGTTGCCCATTTTTTAACTCTATATAGGTATAATTATAGTTGTATTATTTTTGTTATTATTATTATTACTTAACATTGTGGTGAGGGGAAAGGTGAAGGGAATAATTATTTATTAATTGTTTCTATCTACCAGGCACTCTGCCAAATAGTTTTGCATACAATTAAATATCACAGCCACTTGGGAGCTTGGTGGTAGCATTATTTACATTTTAAAAATGAAGTAACAAGGCTCAGAGAAGTTGCGTCACTTTTTCAAGTTCACACAGCCAGTGGGTGTCAGAGCCAGTCTGGCCACAGGCCTTTTACTCTGACCTCCATCCTGTGTGTCCTCCTGAAACAGGTATTATGGTCACAGCTATTTTACAGATGAAGAATGGCAAACCGGAACAGTTAAGTGACTTGTTCAAGATCATACAGCTATTGAAGAGGAGGCCCGGGACTCAGTCCTAAGTTTCAGTGCAGTTTTCTTCCTTTTCCTTGAACCCCGGGGGGCAGACAATAGAGTAGAATGGTTAAGAGCACAGGCTGTTAGGTTTCTTGCTGTCAGAGATGGAAATATGGAAAGGGAGAAACTAGAACGGTATTAGACTAGTTTTGAAGGCATTGGTATGAACTCATATATAAAGGTATATGTAGCCACACCAGAATAGAAACGAACGTGTATGTAAATCTCTCTTTCTTCACGTATACACATAATGCCTAATTCTTTCTACCTAGAGGGCCAGCTTTGAAGCAGCAATGAGCACACCAACACCACATCTTGGTTTCTAAATACCGTTCTTCATTAAAAGAAACCAGGGATCCTGGGAGAAATGGTTGATGCCAGGGCTGGAGCAGGGAAGGTACAAGATGAGCCTGGAATATCTTATTGTGCCAATTCGCAAGGAAGTGCTCTAAAAATGATAGGAAAATTAAAAAAGACGAAGCAGACAGGTTGAAGGCGCTCCCAATAGGAAAACTGAAGACAATTGGAATATCAAAATAAAAAATAGTAATACATTATAATCCACTGAATAAGTAGAAAAGCACAAGTCTATGCTGGTATTCATAAACAAATGAATGACTTGAAAATTGATAAGAACTAGAATATTTACATAGCTTCAAAATACCCCCCCCCACACACAAAAATACTTGTTAATTATGGAGGGTAAAATGCAACGTGATAAGTCCAAATCATGAGCCCCCGATAGCATGCAATGAGAGGAACTCAGCATCACTTCTGTGATATTCCCGCTAAAGATGAAAATCTGAATCTAATCATGAGGAAATATCAGATACCCACCAAAGGAAGGATCTCTACAAAAGATCTGGCCTGTAATCTTCAACGGTATCAAGGTCATGAAAGTTAAAAGATTGAGGAACTGTTCCAGATTAAATGAGACCAATGAAATGTGACAAATAAATGTAACACATGATTTTGCTTTAAGGGACGTTAGTGGTAAACTGGTAAAATGTGAATGGGGTGTGAGAACTAGATGGAAGAAATGTTTTGAATGTTAAATTCCTGACCTTGGTGGTTGTGTTGTGGTTGTGTAGGAGAATATCTGGTTTATTGGAATTACATGCTAATATATTTCAAGGTAAGATGTATCAGGTGAACGACTTACTCTCAGATGGTTCAGGAAAAAAGAGATCTGTGTATTGTATTTGTTTTCAAGATAAAAAGTTATCTCCCCCAACAATAAAAATCTCAGAACAAAAACAACAATAAAATGGAACACAGGTGGTACATGCAGAAGTTATAGTAAAGTGGTTAAAAACATTCTTTAGGCTCTGGATTTGAATTCCAGCTTTGCCACTTACTAGCTATGTGAACTTAGGCCTAAGTTATCTGTGACTTACTTTCTTGGTCTGTAAAATGGGGATAATAAAAGTACCAACATAGATTCTTTGTGGATTTAAATGAGTTAGTAACCATAAAGTACTTGATATCATGAGGTCTATAATCAGTGCTTAATACCACTGGTTGTTCTTCTTACATGGTAGGCAATGATATGGTTCTCTGTGATCCATGTTCCCTTCAAGGTGTATACCAGGGAGAGAGATCTGGTGTACTCCTTCTGACTTATTCAGCTAGAAATAGAATTCAGCTAGAAAGCATGTGCTATGTGGTCAATCCTATTATACAGGCAGATGGCTGCAGATTTCACAGACTGAGAAAGTTTAAAATAACACAGATGTGTTTGTAATCTTTGGATATATACTTTTTGATGTAGGGCCCAATGGGGATTAGTTTTTATTTTAACTATACATAATTATCCTATCAGGCCAAGCAAGATATTGTGTTAGGAATAATCTAGGCATTACTATGAAGAAAAAGTGATTATCACATTGACAAGACGTTTCTTAAGCAGTTTAAAAAATATACATGCATGGCCTATTATGAAGGATTAAAATGTATCCACTACCAACAGCGGCTAATTCAGTTAAAAATGGAAATAAAAAATGGAAATTAAAACAATGTTCTGGTTGGGAAGGAAGCACAGATTGCACTTTGATGTTGATTCTTTGAAATTATTCCTTTTCTGCCCTTTGGATACTTAATACTGAGCAGGAATAACACAATATGAGAAGCTGAGTGTGGGCGTGGGGAGTAAGACTAGTATTTTGCTAGTTATCTTCAATGCATATTTTTTTGGGGTCCGTCTCCACTAATGAAATTGAGTTTTAAGAACCCTGAGTTTTTTTTCAGTTAGCTTTGGTTGACATGAGAGCCGATGGGCTCTGACAAAGCCTCTTTGCTCTCTCATTTGGCAGTCTTTTAAAATGTTACTTTAAAACATTTTAGAGGTTCACAATGACCACTGCTAACAGGACAAAATGGGATCCACCTCACCCCTTGGAAAAGAGTGAAAACCTCCAGCTGGGGTGAACTCTAACCTTGACCCTGGGATGTCCACTTGAATATGCCCGTGTTCTGAACTAAAGAGCCACATTGGCTTTTTTATTTTCTTCTTCTCAAAAGGCAGAGAATTATTATTATTATTTTTTAGTTTTTAGTTTTTGCGGTACGCGGGTCTCTCACTGTTGTGGCCTCTCCCGCTGTGGAGCACAGGCTCCGGACGCGCAGGCTCAGCGGCCATGGCTCACGGGCCCAGCCGCTCTGCGGCATGTGGGAACTTCCCGGACCAGGGCACGAACCCGTGTCCCCTGCATCGGCAGGCGGACTCTCAACCACTGCGCTACCAGGGAAGCCCCAAGGCAGAGAATTTTTGACGCACCTTCAAGATTCCATTTATATCAGTGACATAATAGCGTCAGTTCTTTGAAGGAAGAAAGAAGAACAGGCAGCAACTGGTATTATATTGTTAAGTGCCCAAGAATCAATTACATCCTTGCTGAGACAAGAGGCAATTTTCCCATTTAAACTTCACAGATGCACGGACTGGCAAATTATTGTTGGGTTGTTGCTTCTTTTATTATAATTAACAATTAAAAAACACACTTTATAATGTAATTAGCTGTTTACTGGCTGTTACTGGCTCAGGTCATAGCCGGGACTTTACTTTCAAGGATATGAACTACTAAAAAAGTATTTTAATCAACTCTTTTAAATTCAGTCACTAGCGTGGAACCATTTTGATCCCTCACAATTAAGCCACCGGAAATTTCCAAGCTGATCTGGGTTTATAAGAAGCATCTTGTGGAAACCTATCAGTTTCCTTTCTTAAAACATTCAGCTGGGAGTTCACTGATTCTTCATTTCTGGGAAATGTAGCAGCAGTTTTCTTGCCTTCCCCTTCCCCCAACCTTTTTCCTCTTGTTCATCCTTAAATAAATTCTTTTATCTCAATGTAGGCTCATATTCTTAATATTTTTCAAATACACACACACATGCAGAACACACAAGAAGCTAATTTTGTTCAAGGTCAAATAGAAATTTTATGATTACCCTTACACGGACAACCTGTTTGAAAGAAGCTAATAATTTAGATAATAAGCAATGCCATGTTGGAAAACGGCACTAGAAATGGAAACTGTTAAGTGTAACAATGGATGACTGTTCATAATTATAAAAGCTAACACTTATAGGGCACTGATTATGTACCAGGCACTGTTTAAAGTACTG
Source organism: Stenella coeruleoalba (assembly GCF_951394435.1). Classification (NCBI taxonomy): domain Eukaryota; kingdom Metazoa; phylum Chordata; class Mammalia; order Artiodactyla; family Delphinidae; genus Stenella; species Stenella coeruleoalba. Next base: position 24,158,152 of record NC_137150.1, on the reverse strand, counting down.
TATACACTGTCCACAATTTAATTCAGTTAATGACCTCACAATGACCCTCTGAGGTGGTTTCTATTATAGTCCCCAGTTTAGAAACAGAAAAGGGAGATGCTATGGATTCAAACCCAGGCAGCTGGCCCCAGAGCCCATGCTTTCAGCCACTATAGTCTACTAGTAACTATAAAACATGATGACTGTTGAAGCAAGGTCGAAGCTTTTTGTTCGTTTGTTTGTTTTTAAATCCATAAAAATGAAGTAAAAGAGATTTGAGAAGCAATATCTTCATATACTGATTGACAGTCCGCACTGATGAGATTCCTGGGGAATATACATTTGCTTACCATGGACCAGGCTAAAGCATGAAGTGGGTTAAATGTCCAGGAAATATCCACGGAAATAATGGCAAAAGTTACGCTTGTGTAACACACTCATGCGCATAAGGTTATTGAAGTTACCCATACCTCCTTATGTGGTCTCATACTCTAAGAAAAGAAACCACCATAAGTTGCCGCGTATTTAAAACTATTATTGTTATTATTTACAAATTTAGGCTACTTTTTAGGTATTGAAAACTATTCTTGGATCTTCTTCCTGTTGCATCAGGGCATCTTGTGTCCAGTAAATGGTCTCTAATAACGATCAAGTAAGGTACTTCTTACCCATGCCCTATCCTTTTACAAAATAGGAGTTGAGGCCACTTACGATAGAAGGTCACGTAGTTGGACAAGGACAAGTGTTATGTCATGATGATGGGGATGGAGGGAGGGGTGGGTAGAAAATGATGGTTTTAGAAAACTTAGGGCTGGACATAGTTACTACAGCTGAGCCCAACATTTCGTGCTTAATTGGCACAAAGCAACGGTGTGATGTTGGTGAAATGTGTCTTAGCTCCTGATATTCCACCTTTTATCTTCGTTCCCTGCCCGGCTACTGGTACTTAACGCTGATATTTCTCTCCACATGTCTCCTGAGGCACCTTCCTCCCAGGGTCTCTCAGCTGGCTGTCAGCTCATCTCTTAGAAGTCACGGCTTGATGTCGGTTTGAGAAACTACCTCTCCCAAGAGAGCGGGGTAGAATAAATGAGGACGCTTGGAAAACTTGAAAAGCTGTTAGAGGTATTTATTGTTATTATTAATGGGACAGTCAAAGCAATAATACCTTTAAATTAGGGGACTGATTCAAGCGGTGACTCGGGCAGCTGTATAGGCTGGGAGGATGGCTGGGTGATGTTTGGGGTAAGGGGTCAACTTGGGACTCCCTAATAAGGCTGTATGTAAAGCAGGCATTGACTTGTATTAGGAAGAGAGGAGAGAAGGCAGGTAAAGGTAGAATTCAAAGTTGCACTGAGTCTATCTGCACGGAGAGGAGTGGAGGAAGAGGTCTATCCCTGCTACCTTTCTAACCACAATTAGGGCAGTTCATCTTTACAAACCTTTGTTGAATGCCTCCTGTGTGTCAGCACTGAGTTGGATGCTGCAGTACCATGGTGATCCAGACACATCCCTGCCCTCAACAGGTTGATGGTCTAGTGGATGACACTAAGAGGCAGCTCCTCTCCATGGCTGTCCACACCAAGATACTTACTTTTAGAGGAAGTCAGACAGAGGTCTGGGAGGAAGGGCTTGCACACCTGGCTGGAGATCTCCCCTGAAGAGGGAGAAGCAGACTATCTGTGGTCCTGGTCGTCAGAGAGTTGTAGGACAAAGCCTGCATCCACGATGGCCACTAAGGCCCAGCGGAGGCCAGGGTCACGGTGTCCTGGGTTCATTACTTGGCTGTATTGGCCTCAGAGGTCATCTCCTCCAAATCTGTTATTTTACAGATGAGGCAACTGAAGCCCGCAAGATATACTGATGGACTGGGCAGTGAGTGGCAGAGCTAGAAATAGAAACCAGATGCTCTGATGCCCTATTCATGCCACACTTAGGTCTGAGCCACAGGGGCTTGGCAGTTACGAAAATAAGGACACACTTAGGGGAGGGGCTATTTTCTGTCTTATGAGTCATTTATACTCCAGGGCTAGTGACTTCATCAGAGCCTCTAGGAGAATAGATTTGGAAAGAGGGTGAAGAGAGATAGGCAGCAGTCCCCTGGGTTCAGGGAGAGCTGCTTGCGGCCGTTGAGATCAAGTTTTGCAGACTCATAACGTGGCTCAGTCCCACACAGCCATGGGTGCCCTCACACGGGCGCCTTCCTGCTACATCACTTAGGCTGACAGGACAGAAGCCTCTTCTGACAAAACACAAGCGAGCTCTGCAGGCTTAGGGAAATTTTGAGTGTTATATACACGCATACATCCCTCTTCTCTACTGAGAGGCAGACCCCGAAGGCAGCATAGGAGCCCAACCCACGGCTGAGTCAGTGATGCTCACAGACACACAGGAAAGGCAGGACTTGGAAGCCCCAGCTGACCCACCTGGGCCCCCGTGGAGGGTGCGGGGCAACGACAGCCAAGGCGGGGAGTGGGTGCTTCTAGGCAACTCTCCTTTCACTGAACCTGCCTACAAGGGGTGCGGAGGACGTGCAGCTGCGCGTGGCCTTCTGGGAAAGCATCCTCTTCACTTGCATCAGCTGCATGAAGAGCTCGTGGCAGCGCTGTTAGTCATGGACGCACCTGGTCCACCCGCCCTTCTGCTCAACCGTCTTCCAGGTAGGGATGGTCACGTGACCCAGTTGGGCCAAAGATCCATAAGCAGAAGCTGTTGGATGGGGCTTCTGGGGGATCTGCTCTCCTGGTTAAATAAAGGAGGTGACAGACTCATGTGCTATACACGCTCTCTTCCCCCCTCTTCCTTCTGAGGACACGGATCTGTGGCAGCCTCTTATGACTGCAACAAACTAACACGACGGAGATGATGGAAAGAGCCTGAGTCACCATTGTCATCATCGATTTTCTGCACTAGTTCTGGACAGATCCTCGGATTTCTTAATATGTGAGACAAAGAAGACCCTATTGGTGTAACCCTATCGGTGTAAGTTACGTAGTTGGGTATTTTCCTGGTCTCAAAACAAGTAACAACCTTGGGATTCAAGGCCTTTCACAATCCGACGCCACAAAACCTTTCCCGTCTCACCTGCTGCCACCTCCCTCCCTTCTCAAAACCCCATTCCTCTGATCCAAATATCACAGCCCTGAGAAGTCCTCCGGGGAACTGGTCGCACACCCTGCTATACACTCTAACCTTGTTCGTACCATCGCCACGACACACAAAACCATGTATTATTTGCTGATTTGCTTAAATTCTTTCAACTCCCTCCTAACTTGACTCCCAGCCTCCACCTTTGCCTCCCTACAGTGTATTCTCAGGATGAGAGGTTCCTTTGAAACACCAGTCAGATATATCCCTCTTCTTTGTAAAATCCGCCAGTGACTCCTCGTTCTTTCAAAGTAAAAGACAAAGTCCTTACAATGGTTTGTAAGGCCCCGTACGACCTTCCTGCCCCCATTTTTTCTCCAGGGTCTCCTTCTAACTCTAATTCTTCACCCACACTGGCCCGTAGACACTGCCCCAACGTGTCAGGCTCACTCTCACCTACAGTCTGCATAAGCAGCTCCCTTTGCCAGAGCTCTCTTCCTTCTCTCCCTCCTTCAAGTGTTTGCTCAAGAGAGACCTTCTCGTTAGACCTACCTGGACCACCCTAACTCACACTGCAATCCAACCCCATCCCCTGTATCCAGTCTTCCAGTTTCCCTTACTCTGCTCTATTTTTCTCTATAGCACTCACCGCCTTCTAATATACTGTATAATTTACTTATTTATTGTGCTAATTGCTTATGGTTTACTTCCTCTTGCCAGAAGGAAAGCTCCCTGAGGGCAGGCATTTTTGTCTTTTTTCGATAGCTGACTTATTTCAAGTGCCCAGAATTGTGCTTTGCCCATAAATATTTGTTGAGTGTATGAATAAATTGATTCGTTTACGATTAATATGGCACTGAGGACCTACCATGTGTCACACCCTCTCAGGTCCTAGGGATGTGGTGGGAATGAGCTACGGTCCTGGCTCCTGCAGAGTCTGAAGCTAGATGATTGTTTACCATCCCAGTGACCCTACTTAGGCTAGTCTCACTAATAGGTAGAGGGTATATTTATCATATCAAGGAAGAATAAGAATTAAAACATTAATTTCTGGAGGGCTCCTTCATTACAATCCCATCCATAATTCATACAGAAAGGGAGACAGATTGGGTCCAGGTTTTGAGGAACTTCACAAAGAAAGATGTTATTACAATGAGCAGGCTGCCCAGGAATCAGTATTTGAAGGGCTTTTATTCCTTGAGATGGAGGCCAGCTGGCTGGTCTTGCCCACATTTTATCTCATCTGAAGGCACTCTCACCTTTTTGACTACGGCTGGAAATCGGCATCTAGGACATAATCTGATTGGAGCGACAGCATCAACCAACTCCCTTGGGAATGAAGGTACAGCCCTGGTAATTTCTTTGAACTTAACAATGAAAGGGAGACTTTAAATAAAACCCTTGAGACAGCATTCCTTTTCATGCACGTCTAACTGGACTTGATCATAGGATTCCGTCTTGATAAGTCTGCTCTTGATTCCCTGGAAAGGTGGACAGCTCCCGTAATGACGGCAGAGGTTTTCTCCCTTTACTCAAATGTGTCAGGGCAACAAGAGCACCTCTTGGTTTTGACTTTATGGCTTTTTTAAAAGAGAGGGTCACTTGGTCTTTTTTGGGGGGTGGGGGGATTATAGCACAAGCATCATGGAGATTTATTTACTTGTATTCAAAAATACTGTGGTGAATAATTTGTATTGTGTGTTTTGACTCTGCTTACCTCTTTGATGGAAAAGTACTTTATAACTGATAGGCATTTCAGCAGATCAAGGAGATTCATTACCCTGGCGGTTTTTCATTTTCAGATAGGAATGAGTAGAAATTATCCAATTTCTCTTTTTATAATAACGTCCAATACATTTAGTGCCCAATTTCACACTGCCCCTTGATTTATAGCATTTGCCAGATTAATCAAGATCTGCTGATATTATAAAAGGTTGGTGTCTCTTAACCCTATGAAGCCCAGGAGGCAGGCATATAGAACCACACAAGGATTAAACCTGTCTGACTCTCATACACACTCCAGAAAGCAATTCATTTATACTCTGTTTACTCGTGTGTTTCTATCTTGTCCTACCCTGTCCCACATCTTGAGGAAATGTGCAGATTCTTGGCAGCAGCAGCAGTCTCTCAGAAACCTTGATTAAAACCACCCATAAAGTAAAGTAAGTGGGGAGTTGCATACCAAACCTTTAGTGTTTCAATGGTTTTGAAGTTTAGACAGCCTGTGTCTTCCTTATCTTTGCACATCAGGTTTTCATTTAGGTGTCTTCCTACCTGATCTCTGCCTCACTAGAGGGCGATGTGCTGCAGAGGGCCTTCGGGGCAGGCTCTCCTGGCTCTGCCAGAAGACATGCAGATGGCCAGCACACACATGAAAGGATGCTCAACATCGCTAATCATTAGAGAAACGCAAATCAAAACTACAATGAGGTATCACCTCACACAGGTCAGAATGGCCATCATCAAAAAATCTACAAACAGTAAATGCTGGAGAGGGTGTGGAGAAAAGGGAACCCTCTTGCACTGTTGGTGGGAATGTATATTGATACAGCTACTGTGGAGAACAGTATGGAGGTTCCTTGAAAAACTAAAAATAGAACTACCATCTGACCCAGCAATCCACTACGGGGCATATACCCTGAGAAAACTGTAATTCAGAAAGACACATGCACCCCAATGTTCACTGTGGCACTATTTACAATAGCCAGGTCATGGAAGCAACATAAACGTCCACCAACAGATGAATGGATAAAGGAGATGTGGTACATATATACAATGGAATATTACTCGGCCATAAAAAGGAACGAAATTGGGTCATTTGTAGAGACGTGGGTGGATCTAGAGACTGTCATACAGAGTGAAGTAAGTCAGAAAAAGAAAAACAAATATCGTATATTAGCTCATATATCTGGAATCTGAAAAAATTGGTATAGATATCTTATTTACAAAGCAGAAATAGAGACACAGACTTAGAGATAGAGAACAAATGTATGGATACCAAGGGGGAAAGGGGGGGTGGTGGGATGAATTAGGAGATTGGGAATGACATATATACACTATTGATACTATGTATAAAATAGATAACTAATGAGAACCTACTGTATAGCACAGGGAACTCTACTCAATGCTCTGTGGTGAGCTAAATGAGAAGGAAGTCCAAAAAACAGGGGATATATGTATACGTATAGCTGATTCACTTTGCTGTACAGTAGAAACTAATACAATATTGTAAGGCAACTGTACTCCAATTTAAAAAAATGGGCACAATAATAAGATAAAAAGCATATGGCACATAGTAGCACTACACTATGATACATGCATTCCTCTCCCCAACACGCACATACTTAGTTTCTTCTAATTTATGTAATGTTTCAAGTTCCAGCATCTTTTTCAAGGTGGCCTTTATCATGAACTACAGTATATGATGCTATGTTGACATGTGGATGTGGTTCTATCTCTGCAAATATATTGAGAGTCATCGGAGAACAGGAACTAGGTGTTAAGTTGTGTTTCTTTGAATAATGTGACTGCTTTATAGATATTTAGTGACTGATGACTTAAAAGAGAGAGAGAGGCAAGAAAGGAAAGTGAAAGAGAAGTTTTATAGGTTATCTTTCTTGCTTATTTGGAAATCCTATGTTAAGCTTTCATGATGCTGGCATCTGCTCTAGTGCCTCTGAACTGGAGAAGTTCTCATGGAAGAATATCCTGTAATTTTTCCTTTCCAGCCTCTGTGTTGTGCTGTAATTTGTTCTATTGCAACTACTAACCACCTTGGCCTCCTCTTGCTGGCCCCATCCAATCTGAGGGCACAGGTTGGAAGAAACATCCTTATTTCTCCAGAATCTACTGGTTCTGTCTTGAAAATGCCTCTTGTGCCTGCCCCTTCTCCCTATCCCCACAGCTACTCCCCTAGGTCAGGTATTCATCTCATCTCATTTGGATTCAGTTCCATAACCTTCCATCTCTCCCCACCCCAATCCATAACCTCTGCTGCTGGACCAATTGGATGTGGGTAGAGTCCTTATCATCTCAATGCCTCTGATGATAGAATCATCTCCCTCAGTCTGGTCCCCAGCACCCTCCATGACCTCTCCACACCCAGCTCTCTCAGCCTTACACCCATCTCTTTATGTCTCCTGGGCTTCATGTGGTCCATCCCATGAGCCTCTTCTGACCTCTCTCCTACCGTTCATGTTAACCCCTTTTGTGGTCACCCAGTATTGCCCTTGACTACGGCTCTGGACCCTGTTTTCTTTCAGGCATGGCTCCTGTGCTTCTTCGTCATCAAGCTTTCCCAACCTTCAGCTGGAATAAACACCTCCTACTGGCATCCCTTAGACCTTATCAAGATACCTTTTAAAATATTTATCCCTCTCAATCTTGTCTTATGTTTAATATAATATTTCATATATTTTGCATGATAAAAAATTCTATTTGGGGATGTCTTTTCTCTCCTTTTTTTTTAAACATCTTTATTGGAGTATAATTGCTTTACAGTGTTGTGTTAGTTTCTGCTGTATAACAAAGTGAATCAGCTATATGTATACATATATCCCCATATCCCCTCCCTCTTGCGTCTCCCTCCCACCCTCCCTATCCCACCCCTCTAGGTGGTCACAAAGCACTGAGTTGACCTCCCTGTGCTATGTGGCTGCTTCCCACTAGCTATCTATTTTACATTTGGTAGTGTATATGCGTCCATGCCACGCTCTCACTTCATCCCAGCTCACCCTTCCCCCTCCCCATGTCCTCAAGTCCATTCTCTACTTCAGTGTCTTTATTCCTGACTATCTTGTAAGCACCTTGAGGACAGAAGGCATGACTGTGTCTTTGCTTTTTAAAGAAGTTTTTTGTTTTTTTTTCCCATTATAAACCCAATGCACCTGATTCTCTGAGTTGGAGGAAAGGCATTGTAGATAATGAGAAAGTTGGAGTCCAATAACCTTGTATTTTCTTGATGAAGAAGACAGTAAAGTCAAGGTTTTAAAGTAAGAGTTTCAAGTAATTTTTTAAAAAAAGTAATAATTTGCTTATGTATCTAATAAATGCTTAGCTTACATATCCATTTTCAATTATAATTCTACAGCAAATCCTACTGTCCAAAAAACTTTGCAGACTCATTACAGAAAATTTGGCAAACTCAGAAGTCAAAGCAAGGGAAAATGTCTTCAGTTTGAGTCTAACACATTGCCTGACACCTTAGACTTTCAGTAAATTATCTTTAAGTAATTAATCAATGAAATCAAGCTTTCCAGGAGATAAGGGCTTTGGAATGAGAGGGCCAGGGACATGAAAGCCTAGGGCAGATTTCAGAGCAGCCAGTAGAGTGGCAGGATCTGAGGGGTGACAGAAAGCCCCACTTAGATCTCTCCCAAAGGGTCCCAGCTTGAGTGCCACTCAGTCTGAAATGGCACACGAGAATCCATCTCTCTACTCCGCTTAGTCAAACCACTAATACACCTGGAGGACTACCATAATTATATACAAAACAGGATTGCTCCACACGTTACATCCTTTCCTCCCTCGAGGGACATAGTGGGGCTGGAGATAGGACCGGAAGGAATCGTGTAGAAAGAGAAGTCACAGACCCTGACGCTAAACCTTTAAGATGATTGTGCCAGCCTTTATGTCACTGTAATCAACCCCCTAGGCCCTTTTTCCTTACCCTCCCTCATCCTCAAGGCAGGCCTTTCCTGCTTTACCTCTAGTCTCTCTTTGCCCTTCTCGTGCTCCAAGCTCCTGTCAATCAGCCCTCACAGCACCTCTTCAGACACAGGGGCCATGGGGGCTCCCTCCTCCATGGGGAGAAGTAGGTTCAAGTCTGCATGAGGCTCACACTCGGTGTCTGTGGTGAGAGACTGGTGGGCACAGGGTCTGGTCTTAGCTGACAGGCTCAGCTCATTACCCCATCCCGGGCATGCCCCTCTCCCACCCCAGGTGACTAGAGAGCCAGACCCTGGCCTGTGAACATTTAATATGAGAGCACTTAGCATTCACGTGACACCCTGTTACCTGTCATGCTCACAAAACATCTTGAGGCCTTCAGGTGGAAACTGCTATAAATGCAAACAGCCTCAGTCAGACCTTGTTCGGTCCCTCAGCAAATGAGAGGTGAGTTACTGTCCTGTTCCGCCGAGCCCCTTGCGATTTGGTCAGATGATTTGTGAAAATCAGAGCAGAAGCAAGGGCCTCTCCCTTGCTTTCTTCACGGCGCGGATGGGAGAGGCAACAGTGAGAAGTACAGCTGCCCCGACTCTTGTCTAATATAGCAAAATAAAATATTTCCTCTTCATGGACAGTAATTTGTGACTAATTAGGCATCAGTGCTTTCTGGCTGACCAGCTGCAATGCAGAGGTCAGCTGGTGTGTTTCCTAACAGATCAAAAAGAGAGAAGGCAAATGCTTGTCACGGGGAAATGAGCTTCCTTAGCTGGGATGCTTGGCCGAGTCTGTGGTAGCATTGCTGCTCTGTCTGCATGGGTCTGCCTGAGCCACCTTCCTCCTAGTTAACTCACCTTTCATGGGTTCACTCAGAAGTCACTCCCTTCCAAAGGCCTTCCTCCACTCCCTGGATTATGTATAGCCAGGCACCTAGCTAGATCCTCCGGTTATGTTTCAGTCTTGTGTGCCCTTTGTGTACAGCTCTAATCAGAGGATTATCATCTCACACTTGATTCCGCTTGTTCCTCCCACCAGACTCGGAGCTTCCTGATGGCAGGACTGGGTCTGACTCGGTTCCCCACTATTGCTCCAGCCACAGAGGCTGCCGCTTAGCAGATGCTCAATAAAACTGAATGAAGGAATTGCAGACTGTTAGCACTGGAAGGGACACTGAAGCCCCCAGAGGTGACATCATGCGTCCAAAGACACAGTGTCCCTTATAGCAATCACATTTTCCTGATTTCGAATTCCAGGTCCTTCCCACATTCACTTGTGAGGCCCCCTGCCTTCAGAATGAAACAGGTCACTTCCAGAGCTACCCTGGTCCTCGGCCTCAGGCTCAGATTTCAGGATGGTAATCAGTGGACATAGGGTGGCTAGAGGAAGGGGATGCCCAGTGCGGGTCCTGTCATATTCAGCACCTTCAGATGGTTCGTGCAACCTGCTTCCTTTGAGGACCTGGGATACTGTATTGAGCTAAAGATCTAAGACTTTAACCCAGAAAAACAGCTGATCTCTATTAGAAGAACATTCGAGGCCCGAGGCAGCTCAACAGGCAGAAAAGTAGGTCAAGTTAAATTCTGTACACAGGGAGATCTGTGGCTAAATGATGGGAGGCGTGTTATGATCCCACTGATACGGTCTCAGGGAAAGAAAGATTCCCCACCCCCTAGTCACCAAATTGGAGGAGGAAAAAATGAAAGGGTTTTACTTACTAGAAACATCTTTTCTGTCCAGGGAAGAAAAATAGCTCTTAAGAGTGTTCAAGAAATAATTTCAATCAAGAGCAAGGCCATAAACATAACATCATGAACAGTACAGAAGGATGTAAGAGCCAGGTGCACCAGGAAACACACTGTCTTTAAGTTAAACGGCTGGGTTCCCTCTTATGGTCAGTAGAAAATCATAGAGGGGAACTGTTAGCTTGGCATTTCTTTTTTCAATAGTAAATCAATGGATCCTTCATTTTCACTAAATTGTTTTCCTGCCCTCCAGGGAAAATATGACACAAGCATAATGCAGATGAGGAAAGGAAAGGCCAGGCTGGGACAAAACCCCCTTTTATAAAAGAACCTTCCTTCAGCTTGACAAATGGATGAAGCAAAATGTGCTTATACAAGCAAAACAAGTAAACGGGTCCATACAGTTTAGAACTCGCATGGATCAGTCGCAGGTGGTAATTCAGCCCATTGCTCGTCAGGTGTGCGCTGTGGGGAGGGGCCGGGGGCGGGAGGCCCAGTCTCTGCAGAATGGTGGCTTCAGAGCAGCAACTCTGCACTCCCTTCACAGAGCAGAGGTTTATGTGGGATTTGGCAGTGCCCAAGTTTCTGTGTTTCCAGAGCAGGGTGGAGACGGATTCTACCAAGTGTCCCCCTGGGGCGCATGCGTGTGTGTGTGTGTGTGTGTGTGTGTGTGTGTGTGTGTGTGTACGCATGCGCACGCACACGCGAGGTAGGGGCTGGGAGGGAGTGTGGTGGAATTCTGCAAAAGAAGTACACTCCAGGGTACAGCCCGAAAGCCATCTCTGCCTTCCAGCCTGAGAAATCGTCTAGCTTAGTTGTTCAGAAACATGTGTCTGAGATTCACAAACACGTGAGATTTAAAACCTGGGGAGTTTTTAAAAATGCAGATCCCCAGCCCCACTCGAGACAGCGGAATTGGTCTCCCAGGGAAGAGTAAGAACACTATCTTACAAGCCCTTAGTCTGGAATGACCCACAGGGTTTGGGGCCCTTTGGTCCGTCCAGCACCTGCCTTTGGCAGCTGAGGAAACCAAAGTTGAGATTGTTGGAGCAACACGGATCTTGAACCTCTGATCAGGGAGTGGACCCCAGTCTTCAGAGCCACAACCCACCGCCTTTCTTCAGCAATGCGGTTGCTGGAGGACTCAGGGGCTCATTTGACTGAGGAAGGTCACACTGCCGCTGGCTGAACTCAGGCTTCCCCGTTCCAAGCCCAGGGCTATTGCTACAAGATGCTGCTTCCTTTGTCCTTGCTAAGGTCCTTCTGCTTGTTGATTCAGTCATTTATGCAATTGTTCAATTTGTACAGTGTTAACCTTGTGCGATTGCCCACTCTGTGCTACTCACAGCTGCAAGGGGTGGGGATATAAAGTTAAATGAGCGGTGTCTATATCCTAGGGAATAACACAGCCTAACACGAGTGACAGCAGTAATAATGCACAACAATTGTAGGAACTTATTACTTGCAAGGCACTGTTTGGAGCCTTTTCTGTTTACTTAGTTAATCCCTCACAATAACCCTGTGCAGTAGGTGCTATTGTCCCATTTTGCAGATGAGAAAACAGGCACAGAAAGACTTGCTTCAAGTCACACAGCTAAAGAGACCTAAGATTTAGTACCTTGGTAGTTGGGCCTCCGAGCCCATCTTCCTAGCCACAGCCTCGCACTGCCTCTGGTTAAGCTCGCTGTACCTTGAGAGTCCAGTGGAGGCACAGGGTCAGTTCTCCGTGGGATCAGGAAAGGTTCACAGATGAGAAGTCACCACAATCAGCACCAGGTGGAAAGTGGAGTAGGAAGAAGAATTAAGGCAAGAAAGGCAGCCTGAGCTCTGGGGGTTCAGGAGCAGAGGATGGAGGAAGGACCTCGCAGTGGGTTACCTATCACTTCCTGGTTTGTGGAGTCATGTGGCATTCATGTGTAATCTGTCCCCCTAGTAAGGGGCCACCTTTTGGGACCATGCCATTCCTCTGTGTCGCCCACCCAGAGACCCCAATAAATACCAGGTGAATGAAAAGGAGAGGGTGGGGCAGAGAATGCAGGGACGCTGGCTCTGAGGAGAGGAGACAGTTCAGGGGCAGCTGTGGCCACAAGGACGAAGCAGAAGCCAGTCCTGCTAGGGGCAGAGGTGGCTCTTCTAAAGCTCTGGCACCTACGTCTGGGCTTTAAAGGTAAGCCCACAGTGGCTCTATGTGTTCAGGAGTTCAGAGGCTACCCTGGTGCCAAATTCAGCCTGCCCCTGACCTTACGGGCTTCCCAGGGCTGCAGAATTAGCCAATGCAAGTTGCTTTGTCTTCATGCTCACTTAAGCCACATTCAAACTGTGCTTAGAGCAGGAAAGGGACAGTTAAGATGGAGTGAATGGTGCAGGAAACAAGGGGAACACAGGCTGATGCTAGTGGAGAGTGTGTTTGACCTTGGTTTGCCGCTTTCCTCGGCAGGGGAGACCCACCTAAGGATTTTACGAGCTCTGAGAACACAGCGACTTCACGTTTCCTGTGAAATCAAAAGGTCCTTTAAGGCATTCTAATGATCTCTTTAATCGCCACCATGCTAATGTGGTTTGAATTCTGGGAGACTTCCCTACTGTTTATTGTTGACAGAGTGGGGACACATCCCAATGGGTACATGAAGTTCTTTATGAAATGAGCCCTAGGAACCTGGAGGGGTTCGCCAAGGGCCTCAGCAAGCCTCTGCTTCCCAAGGCAGGGTCTTCACTGAACATCGAGATGCTCTTTCTCTCTTTGATGAGAACTCCCAGAATGATCACAGAGGGCTTTGTGGTAGAAAACTACTTGAACGGTACATCCCCCAAAGGAGCTTTGCTGGCAAAATGGAAACTGTTTAAATATGTTCATACAGAAGACACTTTAAAATAAGCCTGGCATAACTTTTGTGGGTTGCTATTCTACAGAGCTTGGTCCAGAACTATAGATTTAAAGATGCTGTTACTGGGAATTCTGTTCACTGAATTGAGCATCCTGAGAGGTTTGGCCCCGCTAGAGTGAGAGAAGGTGGGAGGGTGGAACCGGAGCCAGGGCTGCAGAGGCAGGCGCTGGCACAGTGGAACGCTGCCTCTTAAGTACCATATGAACCAAAATGGACATGCAGTGACGATTTCACACAAACAGCAAGTTGGACTTCCTACAGAGCAGCTTCTGAAAGGACTCAGTGTGTTGTTGGAGAACAGCATCTTGGCGCCCTGGTTCAACATAACGGAGATAATGTACTTTCAACTCCCCAGTTCGGAACGTTCACCGAGCTCTCACATGCCTAACAGCCAGACAATGGCAGCGTGATCAGCTTTTGTAAACTGCTTGCTACCCACGCAAATCCTAACTTCTAAAAGCCACGTCTTTCAAGTATCCTTCGTTAACAGGGGAAAGCGAAACAGGCTGGGTGAGGCCAGTTAGTCGGCTGGGTTAGGTGTGTGACGGGCTGCGAGGGCCCGCGGGGTCGTGTAAGGAAACTGGGTGGGTTTGTGGGACCCGGTGAGGTAGGAGCTGGTGGTGAAGGACAAGGCTTTTCCTATTTCAGTTGGTAGAATGTTCTCTGAGGTTATAATCCTTTGTTTCCAGTACTTAAGCATCATCAACGGCCCTTTAAGCCGTGTAAAGTATGACTGAGGACTCCGGTTACAGCCTCTGGGAAAGAAAGGAGTTTCTGAACCCTCTGTAACCCTTTCTGGCTGAACAGACACGTGAAAGCACAGTGTACAGCAAGCCACCCTCTAGGTGAACAGAGTAGGGCAGAGGTGGGGAGGGATGGAAAATTACATTTTGAAGCAAGGTTTAGGATAATTTTATCATCATGTGCTTCCCATGTATGATTTCTCAAAGCCACCCCAAGTCTCCTGTGCACTGCTTGCGTAGGTGCCTTCTATACTGATGAGGTGAGCACTGTGTTCAGGTTTTACGCATAATAGTGTTTTAAGATGTAACCTTATTTGCTGCTCTTTTAATTGCTGCTTTGCAATGTTTTCTCTATTTTAATTACTGTTTTAATGTGCTGCCTGTGTCCCAAGATGCTTCTGTGAAGGGTACCATTTTAAGAAGTGAAGAACTAGATCAGTAAATCCACATAAGGATAAGATGACATTAGTCAAACCTGTGTCTAAATGAGCGTATTTTAATTTGCCCAGTGTTGAGTGCTAATGAGCGATAGTCTCTCTTTCAAGTGTAAGGACTGAGGTGTGATATCCAAGGTCAGACATGGAGCATGGGTAGAACTGGGAGTGGAAGGCAATATTCCCAAGGGCTCTCTTCGTTTCCAATAACTAGAATCCATGCTATCATGTTTGAGTTTGAGCTTCTGTTCTCAACAAGTCTTTAGAAGTAACAATAGCTCTAATGAAGGCAAAAGTATATATTTTCCACTTAACTCTAGCAGCAATTGAATTGTAGTTCTCTTGGCCAGGAAACAAATTCCACAGACCCAGTTCTTAACCTGAATCATGTTACCCTTGGTCACACACTCGACTGCGTTCCTTCGCTTAGTAAAGTAGGAAACGGATGGTGGGTTCAGAGTTTCCTGAACCTGAAGTAGGTTCTGTAATGACATAACGCCTCTCCACTCCCCCACGGCCGCACCAAGCTTTGTATTTCTGGATCTCAGCACAGGCAAGGTGAAAACAATAGCTGAAATTTCATAAAACAGTAGTAGTTACGCCTAAATGTTTTTACTGACTTCCTAAAAACACGTTGGAATCAGCTCCAGCCGTGTTTATAAATGAAAAAGGAAATGAAGTTCAACACCCCCACTGCAAAATTCTTTGGTCCTGAATTGGCCAGATGCCTAGATTTCCTTTACGTAAACGGGGTCAAGTGTGAGGGCAGCCAATTGTAAACTAAGGTTCTGGCCTCCTGGAGCCTCATGATCAAAGATGTCAGTGAAGACACCATGAAGTCATGATGTAACTTCTTAGTATGGAGAAAACCCAGGCCGGTGGAAGCAACGAGCCCAGGGGTCAAGAGCCCTTGGAGCGAATGTGGTTCATGCAGCAAGAAAGAAAACACCTTTCTCAGGCCTCTCTCCCCTCCACCCAACACACACACACACACACACACACACACACACACACACACACACACACACCTCTGCTTCTACAGACTCCTTCTGTGGGGCTGGTCCTATGACTTTTTATTACTCTCAGATAGCTTAAAAAATGGTCCTCTGATCAAAACAATGAGGTGTCACCTCACTCTGGGCAGAATGGCCATCATTAAAAAGTCTACAAATAACAAATGCTGGAGAGGGTGTGGAGAAAAGGGAACCCTCCTACACTGCTGGTGGGAATGTAAATTGGTGCAGCCACTACAGAAAACAGTATAGAGGTTCCTTAAAAAACTAAAAATAGAACTACCATATGATCCAGCAATCCCACTCCTGGGCATATATCCAGACAAAACTATAATTCAAAAAGATACATGCACCCCTATGTTCATAGCAGCACTATTGACAATAGCCAAGACATGGAATCAACCTAAATGTCCATTGACCCATGAATGGATAAAGAAAATGTGGTACTATATATATATATATATATATATATATATATATATATATATACACACACACACACACACACACAGTGGAATAATACTCTGCCATAAAAAGAATGAAAATTGCCATTTGTAGCAACATGGATGGCCCTAGAGATTATTATACTAAGCGAAGTAAGTCAGAAAAAGAAAGACAAATACCGTATGATATCACTTATATGTGGAATCTAAAATACCACACAAATGAACTTATCTATGAAACAGACTCACAGACATAGAGAACAGACTTGTGGTTGCCAAGGCAGGAGGGTGGGGGAGGGATGGATTGGGAGTTGGGATTAGCATATGCAAACTAGTGTATATTGGATAGATAGACAACAAGGTCCTACTGTATAGCACAGGGAACTATATTCAATATCCTGTGATAAACTATAATGGAAAAGAATGTAAAAAAGAATGTATATATATGAAGCACTTTGCTGTACAGCAGAAATTAACACAATGTTGTAAATCAACTCTACTTGAAGAAAATACACTATAAAGAGAGTGTGTCTAGTATGTTATACATATGGGTGGGGCAGACTTACTTTTCATTATTTATTCTTTTGTATCTTTCAAATTTTGTACTTTATATATGCATTTCCTATTCAAAAAGAAATAAAATAATTTAAAAAAGAGTCCTCTGGTCACTTGTAATCACAGAAATAGTCTCAGGTAATAACTATGTTCAGTCACATGTAATAATATCAGAATCTGAGTTTCATTCCAAGTGAGTTCCCTTCACCAGCTTGGGCCTGCTGCAAGGATCCATCTTTCTTTTGATCCTCCTGATGTTTCCCACTCCACTCCTACTTGCTAGCTTGTCTTCTCCAAGGTTAGGGGACAGGAGAAGGAGGAGAAGTAAATAGGCAAGAAAGGTTTCATTTGTCTGGCACAACTAAGGTGCCATTTCCTTTGGCTGTGACAGATGTTGGAAGTTGACCGGTGTGGGCATTTGTGAGGGCTCTTCAGGAAGCCCAGAGGGCTCTCTAACCTGTGGTTTCCTACATGGTTTGTGCGTTTCATCCACCCCTCCTTTGGCCCCTGAACAACCAGCTGTATAGCCCTGGCTTTCTTCCGCTGTGATCTCTGGCCTCTCCGGGTGACATTCTAGGGCCAGGTCTACGACAACTCAACACAACAGGATCAGCCTATTACACCACATGATACGTCGACAGGAAACATGCTCCTTAGATGCGTTCTCAGTGGAAACACATCAGCTTCCTAAACTGTGGCTCCCACTCTGTTGCAGGCTGTTTCAGCCAGCTCCTGGCTCTTTAGATTTCTCCAGGTGAGTCAGGCAGCAGGTCTGACACTGGGTCTCTCAATCCTCTGGGGACATTCATCAAGCCTGTCAACGGTCTCAATGAACCTCGTCTCAGGGGCTTAAGGGGAGGGGCAAGCTTCATGTGTGTTATCCCTTTCTTATACATGATGTGACCCACAGATTTACTTTGCCCAGTGGAATGTGAGTAAACATGATACACACTACGTCCAAGTGGAAGCTTTTAGAGACTTTGGAAGTTTCAGCCCTTTCTCCTGTCGTGGGAGAGAGGCATGTTCCAGATAAGGCTGCTCCTTAGCCTGGGTTTTAGGATGAGAAAACAGATGGCAGAGCTCCAGCCAACCGGCAGCCAAGAGGAGTGAAGCCCAGCCGAGCTGCAGCTAAGTAGAGCCCAGTAGAGTCAGACAGGTAGGTGACTCCTAGCCTTTACATAACTTGCACAACAAACATCAAACATCAGCAAACATCTTTGTGGTTGCAGATCACTGAGATATTTGGGCTACTGTCCCTGCTGCAAAAACTGACTAGCTAAGTAGTGGCACAGTAGGTATTAGGAAAATTAGAGGGAGTATGTCCTAGAATCCAAGTGAAGAAGGAGGTTTCAAGTAAAAAGGAGGATCAATTGAGTTAAATGTTGTTGATCGTCCAATAAAATGAAAAGTGAGGCTTGACCATTGGATTTAGCAACATGCAGGGGAGCATCAAGACTGGTAAGAACAGGGACTTCCCTGGTGGTCCAGTGGTCCAGGACTCCGCATTTCCACTGCAGGGGACCCAGGTTCGATCCCTGGTCAGGGAACTACTGCAAGCCCCGCAGCCAAAAAAAGAAAAGAAAAAAGAGTGGTAAGGACAGTTTGGCAGAATGATGCGGGCCACTGCAATATCAGAGTACATTCAAGAGAGATCGGGAGGAGAGGATTTGTAGATACTGTGATTTGAAAACGCTTTTGAGGGATTTTGCTATAAAGGACAGCAAAGAATGAGGTTATAGCTGGAGGGGGATGTGTGGGCAGGAAAGGTTTTTTGTTTTTACTTAAGATGAGAGTGATAACACTAGGTTTTTAAATTATTCAGGGAAGGGGGCAAATGGGGGCAAATGATGATATGAGAGAGAAGAGAGATAAATGCTGGAGTGATGTCTTCCGGTAAGTGAGAGAGGATGAGAGTAACACACGAACAGGAGGATGAGGCTTAATTGGAGCAAGATTAGTTTGCCCCTTGTAATACAACAAGGTGGAGTTTAAGGGCGTTGATACAGGGAAGTAGGTAGATAAAGGGGGAGCTTGTGAAAATGATCTTCTGATTGCTTCTGTTTTCTTAGTGAATCGAGAAGATCATCAAAGGAAAGAGAAAGCTGGGGAAGAGGTGATGGGGGCTTGTGGGGAGGAGAGAAGGTACGAATGAGCTTGTCTAGCAGAGCGGGGTTGTTCATGGGTTAGGGAACTTTAGGATTATCTCTGCGCAGCCCTCAAAGGCCCTGAGTGCCTTCTGAGTGCCAAGCATGATGCTAAAAGCTAGGAGACAAAGGGAAGTCTCACGGTCTAAGGTAGAGAATGCTACCATCAGCAACATTCTGCCTTTTTCCCATTTCCATTTGATGTGCGTCACATGCTTGAAACTACCTCTGTATCCCCCATCCCCAAGCCCCACCTATCACAAATACACTTGGCAGAAGACAAAATTACGATGTTGCTATTTATTTTTATAGCATGTATTAGAAGTTATGAGACACACTGAACAATCCAAAGAGACGTTAACTGTAGGATGTAAACACAGGCCAGATTTTCATTTCACCTTAGTATCCTACTGAGTTAGACAGGATTTGGCTCAGTGACAGAAAAAAACAAAATCACAGCCAGATGTTTGTGTTCAGGATTGGAGGCAAAAATATTAAGTAAAACAAAAAAATCAAAACTATACTATCAATAATCATCAGTAGCTTTACAAAATATATTTATTCCTATACTTTTGTGCTACTTTTGTTGTGTTGCCAACAAAAAAATTTCTGAGAAAATGATTGCCTCAAAGTTTACCTTGAATAAAGGAAACAGAGCAAGTCGAAATTTGCAAATGCCTTGTGTGACTTCTGTTTAAAATGGTTTCACGTTAGCAGTCCCTAATGGTACCCCTCCTGATTTCCTACTAAAATGCTTTTGAAGGCCCAGAAAAGGCAAACAACTCCAATACCATTGAAAACCTAAAATAACGGGCAGGCTAGTGCTAGAATCTCACAGGAGTTTTCAGTAATCATAAGCTGGAGGAGGGACCTTCAATACGGTGGAGGGGTAAGACGTGGAGATCACCTTCCTACCCACAAATACATCAAAACTACATCTACATGTGGAACAACTCCTACAGAACACCTACTGAACACCGGCAGAAGATCTCAGATTTCCCAAAAGAGGCCTAAGGGTGACCTACATGCAGAGGCGGGGCCACATCCAAAGCTGAACCCCAGGCGCTGTGTGAACAAAGAAGAGAAAGGAAAATTTCTCCCTGCAGCCTTGGAAGCAGTGGATTAAATCCCCTTGATGTACCGTGCATCTGTGGAATACCTGAATAGACAATGAATCATCCCAAAATGGAGGTGGTGGACTTTGGGAGCAAATGTAGACTTGGGTTTTGCAGTCTGTGACTGATTTCCTTCTGAGTTTTATGTTTATCTTAGTTTAGTTTTTAGCACTTGTTATCATTGGTGGATTTGTTTATTGGTTTGGCTGCTCTCTTCTTTTTTTATTCTTTTATTTTAAAAATTAAAAAAAAATTAATTTATTATTAAAAAAATTTTTTTTTCTTTCTTTTTTTCTCCCTTTTCTTCTGATCTGTGTGGCTGACAGGGTCTTGGTGCTCTGGCCTGGTGTCAGGCCTGAGTCTCTGAGGTGGGAGAGCCGAGTTCAAGACATTGGACTACCAGAGATCTCCCGGCGCCACATAACATCAATCAGAGAGAGCTCTCCCAGAGATCTCCATCTCTCCTCCATCTGGATGCCCCATGCCAAACAACTAGCAAGACAGGAACACTACCCCATCCAATAGCAGAGAGGATGCCTAAAATCATACTAAGTTCACAGACACCCCAAAGCACACCACAGGATGCAGCTCTGCCCACCAGAAAGACAAGATCCAGTCCCACCCACGAGAACACAGGCACCAGTCCCCTCCACAGGAAGCCTACACAACGCACTGAACCAACCTTACCCACTGGGGGCAAACACCAAAACCAATGGGAACTATGAACCTGCGGCCTGCAAAAAGAAGACCCCAAACACAGTAAGTTAAACAAAATGAGAAGACAGAGATACACACAGCAGATGAAGGAGCAAGGTAAAACCCATCAGACCAAACAAATGAAGAGGAAATAGGCAGTCTACCTGAAAAAGAATTCAGAGTAATGATAGTAAACATGATCCAAAATTTTGGCAATAGAATGGAGAAAGAACAAGAAACATTTAACAAGGACCTAGAAGAACTAAAGAGCAAACAAACAATGATGAACAACACAATAAATGAAATTAAAAATTCTCCAGAAGGAAGCAATAGCAGAATAACTGAGGTACAAGAACAGATAAGTGACCTGGAAGATAAAATAGTGGAAATAACTACCACAGAGCAGAATAAAGAAAAAAGAATGAAAAGAATTGAAGACAGTCTCAGAGACCTCTGGGACAACATTAAATGCATGAACATTCAAATTATAGGGGTCCCAAAGAACAAGAGAAAAAGAAAGGGACTGAGAAAATATTTGAAGAGATTATAGTTGAAAACTTCCCTAATATGGGAAAGGAAATAGTCAAGTCCAGGAAGCACAGAGAGTCCCATACAGGATAAATCTAAGGAGAAACACACCAAGACACATATTAACCAAACTCTCAAAAATTAAATACAAAGAAAAAATATTAAAAGCAGCAAGGGAAAAGCAACAAATAACATACAAAGGAATCCCCATAAGGTTAACAGCTGATCTTTCAGCAGAAACTCTGCAAGCCAGAAGTGAGTGGCAGGGCATATTTAAAGTGAGGAAAGGGAAAAACCTAAAACCAAGATTACTCTACCTAGCAAGGATACCATGCAGATTCAATGGAGAAATTAAAACTTTTACAGACAAGCAAAAGTTAAGAGAATTCAGTACCACCAAACCAGCTTTACAACAAATACTAAAGGAACTTCTTTAGGCAGGAAACACAAGAGAAGAAAAAGACCTACAAAAGCAAACTCAAAATAATTAAGAAAATGGTAACAGGAACATACATATCTATAACCACCTTAAATGTAAATGGATTTAATGCTCCAACCAAAAGACACAGACTGGCTGAATGGATACAGAAACAAGACCTGTATATATGCTGTCTACAAGAGACCCACTTCAGACCTAGGGACACATACAGACTGAAAGTGGGGGGATGGATAAAGATATTCCAAGCAAATGAAAAGCAAATGAAAATCAAAAGAAAGCTGGAGTAACAATTCTGGTTTATTTATTTATTTATTTATTTTTTTTTTTTGCTGTACGCAGGCCTCTCACCGCTGTGGCCTCTCCCACTGCGGAGCAAAGGCTCCGGACGCACAGGCTCAGTGGCCATGGCTCACGGGCCCAGCTGCTCCACGGCACGCGGGATCCTCCCAGACCGGGGCACGAACCCGTGTCCCCCGCATCGGCAGGCGGACTCCCAACCACTGCACCACCAGGGAAGCCCTGGTGTAACAATTCTTATATCAGACAAAATAGACTTCAAAATAAAGACTATTACAAGAGACAAAGCAGGACACTACATAATGATCAAGGGATCAATCCAAGAAGAAGATATAACAATTGTAAATATTTATGCAGCCAACATAGGAGCACCTCAATACATAAGGCATATGTTATCTGCCATAAAAGGGGAAATCAACAGTAACACAATCATAGTAGGAGACTTTAACATCCTACTTTCACCAATGGACAGATCATCCAAAATGAAAATAAATAAGGAAACACAAGCTATAAATGACACATTAAATAAGATGGACTTAATTGATACTTATAGGACATTCCATCCAGAAACAACAGAGTACACTTTCTTCTCAAGTGCTCATGGAACATTCTCCAGGATAGATCATAGGTTAGGTCACAAATCAAGCCTTGGTAAATTTAAGAAAATTGAAATCATATGAAGTACCTTCTCCGATCACAATGCTCTGAGACTAGACATCAATTACAGTGGAAAAAAACTGTAAAAAATATAAACACATGGAGGCTAAACAATACACTACTAAATAACCAAGAGGTCACTGAATAAATCAAAGAGGAAATCAAAAAAAACCTAGAAACAAATGACAGTGAAAACATGACCACCCAAAACCTATGGGATACAGCAAAAGCAGTTCTAAGAGGGAAGTTTATAGCAATACAACCCTATCTCAAGAAACAAGAAACATTTCAAATAAACAATCTAACCTTACACCTAAAGCAATTAGAGAAAGAAGAACAAAAATACCCCAAAGTTAGCAGAAGGAAAGAAACCATAAAGATCAGATCAGAAATAAAGGAAAAAGAAATGAAGGAAACAACAGCAAAGAACAATAAAACTAAAATCTGGTTCTTTGAGAAGATAAACAAAATTGATAAAACATTAGCCAGAGTCATCAAGGAAAAAAGGAAGAAGACTCAAATCCACAGAATCAGAAATGTAAAAGGAGAAGTAACAACTGACACTGCAGAAATACAAAGGATCATGAGAGATTACTATAAGCAACTATATGCCAATAAAGTGGACAACCTGGAAGAAATGGACAAATTCTTTGAAAAGCACAACCTTCCAAGGCTGAACCAGGAATAAATAGAAAATATAAACAGACCAATCACAAGCACTGAAATTGAAACTGTGATTAAAAATCTTCCAACAAACAAAAGCCCAGGACCAGATGGCTTCACAGGTGAATTCTATCCAACATTTAGAGAAGAGCTAACACCTATCCTTCTCAAACTCTTCTAAAATATAGCTGAGGGAGGAACACTCCTAAACTCATTCTACTAGGCCACCATCACCTTGATACCAAAACCAGACAAAGATGTCACAAAAAAAGAAAACAACAGGCTGATAACACTGATGAACATAGATGCAAAAATTCTCAGCAAAATACTAGCAAACAGAATCCAACAGCACATTAAAGGGTTCATACACCATGATCAAGTGGAGTTTATCCCAGGAATGCAAGGATTCTTCAAGATATGCAAATCAATCAATGTGATACACCATATTAACAGACTGAAGGATAAAAACCATATGATAATCTCAAAAGATGCAGAAGAAGCTTTCCACAAAATTCAGCACACATTTATGCTAAAAACTCTCCAGAAAATGGGCATAGAGGGAACCTACCTCAACATAATAAAGGCCATATATGACAAACCCACAGCCAATGTCATTCTCAACAGAAACCATTTCCTCTAAGATCAGGAACAAGACAAGGTTGTCCACTCTCACCACTATTATTCAACAAAGTTTTGGAAGTTTCAGCCACAGCAATCAGAGAAGAAAAAGAAATAAAAGGAATCCAAATCAGAAAAGAAGAAGTAAAGCTGTCACTGTTTGCAGATGACATGATACTATACATAGAGAATCCTAAAGATGCCACCAGAAAACTACTAGAGCTAATCAATGAATTTGGTAAAGAAGCAGGATACAAAATTAATGCATAGAAATCTCTTGCATTCCTATACACTAACGATGAAAAATCTGAAAGAGAAATTAAGGAAACATTCCCATTTACCACTGCAACAAAAAGAATAAAATACCTATGAATAAACCTACCTAAGGAGAAAAAAGACCTGTATGCAAAAAACTATAAGACACTGATGAAAGAAATTAAAGACGATACAAACAAATGGAGAGGTATACCATGTTCTTGGATAGGGAGAATCAACACTGTGAAAAGTACTATATTACCCAAAGCAATCTACAGATTGAATGCAATCCTTATAAAGCTACCAATGGCATTTTTCACAGAACTAGGACAAAAAATTTCACAATTTGTATGGAAACACAAAAGACCCCAAATAGTCAAAGCAATCTTGAGGGAGAAAAATGGAGCTGGCGGAATCAGGCTCCCTGACTTCAGACTATACTACAAAGCTACAGTAATCAAGACAGTATGGTACTGACACAAAAACAGAAAGCTAGATCAATGGAACATGATAGAAAGCCCAGAGATAAACCCACACACATATGGTCACTTTATCTTTGATAAAGTAGGCAAGAATATACAATGGAGAAAAGACAGCCTCTTCAATAACTGGTGCTGGGAAAACTGGACAGCTACATGTTAAAGAATGAAATTAGAACACTCCCTCAGACCATACACAAAAATAAACTCAAAATGGATTAAAAACCTGAATGTAAGGTCAGACACTGTCAAACTCTTAGAGGAAAACATAGGCAGAATACTCTATGACATAAATCACAGCAAGGTCCTTTTTGACCCACCACATAGAGAAATGGAAATAAAAACAAAATAAACAACTGGGACCTAATGAAACTTCACAGCTTTTGCACAGCAAAGGAAACCATAAACAAGACAAAAAGACAACCCTCAGAATAGGAGAAAATATTCACAAACGAATCAACAGACAAAGGATTAATCTCCAAAATATACAAGCAGCTCATGTGGCTCAATATCAAAAAAATAATCAACCTAATCCAAAAATGAGTAGAAGACCTAAATAGACTTTTCTCCAAAGAAGATATACAGGTTGCCAACAAACACATGAAAGGATGCTCAACATCACTAATCATCAGAGAAATGCAAATCAAAACCACAATGAGGTATCACCTCACACCAGTCAAAATGGCCATCATCAAAAAATCTACAAACAATAAATGCTGGAGAGGGTGTGGAGAAAAGGGAACACTCTTGCACTGCTGGTCGGAATGTGAACTGGTACAGCCACTATGGAGAACAGTATGGAAGTTCCTTAAAAAGCTACAAATATAACTACCATATGACCCAGCAATCCCACTACTGGGCATGTACCCTGAGAAAACCATAATTCAAAAAGAGTCATGTACCAAAATGTTCATTGCAGCTCTATTTACAATCCCCAGGAAATGGAAGCAACCTAAGTGTCCATCATCGGATGAATGGATAAAGAAGATGTGGTACATATATACAATGGAATATTACTCAGCCATAAAAAGAAATGATATTGAGTTAATTGTAGTGAGGTGGATGGACATAGAGTCTGTCATACAGAGTGAAGTAAGTCAGAAAGAGAAAGACAAATACCGTATGCTAACACACATATATGGAATCTAAAATATATATATATGGTTCTGATGAACCTGGGAGCAGGATAGGAATAAAGATTCAGATGCAGAGAATGGACTTGAAGACACAGGGAGGGGGAAGGGTAAGCTGGGACAAAGTGAGACAGTGGCATGGATATGTATACACTACCAAATATAAAATAGGTAGCTAGTGGGAAGTAGCCGCATAGCACAGGGAGATCAGCTCGGTGCTTTGTGACCACGTAGAGGGGTGGGATAGGGAGAGTGGGAGGGAGACACAAGAGGGAAGGGATATAGGCATCTATGTATACATACAGCTGATTCACTTTGCTACACAGCAGAAACTAACACAACATTATAAAGCAATTATATTCCAATAAAGATGTTGAAAAAATAATAATCATAAGCTATTTTGAGAAGAGCAACCAGTGGCCTATCCCTACCCCTACCCCACTTCATGGAATACAGCAAACTTGCCTGTCTGCAAGACAGCTGAAACACACTATATTCTTCGTCCCACTATCTGCCCCAACCTAGAGAACTGGTATCAACCAAACCACCTAGAGAAGAAAGTCATAGGGTGGGATACAAGGTGGCAGTTGGGGGTGTTGTGTCACCCTCACAATGGCAGGGACTGTGGTTTCTTGTATTCTATGCTTTATCTGGTGGCTGGCACAGAATAGAAGCTCAATAGATATTTGCTGAATGACTGTGAATGAGTGAAGGAAAGGATGGGGGACAGAGGTCAGCATTTGCAATGGCACATTGCATTCCAGGGGTATAAATGTCCCATAAGTAAAGTGGTAGCCAAGGGTGCAGGTGGGGAGATGCCAGGAGCAGAGTGTGCAGCATTGGTTCAGAGGGCCTCAAGACTGAGAAGTGAGGATGACAGAAAATTCTACACATAGGGCATAGCTTCAAAGAGGAATATTTGCTTGATCCTAGAGCCTAGGCTACAGATGTTGCAAATTGACTTGCTTGCTATGGCTCCCAGAAAATAATGTGATGAACAACCAGATGGCTGTTTAGGGGAGCCTGGGGCAATCCACATACCTGTATGTTGGCAAATACCAGGTCTGGAAATCTTTCTCCATCTTCAAATACTACTGGAGACAAGAAAAATCACACAGAGCTTACCAAGATGTTTTATAGAACGAAGAAAGAGGAACATCTTCCTAAAGACCTAGAAGAAATGAGCTTCTGGAATCAGGATAAAATTTTAGAAAACTGTTAGGCATCCTCAAAACATGCAGTAATCCTGGACTATAAGAAACAGGTTGGAAAGTCACCAAGGAGAGAATAGATTACATTGTTCGTGTTTAAATTAACCTGACCTTACTAGAAACAATTTGGCAAAATATATTTTGAGCTGTAGAAAATATTCTACCCTTGACTCCTTAATTTCATTTTTATTCTAAAACAAATCAGAGATACTAAAAGTTTTATGCAAGTATGTATGAAATAATTACATCATTTATAACAGTTTAAAATAAATCTAGTCTAATCTAATGCCAATGTAGATAAATAATTTTGGCATATTCATATGATTTTGTTATTCAGTCCTTGAAAACATAATTTCAAAGGATAGCTAATAAAATTGGAAAGTTATCATGCTATATTTTAAGTAAAGAAATAACAGATCTGAGTTTTGTTTAAAAAAAATTGATTTCCATAAAAAAGTCTATAGAAAAATGTACTACTGTTAGTAATTATCTCTGTATAGAAGGACTTCAGATGAATTTCATTTTTAAAAATAATTTTTTAGTTTTCTAATTTTATATAATAAGCATATATTAGTTTATATTCATAAAAATTAAACACCTGCTTAAATGCCTGGTAATGGCTCATGAAAAATAGAATTAAGATTACTGTTTCAAACATTTGTATTTTCTCCCCTTTCTCTGAGAATCCCTTTGAAATGCTAAGAGTGCTGTATAAAAATGAGTAGATCCATGGCGACAGTAAAATTTAAAAAAAAGAGAAGGGTGGGATTATTTTGCTGGCTAGACCAGAATAAACTGCAACCCACATGGACAGAGGCTGCAGGCAGGCAGCTGCACTCCCTGGCAGAGCCCCAGGAGGGCCACGCAGAGGGGCAGGTGAGGAAACCCAGGCTGTGGTAGCCCCAGAATGGACTGAACCAAATCCATTCCCAGCATTTTAGCTGGAACTTTCCAAACAAAGATGATCATTTGCTTGGTGGGGACTCATGTGTGGGTGCTGTGCCCAAGAAGAAAGAGCGACAAAGAGGCTCAGGGGGACATGCAGTGACCTTTGAGGTACGTTTTGAATCCTGCAGAAAATAAGAAATAAGCAGCCAGTGCCACTGAGAAGTCAACTGTTGAGATGCTTTTCACCCTCATCTCCAAACATGAGTGTTGCTTCATAACTGGCCAGTTATACTCTGCACTACAGATCTAGCACTGGGAAGCATAGAACACTCTGCCCATTAAGAAAAAGAAGAAAAGGAAAAAAAAAGAACAGCTAAGACTCTTCCAAACATTCCTTGTACCGAATACAATGAAATCTGCATGAAAGCATATTTTGCCTCTAATGGGCAATTCCCTGTCTTAAGCAATTTCTTCCAAGTGACTCTGTGTGATAGGATTCAACACTTATTTTTAAAAACTCCAGTTAAAATCCCATATTTTGGCTTGCAATTGATCTCCAGGGTAGATGCTAAATGGGAGCTTTATTGTAATTCTTTGGATTTTACACATTTTAAACCATAAGGTTTAAAGTGCATACTAGCAGGTAAAAGATTATAATAGATTAAAAAAATAAGACTTTATTTTCTGAAGAGAAGTTAAGGACTTCAGGGAATGAAATGATGTTGATCAAAACACTGAAATCTACTAGCTCACTGCTTACTTATAGCCAGAATGAAATGGAGGAAATAGGGAGTCCCCACTGTCTAGTGCTAATGAAAATGACTTTGCTGTATTACTTTTTAAGATTCCACATTATGAGAACTAGAGGATAGAAGAGGGGCATGAACATATAAGAAGGATACAACCATTTTAAGTTTCATTTCTGGGATGAGAAAGACATACCAGACAATTTGAAGATTCCCTATCATAAAATGGTGTACTACACACAACACATCAGAAATATGTGAAAGACTGTATAAAATTAGAATGCAAAACCTTGACTACAAAAAAAAAATATAGTGGGAAATTTAATGTACCTCTTTCAGAATCTGACATCTAGTAAAAATATAGATAAGGATATAGGGAATTTGAGTAACATAACCAAGAAACTCAATACATATGTGCATAACTTTTTTCTTAAAAATAGCAAATATACTTCTTTTCATGTCCATGGAATATACACCCAAATCAGTCATGTACTTGATCACAAAGAAAACTTATATTTTGTTATTTAAAAAATTTTTTTTTGATGTGGACCATTTTTTTAAAGTCTTTATTGAATTTGTTACAATATTGCTTCTGTTTTATGTTTTGGTTTTTTGGCTGCGAGGCATGCGGGATCCTAGCTCCCTGACCAGGGATCGAACCCACACCCCCTGCATTGGAAGGCAAAGTCTTAACCACTGGACCACCAGGGAAGTCCCGAAAATCTTACATTTTAAAAGTAGAATTATTACTGATAACATTCTCATAATTTGATAAATTAGGAATAAATTTTTAAAAGGTGATCAAAACTGTGATCATTTGGTAAACTAAGAAATTGTCAAAAAATTACCTATCAAAGGAAGTCAGAACTGAATCATCTCAAATGTAATCACTGAATCAGAAAAGGATCATCAATGGATGCTAAAAACAGTGGCTTACAGAGAGATTGGAGACAGGAGATTCACACAGTGCTCAAGTATTGCCCCATAGGTTAAAAACTAATTCCAAAGGTAAAACTATACTTTTACAATGGGGGTTAGCGCTGTAACCGTATGAACAAACTTAGCATCACCGAGAGTGGGACAACTTGACCTTACGTGCCTGTTGATATGAAATACGCATTATTAATTTTTTTTTGAAATACACATTATTAAGCATAGAGCATTACCAATGAATATTCTTTTCTTTTTGGCTTAAACAACAGACATTTAATTTCGTCACAGTTCTAGAGGCTAGAAGTCTACGATCAAGGTCCCAGAATGGCTAAGTTCTACTGAGGGCATTCGTCCTGGTTTGCAGACAGCCACCTTCTCCCTGTGTCCTCATTGCATTCCATGGAGCATGTGTGCAGAGAGACAGCGATTGATCTCGATCTCTCTTCTTACAAGTCCACCAGCCCTGTCAGCTAGGACCCTACCCTCATGATATCATTTAACCTTCATTACCTCCTAAAAGCCCTGTCTCCAAGTATACTCACACTGGGGATTAGGGCTTCAATATGTGAATTTTGAGAGGACACAGTTCACTACACAGCAGGGTAAGTCTCAGTTCGGACTAGCCACATCCACATGGTCAAAAGACATGGGGCTACCAGGTACCGTGTGGAATAGTACAGTCCAACAGTTGTACTTGAAACATACCCCTAACGAGTAAGAAAGACTTGTGCATTTGCCAATGAATATACTTGTCTAAAAGGTTCAACCTGAATTTCGAGCCTTGACCTAATTTCTAGTTTACAGGAAATATAGCAGAGAGAAGAACATATTAATGGATGCTGGGAGGAAACAAACAAGTCCAGAATGTGGAATAGTGTGCAAAACAACTGACCTGGTTTCTTCTAAAAATCAATGTCATGGGGAAGAAAACGAGAGAAACTGGTTTAAAGAGACTAAAAAAAACCCAACATTGGCCAAATATAATACATAATCTTGATTTGATCATGAATTAAGAAACATCTATACATAATTTTTTTTGCAATAACTGGGGAAATTTGTGTATGTACTGATAAAATTATTAATTGTTTTTAATATTTTTAGACACAGTAATGGTATTTTGGTTACCTAATAGAATGTCCTTGTTTTTCAAAGTTGTATCCTTTAGTATTTAGATAAGAAGTGTATGTCTGTTTTTACATTGAAATGATTCAGCGAAAAAGAAAAGAATAAATAAAAACACATTTAATCTATGTGATATATATATATGTATATATGTGATATATATTTATATATAAAGGCAAGAAAGCAAAACGGGCATATTATTAACAGTGGATAAAACTAGGTAAATTGTATATGGATATCCTTTTTAGTTGAACTATATGAAATTGACAATACTTGACCATTTTTGAGTTTAAAGAAATGACAATTTTACATTTGAATACACCAATTACCATAGGAGACACTAGAAGGGTGATTAAAAACCCACCATTAAAAGAACTCCAGGAACCAGATGGTTTTACAGCTGACTTCTAACTAGCCTTTAAAAATCTGATCATTTCTATGCTATGCTATTTCAGGCCATGAAAAAATAGAAAAGTCTTTAGCTCATGCTATGAATGTAGTACATCCTTAACACTATTTAAACCCAATTAAGACAGCCCCCTCTACCCCCCAAAAGAAAAAGAAAAGTATAGACTAACCTCAGTTATTGTTATAGATAGCAGAACTGTAGGAAAAAATCAATACCAGGATATCTATCAATATATTTCATCACATCAATAACGTAGAGGAAAAAACTATGTGATTATCGCAATATATGCTGAAAATACTATTAAAATTTATCTGACATTTCTAATAAAAGCTGTGAGTAAAATAAGGTTACTAATGAGTGCTTAGTTCTGCTTAATGGACTTTAACATGTATTTTCTTATTTAATGTTCACACATTTAATCTTCAGAGACAGATCCTGTTATCCCCATTTTGCTCTCTAGGCTAAATGTCTAGAAGAGGGAATGTTGAGTCCTATAATAATTGTATGTTTAACTTTATAAGAAACTGCTAAAGTGATTTACAGATTGGCCATACCATTTTGCATTCCCACCAGCAATGCATTCTCTTTAAGTGTGAGTATGTAGCTTGTATTTTCATTCTCTTAACAGTGTCTTTTGCAAATCGAAAAATATTCATTTTGATGAAGTCCAGTTTATCATTTTTTTCTTTTGTACATGATGCTTTTGGTACAATATTTAAGACTCCTTTGCCTAATTTACGGTCATGAAGATTATTCTCTTATGTTTCCTTTTAGAAGTTTTATATTTTACATTTTGATCTATGATCCACACATGTCCTGCATCCAGTATATGTCCTGTGCCATCCAGTATATAGTCTGGGACCTGAGTGATGCTCTATCTTGTAGCTCATGTCTCACACTTTGGTGTGCTGTTTAGGCTCAGATACATGCTTACATAGCTTGGAAGCGAGCCCAAAAGTTTATACACAATTTTATCGGATCACTTTCTTGTGCTCCCTCTACTCCACAATGTCTTCCACGTTTTCTGGCTTCCCAAAGCCCTGGGCTTCCGTTTCCCTACACTGCTACATGTTTCTCATGATTTTTCCATAATATTGGGCCTGTTTCCAAGCTCAAGCAATGATAAGATTAAGAGAGAAAAAAAATGCAGTGGGACTTCTTCCCAAGGCCTCTGGACCTCAGTTCCTCTGGTTGGGAATTTGGGGTCCACCCAACTGTTGCTGCCATCATTACCACTGCTGCCTCAGGTTTGCCTGGTATTGGGATGAGAATGGAGTAAATGATAACAACAAACAAAAGAGGGGATTTCCCCGACTCTTTTGCCCCACAACAGTCCTCTGTCCTGTTCCTTATGTCCAAAACAGATAATTTCTTTTGCAGTTCTTCCTTGTTGTGCAGTTCTGGCTTTTAAACTGCCTTTGAGTTCAGGTCAAGAGATTCCAGAGAGGAAAACAAAATGGGAAATTCATCACTGTTTTAATAGTACTCTGAATTCTGGTTTCCTTCCCCAATCTATCTGCTACCACTTTCTTTTAAGAGTCCTTAGATGACTGCTACATTCATTCTGGCCAGGGATTTTAGTTGCATTCGTTGGAAGAGACAGAGGGGAGTAAGTGTGCTTACGCCATCTTGACCAGAACTGGAACCCCTCCATAGTCTTTTGGATCACAAGTTCCATCTATTGCATTTAAAATATTTTTTTTTCAGACTTCACCTATTACCCAAAGTAAAGATACATCTATTACTTAAAGTAAGGCACCTATATTTGATCATACTTTATGGTAGCAAGCTAATAAATTCTCTTTGATAGAGCAGAATGTTCACTGTTTGGTAAACTTAATAAATGGGTGAAGCTTATTAACATCGATGTTCTCAAGAGCATGTTGGAGAAGATAAATAAGAACACGCCTAGTGGAGGATAGCTGGCAGTTATGAACATAAAGACTATTATCTCTGAAACCAGCAAGATTCAGTACATAGAAAGAAAGCATATTAAAGAACCCAGATGGCATTGGAGGCAAATTTAGGAGCTGCTAATCCCTGCTTGTTAAAAACCTAGGATATATTTAGGTTAACAATAGGTTACTAGAGTTATACAATATCTTTAATAAAATATGTCAAACTAGATGGATTTAAGCAATAAATATTTGGAGTTGTGAAACATTTTTTAGAAGAGCCTATGGAAAGTAGAACATAATTTTAAATGGGGGTCAGAGGTAGGGGATATTAAGTACAAGTTTACATTCAAATGAGTAAACTGGTTTTCCATGTTTCTTGACAAAGGGTATTTCTCGGACCTGCCAATGAATAAAAATTGAGACAAAATGTACAAATTGGTACACAGTCAGTGCAAAATAATGAATTGATACACACTGATGAAGCGGTGCAAATGAAATATCTGAAGAGATCCTAAGCAAAGATTATCATGTTCAGAAGGAAATAAAGCATGTTCTAGAAAGAATCTTTCTGAGCTGTTGGATGAATATAACGCTTTTTGTGAGCATTTTTCCTTAAGAGGTTTATCATTTTGAATGCAGAAATAGGAGCTGCCTGTAAAACTGATGAATCTAATCATTACAAAAAATGAACTAAGCTCTTCAGAGGCTATTTCTTTCTATTCCCCATGTAAACCATGCTTTCATAAATACAATTAATTAATAACACTTTATGTGTATGTATGTGTGTGTGTATATATATTCCATAGGCAGAAGAAGAGTGTTTGGATAAGAAAAGGCTCATAGGTGGTCTTTTGGGTAGTGTTACAGCAACATTTATTGAGCACTTCCTGTGTGCCCTAAATTTATACATGCAATACTTAATCCATATAAAAATCTAAAGAGGTAGGTATTATTATTGTTCCAAGTTTACAAATAAGAAAACTGAAGCATAGAGAGGTTGAATTTCTTGCTCAAGGTCCCACAGCTAGTAAGAGAGGGAGGCATGGTTGGGCCCCATACCGTCTGCCGCCAGAATGTGTGCACTGATCTACTATGTTAATACACCAGTGAAGTAAATTGTTAAGCATGCATGAGACTTTGGATGCTAGAAAGAAAACCAGGCAGAACACAGTTGGATATGAAGGGAACTTGATTATATGTATTCTTCCATTATATAAAATTGACATTGCCTCACCTCAGCAATAAAGGAAGTCTGTATGTAAGCAGGTGTATTTAACTCTACTGTTAAGATTAAAAAATATTACTAAAGACAGTTCTCTCCTTACCACTGTTTGCATTCCCATGGTGGCTGTTATAAACTTTGTAGCCAGTGGGTATACATGATAAAGGAATCATTCTAGGATGACATAAAATAGGACGGGCCATAAACCCAAATAAATTTTAAATATTTAACTAAAATAATGGTAGTGGAGACGTTGCACTAGTTAAAAGTTATTCACTCTGCAATGGACACAGGGCAGTATGTGTGATTTTTTGTTTGATCTGAGGAAGGGGCTGACAGCAGGCTGACTTGGGATCCCAAATGGGGTTGGGAAATGAGCCTGAGGATAACAAATTCTTCTAATTCCAAATTCCTATAATTGAGGAAGGCAAACGTCCCTGCTTGGCTACCTGAGATCAGGGCTGGCCTTGTTTACCTTTAACTTTTCTAGGTCAAGGAAAAAAATCTGCAGCAAGAAACTTCTGTGCGGCACTAGCAGGTCAACCCCATCACTTGTGAGGGATGAAGATTTCCTGTGTTTGTTTTTAACTGGCCTGTCTTGCTTATAAAAGTACATCTCTTTTTCCCCAGAGAATGTGTTCATCAAGGTAGTTTGCAGGCTTCAGGAATTAGCTCATTTATTTGGAGCAGCAGAAGAATGAACCAGTTGGGAGTGCAGGCCCTGGGCTCAGGCTGCCTGGCCTTGTAGTCTGACTCTGTAGCCGGACAGCGGGGTGACCCTGGGCCACTTTGCAAGGCCTCACCCACCCTAGGAGGTAGCTACTGCTATCATCCCCATTTTATAGATTAGAAGCTGAGTCACAGGGAGGTCTTATGCCTGGCACTTTATTTTCTAACTATCTAGCACAGAGTAAATAGTCAATAAAAGCCAGCTATTACTCTTTGAGATGTTCGAAGCAAAAATCTGGAAACTGTAGAAGTCATCTTGCTGGGGGGCACTTTCTCATATTGTCTGGAATACAAGTTCTGAATTGCTCTTGTGTGCAAGGCTTTCTGCACTGTGGTTGAGGTATTTCGAAGAGATGGGTCCAGCATTCCTATCTGGGAGAAGCCAGGAAAGGTTTGCACTGTGGTATGGGCTCCATTCTCATGAGTTCTGTTAACTCCATGTGACACCCTACCCTAAACTAAGGATGGGGTTACCGTCCCAGATTACTTACCACTGCCGGAGAGCTCTGCCTCACTGGTTCCTGAGGTGTATTTGTAGGCATGTGTAATTATTTGGTGGACAATACTGTTTACCGGCCTCTGTAGGGCAAAGCCTGACACCTTTGATCTCTTGTTTCTTGGCTAACAGCAGAGCTAGTCCTCGGAGACTGGGAGCTGGGTTTTCCTCACCACCAGTATTAATGTAATTCACAGAAGGGAGGAGATCTGGATTCTAATCGAGAAACCATTCTGCTTTCTTTTACATGAAAACCTCCAAAATAATACTGGGGGAGTCTTTTCTTTTTCTCTAGAATTTTAAGAAACAAAGTTTCGCGATTTATTTCAAATGCTGCATTAAAAATATTTGTTATTATTAAAAAAACAACAGCTTTAGGACAAGAAATTTGAATGTGCTTAGGATAAAACTTAACCAATGGAGAATTTGTTTCATATGTTAAGACCATGCTGAGTCTCTTTAAGCACGAAGTCATTGCTGTTTTAACGTTTTTCTATCAAAGTGTAATTCATATTAATATTATCAATTTCTACCTTACATAAAACGTTTAATCTGCATCTTACTGTGGTAGTTTTCAGCTGAATGGCAAATTTTATAGGGATTAAAAAATAAATAAATAAACTCAAGTACATACCTAATAAGAGGAAAAAAAAATGTAGAAATTTAAAACAATCAAAAAAGGGGGCTTCCCTGGTGGCTCAGTGGTTGGGAGTCCGCCTGCCGATGCAGGGGACACGGGTTCGTGCCCCGGTCCGGGAAGATCCCACATGCCGTGGAGCGGCTGGGCCCGTGAGCCATGGCCGCTGAGCCTGCGCATCCGGAGCCTGTGCGCCGCAATAGGAGAGGCCACAACAGTGAGAGGCCCGCGTATCGCAAAAAAAAAAAAAAAGATGGACAACTATCATTTAAAAGCGATAATGAAATGAAGGATTTCTCTGATAGCATTACAAACCACAGTGGAAGTAGAGCATATGCTGGTATCACTATAACATGGTCAAACCAAATTTATGTCGTGCTTGTGTGTGTGTTTGAACACACACTAACTTATGATCCTATTCTTTTATGTTTATTCTATTGTGCTCTATTTCCTTCTCGTTGATCAATGCACAATGAATTTTTCTCTTCAAGTTAGCCCCTGCTTCCCTCCAGCATAGGTGCTAAAATTTTTAAACTTGAGGCTCAGGTGTGGGGCCCTGGGCAACCCCAGCCAGATCTGACAGTATTTAATATTAGCCCCATCTCTATGTGGGGTTATAAGTCTAAACCAGTGGTTCTCAAAATGTGGTCCTAGAGCAAGCAGCATCAGCATTGCCTGGGGTGTGGTTAAAATGCAAATACTTAGGCCCTGAACCAGACCTACTTGATCAGAAACTCTGGGGCAGGGGCCCAGCAATGTGGGCGTTTAATGAGCCCTCCAGTTAGTTCTGATGTTCATTAAAGTTTGAGAGCCTTTTGTCTTAACTTGGTCTTGCTGCCCTGTAACCTGTCTACCTGGGTTGACTTCCTAGATACACACATACCTATAAAGCTCAGTTATCCCCTCTGATTTCCTCATGACTGGGTCTCTGTCTCTCTGACTGGGTTTATGCCCTGATTTCAGATTAACACTCTAGCTCCCAGCTGGGATTTCCACCTGGCCTGCTGGACCAGAGCCCTGTCAGCTCATTTCCTTAAATATATCACAGTCCTGCTTTTACTCTTCTCCCCTCCTGGCTGGTGGACAAGTCTGGCATTGAATCAGTTGGGCCATTTGGAGCCAATTCGCACTGGGGCATCTCCATGACCTGGGAACTCCATGCTGTGCCTCCCAGCAGGCCATAATAGCACTGGCCTAAGATGACCTCCAGGCCCCTCACCTGTGGATGTTATAGTTGACATTACTATCCTTCCTTATTAGTCCCTGTCCTATAACCTGATAAACATTCTAATCTGCCTAAGGCCCCATTTTCTATTACCCTGTCCCTACTGATCTGGATATCAAGAGACTGCATGAGCTATAACATCTATCTGAGGTCAGTGGATACCTTTGGAAAACACTACAGTAGAGTTAGGTAAACATTTTAGGGTAAAACGTGTATTGATTTGGGACAAATCCTTTAGAGTAAAGAAAGACAATAGTAGAAAATAAGTTATATTTGAATTACTTTAAGAAAATGTTGCCACTTTATGTTCTGAAATAAAGCACCACTTTACGTTCTGAATATTCTAATTTACCTGATAGAGCATTTAATACATTTATCTTGAGGACTGGTATCCTCTAACTTCTGCTTTCCAAGTCCTAATTGTTCCACGCATGGATCCACCTACTGAATTTATTTTCCCGAAACCTGAACACACCATTATCTTACTATCAGTTTACAGGAGACTCAACACCATAGCGTTTAATAAAATATTCGTGCTCATCCAGAGGAGCCTATAAGCGGCTACCACCGTGAAAGAAACTGAAGGTCACATTTATATGCCTAGAAAATAGTTCAACAAGTATTTCAAAACATTCTCCATTTCAACCTTTGGTCAAAGCCCTTTTATGTTTTAGCAATATTCACAATACTTGAAGAGGTCCTTTTTTCCTTGAATTGCATTTAATGCGTAACCACTTGGCCCAGTTTAGACATAAGCTTTCTTACCCTAAACTCATGAGTTCCGCTTCTGCTTCTATTTGTCAGATGGATAGAAATTTGTCAGTAAAGCCTTAACAAAAGGAATTTACATGCGTGGTTATATTCATTCAATTTTTCATGGAGCAATTATTTACTCCATTCTACAACGTGCCAAGCACTACATTGGTGCTGGAATAACAGAGTCCTTGCCTGAAAAAAAATCTTCTTGGAAATCCCCTCCCAGTCAGATGGATCTTTTCTTGTCAGAGATGGTGGGTATAGATTTGCCTCACAGAGAATGGGCGGGGACCAGGGAGGGGCTGCATGATCATCAAGATGTATGGCTTTGGAAAGTAAAATGTGACTTATGAAAGCACTGTTACATTCTGGGATGTGAAAATGAGGACCCAGATCAAAGAAACAAAGACAACAACATTTTACTTTTTCACAATTGGTACAAGCTATTCATTTTTCATCAAATCTTCTACTACCTGCATACTTTGGGTTAATAGCAATCATCTTCCAAGCACGGCTTACTGGATGGCCCCTAACTGAAGTCTTGACCCGATTTTCCTTTAAGAAATTGTCTAATCTGTGTCTATAGCATCCCTCTGGCCAAACATATGGTTGAATAATCAAATACATTTAAGCATTTCCTGTGTCTCTAATTCTATCCTAAGTGCTGTGACAAATTAAAAACAAAGCAAATTCATTTTCTTCTTGGTATTATAGATTTTTCTCTATAAATTCTACTGTATCATAAGTATCTTGAGGACAAGACTCATGTCTCACTCATTTTTGTGAACTCCATAGATTACCACATTATACTCAGTAAATATGATTGAATGGAAAAATTCATAAAGAAATTCATTTCTAGGGACTGTAGACTATAAACATCATCCTGAGATTTCTAGAACTCTTGGAAAAGTCAGTTCTGTTGGTGATAGGTCATACTGTTTCACCTTGTGAATAAAGGTCAACCTGACCCCAGGGAAAGTTAGTGTACAGACATGCCATTGTACTCTTGACCAGTCAGCAACATCAGAAACAGTGCAGCCATGCCTCATAATGATTTCCTTTGTTAAGCAGTGTCACTCACCTGATCTGAAGCCAAGTCAGCATGGGGGTTGTTCCTCCTCCGAATACCCAGACTGTGAAGAACACCAGGAGCAGAGTGGTGGTAAACATCATTTGCTTGGGCTGAGATTCTGTGTTCCGAATAGCTAAGGCAAAAGCTATCGCTCCTCGCAAACCTGATGGAGAAAAACCAAAGAAGGAAAAGAAACATCTGCACGAGTGTCATTCTCATTTCATTGAATTTATCTTTACAATTTACTGACAAACACAATTATATTTTAAAATTAAACTTTTAATTTTGAGATAACTGTAGACTCACATGCAGTTGTAAGAAATAATAGGGACTTACTGTGTGCCCTTTCCCCATTTTCTCCCCAGCGGTGATGTCTCGTCTTGCAAAACTGTCTAGTACAACATCACACCCAGGATTTTGACGCTGATATAGTCAAGATTCAGTACATTCCCAACACCATAAAGATCCCTCATGTTGTCCTTTATACTCACACCTACTTCTCTCCCACAAACTCCTTAACATCTGGCAGCCAGTAATCAATCATCCATTTCTATAATTTTGCCGATTCAGGAATGTTATATAAACGGAATCATGAAATATGTAGCCTTTTGTAATTGGCTTTTTTTCACCCAGCGTAATTTTTGGATACTCATCCAGGTTGCCAAATGTATTGATAGTTTGTTCCTTTTTATTGTTGAGTAGTATTTCCATGGTATGGATATTCCACGGTTTGTTTAACCGTCATCTGTTAAAGGACACCTGGGTAGTTTCCAGTTTTTGGCTATTACAAATAAGGCTGCTGTGTGAATGAATGTAAGTTTTCAGCTCTCTGAGATAAATGCCCAGGAGTGCAATCACTGAGTTATATGGTATTTGCATG
Source organism: Stenella coeruleoalba (assembly GCF_951394435.1). Classification (NCBI taxonomy): domain Eukaryota; kingdom Metazoa; phylum Chordata; class Mammalia; order Artiodactyla; family Delphinidae; genus Stenella; species Stenella coeruleoalba. The sequence goes on along the minus strand of NC_137150.1, from coordinate 24,118,359 downwards.
TTTTTTTAAATTAATTGATTTTAATTAAAAATTTTATTGAAGTAACATTATTTAAATTTATATGTATAACATTGTATATATTATAACATGTTTCACGTGTCCAACATTATATTTCTATTTTTAATTTAATTTTATTTATTTTTTTATATAACGTGTTTTTATTTTATTTTATTTATTTATTTATTTTTTTTTTTGCGGTACGTGGGCCTCTCACTGTTGCGGCCTCTCCCGTTGCAGAGCACAGGCTCCGGACGCACAGGCTCAGTGGCCGTGGCTCACGGGCCCAGCCGCTCCGCGGCATGTGGGATCTTCCCAGACCGGGGCATGAACCTGTGTCCCCTGCATCGGCAGGCGGACTCTCAACCACTGCGCCACCAGGGAAGCCCCTATAGCATGTTTTTAAAAGAAATTACTACCAAACTTTTTCAGAATGGCTCTAGCATTTTACATTCCCAGCAGCAATAGATAAGTCATCCAGTTTCTCCACCTTTACCAGCCTTTAGTGTTGTCATTATTTTAAATTTTAGCCATTTTGATAGCTTATTGGGGTTATAATTTCCATTTTCCTAATGGTATTGTACATTTTTTAATGTGCTCATTTGTGATCTATCTACCTGCTTGGGTGAAATGGCTCTTTGTGTCTTTATCTCATTTTCTAATTGAATTGTTAGATGTTTGTTAAATTTTGAAAGTTCTTTATATATTCTAGATAATAGTCCTTTGTTGGATAGATAGTTTGCAAATATTTCCTCCCACTTTGTAGCTTTTTATTGATAAAGTCTAATCTGTTGATCTTTCCTTTTATAAATCATCTGTTTGGAGCCAAGTCTAAGAACTCTTTACTTAGCTCTAGGTCCCAAAGATTTTCCCTTATATTTTACAAGTTTTTCTAAAAGTTATTTAGCTTTACATTTTCCCTTTAAGTCCATGCTCATCTTGAGTTAATTTTGGTATAAGCGGCGAGTTTCAGGCTGAGGATCTTTTTTTTTTTTTTTTTTTTTTTGCCTATGGATGTTTAATTGCTCTATTGAATTGCTTTGGTACCTTTGTCAAAAACCAATTGGGTGTATTTGCGTGGCTCTATTCCTGGGTTCTCAATTCTGTTCCATTGATCTATGTGTCTATTCCTGTTCTGATGGTACACTGTCATGATTACTGTAGGTATATGGTAGGACTTAGTATTGGGTAGACCTCCTGCACTGTTGGTGGGAATGTAAATTGATACAACCACTATGGAAAATATTATGGAGGTTCCTTAAAAAACTAAAAATAGAACTACCACATGACCCAGCAATCCCATTACTCGGCATATATACCCTGAGAAAACCATAACTCAAAAAAACAGATGTACCACAATGTTCATTGCAGCACTATATTTACAATAGCCAGGACATGGAAGCAACCTAAATGTCCATTGACAGATGAATGGATAAAGAAGATGTGGCACATATATACAATGGAATATTACTCAGCCATAAAAAGAAATGAAACTGAGTTATTTGTAGTGAGGTGGATGGATCTAGAGTCTGTCATACAAAGTGAAGTAAGTCAGAAAGAGAAAAACAAATACCTTATGCTAACGCATACATATGGAATTTAAAAAAAGAAATGGTACTGATGAACCTAGTGGGAGTGCAGAAATAAAGACGTAGACATAGAGAATGGACTTGAGGACACTGGGTGGGTGGGGAAGGGGGAAGCTGGGGCAAAGTGAGAGTAGCATCGACATATATACACTACCAAATGTAAAATAGTTAGCTAGTGGGAAGCAGCAGCATAGCACAGAGAGATCAGCTTGGTGTTTTGCTACGACCTAAAGGGGTGGGATAGGGAGGGTAGGAGGGAGGCTCAAGAGGGAGGAGATATGGGGATATATGTATGCATATGGCTGATTCACTTTGTTGTACAACAGAAAATAACACAGTACTGTGAAGCAATTATACTCCAATGAAGATCTATTTAAAAAAAAATCGGGTAGAGTGATTCTTATTTTTCATTTTCAAAAGTGTTTTAAATATTCTAGATCTTTTGCCTTTCCATAAAATTTTAAAAGAATATTGTCTGTATTTACAAAAAAAATTTTTCTGGGCACAAATACTTTTAGAAAATCAAGTGTGTTAGACAACAAGGAAAACCAAGCTTATGGACCATTGAAAATTAATATAAACGATTAAATGACGTTTAAGAATTATTCCAGCCTGAGAACACACTTTTACAAAGTCTATAATCTAAACTGACCTATTAAAACCTGCTTTTTTGTCTATTTTTCTTCTTTAATAATAATATGTTAATTGAATTTTTATGAAGCCATATTAAATATATTTGCAGGAAGATGTTAAAGAAGATTAAATGCTACAATTTCAAATCAAAGTGTGATGACATTATAAAAACAGATGTAGACTTTGAAGAAAAGTAAATAAAAGCACAAGTAGTAAAATAAAAAAGTTAAAATTGAAAATCTCTCTTGGGTAACACAAGACTTATAAGACATTTACAGGCTCTGTTACACCATGTAACAGGGCAAATAAACATTTATAATGATAGCAAGTATAAGTCAAAGGTAGTGATTTTTGCTACTTTTATAGGAAGGTTTAAGTCACATACATAAAATTTCAATGGTCCATTTTTTATAATATTTATTGTATTAATATCATCTAGGTTTCTAATTTTCTAAATCTTTATTCATACATTAAGAGACTTTTAGAAATTGGATACAGGTCAGGATGAGAAAAACTATAACTACTTTGGTCTTTATCCTTGGCTTTGCAACTTAGAATATAATGCTCCTTTCTCATCTTTACACTGAGAATATACAAGAGACAAGTGGCATAACACAAGATCCAGAGGATTAGAATAGAGAGACTTAATATATTTTGCCTGAAAGAAGGAAGCCTCAGAAAGAGAGAGGAACATGCACTCTGATTATAAAATTACCTTCAAGGAACAAAATGTAATGGAGGAAGAAAATTATTCTAAATCTCCATGTAGACAAGGAAATGGCCTGAAGATAAGAAAGATAACATTTGAAGTAGATATTAATAAAGAAAAAAAATTTTTTCATCAGAAATTCTGAACACTTAGATGGCTGTACTCAAGAAGAGTACACCAGAGACGTTCATGCACTTAGACCCAGCTGGGGACAAGAGAGTGGGGATATTAATAACCCTTATTACTGGAGAATATTTCAATAATGTTCTCTCCAGGAAATACAAATGGTGTCATTAGGGAATGAGAACTGAAAGAAACAGTTTTCCAACAGCCTTCTATATCTGAGGAGAAAATGTATAGGTTAAGGTAAAGCTCCTAGCAGTGTTTAATCAGGACAAGATTGGAGATAGAAAGTGATCTTTTCTTTTTCTCTTTTCCTCAAGCTCACATTTCCAGAAGTGTCCATAAAGAAGCATTACTCCAGTTAAGTGGTGTGTATTAGAAATATTAAGTGATAAGACTCTAAGTATTTATTTTCATTATATTGAATATTTGTGTGTGTGTGTGTGTGTTTGGCTTTGTTTTTTCATTTTTTGTTTTTACTTTGAATTTTGTGAGAAAGAGAAAAATAGAGACTGGAATAAAAGTTAAAACTTGCTACGTCATGTTTATTGTAAAGTTCATGTTAGTTATCAAGGGCAAGGAAGGACATAATCATTTATCTTCCTGAATATGTTTAATAATGTTATTATGTTAAACTAGTATAACTAGGCTCTTAAATCTAAATTATCTATACAGGAGCAGTTCTTAGTTTAAAAATATACTCAAAAGATATATGTTATTCTGACTTCTAAAAAAATCTGTATCCTATAAATAAAGCTCTATATTTACAGGAGATGCAATGTAGAGATCTCTTTAAAAAAAGAAGAAAGAAAAATGCAGCCACTGCCTTGTACTTGTACTTGTGGAATATTAAGAAACATTGATATTTAGAACCAACTTCAAGATGGCTCTATAAGAGGAGCCCTCCCCCATATAATGGTCACCTAAAAAAACACAGAAACAGTGTGTTTTTGGAGAAGAGAGTATCTGTCTGTAGCCCTGGCCACTTTTCGCAAATATGGCTCATGCCACATGTGAGATGGCCTAGTAGCATGGGAAGCATGGAACTGAGAAAGGTGAGGTCACTAAGTAGACAAAGTGAAGCTCATTTAGAACTCTAGATGAGAAAAACTGCCTACATACCATTCATCCTTTATGATGCCAAAGTTATTGATCACGCATTTGGCACCTAGACAATTGTCAAATCAATGGCCATTCATTGCTTCATTCAGCACATATGTGTCTTAGCCTGACATAACAAAATACCACTGTCTGGGTGGCTCCAACAACAGAAAATATTTCTCACGGTGTGGAAGCTGAGATGTCTAAGATCAGGATGTCAGCATGGCCGGGTCTGGTGAGAGCTTTCTCTCTGGCTTGCAGAAGGCTACCTGCTTGCCAGGCAAGAGCAAGCTCAGTGGTGTCTCTTCTTAATTCTATCATAGGGCACCCCACCCTCATAACCTCATCTAAACTTAATTGTCTCCCAAAGGCTCCATCTCCAAATAACATCATATTGGAAGTTAGGGCTTCAACTTATGGATTTGAAGGGGACACTATGTGAGGGGAGTCCATAGCAATATGTACTGATTATCTGTTATGTGGAGGCTCTGGGCACACTTATCCTATCTCCTTCACACCATGGATTTGGGAAACAGAGGACTTTAGGACTGAAATAAATTACTTAGGCTACCAGCAAAATACTAGAAATTAAAGATTAGTATTGACTCAGGAGTTTCTTTTAGCAAAACACTATTTTCCAAGAACACATGCCATTTTGCTTACAGACCAGGAAATTCAGAACTCAGTATCAAAACTTGTGTTTTATTTTGTTTAATGGGTACTTTGATTCTTTGGATTGACCTTTCTTTTTCTCTTTGTTTTGGCCAACTAATGGACATAATTTTATACTTTGGGGGGTTATAGACTATTCCATCTCATTTTAGATGGGTTTACTGTTCAGAGACTTGACATATTTCACATACTCAGTTGGAAAGTTAGCATCATCTGGTGGAATAAAAGAATTACCTGAAATTAAATGTGGTTTCATTTAAAATTGGCCTCTAAGGGATTCTTATGTTAATTATGTCGATGTTCTATTCATAACAATAGAAGACTATTGAACCAAGGAAAGCTTTCAGTCAAGGACCCCTGCTGCAGAAAAAGTGCAGCTTCCTGTTTATCTTTAAACAGCAAAAGTGAAACTTAATCTGTTATAAATTTGCAAATGTGTTCTGAACAGGGTGAAGGTCTATTACAGCTACATTTAAATCACAAGAATACAAGTACCCCCTAAGGCATTTGCATTGAAGGTGCAAAGCAAGAGTCTAAACCTAAACATTTATTGAGCACTCACTCTGTGCTACCTGTTACCCAAGGCACAGTGGGGGGATGCAATGGTGAGGAAGCTTGGGCTCCTCTATTTTAGGGCTCATGGTTCTACAAAAATGAGTCTCTTAACAGGTAAATTATGATAAAGTATATTAGAGGTATAAAGAGTATGCTTTGCATGTATAGTCTGTTGAAGAAAAAGGTAAGATTGTTAAATTTCATGAGGGCCCAAATCACGGCCATTGTCAACAAATGTGCAATGTTTAAGGCACTGAAATCAATGGTGGGGTGAAAGAGCTCTTTGCACATGTGGTTTTCTATGCTTGAATCATTTTTCTCCCATTCAAATTTTCTCTAGTTCTTTCTTCTATAACCCTCACCCAAATTTCACCTAATTCCAATGATATTCAGAGCTCTGCTGAGCCTCTGATTTCTCTATGAAGCCTCCACTGAGGTCTGGACCTGGGTTAGGCTAACTGACATTCCCAGTACAAACTGTGCTTGGCCTATCAGGTGACTTATGACATTACACTGTAATTGGCTGGCTCTTTGTTCATCCACACACGTAGAGCAATGCCAAGCACATAAAAGGTCAATGAACAGATGAATGTTCTGATTCTTCATGATCCTTGATTACAAATGGAAAAGTGATTGATATCTCTTAGTTCAATGGAATGGTTGAGTAATTGTTTCTTCAAGTTTGGCTTCTGCCCTTTTATTATTTATTGAGACCCTTATAGCCTCGTACTGAGAGTCAAGAGACCTGGGATCTGTTCAGGCCTGCCCGACAGGATGCACGATCATTAGCCTCATCTGAATCTGTGTTGTCTCATCACTAAATGGAGGTTTTAAGACTAGCTTGTGGTCTTTACCCAGAAGTGCACATCAGCATCAACTGTGAAACTTAAAAACGTATGAGTTACTCATGCTAGTGTCCTGACTCTAGAGACTTGGATTCAGCAGAGAATGAGTTACCTGAAAGCTCGGGCTCCTCTCTCTTCCCTCTGTACCACCTTGGTCCGAGGCCCATCCCCTCACACTCTGACTGTGCCCCTGACCAACACCCTGGTCTCTTGGCCTAACAGCCTCCATCCTTTCTTCCTTCCAGACTATCAACGTCCCTCTGAACAGTTTCCTCAGAATCTAGCTTTTTGAGGTGGTGATCTGACCCAGAAACCATAAGTGGCTTCCTACAGCCCACAGAAACACTTCAATCAGAATTTTGCTCCCCTTTCCGGGTCTACCTCCTCTTGTCCACTGAGAGCTTTGCATACCAACAAGGTGGTCTTCTTTCTCTCAGTAAACAATTGTTATCCTTGCCCCTACGCCATGATCCCACTGTTAAGCCTGTGTTTCACTTCTTTCTGCCTCTATTCCACCCCCATGAAGTTTTCCTGAAATACTCCAGTCCATATTGCTCTTTCTTGGAAATCCTATAAAACACATTGCTCATGCCACTCATATTATTAAATGATAGTCTGAGATGAATCAGTAGTTTAATATGATCTATTCTTTACTCTCAATTATTAATCTTTTAAAAGGTTGGAATTACAACTTCTTTACACAACTTAATATCTCTCATAGTATCCAAAACATGAAACTCAGTAAACGCTTTTGAATTGAATGATTACAGTGGCTTCAGACTCTCGAGATATGAGGTGGTGACGTTCATGTGTTCCTTCATTCATTCGGGCTCTAGGGGACAGCAGAAAACAAGAGATAGTTTCTGCCTTAAAGGGGCTTCCAGATTAGTTTAAAAAAGAAAAAAAAAGTAATATGTAAGTTGTTGTGAAGAAAACAAAAGTAGGATAAGAAGATAGAGGATATATTTATGTGAAGGGTTGGAGTGTTTAGGGTGGTTAGGAAAGCCACTTTGGTTAGGTGACATTTGAGCATAGACTCTAATGAGGGAGAGGCCATGTGGGTGTCCGGAAGAAAAGCACTCCAGGCTTCTGGAACAGTAGGCGCAAAGGCCCTGAGGCAAGGATATGCCTGATATGTTCGCATAGCAGCAAAGGGGCTGGTGTGGCTAGAATGGAATCAATGGGGGGCGGGAGGTGGGGGGTGAGTGGAAGGAGATAATGCTCAAGAGGTAACCGAGCCAGATCATGCTGGGCTCTTGAACAGCAAGCCTTTTGAATTTTATTTTGAGATGGAAAACTTCAGGAAGGTTTTTGGCAGGGTAGCGCTAGGATCTATTCTATGATTAAAGGGATCACTCTGGCTCTGTTATGAAAAACAGATCTCCAGGCTGGAGGCAGGAGGTCAGTGAGAAGCCTGCTGCATAATCCAGGCAAGAAGTGGAAGTGGATCAGAACAGGATGGTAGCATGGTAAGTACTGGAATAATGTCAAAGGTTGACAATATTTGCTGATGGGTTGGATGACGGGTATGAGAAGAAGAGAGAACTCCAAGAACTTATGGCCTGAACAACTGGAAGAATTGGGGGAAACTGTGGGAAGAGCATATTGGGGTGTCTGGGGGAGATCAAGGGTTATATTCCAGCCATGTGAAATCTATGATCCCTAGTAGTCACACAAGCGCAGAGGTTGAGTGGGTGGTTGGAGCTAAGGGTCTGGAGTTCAGGGGAGAGGTTAGAGTCGTTTTTACTGGAGACAGTGGGGAGTTGGGAGGAAAATTTGGAGTTTGAAAAGTGTGGGAAGATAAAGTTGATTTTAAACCATGTTTTCTCTTGCTTTAAGGACTTTGTGCTGCTTCTCGCACCTCCAGTGCTCTTCCCAGGCTTCCCCTCGCCCCCTTCCCCAGTCTCCCCCCTGCCGGCCCCCAGCCCTGGCTGCTCCTCATTCATTTCAGTCCTCAGAAAGGCTGCCCTGACCATGCCATCTAAGTGCCCTCCACTCGAACCCAGGCCTTTTTTACATGTCATTTATTACACTGATCACCATCTGAAATTATATGTTTGTTTTTTAGCCTTTAAGACCTGTGTCCCTCCGCAAGACAGTGAGCTCAGTGACAGCAGGCCCAGTGCTAGGATGGTGCCTCTCATATAGCAGGCACTCCTTAAGCATTGGATAAATGCATGAGTGAATGGATGAGGGAAAGATCATATTTTGCCTTTGAAACACAATTGGAATCCAAAGGAAAATGAACAGTAGTTGGACAGGGATGCAGAAATGTCCCTGAGAAACTGACCCATTCTTTAAAAGAAATATCCCTTAGATAAGTTATTTTGCTGCCTTTCTTTTCATTTGGGGTATAATCCATTGCAATACCTTTTTTTCCTTCATTTCAAGTACTGTGAGGGGGTTGATTTCAAAGATTTAACACATTCTCATCAGTCTGATAAATCAAACCCTAGTTTGAGTCTACAATAGAATTATGTATTGCTTTTACCTTTGCTGAAGTCCCATGACCTTGCAGAAGGTAACTACTTTCAGCAAAAACATCAGTCTGATTTCAAAATACATTTTCCAGGACAGTACAACCTTGTTATACAGTCCCATTTTCAGTTCAACGTCGTTTTATCACATGGAAGCGAAGCCAACAGATTGTTTCAGTGAAAAAGCCTCTGCATTCAAAAATAAATTGAGTTTTTCTGGAAACTAAGTCTGTGTTAGACAAGCAGAACTTTCTTTCCTTCATCTCTCTTCCTGAACTTGAATCATTTAAACCTAAGGCCACTGAGAAGGAATGCGACATAACTTCGATGTATTTTTGCATAAAATGAAGTTTGTTTTTGGACACCTTAGGCAGCCAGGAAGGGTAATTGTACATAGGATTAGCTCTGTCACAACTCTGAGTCAACATGCATAGATGCCTCTGTCTTTGGAAGTTTATTTTTACGTAGGGAAGGTAGATGCGGTAGGAAACTGTGGGATAATCCTTGCCACTAGCTGAAATCTTCAACGGAGGGTTTCAAGAGAAAGGCTAAGAGAGATCAGAAGAAAGTCAACTTTCTGTGAGCAGTACCCAACTTATGGCCAGCTTGTGTTTCAAGGGTCAACTTATAAGTTTCCTATTTGACCAATGGTTCTCAACTTGGGTGAGTTTGTCCCCCAGGGACTATTTGGCAATGTCTGAGGACATTTGTGATTGTCCACAACTGGAAGGTGGGAGGCGCTAATGTTAATCTAGTGGGTAGAGACCAGGGGTGCTGCTAAATATTCTACCATGTACAAGACAGACCCCAAAAAAGGAATTATCAGTCCCCAAATATCAATAGTTGCTGGTTTGAGAAACCCTAGTTTAGACACTGGATTGCTTTTTTTCCCATAGGATCAACGCTAAAAATATTCCTACTGCAGAGGGCTATTTTGGCAAAGATGGCTATCTGTCCACCGGAACCTAGTTTTATCATCCATGCTATGCTGTTATAACTGCATAAACTACATTTCCTAGCATCTCTTGCAGCTAGGAATACAGCTGGTTCTCACCAGAGAAATGAGAGCAGAGGTGATACATGTCATTTCTGGGCCCAGGCTTTTAAGAAAAGCGACCTACCCCAGTCTCTCTTTCCCATTGTTCCACCAGCCAGTTATAAATCACGATGAATCCCTATAGCAGTAGTTCCCAGACTTTACCTACATCAGAATTACCTGGAGTACCCGTTCAACCTTAGATTGTTGGGCTCCACCCCCAGAGTGTCTGATTTCAGTCGGTCTGTGGTGGGGCTTGAGGATTTGCATGTCTAACAAGTTTCCAGGTGTTGCTGATACTGCTGGTCTGGGGACCACACTTTTAGAACCCTTGACTTAGGGGATTATGATGCCACAAGATGGAAGGAGCCTGGTGATATCTGAATCGCCACCTGGAGGAGAGGCATCTTTCCCCCACCCTCATGTTAATATCAACCCTACCTGTGACTTGAATGAGAGCGGATTTACTACTGTGGTTCAACAACTGAATTTTAGGAGTCTGTGTATCCTAGTAGCTTAGCCTATCATAAGGCTGTCTACATCTACCAAACCTACATCTCTCTCCCTTACATGTCCCTGTAGAATCACAGAACATTTTCTTAACAGATGAGGGAATATGGGCTGGGAAGGATGGGGTAGCCAAGGTTACACAGTACATGGTATGGCTTGTTATTCAATCTGTTTCATTCCCCCCATTGAATATATAACCCATAACAAAGATTAAAAAAAATCATGATTATCTTAATAATTTGAATTTTTAGGAAAGATGCGAAGAAGAAAATTTTCTTCCCCTTTCCCAGGCGGACGATCAACCTGAGGCAACGTTTTGAAAAAGATGTTTTGCCTTTTGCTCTCCCTCCCCAATTCTTTCTGCACCTTCTCTCTCTGTGTCTCGGTGTCTCTGTCTCTCTCCCCCTTTCCGTGCATTACTGCCATCATGCTGCCCTCCCCATCCCAGTCCCAGACACCCGACTCTAAAATGATTGGTTTTTGACTCTCCAGTCAAAACCCCCATTTCCGCACGCAGCCAAAATGAGCTTCCTGCCGAGAAGAAAACAATTGGAAGGAAGAAATCTGCTGGGGAAGGGTAGCACACAATTCTCCTGAAGGGCGTGCTTTTTAAAATAGTTAACATGCGTGCTTTCATGTTTACTTGTGGAATTTAAAACAGCTCCAGGAAGGTCTAGTGACATTTTTCAGGCACTGAGGGAAGTGGACGGTGAGTGGGACTGAGGATCCTGTAAAGGGAGAGCAAGGCTGTTATTCCCAGGCAGGGCACCTCTGGTGTCTCCTTCTGCCCTCAAGTGCCATCACAGGTCTCTAACTTTTGGAAGAGGGTCAGTGGGAGGCTGGGCAGTGCGGCTGGGACCCAGCCCTACTCACAGAGGTTTGGTCTGTCTGTGAAGGATTTGGTTGCCCAAACAGCACTGCAATGTCCCCAGTATATTAGAGCAAGTGCCGATAATTCCTAAATGATGTAATGGCCCTATGGAAATGTAGCACAAGGCATTTTTAAATGTAAATGCTTCTTGCTCATTTGCACATATAACTTACTAGAGTCAATCCTATTGACTTCTTCTGAACTCTATCCACAGAACCTGAGGGCAGAATTAGAGGGATTTATGCATGGTACAGACAGACTTATTTTTTGAGCCTGGTTCGTGTGTATTGATAGTTTTCTAAGGTTATGTCTACCTAATGCCCAAAACAAGCAAGCAATTAGTAAGCAAATTCAGGCAGAAAACAGGGAAAAACAATGTGGTCCTTTTGTTTGCCTCAGCGGACAGGTTAGCTTGGTTAAAACTATCAGTCAGATATTTGTGATATCTGTGACACTCCTGAAAAACTGAAATGCACACAGAAAGTTCCCAAATTAAATAAGATTATTTATTTTTCTGTATCTAAGACCTTATCCTTGAAACACAGGGAGAGGTGACAAGTGTTCTGGGTTGTCCCCTTTCATTACTCAGTGTCTCTCAGGGGCTAGAGTGTTCTTATTGGCTACTCTCTCTCTATAGTGCGGTTGGGTAATCTACAAGGCCTTGCCACTTTTTCACACTCAATAAATGTCTAAGTAGATGGTGGCATTTTGCATGTGTCAACTTGTCCCAGAGGGGGCTCCAATATATTTTCCTCACAAAAACTGGTATTTTGAGTTTCACTTTGAGTTGACAACGTTTCACATCTTAGTGCGAGGAGTAGGTCACTGCTGCAACTAAAAGTAGAGTATCAGCAATTGTCCTTAAATGAAGGGGAGGGGGTGGAGCCTCGGATCTCACCTTCCACAGGTATGTCACTAGCACTTAGCATTGGCCTCAGACTAGGTCCTCAGCAGTGATCTGAAGGTCAAACCTTACTTAGAATAAAAACCTTAATCTCCGATAGGAGGTTTTTCCGAGAGCAGTTGTGAGTTTATATGAATCATGTCTCTGTGAAGCACTAACGGCTATCTCCTCTCGGGTGGTTAAAGAGAGTGATGGAAACTCCCAACTGTCGAATGTGGCCTAAGTGGCGGTCCCTGTGCCAGGCATTTTATATACACTTTCTACTCTGGTTTTCCACACTGACCGTCTAACGTAAGTACCATTTTATAGCCACGGGAGCTGAGGTTTAGAGGGAGTTAACCATATAGCGCCCCATGGCTGAGACTGCTTCAAAGCCTGAGCCCTCTGCATTTCACCAAAATGGTAGTTCCTATTTAGAAAATATGTGGGGTGCCCAATAGAATCTAATATGCTGCTTAAAAATGCAAGAGCTAATAACTTTTACTGTAAATTTATTTTGGAACTAAGTGAAGAATAGGCTATTTTGACCTAATCATAGGAGAACACTATGGGGCTGTCTGTAGCTCAAAGCTAGTTCTCAGATGTTCTGAATTTGTCATCATCACATAAACTTTTCTCAGCATTTGAAACTATGAGGACTTAATGGGATCTTCAGTTCATCCGGACCTGCCGTGCTTGTCTACTTTGTCACAGCAACGCGGCACGTGGTTACTTGTTATTCAAGATGTCTTTTTTCTGACTGTTTGACACACTGGTTAGAACATTTTCATGACTCATTTCCTGCATAAGCTGGTTAACCCTGTCCCGTTTGAAGACCTCAGAAGACCTTCACCGGTCAGCCACCTGCTCACTAATGCCTTCCCCGGGCCACAGTGGGTGTCACCTGAGAGAGGTGGGGACTTGGTAGATGTTCATCCGCTCTAATGGAGAAAATGTTCTCAGCCTATGTCCCATTAGCTGGTTAGTGACCTTGTACTGGTAAGGAAGAGATAGTGGCCTAATTAATTGCACAAGATACACCCAGAGCAGGAAGGAGATATACCACCACGGGAGCGGGAGGGAACCCTGGACTCCGGGGGAGGGGCTGAGAAGAGGAAGGCTTGGCAAGGAACGCTTGACAACGTGATGGCGTCATCTGGGCTGTCGCTCTCTGGAAGGATGAACAAAGGAAGAGACAAGGAGAGAAAGAGTTCTGTCGGGAATTCCCTGGCGGTCCAGGGGTTAGGACCTGGCGCTTTTACTGCCAAGCCCGGGGTTCGATCCTTGGTCGGGGAACTAAGATCCCCGCAAGCCAAGAAAAGAAACAGTCCTATTGCTTAGAAGACTCAGACTCTCAGACAACCCTAGTACATACATTTAAAGAAATCTTTTTCCTGAGCTGAAGTCAAGCCTGATTCTTTTTTTTTTTTTTTTTGCGGTACGCGGGCCTCTCAATGTTGTGGCCTCTCCCGTTGCGGAGCACAGGCTCCGGACGCGCAGGCTCAACAGCCATGGCTCACGGGCCCAGCCGCTCCGCGGCATGTGGGATCTTCCCGGACCGGGGCACGAACCCGTGTCCCCTGCATCGGCAGGTGGACTCTCAACCACTGCGCCACCAGGGAAGCCCCAAGCCTGATTCTTGATTCAAATCATTTGGCTCATATAAAAGTCCCAGGGTTTTTAATGAGATCTTAGGTCTTTAACTGGAAATCATAAACATCCATCCAACACAAAGCAAGCAAAGATTTGAAAAATAGTTTCATATCCGAATGCTACTGTTGAGGAAGTATTAACAATGTTTACTGTTATGAATGCTCAGGGAAGGGTTTTTTAGCCAGAAGTGAGTAGGTAAAAAATATTTTCTTTTATTTCAAAAACAAAAGTCTTTATTTGTTGATCTCTTTCCTTAAATTTATTGTTGCTTAGCTCCCACCTGGGCAAACATGGTCTGAGAGCTGCCTTTGGGGTCAATTCTGGATTCAGAAGTTCCCAGGCTGATAGAACAGGAATGGATAGTCCTTAAGTGAAATTTTAGTGAAATGTACAATTTTAGTTGCATTGACATTGTTGTAGGTTGTTCATTCATTTGCCTATTCATCCGTCAATTATTTGTGGAAGGTTCAAGTAGTGGGCTGGGTGCTGAGGTACAGAGTGAATGAAACAGGTAAGTATTTGGCCTCACAAAGCTCCCTGTCTAGAGGGGCACACAGGCAGGCAAACCAAAAATCATGGTAGAATGTGATGTGTGCTAGGAGAGGAGAAGTATTGGGTGTTACGGAAACAGAGGAGGGGGACATCAACTCAGACTTGAGGAGTTACAAGGTTTCCTACAGGAAGTGATGTCTAAGCCAAGATCTGAAGGATAAAAGGTATTAGCTGAGTAAAAGAGTGAGGGGTGGGGGTGTGTGTGTGGAAAGGGGTCCAGACAGATGGAGAGCCTGAGTGAACAGGGAAAGAATTCCACATACTCGAGGAACTGGAGGAGATTCTGTAACTGGGTAAACATTGCTGTGCTGATCAGACGGCAAGGGGAAGGACAAGAAGCAATGGACTTGAGGATATGGGGAGGGGGAAGGGTAAGCTGTGACAAAGTGCGAGAGTGGCACGGACATATATACACTACCAAACGTAAAATAGATAGCTAGTGGGAAGCAGCCACATAGCACAGGGAGATCAGCTCGGTGCTTTGTGACCACCTAGAGGAGTGGGATAGGGAGGGTGGGAAGGAGGGGGAAGGGGAAGGGATATGGGAACATATATGTGTGTGTGACTGATTCACTTTGTTATGAAGCAGAAACTAGCACACCATTGTAAAGCAATTAGACTCCAATAAAGATGTAAAAAAAAAACAACAACACAAAATAAAAATTGAAGTTCTTCAACTTGAATGCTAAAAAAATAAAAAAAAAAAAAAGCAAGCCTGGCACCCAAGGGGGTCCAAAGCAAAACAGAATAAGGTGGGAGGGAGGGATTGAAGAGAGAGGTTCAGAACAGAAACCACGAATCTTGATTACGTTCTGGGATGCACTTCTCAAAGTTTTACATGCATGCGAATTGCCTGGGGATTTTGTTAGAAAGCAGATTCGGATTCAGCATTTCTAAAGAGACCCCAAGTGATGTCCTAGCTGCTGGTCTCTGGACCACACTTTTGGGTGTGAAGGATCAACAAAGCATGGAAGTGTCCCTTTTACATGGTGGCTGGTCGTTATTGTGGGACAGTCCTGGTGGCTTAACAGCGTTCCATTAATTTGGGTGGTCATGGACACAGAGTCCTGTTCCTAGGCACTGCTGAAAAAATAACCTGGACTCTTCACTTTCATGAATTCCACTTATGTTTTCTTCCTGGGTATAACTGATAAATCAACTGGGAAGCCCACTTCTTGGTCAAAGTCTCAGACTGGCTCTGACAATGGCCTGATTGGTGGCTCACCAAAAACACACTGAGAAAGGTTGTCACCTACACCTGGGCAGTGGTCCTTAAGCTGTCCTGTAGAACACTGAGGTTCTATACGCTATTTCCCAGAACCTGAATAGTAATGGCAGTCTTTTTACCATTAAGGGGGACAAAACTGAATGCTAATGGGAAAGTTTTCTTAAAGTTTTACTTCCAGGCCTTTCTCTCAGTTCTTTGGCGCCAGCAGCTGTCTGAATGCCAATGAGTGCTGGGGACGATCAAATGAGCGACAAGCAACATTAGCAGCAAAGCCTGGCCACCCTTGGTGCTGTTGTCTTTATGGCTATGTAAACTCTTGGATGAGGTTTTATATTATATCCATACACTGAGGTCACATTTCCCCGGTTAAAAACCCTTCCTAGTTTATGCAATAGGACACATCAGGGGTGCAATGTCTCTTCAAAGTGCAACAGAAATGGACAAATTGGAGAATTATGTCCTGTGACCCACCGTTGGGGCCCTTGAACCTGCCCGGGTGCTTCAGGGCCTCCGTTCCATCCGGATCAGCACAGCAGCTCTGCATGGAGCCTCTGAAGCCCAGTAGGCTAAAGTCCCCAGCCACAGTGGTTTCAGGAAGGCTGCCGGGGCTCAACCGGGCTTGGTTTTTCCTCTCCTTCAAGCAATTCCCGGCTCTTATTTAGTTTTAAATTAAATCAAAATTGCAACACATGGATTTGAATTAAAACAAGAGGCCCGATCTTTGTAATATGCACCACATCAATAGGAAAGCTAATTTGTGCAAAGCACATCTCCTCCTTTAATTTAAACCACAGAGCTCCGCTTCTCCGGTTTCAAGGGAGCTGAGAACTGGGCAGGGCAGCTCACCCCAGGCACTAACTAGGGCTGTGCTGAGAGGGACAGGAACAGTTTCAGGGGAGCTTAGCGGTCCTCTTAAGCCCTTTGTTCCGGGTGTCACATGATACAGCAGAGCAGTTGTGAACTCCTGGCCTTGAATTTAAAGAAGGCCTGAAAATGTCTCAGGGTAGACTTCCCCAACTGACTCTTAACTGCAACCTAGCTACCAAAAACAGAAATTGCATTATTAAAAGCTTCTCAAGGCAAATGAGGCAGAGAGACCACACTGCTCCTGACCTTGAGACCTCATTTTAAGGTTCCAAGGCTGATGTGTGTGGATTACTAGACTACACAAAACCAATCGGGTAGGGTCTGTGCTAGGTGAGAAATTCAATCTGGGTCCTGACAGTTGCTTCGCTCAGTTTAACTGGCTCTAGAGGCCAAAGGTGGAGACGGTGGGGGGGCGGGGGGGGGGGAGGGCACAGGGTGGTGGAAGTGGCAGTAAGGTCATCAATGAACAATGTGTGCTTTGCTCAAAAACACTGCTGTACCCCAGCCATCTACACAGCTCCACGCCTTGCTCCAATGCTCACTGCCGGTAGTGTGTGCTCCCCAACAGGAGGTAAGTAATAAGCAGCTGGATCCCTCTGCAAACTGTCACCTCCAGGTGCATCCAGATTTGGAAACAGGTCTGATTCAGGTTTTATGGGGCCTGAAACTTACACATTTTTGAATCCTCTTTAAGAAAAATGATACAAAAACACCTTTCACAAATTTTATATACCATTAGGACACACTGCTAGCGCCCATCCCAGGGTCTTGGAAGGGGGACACGGGGAGCTTAAAACTGAAGCTTCTTTAACTTTACAAGTAAATCCACTTCTGCTTGAAATACATCACCAGTTCTCTACCTGCCCAGTACAAAAAGGCATGCACAAGGTGAGGGTAAAGGTGATGCAAAAGGCTTTGTCAAATAGTAGGTGTAATTGACTAAGACAGAAGTTCTGGTTCTTATTTGATTGGTCTTTGAAACATCGGCTTAGGGAACCAAGCTTGGCCCAAAGCCAAGTTCTCTCTCTTAGGCTGCAAGCCACCTTAAGGGCAGGGTTCTCATCGCTGTCTTTGTTCACCCAAATACCTACCAAAGAGAGCCTGTCAGGGAGTGTCTGCTGAATGAGTAGCTGGGTGACTGACTGAGGGATTGTGTAAATAAATTCACGCTCCCATTTTAGATCGAGGGTCATTGTTGTTTATCTTCTCCAGAGGACTCTGAAAAATGTTTTAAGTTATGTAAAGAAAGGCTCCATCTAAATTTATTAGTGAAGCATGGACAAGTGGTTTCCACTAGAGAGCTTCCAAACTTATCCTTCTTACTGGATGACCAAAACCACTCTAGACATAATTAAGAACATTAAGCTACATTATAATGCAAATATTCTTTAAGGGGTTTGGCTGTTTCTTCTGGTTTCAGCAGCTGTTGTGCCCACACACTCAGAAAAGGCTAGACAGTGTGTTATTTGATCTGCTTTTTCACTTCCTCCTCAGGCTTACATTACCTTACGTTGACCTTTTAAATTCTGTACTTCCTGGCAAATATATTTAAAACTTTAAGTCCTGAGTGAGGTATGGCATATCAGAATTCATGCAGAAAATCAAAGCCCAGTCTGGACCATTCTCTTTTGAAGAAAAAATACTGCGCCGCACATGGTAAACTCCATTGGTCCTTCCTACACTCTGAAGGGGGTCAGTGGGTGCAGTGTAGAACCTGAGCCTATGGCTGGGAGGGGTGTCACCCACGTGTGTGGTTTACTGTGAACAGGATCGGGGTCAGGTTTGCATGAGAGGCATGTTAAGACATGCTGGAGTTGGCCTGGGCTAGGAAGGGCACGGTTTGGATTTAACTTTTGTTCTCATGACCTTGAGGGTAAATCTGAAGTTGTGTCAAGACAGATGAGAAGGCTCTAAATTCAAAGTCAAGAGGCCTGGGTTCAAGTCTCAATTTCATCTCTTATGAGTTGTCAGATCGTGAGCAAGATACTCAAAAACTCTCCATGTCTTTCTCTCTCTCTTTCTTTTTTTTAATCTGCAGGAAGAGACTAAGAGCGCCTATCTTATCTTGCCCTGGCTATGAGTCTCAAAACATTACCCACAAAAGGTCTTAGAAAGGTATAAAGTGACTTTGGAGTTGAGCATCTATGATTCCATTACCTAACCCTATAACATTACAATCTCCTCATTTTTAAGAAGACAGCTTTTTGGTGGAAAATCCAATGTTCTTAATGCTAGGAACTAGCAGATGGATATTCCCTTGAATTAAACTATTAATGTCAATCCCATTAAAGTGATGGGGTTATTATTTTTCTTCTAGAGGATGAAGATGATCTAGAACAGGGCCAGATAGTAAATATTTTAGGTTTTGTGGGCCATACAATTTCTGTGGCAACATTTGCCTCTTCTCTTATAGCACAAAAGGCAGCCACAGACAATATGTAAACAGAGGGGTATAGCTGTGTTCCAACTTTAGTTACAAAATTCCTGTGGGCTAGATTTGGTTCAAAGGCCATAGTTTGCTGACTCTCTGATTTAGGATATCATAAAGGTATCACCGAATTCTGGGCTTCCGCACATCCCCTGGTCATACACACCATACTGCTGGCCTCAGTTTTTAATGCAGCTCCAATCCAACAGCTAAGCAAACACAGAAGGTGCCGAATCCAGAAAGCCACGAGGTTATTTGGGCAGACGCTTCACATCCCAACACGGCTATCTAAACCTTGCACTTCTCTCACAATCTTCTTTGGGAAAAAAAGCATTGTTTAAAATATAATCTCCAAGTTTTAAAAATAAACCACCATTCTCCAGAGTAAAGCTACTGATACTTTGATGGGAACGAAGGAAAAGTGCTTCCCACCTCCTAGAAATGCTTTGCAAAAGTGCAACCCAGTGCCGACTTCTTATTTATGTGATCCAATTTGCCTTTTGCTTTCCCACAATGGAGTCAATCATTACCAAAGTTCATCGCTGCTCTAAGTCAAAGATCACCTATCGGTACGAATTATCCTCTGTATGACTCCCTCTCTCACCCCGCCGGCATGTCTGGAAATGTAGAGAAGCACTGTCAGAGGCCTACAGAAGGGCATTTTTAAACTCTGGGTCTCCATTTGCCAGTACTTGATTAAATGACTCATTCTCAGCCTGAGAGCTCCCACCCTTTACTGTGTGGAACAGGCTGGGAGGGACCTGAAGGTGAAACAAGCCTTTTATTCCTACTACTACTTCTAGAAATGTGGATTTGGGACACTTAGTTGGGTTTGAGGTGAAGTCTCACAGACCTGGGTTTAAGGATGAGTTCATCCTTGGCCAAGTTACTTGACCTCTTTGAGATCCTGAACCTCAGTTTTTCCATATACAAAATGGGTTAATATCTGCTTTATAGGATTGATATATAGTGAGTGGCAAACAGCAGATATTCAATAAATGATAGTTTTCCTCACTCTTTCCATATCTCCCTGAATACCCCAAATTTTGTTTGCTCTATTCTGAAGCAGTTTTGTTTTACTCTCATGCATCTTCCAATGAACTACCTCTGAGTGTAATATAAGTGCATAAATACATAGAAGGCATGTAAGGGGAAAGGTCTCCAAACAAGAAAAGGCTGATGGTAGGAAAATTAATTGAACAGAGAGAAACAGAATCCCCAGGGTAGTTCAGGGTCAGCAAATTCATTTTGTTTATTTTCTTTGGGAAAAAAAGAGCCTTCAGGTATGGTTTGAGAGCAGAGATCCTGTCGATCTCATCCACCTGTGCCTAGAACGGCTCTTGGCATTTGGTGAGAGTGCAATTAATACTTGTTTTCTCAACTAATAACTGATCACACTTAGATATGATTTGCTTTTGTATTAACCATAAGAAGTTGCTGGAGCTTGGCATTAGGGAAGGAGCAGGGGTTCTAAAGAGAAGGAGCTTTAACACTGAACAAAAATGGTACCATTTACACACTATTTACCTGCAAGTATGCAATTTATGAAATTATTAAATTATGCAAATTCTCCCAAGTGAAAATTGATCTGAAATAAGTCAGGGGAAAGTCCAATGCCTATTCCAGGCCAGTTTCCGGCAGATACTGAACCTTGAGGCCATTCCAACAAGATTCCCTTTAATTTCATTTCCCTTCTGGAAAAAAAAAAAAATCCCATTGTTGTTCAGAACTTATGGATATCCACATGGCAGTATGTTCAATGGGATAAAGAGAAGTTATGCTTCCCCAGAAGGTCTCTAAGTATCCTCATGGTTTTCCAAGTACTGGGAAATTACGAGAGAAGACGTGCACTAACACACAATGTAGTTCACATACCTGAAAACATCATCATGTGCTGAAAGTTCCAGGGGATCTTGTGTTTCCGGCCCAGATTCAGGAGGAAGGAGAGGGGATATATGTTGCATGCTCTGGCTACAAAAATTGCTAGCTGTGGATAAGCACAGGGAAACATTGAGGAAAATGTTGCTGCAATAAGGGTGAGAGTTCTTGAGCTTTAAATATTATGTCCTTAAGCTTCTCTATATTAGGACCCAGAAAACAGGAATAAACATGTCAATACATGTATGTCCAACTTGCTTCCAAAATTCATTTTTCAATGTCAGTTCCTGTCCAGAAACAGTAGAGAACTCTGTCTTCTTTGAACATATACTCGGTTTAAAATTGTTAACCCAATACCATTTCAATCACTGTAAATTTTCTCATCATATTTATGCTGCTGATAACTGACTCTACACTCAGTTCTGCTGCAAAATGTGAGGCAGAGACCATTCTGAGGCTGTGGCATCATCCTCTCAAGCAGCACTTTAGAAAGGATAAATGTGCTTCAGCTCACGATTATCATCTTACTTTCCATCAGTTTATACTCCTTAAACCTAGCAAGTTTCACTTATTTTTTTTCTTTTAGTGGATTTAATTTTGAGAGGAACTGCCTGTCTAAATGTATAATACAACTTCTGCTTTAAGAGATGTTTCACTAAACTCCAAGCTTTCTAGGTTAAAAATCTGTGAAAATATTTGTGGTAGTCATCTCTCCTCTTTTGACATCTTGGACTCCTTCCCTGATAGTCTGTCTATTCTAGTTTGTCCTCAAATGGGATGGAGTTATTTGGGAAGAGGGAGCTTCCTTCTAGGATCCAGGTTTCGGATGGAATTTGAAAATTCACTTGACTGCTCAATGAAAAGAGAACAAGAGGTAGGTGCAGGTGCTTAGTTGGACCCTGGCTTCCAGAGAGGAGTCGGCTCTCTTGGCTGTTACAATCGTCTGCCTGTGATCCTAGGGGGCATCTGCCCATTTTCCAGGTGGGAACAAGGACAACAGCTGCTGACTGTCCTTGGGGACATGCGCAGTGGCTCAGTATCCTTTCTGATAGACATCCCTTCCTACTGGGAATGCTTATACCCCAGACCTAGAGCTAGAAAAGCCCTCTGCATTAAAACTGAAGTCTAGATTTCACCTGTCCTTTTACTTACAGGAAAGGGGCTAGCTTATTAAAATAAACTTACATGTGCACAGAGCTTAAGACATTAAAAGCACATCTATCATGTTAATTTCACTTGATCTTTACTATCTTTTTTTCAAAGTCCTCACTGGAAAAAAAGATTTTACCATCTTGCACTGAAAGTATTTCTGAAGTTCTAAATCTTGGCTGTCTTCTGATACATTCTAATGCAGATTAAATATAAAAAATGGATTGACATACTCTTTATATAAATGATTCATAATTTGAGTTAAACATATTTTGAATCTTCAAAAAATGTCATTTTCTTTTAGTTTTTCCCCCTTACTTCCCTCAGTATTTTCCAAACTTTTTATCCTGAACCATAACATTTAATAAAGGCCCCAATTTCTTAGGATAATTTCCACCCCTAATTAGAATTACTTGTCTGCCTTGAATTTGAGCTTTGCAGTAAACCTGAGGAAATTACTTTAACAATTTAACAGAATAATCACTAAAGGTAAGTAGTTTGTTCTCTTTTCTCATCACCCATTGTTCTGTATTTCAAAGGATACAAAGGCTCCAAGTATGAAAAGAGCATTAAAGATATGATTCTGGAACGTGAACAGCGCCAGGCCCATGTAACAGAAGATGACGTTCTCAGCCAAGAAGTTCATAAATTCAAACAACTGAAAACAAAACAGAAAACAAAACCCATGAATTACGACTCAGCTTTGAGTCCATTTAATTTCTTGTGACTTTATTTGGTGACTGAATAGTCCTCCTGTAACTGGCAAGGCCATCCTTTGGCCTTTTGCTCAGCCTCTGGCGGGGTGCAGGGGCCCTGCCTATCCTGCCAGGTCAGCTGACTCTACCCTGGCTCTCTACCCAGTGACAGATGCTGCAGCCGTGTCAACATCCCACCCTCCTTTCCAACGGCAAGGCTGCCAGAGGTACCCCAGGGTGAGATTAACTGGCATGATCCTCCATGGAACAATTCCTACTAGGACGAAAGAACAGTCCCTGTTACAGAAATTGAAACTACACGATTTGCTTAACGTGTACCATAGTGAACGATGCAAGAATTGTTTAGTAGATACACGTGAGTTCCCAGACCCTGAAGAACTAAATAAAAAAAAGAAAAAAAAAGCTTTAGCTAAATTACCTTCCTCAGGCAGGCAGGAAGGGCAAACCTGGAAAACTTAGAAACCTGTAGTGAGGACGAATGTCGATTATATTTCAAATTAGAATAATCAGTATATTTCAAACTTCAGACAATGCGACTCATTAAACTGACTGACGTAGGTATATCCATTAAATGTCTACAATCTCCAGCTGGTAAAAAGGAAATGATTAATCCCAGGGATCAGTTAATTCAGCAAGAACACAATCAAGACATCACATTCAGTCAGAGGGATAGAGTAATAACATGTTATGCTGAGGGATGGCCCCAAGAGTTATTCTTAGACCATTAACTAAACAATTGAAGTTGAACAAGAAAAACATTCTCCAACTTCCAGATTAGAAGTGAAAGGGAAATGTGTCCAAGGGCTACAGCAAAGGGAGATTTAGAAGAGATTTTAGTTTATGACCCAGACTATTCATTTGGAAGTTCTGAAACTTCTTTCCCAGACCTACATAAATCACCATGTTAGGTAGACGTCTCCGGAGACATTTCTCTTGATTTTTTAAGGACTCATTATTTTTTCATGTAATTTATTTACAGCCCCACAAATAATGCCCAATACCTGTTCACCGACAACTGACAGAAAGAAAAGCAGAATCTTGTCAGACGCATTATTTAAAACCAGTAATAGAAAGGATGGATTAAAAAAAAATCACAGCTCTTTTGGTACAGGATGGTCTTTCTGCAGGGGTTAGCGATCGTCGATTACCCTGAGTACTCACTTTACATTCTAGGCCAGCCCATCAAAACAAACACCGTCACTCAAATAACCACAGACAGCTTGAAAATATAGGGGGAAATGTAGGAGATGGGGGACACTTTTCTATCTCATTATGTCTTTACTTTTTCAAAAAGTGAGATTTGGCTGCTGTCTTAATCTGCCATAACATGTCAGGCTGCTATAATAAAATACTATAGACTGGGTGCCTTGAACAACAGAAATTTATTTCTCATAGTTCTGGGTCTGGGAAGTCCAAGATCCAGGTGCTGGCTGATTTAGTTCTGGTGAGGGTCCTCTTCCTGGTTTGCAAACAGCAGCCTACTTGCTGTATCCTTACATGGCAGAGAGAAAGAGAGATCTTCTCTCTTGTGTGTCTTTTTCTGAAGGCACTAATTCCATTCATGAGCACTTCACCCTCATGACCTAATTACCTCCCAAAGGCCCCACCTCCAAATGCCATCACACTGGGGATTAGGACTTCAACAAATGAATTTGAAGGGGGTTAAGGGGAGACATTCAGTCCAGAGCAGCTATCCAGTTTTTGACATTAATAATCACGTATCAAGGTTAAATTCATAGGGCTTCTCCTTCTCCGGTCCCCATTCCAAGTGTCTTTTACACTAGAGGGGACATTTTGCTGATTAGGATCCATTCAGCCTCTTGTTAGTGGTCATACCCCAATTTGCCTCTGGGGTCCACCTCTTTCCCCACGCTCAGCCCAGCGTGTTTGGTTCAGAAATGTGTGTGATGAATTCAGCAGTTATTAGCTGGAGTTAGGACTTCTGATTGTGAGACATTAAAAAAAAAAAGTAAGTTAAGGAAACAAAGGATATGTCTGTACACGTATGAATCCATCGTGTATTAACATATACATATACACATAACTTGCACTCCACTTTACAGACGTTTGACATTCCTATTAAATTTTGTTTTTTACCATGAACATGTTACTTTCATAGCTTAAAAAACTGAATTAAATTATAACAAAAATTTTAAAGTGGAATAAAATACTTCCCAAATGTTTTCCTTCTTTAGCCTTGCTTAAGCTCCAACTCTTCATCTTTTTACTTTCAGGAAGTTATCAAGCATTCTTATCTAATATTTTTCTTATTTTCTTTAAAAGTTGTTCTTGAGTGCAGGAAAATACAAACAACCACCAAAAAAAGCACTTGTCTTTTTGTGGAACATCTTTTTCAGTGATCTCTTTATTCACAGATCTATAGATTATATAGACGACATGCATTATGTTACATAAATCTGACTGTATTTTTATATAATTTACTTTAATTAAGTCAGTAATATTTCACAAGCCTCTTTCCATGGCAATAAATCTCAATCTACTGAACAATTTTTAATGGCAGCACAATATCCCTTTGTATCTTCATACCCAATTTTATTTCACTGTATCTATTATTACCCATTATTAGACATTTGGTTGTTCCAGATTTTCCCCTTATAAACTTATAACCTTATAAGCTCAGTGCTGCACTGAGCATCTTTATACAAATCTCTCTCCCTAGCTGAGTGATTACTCCTTAGGTGAAATTCCTAGATCTGGGCTACTTCTGTCAAAGGATATATATTAATTTTTCTTTTTCAACATACTACCAGCCTGCCCTTCAGAAAGATTATACCAATTTACATCTCTAATAATGGTGTAGAGGCCGCCCTTTCCTCACACTCTTGTCAAAATTAATTTTTATCAATTTTAAAAAAACCTTTGACAATCTAATAGACTCACTTATTTTAAATTGTAGATGGTTGTTAGCATTTTAAAAAAGATTCCCTTCATAGCAAGGCAGCAGCACTGATTAGCACTCCTTTGTCTACTTATATCATGTAACAACATTCCTCTGAATGAATAGGCTTCATAATAACTTCCTTCTCAGGGCACTTAATGAAAATGTGTGGGCAAATTCAACTTTGTGTTTCACATGCAAAAATCTCCTGAAGACGTGTTTCAGAAAGAGAATGTACCTTAAGGCCAAGCTGACAGAAGCAACCAATTTGACCATTAAACCTTTATTGCCTGAGTCTGGCCCAGAGTAGTCAATTACTGAGGGAATAGATTTACTGGTCGATTTTGGAAAAAAGAAAAAAGAACAAACTCCACCCCCAAACCAATAATAATAATAAATGTCTAACTAGTTAATTCAGTATTTAATATGAATAACCTCGAATCTACTTCCTTCCCACTCAGGGTCAATGAAAAATAACTTGAGTCAACATTTTATTTATCCAGTACAGTAAGCAACATTTGTTTTATTTCCCTTAATTCACAGTTTGGGAGCCTGTGGAGGGGACCCAGGTTAAAAGTAATATTTGCTTAGCAGAACTTTTCTTTAGGACAAAAAAGCACGTTTAATAGGGCAAGCAAGACTAGGGAAATATTAGAGGACAATCTGTGTTTAAAAACTCAGAAAGTTCATGGTAACAATTTACATGTTAAACAACATAATCTGGTCAGCAAACCGTGTTCTCTAAAGACTTATTTGATACTATGTTTTTCAGTTGGTGTTACTCACTGTACTTACTAGAAAGTAAGAAAAAGTCATATCTGTTTTATAAAATATGTTTATTACTAATTCTGATTGACTTTTTCTCCTATTAGTAAAAGAATGAAACAACCATATTACTGTGGTTCATGTACAGAAATATTACAGCAGTTCACTATACCCTGCTTTACTAATACTAATTAAATTCACATGAACTCCTCAGTATGGCTTTTATTTGACTTACAGTTTGTTTCAACATATTGACTTTCATTTACTTGGCCAAGTAATGCACTGAAATTCATTTTAATTGGGATGTTAAAGAACCTACAAAACTATAATAGAAGTGAAAGGAAAGAAAGAACTAACTATATTCTTTTATTTTCCCCATAATTTTGTCCTGGGATTAATTTTTTGTTTGTTTGTTAATAAAATTTGCCCTTATTCCTAACTGGGAGCCTTCTTTAGAGAATATCTCAGATTTCATTTTTTTACACATTATTGGGTATAACTATTCTGAACAAACTGGAGTACAAGTAAACAATTTTTATTCCTATATTGGGGGATTTGCAAACAAACATTACAATATATTCTATTAAAATTATAAACTTTTGCTCCTGGGATTCTAACATTTGCTTAGTCCCAAGTCCTGAGGAAATCTGTTCAAGGTGAACCCAATAATTCCTGTGGGCTCTACAGGTAGCATAGGACTTGAATTGTGCTGAAGACCTGTGACCTTTATCACCAGGACATAAGGGATCTGAAAGCTTTGTTGCCAGTCAAGGTCATGGTTCCCAGAGTGAAGCCTCTCCTTACAAAGCCGAAGATCTATAGTTACAAATAAGTACAAGTGCAATCCTTTGAGATCCTCTTCTAGATTTAGGACACTGTCATAATATCAGTATCACTACTTCTAAAATAGTAATAATGCTAATGGGACTCATTTTTTTAGGACTTAACTTGTGCTAGGGAACGAGTTAAAGGCTTTTGCTTACTTTAAACATTTTTAGCAATTCATGTCATTATGAAAAGAAAACTCATAAATTGATAATATTATTTCTCTTTTATAGTTGGGGAAATTGCACTCAACCATAGTAATGCATTTGCCCACGTAAAGCTCAATAAAGGGAAGAACTGAGTTGTCCCGAGTTTCGTCCAAGGCACATGCCACTTCTGCCAGACTAGGCTGCCTCTCCATTAGACAAGATTCAGGTTCAGGGACAGCGAGAAGTTTGTAATAATAGTATTGGTGAATATTTGTAACACATTACAGTCTGCAAAGTATAGTTTCATACATATATACATCCTGTTTGATCATCAGAGCAACTCTTCCCTAGATATCTTCTAGGGAAGATATCTGTGACTCCGACCACATTGTTTTTCAAGTAAAGAAACCCGAAAGGTAAATTTCCTCATACCCAACTAGTGGATGCAGGGGGTGACTTGAGGTAGGGGATACTTATCCCCCCGCAATGTCTATTACCATCTGCTCACCCAAGCTGATTCTTCCAACACTTTCCCTCCTCTCAAAGTACAAAAAGTAAAAACAAAGGTCTTGCCATGCATTTGTAACTTCAAGACAAATCTCCTTCCCATTCACCCCTTTCCCCTTAGAGAAATTCTGGACTTTTCACTGTGCCTTACATAATGATTGTATATGGTTTTATATGTATATTACGATACATATATATATCTTGATATCTCTATGTATCTAGGTATCTATGTATCTATCTATGGCCTAAAATAAGACAAACTTCATGCAATGTCTCTGCCCCATTTGCAGGAGGTGGACTGCAAATCCAAGATCAGATTCTTCAAGGTTAGGACTATACAGACCCTGAAGTAAAGGAGGTTCAGAGAGCTCCTTTACTGAGCTAACCAAGCTGGTGCAAATGATTTTCAATACTTGATTTGGGTATTTTGAGCACGGCGGCTATCTCCCGCGTGGTATAACATCGATTGCTCTCAAGTAATGTCTCGATTTTGTCGCGATCAACTTCAACTGGTCTACCCAACCATGGGGCATCATCGAGCGAGAAATCTCCAGTGCGAAACTTTGCAAACCACTTTGGACACGTTCAATCAGTCACAGCACCTTCTCCATACACTGCACAAATCTTTTTTTGCATCTCAGTTGCGTTTTTACCTTTCTTGAAATAGGAAAGCATAATATGCTGAAAGTGTTGCTATTTTTCTTCCACCTTCAATATTAAAATGGCTACACAAAAATTCACCAATTTTGATGTCTTTTTAAAATGCATGCTGTCACATACAATCTAACAAAATTGACATGATATGACAGCTGTCACATACAATCTAACAAAATTGTTTCGAATGAAGTTAAAGACAGCTAAGTGCTACTAGAGCCATCTTACAGAAAAAAAAACAAATGAAACTTTTGGCCCACTCAATATTTCTTTGTTTGAGAATTCTTGGGTTCCTTATGCACTCCTGGCTGCTACCCAGCTCTCTCCCCTCCCCTGCATCTTTCATTGTTTTCTTTTAAACTTAATTAGACTTTTTAAAAACATGAGAATTTCAAAAGCACAGCCTATAAAAACACAACAGAACACATTTTATGAAGATGAATAGGCATCATTAAGTAAGTAAAGCTAATATAGGAAATAAATGTAGTTACAGCTACAAGGAACTGAGCTTCATTAAACCAAATACATACTATAGCCAGATTTTCTTGAAATCCTTAAGCTTATAACTTAAGGGGAAGGTTATTTTCTATGAATTTGCTAAATTACTTTAGCCAGTAAACACTGATAATAGTGTTCTTATTTCTGGAGGTTTTCCAGTTTTGATTCTTCCTTTTTGGGGGGCTATTAAGGTAAAAGTGTAGAGTTTTGTAAGGTTGCATTTAAGTTAATACACTATTACGTTAAGAATAACTTCTCAAGTCTGCAACTTCAAAGTTCTTATTATCATGATATTGATCAGGAATATTGGTTCACCAAATAAGACTGGGCTTAGATCTATTTTGATGAATTTAAACACATACACACACACACATGCACATACACAGGCACACCAGAATATAGGAACACAAATTTCAAAGGTAGAGTCACCTTGTGATGTATGTAGTCCAGACACCTAGCCAATGCTTGATTGCTCCAACACTCTTGTTAACGGTCTCTCCAGCTTATAACTGAACACAGCCAAAGGCAGAAACCTCACCACTTACCAAGGAAGCAAATGGCATTTTTAGACATCTGTAACTGTAAGAAAATCTTTCCTTATGTTGAGCTGAAATTTCATTCTCTATCACTTTCAACTACTTCTCCTACTTCTACTACTTTAGCTCATAAAAAAAATAAGTCAAGTAGGGTATCATTTTATTCCATACTGCTTTGCTCTAACAGCAGAAAGGGGATTTCCATCAGAAGAGTTGCAGTTTAGGCAATTTTACAGTGTAGGCAGCAAATGCCATTTTTCATCCTACAGTCTTGTTAGTCTTGAAAGTAAACATTTTGCTAGGAGTTTGTGGTTGGCATGTGGAGCCTCTAGTCTAGAATACCTGCAAAGGCTTGGGGGGCTAGAGTAACCAGAATTATGTTCAAATAAGTGTTCTCCAGAAGGATCTTCTCAGCAAATCTAATAATACTGGCCTTCAGGAAAAAAAAAAAAAAAAAGGAGAGGGCATAACATAATTTCTCCATGGTTTGGCCAACAAATAAATTAGCTAGTTGAAACAATATATTTTCTTTGAAGAAATTAAAACTTTAAAAAAATCTCTTAATGAAAAAACCAAGAGAAACATCGATATTGTTAGGCATTGGTATAAAAAAATTCACACTTCACACATTATCAAAAATTTTAAAGGTCATTTTCATTTAGCTATTTTCATTTCATTTTCATTTAGCTATTCTTAATCTGTTTTCTTATTCATCTTGTGTGTCTTTTTATCTTTATAATTAGCCTATGCTGAATTCTTTCTTGAGCGGGAGTGTGAAGAATGTACACAAAAAGGAAGATTTCTAATGATGTCATTTCTTTAGGTCTCTGAGTTGAATACCAATACCCCAGCCCTTGCCACTGATCTGAGTGACAACCACCCACAACATGGCTGAGGATATATTGCTCCATCCACCCTGAGAATATTGTGCTCTTTCTACATGAAGATTTGGCACTGGCAACATACAGTATACTGAGCCCCAAACACTGTGAGCTGTGTTCGACTTCTTCCTGCCATCCCATTTCCTTGATGAAAGTGTTACAAATGCCTAGGATTAAGGACATTACTCAGTGTTGTTTTATGATCAGCTATTTCACAATGTAATGCATAGAATATCAGGACAAATGCAAAACACTAGAACCAAACCAGTATTCACTGAGAAAGGCTTTGCCTCAGTATTTCAGATTGAGAAGTTGAAGCATGTGTTTGGAATAACACTTAGTTGTAAAGCTAGCTTGAAAATTTCCAGAGATTCTTTGCTTCATGTTATGTTACACCTAATAAACACTGGCATTTATGTTAGTGCATCTATCATGTTTGAATTCCTTTGATAAACTTTCTGAATGAGATAATTTTGAATAATTTACTGTAATGGTACGACAGTAACCAGAACTTCTCAGAAAAAACTATTTTACCACCCTTACCCCATCTCCTATTTTTGAGGGAAAGTAATTTGAAGACTAATTCAACTGATTTGCTATCTAACCTGACCAAACTCTTTGTTCAACTTTTCCTTTTGCTTTGAGGTCATCTCTTGTACAATACATGGAGGTAGGTTTTTCACAATTTAGAATGTAAAGAGGTATACATTTTTTCTTATGTATTTCAATCTGATTTTAAGTCTGATACAAGTATATAACACAACTTTATATTATACGTAAATAGTAATATTCAAACTCTTAATTTTTTGTTTTCCAGATGGTTAAAGAGTTCATTGATTTGACTGACAGAGAAAATATCACAACGAAGGGTTAAAAAGTATTTTAATTAGGAAGAAGATTTTGAATTCAATTTCTGAACTATGGTGGATTAGATTATGGAAAGGCATTCAATAGAAGGTTTGAAGCTTAGAGTAGAACATTGTGCTAAACATGATAAGACATTGGAACATGCAAAAGAGTCTTTATAAATCAGAGAAATCAATGAAAATGAGACCAAAATATATGACAATTGAATGACGCCATGTAATTAGAAAACAGCTGCAAATGATTTTTATGAAGGCACGAATATCACTAAATCAATAGCTGATGAAAATTAAGTTTGCTTGCCTTGTTTCTTTGTAATGGAGAGTTAAAATGTAGTGAATGTAGATTGTCAGTGCTCGTACTGAACTCCAGAAAACTCTTATTTTACACCGATTAACTTTGTTGAGCTTCTTTTTCAGCAAGATTTATAAAGCCCCCCTCCCTGAAGCCTCTTTGTATTGAAGCTACTGCACACCCTTGACAATATAAGTAAAATGTCAAAAACTATGAATGATTACAGTACGTGCGTGTATTTCTCTTTGTTTCCAAGGAAGGCAATTATATTTTCACGTAAAAACCAGGCATGCCTAAATCGATTCTGTATGAGAGTTTTAGCTTTGACTTACTTTGGTGGTTTGGAGCTAATTTTATTTTTGTTCCAAACTCTTTGGGTATTTCAGAGTTACCACACAAAGATCCCTCAGAAAGTTCTCTTGGGCTACATGTGTATTTTCAATGATGTTCAGAATGAGTTTGTATGCAAAACAAATCATATTCAAATACCGAGGGAAAGACTCAGCTGTAGATATGCACTAGAAGATCTTAATCAGTCTCTACTCTCTAGTTTAACCCTCCATTCCTTCTTACCACATAAATTTTTAGGCTTAATGAGAGTCAGTTCCACTTGTTCCAAAGTCTGTTTATCTTTGCTTTAAATTGGTATTTGTAATTGCTAATTTAACTACGTAGATTAAGTGTGACTATGAAAGAAAGAGTTGATGTTTTTCAAAACTAAGTTAAATGTGTAGAAAAAACTTGGTAAAATTTAGTTGCATAGAAAATGATACTAAATTAGTGGTGAGCAGGACAACTATAAAACGTTTAAATACAGAAAAAATTCTTAACGTATATGCTTTGCTGATGTCTTTAATTCTTGGCTCTGAACTAAAGACACAGAAATAGAAACTGGAAGTTCTGGTAGATATATTTTGGGTGTGCTTTGTGCAAGAAAGGCATCCTAGAACCCTAAGATTCAAAGAAAAAGCATTGAATCTTTATCAAAAGATTGGCAAATTAATATGCATTTATGTAAGTGATGATTAAATGTTGGAGGTATTTGTGTCATTTTAAAATGATTCCTTGCTTTAACTGACTTTTCCATTAATTGACTGATGCTAATTTTGTTTTAGATAAAAGTGGTGCCTGCTTTTCTCTCTTTTAACACTTTTTTGTATTTAATATTTCCATTTGATTATTTTTTCCAACCTCTTGTACCTGTTCCAAATGACTAATATTCTTCTTTATCTCTTTAAGGATACTAATTATGCATATTTTAAATTGTTGGTTTGCCGTTTCCAATAGTTTTGCTTCTTGTGGTCTATGTCCAGATTTTGGTCTCTGTTTTAAGTGGTTGTGCTTTTTGGGGCATTTTGTTATTTTGGCCTGTGAGCCCATATCCTCCTGGGGTCCATCCTGTCTGCCAATGTTATGAGGAAATGTTACGAGGGACACACACTAGAGTTCCTTCAGTGATTTTTAGGAGATGCGCGGGGATGAGCTCCAGGGTGGAGGAAGCCCTCAGCACCATCAAACTTTTGATCACCCCCCAAAACTGAATTGGTTTCACTCCTCTGGCAATTCGTCTGTCAGGGATTCACCCTTAAACCCTTAGAACATAGCAACACTGGGAAGAGGCAGAGTCTCTCTAGGTCATTTTCCATCATCCTGAGGGTTTGGAGGCACAGGAGATGGAGGACAGAGGATGCTCAAAGGCAGGGCAACTGGTCATCCTGCACTTTTGTCAACTTCTTCACTGCCCAGATGCTACTTCCAGGGCTACCACGATGGATGCTCTAGGCTATTGCAATGAGGCAGGCGAAGATCACCCCAAAACAATAAGGGCAAGAGGCAGATGCAGAAGTTAAAATTTCTAACTGATTCTCTCTTCCGACTCCTGCTTTCGCTGCTGTGCAGGTGTGGCCATCCTTAATACCACTTTGACCACCTCTGGCCTCTCCAGGTGTTCTTATAGTTTTTATTACTTGCTTGGTTCCATGTTTTCTCTCAATCATGTAGTTTCTCCAGGTTTCATTTGGGAAGAAGGAGCCAGCAGCTGAAGCTAGTTTGCTATCTTGTCATCACTGAGTTTTGTATTATTTTTAAAGTTAAAGTTGCTGATTGAGAATGATAAATGGTATTGAAGTGTTCTCCTCCATAGGGGTTTCTGAGTTTAATTTGAGTCAAACTACTGAAAAGCCTGCTCAAGGCAAAACTGGGGATATGAGGTTGTCTATGGCCTATGCCCTCGGCTTCTCTGCGTGTGGAAATTCCTCCCTTTCCATGGGTGAGGAAATCATATATTTCAGACTTTTGAGGACCGACCTATTTTCAGACACTTTGTTCTTTTGTCCCCATCTAAGTACTATTGTGCTTTTCTATCCTCTATTCTATTTTTGGTTTGGAAAACAAAGTTACTGTACCCCAAGAGATTTCATTCCTTGTACCCCTTATACTTCATACGCCAAATATCCTAGAATTTTGACTTCTGGAAAATCAAACCAAAAATTCAGAAAAATAGATAAGTCACAAACAAGCAATTTCTTAAAGAAGATATACAGAGCTTCCCTGGTGGTGCAGTGGTTGAGAGTCTGCCTGCCGGTGCAGGGGGCGCGGGTTCGAGCCCTGGTCCGGGAGGATCCCACATGCCGCGGAGCAGCTAGGCCCGTGCGCCACAACTGCTGAGCCTGCTCTCTAGAGCCCGTGAGCCACAGCTCCTGAGCCCATGCGCCTAGAGCCTGTGCTCCGCAACGGGAGAGGCCACCGCAATGAGAGGCCCATGCACCGCCACGAATAGTAGCCCCTGCTCGCCGCAACTAGAGAAAGCCCGAGCACAGCAATGAAGACCCAAATAAACGTAGCCAAAAATAAATAAAATAAATAAATTTTAAGAAGATATACAGATGACCCCAAAACTAATCTGTAAGTTTCAGAAGGGCGCCTAGCACACTTGTTGTGTTTGTCACTGAACACCAACTCCCAGCAGAGAGCTTAGCATATCATAAGGCTCAATAAATATCTATTGAATAAACAAAGTGAATAAAAAGGGAACTCTAAGGAATTGCCTGT
The DNA here is from genome assembly GCF_951394435.1 of Stenella coeruleoalba. Taxonomy (NCBI): domain Eukaryota; kingdom Metazoa; phylum Chordata; class Mammalia; order Artiodactyla; family Delphinidae; genus Stenella; species Stenella coeruleoalba. The sequence continues at coordinate 24,083,964 of NC_137150.1, read as the reverse complement.
GTCACTGTAAGTTTGCACAATCTTCCTTCATGGAAATTTAGGAAAAATATAATAAAATTTATAAGACGTAAACCCTTGATCTGAACAATTCTACTTCTTGGAATTTTTCCTAAGCAAATAATGTGACAAGTATACAGAGATTACATCAAGATGTTCATTCCTTAAAATAAAAAGATATGGAAGACAACCAAAACATACATCAAAAGAAGAATACTTAAACAATTTAAAAGCGATTACACTTCTGAAGGTTCACTGCCATGTATGATGTTTCCTATGGCTTTTTACCAGACACATTTTATCAGATAAAGGAAATTCTTCCCTTCTATACTTTGCCAGGAATTTTTTAAATAAATATTTGTTGAATCTTTCATATCCAATGCTTTTTTTAAATCTACTGAGATATTTTCTTTTCATTTGTTTATGTGGTAAATTATACTTACAACATTTTAATATTAGAGCATACTTACATTCCTGGGACAAACCCAGCTCAGTCATAACGTACTTTGTTTTACACTGATGAATTTGGATTGCTGATATTGCTTTCACAATCTTTGTATCTATGTCCATAAGTGAGATTGGCATACACGTTTCATTTTTATTACTGCCATTGACTGGTTTTTATTTCAGGAGTATTATAATAGTGTCATTAAATGACTTGGGAAGCATTCCTCCTTTATCTTTTTTCTTAAAAGGTAAGTATAAAATTGAATGATCTGTTTCTTGAAAGTTAGATAGAACTCACCTATGAAACAATCTGGGCCTTGTTTTTTTTTTTTGGTGAATGGATTTTTAGCAACTGATTCAATTTCTTTAATGATTATAGGTCTACTTAATTCTTTTTCCCCTTCAGACAGTTTTTTTTTTTTTTTTCCGAGTATCACAATGTTTACTGACAGATACAAGTATATAAAATCAGGGCATGAACATGACTTGATAAATTAAGTAGACTTAATTTCAATACTATAATGAGAGGGACCAATTCAAATTCTCACCATTTGTTTCACACCCACAAAGACCACTTCAAGGGCATTTATGATCTCTCAAAACTGACCAGTTTTGTGCAAGTAAACCATGTTTCTTTTAAAAAGACTTGTGCACTTGCCCAGGCTCAAGGATATTAAAATCTAGCAAATAAAGCCCATTACTAGAGGTAGAAATACAGGCAATATACTATTACGGCAGCAACCATCAATTACAGTTAAGAATTTTTCTGTAACAACCAGATGGATAATCAAATATTGCAACAACTCAAGTGTTACTGAACAGAGTGCATTTCTACAGTATTCAGTGTTGCTATTCAGTTTTCTAACTTAAAACAGCCTATGATAACTGGCAGCAAAGAAGGTCCTTGCAATAGACTGCCTCTGCTTGAGAACTTGATGTAATTATTGCATGCTGCTAATATACTATCTAAACATTAAAGATACTCCTAAAATATTTGATGGTAGACTATGATTAAGACATTACACTACAAAAAGACCTTATGCAGAAAGAAATCCTAACTGACGTGCTTCTGCTTTAAATATTGTGAAAATGCTAGAGCAGAATGAATTTTCGTAGTGGTTAGGTCAAGTGGAGTTACATCATAGCAACAGTATGTTTTGCATGATTTAAGGCTTTGGCTGGTTTTTTTAGTCAGCTTCTTCCTCTGATTCTTCTTCAGCAGTTTCTAGCCAGGTTAGCCACTGATTCACCTGGAACAAAGCTTTGCGTTTCCCTGGAAACTCATGGGTTATATCTTCTTTCCAAGCCAAGAAAGCTTCTTCTTCAATAATCTCCATGTCATAGAAGTGAACAAAAAAGTGAAGTAACATGGCTTTCGGGAAGTTGCTATTGTAGCAGTGTACCTGAAGAGCACAGAGGGCACTGACTTGTAGATCAACGTGATCATGAAGGAATTTCTGCATTACTGGCTTGGAGGAAAGAAGCAGTTGTTTTTTCCTGCTCTAACTATTCTTTGGAAGGAGCAGAGGAAGAATCTGTTTCATCACTGGGTGGGTTTACTTCACTAGAAACATACTGTAAGAAGCTAGTCATTAAGATGTTCACAAATCCTTTATCTACATGAAGTTTGGGAGAGATGTTATCTTTAATCCACTTATATATGGTTTGAGGAGATGGATTCAACTTTATTTAGCTTTAACGGTTCCTTCTCCAATTGGAGGAGTGGGAGTAAGAAACTGTCCCTTTCCTTCCAAGATCTCCAATATGCGGTCCTTATTCTGATCAATTTCTGGGAGCATTTTTTGCATATTGACTTGCTTTGTTGGAAAAGCTCTGTTGACCATTCTCGATCTTGTAATTTAGTTAAATGCTGAAGACAAAGTAAGAAGAGAGGAAAACGGGTGCCACTTTCCAGTGGTTGAGCTAGTTCTGAAATGCTCACCAGCGCCAAAATGATAGCATGAGCTGCAAACTGTGCTAAATATGATTTCACCAAGGGGATGTGAACCTCCAGTTTGGGGCACTGGTCCAGTACATTCAGGAAAGTCTGCATGAAGTTGTCACTTGTGGTTATCCCTTTCTGTTTGAGGAAACTGATCAAAGAACTTGCTTTTTCTTTATCTTCATCACTTCTGTCTAGTGACAGGATGATTACTTTGCTTAACATCTCGGGGAGAAAATGTTTAGGAGCCCTCATCTCTCTTACACCACTGACAGCTTCGTTTACATTTCCACTATTCAAATATTCGGTTACAACAGTTTCGGTTAATTTAAGCAGCTCTTCCTTTGATGGTGGTGGCTTTTTACTGGTCTTGGCAGGCTTTTCCTGAATAAATGGTAGATTAGTTTTGAGACCAAGCTGAGGTGTCTGTCCCAGAGGTGGTGTCTGAGTGCGTGGCGGTTGTACACTATAGGAGGAATCACAGTTATCTGGCACTGGATTTTTATTCATTAGGAAAGACTGAGCAGGCCTCAGGCTAATCTCATCTGCATTAAGCTGTCCTTAGAAAACCGAGGCGGCATATCCTTCGACTGTCCTTGCAGCTGGGATAAGAGTCCCTGACTCTCATTATGGTAGAGCTGGCTTAGCCCCTGGTTTTCATAAACTTGCCTCCCATCTCCCCAAACTGCGATTGTGTGGGATGCATGATGTGTCCCCCGTGGCCACTGAAGAGTTGATTTGAACGATGACGCCCCAGGGTGGGTGAAAATCTATACTGGAAAACTCCTGGACCAGTACCAACTCCACTACCTGGCATTTGTCCAAACATATCAGCAAGTCCTCCAAGTGCATCCCTATCCATTTTCATCCTGGGTGGCATGAACCGTCCCTCCAACAAGAAGTCACTTCTCATCCCTTGAGCCACGGGAGCAGGAATAAACACTCCTAGATCTTTTAATGCATCTTGACGGATTTGATTGATCATCTTTAGTCCATTGTCAAGAAAAGCCTTGCGAGGAACACAGTGGTGTTCTCTCAACTCTACAGTGTCCTGCAGTGGCAATTCCTTACTTAACATCAAGGAGCATATTCGGGCAAAGTACTGATCCATTAAGGACTTGGGTCGTTCATGGTCTAACCTAGGTCCCACTATCCTCATTACCTGACAGAGGCACTCTAAATCCTCTCCCATATCTTTGAGTTGGAATCTCTTCTTTTTTTCCAAAAGTGTTTTGATGCACATATAAGGATAGATTCATGAATAAGATCAAGCATTCCAAGTTCTCCAGTGAATTTGATGTTCCCCAACATCTTGATCTTAGCAATGGCTCTCTGTTCCCCCTCCGCAGGGAGGAGGGGATTTTCATGCTTATCACAGACATCAACGTTTCTGACTCGGTTTTCAAATTCATCTTGTAATTTGGAAATTAGGAGGTGTCTGAATGTTGTGCTTTGCTTCTGTCCTGGCTGACCCTCTGCTGCTGGACCATCAAAGTTTGGTGCATCTTCTGCCAATCGCAGACATAGCTGAGCATACAGTGAGCTATATTTTGGCTCTTCTAGGGCTTTGTCCACCGTCAGCAGTATGACCCCTTTAAGGATGAGTTTAGACTCTACACCCACATTGAGGAACTCAAGGCATAGCTTGTCGAACTTCTCAGGAGTAAGCTTATTCAGTATGCCTCTTAACTTTCCTGAAGATTGCATCATGTCGTTCTTTTTCATTTGCAGAGTTGTTTGCTGCAGAGTTGTCATCTCGTCTAGTGCCTGATGCAGGAATCCATTTCTGAGCGTTTTGCCCTGGGGTTTTCCCCAGGAACTGGCTGTTGCCAGCAGTCTTGGGGTAGTGCTGAGGTGCACCTTTACTTCTCCTCCGCCCGAAGAAGCACTGAAACGAGAAGCAGCCGCTTCTACCATCGCACTCTCCACTTTGGCAGCTTGACAATGAAGAATCTTCAAAAGAATAATATTAATGGATGGGGTGGGGAGAGAAGGGGATGGGAGAAATGAAAACCCTTCACCGAGAACTCAGCAGCTGCCACTGCAGCTGTCTCCTCAGGATCCGGTCTTCCGGGACGGGGAAGGGAGGGGAAGGGGAACGGAAAACAAAAAACGGGGAGCCCCTTCAAACAGTTTTGGTAAGTTATATGGTTCTAGGAGATTGTTCTTTTCACCTAAGTTTTTAGATTTATTTGCATCGATTGTGCATGACATCGTCTTATCTTTTTAACCTCCACAGCACCTATGGTAATGTTCTCCTTTTCTTTTTTAACATTGTTAATTTTGGGGTTTTTTTGCCTTATCCAGATGGTCCATTTTATTGGTTTTTTTCAAAGAAACAATTTTTGGCTTTGTTGATCCTCTCTATTGTAGTTTTGCTTTCCATTTCTTTTCTTTCCTTTTTACTGCTTTTACCTTTATTTTTTACTTAATTTTGTTCTTCGGACTTGTTCTGCTTGTTCCTTTTCTTAACTCTTAAGCTGATATTTTTACTCATTAAATTTAACTTCTTTGTAGTTTTTTTTTTTGCGGTACGTGGGCCTCTCACTGTTGTGGCCTCTCCCATTGCGGAGCACAGGCTCCGGACGCGCAAGCTCAGCGGCCATGGCTCACGGGCCAAGCCCCTTTGTAGTTTTTAACATAAACATTAAAGGATATAAATGCTCTAATTTCATTTCAATACTACATTTAATTAGTTGCAAATTTTGATGTGCAGCTTTAATTGTATTTCTTTGGTAAAATTAAATACAATTAAACAAACAATACATAAATATGCTTAGAAATAATTAGAACATTTCAGATGATAGAGTCCCCTTTGACTATTCCTCCTGGTCCCTCCCACATCCATCCCATGTAGCCTATTTTTTATCTAGAAAGGTATTCTCATTAAAATATATTTTTTGTACATGTTTTTCAAAAACAGTATTATTTTGAAAATATGCTGAAGGAAAATATAGTATCATTTTAAAAATTTGCTGGTTGTAGGTTTACATATGACTAATTTAATAGCTACTACAAAATAGCCCTCTAAATTAGTATATTTTTTACCTTTTCATGAGCAGTTTATTGGAATATCTGGTTCCCTAAAACCTTAAAACACCTAGCCTGGTCAACTTTTAAAAATTTTGTCAATCTTATGAATATTATATTATTATCATTTTATTTGTAGCCCTGATTAATAGAGAGTTTGGGCAACTTCTTATGTTTATTGACCAATTGGAATTACTGTTCAATGAATAGCCTATCTTTTTCTTTAACCATTTTCTTTAGATTTTTGTTTAAAATTATTCTTGTTATATATTGAGTAGACAATGTGGAATACTTATAACTATGAAATATAAAAATAGATAATATAACATATGTCTACACATTCCCCATACTGTTAAAGAAAAAGAACATGGCCTTTATACTTCAGAATTGCTCTCTGCTCCTCTGATCCCATCCCTTCCTTTCTGTCTGTGTGGTAATCACTATCCTAAATTTTGTGTACCTTATGGCCTTGTTCTTTATACTTTTTCTGCAAATCTTAATATCTCTAAACAATATATTATTTTGTTGTTATGTTTTTCAAATTTATATAAATGAAATCACATTGAATATATTGCTCAATATTTTGTTTTTGAGATTCATTGTGTTGTTTTGCTGGAGTTCTGATTCATTCATTTTCCCAGCTGTATGATATAAGAAATGGAAATGCAGTTATCCATTCTACTGTTGATGAACATTTGGGTTGTTTCCAGTTCTTTGCTTTTATAAACGGTGGAGCTTTGACTATTCTTGTACCTGTCTCCTGATGCAGGTGTGAAGCACTTAACCAGAGAGTATCTACTTGGAGTGGAACTACTAGGTCAGAAGGGACATCGATCTTTTGCTTTATGGGTACTGTCAAATTGCTTCTCAAATTTACCCTCCCACCAGCAATGTGTAAATGTTCCAGTTGCTCCACACTCTTGCCCAAACTAGGCATTCACTGATTCATTCATTCATTTATACATTCACTCAACAAAAAGTTATTGAGGACTTACTATGTACCAGCCACTATTCTAGGTGCTGGAAATGCAGTAGTGAACACAACTGACAAAAACACTTGCCTTTTGGAACTTCAATTCTGTAGAGGAGACATTAAACAAGATAAACAACTAAAATATATAGCATATTAGTGATACGAACTAAGGTTAAAAAAATAAAGCAGGAAGAGAGATATAAAATAGCAAGGTTTTTTTTCCCTTCCAAGGAGTTCACTCTGCTGCCAGGGAGATGAGAGCCACAGCTGTTAGACAGAAGTCCTGATACTCTTGCCTGCAAGAATGAAGGCTAGAGTTAACGAACCCCCCTCCCCCCAGGAGAGGGCAAAACCTGATGGAGAAATATTGAGAGTGAAAGTGCAGAGGTCAGAAATGATCTGACGTGCCACGTGGCCAAGACAGGAAGCTAAGTAGGAAAAAGTGGGGTTATTCAGTGTGTTGGCTGAACCACCCCCTTCTTCTCACTGACTTTGTCCCAGAAATTTCAATAGCTCCGGATTATTTTTGGCTTTTGGTTTCCCTTCACTGGAGGCTGAAAAATAATTATCAAGGTGGATGTTGAAATTTTAGATAGTGTCCAATGAAACTATTACTGACTTAAAGTAAAGACAAAGTAAAGATCTAAAAACAAAGTGAAGATGCAAGCCAGGTAGACATCTGGGAGAGAGACAGCCCGATTAGAGATAGCAGCAACACAAAGGCTCTGAAGAATATCAAGGAACCCAGTGTGGTTGGAACAGAGAAGTAGAATGCAAGAGATCAGAATGAGAGCCATGAACACGGTGCTCTAGGAACTTGAAGGACTTAGTGAAGGATTTTGGCTTTTACTGGGGAAGATGAGAGGCACTGGAGGGTTTTGAGCAACAGAGTGACATGGTTCTGATTATGCTTTAACACCATCATTCTTGCTACTGTGTTGCAAATAGAAGCCAGTGATGAAGTAGAAGGGCCAGTCTGATGGTTATTGTAATAGTCCAAGTGGGAGATGTCAGTGAACCTGGACTACAGTGGCAGTGATGGGGCTGGTGAGAGGAGAGAATATTCTGAATATATTTTTAAAATAGAAGTGAGATGATTTGCTGAAGGCCAAAGATGAAGTCAAAGATGACACAAAGATTTTGGCCTAAACAAATAAAATAATCCTAATGAGGTTAATGTCCCTACGAGGTAGGAAGAATTAATAGCCTCATTTAATAAATGAGGAAACCAAAGCCCAAAGAAGTACAGTAACTTGCCCAAGACCAAATAACTATGTATGTGGATCTGGGATTTGAACCCAGCTAGGCTGACTCCAGAATCTGTACTCTTAATCACTCAATTATATATGTTAATTTTTTTCAACCTGGTAGAATGGTTTGAATTCCTTATGTGACCACTGATTTGAACATTTTGTGATATATTGATGACTATTACGATTTCTTCTCATATGAAATATCTAATATCTTTGTCTAGTTTTCAAATCAATGGGTAGTTTATCTTTTTCTTATTGATCTGTAGGAATTCTTTATATATTCTGGAATATATGATCCTTTGGTAGTTATATGTCAAATTGCAAATATTTCCTCTTGTTTATCACTAGCCTTTCTCCTGTTTTTATGATGTCTTTTGATGAACAAATGTTCTTTATTTTAGTGAAGTCAAATAGATCGAACTTCTCCTTTATTTATTTTTTGTACTTTAGAAGTCTTCTGAAATAAAAGGAAAAATTAATCTATGCTGTTAGAGTCAAGATAGTGGTTACTCTTTTGGGGAAGGGCAGGGAGGTGACTGTAAGGGGCATTAGAGAGGCTTTTGAGGTGCTGATAATGCTTCTTGACCTGGGTGCTGTTTACACAGTTGAGTTCAGTTCACAAAAATTCAGCAAGTTGTGCACTTATATGTATTTAGCCTATGTATACTATAATACTTCAATTAAAAAATTTTTAAGTTAAATCTGACAGTCCCTTCCTTTTAACTCATGAGTTTAGTCCATTTACAGTTTTGTTCACTATTAATGTATTTGATTTTATTTCTACTGTCTGCTTTCAAATTACTCTGACTTTTCTATGCTTTGGGGGTTTTGTTGTTGTTGTTGTTCCCATTTCCTGCCTGCTTTTGTATTGATTGACTTTTTTCCTTCTTTATTTCCCACTGGGTTGGAAGTTATGCATTCTATTATAACATACATATCTTATGTAAAGTGAATTTCTGTTAGTACGCCCTTTCAATAACTTAAATTAAAATGCTTTGATCTGTTTGTGCCTCATTTTAATAATTTACTTTGGGGCTTCCTTGGTGGCACAGTGGTTGAGAGTCCACCTGCCGATGCAGGGGACATGGGTTCGTGTCCCGGTCTGGGAAGATTCCACATGCTGTGGAGTGGCTGGGCCCGTGAGCCATGGCCGCTGAGCCTGCGCGTCCGGAGCCTGTGCTCCACAACGGGAGAGGCCACAACAGTGAGAGGCCCACATACCGCAAAAAAAAAAAAGATGGAAGCAAAAATGAGAAAATAAAGTAAATTTTTTTTTTTTTTTTGGTGACATCTTTGTGGCCTTTGTCTAGAATGTGGCTTGCCAAAGATGCTTTGTTTTTGCCAGTTGTTCCACGCATATTTCCAACCTGGACCACATTTTAATTTATATTTTAAGTTTGGGTATTGTGGATATCATAGGCAGTATAAATTTAAACCATAAACTCTCATAAGGTCAAGCCTGATGTCTAAATTTCTCAGGGGATACATCTTTCCCCACCTAGAACCCACCAATGTTTTCTGAGATATTGTAGATATAGTAGCTCACATGTAAGAACTATTTAGGAGACAAGTCTAGCCCGGAAATTAGACTTGAAAATTGTTTAAAATCATTATTTGTATCCTCTTAATTCAATTCCCATTTATTTCCAAATATTGGTTGACTGTTTGCCTTATGTTAAAGATGTGCTAGTCACTGGGGATACAATAAGAAATAAAACATAATTCTTATTTTCAAGGAAATAATAGTTGGATAGAGAAATTTACAGTCTTGTTACATAGAAATGGTCAAAACCTAGTAGGTACACCACAAGTTCTCCCTGGTATGCCCATGACAGGTATTTAATTGGTCCCAGCTTTCGTGTCCATTGATTTTGGAAACAGCCATAAAACTCCACCTCTACATCATATTGTCAGTTCATCTGAGTCTTCATATATCATCCTTTCTTGCCTTTCCTGACCTAGAAGAAAGACCTGAAGCATCTAGTATTCCCTCCAATTATAACCAGCTTTCAAGGTCAGAAAAGACTGGGCACCAGGGTGGCATAGAAACAACCAGATCTAACAAGGATTTCCCTGTGCTACTTCAACACTGCCCTGGATATTTACCTACACTGTGGCACAACCTTGCCACTTCATGCCATTATATTCACTATATTAGAAACTTATAAGAATATAAGAAAGCATAAGTGAAAATATGCTTAAAAATTCAGTAAAACACAACCTAAAAGATTACCCTGAAAAATAGAAAAAAGGTCATAGAAAGAAACAGGATCTGTAAAGTTTCTCATTAGGCCAACTGCCTGCCTCTCGTTACCCACACCTGATTTTCATTGGGCCTGCCCGGATTTCATTTGGTTCTCAGGTCATTGCTTATATTCATATGGGGGCTACATAACAGGGTCTCTTCCAGTCCCAGAATTCCATGGAGAGAAAAAGAGAAAATGTCAATAATTAATGAACTGTCAGGGAGACACAGCTTCAACACATCCTGAATCATGTAAAAATTCCTACTCTACAGCTCTTAGGCGTGACCAGCGAAAGGCCAGCATTTAACTTTTCTGAATGTATTTTAATATAATGCTTATCTTTGCTTCCAAAATGCACAATTTCATAAGGTAGGAAAAAACTGATATCTAAATTAAAATGAAAAATGTGGATAGGAGTGACTTATTTTTACTTTTCACAAAACTCAAACTTTGCAGAACTTCATATTTTTCTTAATTTTTAGAAAAACAAATGAATAAAATTAAAAAACCCATATAATTAATTTTATCAAAACGCAAAGCTAACCCCAGTAATCACCCCTCCTAATAATTTGTACCTCTTAGGAACTGTTACACTTAACATTGAGTCATAAAAAGAAAGCGTTGGGTTATAAAGACACAGCTTGAATCCCAGCTCTTTGGTTGCAAGCTGTGTGAAGTTGAAAACTTGAAGCCTCAACATTATTCCATGTAGAATTGGAGAATTTAATACTTACTGTGCAACATTGTTGTTATGTAAACCTTCCGGCAAATATGAGGGGCTCAATGAAGGGTAACTGTTACCATTATATTTTTCTGTAATCCCCTCAATGTCTAGCACATAGGGATTCTCAATTATTCATCGTTGAAAGACAAACAATCATGACAAGATTGTGTGTATTGTGTATAGCTAGGGTAAGAAGGTAATGAGAAAGAAACAAAATATTTATGGTACATATATTTATTTTGACTTCTGCCACATAAGCTATGTAAAAAGAAGAAAGAGTTGAATATAGATGTCTCCTTTACCCAAGTAAAACAATGAAAGCTAACAATAATGTTACATTTCTTTGATATGATGAAAGGACATGACATTGAGGGGGTCCTTTTTTTTTTTTTCTTCTGTTTTTGGCCTCACTGTGTGGCTTCTGGGATCTTAGCTCCCCGACCAGGGATGGAACCCTGGGCCCACAGCAGTGAAAGTGCCAGGTCCTAACCACTGGACCACCAGGGAATTCCCTGGGTGGTCCAGGGAATGGATGACTTAGCAGAGCAGATGGAAGACTGAAAAGGGAAGACCAGAAAGAAGGAGGAAGACCGGGAGGGGACTGACTGTCTCAGAGAAACCAAGTAAAGAGGTGGATTGAAGAATGTATCTGTTGTCTATGACGAAAAACCCTGGGCTGAGGAGAAATAGCTAGAAGGGATCGAGAGGCTGAAGACACAGGGGGGAGGAAGATGACTGAAGTCCCTTAGGAGATCTAAGTCCCTGCTCTCACAGGAGAGGAAAAGGATAGAGGCTGAACTGAGATGAGGGATCAAGGTTAATAGATTCCCCATCCAACTAACAGTCTCAGGTATCAAAGTCAAGCTGAAGGCAAGGGTGGCATGGGATTGGAGAATGTGCAGAAAGAGGAGAAAGTGGATCAGCTTTAATAATCAGGGAAGAATGTGTGGTGGCCACATTGTTTCTTCATACGTATATAGTTGCTTCGAAAATACTTGACTGTACTAAAATCAGTTTTTGCATATATTTTCTGAAACAAGACCCTAGAATTCTATCTATACTAATCGCTTGGGTTTCCAGAGTGCCCGTCATTATGACCAATGAATGGAATTAGATTTCTTGAGACCTATATCCATACTCAACCAAGATGAACAAAGTATACTGAATGCTATACAGATGTCAAAAGAAATTGTCAGCCTAGGCAAAAAATGGCTACCTCTTCTAAAAAATGCTGGCTAAAGGAGGATGCAGTTAAGGAACTGGTTCTTATGTTTTTAAGGCTTTTGAAAATGTCATTTGTCTCTTTTTATATTGTTTAAATTCACACAAATCCATTATGAAAAAGACCTCATCTTGCATAGTAAGGACAGAGCTCCAACAAGCGTCGATTACATGCTAAATAGTGTCCCTGCGTGAGGTAAGTATTATTTCTCCCATTTCCCAGATGAAGCCTCTGTGGCTCAGATTGTTGAGTGACATATTTAAGATCACACAGCAAGTGACAAGTAAGGACCCTGGCTCTGTCAGATGAGTGGTGGATGCTTTCTCTAGAATGCTGAAGTAGCATATGAATCTCATCCTTCAAATCTCCCTACCACCTTCTCTTTGCTCTGTGAGTCTCTTGGGGAACCGTTTCTTTTTTTACTTTAGGAATTAGCATTCAAATGTCACTACAACCTTAAGAGCATATTTCTGGGTCTATAATGAAGAACAATTTTATCCCTTTAAAACATACCCTTTCACTTAGATGGTACCAATAAATTGTTGTGGCATCTGATTTAATCTGATATATAAATAAGAAAGAATGAAATGATAAAAATCCACAGGTTGTAAGAGCAGAAAAGTAGATGGATCTAGATACATCTCTTTGGCCAGTAATGACAAAACAAAGAAGAAGACTTAAAATTAATGGGAGATACTTAGTTTGTAACTGTCAAGTAGATGGTGCAGGATACAAAATTGTACACACACAGTTTAGTCTTGGCTAAATTAAAATAGCTACGAAATACTAGCAGAAAAAAATACCAAGTTCAGGTAATATGCAATGAATTCTTAGCATACATTTGTAAATCCTGGAATTGTGGGTAAATACTAGTTTAAGTATTAGTTGTTCTGATCAGGAATAGAGACACTGTGTTGGTTCTTTGGGAATATAATGATATTCTAAAAGGCAAAGAGAAGTGATGATTTGAAAGAAAAGCAGCTTGCAACAGATCAGCATAAAAAAAAAAAAGAAAAAAAAAGCCAAAGTATTAGCAGTTACAGTGGTTGCTTTTAGGCAGTAAGATTTTCTTTTACTCTCATTATTCTGTTTTATATTTACTGGTATACTACAAGAATTATGTTATTTTTATAAATAGAAAAAATAACAGAGTCAAAGCCATTACCAAAAGCTTTTGGCAGGTGGCTTTGAAGTCTGGGTCTTTTAAGTCCACAGGGGGAACGGCACCAAACCATCAAACCACAGAATCCCTGCTTGTATGGGTCAGGGAGTGACAAAGCAGTCGTCAGAAGGACCACAAGGAAATGTCTCTTAGGCTTGTTGTCTTGTTCCAAGGAATAGCCCGAATGCAGGTCTACACAGGATTGTTTCAATTCACCTGTCATAGTGGCGAGGACGTGAGCAACAACCCAGAAATGCTTGGGAGCAGGCTGCTCTGTGGGCACGCAATAATCAAAGAAAATAGGCAGTAATCGTCCAGCAGTTCCAGCTGTCTTTAATGTAACTCCAAGCTAATATACTTACTTCCTGTATTTTAGCATCTACACTGGGTTTAAAGAAACCGATCTGCCAATAATTTAAGAGAACAAAGGCCCCTCTGAGCCCACACACACCCCTCCCCAGCATTGCATGCTGCCCCCTCCCAGCCGTGCTCACCTCCAGCAATCAGTTCCATTTCTAAGGAGACGGAGAACAATTTATTCAGCTTCAATTTGCTGAGAGGAAAACCTCCTATTCTCTAATATTAATTCTTGAAGCAGATTCAAAAACAATTTTTGTTCCTTGCCAAGGTTTGGGGCTTTGAAAGATATTAATGTAGACAGTCTTTGAAATATTAGGAGTTGGCAGCCATTGTAAGGATCTTGAACTTAGCAAGGAAGTCTCAGTGCAAAGTATAAGTTATCTTATGTGTTGAAATATATATCAAGCTTCCTGTGCAGTGAAGGGCTTGGGCACCCTTGCGGAACTATGGACGTGGACATGGACAATCGTTGCATTTATTTCAAGCAGATCTACCCCGTATTAGGGACCAGGGTTATTTGGGGAGATATTTTCTTATTTTAAAGTAGTGTTTTACATTTCCAGTTCTGAAACTCCTTCCATGCAGTTTTAGGCAAATCTACTTGGAATCCACAAATATACCCAGAACAGTGATGACCTGTTACCTCTTCACAGATTTAACATTTTCATTTTTGCTTTTCACCATTTTTCATAGATAGCATGAAATATGTTCTGTCATTCCTTTTTACGCCTTAACATAAGATGAATAGACTATCATTTTAACTAAACATATTAGCCGTATTGGAGCACAGGAGGATCCAGTACAGCGAAAAGTATTTAATTGACACTTGACAAAACTTGACAACTTGTGTCTTTTCATCGTTAGCATTTTCTATCGGTTTAGGAGAGTGGAAATCAGGGGACATGATCACAAGGCTGATGTAACTGGATTAGGATGATTTTTTTCATCTAATTGACTAGTTGTCTTGGTGCCACACAGTATACGCTGAGCGCTATTGCATCAGAATTCGCCGGCTCTCATATAATGAAAGCAATCCTAGAGACTCCCTGCCCCAGTCCACCTTCTGACTTATCTTTCTAAAACACAGTGTGCTTCTGCCGTTGCCCGTCAACTTTAGCTGCCTCCTTACTGTCTGTCAAATAAAAGCCAAACTGCTTAGCATGACTTTGAAGACTCAACACTCTCCAAGATCTAGCGCCAGGCCCATCTCCTGACGCTTAGCCCTCCTCCCCTCTGCCCCTTAGTAGTGAGAGCAGAGCCAAGGGGTGGTATGGGCCACATATGAAACTGTTTTGTAGGGAGTGGTGGTCCAGGCAGAGGTGAGGGACAGGCTTAGTGGACAGAGGGTGGCACCTCATGTTAAGAGCCGGGCGTGTGCACCTGGGACAAGGTGACGAGAATGCTACCAGGTTGGGGCTAGGCAGTAGCATGACCAAGGCTAAGCGGCTGTAACGAAAGTAAATATCCAGGGTGTGGAAGTGGGAGGGAAAAAAAGAAGACTAAAGCTGGAGAGGGATGGAGAAAACTATATCCATTCCTTTCCCTCAGAAACCACTTTCATCAGCAGACTTTGCAGAAACCATAGACACCCAAGGAAGGGAGAAGTGAGTATTTCTCCTTTGAGCACTAACTTTGGATTCAGATTCTTTGCGCTCAGCTCCCTGCTCCACCACTGCAAGCTCTGTGACCCCAGTCAGGCAACTTTGCTTTTCTGTGCCTCCTTTCACCCACTGGTAAAATGGAGATAAGAAGAGTTCCTACCTCATAGAATTATTGGAAGGATTAAACAAGTTAACTGAGGTGTCTGCGCATGGTGGGTCTTCAATAAATCTTACTGATGATTATATTTTTATGATAAATTTGGAAATGTTTTTCTTTACACATTTAGGAAATAAGAAATCACAGAAAGCAGAATTTGACTGTAGCATACCGACTAGGGTGACCAACTAGTCTCAGTTTGCTGGCATCTTTTCCTGTTGTAGCACTGAAATCTCAGATCCTGGGAGCCCCTCAGTGCTGGGCTAACCAGGACCATTGGTTGGTCACCTAGTAATGAGTGTGGGAACTCTTTGCAAACAGAATGCCCAGCTGCTTAGCAGCATGGTGTTAGTGGAATCATATGAAATTGCCATTTCTGTAGTTGAAAACATCAAATAGCCACAGTTTCATGTGGTCCAACAGAGTAAAAAGTCCTAACATGGCTAGGAGTGGGTAAGGAGAAGAAGGTGCCTTCTCTACTTGTCCCTATAGCTTAAAAGAAATAAAAGTCAACAAAGGTTTCTTGAGTATTTACTATGTGGTAAATCAGGACTTTAGCTTGACTTTGGTTAATCTTCATGATTCATAAGTGGGGAAAATCAACAACATGAAACAATGGAAACATAAAGCCACCAAGAGCATTAACTCGAAAGGAAAAGAAAAAAAGCCTGAAGGAGAACATGTGCATCCTCAAGATGAGGAGAGAGCCAGGGCCATGGTGGGAGGAGAGAGGGCGTCTGAACAGGGTGCAGTGACCCTTGGGGGAACCTAACTCCTTGAAGTTCAGATCCAGAAGCCTCTGGAGCAACAATCACAGTATCTCACTTCAGGGTGGGAAATGCCTTTCTGGAAGGAAGTCAACCTTCCATGGCCTAAACCACAACACTGAGATAGTTAAGAAAAACATAAGTTAAACTTAAAAAAATTTTTTTTATAAAAACACAGGAGGGAGAAAAAGTCCAAGTTCATTGGCTTTTGGAAAAGACCTAGAGGATTTCTTATTCATCTGAAGCATTTTGGCCCCATTTCTACTAAAAAGTTTTAATTGTCTTTGATATGTAATCCTCTCTAGGGGTTTGGATAAAACAAGGGCATTCTGAAGTTTTGTTTGGGGAATGTCATCCCATAAAAGGATCTGTGAGTGGATTTTGGAAGGATCCAACACTGTTTTGTTGGATAGTTTTATATGTTGGATGAACTGAACACACTAGAGCAGGGATTTTTAACTCTTAAGAAAACTCGAAGTACATTTTAACAGAGAAGAAAATAGAAGTCGTAGCTTTCAATTCCAAGGACTCTGTGACCTATGAATGGTTACTGGCTTCAAGGCAGAGATTGAGATTTATATAAAGTATTTGATATTTATATAAATATGCATAGTATTTATAAAGTATAAAGTAGTTGATATATATTAAAAAGTGAAGAATCCAAAAATCCAAAAATATATTAAAAAGTGAAGAATCCAAAAAAGTGAAGAAGCCTAAAAAAAAATGGACGCTATATCTGATGCTGTACTTTTAGCTAATTTCTCAAAAGAAAAGTCTGTCCAAGGAGTGCCTTACTTCGTTTTAAATTTATTATGGGAGGAAGGGATGCCACCCCCCATGACTCCAGGATGGAGGAGTGAGAATGAGAAATCTGGGGTCCTGCTTGCCAAGAGTCTAGCCTGAGTATCACCTGTTCTTAGAGCCTGGAAGGCAGCTGCAGCCTCGTTTAAGCTTTATGGTTTATTTCAGCCTGCATTTATTGAGTCCGTGACACACACTGTGCAAGCAGAAGGGAAGGAATACCTGCCTTTGAGGAATGGAGAGGTTTGTGGCTAATAAACAAGAAGTGGGGCCACTAAGCAACTGAATTATCATGGTTGGTAGAATATCCAAGTTATTTTATCTGGTCAAGGTTTTCCCTTACTGACCAGATGGAAAAATGCCCATGCATTTTCTCAAGTCTGTCAGAAGTCTTGAAAACACTATCCAAATAGTTGTTGCAGCACACGGCAAACAGAGACAAGAATCAGGCAGCTAAAGGGCAGATATGGTCTCTCACTGCTCTGTCAAGACATGCGTTCCCCACTACCTGTTTTCTGATCTAACCAGCTTCAGATTGGTTGCTGCTCTACCTAAGTTCATTGAAAAAATTGCTATAATGTGATCCATGATTTGCCTATGTCAACTGAGCTTCTTCTAGCATTTTAAATTTGATTTCATGGAATAAGATAATTCTATTACAGATCAGAAGCTTGAACTGCAAGATGTAAATACGAGTCCTAATTCTAGCACTCAGAAAACAAATAAGACAAAACAAAAACAAAATAACCAAAACCAAACCTAACATGCATATAAGTGCCACAAACGCTGTAAAAACGAGTGTGTGAAAACTTATTTAATCCTCACCACAATTCTATTCATTCGTCAACAGCTATTTGGTGAACTCTGTTACCGATTCTGATGCCGTGAAGTAGAAGCTATCATTATCCCCAGTCATGAATGAACCTGATTCACCCCCTCAGGCCTCCTTTTGGGTATCCTGGCCTCACCGACCTCTTGAGATTTTGAATGCTCTCTTGGCAAGGAAAGCAAACTGCAATCCCCAAACTTCCTCTTTTCCTGAGAGTTCTGCTCTGGACTCTCCTGAGCCCACAGTGAATTCAGCTGAGTTTTACTTATTTGATTCTCTTCAAAAGAGTAGTAAGGGCACCTTTTCTTGTCCTTGGGGACTGGGACTCAGATGAGGGAATGAAAGAACCCACACTACAAGTGGTCCACAGTCCGTCCTCCTGCTGGAAGTGCAGTAAACCAGGGAGGACATGACATGTGGGAAGCTTGTCTGAAAAATCTTTAGAAAAGAGGCAGTCTATGCAAACCTTCCTTCACTGGGTTCCTTCTCATTTCCTCTTTATAGCTTAACTCTCTATAAAATACAAAATGTGGGTGTAGATGATGAGAAATGGTAGGAAAAAACAAGACCAAATGATCTAGGTAATTGTTGCTCAACATATATCCACAAGCCTCATTTTAATGAAGGATATCTATATCGTGGCCTGGAACATCGCCCATGACATAGTAAGTTAAAAAATAGTAAGAAGTAAAAGAAAGGGCTTCCCTGGTGGCGCAGTGGTTGAGAGTCTGCCTGCCGATGCAGAGAACACGTGTTCGTGCCCCAATCCGGGAAGATCCCACATGCCGCGGAGCGGCTGGGCCCGTGAACCATGGCTGCTGGGCCTGTGCGTCTGGAGCCTGTGCTCCACAACAGGAGAGGCCACAACAGTGAGAGGCCCATGTACCACACACACACACACACAAAATAAAAGTAAAAGAAAGAATCTTTGGTATAGGGAGATACCACAAGTGCACGAGCAGACCCATGGGTCTCCCATGTCCAGTGTCAGTTGCCCTACCTTCTCTGCTTCCCAGATGCCAAGATTGTGTGAAGACTGACTTGGAGACACACAGGATAATTCAGTACCTGTATTCTGTCGCTTCTGGGAGGCATTGTGCAGATGTTAATAATTCAAAAAGTCATGGCTCTAACCCAGCAGAGGATGCTTTGTAAAGGACAAACACACTGAAATCTGGGAAGGTGCAGTAAGTGAGGCTAAACAGGTAGAAGTAGTCAGATATACGAGCATATCACATGCAAAACATAGCAAAGCTGACCTTTGTTGTGTTACTGATGCATAACCATGAAAAAACCCTACATATTTAAACATCATATATCTTCGAATCATCTGGAGGTAGAGGTATTTTAAAAATGTATCTGAGAGAGAGAGAAAAATATTTCAAACAGACCATTGTAGCCAATGTCCCATTGTCAAGGAAAGGTCTTTGTAGCTAAAGTGAAATGGCATTTCTTTTTTAATGAGGTGAACATTTGTGAAGAGCTATTATGCATATTTTTCAAAAAATAATAGTGTAGATCTCTCCTGTAAAGCAATAAATGTCTGGGTTTAGTCCACCTAACCTATTGTCTAAAATATAATGAAATTTTTAACATAAGCATCTACAAATAAATTGAGTTATATATTGCAAGTTGGAACAATTCACAAAGCTATAGCAAAAAGCTTTTCTTATTAAAGGTTTCATTTGGTAAAAACTGAGTGCAATAATTATCTTGCCCAGATTTCACTTAAAAAAAAACAGTTATGTTTGTGGGAAGAAAGCCCATATTTTACACATTGAAAATTAAATCAGTTGTCAGATGATACTTTGAAACTCAAGACCAGCTCATAGTAATTAAAAGATAATAATGTTTCAAGAATCAAGTAAATCTGAAAGTCAATAAAACACAAAAATAATTTATGGGTGCTTTTAAACATTTGAAAATAAATTCTAAAAAATTATTTTAAATGATGTGTAACTTCTGTGCAGCAGAACCACAAATCAAATCATCTCTCTGTTCACCTAGTTCAAAGTTTGAAAGGGAAAGTGTGACTTTTTGAAGTTGACTGACCGTAAAATGTGAATTTTTTAACTGGATTTCTCAATATTCCTGTGGTAACAGATTTCTCCAGGAGCCCACTGCATTTGGGCACCTCTCCCAGAACCCTGGAACTACACCCCCAGGGTCAGGCAATGATGTTTTTTGGATGCAGGTGCTGGGCATGTTTTAGCAGGAGGATCATTTGTTCACGTTAAAGATCATGGGTTCATTTAGGGACCCCAGACTCTTTTGGTCCACAGAGCTCGGGTTTACTCCTAGGGTGGAGCTAGGGGTCCTGGCGTCCCTCTGAGTCTTTTGTGCTGACCAGCAGGGTAGATTTAAGTGTTTCTTTATCAACCCTAGTGGTTGTTTGTCTTGACATTTGGAAACTGGTGGAAGAGTTGGGATGCTGGACGGTGGGATCAGAAAAACATATTTGGAATAAGTAAGTTTGGCATGAGGTTTTCTTTGAACTGCAACCCTTAAGTCATTGGGAAACTAATGGTGCAACTAACATTTTACTTAAAAAAAAAAAGGCTTAAAAAAGTCACTTTTGTGTTCTGTGGCATAAGCTGAAGCTTCTGTTGCAATTTAAAATCAAAAAGCATTTTCTTTTCAAATGGAATTTCTAGGTTGAGGGAGGCCTTTTAAAAAATGATAGAAAAAGGAGCTTTGATTGCATAAATCATTAAATCCTTAGAATATTCGGATGAACAATAGAAATGGAATCATCTCTCTTTTAAAAGCAGATCTGAAGTTTAACTCCTGTAGGTCACCACTTAAATCATCATAATAAATCACAACCAAGGAAAACACTTAGGAAAGAATCACTTAAAAGCACTTAAAAGTTCTGAGAAGGCATAGAATATATACATTCAAGTCAAAGTAAAATTAAGATATTGACGAGCATAGAGATTGGAGCAAGTCAGTCTTAAGGCAGCTTAGAAGACTTTAGTGTTCTGTCATATAAGTTTCTATATCACAAAATCAACTAGCACATACTGTTTCTGAACAAAAGATTCATGTTAGAAGCAGAACCTGGAGTCAGCTTCAATCCTATCACTTTCTGCCAATGATACCTGGGTGTTTTTATTTTCATGTCCAGTTGAACACTGTCAATGAATTTACTTTTTTTTTTTTTTTTTTTTTGCTTAACTCTGAAAAACATGGTGTAAATTGCTTGAAATTAAGTACTAATGTACACTTTTGGAAACAGCATTTTTTTCTATCTATTTCCAAGTAGTTGAGTATGTTCCTTATGGTGATATGAGCTTTCAGAGTACTGATAACTTATGACACAAATGTGTTTTTTTGTGGGGGGAGGATTCAGTGAATAGAATAAGGTTTTCTAAGACGAAAGCTCTTGAGAATGTTAAAGAATCCAAAATTCTTGGGACTTCCCTGGTGGTCCAGTTGTTAAGACTCCACGCGTCCAATGCAGAGGGCACGGGTTAGATCCCTAGTTGGGGATCTAAAATTCTTAACCATGTACAATAATTGCACATAGATTATAACTTTAGACACACGTTTGATTCTTCTTTACGCGTCTACCTCATCATATAGAAAACATTAAACTTTCTTTCGTACGGTTCTGAAAATTATCAACGTGTGCCTTAGCCACAGGTTCTGAGAAATAGACATGGCAAGTTTTCTCTCAATTCATACATGGTAGAGTACAGTAATTAGAATCACTGTCATTTAAAAATACCACCTCCTTAGCTGAAGAAATTAGAGATTTGATTTCAACATTCTCAAGAGTATTGACTCTAAAAAGATATTATTTATTGAGGCTTCAAATAATTTTAGGTGGAAAAAAATTCTCTATCCCAGAATTATCTATAGTATGGGATACTGTAGGTAAGTCTAGATTCAGATGGATCGTACACTTAGCAACTTTCCAAAGGTATTTCATGAAATTCATCACAAATAAGTGCTCCTATGAAACTAAAACTGGAAATGAAAGTTAACTTGTGGGATACTCTTAAGTCAATAAGTAGAGGTGGAAGAAACGCAGCTTGGTGAGGTGGGAAAAAAAACCCTGAACTTGGAATCTGTCCTAAACCCATCCAGGTCTATTTGTTGTATGACCCCAGGTAAATGAGTTAGCTCTCTGTGTGCCAGTTTCCTCCTCAGTAAAATAGCTGCTCTTAAGACCTAACTGACCAGTTGTTGTCATGAAGATTAAATATACTAATTTTCAGTAAACCACCTTCGACAGTGATTGGTACCTATTAGATATTCGATAAATATTAATCAAATCTGCATTCTCCCAAGTTAAAGATGAAAGAAGTGAAAATAAATACCCCTAAATAGCTCATTCTAGTTGAAGGACCATTTTTTATGTAGTGCAACAGTTGTGCAATCTGTGATCACTACAGTGAATCTGTGAATCTTAAAGTGAGACCTCCATTTGTCTGCTTCGGACAGCTGAGCAACTCACCCTACGAGGGGGTCTGTCAATTGTTCTCTTTGGCTTGTCAGTCTGACTGCCTTCCCAGATCTAAGAACTGTGGAAATACTTATCTGGGTAATGTCCCCGAAACATCCTGACTGCAAATATAAAGGCATTTGTACAAACATCTAAACCCTGATGGCTCTGAACCTCCACCTACTCACACAGAATGTAAGATCCCTTCCAGAGTTTCCTTTTCTCTTGAATGTTTAAGGGAATCCCAAAGGGGAACCTCATGAGTGATGTTAATGTCCCCCAAGTCACTGGCTCTCAAGCGTTGCTGTACATTAAAGCCACCCAAGGAGATTTAAAGAGCTCTGCTGCCTGGTCCATCCCACCCCATGCCAATTAAGTCAGAATCCCCGGGGGAGGCACCGGGCACAACTCCTGGGTAATTCCAGTGTGCAGCCTGGTTGGAGAAGGGCCTCAAGCCCACCGGCGTGCAGTTCCCACCCCACGTGAAGTCACCTGGACAGTTTGGCTTCTATCTGCTGGATCAAAACCCCACCTGCCAAATGACAGAACCTCAGCCCTTCCCCGTCCAGTGTCTTTCTAGAGTCCCAGGTTTGGTCACTCATTAGAATCACTTAGGTAGAGTTAAAAAATACATATTGCAGCCCAAAGCCCTATACCACAGAGTAACTAAATCAGAGCTCCTAGGCATCTGGGATTTGTATAAGCTCCTCAGTCATTCTAACAGAGTCCAGGGTTGAGAACGCCTGCTCTGAGGGCTTTCAGGAGGAGGGAGCGGGGGTGGCACGTATGACCAGAGTCTGGAACTTGCCACGCCTCAGCTCCAGCTGCCCACGTGCTTGCTCAGCTCAGCCACAGCCACGCTACCTGCGCCCACCTACTCTCGCTGTACTCCGCGCTGCTGACTGTGCTCTCCATGCCGCCTGCACTGCAGCTGCCTGCTGCCTGCAATTCTAGGACAGCCCCATTCCTGGGGGCCCCTGTTATTTTTGCCACCAGCACCTGAAGCTCTATTTCTGCCTGCCTCCTGGTCTTTGCCGCTTATCTCTCCCTCCAACTTCATTTCCTTGTGTCCAGTTCTTATAGAGATGGTCCCTTAGTAGAGGTATTTGGACACCCACTTAAATTCTTTCTAGTTTACCAGCCAGCATTCTGGGAAGAGAGGAGGGCCCCAGCAGGGACACAATGCTGCCTCCCCCTCTCCCCATTTAACCAATTAGTGCTCTTGTCCTCAGAGTATAGGCAGGCCAGCAGGTGGGTGGGTTAGGAGGGCCACGCCCATTCTCAGAAAGTCCCACAAAAAGATGCTGACCCTCAGGCTGTACTAGACCCCTTCCCATTTATAGGAATTTCCCACTTAAGGGTTTGGTTATTCCTCTCTGTGTCTGGCTTCTGTCATTAACCCCTTCCTCATACATATATCACTACATGCCTGAAGCCCAATCAGGGATAAAATTCAAGCTCCTTCCCTTGGGTTGTCTGGACCTTGGACAAATCAGGAACTAGGGCTAGATGCCTGTATTAGTGCCTGGGAACATTCTAGAGCCTTTAATAAGGTACTTTTTTGCCCAGAACATAGGGAAGACCCTTAAGGAATGGTGCTTTATTCCACAGGCCAGTGTATCTGAGTCCTAGCAACAGTCCAGCCATTACATGAAACATTCAGTAGGGCCAAACAAGCCAGAAATGTTCCTTTAAAATCAGACTACTTTTCCCTGGAAGGTTAGATGGTTTCAAACTCTTTTGTCTCTAATAAACTTGGATGAAGCAAAAGACCCCTGTAGACTACCTGCCCCCACTTGGTACTATAAAAGCAAGCCAAAAACCAAACAACAGATTAGCACAAAGGGGAAGAATGGTGGTGTTTTCCCTAAGAGGGTGGTGTACATCATTAATTTATGCCAGAACTAAGTACAGGCAGTGTCATAAAGTTGAATCATTATCACACTAGCCTACAAACCACCATTGGGAACACCTGCAGAAGGAATAAACAGCTGAGATATAGTTCGCCTTGTGACCCTAGGAAAGAACCCAGAGGCTGCTCATAGAACTTCACAGTAACTCTCCAGAAACCTGCTGTGTCAGAACTCATGATAGTGAAACTCAGCTTGTTCTCATCTCATCCCACGTGCTACCTGGAGCCCTTCTCTGCCTGTCTGTTTCTAGTTGGCCAAGAGATCTACCTCGGCCCTATGTTGTAGGTCCCTGTGCTATCATCAGAGCAGCATCTTTAGACAAGAAAAGCAAGTCAGGGGATGACTAGTGCTGAGGTCTGAAGTCATTGTCCTAGAAACCCAAAATAACATTTTTTCCAGATCTGAGTCCCAAGGACCACATTTTCACAGATCTCTGGGGAACAGAAGAGTTGTATAAATTCAGTTACCTATAATGTCAGAAAAGATTAGACGTTCTTTCTCAACAGAAGAATTCCTTTATTTTTCCATCAGGCATCTTTGCCCCTCTAGTTTGTCCTTGAAAATTTAATTGGAATGGAACAAGGCACAGTACGAAAAGGGAAAAGAAGTATGTTTTCAAGCATAATTTTTAACATCTTGGAACCAATGGAAAAATACATCAGGAATAGTTTGCTGTTTGGGTGTTCACTGCTAAAGCAGTCCATAATAAGGGACATTCTCTTCTCCCTCAAGAACAGATCGGTCACTGCTGACTCCAATCAAGTTCTTTCTCAATGCAACCCAGAACAATTGCATTAAGTGACTTTCCTAAAACCAAAGTCTTATGCTCATTTATTAGATTTTCCTTTCGGGTAATTTGGAGTTCTGTATCATCTCTCCACTGATGAGATTTTTTGGATTTTTGAGCTGTGCCTCCAGAAGCAATTCAATTTCTCTTCTGAAGGAATTGCACAAAGACTTAACATTTTATTAAATCCATTTGCTGCATCTTTCAAGACCTTCAAGGAAATGGCATCCTTAAATTTGGCAGATTCTTTAACAAACACACGCTCTGGTGCATGTATCCAGCCTTGATGTTTTCTGTGCTGCATCAATCAAATTTAATTAAAATGAGTAGAAAGATTACAGTAATTTCCATTTATCATCCCAAAATGCCATTATGAGACTGAAGCCCTTCATACCTGCACCTGTCAAGCAGGGTGATAAAACTATAATGGGCTGTTCAAGGGGGTTATGTCATTGCCATCCTTAGAAATTTTAAGGTAATAATGAGCAACCATCTGTCTTGAATGTCATCAAAATGGGGACCAGGCCAGCTGATCTCTTAAAACCTATTCAGATAAATTTTTCCCATTAAGCAGTGAATCAGACTCATACACAGAAGGACATGGATCATATATATTTATATGTTAATACTTAAGCATTAATAATGATTTTTTTTCTTGTTTTCTAAAGGTGAAAGAAATGAGAGAAAAAATTGAGACAAAGGGCAAGAGAAAGAGAGAGAGAGAGGACCATCTCTCTGAAAGACTGAAGCTCTACATAGTGGTAAAGAATACAAAGCCATTATTTTGGGGAAAACGTAGTAAAAAATTAAATTTTAGAAAATGCCGAATGAGGTAAGTATACTTTCTTAGGGTTAAGATAAGACAAAAATTAAGAGAAGGCTTTGAATCTTGTTGGCAAGAAATGTCATGGTGAATTAATATGGATCCCCAAAGTGTTGCCTATTGGGTAGAGATAGACAGTCCTGGCAGGTGACTCAGATATAGAACTGATGAATCCTGAAGAAAGAGGAAAACAACAGCAGCAAAATGGAATAAAATATCTGTCACAGGATAAAGAGGTGAATAGGATAGGAGATGGGACAGCATCGATACTTTGGTGGAAAAAGAAAAGTCATTCTTGGTTCTACCTATCAAGGCCGTCTCTGGTTAGTGTTAAGGCTGAGAAAGGAAAAGAAGAGAAAAGGGAGGAGTGTTGGTCGGCAAGGACAGGGTTACTTGGGTTCATTGTCATCTACAAAGGGGACAGGGAGGAAGAAGCGAAGCCCAAGGAGAGGAAGAAAATGACAGTGATAAAAGGAGAAAGGAATGAATTAGAGAACATGGTAGTAGAATAAACAAATCCAAGTGCTATTTCTTAAAATGATCAGTATAATATGCAGTTTCATAAATTAAAGAAGGGGGAAAATACATACACATCACTGTCTACTGGAAAAGTCTACAATCAAATATATGAAAAAGACATTAAAATAATAATGGGTTATGGTGCACAGCTCTATCCTTTGGGTGACCTTTTTAACTTCTCTAAGGCTTGTAAAATATGACTAATATTATTATTTACCTCCTGAATTTTTTGGTGAATTTTAATTGGAATAATTTATGTGAAATATATATTTATAATGCCAGGTAATAGTGTTCAACAATTGTTGTTATTAAAATTTTTGAAAAGCTGGAGAGAACAGATGGTTTACTAGGAAAGTAAAGTTGACTGAGGAAGTAGAAAACCTAAGTATTCAATCATATAAGAAATTGAAACCATAAACAAAAAATCACTTCCCAAAATGGCATCAGGTTCCACGGTAGTTTTAAAATATATTCACAATTCTTTGAAACTCCTCCTTCCAAGAGGGGGAGCTTAATTCCCCTCCCACTGAGTGTGGACTGGTCTTAGTGACTTGCTTCTAGCAAACAGAATATGGCAGAAGTGACAGTGTGTGACTTCAGAGAGCAGTTAATAAAGAGCATTGCTGCTTTCTTCTTGCTCTGGGGGAAAGTTACTTTCACACCATGAGGACACCCAAGCAGCCCTATGGAAGGCGCATGGTGAAGAACTGAGGCTTTCTGCCAATGGCTATGTGAGTGAGCTATGTTGGAGTGGATCCTCCAGGCCCAGCTGAGTCTTCAGATACTGCAGCCATGGCCAACAGCTTGTCTGCAACCTCATGTGAGACCCTGAGCTAGAACTACCCAGCTAAGCTGATGCTCCTAGGCTCTGATCCCTCAAAAACAATACAAAATAGTACAAGTTTGTTGTTTTAACTGATACATTTTAGGGTAATTCATTACACAGCAATAGATAAGT
Organism: Stenella coeruleoalba; assembly: GCF_951394435.1. Taxonomy (NCBI): domain Eukaryota; kingdom Metazoa; phylum Chordata; class Mammalia; order Artiodactyla; family Delphinidae; genus Stenella; species Stenella coeruleoalba. The sequence continues at coordinate 24,057,003 of NC_137150.1, read as the reverse complement.
AATACACCAAAGGTTGCTTTTTGGAGGTGGGTATTTTTAGCTTGCAGGGCATATCCCTTGAGCATTGGTCTATGCCCAGGTTGGCCCCTGGGTTGCAGAACTGACTCTACCCCTCAGGCCATCGAACTTCCTTGGGCTTCAGTTTCCTCCAATATAATTCTGGGTTTAAAAGTTTATCTTTATATTCCCACCTTGCTCTGAACTTCTTAGATTTTATGACTTAAAATTCTCAACTGCAATTATATACTATGATAAACAAACACAGATGTGTGGTTAAAAGAGTAGCTAAAATTTAATCGAGAAGTTACGGTACCTTTATGTTACAACTTTATCAGACAAGAAAACTTACATGAAAAATTTTCAAGGGAAAGCACATCTCATGTCTTACTTGGCTTTATTTCTCCCTGGGCCCTAGTACCTGGCATATAGGAGATACCTACTACGGAGGGCGCCTAAGGGTCATTTGTGGCCCCTACTCTAATCCAAGTTGGTTGTGGCATACGGCTTCTTAACTAGGGGTTCACAGACAATAATTCTTTCTGGGCACCGAAAGTACAGTGTGTTCCTGCCATTATGTGGGAGCTCCACTCTCATTAGCATTTAAAAGAAAACACTTATTAGCTGAACTACTAAGTGTCCTTTATACAATATAATGAGTTTCACTGGAAAGAATCACCAGCTTAGCTAAGGAGAAATTTAAGCACTTTGCCATCATTTATGAATTCAACCCTTCTAGGATGGTATTTTTAAACGTACTTTGAATGAAGGGAAGAAGAAAAGTGGTAGAAATCTTGACAAAAGAAATGTAATTAGAGTTTTTTAAAAATGGCAATTCTATGCTTTATGAAGATATCTTTGATCTTACTTCTCAGAAGCCAGGGAGACAGGGGCATTGTTGCCCCCGACTTTCTCTCTACTCTGTGCCTCAGAACAGGTAACTGGGATGAAACGAGCTTGCTTTTGTTAAAAGTGATGGAGAAAAATTGCACAAAACCATAATCAAAAACCACTGTAATGCAAATCAATAAGGCAGAGGCACACTGCAGGAAACAAGCAATGGAATTACACTTGATCTTTCTTTCAATATCTCAAGATTACCCTAGACATTTGCTTTGTACATCCAACTCATTACATTTAAATTAATGCATCATATCAGAATTAAATAAAACTATTAATTAGCATACATTGTTTCCCCTCTCTATTTTTTACCTTGGAATGTTAAAGGTCATAATTCATTCACTCATTCATTTATTTATTTATTAATTCAGCAACTCCTAAGTTCAAGACAAAACTAAATGGTAAATTTCCATAAACTTTTCATATAGACCACAACATCCTAAGAGATCAGACAGGACAAAAGTATACCTAGAGCCACAGAAGGTTAAGATAAATTTAGACGTTACATATGTAAGCATTTATCAAAAGGAAGTGTGGTGAGCAGGGAGATTGATATCATGGGTTGATGTCATTTTCTTCATGATCCTACCTTCATTATCTTTGTAAGGCACAAATCTGATTATTATCATCATCTCTATGTCTAAAAGCCTTAAGCAAGTATGAGCCTTATAGAATATAGTTCTCCTGGGCTTCCCTGGTGGCGCAGTGGTTGAAAGTCCGCCTGCTGATGCAGGGGAAACGGGTTCGTGCCCCCGTCCGGGAAGATCCCACGTGCCGCGGAGTGGCTGGGCCCGTGAGCCATGGCCGCTGAGCCTGCGCGTCCGGAGCCTGTGCTCCGCAACGGGAGAGGCCACAACAGTGAGAGGCCCGCGTGCCGCAAAAAAAAAAAAAAGAATATAGTTCTCCTAAACGCAGCACAATGAGACACTAAAATGTCCACCTGAACTCACCTCTCCATTTTAATCCTCAACCTTCTCCCACACCTTTCCCTTTCCTGCTCCACAACCTACACCAGCAGCCCAAACCCACCCCTATCTACTCCCCCAAGGGAACCTGCGCTCCAGGCAGAGTGCGCTATCTCTTTGTCTCTAGGACTTGTCAAGATCATTCTTAGTTTTCTGCTTTTGCATACTCTTTTCTCTTTGTTTTCATTTCCTATGAAATCTGCATGATAATCTCCTAATTATCTTTATAGCCATCTCTAAAACTCCCAACCCACAATCACATTGCCTCCAGGGAGCAATTCAGTCTCCTGGTTGCCTTTTTTTTGCCTTTGTCTCCCTGGATTCTAGCATGGTGCCTGCCATGTAACCAGGTGGTGCTTAGTCCACACTCAGACCATGCTTGAAATGAAAAGCTGGGAAGCCCTTCAGTCAGACCCTGACACTGAGTGGTAGCAATGTAAGCTTTGTTCTCTCCACCCCAAGGAAGCAGGCAGTCTTTGAAGAACCCATTACAATCACTCAGGTAGGAACAGAGAATTTTTCCAGGAAAAAGTACCCAGCCGTCAGTGAAACTTTTCACTCCAGGATAAATCAAGGACTTTGATGTTCTACAGCTTCATCCTTGGATTTGATTTGACAGCTTATTAAAATGGTCTGCCCAACAATTTGTCAACAAGAGCAATGGCAAACTTTGACTGCTTCTCTCATCTTTATGCATTGCACTGTAATCAAGTGATCCCTGCCCATTCCAGTCTGGAAGAGGGAACCAGATGCGTGTTTTATGCTCTATGTCAAGTCAGAGAATTATTAGGTTTACAGCATCCTCCTTAAAACCCAGTCATATAGTTCAATCATTCATTTCACAAATGAGAAAACTGAAGCTCACAGGTGTTAAATTAATTATCCAAGGCCCCACCATTAGTTGTAGAGATAATGAGCAAACTAGCTTTCTGGACTCTCGCTTAAGTGTTCTTTTCACCATATCACCTGGATTTCCCCACATTCCTGTTCTTTTTCTTGAATTTTCTTTTTACAAACTCATGCACAGCACATCTAATTTGGCTCCCATTGTCTTTTTTTTTTTATTGGAAATTTAAATTTGGATTTGCATTGCTGCTTTTCCATTCAATGGTGATAAACACTCAAAATATCATCTGGGGGGAATGGAAATAAAATAAGCATCTGGAAAGAATGTGCTGTAATGAAGATGTCATTGTTTGCCGATAAATGCTAGGCAAAGAATCTGGCTTTTCAAAAATAAATGCACGAACACATCTATGTCCATCTCGATCTATATTTTAATAAAAAAATTAAAATGCACTGAAAGACTTTCAAAGATGACAGAATTAAATATAAGATAAATGACTAAGTAGCTAAAAGGATAATAAAGATAGCCAAACATTCATTCATTCACTCACTCATTCATCTATCCATCCACTCAAGGTTTTCTGAATAAATGATGCTAAGCCCCCCAATTGCTACTAAACCCATTTACTAATCAAAGAATAGTAAAAGGCAAAATAGTTTGAATACAAGTCAAAAAATCTAAGTTAAAAATTTCCCTCTGCCACTCATAAGTCTTGGCAAACCCTCTAACACACGGCCTTCTACTCTGTATTATTCCCATCAGCATACAAAAGTACTGTTATTTCTCCCGTCTTAAAAATAAAACGGGGCCTCCCTGGTGGCGCAGTGGTTGAGAGTACGCCTGCCGATGCAGGGGACACGGGTTCGTACCCCGGTCCAGGAAGATCCCACATGCCGCGGAGCGGCTGGGCCCGTGAGCCATGACCGCTGAGCTTGCGCGTCCGGAGCCTGTGCTCCGCAACGGGAGAGGCCACAACAGTGAGAGGCCCGTGTACCGCAAATAAATATAAATAAATAAATAAATAAATAAATAAATAAATAAAACGATTTGTCTTTCGGCCTCACTTTTCCCTCCAGCTATCATCTCATTTCTTTGCTCCCCATCCTTTGAAAGACTCGTCTATACACACAGTTTCCAATTTCTTTCCTTCCATTCTCTCTTGAACCCATTATATTCAGGCTTTTACCCTGACACTCCACCGACAGGGTTCTTATCAATGTCATCAATGATGTTCATGTTCTTCACATTACTTGACCTTTCAGCAGTATTTGGCACCATTCATCATGCTCCTTCTGGAGACTCTTCATCTGACTCTCAGGACACCATACTTTCTTGGTTTTCCTTCTTCCTACTGGCTTCTCCCTCTAGGTCTCCTTTGCTGGTTCCTGACTCTTCTTATCTCCATTGGAGTGCCTCAAGGCTTGGTTCTTGGATCTCTCCTCTAGTATTTCCTTAGAGATCTCATCCAGCCTCATGTTTTCAATATCATCTCTATCCTGGTGACTTCTAAAATTATACTTGTAGCCTAAACTTTGCTCCTGAACTCCAGAATTCTTTGTCCAACTGGCTATCCACAGCTTTGCTTTGTGGACTAACACACATCTCAAATGTAACAAATCAGCACTTGGTTGTCGATTGTCCCTCAAATGTGCTATCTTGCAATCTTCTCCAGCTAATACATGACACCTCCCTCCTTTTAAAATTTAAATCGTATCATGCCATGCCTGAACTTAAAAGCCTCTGGTGTTTTCCCACCTTGTTCAGGCTTTCCAGGACCCGTCCCTTGTCACTGCTCTGATATTGTCTTTCATGCTCTCCCCTGGTACACTCCACCTCAGCCACAATGGTCACCTTTTTCCAGGGTGCCATTGTGTACGTGGTTCCCAATTTCTGGGTAGCTCTGCCCCAAATGTCCACATAGCTCCCTCTTTTCTTTCTTTCAAGGATCACCTTCTTTTTGAGGCCTTCCTTGGCCACGCTGTTTAAAGTAGCAACCCTGCCTTCCCATATACACACACTCTTTCCTCCCTTCCTTGCTTTATCATTGGCCTTATAACTTAACGTGAATGCGCTGTATGTTTTGCTTATTTATTTTGATTACTCCAAACTCCTCTACTAGCAATTCTTTTTGATTCACTCTTGTATCCCAGCACCTTGAAGAGCGGCTGGCACAAAATAGGCTCTCACAAAATGTTAGATGAATGAATGAAGGTAATCAGTGATAATAAGAAGAGCTACCACTTAGGTAGAGAAGTAAGTAAAAATTAAATAAGTACTTTGTACACGTTAATGCATAATAGATGTTAATTATTTAAATTAACATTGTACACCCATGTGTATCTGTAGAAGTAATTTTTAGGTGGAAACTGCAGGAAGGGAAGGAGAAATTCTAATTAAAAGGGATGGTAGATCTGTGATAAACCATAATGGAAAAGAATATGAAAAAAATGTACATATATGTATTACTGAATCACTGTGCGGTACAGCAGAAATTAACACAACGTTGTAAATCAAATATACTTGAATAAAATAAATTAAAAAAAAAATAACCCAAAACCTTGGAGAAAAAATTAAAGGATACCCTTTAATCTTTAAAAAAAAAAAAAAAGGATGGTAGAGAAGTACATGGTTTTGCAAGTTAGCTTCAGGCCAGGAAGAGACAGCTGATGGAAACACCCTGGAATCTGGCCCAGATTATCAGCTCCCAGGCCTGCCTAGCGGGTGAGGGCATGAGGGAGGAAGGGGTTGGGAGGCAGGCCTGGACATGTGTGAGTGGGGTCAGGAGGTTGGTATGCGGTCTTCTGGACGCTTCAGGGTGAGACCTCTAGGCTCACAGACTGTCGTGTGCTGATGTCCATCTCGAGTATCTCTAATGGTTCTCAGTTTCTAGGTCAAGAGTCAGGGCTTGCAGTATTTGTCTGTCTCTAGAGCTAGATGTGCACACCCTAAAGTAAGCAAACGGCTTTGAGTCCAGGGCAAGGGTTGCCACGTATGTTCATATACTCTTTACTAGAGGGCTTTGCTATGAAAATAGAAATCCTCATGGTGGGTAACAGCACAAGAATGTCTCTATTATGCTGCTCTTTGCCTAACACACAGCGATGCTACATGTTTCTTCATGGATTGGAGTGAAAATCAATTCACCGGCATCTAGATGGTCATTATCAGTTACAAGACATATTTTAATGTAAATCTGCAGTTTAAAAAAGGACTCTAATTCTTGAAGCTACAAAGGATATATTAATTCTCAAAAGTCTTTGTATCCAGACATAGCCGTTTCATTAGCTGATCTAGGCACAGTCCAGGAATAAAATTCTTTAGTAAATCATATTACCTAAGGATTTTTTTTTTAATATATACATTTATTTATTTATTTATTTTTGGTTGAGTTGGGCCTTCCTTGCTGCACACAGGATTTCTCTAGTTGCGGTGAGCGGGGGCTACTCTTCGTTGCGGTGCGCGGGCTTCTCATTGCTCAGTAGTTGTGGAGCAGGGGCTTAGCTGCTCCGCGGCATGTGGGATCTTCCCAGACCAGGGCTCGAACCTGTGTCCCCTGCATTGGCAGGCCGATTCTCAACCACTGCGCGACCAGGGAAGCCCATAACTAAGGATTTTATAACACAAAGTTGATTTTCATTGATTTTTTCCTACACTTCACTAATTGACTTCCTTCACTCCCATTAAACAGTCCTGGGGACAGAGGCAAAGAGGCGATTTCTCCCACTGACAATGAACACAACTCAGGGAGATGCAGAGGAAGATAATGTATTCTGTAACCATGTGTTGTCATATAATACTTTCTAAACCTTTGTCCGTTTCAAAAGGAAACAGTGCCAATCTCTATAATACCTGCCTCAGCTTTTCTTTACAATTTATAATTGGTTTCCCACATGGAGTTTAAACTTTGCTTGCTACATTGGTGCAGATGTGGCCAAGGGCTTTTGATCTGTGAAGTTCATTAAAGTACTTGATCTCATTGTTTTTTTAAAATGGTGACCTCGGACTCTATATGCTAGAGTGGGGAATATATGTGTAGATGTATGCATATATATTCATGTATAAATATGCACAGTTGCTATGTATGCATATATCGCGAGAAAAAATAAATAGAAAATGAGAGATCCTGAAAGAAAAAAAGTGAGAAAGGTATGAGAAGGGAAGGGAAGGGAATTAGCATTCATTAAGCTCCTACTATGAACCAGACACCCAGGAAAGAAGGCGATGGGAAGAGCAAAGATGGAGGGATGCAATTATCTGGATGTTAAAGAATGAACTTGTAAAAATCTCCTTCCCTAAAGGAGACTGCTGTAAAAATGGATGCTGGCAGCCCGTCAGGGAGTGCTTGTCAAGCCATTCAGAGGAGAACAGAAGGCTGTGGGGCACTGATTTTGGCTTTGTCTCCCCTAGGTGCTGGGCTGCTGTCTCGCCATGAGATGAGTTATCTTTGAAGTTCTGCTGAGTAGTCTAGATAGCGTGACTTAAAAGTGCAAGTCTCTAAACAGAGTTCAGCCTTTCAGAATATAAATGCTCAGAGAACCATATGAGGTCAGGAAAAACCAGCCCAGGATATTTCCCTTTAAGTTCTAGAGAATGCTAGTAGTCTCCATAATTAAAAGGATCCTAGGAGACTATGTATAGGAAGTTTCTACGTACTGGTATCAGTTTTTTGGTTCATTTTTTGAAATTGGGGCTCCTTAAAATGTCTGTAATTGCATCTTCTGTGTCCTCTGATGGGCAGAGATAAGGGTGACCTTGCAGAATCCCTGCTGGGTAGGTAGGAGATGGGTTCAGGTCCAGCTGAGCTTGGGACATGACAAAGAGAGAAGGATGAAAACAATAGCCATTTTACAGAGCTTTAAGGTAAGTCTTCGAAAACTGTTTAGGAATGCCTAGCCAATCACAGGTTTGCTTAGATGTCTTTTTGGGTTTTTCCCACTCCCACTGCCCCAACATCAGATGTTCTCAGCATCACTGGGCTTATTATAGGAGCTTATCTACCTCCATTTGCATTTTGGGATAGATTGCAATAATTTGGTTCTATTCTTCATAATTTTCTAAATCCATGTTCGTTGTCATGTAACTTTACAGTGCTCTCCCACTGTGAGCTAGTGACCTGCTCAGCCCCTTGACCCTGGGCTCAGCCATGTGATTTTCTTTACCTATAGGATGTTTAGGAAATGTGATGCAAGCAGAAGCTTGAAATGAACTGGCACACGGGGGTTTGTTCTTCTGCCAGGAGAAGAATGACAGACACGGGGCACTGGTTAAGGTGCTCCAGACAAGCCCACTCTAGCATAGAGCCCCACCAAACCCACAGACAGTGAATCATCCTAGTTGAGACAAATAGAGCCACCCAGATCAACCCAGATCAAAAGAGCTAAGCCCTGCAGATGCACGATAAATAAGTGTTTATTGTTAAATGCCACTGGGGTTGCTTGTTATACAGCACAAGCTAGTTGATACAAGTGCCATTTGATATATGCTTTTCTCGTCTGTCAGTTGATATTTCTAAAATGGAACTTCAATTATCCGAAAATTACTCTACCTAAGACACTTCAATGACTTCCTGTTATGGGCTGAGTGATGTCGTTCTAAATTCACATGTTGAATTCCTAACCCCCAGTACCTCAGGATCTGACCTTATTTGGAAATAGGGTCCTTGAAAATGTAATTAGTTAAGTTGAGATGAGGTCATACTGGAGTATGGTGGGTCCCTATTCTAGTATGGTTGGTATCCTTATAAAAAGGGTAAATTTAGAGACAGACATGCTCACAAGGAGAATGCCATGTGAACATGAAGGCAGAGATTAGGATAATGTGTCTACAAGCCAAAGAACAACAAAGATTGTCAGAAAACCACCAGAAGGTAAAAACAAGGAATAGAACAGATTCTCCCTCAGAACCCTCAGAAGGAACTAATCCTACCTATACCTTGATCTGAGACTTCTACCGTCTAGAAGTGTAACACAATAAATTTCTGTTGTTAGAGCCACTCCCCATTACCTTTAGGTTAAAGTCTAAACTTCTTCACAAGGTATGAAAGTCCTTCAATAAGCTGGTCTCTGGCTGTGTGTGCAGTCTCATCGCATACTATATTCCACTAACTTCAGCCTTACCCCATTCACTAGCCACATAGAACTATTTAAAGTGCTCCAGTAAACTGCTTCAGAGCTTTTGTCCATGCTACAACCTTGGCTTCGAATGCCCTTCCTGCTACCTTCTCATCCCCCACTGGATCCCACATCTTTACCTAATTAACTTCTATTTGTATTTCAAGCTCCCGATTGGGCTATCATCTCTGGAAACTTTCTCTTCACCTTCCCAGGCCTAACCATGGGAGGAGGCCCTATTGAATTCTTCCCAAACAACCTATATAGACATTTCTATCTCAGTACTTATCACACTGTGGATAATTAATTGCTCACTGCACATCTTTATCCTCCTCAACAGACTTGATAATGAAGCACTTAAAGGCAGGTTCATATATTATCTGCCCTTTTATTCCTTGTACCAAGCACAGTGCTTGGCACACAGGGGTGATGTGGCAAATGTTTGTGGAAGGAATCTGTGAGTGTTTATGCGCCAATATCAAAACAGATGTGTTCCTGGCATATGGGAGACACATTCTGCTTATGTGACAACTGGCAGTTGAGTTTACTTGAAAGCAAAAGCACCCAATTAAAGACCAAACATTACTTCCTTATCCTTCTTCATTTCCTTCTTTCTATAAAACTACCCAATCTCACATGCTTTATAATGCTTTGACATGTAAGTGACTGCGAATTATTACTGACGGTGGGCCTTTCATCTTCAAGACTGACAGTCTACGTTCCACATTTCTCAGGAGGGAGAGACTATTATAACTATATTTTTGCTTACCAAGAGAATTGTTAATAGTTATCCTGAAGAAAAAAAAAATCTATAAATATCCAACCTATAACGAAGCCTTCAGCTTACTGCCTTCCTTTACTAATGAAATTCTTTCCAAGTGCCCGGCCAGAATTGCCACATAACCATTACACTGAGAAAAGAGACAAAGCCTGTAGTGAGTTTTTTCTTTTACCTGTTTAGTCCTCATTTTGGAATCCAACGACAGATTGTTGTAGGTGTAATGTGCCTGTGTGACTCCACAGAAGAGAACAGCAACTATCCCTGAAATTTAAAAACATACCAGTCAAAATCAATTTTCTTCCCCATCTAAGTCAAAGGGGTAGGGCTATCCCAGCTGGAAAACAGACTTGGCATCAGTAGAGTTAAAATTGCTAATAATTATGGTGATGAAACCTTTGGTAAACCTGGCTGCTTACTTTAAACATGGAACTTAACAGGATTAAAGTTAAAGAAAAGCGTTAAGAAGTAGATTCTTCCTGGGGAATAAAGGATTCTCTGGTCATGTGTTAGGAAAGTTATACTTGGAAACCCATGAACAAAAGACTGTATAGTCAATTCCAGGCCTCTCACAGCTAGTGCCAACCACTCGGCTGCATTTTATACTAAATGCTGGCATATTTGCTTAGACATTTGCTTTCCACTGTGTACCTTCAGGAGCCTGAGAAGTTCCTATCATTCCATAACTTAGTATTAAAAACCACGAGTCATAAACCTAAGACATCTACAAGGGTTCAGTGGCCTCTGCCAATACTCCTACTTGCCAAGCCCAGAAAGAGATCCTTGTTTGCCTCTACACCTCCTTGGCAAAGCTGGGGGCTTTGTCTTTCTAATGCTGGATAATCTCGTGAACATATCCAAGGCACACACTCCTCGAAGGTAAGCTGGTCTGTTCCTGTGTGCTTCTTATCCACAGTGGGCCCCCAGCTGCCTCTCGGCTGGTTGCAGGATTTATTTCTTAAGCCATCATTATACCCAGTTTCAAATGCTACATGAAGCCACACATACACTAGATGCTGCCTGGGGACAGAGGAGGAACAACCATGGGACAAATGTGTTATTTGTCCCTGCGCTCTGTTATTCTCTGTGTTATTGCCCCTGAGCTGGGGTGGGGAAGTGGTAGGGGCTGCATTCTACCTTGGATTAAAGATTTGATTAGCTATGGGAAATTGGGCATAGAGGAGGGCTTTGGGAAAAACACAAGATGTAAGTAGTCTTCAACCCAAACCGAGGGGATTGAATTGAATTTTAAACAGCAGACTCTTTCCAACTAAAAACACTCATAAATTAAATGCTGATGATTCTTAAGAGCATAGAGATATGTGAACTGAATACTGACATTTCAAATGAAATAAAAATTCTGCAGTAAAGAATTTTAAAGAACCAAGCATATTTTTTATATGTACACTGTATGCTTCTATTTATGTGTTGGTTATTTTGGGCGTTGGCTTTGGATAAAATATTGCTAAGACATATTTGTCTAATACATTTACATCACTTATTTCCTTTTAATATTATGCTTCAAACTTTTAGGCAAAAGAATAAAAACAACTAGGAAATTGTGCCAAGAAATAATATATGCAGTAAGCATTTATATAGTTGCTTTGGGTAACTTTTCAGTTTTCTAGCCTCTCTTCAGAAATTCAAAGAAAAAACTGCTTATGAAATACTATATTTCTCTCTTTACAGAATTTCTATTAAAAAACAACCAGTACCAGGGAAACTTTGGGGGTACTGAAGTACTTCAAGGACTTCGAGGAACTAGAAGGATTGCCATGCATGTTGTTTTGTCATCAAGTAGTTTTCTTTCTTTCTTTAAAAATGCAATTTATGTACCTCTGCTGATTCAGCAGTCTGTTGGAAGCTTTTCTGGGTGAGGTTTAGCCGACCTCCCACTGTTGTGGAAATGTTTTGACTATATATTGATCTGCAGAGAAGTAGTGAATAAAAAGGGAGGGGCATGTGGGTAGTGCACAAATGCATTCCGAGAACAAAAAGAAGTAACGAAGAATAAAGGATACGTAAGGGCCGTAAGATTGGCTGAATGCTTATGGTGGGCAAGGAACACACTAGTTTTATTCACATCATCTCATTTATTTCATTGATTTATTATCTCACAACAGGCTTCACACGATTCACCAGCCCTTCCCGCTCTCTTCCCCTTCTCAGTAATAGTATCTCCATTCTTCCTGCCATCCAGGCAAAAAACTCTGGAAAGGGCTTCCCTGGTGGCGCAGTGGTTGGGAGTCCGCCTGCCGATGCAGGGGACACGGGTTCGTGCCCCGGTCCGGGAAGATCCCACATGCCGCGGAGCGGCTGGGCCCGTGAGCCATGGCCGCTGAGCCTGCACGTCCCGAGCCTGTGCTCCGCAACGGGAGAGGCCACGACAGTGAGAGGCCCGTGTACCAAAAAACAAAACAAAACAAAACAAAACACTCTGGCAACACTCTTTACTTCTCCCCTCTCTGTACATCAGCAATGTTGTTGACTGGTCCTTCAAAACCTACCCGGCATGCCATCACCTCTCAACACCTTCACACTGACACCCTTTTCTAAGTCACCATCATTTTCTGCCTGGATTACAGCAAGAGCTTCCTAATTGCACCTCCGACCCCGTCTCCCTTGTTGACTCTCCACAGTCTACCTTCCACCCAGCAGCGCTAGTGAATCTTTTAAGACAGGTCAGATCATGTTAGTCCTCTGCTCCCAGCTCTGTAATGGAAACACATAACAAACAGGCCCTGTAGGATCTAGTCCTGCCTCCTCCTCCCCTCCCCGCGGCTCCCTGACCTCCGCTTTTCCCATGCCCCCCCGCCCCCCGGCCCTCACCTCGTCACACACCCTCTTCGTCTTCGCTAAGCAGGTTCCACTGCAGGGCCCTTGCATGTCTGGTTCCCACTGTTTGGAAAAGTCTTCTCCAGACACCCACATGGCTCCCTCCTTTCCTTAAGATGTTACATTATCAGACTGGCCTCTGCTATGCACTCTATAAAACTAATCCCTCTCGTCGTTCTCTACTTGCCTACCTTGACCTATTTTTGTAATATTATTTACTGCCACCTAACATTTTATATATTTATAGGTTTATTTTCTGCCTTTCTGCACTGCAGTGGAAAGCTCAGGGAGTGCAGAGTGATTCACTGGTCCCCAGCCATTAGAGCAATGTCAGGCACATGGTAGGCACTCCACATATTTGCTGAATAAATAAATGAACATTCCTATCACCAGGTAACAAGAAACCAAAGTAATTTACTCAAGGTCACCTTGAAAGTGGCAGAGCTAAGATTCAAAATTCCACAGACTCCCTGTACTTTTCTGCCTGTATTAGACCCTCCAGGAATGTTTTAAGGTAATCTTAAGCCATCTAAAAAATATCATTTCTGATGTCCCAGGGAAAGAGTCAGAGATTTGATGATGAAGATTATATACCTGAGTTGGCTGGACATCTCCTTTGAGGATATTTTCTCCAGTAGCTCCATTGGTTTTCCCATTAGAACACTAATAGGCAAAGTTTCTGCTAATACTTTTTGAGTTTTGTCTACAGATATGTCACACAAGCAGCAAACAATGGAGAGTCTGCCTACGTGACCAGAGTCTTGGTGTTGTAATTAAAATAAAACAACAAAGCTGATCTGACCCTTAGTATTAGCATACATAATCATAATTCTATAGCTTGGTAATTAATTCACTCACACAAATTAACAGTTGCCAGTTTTCTACCTTACAAAAGTATATTTTAATTGCCACTATATTTTTACATACCTGTGCCTGCTAGCCCTAGTTGTGCCACTGTTATGTGAGGCCCTAGACCACTCTCTTGCATGCTCTGGATCTCAGACTCTCAGTTGTAAAAAGGACGGGGAGGGGCACTAAGTGTTCCTTGTGCCAGGCTGTGAGCTAGTGTCTCAGGCCCAAGCCCACCCTCCTGTGTTGGTCTGTGATCCTGAGGCTGGGGCTCTCCAGAATACATCTTCCTTTGCCTGATGGGCTCTGTCAGTATAGAGCCCCAGGAGGAGAGTAGGACGCAGGAGGGGAGAGAAGGCCTTGCTCCCTCCTGTTTGCCTGCTGGTCCTGTCAGCTGCATCTCAGCAATGGTTCTTCACCACAGCTTTGGCAGTTGGTCCCAGCCTTCTGTTCTCTTTTTGTTTTTTGTTGTTTTCCTTCACTTGCAGACCAGCCTCCTGGGACCCCCTCAGAGAAAGCAGCAGCAGTCAGGCAGTGTCCTCAGAGGTCTGAGTCCCAGCTCTGTGGTTCCTTCTTAGGAGCTTCTAGATTCTCTTCCCTTTGCTCCTCTAGTCCAAGGGGTCACACTTGCTTCTTGCAGTGACTACCTCTGTGTTGCCTCAGTGCCCCTTTTTTACTTTCACAGCTCTTGCTAAGTATAAAAATGTTTTTAATTATATTTTCGTGTCTTATTCTCCATTTCTTCTTTCTGTGACTTTCTAGAATTGACATGATTCCATGAAATAATTTTAGGGTCATGGAACAATTATCTATTAAGAGTGTTTGAGGAGTTACAATTTTTTTTCTTTATTTTAAACTTATTTTTTAATCCGAGCAACACTAGAATATAAAAGAAATTAGTTAACATGGAATAAATTGATGATATATTTTACTATCAAATAGTTCAAAAATTCTTTCCCCCTCTAAAAATCAAAACAAAACAAAACAAACAAATTGCATCCTTTGATCAAAATGTTATAAAACTGGAAATTAACAAAAAGCACAGCTACATAAATGTATCCATTAGAGATTTTTAACTGTATTCTTTTCAATAAAATTGGAGTTGAAGATGAAATCAAATTTGAAATTTTAGCTTATGTAGAGATAAATGACAGTAAGTGTATAGTACATTTCTTATCAAAACCAATGGGATAAAACCAAAGGATTATTCAGAGGAAAGGTTATAGTCTTACATGCATTCTATTAGAAAGAAAAAGGGAAATAAATGGACTATTTACCTAAAGAATCTAGACAAAAGACATAAAAATGGAACCAAAGACAGTAGAATTAAAAACTTAATAAATAAAAATGAAAAAATACAGCCAAAGAGAACATTCCTAATAAGCATATGGTTCATGCCTCTCAGGCCTTGGGGTCCCTCAGGTGTCCATCCTCCCCAGGCTGCCGTTCTTTGTCCGTGGCTGCAGGTATGTAATGGGTGATGTTGGCCAAGGGCTTCACCCACCTAAGACTCAGTTTTCTCATTTGGATAGGGCCCACCTGTCTCACAGGTCTGTTCTAAGTATAAAGCAATACAATGGATTTTAACATGATTTGTAAACTAAACACTAAGAAGTAAATATAAGGTTTTGCTATAATTACTAGAAGTAGGTGAAAGGAGGAAGCCATGAAGAGAAGGAATGACTCAGAGAAGCTCATTACAGGTCTAAACACAACAACATTTCCTATTCAACAAGTTGCTGGGGGAAGAAATACAAAACATCTAGCACGTCTCACACCTTTTATGTCCTTAATCATTATTTGTTGCCTTCTCTTCCACATCAACTCCTGCAACAAGGAAAAGCAGGTGAAAATGTGTGCCTCACTCCTAGAAATCCAAACTTAGACAATTCTCAGTAATCCTACAGTTAAGGTATCCGATTTTTGCAAGTTCTATCTATCTACTGAGATATTCAATGAGGAAAGCATGGGTTATGGATATGGGGAATGCAAGGATGAATAAACCCAGTCCTAGACCTCAAGTAGCTTTATGTCTCCTACCAGAGACAACACATACACAGAGATATCTAAAAGCAGGTAGAATGAAGTAGGGGATAAGAAAATGGGAATTCTGAGGGAGTGATTTCTTTTGGGCTGGGGAAAGTGGGAGAGAGATGGGGAAAGTTTTCCTAAAGGACACAGAGGCATTTAGGTCTTGGAAGATAAGAAGAATTTGGAGGTGCAGGGTCGGGGGTAGGGAATTCAATGTGAGTGAAGGGTGAAAGCTAGGAAACTATGTGGCATGTCCCAGGAACATGCAGTTTACCTGCACACTTTGGGTTTGAATCTGTTATAGGTTAGGGAATAAATACACGTTGAATTAATTAATTACATTTTTCCAAATATTTCAAAACTTAGAAGAAACATCTAATATGCTCTATGTTTAAAATGATCAAACTAATTATTATAAGTATGAAAGTATTTCTCTTACATGCTGTATTAGTCCTAGTATCCATAAAATAGAACTATGAAACATCTAATATGTTGATCTTCTGCTGGCAAACATTACTGCATTGTCTTTCCTAACTGAGGTAAAATCTGATCATTCTGCTTCCACCTCTTCTGAAAAACACAAGCGGTCATTAAATGCAACTACGAGGGTTGCACGTCTAAGGTTTTGGTTTCAAGTTGTATTTATGGGGCCCTGTAGCAATGACAAGTGGAACCAAGTACATACATCCAGATCCACAGGGAGGGAGCATGCTCAAAAATATCTGAGAACTAAAAGAGATAAGGAGCTCTGAAAGAAATTAAGAAATGGCTTAGAGAAAATAATAATAAGAGTTTCTGACTCACGTGTGTGCTCAAAATTGCCTATCAGTTTGCACAGTGAGCTTTCAGTGGTGGGCAAGATCGCTGAAGAGCTGTCTGCAAGGACTCATTTGTGCAATTTTGAATAAGAACTAGAACCGATACTTCATGACACTAACTAAAAGAGCTGTATGAGAAACCACAAAGAGGTATACAGTTAAATTCAAATTATTGGCAGGCAAAGAAGTTTAGGAAACAGCATGAGGAGGTCTGTAATTCTTTGGGAAGAATAATGATTCTGCTGGCAAGTAAATTCTTTCCAGAGAGATCAATTTTTTTTTGATAAATTTATTTTATTTATTTTTATTTTTGGCTGCGTTGGGTCTTGGTTGCGGTGCGTGGGCTTCTCATTGCAGTGGCTTCTCTTATTGCAGAGCACGGCACGCGGGCTTCAGTAGTTGTGGCGCACGGGCTTAGTTGCTCTGCGGCATGTGGGATCTGCCCGGGCCAGGGCTCGAACCCGTGTCCCAGGCACTGGCAGGCGGACTCCCAACCACTGCGCCACCAGGGAAGCCCCAGAGAGATCAATTTTGAGAGGACAATTAGCTCCTTTTGGTTAACAGAACACCATTTACACTCTTCTCCATGATTCCCACTTCTGGACCTTCTCAGAAAGCATTAGTGTTACTAACGCTTGTGTATATACAATATTTAGTAACATTAACCTATGCTTACACACATCACACACAAACCTATGCTTACATGACATCAAGGTTCATTGTGTGGTTGTAAATTATGTAAGAAAAAATGTACTACAATGGGTGTCAGGAGACCTGGGTTCTATCTGGCAATAGTTCAGACACTTAACTAGTTGAATGACTAATGCAATTCAAATTCATTGCCTGGTCCATTGTTTTCTTCTCAAAGAACTAAAGAAGATGGTCTACATTAGTGTTCTTTAGATTGCGGTATGCAAGAAACCCACTGAAGCGTAGAAGAAAATATAAGAACTTCATAAATTTTTTAAAACTTTTTATTTTATATTGGAGTACAGTTGATTAATAATGTGATAGCTTCAGGTTCATAACTTTTAATTAGAACTTTTGTGTATTTTAAGGTAAGTAAGTACCATTGTGGGCAAAAAAATATGCTCACGTGCATATAAGTGCATGATAAAACTCTTATTTATTTTTTTATGATAAGGGTCAAGAAACTGTGGTAAATACTGCTCTAGATGATCTCTAAGCACCTTCCCATCTTAAGTGTCTGTGATCTGAACTGCTGTTTTTACATTTGCTTCAAGGACTGCATATATGGAATTGAAGAATTACATGGTACCCCCACGGCCTCATGTGGACTTCCTGGCAACTAGATTACCTTCTCGACCTAGATTTCCTCAAGGGCTGGGTCTATGACCTCCTTCTTTGTATTGCTCCCAATCCCATAACAGTGCCCAGTAGACATCAGACACTCAAATGCAGGTTTGTCAAAGTAATGAGTCTCTATTTCAAGAAATATTTAGCTGCTCTAAAAAGAGAACGAAGGAGAAATTATTTTTGATCCTCACATACAAATAGATGTTTATCTGGATTTATTAGTGGCAGAGTCTATTTTCTTCTAACATTTAAATTTTCTTATTCAAGACTATTGTCACGTACGGTCTCTGCTACTGATAACATTATTCAGTAGTTCTTTTCTCATTAAAAGTTGATGAAGACTTCAGACACAGAAGCTGAAAAGTAAACATCTGTCACATGGAGGATGATTTTCTTTGACATTAAATGCAGACTTGAGGGGTTTCTAAGACTGGAGAATATTGCGTTTTTGGACAGGAAATATTGATTATATCATCAGAACACAGAAAAAGAGCGAGTGAGAAAGAAAAAACTGTGTCTTGCTCTCAGGCGGCACTCTGAGGGGTTTTAAGGTTGATGGGTTATTTTTCCATGCCACACTTTTATTTATTTTTGATCTAGTAAAACGAGACATTTCTGACAGGTTTCCTACCACCACTGCTGAACGTGAACCTGGAACTGAGAAGTCAAAGATTTAACGAAATGGAAAACTCCTTCAGGGAATATGAAGGATTCCAAGTTTGCAAAGAATACAATTACTGTCTAGTTTACTATATTTGGCAATGCTACGGTTGGCAGATGAATGATGAGTCTGTGGGATACAAGAATATCAATATAGAAAACAGCACAAATCTATGTTCTTCTTTCTAGATCCTCCAGTACAGAGGGTAGGCATGCATTTAAGATTACTTCCTGTCTGTGTTGCAAGGTTTATAAATTTCCATTTAAAACAAAAAATTCCTTAAATAATGTAGTAGTGAGTACTTATGCAAATTAACTTGAGGTCTGGAGGAGAAGAAAAATATCCTTTTGTTTAGATCCCTGGCTTTCCACCTCAAATGTTGGTACTGTCAGGTTTATTCCTTCTTTTCAGTTTTCATTTCCTTGGAGTCGCTTAATACATGTACACCAATATCACCTAAATCTCTAGTCACAGCCTCATCCCAGATATCCATGTCCAATTGACCACTGTACCTTTCCATGTAGAAGTTCCACACTTGTATAGAATCCAGAAGACTTTCAAATGGACTAATTTTTTTTTTTTTTTTTCGGTACGCGGGCCTCTCACTGTTTTCTACACGCCTGTGCAGGACATGAGCAACTTTCTCTTTTCCCTATGGCTGCTGGCACCGTGAGGAGATGTTAAGTAAAGACAGAAAACATTTACAGTGAAGAAAGCAGAGGTAAATTTGTCCACTACTCAAGTTACATGTGCAAGATTTTTTGAATATTGAAATGATGAGCTATTTGGTTCAAGAAAGTGCAGGTGTGAGCTAATGAGTTATCATGCTAGGAGATGTATTTTACACCTGTGTTTACTGAGATGGCATCTTTGCGTGTTTGCCCTTGGTTCAGCAAGCTAGTTAATAAATCCCCTTGAGAATTTTGGGTGTCTATTGCTACAGCTTGAATGCCTAATATTTTGAGCCTCTGGCTCTATTTTTGGCTTGGAAAACACTCAGTGCACCTCATTTGTTGGTGAATTGTTGGCTAATTAAGTTGGATTCATATGGTCCTGTCAATATGAAAGCAAGAACAGTTTGAAGCTGAGATGTCAGCTAATGACATGTATTTAGAAGCTAAAACCGGCCAGATTTGATTTGAGAAACAATTCAAACTAAGTCCCTCCTGGTGATTTGTTTTATTTACTGAGATCTAGAAATATATTTCCCATCCAGTCATGCAATGCATCAGTGGCAAGCCAAATGGAACACATTTATCTCTGAACTAGAAGCCTTCTTAAGAGTTTCAGACAAGTATTCGCCAAGTCGAGAGATGATGGAGATGAGAAGTAATGAGCCAGCTTACTTACTCAGATCAAGTAAAGTCTCAACGTGTCCAGTAATAGTCATTTCATTTGGAAATCTTTCCTCGTCTGTTGCCAAAAAGAAAGACATTCCCAGTTTCCCCTTTTCCCAACTACCTATTCTACAAAAGCCTTTCAAGAGCTGACCGGACAGATAAGCAGGACCTGAGCTTTCAGATGTCAGCTTTTCCTTATCATGACAATGTAATTAGGCCCTTGTCATTTGAGACCAATGGGGGAATAAGGCTGGGTGACGTCTTTGAGGTGAATTGACTGTTTATGTTGTGCTTCATGTTCGTGTGTGCTGAGCTCTTCTCTCGTTCAGACCTCTTGGTCAATTCCTTAGTGAATGAGCCAGAGCGGCATTTGTTTTTACCCTTCTACATTCAAAATTTTTTTCAGAGTCTCTTACTCTCTAGAGTCAGACTACAAAGCCCAATAGCATTGCTTAGTACAGTAATCAGGACTTTTTTTCTTTCAGATTTTTACACGTTTGTTTTCTTAGATGGAAACTATTCTAAGCTGAGTAAATAGTGGGCTATACAGTTTAACTTTTTGTATGAGAAAGTGAGAGATGCCAACGGCCTCCCTCCTCCTCCTTCACTTCCAGCTGACATAAAATATGCCCCAGGAACCTAAAAATGGAAGCTACCTTTATTACAACAGTGCCTGGAAGCAGAGAATTCATTAGATGCAGGGTCAATGTTGCCATTAGAAATCTTACTCTTTGGGTGTTTAATGACAGTCCCTGAAAGTTTGCTTCTGGCAAAAACCTGACGTCCAGGGCTTCCCTGGTGGCGCAGTGGTTGAGAGTCCACCTGCCGATGCAGGGAACACAGGTTCGTGCCCCGGTCCGGGAAGATCCCACATGCCGCGGAGCGGCTGGGCCCGTGAGCCATGGCCGCTGAGCCTGCGCGTCCGGAGCCTGTGCTCCGCAACGGGAGAGGCCACAACAGTGAGAGGCCCGCGTACCGCAAAAAAAAAAAAAAAAAAAAAAAAACCTGACCCCCAAAGTCTCAGCTGGGAAACAAATTATAAAAATGAATTTTCAAACCACCTGTCCAGCTGTGCTTTTTGGTTATCTTTATAAACTGAAAAGCAGCTTCTATGACAGGATTCAATGCCACCAGAGATTATGCTATAAATAATACTGCTGAATTATTTTCAATATTCAATTTAAAATAATGGCTCAGTAACCTAATGACTTTTAGAAAACAGGCCAAGAAAAATTCTACGTGATCAGAAATCAGGTATGCATGTGTACCAGGTACCTGACAGAGAGAATACCTCAGGTCATGTATTTATTCAAAAGCCACATTTTGTATGTGTGCCATGTCCTTCCACTACAAAATAATAAAATCTTTTTACCTCAGCAGTAAAGAAAACTGAGATACCAATTAACAGGGTGACATTCCTATCCCTCAGCAAGTTAGCAGAAGAACTAGAAATCCGAGACATACCCCTTAGTGGCTGATTTTGTAATTAGGGCAGAAACTTCCATATACATTCTCTTCCTTCTATGCTCTCCCAGCTTGTGAGGACTCCCTAAAGTCCATTTCTGTCTACACACCCTTATCTTCTAGAAAGACTTCTCACTTGCATTTGATATTCTGCCCAGTCTTCGTAAATAAAAGTTTTCTCAGACAGCACTTGTACATTTCCAGTAGCAGAGCATCAGACCTTTGGGTAATAGAAATGCCAACCTTCATTTGCATGTCTAAAAGCCACTTGTTTCCATAAGACTAAGTGCTTCTGTGTGACTATTGAACATTTGCAGGTGCAATTTCTAAGAGACTGAGATGAGGCGGCTGCAAATGTGGCCCTTGAAGTAAAAGATGATCAAAATAAATCAAATGATCATCATCAAATTAGTAACAACTAAAAGTGAAAGCAGCAAATGTGGTCATGAGCAAGCCCCGCCTACCACACTGAAGTGTTCATGATGAATCTTATAAGGAGGCGAATCGACAAAGAATTATGAAGACTGTGCAAATGGTCTCTGTAAGCTTGGTTCTTTTTGTTTGTCTATCAGTATGCACCTGGCATGAGATGGTCCCAAGCTTCCTAGCCTAGAGGCTGTGCTGTCTGTGAGCCTCTCTTCCCTTCTGAATTGTCACCAAGTTATGCAGCTTCTTTTGTTGAAATACCTCATAGATTATTCCTTCCCTGGTACTATTTAGATTTCTTTGTTTGCAAGCAATAAACACTGATTCTGGCAACTGTAATCAGAAAGGAATTTATTGGAGGGAAGAGGCATAAAGGCAGCTCCAGGGATCTGTGGCAGGAACAAGGAGAGGGTCCCAATAGGGTTTTGCTGTTGGAAAGTCTGGGTGCCAACAGTTGTATATACTTCTAACTCCCTCCTAAAAGTTCGTATCACAGGGAAGGAGTGTCTGTTTGACCTAGCTTCGGATGCCCCTATTCTCTTTGGCAGGGGAGGGTGGGGTACCTTGGTTAAGAAGATGGTATCTGATGGAGGAGGGGTAGTTCCCCAAACAACATCAGGATACTATTCTCAGTGAAAGGGAGAACGGGTGCTGGGCAGCCAAAGCCGACATATGCCCACCATATTCTTTTAGATTAGGTTCTTGTTTCCCAAGGTCTCCACGTCTCCATTTTAACCTAAGAGTTAGGGAAGTGAAATTGCAGATTAATGTAATTTATGATATATCCTTTAGTTGATGTATGAATCTGCTCTGAAATATCCTGACCGGTGGACATAAAGAATCTACAAGGGCTTCCCTGGTGGCGCAGTGGTTGAGAGTCCGCCTGCCGATGCAGGGGACGCGGGTTCGTGCCCCGGTCCGGGAAGATCCCATATGCCGCGGAGTGGCTGGGCCCGTGAGCCATAGCCGCTGAGCCTGCGCGTCCGGAGCCTGTGCTCCGCAACGGGAGAGGCCACAGCAGTGAGAGGCCCGCGTACCGCAAAAAAAAAAAAAAAAAAAAAAGTAGAATCTACAAGAACATTATCAGGCATAAGGCACTCACTAACTCATAAAACAGTCTGTTATTCAGATTTTAGAAAATTTTCATTTTGTTAAGCTAAAATCATTCATTCCATTGCTCAAAAGATATTGAATGCCTAGCATGCTTCAGCCACACTGCTGGTGTTGATATAGTCCTCACAAACCTGATAGTCTAATATAATTTTGGCCCATCAATCCAAATTCTACACATCAGCTATGGTTCTATATTTCAGAACTGCAGAGAGTAAATCAAATAGCATGGTGAGGTCTAGATGCACATAAACAAACAATAGCCTTCCAGAAACTATAATGGAAGAAGTTTCCATTCATCATAGTATGCCAAAATATAAAATAGCTTAAAAAGTACTTAACAAGAAATTTGTAGGTCTAATGTGAAGACACCTATAAAAATTTACTAAGGGCCATAAAAGATGAGTTGAATAAATGGAGAGACATAACATATTCCTCTGTGGGAAGACTCAACACTGTAAAAACACCATTCCTCGTCAAATTAATCTAAAAATTTAATACAACCCCAATCATAATCCTAAAGTTATTTTCTGCTTGAAACATAAGAAAGTTATTTTAAGTCATTCTGGAATATAAATATGTGAGTATAGCAAAGAATCTCTTGAAATTGCTATTAAAAGGAACCATGGAGTTGAAATGATGAAAACAGTAAAGACCAAGAGCTCAGTGGAACAACAGAAAGCCCAGAACATATATACACATATATGTACCTACATACATGGACATTATATTGTAAATTCATAGGTTAAGTTTGAAGGGTGTTAGGATGAGTGAATAACAATCTAGGAAGAAAATCAAATCCCTACTATATCTCGCACCTCATAGCAAGACAAATTCCAGATGGATTCCAATGCAAAAATAAAACCAGACGAATATTAAAAAAACGTATACATTATTATTAATAACAGTGGGCTTTATAAGTAGAAATCAATAAAATCTTGGGCTTTCAAAGGAAGAGATAAAATTAACCACATGAAACTTGAAAATGTCTATACCAACATTTTCCTTACATAAACAAATAAAGCATAACATTTAAAAGGTAAACCGTGAATTGGAAAATATTTATAGCCTACATGACAGTCAAAAGGTTAATATTTTTTAATAGATAAAGAGCTTCTAAAATTTAACGTGACAAAAATAAGCACTTCAATAGGAAAAAAGGACAAAGGTCATAAACAGGTAGTTCACCAAGGGAGAAATACAAATTGCCAATGCCATATAATTAAAATGATTTCCTCAGTAAAAATATAATGAATTTAAATCAGAATAAGATGGAACTTGATTATCAAATTAGCAGGGGTGAATATGAGTTCGGGTGATGAAGATGTGAGTGAATGAGCTCTCTCTTACATCGCTGGTGGAAGTATAAAGGAATGCAAATTTTCTGGAGGATAACTTGGATAAATTTTTCCAAGACATTAAAATGTTAGCATTCTTATTAACCCAGGAATTTTATTTTTAGTCAGTTATATAAATAGAAGTTCATACATTAAGCTATAAGGATTACCACTGCAATCATATTAACAATGTTGAAAGCTATAAACAATCAAAAGGTTAGTATAATAAATTATGGCAAGTTAATATGATATAGTACTAGGCAGCAATTAAAAATAATAATATAGGAGAATATTTAATGCCATGAAAAACATTCACTATAAATTGTTAAGTGAAAAAAAGCAAGTTACTTAAAAATAAAGATGTAATTACCTATATGTATGCATGTATATATTTAATTACGTATATGTATTTGCATATAATTAGATCAATTCAGACAAATACTAACAATAGTTATTAACAGGCAGTGAGAATACAGGTAACTCTAATTTTATTTCCTTCTGTAAATCTACATTTTCCAAATTTTCTACAATGTATATGCCTTACCTTGGTAGTAAGAAAAAATAAAAAATATATTCTTAAAACAGATATATTTTGTTTAAAGCAACAGAAATCCTTTTTTTTAAATGAAATCTTAGGTGAAAACCCAATCTATGGAACCAATAAGAGGGGTGAAGTAGGGGTGGTAGGCCTAGAGGCCTGCTCCCTTGATGGGCACCCTTGAGCCCTCACCTAGCAATGTCAGGGCTGGGGGAATTCTGCTGAGAACCCATTGTGTGTAAACACCATTTCTAGGTCCTACATGATTTGTTCTCAGTGAACCCATACACGGCCCCAGGATGGCTGGTTACCACTACAGTTACTCATAAACTATTTAATAGCTCATTTCATGTAGTTCACTACATTCATTGTCATATGTTCATTCGTTAAGCACTTTCTGAAAATTTTTCTAGATTTTAGCTTTGCATTATATTAGTTTATTTGTGGATTAGAGATAAAAAGATTTTCTTACTGCATGAAATATCCTCAGAGAATATAATTTAATTCCACATCATCAGATTTTATTGAAGGTTGATATGAGAAATGATTACATGAAGAATGGATCTCCATCTTCCCTAAAACAATACATTGTCTGTTAAGATGCTCAAAGGCCCTTACATAAAGATGTGTGTGATAAATTCCCCTAAAGTTTTAGAAAAAAAGGTTGCCCATTTTTATAAATAATTGTGACTTCCTTTTATAGTACCGTATTATTCCTATATAACTCATCATGTTTCCCTTTTGGCTTTGGCTGCCAGAAAGCTCAGAGCTATATTTGTTGCCAAACCACAGCAATGAACAGCTGCCTCATTTTGCAGAAAAACTCTATCCCAAAGCACTTGAGTGTCTAGCCTCAACTAAATGGTCCCATGATATGCATGGCTCAGGTTATGAGTTGTCTCAAAGCCAATTTAGAAATAGGCAAGGATTAAATAATAAACAAACAAACACATAAGTAATTTGGACTTAGCAGGCTTGGTCTTCGGCGGTACAAAACGTTCACACCTGAAGTTTGATTTGTATCAAATGCCTTTCGGGCACGTTGCTTAATCTGGAGTACTGTTCTGGATGAGCGCTCCCCTGGGTGCAGACGTGGACATTTGGGTCTTTCTGCTACCAGGCCCACACATGCGTCCACCCACCCCATGATGCTGGCTCCTTAGAAGTGATCTGCATGGTATCCAATAAGGATATCAGGTCAAAAGCATAGCAAAAGCGCAAGGCACAGATAAACTAAGAGTTTATACGTGGACCATAACCCTAAAAACATTTAAGAAAACAAGATATTGCTGAATTGGATCAGGAAATAGACAATCTTCACAAACAGAAACAATCTTAAGCATTGGGATATGTGCTCATAAGTGTGTGTCTGTGTGTTTATTACAATGATCAACAGTAGACTAAAACATATCAGGTGAGTTAAGGTACTTCTTTACCTTTCCAGAAGGTCAAAAATGTATTCTTATTGTTAACATTACTCACATCATTTTACAATATGGTAAGTGCTGAAAAGGGCATGGAATGTGGAGGAAAGGGAACCACAATTTTCCGAATGACGTATGTAAATTGTTTCCTCCATTATTTCATTTAAGAGACACCAGTATCCTTTTTCTTTGTAATGCATAAGCTCTTTAGCAACCTTTCTAATAACACGGTAAGGCTCTAATATAATGGATGTTGTGTTAGAATGGTTTGGAATGATACTGGGCCTGGTAGGGTGGACTCTGGTAATGCAGTCTTGATTATAGTGTGATAATAACTGGCAGGTGGCTGTCTGTATCAGCAACAGACACCCTCAAAGCCTGTGGAAATAGCTTGGTTCCCATGGCTATGAAGTAAGGTGGGTCAGCTGCCCAGAGCCACAGATTATCATTACAAAAAAGATTTGCCATGGCTTTCACAGGAGAGGCCAAACCAGCCTAGAAGCAAATGGACGAGGCAGGCTTCTGGGGCCCCAAATATCTTCCTACTCCTGCGGGCCTGCCTCATATTCTATAGATAGAATTTCATTCAAGGTAGCAATGCTTGGTACCCATGAGCTCAGGCTCTAGAATCAGATCTCCTTATTTGAAATCCCAGCTCCACCACTTACTGTTGGCTGAGTAAACTGGACATAGTCCCTAACTTTGGGTCCTTCTGTAAATGAATGAGAAAATCCATGAAATGCAGTTAGCCAGCACCTGGCTCATGGTCTGCTTTCACTATATATCAACTTTTATTATTATTTACACTTAAAGTACCACCTTTTAAAATGCAAGTACCCAGGGATGCATACCTTATTCCCAGTTAGTACTTCGGAGGGGGGTGGGGGAATCTCACTTGAAAATCAATTAAGATGTAGTGAGCAGCAAGGGATCCAGGACTGAAACCCAGGAGAAGCAAGGAACTAAGCCAAAGGAGAGAAACAGCTTTGAAATTTTGCTCAGAGCCACACTGATTCTTCTACATGGAAAAGTACCCAATCGTTGCAGCTAGCCAAGCACAAGCCCTCGCTGTTGCAGAAAGGCAATCCAGATACAGGATGCGTGGCACCTGGGCCCTTAGGGACTGCCTCTCTATCAACTGCTCCATCTCAGAGGACTCTACATACAGACTTTCTACAGTAAGAGACATTAATTAAACCGTGAAGCCACCAAGTTAGCGCCTTGTTTTCTGGCCTGCCATGAAGTGTATGCAAAGATTTATAAACACGGTCCGTGTGTGGAGATAAGCACACCAGGAGAGGCTGCCTTCGTGGGCGTTGCTGTTAACAGCCAATGGAAAGTCACCACCCTTTCCCACAAAGCGGCTGTGCATCCCTTCACACTCTGAGCAGAGACTCTTATTTGTAAAGTCATCCATCACCTCAGTAGACCAGTCAATCATAGATTTCAACATCCCCTTCCTGACCAGCAAGGAGAGGAGAGGAAACGGCAGTTTGGAGACTTCCAGTTGAGCTGTTGGATAAATGGACGATAGTTTTTCTTCTCCCCAGGGTGCCCAGGAGAGGCTGATTCTGACACAAACCCATAGAAAAGGGCCTCCGTTTCACCTCCGGCTGGGTCAGGGAGGGGGGCATGGGGAGAGGTGGGGGGAACACATGTGTTCACACACCCAGTTTGCTGCGCTGGACGAAACACTGACCTGTTAGGCCAGCGGCCTCGGCAGACAGGAAGGCGCTCCAAGACAGGAGGAAAAACAGGCCCGTTTCCAGCATAGGGAACTCACACAGTTTGGTAAATTTGGTCAAGTGACAAAGACGCGTTAAGGGAAATAACAACTGCTTTTATGAATAAATCTCCTTTTTGGCTGTGAAAAAATCTGGTTGTGTTTTAGATGAGAGAACTAATTTGCAGAGCTGGCTGTAACTGACTGAGACTTGACTTTGAAGGCCAGCAGGAATCATGCTTCATTGCGGGCTGAACACTCCTATAAAAATGCAAACTGGTGTTCAGATAAAAAAGATGTCTTACTAAGAGGATAAAATCAGCTCAGTGTAGACACAAAACTTTTAAAATTTGGACTCAGCCCTTGGGGTGTGCCCCTCAGAATACTGGCAGATCTGGGAAAACAAAGCCAAGGGGAGTGAGGCTGGGTGAGATGCTGCCAGTGTGTCAACACTGAAGGAGGCCACTGCTCCCCAGGGAGTGCTGGTCTGTGGACAGATCACCTTGAAGAGCCTTCTCTCTTGGGGATAGAAATTGAATCAGGAGGAGCATGTATGTTCAGTGAGAGGGAAGCTGCCCAGACTCTCTTTGTAAAAGTAGGATGGAGGAAAATGGGTGTTGCTTCTAGGTCAAGCAAGATGCCCTTTGGCGGGCAGTGGTTCATTTGGGCCAGGATGACACTTGGTCAGTAGTCTATAAATTGCAAATAGAACAAAGGCACAGTGATCTGAGTCAGGCAGAGAATGGGCTATGGGGAGATGATTAGGAGTTAGTGATGGATGGGAAAGGGCTACCTTGTAATTGTGTCCACCACTAGGCGGAAAATGCCCTGACAGATAAAGAGATGTTAATGTTGTTGCATTTTTATGTTTCTACAACAAAGTGTAAGGAAGATTCCATATTAAGAGATGTTTGGCAGCAGGGCAAGGAAGAAAAAGTATGACCTCTGCGTTAGTAGATCTGGGTTTGAGTCTTGGCCCTGCTAGTCACTGGCTGTGTGATTTCTGAGCAGTATGTTAACCTCTGTGAGCCTTATTTGTATCCTAGGTGAACTGGCAATGAGAATAGTACCTACTCATACAATGTGCAGAGTAACATGCAATGAAGATATTAAAAATGTTTTATAAAGTCTTAGAAAGCACAAAATACTAAGGATCATGTCACGGTTGGGAGTTGCGTTCATGTCTGGAACGCAACTCTACCTGGGCCCATATTCATGGTATCAGCTTAGACGGGTCACTCTGCGCTTTGGTTTCCATGTCTGAAAATGGGCATAATAGTGCAACCTACCTCCTAGGTATATAAACCACTTACAATATGTTAAGCACTCAGAAGAGTGCCTGGTATATAACAAAGGATGTGTAAGTTTTTCAATTAGTGATTGAATAAATTTGTGTGAATAAATTAGTGTGATTTAAATAAATTTGTTTTGTAAAACATCTTTTCTGGAAAGAGATTCAGTAAGGATCTGGAAGCAATTCTTTATCTGGAGGAAAACATGGGCTGCCCTTTGACCCTTTTCCAATGTCCCCTCCTCTTACTTGGAGGGAAGGCTTTGTTTCTAATGGGGTTTGTTCCTCTGAATTCCCTCTTCTAGTTTGTTGTAAAGAGAAGGCTCAGGCCGATTTGAGTAGCAGAATACCAACTGGGCGTAAAGTGTTCTTCTCTTTCCATGGCCTCCAGAAAGTTGTTCAGTTCTGAGTCAAGCCCTAAGCTTGTCCGGAGCCCAGGGGCCCACAATCTGAGGAGCCTCTGCCTCGTTGTGGACAAGGTATCCAGGTGGTTATGGTGGAGGAATGGACTGTGCCCCTGTCTCCTTCACAGCCTGAGTTTGTGACCCAAGGCCATCAGGTGTTGCCACTATTACTGAGGCCCTGTCTCTTCCTTTTCTCCACCCCTTTCCCCAGATCTGGTCCAATATCAGAGCAGACTTCCAACCTCCAGGAATTTTTACCTTCCTTATCAATTTGTTTACTTATGTGTCCATACATTCCTTGCACACTGGGCAGAAAAAAGTTCCAATCTCAGCCCTTCCACCTCGTGCTGTCCCTGGGACCAAAGGCCTGGTTTTAAACCCCTGCCCTGAAATGTCCTAGCTGTGTGGACTTAGACAAGTTGCCTAACCTTATATGTCAGTTTCTTCAGCTGAAAATTGGGGGAATAACAGTATCTCCCTGCCAGGGTTCTTATAAAAACTATCTGAGATAATCTATGCAAAATACTAAGGACAATGGCTGGCACGTGGTACAGTTCTGAACATATGTAAGATGACATAATTAATATCATGTCCATTATTACTGATATGTGACTCAGAGTGAGCTACTTAACCTTCTTGAGCCTCGATTTCCTCCTGTGTAACCCAGTGTCTTACAGGGTTAATTCGAATAAGAAGATATATATAAAGGCCCATGCTAGACATTCACTAAATGTTGTGATCATTACTATTACTCTACTCCAAACAACATGTGACCTCCATCGTCATTCCACTTAATAATTAAGAGGCAACAGGGAGTAGTGATCAAGAGCATGGTCTGTCTCTCAGTTTCACTCCTTGGGTTTGATCTTGGCTCTACTTCCAAGCTGTATGACCTTGGGCAATAGCTTATCCTTTCTAAGCTCCAGTGTCCAGTAAAAAAAGATATGACCATTGTGAAGGTTAAATGAGTTATTGCATGTAAAACAAGTAGTAGGGGGCCTGACATGTCTATAGTACTGGGTAGATTGTTAATCATTATTTTTAGTTGGAAGTCAGCCCTACCTTTTCCGACTTACTTTTGTCAATGGAGTTGACATTCTCCAGGGTTTCCAGGACATGACTTTGGGGTGGTCTTTTGATTCTCTCCTCTTCCTTATCTCTTAGCACCAACCAATCACTAAGTCCTAGAGCTTCTTCTAAACATTGGCCTCCTTCCCGATTTCCACCCCCCACAGGTTGTCATCACAGTTTTCCTTGATCTTAATCTTCCTTCTCTCATTCACCCTACATACCAGTTCCTTATTTATGTTTTAAAAACAGGACTTTCATTGTGTCCCTCTCTGTGGACTATAGAAAGATGCCCAGGCTCCTTTGAATAACACTCCAAGATACTCCACAAGCTGACTCCATCCCGCCTGTGTCCCCTCATCTTCCACCGCTCACCAGCCTGAGCCCTCAGGTCCTTTCAGGCACAACTGCCATGTGCCACGGCAGTGCCCCCTCCGCCACACCTTCATGAATGCTGGTCTTCTCCTGAATCTCTTATCATGTGGCTTTTGCCTGTATCCTACCCATTTTTCAGGTCAAGCCCAGGTCCTACTCTGCATGTAAATACTGCTTTTCAGATGATTTTCCAGAATCATAAGATTGGCCAAGAGTCTACTGGACTATCCCGGACACAGTGGCCTCATCAGCATTTGAATTTTTATAATCTTACTAAGGTGGCTCTGCAGCTTTAGCACTCACGTTCCATCCAACTCTTACTGTAGAGCTTGTCTTTCTAAGTTCGTCATTAGTTGAAGGCAGAGTCCCTGTTTTATTCATGTTCTGACTTATCTTAGAAAACTTTAGTAGAACCTAGCCTTTTAGCAGTTGTTCAGTGAACTGTTAGGCTAGTCCTCATGAAAAGAGACCCCAACATTTTGCTTTCCTTGCCTTGATCCCTGACCCTTCTTGCATCTTTCTCCTTTCTTACTTCTCTTCCCCCCCCCAAGGTCTCTGGTCCTTTGTTCTGCCTCTTCTCTGTAGCCTCAGTTAACACTTGACATTAGCCTTCTCTGGCTTTCCTCTTCAAATCTGACTTATTTTTGCCCCCATCCAACTGCTGTGAGTGAAGAGCTCACCAGACCAGCTTCTTTCCCTGGCTCAAATCCTCTAGGAACTTTACCCATCCTCCCACCTCTCTGCTGAAAAAGAGGGAGTAAGATGACACACTTGCCTGGATATGGCAAACATTTCTGCTTGGCTTGCTGTTCCCCTTCCATAAAAGAGCTATGCATGCTCGTTTAAACTCACAGTCATCTTTGGCTTGGCCAACCCTGTGAACTAGTGCTTGCTACAAGTTTGAAAAGGAGGCAGAGAACACTTAGTTTATCATTCCCAGTCAATCATGCTTTATTCTTGACCTTAGATCTTCAGTTCTTCCTCTTGACCTTAATATATCCAAGCCTGATACCCTCTGGTCACCTATATTCCTAGGTGGGAATTTTTTTAAGACTGTTGCTATCCTAGGGTCAGACAGTATGAGCAGTGCTAGAACTGGCCTTGGACAGGAAAAGAGCCTGGGCCCCTCTTCCACTGGTACCGACCTGTGCTTCGAGGGGTGGCTCGGAACCAAGATGGCTCCAGTGGTGCCGTACTGCGCTCGAACGAGACTATCTAACCATTTCCTAGCCTGGAATTTGTCAGTCCTCAGAAACATTCCGGGGAAGTTGACTGCTCTGAACAGTCCCCAACTTTCCACACAGGACAAAGGATATCAGTGCCGTGACAACAGCATACGCAGACCCCATTGCAAATGAGCCGGCGAAGATCCCCAGGAAATTCCCCACGGACTGGAAGAATGCGGCAGCATCAAATGCATTCGGATTCTCCTTGGGACTGTAAATGGATATAGAACTGAAACGAGAAGAGGGTGACGGTTAGTCAGCGACTCCCATCTCATGGCCCAAACACCAGAAGTCAGAATTTAGCACCCACTTTTGGGAAGGGCACGTTTTCCTATGAGGCTAGGTGCTGGTTGGAAGCTTTCAGGGGAAACAGATGTGGACAGAGAGAGGTGGAGAAGGCAGAAAGCTTTCCGCTTCCTTACAACCCAATCCCATGGTATCTATATATTGCTGCCCATCAGTAAACATTTTTATATAGGAAGGGTCGTAAGGAATATTGTTTCTGAGCAAACTAGGCATTAAAACATGGTAGGCGTATAAGGAATCTGCTGAGGAGATAGATAACTGTGAATTATTTAGTGGCCATATGTCTTCAGTGCTGTTAAATATTCACAAATGTTCCTGATAAAAAGTGCACTTTTATGGCCTGTGCACAAATGGATGATACAAATCACAGCATGCACAAAATATTCTGCTGTGATCTTGTCATAAACCACAAAACATTGCTCCTCTCCAGTGTAACCCTTCAGAAGCAGAGCCCAGAGGACGTTCAGAGCATCACAGTATTAACCCCTGGGGAGAGACAAACCCCTCATTTTCCCCCTGAAACAAATGGCAGCAGCTGCCTAAGGTCATCTTTTACACCCCAATTCTGATGGCTGCCAACAGATTTACATCCACAGAGAAAAATCAATCCACCAATAGGCAGTCTGTTCACTTAAATAGTTTTGAGGATGTCATATTTGCTATTTTCTTTTTGTAACCAGGGCCTCAAATCCCACAGTGTTAATGTAAGGGACAAGGTGTGTCCTATTTTAGGAAACATGAGCTCCGTATTGTAGCATCAAAATGAACAGATGTGCTAGAACCAGTAGCTTTCGGGAGACTAATGAAGTAACTTTTCAGATTTTTTTTTGCAGTTTTTATTTTAATACAAGGTCTTTAAAGCTAATCAGACAAAATCAATACTTTCTCAGCGGCTGCTGGGAGGGACCTTGTAGCTCTTAGAGAGCAAACAGTACACCAGACACACTGACTTGAGATTAGATAGGATTTTACAGAGATGTAACTGAATCTCTTGTGACTTGGATGATGAGAGTACGTTAACTCTCTGACCTGACGTTTTGTGTCTAAAGACTAGTTAAGAGAGAACAGGGGGAGTGGGTTCCAATTCTCCTCCAGGAAAATGTGTGGCATAAAAAAGGTAGTTTTAAATGTTTCTAGTTTTTCCCTGGATATCTTTAAACCCCCAAAGTAGGCCAAACACTTCTGCTTTTTTTTTTTTGAATTTTATTTATTTTTTTATACAGCAGGTTCTTATTAGTTACCCATTTTATACATATTAGTGTATATATGTCAATCCCAATCTCCCAATTCATCACACCACCACTTTCACCCCTTGGTGTCCATACGTTTGTTCTCTACATCTGTGTCTCTATTTCTGCCCTGCAAACCGGTTCATCTGTACCATTTTTCTAGGTTCCACATATATGCGTTAATATACGATATTTGTTTTTCTCTTTCTGACTTATTTCACTCTGTATGACAGTCTCTAGATCCATCCACATCTCTACAAATGACCCAATTTCGTTCCTTTTTATGGCTGAGTAATATTCCACTGTATATGTGGACCACATCTTCTTTATCCATTTGTCTGTCGATGGGCATTTAGGTTTCTTCCATGACCCGGCTATTGTAAGTAGTGCTGCAATGAACATTGGGGTGCATGTGTCTTCTTGAATTATGGTTTTCTCTGGGTATATGCCCAGTAGTGGGATTGCTGGGTCATATGGTGATTCTATGTTTAGTTTTTTAAGGAACCTCCATACTGTTCTCATTGTGGCTGTATCAATTTACATTCCCACCAACAGTGCAAGAGGGTTCCCTTTTCTCCACACCCTTTCCAGCATTTGTTGTTTGTAGATTTTCTGATGATGCCCATTCAAACTGGTGTGAGGTGATACCTCATTGTAGTTTTGATTTGCATTTCTCTAGTAATTAGGAATGCCGAGCAGCTTTTCATGTGCCTGTTGGCCATCTGTATGTCTTCTTTGGAGAAATGTCTACTTAGGTCTTCTGCCCAGTTTTTGATTAGGTTGTTTCAAACACTTCTGCTTTGATCATGTAATTGGATAAGGAAGATGAATGTGGATCTCAAATGGAGCCCTGTTATGTATATGAGAAAGGGATTGCCTTTGAAGTGTTCTTCTTTTTGTAAAGTGTTGTGCTTTGCAGAAAAAAAAGGAAAAGCAAACCCATATTTGGGTCCTTTGTAGCTGACAGTCCTGGGAAAGGGTATAAAACCCCATGGCCATTCGGAAACTTGGTGCCCATGGCTGCGTGTGTAAAAAAAAACAGTAGTGATGAGGAAACATTCCAGTTGCTATCTGTCTTCCAAACAAAGGTTTTTGCACAGTAACACAGTTTTGTAAATAATTCTGTTAATTCCTAAGGCTGCTCCCAGCAGATCTGATCCTTAGAACAGGAATCTCTTCAACCCCATCTTCACCTTTGCACTCGCTGGAAGTGTTTTCTCTGTCCCAATGCTTCCCTAGCTTGAAGCACCGCCATCACTTCTTTTGGCCATATTCCGTATCATGACTTATGTAATGTTTGTTCTTAAATCAACTCATTTTTATTCAAATGCAAAAGCTTTTATTAAATAATATTTACGAAATCATAGTTTTGAGTTGCTTCATATATTGCTTTTTAATACACATGAGATTATGTAATTATTAAATTTGAAAAACAAAGTTCCCCTTTGTGTCACCTAAAATCATCTGGGTATCTCCACTGGTTCATAGTCTGCATTGGGAGATGCTGTTTTCTTCCTGGGCTCTGTCTGATCCCCACACAAAAGGGTGCAGCCAAATTTCATACCTTCCCTGTGAGATCTGATTGAACTGAAGGGAAGAGCTTACTTAATTCTCCTTGACCTATGGAGACTCGTTCATTGATTTGCCAGCCCTAAAGCACTTCAGGATGTTAGTCGAGATGCATGGGGTACCTGCTATGTACCAGGTGATGGATTCGATGCAGGGAGTGGCGGGCGGGCAGGGAAGGGCATGGAAAGGAGAAGCAGAACTTGAGTCAACAAACATTTTACTGACCATATGCAAGGCATAGGCGGAGAAGCCTAAGATAGAGAAGACAGCTAGCTCATGTCAGTCACAGTGCTGAGAGTGATTGTGAGAGATGTGCAACATTTAATGGGGCAAATGAGGAAAGGGGCACTAGTTTAGAATAGAGGGGATGGCATTTGATCAAGTCAACAGTCAGTGATGGGCAGCAGGCATTCCAGGTAGTGGAAAGGGTGGAAGCAAAGGCAAGGAGGCAGGAGAGTTGAGGGCACTTCAACGTGGAACTATATAGTGATGGCTGGAGCCTGACAGCACATATGTGGGCACTGGCGGAGGGGCAAAGGCAGGTAGCTGGCATCACTCAGAGCTTTAAATTCCACCTTAAGAATATACAAAAGCCCTCACATTTATGTAATATTTAGTCCTCTTATGCCTGCATTATAACTGTATTTGATCCTATAACATCTCTGCCAGGTAATTAGGGCAGGTATATGGTCATCCGTCTTTTTCTTTCTTTTCTCCCCCCTCCTTTTTAAAAATAAAATACAGAAACGAAGAGTCAGAGAAATGAAGATCATATAGCTACTAAGTTCAAAATGTAGATTTCTTGTTTCTCCCTTGAAAAAGTGATCTTGTTGGGAGGCAAACATGAACCTACATCAGGACCGTTGAATGAGTGTGGTTCTGATTCTAAGGGCAATAGGAGTTCAGGCACCAGAACCTTGGATTCCATATGTGGATGGAACACGAGAAGCACTCTCCCATGTGCCAGGAGAGTGTGGAGCACCTTGCATGGGGCGACAGAGCCCTCCTCTCCCATCCCACTAGCAGGTGAGACGCAGGGCTCCTCCTGGAAACCTGCTTTCGTGCCTGCCTTCTGCTCCTGGACTTCAGCTTTGCTAGGCCTGGCCTGGGTCTTTGTCCTGCTTCTATGCCCAGGACACAGCCTGATGCCCGGCCCGTGGCAGGCTATATACAGGTTGAGGGAACGAGGGCAGGCTGACTGGAAAGCAGGAAGGAAATAAGGAAGAAATGCAGGAGGAGAAGAGGCTTGCAAAAGCTAGTCATCTTTCAAATGATCATCATCTACAAGAGTTTTTATTAGGCATTGACTATATGTAGTCATGTCGTGGGTACTTTTAGGGTTATCAATGCAAGCTTGAAGTTAACACTGGAGACTCTTAGCTTGAGCGTCAAAGATCTCATCCTTATTGGCTGTATGGCCTTGGTTAAGTTACTCCATCACTCAGGCTCTGTTTCAAAGTCTATAAAATGGCCATAACATTACGTATCCCACAGAAATGTGTGAGAATATGAGGTACATTTAAAAACCTATAAAAAAAAATAAGAGGGACTTCCCTGGCAGTCCAGTGGTTAAGACTCCATGTTTCCATTGCAGGGGGCACGGTTTCGATCCCTGGTTGGGGAACTAAGATCCAGCATGCCTCAGGATGTGGCCAAAAAAACCCGATTAAGATTAAAAAAAACCCACAACGCCTATATATTTATCTTACAGGTTGTAGGGCCATTCATTGAGTGCTGATTATGTGCACAAAAAATAGGCTCTCAATGAATGCTGGCCATCATCACCATCACTGCCATGATCATCATCATTCTGCTAAGAACTTCCACAGGCTCACAATGAAAGAGGGCAGAGCGCTGTGGCTGAACAAGGCCTTGGTTCCAACTACGGGCCGATGGGGTGTGGGTCCCCTCCCAGCACACTGTGCTTCTAGGTTGCTGCAGAGGAAAAAGTCACTTTTGCATGGGAACATCAGGGTCTCCAGGGAGGAAACGGCCATAGAAGTGACGCCAGTAGGTTGTCACGTTTTGCGCGGGGCTCTTGGGTCCGTGGATTAAGGAGGAAAGGAGCGTCCTCAGCAGCCTGGACAGGGATGTGCTCCAGGACAAGAACAGGCCAGGAGACTGAACTTGAGTTACATCTCCCCAAGTTTAGCAGAGGACATTCTGCAGGCGAAGCCCTCTGGCTGCTGGTGAGGAGTGAGGCAAAGAAAGCAGGGGCCTTATGTCCCAGAGACATTGTATCTCTCCTGACTGCCAGGATTTTAGGAAGTTGTCCCTCCAGGCTCTAAGCCCTGGAATGGAGGCATCTCTCTGGGCTCTGGTTTTCAGCTTCAACACTAAGCCTCTGGATTATGGAGCAGCAGTTGCAGAGGGTGTTTTCGGAAATGACCAAGGGTTTGGGTAGCATCTGTAGAGTTCTCTAACTTCAACCTGAGAAAGGACGGAAGATCATGTTCTAACGGTTTCAGCACTTTGGACTTAAAAAGGAAATACCTCCTCCCGTGCACCAAGGGAGATGCTTGAACCATTAGCGGATGCAAATATCAGAGCGGGGAGAGGCAGGGAAGAGGAACTGGACTTTCTGCTAATCTGTGTGGTGCTTGCCCTTGTCCCTTCAGAGGGACACCACTCTGAAGAGACACTGTTTATAGCACATGCTGGTGAAGATAGATCTGTGATCTGCAGATTTCTGGAAAACAATGTTTGAGTTGGATAGAACCAATATCCTTGAAAATGACATGACCGGAAATACACAGTGGTGTTTAAATATTCATCTTATAAATTGGATATAAGTCCAGGTTATTGATTCTGAATCATTCTGTTCAGGAACAGATTATTCACCAAAAACTATTTTGATGGTAGTGTATTGCATACAGTCTCAGAAATAAATATGCGTATCTTTTATTCAAAATTTTTGAAATGGATGAAATATCCTAAATTCCTCTGATGATAGCCACATGAATAAGGATCACACTGCTCGCTGTATCTTTTTTTTTTTTTTTTTGCGTTACGCGGGCCTCTCACTGTTGTGGCCTCTCCCGTTGCGGAGCACAGGCTCCGGACGCGCAGGCTCAGCGGCCATGGCTCACGGGCCCAGCTGCTCCGCAGCATGTGGGATCTTCCCGGACCGGGGCACGAACCCGCGTTCCCTGCATCGGCAGGCGGACTCTCAACCACTGCGCCACCAGGGAAGCCCTTCGCTGTATCGTTTAAGACTCACAGACACCATCGAAACTCCAGTGTTTCTCAACAACCCATCTTTTCATCTTTACAATGTTCCTACAGGAACCCCCCTGGCAACTTAGGTAGCGTTAAGGGCATAGTATCTGAATCTGAGATCTGGGTTGAAATCTCAGCTCTGCCACTTACCGGCTGTGTGAACTTGACCAAGTTACTTAGACTATATGCACCTCAGTTTCCTATGATGATGATAATTTAAAAAATGATACTAAAATGAGGATGATAATAATAGTACATATCACAGAAGGTTGCTATGAGAAGTCAATCAGTTAATGTTTATAAAGCATTCAAAATGGTACCTGGCACATAGTAAGAACTACATAAGCATTTCTTAAGTTAATCATCCTTCTTCAAATAACCCATCTTCCTCCCCCTCCCCCTTCCTCTTCTTCTCCTTCTTCTTCGTCATTGTGTTGTTTGTCTGTCTTTCCGTCTCTTTCTCAAACTGAGAGATTGGTTTAGTTCTAAAAGAAGTATCCCCAACTAGATGTCTAATGAGTACCTCAACCAAAACAGAACTGAGATGTCATCACCTGTCTCTCTCACACTCTGACTGGTCCTTGGTCTAGAATCTCTTGGTATCAGGGATCATTTGATCATACAAATTGTTTTGTGTAGAATGGCATGTGGCACATATGCTCAATAAATGCCAGCCATGAGGAAGAAGGAGAAGGGGGGCGAGGAGGAAACGAAAGAAGAGGAAGTAGGGAAGAAGTTATTGCAATCATGCTGAGAGTGAAGATGAGATCATGTATAGAAAGTATTCTATAAATGGAACCACCATCACTGCCGCCAATGCCATCCCTTCCAAAACTCTGGCCATCTTCCCATTCTGGACCCTACGGAGTCATCGCTCTCCTGATTCTTACAATCTTTCTCAAGACCACCCAGCTTCCATCACCACCCACTCCTGTTACTCTTTACTGCTACTGCTAAAATATTTTCCCCATTATTTTCCCTCACAGAAACTACTCAACAACCTCAAGCTCCTGGGCAGCCTTCCTTCATAATGATGTTCGCCTCTGACAGGTCCTCCCAACTCCCACGATCTACTCAATATTCTGGGTTCCTGATTGGGACAACCTGCTTCTCTTATCTCCCAGTCCAGTCTCACTTCTCTTGTTAACATGAATCAATGCCACTTTAAAATTTTAAAAGGAAAGTTTTAAGCATATACATCACATCCCTTTTTGAATTTCTATGAATGTAATCAAGAAAAAGATGGGAAGATGATTACTATAGCCAAAGATATACAAAAAGGACCTTCCATTTTCTCTGCCAAATCTTTAATCCCTAACAAAAAAATTTAAACTACTAGCACCAGTTTATTACAGAGCTCTTGATTCTTCCAACTGTACTATATTGAATCCTTCTTTGTGCTGGGTGTATAGTTTCATCAATGATGTCTTGGTCAAATTCCATTATTCAGTTCCTTTCGGTTATCACAACTTAGTGCTGTCCAGCTTAAAACCTAAATCTTCAAAGCAAGCTTCTTCTTCTCCCTGCAGAATATTCTAGAGCAGCAGACAGGATGACTTGAAAGGGAGGAGTGGCACACTTGGTGGCACAGTGGTTAAGAATCTGCCTGCCAATGCAGGGGACGTGGGTTCAAGCCCTGGTCCAGGAAGATCCCACATGCCGCGGAGCAACTAAGCCCGTGCACCACAACTACTGAGCCTGTGCTCTAGAGCCCGCGTGCCACAACTACTGAAGCCCGTGAGTCTAGAGCCCGTGCTCCGCAGCAAGAGAAGCCACCGTAATGAGAAGCCCGCGCACCACAAGGAAGAGTAGCCCCGCTCACTGCAACTAGAGAAAGCCCACGCACAGCAACAAAAACCCGACGCAGCCAAAAAAAACAAAGCAAAGAAAGTGCTCAGGAATGCTCCCCTCCACCTCCCTCCTGAGCACCAGCGCCCCCTGGTGTTAGAGGCATGGAGGAGTGATGGGGAGCCAAGCTCTCCACCTTTTGTGGCCAATTGTTTGGCCACAATGGACAGGGTCCCTGGCCTCACTCTTGTCCCTGCTTGGTCCGTTTCTTGGAAGCCCCTGCTGACATGGTGGCACCTCCAATTTATGAAGAATCTCCTCACAGGGACCATTCAGTTTTCCTTCTGCCCTGCCAGCTGTATATATTCCCAGCCCTTTTCTATGGCTTGGATCAGGGTCCACTTGGGGAATTCGGTGGCTCTCACACCTCCCTTGATCTCCAGTCCCCTTTAGTTGGGGCACCCCTGAGCACCCTCCATGGACCATGGAGCACTCTTCTAGGAGGGCTCACCTTGCCCACTCCCCAAACACAGCAAACTAGGGAGTCTTCAGGTCCTGCTGACACAGAGGACTCCAGCTGACTCCTTCCAGAAATCTGTAGGCCAGTCCCTGTGTTCTTCTGCTCTCTCACTCCAAGAAGACACATCCAAGAACCTCCTTCCCTGCTCTATTTTGAGAGGGGCTCAGCCCCTCTGCAGTTCCTCCCCTGGGGACAAGCTGGCAGCCTTCCTCTTGCAGGCAGCCTCCATCTATTGGGGTGATTCCAGTGGCGTTCCTTCCACTTGACTTAGGGGAGAGGAAGCTCCCTCACGGGGAGGGGTAAAAGCTTCACACCTCAAACACTGCAGTCTCTCCAAGGAGGACCCCCTTTCTTTCCCACTCCTTTCATACACTGTTTTGAGACCAAGGAGATGCGGCAGGAATTGGAGGAAATGAGGCTGATTCTGTTGCCAATTAAGCCTGTTGGGAGGTGTGTGGTTCTAAGTGCTGGGGACCACTGATGCTCCTTTTAGTAGGGAGGCATTTAGCAACTTTTGTTTCAGGTCTGCTTCCTAAACCCAGTTTGGAAAACAGGCAAAAACCCACAGGATGATGCATCTTGTGACCTTTATGTCCGGATGCTTCTAGTTTCTTTCCTCCCCATCTATCTAGAGTTGCCTTGTCATTCCGCTCTGAAGGATACATTTTAAGGAGAAATGCAACATAGAGGGGTGATAGAAACTTGTAAAAGCTGCTCTGTTTGATTGGCCCTGAGTTTCACAGGGAAGAAAGTAGAAGAAAAACTAATTACAGTGCTATTTTGTGTTTAAAATTGTTTATCTCCCCCCCCGAAAAAGAAACAAGTGGATTCTTATCTATTATTTACCTTTTAATAACTCTACCAACCTGCACTTTCTCAAGAAGTTGCTTAATTATGAATAAGGAATTGATTTTATGGGGGCAAGAATTGTGTGAACACATTGGAATTCATTCTGGCATCTGCTTGCCCATTATTCTGGCTTATGTCCTGCCAAAGGCTGATGAAGTTCTGTCAAGAGAACCTGCTGTAAAACATAATGACTTCAGGAATTGGGGGCATTCCAGGCACCCTGGGAAGTTAGAAAAGTTGCCTTTTAATAATAAGTGGTTCTGGCCAGAAGTTCACTGAGCTTGAGTTAGAACCACAGGGTCTCACCTTCCCAAGGGCAACAGCCCTGCAGGGTCAAGGGCTGTGTTTCAGGAGGCACATTAATGAACTCTTGCAGCTTCTGAAGGACTGTTTAGTTAATGACCGCTCCCTTAGGGTCCAAATTCACACCAAACAGTGATTTTTCCAAATCCTTGACAAATATCACTTTGCCATTTTGACGTGTGGCACCACAAGACACGGAGAATTTTGTGGGAAGTATGAGTTAGTATATCATGGCTGCCCCCAGAATAATATGATCTCAGGCTGAATTAATGGATTCATTCTAACAACAAATGTTTCTTGAGCACCTACTATGTGCAGACATTTTTCTAGACACTAAAGATCCAGCAGGGAACACAACAAACCTTCTGACCTCATGTTCCTTACGTTCCAGTGGAGAAATCAACATAATAAATAGCTAAGCAAGTAAACATACGATTTAAGGGCAGAGGAGACAGAAAAGAAAAAGAAAGCAGCGTGAAGGGATGGAATAGAGAGTGATGAGGGTGCTCTTTTACTTAGGATGGTCAGGAAAGGCTTCTCTGAGAAACATTATTAAGTGGAGTCCTGCATGAAAAGAGTGGGGAGAGTTTTCTAGTCCTTGAAGCAGAGGCAGTGTGGCTGGAGGGGAATGGGCAAGGGGAAAGTGGTAGGAGACAGGGCTGGAGACTGGGCTGGGGCCAGGTCTTGTGGAAGTTTTCGGGACTTTCTTAGGACTTAGGATTTTCCTCTAGGGGTGCAAGGGCATCCACTGGAGGGTTTGGGGTAGGGGAGCATGGTATAGAACATTCCAGGTGAAGGCTATGTTAATAACAGTAGAGGAAACTGGACAGGAGTCAGCATGGTCCCGTTGTCCTCCCCCATGGCTGGATCAGATGGGGCTTTCTTCTTTGGTCTGGGTGGCACCATCTGAACGAAGCCTGACAAACCATAGCAGACCACAGGAGAAAGAGTAGGGTGGTGGGGAAGAAGAAGTAAGGAAGGAGGGGAGTTTAAAGGATAGATGAGTTTAGCAGAAACAGCTACAGTGAGCATTTGAAAGGCGGTCATGCAGAGGAAGGACTGGCCTCGTTCTTTGTGTTTCCAGAAAGCAAAGTAAAGTCCACGAGTGAAACATCAGAGGGAGAAAGATTTCAGCTTTATATTCTATTTCAGAATTTCCTAATTCTTAGATCTGATGGAAAACGAAATGAGATCTATAAAAGTCAAGTTCTCTGTCGCTGGAGATACTTAAACATAGAATGAAAGAGTTACCTGTCAGGGTGTTATGGAGAAAATTCATGGACTAGACAGTTGGGTAATGTGGCCTCGAGGAACCTCCCGCCCCCAGGGTCATTGACTC
Organism: Stenella coeruleoalba; assembly: GCF_951394435.1. Lineage (NCBI taxonomy): Eukaryota > Metazoa > Chordata > Mammalia > Artiodactyla > Delphinidae > Stenella > Stenella coeruleoalba. The sequence goes on along the minus strand of NC_137150.1, from coordinate 24,014,047 downwards.
CCTACCTATTTCCAGCTTCCTCCAGGACTATCAAGAGAGGGGTGGAGGGTACTTGGCTTTCTGGGCTACCCAAATCCTGCCATTGGAAATGGCTGAGTATTCAGCGAGCAAGGGGCAGTACTTCAGTGGGGATGCAATGAAGGCGCTGATGATTTAGGTGGGAGCCATGTTGATAATGACATCAAGAACAGTTACAAATTTCAGCACGGAATAAAGTCTTTGACAGATTCCTAAGTGGCTCTGGTCCATTAAGTTCCAACTTTAAAGTGACAAAGAGAGCTCTGAGCTTAAAATTGGTTAAAAGGGAAGAAGAGTTAAAGGAGGTTTGTTATGAATTATATGTACATTTTCTTTGAAAGGACATCTTAAATTACTTTGCGATTCAGCCTGAAAAGTCTTGTCAGAATTGTATTAGTCTGCGGGCTTTGAGAAATTTTCTCTTGCACCTAATATTGAGAGGAAAGTGAATCAGAGATAGTCCTAAAGATAAAATAACTCGCAAATACTCTTCTTATTTTGTTTGCTCTCTTTCTTTTCTGAAGCAGAAACAGGAATTTGAATCCCACCACTGTGAACCTATTTAAAAGAGAGAGAGAGACACTAATTCTCATGATCTAATGGGAACTTCAACCCTTTCTCCAACTTTTCAGTTCCTTTAATCCTCACTAATGAAATCTTAGCTCCAAAGAGTACTGTAATATGTGAAACTTTTAGTCATAATAGATATAAAAAGATGTAGAAAAGTAGGTTAATTGCCACTAAAGACGGAAATCTAGTTAAAATTAAAATACAATCATTAACAGGTGTAAGAAAGACCAAATATTAATCCCCAAGGTTGAAATGGAGAAGGGGGTCAGGTGCTCCAACATTTACTGAGAACTCAAAATACAGATTATTCGCTGTATTTGTTACTACGGAGCATTCACTATGTGTCAAGCTCTATGTTAAGCATTTTTATAAACATTATCTCACTGAACCCTCACAGTGACCCCCTGAAGTAGGTGCTATTATGATTTCCATTTTATAGATGAGGAAACTACGGCTTAGAGAAATGAAGTAACTTTATATATCTCACCTCATTTGATCCTTCCAAACATGTAATGAAGAAGAAAGTATTTGCATTTTAGAGATAAACAGACTCAGGGATGGTACATCATTTGCCCCAAGTAACTCACTAGTAACTGGAGCGGCAGCCATTCAACTCAGGTCTCACTAGTGAAAGCCCGTGTGCAACGTAGACTGGGAAGGGAAAACACTAGGATCCGTCGCCTGAGTGTACACACAGATAAATAACTCAACAAACGTTTCACGTTCATAGGATAGAGGCAAAGACTACTCACAGAAGGTTAAGATTTTAGGACTTCTGGTACTAATTTGTAAGAAAAAAACTGCATTAATGAATCTATTCATTTCGATATGAGGAGTTTTGCTGACCACCTACGGCTGCTTGGAGGCCAGGATTTCTTCATGGAGGGCTCTTCTCCACATCGAATGAGTCTGTTATGAAACTATGTACACTTCACGTCTCTTGATGTTCATGGCAGCACCGACTCAGGCCTCACATCACCTCATGCAGGTGTTCACGCTGTGCTGCCGTGTGGTGACTACTGTCTCTTTATAGTAATTACTTACTTGTGTCACAGTGTCTTCATCTAAAAAATGATGATAATAACAGTTGTGCCTCCTTCACAGAGTGGGGATTAACTGGGTTAATACGTGTACAGTGCTTCTACTTGGAACACAGAAAGCACTCCATAAATGTGAGCTGTTATTATTGTTGTTACTGTTATTTATATCAATATTACTGTTGGAATGATTATCGTTCACCATTTGCTCAAAAGAAATCAATAAAAACTGAGCTCTTCTTCTAAGACTATAGAGGCATTCAGGAATTCCAATTAAGGTGTCAGAACATTATAAGAGTCTTCTGAGGTGGAATGAGTAATACATTTAGAGTTAGATCATGTACTGAATTCATCTTTTTCTTAATGAGGTCTGTAAAGCAGAAGGTTATTGGGATAGTATCAAAAAAGAAGATGCATGTAAATTGTTAATAACAGTTAAGACCAAAAGATCCACGGATTTTACAAATCCAGCAGAGTTTAACTTCCAGCAGCCTTGCTGGAGAAGGGGACACCAAGGTAGACATACCACAGAAATCCCGCTGCTATACCTGAAGCAAAAATGTTCATGAACAGAAAGTATCTAATGAAGTCGTATAGAATTGTGGGTCAGCAACAATCAAGGAAAAATCATGAAATCGATGGAGCTGCTTTCATGGTGATCACCAATTCACAGCTCACTGCACGCTACATAGAGATAAAAAGAATCCGAAAACAGGCACTTGCTTTCATTGGGGCCTGCAGTGCTTCACAGATGCTGTGGGCTGAGGACAGAGAGATGAGGGGCTGAATGACACACTAGCTTCCTCTGGCTGGGTCAAAGGACTTTTCATAGACAATGTCCTATGAAAAGCTTTCCTAATCTGGGTGCCTTTCATTCCTGTGTTAAACAAAACTCACTCCTGTTATAAACAGCTTCCTGAGACAGCCTGATGGAGTTTCACCTGGTGATAAGCCAACTCCCAGAAAATATTTGCACTGATCAACTCATATTCCCAGATCCTTCTCCTGTGCTTCTATTTATTAGCAATTAAGTGAGCATCTGGGCCCCAAATCACAACCTAATTGAGAATCTGCATCCCTAAATAGAGCTGCAACTAAATAGAGTTGCAGATAATTTTGCTTGAGTACAAGTTTATCTTTGGGAGCAAAGCACATAGGTATGTTGCCTCCCCTCTACAGATTTTGATTTTATGTTTGAAGCATGGGAGCTGTGGACCAACAAATCTTACCAAAGTGGATTTTGCTTTCACATAATGCTTTTAAATTACATTATATGTGTCTAGCAGTTGCTATAAAGTATATATTGCAGAATGCTAAAGTTCCACAGTAGAGTCATCTCTGATACTGCATCTTCAGGATACAGCTTTATCTAGGATAACAATGTAGACTTCACAGTATATTTGAATCTCAAACGAATACAACTTGTAAAAATCGAGAGATTTCTAACTCAAGCAATTAATAGGTTTTTCCCACCCATGTAATAAAGATAGTTACGAAGACTTGGAGTCAGATGCCAAGCACCAGGATGAACACTTCATTTACCAAGGCCATTGCTGAGCCGTGAAGGAGCACAAGTTCCTAGGGCTAGAGCCCTGAGCCCTGGGCCCTGAAGCAGTCTTAAAGGTTCAAGAAGATAGGTTTTGCACATCTAGGTGGACAATAGGTCAGAGGCTGGGGAAAATGCAGACTGGAAGGCTTGGTGGAGGACTGGGGTGGAGGCAGGTGAGTACAACACTTCAAGTTAGACCCAGGTGAGCAAGCCACAATGAGTATATATACAACCAGCAAGGCAGCCAGGGAATCAATGATTCAGGGAGTCCAGGGATGGATGTGAACCCAACTTAAATGCACACAAGCACTTTGCTGGAAGGAGAGTCCTTAACTTTCATACACCTTCACCGTTTATTCCATGACCTCAAAAAGGTTAAATACCACTGAAGTAGGGGTACACAAATTCTGATGGCACAACAAGGAGGGAGTGGTCAGAAGCTGAGGCTAACAGTGATCTACAGAAGGGGAGATAAGAGACAAAATCAGATAACCAGACCAAGGTACAAGAAACAGGAGTGGGGTCATGGAGGAAACCCCGTGCTTAAGCCATGGCCTTTCACTCACTGCCTGCTCGGGTAGGGGTCGTATATGGCAGCTGTGGGCTAGCAGGCAATGCACGGGAGAATGTCAGTAAATAATGACATCTAAGTATATCTGGAGAGAAAGGGGATGTTTTGAGAGTTGTATTTACACAGGAATAAATGACAGAGGAAGTACAGCAGATAACATCGTGAAGCATAAATTAACTGTGGCTTGAATCAATCCTACTCTCTCTTCAGGGTTTGTTTAGCTTATGTCAACTTTATTGATTCAAAACATCCAAAGTCACTCACCATCACCACCACCACTACCAGGGCTTGGCTCTCCTTAGGTCAATCAGAATGTGTGAGACACAACAGCTCCCAGGCCTTGTTCAGCGCACGCATGGCAAGATCTTCGAAAGATCTACTGTCTTTATTTATATGTCATGAGAGCACATGGGAGAAACAGGGAATTTGGGAGAGAAATGTTCCTTGATGGCTCAATTATGAAATAAGTAACATGTTGGTAATAAAAAGCATTTGGGATATAGATGTCTCTCTGTAAGATGGGTTAAAAACTAGTGAATTGTTCATATTGTTTGTAAGGGAAGAAACTGGTAGCCAGGGTGGGTCAGAAGGAGGTGCTGGAGATGCGGCCCCTCCTATTTGGAGGGCAAGTGGCAGGTGGGGAAGGCTGCTTTGGAATAATTCCCCTCTGCTCCTTTTATGGTAGGGGGTCTCTCTCGCTCTCTCATTTTGTTTTTTTGTTTTTTTGGATTTCTTTGGTCAGGTCTATTTTGTATTACCATTCTACCCACCACTAACTGGTTATGCTACCAGCTAGTGTTGAACTTTACTATTTAAATGGGACTAAGGTTATATAGAAATTACAAAGTCTTTGAGATAAAGGGTGAAATTCAATAATTATACCTCACTGTCTCCTCTGGATTAAGTGTATTCATTAGATTTTTATTCAAACCTATTGCAAGGAATCCAAATCGGAAAAGAAGAAGTAAAGCTGTCACTGTTTGCAGATGACATGATCCTATACATAGAGAATCCTAAAGATGCTACCAGAAAACTACTAGAGCTAATCAATGAATTTGGTAAAGTGGCAGGATACAAAATTAATGCACAGAAATCTCTGGCATTCCTATATACTAATGATGAAAAATCTGAAAGTGAAATCAAGAAAACACTCCCATTTACCATTGCAACAAAAAGAATAAAGTATCTAGGAATAAACCTACCTAAGGAGACAAAAGACCTGTATGCAGAAAATTATAAGACACTGATGAAAGAAATTAAAGATGATAGAAATAGATGGAGAGATATACCATGTTCTTGGATTGGAAGAATCAACATTGTGAAAATGACTATACTACCCAAAGCAATCTACAGATTCAATGCAATCCCTATCAAACTACCACTGGCATTTTTCACAGAACTAGAACAAAAAATTTCGCAATTTGTATGGAAACACAAAAGACCCCGAATAGCCAAAGCAATCTTGAGAACGAAAAAAGGAACTGGAGGAATCAGGCTCCCTGACTTCAGACTATACTACAAAGCTACAGTAAACAAGACAGTATGGTACTGGCGCAAAAACAGAAAGATAGATCAATGGAACAGGATAGAAAGTCCAGAGATAAACCCACGCACATATGGACACCTTATCTTTGATAAAGGTGGCAGGAATGTACAGTGGAGAAAGAACAGCCTCTTCAATAAGTGGTGCTGGGAAAACTGGACAGGTACATGTAAAAGTATGAAATTAGATCACTCCCTAACACCATACACAAAAATAAGCTCAAAATGGATTAAAGACCTAAATGTAAGGCCAGAAACTATCAAACTCTTAGAAGAAAACATAGGCAGAACACTCTATGACATAAATCACAGCAAGATCCTTTCTGACCCACCTCCTAGAGTAATGGAAATAAAAACAAAAATAAACAAATGGGACCTAATGAAACTTCAAAGCTTTTGCACAGCAAAGGAAACCATAAACAAGACCAAAAGACAACCCTCAGAATGGGAGAAAATATTTGCAAATGAAGCAACTGACAAAGGATTAATCTCCAAAATTTACAAGCAGCTCATGCAGCTCAATAACAAAAAAACAAACAACCCAATCCAAAAATGGGCAGAAGATCTAAATAGACATTTCTCCAAAGAAGATATACAGACTGCCAACAAACACATGAAAGAATGCTCAACATCATTAATCATTAGAGAAATGCAAATCAAAACTACAATGAGATATCATCTCACACCAGTCAGAATGGCCATCATCCAAAAATCTAGAAACAATAAATGCTGGAGAGGGTGTGGAGAAAAGGGAACACTCTTGCACTGCTGGTGGGAATGTGAATTGGTTCAGCCACTATGGAGAACAGTATGGAGGTTCCTTAAAAAACTACAAATAGAACTACCATATGACCCAGCAATCCCACTACTGGTCATATACCCTGAGAAAACCAAAATTCAAAAAGAGTCATGTACCAAAATGTTCATTGCAGCTCTATTTACAATAGCCCGGAGATGGAAACAACCTAAGTGCCCATCATCGGATGAATGCATAAAGAAGATGTGGCACATATATACAATGGAATATTACTCAGCCATAAAAAGAAACGAAATTGAGCTATTTGTAATGAGGTGGATAGACCTAGAGTCTGTCATACAGAGTGAAGTAAGTCAGAAAGAAAAAGACAAATACCATATGCTAACACATATATATGGAATTTAAGAAAAAAAATGTCATGAAGAACGTAGCGGTAAGGCAGGAATAAAGACGCAGACCTACTGGAGAACAGGCTTGAGGATATGGGGAGGGGGAAGGGTGAGCTGTGACAGGGCGAGAGAGTGGCATGGACATATATACACTAACAAACGTAAGGTAGATAGCTAGTGGGAAGCAGCCGCATGGCACAGGGATACTGGCTCGGTGCTTTGTGACAGCCTGGAGGGGTGGGATAGGGAGGGTGGGAGGGTGGGAGGGAGGGAGACGCAAGACATATGGGAACATATGTATATGTATAACTGATTCACTTTGTTATAAAGCAGAAACTAACACACCATTGTAAAGCAATTATACCCCAATAAAGATGTTAAAAAAAAAAAAACCTATTACCACCTTCTTGGAAAATCCAGTTTTTAAAAACATGCCTCAGGGCCATTGCTAGAAAGCATCCAAATGGAAACAGAGGTGAGCCAGTGATAGAAGAGGAGAATGCCATTCAGATGCAAACAACAGAGGACTGTACTGCTTTCATATCCATTTTGTGTGTGTGTGCGTGTGTGCGTGTGTGTGTGTTAGAGAAAGAGAGCGAGAGTGATAGCAAGAGCAAGAGAGAGAGAGAAGCTCTAAAAAATCTTATGCAGAGAAATAGCAAAATCCATGTTTTTGTGTGTGAAAAGCCTGCTTTATCACTTAATGCTAATGAAACATCGTCAGGAGGAGGTCAGTGCATAATTAGAGATTACAGCACCATGGATGCGTATGGAGTGTGATGGTGAAGCCCCAGGTAACTTCATCACAGGAAAAGTATGATAATCCCCACAAACTTAATGCCAGAATTTGGGGAATGTAATGAAATGGAAGGTCTCAGAGAACCAGACAAGCACCTCTACCATCTTCTGCCTTGGATTGCCTGACAATCTTTGGCCCTGGCACCAACCGGTCTGTGTAGGTGGCAGTGGAGAGGAAAGAGAACGCTGCTTCTATTAAATTATTTACTTTGAAAACGTTTTGCCTTCAAACTTCTGGATTTAAAAAAAAAAAGGACTCAGTAAATTACCAAAATGACGACCGAGAAAAAAATAATAATTTCTGGCTTTTCAAACCATAATAAAATAAACTAGTAAGATATAAAAAGATAGTTTGGGGGCTTCCCTGGTGGCACAGTGATTGAGAACCTGCCTGCTAATGCAGGGGACACGGGTTCAAGCCCTGGTCTGGGAGGATCCCACATGCCGCGGGCCTGTGAGCCACAACTACTGAGCCTGCGCGTCTGGAGCCTGTGCTCCGCAACAGGAGAGGCTGCGATAGTGAGAGGTCCGCGCACTGCAATGAAGAGTGGTCCCTGCTTGCCACAACTAGAGAAAGCCCTCGCACAGAAACGAAGACCCAACACAGCAAAAATAAATAAATTAATAAACTCCTACCCCCAACATCTTCTTAAAAAAAAAAAGTTTGTTGGTAAATTGAGTGATCAGTCCGTGCAATGCCAGCTTAATTTTAGAGTCTTAAATACTGAATTTGGAAAGCATATATGGTATGTTCCTGCAAAATATTCAGTGTTAAAATCCTCTTGGACTTTGTGCTTTCCACATTGCAATGCTAATAGCTGCCACTTATTGAAGCCCTCTTGCAAGCCAGAACTGTCATCAACATTTTGTATACATTATTTGTAATCGTTCCCACAACCCCACAGGAGAGATAATATTATCTACATATTACAAGGAGAAACTGATGACATTGAGGAAGGTTAAGCTACGTGGCCAAAGACACGTGGCAAGTAAATGGTAGGGCCAGAGTTAGAACCCAGTTCTAAACCTCCCGTGTTGCCTCTCCCTTACGGCCCCCTCCCAAGTAAACCGTCCTCAAGTGTGCATCATCAAAAGGGTAGCTCTATGTGCTGGTCCCAGTAGGTAAGTCCTTCCCTTTGGTAATCTCTACTGGTGAGGTGAGGTCTTTAAAGTATCTATCTGCATATTTCTTTAGTTCTTCCTTTGTGTGTTTATTTAATAGCAAACCAGCAGACAAAAAAAAAAAAAAAAAAAAGGTCCACAGGGCTACTGAAACTGAAGTTGAACAGGGTCAGCTCTCCTCCAGACTTTCCCCTAGGCTTAACAAAATGTTTGTGTTTGAAAGGTACAATGTTTTGCCTGTTATCGGGCAGGAAGTAGCATATCTGTCCTGGGCTGCTGCTAAATTCTATGGATAATCAAAACATTATTTTTCTATCAGAATGGAATGTAGTACCAAACGGAGTACCCAGTGACCTGAAGACAGATGTCTCCCAAAAATGCAACCCTTGATGAGTTCTCCTTTGAACACACCAGGTTTGGGGGTAGTGGTTCCTTGTGACCTAAGCACAGCAGCAAATGTGGATCTGATCCACCTTTCAGATCCAAGATCCTCCCAACAGAATCATATTCCTTTGGCTTCAGGGTGGTCCAGCAAAATGGAATACATTTATTAAATGAGAAATTAATTATACTAAGATGCATTTCATGCCAGATGGTGATTCCTTCTCAACCAACAACTCGTATCAAACATCTGCCTGAGGCTACCAGATCCAGGAAAATGTATTGACTTCTTATGAAGAGAATGATTATCTCCCTTCTTTACTGCTGCATTCCTCTCAGTGTTCCCTTTCCTGCATCAGGATTAAATCAGCACGTCCTCCCTTTTTGCCTAGTTCAGTGAAAATAAAACTGTTAGAGTCACCTTCCTCTTGAGTCTCTCAAGTAAGATATGATGCAATGCCATGAACGCACGGGTTCGGGTGGTATGGGTGGAGTGTAGAAATAAGGGGAGGGGTAAATCACAAGCACTGAAGATTTCTCTGGAGAGAGTCCATCAAATGGTGTTCTAATCCCAAATTCTGGCTTACTATGTGTAACAGTTGCTTGGTTGGCTTGAATGGGAAACAAACTTGGCAGCAGAAAGGAGAGAGATGGGACATACGGCTTGCTGCACGATAGATTCTAATATGCTGCCTTGTCTTCTAATAAACATAAAACAATCCCTAGTGGCTGGGCTTAACAGGGGAAAAGTTTTTGTTTTTCAGTCTCGTTTCCTGGAATAGGATGAGATGGGGCCTTTTTGCAATGTTGCCTATAGCCCAGGGCAAAAACTTTCTCCATGGGCTTCTCTGTTTCTTCCTAGTGACGGGAGGAAAACAAACCATGGCACAACATAGTTTAACCAAGTTCAGATGAAGTATAACTTTGGTGGTGAAATATACACTCTAAAACTTTAGGGTCCAACAACCAGAAAAATATATGGAATAACTTTTATTTAAGGGATTTGAACTTTGTGAGAGAGAGAGCAGATCATATAAATCCTAATCTTTTCTCAACACACACACACATAGACACACACATTCAGAGACATAAGTAGCCACACCCCCCTGCACAACTGAAGCACCTCATCAGGTGTCAGAGTTCTTTGGAAGTGAGCGAAGGAGTTGGGTTTTGACGGATGTTTGTGCTATGCTCAAGGCTTATTTATCTGTAGTCTTAGAGACCACAGCTTTTGGAGGTTTTATTATTTCCATGAGGTACCCCAAATTGGTATTGCTTTTCTGTTTCCTTAGAATTAAACACTTCCTGTCGAATTATCTGGCTGCTTCCATCAAGAACATGGTCTATGGGATCATTAAAATGATGTGACATCATGCTTAGGGAATATGAAACACTTGTTCAAAACTCAGCATGCAGATGCTCCCCCCATAACGTACAAAGTCTTGAACATATGTCGTGGCAATCTTCTTTGCTAGCTTCCCTTTCTCTACTTCTTAATGCTTAGCATAGAGAAAGTGCCAGAACATTTAGCATGAGCCTATGAAATATGTCACTAATCTCAGAGCTGAGTTAAAAGAAAACCGAAACTTACTCTTAAACTACTTTACACTTATTGGCTGAGATGGAGCACATTGGGTCCTAGAGCCCCAAATTCAGAGGTTCCTCAAAGTTCTAAGGAAGGTGTGGTGCTAAAAGAAGCAGAAAACTGGCTTCAATTAATTCTAATCATCACTATCATTGCTATTAAGCAATTCTATTTAAAGTACCATATTTAGGTACCATGGAGCTAAAAACAAATAATGAGCACTGCTCTCCCTAGAATCCCATTTTTGGGAGCTAGCAACAAACAGCTGGACTTTAACTCAGGGGCCACAGATGAAAGCCTCCATTCTTGCTTACCAATTCCCTGAGCTCTCCAGTTCCCTGCTAAATTTCTTTTGAACACACTCTCATACTTTTGTATTTTTTAAAAATGGAAATGTTAGCAGGAAAAATCCACTCCACTGTAAGAGGCACATTATTCTGAGAGCATAGCTTTCCTCAGAAATACCAGCAACACTTCCACTGCTCTGTAATAAGTGGCTGCAGCTGTTGCCATGGTGATTTTCATTTTTAAAAAACTGTATCCACACAAAGACAGGCAACACAGCTGTTTCCAGGAGGAATCATAAAACACGTCCAGATGTAATGATGCTACTGTCTTTTGCTGTGATAAGAGGGACATGCGTATAAGTCTAAGCAGAACTAAAGATGGGGCTGCAGCTATGTTCCCATCAGGGCCTATCGGAGGGTAACTTAAAGCTGATGAGAGTTCAACTTATACCCAGTTTTCTCAGGCAGATACCTAGCACCAGGTTTACATAATTTTCTCCAGTAGCTGCCTTTCCAAAACATACCCTCATCTCCCAAATCTCAACGTTACCCCAGAACATTCCAGAAGCAAGCTCAACTGACACTCACTCAGTCCTTGTTTATCTGAAGTTCCATGGCCTCCTACCTATGTGTTATTAAAAGGCTGCAAGAAAGTCAACACAATGTATTTAAAATCATTCCCCACTTTCCAGTTGGGGAGAGTGTGCTGCCTGCTGCTGTCCTGGTCCTTCAAGAGCCAAAAAGTTTGGTCTTCTCTGTGTGGGGTGCAGTAGGCGTCAATAAAGACACATAGATACGTGTGGAGCTGCCATTTCTTTAACAATGACATTATGTTTCTCAGGGAGCAGGACCCTTTTGCTTGTTGTTTTGTTTTTTGTTTTTAAGGCCTTGATTTGCTTGGCAAATCAGATGCTGAAAATTATGTGAGTAGCTTCAAAATGTTGGTGGCCTCAATCCCTCATTCTAAACAAGATTCAAACTAGTTATCCCTTCATTAACCTGAAGGGACAGTTCTTGCTGTCACACAGGCGCAGTGGGACTCTGGCAGCAAAGTAGGAAAGGAAAGCTTACCACATGCCTCACGGGAAAAGAGTTAGAAAAGAAATTATATTCCCTGTCTCATATCACTATTTAACTCTTAAAAAACATAATTATGTTTCTGGAATCCTCTGTATTTTATCAAGCAGTTGGTTACAGCTATTTTGTTATCACTAAGAGCATTGAATTATAAATGGTATAAGTCACCAAATGCCCAGGAATCTAATAATAAAAGGACCTTACTTGGAAAGCATAATTGGTCCTTTTATTCTGTGAGGAGGGCCTTTGTTTGCAAAGAAATACGGCTGTGCTTAACATCTGAGTAATCAGCAATCTTTGTGGCGGTTATTGTTATTAAACATAAGGTTCAGATGCGACCCACAAATAATCCACGGGAAGCTGTGGGGCTTTATGAGCTAAACAATTGCCTGTGTTTGGTCCTAACTTGTCACTGACATTCTCTGTGACCCAGCAAAATATCACTTCTCTCCTTTGTACTACTGCAATACAAATGGCGCTGAGGCTGACCACAGACAAGGCTGTGAGGAATAAGGAGTCCAAGTTCCTTCACAGTGCCCTGAAGGGTTCAGTGTCATCCATAATGAAGTGTATAATAAAATAGAAATCAGACAAACTCGTCTGGGTCCCTCGAGACCTAGAAGAAATCAGTGTCGCAAAATATTCCATTTGTCTTCTCACGATGTCACAAAGTAGGAAATCAGTGGCTCTTTCCATTTTTTTTTTAAACTCAGAAACCAAAGGAAAGATGGAGAATGAAGTCACTTGTCAAGGGTCATGCAGCTAATCAATAACTGTCCCAACTATCATTTTCTTGGCCTCTTACCTATCAGTCCAGTGCTACTTGCAGATAGCCTGCTGCCCTGAGAGGCAGCAAAAACAGAGAAGTTTCCTCTAGACAGATTAGAATTCTTTAAGCGTGCAAAAAATAAACAAAAGTAGAACTCATTAACTTATCAGATTTAAATATTAACCTTGGTAAGTCAATCCTTAAAGCTAATAAATATTATTAGCTTTTAAAATATTAATGATGTACAGAGATTGCTGCCTTTCCTGTTCCTCAGTGGATTTGAGATGACTGTCCCCAGACTCAACTCCCAGCAAATCAAAAGAACTGATCAGTATGGAAACACGTATGTTGATCAGCAACCACGGCTAAGGAAAGAATTGGGAAATTATTTCATAGTCGTCGAGAGGAGCTAAGGTAATGAAATATGGGCGACACAGGTTGTCAAATAGACCAGAAGGCTGAAATATTTTTTTTCACAAGTGCTTTCAACTACTTCAAATCCTCTTTTTCCCTGTGCCCAAGGCTGAGAGAAGAGACCCACTGGGCTGTCCCTCTAGCTCTTGGCAGAGCTTGGTGAAGATCAGAAAACAATATGGGGAGGAAGCTCTGTGTGATTTATTTTAACTGAGCACAAGAAAGTGGCAATTGGGGATGTAAGTGTAAATGCTGCAAGTGTGTATTTGTTTAGGTACACATTTCATTTCCCCTAGACATGGGACGCTGAGGGGAGAAACAGTCTCAATAATGATAGTAGGGGAGTTATTTTTCAAAATTTCTTCTCTTTAATTAAATTCCAGTATGATTATTTCTACTGGTTTTCATGTTTATTCATTCAATGAATATTTGCTGAGGGCTTACTAAGTGCCTGGCACTATTGTAGATGCCACAGGTGAATATAGAGGGGGGAGGCAAAGAGACAGAAAATAAATATGAAAATCAACAATCAATCTTTTGAGATGGGGAATGATCTGTGACCCTCCCCACACAAAGATTAGAATTTAGAATTATAAAGTGCCTTCATAGACAATGTCTTATCTGAGCTTCATCATATCCCAATGATATAAGTTTTGTGGCAAAAGCTCCATTTTGTAGATTTGGGGATTGAAATTAAGAAGTGACTTGGTCAAATCCATTTAAACAGTGAATGTTACGGGCTGGGGGGGTGGGGGGGGTATGGTGAGGAGGAGGGATAGGTTGGGAGTCTGGGATTGACATGTACACACACTACTATATATAAAATAGATAACCAAGAAGGACCTACTGTATAGCATAGGGAACTCTGCTCAATATTCTGTAATAACCTAAATGGGAAAAGGATTTGGAAAAGAATAGATACATGTATATGTATAACTGAATCACTTTCCTGTACGTCTGAAACTAACACAACATTGCTAATCATCTATGCTCCAATATAAAATAAAAATTAAAAAAAAATACATAAAAAACAATTATCAAAAACAGTGAATGGGGAAGCCAGGGTTTAAATTCAGGACACCTTTCTTCAAAACCTCTGCTCTTTTACTGTATCATACCACCTCCAAGGATTGATTTAAAATTTTATGTACCTATGTACAGTTTCCAAATCCAGTGTTAAATAATTCTCCAAATTCATGTATTTAACCCTCCCACTCCGTACTGCTAATTTATAGCTTTGCAGTTTAACCATTGCTTTCAAATTTCACTGTGCAGAGATAGGAGGGTTGGTGCCAGACTCTCTGGGTTTGAGAGTAAGTTCTATCACCCTGGAGGCAGCAATTTACTGGGCACGTCACTCAAGCTCTCCCAGTACAGTAACTTACAGGACTGCAGTAAGGATTCAATGGGATACGAGGCAATGCATAGCACATGCAACATGATGGTTACAGATGTAACCCTGGGGAGTTACCACTACTTTTCTTTGCCTCTGTTGGCTCACTGGAAAAAAGGGAACGATAATTACGTTAGTTTACCTTATTAATCTCTTAGGGTGGTCATAAGAAACATATTGTACAATAGACGTAGGAAGACTTTGTGAATGGTGAAATGTAATTATCGCTAAAGGAATCCTCTAAATCAGATGCCCGACAGAAGACACGTAGCTAGACTAGGCTTCTCGTTATTTCCATTCATGAAGAGGACCCAAGTGGTCTGCTGAAGTTTGGGGCCAATGCCATGGTGTGAGCAAAACTCCAGCTAACAGACCAGGTGGTCTAATTCCTAGGTTCTCAAGCCCAGAGGGCTGCAAGGTACACCTTTTGGGGGGCTATTTAATGAGCCCATTATCTAGCTCTCATATGAAGTCACCCAGAAGGAAGACCCAGCTCTACATATTCTGAAAAATGCCTGAACTCGATGGGATGTGTCCACGTGTTTGCACAGGAGCACTGCTCCCTCTGTAGACTCTTCTGGAGGAAACACCCTCGCTGGGCCCCAGACCCTCTCACTCGCCCTCCCCTCATCCCGCACGGCTCCCACACTCATCCCCACCTCCTGCACCCCAAACACTTACCACCATCCCTCTGAGCTCTCACACTCCCCTGGCTAAGACTTGAGGCCCTGCTGGGGAGACTTCCTGGAGAAATTCTCCTCTATTACATTTCCAGCCTGTATATAACAGCTTTCCAGTGTTCTCTTTCCTATTTATTTTAAATTTTTCGACAATGCCTTTCTTCAATTTTTAAAAACTTATTACTCCTGCAGGCTTTATTCGTCCTTAACACTATCATATAAAAAATTAACTTTGCTGTTGTATTATTCAATATTTCAAAGCAGCCAAGAGTCAGGGGAGAGAGAAGCCCTGTTGGACCAGTTTGCTTTGAAAAATCGCTGGCTTGCTCATTGTGGGACCAGTGGTACGTAGCCAGCCCCATAGTCATGGGCCTCCTTCCCGTGCATGCTCCTGACCCGGGCTGGAGGCTCTGACTCAGATCCAAAGACTCTAGGTCAACACCTCTCAAGATCTCAACGGTGAGATCTTAGCTAGGGTCTGCCCCTTAAGAAGTTCTTCCTGGTGAGGAAAGCCAGCTGTGTATCATGTCAGTTGCTACAAACATTTACTAGTTGCCTATAAAAGGAATTAAAGCAATTTTTTTACACGCTAGAAATTCTTAATATTCAAATACATTACTTTAACTCTATTTAATACTAGCTTTTGTGCTTCTTTTAATTAATATTTCATTCATTTTTAATAGGTTAATAAATCCTTTTAAAAAGCTAAAGGAAATATGGATATGAGTGGGACAATTCTGCATGTAGTCTAAAATGAGAGCACTTAATCTTTTTTCCTGGCTGAATATATCTGATGCTTAGCTCTGTAATATTGGGTAAATTACTTAATCCCCCTGTACAATAGGGGTAACAGTACCTGGCTTTCTCCAAGAGTCCCTTTCATGTTTTAAGACAGTTCCCTTCTTTAGCTCTGTCCCTGAGGACCATTTAAGATGCAGTCCTACTGAAAGTCAAGCATGTGAACTGGCATTTCTAAGACCAGTGGCTGAGAATGCCTGTGACCACACATGGCTTAAAAGTTTTAAAGCCAAGAGTTTTTCTTCCATATTTTACATGCAGAAATCTATGTGCAGCCTTTTTGAGTAATTAAACATAATCAGATTTCTTTCAAGGAACCTGTTGGCTTTATCACTGCAGGGGTAGGAAACAAATATGAGCATCAGGTCTGCATATTTTCACCCCGTACCAGGTACATTAATCTCCTGAGACTGGAAGTATATAAATCTCTCATTAATTGCAACCTCAGAAGTCAACTCTGAATGGTCTTCATGCACTACTTATAAGTGCTCACATGTGAGATTCCAGAAGGACCATCTAAAGTACATGAGAACCAAACATTCTTCAGTTGCTTTGGCAGCCATCCTTTGAGATGGCCTCCAATGACCCCTGACACTTGGTATCCGCACCCTTGCGTAGTCCCCTCTCCCGTTGTACCAGGGCTGATCTGTGTGATCAACAGAAGTGACAATATGTCGTTTCTGAGACTAGACTGAAATAGTCACCACGGCTTCCATTTTGGTTGCTCTTTCTTTCTCTCACATGTGCTACATCATAATCTTTCAACCTTTCTCTTGGATTGCTCTCTGTCGGGGAAGTCAAGTCACGCCCAGCCCTGTGAAGGAGAATGTGCGGCATGGAAGTTAAACATTCTGCTGACAACCATGTGAATGTGCTTGGAGGTGGAGCTTTCAGTCCCAGTTGAGTCTTCAGAGACTGCAGCTCTGGTCAACAGCTTAACTGCAAAGTCACAAGAGACCTCGAACCAGAACACCTAGCCTCAACAGCCCCTCAGGAATGGTGAGGTGAATGTTTGCCATATTAAGCAGCAAAGCTGTGGGGCAATTTGCCCCCCAGCAATGGATAACTAACAGTCACTTAAGCTCTAACTTTGTTTCACATCAGATCATCAGGAAACAACTTTAAAGAGCTATTATAGAAGGTCAATATGAAGAATAATTTTGTGTCTTTCATAAGACTGTAGTCAAGAACATTGTCTACTATGTCACCCTATGCCCTATTTCTCATGGAGTTCAATAACAAACAACACTGGCAGATGATCTGTGTGTTTTCTTTAGCTGGCTTGAAGAACTATAAACTGATGTACTTCCCTTTTCACTTTGTTGCCAGGAGGCTCTGAACAAAATTTAGTGCTAAATTAAGTAACTAAGTGGTGCCAGATACTCATTTTCTTGTTTCTTTTAAGAGACGTCTTTTCATCTTTTACTTATTATCCTCTTTGAAAGTAAATATTCCTTAGTCCCGTAACTAACTCAACTCCTTTCTGGACATAATTAAGTCTAATTCAAGATACTGTGAGTTTGTTGAGTAACTCTTAGGTGCCAAGCAGGGTACCAGGCCCTAGAAATACAAAGATGAATAAGACAAGAAGTAAGGCTTGCTTTTACGAAGCTCAAAATCTAGTACTGAACAGCTATGTGGAGAACCAGTCATAAAACCAAATGACGGTCATGCTCATCACAGAGTGAATGAAGCAGGATGAAAGTGTTAGCCAGACAAAATGACTCCTGACTTGAGACAAAATCAAAACTGGGCCTGACAAAGAGGGAGAGGCTGGCGTTATGTTTCGGGGAAAATAAGAGTCATCTAGGATATGGTGAGGAGCTTAGTGCGGCTCAAGTGGGAGTGAAGTGGAGGTGGAAGTGTATGGGGTACAAATAAAAACAAGTAATATGCTTCTGAGTATCTGGGAACACAGTTTATATGGAAGAGGTTGTAACACAATAGAGCCTATTTTTTCCACATGAGTACTGACCAAATTAATAAATAGCTAACCTACCAGGAAATAATAAAGCTATTTCATAACAGTTTACAGCACCCCTACTTGGCTGTGATACTGCTGAATTCTTGCAAAACTAGAAAGAAGGAATAATTTAAAATTGGAAACATGTCCAATTCTTATTAATTACCCACAGATTCTATCAAGTTTCCAACAAGGGGCCCACTGGTTGAAACAAGAGTTAGAGAAAGTTCTGGAGGCTCTGCTTCCAAAGAAACCACGAAACCTCACAAAGATACAAATGCACAAATAAGAAGCAAAAATGAACGATTTTCTGCTCTTTTCTGCTTGTCTGAACCCATTTTGTTTATATTTACTAAAATTAGTGTCTGTGTTTTCTTTACAGGACCTCGGATTACTCCCCCAAATAAATATGCTTCCCTTGGAGTATGTCAAAAGAGCAGATCATCTTTCTGACCTTAGCGAGTTAAAGTGCCTACATACTAAAGCGAACTAACCAGATTCATCAGCCCTTTACATATTTATTAGGAGCTGAATGGTGATGTATTTTGTGGCACTCCACAAATTTTTTACTTCCTTAGACCAGAAGTTACAAACTCAGGTGCTTGCAAGGCCATACTTATAATGTAAAGGAACTAACTGTCTATGGAAACAAGGGAGAGGGGTGAGAACTCCATCTTTCAGTACTGGCACAGGCATGCAGGAGGACCTGCATTTTTTTGGTTACTTTGTTTGTAAGAGACACTAAAAATCTTAACCGTTATATACAATTGGCCAATTTTTAAATGTTGGAAACTAATACAAACTTTTAAACATTGTGTGGACTAAACAAAATGTGTCTGAAGATGGGATATGAGCAGTGGACCATGTGTTTGTAACTTCAGCCTTAGAAAATTATATTAGCAGGTATTATCTTTAGCACATATTAAAAAATTGTTCAGAAACCACTTTTAAGATTTGTATTTGTTTTCAATAACTTTATGACATCACTGAGTGCTGACAGGAGTACAGAGCAGTGTTAAGGAAGTTAAGTGTCCTCAGAAAGTCATTAATAGGGGGTTCATGCAACCAGTAGAACTAAACTAATGTAGAGTTTCTTCCCGTATTAGTGTATATAGACTTAAACGTGAATTATAACAACTTTTTGAACTCATAGCTGAATGTGAAATAAAGAAGTGGAAATCCCTAGGAGTAAGAAACAAAAGGAAAACTGAAGGCAAGAATCAGTTCCACTTGATGCTACTAAAAAAAACAAAACCTTCACAAAAGACAAGTTTGTGTGCTTTCTTTAACCGACTTGGAGGACAATTTAAATCAATATCCTTCACTTTTCATTCTAACTTGGTTTAACAAAAAAATTTGAAAATATATACATAGTGTAAAAAGAGAAACCACTATGAGGGAGAGGCAGAAAACTAAAAAATTAAAAAAGGGAGAACTAGAACCATAAGAAATAGAAATAGGGCTTCCCTGGTGGCGCAGTGGTTGAGAGTCCGCCTGCCGATGCAGGGGACACGGGTTCGTGCCCCGGTCCGGGAAGATCCCGCATGCCGCAGAGCGGCTGGGTCCGTGACCCATGGCCGCTGACCCTGCGCGTCCGGAGCCTGTGCTCCGCAACGGGAGAGGCCACAACAGTGAGAGGCCCGCGTACCGCAAAAAAAAAAAAAAAAAAAAAAAGAAATAGAAATAGCAGCACAGTCTGAAAAACCCTTCAAAATAGTTACATTTAAAACGATTAATGGTAAGTTAAATATAAAACATAATGAAAGAACATAGCCAAATTTAAAAAGAAACAGACCAAAATCTAGAAAGTAAACTGTAGACAATGAAATTAAAAACTCAGTTGGCACAGCTCAAAAGAGAATTAGAGAACAAGATCTGAGGAAATCACTCAAGTAACATAAAGAGAGAAAAAATTAAAAAAAATAAGACACATGGAGAATAAATTGAAAAGATCCAATATATATCTAATAGCAGTTTCAGATGAAAGAAAAGAGATGAGGGAGAGACAATATTCTAGGAGAATTTTTATATAATTGAATAATCATTATTCTGAGTGGAATAAAGTAAAATTAATGCATACTTAGACTTGCTGCAGTGAAACTGCACAATTACAGTATATAAGGAGAAAACCAAAAATCAACCAGACAGAAAAGGTAGATTCATTTTAAAAAGATAACACTTATAGAGCATATTGTTAATCAATACCAACAAAGTCCAAAATACAATTTTCTAACATGTCTAAAGTTCTGAGGGAAAATATTTGTCAACTTTGAATTCTATAACTGGATAAACTATATTTCAAAAGTGAGGACAAAATAAAGAAAATTTTAAGCCAAAGGCTAATAATTTACTGCTAAATTACCATTACTGAGATAATCTGCTAATCTAACATCTTTAGTAAAAGAATCATTACAGAAGAAGCTTCAGAAAGAAGAAAACTGGACACAGAAGAAAGAGTAGGTTCATGAAGCAATGTTAATTAAAGAAACTATTAAACATGAAGATGAACCAAAATAAGCATTAATTGTAACAACAATAATTATTATTGAATGGTTAAAAATGAGGTGGAATTAAAATACTAGCCAATTAATAACATGAATGATGGGAGAAGCAAGAAGAGTTAAGGCATTTTAATTTCTTCGTATTATCCAGGATGATGCTAGAGATATTTATTTATTTCAGACTTTGTTAATTATGAATGCTATGTGAATTATATATTTAAAATTTAAGGATAATGACTAAGGTAACAAAAAGAACTGAAATGAATCACTCCACAGTAGTGTAACAACGACAATATAAAAGGGACATAGAGCAGTCAATATTCCAAATGAAAAAGCAAAGGAGAAAAGAAGAGACATAGAAAAGCATTTACATTGAAAGCACAAAGTAAGGTATGTGTATGCACACACGTGTGTGTGTGATCAGAGATGAAAATGACATGATCTATCGTCCTATTTCACTATTTAAAGATATATTTTATATGTATTCAATAATAATATATAGTATACTATATATAATATAGTATGTAATATATGTATTATATATTACATCTTTATGTAATCTATATGTATTATATATACAATTATCACATGAGTACAAAGATATATATTATATATATATATACATACAAGGATTTCATTTTTGAAATAGTGAAAATATGGCAACAACTTAAAAGTCCATCGATAGGAAAATACTCAAATAAATGTTGATATATTTATATAATGAACTATTACTCAGTAGTTAACATGAATGGATTATATCTAGAATTATCTATATCGATAAGCTGAAAAAAAACAGGACGGCAAATGGAAAAAGCAACTTTTAAAAAAATAACCTAGCAGACATCATGACTAGCTACTTAAAAGTTAACAGCTCCCCTTTTTCCCAGTGACTTTCTCTACTAAGAAAGCTGCAAAGCTAAAAATATTCAATACTTTGCCCTCTCTTGTAGCGAAGGGTGTATCAGTTCTAGCAAATGAGATGTAGTGAAATTCTCTGGTGTCTTTTCCTTCCCAAATAAAATGACAAAACTTAACAAGGAAAAGGCTGTTGCCTTCCCTCTTTGTCCTCCCTGGAATGTGAAGTCCTGAGGTTTCGTAGCCAACTCGCCAGCAGGTGAAGAGTTACCCACTGCGATAGTGGGGCAGGATGACAGATAACATCACTATCATCTCAGATGACATCATTGAGCCACTGGATCACCACAGGACCACCTTTCCTTAGACTTCTTGTTTTGTGAGACAAATAATACTCAATTATTTACTACCTTATAGTGTATTTTTCTGTTACTTGCAGCTGAATGCAATCTAATTGAAATAAATAAGTATAATACCATTTATGTAAATTTTTACATAAAATTTACAGAAATGTTATATGTTGTATACAGATACATACAGACATAGGGCATAATAAAAAATGGTCGGGAAGGGTAAACACTGACTTTAGGGTAGTGGTTACCTTCGGGGAGAAGGGAGCTGGGGGAAGGAAGAGAATAGGAAGGAACAGGACTACAATAGTAGCTGTATTTTTATTCCTTTAAAAGGAGTTCTAAGGTAATATCAATCTTTTGAAAAAAAATCTGAGTAATGCGTATATTTTTTTTCTGTATACTTTTACATAGTTGAATCATTTTAAACATTTTCTCTAAAACAAAAGAAATGTGAAATCATGTAAAATCTCTGGTTATCTATGCTGGAACATGGTTTGTTGTGTCCCTTGTAGGTGGTGATCTATAACTCCATTATCTGACCTATTTCCACACTCCAGGGAGTTAAAGCAGGGGAGAAGATAAGTCTATTCTCAGTCTGTTCCAGGTACAGATCTGCTACAACTGTAGCAAATGACCTAAGAGAACAGGTGTCTGGGAAACTTTTATGTTGCAACAGAGTAAGTAAATAAAAATTGTGGAGAGAGTGTTCTAAGAAGCAAGCAAGAAAGCATGATGATTGGCAGTTGGAGTTGGTGTAGGCAAAAATATGGGATGATGACAAGCCTGAAGCAATCCCAGCTCATGGGCCAATTTGTTACAGGGCAAGCCAGCCTAGAATCAATATTTTTTCAATTACATTTAAAAACTGTTTCACAATCTAGTATTTGGACAGCAAGCTAGCAATGTTGTAGTTATTAATTTTTAACAAACTTTTAGCTATACAAGATATGTATTCTCATGGGAAAAAAACTGAAAAAAAAAATTCAAAGAGTGCAGAGGGTATAAAATGAAAAGTGAAAGACTTTTCCTTCCTCTCCAGGCCCCAATTCCCACTCCCAGAAGTACTATTAATATTTCTTCTGCTTCTAAAACTTTTATGTATGGATTAGCAATATACACCCTCTCTTATTTTTAGAAAAAATATGAGAAAATACCATACGTATTATTCAATAAATTGCTTTTTAACTTAAGTGATATATTGAATATCTTCCAAATCAGCTCACATATAATGATTTCATTCTTTTGAACAGTTGCAAATATTGTATGAAGTGATCACGTTTATTAAACTAATTCCATATTGGTGGACAATTAGGTTGTTTTTAATTTTTTGTTTTTATAAACAATGTTTATAATGCAATGCAATAAACATCCTGTTATTCATCTTTTCCCTACAGATATGAACAGCCACTTTTATCATACCCAAAATTCCCACATGTGTTTGTTCGGATTTTTTCTAACTCTAGTCTTCCATAAGGCTGCCAGCCTTTTCCTTCACAGCACCAAACTTTGATGGCTATAGCCTCACAATACATTTTAGGATCTGGTAGATCATGTACCTCAGCATTACTCAGGACTTTCAGAATTTTCCTTGAATGTTTATTTTTCCCGATAAACTTTAGCATCATTTTGTTAAGTTTAAAATATCCAATCTGGGGCTTCCCTGGTGGTGCAGTGGTTGAGAATATGCCTGCCAATGCAGGGGACACGGGTTCCAGCCCTGGTCTGGGAAGATCCCACATGCTGCGGAGCAACTGGGCCCGTGAGCCACAGCTAGTGAGCCTGCGCATCTGGAGCCTGTGCTCCGCAACAAGAGAGGCAGCGCAATGAAGAGTGGCCCCCACTCACCGCAACTAGAGAAAGCCCTCGCACAGAAATGAAGACCCAACACTGCCAAAATGAATAAATAAATAAATAAATTTATTAAAAAAAAATCCAATCTGTTTCTCTGAGCTGTCAGGCATTATTGTGCACTCCATCTCCAGAGGATTTACTTAAGAAATTGAGGCTGGGAGGGTCTGGACTGGGGACAGCAGGCACAGGGGAGGAAGACTGGGATACAGAACTGAATAGAGGTGGGTTAAATAAGAGTCCATACCATAAACTGTGAGAACCCCTAGATCCTTTTCCATGCAGTACTCTCAGCATGTTGGTAATCTACTTACACCTCCCATTAGAAGGACTATTTGTAGACGCTGACTGGTTCACAGGTACTTAGATTTGGAGGTGCCCCCAAATAAAGGCCAGGTTCCCCAATTACCCTACAATGAGGCTCACCAGTTGACAGTCAAGACTTGCCCCTAGCCCACATCCTGTGCCTTCTTAGGCTTTTTCTCCCCACTTTACTCTTAAATATAGATATTCAGCCAAGCCTCTCCAGAGAGATGAGAAAAACTGAGAACAAAATTGAAAAGACAGGAAAAAAAAAAAAAAAAGAATTTTCAGAAAACAGACACAACTTAAGGTACTGAAAAAAATCTTCCAAAACCTATTATCAGTATTTTGAGGCAAGAGAAAATATTGCATTCATGAAGCAAGAATAGGACTCTAGAAAAAGAAGCAATCAGAAAACAAGAAAGGACTTTTAGAAAGAAAAATACAAGGACTGAAATGAAAATTTCAAAACTGGAACATAAAGTTGAGTAAATCTCTTCGAAAATGTTTATATTAATAGATAGATGTTTAGCTAGATATGATAAAGAATTGAAAAGTACAAGAGAAAAGATGAGAAAATGAGATGATCAGGTCAACATTACAAAATGGGCTCCATAAAAAGAAAGGAGAGAGAAAAGATGAAATTATGAGAGAAAATGTATGAGAAAATTTCCCAGACTGCAGAGTATGTTTCTAAATTGTAGGGCTCACCAAATATGAAGCGCAATGAATGGAAAAGAGCACTATACTCAGATACATTATTGTGGTATTTCAAATAAAAGGAATAAAGAGAATGTTTAAGTAATTCTTTGAGAGCCAAAAGAAAGAGCACAAACGAGTGGGTGGAAGTCACACAGTAGTGGATTTCTGAAAGCAGCAGTTGGAAGACAATGAAACATGTCTTGAAAATTTTGAAGTAATATGACTTCTAACCTAAAATTCCATAGTCAGCCAAAGAATCATCCCAAGCATGAGAGAGGAATACAGTTGAAACTGGGTATCTGCAAGTGATTGGTTTCAGGACCCGCTGTGGATACCAAAACCTACGGAAGCTCAAGTCCCTCACATAAAATGGATAGTATTTGTATAATAACTGTTTATTTTTAACATCTTTATTGGAGGATAATTGCTTTACAATGTTGTTTAGTTTCTGACGTATAACAAAGTGAATCAGCTATACGTATACTTATATCCCCATATCCCCTCCCTCTTGCATCTCCCTCTCACCTTCCCTATCCCACCCCATAACTGTATATTTTAAATCATCTCTAGATTGCTTATGATACTTAATACAATGTAAATGTGATGTAAATAGTTGCCAGCTTGCAGCAAATTCAAATTTTGCTTTTTGGACCTTTTCAAAAATTTCTTTTCCCCAAATATTTTCCATCTGCAGATGTGAAATCCGTGGATGTGGAGGGCCAACTGTAAAGTCATGCTTACTATGCAGTGATGCAATATCTCAGAATAATTGCTCTTTATGTTCCCTTTGCAGAAGCATACTGAAGGATATGCTCCATGAAAATATAAGGGAAAGATGAAATAGAGCAAGGATGTGAAACTATGAGAAGAGATAAGTTATTGAAGGGAGTAAATGCCAAGAGAGAAATGGAGGTGAGGACAGAGACTTAAGCCTCATAAACTTGGGACCAGGAGAAAGATGCAGTTAAGACAAAACAAAAGGTGGTTTAGAGAAAGACAGATGGAAAGCTAGGTTAGTTCAGAGTTGAGAATGGATGGAAGTGGAGAGAGTCCTAAAAACTAGGTGGTTAAACAGTTTTTGAGGCTTCAGAGAAGAAGTCTGAATTCTTGGAAAGCACAGTTTGAATAGGCACTAAAGGAATGGAGAAGCAGGTTTGTTGAGTCAATGGGATGGAAGTCAGTTTACAGGGGTTAAGGAGGGATATGAGAAAGTAGAGTAGAACAATTCATTTACTAGATTGGTGATGCAAGGAAGAAGAAAAATATATTCGTAGTAAAAATAGTAGAGACAAGCAAAAGTACTATTTAAGGAGGGGAAAATAATGGCATAGCTGAAAGAAAAAAATAAAGGAGATGATACAGAAGCAGAGCTACAGCAAAACAGAGGAAGAGATGAGCTAAGAAACAAAATCTTAAAAGGGACACAAAGGGATGAGAATCCAAGTGAAGTCAGTCACTCTAACAAGAAGGAGAGTTTATCTGAGACACATGAAAAGATTAAGAAGGTAAAGGCAGGAACGATGATATGTTAAGGTCTGGTTGACTGTGTAAAAGTTAATTTATACGCAGTGACTTGGGTATTACTATAAATCAATGCCTGAAGGAGAAACTCAGCAGGAGGGTAAAAGAATCAGAGGTTTAAGGAGCAAGGAATAGATCTGAAACGTTAAACGGCAGAACACTTGGGGCTCAGGAAGAACCACTCTCCTCATGAGAGACGGCCTTGCAGCAAAAAACTTTAATGAGAACCAATAAAGGGACTTGGTGATAGGAAATAACTAGTTCACGAGAAATTTTTAATACAAGATAATTTAGTCAAAAGAATGAATTGCTGAAAATAACTATCAAAAACACTTTTTTTCCCCCACAAATAGGTAACTTGGGTGCTCCTTCAGTTTTATTTATAATGTTTCACTGTGAAATATTTTTGTCAATTTCCAGAATATTTTCTCCTTTTTCCTTTCTTAAGTTTTCAATATCTATTTCTATAATTATTACTGTACTTACTTGTAATAGTAAAAATTTACCAAAAGACACACACTCACAAATAAAACTAATATCCAACAATAGATGATTGGTTAAATGTTCTCAAACACTAAGTATGGTATGAGATAATTTCTGAATAAGGTATATATGTATATGTTATTCATATGTATGAGCAAAGAAATGGTATATCTATAATAGTGGTTGTCTCTAGGTTGGATCATGGTGGGGTTTCTGATGTACGTCTTTTTGCTTGTCTGCAATTTATGATTTTCTTCTGTAGTGCCTAAATTACTTTTATTTATAGGTGAAAAGAAAAACACAGAAAAGGACAAATACTAAAATTTTTCAGACTTAGGCCTTTTAGATATTTTTCTTTAATTTATAAAGTTTGAGTTAATTCTTAGTCAAGTGTGTCTACTCAGCTGTTAGGCCTGTTCTGTGGTCTCCTCATATACTGCCTCATGACCTTTATACAAAAAGTTATAAAGTCTTGATATAGTGAAGGGAAACATTCACTTTTTTACCCTCAATCCGTTAAAAATTTTTCCAAGCAATTATGGCGGGTGTAACCCCCAACTGTTGAGTATTTAGGTTTTTTCAACTTATCAATAATACATTTTTTTGAACATTTAGTTCCCCTTGTATTCTGGGGGATATAGGGGTGGGGTGGGGAGACTTGGAGGAAACAGTAAAAAATCAAAAAGAGATGATCAGAGGAGAACAAAGCATTTTTTTTTAATAAATTTATTTTATTTATTTTTATTTTTGGCTGCGTTGGGTCTTCGTTGCGGTGCGTGGGCTTTTCATTGCAGTGGCTTCTCTTATTGCAGAGCACAGCGCGCGGGCTTCAGTAGTTGTGGCGCACGGGCTTAGTTGCTCTGCAGCATGTGGGATCTGCCCGGGCCAGGGCTCGAACCCGTGTCGCCTGCATTGGAAGGCGGATTCTTAACCACTGCGCCACCAGGGAAGCCCCAAACAAAGCATTTTAAAAGTGATCTGGGGCACTTCAAAAATCGAAATGTTACATGAAAAAAAAAAACAGAATGGAATCGATTTATGGAAAAAAAATATTGTATTGATAGATCAATTTGTTTGCAGCCAGTTGGTCTTTAAAGTTGTTTTAAATTGGATCCTGTCCTGCAAGATGACTAGGAAGTGTTCTAGGGCCTGGGAGCGTGAGTGAAAAATACAGAGTGGGTTGACTCAGAGTGGATCTTGGTTGGAAAAAATCAAGAGGTTAAAGACAACGATATTATAGAGGTCGATGTGAAGCAATTGGAGATTAAAGCAGGGGATACTTTTAAGTCAAAGCTTTAGGTCAATCGTCAACGTTCGAAGCATTCAAAAGACAGATAATGAGTGCCAGACTTCACCCAAGGCTGGATCCCAACCTGCCCCACGTGGGGTACGTCATTGCAGAGTTGCATTGGCCCTGTCTCCGTGCACAAGACAGTGATTACCATTGACAGAGCAAGCTTGAAGAGAGGTAGGTATCACTATATATAGCAGCACAGCAGTTAAACTTTGCATTTTTGGCCTGTTTCAAAGTCTCAAACCCTGAACCCATGTGAATTTGCATGAGCGCAGCCCAGTTAAATGAAATATTGTCTGCAAGGTGGAAGCAAATCCTATGCAATCCTATTGCCTTCAGACAGTCTGTCTCACTCATGGGCTACTCTTACATAAATGAGCAAGGATCTGGCTTGGCTTGCAATCACACTGACCTTCAGGGCGGTGCCCTTGTGCTCTGACAGGTTGGCAAGAGGAACGTTGTTAGAATGCCAGACCACCAGTATGCAAGCCGATTGAATACAGAGGTAAATAATTTCTTCCCTGAGGTGATTTCAAGGTTCTCCGACAGAACTGTCTGTTTATCAAACCTCCATTTCATAGTATTCTTTTGTTTATAGAAAAACAGACCAAAATACCTGCAACTGTCCTGAGCAGATTTTAAATGACATGCCGGGGAATTCCCAGCTAATTTGCACCAAGTTACATTTTCATACATCCCTGAGGGCAAACTCTGTGACACCTCGCACTGAAATGTTCCAGCTGACACTTAGAGAGGATGACTGTGATTTCAGTTTGAATATTACATGTAAACAAAAGGAATTACCTCAATAGCAACTTACTTAAAGAACTGCCTTAGAAACCTGAAGCACTTTAAGAAAGCTAAATCAAACCAATATGGATTTTTTTCCTAATGTAGAAAAAAAGAAAAAAAACTAACACAGCAGGGGCTGAAATATGTGACAAACAATTTGGAAACAGCTGTGCGGATTGCAATAGTCTCCCAATAATATACTACTTGTATTTTCTTCTCAGTTTGATTCCTTGACTCCTGGAAGTACTGAAAAGTTAACAAAACATTTTCTTATGGCAAGGTGTTTTACTGTGATCAATTACCTTTCCTTCTGTGTGCTGTGCTGTCCTTAGTCACATGATTAATGTCTAAGGGGGCAGAGGGGCGGGGCCCCAAGGTATGCTTGTTTTTTTTCTTTTTTTCTTTCTTTTCAAAAAACATCTTAAAATTGAAAAGTGTGTAAAAAGAATTCCAAATGTCAATAGCAAATGATTAATCTTCTGGCAGTTATGGATAATAACTTACTAAAAAGAAAATTAAGCATGGAATCATAAAGAATTTGTGAAACTTTCTGTAATTTTAATATGTTTGAAGACTTGGCAACCAGTCTTCAGAATATATCAAAACCTCTCAAAGTTTGCAATTAAATCTTATGGCCACAAAATCTTCCACAAATATATTTATTAAGTGCCACTAGCTAGCATTAAGTTGTAGTAAACCTAGTTATTTCTGGTGATTTTACGTACATTTTTTTTTTTTTTTTGCTGTGCGCGGGCCTCTCACTGTTGTGGCTTCTCCCGTTGTGGAGCACAGGCTCTGGACGCGCAGGCTCAGCGACCATGGCTCACAGGCCCAGCCGCTCCGCGGCATGTGGGATCTTCCCAGACCCGGGCACGAACCCGTATCCCCTGCATCGGCAGGCGGACTCTCAACCACTGCGCCACCAGGGAGGCCCTCTACGTACATTTTTTTACATGCCATCTGGAATTTGTTTTCATGTAAGGTATGACAGTAGAGTTATAATCTTTTCCTCTTGTCTTTTTATAATTAGCCAGCAAAATGTCCCAACTTCATCTTCTTTTTCATTTTTCACTGAATTGTAATGTTACTTTAAACATAAAACAAGTGTGCATACATGTCCACAGACACACCTCTGTTTATTTCTGAGTGTTCTATTTTTTTTATTTGACTTGTCTATTCCTGTACTGGTACCATATTGCAATAATTATAATTGTATCATTCCATTAGGCTTTCTTTTTCAGGATTGCTTTAGACATTACTGTAACTCATTTATTCTCCTATACAAAATTTAAATAATTTTATCCAGTTTTAGTAGAAGTGGTCATGTTACTTTTGGGAATTGCATTACATTTTAAAACTAATTTGGGGAGAATTAACATTTTTAATAATGAGTTTCTTATGCAATAGTATATCTTTCCCCTCTTCAAATTTTATAATTCTCCTCCTATAGTTTCTGAGCATTACCTCTGCTGGTGTTTTCCATCGCCCATCTGCTCCAGAGCAGCACCCAATAGCTTGAATGAGTCTGGGTTATTCCACTGTTTGCTTTGGGGGAGTCTTCAGTGAGTCATGTGATGAGTATGTCATTTCTGAGGAATAACACTATAGTTTCCTAGGCTCAGTTTCTCTCTAAAAAAAGTCGTTCTACTCATTTGTGGTATGCTTGTATCAGTTTCTGATCCCCTTTCCCCCTCCCTCCACTCTTGCTACGTAATATTTGGTAAGCTGTATATTTAGTTCTTTGATCAGTCTTTCTGGCTCTCAATCATTTCTAACTCTCCTTTCTAATGAACCACAAAACTTATTCAGAGACACCTCTAGCTTGGGAGAAAATAGACTACGCAGAGCTCTCTTCTGATTCCAGGCACTTTAATTCACAGTCCTTCAACAGACAATGAGAGTACATCTTACTGATTGCCTAATAAAACCAGGAGAAATTGCTCTCTCAGTGTGCTATAATTGGATCATGTCTTTGCTCACGTGGCATTCAATAGGGATCCAGGACAATTTCAGGCTTTTGGGTTTTCTGGTTTTTTTTTTTTTTGGTTTCTTTATTAGAATAAGAAAGATATAAATCATGGTTAGGACATTGAAAACTTTCCACTCCCATGATGGGTGGTGGAACTATCAATTCAGATTCTACATTCATGGGATCTTTTTATGTGTCAGATGGGGTACTTGTTCCCTCAGATACTATCTGGCTTTATGACAATCTCAGTTTTTCAAAAGGTAGCTGTAAGCCCAGACATTTGAAATAAAAAATAATAAGTTACGAAAGCTTAAGTCCATGTATTAAAATGATCACAGGAGATAAGTCAGAGCCAATAGTAATAGTAAAATAAATGTAGCAGGCATCACTTGTTGAGTTTTTATTATGTATTAGATGCTGTAAATAATTTATCATCATTGTTACAACAACTGCATGAGATATGTACAATTAGCCCCATTCTATAGATGAGGAAAACATCTCAGAGAGATTAGGTACCTTCCCCAAGGCTGTACATTGTGAGTGAAAGAAGGAAGAATTGAATCTTCATCTGACTAATGTTTGTGTTCTTTTCAGTACAGTATTTTGCTTCCATTCATCCTTACTGTCTACACAATTCTAAGAAGTTTAGAGAAGTTGATTATCCAGTTTTATACTGTAAAACATATTAGAAATGGCAAATTGGAAAGAGTTTGAGACACTTTTGGAAGTACAAAAGATTACACTGTACAACAATGACAGAGTTAAGTTGCCACAGAGACCATATGGCATATAAACCTAAAATATTTATCATCTGACAATCTACAGGAAAAAGTTTGCAGAACCCCGGATTAGAGTAGATGGAAGCAGGGGAGCAGATTATTCACTGATGGCCTATGGGCTTCAATTGATTGCTATGTTTTATTTGGACTATACATTGTTCTTTTGTTTGTTTAAAAGAAAATATGAAATCTTTTCAACATTTAAAATTGAGATCACACATAAAAATATCCAGATTCCTAGCTACTCTTGAAAAATCAGAAGTTCTAACAATTTTGGATGTAATTTTCTGCATAGCAAGAATTAGAGCTGAGGGCTTCCCTGGTGGCATAGTGGTTGAGAGTTTGCCTGCCGATGCAGGGGACACGAGTTCGTGCCCCGGTCCGGGAGGATCCCACATGCCGCGGAGCGGCTGGGCCTGTGAGCCATGGCTGCTGAGCCTATGCATCCGGAGCCTGTGCTCCTCAACGGGAGAGGCCACAACAGTGAGAGGCCCGCGTACCGCAAAAAAAAAAAAAAAAAAAAAAAAAGAATTAGAGCTGAGTAGGGGCAACTCCCTGCATGGGCATGAGCTCTCCATTTTCCCATTGTCCTTCCACTCCCAGCCTAATCCACTCGTCTATCTACCTCTGCCCTGCAGGAATCTAAGTGTACAAACTCCAAAGGAAGCTGGAAATAAAGGTGGTAGTGATTCAGTAAAGAGCTAGGAATGCCCTGTTGAGGAGTTTGAACTTGATCCTGAGGTGCCAGGGAGCCACTGAAAGGTTTGAAAGAGACAACTGACTTGAGGAGACTGGCCTTTAAAAGAACAATACTCTGATAGCACCATGAAGAATGAACTAATGGAAACAGTGACTGGAGGCAGTAAGACCAGTTAAGAAGCTTTTGAAGAAGACCAGTTAAGAGTTGAGGGAGGCCTTAACTTGGTGTCAGAGGGAAAGTAAAGAGGCAATCGGTATTAGGAATATTTACAAGGCAACCAAGAGTACAGCTGGGACTGAGCTACAAAGAGGAGATATTAGATTGACAAAAGCCCACCACTGCTACTTGTACTAGAATGGTGCGGGGAAAAGCGTTAGCATTGACCATTTTTTGAACACCCACTTGGGGATTGTCAACAAACTCTTAAAGTCAATAAGACATAGGGCCTCCTTTGTATGGCTGACTGATCGACCTTGGGTCAAGACAGCTTATGTATCAGGAGCTTTGGGGATGACAGGCGTTGAGGTGGGGCAGAGAAACTCTTCAGAAGAGACTATAAAAAAAATATCTGGGGCCAGTGGCCTTCCATTATAGGTAGGTGTAGAATATTAGGGTAGTTGAAGGGAGAAATGGCTTTGTTGGGAGCCTTGGGGTCCAACGTACATCCTGGATTTGGAAAGTCTTGTAGATACAGATAGATATAGAGACCTCACAGGGGCTCAAAGATAATATCAAATCCACGTGCCTCTTCCTACTCCTTCGTAATTCTGCCTCCAAAACCAAGCATGGTTTCTGATGGTGGAAGAGCAGCTGCTTCAGGACCAACCTAGGACTAAGAAAGGAGACTTACCATTCCTCTCAGCCTCCTTAGATGCACAGCAGACGAGTCACTTCTTGCCTGCTGGAAAGACCCTCACGAGCTTTCCAATAAGGATCTATTCCCACCTAATAGTAAGGAGAACTGAAATGCTACTTTCACTTGTGAATGGAGAGATAATCTCAAAACAGTTATTTATTTGAAGAAAAAACAAGTACTCAATAGCATTTTCTAAAGATTTTGACCAAATGGAGAATGAAAGACACAGAGGGTTTAAGCCGTTTCTCTGAGGAGAGAAGACATGGCAGTTTCCATGGAGCATCACATCAAAGGAACTCAAACCACAGCATCCTGAATTTTGAAAATAATGGTAGCTTCCCCAATCAAGTTCATCATTAACAGTGAACTGAATCTTACAGAAGAGAAAGGATTTTTCCTTAACAACCCACACACCTCTGTCGAATTCATTCAGAAGAGTAGCTGAGGCAATTTTCTAAGCCCTATATTTTACCAGTATTATACAGAGGTGCTGAAGAAAGTCCACAAGGAGTAACTGGAAGACAAGGGGAAAAGCAAAGAGGTTGAAAAGGAAACCTAGAAAATGCTGTCACTGTAAAGATGACAGTTTCTGAAGCAAAATCTCAGACAATGCTCCCTGTTGGAGAGAACTTGTGATAACTGCTCTAAGCAGAGTAATTTTGTTTATGTATGGAGAAAAAAGAAAGAAAACACATTTTGAAACAGTAACTGATATTTAGAAAGGAAACTTACTGGAAGCAAACTAGAACCATTATGCTTGTCTGATTAAAAATGGGATTTTCAAATTTGCAAAAATTTTCATTTTATACACAATGCACACACATTTTCCATGCACAGCATTCAAATATTAAAATCTTTACAGAGCCTTTCATTTAGTGTCATGCATGTGTGTGACATTTTGCACTGCCCCAGATCAAAATTCATCTCGCGGTGCCATGCTGTGTCGATCCCGAGGAAAGGCACACAGACCCTCATTTTAACAGGGCAATAGCTTTGGGTAAGAGGAGAGACGAGTCCTCCTTAATCTCACTACCCTGCAGCTGACTCTGGAGGGCCACCCACACGGCCAGAGATCTGAGGAAGAACTGAGGTGAAGCACTTCTAAGAATGGCCTTTTCTTTCTCAGTATCTCAACAACTTCTGGACCCACTAAAAGAAGAGACCAAATAATAAATCCCACTTTCATGGTGTTTTACAGTCAACAGAAAGCCCATCTCATTAAGTTTTCATAAAAGTTGCTGTTGATGACAACAATGCTGGTCAAATAGATTGAATAATTGTCCTGTATCATTAGGAGGTGGCAGATGTGGGGCTTCAACCCAGGCAGTGTTTGGGTTGTCACAGCTGTGCCTTGGCCATGGAACAGCAGCAAGAGTGGGGGAACCCCTCTTCCTTTCAGTGGCCCCTGTGTCTGGGAGTCATGACACGATACTTCAGTTCATTTTCAGGGAGGGTCCTTCTCTTGCAGGTCCTCTTTCTTTTGACATTTATTCTATAATATTTATAACACTTCAAATTGTACCAACTAACTCTCTGTGCAGTGGCTCCATTACTAAGTTCTGCCACTTTCTAATTAAGGAGTTTTAGGCAAGTAGCTTAACATCCCTGAGCCTAGGTTTTTTTTAATCTATTAAATGGGGATAAGAAGTATCTATCACATAGCATTGTTGGGAGGATTAAGTGTAATGGTGTATGCAAATCACTTATGAATACATAACATGTACTAAACACTCAATAGATAAGAAAAAAAATTCTTTTCAATTAGCAGGAAGCTGGTAATATGCAAGTTCAGTGGAGAACATTTACTTCTCCAGTTAAACTGTGAGCTGTCAGGAGGACCGGCCATTATTTATTTAATGTATCTGTATTTTATTTATTTTATTTAATGTAGTCTGTATTCTACCCTGGGGCTCTCCCTAAGAATATGTTAATCCTTCCTACACACTCTTAGGAAAACACTACTTTCTCACCTCTTAGAAGGAAGATGGTCTTGTTTAGAATGTGAGAGCCTAGGGGGCAGAAGCTATTTCCCTAAGGGACAGATGGATGGGGATGGAGAGATGGAAGGATAAAAGGGTAGAGAGAATAACATAATAACTCACTCTTTAACATTCATCGTTAGTTAGATATAATATAGAGACCTATTTGAGTCACTTAAATTGATTATTTCTGTTAGAACAATCATTTTCTGAACTAAGTTATCTCCTGAACTATACTTTGGGATGTCAGAGTTCCACCACATAAAATAAGAGGCATTTCATTAACAGTCATTTTGCAGATGACGTAAATCAGGCCCAAAGAGTATGTTCAAATATGTCTTTGAAATGTCGTAGTTAAACCACCTTATTTTCTTCAAGATTAATGCATTCAAAATTTCTTCTTGTGCAAAAACAAAAAAGTAAAATACATTTAAAAATTTTAAATGTAGCCTAGGGAATTCCCTGGTGGTCCAGTGATTAGGACACGCGCTTTCACTGCTGTGGGCCTGGGTTCGAGCCCTGGTGGGGGAACTAAGATCCCACGAGCCGTGTGGTGCAGCCAAAACAAAACAAAATGTAGCTTAGTTAAGTATTTTTCTTTTGCTAAAAAGATTAAAACAGACACAAATACCAGCATCAGAGGAGCTTCAGTATCAGTGGTTTACTAATCAAAATCTCTTTTGGGTACGTTCATGACCATTTCTGTTTCCTCTGGATCACCTGCACTTAGGCCACTTTTTTGGTGATGTCATCAAAAAAACAGGTAATATTACAGGTAATATTCTTTTTTTTTTTTTAACATCTTTATTGGGGTATAATTGCTTTACAATGGTGTGTTAGTTTCTGCTTTATAACAAAGTGAATCAGTTATACATATACATATGTTCCCATATGTCTTCCCTCTTGCGTCTCCCTGGTAATATTCTTTTAATGTAACTGACTGCAATCAGTCACCATGTGGTGGGGGGAAGCACTAAGCAATAAACGGTCTGTCTACGCAACTCACCAATCAATTAATGAAAAATCATTTATTAAGCTTGATAGCTCATCTGATCTCCAATCAACTCACTCAACAAATACGTATTAAGCATCTACTAGTGCAAGGAAGTGTGTTGAGTGATAATGACATGTTGGTAAGGAAAACAGACATGGTCCTTGCCCCCATGGAGTTTACATCACAGTAGGGGATAAGAGACAATAAGTGAGTAAATAAATGAATATATAATTGCAAATCAAGATAAGTGCTATGATCAGGGCACCATACTTAGGGTTGCCAGTATTAAACTTACATATACTAAAAGAAATTTTCATTGCTGATCTGAAGTCCAAATTTAACTGGGAGTCCTACATGTTCATTTGCTAAATCTGGCAACTCTACCAGTATAGAAAATAAATGTGTGTGTGTGCATGTGTGTGTGTGTGCACGCATGTGTGCGTGTGTGTGTGTGTGTGTGAGAGAGAGAGAGAGTCAGGGGAGACATATATTAGATAGGATAATCAAGCAAAGCTCACTCTAGATACTCTATTTAAATTGAGACTGAACAGATGAAAAGGAGCTAGCCAGGAAAGGAATAGGGTGGCATATGGTGGGATGTTGTTGCAGGAATGGGTGGGGGGTACAGAATTCCAGACAAAAAGGGGTTCATAGGGGGTTCAAAGGGGTTCAAAGGCCCCGAGGTGTTCATTCATTCAGCAAGTATTCACTGAGTGTCTATTATGAGCCAGGCCCTGTGCACTGGGGGTACAATGGTGAGCAGGACAGAAGCATTCTCTACTCTCATGGACCTACAAGTCTAAAGTACCAACTGAGGACGACAGGGCACAGCAGCAGTGAAATCATATTTAGCATGGGGATGGAAGAAAATTCAACTATACCATTTTTATTCCCTTAGCTGCTAATATGAGGCTCAATGAAAAAACAAAAATGTGTATTTGTTGAATTCAATAACCATTTATCCTGAACTTGGCCAGGGGAAAAAAAAAGAAAAAAAAAAGAAATTGACAGACAACCTTTTGTTATCCTTTAGGATAATTGTCTTTGGGCTGCTCATCAATAAAATGCCTCAAAATTAATGAGAAGTAAAATGAACTCTCTAGAGAAAATTCATACTCGTTTAAATAACTCCCTAAACCAATCAACTCAAGTGGAGAAAAAAGGCAAAAGGCACAAAGACATGAACACAAAACAACCACTTGGTTGATCCAGTGTGCCTCAAGAATAGCAAAGATGCTCTGGATGCGAGAAAGGACCAAAAAAAAAGATAAATTCTAGAAATGTAACCATCTGGAAAGTTCCAGGATAACCACAAATATCTTTTACTCCAGTGAATTGTGTTTTTGCTCTGAAGATCAGTTCATCTGGGGGAAAGGAGTGATTCTTGTGGGTAAGAGCACAGAGACATCCCTCTCATCATAGAAGCTAAGGCAAACTTTCTCTGCCTTGACAATTATCTGAGATTTTTCAGATAATATCCATTGTATTAATGGTAATGCAGTTCAGGAAAAATGATCAGAGATTAGCTTTCAAGCCATGAGTTGAGTTCACTATGTGAAAATCTAAGGGGAAGAAATAGAATCCGATTTAAGGCTCAATTTTTAATTTGCTTATCTGAGCAAATTAAAAAATGAATTCATATTCCAATGTATTTTATGAATATTACAGACCTTTGCTTAAAGTATATTTCTTTGGAAATGCTCTTACCTAGGTGTATTCATCAATTAATAGCCCAAAACAAAACAATCTGATAGGATGATTATGATATGATAATAATTCAGAGACTAGTTACGTCAAACTAACCTTAAATACATAGGGTAGTCTATTTCTCCAGCCTGCTGTTCTCTCTTGGAATCTCAATATCATATTCAGTCTATTTGCTATACCTCTTAGAGTCATATCAATTGCAAATTTGACAAGTCTGCAATCTGTCCTTCCATGTCAGTCACCGATAAAAATGTTAAACAGAATAAATCCCTCAATCGAGCCCTCTGCCAAGCTACTAGAAATACGGACTTTTATCGCTACTTAAATCAATACCCAATTATTTAATTTTGCTTCTTACTAACTCTAACTTCTCCATATTATTACACAAGTTTCTGATGAGAGGCCAAGTGCCTTGCATAAATCCAGACGAAATTTAGTAGGGATTAAAAATAATCCCTGCATTTGGGTCAAAAATTCTAATGCACTTTTGAAAACATAGCAGCAAACTCGTTCGCAGTAGAGCAACTAGGATGATGAATGAAATCAGAACTATGTCGTATGTAGAACAGAAATAGGGATTTGCAGAGAAGAAGACATTGAATTTTTTTTTATAGTTTTTTTTTTTTTTCTCTAACGTATAAATGGCTTTCATATGAAAAAGAAGGTGTTCGTCTTCATTGCTAAGGTGGCAAATTCAAACTTCCACAGAGGTCTGGCAGGCAATGTGAGTGAGGGAGGACAGCCTTACTCTTCCTTTTCCTCCTTTGATAGAGACAGAAGCACAAGAAATAATGCCTTTCCTCTTAACTCTCCTGTAAAAAGACATTGTAAACTCAATAGCCCATGGCAGAGGATCCCTGGGCTCAGTTTAGGGGCAACATGGAGTGGTGGGAACTGTGACTAACTGGGGTATTCTGCGCGGATTAAAAGCGGGGGCAGCCGTTTCCTAATGCCAGCTAATTGTTGTCAGGGGAGATGTTATCTATGCACTCCCAATATTAGTACAGCTAACAGCTTTTTCAAAAGTAATAAGAAATCTGGGTGTTTATGTTAATTCTCGTGATTTTTATATCTGGGCAATAAATTCAGAGTTTAAAAAGAAAACAAAAAACTTTGCCAGTCAACACTGGGGAAGCCCAACAAAACCAAGCTTCTAGTTACTATAGGATTCCCAGAGGTGAGACCAGGACCGATGATTTGCAGATACAGGGAATCAGGTAGGAGGTGAGTGGAGAGAAGCACTTGCTGCTCCCCGGAGTTGCCACGCTTTCCCTCCAGATCACCAGCTCTGGGTGGAGTGACCTCCTGCTGGTCACGACGGAAGGCAGCCTTATCTGAAACTGCACTGATTGAATTTTAATGCCCAGTCTCACTCTGAGAGGCTATGGTTCCAAATAAAACTTTCCCTGGGGGTTCAGAGAAAGGAATCTATGGCTGGAAGGTTCTTGATAGTGTTTGTTGGAGAGGTAGGATGTAATCTCAGCTTTGCAAAACAATAACCATTTGGACACAGAAGACTTGGGAGGGAATTCCTAACTGATAAAAGAGCAGGCACAAAAGAATTAAGGTAGAAATGAGGATAGCCTGAAACGCAGATGGCAATGAGAAGATTCTAATGGAAGTGGATTGCTTATGTCGCTTACACCTAGGTCACAAACTGGCCCCCTCCAGCTAGGCTTGGCTGTCACAATGCTTAAAATTAAAATTGAACCGAAAGTACTTTTGGAGGGCATGCATCCTCCACTTAGTCACTGGCCCCACCACTTTTTGTTGTCTTGTGTCCTGGACCATCACAAATTCGTATTACCTGCTTTGTTCACAAACTCCTTAGAGCTGTATTATCATTAATACAAAGGCAAATTTTTTTTGATTTTATGTGAATATATTTTCCTGAGTCAAGTTCATGATGCATACATCCAATACGTCTTAAACATTCTTATATGGTTAGGAATTTGGAACTTCGAAAATGATCTAAATGAATTGGCCAAAGATTTCAACTTTCAATCAACTGTTCTGGCATCCGAGACACACACATTTCTAGGGTTTCACTCTTATCATTTAAAATCAGGTTTTTGCTGTCACACAAATACCTGTGCTTGTATAAGCCTTTTACAACCATCCTCCCATTGGATTCTCACCAAATCCCTATTCATTCATTCATTCGACAGAGGCCTACTAACTACAGATGGCCAACTATTCTGCCAGTTGTAGGTGCTCAGAATGTAGCAATAAACACAACTTAAAACCTCTACTAAGTAAGCAGGTAAGGCACTTTTTTTCCCATTAAAAATGCATTTACTACAGAAGTAAAACAGAAATACGCCCTCTGTATTGAAGATTAAGGCAATGCAGAAGTGTACAGAGCAAAATGTGAAAGCCACTCCCTTACGTTTATATGCATTTACATACAAATGTCATTTTTGCATAAATGCTATTATACAATATGCACTTTTCAGAAACATTATTTTGTAACTAAAAATGTTGATTTTTCCATGTCTTCTACTTTTTATAGGCTCCAAAGTCTTCCCTAGTTTGTATGTAGTACTATATATATATATATATATATATATATATATATATATATTTAATCCTTATTGGAGAATAATTGCTTTACAATGTTGTGTTAGTTTCTGCTGTATAACAAAGTGAATCAGCTATACATATACATATATCCCCATATCCCCTCCCTCTTGAGCCTCCCTCCCACCCTCCCTATCCCACCCCTCTAGGTGGTCACAGAGCACTGAGCTGATCTCCCTGTGCTATGCAGCTGCTTCCCACTAGCTATCTGTTTTACATTTGGTAGTGTATGTATGTCAATGCTGTATATAGTACAATATATTTAATCTCTTCCTTATCAAGAGACATTTTGGGCTGTTTACATGTTTGTTGTCGTTATACTGATGACTATATAGGTATCTTTGTCTGCATAAGGAAATATTTCTTGAGGTATATTACTAGAAGCAGCTTAACTGAGTACATTTAAAATGTTCAGTGATACTGACAAAAATGTGTATAAGAACACCTGATTCTCCTCATTCTTGCCAACACTGAACTGAATGTGACAAAACTCTTTAAATCTTGCTAATCAGATGGATGTAAAATGTCTCATTTGAATTTGTATTTTCTCCATTTGTAAATAAACATCATTTTACTTGGCTATATACGTGTGTGTGTGTGTGTGTGTGTGTATATACACACATACAGAGATCTGCAAATTATTTTTTCATATTTTTATTCAACTTTGTATTGAAAATTTTTCATATTGATTTGTAGGTGTTCTTTGTGTATTTAAAATATTAAGACTGTAAAGATGTTGCAAATATTTTCTTCTAGTCTGTTATTTGTCTCCTATTTATGCTATTTACTTTTAAAAATTTGTGTATAAATTGGTTAATTTTTAATTTTACTGTTTTTAAGTTTTGAGTGGTGTTTTTTTTTTTTTTTTGAGTGTTATTTAGGAAGACCAGCAACATTCCAAAATTATAGAAATAGCTCCTGGTATTTTTATAGTTATTTCTTAACATTTTGTTCTGTAACCCCTCTAGAGTTTCTTTTTTAGGAATAATATGAATTAGGCATTTAACTTTGTCTCCCAAAGGAATAGCCCATTGACCCACACTATTTATTAAAACATCTAATCTGTTGCCTTTATATTGGAAGAACAATTTGGCTCGGGTTTCACATTCTGTCCCTCAGAAGTAAAAATGTGCTGCCTTTCCATCTTCTGAAATTGAATGTCACTTGGGCCTTGGTCAAGTCCCAGGCCAACCTGATTATTCCTGCTTTTGTAAGTGACTTGGATTTTCTGCTTAGATGTCCTCATAATTCTTTCTTTAAACTTGAAATTCAATAACTTTGCCAGATTGTCTCATCGTGTTGATGATTCCAAATGAAATTTTCCTGGCATCTGGTGGGTCCTTTAAGTCTTTCCATCCACTTATTACATCATTTCAGGAGAATATTGTTTTATTATGTTTTAAAATAATTTCCATGTGCTTTCTTCTTCAAAGATACTCAACTATCTGCCATCCATTTCTACCGTATTCCGTATAGTTATTACTATAACTTTGTTCTTTTCTACTTTGCTTCATGTTATTTCCTCAAATCTATCTTCTATGTCCCTAACAGTGCTTTCAGAGAAGTTCATTCTATTTTTGTTGCTTCTAAAGTCTTTTTTATCTCTTAAGTGATTTTATTTATCTCTCCAACTTTTCTCATGAGCTCTGCTGGCACAGTTTTAATCTCCCTTGATTTTTTTATGTCTCTTCTGTGAAATCTTTAATGATATATCTATATCTATCTATATCTACATCTAGAGAGAGAGAGAGAAAATTCACGCTGTCCTTCATAATAATGGAGAATTCTTTGTCTAAACTTTTCTTTAATACTTTGGTAAATTTGTTTGGGGGATTGTGGGCTCTTCTTTGGCTTAAGTTAAAAAAAAATATTTTGCAGTTTTGATGAACATGTCCCACTCCCTCCTTTTTGATTATTACTCATCTTTAAAAGAGACTGGCTACTTATTAAATAATAGTATAGTGCAGGGATACAGGGAAATGGGTGGAATAGAGTTGAGTAAGCAGAAGCCAATTGCAGTTCTAATTTGGATTTTGTTCTGGTTATCTATCATTGCAAAACAAACCACCCCAGAACTTAGGGTTTAAAACAACAAATCAGTTGCTTCATTTACAAATCTGCAAATTGGGCGGAGCTCAGCAGGTTCACCTCATTTCTGCTGCATGTGGTATCAGTGGGGCAGCTCTAAAGAGGTTGAAGGATCCGCTTCAAGGATGGACCACCCAAAGGTCTGGGAAGTCAGGCTGGCTGTCATTCTCTCCCCAGGTGTCATTCTCTCCCCAGCCTCTCCCCAGAGAGGCTTGACTTCACAGTAAGGTCACTGCGTTCCAATGGGGAGTGTCACAAGGAACAGGAAGTGGAAGCTGCTAGTTTCTTAAGGCCTGGGCCTGGAAACTGGCACAGCATCCCTTCCTCTGCATTTTATAGATTTACGGGGACAAGGGGAGGGAACATAGACTTCACCTCCCCAAGGGAGGACTGTCAAAGAATTTGGGAGTCATGTTTGAAAAACTGCCCCAAGTTGTCGGTCTCAAGCATTTGTTGCTAAATCTGTTTTCTTTCTTTTGGGAACACATCTTTTTGCAGTCCATGGCATTCAAATTGAGTGCCATAGAGAAAAGATCCATAAGTTACAGATAAAGTATGTTTTGGTTTGGAAATTTTTGCCTCCCTCCCTCCTGCCCACCCCCATGCAAACAGCCTCCTGCAATGCCCTAGCTGGGAAACTAGAGTGTAGGTCAGCATGATTTCTACTCATCTTGGCATTTTGAAGGGTCAGATTATTTTCCTCCATTTCTTCCTTGGCCCATTCAGCCTGATCTTATCTGTGCTCTAAACAACAGAATGTTAGCTAGGCCTGTCAGTGATGTGATATGCTGTCAAATCTGAGAGGAATTGACCTGGCTCAGCATCTTTCCATCTCTTGTTCAAGATTTCACATTATTTGGCAGCAATACTTCATACGTAAATATTTCATAGTTTGTGGTTTGGAGCTGTGACTGTTTCTATGTTTCATTTGCTATGAAAATTTCCTATTTTTCAATGTTTTTAATAATTTTAGTTTGTTTTGAGGGCGTCTAGTAGAATAAATATCTTATCCTCCTGTTTTAAGCAGAAGCTCCATGTGAACTTTAGAATCACCTTAAAAAAATCTGTTGGGATTTGAGGAGGCAGATTATTCTGAAGGTACAGATTACTTGGGGGAAGGGCTGACTATTTTACAATATTGAATCTTCCCATCCTATTTCGTAGTAGGGCTCCTCATTTATTGAGATTGTCTTTTTGTCCTTCGCTAAAGTTAAGACTTTTCTTCTCGCATATCTTACAGGTTTATTATTTAGGGCTATTCTAATTATTTTAGATTTTAAAATGTTATTGTGAACAAAATAATTTTCCCATGACATTTTATCATCAGTTGTTACTGAAGTCTAGAAAAGCTATTGATTTTTGTGCGTCAGTCTTCTGTCCAGCCAGATTTCTGAGCTCTCTAAATTTTTCCATTTGAGTCAGTTGTATTTTTAAGTAGACAATCATATCAGCTCATCTATTAAGTATTTAATTTTAATATTTTAAATTTGTATGATTTTACTTTTAAAATTTCAGCTTATCCCTGTCTTCAGGATATAGTCTTTTACCCCATCTTAGTAAATAATTATACATGTTTTGGGCTTTGGTTTTCTAGAGTTTTGTTTTCCCACGACACTGATCTTACTGCTTTCATAATCTATATCTTCAGTGCAATCTCACTTCTAAAATCCCAACAGATTTTTGTATTTTAAATTGGGATAGATGTGTATACTGAGGCTGCATCTTGATGAAATTAGAAAGCAGACTTGCAGAAACTGACTGACTTGCTCAATGGGATAAAGCTAGTAAATGATAGAGTCATCATCCAGACTCCCAGCCCAGCCTTCGCTTCTTCGTGGAAAAAGTAAAACACACAATCCACACATGAGGTGTGTTCTAAGATTCTAAAATTCTTCCACCAAAACTTTTACCAGAACTCCTAATAAAATGAAATTGAATGCATACGTGTGTATATTTTTTATTTTTCATAACTTATTCTTATAAACATGCTGATGAAAAGGCTAAAAGCAGACTGCTGTTAGAACAATAGGCAATGTCTAAAAATCTAAATGTTCAATAGTCACATAATGAAAAATTAACTCTGCTTTGAAGATATTCTGATGTCCATAAAAACAAAGTAGGCAGATGAGGGTAGGGATGGGGTTAAACATAAAAAAGGATAAACCTCCAAATATATTGGGGTCAGGATTTAATGTAATGGCATCAGGGATAGCATACTCAATCAATGGCATTAGATCAAAGTTGACAATTTAGCTGTCATTCTGGAAATAAGCTAATTGGCACAGGCTCCAGAATTTGACTTTCATATACTGAGTTGAATTAAGTACCTTTAGA
The DNA here is from genome assembly GCF_951394435.1 of Stenella coeruleoalba. Classification (NCBI taxonomy): domain Eukaryota; kingdom Metazoa; phylum Chordata; class Mammalia; order Artiodactyla; family Delphinidae; genus Stenella; species Stenella coeruleoalba. The sequence continues at coordinate 23,969,709 of NC_137150.1, read as the reverse complement.
AAACTCAGATGGAATTACATAACAACTCTGACACTATAGGATAATGCCAGCAAGCATGTGGTCTGGATTTTATGTGTTTCACTTCATAAAAGAATTCACTGGGCACTCACTCCACTATCTTTTGAAATGAGAAACTCTTGATGTTAACCCATGAAGAGCAACGTAAATACTGGAAGAATTTATTCCTTTTCCCTTCAACACTGCCTGTCATTCTGGCAATGAAAAAAATGATGTATTTGAGGACCCCGGGACAGGAAAATTGATAAGAGCCCCCAACTTCTTTTCCATACACAACCGATCTTTTAAAGCTATTAACACAGGGGCTGGGTATTCAAAGACAGTTCGTTTATCATCTAATAGCAGGCCAGGGTATCAGCCATTATGGTCATGTTCTGAAAAATGGGTCCTGAGTTCACCCACTATAGCTGAACAGCTGCTCCTTCCCAAAGTTTTAATCAGATTCCCAGAGCATTACATGCCCCAGGAATGCAGAGCCCACATAAAATCTGCAATAAGCCTGCCATGTAAATTCATTATGGAGCCCAAATAACATGAACAGATTATATTCTCCAGGCCAAGAGAGAGCTTTTAATTTAGACTAAAATTATGATCGCATACTGATTTGACCCCTTGTTCTCTGGAAATGTTTTTCTTGGGAAAAAACTCAGAATTGATCACCTAAAATAAAAGGCATTTTCTTGGTTGTTCAGAATGAGAAGTCAAGCTTAAACACATTGGAAAGAAATATGCTTTAGGACAAAAAAAAATCTTAACCCAGAGCTCCTGAAATATAAAGTTTTGTCTTTTTTGTTTAGATACACTTCCCTGTCTCTGACATGAGAGCCATAGCTTTCTACAGATTCTAAAAAGAAGTTTATGACCTCCTCTCCAAAAGTTTAATGTGTAGTGTTTTAGATCTTGTAATGAACAGAAGCTAGTTTGGCAATGTTGGAAATCTTATCTCACGTGAAGCCAAAGCCATGATTGGTTCTTCTCATAGATGTCCCTGATACCTAGTTATGAACTATCCTCCATCACTAGGCCACTGTCTTGTGAATGTATGTCACTGGTCACAACACAGAGAAGGAGAGACAATCACTATTAATTCCCCTACCAGGTATTAAAGGACATTAAACAGAGACAAAGGCATTCATGTGTAGTGACAAAAGTGCAATGTATCAATCAGAAGAAGGATGGACTAGTCATAGAAGAATTGAGAATCACAGAATCAAACACTGCAACTGACCATCCCAGGTTTATCTAGTGGGGAGAGAGCAAGGTTTAGTTATCCTAACAAATGTAGAATACTTTTAAATGTCTTAAACGTTGGTATGGATTTGGGGAGTGGTTGCCATTGCCTACCACTTCAAAATTCCAAGTTCTGTTGGGAAAAAAATACCTTTTGTGTGAAAGATGCAGATAAACATTTGATTCATCAATCTACCCTTCTTCTGTCCCCATGCGGAGCATACAACCCTTTGGATATTATTTGTCTTTATATGCAGGTCAGCACACAGGAAATACTGCTTTTATCATGTGATCTTTGGGGTACTTGAAATCCCGGTGACAGTAATTTCCTGTGGTGAATTAATAAAGTGGATGCTGATTATGATTCAGCTTCCTAAGGAGCTTGACTGTAGAAAGAAAACGAGCTGATCATGCTAGCATGGAGAGTCTGGTCCGTGGGTCAGTAACTTCTTGGTGTTTATTATATCAGCACCCTGGTGTCCACCTCTGCCTCATGCATACTTGGCTTGGTGCAAATCATCCTCTTAGTACATGGCTGGTCATGCCAGGCCTAAACAAGAGAACATCACCAGGTTCTTCCGTGTAGAGAGAGAGCCAAAATTTCAAACAGGGGCTAAAATAAATAAGGCACTACTATGACTTGGTGACAATGTACATCAAAAGACAGAACTACCTCTTTCAACTCTCTCTCAAGACTGGCTTTTTGCCTAAAACATTAGCTCACAGTCATTTGTGCACATAAAGAACGATCTTTAAAAGAATCTCCATCACACGGCATATCAAGAACTGGTGTGGTAGAAAACGTCCCCTGCTTTCCACCCATGGAAGTAACCTCTTCTCAGGAACTGGCAAGAACTGAATAGATGAATTCCTAGTGTGGATCATAAATCTGACAGTAAGAGAACATGAAGAAATCAGAACAGAGAGTAAGCAAAAGTAGGAAGACAATGAGAAAGATGAAGGACAGCCTCCAGAGAGAACACGACGAGTCCCACACTTGAGACACTAGAGGTACAAAGGATACAGCCTATAATCTTCAACAGAAAAGTGGAGGGATCCCAGGGAAGATACTTTACCAGTTTCCTAATGTATAGAAATACCTCGTATAGTTTGAAATTATTAAAGACTATCTAAAGTTTCAGAGCGAGTATAAATTGATTGCAGCATTTCTAAACCAAACTGAAAAAGATAATTTGTTGTCAGACTCTTGCACCATTTTGAGAAACATTTCGATAAATACGGCTACTTGAGTGAAAATTGGATTGCTTTAAAACAGCTCTTTTGCTGTATCTCCACTTCTTCTGCATACCATCCATCATCTCTCAGTTCACTATCGTTCAATGTTCACTATCTCTGAATATTGTAGTGGATAATATAGTGCTTGTTTCTTCCATAATTTACCCCTCCCCATTAATCATCATTATTGTCATCACAGTCATTGCTTATTAGATTTATGATTGTTTCACCAATATCTTTGCTCACCACTCCTCGTCTCCCAAGTCTTTGTGAGTTCAGTTTCTTATTTCTATAATTGATTATCTATGAGTGGTAAACTCTATTTACCTGAAAATGTCTTTATTTCATTCTTTCCCTTGAATAGTATTTTAGTTGAATTTAGAACCTCGTTTGTAGGTTATTTTCCCTCATAACTTTGTACATATTATTCTACTGTCCAAATTGTTTTCCACTGTAAGTAATTCATCTTTCCTCTCTGGTTAATTTTAAGATTTCCACTCTGTCTTTGATGATCTCATATTTCATTATAATATATTTGGCTGTGGGTTAGTTTTAATTTTTCCAGCTCTGGACATAATATGATGTTTCAGTTTTTCTCTTCAACTCTGGAAAATTATCATCCATTATCTCTTCAAATATTGCCACAGATTAATTCTGCTCTGCATTCTGGGTCATTTGCAAACTTTACTTCTGTTTAACCAGCTGCATTTAATAGGACATTTATCTCATTCGTTTAGTTTTTAATGTCGATATCTGCATTATTCTTTCCTAACTTGTTTTCTGTTCCTCCATTTATCTCTTTAGTCATTTTAATATGCTTATTTTATAACATATCTCAAGATTTTATAATTTTTGTTTAGTTCCTTAGGGTGCTTGTTCTTCTGATTTACTTTTATCTTCTGACTTTTCTTCACCGTGGAGTTATTTCCTTTTGTGGCTTGTAAATTTTTATTGTGAATTTACTTTCAGGAAGGGTTGTTTTTTTTTCTGTGGGATTTCCATGAGTCTGGGTTGAGATAGTATCACTTCAGAGAAGTTTAGCATATTTAGAAATAAGGAAAGGGAAATAATGCTGGGGCAGATGTTTCAATAGTCCTAAAATCTTTTAATCTTAATTCATTGGCTTGTATTTCCTACACACAACTTCCCAGGCCAGGGATTCTGATGCAAAATCCAGATAAATGACAAGTTTCCTCAACATTTTTTAAGGCTGATGGACAGAGTCTGTGACGGAGGGACCACTTTGAGAATCCAGGCTTTATTCAAAGAGCTTTGCTCAAGTTTATTATCATGAGTGAGCCTACAAGAGAAAGCGCTCTGATTTCCACATGGAAGTGGGACTCCAGCTCCAAAACCTCTGAGTTTATATCCTATACAAAATCATGTGGCTACTGACAGTGGTATCTTCCCACTCTTGCCTTGTACCCCTGGGGAATTTCCTTTTCTCTCCTTCAAATCAATTCTACATTTAGCAAAGATTTTTTGCCTTTTTAGATAAAACTTTTTTTTTAACATCTTTATTGGAGTATAATTGTTCTACAATGGTGTGTTAGTTTCTGCTATGTAACAAAGTGAATCAGCTATACATATACATATATCCCCATATCTCCTCCCTATTGCATCTCCCTCCCACCCTCCCTATCCCATCCCTCTAGGTGGTCACAAAGCACCAAGCTGATCTCCCTATGCTATGTGGCTGCTTCCCACTAGCTATCGATTTTACATTTGGTAGTGTACACATGTCCTAGAGAAATGGAAATAAAACAAAAATAGATAGATAAAGAATTTTTTAAAGTTTGTAAATGCATAGGGCCTATGTGCTTCATTTCAATTCATTATGTTCTGAACATTCCATTATTGTGAAATATGGTAGTTGTTGTTCTGGGATTAAACTTGACTTCCAATCACTTTCTTCTAATAAAAGATTCCATGCCACTGGCCACAAGGATGGGGATATCATTCAGATCTGGCCGATCACCATGTTTACTTTCCATAGAGTACTATGTGATTGGCCTAGAGGTGATCTTCTGATACAAGCAGAGCCAATAGGAGTCCTTCTCTATGGCTGATATGCAAATATTGGGAGAATTAAGTGTTATTTTGAACTAGAACAATAGAAGCCTGGAGATGCCATAGGTCACTCTCTCCTACTTCGTAGTCTTCTATCTGTGCAGTCATCTGTCTGTACTGGGAAAGAATGACACTAGTGCTCAGAGGGAATCAGAGCCAAGAAAGAAAAAGAAAGAGTAGACAACCACATTTGAATCCTTAAATCCTGGCATGCCCAGAGTCAGCCCAACTCATGTTAAATAGGCCAGTGAATTCGTTTTGCTTAAGGTAACTTGAATTGGGTTTCTGGCACTTACATCTGACTTATACACCAATAAATTAAAGTATAAATGGAATTGAGATAAGAAACCATCAATATGGATTTCTTTTTTATTCTTTTTAAAAAATTTTTAATTTATTTATTTATTAAGTTTATTTATTGATTTATTTATTTTTTGGCTGCGTTGGGTCTTCATTGCTGCGCACAGGCTTTTCCCTAGTTGTGGCGAACGGGGGCTACTCTTCATTGCGGTGCACGGGCTTCTCATTGCGGTGGCTTCCCTGTTGTGGAGCATGGGCTCTAGGCATGCGGGCTTCAGTAGTTGTGGCTCGTGGGCTCTAGAGCACAGGCTCAGTAGTTGTGGTGCATGGGCTTAGTTGCTCCATAGCATGTGGGATCTTCCCCGACCAGGGCTCGAACCCGTGTCCCCTGCATTGGCAGGCGGATTTTTAACCACTGCGCCACCGGGGAAGTCCCAATATGGATTTCTTTTATTTATTTATTTTTGGCAGTTCAGTCTGTAGTGTGTGGTTTGAAATGAAGCAAAGCAAGTTCTGAGTTCCCGAGAAGCAGTGAGTAAACGTCAGATCTAATCTGAGAGGCAAGGGATTGGAGTCACAGGATAAAGTCAATGTCAATTCCCAGTAATCTGAACAGGGACATGAAAAGATAGGGTAGGGGAGATGCCAGAGTCATAGCCAGGAAACAGGAACCAGGGATCAGGAACAAGGAAAAGCAAACAAGGCCGCAGCAGCAGGCAGGGGTGTGGGCAGCAAACACTGGGCGTTCTGAGCTATGCTGGAGGTCAGCTGAGCTTTGCCTCCCAGTAGCTTCTTAAAGATGCCAGGACGCTGTCCCATTCCTGCTAGGTGGTGCCACCTGGTGTCCAAAAAATGAAGTTGGCATGGATTGACTGTTAGGGCAAGGAGTCCTTAAGCAGAAAGGACCATAATTCTTTTTTTTTTTTCTAATTATGTATCCCAGCAGTATCTAGACAGGCATCAAAATAAATGTATTTTATGCTGATTATCAGTTCCAAGGCAAATATCAAAGTGACTTACCCTCAGAAAGATGTGTCAAGATATAAGAAATTTGTTTTTAAGTTAAGCAGATTCATGAGAAATATTATACTTTCCAGTGGTAATAACAGTTTTGGTTCATTCTCATCAAAAGGAGACATCTCCTTATCACCTCTATGTTTACAGCTATGGGTAAAATGGGAGAAGTAGCGCTAGTGAGGATAACTAATAAGGCGTTTCATATATTTAGAAGAAGCAGTATGAAGAATATTAAACATCCATCCTCTGGAATGTATTTTAATGAGAGGATTAGTAAAATGTCCCCACCTGTGTTTGAAAGGTTGAGAAACTTCCAGATAATTAGCTGCATGTCATGGTGGATGGAGAAAAGTATGTCTTTCGTTCAAGGAGCTTGTAATCTACTTAGAGATGATGGTACCAAGAGAAATAATAGATTTCCTTAACGAAATATGTTCAGAACCAATCCCTACATAGCTATTTTCTGGGATAATTTATAGAGCAAGTTTTTGTTGCACATGTTAAATCCTGCTTTAGCTATCGTTTGCCTCGTTTCGGTGAGGAGCTGTTGAGAGTAGGGATGAGTGACTGTGCCCATCCATCTACATTACCAACGCTCAGCATAGAGTCTGGCACATACAGGTCCTCAGTACATTTTTGTCAAATGGCTGGATGACATCTCAAGGTTCCTGTTAGTCACATGGTACTTGGAGTCTCACAGCCATCCCATTAATTTCCATGTTAAATTTCCCTTAAGATGCATGGACTATAAGAAATGTGGTCTTTCAAAATGTCACTCACTCTTAAGTGCCAAGCATTCACCAGTATCACACTTGAAATGACATTTTCTAGTAAGAGCCTCTAAGCAGCATAATACTCTTATTTGAAATGAGAAAATGGTGTCCATTTCTCCATCTCTTTCAATAATCTATATTAAATTTCCTTGTAAGCATTTGCTTAACAGAAAATAAAGGCACCCAGTACGTGTTTATTATCATCCAGGAGCCAGCTGTTTAATGAGGTTCTTATTTTATCTCTAAGAAAATCTGGAGGCATTTGTATACTGTGGAATTATTTTACAAGAAGATGTTTCAGTACAATACTGGCAATATTTCAGTTTCGCAGATAAATGGCTGAGAACAAATCATCATCCTCTTTCTCATCTTTCATGGGTAGAAAAAAATTTCAAACTTAAACCTCTGTAGAATCTGCATTTAAATGAAGATTGCCAATTATCAAGTATGTTAATGGGGGATTCTTTGGACCAGAGTCGATCATAAGTAGTTTAATCTATTTCCAATACATATATACAAGTAAACAGAAGAAATTAAAAATCACCTGTGATCCCACCTAACACTCTGATTTTGTATATAAATAATAATGTGTTCTAATTATACACCCACATGCCTACACACACATGAATTTGGCTGTGATTTTTTTAAACCAAAATAGATCTTAGAGTATACAACATTTAACATTTTTCCTATTTTCTTAAAAAATATATTGTGAGTATCTTTTAATATCAACACTCCTTTTCTATCATTTTTCAAATGTCTGCGTAGGATTTCATGATCTTAATATATTATAGTTTACTCAACGAACTAGTAACATTTATGGTTTTATTTCTTCCGATGGCTGCCCCATGACTCTAAATAATATGTATATACTTCCATTTCTTGATTTATCAACTCCACACATATATATTGATTTCTTACTGTGAGAGATGTGACATTTTAGGTAACTTAGCCCTGCCTTTCTCTCTCTCCTCCTCCAATTAACTTCCACAAGTAGTATCAATTTTGGTTGTGAGTACCTGTATAACTTTAAGTAATATACTTCAACCTCTAGTTCTTTAGACAGTGTACCTTAACTAAGTGGTTCATTCTTAATGGGGGAAATCACATGTAAAAATGGTTATTCTCTCTATTCCTTGGATCATAAAATGCCATATTTATGAAGGAATGCTTCACTAGAAGCAGGTCTATCTTTAGTCATAACAATGAAACCAGAGAGATCCGTGTAAGTACAATGAAAGATACTGATATACGTGACTATATAAATTATAATAAGTATATATATTTATAAGCATAGATTATGTAGATTATATAGATTATAGAGCCTTTCCAAATATATTGCTTTATTTATTGCCCAGAATAATTTTGTAATGTATACAGAACAACTATTCTTACATATTATAGGTAAGGAAACAAGCATGAAGAGTTTATGGCCATTTGAAGTCACTGTCGTGGTCTTTTAGGTTCTGTTCTGTTTTGTTTTGGTTCTGACCAGCATCCACTTTTCCTTTTCTGTGGCAGTATTACTCTGAGCAAGAATCCCATCTTTCCCCAGTCTCAGTTCACGTGCTTCCAAGTAAAACCAATTACTGCCCTGAATTTATGAACAATGTGACTTAGACCTGAGACAGTAAAGGAAGCACATTTCCCTGGCCACAAGTGGGTCTGGAACAGCGTCAGAATCTATAAGGTGTACTAAGATTGATGTTGGGAATAATGGGACAAAGATTCTTGCTCTAACCTCCTGAAGAAAGAGGCAGCCCTGGGACTCGCTGGCAACTATCTAGTGACTGGGTGAGGGAGATAACCCTGAAGAAGCTGAGCGAGGTGAGAGTTCAGCTCATTTCACTGGATCCTTTCCTGAGCCATTTCTATTCCTGCTGTTCAGTTACATCAGCCATCACAGACTCCCCTTGTGTTGACTCCAGTTTGGGTGGATTTCATGTCAACTGTAATAACTGTACAGTTAATTCGTGACAATCCTGACACCACCACTTTTGACTTCAACCTAGGGCTCTTTCTACCCTACCATGGTGCCTCTGAAAGTAATGTCTTTGTTCAGGATTCAAAAACACACACCTTTCAAGATGTCTTCATTGTATCTTTTGCCTTCCTTCACAGTCTATTACACAATCTTTAGAAGTGCAAATCCATCCCATGGAATTCATTCATGAACCAATACACATACATATTTGGGTATGACATTCCCCATATACTTGAAATAATAGCATGGATCAGAGAAAAGCTAATTTCAAAACTTTATCGTTAAATAAAGTTACTTTTATCTTAAGATAATTCTGGATCATTTTAAGCCTTAGGGACACTACCCACCACATGCCGCTGTGTACAAGAGTTATGGTCATCAAATTCAATGATAAATTAGTTGTCTGAAATTCAGAGCACATTTAACCTAAGAAAAAGTATTATAATTAGTTCGCTTCTTAGATTAGCACAGAAAAGCTGATTTAATCTAAAATGTGGCTAAATTACTTTGTATTTGAATGAGGAATACTAGAGCACATTACTGTCAAAAAACTAACAATAAAACTTTTTTAAATACTAAGAGGTTGGTTCTTAAGCAAGGAGATTTGCTTGTAGAAGATGGAAAGACAAATGAAAGTGTGTGGCTATTCCAAAGAGGCTCCGGAGTCACTGCCAAGGCCATAGGGGCTGATGATTTAGGTCATTTACTGTACTTGATTTCACATCAAAATGTGTCTTTTCCTTTCCATGGTACAATAAAAGCTCTACCTCTATTCTTGAACTTCAAAACCACACGAAGATGGAACTGAGAAAGGGAAAATACAAAGGAGGTTTTCATTTTAATATACGTTTCAAGTGCAAAGTCTCCACCTTCAGAAAGTTACTATCTAGAAAAGCAAATATACGTGTAAAGCCAAGATTTCATGGCTGAGCTAGCAAGGAATCGGTGGGGGCACATACGGAGGTGGAGGAGGGACTTTAGCATGTGAGCTAGTGGTTCCCAGACGAGGAGACTGAGGTACATGGTGAAAGACTTGATGGGGCAGAAGCAGGACCTGGGAAGAGAGAGCTTTGCGCCTGTGAAGAAAGGCATGAGGCTACAAGCCAGAGAGATGTGTCTGGCTACTATGTGAAGTTAGAGTGAAGGAAGAGAAGAATGGAGAGACAAATGTTTGAACTCCTGGTCTGAAAGTCATGGAAAACTGTTAAATAGGGTTCTTCCATAGGAACTAGAAGATAGTTGGAAGATAGTTGGGGATGCAGCATTAAAGGAGAGGGAATGTGTGTGTAAGTAGATGTATAAAAAGAGATTGTCACGTCGCACAGGGAGATCAGCTCTGTGCTTTGTGACCACCTAGAGGGGTGGGATTGGGCGGGTGGGAGGGAGACATAAGAGGGAGGAGATATATGCATACGTATAGCTGATTCACTTTGTTATACAGCAGAGCTAACACAACAATGTAAAACAATTATACTCCAATAAAGATGTTAAAAAAAAAAAGATTGTCATACATGCTGCAAACTAAGTTTAAGAAGCAAGTGAGAAAAGTGAAGAGTAAAACACATGGAGGATTGTGTAAGGTGAAAGAAGAAGTGGTCAACAGACGGCACAGGGGGACAGAGAGCTAGACCCAGGGTAACCTAGTTACAGGAGGCCCTCCGTATTCGCGGGTTCCTCATCGAACAATCCGAGGTTTAGTGAGTTGACTCAGCAGACATGGGGCCCACGGATAGAGAGGGCTGACTGTACTACGCCATTTCATATAAGGGACTTGAGCACCTGTGGATTTTGGTATCCACAGGGGGCCTGGAACCCATTCCCTGTGGATACAGAGGGACAGCTGTACATTAACGCTAAGTAGAGCTCCTGGAAGAGGCTGGTGGAGTCCAAATGCACCAGGTGGAAGAACGAGCTTGCAGGTTTGAATGTGTGGAAGTTTCCGTGTCAAGTATTCCTAATTTAGAATTATCTTTATTTTAAAGTTGAAACTCACTGTGGTCACTCTGCACAATACCTGAAATGCCAAAGCTGGGAAGCACAAGATTTCAGCTAGACTGGCAAGTGTCTGGTGCCTAGAAAGGAAAGGATCTTGCCATGGTGGGAAACACATTTTATTAAGACATGCAACGCACGGATAGGGGAGTAGAAGAGGCGCTACCAGTAATAACCACATGTTGACCTGGGGAGATCTTAAATGGACTGTTTCAAATGCCCCCCAGGCTTGTGCTCAACAGTGTCAACATTCATCCTTGGAGTCTGCATTTTGAATGGAAAACTACTGTGCACGGTAGTGCTGAAAGTAGAAAGGCCAAACCTTTCCTTGGCTGTAGCTGCATGATTCTTTCCCAAGGCTCATTTGTGCTTTAGTCGTTTTGCTTTGCTTGGCCTTTTTACAACATGGCAGCTCAGGAAGTGAAGATGAGGGACTCAGCAGATTTTTAAAAATTTTTCCTCCAAATGTTCCTTTAATACTAGTATATCTTGGACAAAGATCCCTGATGTTTTAATTAATTGTTCTTGGTGTTTCTTTAAAAGCATCCTTTGGCATTTGTGAATCTGCCATGGCTTTTGCTCTTAATTTGCACTCACTGGTATTTTCCTTTAATGCAGGAGAGGCACTTCTCAGTAGCCAGGTAAAATATAAGTTTTTTTTGGAGACTCTTTCTTGAAAGTTGCTGAATTCAGTGGTAACTTTAGGGTGGCAGCCTTAAGAAATGTCAGCTGGCAGAAAAAAAGAATAGTGCTGCCCTGTTGTTTCCTACTCCCCTCTGGGCGATCTGACTTTTAAAAATCCTTTGTTACTTTGCAATACATTTTCAAATGCATTTGAAGTAATTAAAACCCTGAATTGAATCTTGTTGTCACATTTAATTATTAGATAGCTACCTTCCTCTAGGGTATCTGACTGCTGCCCAAAATGTTGGTCTTAATCTAAAACCAAGAAGAGACCTCTGACATAGTGAGAGCCACCGAAGTGTCATTTATTAAATATAAATGGTAAGCATCTAAAGGGGAAAAGATGAAGGGAAAATTACATTAACTCTTAGCAGACAAAGCTCCATCATTTTGACTTGTCACGTGATGATTTTAAAATGTGTGTGTTTCTATAATGTGTTACATTTGTACTGATAAATAAAGAATATTCTGACGCTCAACGTCTATCTCCAATTTGCCAAAATTAGTATAAATACAACGGTTTCTATTAGTCTATTATCTGGAAAGTGACTTAAGGAAAAAAATTAAATGATATTGATTTGAAATGAAGAAAGCTTATTTATGTGCATTTTAGGAAGCCTAAGTGAATCAGCTAAATACATACACCGAGAAAAAAAATGTTACCCTTTGAGTAGTATCTTGTAATAAGCTGGAAACGTGAAGCTTATTAAGGTGTTAGAAATTAAGTGGCTAATGCAATGTTCCTACTCTTGGCACTCTTCTGTGATAATAATTCCTTAAAAGTTAGAAATTGACTGTATCTCTGTGACATAACAGAAAAGACACTATTAAAGCCACTAGGAATTATCACCAAGTAGAAGCATATTTTACATGGTCAAAGAAGCACAGGCCAAGTTCTGGTACTTACTATGTAAGGACTATGGCAACTGCATCATTCAACACACTCTCCCCAAACAAGAGTGTGTACAGGTCGGGGTCGACATGCAGTTCATGGAAAATGGCCAACACCGTCACTAGGGAAGACACACAGATATGCAGAGTTAGCTGGGACGTAGCCAGGGACTTGTCCTTGGTTGTGGTCACCTGTATAAAGCACTCATTAAATGTTCATCTTCTCAAATCCATCACTATACACGCACCGAACCTTTAATCAAAAAACGATCTGACTGTTCACTTCCCTGCTTAGAGATTTCTCTGGGCTCGCTCCTCCCTGCTTACAAGAGAAAGTCTGAGCTCCTTGGTACGAGTCTTCTATAATCTTCATGTTCTTTACCTTCCAGTGTCTCTTCCTGCACCACTCCCACCCCCTAACCACCCTTTGCTGCCTCCCTCAAGCCACAAGGAACTTGCCATAATTTCCCAAACTCGTGTCATTTTTTAATTACCCTGGCATTTTGATTCACTTTACCAGAGCAGCTATTTGTTTCCCATCTAAGTGCTACTGTTCCCCTCCTTCCTTAAATACATAAACACAGACACATACAGACACACACACATGCACACACACACACACACACACTTCTTGCTCCCCAAAAAAACCAAACCAAACCAAAACAAAAAACCTTTATTCAATCTTTAAAAGCCTTTCAAATTTCCCCTCCACCCCCTGATCCCTCAGCAAAGACCTGGGTCACTCCTGTTTGATGCATGAACGACTAAGTGAATGAATGAATGAATGTTGTTGCAGCGACTTATTCCTGTGAAGGGAGAGGTAGTCGGCACCTGGCTCTCATTCTCTCGAGATCACACTCATCTATAAAGATGGACTCAATGTTCCTGAAAGCAAGACCTAAGGATTCATTTTTGGCAGCCTGCTGCATGGCTACTATATACCTCATATCTGTATGGAGCCTTTGGGAGTACACCAGGGCAGTAAATAATCACACACTGATTAGCTGTGGTCATCAAAACTATTCAGTGTCTTGATACTTGAAGCAGTCATGCAAAGTGTGAACAGCAATCATTAGGAAAATGATCCATTGAGTTGATTGCCAAAGGGGAAAAGAGGGTGGTTGAAAATGACACTGACGGTAAATTTTTAAGGCAGAGTGGGCATTTTCATTTCTGCTCTTTCTTTTCCTATTTCATGGGCCGTGAGGTTAGTAACTGTGTTGTATAAAAGAGTGCTGGGGGGAGAAAAAGCTGAGTTGGACTGTTTTGTAAGTAGAATCAAGAAGTTTGGCACTCGTCCTGCTATAATGGAAGGGTTTCAGTCAGACAATGACACAATCTGATTTAAACTTTGGAAATTAAGTTCAGGCAGCAGGGCAGAGGGCAGCATGGACGTGTTCCCAAATGTTCTGGCAAGAGATGAGTTGTACCAAGACAGGAAGAGTCCTAGATTCAGTCTCCTAAATTCTTGCACATCCTGCTCTGCCCTGAACATCCCCCACCCTGGGTTCTGATAGGTCAGTGGCCACCGTGCTTTGCATTTTACTTACTCGTTGGTTCTCATCTTCCCTCTGTGTCACTAGCCCTTAGCACGGTGCTAGAATATAGTAAGCCTTTAGTGAGTGAATGAATAAAAGATAACGTCAGGGAGGATAGAGCAGAGGGGACAATACCCACAAGATATTTGGGACGGAGAATTGGTGGGTCTTGGTGCTTGAGAGACAGCAAGGAGTGATCTTGGTTTCAACCCTGGGCAGTTGGTAGATGGGCTGCATAAGAGAAATTAGTTTGTAGACAGGGGCATTTTGTAAGTTTGGTTTTTGACATGTTGACTTAAATAGCCAGGTAGAATTTCCAAAGGAGATTTCAATAAGAAAGCTGGAAATAAAAGGCTGTAAGCTGAGTTGGACAGAGTTAAAGCAGAAGAAAGATTTTAAGTGTTATAAGCATGTAGATGGAACATAAAGCCACATGAGTGGCTGAGATTGCCTGGGCAAAGTATATAGAAAGAGAAGAGAGTTCATGAGAGATCCTTGGGGAACACTTACAGCTAAGGGGTACGTGGAGAAAAAGAAGCATGAAACATACGCGTGGGATATTTGCCAAACCTGACCCTAAGCATGAACAAGTTGGCTGAAAACCATATTCATCATGCATAGAGTTTTATTTACTAAAAGTTATCCTAGGGAAAGGAGAATTGAATTCAACAACTAGCTCTGAGGTAAAGAGACAACAGATATAAAATGTCATGAATTGGCATGACAATTAGCCGGCTCCCATTTTACTAGGCATAGAGTCAATTTCATTATTCTAGCTGAGTAGATCCTTAATCACGATAGGCAGAACGGCAGACATGTCCTCTCTACTAGCATGTAGCTGTTCACATTTGCCACCACCCTTAGCCTTTGCAGGCGGTCGTAGGAGGGGCTAACAATTACCTCTGCTAAGTAACCTCTGTCTACTGCTAGGATAGTCAAGACCCTGCATCTAATCAAAACAAAGAGACTTCCATTGGGGGTTTTAATTAGCAACATTTTCCTTTTGTTAGGTTTTTGTGGAATAAAAGTAATTTTTAAATTAGAAAATTCTATCATGGAAGCTCTATTGAATATTGGATGTTGTTTTATTGTGATTGTTGATTTTCCAAGCTTTGAAGATGACTCCCAGACACACAGGTATCCTAGGCTCACAAATAGGGATGTAAGGCCCAGGGTTTCTTTCCCCACATCCCCAGTTACGAAGTCCACCCTGGGCTGGGATGGACTCTGCACTTTTCCAGTGAGAGCTCTGGGCCTTAGAAGGGAAAGGCTCTTAATTGAATATCCAGTTTTGTTCAAAACTGTTCTGACATTACCACAATTCCTTTTTTTTTTTTTTTTTTTTTTTATGGTACGCGAGCCTCTCACTGTTGTGGCCTCTCCCGTTGCGGAGCACAGGCTCCGGACGCGCAAGCTCAGTGGCCATGGCTCACAGGCCCAGCCGCTCCACGGCATGTGGGATCTGCCCGGACCAGGGCACGAACCAGTGTCCCCTGCATCGGCAGGCGGACGCTCAACCACTGCGCCATCAGGGAAGCCCCCACAATTCCTTTTGCACAAAGAACTGAACTCCACTTCATAAACGTTATCCCACACAAGAGAGAAAGCTATTACTCTGTGCATTCCTATTTACCCTGTGAAGAAATGGAACGGCTTGGAAACAGAGCCAGGCAGTGTGTCCTACAAGAGGAAGTATTTGCTGGGGCCACAAATGAGTTGAATAGGTGAGTCAGGAAATTAGCCACCCACTCTCGCTGCTAAGCTTAGAGCTTTTAAAAAACACATTTAATTAGCTCGTTGGCAGGGCTCAATCTCACACACAATGTCCAAGACTCTGTCACCTTCCCAGGAGAGAATCTCTTGGAACAGCTGTGGACATGCTCACGCAAGCTCTGCCCACGTGTTGCTGGGTTTGTAAGGACAACCTAAGTCCGAGGCTGGGCTGAAAAGCAATGCATAGTTAGATGAGCCTTCTTGTGACAGTATGAGGAGAACATTCTAGACCCCATGTGGATAAGAAGGGGAGAAGACACAATCCAATTTCTTAAGCCTCTGATTTTATCAGGGGATACAGTCATATTTGCCTTTGTCATGCTGTAGTTGCACCCATCGCTTAGTGATGGGTTGGAAGCTCCGCTTGGGGCTCAGGACCCCTCCCCAACACATCCCCTTTCTACTTGACTTTTTAGCTGGAGAAATATCCGCTTTGTCTCCCAAATTGGTAGTAAGGAATACAAGCACACATAACTTTATGCCCAAACACACACACACACACACACATAACTACCCCCAGGTAAGAGCAGCGGATGGTTGAGAAATGTCACTGACTCACTGGAGATATCTGAGAAAATAGTTTCAGAAATCAAACAGCGAGGGGTCTTGGGGGAATGAATGAGGCAGTGGAGTGGACGGCACTTCTGAGAAGCTGGTGATCAAGTGAAGCCTATGGAGCAGAAAGCCAAGAGAGGCTTTCTCTTCAATTTCTAAATTACAGGTTGAGCAGAATAAGCGGATAAAGAAGTTGAAGAGACAGGAAAAAGAGGGGAACCCCTTTAAAGCATTGAAACTATTATTTTCTCATCTCAAGTGTAATAACCATACCTGGAGATAAAAATTCAGATAATGACTGGCTGACCCCATCAGTACCTCAGTGTGTTGACTCTTAAATGATGTTTTGCTTTTTTTTTTTTTTACTGCTAGCTTTTGAACTGACCTCTTTCCTAATGCTCTTTCAGTCACTTTTAAGTCTTCAGGGTGATTTAGTGACAGTCCCTTCCCTAGAATCTCCATTAGCAGCTCTCTGACCCATATTTTCTTGGTGTTTTACAAGGAATTTAAATTTCAAATGATATGGGTCTATGGACAACATCACACCATAGTTCCTACCCCTGTTGCTCTAAGTCATCACTGAGCCTTGTCAAAATGCTGGCTTTCCCTGGAGAGTGCTCTCTGTGGTTTTCTGTGCAAATCAGTATGTGTGACACTTGTCCCTGACACATGGAGAATCAAAAGTGTCTCTGTCCTGTGCAGCTGAACCATGTCAGGCCTGACAGGTGGAGAACCCTGGTAGTCTCATAAATAAGGTAGCATTTTTGCATTTCCACAAGTGATTATTGGGGAAATGTGGGATTTCTTGTTACTCATGTGATTCCTATAGAAGAAATTCTCCTGTAACTCTTCCCACTTTTCTGAAATATTATACAGAGTGAGATTTCAAGGAGAGGCTTCCAAAAAAGTTGAGGTATCCTAGTACAGGCTCGAATACTGGAATTATTTTGAGCCTAAACCTTCTCAGTGAAGCCTTGGCAGCAGAATCAGTGCATGTACTGGTTTGGCCGGTCAAGCTTTGCTAATCATATCCTAGAATTACAACTAGAAAACCTAACCCTTCTGAAATAAGTCAGAGAAACTATGCCAGATCTAGAAAGCTAACCACTAGATTTACTTCTTTGAGGTTATTCTAAATCAGAAGGTACACAAATCATCATGGATGATTTAACCCTAAAACGCTGCAATTTTATTTTGGCCATCAATAGGATATGTTATTTTGGTACTGAGTTAGAAGTGGAGAAAGTACCATAGGCAAGCACACTATTGAAGCCCTCTTAACCAGGGATCCTTGGGAGAAACAAGCCCTAATGTCCCAAGGCAATGGTTTCAAAGTATGGTCCAGGGTCCTTTGGGAGTTCCTGAGACCTATCCAGGAAGATTCCCCAAGGTCAAAACCATTTTCAGATTAATATGACAATGTCACTTGAGTTTTTCCTTCTTATTATGTCATCTGTGTACAGTGGAATTTTCCAGAAGCTATATGATGTGTGCGAGTGCAACTGAATGCAGAAACAGATGTGAGAATCCAGCTGTCTTCTACCACACCACATATTAAGGAGATTTGAAAAGATGTAGAACAATGTCCCTCTTCTCAGTAAATTTTTTTGTTTTGGAAATAAATTTATTTTTATAAAAATATGTCATTTAGCTTATAAATGGTTTATGATGGCTATTTTAAATAGATCAATGAAAATATGTTAAAAAATTTAAAGTTCTAACATGGTAAGAATTGATAGATGTAACACCCATAAACAAAAAGCTCCTTGAGGTCTTTCCTAATTTTGAAGAATTGTAAAGTGGTTGTGACACCAAAAAGTTTGAGAACCATTGTCCAAAGACATTTGTTGTACGTAATGAATTAATTTACATCCTCTGCACTCAGAATGATACTGGCTAAGCATCGTCTTTGAGAGAAATGAGAAAATAGTTGCTCAAATCATTTTCTGTAGAATTTAGCTCTCTTGGATTCCTGTTGAGAAAGCCACCCTAGATCTTAGTATCTTTTGCCACACTATAACCAGCTGGCATATAGGTAGAGGATTTCTAAAACTCCCACATGAGGAAAATTATTCTTTTCATATTAATTCCACTGGCACATTTCTGGAATCACAGTTCTGTCGTGAGTGTTTCTGTTTGTTTAAGTCCGTTTTTGGAATGTAAGTGCTTTGTGGACAGAGATTATTTCTTCAATATATGAATAATAAAAACACTGACGATCATACATCCTTTCCTTGACTTCAAACATGGCTGAATGTTATTCCAGAAGAATCTACTTCCTCTTTTGCTTTAAAACCAGGGGTACAGTCCTTAGCAGTTACTGAGAATATAAAAAGGTAATCAGAAGATCACAAGGTTTGGTATTAAGAAAAAAAAGATATTGAAAGATTAGGAAGGGAGAAACCTGAGAATAAATACAGGGGTCGGGGGGATGTTTCCCAGATTTCATATTTGGGAACTTATGGGCTGAAATCTGTTGGCACTTTAGCTGGTGCTTTAAAAATTTTTCCCAAAGGTACCTGCAACAGAAATATTCTAAACTTAACATTAGCGCAGAACATTTAAAATAAGGCCCAGTTTTCTCACCAATGGGGTTTAATGAGCCATGGTGCAGTTTAATGGGGAATCTCTGCAGTATGCTCAATATCTGAGTGAAGATGACTCACCCTGTCATCAACAAGCGTTCTCCAATCAGGATTACGACAAGCATTTTGCCATTTTAAAAATGAACACAGTAGGCAAGGGTTTGCCTACAAGTCATGAAATAGATTCAGAGAAAAGCTCAGTGGAGCCATAAAGCAGACAAAGCTTGGATGGGTCATCAATGGAAGGTAAAAATATCACGGTGACCCATGAAAAGTAACAATTGTAGGAAAAAAGATGGTAGTGTTAGTCATGATCCTAAGATAAGTGGGTTTCACAAATAAATTTTTCTCTTGCTACAAAAAGATATGAAACAAGCAGGTATCTTATACCATCATTGCCCAATCTGTGGATCAAGACCCTGAGGGACATTACAGAAAAGGTTTCAAAGTAGAGGGTGCATATTCCTGCTTTCTAAGCAGTTTAGACAAGCTGCTAAGGGTGAACAAGAGTAATATTGAGACGAGTCCACACTGGGTCTATGTGAGAGAGAGGGGAAAAGGGACAGGAGGAGAGGGATCATACCATGTGTCCAATCATTCATGTCATCACTCTGTGAGGTAGCCTGGATAATGCCTGCCCCCCCACTACCACCAAAGATGTCCATGCACTAACCCGTGGAACCTGTGCATATATAACCTTACACGGCAAAAGGGACTTTGCAGATGTAATTAAGGTTCCCTTAAAATGGGCAGATTATGTTGGATTATTCAGGAGGGTCCAACCTAATCACACAGGCTCTTAAAAGCAGAGAAATTTCTTTGCCTGGTCAGAGATGCAGTTGAAGGCAAGGCAGAAGAGAGACTGAAAAAAAGAGGGAGTCAGGAAGATTCCAAGGGTGCGAAGGATTGAACACTCCATTGCTAACTCTGAGATGTAGGGACTCACTTGCAAGGGCCAGAGGGAGATCTCTAGCAGCCAAGGTATTCCCAGCTTTCAGCCAGCAAGGAAACAGGAACCTCAGTCCTATAACTGCAAGGAACTGGATTCTACCAACAAACAGAATGACCCTGGGAGAGGATTCTTCCTAGAGCTTCCCTGTAAGAGCCCAACTAGCCAACACCTTGATTTTGCCCTTGTGAAACCTGGAGTAGAGACCCCAGTTGAGCCAAGCTGGACTACTGACCTATAGAACTATAAAATAATAAATTTGTGTTGTCTTAAGCTGCAACATTTCTGGTAATTTGTTATAGCAGCCCTAGCAAACGAATACACTCTGCTACCCTCTCACCATAGGAACTACAGAATGGCTAAACTTCCAGGCATTTGATTTTTCAATATATGAGTTACTGAGTGGGGATGTAGCTAGAACGGCCCTTCAGTCCTCCCGGCCCCTACCCCACCATGGGTAGAAAAGAAGTCACTCAGACAAATCTTCTAGCTCATGCTTAGCAAGGGAAAACCTGGACCGATGAGAAGGCTGTGGGTTTGAAAATACTTGTGCGTAAGGGGCCCTCTGTGCTAATTAATTACCCACGCGAGTCACCCTTGGTACGATCATCACACACAACAGATCACTCGTTTACTCAGAATGTATTACTTTATAGCTCATCAGATCACTTTATTTTCCAGTGTTTATTTTATTTGACCTACACTGTGAAGAACTGGTGCTGAAGTGGGAATGATGACTTCCAAACCAGGGTGGAAAGTTAACACAACTGGGTAAGCCAAGTCTAAAGCGAGCAAGCCAAAAGTCATAAAGCAGCTCTCAGGATAATTTTTATTTTTCTTCTTTGAACTTTGTTTTGGATTTTATAATTTTTTTACAATAAGCATGCACTATTTTTAGAATAAGAAAGGTAAAAACCATCTTAAAAACTGGCAAACGTAATAAGGAGATACAGCATGGAACCCAGAGTCTCTTCCCACGGCCCAGGATGCCATATGTGAGGACCCCTCACCTCCTCCCTTTCTCTCAGAACTTCCTCCCTGGGCTTCCAGACTGTTGAGCCCTCTATGTGATATGACACTGTGGACACTTCTTGTCTTTCCAAGTGCTCTCCTTTGTGCTGGGGATACAAGCTTCACCTAATTTCCCTTCAACCCCTCTTGTCTCTTTTTCTCTCTCTCCTGTGTAAACTCAAGCAGATGCTGCCCAGGAACTCCTCCTCGGTTCCCTTCTCACTCGACCAGCTCTCCCTGAGCAATCTTATCCACACTAAGTGATCTCAATCTCCAGCCCATCTCTTCCTCTCCCTCAGCTACAGACTCCTGTATCTAGCCACTGCCAAGACAACTCCACCTGGAGTTCTTCTACTGGAACAAATACTTGTTAAGCATCACTGTGTGCCTGGCACTGGGCATGGATGTGCTATAGATTCCCTATCCCCCAACCAGCCTTTGTCAATCGGCTGCTCTTGCCCTTGAACTACCAATCTCAAGGAATGGCATCATCACCTACCCAGAAACACTTTGTTTGTGTTAAAAAATGTGACTTATCTTATTTACAATGGAAAAATCTCTGGCATTATAGGATATAATTTCAAGAGACAAGCCACACTTTGCAGTTCAGTGGTTTACAAGGTCAGTCAAGGAAAGAAAAAGAAACCAGTTCCAGAGGTGCTATATTACATCAGATACTGCAGTGTGAACTAGCTTTGTCATCTCTGAAATTTTAGTCCTCTACAGTAATCCTTTCTGGATTGGAAAATAATATAAGCAGGCAGAAGTTCAGGTGCAGGTAAATGTTTTTTCTTATGTGAAAGCAGTATTAAAAAACAAACAAACAAACAAAAACACCTCCCAAAAAACAGCCTGCAAGCATTTTTACTTTTCTTTAAATTGGTCCCCTTGGATAAAATGTTGGTCATCACTGGTATCGGTTATTCATCTATATATTTGTTGATGCCTTTGATCGTTTTGGCAAGCAACAGGCAGTTAATTCTGTTGACCTAATGAGTGAACAAATGAATGAAACTTGAAGGTCATGCGCCATATGGCTAACTCCTTGAAGATCAGACCGGCTCCTGCCTCTCTTGTGTCCTCCCATTGTGGTCAATGACTTCTTTGCCCACTCACTGACCTGATAGCACTTGTTATAAAAAGCTGTTTTTGTTTCAGTTCAAAATAATACATTGAACACTACAATGTGTTTTTTTTATAGTACCCAGGCAAAAGGTCAGTCCCTGTCCTTTCTTGGCTGTGTTCTAGAAGGAGGGAAACCACTTTTCAAGGAATCCTAACCCCAGGAGCCTCTGAGAGGCTTCGTAGAGCAAGGGCACTCAAGCCAGGCTGCTACTTGGGGTGCTCTCCTGGCTCCTTAGGCATCTCACCCTTCAGGAGGTGCTCACTTTCAGGTTGTGCAAGTGCTGACGCTGCATTTATGTGACTCTGAGAGTGAGTGCTGCCTTCAGTGTGACTCAGTAGTTGCCTCATTGCCCCATGGTTTTGACCTCAGTCAGTCAAGCCAAACCCTAAAGGGAGCCAGAGGGTGCTCTTGTTCAAGGAAACACTCTCCAAGAAATTTCTGAATCCAATTTCCCCCCATATGCAATATCTTCTTTAACACATAATTAGAAAGTGTGGGCTGGACACTGACTTTCAAAACTTCTGTTCTGCAGGTCTGTCTTTGAGTGCTGCTGAGAATGAACTGCTTTCGTTTAAGCAGAGCCATTCTGTTCCCCAAAGCAGTGAGCCAGAGAGGTCTGTCAGCCACAGCTGTTTCCCAGCTGTCCACGGAGCTGTTGAATTGCTTCAAATGGTTTTTCAGTGTATTCTTGAAATCCCATCCTCAGAACACCTGGAGTCTTGCTTTATCCACTCTCAATATCCCGGGCATTTATATAGTTGGTTGTCACCCACTATCTTTTCTAATTCTGTTCTGTGGAGCTGACTTTCCATAACTAGGCTTCCAATTGCTGAAGCAAGACCTTTGCGCCAAGACCTTGCTATTCACAACTCTGTTCTGAGGTAGACATCATGGTTGGGAACTTGACTCTGACGTCAAACCAACCTCTGTTTGGATCCCAGCTGCAATGCAAATGAACTTGGTGATCTTGAGCCAGTTACTTAACCTCACTAAGCTTTCAGTAAGTTTCATTGGCAAAAGGGAGATAAAAATATTCCCTCCCTCGTAGGTTTTTGGAGAATGATTAAGTGGGATAATTTATGTAAAGTGTCTGGCATATTGTATTTCAGTAAATGGTGGTTACCATTAATGCTATTATTCATGTCATCAAAACCATCAGAGGGTTTGTCCATTATAAAATGGAATGACACCTTCTACTTGTGTGTTTCCCCTTTGATACTCAAAAATGCCTTCAAGAGACGTAAATAGATATTATCAAGCAGAGAAGTGACGAAAACTCTTCTCTGCCTCCTTCTATTTCTCACAAATTACCCCTTGAATTTCTGCATTTGGAAAGAACACCTACTCCTACCCAAAGTACATTTACTTTCTCTTTCTGAGTCTCAAGGTCCCTGTCTAAAAAAGAGATTGAGAGAGCTTGTCTTTAAGGTCCTTCCAAAACTAAAATTCTATGGCTCTCAGACCTAAACTCCAAACTGTAGACTCTGGGTGTGGAGAGTGCATATTTTCCTAATTATGCCGATGGAGCCTGGGTGGGAACTGAGATCAGGGGTTGCAGAGCAACAGGGGCATAATAGTGTCAAAGACAAATGATCATGAGCTTGACTCCTCTGCATAAGTGAGGAGAGAGCTGTTATAATAGCAAGAGTGTGTGCTCTCGATTTGACCCTGGCCCCCAGAATTATCAAGCCAGGACACCCCCAAAGGGAGTCTGAGCCTAGGAAGATTTTGCTAGTATTGAGCAGGTCATGCCATCTGTGGCCTGAATGGGAATTTTTTTAAAAAACCTACTCATACGGCCACCTCTTATAGGAGAGAAACATGGTTTGTGGTTCCTCCAACTGACATGTTGTCTTCTTCAATCAAGCAAAATACTGTCTTGAAGGAGGTCCTATGCCTTCCCAGGACCCTCTTCCCACCAGAGTGATACAAGAGTTCATGAGGCCCTTCCTCCGAGCTCACAAAGCTGCCTGACTACCTCTGTCTTATCTTTTAAACTTACTGCCAGTTGTCATATTTATATCCCCCTTTAGACTGGAGTTTCCTGAGGGCAGGATCAGTATTTTGCTTCTCACTCCCTCCCTCACTCACTCCTATAATACCTAGAGCATAGCAGGTGCCGAATAAATGTTTGTTAAATGAAACCAACAATAAAGTGAGAACTTGACTATTAGGTTTCATTTTGTGCTAAGCCTAATGGGCACATCACTGTTCTATCATATTTTGAGAAATAACAGTGGTGTAGGACAAAGAATGTTGGATACCCTTTGTCTCCCATCTCTGCCACTTATGACCCTTGTAGACTTAAATAAACCACTTAAGTATTTATAATCTTAAGTTTCTTAAAATGGAGATAATTGACTGGCTGTGGTGATGATCAAATTTTATGATATATGTGTACACACTTAGTTAATTGTTGTTATCACTAAATGGTATACTCTCCAGGTAGAAAAATTCAGATGGAGGTTTTCGTTTGCTACCAATTGGTGGCTTTGGGTTCTAAATTTTGACTTAACAGACGCGTTGATGGTTAGAATAAGGACATTACTGATTTTAGAGCTGGCTGCACGTTAGCTGAAGTCAATAATACATTTTGATCATACAGATGTTAGTGTCTTACAGAAAACATAGTCTAATCATCTAAGAAAATAGAAGTCCTGGCTTTCGTGTCAATCTTTCATTGACTTACTATAAAATCTTAAGAAAAACCCAACATTTTTCTGTGCCTCAATTATTTCATCTAAGAAATGGATCCTCTCTACCCAAGAAAACTACATGAAAGTAATTGAAATACTGCGAGTGGAAGCTATTTCAGTTCACTGAAAGAGATACATAATATAAATTCAACCTGTTCTTTTTATTTCTGGATAAATTAGCTCAAGAATAGAATCTGGGTTTATATGATGGTGTTTTATAGACCTGGGTTTATGTAGAGACTTTTCAACTGATGCTATCCCAGTGTGTTTAACATGGAATTGGACAGACACAAAAAAATGCAACCGAATACTATTAAATGACACTGTGTACAGGTTTGAAGCACAGATTGCCTCGTAAAAATGGCTGGTCTGTCTGCAGTCTCTAGAAGCCTGCTACCTTCTATGGGAAGTACGCTGGTCTAATATCCTCTGACTTCCTCGGAGGTTTAATTTTTTCTACCTGGAATTCAATGAAAACGTATGAAAAGACCCCGAATGATCCCTCACTGCTTGCCTTCTTCCACAGCAATACTAATACAGTACTTCTCTACCAAATATTACACAATAGAAATAGAGTCACCCAAGTTTCTCTACAGATAACTAGGCAAATGATTTACGGACATAACCTTATACTGTATGTGAGCTTTTTTTTTTTTTTTTTTTGGAATATGGGAATAAAACCATCTCAATCTCTTCCTATGCTGCTTAAGAGATATTAAATGAATGTTGTCTTTGTTCTCAAAGCCAGTTCTGGTGCTGAAGAGACTGCTTTGTAAATTACATCTTATTTTTTTTGTCTGCAGATAGAAAGTTATTCAGTTTTCTCTTGAATTTCTGTGTAGAATGCTGCTAACACCAGTGCTGAGAAACCACAAACTTGGTGTATTCTGAAACTCTGAAATGCAGAGGCAGAGAGGACCAAAGAAGAAAAAGAACAATATATATGACTGTAAAAAAAGAAGCTATAGGGCTTCCCTGGTGGCGCAGTGGTTGAGAGTCCACCTGCTGATGCAGGGGACACGGGTTCGTGCCCCTGTTCGGGAAGATCCCACATGCTGAGGAGCAGCTGGGCCTGTGAGCCATGGCCGCTGAGCAAACATTGTCATAATCAGAAGACTTTTCATTGTTTAGTTCTGTTTTTTTAGGTCCCTTTGATCACACACTCTCTTCACTATTGTTTTTCAATATTTAATTGTGGTCTTCATTCATTTCTTTTGTTTGTATTATAGTTTTTTTTGCAGTACGCAGGCCTCTCACTGTTGTGGCCTCTCCCGTTGCGGAGCACAGGCTCCGGACGCGCAGGCCCAGCGGCCATGGCCCACGGGCCCAGCTGCTCCGCAGCATGTGGGATCTTCCCGGACCGGGGCACGAACCCGTGTCCCCTGCATCGGCAGGTGGACTCTCAACCACTGCGCCACCAGGGAAGCCCGACAATGTTAATAATCATTCCTCCAATATTAAAAAAAAAAAAAATCAGGGCTTCCCTGGTGGTGCAGTGGTTAAGAATCCCCCTGCAAATTCAGGGGACACGGGTTCGAGCCCTGGTCCAGGAGGATCCCACATGCTGTGGAGCAACTAAGCCTGTGTGCCACAACTATTGAGCCTGTGCTCTAGAGCCTGCGAGCCACAACTACTGAGCCTGCGCCCACAGCTATTGAGCCTGCGTGGCACAACTACTGAAGCCTTGCACCTAGAGCCCATGCTGCACAAGAGAAGCCACTGCAATGAGAAGCCCACGCACCACAACGAAGAGTAGCCCCTGCTCGCTGCAACTAAAGCCCACGCACAGCAATGAAGACCCAAAGCAGCCAAAAATTAATTAATAAATTAATTTAAAAAAATCAAAATTCTAACCAGAGAGTTCAATGACAAATGAAAAAATATGAGAGACAGCCCGATTAAGTCACCCTTACCGGAGAGGCTTTTCTCCAAAAATAACAGTTCTGCTTTTAATTATAGATTCTTGGGTCTATTAATCAGCCGTCTTCCTCAAGGCTAATCTTGGTGCAAATAACAGAGAAGGATTCAGCAAAATGCCTTGTTTAATTAAAAAGAATTTAATTAAAAATATTTTTATACACATGACCAATCACCATTATTTATGCAGATGTTCCTTCGTGCTTTGGAAAGGCTTTTTTTCTTTCTTTTCCTCCTTTGTCAAAAAAATATGCTGTTCTTCTGCAAGAACTACTGTGAAATGAGAAGCACTATGATTGGTAGTTAATACCTATTTTTATCAAAACAGCAGTGTAGCTCACACATCACCCGTGCAGCCGTAACCATAGTAACCCCAAATAGAAAGGGTCTTCTTCGGATTATCAACACGATCAAAGGTAAGATAGTTCATGTGCCTCTGGAATAGTTACACTGCAGCAAACTTTAAAGGATAAAGGTGGCATTTTTCCCCTTACAACTTAAATGTTAAATGAAAATAGTGACTTGCAAGTATGGTATATAAAACCACCTTTCATTTTTGAAGACTCTTATTTCCTCAAAGTGTTAATAATAGAAAAGATGAAAACTCAATGCTGTTCATTTGTCCAGTGCTTCCATCTGATTATGCTGAGGAGACAATAATAATCATTTTGCCAAGCTGGAGAATTTGTTACAGGTAAAACCCTACCCTTGGGCACCCTGTAGGATGAGAAGTCATATTTTGTGCCCATGTACTCAGAGGGTGGCTTTGGTCAGTGGTGATTGTAGACACACATTACGTGGGATAAGCTACAGTCAGTGACTCAAGGTGTGGACTGGCAGTCAAATTATGAAGAAAAGGAGCCTTTAATTAGAGAAGTGGAACTCGTTTGAAAGAGCAGTGAAGTACCAACCCAAACACAGATCTGAATTTGGCTTTATAATTTGTGGTAGTATTAGAATGGGGTGAGGAGGGGATAAAAGGCTAGAGCACTCATTCTTAATTATTCCATGATCTATATAATCCAAAACAGAGGCTGGTATTCAAGCCTTTCTACTACATTTTGCAATGCCTGATATGACTCCAGGAGCAGCATCTGGAAGCACAGGGAAACTACTCTGAATTTTAAATATTTAAATAACGTACACTGGGAAACCATCCACAAAATGAAAAGACAATCTACAGAATGGGAGAAAATATTTGCAAGTGATGGGACCGACAAGGGCTTAATTTCCAAAATATACAAACAGCTCATACAACTCAACAACAAAAACACAAAAAATCCAATCCCAAAATGGGCAGAAAACCTAAACAGACATTTCTCCTAAGAAGAAATACGGATGACCAATAAGCACATGAAAGGATGCTCAGCATCACTAATTATTAGAGAAATGCAAATCCAAACTACAATGAGGTACCACTTCATACCAGTCAGAATCACCATCACCAAAAAGTCTACAAACTATAAATGCTGGAGAGGGTGTGAAGAAAAGGGAACCCTCCTACACTGTTGGTGGGAACGTAAGTTGGTGCAGCCACTGTGGAAAACAAGAGGTTCCTCAGAAAACTAAAAATAGAATTACCATATGATCCAGCAATCCCAATCCTGGGTATATATCCAGACAAAACCATAATTCAAAAAGATACTTGCACCCCTATGTTCATAGCAGCACTATTCACAGTAGCCAAGACATGGAAACAACCTAAATATCCTTCAACAGATGAATGGATAAAGAAGATGTGGTACATATATACAATGGAATACTACTCAGCCATAAAAAAGAACAAAATAATGCCATTTGCAGCAACATGGATGCAACTAGAGATTATTATACTAAGTGAAGTATGTCAGAAAGAGAAAGACAAATACCATATGATATCACTTATATGTGGAGTCTAAAATATGACACAAATGAACCTATCTATGAAACAGAAACAGAATCACAAACAGAGAGAACAGACTGGTGGTTGCCAAGGAGGAGAGGTTTGGGGGAGGGATGGAGTGGGAGGCTGGGGTTAGCAGATGTAAGCTTTTACTTATAGAATGGATGAACAACAAGGTCCTACTGTATAGCACAGAGACCTATACTCAATATCCTGTGATAAACCATAATGGAAAGCAGTATCAAAAAAGAATGTACATATATGTATAACTGAATCCCTTTGCTGTACAGCAGTAATTACCACAACACGGTAAATCAACTCTACTTCAATAAAAATAAATAAATAAATAATGTACGCTGGATGCTACAAAAAGTAGAGAATCCACACAAAAATATATACAATTTAATTGTTGTTTCTTTTTAATCCTTTTACATTTGGGATTTACCTTGAAAGCGGATGGGGAAGTAATGAAATATCATGAGACAACAACTGTTTCCTCATGGTTACTGAAGAAAAGAGTGGATTCTTGGCAATTTCATGTTCAATTATAAACAAATGTTTTGGCAGTGTCATCTAAAAAGTCAATAAAGTGACTTTGAACAACTCATTGTGAGTAAAAATTTGTTTAATAATAATACCTAGCAATTTACAAATAACAACATTTCTTTTGATCTCACAAGAATTCTGTGAAGAAATTGAAGGTACTTGATGTTTTGTTTTTACAGTATCTATTTTAAGGACATGGAAAATGAAGTTCAGAGAAGTTAAATCACTAAAATGTGGCTATCCATTCACCCATGACACTAATCTTGCCTTAATGAACATATACTTTCAATATCCAGGATAATTTGGCCACTGGAAGGCCCCGTCCTGACCTCATTTTTAGGTAACTCTCCTACACCATCACACACCTATTTTATTTTTAGTGGCAATTCCTCTTGGGATTGAAAGTTTATGATCCATCCCTAACTGTGATCCTTTTATGTGGAGAATTTCCTAGGCGATCTCTTAAATGCTTTAACCCACAAACATAGGAGTTGGTAATGTATTCCCCAGTGCCCTGGCTCACTCTAGCTTTCCACTTGAGACCAGCTAGCCCCAGAATTAGAGTGACACCTAGCTGTGATTTTAGGTAGCACATGCTGGGAAAGCTGGGCAATGGATGCTGCCCTGCCAGGAGACAGTCAGGTGTGTCTCAGGAGGGAGGTCACCACCTCCCAGAGGTGGAAGTCTCCGAGGTTTTCTATACTTCTGCAATCTCCTGGGAACTAGGACATTTATAGTTCACATTCTCTGAGGAGGGAACACATATGGTGGTGAGAATTTATCTTTACTACAATTATCCTAAAAAGTTCATTTTTGCCACCCTTGAAATTACATACATATCCTATAAGTGCGTAAACCGATATTTACCTCAACCTAAAAACATCAGTACTGAGCCTACTTCACTCTCTATGATTCACCATGTTTACTCAGGATTGCAAATATTTCACTCATCAGTTCTTAGATTCATCAGGCTTCTTTCTGGACTAGCATCATTAGCGTCAGTTGGACATTTGTCAGAATTGAAGTACTGGACTCCACCTGGACTTACTGAATCAGAATCTCTGGAAGCAGAGCCCAGTAATCTGCACTTTAACAAACTCTCCAAATGAGATTTACATACGCTCAAGTTGGAGAATCACTAATGGAGAACAGGAAGTGAGTGACCTCAGCAATCATCTAATTCCTCTAGGAATATATGAGGAAACTAAGCCTAGAAAGGTTAAGTGGCCACCCGAATTTGCCCTGTGAGTTAGTAGCAGGAACTGAACTAGACCTTAGATCTCCCAATGCCCAGTTACAAAAATAACATGGTGCTACAACACTTGTCAAGAAGATGGTTGGGCTCAGTATTAGCAAAGCAGAGACTTAGGCTTTGTATCTATATTCCTCTTGGCTTCTAATTTCAATAGATGAATTATCCATGCATTTAATTTGGGCTCCAGACAGGATAATGCCAGAGTGAATATTGTAAATTCAATTAACATGAGCCAGTAGTCTCCTTATGAAAGCCAACACCCAGGGTCCAGGGCTTCATCAAGCACTTGGGATCCTTAGCACACTTCAGCTGCCAGATCAAGTCAAGATGTGTGACTTACATGTAATATGCAAAGTCGCTGAATTTTTTTTTTTACTCCATAGTATGCATAATATCATATCGAGTTTGAAGATTTTCTTTTAAGATGTTCTAATTACACTTTATAGTGGTTTAATAACATGACATTAAAAAATGCATCAATTTTCCCATTTCTATGAAATTTTGAAGTTTTCTTTTTGCATACATAGATGTGCTTCCATATAAATGCATAAATATGTAAATGTCACATTATATTTATATACTTTTTGTTTGCTTTGTTTTAATAGTCTTTTTTTCTTTTCCTTTTTGACATGTCTCCCTTTTCCCCATCTCTTCCTTTCCTTCCAAAGTAACCTAACTTTACAGTAAGTACATGTCCCACCAATGTCTCTTCATACGAAAATTCTCTTTATATTAATCACATACACACACATTTGTAACAGATTAAATCAGAAGTTTAAACTGAGGAGAAAAGAAAAAAATAACATTTTCCACAGTGAGATGCACAATTTTAAAGTACTTATCCAAAAACCAGTTACATGAATCGTTTAAACCTCTCACCTGCCTTAAGAATGTGAAAGGGTCTCTAGACTCTAGCCTAGCAAGTTAAGATTTGTGAATGGTGTTCCACTACTTGTGAATTGTGCATCTCACACTCCCTCATCTCAAGCCTATGAAAAGGATCTTTGCCTAGACCGTCAGACAGCTTAAGATGTGACCCCTGGAGTTGGGGAACACAGTGGAATATTGGTTGACTCTCGCCTGAGAAATCTAATGGGATGTGGCTGTCCAGCTGCTCTAATGGTGGCTTACTGTTAATCAAATAAAAAATTTCCTTACTTCATCTCTGCCTCCATCTTGTAGGAGTCAGGAACTGCATCTAGCAAGGGGTAGATGAGGCATGTGAGAAAGAAGACCCCAACCAACCTGCCTTCAACGGGCTGGGAGATATGGGGCAAAGTCTTAAATTAAATTGAAAACATGCAATATTACATGATATTGGACATATGCATTGCTGAATTGAGACTCTGATTGTAACTTAAAGACCAAAAGTTTTCATCCACGTGGGAAAGGAGTAGTCTTTTAAAAGAGCAATGGGAGAAAAAAAGCGGTTTCTACAGTTATACCAAATGAGTCCTGCTTTATACATATATATGTATATGTAAATACAAATACAGGCATTCCCATGTATTTATGTATGTACATTATGTATATAAATACATTTATATACATAAATACATGGGAATGATTGTTGTTTTTTAAAAATTTGAATCATATATATACTGTTCTGCATTTTGCTTTACATAGTCAACAGTGCCTCCAGGAAAGCCTTCAAGTCAGCTGGAAGAGCACTAATTTTCTTTTTTAATGGCTACATGACATCGTGTAGATGTCCTGCAACCTATCCAAC
This sequence comes from Stenella coeruleoalba, assembly GCF_951394435.1. Classification (NCBI taxonomy): domain Eukaryota; kingdom Metazoa; phylum Chordata; class Mammalia; order Artiodactyla; family Delphinidae; genus Stenella; species Stenella coeruleoalba. Next base: position 23,937,952 of record NC_137150.1, on the reverse strand, counting down.
AATTCCCTTATGGATAGGATTCACTTTGCTTCTTTTTTCTTTTCCCTTCCACTTAAAAAGATGTTGCAATAAACATCCCTGCCCATATATCCTTAAGAACCAGTCTTTCTACTTGTGTGGGATAAGTTCCCAGGAGTCAGATGGCTGGGAGAAGGGGCTATGTATTTTAAATTCTAATAGCTGTTGCAAAATTGATTTCCAAAAGTCTGTTGATGATTTAAATTTCCACTAGAAATGTGTAAGAGTCCACTTTTCCCTGCCTCCCTGACAGCAATGACTGTTACTTGGTGTTAACAGTTGTTGCCAAACTGCTAGGGGTAAAATGATATGCTGTTACTTTATTTTACATTTCTATGGTTTCTGATGAGTTTGAATAACTTTTCACATTTGAGGCCCAAGAGGATTTGCACTTCTATGAATTGTCTCTTTATTGTCTTTGTCCATTTTTCTGTTATTTATTGCCAGATTGTCCTTTTTAAGTGTCTTTGTATATTAGAGAAAATAATACTCTGTTCTCTATATTTAAATGTTTTATCCCTAACAATTTAAAAATTGTTTTAAAACAATTTTATGTAGTCAAGTATGTCTATTGTTTATTTGTAGATTCCAGGTTTCCATTCCTTGTTAAGAAGAATTTCCTTATCTATAATCTGCAAATATAAATTTTTGTTTTTTTGTTTTTTGTTTTTTTTAGCTACGCGGGCCTCTCACTGTTGCGGCCTCTCCCGTTGCGGAGCACAGGCTCCGGACGCGCAGGCTCAGTGGCCATAGCTCACGGGCCCAGCCGCTCCGCGGCATGTGGGATCTTCCCGGACCGGGGCACGAACCTGTGTTCCCTGCATCGGCAGGCGGACTCTCAACCACTGCGCCACCAGGGAAGCCCTCTTATTTATTTTTATTTTATTTTATTTTTTTAACATCTTTATTGCAGTATAATTGCTTTACAATGGTGTGTTAGTTTCTGCTTTATAACAAAGTGAATCAGTTATACATATACATATGTCTGCATACCTCTTCCCTCTTGCATCTCCCTCCCTCCCACCCTTCCTATCCCACCCCTCTAGGTGGTCACAAAGCACGGAGCTGATCTCCCTGTGCTATGCGACTGCTTCCCACTAGCTATCTATTTTACGTTTGGTAGTGTATATATTATTTAACTCAATATTCAATTAATATTATTATTTCAAAATGTAGTCAGTATAAAAATTATCAGTGAGATATTTTACTTTTTTTCACATTATGTCTTTGAAATCTAGGGTGTATTTGATACATACAGCCCATCAATTTTGACTAGCTACACTTCAATAGCTACGTGTGGCTCATAGCCATCACAATGGACACAGCAATGCTCAAGTAAGCCCTATTTGAGGTTGCCTAAGACAGGACAACCTGGATTAATTTTCTTGAGACAAAATAGGACAAGTCTACAAAGTAAGAATTATTTTCTAGTTTTAAATACTGGACTAATACTTCTGGAGTTCAAAATAGCACAGCTGTATTTGAGTCTCAAAGTAGCTGCATCACATAACATGAAGACATTTTAATCCAAATAGGAAACAGGGAAATTGATGAAGTGAGAAAATGCACAGCCCACTGTGCATTTTCCTGAATGAATGGCTTCCTTGAGACCTTGGAAGAAATGTCAGTCCTGTAAATACCAGGATGAGTTTCTGTCATCTTCTGGGTGATTAATATTTAATGTATTGTGCTGAGTTCTTCCTTTTCCTAAAGGAACCTCCTATTTTGGACATCTTTCAACCTGAAAAAAAACCCCACACTGTTATAACTGCTTCTGCAAGTCTACAGTCTATGGCTTGGTGCTCTCTGGAAAGTGTTAAGCTACTGACCACCGATGAATAGGGGGAAAGAAATATTGGCTGCATGGTTGAACAAAAAGAAAGACACATTTATTTTTGTTTTAGCTGAATATATCTTTTTTTTTTGGAGGACAGAAACTAATATTTGCACTCAGCTTGTGCTGGAAGTTCAGCTATGTGCAAGGAGTTCCACCTTCATCTTGAGTCACTGTCCCTCCTGGGGCCATGAGACTCCTTATCTCCAAGGGTGAGCTGGGATATTCAGCTGCTTCACATTTCACATTTGAGAATAGATACCCTTTCAAGCTCCACACTTTGCTCTAGCAGTTTCTTCCACAAATTTATTAATTCATTAATTTAACAAGCATTTATTGAAAACCTACTGTTTTAGATACGAGAAATATAAGAGTGAAAAGATAGGAAAAAAACCCAGAAAAAATAGAAAAAAAAAGCTCCTCTTTCAGAGGGACAAAGAACTAAGGAACAATAAGGAAATAAAATAAATAGTAGATCAATAGTGATTAGTGCTGTACAAGAATGTAAGTCAAGGAAAAAGGATGGGAAGCACAGTGATTTGGGGTGAACTGTGTTGGGGGGAAGAAGGGTGTGATTTTTTGATAGGATAGTTAGGGAAGGTCTGATTGAGGTGACATTTGAGAAAAGACCTGAAGAAGGTGAGGATGGAGAAACAACAAATGCAAATGCCTGGAGGCAGCAGCAAGACTGGTGTGTTCCAGCTAACATCATACTCAGTGGTGAAAAGCTTAAAGCCTTTCCTTTAAAATCAGGAATAAGACTAGGATGCCTACCCTCACTACTTCTATTTAACACAGTATTGGAAGTCCTAGCCACAGCAACCAGACAAGAAAAATAAATAAAAGGCATCCAAATTGGAAGGGAAGAAATAAAACTGTCACTATTTGCAGATGACATGATACTCTATACAGAAAATCCTAAAGTCTCCAAACAGTCTTCATGTATTATTAGAACTAATACATGAATTCAGTAAAGTTGTAGGATACAAGATTAATATACAGAAATCTGTTGCTTTTCCATACACTAATAATGAACTATCAGAAAGAGAAAGCAAGAAAACACTCCTGTTTAAAATCACATCAAAAAGAATAAAATACCTAGGAATAAATTAAACCAAGGAGGTGAAAAACCCATACTCTGAAAACTTTAAAACACTGATGAAGGAATCTGAAAATGACACAAGTAAATGGAAAGATATCTCATGTTCTTAGAGGATTAGAAGAATTAATATTGTTAAAATATCCATACTACTTAAAGCAATCTACAGATGTAATGCAATCCCTATTAAAATACCCATGACATTTTTCACAGAACTAGAACAAATAATCCTAAAGTTTATATGGAACCACAAAGACCCAGAATTGCCAAAGCAATCTTGAGAAAAAAGAGCAAAGCTGGAGGTATCACACTCCAGCTTTCAGACTATACAAAACGACAGTAATCAAAACAGCATGGTACTGGCACAAAAACAGAAACATAGATCAATGGAACAGAATAGAGATTCCAGAAATAAACCCATACACTTATGGTCAATCAATCTATGACAAAGGAGGCAAGAGTATACAGTGGAGAAAAGACAGTCTCTTCAGTAAGTGGTTCTGGGAAAACTGAACAGCTGCATGTAAAGCAATGAGATTAAACATTTCCTCACACCATATACAAAAATAAACTCAAAATGAATTAAAGAACTACATATAAGACTGGAAAGCAGGAAACTTCTAGAAAAGAATATAGGCAGAACACTCTTTGACATAATTCTTAGCAATATTTTTTTGTATCTGTCTTCTAAGGCAAAACAAATAAAAGCAAAAATAAAAAAATGGGACCTAATTAAACTTAAAAGCTTTTGTACAGCAAAGGTAAACATTGACAAAATGAACAGACAACCTACTGAATGGGAGAAAATATTTGCAAATGATATGGCTAATAAGGGGTTAATATCCAAAATGTATAAACAATTCATACAACTGAGCATCTAAAAACAATCAACCAATTAAAAAATGGGCAGAAGACCTGAATAGACATTTTTTCAAAGAAGATGTACAGGTGGCCAATAGGCACATGAAAAAATGCTCAATGTTGCTAATCACCAGAGAAGTGCAAGTCAAAACCACAATAAGATATCACCTCACACCTGTCAAAATGACTATCATCAAAAATTCTACAAATAACAAATGTTGGCAAGGATGTGGTGAAAAGCGAACTCTAGTACACTGCCGGTGGGATTGTAAATTGTTGCAGCCACTATGGAAAACAGTACGGAGGATCCCCCCAAAACTAAAAATAGAACGATCACATGATCCAGCAATCCCACTGCTGAGTACATATCCAAAGAAAATGAAAACGCTAATTCCGAAAGATACATGTACGCCGATGTTCATAGCAGCATTATTTACAATAGCCAAGATATGGAAGCAACCTAAGTGTCCATCAACATACAAATGGATAAAGCTGTGGTATATATACACAATGGAATATTGCTTGGCCATAAAAAAAGAATAAAATTCTGCCATTTGCAACAATGTGGATGGACCTAGAGGGTATCATGCTTAGTGAAATGTCAGACAGAGAAAGACAAATACACCATGTTATCACTTATATGTGGACTCTATAAAATAAAACAGATGAACGTATATAAAAAAACAGAAACAGACTCAGATATAGAGAACAAGCTAGTGTTTACCAGTAGGGAGAAAAGGGGGAGGGGCAAGATAGAGGTATGGTATTAAGAGATACAAACTAGTATGTATAAAATAAATAAGAAACAAGGATATATTGTACAGCACAGGGAACTATAACTATTATTTTGTAATAACTTTAAATGGAGTATATTAAAATATTGAATCACGATGGTGTACACCTGAAACTAATATTGTAAATTGACTATACTTGAATAATAATAATAAAAAAAAGACTGGTGTGTTTAAGGAATAGCACATGGGTATAGTGGGATTCCCAAGTATCTTTACATACCTTAAGGACCTCTCTATGTCACTCACTCCATATAAAGGGATATTTCAGTCTTAATAATAAAAATCGTTATCTTGGATAATCTAAATATACCAAACTGGGACCCAAGTCAGTGATGAAAGAGACAGGAGGATAGTATGAAGTCGGAGAGACTCCTAATGGGCTTTGGCCATTTGTAAAAAGAGGGATATTAACTATAGCAGCTATTTCCAGTCGTTGGGTCTCTTACTCTATTACCATTTTGTTGATTGTTTCTCTCCCCTCCCCCATTCTCCTATTTTTCCTTGTCTAAACACACCTGAAGATGTGTGTTTATCGATCAAGCCCTGCAAGTACTTCTCTCTTCCCATACCCTGCAGTTTATCATACATGGTCTCTTTGGGGGCTCTGCCTTTAGTTATCCACTCTTTCTGTTAAGGGATGCTGATGACGTTTACATCAGCAGCAAGATCTTCATCAGTGAGGAAAGGAGGAAACTAAATCAATCAAATAATATCTAAATCACCCTAACTGGAGGTAAACTGAAAACTGGCTGAAGAGAGTCTGAAACGGGCAGGAAGAATTAGATTTAAGTCTAAATATGTAACTGTAAAAGAAAAATATGAATAGTTAATAATACGTCGCTGAGATTTAGCTAAGGCTAAATGGGAGAGAATTAATTTAAAGAAGGCCATGAAAAATCAGACCTGGAGAGCACAGGTTCTCTTTCATAAATTAGTGAGTCACAATAACTTAGGCAATAAATGAATAATTGTAGGGTAAGATTAACTAGGTGTTTAAAGGTTGTTGAAGATCTTAAATAGCACCAATTTAGCAGAGAGTAGGTTCAGTGTGTTTTAATATAACAATTAGATCCCAGAAGAAAAGGGTGCTTAAGTATTCCTGTTCACGTGTGGGTCTCTGCTATGTGAGACCTTCTCTAACATTTGCTGAGTTGGCGTAAGAACCCCCAAATGTCTGGGTGGAGGGCTTTGGGTTCACTTTTAACTACTTTGAAACAAAAACTTGTTTAAAAATAAAATTAAAAACAAAAAAACAAAAAACAGTCTCACAGAAATAAGCACCAAATGTTAGAGCTGGAAAGGCCTCTAGTCGAAACTTTTCATTTTACAGATGAAAAGTCAGTTTCTTCATCTGTAAAATGAAGGGGTTGGAAAAGATGAGATCACATATCTTCCACTTTCAGTAACCCATAAAATCTAGAGAGGCTAAGTGGTGCCCAAAGTTGTACAGCTGGTCTGTGCCAGACTTGGAAAGTGGACTTGGTTCCCAGGATTCCCGTTATGGCTGTGAGTCAATTCTGCATTTCAAAAAATTCAGTCAGCTCAGTTGTTTGATACAGTGTAGATAAATAACCATCTTACTGAGCTAGATTATTTTTTTTCTATTTCAGTCAGTTTTCCTGTGTCATGTAAACATAACCTCAGGAATATCACTAGTCACAGAAGGAGCAAAGCTTGAACACCACACACTTGGAGCTGGCTGAATCACTCCATAAAATGCAACAACTTGGCCATTAGCATGGGGACCAAGAAACAATGGATGCAGTGCTTTTCAAAATGCAGATTTGTGCACAGGTGACCTAAAATGGGACCTGACCATGAAAAGCAAAGTATCCATATATAGCAGAAGAGAACAACCTGAACTAACTAGAAATCACTGATGGATTGAAAATAATTTACTTGAGGCCCCATTTCCATGGATGTCAAGGGACTTCTGCATTTCCCTGGGTTTGGGGGATGGTAGCATGAAATGTTCCAGCAATGATTTAGCGGCCAGGTCTTCTCTAGGCCTGGAGATGGAACAGTCTCTCCCTGTACACCACTCTGGGACTCTGATCTTCTAATCGACACCACGGGTTCTAAATCTGAGACATACTTTCATTTCATCCTCTTCCAGAGAGCAGGTCAACATCATACATTAAAAACTGCTTTTTCCTCCCCCATCCCATAAGCAAAATAAGACAGACGAAAATGTGCAAAATATATTTGTAACTTATATTACAGACAAAGGGTTAATATCCCTAGTATATTAAGGACTTCAGAAGCATGAAAAATAAAAGATCAACAACCCTACTGGAAAAGGGCATCTTATAAACATCTGCTTTTCAGAAAAAAAGATGCATATGTTCCCTAAACATATATTACTCATATTAAGAGAAATATTAAGTCAAGCCACAGAGAGATACAAATCCTCACTTATTGTATGGGCAAAAACCCAAAACTGTAACAGAATTCTGCATTGGCAAGGCTGTACAGAACAGAAACTGTCATACATTGCTGGTGTGAAGGCGAAATGGTACAAACTTTATGGGGAGGAAATTGGCATCTAGGAAATTACAAATACCTTTTAACCCGTTTCTACAAATCTATCCCAAAGAAACAGGAGCAAAATGTGGAAAGCTATTAATTTTAAAGTTATTAACTGTAACATCATTCATAATTGCAAAAGACAAAAAACCCAAATGTCCATTAACAGGCAACTGGTTGAATAAACTATGGAATACTCTGCAGCTATAAAAGAAAATGAGAAAACTCTTAATATGTTGCTATGGATTACTCTTCAAAATACTGTTAATTAAAGAAGAGCAAGGTGATGAACCATGTGTGCTGTAGTATATAGTCGAGCGTGTTCATGTTTGTTTGCTTAGAGTTAAAAATAGAAGCATACCAAATGTAAGGCCAGACACTATCAAACTCTTAGAGGAAAACATAGGCAGAACACTCTACGACATAAATCACAGCAGGATCCTTTTTGACCCACCTCCTAGAGAAATGGAAATAAAAACAAAAATAAACCAATGGGACCTAATGAAACTTCAAAGCTTTTGCACAGCAAAGGAAACCATAAACAAGACAAAAAGACAACCCTCAGAATGGGAGAAAATATTTGCAAACAAAGCAACTGACAAAGGATTAATCTCCAAAATATACAAGCAGCTCATGCAGCTCAATAACAAAAAAACAAACAACCCAATCTAAAATGGGCAGAAGACCTAAATAGATTTTTCTCCAAAGAAGATATACAGGTTTCCAATAAACACATGAAAAGATGCTCAACATCACCAATCATTAGAGAAATGAAAATCAAAACTACAACGAGGTATCACCTCACACCAGTCAGAATGGCCATCATCAAAAACTCTACAAACAATAAATACTGGAGAGGGTGTGGAGAAAAGGGAACCCTTTTGCACTATTGGTGGGAATGTCAATTGATACAGCTACTATGGAGAAGAGTATGGAGGTTCCTTAAAAAATTAAAAATAGGGCTTCCCTGGTGGCGCAGTGGTTGAGAGTCCGCCTGCCGATGCAGGGGACACGGGTTCGTGCCCTGGTCTAGGAAGATCCCACATGCCGTGGAGCGGCTGGGCCCGTGAGCCATGGCTGCTGAGCCTGCGCGTCCAGAGCCTGTGCTCCGCAAGGGGAGAGGCCACAACAGTGAGAGGCCCGCGAACCCCCTCAAAAAAAAAAAAAAAAAAAAATTAAAAATAGAACTACCATATGACCCAGCAATCCCACTGCTAGGCATATACCCTGAGAAAACCATAATTCAAAAAGAGACATGTACCACAATGTTCACGGCAGCACTATTTACAATAGCCAGGATGTTGAAGCAACCTAAGTGTCTATCGACAGGTGAATGGATAAAGAAGATGTGGCACATATATACAATAGAATATTACTCAGCCATACAAAGAAGCGAAATTGAGTTATTTGTAGTGAGGTGGATGGACCTAGAGTCTGTCATACAGAGTGAAGTAAATCAGAAAGAGAAAAACAAATACCGTATGCTAACACATATATATGGAATCTAAAAAAAAAAAAATGGTTCTGATGAACCTAGGGGCAGAACAGGAATAAAGATGCAGACGTAGAGAATGGACTTGAGGACATGGGGAGAGGAAGGATAAGCTGGGGTGAGGTGAGAGAGTGGCATGGACATATATACACTACCAAATGTAAAATAGATAGCTAGTGGGAAGCAGCCGCATAGCACAGGGTGGTCAGCTTGGTGCTTTGTGACCACCTAGAGGGGTGGGATAGGGAGGGTGGGAGTCAGACGCAAGAGGGAAGGGGTATGGGGATATATGTATACGTATAGCTGATTAACTTTGTTATACAGCAGAAACTAACACAACATTGTAAAGCAATTTTACTCTAATAAAGATGTTAAAAAAATAAAAATAGAAGCGTAAACTAAAAACCAACCAAAATGGTTGAAAAATTAGGATAGAGAGGACAGGTCTAGAAGTTAGATTTCTCTTCTTTTGTCCTATGGTTTTCATTTTGGAATTCTGTAGATATTTAATCTAAGTTTAAAACAACAATTAAAAGCAAAATGAAACAAATGAACATTATTGTATAGTTGACTTGTGGCTTACCCACACAGAGGATTATTTCAAGAGCTCTTAAAACAGAGTAATTTTTAACTGTTCATCCTAGTGGCATATACACAAAGGTTAAAAAGAACCACAATGTAATCTAAGCAGTTTTCAATAATCATATTTTTAGTAATAATATGTGCATTGTAAATTTGAAAATATACATTTAAAGGAAGTAAGAAATTATATTAATGTAATAGAAAGAAGAAAAGTAGGCAGAAGAAAAATTTAAATGCAAAATAAATTCAAGGCAGTTAAGTAAAATTTCTATAATCCTAAATTGGAAGTAACAATATTAATATGAATTTGTGATATTATTTCTCCTTCAAAACAAATAAAAATATGTAGAAACAATGACCAATACAATAGTAATGAAAACACCCAGTGTCCACATTTTGTTCTCTAAATAAATTTCCCGCTTAGAAAGAACCAAGTCTTCTTAGAGAAATGTCTGGTTCTAAGTCAGGGTACAGGAAACATACAAAATAAGGTTGGAACATCTAGTCCTGTTCCAAAACAAGAAATCTATGAGAGACTATTGGGTTTGTGGCAAAAGGATATAGGAGAAACTTGAAGAGGCCCCCAGTTGTCAAAGATGGAATATTTTGTTCAAAAAGTATAATTGCAATAGTAGATTGGAACATATCAACTATGTTTAAATCCATGTGTTGATATGATACTTTAAAAAAGCCCCAAACCACCTCCCTGATCATATGTGGGAGATGATAAACAACTCATTATTTTGAAAATTAGAACATTAGTAAGTAAACAAAAAGAATAAATAATTTATCCTGATTTTTTATTCAAATAATTATCACAGGGTACTCAAAAAGTTGATCTGGAAAACTGCTTCTTTCAGGAGAGTACCAGCTAATACATGCAAAATGCAGGACAGAATTAGCATACCACTAGTTTGTAACCCCTAACAAATTCTAGACTAAGCATAACCATCAACAGGTACTAAAGCCATTAGCTAAAATGCGGAAGTCTAACATTAAGAGCTTCTCAAACTTTACTGTGCATATAAACCACTTGAGGATATTAAATTCTAGAACCTGATTCAGTAGTTCTGGAGTTGAGCCTGAGATTCTGCATTTAAAACAAGCTACCACATGGTGCCAATACTGCTGGTCAGAGGGCCATTCTAAGAAAGAGAAGAGCAGCCCCTAGTATCCGGGAGCTGGCCTGGTACTATCAGCTGGGTTTTGTTGTTCTCTTGTTGAATGTAAACAATTTCACAGAAAACATCAGACAGGTTTACTCTGTGACCATGATGGATCAGGACAAAAACAAGCCTACTGTGTAATCACATCTAAACACAAAAAATGAACACTCTCCAAACCACAACATCCCTATCTTGGCTATTATAAGTGGCACGGCTTCTTTACAAATTGTAGCCTTAGGCTCTATTCAGTCTTTCCTCCTGCCGGATAAGACTTACTAAAATGCCCAATCACTCATGCTTTCTGACAGCATCTAATCCAGAGCCCCAGCCCCAATTCCTTTAAGCCTTCCCTAAAATCACCAAGCATAAGCCCAAGTCCTATAACAAGTCCTTTCTAACACTCTCTGAGATGTCCCATGGTTCCTCTGGTGAGCATTCTCTTCATTACAACATGTAATAAACACATCTTGTTCAACTACAGGTGTGTTCTGGTGGTCTTTGCCGGAGTAGCAATTCAGTAGTGTGATGGATCAGGCTGACAGGTGAGTCACTAAACAGTATGTGCTTCCTGATGTGATGCTATAGAGATTCATAGCAAGCAAGTAATCTCTCTCTTTTTTTTTTTTTTTTTTTTTTTTTTTTTTTTGCGGTACATGGGCCTCTCACTGTTGTGGCCTCTCCCGTTGCGGAGCACAGGCTCCGGACGCGCAGGCTCAGCGGCCATGGCTCACGGGCCCAGCCGCTCCGCGGCATGTGGGATCTTCCCGGACCGGGGCACGAACCCTCGTCCCCTGCATCGGCAGGCGGACTCTCAACCACTGCGCCACCAGGGAAGCCCCAAGCAAGTAATCTTGCCAAAAAAGATGAACGCTGATCTGATTGAACCTCTAGATTTAACCATCAGTTTACAAGAAATACAGAAGCTAGAGGAACATTTTAAGCAACCATATTTAATTCAACCATGAGACAATTTGCCTTTTTTTCCAACAAATAAGTGACAAGAAAAATAGAAGATGGAAGGGGAACATATAGATTAAAAGAAACTCAATAGTCATATCCACCAATTGTAATGTGTAGCCCTTATTTGGGTCCTAATTTGTACAAACTACTACACAAACTAATAATGATAATGACAAAAAGACAATTGGGGCTATTTGAACAGAGGCTAGCTCTCTGATAATATTAAAAAAGATTATTAATATTTTTAGGTTTCATTATGACAATGGTCATTTTTCAAAACATTTACAAATAAAATGATATGCTGTCTAGGATTTGCTTTAACATAATTCAGTCATAGTGAGAAGGAGTATAGAAGGGTATACATAAAAACATTGGCCATATTTGATAATCATCATAATTTGCTAATTTTAAGGGTATATGACAATTCTTTTTATTATTCTCCATATGTTTAATATGTTTAAAACGTTACATAGTAAACAATTTTAAAAATTATTTTTTACCATTTAATTCAATTGAGCTTTTTTTTTTTTTTGCAGTACGTGGGCCTCTCACTGTTGTGGCCTCTCCCATTGCGGAGCACCAGGCTCCGGACGCACAGGCTCAGTGGCCATGGCTTACGGACCCAGCCGCTCTGTGGCATGTGGGATCTTCCCGGACCTGGGCACAAACCCGTGTCTCCTGCATTGGCAGGCGGACTCTCAACCACTGCACCACCAGGGAAGCCCCAATAGAGCATTTTTGAAAGAAGAAAGTTAAATAGAGAGAAATTAAGGACCACAGCTCAAAATGGCTACATATTCTACAGAAATAAACAGTAATGAATTTTAAAGAGTCTTTCCCATTACTGAAATTGATTTCAGAACTATTTTTTGAGAGGTGTTAGAATATTCACCTGTTTCTTTTCTTTTTTTTTTGTAATCACTAACAGATATGTCAACTGCAAGTGAAAAGGAATAAGGAATATTATTATGTAGACTCGGGTGATGGTCATTAGAGAAAACTTCAATTTAAATGTTTGACTCTTAGAAAGAAGGCAACATATCATTTGGGCAATTACCTGGATCTGTAGCAGACATCAGTGAACCAAAAAACAAACAGTCAGTGAAATGAAAGTCTCCATTTTTCAGCTGGTCAGCATATACCATGGCCTTCACAAAGCCATACATAATTAACCTGTTGAAGAGAAAAATATGATCTTCAAACATCAACATAGCTGACATTCTAATGGGCTTCCTGAATAAGCATGAGGCACAAATTACCACTATTCTGCCTATTTGTAGCCATGCTAGTTCTCAGTACACTGTACCAAATATCACAGTTTATTCACCTGGCAAAAGGTAAAAGAACATTTTATAGTGTACTTCAGTGAAAACAAATCTCAAGGATATAAAAAATTACCTGTGAAATATGGCATAGCAAATCATACCCACAAATATAGTGGCTGGGTTGACATCTGTAAATGGATTGCTTTTCAGTTTTACTGTTTTGTCTGCTAGGGTGTCTGAAAAGGGTTCAAGTTTCAAGTCTGTCACTGTGATGAGAAGGATACTGGCCACTCACAGGGCACTCAGTCAACCAGTTACTTTACAATAGATGAGTCTCTACTACTGGTGGTGTCAGGACACTTCCACACCAGGTAGAGAATCACTGTTAGGCTTAGAGCGCCTGTAACTTCAACACATAGTTGAAAGTGAATCTTGAAATGGTTACATTTTGATCTTGCAAAGAAAGCCGTTCTTTTCATGAGATTATGTTTACCAAACCCATGGAATGCAAATTATCTGTTTTGGTCATCATTTGCCACCCTATAGGTTTTAAATTGTATTTAATGAACTGATTTTTCTAAATCCTAGTGGAGGAAACACAAAAATTGGTGAACTGGACCACGGTAGAATCACTGAAAGTGACTGTAAGAGTCCTTAGAAACCACTGACTCTCAGACCAATAGACTGCTGCTTAGATATTCACACGTATTTAAATTAGTTTCTTGAAAAATGTTCTAGGGTTGTGAGCATGACTAAAAAGACTAGAAATCAGATATTCGAAATTTTAATGACAATGAGAATGTGGATATTTCAAATTCTCTTATGAAAAATTTCTCTATGAGAGAATATTTCAGACACACCTGCATTTAAATCCAGTTTCTACCACTTACTAGTTATGTGATTTTAGGGCATTACTAAAACCTTCTGAGGTAGGGAAAAGAATTATGGTTAGTCTACAGAGCTGTTTTAAGGATTATCTGAGGTAATATACATTTGGGTTTTGACACATAGTAAATTCTCAATGAGATTATGACTGCTAATAGTAATTATCAAAATAGGTAATATTCACTTTTTATATCTATTTCTTCACATGTTTTAACTCATTTCATCCACACATTGATCCTACAAGGTAGGTACTATTTGCATTTTACAGATGAGAAAACTGAACACTGTGTGATCAAGTAACTTGCTCGAGGTGACACAGCTATTAAATTGTGGAACCCAGACTTGAACTGAGAAATTTGACTCCAGATCCCGGGCTTTTAATTCCTACATCATATTGCCTACATGAACAGTTCCATATTGTACATTATATGTTATCTCATACAGTATACTCTTAACTAGTCCATAAGGTGGTTGTTCTATATAGGACAAAGGTGCAGCAACGGAGTATCCCCAAGAACTTGGAGATACTACTACCCATGAGCTGAACTATTAAGACAACCACATGGGTTCGAGCAGAGACCCAATATTGCTGTGAAGTGTGTGGATTCTAGCAGGGGAGGCTGAAGCTTAACTAGGCTGCAAGTGTTAACGTATCTGAGAAAGCCTGTGTCATGCGACACAGCAATTGTTTCTGGGAAGAGGCCTCAATCATGGCAGCTCGCCTACACTTATCTTGGGGAGGGCATTCTGCTGGTTACCAGGGTATGCAGCCTCTGGACAGGTTAAGAGTAGAGTCATTCAGCCTTGTTTATTCAATAGATATTTATTACTGAACCCCTACTATTGTCAGGCTCTGTGCTAGGTGTTTAGAATACATCAGTGAACAAGACAAAGATCCCTGTCCTTATGGAGCATGTCGTTTACAGCAAGGCAGATGGCAATAAATATAATCATAGATTTTAATTATATATGTTATCCGCATCACCCTCTGAATTAGAATTTGCAGGTCTGATGAACACTGAGACTTTCTGGACAGTCACAACATTACCAGGGAAATGCTCTCCGAGAGTCATCCCTTCAGCCCCACCTGGTGTTAACCTGACTTCACCACAGTTCTTTCCCATTTGAGCTACACTTCCAATATGGGGCATGGATAGGCTCTGGAATCAGTATCAACTTTATGACCTATGACTATATTTCTGAATTCTATACCCATTAGTTAATTTTACAAGTTAGGAATCTGAGCCTCAGAATTAAAATGACTTGCCCCATATTCCCCTACAGAACCCATTAGATTGGGTAAGATAAAAAAAATATATGCATGCATATATATTACCCAGGCTTGGGGAGATTACTTGGAAACTAGAAGCCTCATATACTATTGATGAAAATAAAATTAAAGTCTTTATAAAAGCCAATTTGACAATTTATTTTTAAAGTATTAAATTTTTTATATTCTGTAGCTTATTAAATGATTTTCTATGAATTTTTGCCAAGAAATTAATCTGAATACACACCAGAAGTTATTTAGTTTATTTCAGATTATTACTATTCATGAGTGAAAAATTCAAAGCAATCTAAATGTCCAGTGAATAAATTACACATATAACGAACTAATATGCAGCTATTAATACTATATACAAGAGTGTATATTAGGCATAGAAAAGTAAATTGATAAAGCAAATTATAAAGTGGTAATATATAATAATTTCTAAATTTATAAAAATTGAATATATTTAAGCACACATATAAACAGAAAAAGGTCAGAAGCATATAGTCTGGGATGTTAATAGTGGTTATAAAGTGACATGTGACTATTTTCTTTTTTCCTATTCTGCATTTTCAGTTCTTTCTAAATAACAGTCATAATAAAAAAATAACAATGTACATTAGTGAGTGCTATTATGTGACATGACATTCATTATGTCATTTAATCTTCATAATACTTGAGTTAGGTACTATAATTATTCCTTTTTACAAAGGTGAAAATCAGGATTCAGAGAGGGTAAATAAGTTGCCTAAGGTCACAGAAGTTAGCTTATGACAGAGCTGGATTTGAACCCAGGCAGTTGGATGTCAAAACCTGCATACACAACCACCATTCTATAGAGATTCGGAATTGTTGTGAAATCAAGAGAAACACATGTGCATGTACACACACACACACACATGCACACACATATACACATACCCCTATACACACAGTTTGTTTTTTTAAAAAAAGAAAGTAAATGATTTGTTTACTCCAAGTCAACCCCTGGACACAAAATAACTATAATTCCAATATCTTCCTTGAGATAATACCTTAAAAAGCAAGAAAAACAGAAAAAGCCCAGTGTAGTATGAGCTCAGTATGATCATTTTGTTATTATTACCAATAACAATGGTCATTGTCACTGATAATTATAATGTCAATAATTAGTGTGTATCTATTATGTGACAGGCACTTTTTTTAAATAACTAGCTATTGTTATTGTTGCTACATTATTGTAACTAACTAATTATAACTGTATTAACTGGGAGGATAAATAAATGAACCCATTAGCAACCACCACATTCCCACAGGGTGGTATGTTCCATCAGCACTTCACAGAAACTATTTCAGATGGCTCAGGATACAGGAATGATGTGGTCTGATGGGGAGAGGGAAGCCAGTGAATTCCAGTGCACGCAATGCTGTGAAGATGGTGGACCCAAGTGAGATGTCCTTCTGGGGTCAGCCTGTGCTTAGGGACAGCCCAGGTCACAGGGATGGGCAGAAGCAGAACTGCCATATAAAAAGCAAAATTGCTGATAACATTGATCTCAACAAATATCCACTTACTGCTATTCTTTAAAAAGCAGAGTGCTTATGCTACAGAGGATACAAAGGTGCAAATCCATGACCCGCCTTCAAAGAGTAGAGTTTCACAGGATGGCAGTCATGTCACTTATAGAAGGCATTGGGTAAAAGAGAATTTGAAGAAATGTCCTACACAATGCTCCACATACTCACTTTATTGAGTGTTTGTGACACACGTACTGATTTTAAATTTCATGAGCTTGTTTCACACTATTAAAGTTCCACACCTAAAGGCATGTTGCAAAAATGTTTCAAAACAAAAAGTTCCAGAAGGCTCAATTGCTTGGATGATTTTTAAGTATGCCATCTTAGTCTCTCTCAGTATTTTTTAAAAAGAATACATCTTCTTTTTTAAAAATAGTCTTGATCAAGCTATGAATAGATCTACTGGAAAAAGCAGTTTTTTTGAATTGCTAGAGATACGCAAGGGGAATTGCTGTCAGTTTGGAAACAGCTGTGTGGACCAGGCCTGTTAACTGTCAGAAGAGCCACATTCCTGCCTGTGAAAGCTTGTGAAACAGACCATTACATGGACCTCACTCTGCAGTGGGAAAGCCCAGCACCAACAGGCTCTGATAGCAAAACAAAGATTATAATCTGCACCTAAATTTCTGATTTCTATACTCAAACATTTCCTCTGGATAAGCATCTTTATTTATTTGTTCACATTTTACGGATAGTTTCAATCTCACAGTTTCTTTTTTTTTCTGGGGCATGCATTCAAGAGCAATACCCCACTAGAGAAGTCATAAATTCTTTTATTTTTGGCGGTACGCGGGCCTCTCACTGCTGCGGCCCCTCCCGTCGCAGAGCACAGGCTCTGGACGCACAGGCCCAGCGGCCATGGCTCATGTGCCCAGCCGCTCCCCGGCATGCGGGATCCTCCCGGACTGGGGCACGAACCCGCGTCCCCTGCATCGGCAGGCGGACTCCCAACCACTGCACCACCAGGGAAGCCCCATAAATTCTTTTTCTTTACAGCTTTACTGAGATACAATTCACATATAACATTGTGTCAGTTTAAGTTATACAATATGATGATTTGATGTATGTATGTATTGCAAAATAATTACCACAATAAGGTTAGTTAGCATATCCATCACCCCACAGTTATCATACTTTTGTATGTGGCGAGAACTTTTAAGACCTACCCTCTTAGCAACTTTCAAATATACAAGATAGCATTATTAACGATAGTCACCATGATATACATTACATCCCCAGTCATCTTATAACTGGAAGTTTGCACCCTTTGACCATCTTCACTCACTTCTCCCACCTCCCCCTTGCCCCCTGCCCCTGGCAGCCACCTATCTGCTCTCTGTTTCCATGAGAGAACTCATAATTTATTAATGTTGGGGTGGATGGAATTGGGAAGGTCTCCTAGCCAAATTCATTCACTCATGCATTCATTAATTTGCTCATTAACTCATTCATTCAACAAATAAGTATCAACAGACATAATTCCTCCGCTCAGGGAGCTTATATTTTATTGGGGGAGCCAGATGTTTACTAGCTAATTTATAATTTATTATTTTAACAGTATTGTGGTTAAGTCCTATGGAGAGAAGTACAGATTGCACATGTCCACACTTCTATTAGCTGGGAACAATAAAGGGGGACTTTATTTTATAGGAAAGATTACACGTTCAACTTGAGAAATGTTGAGATTGAGAAGCTGGTGAGCCTGTTGGGTATTCAGAGTTGGGTGTGAACGAAAATGTGAAGAGAACATAAAGTGGACGAGGGCCCACGATTGATGCCTGGGAACTCCAGCATTTGAAGATGAGGTAGGGATGATGAGGAAAAGAGGATACAAAGAATCGGTCAACAGAGACATGAGTGGAAATCTGGTAGAGTGTCACAAGAGTCAAGAGAAGAGTGTTTCCAGAAGGAGGGTATGATACATAGGATTGAATATTGCCAAATGAGCCCATTCATTTAATGTCATTAGGAATGTGGGAGCTAAAGCGAGATTAGAATGGGTTGAAGAGCCCATGGAAAAAATGAGGAAATTGAGACAGGCAACATACCCATCCTTTTGGGAGGTCTGGCTATGAGGGAAATCAGGTCTGTCTCCAGAAGGGGGTTTAGGGTGAGACTTGAGTTGATCTTAAATATGTGGGGAAGAAGCTCACATCTCATGGGTGCTCACAAACAGGAGATACAAAATAAGAATTCTGCTTTGTCAAGAGTAGTGGCATGAGATGGTGAGTCTGATTTTAGGGGAAACGATATGGGCCTTAAAGGGTCTGTAGGATCATTTGCTCCTAGGTATCAAAGAAATGATTCTCCTCTTTTGTCACTGTTTTTCAGTTTGTGTGTGTGTGTGTGTGTATACACACACACACACATATGTTAATATATATATAAACTCATACATATATATGATAGTAAATTCTCTCTCTATATATATATTTATATATATAGTATTTAATATCATAAAAGCCTTTACTAAGGCTTATGAGAAATGCAAAGATAAGTCAGGCATGATTTCCATCCTCAGGAGGGAGAGACAAGTCACCTACAAAAGCAGAATACATGATAGAAAGTGTTACGTGTCCTAGGTGAGTTGCAGATCAAATGCACTGAGTTCGCAGAGGAGAAGCAGCTCTCTTGGGGACTCAGGAAAGGCTTTGAGAGGAAGGTGGCATATTTGATGAATCTGAAATATACACTCAAATAAGGAGACTGCCAGCAATATCCTATCTATATGTGAGATGCCCAAACTACTGATTTTCTTCCCCTAGAATGCAAAACTGTTCCTACTGAAGGTGGTTTCTTCTTGGATCAATAAAAATACAATGGCCAAAAAATGAAATCTCTCCTTTAGCAATCCAGGAAACCACATGCCATCTGCCACCCACTGCAGAGATGGCGGGGAAAGGCTTGTCCTGACTGAACTGTGACTCTATTTATGGCCTTTATCTCAGCACCCAGAGTGGGCTGCTCGGCCCAAGAAGCCCACGAAGCCTGTGGGTCCTGCTGTAGCTGAGTCAGGTACTAAGATTTCATACACTAGATGACCCCTTGGCCCATTCTAGTTTTCCCACCAGTCCCAAGACTTTGTTCCTTCTGTTTTAGTGAAAGCTGAGGAGAGGAGGGTGAAGGAATCAACTGGGTGGCTTGTGGGCATGTTAAAAGAAAATAGGGGATCGGGTGAAGCCCCACTCAGCTTTGTTATGGTGACAAGTGAGCTCCTGTCCAGTTCCTCTATCAGATTATCTTGTACCAGCAACTAGGAAGAGTGCAGACTGCCTGCCCTTAATCCTCTTTCCTCTGAAAGGGGTAGAGGGAGAGAGGATTAGAGGAAGGGAAAGGTTGTATCCAACTTTTCTGTCCCTAAGTGGAAAGAGGAGGCTGGTTAGGGAAGGGGGTGGGGGTAGGAGGAAGAGGAGAGATGAGGGGAGGGTTCACTGTCAGGGGCATAAATGCGTGTGTCAGGGCTGGGAAATTCTATGCCGGAACATTTGACCGATCAAAAACTTTGTTTGCGAAAGCCATCAACAAGACAACTGTACCCCCATGGCTTCTACTCTCCTACTTTCTTCTTGGCTGCCAACCCCATGGAACTTTAATTCTTTTCAAGGTGCTGAACTGTCATTGGGTAGGTGGCTCTCTGGCCCTGAAATTTTAAGGAATAAAAGTGTTAGGAATAAAAATGGGGGAAGGAGGAAGGCAATGAACATATGAACATTTGAGTTCCTACTCTGTAGAGCTCCCATGTGAGTGCATTTTCTATATTTTTTAAATCTTCACACACACACACACACACACACACACACACACACACACACACCCCACACACACACACCAGTTGGGCAGCCATCAGGAATCTTATATTACAGACAAGGAAATCCAGCTAAGGATAGAAATGAGATTTAAATGTATGTTCCTTTCTACTTTTTAGTATAGGACACTGCGTAGAAAATTTAAGATATCTTTGCCTTGGCTTCCCAAATTTTAAAAGTCAATTACTATATTCTTTGTTTCTGAAAGAATGTTTTTAGCATGATACATAATGGGACCAGCTTTTTAAGTGTTAGGAATGCCTTGAAGACCTTGCTTTTCGGCATCGAATTTGGCTGTAAGAGGGTTTGGAAAGCACCATGCCTTCCATGATTTTCCCTTTAAGTCAGTTCTATATCAGGCTTCCTATGGGCCTAGAAGAAAACATGGTCACCATGTCTTTTCAAGAATGGAAAGGGTGCAGAGAGGAGGTTGTGATGAAATACACTGTTTTTTAACCATGGCTGGGGTCTGAGGCTTTGCGACCTTGGGATCCTTGGAACAAAGTTAAGTGAGTCCATTTTTCCACATACTCTACTGCTCACTTGCCTGTCAACTTGTCACTTTCTTGGACCTCCCCAGAGGCCCTATAGCAACCTACATAGTTGCCTGCAGGGAAACAAGCTTCCCTCCTGTTAAGTGCTTCATAGTTCTTGGAGGAAATGTGGTATAAATCCCAAGCATGAATTTGGAATGAGCAGAAGTCACAATGCTGAAATGCAGTAAGATGTTGAGATCTACTGAAAGGTGAACTAGACACAGGTGAGAACTTGACCAGGCATCCTAATTGTGTGTCTACTCAGATCCACTTTCTGGGAGTATGCTGGCTCATCCAGGGGTGAAATAGGATTGCTTTTGAGAAGACTGAGAGGAACAATGAAGGCAGTGTGGGAGTCAGTCACACTCACTAAAAGCATCAGGTACCCTAAATGACAACCTCCCTTGCAGTTTGTCAGCCTACGCCAGCAGCCAGGGATGGGTGGCCCTTACAGTGCTCTGAGTCATCTCAGCTCTCTCTACAACCTGGGCACTCTGCCTTCTCCTTTCAGAAAACCATGCCTAATACTTACTGGATATAATCACTGCTCTCTTGCTGCCATTCCTCTTTCAACTTGTATCCCCACTGTCCACCCTTTGATGTGGTTAACAAACCTCTCTTCTTTATTTCATCCAGATCCTACATTCCACTCATGCATTCTTTGTGTGCCTATCTTACCTGACTAATTTGAAGAAAGACAGCACATCTGGACTGTTCTGCCTTCTTCCCTCTCTGTTCCCATCTCCATTATGCACACATTACCCAACCTTGCTAGATACTAAAGGTTACAAAGATGAATCTGATACGGCTTCTGCCCTCTAGGAGCTAATAGCTCCTAGAGAAGGGACAAGCTAAGTGTGTAAATAACTGGACTACTAAGTAAAAAATAACAAGTTTGGTAAGAAAGCTAAAGGGATAGCTCAGGGGAGGAAAGGAGAACTATGGTCTGGGGGAAGAAAGCACTGGAGGTGCATATTTCTTGAAGGACCAATGGGGTCAGACGCGAGTTGTAGTCATGTAAAGGGGTGGTCACTAAGGAAAAGTTAACATGGGCCACCAAAGCAAGTGGGTGGCAACACATGAGGTGTGGACAATGAAAGTTGGGTAATTTAGTGAGATGGATCCTTCCACTATGAATTACTACATAGTCTAATTCAACGGTTCTCCAATTTTGGTGCATATTAGAATCACATAGGGAGCTTTGAAAATCATGATGCCCAGGCTACATCCCAGACCAAGTATCTCAGAATCTCTGTAGGTGGGACACAGGCATTAGTATTTTTTTAAGTTCTTCCACTGTTCCACTATGCAGCCAGATCTAGAACAAGTGTTCTAAATCACATCATGTCTCTAGTGCCCAGACCAGTCACCTAAGGATCAGCCAGTAGAGTGTGGCCTGCCTTCTGCCTTTCTGATGAGCTCCCAGGTGCTGATACTGCGGGTCCCATGTCACACTTTGAGCAGGAGACCCTAAAGGAGGATGCTGCTAACTCAGCAAAATCACTGAGACTCTTGTATACATTCTGGCTCTAATGGTAAACTCTAGGTAGCACTCTGAATTCACACATGGAGCCTGTCTGAGATGCAATTAATACAGGTTCACATACAGATAAGCACCTAATACTTACTACCCACTGCCTGGTGACTTGGTCTCCCTGCTGATTTGTGGATGAGTGAAGAGGCTTATTGAATAACATATGAAGGTTCAAGGTACTGTTACCTCTCAGTTCCAATCTGGAGCTCTTTGTAGAATAAAATTTAAAAAGAGGTGGGGAAGAGGGAGTGAAAGAATGTCTCTCCCAGTAAAATGTAAAATTGAACAGACTTCCATTATGCCTTTGATTTACAACTCCACGGAGACTTCTGTCCTAGGTACAGAGACCCACCCTTCACTGACACAGGGAAAGAGCTGGGTGACTGCTTTGGTCTCATCACATCTGAGGCTGGTCACTGCAAAGTTTTACTGAGTCTTCAAAAGTGATAAAGGGTATCTTCAAGCTTTTCTTTTTAAATATTTTTTTTTACTCTTAGCAGAAATTTGCATGTCTGTTAAAGGAATACTATGCCTGTTAAATAAAAAAACCCATTTCTTTGCTTTGGGCTGAAATATATCAACTCAGAAGCTCTGATTGGCAGTACAAATACGTGTATGTACACGTGTGTGCATGTGTAATGCACACATGCACACACACATATATGTATACACATATATACATATAATCTTTGATTAATAACAAATGAGCTTGTACAAAATCTAACTATGAAATTCATCCCGGCTAAAGCAGCAAGAGAGGAGCCTGCTGCCCTGTATAGTTAGGCCCTTAGCCACTACTTTTCATCTTTAAAAACACATGCATGACTGTTGCCTCACTTGCTCTCACCCTTCCTGGGAGGTGGATAAAGTCAAGCTCCATTATCCTACTTTCACAAATGAGGTAACCGTCCCAAGGATCTTAGCAGCCTATTACCACCTCACAGCATTTGCTCCACCATTTTTCCTCAGATGTGAAACTAAAACACTGTGGAACCAGTTGTTTAGATCTGGGGGAAAAAAAAAAAACTTAAAAAATTATTCAACTCAGAATCCCTATTTAAAAATATAAAAACCACGACTCACCTAGGTTAGTGGCTTGGTCAAAGTCACACTGAACTCGGCTGGTAGGGGAGCCAGGACTGGAACGCCAGTTTTCTCCTAAAGAGGTTTTACCAGAACTGGCAGATACCACAGATGCTCTGCTGCCTAGGATTTCAGCAAAGGGAATAGAACCTGTGATTTGAATATAATTTGCCTAATCTATTATTCCCAGAAAACTTCTCATCCCTTTTCATATTCCCTAAAGCATATTTATGTTCTTCAGCTGTACCATTTGGAACCCTAAAGCCAACTGCTGGTTGCAACAGAATGTAAATAACCAGAAAATGCAACTCTCAGGATTTTCCCCAATCAGATGAATTTTCCAGCAAGTAGGAAGCTCATAAATAATGTAGATGTTTAAAACATATTTAGCCCAAAGTAGGATGTTACACTATTCACTGTTTGACTGATGGCTTTAAAATATATTATCATTATTGGTGACAAGATAGAATGAACAATACATCTTGTGAGTGACGAAAATCAAACATTAATTCCTTGCCCTGATTCTTCTTTTCCAACCATGTCAATATATTTTTGAAAACTTTTTGATCTAGAATGGAGAGTTTCCAATGGTCTGTTTTGCTTCTGATGCATGTAATACAACTTCTTACTTGAAATTCCTTTGTAGTTGTAAAGTGAATTTCTTTTGGAATATTTCAAATCAATTATCAGAGACAGATTGTTCTCATGGGCTTCTCTACTAATAAAAGAGTTTACCAACTAATCAAATATAGAAAAAAATCACCCAAATGATTTAGAGAACAAGAAAACAATAAAATACTTAGTGCCATAAAGAAATTATGTATTCTCCTATAGATCCTGAGCCTTGAGATCACTACTGCTGTTCCCCATCAACCCAGCAACACAAGCATTTCCAAAAAAAGGCCATTTGGTTTGTTAAATCTTGTTACTCCCAAGTGTCCCTGTCATAATATTAAATGACCAGACTCCAGGGCTAGATCTACCTGGGGCCAGCCTGACCAACCTATAGGAACATTTCTGACAATTACCCACCTATCTGGTCTACACAGCACCAGACAATTGATACAACTACTCTTCATCTATGCCCCTACTTATTGTCTACTAATCCCCATCCTACCTGACATACAGACTGCTTTACACTATTAGGCACTGAACTGAAATGTAGACAGTTGGGCATGTCCCCATGTGATTTGAATTGAATGGGCTTTTAATTCAGCTGTAAGACAGACATGGTGGTATGAACCATCTACAGAGGACTCACCCAAGTAAATGGGCCAATAGTTAATGATTTAATTTCTTAACAACTCTATACCTCTGAAGAACAAAGCGCCTGCTATTATCAAGCATAATTTCATCTTTAAAAACTCAACATATCAATAGAAGGAGTAAATGCTTTCTTCTTTATAGAAAATGAGGCTCAGAGGGAGACGTAAGAATCAAGTTTATTTATTAAGCCATACAGTACATTTTTAATTGAGTGCCTACTATAGACCCAGAACCCTGCTAGGCGCTAGGCATAAAATGGAAAAAAAAGATAATGAGGAGTCTACTCAGGTATGTAGAGAAGTAAACGGATTGTTAAAGTCTGTTATGGTAGATGCCTCTGCTGCTTTCTAGCTCTTTGACTTTAGGCAACTTGTCTATCTCATCCTTTCCTCAGTTTCCTTGTCCATAAAATGGGTATAATAGTAGTCCTCCTTTTGTACAATATTATTACCAGAGAACCACTACTGAATGACCCAAGGGCTTGTTTAGTTATTCCAGCTCTTACTTTTGTTGAGAAACACAAAAGTCCATTTAACCTATGAGACCACCTCCCTCAAAGAATCAGCAAATTGAGAAAGGCTCAGATTTGGAGTTATCAAGAGAAGCCTTTAATAGGTTGTTTTCAACATAGAAACACACATTTTCATCTAATTTCATTATAGACATTTGCCAAGACCTCATTGGCAAAGAGATTACTCCTTTAAATGATTCTTCAACCGGATCTAGTGTTGTCAGCACAGCACACAACTGAGAGACCACTTCCCCTGACCCCACCGCATCCAATTTTGGGCGCCCCTGAAGAAAGCAGGCAAGTAGCCACGCAGAAGATGGTGAAGAGAAGCTTGCCAGGAGGTCACGAATAGCTTAATAGGTTTATTCACCCACATAATGAAAATATTCAAACAAATATCACAAAATTCCCAAAGCTAGTGACGTGACAAGAGAAGATGATAAGAGAAGACAGATCTATGGCAAAAGAAGTAGTGGAGGGGAAAGATATCTGTATCGATGAAAGTATATTTGTGCAGACCTTGAGACATACTAATTCCACTGTATTCAAAATTGGTCTGATCTCAGCTAAAATATTTTCTTATTTAAAATACCCCACTGGAAAATGGCTCTTAAGATACTGAGGGGTTAGAGACATGTTAGATGGGCAGGAGATGTAGAGCTGGGTTTGCCACCTGAGAGAAGGCCAAGAAGCAACATGGTACCCAGAGTTTAGAATTGGAGGATGGTCATTGGAAGGGAGAAAGAGAATTTAATCCATGTTCCTCCAGACAACCAGGACATTACAAAGAGTCAGATCAGCCTATTGAAGAACTGTCCACAGTGTGGTAGGAATCCACTCTGGTGGGAAGCAATGAGTTTCCTTCCCTGTAGGAATTTAAGCATCCCTTAAGTATTCTACAAAAAGGATGCTGGCTTATTATATGAAAAGGATACAGGTGTACTTGAGGGAGTGAATTTAGGGGGTGGAGCTAAATAAATTTTAAGGTGATTTCAAACTCTAAAATTTCATGATTTTATAAAAATCTGAAGAATAAAATAAAAGCAAAGACCAGAGAGGAAGATGGGAAACTTCGTAATTGACAATACTTTCCAGTATTCAGTCAGTTATCAAAGTAAAAATAAAGACAGATTTGACAGGACCTAAAGTCTGGCACCAGGAACTGATTTTATTAACCAGCACTCTTTTCCTAACTTGACAGTAGCTCCTTCACAAATGCTTATTTTGGAATAGAATGCAAACAGATGAAGTTATCCTTGCCTGTGTCAAATACCTCAACCTTCTCAGGAGATGGGAGGAGACATTCACAAAACTCATTGAATTCCCCAAGACTGGGGAACAACTCATTTTTATTTCCCAGATGACACTGAACAGGAGGTCTAGCAGCCTCTCTACCTTATCTAATACCCAGGCTCCTGTTCTGGCTTCTAGGAGGACCTGTAGGCACCTCAAACTCACTAGCTTTGAGTCTGAACATAGGATCTTCTCCAGAACCCTGGGGTTATTCCAGTGACTTTTTTCTTCTTTTTTCTTCAGCAAAGGCAGCAACTCCTACCCAGAAGACTGGAGGTCATCTTAGACGTATCTCTACCTCCTCCCCATGCCCCTCCCTGTAGGCAATCTATCACTAAACTGCTCTTTTGCCTCTTGAGTTGGTTTCAAATACCTCTGTCTAGCCTAGGCCACATCTCCTCCAGATATCTCTATGCTTGCTGAAACTGTCTCCCTGTATCCCT
Organism: Stenella coeruleoalba; assembly: GCF_951394435.1. NCBI lineage: Eukaryota > Metazoa > Chordata > Mammalia > Artiodactyla > Delphinidae > Stenella > Stenella coeruleoalba. The sequence goes on along the minus strand of NC_137150.1, from coordinate 23,911,171 downwards.
TCACTTCCCACCAATGTGTAGCCAGAATCATTGTAAAACACACATCTGACCATATAGCTCCATGTTCAAAGCCTTTTCGTGACTTCCCATTGCTCTTAGATTAAATGCCAGAATACTTGTGGTGGCTATTCCTTTCCAGGTCCATTCTCCATCCTTTCCACCCTGCTCTGTGCTCCAGGAGGCTGATGTGTATGAGCTCTATCAGTGAGCTCTCCTATTCTCTGGATTTTGGTTCGATTTGACCAACAGGTCAAAGGGGTGAAGGGACACTGGCAGGAGATCAGAGTGGCAGACAAGCATAAGGTTGGGGTATTTATTCTTTATGCTTTCAGTTCTCTCCCTTCAGGGTCTATATGTGCTCTTTGTCCTTCAATAAAGGTCACACCTAAATTCAGTTTGTCCTGTCCACACAGATCTCTTCAGATTCTAATACCTCTCCATCACTTCCCCCCTCAGATAATTGTGCCCCACTATCACCAGCCCTAGGAAACCAGACTACCCCTTATGTCTTTTCTTTGCCCCGCCCACATCTTTTAAATAGTCCTCAAACATCACTCTTTCAATGAAACTATTCTGGACTTCCCCCCTCAGATAATTGTGCCCCACTATCACCAGCCCTAGGAAACCAGACTACCCCTTATGTCTTTTCTTTGCCCCGCCCACATCTTTTAAATACTCCTCAAACATCACTCTTTCAATGAAACTATTCTGGACCATCCTGCAAGAGTCTGATCTGCCTAATAGAAGCTTTTGTCATGCCTTCTCTTCTTCATAGCACTCATCATAGAATTAAATGATTAATTGTATAATAGACTGTCTAATACCTGTCTTTCCTGCTAGAATGAGGGTAAGGACCATCTTGTATTAGCCATCCCCACATCCCTAGGACACTTACACATAGGTGCTCAATAATTATTTATCAAATAAGAAGGTTGGTGAGAGTGCGGAAGAGGGATAGGTGGAAAGGAAGGCCAAGCCAGGAATGAAAGAGCCCCAGTCAGACCAGAGCCATCACAAACCAAAAACTTCCACACTACAAGGCCAAGAAGTGAGGGCAGCATTGACTGTTCTCTAATTGTCATAGAAAATCTGGGGAAGATATGACATCAAAAAATTTTTTATGACATTAAAAAATTGTTTGTAACTCCTTTTCACAAGGAGATTGTCAAAGAGAATATCTTCAGTTAAATGCATTTTCAAAATGTGAGGTTTATACCCCAAAGAGTAAGTCATTTTCTGTTACTGCACACAAAGCCACCACATGGCAGCTTGGCTGGAGTTGACATAGGTGTTGCTTTGAGTTATTTTCAAAAGAGAAATGGTGTTTTTCCTTCAAGACCCAAATATCAATATTTTTCAGAAAACAAAAAACCCACATACTTAATTTCTTATTAAGCATTGCTTGTTAATTATCAGTTCATATCAAAGAAGAGATTAGGGCTTCCCTGGTGGCGCAGTGGTTGGGGGTCTGCCTGCTGATCTAGGGGACATGGGTTCGTGCCCTGGTCCAGGAAGATCCCACATGCCGCGGAGCGGCTGGGCCCGTGAGCCATGGCCACTGAGCCTGCGCGTCCGGAGCCTGTGCTCCATAACGGGAGAGGCCACAACAATGAGAGGCCCGCATACCGCAAAAAAAAAAAAAAAAATAAGAGATTAATTAAAGTGTCTCATTCCAGACTCCTGCCAAGTAGCGAAGAGTGGCCACGGTTAGCCCCGGAGCCTATGCTGAACTCTGGCAAGTTTCTCCTGTTATGTGGCTGTGAGAGGAGAAAGTACACTCAGAAGAAGCATCATCAGAGAGCACAAGGTTGAGGTTAGGAAATCAGTCCAGCATGCGGTTGTCAGCTCAAAGGGTGATGGACAAAGGCTGAGGCGAAACGAAACAAAACAAAATCAAACAAACAAAACCAAGCAAGATGATGACCAAGGGAGAGATGGTACGTGAGGCAATGTGCAGCAGGCAGAGGGAGAAAAAGGAGAGATAATTACAGAGTGGAAGTGGAGGAGGTTGCTAAAGCCCTTTATGTGGCTCTTTTGCTGTTGGCTCGGATGTCTGGGAGATCTATGGGGAGCAACAGCCATGTTTTCTCCAACCACAATGGGTGAGACCCGGAATGGGGCAAAGGAGGACGAGCAAGAGGATGAGGGAGAGAGGACTGCAAATGAACCACAGCCTTCAGCTGCTTTACCGGCTGTAGCTTCTTGAGCTTAATAAGCCTCTTCTGGTGCCTCCCAGGGTGGGTGAACATGGTGGAGCCCCTTTCCAGAACCTCAAAGTTGTCTTTACACTAATCATCACCTTATACAGATATCAATGCTTCTTAATCTGTAATGCACAGATCAGTCACTTAGGGACCTAGTGAAAATGCAGATTCTGATTCAGTAGGTCTCAAGTGGGGCCTGAGATTCTGAATTCTAATGCATTCCTATTTGAATACAGGTGATAGGAATACTGCTGATCAGTGGACCACACTTAAGGAGCAAGGCCCCAAACTACACACATGATAGGCATTTTCCAGTGAGTGGCACTATCTCAGCATGGCATCTCTATTTCATTCCTCACCTACCACGGAGACTGTAATCTAGCTGCTGAGAGGCAGTTGAATGCCTTGAAAATTGTTAGGATTAGTGGCTAACAGTAAAAGATCACACATAAAAATTCAGACTATGAGCTTCTCTTGGAAAATAAGAAGATCTAGCAACGTTGGACCATGTTTCCCTCGTGGAAGCAACCCATTGGAACTGAGCGGTGGCTGCCTGCTTCCCTACCTGACCACAGTCTGAGCTACTCTTACATCTAGCTGGCTTCAATCTTTACATCCCCTGCTGCATCCCCCTCTGCATTTGTGTCTGTGAATTCTGCTATATTAGTCTGAACTGAGATGCACCCCGTATTTTTAAAGAGAATTTTGCTTCCAGTCAAGTCTTTTTAGTCATCAACACGTTTCTCCATTTTAGAAAGCTATATCCCTAGTATTAAGGATGCAGACAAGTTCAGAAAGAACACGTTTTCTATGGCAAGGTGGCCTTATCCACTTGCAGATAAAGACAGAAAAATGATTACTTGAATAAACAGTGGCGGGGTTACTAGGTCCACATGTCACAGTGTGGATGTAACATTCTCAAGGGGTAAGAATTAAGCAGCTAATCATGTTCAGTGATGACTGAAGGATCCAGATGGTGATGGAAAGTTCAAGCCACAGAAGTTGAACATCAAATAGGTTATGGGGAGTTAAACAGGGGAGAAGAGAATGACTGAAGCTAAGAAGAAGGAAACAAAAGATAGCGCAGTCCAGCTGAGCCATTTCTTAGGAATTGGCAAGTTTACAAGTCTCTGACTTGAGAACATTAAGAACAAAAAAGAAACATTCAGAGAGAACAATATAAAGCTGAAATAACTCCTTTTCGCTCCTTGCCATCTTGGGATGTGCAGGCTCGCCTACTGGTTTGATTTGCACTGTTTACTTACATTTTTCTGTTCTTCTCACATATTTCTCTCTCCCACATATACACACATATTTGAGAAGAAACTCAGGGGAAAATGTTTTCCTTGCATAATGCTTTCTTGTTTTTGTTGAAATGGTATCCAACAGAGTGCCTGCAGAGTGAACATTTCTGCCCCTGCTAGGGAATCAAGAGCTTTGAATGAAAAGCACAGGCAGCAAAGTGCCAGTGAGACTGGATCAGGCTCAGTTACGTCCCTGCTGGACCAGCACCTCTCACCTGGAGCTGAACCCCTCATGGGGTGAAATACCTGGGCTCCACTCCTTCCCAGCCCATTCCCACTTACCACCTGGACAGGCAGGTTCTGCTATGGCTCTCCAGCCCTTCATAGCTCTCCTACAAGTGGCCCATGCCCAGCCCTGCAGCAGCTCACCTGGGTCAGCCCACTCTGGTGGTATCTCATGGATTAAAAATGTCCTTATCACTTCTCATCTTATAAAAATGATTTAATCTTGAATTCCATTCCTTAGGATCCTGCTTTCTGCGTTTAAAGGTGAGAACTGAATATAGGGGAAAGAGCATTTGACTCGTCATAAACTCTGGGTTCAACTCCAAGCGCTGCTATTTAGTAGCTGTTTAAACTAGGACAGCTCAGCTTCTCAGAAACTCAGTCTCCTTCTCTGTAAGATGAGGATAACAATACCGACTTGGAAGGCTGTTACACAGCAGGTAGCCAAACAAATGGCTGTTGAATCTTAAACAGAGTTTTGAAAATCCATGCTAATGTGTTCATGGACATTAGTTTCTTAATGTGTTCTTTCAATTCGCATTTGCTTCTTTATAGAACGTAGTGCACGTTACTGAGAGGCTCTAACTGTGGAAATTTGTATTCTATGGCGGATAAAGGGCTCAGAGTTTCCTCCTGCAGACAGGTGACTTGCCACCTTCTATTTTACAAGATCTTGGGCAGGACTCGTAGCTCCCTCAAGGCACCTCCATTTCTATGGGGAGACATCTGGGCTGCAGCAGCCCAGGGGCACCAGATGCACAGGCATGATGCTTGATGATGATAAGGTAAATTGTAAATTTAAACCCTGTTTTTACTTGGGAAAAAAGTCCCTTTTCTTGTGTCTTTAATAAAAACACAGGCAACCAAAACATATCCTTTAGCTTTCAAATAAGCCCTTTCAGGAATGGGAGAAATTAGTTTACAAGACAGTTTTGGATCTTCAGCTTTTAATTATCTTTGCCCTAATTAATCTAGTCACTATTTTATTTGAGTATTTGCTTGTTTTTCCTAATAGGGAGATGGTGAGAGTCTTAACAATGTGGAAGACGTGGTACTGGAGAAATACGAGTCCCTATTTTTACTTGAAAATAAAGTATATGCAAATATGTGTGTGATGTTCCTTGTTGAATAACATGTCAGGCTGATAAAATTGCACCTTGGTACTTGCTGTTTCTTTCACATGGAATACCCTCTGCCTCCACCACTCCCACCCTTGGACAGCCCCTGAAGTAGTGCTACTCGTTCTTCAAGTTTTAATTCAGGGGCTGCTATCCCATCTGGACCTGTCCACCGTTTACACTGGGTCTTCCAAGGTAGCGTTCTCTCCTTCTTTCTCCTATCCGTGATTCCATGGTAGATGTAGCTTATCTTGTCGTTTGGTAACATTTGTTTACTTGTTGTTTCTAGGCTGTGTATGCCCTCTGCAGGCACCATATTTAATTCTTCTCTTATCTTCAATACTTAGCACAGTACCTGGCCTTTAACAGGTGCTGAATAATTGCTTGTTGAAAAGACTTATGATAAATGAAAACAATGGAATACTCTGGTAGCTGTATTGAACTATCTCCAATCCTAGTCCTGTGTATGCCCTCTTGTCATTCTGGGATATCACCTTCCATTTTTCACTCAGCCACCCGTATGTGTGTAGGTCAAACATGGTAATACTTTCAATCAGAGGATCAGAGGCCCTCCTACACGGAGACTCCTTGAAGTTCCCTCCTGAGAAACTGCTTCTACTATTGCTCCTACTGTAGAGTAGATGCCCAATAATTATACAATTAAATAAATAATCTACTTTTCTTCTCATGCTTGGCTGTAATTCCTAACCCTAAATAACTGGCAGTATTTTTAAAAGGCTTCCAAATGAATGTTCTAAATTAAACCCAATTGATATTTGTAAAGATTCTGATACACACACACACCAATGTGCCACACTTGGGTTCTCGACTGGAATTATGAGGCAGATATTCCAAGGGTTCTATCCATATAGCTATACACATGACAAATGACTTGAAAAAACAAAAGAGATTTCTACCTAGGCCCAGGGTTTTCCTTTGCTGTTCTTTGCCCAGCAATCAAAGTCAAGACTAACTGTGAGGCTGGAGGCCACCTGAGGAGGATGCATTTGGCTGCCAACGACTCGGGTCTCACTTGCTGAGGAAAGAACAAATGAGCAGGTGAGGAGTTTTACTTTTTTAAATTCAAGCCAGACATACAGAGATGTCAGGAAATCAGGCTCTCCTGCCAGTATAAGCCTCCTCAAAAGGTTTAGGCCTAGGTCTCCTAGGCCTATGGGTGTCCGTTCACACCCTTGCAGGGATAACTGCAAAGAGCCAGTATCCCTTTCTACCTCCACCTTCTGTTGCTTCCAACAGCCTCAGTTTCCCCCTCATTTCCACCCCCGTCTCTGAGGAACACATGTAGCCTTCAACGGGAAAATAGGCAGAGCATTAAGAAGTGCCTTCTTAGGTTCTCATGTTCAAGTCTTTTCTAGGTCCAGTTTAGGAAGGCAAAAGAATGGGTAAATGAAAATGTTAGCTGTCTAGGTATAGGAAGAATTGATTTAATATTTTGAGGCTATAACCCATGTATAGTTCAGTCCTTAAGTATTTTCCTTAAGCTTTATCTTTGTTACAAGAACAAAGTCCAGGTCATCAGACATAATTTTTGAACCTAAAAATGTCCCAACAATACCTCTTCAAAATCCTCCCTTACATCTCCCACCTGCTGCAATCACGTGCCACATCCTCAGAGCTTGTGGGAGGAAGCTATAGGAGAGGCCCAAGTCAGAAACTCCTCATGTGGGCAGACAGAGGGAGGAGAAATGCTAGCAACTTCCATTCATTAATCCTCTTAATGGCATGGTGTAAAGAAACAGAAGTGGTGAGTTCTTTCTTTAGATATCAGTTCAATTACCACTTTTTTGGAAAAGCTATCTTTTACTCCCTGACTATATAAATTCCCGCTATTAGATTCTTCTCAGCACTTATCAGTGTTATGATTCTACATTTATTTGAGTAGGTCTTTTATTAATGTCTATCTCATTGAATTCAAGTTCCATGAGGAGAGGAAATATGCTCTTTTATTTTTTGTCCTCATCAATGTATCCCCAGCACCTACACAATACTGAGTATCTAAAATGAGTTCAACATGTTATCAACAATCAACATGTTACCAACAGAAGATTGTTAAATGAATTAGAATTCATCCACAAAGACTTTAAATAGAAGGAGGAAGCTCTTCTTCATACACTAATATGGAAAGATCTCTAAGCTATGTTGTTGAGTTAGAAACAAAAGAGGAGGCGGAAAAGGTATGTTCTACTATAAAATAAATAAACCAATGTCTAACTGAAAAAAAAAAAGAAGTGGTGAGTTTCCACTCTCTGAATCTGAGGATGCCTGTGAAAGTGTAGGAAGGGAATCTCTGGAGAAGGAGGTAGTTAATAAGAAGAGAGTGGAGGGGGGCTTCCCTGGTGGTGCAGTGGTTGAGAACCCGCCTGCCAATGCAGAGGACATGGGTTCGAGCCCTGGTCCGGGAAGATCCTGCATGCCACGGAGCAACTAAGCCCGTGCACCACAGCTACTGAGCCTGAGTGCCACAACTACTGAAGCCCGTGCGCCTAGAGCCCGTGCTCTGCAACAAGAGAAGCCACAGCAGTGAGAAGTCCGCGCACAGCAATGAAGAATAGCCCCCGCTCTTCACAACTAGAGAAAGCCCGCGGGCAGCAACGAAGACCCAACGCAGCCAAAAATAAATAAATAAATAAATAAAAAGAAGAGAGTGGAGGGGAAGAGCTGAAAGTGTGTCTCAATCATCCATCCCAGGTCCCGGGGAGAGGCCTTGTTACAGTGGCTGTGGAGGTAGGTAACTCCCCTCCAGCCGCATCCCCCTAACTTCTTCCCAGCAGCCCAGGCTTTATAGAGTCCCTTGGGTAGAAGTGAGGCACTGAATCACTGGTGGTTGTGGTTGTACGGCTCAGCGGTGGTGGAGACTGAGGAGAAGGGAGGAGGGCGAGAAATCCCCACACAGTAGCAGCTCAGCACAAGGAGAGAAAGTGGCCAGCCCTTTCTGAGGTGACCTTTAACACCGAGGGTTGGATGGACATCAGACAAAGACCAGATGAAGAAGAGCCCAGAAAAACATTTTTTAAATGGAACGTTTGCTTTTATGTCTCAGCAATCTCACAAGTCAGTGTCTAAAACAAAAGTATTATTGAAAACATGGCCTTTACGAAGATTTTTGTGAGCCAAAACAATTTTTTTAAGTGAACGAAGGAAAGCAGTATCATGTTAAGTTTTAAAGAATCTGATGAATGGAGGGGTGGGGGGTATGATGGGGAAATAAGGTGCAATTTTGCCAGGTGTAAATCTGGTAACACTCTCCTTCCTCCTGAATTCAACAGTTTTCTGCAGGCTAAAATGAGTCGTAGTCATCAATAAAACTGATGGCACACCCTAGGGCCAAGCCAGTGTACCGAAGGTCTGGCTTCCTGGAGTCTCACACAAACTGCAGAACCACGTAGAATGCAGGTTCCCCTCTCTCTCTCCTTGGTCAAAAATTCTCTGGCCTTAACTTTTTTTTCCTTTTGTTCCCCTTCTTTGGGAAGAGGACATTTTCTTTTCATTCCCCAACTCCCCTCCAATTTCCTTTGCATTTTTGGTCAATTTTGTCTTCAGTGGCCAGTAAATAGTCTCTGTGTTATGTTTCCAAGACCATTTTCTGTTTATTTATCCATTCTCTATTCCTAAGGACCAATTATTTTTGAAAATTGGTATTTTAATATTTGCTGAGTACAAACAGGGCTCAGAACACCAATAACTTCACTGTCTCCTAACTTTCTCCCCAGCCTCCTCACTATATAGTTTGATGATTACTGTCCACTTCACTCCTAGCTAGTCAACCCTGCAGGCTGGTTGAGTTCTGGTACCCCTACAGATAAATAAACCCAACAACAAATAAATCTGCTCTGAGTTTCAGTATCTGCCTTCTTTATGTGATAAAAATAATATGTCTTCCTGGTATGTGATTGATGGAACAAAGATTGCTTTTAGAAATCAACAAACCAATAAGCAGAAAACAAAGCAAAACAAAACAGAAAAAACCCTGTGTTCCTGAAAACCACAGTCAGGAGAAAAAATTGGTCAGATGCTTGCACACAGAGAATTAGAAGCTAAACTCCAAAAACAAGTGTCCTGGGTAGAGAGACCCAAACCTGCCATTGCCTCAAGTTTAAGTCCATCAGAAGGCCAGGATGGTGATGGATGGGGCCTCTATTTCCTGTATACAGGTCCCTGGGGTTTTAGGGAGGAGATAATGTTCATATTTTTCATGTTAATCCAAAGAATGAAACATTTTCTAGTCAGAAGACTAGACTAATGGGTTGGTTGCCCAATGGAAAATGTGTGTTTCAATGACATTTTCAGAGGGCTGCCTCTATATTGGACTCAACTCTCTATATTAGACTCGACTCACAGGAAGAATATTCCCTGCATAAGTTGACATTTCTAAATTATGCACCTTTTATAACATAAATAACTTGAAGTAGAGCAGTCGGTAGGTCAGTTATCCAGAAAAGGTGACCCATCTAACACTTTACCACCTCAGTCACCTGTCCAAGTGTGTCCTTGGTCCAAAAGCATCCACACCACCTGGGAGTGTGTTAGAAATGCAGAATCTCAGGCCCCTCCCCAGACCTGCTGGCTTGGAATCTGCATTTTAACAACATTCACAGGTGATTAGAATTTGAGAAGTTTAACCTGTGAAAGTATGAGAAGCCTAATGAAGAAAAATAAAACACCCTTAATGGTCAGAAAAGCTAGAATAATGTCTAAATAATTGCCCAATTATTTACTGGAGATGGAAGCTTTACCCTTGCTGGAATTGAAGACCACTGTGGAGATGTCTTTTCCTCTGTCTTCACTTGCTGTCTCATTTCCTGTTTGAGTTGTAACTTTCTGGAGATTTAATTTTTTGGAAAGCCACCTTTGAGTAAAGGAGACTGGCCAGCAGGGGAGATGATGGACAACTGAGGACAGTCTCTTGCAGCTATATCCTGGCTAGAAAACATCAATTAATATATTTCTCAAACTGAACCAAAAAGTAGCTCCTTCAAATTATTTAAATAGACTGAAATAAAACTCCATTGATTGCTTCTGATGAGAAGATCCTAATATGCTAAACACCAAAAACATTAACTTTCATGAAAATGTGTTTGGTGAGTGAAGTCAGACATTTTACCTACCACAGAGTAATTACAGACTTCCACACCAGTGGTGGTCCCATGGACTTGAGCACTCACTCCTCACAAGTAAAATATAAAGGCAAGACACCAGAAGGGCCTTTAGAGGTCAGGTGGTTCAAGCTCCTCATGTTATAGTTGGGAAAACCAAGACAGAGGGTTAGAAATAGAGTCCATACAAGAAAGAGCCCAGGCCTTGTATGTATTGCTTAATCCACACCTCTTCTCATCCCAGCACTGCCTGCCCCCAACCCCCGTGTTCTTGAGTATGTTACTATCTTGCTGCTGAATTTCTTCAATGTCCATTTTCCCCTCTCCCATTATGGCATAAGGGCTTTGAAGGAAGGAGATGTGTCTTGTCCTTTATCCTGCCCAGTGATTAGGAGAAAGTTAGAAATACAGAGCTAATCAATGTTGCCTGTGGTGAGGATGAGGGTGACTGGCTGCAGAGGGACACCATGGAAACTTTTGGGATGATGGACACATCCTTCATAGTGATTGAGGTGGTGTTTAAATGAGCATACATTTGTTAAAGGTTATCTGACTGTACACTTAAAATGGGTGCCTTTTATTGTATGAAAATTACACCTTGATAAAGTTCATTTTAAAAGGTAAAAGAAAAGATCATCAGACATAGATATCACACATAATGATACCACATCATTAGATTTGTGCTTGCCCCTGAATACAGTCTGCGACATGTCTTTTCAGTGGATAAGCTACTTGTCTATGAATAAACTATAATAAAAGTATATTCAGATAGGAGGCAAGGAGAGGTGAACTCTGGCTTTTGTAGTCAGAATTTTAAAAAGTATCGACCCAGTTAATTGAATAAGGTCTTCAGAGATGGAAAAAATATCCACCTCCTTTCTAAAACGCTTAAGGAAAACACTCTGGGACAATATGGTTGACTGGAAATATAATAACAAAGATAGCAGTTATCTTTACTTAATTCTCAAGGAATCCATCTTTCCAGCATAAAGTATAAAGGACTCATCCCAGTGCCTCAAAATTGGACTTACTTCATCAGTTGGACTATTTAATAATCACTTGAGGATTGAGATGAATCACAGAAGATTTTAAACATAAAAGACCCCGACCCCCAAAAAACTCCTGAGTAATTGTAAAAAAGAAAATGAATAATAAAAAAAGAAGATCCACCAGAGGGCAGACAGCAGAAGCAAGAAGAACTATAATCCTGCAGCCTGTGGAACAAAAACCACCTTCACAGAAAGATAGACAAGACGAAAAGGCAGAGGGCTATGTACAGGATGAAGGAACAAGATAAAACCCCAGAAAAACAACTAAATGAAGTGGAGATAGGCAACCCTCCAGAAAAAGAATTCAGAATAATGATAGTGACGATAATCCAGGACCTTGGAAAGAGAATGGAGACAAAGATCGAGAAGATTCAAGAAATGTTTAACAAAGACCTAGAAGAACTAAAGAACAAACACCCAAAAGAATTAAAGAACAAACAACTAGAGATGAACAATATAATAACTGAAATGAAAAATACACTAGAAGGAACCAATAGCAGAATAACTGAGGCAGAAGAACGGATAAATGACCTGGAAGACAGAATGGTGGAATTCACTGCTGCAGAACAGAATAAAGAAAAAAGAATGATAAGAAATGAAGACAGCCTAAGAGACCTCTGGGACAACATTAAATGTAACAACATTCGCATTATAGGGGTCCCAGAAGGAGAAGAGAGAGAGGAAGGACCCGAGAAAATATTTGAAGAGATTATAGTCGAAAACTTCCCTAAAATGGGAAAGGAAATAGCCACCTAAGTCCAGGAAGTGCAGTGAGTCCCATACAGGATAAACCTAAGGAGAACCACACTGAGACACATGGTAATCAAATAGGCAAAAATTAAAGATGAAAAAATATTGGAAGCAGCAAGGGAAAAATGACAAATAATATACAAGGGAACCCCCCCTAAGGTTAACAGCTGATTTCTCAGCAGAAACTCGACAAGCCAGAAGGGAGCGGCATGATATATTTAAAGTGATGAAAGGGAAGAACCTACAACCAAGATTACTCTACCCGGCAAGGATCTCATTCAGATTCGAGGGAGAAATCAAAAGCTTTACAGACAAGCAAAAGCTAAGAGAATTAAGCACCACCAAACCAGCTCTACAACAAATGCTAAAGGAACTTCTTTAAGTGGGAAACACAAGAGAAGAAAAGGACATACAAAAACAAACTGAAAACAATTAAGAAAATGGTCATAGGAACATACATATTGATAATTACCTTAAACATGAATAGATTAAATGCTCCAACCAAAAGACACAGGCTTGCTGAATGGATACAAAAACAAGACCCATATAGATGCTGTCTACAAGAGACCCCCTTCACACCTAGGGACACATTCAGACTGAAAGTGCGGGGATGGAAGAAGATATTCCATGCAAATGGAAATCAAAAGAAAGCTGGAGTAACAATACTCATATCAGATAAAATAGACTTTAAAATAAAGAAGGTTACAAGAGGCAAGGAAGGACACTACATAATGATCAAGGGATCAATCCAAGAAGAAGATATAACAATTATAAATATATATGCAACCGACATACGAGCACCTCAATATATAAGGCAACTGCTAACAGCTATAAAAGAGGAAATCGACAGTAACACAATCATAGTGGGGGACTTCAACACCTCACTTACACCAATGGACAGATCATCCAAACAGAAAATTACTAAGGAAACACAAGCTTTAAATGACACAATAGACCAGATAGATTTAATTGATATTTATAGAATATTCCATCCAAAAACGGCTGATTACACTTTCTTCTCAAGTGCGCATGGAACATTCTCCAGGATAGATCACATCTTGGGTCACAAATCAAGCCTCAGTAAAGTTAAGAAAATTTAAATCATATCAAGCATCTTTTCAGACCACAATGCTATGAGATTAGAAATCAACTACAGGGAAAAAAATGTAAAAAACACAAACACATGGAGGCTAAAAAATATGTTACTAAATAACCAAGAGATCACTGAGGAAATCAAAAAATACCTAGAGACAAATGACAATGAAAACATGACGATCCAAAACCTATGGGATGCAGCAAAAGCAGTTCTAAGAGGGAAGTTTACAGCTATACAAGCCTACCTCAAGAAATAAGAAAAATCTCAAATAACAATCTAAACTTATACCTAAAGGAACTAGAGAAAGAAGAACAAACAAAACCCTAAGTTAGTAGAAGGAAAGAAATCATAAAGATCAGAGCAGAAATAAATGAAATAGAAACAAAGAAAACAATAGCAAAGATCAATAAAACCAAAAGGTGGTTCTTTGAGAAGATAAATAAAATTGATAAACCATTAGCCAGGCTCATTAGGCAAAAGAGGGAGAGGACTCAAATCAATAAAATTAGAAATGAAAAAGGAGAAGTTACAACAGACACCGCAGAAATACAAAGCATCCTAAGAGACTACTACAAGCAACTTTATGCCAATAAAATGGACAACCTGGAAGAAATGGACAAATTCTTACAAAGGTATAAACTTCCAAGACTGAACCAGGAAGAAATAGAAAATTTGAACAGACCAATCACAAGTAATGAAATTGAAACTGTGATTAAAAATCTTCCAACAAACAAAAGTCCAGGACCAGATGGCTTCACAGGTGAATTCTATCAAACATTTAGAGAAGGGCTAACACCCATCCTTTTCAAATTCTTCCAAAAAACTGCAGAGGGAGGAATACTCCCAAACTCATTCTATGAGGCCACCATCACCCTGATACCAAAACCAGACAAAGATGTCACCAAAAAAAGAAAACTACAGTCTAATATCACTGATGAGCATAGATGCAAAAATCCTCAACAAAATACTAGCAAACAGAATCCAACAACACATTAAAAGGATCATACACCATGATCAAGTGGGATTTATCCCAGGGATGCAAGGATTCTTCAATATACACAAATCAATCAATGTGATACACCATATTAACAAATTGAAGAATAAAAGCCATATGATCATCTCAACAGATGCAGAAAAAGCTTTTGACAAAATTCAACACCCATTTATGATAAAAACTCTCCCGAAAGTGGGCATAGAAGGAACCTACCTCAACATAATAAAGGCCATATATGACAAACCCACAGCAGACATCATTCTCAATGGTGAAAAACTGAAACCATTTCCTCTAAGGTCAGGAACAAGACAAGGATGTCCACTCTCAACACTATTATTCAATGTAGTTTTGGAAGTCCTAGCCACGGCAATCAGAGAAGAAAAAGAAATAAAAGGAATACAAATTGGAAAAGAAGAAATAAAACTGTCACTGTTTGCAGATGACATAATATTATACTGAGAGAATCCTGAAGATGCCACCAGAAAACTACTAGAGCTAATCAATGAATTTGGTAAAGTTGCAGGATACAAAATTAATGCACAGAAATCTCTGGCATTCCTATACACTAAAGATGAAAACATCCAAAAGAGAAATTAAGGAAACACCCCCATTTACCACTGCAACAAAAAGAATAAAATACCTAGGAATAAACCTACCTACGGAGACAAAAGCCCTGTATGCAGAAAACTATAAGACATTGATGAAAGAAATTAAAGATTATACAAACAGATGGAGAGATATACCATGTTCCTGGATTGGAAGAATCAACATTGTGAAAATGACTATACTACCCAAAGCAATCTACACATTCAATGCAATCCTTATCAAATTACCAATGACATTTTTTACAGAACTAGAACAAAAAATCTTAAAATTTGTATGGAGACACAAAAGGCCCCGAATAGCCAAAGCAGTGTTGAGGGAAAAAAACGGAGCTGGAGGAATCAGACTCCCTGACTTCACACTATACTGCAAATCTACAGTAATCAAGACAATATGGTACTGGCACAAAAACAGAGATATATAGATCAATGGAACAGGATAGAAAGCCCAGAGGTAAACCCATGTGCCTATGGTCAACTAATCTATGACAAAGGAGGCAAGGATATACAATGGAGAAAAGACAGCCTCTTTAATAAGTGCTGCTGGGAAAACTGGACAGCTACATGTAAAAGAATGAAATTGGAACACTCCCTAGCACCATACACAAAAATAAACTCAAAATGGATGAGAGACCTAAATGTAAGACTGGACACTATAAAACTCTTAGAGGAAAACATAGGAAGAACACTCTTTGACATAAATCACAGCAAGATCTGTTTTGATCCACCTCCTAGAGTAATGGAAATAAAACCAAAAATAAACAAATGGGACCTATTGAAACTTTAAAGCTTTTGCACAGCAAAGGAAACTACAAACAAGATGAAAAGACAACCCTCAGAATGGGAGAAAATATTTGCAAACGAATCAACGGACAAAGGATTAATCTCCAAAATATATAAACAGCTCATGCAGCTCAATATTAAAGAAACAAACAACCCAATCCAAAAATAGGCAGAAGACCTAAATAGACATTTCTCCAAAGAAGACATACAGATGGCCAAGAAGCACATGAAAAGCTGTTCAACATCACTAATTATTAGAGAAATGCAAATCAAAACTCAATGAGGTGTCACCTCACACCAGTTAGAATGGGCATCATCAGAAAATCTACAAACAACAAATGCTGGAGAGGGTGCCAAGAAAAGGGAACCCTCTTGCACTGTTGGTGGGAATGTAAATTGATACAGCCACTATGGAGAACAATATGGAGGTTCCTTAAATAACTAAGAATAGAATTACCATATGACCCAGCAATCCCACTACTGGGCATATACCCAGCGAAAACCATAATTCAAAAAGACACATACACCCCAATGTTCACTGCAGCACTACTTACAATAGCCAGGTCATGGAAGCAACCTAAAATGCCCATCGACAGATGAATGGATAAAGAAGATATGGTACATATATACAATGGAATATTACTCAGCCATTAAAAGAATGAAATTGGGTCATTTGTAGAGACGTGGATGGATCTAGAGACTGTCATACAGAGTGAAGTAAGTCAGAAAGAGAAACACAAGTATCGTATATTAACACATATATGTGGAACCTAGAAAAATGGTACAGATGAACCAGTTTGCAGGGCAGAAATAGAGACACAGTTGTAGAGAACAAACATGGACACCAAGGCGGGAAAGTGGCAGGGGGGTGGTGGTGGTTGTGGTGGGATGAACTGGGAGATTGGGATTGACATGTATACACTAATATGTATAAAATGGATAACTAATAAGAACCTGCTGTATAAAAAAATAAATTCAAAGAAAAAAAAATAGAAGCTGCCTCCCTAATTATAGTGCAAACAACAAAAAAAGGCCTAGAGTTTTAACATGACAAAGGAGCAACAAACTTTAATTAACACTGTCAGGGAAATAGCAAGATATTCAATAAATATTTGTTGTCTGATAAGCAGGAATAAAAAAAAACAATTTCTGAGTACTTTGAGAAGAGGATACAACTGTCTAAAATCTTATCTTTATTCTAACCAAGGTAGCTCAAACATAGACTGCGTATTATCCAAATATAAAAGGTGAACAGTAAAGAAAATCTGCGTTATTAAACGCTTTCTCTATAAGTGCTACTTGGGGCATCAATGGAACCATTGTTACGTTTTAAAATCCAACTTCAGTGATTGGATTGGTATGTTGTGCTGTTTGTTTGTTTGTCTGCGGTACGCGAGCCTCTCACTGTTGTGGCCTCTCCCGTTGCGGAGCACAGGCTCCGGACGCGCAGGGTCAGCGGCCATGGCTCACGGGCCCAGCCGCTCCGCGGCATGCGGGATCTTCCCGGACCGGGGCACAAACCCATGTCCCCTGAATCGGCAGGCGGACTCTCAACCACTGTGCCACCAGGGAAGCCCTGTTGTGCTGTTTGAATTATAAAATTTAGAGTTAAAATATATCCCTATCCATGCACTAGCCTATGCGGACCGAAGATTCTCTGGCCACTCTTTAGCCTTGACACTTGTTTCTCTCACTATTATTAGATTACTCTTAGTGAATCATATTTTATTTACTACCATGGGAAAAGGCTTCTGCTTCTCTCCTGCCAAAATTTTATGGCTAGCAGGCTCATCTTCCGTAACAAATTATATCTTGGCTTCAAATTTGTATAGTAAAGAAAAAAAGACAGCTGAGAAAATAAAACAGATTAATTCACTGAGTGCTTTCCCTTCACAGATGAAGAAAATGCTTTAGACAGTGACCCACCTTGGGCTATTACTTCTACTTGCCTCTATGAGGTCTGTTAGTATTGGATTATTCATCTATGTCAATAGATTCAATTATTTAGCTAATATTAGTTTATTTAACAAATATTTATTGATGACTATTTTGTGCCAGGCGCTGTCCAGAGGAGTTACCATGTCCCCATGCCTCCTAAATTGAATTTATCCTCATGCTTTCATATATTTCCTGCACAAATTTTTATTTCTTCTCCATATTCCTCTATATCTCATACTGTCCCTTAAAGTTGTTTTTAAGTCTTCAGTTATTAGTTGATGGAGCTGTTATTAAACAATTAACGGGAGACAGCCACATTTCTAAGGATTGTGGCTATTCTGGGCCAGGCATTCAGGATAAGGTGTGAGCAAACCAACATGGTGCTGTCCTCTTGCAAGTTTACAGAACAAAAGAAGAGACAGATATTTAATGAGCAAATAGCATGGTGACTTCTTGTGGTGAGGATGCTACGAAAACCACAATATCAGTGATGGAGAACAAATCAAAGTAGGATGGAGAAGAATAGATAGAGGAATCAAATAAAGCACTGTTTAAGCTGAAATCTGAAGGATGGAAAGGAGGAAGTCATGTAAAGATCTGGAAGGTGATCATTGCAGACAGGAGGACCAGCACGGACAAAGACCTTGAGGCAAGGGATATAGCGTATTCTAGGACCTTGAAGGAAGTGGAGCAAAATGGATGAAGGGGACAGAGGGGTGCGGTAAGCTTGGAGAGGAAAGCAGAGCCTTGACAGCCATGGTAAGGTATTTGGATTTCATCTGAAATACAGGAGAATCCACAGGAGGATTTCAAGCAGGGATGAGGAGGTAGGTGGTCTGAGTTACATTTTTAGAACGTTGCTGTGGCTGCTAAGCAGAAGTGCAAGGTCATGAAGGAGGCCCTCACCATATCCAGGTGAAGAATGATTTGCTCAGAGTTGGGAAGTGGCAGTGAGGATGGAGTGGGGAGAATATTAGAGATATATTTAGAAGGAAGAAATGGCCTCAATTAACTCTTGATTCATTGGATAAGTGGGTAGAGGTATGGAAAAATCAAGGATGACTATCAAGGTCTAGTCTTAATCGAGTAGATTATGGTTCCAATAACTGACGTGGTGAAGATATTTTGCAGGAAGCTGATGATCGTGACATGGTTGAAAAATGTTTTTTGGTCAATGTCCTATCCTTATAATATAAAGGCATCCATAATCTGGTCACTGCTTACATATTTAGACTCATCTCCTTCCCCTCTTGCCTCATAACGTATGTGACACCAACACCTAATTCCCTCTACCACCAGGCAGTTCCTTACCTCCACACCCTTGTTCATGCTCTTCCCTCTGCCTGGAATGTCCTTCCTTCATCACCTAGACAACTCCTTCTACTTTTTAAAATTTAGCTTATACATCATCTCCCTAAGGAAGACTTCCTTGATCCTCAGTCTAAGTGCCACTCTATTGAGCTTCCAAATTTATACATTATTCTGTTGGCTCTGGAATACAACAGACCTGAGTCTGAATCCACACTACTTGTTATTTTAGCTGTGAGGTCTTGGAAAAGTTACTTGACCTCTCTGTGCCTCAGTTCCTCTTCTGTAAAATCAGAATAATAATATTCTATTATTGGTATGCTGTGAGGCATACATCATATAATTGAGGTAGAGTGCTAGCACAAGGTCAAGGCTCTTCAAACATTAACTCTCCTCACTCCTGTCCATGCGTCTATCTCTTCCACTGGTCCAGGCCTACTGGAGAGTAGGGATTAAAACTTGAACTTGTATCTGTGGATCCTAAAACTCCTGGGCACATGGGAGACACTCAACATACATATAATCAATGAAATTCAAACTCCTCAAGACTGCATACAATACCTTTATTGGTCCATAAGCCTTCTCCATCTTGTCACCTCACACCGCTCTCTCATCCACTTCTCTGTGCCACCCCCGCAATTCACCTCATTGTACCTTCTTGCACCCTAGAAGATTCTCACCTTAGATGCCCTCTTCTTCTGGGGTTCCCTCTTTTTGTTGGTCCTTCTATCTGGAAGTACCTTCCCAACTTGGAAACTCCTACTATTACTTACCATTCAGAATCAACAGAAATACTATCTACTCTCTATACGTGGCCAAGCTCCCCCCATTGTATCCCTCAAGGATTTCACCTGTGTACATACTTTTATGGTAATGTTTTCTATTGTATAATAGGTATGTGTTATGTGTGTGTTTTCTCTTCTATCCTGTGGGTTCCTTAGGTACGAATCCTGGTATTTATCTCCATATCTTTTTCTTCAAACTGTATCACATATAGTAAGTGGTTGATTACATAAATGTTTTCAGAATCGAAGTGCACATGTTAAGGCCAAGTGTGGTGGCCTTATATAATTCCGACAATCACAACCAGAAAGAGGATCACAAAAACTTCAGGGAGCATACTCACTGTTGGACCACCTTTGAAAGGGAGGTATTTTGGAGACTTTGGCATGACTGTGTAACTCAAGAGCAAGGATTAGTCTTATAACCCATCTTCCATCATTCCTCAAACCTACCTTCTTTCCCTTGCAGCATCTAAATAAGTAAACTGTCTTCCTTTTTTGTTCACCATTCTCTGATATTCTTTGATGATGCAGACAGTCCATTTCTACGTAGCCTGCCTTTCTGAATGGATTTACATCTAGGGGTGAAGCAGTTGGGCTTTCCTTACTACCTCTCTTCGCCTTTTCAGTTCCTACTCCCTGAAACATACTTTCTGCTGGGCAAGTTCTAATCAGTCTCTGTATGTCCTACTCTACGTCCGACCTGGAGATTAGAGCTCATCACTACCCACTCTGGACTACCAAGACATTTTGTACATTCCTATCTTACAAGACATATCATACCATCTGTTAATAGGGTTATGAGCACTGCCAGGGAAGGGGCTATTTCCAATTCATCTTCATACCTTCAATGCTCATCTAAATGCCTGGTATACTGTAAGCACATAATAAATGATGGATGGATGGATGCATGGATAGATGGGTGGATGGACAGAGCAGAAGATAGAGCCTTGCAGACTAAGCCACCTCCCCTCCCCCAGACCTCTACTAAACTTTCAGAAAAGTTAGCATGACTTAAAAAAAAATCTGTCACTTAAGATGATATAGGTTGCAAGTGACCAAAAAACCCCACAAACCTTGATTCATATTGGCAATTTTCCAGCTCAGCCACTTTCACCTGATCAACATAGACCGTTTCCTTGTGGTCACAGCATGGCTGCAATATCTTGTTCCAACCCTTATATATAGACACAATTACTTTCAGAGATGAAAGGGCTATCTCCCCTTAGGAGAGAGGAAACCTTTCCCGGAAACCCCTCAGAGGCTTTCCCCACAAGCCTCATGGGCCAGAACTAGTTCACATGCCCACCAATCTCTGGCAAGGGCCCTAGTCATGCCTACAGAGATTTACTCTTGAACTAGGGAAGAGATCACCATCCTCAGAGCCATGTGGATAATGGGCAGATGCCTAAACAGAATAGGAGTTCTGGTAGCAAGGGTAGGAAGAGAGTATGCTGGGTAGATATCTGTTCCTCAAGCCAAAGTTCCCAATTGATTCCCTTATTCAATATGCATACCCAAACAAGCTTGAGTTTGAATTCTACTGCTCCTTCCTGGCCTGTGCAAGGTCTAGAAAGGGATGAGGACAGTGTTCCTGCTTGTTGTCAGCCCTCTCTTCATTCCCTCAGTGTCTTGATTCTCGTACTCCACACTTTGTTCTCACTCATCTTCCCACCTGTAGGCTCAACCACATAATGTGTCCTCAGACACACTTCTGAGCTAGGAAGTGCTTGAATATACCTGTCCTCCTGTAATATCAAGCATTCTTACTGTTAAGATGACTTGTGATGCAGAGCCCCACAATGAATATAATACCCTTAAGATGCGAAAAAGTCCCCTTTGCTACACTCCTGACCCAGGATAGGTCCTTGGTGCCCAAGTTGCAGTCACCTTTCCATATCACCTTGCCCTTTTCTGAGGAGATCCTACTGTGTATTTTGCTCTAGTCATCTTTGAATGAAATCATTCCTTTCCAAGTGGTAACACATCCCCATGATCTGTTTGCTTCTATCACTCTCCAACTGTCAAAGGATGTGAGACATCACTTGAAAGTGTGCTCCAGTGGCTCCTTTAAGCACTTCTCTTGCCCGCCATCTGTTCAGCTATAGCAATATGCCCAGGAATTGCCTTGATGTCTTAGTCTGGTTCCCTCTCAGTGCATGACCTGCTGAACAGAGTTTATTTACATGGCTTCTGTTCTTGAGGATTGGATCTGCTCCAGGAACCCTGTGTTGGTTAGTGACTGGGAGCTGTAACTTGATGTTTACTGGAGCATGTGCCACTGATTCAGAGGATGAACTTGACGACAACAGAAGGCCCAGATCTCACACTTCAAAAGATAAGCACACGGTGCCATGAATTTAAAATATTTCACTTTGTCTGAAACTTGGTGGCGGTTTATGCCTCTCTGTCAAAAATCCACAAGTCCCTTAATCTGGCCTCCTAAGTTCTATTTCGCATATTATCTGTAAATATCTTAATTTGCATGTAATCTGTGACCTAATCATGGACAATGTAGAGAGTTTACAAAGTGGGGCAGCTCTTCATCATTCTCTCCTTATGTGACAGAGATCCCTCAGGTACCATTAATGACCCTTTTCTCATAAATGAAAGTGTGTGTTTATGGTATTAACCTCAAAGAAAGCTTTAGGCAACACTGCCTTCAGCTGCATGTGTGAATGTCTCAGAGAGACACATGGGAATTGTGAATGGGGATTTAAGGACAGCCTCTGACCACTTTAACTTCTAATTAACAAAGCCTTTGCTTAAATGTTTAATGTCCAATTTTACAATAGACAAATCCATGCTTCACTAGAGTCCATCTAAATACTTCATGAACCTCCTCCCTTGCCACACTTCCTGGGAATTCAAGGCACCGCTGAGTTATCTCCTCTAAAGGAATTTTGTTACTCACAGAAAGTAACAATGACCAGTTTGTGAACTCCAGAGAAAGGAAATTTGGATCAGAGATAAGAAAAGTGGTAGGATATGACATGATAATCACTAGAACCAGTTCAGTCGGACCACATGGCTGTCTTCGACTGAATATGCTGAGCGGTAACTAGCACTTGGAATGGTGAAACGGAGCTAAAAAGTTATCAAAACCCTCAACTGACCTATCAGTTAGTAAAGACAATACTTTGCCATACTCTCTACATCAACTGGATATTTTATTTTTTCCCTAATTGTCTGTTCCATGAACTATTATTACTTCTTTCAGGTTTCACTTTGGCTCAGCTTTTGGCTTTATAATTCTCAGGTTTTGAACTTTAAAATCGACAAACATTGGAGAGAAAATGTCTTTTGAGTTTTTCTCAAAAGCTTAGGTTTGGAATGTCAAAAGCAAAGGCCTTGAAGGATTCAGTCATAATGAATAGATATGGAAGGATATGATTTCAATCATATGCCAGGTTTTCCAATCCCTCTACCCTCAGCACCAAATCCAGATGAGGGACAGTTTTCCAGGCTAAACAGAGAGAAGAGATGGGGATGGGAGGAGGGGAAAGAAAAGACTTTACACATTGGTTCGTCCCTGGCTGCATGTTGGGAGTGGGGATGGGAGGATAGATGCCACTCCTCGGGTAGACTTGGGGTATTTGAGAGCATAGGCTGTATGGATTGTGTTCTAGGTAGGTCCCAGTGAGGGCACCTACCTCACCTTGGTCACTGGTGGAGCATGCCTTGAGAGATGTCAGGTAGAAACAGAGGTGTGAGGTATCCACACACACAGGCCTAAGGCAACTCTTCCTAGACACCGTGGTGTGATTCTTGGCAAACAGGCAGATAGCCAGCAGAGCCAAGAGGTCTTGCTATACAAACAATGAGGACATGGTCATCAACTATTTGAACCAAAGATGAGAAACTACCCAGGATTCAGATCTAGCCATGGACTGTGGACAGAGGACAATGAAATAACACATGTCCTGACTTTCCATTTTTCTCCTAAATTCCAGGAGTCCAGCACTGTGACTCCTGGAATTTAGAGAATCCCCAAGAAAAGAGAAAGAGAACATCTTGAACTGACTGAGGATAACTCGGATTGACTAATTAAAACCTTGAACTGATTTGAGATTAATGTAACTAGTCAAGATTTTGTTTTTGCCCCCAGGCATAATGGTGATTTGAATTATGGAAAACATCAAGTTACATGGCTTATATAACTGAGATTTTGACAGATTATATATATCTATAATTTATGGAAAAAGAAAAGAAATATACAAAATAAACCCCAGGATAGTAGAATTATGTCTTATTTTTATTTCTTCTTCATATATTTTTTATTTTAAACATGTTTCAAGAGGCATGCGAACTTCAATATTGGAAATACAACTATTAGTTACAAAAGAAAGAAGAATTTGACGTAAGTAACCAGTTTGTGAGCATCAGAGAAATGAAACATCAATAAGAGAAGATCCTATCTAAGCCCTTCCTACTCTGCAAGCTGTTTAGAAACCCCGTGAGCACTTCTGTCCCAGGATGTAACGGGATGCGGTTGCTCACCTTAGGCCCTTTCCTTCCCACCCTTCTTGCTAGCAGAACCCTGAGTTTGTTCAGGTAGCCTCCCTTGGTGCACTCTGGGTGAGAGGCCGCATGCCAGGCCCGGGGATGAAGCAGGACAATCTAAGCCAATGAAACACGAGGGGAAATCTGCTAGGGGTGGTGGGTATTGTGGAAAATGTTCCTTAGCTCTTAAAAGGAGACTCAAGACGGATAGAGTCCCCCTCTCAGCTCTGGTCACTTGTGTGTGAGAAATGGCTGCCTGGAACTGTTTCAGCTATTGTCCAACCTCACAGCTACTGCGAGGAGGGGAGTTAGCTTGGTGGGAAGAGACTGAAGATAGCAGAGCAAAAAGATGAGAGGACACTGGCCTGGATTTAAGTTGCTCAGTTAACCAACTGTGAGAACTCCAGATGTCTGGTTATTTGAGACAGTAAATCCACTTATTGTTCAAGGCATTCTGAACTGTTGTTTTTTTTTTTTTTTTACTTGCAGCCCTGCTACATGGTGCACATACTTAGCACATGGTACGATCAATGATGACTGATTTACTTGTTTGTTTTCCACTTTCCATGAGTCCTTCCCTCATCCTGCCCTGCATCATGACCATCTTGAGAACACAGATTATGTATTATTTATTTCTTTGTATGGCTGACCCAGGACTATGAAAATGTAGCTTATGCTATACAAAAATTATTAAGTCATAAAAAGGAGTGAAGTTCTAACACGTGCTACAACATGAATGAACCCTGAAAACTTATGCTAAGTGAAATAAGCCAGACACCAAAGAACAAAGATTGTATGATTCCACTTACACGAAATATCTAGAATAGGCAGATTTAGAGACAGAAGGTAGATTAGAGGTTACCAGGGGCTTGGAGGAGGGAAGAATGGAGAGTTATTACTTAATGGTTACAAAGTTTCTATTTGGTATGTTGAAAAAGTTTTGAAAATAAATAGTGATAATGGTTGTACAACATTGGAAATTCAATTAATGCCACTGAATTAGATACTTAAAAATGTTTAAAATGGTGTTTTACGTTACAAATTTTTTTTCACAATTAAAAAATAAAGAATGAAGGAACACTGTCCCTACTACCTACCACTCATGGGTCTTACACTCAGGATGGCCACAAGGAGGATTTTGACAGGGATCGGGGGCGGAGGGGAGGGGAGTGCAAGCTAATGGTCACAAGGCTGTAGGAAGCCTTCTTTAGGGGCTCACAATTCAGAGGAAGGAATGAAGGGGGATAATTTGTCTCTTCTTTGTCCTCCATTTGTAAGGGCCCAGGAATCCCACAGTAACCACCTGTGATTTACAGGCATTTTGACCACTGGACAGATCATTCCAAATAGGTACTCTGAGAGAAGGACCAAATTGGAACCAAAGGTGGAAGCAACTGCCCAGTGGAAACAGAGAGAGGAAAGTCTGTCTACTTGAGTCAATAATACTCAAAACTGTTAATTGTTCATATTTCTTTACAGTTTTATTTTTCAGCATTTGGAAAGATGCCCTATTTTCATTCACTCAACACTTAACTACCTCTGAGCACTAGTTTAAATTTGTGCTAAGATAATAGAAAAACACATAGAATCATGATGGTAGCTGTCACCACTACCGACCGCCAAGGGGAAAGCCTGAGGTCGCAGCCTGTCATGTTACATGCTCAGAACTAGCCCAGCTTCTCCTGGGCCCACCTCAGGAGCTATGAGCAGCAGAATACCCTTCTCTCCTGCCTTTGCTGCAGCCTCGATTCCAGGGCAACTACCACAAGGGCAGTGGAACAATGTATATCTGGGGCCCAGCCCCCTGCATGCTGAATCCTGGGTAGCTAGTACAGCAAATTCCACAGGTGCCGTCAAAACGAGCATTTTGGTATCCTTTTCTCCTGTTATTCCTTCTCATCACTAAGCCTCATTGCCAAAGAATTTCATCCTCTGAGACATCTGAATCTATTTTAGTGGGTGTGGTTGTTTTAAAATTTATTATTTAACATATTCAGAAAAGTAAGGAATAAATCAACATACAACTATAGTAACAACATACCCACCCAGCTCAGAAATAACATGTTATCAAGACAGTTGAAGGCCCCTCTTTAATTACATCTCCATTCTTTTCATTTCACCAGATAAAAGAGTTTTTCAACCCCTCTCAGTAATAACCCAATGTTCAAGAAACATAAATACTAGGAAATGATTCCACATTTGCTCATTAATTCATGTATGTTTTCATCCAACTAGTGCATCAAGAGTCTAGTGTGTGCAAATATCATGGGAACAACTTACTTGTCCCCTACTCACCATTTGGTATCGTAGGCTCCAATTATCCTACTTTGTATTCAGTTAAATGGCAAACAGCCAATTGCCATCTTTGGGATAATAACCATATTGCTCAACACCATTAATAAATTGTCTCCCTCCTTCTCATCTCTAATATCATGAACCTCAGTCTCTATAGTCTTCCATTCCAAAGCTCATTCTTCAACCTTCAAATTAATCTTGTGGTTCTTCTCTAACCCTTTTCCAATGTTCTCATGTGCTCCCATGTACATGTGCTGTTACACTAATGAGTAAAACATCTATGGTTCCTAGAAAATAATGTCAGCACTTATTGATTACTGATTATGTTCTGGTTACTTTACATAGAGCTACTATCTTTTATCTTCATAAATACCCTTCATAAAAAAACCTGGGGAGGTTTGTGGATGAGCAGACTCTATTATGGAGAGATTCAGTAATGTGTTCAAGGTCACAGAGGTGCCAGAGTTGGGAGGTGAACTAAGGTGGAGTAACATGGCCGTGCTCTGTCCTCTACTCTCCCTCTCTAAATGGCTAAAGAAAATCCCTGGTGAAGTATCTTGTGATTAAGTCATAATAAAGATGATCAGATTGTGAATTGTGTTGTCACATGCACTTTAGTAAAGATGCATCAGTCAGTCTGGCTACAGCTCAATCAGATCCACTTAACAAATGACAATAATTAGTGTACTCAGAGTCACACACTTGCTTTATGTAGAAGGAAGGGCCTGTTCGCTAGAACACAGAATGCAACCCCTGACAAAATAAACACTAATACATGGGAGAGCCACACTTCTTGTCTTGTTGGTAAAATAAAATTCCCCATTCCTCAAAGAGAAAGTGATCCCTAGAATGGCTTTTGAGGACCAACTACCAAAATGAAAAGCTTAATAATGATTAAAGCTTCTGCAATCAATAATGTGAAGCAGAAAAGTAGACAACAGACCTCGAAAGGCCTCAAATAAAAGAACTCCTACCCTTTGGGGAATCCCAGGAATTACTCAAGTAATATTTTGTTCAACCTTGGAATCCTAGATTTAAAAGATATGCTATCTGTAAAATTAGATTTGCAGGAACACTCCAGTGAGCCTGAGAAAGTAAAGTTGGAAATTAAGACTTTCTCATGGTCTGTCCCACAAAGCCCAAGGTAAGGAGTGTTATAGAGTCAATGCTCAGCACAGTGCCTGACATACATGAGCTATGAACTGCTGACTGAATGAATGAAGCAACGAACCTGCGAAAAGCTGAAGGGAAAGTAAGACTCTGTAAAAACATTCAAACTACAGGGTTCCTTCTTTAAGACTTCATGCTCACCAAATAGGGCTTTGAATAACTAATCTAATTTCTCAGGTATAATAATTCAAGGAAAAAATTAACTAAGTGGATGCCTCACAGATACTGCCAAGAGTTAGTGTGTAAGATCATGGGTTGTAAAAAGGGATGAATTCAAATCCCTGATCTCCCATTTGCTACTTGTCTAACGTTGAGCAAGTTACTTAGCCCTCGCTGAGCCTTAGTTTCTTCAACAATGATTTTAATGTGCCTCTTTCAGACTCTCCTGGCAACTTATTTGTTCTTTCCCATACCTTGTCATTTTTCTTTTTGAAAATCATGACATGAAATCTCAAAAGTTAGTGGGTTATGCAGACAACTTTCCTTGAGATATTTTTAATAGAGGATGCTCTTCCAGGAATCCATACCTTTATATATGTTGTGTTCTTTCTCTGGAACCTTTCATTGGGCTTGTGGAGTTCCTAACGATTCTTTAAAGTCTATGCATCTCCATCCTTGGAAAGTTTGCTCTGCTCCTACCCCACCCCCCGCTCTTGACACAAAATTTAGTCTCTCCCTGACTCACGTTCTTCCTTGCACCTGTATTATAACAGTTCATCACCCACTACCGTATAGCTATTTGCTTATGTGTCTGTTTCTCCTCTAGCCTGGGAGTTCCCTAAAGGTAAGAACAATGTTCTCTTTGCCATTATGCACGAGCATCCTGTCAAGTGTTCATTTGCTCATTTACTCATGTTTACTGAGCATCGACTACATCTCAGCATGTGGATTCCAAGGTGATCAAGGTAAAAATCCTAACCTCTTAGAAGTTATGTGCTAGAGGAAGTGGATATTCAATAAATGTTGAAGAGACACAGAGTACACCCTAAATAGGGGGCTCTGTGGAAGTAACTATTTACTCCCTCTTTCAAGTTTTATCTAAATTTCTGGGGTTTGTTTTAACCAATAGCAAGAAGGTCTAAGACTGAGAAATCTGTCTGATTTGCTCTTAATTCTCAGGATATTCACAATAAATGACTATGGTAGGTGACATCTGTAAAAGACAAACACACCACAATTCTACGCTCCTGCACACTAAGGAGAAGGTAGTTAATTGGCTCACTAATCAGTTTTTGAGCAAAGGGCTAACAGGATAATGGGCCAGTAATGAGGTGACTCTTCCAAGCCAGGCTGCCAGCTAATCACATCTGGTTTGTAAAGTATTAATCAGCTCTGAGTCAGTGGGTAGGGAACATTAAGAATGCGGTTACTTCCTAAACAAATTATTTTCCACTTACTCTGACAATCATAATTGGAGCATTTGAAAGAATTATTTTTAATACACTAAGTAGAGAAAAGCTCAGATATTGAGTCATTCTAATAATATTCTTTGATTAAAAAACCAAGTTATAATATTTTATATTATTAAAGATTTATGGTAATAATAACTCAATAGACTTCATGCCACATTAAAAATGTCAAGGCAGTATGTCGCATTTTAAGATTTGCTCTGGAAGTACCAAGCGTTCTAATCTAAGTCTTTACATCATTTCATCATGAAAACAACATTTTCTGCCCCAGTATTTTAATTAGTCCTTTAACTGGAATTGTCTCCCTGGGTTCACTGAAAAATTAGCTCTTTTCATTTTCCTATTACTCTTTATGTTCCAGGTACATTTGATGTTCTTCCTGTTAGTCATTTGCCTTTTCGAATTTTTACCAAGACGTTCTCACAGGAATTGGATGCACTTTTATTTTTGGAAGACAGCAGGTAGAATAATTAAGTTTGAATCACAGAAATAAAGGCTTGATTCAGAATTCACTCAATACCTAAAATAAGAACCCCACTAAAGGGAGTTTTAAAACTCCCATGAATGGCAAAGCTAGTGAAGACTGTGCTGATGGCATATTTCAATCTCAAGTTTCAAACATGTGCAGGATGAAGGTCAATGTATTTCGTTTGTGCAGAAAACATATTTTGCTTATGAGTTTATATACGATTTCTTCTAATATGCTGTCCTATACTAATATTTTTATATACACCTACAGAAAATATGATTTCCTAGCATTTATGTTGATATTTAGTTTTCTTCTAAATATATAATAAGCTTTTACTGTAGAAAATTTGAAAGTGGGGGAAAAGTATAGAGCAAGACATTATCCATCTTCTCCCTCACCCTCTAAGACCTTATCATCATCATCATCAAGAATGTTTACACTAACTCAATACTTAAAATGTGTTCACATGCTCTGTTAATGCTTTACATGAATTTCTCACTTAATCCCCACAAAATCCTATGAGATAGTATGCTGGATTTTTAAAACTATTTTAAGTGATTAGCTTATAATATTCCCATGCTTCTTTGTGCCTTTCCTTCATCACAGGGGCTGGAAGACCAAGAACTACATGTCCTAGACTCCATTGCCACTTAGGTTCTGCATGTACTTTATATTTTGCTGTTTACTGAAATACTCTAGCACTAGATCTGGGAGACAAGAGGGAGTCAGAATTCATTCTTCTTTCTCCTGCAGTGGCTGATATGTGGGCCTTAGGAGAAATCAGTCTTCAGGGGCTTCTGAATCCCCTTCCAGTCACATGCCATAGGACACAGGCATAACTGGGATAACAGCAAGGTGTCCTATAGTCCCTCACCACTGGATGGGATCTCTGGGACACAGTTGTAAAATCTAATGGCCACCCTCTTGACTTCCCTCTCCAGCCCTACCAACAGTATTGTAAACCCCCAAATATTATTACATAGTTTCTGCTTGAAATACCTAGAGTGGATCTGTTTTCTCAACTGAACCGTTAGTGTTATAGCTAAATAATAATATGACTCCTGGGGCATTTTACAACATCAATAACCAATTCTCCACTTATCTGGACACCAACTAGATGTCCAATAATTTAATTTAATTCTGACACTATCTACTTGGAGTTAGCATCAAATTCTACAAGTTAAAGGGCTCAGTTCCACAAGACTGCCCTCAATTCAAATGCCAGTTACAAGTCCTGAGCCACTTTTAGTTCTGACCCACCAGCTATAAATCGGGAGTTTCCACAGCCCCTTCTTGGTTCAGTAACATGCTAGAATAGCTCAGAGAACATGTAAAAACTTTTTACTCACTATTACCAGCTTATTATAAAAGATACAACTTGGGAACTGCCAAATGGAAGAGATGTATAAGGCAAGGTATAGTGGCAGTGGGTCGGCAGGGGCAGGGGGTGGGGTGGAAAGGCACACCACCCTCCCAGCCCTTTGATGTGATCACCAACCTGGAACACATCTTTGAACCCCATCATTTAGGGCTTGCATAGAGGTTCTATTATATAGGCATCGTTGATTAAATCATTGGCCATTGATGGCTGACTTAATCTCTAGCTCTTCTTGCTTCCCTGGCGGTCATGGGGTAGGGCTGAAAGTTCCAGCCTTCTTTCTGATCATGCCTTGGTCTTTCTGGCAATCAACCCCTGTCCTGAAGCTATCTAGAGGCCTGCAAGAGTCACCTCATAAGCATAAATGCAGGTATAGTTGAAGGGAGCTTATCACAAATAATGAAAGACACTCCTATCACTCTGAAAATTCCAAAGATTTTAGGAGCTGTGTGCCAGGAAGCCAGGAAAAAGACCAAATATATATTCCCCATTGTACCACAACTCCCATTTCACAGTGGAGAACAAAAAGAGACTAACAAACTCATTCAAGGCCACATGACTAGAAGGTGTTAGAGCTGAGGTTTATGTCCATTCAGTCTGCATCCAGAGGCAGCACTTTTAAGTCCTATGATAAATTGTATATAACTTTAGCACATTTTATGCCAATCTAACTTTTATGCATTTTAACCCATTTGTGACCCATACCTTTTATAAAATGTTGCAAATTGCTATTTTTCAAATAGTACATGATTTTCTTTCTCGTTTACACACTTATAATAGTCATACAACATTTCATTTTATTTACCATAATATATTAAACAGTCTTTTAATATTGGACATTGAGACAAATTCCAGTTTTTACTCTTAAATAATGCTCTCAAGCTTTATCTGCATTTCACATTGTACCATAAAGAGAGACTCCTAAAAATTCGGTTACTGTATTTCAGGCTACAGATTTCTTTAAGATTTTTATACTTATATTTTAAAATAATGAGCAAATGAAACATGAAGCAAATTTGAGGTATATTTCCAAACTAAACAAAGTAAAAGAAATTTCTTGGTGCCCAAACCTCTTGCTCCTATTAACCACCACCCCCCAAAAAACAACAAAATGTTCCTGATTAGAAAGGTCAAACCCAAAGAGAATAGTTATTTAATACTTACTTAAAATCTGCCATGAAAGGAAACAAAGATGATGATGTTGATAATTGTCACGTTTATTAAATTTTCAGGTTTAATATTTCCTTACTAACCTTAACTGATCTTGTGATCAGTGACCACAATAAAATTAAGGAAGCTCCAAAGTTCAAGTTTAATTTCATTTAGATACTTAAAGTGGCATTTGCCTTCAAGCAATGATATTTTCTATAATAACATATACAGGGTTAATCTGCTCTTTTGCTTCTGTTAAGCCACTGCCTGAACACCTGAACCAATGGTTCTCACAGTGCGGTCCCTGTACCCCAAACTTCAGTATCTCCTGGGAATTTGTTAAAAATGCAAATTCTTGGGACCCACCTTTACCTACTGAATTAGAAACTTTGGGGTGGCATCTAGAAATCTGTGTTTAATAAATCCTCTAAGATTGTTTTGTCTATTTTTTAAATCTCTATCCCTATCCTTGTCCAGGTATCTTGGTCTCACCTATGCTCCGTCTGAGATGCTATTTCTCTTGGTTGGGTGTCTGTCAGGTGAGTTAGAGCATTAGTGGTGTCAACCAGGACTGTCTTATTTAAGATCTGACAAAATCCAGCTTCCTCCATTTGGAGATCCTGGAATTCTCTAGAGTATACCATTTGAAGAAGTTGTGAACTTAGAAGTTGGCCAAAGTTATGAATTGACTGTTGCTTCATGTGTTGTAAAATTAAATGAGACTAGATCAGAGAGAACACCAGATTATTTTGAACTGTTGAGAATGTTGTCGGTTGAGGATCTGAAGTTGAAGCAGGATTCTCAGTCGGTTATGCATTAAAAGTAGATATAGGTATGATTTTGATGGGCCTTGTGCATAAATTAATTCAGTTTTTCCCACACTTCAGCCTTTCCCCGTCACTGCCAATTTTCATTAATATGACCCAGTTTTAAAATTAAATATATTTACCTTTGTCCTAATCAGTAATTGTCACGAAATCATAGTTTTGTTAGTCTAGTTATATACTTTTTTCTAGTACAAATTAAAATAAATGCATATCAGTGATATGTTTGGTAAATATGAGATGAATTAATTTATTAAATTATCACATCGCCTCATTAGAGAATCTCTGGAAAGAATGCAGACTTTGACAAGAGTTTCTAGCTATATCACAAATGTAAGAAACAACTCACTAAAGGAGGAAGGAGGAAAAGGCTGACCTAAAACTAAAGGCAAAAGGAACTGCACATAAATACTTTAATTGATAAAATTGTTTTCCATGGACGTAGAGGTTAAAAACTCTGATACTGCTATACATGTATATTAAAATTAAATAAGTAAATGGTTCTCCCCTTTGGAGAGAAAATTTATAGGTCAGCAAGGGGAGGAGGCTAGAACAACCCTTGTGGTAATAGAGTTGGAGACTCGGTAAGAATTCATGTTTAAGTTAATATAGATTCAGAAGGTTATATAGAGAGATATTTATAGATATATGCATGTAGACAGTATACACACATGTATTTCCTTGCTCTGTCAGCCGAGAGGCCTAAAAGAGAGGACCCTGTAGCAATGAGTACACATAGCCCTCAGATTTGGTTTCTAACATCATTCTGCAACAAAAGAAACCAGTGTTCCCTAGAGAAATGGCTGATTCTAGCTCTGGACAGAAAATATACAATCTGAGCCTGGAGCATGTTGTAGCCCCAGAAAGTAAGGAAGTGACCCACCCCCACTCAAGGAATCCCACAGTGATGGGAATATGTCAACAGGGTATAGGTGCCAACTGAAAGAGCTCCCAGTGGCCAAAGCTAAAGTAATTTGAGCAATAAAATAAAGTAGTATTGGATTATCAACCAAAATATTAAATAAGTATCCATGAGTCCATACTGAAATAAATAAATAATTGAACAAATGAATAAATGGGGGAGAAGAGACAAATCTCTCCATGTAGAATTCCAAAAATCGATGCAGATACTCCATGGAAAGGAAAAGGAACATAACTCTCTATGCCATAAGTGTGGGCTGCACATAGTGACTCCCTTCCAAAGAGTAATTGGAAGGAGGGGAAAAGAGTAACTTTACAGTGGAGAAACCTGACAAACACTAATTCAGGCAGGTGACCAAGGTCAACATCAATAGTCAAAAATCATGTTGAAACTTTGTACCCTTGATATGATATGATGAAAATGACAATTTACCTTTGTGATCTTTCTCCCTAAAACATATGACCCCAGTCTTAATCATGAGAAAAATATCAAACAAATTCCAGTAGAGGGGCATTCTATGATATATCTGACCAGTACTGGAAACTGTCAGTCATGAAAATCAAGAAAAGTCTGAGAAACTGTCACAATTAAGAGTAGTCTAAGGAGACATTATAACTAAATGTAATGTGATATTCTGGATGGGATCCTAGAACAGAAAAAGGACACTAGGTAAAAACTAAGGAAATCTGAATGAAAGCATGAACTTTAGTTAATAATAATGTAACAATATTGGGTCATTTGTTGTAACAAACGTACCCAACAGTTAAAAAGGAAACAACAGGACCAAATAGAGTCACTTGTGGTATGCCTCATGTCAGCAAATCAAGACTTAATACCTACCCTAAATGCAGCTACAACCTCTCCCAGGAATGCAGTCTTAGCCAGTCCGTCTGGAGTTCTAGTCAGGACCAATGCGGTAATCTGCCACATGTGCCCTTCCATCCCCCATAGGCAGGGGGCACCTAAACCTGAAACCTACTGTTCCTCCCCCTCTGCCTATAAAAGGCTTCCACTTTGTACAACTCCTCAGAGATCCTTTCTACTTGCTAGAGGGGTTGCTGCCCGATTCATGAATCGTTCAGTAAAGTCAATTAGGTCTTTAAAATTTTTGTTATTTAACAAAACTAATGTAAGACGTTAATTATAAGGGAAACTGCATGGGTGGGGGAGTATGGGGAGACATAATGGGAACACTCTGTACCAGCTGTTCAATTTTTTCTGTAAATCTGTAACTTCTAAAATATAGCCTATTATTTAAAGAGTTAAGATAAATGTATCACAGCTCTCCAAGAGAGCCTGCTGCCTGTTCCCAGGAGGTTCTCTTCATCTCCTGCCAATTTATGCCAATTTAGGAGGGTGATTGGGGGCTGAAGCCCAACTCCCACTCTGCTTACACAGCCCATGGCCCAGGTAATAGACTGCACCCCTTCAGAGGGGTCAACTTTGTGTAATTTGTAGAAAGGCATTGGTATATGCTTGTAATTTGCATAGATGCCTTGGTATGTGCTAGTTCCTGTGGCATTCCTAATTATTTCGGGAATGAAAGCATGAGGGTGAGGAGAATATTTTTTCTGCTGAACAATTCTTTAGACATGAATGCAAGTGAGAAGTTCAACTTTAATATATTCTGACACTTTTAAGCCCCTAAAGGCAGAAGTCTGGACCAGATGACCATCTAGGCTTTAGATGGCCTGAAGAATTCTGATTCTGTGGATGCAGGTAGTGATCAATAGTAATAATAGTAGCACCATCAGTTAAATACTTAACCACATCCCAGGCACCAGCAGTATAGAGTTCAAAGTAATTTTTGAAAAGTCCAGAGTCTTTAATGCCTCCAGGTTAACGCCAGTTCTGTTTTGCTTTAGAGCATCACAATGTTCCAGTTGTGCCCTAGGCTCTGGTGTCCCCAGACGTCGGCTCAGCTGGTAGAAACCTGTTGCTGCCCCAGTCCTCTTCAGGAACATTGGCAAAGGCTACTTCACACCCGCCAAAGACATCCCTCATGGCACCTCTTGCCTGGGGAGACCGAATCTCTAACAGGCCCTGAATGCGTCTCCCTCATCACGGGACTCCAGGCTATGCTAATCAGAAATGACAGTTACCTGTACATAGTTACTTCCCACACAGGTGTCCCTAACTCAAAACCGCTTCAGAGCTGAGCCACAATAATAGAAAACTTGACTCCCCCTCTCCCCAGGGCCCCATCCACTCACTCCCCAGCCTACCCAGGCCCTCCCTGCATGTGTTCATCTCACCATTAAAAAGAACTTCCTGTTACTTTTTTTTTCCCCCTGTCTTATTTAGATAATAATTAGAATTCGCCATTTTATGCTCTAAAGGTTTTAAAAGGCTTAAAAAAATCTCCACTGGTCTTGTAGCTTTTTTAGTCAAAATGATTAAGTGAAAAACAGCTTTAAATGTTTCCTGAATTAGGCAAATGAATAATGATTAAGTCTGATTAAGTGGAGAATCAGAGGAAAGGGGTGTGAGCCAGGGGTAGCTTTTTATACCAGGTATTTACTGTGCCAGTATCCAGAGGAAGTTTTTAATGAGAAAGGAATTAGAAGATACTTATCTGAAGTGAGCCCACTAAGAGGAATTACCTTAGGTTTGGTGGATACCCAGAATGCAGAGTTAGGCATTCGTTTTTAAATCAGTCCAAGTCTAATGGCCAGTTAAGCCCCATTTGTTCAACTCTGCCATCGTCTTTTGTTGTTTACTGCTTCGACTTTGAATGCCAAAAGCTTTTTAAAGAGAGCTTGACCTTTACACAAAGGAGATTTTTCTGTTTAACTTCTAATTTAATATGACTGGCATACAAAATATACTAGTTTGATGCTCAGGCAATAACTCACAGGAGAGAGAAAGAGATGGAGCTTCCAGACAAAACACGGCATAGAGACTGATAAATGAAAAATACTGACCAGTGAGCATTTTCAAGCAACCAAGATATGTTTTTATAATAAGCTTCTTTGATTGCAAAGCATTTATAGATATTTTTATTGTTACAGTACAGAAAAAAGCCTCCAGAAAAAGAAAAAAAGAGAGATTTTCAAATAACTAATTCAAATCTTCACAATTGTATCTCCTGGATTGTTTTCATTTTAAAGTGATACTGTTATTTTTTAAGACCATTTTTACTCCTGTGTCATAATTCTAGCTCAATGACTAGCCTAGAAGTCTGCAAAGAACACTAAAACCATCCTTCATGAAAACTTTACAGCTGTGCAACACTGCCTTTATGGGATTAACTCTTAAGCCTACTTAAAGGATTGGGATAATAATGTCACCAATACTTAGAACACTAGGGCTTGCTGTACATTTTTCTGGAAATTCTCTTCATTAAGGTCCTGACTTTGGGCAGTGTAGATTTAGAGTTTTCATATCATGGCAGGGGTCAAAGTTTACATCTAGCTTGAGACAACCAATAGGGATAAAATGTATAAGATTAACAACATCCTGCCTCATGGAAATTGCATTTCGATTGAAAAGAGATAAAATAAACACAGGAAATCACTTTGGAAATTGATACTTGCTGTGTGTGATCAGACAAATTCCTCTATCAGGGGGACACCTGAGCAGAGACTGGATGAAAAGAGAAGTTAAGGTAGAACAAGGGAAACTGCAAGAGCAAAGGTCCTGAGGCAGGAATAAGCTCAGACTTTCCAGGAAGAGAAAGAAGGCCAATGTGGCTGGAGAAAGTTGATCATAAGCAATACTCTAAAGGTAGGCAGATGCAAACTGGTATATACAGGATGGGGAAACAACGAGGTCCTACTGTATAGCACGGGGAACTGTACTCAATATCCTGTGATACACCATAATGGAAAATAATATGAAAAAGAATGTATACATATGTATAACTGAGTCACTTTGCTGTAGAGCAGTAATTAACACAACATTGTAATTCAGCTATATTTCAATAAAAAATTTAAAAAAAAAAAAGGTAGGCAAGGTAGGCAGAGGGTAAACCATGTCACTTAGGCCATAGCAAGCAGGTGGAATCTCATTCCCAATATGCTGAGAAACAATTAGAGGTCTTAGGCAGAGAAGACATGGATTTTCTGCATGGAGAATAGATCTGGTGGGCTAGTTTGTAAGGTCTGAGAGTGATTCAAGCAAGAAATGGTGGCTTGAACTCGGAGCAGGTGCAGGAGGTGTTAGGGAGGAGACAGCAGTGGCCATTCATTCAAGTATTTACTGAGTGCTCCTTGAATGTCCAATAGTTTCCTATGTTCTCTTTTTTCTCCTCCTGAACCTTCAGCCTCAGCACTTCCATCATATCCCTCTCATAGCACGTACCACATTGTACTTTCATTTTCTTAACTGTTTGTCTCTGTGTCTCTTCTCACATGCTAAATTGTGAGTTCTTGAAGGACATGTATGGAATATAATTTACCTTTCTATTTCCAAAGCCCAGGGCCTGGCATCTAGCGGTGTCTCAATAAATGTTTTTGTGTTTAATTAATATGTTGAATTGAATTCAAGACTCCTATCTCAAATTCTCAGGAAAAAAGCTTGTCATCAAGCCCTGACTATCTGAGTACATTCACCAATATTTTAAAGTGCTCAAGTAATTTCCTTCCAAGGTAGCGTGGTTTGCCACCTGTCCATTCCAAATAAAAATAGTGCTGATTAATATAAACAAAATAGGAAAACAGTTGGCTAGAAATCTTTGCTTTCTTCTTCATCTGCTATTAGTTTTCCTCCATAACCATGGAAAAAGATGACCAAATAGAAAATTTTTGTCTTCACTGGTGATGGTGTTGACAACACCCAAGATGAAAATACTTATCTCTCTATATTAAATCATGTGACAAAGCTAATTGCTTTTTCCCTCAAGAGTAATATTTTTAAT
The DNA here is from genome assembly GCF_951394435.1 of Stenella coeruleoalba. Classification (NCBI taxonomy): domain Eukaryota; kingdom Metazoa; phylum Chordata; class Mammalia; order Artiodactyla; family Delphinidae; genus Stenella; species Stenella coeruleoalba. The sequence goes on along the minus strand of NC_137150.1, from coordinate 23,872,924 downwards.
TCTTTTGGACCAAATATTATAACTTGAACCATCAGACAAAGACAGTGCAGTGGTAGGCTGAACAGTGAGCCCAGAAAATATCAGGTCCTAATCACCAGAACCTGTAAACCTTACGTTATACAGACACAGGGACTTTGCAGCTATGATTAAGTTAAAAATCTTGAAGTGGGGAGATTATCCTAGATTATTCAAGTGGGTCCTAAATGCCATTACATATACCTTTATAAAACAGAGGAAGAGAGAGATCTGAACACACAGAGAAAAGGACATGTGAAGATGGAGCAGAGAGATTTGAAGATGCTGGCCTTGAATATCAGAGCGAGGCAGCCACAAGCCAAGACTGCCAGCAGCCCGCAGGAGCTGGAGGAAGCAAAGAGTGGATTCCCCATTAGCACTTCTAGAGGAGATGCAGCCCTGCTAAGACCTTGATTTTAGACCAGTGAAACTGATTTCAGATTCTGGCCTCCATAACTGTGAGAAAATACATTTCTGTTATTTTATGCTTCTAAGTTTGTGGTAATTCGTACAGCAGCCATAGGAAACCAATACAGCAATGTTAGGCTTTGAGTTATTTTTTTAAGAATTCTCCTTGGGGATCTGGTCTGCTTTCTGTCCTCTGCAGCATCCCACTTTACCTCTCAGCTCATTGGACAGACAGCACTGCTCTCAGACCTGGTGAAATGACCACCTGTCCAAGATCCTGTGCCCTAGAGACCCAACTATCGACCTTGTCCAGATGTTCCCTCTCCCCACGGTGGAATGTGTATGGGCCAATGAGATGTGGCCGCCCTGAACCCATAATCCTGCTATCCAGGCCACACTCTTGTTCTGAGACTCCAGGATCCCCTGCCACTAATGGTGCCAAGCCAGCTCCTGGGATTCTATGGGCCTTTTTCCTAAGGCTGAGATGAGCCAAAGTGGGTGGCAGCCAGGGACCAGAGACTCACACTCTCACTGCCCCTATGTTCTGGCACTGAACTTGGCGTCCTGAGAATTCCAAATTGGAGCTGGCCTTCCAGGTCATTAGAAAGGTGTATTTGTCAAGGTATAAGCATGAACATATTTATTTAGCAGTCTTTGGGCCTGCCTTTTACCTTTAAATATGTAGGCTTATGATATGTGGGTGTCCGTCTATGCTCTTGTCCTGGTCCCCACAAATGTTATAGACCCAGGAATAGGTCTGGGCTTACCAAGCTGACATCTTGTGATTTCCTCTTCCTTGCCCAAGTCCTAGTGTCTGGTAGCTAGTTTAAAGAGCATTCCATGTTCTTGAGCTCCTTGATCAGAGTTCTTGTATAATACAAGTTCCTGGCACATTACTACAACCAACAGGGGAGAGGATCCAATAACAGAAAGAATTGGGGCTTTGGAATCAGACTTGGCATCAAATCTGTGCTCCACCACTGGTGGCACATTCTTTAAGTTCATGGGGCTTCAGCTGCCTGTCACTTGCCCCACTGCAGTGACCTCAGAGTCTCTACTCTTACCCCCCAAAGCCCATTCCCCACCCAGGAGCTGGAGAGATATTTTTAATAAGACAATCAGATCATGTCACTGGCAAAGACTCTCACCTTTGTCAAACTTAGTCAGGCTCTTGCCCCTTTTCGATTAGGCCCTGTTTGGGGTCCTTGTCCTCAAGAGCAAGAATCCTTCTAAGTCAATTTATGGAGAATCCTTCACCCTCAATATCTGATCACGCTGGCCTGCCTTCAACAAGAAGCCTGTTGAGTTAGTTTAGCCAGAATCCCCGCTTCAGCCCTAATGTTTCCTCTAATAATTTTTTTGTCCACTGACCCTCACCCTGCTCATTGGTTGTAAATCCCCTCTTGTCCTTGTATTCGGAATTGAGCCCAGTTCTATACTGAGGTCTCTTTCCCCCATTACAATAGTTCCTGGTTAAAATCAGTTTTGACCACTTTACTGTGCAGCTCCGGTTTTTCTTTGGCATCAGTCCTCTGCAGAAAACTACCTAAGGACTTCCCACCACACTTAGAAGAGTCAAACTCTCCAGGACAGCCCACAGTTGGGGTGTGGCTCCTGTCTGACTTCCTCTCCTCCCTGCTTCTCCTTGCTCACCTTTCTGTAGACCCACCTTCCTTCCTTTGTTCCTTGAAGATGCTCTATTCATTTCCATTTTAGGGTCCTTTGTATCTGCCTGGAATGTTCTGCCTTCACATTGCCTCAGGACTGGACCCCTTCTTCCAAGTACCTCCCAGCTCAACTATCACTTCCTGAGTGCCACTCCCAGGCTCATTCTATCACATGTTCACTTGTTTGTTTCTGTATTAGCTGTCTGTTTCTCCTAATGGAGTGGAAGCCCCGTGTGGGCAGGGATTTGCTGACTGTTTCCGTGCTGTATTCTCAGTGCCTAGCATAGTGTTTGCTCTGTAACTATATCCTGAATGAACACTTGTCAAGGGCTTGCTCTGAGGGTTCAATGAATCCGTCACCCATCTTGCATGAGATTTTTTTTTTTTTTTTTTGCGGTACGCGGGCCTCTCACTGCTGTGGCCTCTCCCGTTGCGGAGCACAGGCTCCGGACGTGCAGGCTCAGCGGCCATGGCTCACAAGCCCAGCCGCTCCACGGCATGTGGGATCTTCCCGGACCGGGGCACGAACCCGTGTCCCCTGCATCGGCAGGCGGACTCTCAACCACTGCGCCACCAGGGAAGCCCTCACGTGAGATTTTTAATAAATGTCAGTCTTCCTCACCCCCTTCCCTTTGACAGGATGTGTGATTTATTATCCCCTGGGCTCACTACCTCTTACTTGTTTCAGGAATGTTCATGCTTTATCTGGTACTCCAGTGCTTCTCTTTCCCATCATAAACAGAAAGAACCTATTCCTTCAATGAAGCTCCAAGAGTTGATTATTTTACTCTTGCTGCTTTGCATTTTGTTGCCTTGATAACAGAGAGGACCTTTCTCATGGAGAGTTCCTATTCTTTCTTCAGGCCTAAGCACAAGTATTTCCAGAACTTATCTCATGGAACAGTGATAGCTTGTACACTATTCTGTCCTTTCCATGACCACAAGCTGACTTAAATCATTTCTTTCTTGCAAGTGAGAAGCATATCCAAAAATCCCAATGAATATGTAAGTTAATTACATACATTTAATATATATATGAAGTCTAAGAACAGCTTTCTTCCTGATTGCATTCATTTGTTTATTCAAGTACAGCCGTGTAAGAGGTGCAGGGCCATGTATGCCTCTCTCTCTCTCTCTCTCTCTCTATATATATATATATATATTTTTTTTTAAGATGTCTTTGTTTATTTACTTCCTTGCTTGCTACCACTATCCTCTTTCCCAAACACACACACATGCACACATATATATATACACACTTTCTTTATAAAAAAAAGATTTCAGAAGTCTTAAAGGGGTAATGTAAAATATGAAAGATTTATTTCAACTATATAAAATAGTTGAAAGAAGGGTAAAAGAAGATATAAAAAAAGGATGGTACTAACTGAAGACAGGAATAAAACTAAAATTGCACACCAAATAAACCCAAACATAATAAAGATGTGCATAATAGAATTATACAAGCATGTGAATAATAAAACTGTCATTTTTTATAGAAAACAGTTAAATATGGAATATATATTTTCTAACTAAACTTAATTTTTAAAATATTTTTTTCTAGACTTTCAAGCATTTTATGGATGCAAGTACAGACTATTTAAAAATTTAAAGCATTTTATTACTATAAATATTGTGAACACATGGTTTTACTCATTTGCTTGTTCTTTTAAATTGATATTCATAAAGCCTACATAAATCTCTTTGCCTTGTTTTGCAGGAATTGAAACTGTTAGGAGGTTTAGAACAGACAGCTATGGTGTCATTCTTTATCACACACAATCAAGATGCTTTCTTCCTTTATTCTTTGTTTATTCCTTTTAGAAAAAATGAATCCATGGTTCAAGTTAAGAAGAAAATTAACTGCAACATCACATTTTAGAAACACTACAGTAATTTGAAAGACAACGCACAGCAAAATGCTGCAGCATTAAAGAGCTAGGCTAAAAACTCTACGTCTGGAGACTTAGCTGGAATTCCTTTTATCCCACTTAGGAAAACATTCCTAGATGCCAAAGATTAAGCATGCTACTTTATGGGACTAATGTTTAATGTTCTCTACTTCATTCAACAGTGAAAAGCAAATCATTCATAAAGCTTAACAGTTTATCAGAAGCCTAATATTTGTGTTACATCTTAAAGCTAGAGTTGAGGAGAATGGCATTTTGGGACAACACTTTTGATGTTTAGTTGATTTCAAGGCCTAAGTGGCTCACTAGTTGATTTGCTTCTTCTTATAATTCTCAGATAGCCAAAATTGCCCTTGAACGCCCCTTATTGGTCCATGAGGTATAACTATCCTGGCTTCAAGAACATATTTCTGTACAGTAATCCTTGAGTATACCATTAAAGTTTCAGAACCACTGGTCAGACTAAAATAAGGAAAAAAAGGAAAATCCATATGCCGATGCTTAGGCATCTAAATTATTCTGCCTTTCAGATATGATTAAACCCTAGCAGTGAGTAGGGGGAGAAATGTAAATTATGCAGGCTCCTCTGTAGGTGCTACTCCATTTTTTGGTAAGACTAAGCCTTCATGATCTTAATATTTGTTGGTAGATTTATCGTTGTAAGGATAAAAGTAAGTCAGCTTATGGTTAACTGCATGATACTGTATTGTCTTGATTTTGCAGTTAAAAGTGACTCTAAATTCAAATAGAAGACAATTAATGCATCAATACCATCTTCAGTTATATCCATTTATTTTGAACTTTGTTCTAACTTTCAATTGAGCCTTTAATGGCTTAGTAAATGACAATGTGTTTAAATTTTCACTGACATTTTCTATTTTCACAAGCTTCACGTTTCTTCAAAGAGCCCCAAACTCAGTGGCATGTTTTTTGTAATACCTGTAATCAAGGCCTTCACCCAGGTCCTAAGCAAAGCTAACAAATAATTATTCTTCACAATAGAGCTAAAAACAGGAGTCTAATTAATTAAAGTACTAATTGAACTTCCCCATTACTGATGCATTAGTTCCTGCTCTGACATAAACATTAATCAAAGTCGTTGAATAATTCAGCTCTCCACTTCCCCCACTTGTGTAGACAAATCTACCTGCTATCCTATAATGATAACATAGAAGAAAATGTTTCATAATGTTGTTTGGTAATGTCTTTGTTAAGTACCAATAACCGATAACTACTCTACAGAAAAGTGGGAAGAAGGTACAGGGTAAAAGCAAATTGTAGTCATATATATGACTACATATGGCATGTAAAATATATAGTTAAATAAAATATATTTCTTATTTAAATAAAATATATTAATATTACATATAAATATATTTATATATTTCCTCTTTAAAAAAATAAATCCATGGAGGAAAGAGTCTTTTCAGGAAATATTTTTAAGTATTTCACAAAACTTTTGCATTTTAATGAAGTGGGCCATTTAGACTGCAACTGTACAGGGAGGGACAGTGGATTTCCTTTAATTATGTGATTAGATAAATATTTATATGTTTTTCTCTGTGTTGAAATTCAGGCTTCCTGTTGAGTCTAGCTGTTGGCTCTCTCCTCTCCAACTGGCAGAACCAGTTTCCAGGGCTGCTGGAGGAGATGCACATCAGATGCTGCTTCGATAAGATCGGAAGTCACCATTATGGAAAGTTCTGCTTTTGAAGCCAGGCTGGCGGGGACCCCAGTCTGGCATTGCAGGATGAGCTGTGGTGGCTGCTCTTGCCACACCTCCCTCAGCTTCTTGATATGTGGACAGGAGGATGCGCACTCTCAGAGGGCACCCTCCTTTCTAAGCATCTATCACCTTAAAATCACTAGTAGGATGTTCCTAGAAGGACCACCTAATAGTTTAACATGGAGACTGTAGTACATGATATGATGCATGGTCTCATCTCCCTTCAGGAATGCAGGACTTATTCCCCTGCTGCTGTCAGCTCCTTATAGGGATTGCCCTGGTTGAAGAGACTCACCTTGTATAAGGTCATACTTCCTTCCAAAGGCAGCTTACATCCAGTGCTGTAAAGGGTATAAAGGCCTGGCCTCCTTGTGTCAGTTTGGGGCAACTCTGACGGGTGGTCCTGGCTCGAGGGTCTCCCATCCCCTTGGGGTCAGTTAGGGCCTTCCTTGGGACTGCGTTGTAGCTCAGTTTCTCACTCTGCCCCATCCTACCTCCTTCCACAGGCCTGTATCATGAGAACACTTCCTAATCTCTGCATACTAACCTCTGCTTCAGAGTTGGCTTCCTAAGGAATTGGCCTGTGACAGAAACGACAGGAAGTTCCCTTCCAGAAGAATTAAATGGTTTTTATTCTTCACTTTGTTAATATGGTTTATCACATTGATTGATTTGCGTATATTGAAGAATCCTTGCATTCCTGGGATAAACCCTGCTTGATCATGGTGTATGATCCTTTTAATGTGCTGTTGGATTCTGTTTGCTAGTATTTTGTAGAGGATTTTTGCGTCTATGTTCATCAGTGATTCTGGCCTATGATTTTCTTTTTTTGTAGTATCTTTGTCTGGTTTTGGTATCAGGGTGATGGTAGCCTAGTAGAATGAGTTTAGGAGTGTTCCACCCTCTGCAAGTTTTTGGAAGAGTTTGAGAAGGACAGGTGTTAGCTCTTCTCTAAAAGTTTGATAGAATTCACTTGTGAAACCATCTGGTCCCGGACTTTTGTTTGTTGGAAGATTTTAAATCACAGTTTCAATTTCATTACTTGTGATTGGTCGGTTCATATTTTATATTTCTTCCTGGCTCAACATCACTAATTATTAGAGAAATTCAAATCAAAACTACAATGAGGTATCACCTCACACCGGTCAGAATGGCCATCATCAAAAAATCTACAAACAATAAATGCTAGAGAGGGTGTGGAGAAAAAGGAACCCTCTTGCACTGTTGGTGGAAATGTAAATTGATACAGCCGCTATGGAGAACAGTATGGAGGTACCTTAAAAAACTAAAAACAGAGCTACCATATGACCCAGCAATCTCACTACTGGGCACATACCCTGAGAAAACTATAATTCAAAAAGACACATGCACTCCAGTGTTCACTGCAGCACTATTTACAATAGCCAGGTCATGGAAGCAACCTAAATGTCCACTGACAGACGAATGGATAAAGAAGATGTGGTACATATATACCATGGAATATTATTCAGCCATTAAAAGGAACAAAATTGGGTCATTTGTAGAGACGTGGATGGGCCTAGAGACTGTCATACAGAGTTAAGTAAGTCAGAAAGAGACAAACAAATATCGTATATTAACACATCTATGTGGAATCTAGAAAAATGATATAGATGATCTTATTTGCAAAGCAGAAATAGAGACACAGATGTAGAGAACAAATGTATGGATGCTGAGGGGAAAGTGGGGAGGAATTGGGAGATTGGGATTGACACATACACACTATTGATACTATGTATAAAATAGACAACTAATGAGAACATACTGTATAGCACAGGGAACTCTACTTAATGCACTGTGGTGACCTAAATGGGAAGGAAATCCAAAAAAGAGGGGATATATGTATAGTTGATTAATCTTGCTGTACAGTAGAAACTAACAGCATTGTAGAGCAACTATACTGCAATAAAAATTAACTAAAAAAGAAAAAGAAGTTAAATGGTATGACACTGATCACAGTCATTAACAAGGTGGGCATGGCGTTAATAGGCAAATGATAAAAGGATGTGAAAGAAAGTAGTTGGAGGTACGGGGGAGAAGTAGGTCACACTGGAGACTAAAATGAAATAGGCAATGTTTTCATTTCTCCTCAGGCTGAGTTTAGTCAAGCGGATTCTGGACCAGAGCCTGGGGCCTCCTCAGTGAGTCTCACTATTGAAAAATCTGTTCTCACCAACATGGCCCGCTGTTGAGAGGAAAGGACAACTAGGTCTGGGAGGAGAGACTATTCCTCCATCCACAGTCTATTTAATCACCTCTCAGACACTCATCAAACTCTTCAGAATCAGCTTCAGAGTTACTTCAAAGAACCCTTACTTCAAAGTGACGTTCAGAGATTTGCAAATAAACTCCAGAGTTCTCAGAAATCTCCTCAGCAGCAGCAGCAGAGTGGGCACCTCTCCTGCCCTTACCGTGGATGGGAGACGGCAGTCCAGGGATCTGTTTCATTAGCAGAGAGAACAGCAGCCCATCTTTAGCCCTGCTGATATGGACACAAACTGTTCACAGGTTTCTAGCAGAATCTGGCCACCATCCCATCTGTTTTGAATTCTCCTTTTTATCACCTTCACCATAGGTGGTCTAGTAAGTCTCCAGATGAGACCATGGACTTTAGACACCACTACGTGATGAAGGTGAGACATGATTTAACACAGGAGATCCTCACTGGGCTTTACTGACCAACATGCAAAGAAAAACCATCATAGCTGCCAGCATAGGCCTACCCACCTCGGGGGAGTGAGGGTGGGTGTTGTAGGAAGGCAGAAGGTAGAGGCAAGGGTATGGCAGGAACTTTAAAGAAGAATAAGTGTAGACCTAATACTTGGTGATGTCTTTATCCCCAAAAGCCTGGCTGTCTGCACACATGAAAAGGCACTGGGAGAGCTGTGTGAAAAGGTTCCGTTTCTGTTCTTTTTTTTTTTTTTAAGTTGTCTGCCAGATGCTCTGAAAAGAGCTTTTGGTGTTGAGCTTAAGGCAGTTTAACTAGCAGTAGGCAGAGCATTGTTAAAATGGATAAAAATGGGAGATAAGCGTTGCTCCCACAATCTGCTTCCAATGGATATGGAAAAGAAAAGAAGTGGCTCCTCGGAGGCACATTGTTGCTGCACTTCCTGGGCTCAAAGGCCTTCCTCTAAAATTAATATTTACCTCCAATTACAGTTTCCTGGGGTAAGGAGTCCCCACTGATGATCCTGTTCTGAAAAGCTTTGATTTGTTGAAGGGGTAGGCAAATCTACTCACTTAGGTACCCCCTCACAGAAAGCGGCCAATGAAAAAGATTAAAATCAGAGCAGGAGGAATGTGTTATTTACATTTCTTTGAAGTTCAGGCCTTCATTCCTTCTCTTTCCCCACTCCCTTGAGCAGAATGGCTCCAATAAGTTTTGCTCTGCTTTTAGAAAGCTCACATCTGCCCCTTGGCTGTAGTTTTGCTTTGTATTTTGCCACATTTGGAAGGCTTTTCTGTCTCCTTGAAATTAGGATTTGGCCCATGTGGAAAAAAAAAGAAAGATGTAGATGTATGACTTTGCTGACTCCACATGCATGCAAACCGGGAAGTAGCAGACTAGCTGAACTTTGCAGACATACCAAACGTCATTTGAAAGCTTGCTTTCTCCTGCCCACCAGCCCCATTTTCTGTTAACTGCAGCCATACAGAGCTCCAATCCCTTCTTTGGATGGGTGAAAAAAACGAGGTGGAATTTTTCCTCCAAGAGAGGAAAAGAAAGGAAGCCGACGGAGGCCGTCCCCTGGGCCTGATGAAGCACCGGCCTTTGTTCCTTCCTGGTGCCCTTCAGGACCCTAACAGGTTATTACAGCTGAGTTTTGGAGTGGTGGCCATCCATGGCAACATTAGAGGATTTCCAGGGATGATGCTGTACTCCACTGCGGCAGTCCCGGCAGCTTTTCAAACCCCTGTGGCCCCTCGCTGTAGACGGACATGGCTGAGTGTGGAGGGGATTTAGTCCTCTCAGGCCTTCAGCCTTGCTGAGACCACTTGCATATCTACCGGGGCTGCCCAGAATGTGTGTAGTTATAACAGATATAAGAAAGTATCTTGAAACTAATCTTTTTTTCTTTCAGGAGTCAGTCGTTTTTTAAAATTTTATTGAAGTATAGTTGATTTACAATGTTGTATTAATTTCTTCTGTACAGCAAAGTGACTCAGTTATACATATATATGTGTATATATATATATGTTATTTTTCATATTCTTTTCCACTGTGGTTTATTTATCACAGGATATTCAATATAGTTCCCTGAGCTATACAGTAGGTCCTTGTTGTTTATCCATTCTATATATAATCGTTTGTCTCTGCTAATCCCAAACTCCCAATCCTTCCCTCCCCTAACCTCCCTCTCCCTTGGCAACCACAAATCTGTTCTCTATATCAGAGTCTGTTTTTGTTTCATGGATATGTTGATTTGTATCGTGTTTTACCTTCCACATATAAGTGATATCATATGGTATTTGTCTTTCTGACTTACTTCGCTTAGTATGATAGATCTCTAAGTTCATCCATGTTGCTGCAAATGACATTATTCTTTTTGATGGCTAACATTCCATTGTATATATATATATACCACATCTTTATCCATTCAACTGTCAATAGACATTTAGGTTGTTTCCATGTCTTGGCTATTGTAAATAGTGCTGCTATGAACATAGGGGTGCATGTATCTTTTCGAAGTATAGTTTTGTCTAGGTAGATGCGCTAATTCTTTATGTGGAGAGAGGAAGGAAAAAGGGATACTGAAGAAGAAAGATTTTTGATAAAGAGAAAAAGTAAATAACTTACCAGATATTGTCTGCCAACAGGGAACAGACCAAGACATGTGCTGAATCTTTCCCTATAATCTGGTATGTCTGGATGTCTCAGGATTTCTCTTTCTCCTCCTAGGAGCCAGGAACCCAACCATCCTCCACAGTTTTGGATAGACCTTTCAGAGATCACGTCTGAGAGACTCTTAAGACAAAGGTATGGAAAAGAGATGGCCAGCTGTCAGGATTAGCCACCTGAATCCAGAATAGGGGAAAAGTGAGACAGAAGAAATAGAAAATACAGAAAAATGTAACCACTGAGCTGATAAAATAAGGGAAAGTGTTCTTGCAGCCACCCTGTCTCAGTAAAATTTAGTTCCAATGTGGGAACCCCAGGGTCAGGTTATCATGCTTTGGGATTTTTTCCTGCTCTTATCCCTCTGAACAGGAGTTAAGGTCTATGGCCAGGAAGCTCCTGCCAATGAATATTTTCTATTCTTCCTTTGTCAGGTTTTCCTTTTCAACCTCCCAACAAGATCATTTTGCCAGGGGAGTGTTTTTTCTTGTGTGTGAAGGGTTTGGGGGACTGTTTGTTCTGAAAAGCATCTGCAGACAATAATTGGGAAATGTGTTAAAGCTGCCGTCAATTTGCTTTATTGATATGGAAGCCTCAGTGGGTCCCCGAGGAGAACAGACTTTTTCCCCATGTGAGCAAGCGACTGAAAAGGCCGAGCCACTGAAAAGGACGAGTCAGAGGCAGGAGCCAGGAGAGGAAAGTGACAAGGGGAGACAGAGGGGCGGAAACTGAGCCAGCAGTCCTAAGACAAAGCCTGCGATGAAAACAAAACCTTCTTGAGATGTTCAAAAGGAAAGCTGGTTATCACAGAAGCTCCTCCAGAAAAAGGAATTTTCAGGGATTAAGACAAGGGTGGGTGGAGACAAGAGATGAGGGAATATGTGTATCAAAAGAACCTCAACTGGATGGCACGGTTCCCGTCTGTTAAGCAGTTTAGTTTTTACAAAAGCTTTCTGCCCCCATTACAGCATAGTGTTTAGTTCTGCCACAGAGAAATCCAAAGTCTCTTGACTTGTTGTTCATGGCACCTGGACAAATGGTAATTATCAGCCTATAATTCCCTTGAGGGGAACGGATGTTTCAATAAATTATAACAGCTGAGTCTGAGTGGTTTACAGCAACATCAAAACCTTGCTATGGACGTATAATCTTATAACCACAACTTGCTAGTGAACAGGTGTTTGCACAATGGGTGATCTGGGAGCTTCTGGCCCTTCTCAGGGAGCAGTGTGGGCTGCCGGGCTCTCTCCAGCTGCCCCCAAGGCACCCTAGAATGAACTGAAGACACTTCCCCTCTCGGTAGGTTGCCAAGGCTCACTGCCTTGGCTTCTCCAAGGTGAACACGTTTGGATCCGCACTGGTATACACATCTATAAGATTTGTTGATTCCCTCAAAAGAGTACTCCCCAAAATGACCACAAGTGTGTTCTCAAGCATTTAACATGTTCACAGGTATCTCAGAGCAAGGAAGAGCTCTACAGATTATATTCAAGGACAGAGCGAAAGAGGGACTGCCTAAATCAGCACGCAACCTTGGTCGTGGTGATTTAATAGTAAAACTTATAAGACCTGTTTTGAAAATGTGTTAGAGCCGTATTAGAAGCATTGGGTTCAAGATGTTCAAGAAATATTTATTGTGAGGCTCCTACGTGGACAGGACATAGAAGTGTCCTGTTAAACGGTCAGGCGTAAGATAGAAATATGGCAGGATTGCTGAAAAGCACTAAAAAAAATCATAATTCATTTTCATAGTGTTTCATTTTCATAATGTTTCATTCATTTTCATAATTCATAGTGTATTTAAAGTATATACTCCTGTGACTTCCAAAAATAGTTTGAAGTTGCTTAGAATATAATGTCATAATATATATTATGCCAAATATATCTATTATATATGCAAATATGCATGCATGTGTGTGTATGTAATTTTTTAAACATACCAAGGAAAGAGTGGGAGAGAATTGTATTGGATATTAAAAACTAAGTTAAAGCAATTTGGCTCTAGGTTTCTCTTTGAACTTCCTTGAACAAGAAAAGAAATGGGGAAAAAAAGAAAAGGAAAGAAAAAAGAAAAGATGATGGATATAACTGTTGAGGAAACTGAGGTTCCAGTAAGAAACCTGATCAGTGGCGCCTCTTAGGTAATGCAGTGGGGACTCCAGGGCCCAAGTCTCTAAAACACCATGGCAGGTGGAACACCATTTCTTACCAATCGGGTGTTCTTCCTCCTCTCTGCACACACACAAAAGCAAACAAATCACTTTTCATCCATCACACTGTCTCATAAAAAGAAAATATCTACAGGCCTTTCTGCACCTATGGTCACAAAACATGAAGGCCACAATCCCACAATTAGACCTCAGTATTCAGGAAAGAAAAGCTCTTCTTCACAGAATAGTGGCAGTATCCAGCCCTTATAAATCCTTGGAATAAACCAATTAAAGCCACTGACTCACCAGGCAAGGGCTTTAGCATGAAAAGAGAGTTATTGCTGTCATTTCCATACACTATCTCATTCTAGTACCGTATTTTTAGTGTGCTTTCTTAAAAATATCGATGCTCCAAATTGCCTGACAAATTTTAGCACAAACATCCATTTGCCTTATAATCTTTGCCCTACGTATGTTAAGCCTCCAAAGATTTTCAAAAGTACTTATTTTCAAAAGCACTCATTGGTCCTCCACACCTTCACACTTAAGAAACTAAGGCACTCTGGGGAGAGTGTTGGTTTATTGAATGGATAATCCATTTTTGTAACAATAAATAGAGACAGGTTGAACATATTAATAGGAATTATCGCACTATAAGAACTTCTGCAATGAAATATTTTCAGACTTCAATGTCAGTTCAAGAGGTCTGTCCTTCCAAACAAAGGTGTATATGCTTCCGTTAACTGGGCAAGAGAACTCTATAGTCTATTCTTTGATTAATCCAAAGCACAGAGTTAAATGTCTGAGTGAAGTAACAAATTAATCCTGGTAGTTCTACTCCTTTTAATTGATCTCTTAAATGGTTCTGTTTCTATTTTTAATTGTCCTGTTACTGTAAGCTGCCTCAAAGTCTTTTTTAAAAAGGTGTAAATCATGTATAAGCAAATGTAATAAAACACAAATGCTTTCTACAGGAACTTATGTAAAATGCAGGATGAACCAAAAGATGCATATCAGGGTACAAGACAAATGAGGATAAAGTTTCCTTGTGATATCCCAGAAACTGTCCCCTGGAACAATATCAGGTCCACAAAGCCAAACAGTTTACATGTGCTCGAGGAAGAAAAAACCAAACCAATAACAGGGAGAACTCAGGGTTCTCTTTTCAAAGATATAGATTTGTGACACCTGAACCAAAATCACTGGGCAAATTTAAATGCCTTCAGGTTGGAAGTGTGGGTATAAATGAATGAAGTGGTGAAAAACCACAGAGGGTGGGCCTTATGGGGAAATGGAGAATGTGCCTTCCCACCATTCAAATGTAAATTTTTATAAAACATGCCTCAAGACAGACAAAATATTGTACATCTGTTGACCACAGTTGTTGGCTCAATGGCTATGTTGTGACCCCTGATCTAAATAATCAATATATTTCACGCCACTAAAGTTTCTCAACAGTGGAACTACTGGCACTTGGAGTGGAACCAACTTTCACTGTGCAGCACTTTGCTGTGCATTGCAAGTCTACGGTCCTCCGGGTCTCCCAGGAACCAAAAGCTATAGCACCATTCAGGCAACTGAAAGTGTTCCCACCACCCCACAAATTTCAAATGTGTGTTTCCCACCCCTCCCCCACTCCAAGGTGGGAACTAGTGTCTAGTTCCATGCCTAAACTATTCTGCCTCTTGGTATGTTCATATCTCACCTTGTATTTTTCCTTCTTCACCAAATGATTTTCAGGATTTAAGAACAGTATAGGGCTTCCCTGGTGGCATAGTGGTTGAGAGTCCGCCTGCCGAGGCAGGGGACACGGGTTCGTGCCCCGGTCTGGGAAGATCCCACATGCCACGGAGAGGCTGGGCCCCTGAGCCATGGCCGCTGAGCCTGCGCGTCCAGAGCCTGTGCTCCACAACGGGAGAGGCCACAACAGTGAGAGGCCCGCGTACCGCAAAAAACAAACAAACAAACAAAAAACAGTATAATAGCAGGCCCTTTCCTTTGTCTTACATCGAATTAGAAAGGGTGCTATGAAGGGGTTGGCAGGAAATATGAAGATAATGAGATGAGGAGGAAAAGAAAATGATCAAGGGCAAGTCAATACAGTCACTAGGCAAAGGAAACAGCAGGGAAAGTATGTGGAAATGGAGGCTGGACTAGTGATTTTTCTTATTGCTACCACCACACAGTTTTTCAAAGCTGCTCTCTTTCATCCTCTTCCATCACCCTGGAACTTTCCCAGAATGCCCAATTTGAGAAACTTTGCATTTATATCTTTGGCCCCTAAATTAAGTTAGAATCCTGTCTTAATGACCACCATTTATAACATCCAGTTCTACATAATGAGGCCATTGCCAACTCATGGTCAACAGCCCACAGTAACTCAAGGTTGCTATTATGGATATAATTAGCTTCCTTAAATGAAAAACTCATGTAAAACAGATGTATTCGCAAGTCATTGTTCATTTACCAGTCAACCTAGTTAATACACCTATTGATATAGTGTTTCATTCATAAATAGAAATTACTTTTGGATGATTGCATGTTATAATATCCTGTGTAAATCTGGCATCAGTTCTCAAAGTTCAGTTTTTTGTTTCCTCTGAGTGGAGAATGTTGTAAACTATAAGGACTTGATGACTGTAGGGTTCCCCCCAATGGAGAAATGGCCCTCGCATTTTTAAAAATGGTAAAAAAAAAAAAAAAAAAAGGTCTCAGGGATATGCAGATTTGAAGATGTTTGGAATAAAACTGTTAACAGAGAAGAGAAAATGAACCAAGGTTGGGGTGGGAATATAGGTGTCAGACAATTTCAAAAGTTCAGAATAGAAGAGTGTCAGACATAGGTAAAGCAGGGTGGAAGAACCAGTGTAAGGAAAGGTCAGGAGGTATAACTGACACAGCTTGGTTCTAGCAGAGAAGCAAAGACTAGCAGACTGGGCCTGTGTTGCAGGGGAGAGAGGGGATACGGGGGAGGGGGTGGGTTGGGGGGAGGAAGGAGTCCTCTAAGCCTTGGTATAAAGCTGGGCTTTTAAATGTAATGTCCACGCTTATTGACAAGGAAGGGAGGATTACAAAATAAGAGGTCACTAACAAGTTCCTACAGCCTCAGAAACTGATTCAAAGTAACTCTTGATATGTTTTTAAAACATCTGTACTTTTTAATAATCATGATAATATCAACAACTAGTTGATAGTTCATTCGTTAAGCTGTAGGCAATGTTCTATTAACTTTACATGGATTAGCTTCCTTCATCTCAACACTATGGGCATCCTCATTGTGCAGCTGAAGAAACTAAGGGGGAGAGGGTTAAATAACTGGCTCAACTCTGTCACATGGGTACTAAGGGGAATTTGAAGGCAGACATCTGGTTCCAAATCCCTGCTTTTAACTGTCAAGTGACACTGCCTCTTTTCACATCTGACACTCTCTGTTATCCCAGGATGACAGACCCCTTGAGAACTATCCCTACCCCACCAAGAGTGGACCCCAGAAGCCCTGCATGCACTATCCCCTCCTCAGGACAGAATTGTTCAAATCAAGGTAGGCACCTTGCCCCAAACTAATCCCTTCAGATTCTCCCCCACCCCAATAGTTTGGAATTGGGATAGAAATAACCAGTGAGTTTGGTCCTTTATGCTGAGAAATGTCAGTGTAGGGGCTACCATGTATCTGCCTCCTTCCCTTCAGGTCTACTGAGAGACAGAAGATGAGGAATGAGTGGAAGGACACAGAAAAGAGATAGAAAGGGAGCATTTCCTAGGTCCTTAGTGAGTGTCCAGCTCCTTTTTTCCAGGCCAAACTGAGGCCAGCTCCTTTCCTGCCATCAGATTCAGTAAAATGCCCTCTATCCTCATAGTAAGAATCCCTTTTTGCTTATCCTGCTCTGAGTTGGTTTCTGTCACTTACAACCAGAGATGTAACTAAAATAACATAGAGACCTCCAATCTGTAGTTTCTATCTCTTCTTCTGTATTTTACTGTCTTAAGCATTTATCCCTTTCATCAACATTTTCTGTCTTCTTTCAGATAAGAAACCCTTTCCTAAATCCCTCTGAGATTTAGTCTTAGAACAATAATAATATTGCAGACATCAGCAGACCTCCATCTCCTACTAGAAAGACTGAGAACAAAATAATCACAGAGTGTACAGTACATATTTGCTTTATGGAAATGATTTTTAAAATGATAACAATAGCAGCCACCACCACCACATCTGATATCATAAATACCCTTTTTATTTGTAGAGTAGACATTAATTTTAATGGTATTTGGGTTCTTTTGATAGTCTACCAATTTCATTAAAATGGAATTCTACTGTAATCCCTGATAAATAATTAAAATAGCCCCTGATAGAAGCTTAACTTTTATACTTGCAAATAAAACTCTGCAATGGATTGCTTTAATAGCGTGATGATCTCCAAAGCAACTTTCCCACATCAACTATGTTTTTATGAGGGGGATGGAGGCAAGGATACTGCCTATGGTTATTTTCTCAAGTTGACCTGAACTGACCTGAGCAATTAGTATGCCTGTGACTAAACACAGATAGAATGGATAGACCTTCTCCATCATTCTCATTTTGCAGATGAGGATGCTGAGGCCTAAACAGCAAGGTCACACAATTTAGTGGCAGTGTTGGCACTGGATCCTGAGTCAGCTAATATTCCTGATTTAAAGCTCTTTATATTTCACCTCTTTGAGAAGGCTTTGTGGCTTTTACAAGTTTCAAAACATTAAGAGGCGACCTAAGGTTGAGGAACTCAGATCCATTCACATGAGAAGTATCCAGTAGAATGGCCAGGCACTAGATGGGGAGTTCTGGTCCAGGTTCTGCCATTTACAGAGCTGTGCTTTTGGGTCCCATTTGAGAGAAAAAAAAAGGTGAGGAGACAGAACTAGTTCCAATGGATTCTTGACATTTTGGAGCGTCCTCAGGTGCCTCTAGAAAACCTGGCTAGCCTCCCATTGGGGCTTTTGGTGGCAGCTTCTACTGGCTTTCCTATACAGTGATCAGAACTGGAAATTCATAGAGTCTTCTTGTGAGCCAAGGGAGTTCCCCACCCTCTTCCTTCAGAACCCAGATAATGTGCGTGAGATTCAACCCGCAATGACATTCAGATATCTGTGTCAGTCACTAACGTCAGAGCCATTTAGTTTACAAGCTTTGGAAATTTACATCCATCCACTTCTTTTGTTTAACTTGACTTTATCTTACTAGCTTCTTTACTGAACAAAGAAATCTTGAGTTCAAAAAAAAATCTCTTAATCTGACTTAAGGTAAATGTCTTTATAAACAGATAAGTTCAAATAATAGACGTGGGATTTGGTTACTGTGGTTCTAAAACAAAGCACAAACCCCTGCACTTCTCTTTTATAAAAAAATACCATCATGGATTTTGTACTCCTAGTTTCTGGTATCAATTCAGCCTCCTGCGATATGTGTTACTAAAAATCTTTGGAGTGCTTGTTTGTACATGCCAGATTTTCTTTAATATACCAACCAATAAATAGTTCCACTCCGCAATCTTTCAGAAGAAAAAAAGCTGTGAAAAATGAAGTAAAAAGCAAAATAAAATATTTTTCACATTTCTTCATATTTGTCCTAAAGCATGGAGTGTGGCTCAGGATCTCCACCTAGTGGAATCTTTAAGGTGATAACTCTGTTGTAAAACCTCTAAAACTTAAGAAATTTGAGGATGGGGCCATCAAGTTAGACGAGTGATTTTTTTTCTACACAAAATGTATTTATTGAGAGTCTGATATGATAAGTCAATATTGCTTCTTTTTTTTTTTTTTTTTTTGCGATACGCGGGCCTCTCACTGTTGTGGCCTCTCCCGTCGTGGAGCACAGGCTCCGGACGCGCAGGCTCAGCGGCCATGGCTCACGGGCCTAGCCGCTCCGCGGCATGTGGGATCCTCCCGAACCTGGGCACGAACCCGTGTCCCCTGCATCGGCAGGCGGACTCTCAACCACTGCGCCACCAGGGAAGCCCTAATATTGCTTCTTTTTAAGTGGGAGGGTTCACATTTCCTAGGTTACTATTAAGAGATCTTTTTCAACTAAGATCTCTGACCCATGAAAGCCATCCTTTGTCATATCATAAGCAGGGTACTTGGGTTCTTCCTCTTTCCCTTTGCCAAGCTCATATCAGAAGACACTGCTTTATAAAAAATCCACTCTGAATGGGTAGGGAAAAGAAAGGGACTGTTGCTCAGGAAAGGACATTTTTTCCTAGTTATTAATTCTTATCAAAAGGTTGATGGAGAAAGTTGCTGATAAGGTATCTAACAAGGTGATGTGAGTGCTCTCAGATAGATTAAAGGGACATAATATATCATGGGGCTCTCATCTACTTCTCAGGATGAATACAGATTATATCTGTGTAGACAACTGAATGAATTTCAATGATAGCATGTAATTTTCGAGATAGACCACTTCTGATCATTTTTCCCTTTGAAAGGTAAAACATATGCAATGCAAGTTCCACTTCCACAAGCAGTGCTAACTGCTGCTCTCAGAGTAACTTCTGGAAAATCTTGAGGTGCACAGTCACCACCTCATGTGTCCACCTCAGTGATCTGGAAAGGCTAAGACTTCCTTTGCTGAATTTTCCATCTTCTCTTCATCACGTCTGGTATTTTGTTTTTGGCACCTGTGTTCATTACCAATGATCCCTGAGAGATCACTGAACCAAGAGGGGTCCCTGAGTTCATATCCTATGAGTCTGTCACACTATCCATATGCCGCCTAGAAAGATGCGGGGCATTTGGGGTTCAGTAGGGATCTTGTTATAATTATGCTGTTCAATAGACTAGCTGTTTATTCATGGCCAACACATAATTTATACAATAATTGTCCTTTACTCCAAAAACAAAAAGCATCAGTGGTTAATTGGTATAAAGACTGCTACCTATGAAAAATATAAGCCTGTGATTGCTGATATAAATCACTGACATAAATCTGTTTCATGGTCACCCTGGGCTCTGTGCAGCCAAATTCAGATTACTTTCCTGTCATATTTTGGTGTAATGATTGCATTAATGGCCCCAATTCCTCACCCTTCCATCTATTTGCCACGTCTGTTGTCACTGAGGCAATAGATAACTGATAGAGGATGCACACTAAATTTTGGGATGGCTTAGGGGTTAACCAGAGGAAGTTCTTATTGAAAAATAGTCATCTGAGAGCAAAGAAGAACTGTAGTTTGGGATTTTGAAAAATGAGAGCTACAGGGAACAAAAGTGAAAAAGTACTTCATGGTGAAAATAAGCAGACATTTAAGAAAGTTGAAAAGGATATAGTATCAGGCCACAAGGCCAGAACCAATATGACCATGCTTAGTGAATGTGTATGGAAGGAAGGGATTCTGATGGAAGAGAATGGCTACCACACAGGATCTGACCTCACCACATATTTAAAAATAGCGGGGTGAACATAGGCAGAACGCTCTCTGACATATATCGCAGCAAGATCATTTTTGATCCAGCTCCTAAAGTAACAAAAGTAAAAACAAAAATAAACAAATGGGACCTAATGAAACTTAAAAGCTTTTGCACAGCAAAGGAAACCATAAACAAAACAAAAAGACAACCCACGGAATGGGAGAAAATATTTGCAAATGAAGTGACTGACATGGGATTAATCTCCAAAATATACAAACAGCTCATGCAGCTCAATATCAAAAAAACAAAAACCCAATCAAAAAATGGGTGGAAGATCTAAGTGGACATTTCTTCAAAGAAGACATACAAGTGGCCAAAAAGCATATGAAAAGATGCTCAACATCCCTAATTATTAGAGAAATGCAAATCAAAACTACAATGAGGTATCATCTCACACTGGTCAGAATGACCATCATCAAAAAAATCTATAAACAATAAATGCTACACTGCTGGTGGGAATGTAAATTGTTACAGCCACTATGGAGAGAAGTATGGAGGATCCTTAAAAAACTAAAAATAGAGCTACCATATATCCACAATCCCATCCTGGGCATGTATCCAGAGAAAACCATATTTGTAACGGTACATGCACCCCAATGTTCATTGCAGCACTATTTACAATAGCCGGGACATGGAAGCAACCTAAATGTCCATCGACAAAGGAATGGATAAAGAAGATGTGGTACATATATACAGTGAAATATTAGCCATAAAAAAGAATGAAATAATGCCATTTGCAGCAACATGGATGGACCTAGAGACTGTCAAACTGAGTCACTCAGAGAAAGACAAATATCATATGATATCGTTTATATGTGGAATCTAAAAAAAATGGAACAAATGAACTTATTTATAAAACAGAAATAGAGTCACAGATGTAGAAAACAAATTTATGGTTTCCAAGGGGGAAAGTCGGGGGAGGAATAAATTGGGAGATTGAGACTGACATATACACACTATTATATATAAAATAGATAACTAATAAAAACCTACAGTATAGCACAGGGAACTCTTCTCAACACTCTGTAATGACATATATGGGAAAAGAACCTAAAAAAGAGTAGATATATGTATATGTATAACTGATTCACTTTGCTGTACAGCAGAAACGAACACAACATTGTAAATCAACTATACTCCAATAAAAATTAATTTTAAAAATAAAATAAAAAACAAAACCAAAAAACATAAAAATAAAAATAGCGGCATGATTGCTTTAACCATTAAGGAATTGCAAATTGCATTTCTACAAGTAGGTCTTGGTTTTTTTTAGCTGTAAGTGGAGGGATAGACTAGAAGAGTTCCAAAGCTCCTTCCACATGTCCCATGACCCTATTATCTCAGTATACCAATTCATTGTTTTGAGAAACAATGCATGGTAGTCATGCCCACAATTACTGTATGCAATTAGAAAGCAGTATCTGTAGCATTAATACCACTATGATTTGAGTGTGTCTGAGTTGAAGAATACTTCATGAGAATTATGCTAATAAGATGGTTAGGGGTTTAGAGCATATGTCTCATTCAGGAGGTAAGCCCCTTGATTGTATCTCCAGAAGTTTCTGCAGGGGACAGAGTGAAAGAATTGATGTTTGACTACAATAACAAGGCCAAACTTCATGCATGTTATTCATGCCTTCATGCCAGGGTATCTTCAGACAGGATTGGGCAATAAGACCTCTGAAGATGTGGATGATCTCCCAGCTACAAGCAATTTTCCATACTGAGTAAAGCTATTTACTCCTTCCCTATGATATACACACATGAGCTGGCATGGCCCTTCATATGATTTGGTTACTGAAACAGAAACAGAAAAAGAGAGAGAGAGTGCAAGAAAGTGAAAAAAATAAATTGACTTCAAAGGCTACCTTAACTGACTATCGTGTTTTGGGAGAGGAAGGATAGTTTCATGGGCAAATATCTCATTAACCTCAACTAGAAAGCTCCCTGTGGCCAGGGACTCATCTCACTCTTAAATACCTGTAGCATTCAACCCCATTGGAATGAACATTGTAGACCCTCAACAAATATGTTCTATTTTTTCTCCTCTTTTGTACTAGGGGACTTTTAGTGCAGCCTTGTTTTTTTGTTTTTGTTTTGTTTTGTTTACAACTTTATTGGAGTATAATTGCTCCACAGTGTTGTGTTAGTTTCTGCTGTATAAAAAAGTGAATCAGCTATATGTATACATGTATCCCCATATATCCTCCCTCTTGTATCTCCCGCCCACACTCCCTATCCCACCCTTCTAAGTGGTCACAAAGCCCCAAGCTGATCTCCCTGTGCTATGCAGCTGCTTCCAACTAGCTATCTATTTTACATTTGGTAGTGTATATATGTCCATGCCACTCTCTCACTTAGTCCCAGCTTACCCTTCCCCAACCCCTGTGTCCTCAAGTCCATTCTGTACATCTGCATCTTTATTCTTGTCCTGCCCCTAGGTTCATCAGAACCATTTTTTTTTTAAGATTCCATATATATATGTTAGCATACGGTATTTGTTTTTCTCTTTCTGACTTACTTCACTCTGTAGGACAGACTCTAGGTCCATCCATCTCACTACAAATAACTCAATTTTGTTTCTTTTTATGGCTGAGTAATATTCCATTATATACATGTGCCACATCTTCTTTATCCATTCATCTGTCGATGGACACTTAGGTTGCTCCCATGTCCTGGCTATTGGAAATAGTGCTGCAATGAACATTGTGGTACATGTCTCTTTTTGAATTATGGTATTCTCAGGGTATATGCCCAGTAGTGGAATTGCTGGGTCATATGGTAGTTCTAGTTTTAGTTCTTTAAGGAAACTCCATACTGTTCTCCATAGTGACCGTATCAACTTACATTCCCACCAAGAGTGCAAGAGTGTTCCCTTTTCTCCACAGCCTCTCTAGCATTTACTGTTTGTCGATTTTTGATGATGGCCACTCTGACCAGTGTGAGGTGATACCTCATTGTAGTTTTGATTTCCATTTCTCTAATGATTAGTGATGTTGAACATCCTTTAATGTGTTTGTTGGCAATCTGTATATCTTCTTTGGAGAAATGTCTATTTAGGTCTTCTGCCCATTTCTGGATTGTGTTGTTTGTTTTTTTGATATTGAGCTGCATGAGCTGCTTGTATATTTTGGAGATTAATCCTTTGTCAGTTGCTTCATTTGCAAATATTTTCTCCCATTCTGAGGGTTGTCTTTTGGTCTTGTTTATGGTTTCCTTTGCTGTGCAAAAGCTTTGAAGTTTCATTAGGTCCCATTTGTTTATTTTTGTTTTTATTTCCATTTCTCTAGGAGGTGGGTCAAAAAGATCTTGCTGTGATTTATGTCACAGAGTGTTCTGCCTGTGTTTTCCTCTAAGAGTTTTATAGTGTCTGGCCTTACATTTAGGTTTTTAATCCATTTTGAGTTTATTTTTGTGTATGGTGTTAGGAAGTGTTCTAAAGTCATTCTTTTACGTGTAGCTGTCAATTTTCCCAGCACCACTTATTGAAGAGGTTGACTTTTCTCCATTTTATATTCTTGCCTCCTTTGCCAAAGATAAGGTGAACATATGTGCATGGGTTTGTCTCTGGGCTTTCTATCCTGTTCCATTGATCTATATTTCTGTTTTTGTGCCAGTACTATACTGTCTTGATTACTGTAGCTTTGTAGTATAGTCTGAAGTCAGGGAGGCTGATTCCTCCAGCTCCATTTTTCTTTCTCAAGATTGCTTTGGCTCTTCAGGGTCTTTTGTGCTTCCATACAAATTGTAAAATTTTTTGTTCTAGTTCTGTGAAAAATGCCATTGGTAGTTTGATAGGATTGCATTGGATCTGTAGATTGCTTTGGGTAGTATAGTCATTTTCACAATGTTGATTCTTCCAATCCAAGAACATGGTATATATCACCATCTGTTTGTATCGTCTTTGATTTCTTTCATCCGTGTCTTATAGTTTTATGCATACAGGTCTTTTGTCTCCTTAGGTAGGTTTATTCCTAGGTATTTTATTCTTTTTGTTGCAATGGTAAATGGCAGTGATCCCTTAATTTCGCTTTCAGAAATTTTTTTTTAGTCTATAGGAATGCAAGAGATTTCTGTGCATTAATTTTGTATACTGCTATTTAACAAAATTCATTGATTAGCTCTAAGAGTTTTCTGGTGGCATCTTTAGGATTCTCTCAGTATAATATCATGTCATCTGCAAACAGTGACAGTTTCACATCTTCTTTTCTGATTTGGATTCCTTTTATTTCTTTTTCTTCTCTGATTGCTTGGCTAAAACTACCAAAGCTTGTTGGATAATAGTGGTGAGAGTGGGCACCCTTGTCTTGTTCTTGATCTTAGAGGAAATGGTTTCAGTTTTTCACCATTGAGAACAATGTTGGCTGTGGGTTTGTCATATATGGCCTTTATTATGTTGAGGTAAGTTCCCTCTATGCCTACTTTCTGGAGAGGTTTAATCATAAATTGGTGTTGAATTTTGTCAAAAGCTTTCTCTGCGTCTATTGAGATGATCATATGGTTTTTATCCTTCAATTTGTTAACATGGTGTATCACATTGATTGATTTGCATATATTGAAGAATCCTTGCATTCCTGGGAAAAACCCTATTTGATCATGGTGTATGATCCTTTTAATGTGCTGTTGGATTCTGTTTGCTAGTATTTTGTTGAGGATTTTTGCATGTATGTTCATCAGTGATATTGGCCTGTAGTTTTCTTTTTTTGGTGACATCTTTGTCTGGTTTTGGTAACAGGGTGATGGCGGCCTCATAGAATGAGTTTGGGAGTGTTCCTCCCTCTGCTATATTTTGGAAGAATTTGAGAAGCATAGGTGTTAGCTCTTCTCTAAATGTTTGACGGAATTCACCGGTGAAGTAATCTGGTCCTGGGTTTTTGTTTGTTGGAAGAGTTTTAATCACAGGTTTAATTTCAGTGCTTGTGATTGTTCTGTTCATATTTTCTATTTCTTCCTGGTTCAGTCTTGGAAGGTTGTACTTTTCTAAGAATCTGTCCATTTCTTCCAGGTTGTCCATTTTACTGGCATATAGTTGCTTGTACTAGTCTCTCATGATCCTTTGTATTTCTGCAGTGTCAGTTGTTACTTCTCCTTTTTCATTTCTAATTCTACTGATCTGAGTCTTCTCCTTTTTTTTCTTGATGAGTCTGGCTAATGGTTTATCAATTTTGTTTATCTTCTCAAAGAACCAGCTGTTAGTTTTATTGACCTTTGCTATTGTTTCCTTCATTTCTTTTTCATTTATTTCTGATCTAATCTTTATGATTTCTTTCTTCTTCTCACTTTGGGTTTCTTTTTTTTGTTGTTTTTCTTTCTCTAATTGCTTTAGGTATAAGGTTAGGTTGTTTATTTGAGATGTTTCTTGTTTCTTGAGGTAGGACTGTATTGCTATAAACTTCTCTCTTAGAACTGCTTTTGCTGCATCCCATAGGTTTTGGGTCGTCATGATTTCATTGTCATTTGTTTGTAGGTATTTTTTGATTTCCTATTTGATTTCTTCAGTGATCTCTTGGTTATTTAGTAGCGTATTGTTTAGCCTCCATGTGTTTGTATTTTTTACAGTTTATTTTCCTGTAATTGATATCTAGTCTCATAGCGTTGTGGTCACAAAAGATACTTGATATGATTTCAATTTTCTTAAATTTACCAAGGCTTGATTTGTGACTCAAGATATGATTTATAGTGGAGAATGTTCCATGAGAGCTTGAGAAGAAAGTGTATTCTGTTGTTTTTGGATGGAATGTCCTATAAATATCAATTAAGTTTCTCTCCTCTAATGTGTCTTTTAAAGCTTGTGTTTCCTTATTTATTTTCATTTTGGATGATCTGTCCATTGGTGAAAGTGGGGTGTCCCCTACTATGATTAGTTATAAGATAGAGAGGTATGATAGTCCCCTACTATGATTGTGTTACTGTCGATTTCCCCATATATGGCTGTTAGCATTTGCCGTATGGGTTGAGGTGCTCCTATGTTGGGGGTATAAATATTTACAATTGTTATATCTTATTCTTGGATTGATCCCTTGATCATTATGTAGTGTCCTTCTTTGTCGCTTGTAATAGTCTTTATTTTAAACTCTATTTTGTCTGATATGAGAATTGCTACTCCAGTTTTCTTTTGATTTCCATTTGCATGGAATTTCTTTTTTCATCCCCTCACTTTTGGTCTGTATGTGTCCATAGGTCTGAAGTGGGTCTCTTGTAGACAGCATATAGCAGGTCTTGTTTTGTATCCATTCAGCCTGTCTATGTCTTTTGGTTGGATCATTTAATCCATTTACATTTAAGGTAATTTTCGATATGTATATTCCTATTACCATTTTCTTAATTGTTTTGGGTTTGTTTTTGTAAGTCTTTTTCTTCTCTTGTATTTCCTGCCTACAGAAGTTCTTTTAGCATTTGTTGTAGAGCTGGTTTGGTGGTGCTGAATTCTCTTAGCTTTGGCTTGTCTGTAAAGCTTTTAATTTCTCTTTCCAATCTGAATGAGAACCTTGCTGGGTAGAGTAATTTTGGTTGTAGGTTTTTCCCTTTCCTCACTTTAAATATGCCCTGCCACTCACTTCTGGCTTGCAGAGTTTCTGCTGAAAGATCTGCTGTTAACCTTATGGGGATTCCCTTGTATGTTATTTGTTGATTTTCCCTTGCTGCTTTTAGTATTTTTTCTTTGTATTTAATTTTTGATAGGTTGATTAATATGTGTCTTGGTGTGTTTCTCCTTGAATTTATACTGCATGGGACTCTGCATTTCCTGGACTTGATGGACTATTTCCTTTCCCATGTTAGGGAAGTTTTCAACTATAATCTCTTCAAATATTTTCTCAGCCCCTTTCTTTTTCTCTTATTCTTCTGGGACCCCTATAATTCGAATGTTGGTAAGTTTAATGTTGTCCCAGAGGTCTCTGAGACTGTCCTCAATTCTTTTCATTCTCTTTTCTTTATTCTGCTCTGTGGCAGTTATTTCCACTCTTCTATCTTCCAGGTCATTTATCCGGTCTTCTGCCTCAGTTATTCTGCTATTGATTCCTTCTAGAATATCTTTAATTTCATTTATTGTGTTGTTCATCATTGTTTGTTTGCTCTTTAGATCTTCTAGGTCCTTGTTAAACATTTTTTGTATTTTCTCCATTCTATTTCCAAGATTTTGGATCATGTTTACTATCATTACTCTGAATTCTTTTTCAGGTAGACTGCCTATTTCCTCTTCATTTGTTTGGTCTGGTGGGTTTTTACTTTGCTCCTTCATCTGCTGCATATTTCTCTGTCTTCTCATTTTGTTTAACTTACTGTGTTTGGGGTGTCCTTTTCCCAGACTGCAGGTTCACAGTTCCTCTTATTTTTGGTGTCTGCCCCCAGTGGGTGAGGTTGGTTCAGTGGCTTGTGTAGGCTTCCTGGTGGAGGGGACTGGTGCCTGTGTTATGGAAGGTGGGGCTGGATCTTGTCCCTCTAGTGGGCAGGGCCATGTCTGGTGGTGTGTTTTGGGGTGTCTGTGAACTTAGTATGACTTAGGCAGCCTCTCTGCTAATTGGTAGGGTTGTGCTCCTATCCTGCTAGTTGTTTGGCATGGGGTGTCCAGCACTGGAGCTTGCTGGCCATTGGGTGGAGCTGAGTCTTAGTGTTGAGACAGAGATCTCTGGGAGAGCTCTCACCAGTTAATATTCCATGGGGCTGGGAGGTCTCTGTTGGTCCAATGTCCTGGACTCAGCCCTCCCACCTCGGAGGCTCAGGCCTGACACCTGGTCAGAGCACCAACACCCTGCCAGCTGCACAGCACAGAAGAAGAAGAAGAAGGAGGAGGAGAAGGAGAAGGAGAAGAAGAAGAAGAAGAAAAATGAACATACATAACCCCAAAACAAACGTTAAAAGCAAAACTAAACAGACAAAATCACACACACGCACGCATGCACACACACACACAAACACACTCACAAAAAGAGAAAAAGAAAAGGAAGAGAGCAACCAAACCAATAAGCAAACCCACCAATTAAAACAAGCACTAACAACTAAACTAAGATAAACATAAAACCAAAAACAAATCAAATGCCGAAAGAAACCCCAAGTCTACAGTTGCTCCCAAAGTCCACCCCCTCAACTTTGGGAACTTTTGTTGTCTATTCAGATCTTCTTAAAATGCAGGGTTTATCAAGTTGATTGTGAGGATTTAATCTGCTGCTCCTGAGGCTGCACAGAGAAGTTTCCCTTTCTTTCCTTTGTTTGCACAGCTCCTGGGGTTCAGCTTTGGTTTTGCCCCCACCTCTCCATGTAGTTCATCCTCAGGAGTCCGGTCCTTGCTCAGACAGGAGGGGGTTAAAGCAGCAGCTGATAAGGCTCTCTTGCTCACTGAGGCTGGGGAGAGGGACGGGTATGGTAGTCATAATTGGAACACAGGGTATGCCTGCAGTGGCACAGGCTGGCATGATGCTGCAACAGCTTGAGGCATGCTTTGTGTTCTCCTGGGAAAGTTGTCCCTGGATCATAGGACCCTGGCAGTGGTGTGTTACACAGACTACTGGGGGAATGTGGGTAGTGACCTGAGCTTGCACACAGGATTCTTGCTGGCAGTGGTGGCAGCGGTAGTGGTCTATGCCTGCCTCTGGGGTTCAAGATGATAGCCGTGGCTCACACCTGTCTCTGGAGCTTGTTTAAGCAGTGTTCTGCTGTCTGTGGGCACACAGAGCAGGAATCCCCTGTCCTTGCGCACCCCGAAACAATGGTCTCTTTCCTCTCTGGCAGGTCCAGACTTTTTCACAGACTCCCTCCCAGCTAGTTGTGGCGCACTAGCCCCCTTCAGGCTGTGTTCACGCAGCCACCCCCAGTCCTCTGCCTGGGATCCAAACTCTGAAGCCCAAGCCTCAGCTCCCAGCCCCCATGCGCCCTGGCGGGTGAGCAGACAAGCCTCTTGGGCTGGTGAGTGCCGGTTGGCCCTGATCCTTTGTGCAGGAATCTCTCTGCTTTGCCCTCCGCACCCCTGTTGCTGCGCTCTCCTCAGTGGCTCCGAAGCTTCCCCCCTCCGCCACCTGCAGTCTCTGCCTGAGAAGGGATTTCTAGTGTGTGGAAACCTTTCCTCCTTCACAGCTCCCTCCCAGAGGTGCAGGTCCTGTCCCTATTCTTTTGTCTCTGTTTTTTCTTTTTTCTTTTGCCCTATCCAGGTACATGGGGAGTTTCTTGCCTTTTGGGAGGTCTGAGGTCTTCTTCCAGCGTTCAGTAGGTGTTCTGTAGGAGTTGTTCCACATATAGATGTTTTGGTGATGTATTTGTGGGGAGGAAGGTGATCTCCACGTCTCATTCCTCCACCATCTTGAAGGTCTCCTTCAAGAACCACGCTTTGAGAACCACCATCCTTCTGGTCTTGGAGAGTCTCTGGGAGAGCAGAGGGCGTGCAGCTGTGGCTCACCCTGGTAATGTGAACACTGGTGGAGGACACACTGAGGAACATTCAGCTGCAGGAACACTGCTGCTGGAAGCTAATTTCTTGGCTCATTTGCACTGAGACCTGGCAGCACCCAACAGCCCGGAGGCAACAGTGCTGGGACACCTCCAGCCAAACAACTAGCTGATTGTTTTTATAAAGGTGAAAAGCTTTAGAATTTTTTCAACAGTAAGTATGAATCTTCCTTCGTCCTTTACAGCATGATTTTTTTAAAAAAATCATGGAATGTTTAAAAGTAACCGCCTATTTCCTTAATGAAATGGCCATTTAGATGTCTGGTTTCCCAATCATCTTTATCACTTCATGCATTTTTGTGACGCCTCTCTATCTTATAACTAAATGATTATAAAGGAGAAGCCTAATGATTTAGAATTAACTACACAGACAGTAATTATATCTTTCCAGTCTCTCACTTCCTCAGAATTTTTTAAAGATCAAAATACATTCACTTGAAGAGAGCTGGTATGAATTCTCATGTTTGCTCTGTTTGTTGCAAAGTTTGTACCAGGCAATTAAAGGTAAGTAGATGACAGCTATAGAGATACTCTCCATAACCACCCTGTTTGCTCTACCCCCTCCAGCTGGACTTTTCCACATTTCTTATCATTTCCTTTCCCCTCTTATTCTTCACACCACCCCCTCTTCTTGCTTGCATGCAATATTCACCCATTAACTGCTATACACTAGGTTTACACACCTGAAGGGCTCCTCTCTCAATGATTCTCAGGAGGAAAAATCATATAAACATTTCTACCTATATATAACAGTGATGGCTGTGATAATAAGCAATCAGAACACTACTGACTGAGGGGACAAAATGTATCTGGCATCGTTCTAAGAACTTCTTATATATTAATTCATTTAATCTTGACAACGCCCTGCCCTATATTTTGTCCCTAAGTTATAGATGCTGAAAAAGGTTGTTCTATTTTTTTTAAGAGAATGAAACATGGTCCTCTTGGAATCAGATGCACCACATTCCTCTGAGCATGTGAATCTAGTAATAGAACACGATTTAATGAGGTATTGAAACTGGATGGAGTGTACCTCATCTAACCAAACACAGGAGGAACTGTGTTTAAGATACCAAAGGGCTACTTCAGGTGAAAGAACTCCTACTCATGTGTACAAAAAGACACAGAGGGCTTCCCTGGTGGCGCAGTGGTTGAGAGTCCGCCTGCAGATGCGGGGAACACGGGTTCGTGCCCCGGTCCGGGAAGATCCCACATGCCGCGGAGCCGCTGGGCCCATGAGCCATGGCCACTGAGCCTGCGCGTCCGGAGCCTGTGCTCCGCAATGGGAGAGGCCACAACAGTGAGAGGCCCGCGTACAGCAAAAAAAAAAAAAAGACACAGATTGTTTATAGTGAGGTTACTAAGATATCCAGTGCTATATACATAATAGGTGCTTTAAAAGTAATTGCTGAATAAATGGTATGGCATGTTAATGCTCTATGAATATGTCTCCATTCAGTAAAATGTGGTAAATAAAGGGAAATGGTATTTCTTGGTAAAGTTTCCAATTCCAAAGTACTAACGCTATTTAAAACAAGATTATATACCTCTATGCAACATTTAGTACAAATGTTTATATTTTGTCACTTTGAGTAAATGTTTCACATTAAAATATGAATAATTTAAAATAATAAGGTTTTTTAGTCTGTTATAAAAGGTTAAGCATGGATTAGTGGTTAAGTGTTTAAACATTCACTCAAGTTCCAAATTATTTAACTTTTTCAAGCCTAGATTTCCTCATCTACAGAGTGGAAAGAAACAACATGATAGAGTTATCAGATTAAAGGAGAAAATGTAAGTAAAATACTTAGCAACTGGCACATAGTAGATAGTAAATGTTGTTACTACCAGTAATTAAAGGTGAGGCAAGGAGCTGTCAAATTAAATGAAAATAAATTGTATTTTATAATCTTAAAAATACAGGAGTGGCTTCTTCAACTCTTACTACAACCTGAACTTGCTTTGGCCCCTGCTCTGCATCAAGCTTATCCTATGCCCAGAAACCAACACTTCTCTTTATTCCCCTCAGTGGATTTATACAATCCTTATCCATGTTAACATTAGTGAAAACAAGCCCATGTTGAATTCAGTTGCTGATACCAGCCTAGTCTTTTTAATGTTTTATTCTTCAGTACCTAAGGTATTCCTCTGAAACAAAAGCAAAATCAGAAGAAAACACTAGAAACTGAGAACGCTTTCTTTTCCACACTATTACAAATGTTCTTTTTTGCTATCTTCTAAGAGTAGCCTTGCGGCCACCAAATTTCCAGCAAGCTGTGCTAACTTGTAATTCCATGTAAGCTAATGAATAACAAGTACAAACAAACACACAAAAACTAAAAATATAGCAGCGAGTTAGGCCAATACTGATCTGAAAAGGTAGCACTCCAGGAAAAGGTCAAGAAAGCACAGCAATCTCTGTTAGATAAGGAGCATAGGCTCTGGCTAAAATTCAAAACCTTTTTCCTCCCAGTGTGACACAAGGATGGATGATATTTACATGAAGAATACACACCCTTGAGTACAGAGATAAGATATGCCAAGAGATGTGTGGAATTCCTAGGGAGCTAGCTGCAAGCTTGGTTTCTTTTTCCCCAATTCAAGAGAAGATATAGCTGCATGCAAGTAAACATGAATGTTTATGGATAGCCTGAGAGTCATTCTAACTATATAAAGCATATAAATTATTTCCTCTATGGATACTTTATCATTCAGAATAAATTACTTGCAACATATCTTGTTTCTCGAATAGGAGGACTCAACCACATAAATATACAAATTTTTCACAAGTTAATTTATAAATTTAATGCAATCCTAGTAAAAACACCTAGTTCTGGATGATTTTGGTGCAAGATTATACTGGTGATTCATAAGTTAATATTGAAAATAAACAAACAGGAATAGTAAGAAAAATTCTGGGGAAAAAAGGAAGAGACACTAGCCCTTTCATATATGCAAACGTATTTTACAGCCATAATAATTAAGAAGAAGAAGAAGAAAAAGATAGTGAGGTACTGGTGGTGCTTAGAAAAAACAATCAATAAAACAGACTATACTGTTCAGGAATAGACCCAAATAAATGTATAAATATAGTATATGACAAAAATAGTATTTAAAATAAGTGGGCAAAAGATGAGGTGTTCGACAAATACTATAGGAATAAATAACTATTTATTGGGGGGTGGTTGGATGGAGGGTGGATAAAGTTAGAGCCTTACATCATAACTTTTATGCCAGATATTGAATATATACCAAATAATTACTACAAATAAAAACAGGCATGAAAGCACTTGAAGAAAATGCGGGAAAAAATTAATAAAATTTAGATTGGGAAAGGCCTTTGTGAGAAAAATCTAAATGCCACAAAATAAAGTATTGATAACAACAATTATATGGGAAAAAAATTTCCTGAAAATAAAAATGAAATGACAAACTGGGAAAAATATTTGCAACTCACATCACAGTAGACTAATCTCACTAATGTATAAAGAGCTCCTACAACTCAATAGAAGACAAAATAAATAAAAATTATGAAGAAGACGATTCACTGAAAGGAAATATAAATGGCTCTTAAACAAATTTAAAGATGCTCAGCCTTACTCACAGTAAGAGAAATGTAAATGAAAACTATAAGCTTTTTTTTTTTTCACCTATCAAAATGGCAAAGATCAGATCAAAAGGTCTGTAGAAGGGAAAATGCCTCCCCTGTTATGTTCCACTTGGTGCCCTGATTCTAAGCACACACTATATAATATTCCAGCTTGGCTGCTATAACAAAATACCATACACTGGGTTGCTTAAGCAATAGATATTTATTTCTCATAGTTCTGGAGGCTGGGAAGTCTAAGATCAAGGTGCCAGCAGATTACATTCCTGATGTAAGCCCTCTTTCTGGCTGGCAGATAGCTGCTTTCTTGCTGTGTCCTCACATTGGTAGAGAGACAGACAGCTCTGGCCTCTCTTCTTCTTCTTATAAGGACACAAATTCCATCATTGGATCCTACCTTTCTGTTCTCATCTAAATTTAACTACGTCCTAAAGGTCCCACCTCCAAATACCATCACTTTGGGGTGTTAGGGCTTCAACATATTAATTTTAGGAAGGGGACACAAATATTCAGTTCATACAACACAACAATGCAAAGAAGCAAAGGGATCTCATAACAGGGCTGAATTGAAATGGCTGATGAGAGCATCTGTAGGGAACTGGGAAAGGAGTCTCCTCTACACAGAACCAATGTTCATTGAGTGCCAACCATGTTAAGGAGGAGGAGGTATTCTTTATGACATTTATTTCCTTCTTATGACGTGTTGGGTGGGATTCTGATTCAATTGCAAGTGGTGCATGGCATGTACCAAAGAAGGGAAGTGATGGAGTGACTAGACTGAGTGAAACTTGCTTTTTCAGATTAACACTGTCATTATTAGTCACACACATATACACATAGACAGTCACCCTGACCTTGCAGAGAGTAGGTGTCATGGGGGAAAGGCTGAGATCTCAAGCTCAAGGATAAAGAGACTGAATGGGAATTTATCCTCTACACTGAACTGTCCACTTTTAGGCTAACTTGTCATTGAAAACCCAGGAAACTCCTTAATTATAAACAGGAATTTTATTGACATTGGGGTGGACTCGGTTAATAAGACATTATGATTTCCTCTCCACTCCTGTTGCCATTCCTTGTCATTATTTTTGGCTGTGAAAGTAGAGGAAACCACTCAGACTCTTTTCTCTTCTTGTCATCACTTGGAGAAGTGACCACTTCCCCTTCTTGAATTGACAGAGAGGAAGAAGCAGCCTTCTTTCCAGACTACCCTCCAGTCTGGGTAGCAGAAACAGAAGAAGAAGTGCTCAAGGATGGCCAGATGGTCAGCTGAGCCACAGGTGGGCTTCCAGCCTAGGCAGATGGGTCCAAGGCAGACTCAGAGGAGCTCCTGAATGTGTGTGTGGAGGGGCAGCAGAATGTTTCTCATGGGTCCCAGAGTGGCACACTCATGACTCAGACTGCCAGAAGCCCTGGTGAGACTTTGCTGCCAGGACAAGGAAGGGTATACAAATGAAATGTGTAGACCAATGCCTGAAGTCCAGACTATGGTGTCTCTGTGAATGCCAGCATGCCCTGATAACATCCAGGAAGCCCCCCACCCTGATATCTTGGGGCTCCAAAGTCTCCTAGTATTGGACATGATCCCAGGGAGAGAGATTTCGTTTCAGCCACCCAGACAGAATATTAAAGCCTCAAAACAGAAACAAATTTTAGTTACAGAAAAAAAAGTAAAGAAAAGTTTCTTTCTGGTACACTCAAGCTTGTGGATTAAAGGACAGTCAGTATAATCAAATACAGATATTTGAGAAGGAGGGTTCTAGTTAGAAGGGCCTCAAACTCCAGGTTGGGTCATATGTAGTTTATCCTGTAAGCCCAGGGACTCCGTGGTTATTTCTGAGCATTCTCTCTGTCTAGTTGTAACCTGAAGTGAAAGCAGGTTCTGGAAGGAACTGTAGCACTTAACCCCTATTAGTTAAATACTACAAACAGCCTTTTCACTTCAAAAGAAGAGTTGTGACCACTTTTGTGAAGTGCTAATTAGCAAGCTTATTGGTTGCCCCAAAGTCCAGTTTGTGGAAAACTGTCAGATTGGAGCTGTGACTGGAAACATTTATAGAGACACCACTGCCCCCAAGAGGTCCTGCCCAACTGATTCCAATTTCAGAAGTGTGGCAGCAGTTCTGTATTTCCACCTGCAAATTCCAGAGAAATATGGAAATGAAGTTGATTTTAACTATGTTGGAAGGTAATACTTTAAAATTATCATTGTTGGAGACCATGGTGGGTTTTGGTGTTTGTTTTGTTCAGCTTTTTTTTTTTTAACATTTTGAGTGTGTGTATTGCTCAAACAACTAGTTCCATTAGACCAAGAATTCTTTTTTTAGTTGTATATTAATCTTCACTGTATCTAGTGGTGTGCTGCTACATGTTCAAAAACTAGCTCTTTAAGAAGAAAAGCCCTGATTCATAGCCTTTGCCAATTTCTATGATGTAAATACACAATAGCCAATTTCAAGCTACCAATGTGAGATCTCTGAAGTAGAGTTGGGAAAAAATGCACAGTTGCTAGCACATTCTTACACTGTATTTCTACCATACAGATACACTTGTAAATAACCTCAAAAGTATGAATAATAAAATGTAGCAAAAATTAAGAAGTGATGTTTTTACTATTAACTTTGTTTTAACATAATTTATATATTTGCATATTCACATAATTTAATGATTTTTAATAATGGATGTGTTTGACAACTGACTCACAAAAGTCCTGAAACATTAACCATTGGCTCTTGTGAGCCAGTACAAGCCACTTCAGTGTGGCACTGATCGTCACACTGTCCCTAGCATGGTGATTGCCACCTAGTAGGTGTTTTACATATGTTTGGTTAATTACTTGGTTCATTAGTTAATGAGTAACTCTCTGAGCCTAAAAGTCTTCCAAATGCAAATGCAATAAAAGATTCAGGTCTGTTTAAAATCAAGTAAGGGGTGGAGGGGTTGACCCCCGCATATAAGGCAAAAATTCTGTTTTCTTGGCTTTAATAAATAATAAATCAACTAGTAAACTTCTACTTTTGCTACCATGTAGCATCCATATAAACTCAATGGCTGAGTGTTAAACTCAGCAAGATATAATAACCAACTGTGGGACAGTCAGCCTTTCTGAGAAAGGAACCTTCACTGGTTGAGGGCCTCACTGGTACCAGTGATGCCTTTCATTTCTAAGGTTGAGCTAAGGGTTTATAGGTGCTTGATTTATTATTATGCTTCATAATAGGCATGGCATATTGGTTAGGAGCATAGGTTGAAGCCGGCTGGCCTGGGTTTGAACCTCAGCTCTTCACACGTACTGTCCATGTGACATCTGTCATGGTTCCTATTCCCGTTGGGCTGTGGTCTCCTCACCAGCAAACTGAGGACAACACCACCATCCACTCCATGAGGTGTTTGTGAGGACTGAATGGACTAAGATATATGAAAGGCTTGGAACAAAATACATACATAAAAGATGGCCTATAAGGTTAGCTATTATATTATTATTATGTGTATCATGTATCATATTATAAAGAAGTAAAGAAGACAACCTTTAAAAAACCGAAAGTTGAACTACATATTGTTGCAACATTTTCTAATTCTAAAAATGTTCATATTATGTACATATTTGCCAACTCTGAGCCTTTCAAATGGACCTAGCTTATGTGGACAAGCCCAAGGCTGGGTGAAAATGCCCCATCGTGTTCCAGCCATCCCCTAGCCCTACCCCAGGACCCTCCTCTCCCCTGCCTCCTTGGTTCATTTTCACCTCAGCTTTTTCAGCTTCACAAGCCTCACTGTGGCCCACTGCCATGGACTTCTGTCCCCACCTGGCCCCAGATAGGTGACCTGGAGTTGGATTTCCCAGTCCCATTGCTGACTTGTGTGAAGGACCCCGGGTCTCACTAGTCAAAAGAGGGCAGCACCTCCTGGGACCCACCCCTACCCTGCTGGTCTTGCCCCTCCTTGGCCCTCTCTGAAAGGGGAGAGGAAGCAAATAACATTTAAAACCTGTATTTGCAAATATGAGTAGACTGGAGATGAGGTTTTAGCTCTGGGAAGACCTTAAGGTAACAGGGAAATGAAGAGGGAAAGTATTGGACTGAATTCAGAGTTAATGAGGTTAAATGAAATGATGATTATATAGTGTCTGGCACTTAAGAGGTATTCAATAATTAATACTTTCCTGGGACAAAGGAGAACTGAATAATAAATAGTTCACTTTTTTTTAAGCCTGACTAAATTATTTATCATCTCCAGGTAAAACTGGGAGGTTGGATTAGTTGATGCCGTAGGCAGCTCTGCCTCAAAAAATCAGTACATATTCTCCCTTAGGTTAAAGTTTGATTATACATAAAGCCCAGAAATAAGAAATAATAAACCTTGTTGAGTCAGTTCGAAACTGTTAAAATTGTGATTTATAAATTTTCCCACCAGAGGGCACAGTATAAAAGCCAATGGCTGCTGAGCTACAGCTGGTGTATCGTTTACTGTGTATAATTATTTCATTCTGTTGATTTTGGAATGGAGTTTCAGCTTCCTAGGTGGTGATAGTTGCCCCCTCCTGTTTAACATCCATTTTAATATAATCCACACTCCATTCTTCACATATTTAGGGTTTGCCTTGAGTCTGAAATCCACAAATAATTTTACCAAAATGGCTTTTCACATCTGCTTATTGAAACAGACTTTTTTGAAGTTCCAACTTTTCTTTCCAATAGGCAAAAGACTGTAACTTTGAAATGATCTTGAAATGTAAACTTATGATAACACTCTACGGTGCCTTTAAACACTGCTAAAATCTGGCTTCAACTCTGTGTGGGTGTTAGTGGTTAAAAAGCAAGGGGTGTAGCTTTATCAATCTGTTTTGTGCTCTGAATCTAGTTTACATGCAAATTCTCGGGACACTGAGAAAATATACACATCCTTATCATGTTCTAAATAAAATCTATCACCTTCAAAATTTAAATGTATGTTCTTTAAATCTAAAACATCACAATTTAAAAAACTAATTTACTATTCTGCTTTCTCAAAACATGTGTTTATTTAATATAATGGCAGTTTGAAAGGATTTTAATACATGTAATAATAAGCTATATATTATTCCTATCCTTCAAAAGGAATAGGTATAAAGATTATATTAGATCTTTTATTTATACCTTTGTGGCAATTGTATAATTTTTCTCCATCTCTTCAAACCAGATTTTGTTAAGGGAATTTCCCCCTATTGAGATGTTCTTCATAGTGATTTAATGGACTTATCCAGTGAAGTTGTAAACTAGTAAGAAAACATGTGAACATCTGAAAAAATCTGAACAGCAAGGCAGGTGATGAAAACAAACTCTAAAGCATTATAAAGTCAACTCTTCCATTCTAAGGAATATAATTTGTAATGTTTTCTCCCCCCCTTTATTTTATTTTTATTTATTTTTAAAATATATAATTATTGGGCTTCCCTGGTGGCGCAGTGGTTGAGAGTCCATCTGCCGATGCAGGGGACACGGGTTCGTGCCCCGGTCCGGGAAGATCCCACATGCCGCAGAGCGGCTGGGCCCGTGAGCCATGGCCACTGAGCCTGCGCGTCCAGAGCCTGTGCTCCGCAACAGGAGAGGCCACAACAGTGAGAGGCCCGCGTACCACAAAATATATATATATATATATATATATATATATATATATATATATATATATAATTATTTATTTATTTTCTCCCCATTTTTTAAAAAGGATAAAGCAGGAATATGCCATGTAAAATAAAAGTTATTTCCCATAACTATAACTTCTTCTACAGACTTATGGACTTTTAAAAACCGTGTAACTGGAGGGAAAAAAAAGACTAAAATTCAAATTAATAAAACAAAAATTCTTACAAATATTATTAGATGTTAAAATTTGAAAATCTGAGGGGGGGGATATTTTTCTAGATCAGAATTCTTTTCAATTATAAGTAATGTTTTGAAGCAATATTTTACCAATACTTTCCCCTTCAGCATGAATGAATTTCACACCATGGTAGGAATGTTGCTTCAACCGAGGAAAATCTATCCCTACATATGTTTGTTATTTTAGAAAGACTGCAAATTTTGAACATTTCCCATCATAAGAATTTTGTAAACTCACTTAAGAGAATGCTAAGATATATTTTCAATATAAAATTTTTCTTCTGGGGAAGCAACTCACAACATTCAGGAATTGAATATCTATCTGGTGAAAGATGCATTAGTTTAGTTCTTTGGGGGACTAAGGAGGCCACCAAAAGGCATTTTTATCACCTCTTCCTTGGCCCCATTCTCTCTTAAAAATACTAGGCTGGTGTTGGTGTACCCATCACAGAGATCATGCCTGAATCTCAGTTCTACTGGACCATCTTGGAAAACAGCCATTTTTATTAAAAACTAGATAGCCAGAGTTACTTGAAGTCCAGCTGCCTCAAAGAAATTTACTCAATATGGAAAGTTTACATCAGGAAGAAACGTAGTCAGGTTAGATTTCAAGTATATAACTGAACTGCCTGCCTTTCCTCCCTGACTCCAATAAAAGAAAATTTGAAGCAAAGTTTATCTGAGTTATATTTTTATATATATCTTAAATTAAAAATCTCCTTCTTGAAAAACTGTCATCTCATAAAAATGCTTAAGCAATTTTCCAATGAACTTTAATGGAATTAAGATTTGTTCTGAGAAACTAGTTACCCACCTAGTGGACTTTAACCAAACTTTTTTTAAACCATAACCTAGCCATTTAAACCATAACCTAACCATTTTCTTTTCCTCTATGAAATACCCCTACCATAAGGACATTTTTGAATTGACCTCCTTGAGCACTGCTTCTCAAACTCTCTGTGGTGAAGGAGCATTAATCAATTATTAATTATTATTATTATTAATTCCAAACTACTGCCACTGATACTTTTGTAAAATGCAATAAAAATGAAATGCTGCATAAATTGTATTTTTACATTACACAAAATGCAAGTCCAAATATTTTATTATTAAATTCAACAGATATCAAATGACTGTGGATATTCCTAAATGCTTATTCTCAGTTTTTGTAATTATTTTTCCAAATCTAATAGAACCCGGCTCACAGACCAGCACCAGTCTGCAGATAACACTCTCAGTAGCATTGTGCTCATGGCCTTTCCTCTTACAGCAGGTTGTAAAAAACTTGACATGTTCTCATAGCTACATTGCCTGAAGAGTACTAACATTGCTCAAAATATGTTTCAAAGTATCTAAATAGCTATGAATAACTCAAGGTTTAAGTAAAGTCCCTTTTATCTTGTAAAACTTTAAAACAAAAATCCCATAACTATTACTGAATGCTGAAATTCTTCAAAATGGGAGGAATGGAGTCAGAGAATGGCTTTTGGAACTGTATATCCGTGCTTAACTATGTCCCTTGTAAACGTATCCAGCTGGGAGGCAGGGAGGAAGAGAAAAAGGAGGGTTGGAAATCATCTGGCAACTATGTAAGAAAATATCTTTAAAAATAGCTGTATTTTCATAACCTGATATATGGAAAGTTAGTTAAATTTAGAAGGAAAGAGAGAAAAACCTTTGGGGAAACTTCTGTACTTTTTCCCAACAGGAAAATCGATTTCCTTACAAAGAATTATTCATTAGAAGTAGCCAAGCTAAACTGAACATCAGTGGAAGTAATAGAACAGTTGAATCTAAGATTAGAGACACAGCTCTTAAAAAGTATAATTTGGGCTGCCATTGAGTGAGTTAATGCTGGTTGACTTGCATGCCCTGTGTATGTAATTTCCTCTAGAGATCAACTAAATACAGTTCTCCAAAATTCTGTGAACACAGCACTATTTCTAATGTAGGACTCTTGCAATGACATGAAATTACACCTCCAGTGTCCTAAACAATCTCACTGGATTTATGTTCATTTCTGGATCTAGCTCAGGGATGTCTTTGGGGGGAAATCTCACATCCCTGCTGTCTTGATAGGCAGTTAAAATAATAGATGTAAAAAAATTTAATTAAAAATTGAAAGTGGTGTGTCTGTGTGTGCGTGTGTGTGCATGCGTAGGTATGTATATATATATATATTATGTACATATGTGTATGTATTATACATATGTATATATGTATACCTGCAGTGTACGTAATACACTGTTATTATTTATGTCTATTATAAGTCTCAAATTTCACTTGTTGTATTGAATGATCAGCAAGAGAATAGATTTCAAGAGTGGGATAGCCCTTAACCAAGGATGTAAAGCATTTGAAGAGATCTAGGAATTAGAAAAAATAGATATTATTTCCAGTTTTGACAAATACTAATGAACAAAAGTATCTTAGAAAGTAATTTAACTTCTCTAATATTCAGTTTTCTTATGTATAAAGTAGGATAATTTCTGCCTCTGCCTGTCTGGTACGGTTGTGGTAAAATGCAAATGAATACACTTTGTGAGGAGGGCAAGGGACTACGAGAATAGTACACTTTGCTCGTATTTCTAACATGAGTATCATTTCTATGAAAATGGGCCATTTGAAAGTAAAATGTTTTCCTAAGGCATGTGCCATCCACAATAACCACTTACATTCTCCCAAATGAGTCTCCATCTACCTTCCACCCTTAGAGGATAATGCTTACCTTTTCCTATACTCTTAATTTCTCTCTGCTGGGATAAGGCTGTAATTGTATTTAGCCCTGTGAAGCACAGTGGATGACTTGTTAAATAATCAGGTTATTGATTCCTGTAGAACTCTTAAATTTGTGACCTAGAAGAGATATATTTTTGCTGCAAATTAAAAGCAATGCCTTCACAATCATGTAAGCAATTTATCTATTACATATACATATACATATGTTAGAAGCCATAGGTCACCTGGATAGGGGACAGCTCAATAACAGAAGCCAAGCTATACAAAATCAACAGGAAAAACTAAACACATAAGTAAACTTTGAAACAGAAGTGGCAGGTATTACGCAGAGAGAAAGAATCAATTAGTAACAAATGACTAAATTATGGTTAGTACTTTGGAGGGAAGAAAATGTTGGCACATTACATGCAACCAAAAAACATAATGAAGATATTATGATCATAGCCATGGAGAAAATGATCTTGCGAAATGTGATTAGTGAATCACAGCCAATTAGGGATTGATGATACATTATGATCACTCTCATGAAAAGTTTTGTTCAATCATGACTTTGTCAATAGTGCAGTTTGGACACTGAAAGAGGAGAAGCAAGAAACTCACAAGTGCTAATATCCATTCTGTAAAATAGAAGAAAT
This sequence comes from Stenella coeruleoalba, assembly GCF_951394435.1. Lineage (NCBI taxonomy): Eukaryota > Metazoa > Chordata > Mammalia > Artiodactyla > Delphinidae > Stenella > Stenella coeruleoalba. The sequence continues at coordinate 23,830,476 of NC_137150.1, read as the reverse complement.
ATGATTTAACTTGGGCAATTAAGAAAGCATCATCCTCATAACACCTATTCTAAGGGATTGGGGAGGTGGCCACCATATAATGGAGGCTAACCAGAGGGAAAGTTTCCCATCAGCCATAAAGAGTTCAGCTTCTAGTTCTATTATTCTTAGGACCCCTGGTACTATGATAGAGACGAAGTGTAGTAGGGCCATTGCCAAACTGGTCAACTAAGGTGCTACCACTAAAACAGGCTAAGTGGACTTTGGGAGTCCATGAGCCCAAAAGAGTTACAGTCCTAGGTTTAGATAAGGATAAGAACCTCTAGTTTTCATCCAATATCGGACCACTAGGGCCATAGGAAATATCTGGTATATTCTATATGTTATCAAAGAAAGAGGTTGTGTAAAAGATTTTATAGAGTGGACATTCTTTTTTTAATTAATAGACTATTTTTTGAGTGGTTTACAGAAAGATTGAGTAGAAAGTATTCAAAATCTCAAGATAGTTACCCATATACCCCTTCACTCTCCTCCAGTTTCATCTACCATAATCCAATATTGATACATTATTATTAATTAGTCTGTAGATTACATTGGGGTTCATTGTTTGTCTTTGTGGACATTCTTACTTAAGAACCCTAAGCTTCTACTGTATATTAACAAAATTCCAGCAAGAGTCTGTTCCATAAGTAAGAATGTTTATGAAAGTATTTTGCAAAACTTTTTAACATTCTAAGGAAAAATTAAAAATTGTTTTAGTAAAAAATATGGAAATGTATATTCTTATGATGAGAACAATCTTTAAATGGAGGGTTATGATAATGAATGAATTTAATGTGTGTAAAGTGCATGTCAGTGGCTGGCACAAAGTACATGCTCAATAAATGCAAGCAATTATCATCATTAGAGTTGATAGTTCTCATAGTTGTACACCTTATTTGAAGAGGGGGACCAAGTGATATGGTATCCTTGAGAAGCTAAAGAAAAGATTGAGTAATCCACTTCACCAAGCACTAGAACAGAGTTGCCAAGAAAAATCCAGTCAAAAGCAGGTCAAATTCATATAGATGTTGAAATCACAAGGAGGAAGGAGATGCAACCACGGGGCAAATAGTCAAGAATCATATAAAAATAGATAGTAGGTACCTATCATCCAGTAGCAATGACCTTCAAGTTTAAACTTGCTCACTGATGCTAAAAAAATGATGTCATCATTCATATTCATGATTCTGTTGATAATGTAGCTTACCTATTGGAAACCTTTATAGCTGCCTCTCACGTGGAGGAAATTAGTAAGTAAGGGTGAAGTAGAGCAATAAAGCATCTCAGAGCTGTGGTTAAGATTGACTTCTATTCCTTTTATTGGGGCCATTTCATTTTAATGACACCAGAGCGTAATTGCTAAATCAGGTAGAGTACCTCCCACACTGATACTGCTGAAACACTTAGACCAGAACTTTGGGCATTTCTCACTGAGATGGCTCTATGTGCCCCACTAACAGTAAACTACCAATTACCTTCTACGTAACACACATACAATATTTGACTCAGATATGTGCACAGACACAGATAGCTATATAAATCTTGTGGATATAAATTCTGAAATTAATTGATTTGGTTTCGTTTCAGTGATGCCTGGGTAATATGAATTAAACGCAAGTTAAAATCATCTTGATTCCTATAGTCTGTTCTTACTAAATCCCTAAGTAAGGTATTAAATCTCACTACCAGTTTGGAAGTGCAGCATAGTAAATTTACCTAGGGCTTTTGTTAATATGCAGATTAGGACTCAGGAGGTCTGGGATGAGACCCAAGACTCCACATTTCTAAGAAACTCCAGGTGTTGCTGCAGGTACAAAGATGCAACTTAAGTTGTAAGGATGCGTTTAGCGTAGGAGCTCTGGAGTCAGTCACGCCTTGGAAAAATTACTTAAGCAATATGAGCTTCATACCTCTCACTTACAAAAAGGGAACAACAGAAATTATCCATCTCTGCTGTTAGTTGTGAAGATTAAATGAGATAGTAAATGCAGAATGGTCAGTTCAAGGCCAGGAACCAAAAAAATGAACCAAAAATCTAGCTTCTGTTGAAATTTTTGTTACTTCTACTACCTCTTTGTCAACCAAAGGATATACATTTCTCAGATCTTTTCATTAATTCATTGATTCACTTGGCAATATAGTTATTGGCTTTTACTAAAAGTAAGGGCATGATTACCAAGAGGTTAATTCTTTATTTTTTTTTTGTGGTACGCGGGCCTCTCACTGTTGTGGCCTCTCCCGTTGCGGAGCACAGGCTCCGGACGCACAGGCTCAGCGGCCCCACGGCTCACGGGAGCGTGGGATCTTCCTGGACCGGGCACGAACCCGTGTCCCCTGCATCGGCAGGCGGACTCTCAACCACTGTGCCACCAGGGAAGCCCCCAAGAGGTTAATTCTATTAGGGAACATAAGACAAGGATGGAAGGGGATAGCACATAAGGTCCAAACTGCTAGATTTGACAGTCAAATTCAGAGTGAGCTTATGGTTGAAGCCAGAAAATTGAGTTACCCATGATGTCCTTTATTTCTCTAAATCTGACGAATGGCCATGTCCTGTCAGTTCCATCTCCCAGTCAGCTCTCAAATCCAACCAAGTAGTCTCCAGCTTTAAAGTAGCATCACCTCCTAGCTGCTCTCTTGTTTCCCACCTTGACTTTCTCTCATCCATTTTCATATTCCAATTGGAGTGAAATTTTAAAAGTGCTTATCTCCTGTTGAGCACTCTACAGCCTACAGAGTTATTTCCAAACTCCAGAACAAGGTCTCAAGTTCCCAGAAAAAATTTGCCCTCACCCTGTGTATCTCCTACTGCTTCCTGTCCATACTCTGGCCCTGGACAAAAGCCAGAACTCAAGTTTCACCTTGCTGCTGGCCTCCCACGTGCTATACTCTCTGCCTGAAATGTCTTCTCTCAGATCTTTTCCTGGGTTCCTCCTTTGAAATAAATGTAAGATCTCAGGTTAGAAGTCATTTCCCTGGAAGCCTCTCCTGGCTTCCTTACTGTGCTCCCACAGCTCCCTCTACCTACCCCATCAGAGCTCTTATCACTCCAGACCCAAGCCTCAAGCAGATCTTCCAAGTCTCTGATCTCTTTGCAGCATTCACTTCTCCTTGCTCACACTCTCTGTAGCTGTGCTTTTCCATGTGTTTATGTGATTCCCTCATGAATGCCTCCCTTCACAGACTGTAAGCTCCAGGCCAGCTAGAAGTGGGCCATTTTATTGCTTTTCAAAGACTGCTAAATTGCAACACTAAGAAAATGAAATGTTGAAAATAAAACCATTTATAATATAATACAATATTCCTAGGAATAAATTTAGTAAAATTTGTGCAAGACTGTTATTGGAAGACTTAAAGAAAACATAAGTAAAAAGAGATATCAGATTTTAAGAATAGAAAGGCAATATCATAAATATGTCAGCTTTCCCTAAATTGATCTATAGATTTGATGCAATTCTAATCAAAATACCAACACAGTGAGTCAAAGAATCTGATGAGATGATTCTAAAATTTTTACAGTAAAATAAAGAGATCCAAAGAGCTATGACACTCATAAGGAATACTGTAGGGTGTGTGTGGTGGGGAGGAGGGTAAGGTTGTTCCTATTAAATATTGAGTTAATTACTAGAAGGCAACAATGATTAAAGTAGTGTGATACTGTCACAGGGCTAGACAAATTGATCATGAAGTCTGACAATACTAAGCACTGGTGAGGATGTGGTGCAATGGAAACACACCAGCTGGTAGGGATACCACTTTGGAAAACAATGTGGTATCACACATTCCATTTCAAGTTCATTGTTTAAAGAATCTTTTACAAGAGCCGCAGGTGACTTGTACAAGAATATTCATAGATGGGACTTCCCTGGTGGCGCAGTGGTTAAGAATCCGCCTGCCAATGCAGGGGACACAGTTTCGATCCCTGGACTGGGAAGATCCCACATGCCGCAGAGCAACTAAGCCTGTGTGCCACAACTACTGAGCCTGCGTGCCACAACTACTGAAGCCCGTGCCCCTAGAGCCCATGCTCTGCAACAAGAGGAGCGACCGCAATAAGAAGCCCGCACACCGAAATGAAGAGTAGACCCTGCTCGCCGCAACTAGAGAAAGCCCACGTGCAGCAACGAAGACCCAACGCAGCCAAAAATAAATAAATTAATTAAAAACAACAAACAAACAAAAATAAATGCAGCTTTATTAAAAAAAAGAATATTCATAGATAGAAGCAACTCCATCAAAGGAGAATAAGTAAAGCGTGGAATATTCTCACATTTGCATGTTACCAATGACAGTGAATGAGCTACAGCTAAAAACCATAACATGGATGAATCTTAGAAAAGTCATGAGTGGGGGGAATAAAGAAAACGGCTTGATGACATAAAGTATAATACTGTTTTTATAAAGTTCGAAAGCTCATGGAAAGACTATAAATAAAAATTCAGCATAAGATTTACCTCTGGGGATGGGGGGAAGGAGAATGGGGAGGAGCACACAGGTAAGTTGGACAGTTTTGGCAATGTAGCTTATAGTTTAGTGAAAGATTCATGGGTTTCCATTTTTAAGGTAATTTTCAAGGCCCTGAAAACACACAATAAAGGCCATGTGGCATAACTCCTCAACCTTATTTCTTCTTAAACTGTTCAAGCAAAATGAATAAGCTGCCAAGATCAAGCTTTAGTTGTCTCCAAAGCTCCACCCTTTCCCAAAGCACCACAACCAGTCAGACAATAGTGGATGCAAATCAGGTTTGTTATGACAGCCCTTGGCAAGGGATGTGCAGTCGTGAAAGAAACCTCCTCAGCAAGGATGCTGTTGCCTTTACAGCTAACATGGCCACACCTTTGCTTCCACATTCTCAGCATCACTGGTGGGAAACAGAGCAACTGAAATTCTCAAATGAAATAAAACTCTTCCATAATTCTCCATTCTAGCTGAGCAGGGCTCAATTTTCCACGAATGTCATTTGCTTTGGTAGCATAAAATCTTAGTGAGCCATGCTCTCTACTTTATTTCCTTTGAACTTTTGTATATTTTTGCATAAAATTTTATATCCAAACATAGAATGTTATAAGATACTTCTTCGAAAGTCACTTAAGTCATCAGGGTACAGATTCATTATTACTCTTTTCAGAACATCGGGAAGTCTAACAGAGAAGGCTGGTGAGTTAGCCTTTCTAAGGTCAACTTGATTCTCCATCATGTTTTCCTTTCGTAGCCATAGGTTTCACACCAAGTTTTGAGTCCCATTTTTTAATGCCAGCTCTTACCTTGATATCTCTGAAGATATTTTATAGTTCCTTCCTGTGGTAGAATATTTGCAAGGATGACCACAATAATTTTCCCATCCCTGTATGCATACCGCTTTATAATGTGACTTTATCACAACCTGCATCAAGAGCTGGAGCCTATTTCCCCATGCCTTGAATCTTGGCTGCTCTTGTGATCATTTGACCAATACAGTGCAGTGAAAGTGATATTGCAAGACTTCTGGGACCAAGCCTTAAGAGTCTTGCACTTCGGTTCTCATCATCTTGGAATGCTGCCCTGAGACCATCATGGAAAAAAGCCAGGGCTAGCCTACTGGTGGGTGAGAGGTTACATGGAACAGAACTGAGTCCCCAGACCAACCAGCTAATAATCAGAATCAGCCACCAGACATTTGAGTGAACCCATGTTAGACCACCCAATCCCTGTCAAGCCCCAGATGATTGTGGTCACATGAGTGACCTCAGATGAGAACCACAGAACTGCTCATCTGAGTCCAACCTAAATTGTTGAGCTACAGAATTGTGAACTAATAAAATAGCTGTTTTAAGCCACTAAGTTTGGGGAGTGGTTTGTTACACAGCAACAGATAACTGATCTATTTTCCTTATTTTTTTTTTACCTTTTGTCTGCAAGGGTTGTGGTGTGTGTGTGTGCATGTAGAAGCGGAGCCACATTTAAATCTTCTCCATCAGATTTTGGTCAAATTGAGAAAAATGTTTGACTTTGTGTCCAAGGGTAATGAAGAATGAAGATAAACTAGGTAATTCCAAGACTTGAATATTTCATTTAAAAGGAATCCCATAGTTAGAATCTTTAGAATACATTATTTAATAATAAGACTTATCAGGTAAATTCTTTTTCAGAATAGATTGTTTCAATTATTTTTATACTTTTTTTATTATTACGTATTTCTCTTTTTCCATGTCGACAATCTCACATATTTTGTTCGTTCTACATGATTTTCAGCATTTCTCTTCCTAATTTGGAGTTAGGTTTTATTTGCTTTCCTTTTGAATCTTTCAGAATTTGTTTACTTTTCTCTGTCCTGTGCTGTCATTCTTATTCCTGACATCTTCAAGGCTGTGATAGAAGGAGTAACGTGGTAACTAATGCATAGATCCATATGGCGCTCTGACAGCTTCACCTCCTTTACCTCCAAACTACATCTCTGATGTTCTCCACAGTCCCTCCCTCCCTCCCTTTTGTTTCTTTTCCTCATAAACTTCACTCTCCTCTTTGCTGCCAGAAATACAGCCCGTGCCTGCTGTGATATGGATATGAGAAACCACACTGCTAAGCAGCTCGGGCTGTACTTGACAGATTAGAGATTATTTTTTTCTCATTTGGCTGTGTCAGGGCAGCAGCACATTTATTTTTCCCTTTGACATCAGTGACAGCTATTACTGTGCCAGCTCCGTATCTAGAGAGTAAATGAATGCACTGAGGAGGCATGGGGCCTTCTAGGCTGACTCAACACAGCCTCCCGAGCTCTGCTGTGTTGCAGCCTACTGAAAATGGAGTCTCAGAGAGCAGCAGCCCAGACAGAGTCTCAGGGGACAGTGAGAAAAACACGGTTGGGATGGAGGGGAAGAGAGTGGGGAGAAAGAAGAGAGAAGGTGAAGATAGATAAGGGAAGAGAGAGGAAAAACAGAGGGCTTTGTGGTTGATAAGAATTAACCAGGGGATACTGGCAAATACACTCTTGGCACCTTTGCATCTCTGCTACTGCCTGCCAACCAGAGTTGCTCTTATTAAAACACACACAAAGAGAAACAACAGAAGAGTCTGAGTTTCCCAGAAATGGAAGTAAGCAACGTAATCAAGCTGCTTATATTTATAAATCTATTAAATAGCTCCTTCAACTTGTTTTCCCTTTTATTTTCTTTTTAATACAATTGACACATGCAAGAGAATATATAGAAGATATATGCAAGTTATAAATTATAGTAGTATATTGAATACCTGGAAACCCACTCCAACCCATGAGCCAGAATATCACCAATAACTTATTTCTTCTACGTGTTTCTTTCCATTCCATTCTTTTCCCTGTTTCCCAGAAATTACCACTTGGCTGAATTTTGTGTTCTTAATTCCCTTATTTACTACACATATGCATATATGCATTCTCACCTACATGCATGTATGCTTATGCAACATTGTTTAATCTTGGTCATTTATGAACATTATAAAAAAGGTCTTACGGGACTTGATTTACTGATCTTACCTTATGCTTCCAAGATTCAACTCCATTGTCATTAGCAATTTTATTTCATTGCTTTTCACTGCTGTGTAATATTAAATACATTTATTTCTCTTTTCTCCTTTTAATGAAATATGAGTTGTTTACAAGTTTTTGCTATCATATAATATATATATTAATAATATATATAACTATATATGATAATATATATATTATTATATAAAATTGCTACAAATATTTTTATGCATGGTGCACATGTACAAGGGGGTCCCTAAGGCAAACACTCAGAAATAGAGTTATAAGTTATACAAATATGTACAAAGTATATACAAATGTATTTATAAATGTTAAAATATATACTCATAAATATATACATTGGAATAAATTTATATTCAAGAGTAAAGAAAAACTCCTCAATAGACAAGGTACTCATGAAGAAGAGTTTCTTTTTAAGATATAAAGACTTATTATGAAGCCATCATAATTAGGACAGTGTGGTACTTGTGCAGGGATAGATTAGAGACCAATAAGATAGAATTAATGGTCTAGAAACAGAAACCACAACACATAGTACAGAAGGAACTGTAGATACTGGGGAAAAGTGAGACTAGACAATAAATGATGTTAGAATAATTGGCTGTCCCTCTGAGAAAGAAAAATTTAATTGGATGTCTACTTCATATTATACACAAAAATCGATTCTGGAAAATGGACTTACGGCAAAAGGCAAAATTTTAAAACACTTTAGAAGAAAATGTCTTTCTGATTCTGGGGTAAGGAAGGATTTTTTAAATAAAATACAAAAATGTTAACCATAAAAGAAAAAATTATAAATTTAACTACATTAAATTTAAGAAATTCTGTTCATTAAGAGACATCATGGAAAAGTAAAAGCACAAGATACAAACTGGGAGAAAATATTTGTGGCATATGTAACTGAAGACAGACTACCATGCAGAACATACAAAGAATCAGGCAAATTAATGAAAATATGGTAAAACAACTCATTAGAAAAATGGACAAAAAGTTTGGTGAGGTATCATATGAAAATACAGTCAACTTCATTAACAATCAGAGAAATACAAATAAAGACCGCAGTATAATTTCACCTCACACCTATTAGATTGCCAAAAATTAAGAGGAAAAATTGGTACAAGTGCTTTGGAAATGATTTTGCATTATTTTGTAAAAATGAGTAGTATTTTGCAGACCCTACCACCTGGCACTTCCACTCTTAGGCATGGATACAGAATGGCCACCAAGTCGGGGACCATGGACAAATATGTATTAGCTAGTTTATTGTTATTACATTATAGTACATGATAAGATAATAGCATGCATATTTCCAGACTTTATGGCCACACTGAATGCAGTCTAGAGAATTCTTCAGTTCTAATTAAATATGGAGATACGTGAAATCCTTCCTTTCTCAACCTTCTCTTTCCTTAGGCTCTTGAAAAACATACTTGTTCTTTGTCAACTTCAATCTCTTAGCAAAGCTGATGAAACAGTGAAATCTATGCAGACTCTCTCCCATGAAAAATTCATGGACAATTTAAGGGGGTTGAATGCCCCACCCTGAAGTCCTTTTATGAACCATTTAAGGGTCTGTGTTTCCTGGATTAAGAACTGGATTAGGAATTAAGAACTGCTCTAAATCATTCTCTCCCCAGTGTTAGAGCTTAAGGCACTGAGGTATCACTCGGCCTCCATTTATGAACTAAACCTCTTCAGGTTTTGGTTCTAGACCCTTCTTCCAGGCTTAGGAGTCAGCCTTTTGAGACTACTGAACCTCAGCATACAGTATCTCATTTAAGGACAGAGCAACAGCGATTCTAGAACCAGCGCCATGGGCACTTAGACCTACAGGTCCCCAGCTCAGCAGGCATGATGACACAAGAGGGCAGTGTCAGGCATGCTTCTGTGGTATATTAAGGAGCCCAGCAGGAAAATCAACATTCCTGAGGAATGTTGATATGAATAATATAAACAACCTCACATTTCTGAATCCAAGTTTTCCAGAGTGAGTTACACAGAGTCCAGCAATTCTAAGCAAGTAAAATGGATTCATACCATCCCTCCAACTACCTCCAGTAAGAAAAGACAGGTCCATTTCTACTTTGCAATTATATTCACAGCTCATTCTTTTTTTTTTTTTTTTTTTTGTGGTACACGGGCCTCTCACTGCTGTGGCCTCTCCCGCTGTGGAGCACAGGCTCCAGACGCGCGGGCTCAGGGGCCATGGCTCACGGGCCCAGCCGCTCCACGGCATGTGGGATCTTCCCGGACCGGGGCACGAACCCGTGTCCCCTGCATCGGCAGGCGGACTCTCAACCGCTGTGCCACCAGGGAAGCCCCACACCTCATTCTTAAACATTCAGATTTTTCATAATTGCTAGTCATAATGATAAATACAAGAATCTGAAATAACTGAGGACTTGGTTTGTCTGGCATGTATAGTTATTAATTGCAAAACACTACAGGAAATGTAACGCGTCATCTCAGGAGGAGGAAGAGGACAAGGAGATTCTAAGTGTGTCTGTTCTAAAGTCAGACTGGCTATGCCATTTAATACCATTTACTTACTGTGTAACCTTGAACAAGTCTCAACCTCAGCATCCTTGTATGTGAAATAAGGATAATAATAGTACCTGTCTCATAGGGGCATTATGAGAATAAAATGAGATAGAAGCATAGGCCAGTGTGTGGCACATGGGATGCGATTTAAAAAGTGAGCTAGTTTTAACATTAACACCCCATTCTTCATTTAGATCCATGTCCCCTTTGTTTGTTTGTTTGTTTCTTTCTTTCTTTCTAACTAAATTATTATTTGTTTATTTATTTTTGGCTGTGTTGGGTCTTCATTGCTGCGCACGGGCTTTCTCTAGCTGCAGAGAGTGGGGGCTACTCTTCGTTGCGGTGTGCGGGCTTCTCATTGCAGTGGCTTCTCTTGTTGTAAGTATGGGCTCTAGGTGCGTGGGCTTCAGTAGTTGTGGCACGCCATGGGCTCAGCAGTTGTGGCTCATGGGCTCTAGAGTGGAGGCTCAGTAGTTGTGGCTCATGGGCTTAGTTGCTCTGCAGCATGTGGGATCTTCCCAGACCAGGGCCTGAACCCGTGTCCCCTGCATTGGCAGGTGGATTCTTAACCACTGAGCCACCAGGGAAGTCTTCCATGTCCCTTTTTTCCAAATATTTTTGAAACTGTGGCATTTGTTTTAATTCCTCATTAACAGAGAAGCTAAAAGGGTATCATTTTCATTGCTCTTGAAAAAGAAGCACTTCATGGGTACTAATGAGTTCTTAAAACAAAAATGTATGTGCTGACAGTAAGCATTAGGTAGGTTGTCATTGTGATGACACATCTGTGTGGCCATAGAGTGGAAACATGAAGTCAAAGATAAAGGAATAGTCCCCAAAGATGAAGGAGATGAATAGCAAAATAATTCAAACACATGGGTTTTATTTAAAAACAGATATGTATTTAAAATATTTCTTAAGTGATAAAATGGGGGAGAAAACTAGAAAAGATGGTTTGATCCTTTAAGAACAATCCATCCTATAAAAAAATGGTTAAAGGTTTCTTTGACTTTATTGCCAGGAGGATACTGTTAAAATTTCCCATGTAATATGAAAGATGATTTACATCTAATTTTTGAAACAAAATGAAGTTAATAAAGGTTAAGAACTCTTTCATTTAAATGGACCCAATGATCTAAATTACTAAAGTCTCTGAATCCAGCTCTAAAACCAACCTGTAGTTTGATTACAGTGTTTACCTACAGAAGACCATGACCCACTAGCTGAGTTTTCATTCATATTCCAAAATCACTCTTTGTGACCTTCACATTCTCATAAATTTCTGATCCTGGGGCTTTCCTGGTGGTGCAGTGGTTAAGAATCCACCTGCCAATGCAGGGGACACAGGTTTGAGCCCTGGTCCGGGAAGATCCCACATGCCGTGAAGACACTAAGCCCGTGAGCCACAACTACTGAGCCTGCGCTCTAGAGCCCACGAGCTACAACTACTGAGCCCGTGTGCCACAACTACTGAAGCCCGTGTGCCTAGAGCCCATGCTCTGCAACAAGAGAAGCCACCACAATGAGAAACCTGTGCACCGCAACAAAGAGTAGCCCCCGCTCGCTGCAACTGGAGAAAGCCCGCATGCAGCAATGAAGATCCAGCACTGCCAAAAATAAATAAATAAAATAAACAAATTTAAAAAATAAAAATATAATATATTTCTGATCCTGGGCTTCATGGCCATCTGCCAGTTGACTCTCCAGTATTTTAGTTCCCACATTCTCTAACATTGCTCAGTGAGACTTACTCTCTAACTTGTAAACTTGCACAATATTCCCCATACCCACCAGGACTGGTGCACTTGAGAGTATGGAAAATCCAACTACCTCATCCCTCTTCACTAAATGACTACCCAGAATCTGCCTCCTTTATAAAATTATTCTCAGAGTCCAATCTAACTGACTGTCCTGAATCCCTCCTCTTGCCCATTTTATAAACAGAACTGCATAAACTCAGGCCTCCCCCTTCTTCCCCTTAAAAATGTGGATTTCTTTTAGATAGGGTTCCCTAATAAAAATCTCTCATGTCTGTGAGAACTTTTAAGGGGATAAATGAAGAAACAAGGGGCATGTTAGTAAATATTGACTGATTTACACCATTTTTTCTTTAGCTTAATATTCTAAATGCTATTTTTTAGTGATACCAATACATAGAAGTAAAGCACATTTTTTGGCATGAAGAATTTGACTCTGGAGCCAAATTCTTTGGTTACTAATACCAGCCCTATTACTTACACTGTGTTATTCTCTCTGAACCTCAGCTGTCTCAACTGTTAAGTGAGGATAATAACATTATCTACTTAATAGGATTATTTGGAGGATTAAATGAAATAATCCATGTAAAGTACTTTTAAAAAGGGCATGGTACATATTAAGCACTGAATAAATGTTTGTTGTGTTGTTCTTACCACCATTAATTTATCAGAAAGTATAACTGGTCATTTTCTAAGACTTAAGTGTAAGTCTGAGTGACTCACAACAGGAGTCACCAAATTATGAAAGTGTCTGTTTGGTCTGAATTTAAGTGTGTGCCTTTCTTTCAAAATTTCTGATTGTATCTGGAGAACAGCATCAAAATAAATGATTGTTTCTCATTGTACAGTACCCCAAACAACTGAACCTACCAATACTCTTCCTCTATTTCTGTCCATAGCAAAAGTGTGGAGTCGCCCATCATTTCCTAGGGGTTGAATCCAATGGACCTACGCCTATCCCACTTGACCTCTCCTGTGTTAGACACTGTCCACCCTCCATCTACCTTTTCCTTTAACTTCCAGATACATTCCCTGCTGGCTTGCTTCCTGTTTCTTGGGCCCAGTACTTAGTCCTTTGTGGGCACCTCTTCCTTTCTTCAACTAGTGCTGTTGTATAAGTACCTTCCTTTCTCACTCCACCTACTTTCCCCGGATGACCTCATTCTCTCAAGATTTCCACAAGTTGATAGCTCCATATCCACCTTTACTGCCACTGCCTAAGACTAGGCCCTCATCACTTCCAACCTAGCCTGGAAATTGCCTCTAAAATGGTCCCCTTGCTGCCTTTTTCCCACTTCACACGGCCACCAGAATGTCCTTCCTAAAGGATAAATCTGACCTTGTCACGCTCAAGCTAAAGCTCTTCAAGGGTTTCCCTTACCTTGCTGGATAAGATCCTAAAACCTTTAAACTATCTAACCCTTCTGCACTTTAACCTAATGACCCACATTAGGAAGGCACCCTACAAGTTTTTGTTGTTCAAACAAGGAACATGGTTCTAAAAGTTTTGCCAGGGCTGTACTTTTTATTCAAATCGCTTTTCATTATAAATTATTGATCACAGCCTTAAAAATCAATTAGAAGAGTTTTTCAACTCCAGTAAATACATATCACTAGATCTCTTGAATTGAAAATTTTAAGAACAAGTCAATTATATACAATGCACAAGTGCAAGCATACACACACACACACACACACACACACACTATACATTATTGTGCTTTAAAACTAGATGTATAGGTTTTTAATAATAGTAAAGTGTATTATATCAATGCATACACTTACATATACTTAAAATCAGTTATGCAAAGGAAACAGAATAATAATGAAACAGATTATGCCATAATTTGACAGCATTGTCCACAAGTTTAGAATTTGCATCTACTGTAAATCTCAGATTTCCATATTATAGAACTGCTAAAGATCAATCTTGCTATAAACTGATAATCAATCATTTGTAGAGTCCACACATCTCAGAGTCTTGTGTCAATGTATAGGAATAATATTAGGTATGTATAGAAATTCAAGATAAATTGCTAAATGAAGAGGTGGGTGATGGAAAGAGCTACTGGATCAAGAGAAGAAGTTCTGAATTTTGTCCTGACCAAGGTCCTACTTCTCATAGATGGTGAGACTGAAACAATTAATTAGCCTTTCAAGATGTTACATTCCTCCATCTCCAGAAGGAGGGGTTTTAATTACACAGATCTCTGAGGCCCTTGCCAGCTTTGAAATTTGGATATTTAGCTATGGCATACCCACAGAACAGAGAAGCCCCCCCTTGAACAAGCTTTGAGAAAGATCAAATCCACTGTGACTCTCAATCACAAACAGTTGATAGATCTCTTAGTTGTCCAGATTTTATAAGGCTCCCCAGTCTACATCTCTGCAAGCCTCCACCTTCAGGTGCTAAAATCTTCAGCTTCCTCACCGCCTTAACCAAGCTGGACATTTTCATAGAATGTAGCCTGAGTTGTTCTAGGCTTGAATCAATAAAAATTTAACAGAGAATTCAAAATACCCCCCCCCCGCTCCCCACTTTCAGGTCCAAGTAATGAGAGCTCCTTAGCCTTCCAGTGACACACACTAAATATTTCATAAAGAAAAGGCTGGATGAGTGACTAATGTGTGTTTTTAGCCTCAGTTTCTTGTGTTAGGGATATAACAGCTGTATGCAGTAAAATTCCAGGGTAGAACCGGCTGTATCGACAATTTAAGACATCCATGCCTTTGTAGTCATAGCAGCTGTACATGTTTTCTGCAGTGGAGATTTAACGTATTGGATAGGATTATGAGTGAATTGGATTGGCTTCACTATTTTGTACCACATTTTGTTTTATGATGAGCTGCAAGCCAGAGTCTGTATAGTTAGACTTGGGGCTTAGCAGCATAACCAATAAAATATAATGAGAAAAAAACAAGTCTGTGTCCTACAGTGTATCCCAGCAGTAAACAACTCTGCTAATATTTAGAGATGTCTGTCTCAGACTGCTCTCTTGTAAACTTTCCCTTAGAAAGAAAACCCTTAACGTATAGCTACTATTTTACTCCTATCAACTATATATAGGTAAGGTTCTGCCAAGAAGAAGGAAAACGAATGCAATGTGCGTATCTGCGTTATTTAAGCCAAAAAAGTCAACGTGCTTCATATAACTCAAACCAAATTATCCACAGTCCCTAAGTCAGAAGTTCAAAACTCACAGAGAAAATCCAACAGTCTAATTCTAGTTTGCTTTGATTTGAAGACTTGTGTTTGTCAGAAGACATGCAAGCCTTGGAATTGAGTCAGAAAAATGTGTAAAGAGGTGATATACTGAAAAAAATAGACAATTCACCCAGTCAGCGTGAGTCCAGGAAATGTGAGATTCCTCCCACATTTCGAGAGCACTGGCCCTACAGCCTTCTGGAACTTGAGCTCCGAATGTCACTTACCCTATGACGATACAGGAGATGGCAGTTCCCAAGAAGGCATATGTTAAAATAGATCCTAAGTTCTGAAAAAAGTGTCTCTGGGGAGAAAAAGATACATTTTATATAGTACGTCAGCATTTTTCTTCTTAGTGTTAACAGGAAATAAAAATAAATGCAATAAATTGCCCCACCCTTCCCTCACTGTTTAGGCAAATTTTGTTTTTGGAGCATCAGTTCGTGGCCCTATTGTACAAATAAGGCTTAACTGATTTACACAGAAAAGGACAGAGGTTTCCAAAAAATAGGGGAAAAAATACACCTGGAAGGTGACAGGGTAGAGATGAGAGAAACTACTGCCAGAACTGGCTGGACCTGAGAGAGAGGGAAGGGACTGGAGCAATGGCCATGCAGGATTCTGGGATGATTAAAGGAAGACAGAGTTTTTCAGAAGTTTTGTTGTCACTGAAACCCCTTTAACACTTTAAATATACTATTCTAAAAGATTTAAGTTGGGCTTCCCTGGTGGCGCAGTAGTTGAGAGTCCGCCTGCCGATGCAGGGGACACGGGTTCGTGCCCCGGTCCGGGAAGATCCCACATGCCGCGGAGCAGCTGGGCCCGTGAGCCACGGCCGCCGAGCCTGCGCGTCCGGAGCCTGTGCTCCGCAACGGGAGAGGCCACAACATTGACAGGCCCGCGTACCGCAAAAAAAATAAAAAATAAAAAGATTTAAGTTGTCTTTTGACTTTTATTGGATCTCTGATTTACAGTTCTTCTGAATGTGATGAAACAAAACCTTAATCACCTACAACAGTTTATTCTAATGAATCACACAAAATGATACCTAGTCTTGGGGCTGGGGATGAGGAAGGATGACTGGAATAAGTCTAGCTTTCTAAATCTTTTCAAATGCTTGCTTGGGAAAACTCCCTTCCAGTTCTGTAAGTGGCATCTGAGTAGCCAGAACTGACAGAAAGAGGGAGCCTGGAGTACACAAGAAAAATCAGGTCTGTGCTGAAAAAGCAGAGGCTGCTGGAGCCCACAGGCCAAAGGAGGAGAGCCCTAGGAATCTCTGGAGTGGGTGGTGGGCAGCAGAAAAGCAACTGCACTACCTCTGCATCTCAAAACTCATTCAGGCCAGAACCTCACTCTGCAGCACTTGGGATGCTAGCACCTAAACTTCTATGGGAATTACTAATTTAGGAAATGTGAGCATTCAGGCTGCACCTAAGTAATGTTTTGCAAGTGCATAGAAACTGCAAAACCAGACTTTGTCTCTATCAGCATCAACAGCTGAGTATTAGCAAAACAATCTTAAGTTTTCACCCAATGGGTGATGGGTAAACCCAATGTAATTAACAGCAAACTCTTTGGTTATAATCATCTAGAATAATATTGCCCAGTAGAAATATAATGTAAACCATATATGTCATTTAAAATTTTTCTAGTAGCCACTTTAAAATAAGTTTTTAAAAAGTAAAATGAGGGCTTCCCTGGTGGCGCAGTGGTTGAGAGTCCGCCTACCGATGCAGGGGACGTGGGTTCGTGCCCCGGTCTGGGAAGATCCCCCATGCCGCAGAGCGACTGGGCTCGTGAGCCATGGCCACTGAGCCTGCGCGCCTCTCCGCAACAGGAGGGGCCACAGCAGTGAGAGGCCCGCATACCGCAAAAAAAAAAAAAAAAAAAAAAGTAAAATGAATGTTGATAATAAAATGTTTTATTTAACCCAATATATTCAAACATTATCATTTCTGTATGAAATCAATATAAAACATTATTGAAATAATTTACATTATTTTTTGATACTGAGTCTGTAAAATCCAGTGCATATTGTACACTTAAAGCACGTCTTCAGGGGCTTCCCTGGTGGTGCAGAGGTTAAGAATCAGCTTGCCAATGCAGGGGACATGGGTTCGAGCCCTGGTCTGGGAAGATTCCACATGCCATGGAGCAACTAAGCCCGGGTGCCACAACTACTGAGTCCAGGTGCCACAACTACTGAGTCCGAGCACCACAACTACTGAAGCCCGCGTGCCTAGAGCCCATGCTCCACAACAAGAGGCCACCGCAATGAGAAGCCCGTGCACCTCAATAAAGAGTAGCCCCTGCTCTGCGCAACTAGAGAAAGCCCGCGCACAGCAATGAAGACCCAACACAGCCAAAAATAAATAAATAGCCAAAAACCACAAAAAATCTATTTCTATGATAACTGTAGAAAAACGACTGATTAAAATGCCCCAAATATTAATAAATTAATAAATAAATAAAAGTTAAAAAAACAAACAAAAAAGAAAAAGCACACCATTCAGACTAGTCACATTTCAATGGCACGTGGCTATCGGTTAGTATACTGGACATAGCAGGATTTAGAAGAATTCTAAGCATGTCAGATTTGAATCTGTATCACATATGATCTAAGATAATGATATTCTTACCAAATAGGCAAACCCATAAAATAAAATAATTGTTTCCATTAGCGCTGGCAAAATACTCTACTTAATGATACAAGAAGAAAACAATCACTGTATATTTACCTTCTTTAGGCTATATCCGGCATGAAATATAATTGGTGGCAGTAAAACATTGAAGAAGATTTCTGGATCAAATGTCATCTGCCAGAAAAGACAAAAGTATAGTTAAGAAAATGCTCCTTTGGGCTACTAAAAATAAGTTTAAAAAAATTGTTACAGTCACCCTTGCTAAGGTTGTCTGAGGCATATTAACATGATATTAAATTAGCAAAGATGAAAATAAGAGAAAATGCAAACTTAGAAATTCATAATTGAATACAACTATAAATATTTTAAATGTAAAACTTTATTCTGCAGCTAATAAGAACATCAAAAAAACCTCAATGAAACCTCTCTAGGCAAAGAAAACCTTTTCCTTTTACTTTGATTAGTTATTCATTCCTCATATTTTCAGTGTTTTTATTCTATTTTATTTTTTTCTGGTTGAGGAGATTGGTAGTGTTCCAACATTTTAGCTCTGACAAGGATTTATCTAAGGTTTTCCCAAATAAAACATTTTTAGAAATTTAGTCTTACTTTTCCCACTTTATCCCACTCTGAAGTTCAAAATATTTTCTGGACTCTGGAAAAACACATTTGAAAGTGAAACTGGATTTTTCTAGTATTTGTTTATTGGCTTTTACTTAAATGTTAAAATAAACTTGGCAAAAAATTCCTTGGTGTGAAATGCAATGAAATGAGATGGAGAAATTCTTGAATCCAATATCTGCTATTTGCTGGGTAGTCTGAAAATGTTAACTCATTTAATCTTTAAAACCTTCCTTAGGCTCATTCTCTTCTTCCACACTTTCCCTCTCTCTCAATCTCTCTCTCTCTCTCTCTCTCTCTCTCACACACACACACACACTCACTGTCATTCATTATTTCACCACTAAGCCTTCTTACCATTACAGCACTCATCAAAATCTTTGAGATGTATGGGTTTCACAACTATACTTTCTAATTTCCTCCCCCTTTTTGCCTGAATTCTTACTCATCTCTGAAACTGGATCTCAAAAGCTACTCCTCTCTGAAACATGCTTTGATTTCCCAAGTCAAAACTGACTATTCTTTCTTCTATGCTCTTTCAGCACTTTGTACCCTCCCTTGAAGCATATGTGTTTCATAACATATTTTACACAATTATTGGTTTCCGTTTGACTGTTTTCCCAGTTAAATTGGGAAGCCATCAAGGATCACAATGATGCCTTAGTCAATTCTGTGTTGCTTTCATCCCTCCCAGTGCTAGCCCATTGCTCAATATATATTTGCTAAATTGGAAAAAAAATTAATTGCCTTTGAGAGACAAATCTATTAAAATGGAATGAATTATATATATCCCTAACAACCTTACACATTACAGGTAAGAATTACTTAAGTAAAAATTAAGAAAAGCCTTTCTTAACTCCCATTTTTTACTTTGGGCCTAATTGAGCATTGCCAGAGTCCCTCTTCGCTTTTCTGCATACTGGCCCCTCAACTCTACTCTTCTAATATTTGGAAAGGGGAGGGGGGGAAGTAGGAGCCACCTAACTCAGCTGGGCACCCTCTCATAAACCTAGTTATTCCCTCATTGATGCTACAACTTCTTGTACCAGTGAGCATTCAGATAGATCAGCTTGGCCTATCCCCAACTCTCTGTGCCAGTTTCTTCATCTTGAAAATGAATACAATAATCTGGTACCTAATTTTAAGGTGGTTATAAAAATTAAATGAATTAATACTTACAAAGCCCTTGCAGCATTGCCTAACATCTAATAAGCACCTTTAAGTATTTATCACTAAAGAAAATGAAATATCTGAATTAATATTTTGAAGTTATACTATTTGAAGAAGTTGCCCTATTGTTAGGAACTCTTGAGTGTTACAACTGTGTAACATTTGGGCAAAGATATTACTTTTCCTTCTAAGTTTACTCTTTTTTCTAAGATTATCTGAAACACCATTATTGATCTATTTTTGAGGCCTGTTTGAGAGTGTATCAACTGCATATTTGAAAGTTTTTAGCAAAGAGATATATTTCTGAGTTCTGGAGGAGAGAAGCAATGCAGCCGTGATCATCTGGAAGAGAGAATTACAGTGGCACAACATCTTGGACAGAAAAATCCCTCGCCTCGGCAGTTTTTCTGCAAAAATCAGGTTAATCACTCAACCAGAACATTTCAATAATCAGAATGCCCCATTCCCTGCATGCAGGTTAACTAATGTGTTATTGAATTATATTTTCTGGAGCAGCCAGATGAAACTGGCAGGCTGAGAATGGCATGCAGTGTACGAGGATTTATTTGTATATACAAAACAGATTTGTGTTCCTTTCAGACTTGCTATAAGCTTAGGAACTGCTAAATCAGAGTTCTGGGAGTAACTCCAAACCCAGACAATTTCTCAGAAATGGCTGGATCTGCCGCTGCACCGACCTCCAGATGGCGATTCCACATGTCATTTTCCTCAGACTTTGTGTTCAAATCATGGCCTCGGAGGTGAGACTGTTTTTAAGGCCCAAACAATTAAAATTTTTCATTATAGTAGGAGGGGGGAAAAAACCTAAGACAGGTGTGAAAGGGAAGAGCAGAAAGTTAAAAATCTTTCAGCTAAATACATTAGTCTTAAGATACAAATTTTATAGACCAGCACTGTCCAGCAGGACTTTCTGTGATGTGAAAATATTCTATTACTGTCCTGCCCAATACAGGAGCCATGGGTCACATGATCTACTGAGCAATTGAATTGCAAGCTACTGGAACTGAGGGACTGAAATTTTTTTTTCTGTGGCTAGTAACTGTTGGACTGTACATTTATAGACAGTTACTAGAATTAAAAAATTCAGACCATTCAATTCTTAGATGGTTTACTGTCCCATATAAGGAGTGGCTAATTTGGAGCAACTGACCTGAGACTCAGGTGGTAGAATTATGGATGCTTCATGAAAACTGTGAGATTTTTAAATACTGAGATTCAATTCTTAAAATACCAGATAATATGAGACAGAAAAACACCAATATGTTCAACTACTACAAGGATGCAGTAGTTTTACCTATTAACTCAAACATGCACCGGTATTTGGCTAGGAATGGCCTGGACACGTTGATAGAGATAATCAACTTGAAAACTTCCAAAAGCAGAAAGCAAAGGTACCAAGTTTAATTCTCATCAGAAGGTTATAGATACGGAAATTCTGTTTGGGGCTTCCCTGGTGGCACAGTGGTTGAGAATCTGCCTGCCAATGCAGGGGACACAGGTTTGGGCCCTGGTTTGGGAGGGTCCCACATGCCGCGGAGCAACTAGGCACGTGAGCCACAACTACTGAGCCTGCGCATCTGGAGCCTGTGCTCCGCAACAAGAGAGGCCGCGATACTGAGAGGCCCACGCACCGCGATGAAGAGTGGCCCCCGCTTGCCACAACTAGAGAAAGCCCTCGCATAGAAACAAGACCCAACACACCCAAAAATAAATTAAAAAAAAAAAATTCTGTTTGGTCCCGAGTATTAAGCCTTCCAGCAACTCAATATGAACTATCTAGGAAGAAATATCAGTGTTCTAGCAACTACTAAATAAATAAGCACTAAAAGAACCACTTTAATAGGGGACTGTGATTTATGTGGCATATTACTCCCAAAGAGGCCTTTTAAAAACATAGTTTCATCAACTCTGACAGCATTCCTGCGTGGTAACTGGCAAATGCAATTATCCCCTTTTTCCAGAGACAGGAGAAGAAATGAATGGCGTGCCCAGTGTCAATGAATGTGTCAGGGATATTGCTGGAAATTGAGTATATCTACATGGGCAAGCTAAATGTGTGATTTCCAAGGGAGAACCAGGCTAACATAACTACTTAAAGCAAGACTTAGGAGTGTTTAAGAGAAGTTGGGACTCAGAAGTAGGCTTTCATTATTTTCGCAATTCCCAATTCCTTTGGAAAAGTGTTAACACAATAATGCGTTCACTTATCTTCAATGCTTTGTTCATTAGAAATCTAACAAGCCTCTTCTCTGTTGCAAAGTTCTTGAAGATATATGATAGATGGACTGAATCCATGAAGGTTATAGTCAAAAGAAAGACGCTGTGTACTTTCAGTACAAGGCACAGGGTTACGTTGTAGTTCATGGTTCTCTAGAACAGAGACACCACTCTGGGCTTGCTAACCCTGCAGGGAGGCTTGATATTGAAGCAGCGTATGAGCTGGGTTTTGAAGGTTGGGTAGGAGCCTCTCCATGGGACACCAACATACAGAACCATGCTCCTTTGTCTGCCCTGGAAGCAGTGGGCCAGGGTTCACCAAGCCACAAGGGAAACTGGCAGCTTCCTGGAGTTTCAGTTATACTTGATAGCAAGCAGTTTGAAATATTTTAAATATTTTTAAAATGCAGATATATTTAAAAGCGAAAATCAAAACCTGTATGCATTTTTAATGTAAATATGAGAATTCAAAGAAAACTTGGCTTGCTCGGGGGAGACAGCTTTGGGATATACATAGAGACAACTCAAGGGTGTGTGTTTCCTTTCCTCTGCCCTAAGTTTTGGTATGAAAAGCACCAGAGGGGGAGAATGCAGAACAAATTCAGAATATCTGATGAAAATATACCGCCTACTAATTAGATAAGCTTAGTCCACTTAATCTCTCTGAGGCTCAGTTTCATCATTTGTAATATGGGCATGCAAATGCCTACTTCCTAGACTTGCTTTTGAGGATTAGATGTAATAAGAGGTGTAAAGTGTTCTACTTGGTACCTGACACTGATTGTTTCTCAAGAAAGGCTCACTATACCTGAATTGAAATGGAAGAAATCGCTGAAGGAATGGGTTAAGGATTGGAGGCACAAGGCGCACTTGGGGAACAGAAGTAGAAAATGTAGACCTCCTGAGTGATGTGGGAGGAGGTTAAGGCCTGGCTATGCATACTGCCCAGACTATTTACCTCTCTAACCCAGCGGTAATGAACTGAAACTATATTCATTCAAACACGGAAGAAAGTAGAGATATTTTGCACAGCAGGATTAAACAACAAAATGGCTATTGGGAGTATAAATTTGTATAACCTTTTAGTAGAGTAATTTAGCAAAAGGTATCAAAATGTCAAATATCCATAACATTTGGGTTTTTTTTGAAATTTATTTATTTATTTATTTTTGGCTGCGCTGGGTCTTCGTTGCTGCGCGCAGGCTTTCTCTAGTTGCAGGGAGCGGGGGCTACTCTTCGTTGAGGTGCGCAGGCTTCTCATTGCAGTGGCTTCTCTTGTTGCGGAGCACGGGCTCTAGGCGTGCGGGCTTCAATAGCTGTGGCTCGCGGGCTCTAGAGTGCAGGCTCTGCAGTTGTGGCACATGGGCTTAGTTGCTCCGCGGCATGTGGGATCTTCCTGGACCAGGGCTCGAACCCGTGTCCTCTGCGTTGGCAGGTGGATTCTTAACCACTGCACCACCAGGAAAGCCCAGAAATCCATACCATTTGATTCAGCAACACCTCATCTGAGAATTTATCCTGCAGATATGCTTGCACATGTGTAGAATGACATGAGGGCAAGAGTATTCATTGCAGATGAATAAATGGGAAGAAAGAAAGCATTGAGGATGATTGAAAAATGGACTGGTTAAATAAATCACAATATTCAGCTGACCCTTGACCAAGGTAGGGGTTAGCGGTGCTGACCCTCCATGCAGTCGAAGACTGGGTATAACTCACAGTTGGCCCTCTGTATACGAGGTTTTTCCCTTTCTGCAGTTCCTGCTTATCCACGGTTCTGCATCCGCAGATTCAACCAACTATAGATCATCTGGTACTGCAGTACTTGTTATTGAAAAACATCTGCATATAAGTGGACCCACGCAGTTCAAACTTGTGTTGTTCAAGGGTCAACTATAATCTGTAAAACTGAATACTATGCAACTGTTAGAAAGGCTGAGGAAACTGTCTATGAACTGATATGGTTGCTTTCTAAAATTTGCTGTCAAGCTCAAAAAGCAAGGTGTAGAACAGTCTGTCTGGCATGTGTAACAAACACTGCTATGGCCTCACCACACCCCATTTTCTTTTTGTCCTGGCCAGACACTTAGACCACATTTCCTTGTAGTCACGTGGGGCCATATGACAAAGGTCTGGCCAACTGAATATGGATAGAAGTAATACAAATAATTTCCAACCCTGGTCTCTAAAAATCCCCTAAATCGTCCATGTTCTCTGTCTTTCTGCCTTTGTTAGCTCCTGTAGAACATCTGGCAGAGGTCCCAAATACTAGCGACTGGCAGAACCACTAGATTAAAGGAAGGTGGGAATGATTAATGGCCCCTGGAGAAGACTACAGTGGTCCCCTCATGGCCCAAAGGTCACACTGGATTGGAACACAAGCAAGAAATAAACCTTTATTGTGTTAAGTCATAGAGATTTGGGGGTAGTTTGTTAAAGCATTTGGCCTATTCCATGATTTGTGTGGAAAAGGAGGACGTGTAGAATATTTACCTGCATATTATAAATATGTGTGTGTATATATGCATATATATACTATCGTCTATTGCATATTATATATATAAGTGTTATATATATATATACACAATCAGTTGCTTCTGGGGAGGCCAGGGAGGAGAACTTGGTGGCAGGAAGTACGGGGGTTGGGAGAAGGGTTTTCTGTATGTACTTAGTGAGGGATGACTTTCTTTGCCCTGGCTTCACATCTATGGATACAGAGAGGACTGCTGCTTAGAGCAGGGCATCCCAGCATTTTTGCCATCATGACACACACAAAATGAGTATATTGGGTCAATGGGGTAAACTGTGGGGAAATTAGGGTCCTGATGAGACTACTCAGGGATGAAAAGATGAGACTAGGACTCTGACCATCCTCAGCCTGAGGATGAAGGGACTGATATCTCATGACACACCTGTATCCCATCAGCACACCAGTTGGGGAGCGCTGTACAGGATTTAACACTCCTGGCCCTGGTCCCACCTTTCACTCACTCTCCCTAGGAAACAGAGAGTGACTAGTCTAATTGGTAAGCTGGAGTAAACGAACTGAGTGTGTGCATCTCAGCTCCCTCTCTCTCTGTGTTGGAACCGGCCTGCTTGCTCAAAGTGGATGCCCCCGGCTCCTCCCAGACCTAGGGAAGGCTCATGCTGTCCAGCTGGGTCCGTGGCTGGGTGGGTCAGTCTTTCTAATTCTGGGGTGAAAGACGAGCAAGCCAGCTTACAGACTGAGACTCATTATTTTACCTAGCTTTTGCTCTCTGTCTTTCTCATTCCTGTATCTATGTCTCAACTAGCTATAAAATCAGATGGGCAACTATACTGCAACAACAAAAAGTCTTTTTTTAATAAATACTATCAAGTTAAAAATCAGATGGGCAAAAGAAAGGATATTGAATAATGTCTTCAAGATTCCAACCTACCTTTTTTGTACCCTTTGAACGTTAAGCCACATGAATGTATTACTTACTTAAAAAATAAATTAAAGTCATTTAAAAAAAAAGGTGTCTCATGTAGATTAGTTTGAAGGGGCCTCAAGTTTAGCCTGGATGAAGGGAAACCATTGTCAAGAACCAAAATGAGCACAAGGTAATGACAATGTGAATGAAGGTGACTGTGACAGAATGGAAAGAAAGGCCCAAACCCAGGAGACATCCATTCATTCAACAATATTTACTTAGAGTAAGTAAGATCAGGACAAAGAATGGTAAGGATATAAGTTTAGGCAGGTAAGGAAGCCATACAAGCAGCAAAAAGATAATGGATTACTGTTTTTTAAACATGGGGAGAAATCCTGCTCTTGACATTCAAATCTGTGGAACGGCCAGGTTAGGAGATAGTTATTCAGTGAAAAGCATTCTTCCATTTTTCCAGATGGTTTCCTACAGAGCTCTTATATGTGGCAGGGACTCATCAGAGAAACAGGCTTTACCTCCTGTAGGCTGTTGTTTAAGAAATACAGAGTGCCACAGATACACAGGCTGTCAGAAGGAGAAGCTGCCTTAGACGTCACCCAACTTAAGGGTCTGCAAACTGATTTCTGCCAATCCCTGGGCTCCACGGAGGGAGTGGTGGTGATGCGAAGTGGAGACAACTGCGCTGCGTCCACCCTGGCTCTGCTCTCCAGGTTCTGCCTGAGCAGTTTTGATTTCACCTGTTTCACACATTGTGAAGGATTTTCAGATTTTCTTTGAATGAAGTGTTCCTCTGCTAAAAAATGTTTGAAACCCTGACCTAACGTTGTCCCCCAGAAAGTTCAAGGGACATGTGGAAAATCACAGGATCACTCAGAGGCACCACTGAACTTTGAAATCCTAAACCAGAGCTGTTTCTCTTTTTACTATATTTATATTCTTAATTTTGCTTCAAACAAGTTTTAAATGATGTGTCAGAGTTGAAGACCCTTCCCCAGAAGTGACCAATACCCTGAAGTTAGAAAGTGTTTTCCTTCCATGACTGTATTCTTGTACTTCATATACATGTATCCATAGAAATAATTAGTATTATTTGTGTATTTTTAAATTTTACAGAAATTTAGCCATAACTAGCCTTTTGTATCCTGCTTTATACATTCAGAAGCGTTCTTACAATTTATCTACATTAATACATGTGGATCTTGTCTATTCGCTTAAACTGCTGTATAGCCTTCTGTTGGATGAATATATCACGATTGTTTTTTCCCTTCTCTGATAAGAGAATTAGGGCAATTAGGTATTTTCCTATTTTCACTATGACTAAAAATAATGCAATAGATATTCTTGCACTTAAGCCTTTGCATACATGTGTAAATTTCTCTAAAAGAGGGAAATACATAGCAGTAGAACTGCTGGATGATAAGGTATACGAATCTTCAACCGTAGTAGGTTGAAGTAACTTTAAAGTGGTTACACCATTTACACTCCACGGGAAAGTATAGGAGTATTTCTCTACCTTCTAGCCAACACTTAGTATTGACAGATTTCTAAGTTTTACCAGTAAGATATATATGAGCTGCTACCACATTACTGTTTTCTTTGCATTTCCCATTACTAATGAAATAAGCATATTTTCCTTGTTTATTGGTCTTTTGTGACATCACTTTAGTGATTTTTTGGATCATACCTTTTACCCAGTATGACTTTTTCTTGTTTATTAGTTCTTCACACAACCTGATTACTATTCTGTTTTGGTTATTTACACTTCAAATACATTCTTCTATTCTCTCACCCCCTTAAACTTTTTAACATTGTTTTTTAACTTTGTCAGTGGTGTCTTTTCATGCAAAAGTTTTTCATTTTAATGTAGTAAAACTTATTCCATTTTTACTTTGATTCAGCTTTTGGTAACTTCTTTAAAAAAATCTTCTCTTATCTTGATGTCATAAATATATTTTCTCCTAAAGTTTTATAATTGGCTGTTTACCCTAAACTTTTAAAAGCCTAAGGAAAGGTAAGGGTATAATAATAAATAAATAAAGCAAGTTGCAAAGTTTGAGAGACCACCTGATTTAAATCACATAGAAAAATATGTAAATATATTTTATTTGTAATAATAATTATAAATTATCATTGAGAAATTGTGAGATTTCTCACAAAACTATGATGACTTTTCAAGTAATTAAAATTCTAGAAATACACTATTGTGAACATTATACATGCAAAAATGACAGATATAAGCACTGGTATTTCATTGGAGGTAGGTAATGTTTATAAACCCAGGCAAACTGAAGTGGAGAATTGAGAACAAAACATTCATATAATTCTAAATATTTAGCTTGGCAACACGGAGGTGTGGAAACAACACTGAACTCAAAGTCAGAAGACTTGGTCCTAAGGCCATTTGGGCCACAGATTAATCTTGACCAAGTCACATAAGCTTTCAGAGCCTCAGTTTCTGAAACACAGGGGCGATATCTGATCACCTCTTGGAATAATGGTGAGACTGAAATGGAAATAACTACCACGGAAAAGGGAATGCCAGTCATTATAATTCAGGCAGGGCTGAAGCTCAGGGTCTGTCTTCCTTACTTATAGACTACTACAGTTACCACTTGTCAATTAATTACAATAATAAGTAATAATTAAAAAAAACCCTGACATTTCCATAAAGCTGTTACAGTTTTAAAAGTGCCTTCATACATAGACTCTCATTTTTTCTTTAAAACAACCTTTTGAGGTAAGTACTGTGAACACCCCATGTTTACAGAGGTGGAACCGAGGCTCAGAGAGATACGTGGCTTTCACAGAGTCACACCTTGTAAGTAGTAAGACTTGGACTCAAACCTTAGCTTCTGATTGTGAGTCCATTGCTTTGTTGATAACAATAAAGATAACAAAACTAACAGTTAATATACCTTGAACACTTACTATGAACCGGTCACTATTCTAAGTGCTTTATATGTATGTTCTCATTTGCAACTCACAATGACCCTACAAAGTATTGATAGTTAGGAATATCCCATTTTACAAACGGGGAACTTGAAGCATAGGAAAACTAATCATCTCATCCAGCATCACACAGCTGGTAAGCAGCATTTGAACCAAGTAATATGACGCCAGGGACCACCTTCTTAACTAAAGTAGTCCATCTGCCATCCACCTATGGGTTCAGGTTATCCACTCCACTATTGGATGTGTCCTCATGAGCTTCAAATACATAAAGACCACCACATTTTCCAGATCATTGCCACAGCACCTAGACACTGATGGGCAGACAGTCTCCTATGTTTCTGCATAAGATTCTTGACATATGAACTGACCTCTGTTACCTTTGTGACCCTTTACTAAGGTAACCATACCTTCTGGTTTGACCAGAACAGTCCCAGGTAATGCCTGTTGTCCTGGCCTAATTATTTATCATGCCTCACTTAGCTCTCAAGAGTTCCAGTTTGAAAATCAAATGATATGGTCTCCTACTCCCGACCCTAGACACCCAGACTCCTGACCTTTTAACTCCCTACATATAGCTTGGATTGGCTGCTGGTGCCCTTTGCTGTGTGGGTTGCCTACCCGCCTTTACCTCCACTAGCTGTAGTATTAACACAACAGGGGGACTCCCTGGCTACAGATCAGCAGGGGAAGAGAAAATAATAGGTGTGTGTGAGAAGGGCCTGGTGCCCCATCTCACCAAGAGTATTCATTCCTCAGTACCCAGGGGAGGGTTGCAAAAGGAAAGACATCCAACAGAACTGAAAACCTGTGCCTCAAGAATGATTTCCCCCCTAATCTGGAATTGATCTTAATCTTGGCCAATTTTTATATTATAAGCCAAAGAAACTGTGCTTTCCAACCCTCGGAATATACAGGAGCATCACAGTCCCACAGAGTTTCTTTTTTGCCTTACAATTTTTCTGAGTTTGCATTATCTTTTTGGTCCTTAGTTTTGAAGTGTGCTTGCAGCTTCCCCATCACAAGACCTCACCACAGAGCAACTGGCCTGGGGAAGCTGGACAGGAAAGGGCTGAGTCAGCAAGGACTACAGTCATAGCAGGCATGCTTGAAGGGATTTGGGGGAAGTGGGGTGGGGGGGGGAGGTGCTGAAGTCAGCAGAAAATGATACCATACATCTTGATTTAAAATTAAAATGATGTATTTTTCAAACAGTGCATTCACCTTAAAAATGATGCATTAAAAAAACAACACCAAACTTCCTTCAACATGCCTACTTCAAACTTTGTCTCAAGGAGGAAAGTCATGCTTGCCAAGGGCCGATGTTAAGGAAGCAGAGTAACATTTACAGCACACCTAACACTAAATAACTTTTTCTCCTTTATTTTGTAAAGCTAAAGTGGGTATCACTGATCCCGGTTTTATAGATAAAGAAAAATATGAGAAGTTAACTTCTCCAAGTCTCAATGCTGAAAGTGGCAGAGGTAGAATTCAGCCCTAGGTGTAACTGCAAAACTGCAATGGACTGAATATTTGCATCTCTTCAAAATTCATATGTTGAAATCCAACCCCTAAGTTGTTGGTATTAGGAGGTGGTGCCTTTGGGAGGTGATTAGGTTGTGAGGGTAGAGCCCTCATACATGGGATTAATGTCCTTATAAAAGAAAACTGAGAGAGCGCTCTCATTCTTTCTATCACATAAGGACACACAGCAGGAAGATAGCCATCTATGAATCAGAAGGCTAGCTCTCACCAGATACCAAATATGCTGGTGACCTGATCTTGGGCTTTCCACCTTCTAAAACTGTGAGAAATAAATGTTTGTTGTTTAAGTCATCCAGGCTATGGTAATTTTTGTTATAGCTGCCCAAAAGGACAAAGACATAAACCTTACGCATTTCTCTATATCACCTTAGAGGTAGTCAGTTCAAGCTGAAGATATGAAGCTCTAATAGTGAAATTTTAAGACAATCACCATGTGAGAAAGAACTTTTTTGTGAGATGAAACATGTGGCGTGTGGATCTTTTCAGTTCTCCTAAAAATGCAATGGTATAGGCATATATTCAGTGGTATGCTAGTAAATCATCTCTCTGGAGTAAAAAAAGCCTACAAGCCCCGATTTGCAGCAGTTGACAATTTCTGTAGTCTAAATACTCCTACCACGGCCCATTTCAAGTTGCCAATGTTTGATCAACTGGCTTGCAGATTCCTGGATATTTAATAAATAATCAGCTCTCAGAGCACAGACTCTCAGTACTCCACTGCATTATTTTACTTCAACTATGTTTTAACTCATCATTTGGATACTCTACTTGCACACATAACCTATATAAAGCTTCTCAGACTATTGAAGGTATAGGAGACCAGAATATATTATATCCCCCCAAATATGCCTTTTTGGCCTTAGAATTATTTTGATCTGATTATTTTGAGAAACAGCAGACACAGGAGAAGCTCTGAAAACAGACTAGAAGTTATCCTTTTGTAAGGGAAACTTACATCAGGAAACTTACCCGTTTGTAAGGGTGTTTCCTTCTAGGAAGAGAAGGATGACTCTAAATCATATGAAACTTATCAATAAAAAAGGCACAGACTTAAATCTGCATAATAACCTTACCCTCTTTACCATACATGTCCTGGTCACCTTCCTAAAACTTGCCTCCCTTACACACTTCGTTATTTTAGCTAAAGATGGTACTGAAGCCTGAATTCTAAGCCATCTCTTTGGGTTACTCATTCCCTAGATTTCTCCCAGGTATACATGAAATAAATACGTTAATAAACTTCTGTTTGTCTTTCTCTTGTTAATCTGTCTTCTGTTACAAGGGCCCTAGTCAAAAACCTAGACAGGCAGAAAGAAGGATTTTTCTCCCCTACAAGGGTCAATGTGTTAGACACGGGGATTTTCCTTCATTGAAGGCTTTGTCACCTCTGCTGCTTAGAATACTGTCAGCCCCTTCAGAGGTTGCCAAGACTGAAAAGAGCCAGCTCACGCAGAGTCACGCCCTTCCCAGAGTAGCCCACATCCAAAGACAAAATGATTTGGTATTTTAGAGTCCAGGCCATCTCAGTTCAACTGTGGATGACTCTGAAGAGCCAGTCTAACTCCAGAGCTTCCCAGGGAGTTAGACAAAATTGTTGGGCCTGCATCACAGCTTAACTTCTCCCTTGGCCCTCTCAGGCTTTCTTCCTCTTCCATTCATAAGGTGTTGATCTCAAGGGCACTTAACCATCCCACTAAACTCCACCTCTGAGTCCTCTAGGAACCCAATAGTCAGAAAGAATGGTGAAGGGGGGACTTCCCTGATGGTCCAGTGGTTAGGACTCTGTGTTTCCACTGCAGGGGGCACGGGTTCTACCCCTGGTTGGGGAACTAATATCCTGCATGCCGTGCGGCATGGCCAAAAAACCAAAACAAAACAAAACAAAAAAGGAGCAGTGAAGAGAATCTGAATTTGTAGACATTCTTGATTCAAACACCTCCACCTGAGGCAGAACTCTGTAAATCAGACCATGTCTAGTTAGTCTTATAATTAAAAATGGATCTGAGAGGAGCAGCTGGGAGACTCCTAAGGCAAGACAGGCTCACATGGCATCAGGAGACAAGCCAGTTAAATGCACAGCTTCCTTAAGGTTCTCACCTCTCTTGATGGTCCCCACCCTTCCTGTGCCACTGATGCCTATCCTACCTTCAGGCTGTATAAGCTACTAATGAGGAGCTTCTTAATGACCTTTGGGAAGAACCAGGAAATGCAGTTGGATGGAACCTTCTATAACTACTCACTGCAGCCCAGCAATGATAAATGTGCACTCTTGCCACAGTTTAATGTTTTAGAAGGAATCAAGCAAAGAGGAAAGAAATTGAAAGATCCATGTTAAGTTTTATCTACTGAGACTATAAGCCTTATGAGAAATCTCTCTTTCTCCCTCCCTCCTTCTCTCTCCCTCTGTTTGTCTCTCCTGTACCCAGCCTCCTTTTCTCCCTCTCCCTCTATCCTTAATTATTTGGAGATGAGACTGCCAGCAATTCAACCCTCTGAGTAGCAAAAAGCCATCACAAAGCCCTGGCACTTCACTCTGAGGAGAAATCTGTGATAGATCCTTGGGTATAAAATGGCTGACAACTAAGACAGGACAGCAGCAGTGAGAAGCTGCAACTGAAAAGCAGAGGAGAATACTTCATTATATCACCCACTCACTTGCCAGGGTCCACAGAGTATCAACCATGTGCCAGGCACCAGCACGCATGTGCTGTCAGCTGGGAATACAGTGTGACCACAGACAGACCTGGTCCCTCCTCCTTTCCTGGGGCCTAGAGTCTGGTGAGGAGGCAGACATTAATCCAACATCATCGATATAAATCTTAATTTACAACTCAGCTAAGATACAGTAGGAGGACACCCACTGGAGCTTTGAGACGACAGAACTAGGTACTGAAGTATGGCAGTGTGGGATCACTTAGGGTGGGACTGAATGTTCTCACAAAGCTAACAGCCCCTAAGAGCATCCCTATCTCAGGCCAAGAGCCCGTGTACGTACTGGTGCTGCTGAGACTCAGAATATAGTAAGATTTCAGAGAAGAGCAGAATTTTTCAGGAAACATCAAAAATAGTTAAAATAAAAATAAAATTTTAATAAAATATGAACTATTCTATTGGTCCTTAAGTTAAGGTGTACATATGTTAGGAAGTAAACAAGGTGATCCACCTGAGTGTGCAAAAAACTTTTTATATTTTATTTTTATCTCATCCTTTAAAAAATTCTAGTTTGATACTGCTTTTTAATATACACAGTACATTGGTACAATAGTACTTTCATCTCATTTGTAAATAAATAGGCATATATTAGGTACACATAATAGTGTTTTACTGATGCACATATCAAAGTATGGAAATCAGTGTTTTAAAGTACTGAGCAGTTAGCTGGTGCCTAATAATAACAATTAATATTTACTGAGGACTTATTAATGCTGTAACATATTATCTGGTTACATGAATTATTTAATTTAGTCCTCATAATAACCTTTTGAGGTTGGTACTAGTATTGCCTCATTTGACGAAACAAAGGCACCAACGGTTAGGTCACATGCTAAAGATCAGGTTAAAGGTAGACCGGGGGCTTCCCTGGTGGCGCAGTGGTTGAGAGTCCGCCTGCCGATGCAGGGGACGCGGGTTCATGCCCCGGTCCGGGAAGATCCCACATGCCGCAGAGTGGCTGGGCCCGTGAGCCATGGCCGCTGAGCCTGCACGTCCGGAGCCTGTGCTCCTCAACGGGAGAGACCACAACAGTGAAAGGCCCACGTACCGCAAAAAAAAAAAAAAAAAAAAAAAGGTAGACCAGGGATTTAAACCCAGGTATTCTGATTGCAGCGTGGGGCTCTAACCATATTATGCTGCCTCATACACGCCAGTTCCCAGCACGTATGTGTTGATGTTTAAAAGAATAACATTTTGGTGTTTTTTGGAAAGATCACCTAGGAGGAATATTTTGTTCTAACACACAATAAATACAAGACATTAATAATTACAGAAAATAGAATCAAATAACAAGGTATAAGTCATTCTTTTAAGACTGGCCTCCCATGGAATATATTTCACCATGATCTTGAACTGAGTAGGATAGGGAAGTGGAGAGAATAGCTTCAGAGCCCTCAGCCACCCCCATCCCCCCAAAATAGCTTTGAAAACCTGTCCTTTGATAGCTAAGTGGATGGCTACACGGCACCCCAAAATGCTAGTCCATGGTGTGGTCTGCCATGCTGGCTCCCATATTTCCTAAAAATGTGTCTGTGCTACCACTTTAAGTCCCTTCTGGAACCAGGCAAATGGATGACCAAATGGACGTGCTAAGATGGTCCAAGACCAGGCAATAGTCAGAAGGCAGAGGTGATTGGAAGATGGGTGGGCATCTCAGTTGTTTCTCTCCATGGTGGTCCGGGATATTTTCTCGGGCTCGAAGCCAAGAATCTGAGAAGCTATCCCTTTACTCCATAGCTGCTCTCCTCTTATCAAATTTTGTCATGTTAGAAAGAGCACCATGCCAGTGTTCATCCTACCCATACACTTTCACATGACTTCTTTCCTTTCCCAGCGAAGAGTGAGTATGAGAGATATCAGTCCAATCTGTGCTCTAATCACATGACACTCCAAGAGACCATTGCCACCAACAGTTTTTACATTATTTTGAGTAGCTAGGCTTTTTGTTAAGAAATAAAATCAGACAGCTGGTTGGAATGCAATCCCTGCCACAAATAAATGTTCCAGTGGTCAGTTTCCTTAGAACATGAGTCCTGAGTGATGATCTGTGAAGCAGAAGAAAGGAAGTCCTAAGAGTTTTTGAGTGCTGCCTCCATAGCCCTGTGTTAGAAAGCCGAGCTGCCTTCCAGGTGGCAAGGGCTTAATCCAAACTCTACCACACAGATCTGTCTAGGGTAATTCCTAACCCTGCATTGGGGGTGCTCCAAGTTACAATCAAACTGTAGTAGAATAACTCCTTCGTGTCTGGACTGTGCCTTCTGAAGGCCAGACTGCAAAAGTTGCCAGGATGCTAGGCAGAGCCTGCCTGTCTTTGGGGCACGGTGTTCTGTTATTTCTACATTTTCTGCATTTTCACTGCCCAGTCCAAGTGGACGTCTCTCTTCTTCTCCTCTACCCTTCTCAAACACAACAAATAGAATTTTTCCAGAACTTTTTGTATAGACAAAAATGGTCTTGGACGTTGATGAAAAATATAGCAAAGAACTGGCAAGGGAAGAAAATGACCTCCAGAAAGCAAAGGCATCTAGTCTTATTTAGTTTTGCCCTCTGTTTTGAAATTCTCTGCTTACAGATCTCTGCGTGGCTCACTCCAACTTCATTCAGATCTTGGCTCCAGCTTCACCTCCTCAATGAGACCTTCCCTGCAGGACATACCTAAATACACTTCTCTCACCATCCCCTCATTTTGTTAACCTTTCTTTATAGCACGTGTCTCCATCTGGCATTAGATTATGAATGCTTATGTTGAACTGTACTTCATCTATCTCTCCCCTAGAACCTAAGCTCCATGAGATTGAGGACTTTGTTTTGTTCACTACTGTATTTGCATCATCTAAAACAAACTGGCATATGATTAGTGTCCAATCAATAAATATTTGTTGAATGACTAAATAACTAAAGAAAATCTATGTTGTTCAATGACTAAATTAAAACCAAATGGAACTAATCACCAGGGAAATGCAAATCAAAATCACAAGGACACAGGAGATATCATCTCACACCTGTCAGAATGGCTATTATCAGAAAGACAAAAGGTAACAAGTGTTGACCATGATGTAGAGAAAAAGGAACACTTTTCACACTGTTTGTGGGAATGAAAATTGGTGCAGCCAGCATGGAAAACAATATGGAGGTTTCTCAAAAAATTAAAAAATAGATCTACCATATGATCCAGCAATCCCACTTCTGAGAATATATCCAAAGGAATTGAAGTTAGGATCTTCGAGAGGTAGCCACACACCCATGTTCATTGTCTCATTATTTACAATAGCCAAGACATGGAAATGACCTAAGTGTCCACTGATGGATAATTGGATTAAGAAAATGTGGTGTATATATAGAGATATATGCAACTGAATTATTCGACCGTACAAAAGCAGGAAACCCTGCCATTTGCAACAACATGGATGGACCTTGAGAACATTATGCTAAGTGACATAAGACAGGGAAAGGCAACTACTGTGTGATCTCACTAACTTGGAATCTAAAAAGAAGAAAAACAACGAACTCATGGAAACAGAGAACAGATTGGTCGCTGCGAGACCTGAGAGATGAGGAGTGTGAAAAATGGTTGAAAGTGGTCCAAAGATACAAAGTTCCAGTTATAAGGTAAATAAATCCTGGGGATATAATGGACAGCATGGTGACTCTAGTTAATAACATTGTATTGTATATTCGAAAGTTGTTACAAAGTTAAAAGTCCTCATCACAAAAAAATTTGTAACTACGTGAGGTGATGAATGTTAACTAAACTTATTGCGATGATCATTTTGCATTTGATATAGATATATAGATATCTATATATCTATATAAAATCATTATGTTGTACACCTTAAACTAATATAATTTTATATGTTAATTTTATCTCAGTAAAATTGGGAAAAAAATTTAATGGAATATTTAGAGTCGAGACATTTCTGAAACCATTTCTCAGGCCAACATTCTACGAAGAAAGTTGAACAAAGGTGGAAGAAAACAGATAAAGCAAATTTAAAATGTCAGCTTTCTTTATTAACAACAGATCTCTTAACTAAGATTTATGATGAAAGTACCTAAGTCTATCCAAACAGCCTCATCCCACGCTCTGCCAAGCTTGAGATCCCCCAGGACAATCTCACGTGTAAGAGTCAAGACTTGTCATGATAAAGAAACATAAATTATGAATCCCTGTTCTCTACAGAATGGAGAAATAATTGATAGTGTCCTACAAATGTTTCTCCAAACCCAAAGTGCTGGTTTATCGTGATGCTTGCTTCTCTCATTGTGCCTAGAACAGTTTTAGAGATTTCTTTCCTGTCTTTTCTTTATCTTCTCCAAAAGTGTCCCAGCACTAACTGCACATATTTATCTCATGGTCTGATGACTCCTTCTGATCAAGCTGTTCCTGTTACTAGAAGAGCTTGCCTCTGAGCCAGAATAATCAAGCAAAAAGAAAGACTAGAAAGAACAGAAATAATTTACAAATAAATATGTGAGTATTAAGACTCTGAACGACAAACGGTCAAAATCACCATCAGAAAAAGCTGGACAGTGAGAAAAATATTAAGACACTGATGTTTTGATACTGCAAATACAAAATTATTTTTTAAAGTCATATAATTAGATGTGGCTATAAGGACTTCCTTAAAATATCTCAAAAATATACAGTATTATCAACACAATTGATAATAGCTTCAGTCTGACCTATTTGCCTGGTAATTCTCTTTACTGCAACAATAGGACAGATTACTCAGCAGTGTAACTTACTCCTTACCAAATGGTAACTTTCCTTACCAAATGACAGTGTCACTTGTCACACAGGAAGTGAAGACTTGGCAAACATTTCACTGGGTAGTTTCCTTCGACTTTTCACATTACAGTCAACTGACTTATAAATTATAGGAAGTATAAATTTAACCGTGCTGACAACTTTTTGAAAACCTACTGGGTCTGCAAGACTTTTCCAGCCAAATGGTCTGCTGACCTTTCCAACTCAATGTGGAAAAACATAATGTGTTAAGTCAATGATAAATAAATTAATGATGAGACAAATTAATTCATTCATCAGTTTTAAACTATACTTATGATTTTCCACTACAAACCAGCTCCTTCCCTTAACTTTTAAGGTCTCCATTTCTGTCCTGCCACTCTCTGTGAACCCACAAGAGAGGGTAGCAGAATTAGCTATACTCTCTTCCTCCTTGTGCCCAATTGGCCCAAACTCTACAGCGTCTTCCTTCCTTGCTTCTCTTCCATCTGCCTCTTGGTTACCATTCAAGCTTAGCCTCATCTGTCTCTCTGCTTTCATTCTCTACTTTGTACACAGGAGCCTAACTATTTCTTTCCTTTTGTCAACATTGCACTCTTCCACTGACTACCAATAGAGTAGGCATTACTCGGCCTGGCATTTAAGGGATTCCGTAACCAAGATCTGCCTTTATTCCCACACTATGTTTCACTGGTCTTCCGTACTTCAGATTATCGGAAATGCTTTTCTTTCTTGGAATACTCTCTACCCCTTTTTCTACCTCCACATCATGCTTTTATCTCTGCTTGGAATGACTCTCCTACCTTCACACACTACATATATCACCACCAGAGTTAATCAGCTATCCTTCTTTGAAATCTTTCCTGTCACCCTAACAAGAAATAATATTGCCCCCTCTGAATGTCTGTGGTATCTGACCCACTCCTTTGATAGCTGTCTTGTGGTGTATTTGTTCATTTATTCATATGATGTGTTTTCCCCAATTTACTAATAAACTCTTTGAGATCATTCTTTATTTCAGAATTGAAACGGATGAGACTCACTCAGTTCACTTGTGTTGAAAGAATGAATGAATGAATGAGTGATGGAGAAAGTTCTTTTATCTCCTGCTCTTCAAGAGCAAGATTTAAACTTCCTATTGATATGAAATTCAGAAATGCTTAGTAGACATTTTAGTATGCCTAAATACTCTGTAACAAATTAATGTCTGTAAAGCCACTGTGTAATAGAATATAGGCCCCACTCAGTTAAAACTACTTAAGGATACATTAGATCCACAGAACAGTTTGACAAACAGTGTTGGAAACATTAACTGGATAGATACAAAGCAACACGATCTAGTTTTATTCTCTCAGAAGGTTGTTTTGAGATCATCAGCTGCTCCTAACATATAGAAAAATACTGTTTTCACACATCTTTAAGCAAAAATATTTTTTCCTTATCTGCACTGAGCATGACCAAAAGAAGCTTGGCATATGGTATTTCCTGAAATTTTTATATGTTTATAATGTGGCATAAAAGCACAGTACACTGCTGCATATATACGTGCCAACAGCTCTCACATTTTCCAGTTTTATACCTTCTTATTGGAAGAAACTCAGGGAGCCATCAAGCCCAGAGCTGTTTCCAAACACATCAAGGCCTAACCGTTTCAGAAACGCACGTGCTCTTACAAGTACTCCAAGAGATGATTCTATAGCACAGGAATTTATTTCAGCCTCTTCAAATCCTGAAGTCAGAAATTTCATCCAAGCCCTTAAACTACATTCTTCTGAGAGTAAAACTCATTTCCTCATCCTGTAACTTTTGGAAACAAAGGCCAAATACTCCCTTAAATCTGTACCACAAAGAAAAAGGTCCCAGTGGAGCCGC
Source organism: Stenella coeruleoalba (assembly GCF_951394435.1). NCBI lineage: Eukaryota > Metazoa > Chordata > Mammalia > Artiodactyla > Delphinidae > Stenella > Stenella coeruleoalba. Next base: position 23,791,539 of record NC_137150.1, on the reverse strand, counting down.
ACCAATGGCTTCTGTAACACCATGGTGCTAGACCTCTTTCTGTAATTCTGACCATCCTCTTCTCTTTCCAGCACTGGTCCTCACCTCCTTCCACCCATCTCAGCGTAAGATAGCCCAGGCCTCAGTCCTTCTCTGTCCACAGGGCCACTCGAGAGCCTGTCCAATGGTGTGGGATATGATACATCACTCAGGACTCAGAGTAAAGTGCTATGGGTCTCCGTTCTGCCTCTGACCAGTAGTGGGGCCCTGGACCTACCATGTAATTTCTCTGGATATGAATTTCTATCTATATGTACACAACTAAGATTAGATAATATCTTAATCTCTTCAACCATTAAGTGTGCAGGACACTATTCTACCAACTCCAAGATGATAATTTCCAAATAGTCTAGCTGTATATACTCCACCAAGCTCTCAGATTCTTCCATTTACTCCTTCATTCATTCACAAGCTATTTATTTAGCAGCAATATGCATCGGGCACCGTGGTAATCTTTGGGGATACACTGGTCAATAAAAAAGGCATGATCCCTGCCTTTGTGAAGTTTACAGTCTAGTGGACATCAAACAATGTAAGAATGATAATTAATAAGCAAGAAAATACATATAAAATTTCATATGGTGCTAAGTACTTTGAAACAAAAGAGAGGGCAGGAGAGAAAGAGAGAGAGGGGATACAGTGTGAGAAAATCACAGCGCAAGCCCTCTCTGAAGGGATGGCATTTCAAGATTCTAGGGATAAGAAGGAGGCTGACACCCAAAGAGAAGGAGTAAAACCATTTTAGGCAAAAAGAATAACATGTGTAGAGGTCCAGAAGCAAGAAAAGTACTTTGTGTATAAAAGGGGCTGATAGATCTGCAGCAGTGGAGGTGAGGAGAAGAAGCAGAAAAGTGGCATTTCTCTCCTCACTATATTCACCTGAACACAACACAGGACCAAAATCAGTGGTTCCCAAACTTGTCTGCACATTAGAATCACCTGGTGAAAGGGGGAAAAGCAGGGGCGGGGAGGGGGTTGAACTGAGAGATTGGGATTGACATTTATACACTAATATGTACAAAATAGATAAGTAATAAGAACCTGCTGTATATTAAAAAAAAAAGAATCACCTGGTGATCTTCGAAAAGTTCCAAAGCTCAGGTGGCACCCCAAACCAGTAAAATGACAAACTCCAGGGGTGGAACACAAGCATCAGGATTTTTTGCAGCTTCAAATGATTCCAAAATTCAGACAAGTTTGAAAATCACTGACTTAAATCAATTTTAGGGCTTAAGTTCTTCTTTTACTCTTCTCTAAAATGATGGAGTTCAACTTAATCAAGTCAGGGCTCTTTCTTTTTTTTTTTTTTTTTGCGATACGCGGGCTTCTCACTGCTGTGGCCTCGGGACGCGCAGGCTCAGCAGCCATGGCTCACGGGCCCAGCCGCTCCGCGGCATGTGGGATCTTCCCGGACCGGGGCACGAACCCGCATCCCCTGCATCGGCAGGCGGACTCTCAACCACTGCGCCACCAGGGAAGCCCAGGGCTCTTTCTTGCTCTAAATTAGATGATCTCTCTCCAGATGCAGATCCACAGTCATTTTCACCCATCCTCTTCCACAAATCTTCCTTCCCTCCCTTGCCTCTATCCTAGGACTCCCACATTCTCCCAGCCAGACCTGAAGCCTTAGAATCTTAGATTCTTCTCTTCACAGTGTTCCTATAAATCAAGCAGGTTCTGTTGATCCAAAGCGTTGATGAAGCCTTTCTTCCCTTTTCACCTAGATAATCACTTCCTGCAGCCTCACCCTCCAGTCCTGCCCACATCTTTCTGAACTCAATCCTGCTGCCTATTCAAGCCATAGCCACATTTCAAAGCCCTTCTCAAGTTCCACGTCCTCCAGGAAGACTCCCTAACAAACTCAAGTATCTATGACAACTAATCCGTAAAGTTTCATAATTCTCATTGTCTATATGATACAATTTAGAACTGAATTATATACTAATGTATATTATACATTGGTCTTATCTCCCCAAGGGATGTTAAATAAATGGAAAAAAATCCACATATTTTATTAATCCCTGGCATATATTAAGCATTCAAATATTAGTAGCAGCAATGGTAGCACTGGTCTTGGAGGTAGTGCAGTGGTGATGGTGTTGGCAGTGGTATTAGAAGTGGCAGTGGAAGTAGGAGTAGAGGCAGTGACAGCAACATAAAGGGCCTTATGACAGGTACTTTATATACATCATCTCATTTAAACATTAAAACAATCCTACAAAATAGTTCTAATCTCCCCACTTTACAAATAAAAAAGTTGGAGATTAGGAAGTTCAAGGAATTTACTCAGGATAGATGGCAGATCTATCTGGTCCTGAATTTTTTTCCCATTACTCCATGTTACCTCCCTATAAGCCTTCCAATAAACAGGCCCTTTTTTGGAATTCTTTTGCATCTGACATAAATTAATTGCTCGATTGATATGAATACTTGCATGCAGTGGACAATTCCCAGTAACAAATACAGACTATGGGCATTTCATTTTTGCAGACTAACTAGGGTCCCCCAAAATTGGCACTTAAGCAACAAATGTGTGTTAAGATATACTCTGGCCATTTATAAAAATGATCCTTTCCACCTAAAGTTGTCTAATATGGTAAGTGTACCAGTGGATGCCCCTTTCTCCACCAGCAAGGAGCTGGAGGATTTACCCTGGGTACTGAGCTGCCTATTGCCAACCTGGGATGCCACGAGGAACAAATGCTAATTGTGAGTCAATAAGTCACACAATTTAGAAGGTAGTCTATAAAATACTTGAGCCTTCAAGGTCATTGAAACATTTCATGTGCAGAACTCATAATCCACCCAATGAAAAGATCAAGAAGGCCCCAGAAACTTAGACATTTTCTCCATCTCTTGCCTTAATTTTTCAAAAGCAAACATTGGAGTTTGGCTGCTAATAAAAACAAATCAATAGGTGAACAACACAGTAACAAAATGTCTGATCAGGTGTTTGTAGGCTCTCCTGTTAGAGAACAATTTGCTATAAATAAAACAGAGATAATTATCAGCATCTTTGGGACGGGGGGGTGGTGGTGGCCAACCTGTTTGGAGAAATAGTGCTGCTTAGAAATGCAGATTAAATAGGTAAGAGAATGAGGAGGGAAATAATTTATGTTCTGATACTAAGCAAAGTAAAACTGAAGACAGTGTTTAAATTATGCCGCTGACAAGGTCACTTTAAAAAAATTATTTCAAGATAGATAGTTTTCTATTATTCATGTAAATAGAAACAATCTCATGGAAGAGATCATCCAAAATAGCAGATCTAGAAGTTGCTCCTATTTACTTCAGAAATACATTATTTAATTTGCTTTTTTGTGCTTCACTTCACTTTACTAAGTCTGATTTAGGCTAGTAGTATAATCAGTTTGACTTTCCTGAGCCCTCACCAAGTGCTAGGAGGAAGTTAATCTAGAATGTGCTAGTGGAAGACAATGTGAAAAAAAACCACTAGAAATTACTCATCTTGAATGAAGAAAAATCCAGATCATGTATCTCCCCTCCTGTCTCAAATCTCTTGAAATGAAAAAAAAATGTGTATTTTAAAAGAAAACTAAATTTATATGGGATAAAATTGATAAAGTGCACTTCCGTAATAGCAAGGAAGTTCTCGGCTCTGACACAAAACGATCTAGAATAAATCTCATAAGATCCTGATTCTTAGCATGTACTTGTGTTGTTAAACACAAATTCACTTATTCCAAAGACTGATCCACACACAAGACACCACAGAAGGTAATCTCACCTGTTTTCTGACCCAGAGTCCTGATAGTAGAAGAAAGTTTCCCTCCTAATAACTGAAGAAATTCACGCATTTGCAATAATAAAAACATTTTTAAAAGATGAGTAACTTCACAATTCTTTTTTCAATCTAAGATTCCCTAACTAAACTGATGGAGTCAAGATCTCTTGAGATTGACTGTGTGTCAGTGTATTTATAAACAGCCAAGTGGCCAATGTTTTGTGTTGGCAGCTAAAAGTCAGCCATTCTAGATCAAGGCTTGCAAGTGAAAATTTTTTTATTCTCCTCCATTTTCCTTTTGACTTAAGGGAGATTTAAACTGCATAGCCAGCTGGTAATACATACAACAACACTTAAAACACACATGTGGGACTTCCCTGGTAGTGCAGCGGTTAAGAATCCGCCTGCCAATGCAGGGGACACAGGTTCCATCCTTGGTCTGGGAAGATCCCACATGCCGTGGAGCAACTAAGCCCGTGCGCCACAACTACTGAGCCTGTGCTTGAGAGCCCGCGAGCCACAACGACTAAGCCCAACTACTGAGCCCAAGCACCGCAACTACTAAGCCCGTATGCCACAACTATTGAAGCCTGCGCGCCTAGAGCCTGTGCTTTGCAACAAGAGAAGCCACTGCAAGAAGCCCGCGCACCACAACAAAGAGTAGCCCCTGCTCACTGCAACTAGAGGAAGCCCATGTGCAGCAACCAACGCAACCAAAAATTAAAAAAAAAAAAAATGTGAAAACTTGAATCAAGTAACATGAAAGGCAGAGTCAGCTTAATTACTATTATCTTTTTACCTAATGTAACTGTGGCTTGCAAAACAGTTATAATAAAAAGCATTATTTTTCCAACTTCTAGAAAAAAAATACAGACAACTGAGCTTAAAATCAGAGTATATCAAGGCATTAACCACTTAGCTAAATCACCCCATTAGTGTGGTGTTGAAAAAGGGCATATGTATGTGTATGGATGCGTTACTTATGGTGGCTCATATATGACGCAATTATTTATACTGGAAAACAAAAATATGTGACCAGAGAGGGAGGATCCTTACCTTTTCAAGTATAGCGTTGCCTTGATGAGGATTGATGTTGTGCCGGCTTATTTCTCTCTTGTATTTATATTCATAAACTTGGTCAGTGATATTAATCAGCAGAGTTGAAGGGCTGAAGACCAGTTTTCCACAATCATACACAGTTCCACTTTCAATATCAGTTGGTGCTGTAGCGTATCGTAAAATTAATCCCATTACAAGGCCTAAAATAAAGAATAAATAATTGCACTGGAGAAATGTAATCTAAAATGTTCATCACTAGATGCTTTCAAATATATGATTTGTAACTTGTGTAGGTGGCAGGAGAAAGGGTCGTTGCCTGGTTTAGAAAATTGTTCACTCTTCCATAGATACCAGCTCAACAAACTGTATTGTTAAAATATTTGCGATGGACACTGTTAATACTTCTCCTTTTTTCCTTCCTAATGGATCCACAGGTTTTGGAGAGAAGAGCTACCCACCTCTTCTATCCATCCAAGTGCTCAAGAAAACCTTGGCTCCATGAGAGATACTGTAATCTAATCAGTCAGGAGATGGAATTCCCCTGGAGAAAGTTTCTGGTCCACAGATCAGCACATATCTGAGACAGCCCCATCAGACTAAAAGGTTGCACTTATATACTGTGGTTAGGGGACAAGTGTTCTTATTCTCTCCCTCAGGATATGATCAAGACAATATGTTTCTCTATTTTTTGCTGGCAGGTATCTTGTGACCTTGAGGGGATATAGTCCAAGGACACAGCCAATATCCTGAGGATGGTTGGACTGAGATATAGACAGAACCCAGGTCCTGGATGCCTTCACTGAGCCCTGGATCAACCTATCCTGGAGCTACCCTAATTCTAGACTTCCTGTTATGTGACATAATACATTTTCTAATTTTTCAAACAATGTAAAATCAAGTTTCTGCTTACCTGCAGCCAAATGCATTCTAATGATACAATATTCCCTTAGCAAAGAGTTGAACTCAAGTGACAATCCTTGACTTTTGAGTTTACAGACTCTGTTAGGATGCTCATGATAATCTGATAAATGTGAACTCTCTTAATATTGTGGATTTATTAACAAAATCACAAAGAAACTTTAGAGGTCCACACATTCCTCAATTTAAAATTAGGATTGATGTATTTGTTTTAGGATAAATCCACAGTTCACTCATTAAAACATCAAAGTTTGGAGGTTTTAACCACTCTTTTGTAGATCTAGTCATCTAATGGCCTTTCATTTATTCAATAAAACATTTGTTGGGTGCATATTTTGTTTCAGACATTTATAGACTTAAAATAAAAATACAGTCCCAGTCCTACAGGAGCTGAAGTTTATAAAGTGAAGATCCATAAGCAAACAATTATAATACAACGTGACGTGTGCTATGACCGCTGGTAAGTGCCCTGTGTTATACGAGTATAAAGAGGAGACACTCCAAGGCTCTGTGAATGATGCAAAGCTTTAGATGAATCTTAGAAGGTCACATAAGATTTGTCCAGATGACCTGAATCAAGGAATGAGTTGGGATCCAGGCTGCACATGTGGGTGGCAGCACGTGAGTTACGGCAGAGACAGATAAATGTTCCCTAGGATTTTTGTTTGCCAATGTGTAGAATAGTTGTCAGGAAGTGGCTGCTTGGCCATAGATTGTGTTTCCAGCTCTCTGGCGTTTGGTTGGGTTCTCACCAATGGAATATAAGCAAAAGTGATGTGTGCCACAGCACTGAAGAAGTAGGTGAGTTTTCTCCCTTCTCTTTCCCCATTTATCATATGGATGGGGCAGAAACAAAGGCCCTATAGGTATAGGTAGACAGAGTCACCACATTGAAGAAATCTGCGTCCCTGAGACACCAGGTAGGGAAAAGCCATCCGCCAACCAGGAAAACCTGCACTGGACTGTTACTTGAGTGAAAAGTTAACTTCACTTGTGTAGTCACTGAAATGTGAGTGGTTCTGTGTTAACAGTCACTAGGATAACCTAATAATATAATGTATAAATACAGAGGAATTTAAGAAATCTGATGGATTTAGGGAATCAGCAGTGGAGTAAGAAGAGAATAGGTGGAGAGAGACAGAGACAGAGACAAAGAGAGAGAAAAACTCTAGACCACAGGGGCCAGGTCATAAAGAGACTCCTCTGTCATGCTAAGAAGTTTTTATTTTTAACCCAATGGTAATATAGAACTATTGAAAGATTTTAGGCAGGACAGTAAAACAGTCAGATTTTCATATAAGATCTATCACTTTGGCAATAATGTAGAGAGCTAGAGTAATAGGTGAGAATGAAAGCAGATTTCTGTCAAAAATATTTTTACCTTACTTGTTCCTGCTTCAGTATTTGGCCCACTCCCCCATAACAGTGAGAAATATTTTATCTTAACCTTTGCCAGCAAGAAAAAATAAGTGATGGGTATGTAACCACCACGAGCACTTGACCCATCATAGAACAGTGGGCAGCCTTCCATGTGCTGTGTCAAATGACTACAATAAAACAAGTCAGGAAAGAGAAGGGAAGACACACCACATACACTGCACATGGTTTAGGGTGCCTGTGTAAGAACATCACTTTTCCAACACTCTAGTGGAATCCTAGGAAGGACTCATTTTCTAAAAGTTACTTGGCAATTACCGTGGATGATACTATGACCTCTGCTTTCTGCTAAATGGAATATAAAGAAGGGAAACAAGGTACTACATGCATAGGGCCTGAATGGAGAGAACCTGTATTGGTAATATCTGAAATTCCCAAAGGGTGAGCCGTGAGCCGCTTATTTTTGCAATATGCTTTCAGTGCGGTAGCAAGAAGTAAACATGTAGTGTCCACCATTTTTTCTCAAGCAGGGGAAACAAGTATTTGTCATAATAACAAGTGCTTAGTACCTGGGTTTCTGTGGTTAAATTCATACAATGCCTCAAAAGCTAAATGGCCGTGCCTGGCCCTCTGTACCATCTCTGGTTCCAGCGTTCGAGAACGGCACACTGGAGTAAGTGGAGTAAGCTCCTCGCTGCCAGAGGTGACCAGATGTAATAGCCATGAAAATGCACCTTGCAGATAGATCTCCCACTACGAGGAGTATGTAGTCTGACCAATGGTCTGGAATTCATGACTGCAGTCATGCTGAACCCAGCCAATGACTGATCGCAGCAGGGGCACTAAGACAGGGATATGGGACTCCTCTGAAGGGTCACCATGGCTCAAAGACTCCACATCAGCTTTGCCCAACCTTTCTTAGAACTGCACCGCAGCCTAAACCTTTTCCTACGCAGCCTCCCCTCCTTCCCTCTCTCCACAGGGGTTGGTTGGGCTGCTCCAAGACCTGATAGCTGGCCCAGCATCCGCAGTCTCCCTCCCCATTTTTCCTCAAAGGAATTTTCCCCCAATAAACATTTTGCACAGCTAATCTCTCTCCAGCATCTGCTTCTTGGAGGACCCAAATTAACACACTAGACAGAAGGCCCTGGCCCTCCTTCTCCCCAATCCCAAGAGTTGAGAGGAATCAACATCTTGGCACAGTACAAGGGCCAGTGGGGAAGCTGCAGCCTCACCATGCACTCGGTTAAGAAATGCATCCAGCATTTGTGTGCAGTAGCAGCAACGAGAAAATCCTTAATGTTGGAGGCCAGACATCTACTCAGAGAGCCTCATAATGCTTTTGACAGCCACTCAGAGCTTTAGCTGTATGCTGACACAAACGCAGAATGTTGAGTTAACACACTCCAGCCCAGTATTGCAGGACAGCAGGTGACAGATAAAGTAGGATTGCTAGTAGGAAGAAAATGCTAATGAAAAGGGGTTATTTTTATACTCCCACAAAGATACAGGGTAAACAGAACATCAACCACTTGTGCACAGAAGAAGAAAAGAGGGGACTGTCTACCATGACTTATGGACACAAACCAGTACTCTCTTTGGTAAGCCACGAACCAGAACCCTACCTGCCCAAGGAGAAAAGGAGGCAGCCTGTCCCAGCAAAGCAATACCACAAACACATGTGTGCATAGCCCTGACCCCAGGTTGTATCCTCACAAGCATGACACTTTGCTGAGCTCTGTCACTTGGCCGGCTGGTGGCATTACCTTCTCCAAGCAGAAACTCTAGTCCAGATGCATCCCCTGGGTCTACAAGTTTGAGCATCTGGGCAACTAGGGTGACAGCAGTGGGAACTTGCTTTCTAGTGAACGCTGACCTTGCCCCAGAAGCACACAAACCCCCAAGACAGATCTTGGAAAACAGACCTCATCCCTAAGGTCCTCACAATCCTACAAAGTCCATCTCAAGTCCCAGCTGGGGGACCTGTGCTCTGATGCAGCCTGTACTCACTAAGTTCCCTAATCTTTGAGTACTTATAGTTTGCACCACACCCTTTCTGGCCCCATTTCATATAAAGATATATATTGTTCAGCACTGCTCTGTAGAGTTTGGCTTTGTCACCCCCATTGGATAATGAGACTGTTTAGGGCAGAAGCTGTGCTATTCTTCATCTCTTTTTTCTCTAGAAAAGCCAAACACTTTAGGCAGTTATAACCCAACTTTCTCCAAGTCCACAAACTCTCTTGGATTCAAGAAGAAAAGGATCCTCTGAGTTTATGTAGTTAGTCAGTGACCGACATTTTAAAATGTCACATGTAAGGAGCATCACACCAAATGTTGTGATGTTCCTGTCCTTACAGAGCTTGCAATATAACTCTCATAGCGGATGCCTGACATACAGTTGACATGGTGATGTCTGTGGGAGAGGAAAGGAGGGACGCAGGAAGGAAGGAGGAAAGAGCCTCACGAGCACTCAAATGCGAAACACTTAGAAATATGAGCCTCCTCTTTCTGGACTGGCCCTCCATTCTCCACTTTGAAAATATGAGAAAACCCCACTCCCTTCCTCCCTCCTTCTGCTTTCATGCTACAGACATGGAAGGCGTTGCTCTAGGACTTGTGGGAATTATAAAAATGAATAAAATATGGCCCTGATCATAAAATATTAAAGTATTTTAATCCTACCAGGCGTCTTCCTTCTGCCCAATCCTATGATCCTGATTTCCAGTGAGAATAAGGTACAAGGGTTTCCTAAGTGTCTTCTTATATTAAGCCTGCATTTCATAACCAGTTCCCCTGCATCTTATTTAGTCATTCTACATGATGCTGAAATGTTATCTTAAAGAGAATTTTCTCAGAGGAATATAGATGGGGATTTACTTTTATATATAATGACCATATTTATATATAACGAAATGGATAACAGGATGGTTTTTAAAACACAACATGTTGAAATCTCTTTGGCTATGTGCAGACCAGTGATTGTGTGCACACACTATCATGCACACTGCCACACTGCATGGCACACTCCAGCGGGCTCCTTTCAGATTCTCTTCCTGTAGGAGTCACACAAAGCAACAAGCCCAACTACACACATGCATCAGACTATCACACAGGTATATTTAAATGCCACGTGACATTGGAGAGAATTTAGGAGCCTCAAGAAAATGTAGTTAATACATGAAGATTGAAGAACTGAGTTTTGTAGTTCTTTCACTCTCTATGCACGGAGTGGCTACCAAGAATAATCTAAATAAATGAGGTGTTGTCTCTTACTGAAAAAACAAGATAAATCCTTAAACTACGTAAAATGATATTTCAACTTAATAAGGGTATCAGACACTGCTGATTGGCAACTCAGCATCTATCCCCTCTTTTTCCCAACAAAACCCTGATTTCTTCGGCTAACCATCCCTCCCCACATGTGCTCGGGGTAAGGTGACCTCTCTCTCAGTTCCAAGGGTGTTTCTGTTCCCCTTGCTGATAATTGGTACTAGAAGGCATGTAACTCTATTCCTGTCAATAAAATGTGAAGAGAAGCTTGCTAGGAGGCTTCTTAGAAAAGTTTTGACATCCTAAAAGAGGGGCCGAGGAGAGATGAGCTCTCTTCTTCCTCAGGCTATTATTGTGCCTGGTCAGGACACCAGGAACTGCCATGCCCACCTCGCTCCCAGCCCGGCATTGAAGTCAGCACTGGGAATGGCAGAGCGGAGAAAAGGAAAAGAAACCTGCATCCTTGAAAACAACAGCAGTTGCTGAATCAGCCAGCCCTGAAGACTACTCTTCTCCGGACTTCTAGTTATGGGAGATAATAAATTGCCATGTTGCTTAAGTCTGTCTGAGTCAGGGTTCCTGTGACTAGCAGTGGAACACATCCTAACAGATACCGTTTTTTTTTTTTAACAAGTCAATGTACAAAGTCCCAAAGAACCCTAAAGGAGAGATCAACTAACTCCACCCCCTAACGTGTTAAGGAAGGCTTCGCAGAAGAGCTTCCTAAGGATGCACTGGATTTGCAAGGGAGAGAAGAGGGCGTGGACTTTATAGGCAGAAGCACATGGAAATAAATAAGTGGGGTGCTAATCGGGAACATCGAGCAGTTTGGGTGGCCCACTAGGGCACCTGAGATCAAGGACCCCAGTGAGGGTGTTCAAGAGGGAGAGATGGTTGCCAAGAAGATCCTGAGGAAGAACAGAGTGAGCTCCTTTTGAAGAGGCAGATTTGTTCTGTTTCGAGGCAGAGGAAAGAGCGTTTGGAGAAAATTATCCGAAGAGAGAAAAGAGAATTGAGAAACAGTGGGAACATGGAGAGGAAGTTAACATCAGAAAGAGTGTCTATTTATGTGAAAAAGAATTTAACAAAGGAATTTGAGAAGAGGAATTTCAAGATGACAGGAATAAAATAAAGCCAAGGAAGAGTGTTCTTTACCACTCTTAAGACTTTTTATAGTGGGAGACTCTTTAAGGCAGGGAATCTAAGATGTTATTTCAGTCACTCAGATTAAAAAATATGAACTAGGGATCCAAATGTGGAAATGAAGAAGGAAAGGGTGTGATAAATATTCGAAGGAAGCCAAATCGGTGGACACCGTTTAACTGTAAGATAGTATTCACAAATATTAGATATTACGTGTTATCGCTACAATTTTTAACTGTTTACTTGATATTTATCCACCTCTACCGTCTTATCAAAGCCTTTGTCAGAACACTGATTTACAGGGATGATATGGGTTTGAGTTTCAAATGCTAAATGCATTCCCTAACATTTTCCTTTAGCAGTTTAGTTTTACACTGAGATTAGTCAGGGATAGAACCAAAAGTAAAAATATACAATGCCTTCTGGCTATTTAGGGCTTTTGTTCTCTCTCTGCCCTCCCACCAACCTTCTAAATTCAAAGGACTAAAGGAAGGTGTGGGTGTTGCTAAAAGGGACATAATTTATTGCTTTGTGCTGGCTCACTACCAGCTTGCTTTGCTGAAGAAAAGCATCCCATAACGATTTCAGAACAGGTCTGTCTGGGGCATCTGCCCACAAGAGTATCCCATGATATTCCAAGGTGGAAAGTGGTCCATGAAGCTGTTCCACCTTGGGATGCTTCATCCATTCAAAGTTCTATCTTCTCACAGGTTAGAGTCATATGTGAAATGACAGAGTCCCAACCATGAGATCTTCCACCATGGTAGGCTGCCCGATGTGCACATCCATCCTTGGTGCATACCAGACAACACACACATGCACACACTTGTGCATACAACACACACAAACACACACATTTCACAGCACTCCGGGATTCCTAACATAACACTATAGGTAACTTTTCTCTAGAAACTATCTCAGCCACAGCTTATATGCAGCTAATACCCTTCCTTGAAATCATCTTAGAAAGTTTACAAAAGAAATATAGAGATATCTACCTAGATAAATACTGACTAAAACAAAATGATTTCTTTTATAATGTTTACACAGAACAGTCTATTTTTTCTCAAACCAGAGGTGGAAATGTCACAAAGTATTCTAGATAGTGAAAGAGGAAGGGACTCTCCAATACATGGAGATTGTCTCCCAAACTCTCTCTTCATCACAGCAGCGTAATGAAGTGAGAAAGAAAAAAGATAGGAGAAAAGGAGACAAAACTAGAAACTGGATGTTTCATTTTCCTAGTGGAGTAGTTCTCAGACTTTAGTGCATCAGAAACCTCTGAAAGTTTCATTAAAACACTGCTTTGCTGGACTCCAAGTTTTTGACCTAATAAGGCTGGGTCGGGGGCCACATATATACATTTCTAACAAGTTTTCAGGTGATGCTGATGCTTCTGGAACCCTACTGTGAGAAGCACTGTCTTGTAAGACAGCAGTTTCTACCAATACGACTGCCATCACAGTCACAGAACTCCATCAAAATCCATGTCACCTCAGGTTCATGCACACAGGTTTCATCAAGCTTGGAGAGCCCAGAGGTATAAGTAATTTTATCTTCAGTCTCTTCCAAAAATTTAATTCCATTAAACTAAGGTTAGATGAAAGCCTAGTTTTGCACACTCCACATGAATAAGGCATTTGCAGTTCCTTCCCCACCCATTCTGACAATCACAGGCATTTAAAACCAGAATCACTGTGGACTTGCAACACCGCCTTCCCTGATGCTGTGGCAGGTGTTTCCGGGTCAGCCTCATCACTCTCACTGGGACATTTCAACCCGGCTGCTTGGCGTGGATGTGCTTTCACAATATTGCCCCACTGTCTTTCCCATGCTGGGCTTTTGGCTATGGACAGTATAATGTTTCTGAGGCCTCAAGGTAAAAAGAAAACTTAAAGACCCACCTCCCTTTCCCAACCTCTCCGCACTCCTAACTTCCTGGGAGAGTTAAATACCAACAGCAGACTTTGACGAGAAGACAACTGTGGCCAGAATTTGAGAGCACTAGCTTCCAAAAATGGTGTTTCTCCCAATTATTGTGGGCAGCCTTGGCCATAGTTGTAAATTTTTTGTTTCTGTTTCCTTAGATACAAACTGAAGATCCTCAGACCTTTTCTGCATGGATATGGTGATGATTAGCCATGAGGGTTAATGTGTAGTTAGATCTTTCAACCTCTTTCTTTTATAAACTTTCTAAAGTACTATCACCTGGCACAAAATAGACATTTATTAAGTAACAGCAACACTTCTAGGGCTAAATGTGTGATACAGGTGAAAGAATATGGGTTTTATGATCGTGGGTTTGAAGTTCAGCCCTGGTGGTTACCAGCAAGTCACTTTATGTCTCTGAGTGTTGGTTTCATCATCTGTAACATAAAAATGACAATATCTCCCCTGTGCAACACACACATGCACACACAAACACACCCATGTTTGTGATACCCAGTGGCCTTATGGAGCCAAACTGCCAAGGTATGAGTCCCAGCTTAGGTACCTAGTACGTGTGACCTTAAGCAGGTTACTTAATTTTTGGTGCCTCAGTTTCCCCACATAAAAAATGGTTGTTGGGCTTCCCTGGTGGCACAGTGGTTGAGAGTCCGCCTGCCAATGCAGGGGACACAGGTTCGTGCCCTGGTCCGGGAAGATCCCACATGCCGCGGAGCAGCTGGGCCCGTGAGCCATGGCCATTGAGCCTGCGCGTCCGGAGCCTGTGCTCCGCAACGGGAAAGGCCACAACAGTGAGAGGCCCACATACCGCAAAAAAAAAAAAAAAGGTTGTTGTGAGGATTAAATGAGTTAATATATGTAAAGTACTTATGACAGCATAATTCATACTGTAAATGCTATTTGTGTTAGCTATTTTTATTATTGTTACTTGTTATATTGTTATTTTTATTATGTTATTTTGACATAATAAATGTTTAGCAAATATTAGTTTATCATGTTACCACTTGCCTAACCATTTAGACTATATATAATATCTCCATAAACAGTTTAAATCAAAAATTCATTTTCTTGATGTGCACGATCATTGGCCTTTAGAGTCTGAGATGGGATCCTTTGAGGCAACACAGTAGTTTGCTCTACGGGCTTCCTCTGCAGCTCCTTAGTGATTCAGAAGCACAGCAGGATACATAGGAGGTTATTTTCTTAAAATCAACTTTTAAAAACCTACACAAAGCTATACATCTTTGATTTTTTCCACTTTTTCAAACTTTCTTTGGCTAACACTTTACAGCATGGAAAACCTGGCCCTGATCTCCGAAGCTTCTTAAAACCAACCTCTTTTTCCCTCAAGAGGGAAAGCAAGTTTAATTCATTAGGCTCTTAACCCTAATTACCTTTCCTGCAGATCCTTTCAAATTAAATCAGAGCCACTCCGGTTTTCATATGACATGCATCCACAGATCCCCAAATCCACAGCCAGACCTCACTGTTCTGATGGTATAACTTTCTCTCTGTGCCTTTCTAACAGGAATTCAATAGGATTTACTGAGCATTCCATAGAAAATCAGAGCAGAACTGGAAAAACTAGAATGGTAAAATAACACTAATTAAAATCCCATCTGGGAGAAAGACTCGGATGTCATTATAGGCTGGTAGGGTTCTGGGAAGAAAAGCTACTGGTTTGAGTTGGAGTGGCTGAGAGTTGCCTGATGGCTAATGTCAGTCTTAGCCTGAATTTTGAAGGACTTTTTTTTTTTTTTTTTTTGCTGTGTGTGGGCCTCTCAGAGCTGCGGCCCCTCCCGCCGCGGAGCACAGGCTCCGGACGCGCAGGCCCAGCGGCCAAGGGCCACGGCCCACGGCCCACGGGCCCAGCCGCTCTGCGGCACGTGGGACCCTCCTGGACCGGGGCATGAACCCGCACCCCCTGCATCAGCAGGCGTACTCCCAACCACTGCGCCACCAGGGAAGCCCTTGAAGGACTTTTGAAGCTGGAAGGAAGGTTAGTGAAATCTTCTATTTCATTTCTTCCTCATTTTATAGATAAGAAAACTAGGGCTAGAGATTAAATTGCTTGCCCAAAGTAATGCATCTAGCTACTGAAAAAAAAGAAAATCATAAGGATTTAAAAACCCAAATCCCCAAGAGAGCATCCAATGCTTTCTCCATAAAGCATGCTACATTTGCATAAGTAAAAAGCCTCAGGAGGGCCTTCCAGGCAGGGAGAAGGGTGTGAAGTCAACATCTCCTATGGACCTGGCAGTCAAGGAGGTAGGGCTGGACTGAAGCAGAGTAAAATGCATCAGCAGGGGAGAGCCACACCATGTCCACCAAGACAATTTTATCCTGAGGAACCTCCAAGCAGTGCTAGGATAAAATTAATGCCTTATGATTTTTTAAGAAAAATAGCTTTTAAAACCTTAGTGCTTGACTAGGTAACTATGTTTTCTTTAAATCTTGAAAAACAGGCCGTTGAGTGAACTCAGCTGGCCTTATGAAACCGCTAAATATATTCTTAGAGCATCAGACATAGTCTAATAGGTTAATATAATATAGTTTAATGAATTCAAAATCTAAACTTTGTGGCTTAAAATTTCCCTTCAGCCCACTAAACAGTGAGCAAGATTTCCCCTTGTATTTGGAGACTGTCCCTCATATTATAAGGCTGTGAAATCAAAGGTAGAATTCTAAGAGATTTAAATTGTTCTGTCCCTAAACTCAGATCCCAACCCTCAAATGCATGGCATTATGAATGTCCTACAAAGTAAGGGAGCCCCCAGTGATGTGTAATGGAATTGTTAATGCTATCAGGGAACAAGGAGCAATTTTTCTTTTGTGAACAACGAGCAATGGATACAGGGCCCTAAGTGAGCAGCGCTAAGTGCACCATCTGCTGCCAGTCAATATTTTGACCATTAATAGTCTCTTAAGCTTTTAGTCCAATTTAAGTGAATATCATCATGGCTTATACTTTAAGCCAGTTATGGAGTCTAATCCTTTGATTTTGAAATAATGAGAGCTGTAGAATGTCATGAGACACAATTACCAACCACTGTTCCTGGTGAAGCAAAAATATTGTTAAAATGCTGCCACTAATTTTTAAAAGCATCCTAGGACCCTTGATACCAAGAAAGATAGGTTATTTGTATCTGGAGTATCAGAATTATCTCCAAGGAACTCCAGAGTCAAACCAGACACCACCCATGATTTTTCTTGGCCTCTACAACACTTCATATAATATAAGGTTAACAACTTGGAAATTGTTCCTAACAATAACTATAAAAGAGCAGTTAAATGTTGTTTGATCACTTTTCTCCTCACTTTTATTTAATTGCTCATTTCCTAAGACCCTGCTCCCTAAAATTTTTTAATTGGATTTCCCCATATACAGATAAAATGCATCAACATCTAGTGTGTCTTCTAAAGGATAACTGACACATATCGGCAGAATAGTGACAGAAAGGCAAAAGGCTGGCTGGGCTGAAACAGGAAATCCAGGGCCTTAGAAAAATATTTATGGTCCTTGATGCAGAGGAAAATGAAACGTTATACAAATAGTTGACGAGAGTAAGAGCAGTAGTCAGTCTAGTAGGGGAACTGTTAGTCAAATTCACTGATAAGCGTCAGGTACAGGACCAAGCAATTTTAGAAGATGTTTCATTACAAGCATATCTGTCTGTAAGATGGAGATGACTGAAGTACAGTTTACTTTCAAGTGTTCATCTTCTTTAAGATAAAAAAAAACTTTTAAAAGTTCAACGTGAACCATAGTTTTGTTTCTTTTCTTCCCCATTGATTATCACCAGGCCCCTGGCAGAACTCTCACAAGAGCCATGGCTTCCATCCTCTGGTGATGAAGGGGTTTATTTGGTCTTACTCTGAAATTTCATTCTTTTGGACTTTCTGGAAAATAGAATCTATCTGACTAATCTTGAAAGCATAAACAATATGAGGATGCATCTGGATCTCACAGATACATCTTCTCTCTACGACAATCATTGAAAGAATTTGTTTATTTTAAAATATCTTCAGCATCTCTTAATAGAGATAGCCCAGCTCGGTGGCTAATTACATGACCTTCATATCTCTAAGTCTTCATTTCCTTACTTGTGAGATGAGGAAGCTGGACTTCCAATCTCTGACTCCTTCCCAATATATGAATTTCAAATTCAGTTACAGCTACTGGGAGATTCATTCACTTGGCATCTCCCTTCCCCTTACCATGCTAGTGGGAACCTGCTGTATAGCGCAGGGAGCTCAGCTTGGTGCTCTGTGGTGACCTAGATGAGTGGGTTGTGGGGGGAGGTGGGAGGGAGGTCCAAGAGGGAGGGGATATATGTATACGTATAGCTGATTCACTTCGTTGTACAGCAGAAACTAACACAACATTGTAAAGCTACTATACTCCAATAAAACAACAACAAAAGGTTTATCTGAATGTCCCTCTTATTTCTCTGTTGTAGTTTCAGACGATTTTATTACATCACTGACAGAAAGTCCCTAATAAATATTTCAGACATAACATTTAGATCATCCCTGAAGAAGAAATATGAGATGTCACCAGTGCTATCCATATGGACTATTTTCAGAGATTATCAGTGAGAACTCTTTTGAGATGAACATGAACCTTACTAGACCTGTGGATGAGTCAAATCACATGGACGCCGCCATGAGTAGCTATTCAGTTTAGGGGAAGTTCACTTCTTTGAGATTTAGTTTCTTCCTCTGTATAATGAGGCGGCTAGAGAAAATAACCTTTAAGATCTCCTTAAATTCCAACAATTATAATTCTATGCCAATAAAAAAAAACTAAACAACACTAAAATAAAAGTCTTTTCACTGAGTTATACAGCTCAAGATAACTCAAGGATACTAAAAATTCTAGTAATGGGATAGTTATACATATATGTGGATGTCTCCATAATTTTTATAATCCTTATACATTGCAGTGTTTCAGAACTTGCTTTCAATAACTCCCATATAAAAAAAATTTATAAAAGAAGGACAGAAATCAGACAGCTCAACTTAATCCCACACAAACCTTAAGCTTAAACTGCCTTAAGAATAGCAATTTAGAGAAACACTATCTCAACTATTGCTCAATGTGCTAATATTTTTTCTTCTTTATTGAAGTATAGTCGATTTACAATATTGCATTAGTTTCAGGAGTACAGCAAAGTGATTTGGTTTTACATATATATACATACATACACACACACACACACACACACACACACACACACACATATATAAAACCGAATCTTTTTAAAATTCTTTTCCAGTATAGTTTACTACAAGATATTGAATATAGTTCCCTGTGCTACACAGTAAATGTGCTAATATTTTATGACTTCAACCACAACTTAAAAGTATTTCCTGCAGTTTTTAAGGATTAAAAGTTAATCTGGGAATTTTCATGTTAAAAAGTAAAAGTTACATTTATGTGTCGTGAGTACAAAGTATGTCTGAATTTTAATAGGTCACCAAAATTTAATCAAAAGTTTTACAAAACAGTGTCTCCATCATAGATAAGCTGAAATTGGTAAATGAGTCATAGTTCAATCAAATTCAGGGCTGTGAAGAAATCTTCCCCTCTAAGAAAGGGTCATAATTTTAAAACCAGTGTTGTTTTGCTAAACTATATATAGCCCTTTAATTTAATGCCAAGAATTACATTGTTTCTGGCTTCTCAGATTACATCCTATATCCTCTTTGATTATTTATTAGACGAGTCAGTAGAAAGCCTGGTCCACTGATGGTGGAGAAGGGCAGTGACTGGCGCCGAGGGCTTTACATCAGCTGGTGTCACTTCCCTTCTCTCTGACCATTTCTCTTTAACCTGATTGTAAGTTTTTCCCCTCAAACGAGAGTTTTGTTATGTTTTTTAAGTCCCTCAATGGAAAGGAACTTAACTGTGCTCTGAATGGACCAGCACATCAGTCTCCTGAAAGAAATTACACTGCTTAGCCTAAAACTTCTGCCTTCTAGCTCAAGTATCTCACAGTGGGATCCAGCTAAGGCATCTGATTTCTTATGGTCTCAAATCATGACTGTACATTGTTATCATCAGGACATCATATGGTTAGCATATAAAATGTGCACGGATCCTGTTCCCTGAACCTCGGGGGTATAAAAGGCTTTAGGACTTCCAAAATAAGGGAAGTGAAATATAAAAGTATATTCTTTACTATGACTTATAACAATGCCTCAGCTGTTTCCACTGTGTTCAAAGTTCCTATCCATTATCAGGCTAAGAGTGGTAAAGCAAACTATTTCATAAATCAGATCAGTTTTAAAACCACCAGTGTCTTACACTTTACTTTAAAAGATGAGAGTACATACTGGAAAATCTCTGTCACATTTTATTAAGCTTTCTGAAAGGAATGACATGGTAAGTTGCACAGAAAGAGCAATACTTGGGAGCTTAAAAGGTTAAATTCTTTTCCACACCTTGTCCCTCCCTCCAAAAAAGACGATACATAGTAAATCATACTAATAATAACTATAAACTAGAAATTATGAAATCAGGCTAAGAAATGAAGAGCACTGCATAAAGAAACTTGTGTATTATAAGAAAATAAAACATGCTCATATACTTAAAATAGATTTGAACAAAATTACTCCAATAGTAGGGGTGGAATACATACGTTCTGCAAGTTTTCTTCTTGAAACTAGTTGATGTAAGAGGATTTACTCAATACATGTTTAAGTGATGTTATTTCTAGAACTTTATAAAGCCCATCAGCCCCTCCAGTGAAAGAAGGCTGCTCTCTGTGACTTCCCAATGTCTATCATTACAAAAACAAACAGCTAGCCCTGTTTGTCTCCCCACATGACAATGGACCTGCATCTGTCGACAGGCTCGCATTATGTGCTGCGTGAGAACATGACTGTGACATTTACTCTTGTGACAAGGCAAATTTTGGCAGCTCATCTGGATAGAGATGAGCATTCATTATGCTGCAGCACCTTTCATCAAGCTAATGACATTTCAATCAGCATGTTTTCTCCAGTTTCGGTACTTTGCCATCTGAGCACAAGTCTCTAATTACGCCCAAGCAACAAGTTTCACATCAATCCTACAGTTTCTGCACTCACCGTACACCATCGCTCCTCCGGTTTCATGCAAGAAGCGAAATCGATGATTTTTAAATAACCAGATTGTCAAAATGGTAAGGATGAGCAAAAAATTAAAGACAAGCAGCTCCACCGCTCCCTGATGTTGAAACTGATACTCGTCCCTCTCTGACATGAACCTTTGCTGTCTCTCCATTCTCCAGTCTACTCGGGATTCCTTAGATAAAAACCTGGATAAGGACTGTTTTATCAAGGTTTGCCTAAGACGGTCTGGCTGCCTGAGGATTTCAGGATAACACTGCCACTTAAGTTGCTACTTCATGAGCATTCTGCCTTGGCTTAGTATTCAGATGGCTTCTAGTTACAACTTCCTGTTTCTCTCTTAAAGCAGCCTCGTCTCTTTTCAAACTCCAGAGTGTGGTTTCATCATCAACGCTTACTGTCTTTAAATGATTCATTCCATGAAATTAACTTTCATATCGGACAAACCTGCTATCAGTCATTCTGAGATCTTGAGTCATGATCTTATCGTTTAGAACAAGTCTTCTTAAGCTGCATAACAGGTGAATTGTAGATTAATAATAAAGCAGATCACCTTACATCACCAACATTTTCTAAATTCAAAAAGCCAATTCCTGAATCATAACCTCACTCACATGCGAGATTTTTCCTTTCCAACCAAAGCCTAGCAATGTGATGGGGACAGACTGAAAATGATTTCACAAGGATTTTTTTTTTTTAAGTTTAGAAGCAAGAAATAATTTTGTCTATGAATGTCCCTCTGGTTTTATATAACTGGTAGTCACAAGAGCAGTATTTAAACTCTGAATCAATTGCTTTTCTTTTAACAAGAATAAATGAAAGCACAAGACAAAAAGAATTTTGTCCTATCTCTACAGCTGTGTGCTGTTTTTATATGTTGAGTCAAAAAAGAAAAGAAACTAAAGACGTGTCTTTGAAGGAAGAAACCATACAGCCATTCCCAGTAATGCCACATTTGTGGATATCTCTTTGTAAAGCTCCTGGTCCAGACATTCAGGACCCACAGAATCTGCCACAGATCACAAACCTCCTCTGTCCTATATGCAAAACAATGTGGTTCACTGAGGAATAGTCTGCCACCAATAATGAAGCTTCCAGAATTCCAGGGCACAGACAGTGATGATTCTTCAGATCATCTTGCATTTGGCAGGTTAGTTCTGTTTGAATTAAGATTCTTATACTTTTTGAAAAAGATCAAGATAACGCTACCACAGGCTCTGCTGTTTTCTTAGTAATTGTTATGATTCGTTTGCCTTATTGGTCTTATGATACAATTAGATACAGGGTTAAGTGAGGGTCTTCATCATTTCATGATATTATTATAACTCAGGGGTTGTAATAATCATCTAGTATACCCATACTTGACGGAATTAGTATTCAATTTATATGGTGTAAGTGATTCATTGAGTAGGATGAGTCCAAATAGAGCCTCAGAATATCTTGTCACCAAAAGCTAGAGGTCAAACACACGATATATTGGGGGCTAAACTAGCTCCTCAATAACAGTTTTACCCACAGAGAAAGTCTATCAACCACTTAATATAAAATTCTGCTGTTTCAGCTTCTTTGCCTTCTGCAACTTTTGAAGCTGATTTCCTGAGTTTAAGTCAGCAGGGGGTATTTATGTGGGTTGCAGATGTTCTTTTAACACACTACCCTTTTTGGCAGACATATCCATGATGACTAATATTCAAACTGTTTTGAAATCTGTCAGATAATGCTTGCAAGCATTTCATGAAGCTTTGCTAGCAGGTTCTACCTTTACAGTTTTGCAACCCCACAGGTTTAGTCTCGAGTTGTTAGATTTACAAGATAACCCAACTTCAAAACGTGGCAATTTCCTATCTTTTTTTTCTTTTTCTTTTCAGTCACCATTTAATTACTTTGGTTTCCTTTTAATAATGATGATTATTCCATCTGGCCAGAATAAACTTTCTTCGGTTGTCTTATTATGACATCCAATTTCACGCTCTTACCCAATGAAGCAACTCAGTGAGAGGATTAAAGACCTATGGAATGTTTTGATTGGCTAATACACTGTTTTTAAAAGTCCTAAACTTGATGTCAACATATGAAAAAAGGTATATTTCACATAAAAATATCAGACACATGGTTTCTCTAGAAAAAAACTGGTAAGATCTGGCACACTGGACCCTCTTCCCATGTGGCCACAACCTGTGAAGGCTGAGGGGGTTCCTGTTTGCCACAAGTCCCATTCATTCTATTTCACTCATTTATGTTCCCTGCATGACCCCTACAGTCATTTGAACATGTGGCCCCTGGTTCACTCCAGGAATGGAATACATTCACCATTCTATTGTCCAGTCCTGATACTGTTTAACATTAGGATGGGAAGCTGAAAAGAAAAGGGGGTTTAGGAAACTTTTCCAATTCTTCCATTCAGAAAAGTATTTCAATTCCTCCTATCTTGTGTTTTCTTCTCAGAATATCATTTAATATTCTTAGGTACCAAGAAAAATAAGAAAACTAAGTAGAAGCACATATTACTTTGGTATCTACTATAAACCAGGAAATATGATGGGAAATTTAATTTAATGTAATAGTCATAAAAACCCTACATGTGAGGCACTTAAGGCTCAGAGAGGGTTGGTAATATATCCAAGGTTGCACAGCCAGTAAGGGTTAAATTCACACACAGGGTTTAGTGGCATTAAGATGGCATTTTAGCTGGGGTGGTCAATTCACCTTGCCTTGTTAGAGACTTTCGTGGTTTTAGGACTGAAAGTCCTGTATCCCAGAAACTCCTCAGTCACAGGCAAACCAGCACAACTGGTCACCCTGATAGCCAAGGTTCTCCAAATTTACAAATCCTGTACTATCAAAAATGACTGCTCTTTATGAGATTCCTGAGGGAGATATCCACAAAAAGAAGAATATCTATTAAAAATTAAGGCAATATTTTATTAGCTGGTGACATAAACCTTAGTACTAGGGCTCTGACGAAGTTGGGATCTCAAAACTTAAATACAAAACTTAAATACTCCCAAAGAAGAATTCTTGATTGTCCCTTAATTCAGATCTTAACACCTATTGGCCACTGAGTCAAAGGTTCTTGCTGAAAGATACAACATGCCAGTAAGAGGAAGGAAGTAAAGAGAAAAACAGGATGGCCGAGCTTATGCAGTGAAATTCCCCTGACTCAGCTTGCCCATCTAGTCTCATGGAAGGAAAAACTTGAAGAGAAGAGACTTCCAAGCCAAATAACGTGGTGTAGCATAATAACCCCACCCTTAGTGAATGTGACCAGTTAGAACCCATAGACTGTGTTTCATAATCTAGCCAATCATTTGAGAGTTCCTTGCTCTTGGAGAGGACAGTGGAGATTGTGGGCTCAGAGGATTGAGAAGGGAAACTTTCCTGGGGTGAGGAGAGATGCTGAGGGTTCCTCTTCCCTGTTCCCTAGAGCCCCCACTCTGACCAGTCTTAGTTCTCTCTCAACCATCGGGCTTAACGGAAAATACTTAAGTCAATTCAGGCCCTGGGTTAGAGGAAGATCCCATTTCCTCATTCACTTGGCCTTTCTCCTGACACGTATCCCTCTCTGAGACCAGTGAGATGGCCGTTTCATATTTTGCCCCCAAAGGTTCTAAAATAGACCAGGACAGGACTGTAATTAAGTTTACTTGAAGGTCACACAATGCACTAAACTGAAGATTCACCCCCTACTCTATTTTCAAACTTGCCATAAATCCATCTGTTAAAGTAATTACATGAGGCAACTATTAGACTGGGGTGACGCTAATGCCTTGGTCACTGTACGCAAGCAAACCAAACCCAAGCCAGAGTCAATGTGCTCGAATCCAAGAAAATGAAATTTAAGAACAACCAATCACAAACGGCCAACTAAGATTTCCCAAATAAGGCAACCATGAAAGCTACAGCAAATCAGATACTGCCCTTGCTTTGTTTCCCTATCTTTTCTACAAAAACTTCTCTCTAAGCTTCTGTTGGTGGAGTGATCCTAATCGCTTTCAGTTTGGTGCTGCCCCAGTTTGAATGGACGTATGCCCAAATGAACTCTTGAAAATGTTAATAATGTGCTTCAGTTTATCTTTTCACACATCTTAGCTTTCCCTACCCTCCAAAAGTCACATGTTAGCATAAAAATGTCCCTGATTTGAACAATATGAACTGCTCCCATTAGTAGATTCCCACAGAGAAATGAAAGTTCAAAAATTTCACAGAAAGTTAAATTCATGTAAACACTTGGACAGTATTAAGTCCCAAAGACATTCACTGCCTAATACCTGGTTTTCCTCTTCAGACTCTGAGTCTATGGGACCAAGGACCATGAACCCAGGACATGACCCCCAAGTGCATGTTTTTTCCACTGCTCTTCATTATGGCGGCAAAGTGAAATAAAGTTCACTGAAGACTAGTGAGAATGAGAGGGCTTGTGTAATTTCATTAAACAACTCATATATAGAAACACGTGTGCATGAATGAGGATCTCGTCCTTCTTCTGCCCCACCAAGTTCCAGCCATGCTCTGAGGAAGGAAAACTGGGGTACAGACCTTACTGTTTTCCAAGGTGAGGTCTTATCTCTAGATTGTTCATCCTTGATGTACACAAGTACATAATGAGGACCCCAAACCAGCGATGACCAGAGAAAAGGGGAATCACCTTACACTTGCACCAGATGCCACTTGCTGGCTTTGTCCCAGCAAACATATACTGCATCCCACTTTTTTTATTTAAGCATTGCTTCATTGAAGGGTCCCAAAGCTGTACAGAGCTGAAGAGAGGCAAGGCTGGCATTTTGCCTGTGATCTAGCCATGTCATCCCTGTGCCATCAAAGGGCCTCACAGCTAAAGCCTCAGAGTGACGAGGGTCCCAGATGAATATCCCTTGATTCCTAATTCTGCCTTTTCTCTTTCTTTGTTCCTAGACTTCTATCCATAGCATATCACCCTTTTTCTTTTGTAGAGGGTACCACTGTAAGAAATAATAAATGTTACCTGTCAATTATATCTCAGTTTTTAAAAAATTAAAGAAAAAGTAACAAGCTTCGGTCCATTGGTCCTCTCTTCTGTCTTGAACATACTGAAGGGTAAGTTGTGAGAAAAATTTCACTCACTGCCTTTTCATTTTGTTCAGTCAGTTCTTCACGAGGCAGGGTCAGTGCAGGCTGGCCACAGTGGCTGAAACCTCCCCACAACCCCAGATGGAGACTTCAGAGCCGGAAAGAAGTATGAGCTCTGGAGCCAAGGACTGGGAGGATGAGATGGAGAACTGACACTCCAAGCTGCATCTACTGATACTTTTAATGCAAAGTTTCTGTGATCAAAGACCTGAGAAAATTCATTCCTTTGATCTCCTAAGTGTCTACAAGATAAATTCACATTCCTCTTAGGATATAACTTCTCTTCTGTGTCTTACAAACTAATAACTCTGACCTCATTAGCTGAAATATATTGATAGTTTGCCCTATCACTTCTCCATTAAATTATTAAAATTTTATATAAACTAACGAAGAAAGGCACCATGCCCCTCACCTCTCCCTGGTCTCTGCATATTTCTCCAGTTAGAGAAATGTACACAGGAGGAGAGAAGACAGAGTTCCCAACAACACGAAGTTGTATAAACTTGGAAATATTTTTCTGAAATGAAGTACATAAATGCCAAGCAGATTTTGACAGAAATGTCTCTTAGACACTGGGTGGTGGAAGAACTAGTCCCCAAAATATCATCAGGGCTTATAAATCTCAATTAAGCTGTAACAGAGAACGTTATGTTACAGCAGGTCTTCCAGGTTCCCAGATTCCTCAACAAAATTACTTTTAAAAGAATAGATAACTTTGAATATTTATTCACTCTTAGTATCCTTGTTAAAAGAAGAATTTTTCTTCAGTACATTTGGGCTTCAAAATTGAGGGACTATAAATTATATAAGTTTTTAAATGTTAAATGAAGAATCTTTTTTTTAAAACAAAAATGCCTTTCTAACTCTACTTTCAACTTAAACCTTGTCTGTTAAGGCACTCTAATTAAGAAATATTGAATTTGGAAAGAGCAGAATCAATTGGTTGTCAGCAATTTGAGATAGAAACAGTATTGGATTCCACCAAAATCTACTGTAATAGCTAGATTCATCTCCATGTGAAAAATGGAATTGTTCTGCTGGAATTGTTAGGCTCCATGAGCAGCCTAACCTCACGGCTCCTCCCTGCCACCATCTTAACCAAAGGAGAATACACACAAAACAAATAACTGAACAAAATAGTCACATCCGAAATATAAAATTTTTGTGAACTATGTTTGAGAAGGTGGCTTAGACCACAAGTCTCCCACCTCATCCCAAATCTACAAAGAGGCTGAGAAGAGCACGTTCAGAGACACACCTAATGATGTAAGACCTTATCAGCAGAGCAGAATCCACACCC
The DNA here is from genome assembly GCF_951394435.1 of Stenella coeruleoalba. Classification (NCBI taxonomy): domain Eukaryota; kingdom Metazoa; phylum Chordata; class Mammalia; order Artiodactyla; family Delphinidae; genus Stenella; species Stenella coeruleoalba. The sequence continues at coordinate 23,764,516 of NC_137150.1, read as the reverse complement.
ATGCACTCAGCCTGTTTTAAGGAGGTCTCCTGCAGAGACACAGCAGGAAAAAGAAAGATAGAATGTTAGGGCTTCAACCACCCCTTAACCTTCTGGGCTCACCTTGACTGTAGTAGTCAGAGAAAGAAACGGTTCAGACTTCTCTGCTCCTAAGCCCAGGAAACTCCCCTCTAATAAGGTGTGGCCCAGCCCATGTGATGCCTAGATCACCCACTGAACATTCTTGTTCCAAGGGATCAAGAGTGAAGCAGAAGCTCCTTCATGGCACCTGCAAAAGGTCAGAAGCATAGGTAGAAGTTTTCTCCTGCATGAACCAGTGTGGAGATGTGGTGATAGGAGCAGAAATGTTCCCCATAAACTCTCCCCAGGTATTTGTTAGACTTCACTGCCAGGCGTGTGATCAACCAGGAGCAGACTGACCCACTCCAGAATGGAAATCAGCATTGTACCTAAGCAATCATGCTCCTGTGTTCAAGAGGATGCTTCTTTTGAATACACCTGGGACAGTGTGTTGAGTGGTCTAACTATTGCTCCCAAAACCTGTGAGGAAGGATAAGAACTCATTAAATTTGCCTTAACTCCACCACACACCAAAGGAAAAAAAACTCACTCCTATACAATTCTTTTTTTTTTTTTTTTTTGGTAAGTTGTGTTGATCCACATTGTGCAACTCACAGCTTAAAAAAAGTATAAAAGTTCCATGTGCCAACATAAAACTACTCAAAAAAAAATCATACAAACAACACTCAAATACCCCAAATTTGAATATTAATTATTTGATTGTTAAATTATGAGAGAAAGTACTAATATTCTAAATCAAATTCCCCTTCTTGTAAACTAAATTCAAATTTTTTTTCCTGTCTCTTTCTGGTTTTAATGGATTCATCTCACTCTGATGTGGCCAGCTTTCTTTTAGCAGCTGCAGTGTTTTGCGCCATCTCTGAAGCACTGGAATAATTATAGCTTCTTCAGCAGCTACAAAGCTGAATTTACCCAATTACAAATTACTCATGCATTCTGCTGTGCCTGAGAATCACAGCACCAGACTTATTCTAACAAAGTTTAGAAAATACAAGCAAGCAACTCCTGTGCCACCAGAGCATTATCCCAAGCAAAATTATCTGTCCAGAGTTTTGTAGACAGTACAGTCTAGTTCTGTATTTTTGTTATCTGCAGAACATTGCTGAGAGTTTTATCCTAGGGAAAGACAGGCACATGAAGAAAACACAGTTACAGATAAAATATTTTGGTTTCAGGCTAACTGACAGACATCAATCTGGGCATGTGGTCCAGGGGCCATTTCCAGCAAATTTAAACCCACAAGGGAGAAATTGCCCATTAATGGTCATACCGTGTTTCCTGCAACGATGGGAAGATTCACTTGGATATATTGTCTCACCATTAGAGAGAGGCATTTAAAATGCTATCTTCTTGCAGAAAAAGCAATTGATAAAATTCAACGTTCATTCATGATAAAAACTCTCACCAAAGAGGGTATAGAGGGAATATATCTCAACATAATCAAAGCCATTTATTACAAACTCACAGCCAATATAATACTCAACAAAGAAAAACTGAAAGCCTTCCCACTAAATTCTGGAACAAGCCAAGGAGACCACTCTCACCACTACTATTCAACATAGTATTGGAAGTCCTAGCCACAGCAATCAGACAAGATTAATAAGAGGTATCCAAATTGGAAGAGAAGAGGTAAAATTGTCATTATATGCAGATGACTTGATACTTTATATAGAAAACCCTAAAGACTCCACACAAAAACTATTAGAACTAATAAATGAATTCAGCAAGGTACCAAGATACAAGACTAATATACAGAAATCTGTTGCATTTCTTTACACTAACAATGAAATATCAGAAAGAGAAAGTAAAAAAAAAAATCCTGTTTAAAATCACGTCAAAAAAAAACACAAAAAACTAGGAATAAACCTAACCAAGGAAGTGAAAGACCTATATGCTGAGAACTATAAAACATTCATAAACGAAATCGAAGATGACTCAAAGAAATGGAAAGATATCCCATGCTCTTGGATTGGAAGAATTAATATTGCTAAAATGGCCATACTATCCAAAGCAATCTACCGATTTAATGCAATACTTATCAAATTACCCATTGACATTTTTCACAGAACCAGAACAAATAATCCAAAAATTTGTATGGAACCGCAAAAGACCCAGAATTGCCAAAGCAATCCTGAGGAAAAAGAACAAAGCTGGAGACATAATCCTCCCAGACTTCAGACTATACTTCAAAGCTAAAGCAATCAAAACAGCATGATACTGGCACAAAAACAGACATATAGATCAATGGAACAGAATAGAGAGCCCAAAAATAAACCCACACACCTATGGTCAATTAAGTTTTGACAAAGGAGGCAAGACTACACAATGGAGAAAAGACAGTCTCTTCAGCAAGTAGTGCTGGGAAAGTTAGATAGCCTCATGTAAATCAGTGAAGTTAGAACACGCCCTCACACCATACACAAAAATAAACCCAAAATGACTTAAAGACTTAAATATAAGACATGACACTATAAAACTCCTAGAAGAGAATATTGGCAAAACGTTCTCTGACATAAATCATAACAATATTTTCTTAACTCAGTCTCCCAAGGCCAAAGAAGTAAAAGTAAAAATAAAGAAATGGGACCTAATCAAACTTACAAGCTTTTGCACAGCAAAGGAAACCATAAGCAAAACAAAAAGACAGCCTACAGACTGGGAGAAAATATTTGCAAATGATGCAACTGACAAGGGATTAATTTACAAAATATACAAACAATTCAAATAACTCAATATCAAAAAAACAAACAACCCAATCAAAAAATGGGCAGAAGACCTAAATAGGCATTTCTCCAAAGAAGACATACAGATGGCCAACAGACACATGAAAAGATACTCAACATCACTAATTATTAAAGCAATGCAAATCAAAATTACAATGAGGTATCACCTCACACCAGTCAGAATGGCCATCTTCAAAAAGTCTACAAATAATAAATGTTGGAGAAGGTGTACGGAAAAGGGAACATTCCTAAACTGTTGGTGGGAATGTAAATTGGTACAGCCACTATGGAAAACAGTATGGAGATTCCTTTAAAAAACTAAAAATAGAATAACCATAAGACCCAGCAATACCACTCCTAGGCATATATCCAGAAAAGATGAAAACTCAAATTCAAAAAGATACATGCACCCCTATGTTTATAACAGCACTATTTACAATAGTCAAGACATGGAAGCAACCTAAGTGTCCATCAAGAGATGAATGATAAAGAAGATGTGGTATATATACACAATGGAATATTACTCAGCTATAAAAAAGAATGGAATAATGCCGTTTGCAGCAACATGGATGGACCTAGGGACTGTCATATTGAGTGAAGTAAGTCAGACAGAGAAAGACAAATATCATATGATATTGCTTATATGGGGCATCTAAAAAATAGTACAAATTAATTTATTTAAAAACAGAAACAGACTCATAAACATAGAAAGCAGACTTACGGTTACCAAAGGGGAAAGGGTAGGGAGGGATAAATTGAGAATTTGGCATTAACAGATATACACTACTATACATAAAATAGATAAACAACAAGGATTTCCTGTATAGCATAGGGAACCAGATTCAGTATCTTATAATAATCTATAATGGAAAAGAATCTGAAAAAGAGTGTATATATATATATATATATATATATATATATATGTAGATAGATATCACATATATATATATATAATTTATCACTTTGCTGTGCACCTGAAACTAACACAATATTTTAAATCAACTATAGTTCAATAAAAAAAATTTAAAAATAAAATAAAATGGTATCTTCTTCTAAAACTTTGAAATGTGCAGGGGTGACACCTCTAGTCTAGTACTCTGGGTTAACCCAAGGCTTCATTGGTCCGCTCTGTGTCTGTCCTGTATGTTGAAAACCTCTTAACTATTTATTAATGAAATAATAAACATCTGGACCTTTCATGTACTCCACCATAAAATCATGTGAAGGAATAGTTAAAGTAAGAATGGCAATAATTTTATGGTTGCTGTGACTGCATAATGGGAATGTTATATTATTCTATTTTTATGTGTAATTCAAAATTTCCACAATAAAAAAATTTAACTATATTTTTATTTCCTTCTTGATTGCTGCTTTTGGAGGATCCAGTTCCTCTCAGAGCCTGAACTCTGTCTAGTGATACTGCCTCCATCCCCTTCTAAGCACATTCATGACCTAACATTCTATGTAAAGTCAACCTCTTTCCTTCTCTATTTCTGCATCCCCAGTAGAAACTCAAAAGGATTTTAGCCTGTGCTGGAGCAGATTTGGAGCTGGAATTCCTTTAACCTTAATCTAAGGAACCATATCTTATAGATGCAGTTCCCTCTTATCACTTGAGGGATGGCCTCATTTAAAGAATTATCCTCAGTACACCCCTAACTGAATTCTCTGTGGATAGTTCTAAATAAGCACCATTGTGTTCTTTTTCACGTCCTTTCCCCCCAAACCTTGCCTTTCCTTGGCTTTTGGACTTTTCAGACCTTGAACGTCTCTCTTCCCACATCATTGGTAGCAGAACTATTCATTCAGCTTCATCTTTTCCTACAGCAGTTTAATATCCCCTAATGTTCCATTTCCTTCTCTTCTTCCATGAAGTCTGCAGGCTCAGCAGAGCTTTGAATTTTCTTTCCTCCTGGGTAGCACTTATTGCTGGATCAGAGTTCCTGAGTTTTTTTTTTTTTTTAAACCAGACAGTTGTTCTGGGATCCCCTACATGAAATCAGTCAGTTCTGGGTCAGCCAAATGTGTTCACTGTTCAAACATATCCAATTACCTTCACCATCCCAAGCTTGATAATTCTACCCATAAGTACCTTCCATCAGCCTAGCACCTGACCCTGGCCTGGAATTGATCTCTTTTAAGCCTACCAGGCTCGCCTTCACTGTACCTCATTTTCCCTAAATCTTTGCTCAGAGTCCTAACCCTATGATTTTCTTGGACATCTTCCCCCAGACAATGGCCATATGAGTTTGCCACCTGAAATGACTATGTTACCTTCGGACTCATCAAACAATGTTTAATGTATTCTCTGCTAATCTTTCCAGTCCTTCTATCATAAATGTTGTCCACTTTTTTTTTTCTTTTTAAAAAAATTTATTTGTTTTTGGCTACATTGGGTCTTCGTTGCTGCGTGTGGGCTTTCTCTAGTTGTGGCGAGCGGGGGCTACTCTTTGTTGCAGTGTGCGGACTTCTCATTGCGGTGGCTTCTCTTGTTTCGGAGCACAGGCTCTAGGCGTGTGGGCTTCATTAGTTGTGGCTTGCAGGCTCTAGAGCGCAGGCTCAATAGTTGTGGCTCACGGGCTTAGTTGCTCCACAGCATGTGGGATCTTCCCGGACCAGGGCTCAAACCCGTGTCCCCTGCATTGGCAGGTGGATTCTTAACCACTGCACCACCAGGGAAGTCCCCGTACCCAATTTTTCTGCAACCACCCAATACAGCACTTCCATGAAATGTCCATGAATATATGGATAATAATATACACATAATATGAGGAAATTATTGTTAATATTTTTAAAGACAGTTTTTAGAACAGTTTTAGGTGTTAAAAAAATTAAAAGGAAGGTGCAGAGATATACAGTTTGCCCCCACACACAGGCATAGCCTCCCTATTATCAACATCACTCATCAGAATGGTATAATTTTTACCAAGTATGAACCTACATTGACACATCATAGTCACCCACATCATAATCACCCAAAGTCCATAGTTTACCTTAATGTTCACTTATGGAGTTGTCCATTCCACGGGTTTGGACAAATGTATGATGGCATATATCCATCATTATAATATCATACAGAATTTTTTCACTGCTCTAAAAATCCTCTGTTCTCTGCCTATTCTTATTTCCCCTCTCCTCACCCCCTGCCCCTCACTAGCAATCACTGATCTTTTTATTATCTCCATAATTTTGCTTTTCCTATAATGTCGTATAGTTGGCTCATACAGTTGGCTTCTTTCACTTACTAATATGCACTTAAGATTCCTCCATGTCTTTTCATGGCTTGATAGCTTATTTCTTTTTCGCACTGAATAATATTCCATTGTCTGGATGTACCACGGTTTATTTATTTATTCACCTACTGAAGGACATCTTGGTGCTTCCAAGTTTTGACAATTATGAATAAAGCTGCTATAAGCATCCATGTGCAAGTTTTCGTGTGATGTAAGTTTTCACCTTCTTTGGATAAATACCAAGAAGAAGGATTGCTGGATCATATGGTAAAAATATATTTAGTTTTCTAAAAAACTGCCAAACTGTCTTCCAAAGTAGCTGCACCAACAATAAATGAGAGTTCCTATTACTCCACATTCTCCTCAGCATTTGGTGTTGTCAGTGTTCCAAATTTTGACCATTCTAATAAGTGTGTAGTATCTCATTGCTGTTTTAATTTGCATTTCCCTGATGACATATGACATGGAGCAACTTTTCATATGCTCATAGTACTAAGCATATAGTCATACTGATGGCTAAGATTTATTAGAGCAAAACCAGCAAAGGGAAAAGGCACATGGGACAAAGTCTAGAGGAAACCAGGTGCAAGCTTCCTAGAGCTCTCTCCTGGTAGAGTCACTCAGGTGAGCTTAATTCCACCATGGTTGAATTGTGACATGTGAACTGTTGTCTCCGGGGGAACTCGTTCGAGATTCAGTCCTCAGACTTTTAACTGGGAGTCGGTCATGTGGCAGCCTCTGCATAGCATGTACCAAAATTCCAGACTCCCAGAAGGAAAGCAGGTATTGAACACAAACCACGTGGTTTACCCAGACAGTTTAGGCGCAGTGAGCAGCTCTCATCAATTAGGGAATGGCGGGAATGCTCCCCAAATCCAGGTTCTGATGCCAGCTAAGGGCCAGCCTTGTAAGCAGGCCTTTCTAAGGAGAACAGTGTCAGGCCTGCCATGGTAACTCTTTTCTGCACATGGACACAGTAAAAGTTATTATGTATTTAATAACTTTATAATAATTATGTGTTCAACCAAAGTTATTATGTATGCATATTGGGCCTGAAGTCATGCTAGTGGCATCTGTCAGTCACAAGTACAGCTGAATGATTTTTAAAACAACTGAGCGAAGTATATGATATGGTCATTATTCATTGACTTAGTGGTTCTCAGTTACATTTATTAATTCACACTTCTGTTGTAGGACTTAATGATTGTCTTGACTTATTGGTCTTGTTTCTAAATAATGGCAATTTTGTAACAAAATTATCTATAGTCGGACATCAGTACTCTTGAATAAAATGGCTAGTTCTTATTTTACGAAGAAAGGTGCAGTATGTTTTAGTTTTAGAAGTTAAGCTAAATCTTTAAATGACTAAATTAGCAGGGAATATTGTCAGAGCAGATGAATCTAGTATTTTTAACAACTGATTTATGCAGCTCATCTCGGAAGGTATGAGTGAAAAGTCTACATTTGAACATAAAACCAAAAAATTACATGGCTTGAAACTTAGAAATATTGTTAAAATGAATAAATATTATTAATAAAAATGTGAGTTATAACTTCAAGAAAAAATCAGTTGACTATATTTATGAGCGGCCTTTCTGGGCTTTATGTTCTGTTCTATTAATCTGTTATTTGCCAATACCAAATTATTTTTTTTAATTGAAGTATAGTTTCTGTACTATATTATGTAAGTTATAGGTTTACAATATAGTGATTCAGAATTTTTAAAGGTTATACTCCACTTATAGTTATTATAAAATATTGGCTATATTCCCCATATTGTACAATATCAAACCATCTTGATTACTGTAGCTTTCCAGCAAGTGTTGAATTTGGGTTGGGTAGTGTCAGTTCCCCAACTTTGTTCCTTTCCTTCAGTACTGTTTTGGCTATTCTGGGACTTTTTCCTCTCCATGTTAACTTTAGAACGAGCATGGCCATATCCATTAAATAACTTGCTGGAATTTTGGTTAAATCTACAGATCAAGTTGGGAAGAACTGACATCTTGACAATATTGAGTCTTCCCACTCATGAACATGGAATATATCTCCATTTATTTAGTTCTTCTTTGATTTTATTCATCAGAGTTTTATAGTTCTCTTCATATAGGTCTTATACATTTTTTTTTTAGATTTATACCTAAGTAGTTCTTTTAGTGGGGGGTGCTAATGTTAATGATATTGCATTTTTTATTTCAAATTTCACTTGTTCATTGTTTGTGTGTAGGACAGCAATTGACTTTTGCATATTAACATTGTATCCTGGAACTTTGGTATAATAGGTTATTAGCTCCTAGAATTATTATCAATATTTTTAGATATGAAAGAACCTCGTGGTTAAATTTTGCTTTTTAAATCCTTATTTCTTTAAGACAATACAAATGAAATTATATGGTGTCTGAAATTAACTTTAAAATAATCCAGCAGGGGATAAGGGGCTGGGGGAGGAATGGAGAGGTATAGATGAAATGAGAATGACCATATGTTTATAACTGCTGGAGCTGAGAGATGAACTCATGGAGGTTCATCATATTATTCTCTCTTCTTTTGTGTTTGTTAGGAAATTTCTGTAATTAAAATGTTTTTTTTTTAAATATGAAGGAAGAGGATGAGAAAAGAAAGGGAAAGGAAAAGAAGAGAAGAGAAGGGAAGGGATGGGGAGGCAGGGGAGGGGAGGAAGGGAAAGTTTCACTCTCAACAGTATTCTCTATCTGGGCTCTCACTGGGAGAATTAACCCAGTTAGCTCTCTCAATCTCATTTCCTTTACTTGGTTTCATGAGCTCCCCAAACTCCTTGATTGAGTAACAACTAAAACATTTCCCTTTTTCCCAGTTACATCTTTTTTCAAGAATTCAACCTTTCTTCACAGGTAGAAGTTCATTCTCCATCTCTATCTATACTCTCAGCATGTATGCCTTCATTTTGCTTTTACGTTTTCTCATTGATGTTTTGATTTTAAGATCAAACCTCTTTCCAGTTTTCTTTCCTCAATATATCACTAAGCAAACCAAATTCCAAATGACAGAGTTTCCTGGAAGGAAATCTTGAAATTGTTCCTACTAGCCTTCGGTTCATAATGAGGTTGGCTTTGTTTTGAACTCTACTCCAGCTTAAAAATGTGACATAGCTCCTTTGGAGAAATTCCATATTCCTCTTTGCCTGTTGCACTACCCTTCCATGGTTGAAGCTGTAGTTGGGATAAATCCACACCGATGAGCAGAATTGCTAAAATACCCATTTCAGAGCCAATTTACCACCCAAAGGTAGAGGTTGTATATTTCCAAAATCCTATAATGGAGCCTTATGAGCCCAAGAGACTATTTGTAAGATTTGGAACTCATCTGGAGCTTCTACTCAGGCCTGATGCTACCAAGCTGGAGGTCAGAATGAACACATTAGTGTCCTGTGCCCCAAGCACTATATGGAGAAAAAAGACACTATGAAAGTAGCAATCATTGTTTCTACAAATGTCTAAAAAGGCCTCACAGGGTGAAGACCACATGTTTTGAGGTGGCATTTAACCAGAATTCTGCTTCTGAGCATCCCGTGCCTTATGTACCAGCTATGGCTGTACAATAAACCACTGTGAGCTGCCCCAGCCCAAGCTGACCACTGAGTCTTACATTGAGATCCTCAGTCTCCCTAGGTTGCCTTTTGCTGCCCACATGCCCATCTTATGTATATACTTGCTTCCCAGCCTATTTTAGAGGTCTTTTAGATCTAAAATCCTATTCTGCTCCCCTTCAGAGTGCTGACTGATAAAGCAAACACTTAAAGAACAGATAGCCAACTGTATGAGTGGTTTAGCAGGGCTTCTGCTAAAACATGTTGGAGACTACAGCTTTGACCTGAAGTTTTCTTGATCTAGGATCTGCACATTTACCCTGGGGCTGTGTCCAGGTTGCAGATAGGACTCTGTGTCCACTTACCCAGTCAGCTGCAAGGACCAGGCTACACTGTGTAATGTCTCCAGCAGGGACTGATGCCCATGGAAGGGCGCTACCCAGGTGGGCTTACTGCTTGGCCACAGAAGTGCAGGTAAGCCTGTTTGCACCTGAGAGCCCAGGGGGGGTCACAGAGATTAAGGTGGCCCCCTCTTCTTTTTATGGGCACAGTCCTCACAACCAATATGGCCCAGTGAGTATCACGCTCTGTCCGCAGCAGGTGGAGGGAGGGGCACAAGCTTTCTCACCAGAACTATTCTGAGAGGACAGAAATATTGGTAAATGCGTCCTTCTCTCTGGGCCAAGATGGGATCATGTGAAGAAGAGGAGAAATTTTTCTTTACAACTTTTTGGTTTTAATGGAAGTATAATTGGTTTACAATATTGTGTTAGTTTCAGGTGTAATACTTCCTTCACAACTCTTAAGTTTGAGGTTTTAAAATTGAGGAAACTACAGTGGGAAGGCCAGAATTTCAAGTGAGTCATCTAATCAGAGAAAGTCACAAATTCAGAAACTTTCCTGAAAAAAGTCATAGAACTCTTTGATTTTACTATTGATAAAATAATATAATTGATAGTTTTGTATAGTAATGCTTCTCACAGTTTTTCTGAACTCTAAAAGTTCCATCCTTGGAAATACAATCTTGTATTTTAATATCTCTGCAGTAATAGAATTTGCACCCAGTAGGAACACTCTATTATTTATCAAATACTGTGGTTCTCTAAGCAAGGTCTGGACCAGCATGGCCTGGAAACTTGTTAGAAATGAAAATTCTTCCACTCCAGACCATTGCATACGTAAGAAACTCTGAAGGGGTTGAGCCCAGAAATCTATGTTTAACAAGCCCTCCAGATGGTTCTGATGCTCATTATAGTTTGAGAACGACTGGTCCAAGAGATATCTTGATAGATGTATGAATTGATAGAGTAATAAATGACTCATCTCATAAAGTAAAAGGAGCAAATATACAAATGAAAAAGTGCCAAAGCCTGGTTTAAAACTCGTAAAATAACTGGTATGGAACATCCCATGTAAGTAATAACACACATGCCAGATTCTCAAGGCGACACCCAGTCTCAGATAAATTGGACGCCAATATGTTCTTCTTTAAGAAACAGTTGTGTGTAGCCAGTGCTATCATTTTTCTTTCTTTTTTTTTTAAATTGTGCAGAAAGATAGTAAACATCCTGCTAATTTTCACAGGCATTGCATCACTTTCATTTCCAGAGGTTCAGCATTAGTGTCTCCCTGTGGTGTCTTGCAGGACTGGCTTCCTATCTCTTCCTTCATCATTCATGCAATTTCTCCTCCCCTTCATACACTCTGCTTCACCAAAAGCCATCATTATTCTGAAACAGTATTGGATGTGGTTCTGCCCACAATGTCACTAAGAGCTTTGACACAATAGACATAAAGATGATTATTAATCCAGACATCTAGGATAACACACAGTGTTTTCTTATTCCTCTAACCTCATTTTCTCCTACCTCCTCTACTCTCAAGAAGTTCCTCCTGACACAGTGTCTCCTCTCTCCATTCCTGTGTCCGATTCTAGCTCAACACTCCAGTCCAAGCATCCTAGTGATGTCTCTGTGATTCCATGCTTGTCCCATTCTCATGCTTTCATCTCTTTCTTCTCCATATTATCTCACTTTCTTCCTTCTTTTCCTTTCTCTTTCCCTTCTTAACTTTCCCGTGCTCCTCTGTATTCTTCATTGGTTCCCTCTTTTTCCTTGTTGTCTTCTCTTCCTCACCCTTCTTTCATCGTATTTCCCCTTTCAGTGTAGCTCACTCACGAGAGACTGAGCCACCTGGGAGGCAGACAGGAAACACTAGAGGTGCTCTTGGAACACTGAGGACACTTGGTGAAGGGCCCTGCCCTGTGCTCGGTGCTCTTGGCAGTAACAATATTTAGAAGTCAGGGTTGGCCTGACAAGTATGTTATGCACATTTCTTTCCTGGAGTTTACCCAGTTTAATTCTTCCAGTTTCAAGCACTTGACTTCTCTGGCTTCATTTTCCTATCTCTCCCCCAATCCAATTACACTACATCCTGAAAAATATCTGTTTTCTAAAACAGGCAAGATTGTTACCTCACTCCCCTTTTCTAATTATCATAAAACTGTTGCAGAAGGGGTAGTTAACAGGGACTTCCCTGGCGGTCAAGTAGTTAGGACTCCATGCATCCATGACAGGGGGCACAGGTTCAATCCCTGGTCGGGAAACTAAGATCCTGCATGCCACATGGCACGGTCCAAAACATAACAGTAATAAAAAAAAATAATTTAAAAATAAAATTTAAAAAACTTATTTGTTAAAAAAAAGAAAAAGAGGTAGTTAACAAATAAAATGTACATATACAACAGCCTTTAGAACATCAGGTGGCAGAGATCTAAATATCTTACAAAATTCTCATTTTCCCAGGGTGTGTGCTCTTCCCATACATTCATAAGCCTCAACAAGAATGCAGAGGGTTTATCAGAGTTCCACTATTTAGGCTTTCTGGGAAGCCATCTGCTCCTTGTTGTGACCAGTAACAATCCGTTAATAATTTTTGATAATTTTCTCCCATTTACAGTGGATTTCTGCTCAGGAACATCCCTGTTTCTTGCTGAACACCACCTTCTTCATTCCTCAAATTCAGCTATGTCCTCTTGAATCCAGTGACCATTGTTGCCCTTAGGAATAGCAGAACTGGACAACAGTGTGCTCTTTGTCACCTCTCAACAATCTACCCTTTAGTATTTTACAAAATGTATTCGACATAGGTCCTGCAACTTTGTAGTATGTGTCGTACGTGTCCCTGACTTAGTTGTGCTTATTGTCTCCTGGTTTTTACAGACAATACTAATAGCTAACATTACTGTTACAATACCATTTCATACAATCCGCTTAACCACCCAATGAAGTAGGTACTATCATTATGTCCATTTACCACTTGAGGACATTAAACACAGAGAGAGCCACTTGCCCAAAGTCCCATGGCTAGGAAGTAGTAGAGCTGGGGAAGGAAATCTCTATATCATCCATCTCTGGATTTGAAAATAAAGATAGTAATAATATAGACTTAATTAAGGCCTTTTTGTATTTCTGTTTGAGCTTTTATTTTCCATTTCCTCTCTTTGATCTCATGTCATGTAAATCTTACTAAGTCGGAATTTGGATAAAAGGCTTTGAAATGGATAAATTTTTTCTTGAAAATAACACCATTAATTAAGGGCCAAGTTTCTTTTCATTGAACATAACATTATTAAAATTGCCAGAACATTTTCTTGGGTTGAAGGTGGAGGGAGATTCTCAGCAGCACAATTCTGAATGAAGTTTTGATCACCGATGATTTTTCTTCACTTCCTTTTTAAAGCATGAATCCACTTCCTGTTTAGGCAGTTAGATATTCTCCTTACTTTGCCCCTGTTTTTTTTAACATGTAGTATCAAAAGAACCCCCTTTTTACTGCTTATAACAATGTACATCAGGAAAATAACAAAGTAATATGACCTCATTTCTTTTATGCCAGGATAGGATGATGCTTTCAGTGTGTGTCTTAGTTTGGGTAGCTATAACAAATTGTCATAGACTGGGTGATTTATAAACAACAGAAATTCATAGCTCTGGAGGCTGGAAAACCCAAGGTCAGGGCACCAGTGGATTCAGTATCTAGGGAGACCTCCTTCCGGTTCAAAAACCGCCATCTTGCTGTATTCACGTGGTAGAAGGGACTAAAGAGCTCTCTGGGGTCTCTCTTTTTAGGGCTCTAATCCCATTCATGAAGGCTTCACCCTCATGACCTAACCACCTCACAGATGCTCCACTTCCAAATATCATCACATTAGGGATTAGGTCCAACGTATGAATGTGGGGGGCACACAAAATTATTACACAGTATAGAGCTGTGTGTAAATAGACTTAAGTTCATTACTGGTAGAGAATATTATTTCCTTGTCCTCTTCTAATGTTGTGCATAAAGGCATTTTATTCACAAGGATAAAGAGGATAAAGTACATGGTTAGCTGGATCTTAGTTTGAATATACATATACTATGAAACTTTAAATGCTTAGGGCTTAGGGCTCCCTTGGGCTGTGTCATGTCCTGCGTATCAAACTTACATGAGAAAGCCAATTACACACCGGACTGTTAGATTCTTTGATTTTTAGTTCTGAGTCTGCCACAGGCATATGTGTCTCTGAGAAAGTCTTTGAAAAGCCTTGTTTTCACTTCTACCCTTGTAAAATGAGATTTTACAATCTGCTAGGGAAATTCTGAGGATTAAATATCAAATGATAGCAAAGCACTTTGAAAGTACTAAATGGGGTTATTAATAATTTAAGAGAGAAGCAAGCCTTCATCTGAGTTGTTGAAAGGAATATGTGGCATATTTATTTCAATCACTTATCATTTCATTGAAATTTCCTCTACCTTGAGCTACACAGAAAACATCTGATTCCCTTAAAAACAGGACTTTAAAATTAGTTCTCTTTTTCTTTTATGGGGGGGCACGCGGGCCTCTCACTGCTGTGGCCCCTCCCACCGCAGAGCACAGGCTCCGGACACACAGGCCCAGTGGCCATGGCTCAGGGGCCCAGCCGCTCCGCGGCATGCGGGATCCTCCCGGACCGGGGCACGACCCTGCGTCCCCTGCATCGGCAGGCGGACTCTCAACCACTGCGCCACCAGGGAAGCCCTAAAATTAGTACTTTTTTTATAGTTTTTCAAAGTACTGCCACACCAGTTATCTTGTTGGATCCCCACAAAACGCCAGGAGATATAAATAACACATTGTATAGAAATTTTATAGACTACGAGGAATAGAATACCCTACAGATACTTGTTTAAATAAATAGAAGTTTATTATTCTCACTTAAGGAAAAGCCCAGGCGTAAGAAATTCAGGGCAAATGCAGAGACTCAATTGTGTGACCAAAGATCTTAACTCCTGTCTTTCTCCCTCTATGGTCTTTGGTGAATTGACTTGTCACCTCATGTTTACAAAATGGCTGCTATATGACTCCAGGCACCATATTTATTTTTAAGGTAGGAGAGAAGGAAGGAGGGAGTCCTGTTAATCATATCTTTTTTTTTTAAATAAGGAAAACAAAAGCTTTTCTAGAAGCTACTCCAGAGTTCCACTAGAACTGGATCATATGATCCCTGCTAGGGCGAGAGAAGGGAGGGCAGTAAGTGTATGGCTTTCTATGCTCTGTGGCAAGGAAGAAAGGGGCTGAGAACATTTGGGGAACCCAATGCTAGTGTTGATGAAAAATGACAGGCATTAAAAAGTCAGTTTTTCAAGGTGGCACAGCAGAGGAGATTAAAACAGATCCGAATAGCTCTGCTCAAGTGGAAAAATCTAACAATAAATTGTAAAATCAACTGAAATTCTTTTGGGGGCAATCACACTGAGGACTACTCCAGGTACCCTCACTACATGACCCCAGTGCACTCCCGTAACAGTGCAGCAGCAGAGGAATGGCTTTCTCCCTTGGGCACATGATGAACTTGTCTGTTATTTTTTGAGGAATCATCCTTTATCAGCAATCCAACTCCTTAGCCCACAGCCTCCTTTTCTTGCTCTCCTCCATTAGCTCAGCAAGGTCACATGGAATAAGTTGGAAAAATTAATCACTTGACAGAGGACTACCATGGGGAAGATAACTTCTGTGGCTTCCTGTCTGAATCAGTCAGAGTGTGGCTGCAAGAAAAGGAGCTGAAAGGATACAGTGTAGGAAATTGGGTGCTTCCGTTAGTGGTGTAGGGGCTGGAGGAATTACTCCCAAACAACGTCATGCAACAAGCCCTCCAAGACAGCTGCAACCTCTGACACGTTCGGAAATGTGGGGCTTCAGGAGTTGACGTTTGGGTTGGTTGACCTCAAAACCCACTGCCACCTACTGCGATCCAGGGATCAAGAAGCTGCAGCCACTGCCCTCCACATCACAGCTGCCTCTCGACACACATGGAGCTAGTGAAGGGATCCAGAAAAATCTCAAAAGCCTCACAATGATGTTTGCCAGTAAGATCCAAAGCAACAGGAAGATGGCACCCGTCTCACGTCCACCTTAAAGACTGCATAAGTGCGTCAGATTAAAGAGTTAATCTGTACCCAGAATACCAGCTGTGTGGAAGTTTAGGAAAGGTAGGTTTCAGTATGTCAGTCTCTGCGTAACTCTAAACACGTGCGTAGGAGTTTGGAACTAAGGCTGAAGGCCAATCTACCATATCCGTAACATCCCACCACTCCCAAATATCGACGGAGACAGGAACCAAAGGGCGATAGAAAGGAGTCTCCCATTAGCATCTAACTTTTGGCTGGGACTTGCTCACACTTGATGAATTTAACTTGATTGTAAGTTCCAGTGACAAAGACTTAATTTAGGATAAATTCTACAGGATATCTGATCTGATGTCTGGAATATAAAAGCATTATTCATTGAGGACTCATTTTGTGCCAGCCACTATTATTAGTGCTTAGCATGTAATTTATTAAAACCCACAATAACCCTGTATGGCAGGAAATGTTGTTAGCGCCGGTGTTCGGACGAGAAAACTGAGGCACAGAGAGACTACTTGCTAAATGTCATAAAGATGCCAGTGGTGGAGCCACATTGAGCAGAGCCATCCGGCTCCAGAGGCCAGGTTTCTAACAACTATAATGTATTGCTGCTCCATAAAATTAGTTTACATTTAAAGCCATACTGGATAAATTTGCCCTTCACAGTCTCCCCTTCGATTAACTATTAACATCCTGCTGGCTCCCTAATCAATTGATCTTGATGATTTTTATTGAAGATCCAAGATGGTACCATTAGAAGAATTCCTGTTCAGCTAATCCTATTTGACACTGATTCCCATCATAAAATTAGACCTACCTTTTGCTTGAGATTCTGAGATTTAAACTCACGCAGAAAGCAATTTATTATTTTCCTAAGAGTTCCCCCAAAGTCAAAAGTGAGGACTACTCGTTTTGCAATTTTCTCTTCTCAGAAAATAGCCCCAATTCTCTGGAGGAGCCCCTAGGGCCAAATATTATAGGACCCTCCCTTTAGGCACATTTGATTGGTCCAAAGTTGTTTATAGGATATTGAACCCTGTAACTAAGAAAAGAGGCTTAGTTCTTCTTAAAGGGCCAAGTTAGGAATTGGGAATTGGGGAAGCATACCATGCAAATGAAGCCAAAAGACCTAAGAGAATGATATCCAGGAAAAAAGAAGCAGCAATGACCAACGGGTGGGGAGAAACTGATACAGAGAGAGGAAATTGTGGAAGTGACCAATCTGATTCTAGCTGTGCCCGACACCAAGCTGTATCCCTGCCTTTATTTCATGAAAGTGCCTCAGAGGTCTTCTCAAAGACTTCCAACAACTTCCCCTCTGTTCTAGTTATTCGTTCATTGCTGTGTGACAATAAACCATCCAAAACTTAGTGGCCTAAAACAACGTATCATTTATTTTGCTTATAAATCTGCAGTTTGGGCAGAGCTGGGAGGGGACAGTCTGTCTCTGCTCTAGTCAACACCAGTTGAGGTGGCTTGAAGGCTGGGGGCTGGCTCACTTAATCCCAAGTCTGGCAGTCGGTACTGGCTGCCACCTGGACCTCAGTTGGGGCTGGGGTGGAAACACCTTTACAAAATCTTTCTAAGGTGCTACTTGACTTCCTCACAACAATGTAGCTAGATTCCAGGGGCAAGCGTCTGTAGAGAGAAAGAGAGACTTGAGCAGCTATATCTTTTATGACTTAACCTTTTATGACTTAACCTTGATATTCAAATAGTCATCACATGGTTCCAGGCCCACCCAGATTCAAGAGGAGTGGCAGCATCATATTGTAAGAAGACCTCGTGAGATGGGATACATTGATGTAGCGACCTTTGGAAAATATAATCTGCCACATCCTCTGTAAAGTGATATCGTGTTACTGTGATGGAATAAATATATGTTTGGTCTTTGTCTGTGGTTCCTGGTACACAGCTCCTAAAACCCTTAGAATCTCTGGAGCCAAAGGGTGTCTCTTGTATGCTAATGAGATGACTGCTGACTGAGGGCCCCTAGATAGCTTCAGGATGGGGTCTGGTTGCCAGAAAGACCAAGGCACTACTTGAGGGTTGGAAATTTCAGTGCCATTGCCTAACCTACAGGAAAGGGACAGGGGCCAATGACTGAGTGATTCCTGAGTTACACCCTTTATAATAAACCAGTAATCATAAGTAAAGTGTTTTCCTGAGTATTGTGAGCTGTTCTAGCAGATTATCAAACCTGAGGAGGGAGTCATGGGAACCCCCAATTTATAACTGGTTGGTCAGAAGTAAGGTGATCCGGAACTTATCAATATAATTGGTGTCTGAAGTGGGGGCAGTACTACCCTGAGAATGAGCCCTTAATCTATGGGGTCTGTGCTAACGCTGGGTGGTTAGTGTCAGAATTAAAATGAATTGTAGAACACCCAGTTGATGGCTGAAGAGTTGGAGAATTTGTTGGTGCTGGAAGAACACCATGCATTTTATGTCAGAAGTGTTGTAAGTAGAAACAGCTCACAGTTACTTAAAAGTGTTTGCTACTTATAAACAAAAGTGTGTGTAAGATTTAAATAGATAATATATTTGTGTGGTCCAAAATTCAAACAAAAATTAATTTGTGTATTTATATCTGTGTAGATAGATAGAAATATAGTGAAAAATGTCACTGCCTCTCCACACCCGAGACCTCCAGGTGACAACATATGCCATCAGTTTCCTGAGCTATTTTTTGCTACTATAAGAAAATGCTGTACATAAATAAAGACCTCCCCTTCAACTATTCTATACATATAGTAGCCCCCTTTCAATAATTTGCCCTTTTAACTTATATTTAGAGATCATTACGTATCTATGTACATTTTCTCAGTCTTTTTTTTAACCTCTTTATTGAAGTATAATTGCTTAACAGTGTTATGTTCGTTTCTGCTGTATAACAAAGTGAATTAGTTATATGTATATATATATCCCCATGTCTCCTTCTTCTTATACCTCCCTCCCACCCTCCCTATCCCACTCCTCTAGGTGTTCAAAAACCACTGAGCTGCTCTCCCTGTGCTCTGTAGCTGCTTCCCACTAGCTATCTATTTTACATTTGATAGTGTATATATGTCAATGCTACTCTCTCACTTCATCCCAGTTTACCCTTCCCCCTCCCTATGTCCTCAAGTCCATTTTCTACACCAGCATCTTTATTCCTATCCTGCCCCTAGGTTCACAAGAATCACTTTCTTTTCTTTAAGTTCCATATATATGTGTTAGCACACAGTACTTGTTCTTCTCTTTCTGACATACTTCACTCGGTATGACAGACTCTAGGTCCATCCACCTCACTACAAGTAACTCAATTTTGTTTCTTTTTATGGCTGAGTAATATTCCATTGTACATATGTGCCACATCTTTATCCATTCATCTGTCAGTGGACACTTAGGCTGCTTCCATGTCCTGGGTATTGTAAATAGTGAAACATTCGGGTACATGTTTCTTTTTGAATTATGGTTTTCTCAGGAAATAATGCCCAGTAGTGGGATTGCTGGGTCATATGGTACTTCTATTTTTAGTTTTTTAAGGAACCTCCATACTGTTCTCCATAGTTGCTATATCAATTTATATTCCTACTAACAGTGCAAGAGGGTTCCCTTTTCTCCACACCCTGTCCAGCATTTATTGTTTGTAGATTTTTTTGATGATGGCCATTCTGACCGGTGTGAGATGATACCTCATAGTGGTTTTGATTTGCATTTCTCTAATGATTAGTGATGTTGAGCATCCTTTCATGTGATGGTTGGCAATCTGGATATCTTCTTTGGAGAAATGTCTATTTAGATCATCTGCCCACTTTTGGATTGGGTTTTTGGGGTTTTTTGATATTGAGCTGCATGAGCTGCTTGTATATTTTGGAGATTAAGCCTTTGTCAGTTGCTTTGTTTGCAAATATTTTCTCCCATTCTGAGGGTTGTCTTTTTGTCTTGTTCATGGTTTCCTTTGCCGTGCAAAAGCTTTTAAGTTTCAGTAGGTCCTATTTGTTTATTTTTGTCTTTATTTCCATTACTCTAGGAGGTGGGTCAAAAAAGATCTTGCTGTGATATATGTCAAAGAGTGTTCTTCCTAGGTTTTCCTCTAAGAGTTTTATAGTGTCCAGTATTACATTTAAGTCTTTAATCCATTTTGAGTTTATTTTTGTGTATGGTGTTAGGGAGTGTTCTAATTTCATTCTTTTACATTTTTCATTCTTTGTAGTACAGTGTGAAGTCAGGGAGGCTGATTCCTCCAGCTCCATTTTTCTTTCTCAAGATTGCTTTGGGTATTCGGGGTCTTTTGTGTTTCCATACAAATTGTAAAATTTTTTGTTCTAGTTCTGTGAAATATGCCACAGGTAGCTTGACAGGGATTGCATTGAATCTGCAGATTGCTATAGGTAGTAGAGTCATTTTCACAATGTTGATTCTTCCAATCCAAGAACATGGTATATCTCTCCATATGTTTGTATTGTCTTTAATTACTTTCATCAGCGTCTTATAGTTTTCTGCATACAGATCTTTTGTCTTCTTAGGTAGGCTTACTCCTAGGTATTTTATTCTTTTTGTTGCAGTGGTAAATGGGAGTGTTTCCTTAATTTCTTTTTCAGATTTTTCATCATTACAGTATAGGAACACAAGAGATTTCTGTGCATGAATTTTTATCCTGCTACTTTACCAAATTCATTGATTAGCTCTAGTAGTTTTCTGGTGGCATCTTTAGGATTCTCTATGTACAGTATCATGTCATCTGCAAACGGTGACAGTTTCACTTCTTCTTTTCCGATTTGGATTCCTTTTATTTTTTTCTTCTCTGATTGCTGTGGCTAAAACTTCCAAAACTACATTGAATAATAGAGGTGAGAGTGAAAAACCTTGTCTCATTCCTGATATTAGCGGAAATGGTTTCAGTTTTTCACCATTGAGAACGATGTTGGCTGAGGGTTTGTCATATATGGCCTTTATTAAGTTGAGGTAGCTTCCCTCTATGCCCACTTTCTGGAGAGCTTTTATCATAAATGGGTGTTGATTTTGTAGAAAAGTTTTTCTGCATTTATTGAGATTATCATATGGTTTTTATCCTTCAGTTTGATAATATGGTGTATCACATTGATTGATTTGTGTATAGTGAAGAATCCTTGCATTCCTGTGATAAACCCCACTTGATCATGGTGTATGATCCTTTTAATATGCTGTTGGATTCTGTTTGCTAGTATTTTGTTGAGGATTTGTGCATCTATGTTCATCAGTGATATTGGCCTGTAGTTTTCTTTTTTTGTGACATCTTTGTCTGGTACTAGTATCAGGGTGATGGTGGCTTCGTAGAATGAGTTTGGGAATGTTCCTCCCTCTGCTATATTTTGGAAGAATTTGAGAAGGTTAGGTATTAGTTGTACTCTAAATGTTGGACAGAATTCGCCCATGAAGCCATCTGGTCCTGGGCTTTGGTTTGTTGGAAGATTTTTAATCACAGTCTCACTTTCAGTGCTTGTGATTGGTCTGTTCATATTTTCTATTTCTTCCTGGTTTAGTCTCAGAAGGTTGTACTTTTCTAAGAATTTGTCCATTTCTCCCAGGTTGTCCATTTTATTGGCATATAGTTGCTTGTAGTAGCCTCTCATGATCCTTTGTATTTCTGCAGTATCAGTTGTTACTTCTTTTTCTTTTCCACTTCTGTTGATTTGAGACTTCTTCCTTTTTTTCTTGATGAGTCTGGCTAATGGTTCATCAATTTTGTTTATTTCTCAAAGAACCAGCTTTAACTTTTATTTATATTTGCTATTGTTTCCTTCATTTCTTTTTCATTTATTTCTGATCTGATCATTATGATTTTTCCTCCCGCTAACTTTGGTTTTTTTTGTTCTTCTTTCTCTAATTGCTTTAGGTGTAAGATTAGGTTGTTTATTTGAGATTTTTCTTGTTTCTCTAGGTAGGATTGTATTGCTATAAACTTCTATCTTTGAAGTGCTTTTGCTGCATCCCATAGGTTTTGGGTCATTGTGTTTTCATTGTAATTTGTTTGTAGGTATTTTTTGATTTCCTCTTTGATTTCTTCAGTGATCTCTTGGTTATTTAGTAGTGTATTGTTTAGCCTCCATGTGTTTGCATTTTTTACACATTTTTTCCTGTATTTGATATCTAGTGTCATAGTGTTGTGCTAAGAAAATGTACTTGATACGATTTCAATTGTATTAAATTTACCGAGGCTTGATTTGTGACCTTATATATGACCTATCCTGGAGAATGTTCCATGAGCACTTGAGAAGAAAGTGTTGTTTTTGTCTTCTGTTGTTTTTGGATGGAATGTCCTATAAATATCAATTAAGTCTATCTGGTCTAATGTGTGTTTTAAAGCTTATGTTTCCATATTTATTTTCATTTTGCATGATCTGTCCTTGGTGAAAGTGGGGTGTTAAAGTCCCCTACTATTATTGTTACTGTCAATTTCCCCTTTTATGGCTGTTAGCATTTGCCTTATGTATTGAGATGCTCCTATTTTGGGTGCACAAATATTTACAATTTTTGTATCTGCTTCTTGGATTGATCCCTTGATCACTATGTAGTGTCCTTCTTTGTCTCTTGTAATAGTCTTTATTTTAAAGTCTATATTGTCTGATATAAGCATTGCTACTCCAACTTTCTTTTGATTTCCATTTGCATGGAATAACTTTTTCCATCCCCTCATTTTCAGTCTGTATGTGTCCCTAGGTCTGAAGTGGGTCTCTTGTAGACAGCATATATACGGGTTTTGTTTTTGTATCCATTCAGCCAGTCTGCATCTTTTGGTTGGAGCCTTTAATCCATTTACATTTAAGGTAATTATTGATATGTATGTTTCTATTCCCATTTTCTTAGTTGTTTTGGGTTTGTTATTGTAGGTCATTTCATTCTCTTGTGTTTCCCACCTAGAGAAGTTCCTTTAGCATTTGTTGATTTGAGGAAGAGAGGAACCAAACCAATAAACAAATCCACCAATGATAATAAGCACTAAATACTAAGCTAAGATAAACATAAAACCAGAAACAAATTAGATGCAGAAAGCAAACCCCAAGTCTGCAGTTGCTCCCAAAGTCCACCACCTCAATTTTGGGAACTTTTGTTGTTTATTCAGGTATTCTTAAAATGCATGTTTTATCAAGTTCATTGTGGGGATTTAATCTGCTGCTCCTGATGCTGCATGGAGAAATTTCCCTTTCTCTTCTTTGTTTGTACAGCTCCTGGGGTTCAGCTATGGTTTTGTCCCCGCCTCTGTATGTAGGCCACCTTCAGGCATCTATTCCCCACCCAGACAGGAGCGGGTTAAAGCAGTGGCTGATTAGGGCTCTCCTGTCCACTGAGGCTGGGGAAGGGGAGGGGTACGGTAGTCATGATTGGAATGCGGGGCAAGCCTGAGGAGGCAGAGGCTGGCACGATGTTGCAACAGCCTGAGGAACGCCATGTGCTCTCCTAGGGAAGCTGGACCTGGATCATGGGACCCTGGCAGTGGCGGGCTGCACAGGCTCCCAGGGGTGTGTGGATAGTGACCTGTGCTTGCACACAGGATTCTTGGTGGCAGCAGCCTTAGCGGTTCATGCCCGTCTCTGGGGCCTGAGCTGACAACCACAGCTGGCGCCTGTCCCTGAAGCTCGCTTAGGCGGTGCTCTGACTTCTGTGGGCACAATGGGAAGGAATCCCCTCTCCTTGTGAGCTCCGAAACAAAGGTCTCCTGCCTCTCTAGCAGGTCCAGACTTTTTCCCAAACTCCCTCCTGGCAAGCTGTGGTGCTCCAGCCCCCCTCAGGCTGTCTTCACACAGCCAACCCCTGTCCTCTCCCTGGGGTCTGACCTCCAAAGCCCAAGCCTAAGCTCCCAGCCCCCACCCATCCTGGTGGGTGAGCAGACAAGCCTCTCAGGTTGGTGAGTGCTGGTCAGCACCGATCTTTCGTGCGGGAATCTGTCCACTTTTCCCTCCGCACCTCTGTTGCTACGCTCTCCTCCATGTCTCCGAAGGTTCCCCTCTGCCCACCCCACGTCCCTGCCAGTGAAGGGGCTTCCTAGTGTGTGGAAATGTTTCCTCCTTCACAGCTCCCTCCCTGAGGTGCAGGTCTCATCCCTATTCTTTTGTCTCTGTTTTTTTCTTTTTTTTTTTTTTGCCCTACCCAGGTATGTGAGGAGTTTCTTGCCTTTTGGGAAGTCTGAGGTCTTCTGCCAGCGTTCAGTAGGTGTTCTGTAGGAGTTGTTCACATGTAGATTTATTTTTAATGTATTTATGGGGAGGAAGATGATCTCCACATCTTATTCCTCCGCCATCTCGAAGGTGTCCCCCTTCTCAGTCTTTTTAAGGCTGCTTAGTATTCCAATGTAGGGATATAGTATAATTTATCCAGCCCCTGATCTACTAATAAACATTTAAGATTGTTTCCAATAAAGCTATTAAGAGCAACTCTACAATAAACTTCTACATCTGTCTAAACCATTAGCCAGATTTATCAAGAAAAAAAGGGAGAAGATTCAAATCAATAGAATTAGAAATGAAAAAGGAGGAGTAACAACTGACACTACAGAAATACAAAGGATAATGAGAGATTACTACAAGCAACTCTATGCCAATAAAATGGACAACCTGGAAGAAATGGACAAATACTTAGAAATGCACAACCTTCTGAGACTGAACCAGGAAGAAATAGAAAATATGAACAGAACAATCACAAGCACTGAAATTGAAACTGTGATTAAAAGTCTTCCAACAAACAAAAGCCCAGGACCAGATGGCTTCACAGGCAAATTCTGTCAAACATTTAGAGAAGAGCTAACACCTATCCTTCTCAAATTCTTCCAAAATATAGCAGAGGGAGGAACACTCCCAAACTCATTCTACAAGGCCACCATCACGCTGATACCAAAACCAGACAAAGATGTCAGAAAAAAAGAAAACTACAGGCCAATATCACTGATGAACATAGATGCAAAAATCCTCAACAAAATACTAGCAAACAGAATCTAACAACACATCAAAAGGATCATACACTATGATCAAGTGGGGTGTATCACAGGAATGCAAGGATTCTTCAATATACGCAAATCAATCAACGGGATACACCATATGAACAAATTGAAGGAGAAAAACCATATGATCATCTCAATAGATGCAGAGAAAGCTTTTGACAAAATTCAACACCCATTTATGATAATAACCCTCCAGAAAGTAGGAATACAGGAAACTTTCCTCAACATAATAAAGGTCATATATGACAAACCCACAGCCAACATTGTCTTCAACGTTGAAAAACTGAAAACATTTCCACTAAGATCAGGAGCAAGACAAGGGTGCCCACTCTCACCACTCTTATTCAACATAGTTTTGGAAGTTTTAGCCACAGCAATCAGAGAAGAAAAGGAAATAAAAGGAATCCAAATCGGAAAAGAAGAAGTAAAGCTGTCACTGTTTGCAGATGACATGATACTATACATAGGGAATCCTAAAGATGCTACCAGAAAACTACTAGAGCCAATCAATGAATTTGGTAAAGTAGCAGGATACAAAATTAATGCACAGAAATCTCTTGCATTCCTATACACTAATGATGAAAAATCTGCAAGTTAAATTAAGAAAACACTCCCACTTACCACTGCAACAAAAAGAATAAAATATCTAGGAATAAACCTACCTAAGAAGACAAAAGACCTGTATGCAGAAAATTATAAGACACGGATGAAAGAAATTAAAGATGATAGAAATAGATGGAGAGATATACCATGTTCTTGGATTGGAAGAATCAACATTGTGAAAATGACTCTACTACCCAAAGCAATCTACAGATTCAATGCAATCCCTATCCAACTACCACTGGTATTTTTCACAGAACTAGAACAAAATATTTTACAATTTGTATGGAAACACAAAAGACCCCGAATAGCCAAAGCAATCTTGAGAAAGAAAAACGGAGCTGGAGGATTCAGCATCCCTGATCTCAGACTATTTTATTCCCCCAAATACTGTCTAAATATACATGTCCTCAAGCAGTATTTGAGAGTGCCCTTAACAACTAGCCAATGATGAATTGTATCCTTTCTTTAAAAAAAACTCTTCGTAATTCATTGGTCTTTTTTCTTCTAGTCATCCATCCATTAATTCATTCATTCAAAAAAAATTTAGTGACGGTCCGCTCTGTGCTAAGCACTGTTCTGAGTGATAGCGATAAAGTTCCTGCTCTCACGGAGGGCTAGGGTGTGAATAAGGTCAGAAATGCATCCAGAACCAGATGGCATGAGGCTTTCTGCACCATGGCGTGTAAGGCCTTTGGATTTCATTTTTAAATGTAAGGAAAGCCATAAAGAAAATTCAGGTAGAGCAATGACATGATCTTGTTTACATTTTTAAAGGATCATTCTACTGCTGGTAGTGAATAGCACATAGGCAGACAAGAGAGGTGTCCAGTAGCCTAAACTGCTATGCTTTTGGGCCCAGAAATTGGTAAGTGGTTTGTACAGGGGAGGTGGGGTACAGGCGGTAAGAGGTGGACTCTAGATTATTATTTGTAAAAGTGTTTTTTTTTTTTACATAATTATGTTTATTAGCTTCTTATTTGTTATTTTGTTGGAGATATATTCCTGGTTGTCATTTAACTTTTAAATTTGTATACAGTTTTTGATGTATAAGTATACAGATACTTAACAATTCCATGTATCAAATCAATTATTTTAATGCTTCATAATCCTCTCTTGCCCTGAAATTTTCTTTTTTTTCTGGTTTATGAAACATGATATTAAAACTCTAATTCTTTTTATCACAGTTTTTTCTGAAGCCTAAAAAGCTCATGACAAAAGAAAGTGCACGGCAGGTGCTTCTACATTCCAAAGTGGGATGCCTAAACTTCAGTGACTCAGCAGCACTGCAAAGAAATGACAAACACCAGTGTGTGGCCCCTAGCCAACTGTAGAGAAAGGTCTACAAGGACAGACGACGAAAAAGCCAAGGGAGGGTAGCTTTCTTTAGAGAGAGTTGTCAGTGTGGGTCCCACACCTAGTCTGAAGGGAGAAACTGGGGACTCTTCCCTTTCACCACAATCCCAGTTGGGGGCTTCTAGGAGGCCACTGTGAGAGCCTGGTGCATAGTTCCCTGGTATTTGGGAACACAGTGGACCAGAGTAAGACTCAGGTCACTTACCAGTAGTGATCCATGGCCTCAGAAGGCTGTGTTTGGGATGTTATTACAAACAAAAGGGCTTATTTCTTAGGAGCCGATACAGACAGGCACGGTCGTACAGAGGTGTTTAAAAGGGACCTTTGACAGTGATCAATCGTCCTGATTTGTCCAGGCCTGTCGAAGTTTTAGCGCTGAAAGTCTCATATCCTGGGAAAGCCCTCAGTCCCAGGCAAACCAGGGTGGCTGGTCACCTTACACATTGCCCAAGAGTTATGAAAAAAGAGGCAAAACAGCCCTCAGGAGAGGCTAAGGTGGGAGGCAAGAACCAGGCCAGAAGGAACTCTGCCCCTCAGGGGATCTGCAGTGGAATGGATCCAGCAGGGGCCTGTTAGGGTAACCACCCCCCACCCCCAAAACTTTTGCATAATAAGAATCCAACTTTAAACATCTGTGACAGCCAGGGGGAGCGAATATCAGAGGACCTCTGCTTGTCAGTTAGAACTTTCTGCCCCTTACCACTCCTACTTCTATGACTGAATGTGACTAGAGTGACTTATTACCTAAAAATGGTTGAATAAATGATGGGACCTATCTGCCTAGGGCAGCTCTCAAGTACACAGGAGAAAAAGGGGCTGATGTGGCAGGTTTCCCAGGATGGCAGTGAGAAAGTATGCAAGTGATGTCGCCTCCCCTCTTCCAATGTCACAGTCACAGTGAGTCACAGGGAGATGGGGGTCTCACTGGATTCTTCCCCACCCAGAAGCCAGTTTTGCAAGGGTGCATTTGTCAAGTTCTAGATCTTCTTTTCTACGTTTGTATATTAAGCTCTGTTTAGAGCTATATTTGATTCCTTGTTGATTCTTATGGAAATGTGCTATTTCAATTATTGGAATTTTATTGTATGTAGTCGCATGTTTAGGCTTCAAGAAAAGCTTTGGAAAAATCTTACAAATTCTCAATACTCAGCTCATTGGGATTTTACCTGAGATTGTATTAAAATACATTGATCTTATGAGAACTGACACTTTATTTATTTTTTTAAAATATTTATTTATTTATTTGGCTGTACTGGGTCTTAGTTGCAGCATGCAGGATGTTTGTTGCTGCGTGTGGGATCTTCGTTGTGGCATGTGGGATCTAGTTCCCTGACTGAGGATTGAACCCTGGTCCCCTGCATTGGGAGAGTGGCATCTTAACCACTGGACCACCAGGGAAGTCCCTGACGAGACCCGACATTTTAAAAAGCACGGTCTTTCCAAACTATCCAGATTTAAATGATAGCTTTACCACTTGCAAGTTATGTGGCCACCGGCAAGCTAGTCTCAAGGCTCAGTTTCCTCATTTATAAAATAAGGCTAATAATCATACCTACTTCAGAGAGTTGTGGTGAGAGTTAAAATGAGTTAATAAATGTAAAATGCTTAGAAAAGTGTCTAACATGTAGTTAATGGTATATATTTGCTATATTATTATTGTTGTTATTATTATTATCATCATCACCAATATCATCATCATCCAGAGACAAAGTATGTATGGTTGCTTTATACAGGGTCAACTTAGCTAAGCTGGAACTATGCTTCACTTTCCTCTCCTGTATGGTTCTGTTAGCGTTGGCCAAGAGAAATGTGTACAAGATTTGAAGAGAAGAAATGAAGCAGCATCTGGACCTATGGCTCTACCAGTTAATGCCGGACCTCCTCCTCCAGCTCTCAGAATCAGCTTCATGTGCCAGGTTCACATTGAGGTTGGAGGTGATAAGAAGAAGAAATGCAATTTCCAGTCTTTCCCTGCTCTCCCCCACTTAAGACCATCTTTCTTTCCCATTTGCCAGCTCTGCTGACATGAGGCCAGCACCAGATGCAGAAACAGCTGCTGTACATTGATTTCTCAACTAGTTCCCACAGTTGTGTAAGGTCCAATCCTTGAATAAATCCCTGACTCTCATCACTCGTAATGGTTCTGCTTCATTGACAGAACCCTGACTGGTAAAATGTCTCTCCATTTATTCAATTTTTTCTTTATACCTCTCAGTAAAATATTGTAGTTTTCATCATGTATGCTTTACACATTTCTTGATAGGCTTATTCTTAGCTATTTTATGTCTTTTGTTGACATTGAGAATGGGATCCTTTGTTTCCATATCGTGTCTTCTAATAGGTAAACTTAGAGAAATTAATGTTTTGTATATTTTATATGATATCTGGGCACTGTAGCAAACTCTTATCAGTTCTAGAAGTTTTTTCAGATACTCTTTACACCACTTAGGAAAGGAGAAAGTACTGGAAGTACTATAACTATGCCCTTCACCCTTAGGCATATTTCAGCCTGTTCCACCATAACTCCTTTATGTTCCTTTTCCATTCTTCCTTCTTTTTCACCCTGGCAGGAAGTGTTTCTCCCTCCTCCGTTCTTCAGCAAAAATCTCAAGCTTTTTTCAGTTGTTCTTTGGAAAATGTTTATAAAACTCTCCCATGATATTCCCCTGCTGAGAAATAAAAAGCAACTAGCCTCCAGACTCCCAGTTTTTCCCAGTTTTACCCAGCCCTTGGAATGGATTATCCAGTTCAGCCCACATTAAAAAGCCCTTAGTGTTTCTTTTCAGCCAGTGATAATCAGATCAAATTGCAGACTTGAAATGTAAATGACCCTGAATCTGAATGAACTCACCCCTGGTGAAATTTCAGCCCCACAGAAAATTGGGTCTGCTTCAGTCGGAAGATCCAGTACTGAGCCGAAAGAAGACAAGAAGGCTAAAAAAGGGGACAAAGATTAAATAAGCAAATCATAAACACTTAAGAAAAAGAATAATTTTCCTCAGTCCATGAGCCTATTAAAAATTCAGTTCTTAATGACTGGAACACAACAGCACTGCTTACATAAAAAGGGCTATTCTTCATACACAGCTCCTCTTAGCTGAATCACTGAATCACACAACACAAATCATACTGTAAAATGTTGTAAGTTAAAAAAAAAAAAAAGAATAAATGGTTTTGCTGAATGAAAGTACTGTGCTTCCTTTAAAAGAGATGGAAGCAAAAACCTTTCTATTCACTGGGACCATGGGCCAAATCAGGCCCAATACTTTTTATTGTATGGGTTGCAGGCTAGAAATGCTTTTTCTTTTATATTTTTAAATTGTTGAAAAAGAAAAAAATCAAATGAAGAATCATATTTCATGACATATGAAAATTATATGAAATTCAAATTTCAATGTTATTAAAAGATAAACTGATTCATATTAAAAATTTTAAGAGTTTATTTGAACAAAAATTGATTCAAATGGGGCACTGCCAAACCAGAAGTGGTAAGGACAGCTCTGCTGACAGGAGCTCAGGAAAGACTTTTATAGAAAAGAACGTGGAAGCAAGGAAAGGAAATTAGTGATG
Organism: Stenella coeruleoalba; assembly: GCF_951394435.1. Lineage (NCBI taxonomy): Eukaryota > Metazoa > Chordata > Mammalia > Artiodactyla > Delphinidae > Stenella > Stenella coeruleoalba. The sequence goes on along the minus strand of NC_137150.1, from coordinate 23,734,003 downwards.
GGTACAGCTTAAAGCCTAGTTGGCTGTTTGCGATTGGTTGGCCTTAGGTTTCAGTTTTGTACATTTGTGGTATTTATAGGCTTAGATTTGGGTTTGCTTGTGTAGGCAGTCACAGCATTAGGGCTACCTCAGCCTAATGACTTCCTTGCTTAATTAATTTAACAGTGTTCATAATACAATTTCATTCAACACAGCCACACTCATTTATTTACACGTTGTCTATGGCTAGTTTCACATTACAACCGGAGTTGAGTTGTTGCAACAGAGTATGGCCTAAAATGCTTACTAACTGGTCCTTTACAGACAAAGTTTGCTGACCCCTGGGTAGACTAGTTTCAAAACCTTGGCACTATTGATATTTTGGACCACTCCCTAACCACCCTTCCATCCCTTATGAAAAAACATCTCCAGACATTGCCAAATGTCCCCTACAGGGCAAAAATCCCTCCTGGTTGAGAACTGTCACAGACCAAGCCCACTGGGGACTGAGGTGGGGGGAATAAGATGGAATCTAGGGGATAAAATCTTACACTTAAATTATGGATTAGCATCCCCAGCACAGAACCACTGCGCCCCATACCCCAACTTGGCAGACCATGTGCAGAAGCACTGCCCACAACACTGCAGTTCAAGGTGGCCACTGCATGCTGTGTGCAGAGATGCTGTGCCCAATACTTCAGTCTGGAGCACTGTGAGCAACATGGCTGCAAGGACCCATAGGAACTCCATCCATCCCTCCCTCCGTAGCAGAGAACCCTATAAAGAAGCCCTGCCGACATGTACTCTAGCGAACACGTAGTCTAGAGTCAAGCTCGCACCTCTCCATTCTTTGATCAAAGGATAAAGCTTTCCTTTGCTTCTGAATGGAGCTTGATCTCATTCTATTTATTTGATTGACACTGGGCAGAAGAATGCTTCTTGGGGGCCGACTCAGACTCAGACAGGTCGGTAACAGAACCACTGCTGTAAATGATGAAAACACCCCCCCCACCCCAGTAATTTTCACAAGGCTATAAGGATGATTCAGGTTGCTAAAGACAAAAAGGGGGAAGGGAAGGGAAGGGAAAGAAAAAGGAAAATATTACTTTATCTCTTGCTGAGTTTTTTGAATACTATTTTTAACTTTAAAACTCCCCAAGCAAAAAATGTATAATAGTGTTTAAAAATACAACTCACATGGACTCTAGGTATGCAGAGATTGTGAAGTTACTTTTGGTTCTCAAGACATCAGCCTTCCTCTCAGCAGCCCCATTAATATAATGCAGCACCTCCTACTTTCAAAGACTCCTTACATGTTAATTTTCTGATAAACTTTCAGGTGTATGTGAAAGTTGCTACACATTTATTTTGCTACAGGCCCTGGGCCTTATTTCTTTAGGTTCCAGAAAGTTCTATTATGAAAGAGAATTTCCCCAGTCCCTTCAGTGAGAATTCACTCTGTGGAGAGTCTCTTCTCTCAGATTCTTTTTGGTTTAACTTTGTTGAAACTTTCCTGACTTCAGCTAACCCTTGCTGTGACCTCAAAGCCCAGCTTCCCACCTGTCTCTTGGGGTCCCAGATTGAGTTTAGCCTGGCATTTCTGGAAATTGTGCAGTGGGCTCAGTAGCAGCCTGTTTCCCTGAGGACTAAGAGCCTCCTGAGGGAGAACTCATGCTGAGGGAAGTAGATGCCAGACACAGGGGGCTTAGCCAGGAACACCTGAAGGGAGAGAAGACTGTGAACACAGTGAGTCATCTGCCATGCACATTTGTCTCTGGGTCCAGTCCCCACTTGACTGGGAGGGACTCATGTCCCTAAAATACACTCAGAAGAGCTACCACCCTAAACCGTCATAAGACACTGGGCACTTGTCTATCTAAATAACAAATTTTGACACCTAAAAAGGGTTAAATTTTCTATTTTAATTTTCAAAAAGCTAAAAACATAATTCTTATACCAATATAGTGAGCATGTGTCAAATAATTTTTTAATTCCGTAATGAAGGAACTAACATCTGTTTTGAAAACCTGGTTCAAAATAGAACATGAGAAACTAATACAATAGATCCTCATTACTCGCAGATTCCATATTTGCATATTTACTCACCAAAATTTATTTGTAATTCCAAAATCAAGCCTTGCAGCACTTTCGTGGTCATTTGTGGAGTGTTCAAGGCCACACAGAGGTCATGTGCAGAGAGGCAAAAAATTTGAGTCTCCCAACATATAAGCTCCCAGCCGAGGTCAAATAACTGCATGCTCTGCCTTCTTGTTTCAGCTCTCATACTGTAAATAAGTGTCCTTTTTGAGGTCTATTTATTGCCACTTTTTTTGCATTTTTGCATTTTTCTTGGTGATTTTACTGTTCAAAATAAGTCCTACATGCAGTGTTGGGGTTCTATCTACTGCTTCTAAGCTCAAGAAAGCTGTGATATGCCTCACAGAGAAACTCCGTGTGTTACATAAGCTTCGTTCAAGCACAAATTATGGTGCTGCTGGCTGTGAGCTCAATGTTAATGAATCAACAGCATATACCAAATAAGTTGCCCTTTAAGCAGAAACACATATAAATCAAGGTTAAATACTGATTAAAATGTGACCAGAAGCTCGAAGGAACCTAACCCTGTACTCCCTCTAGGAGCAATGGTTCAGTATTCACTAATTCAGAGTTCAGAGTGACCTTATAGAACATAACTACCACAAACAATGAACATCAATTGTATATATATTCAGAGGAAAAAAAAGAATACTGGAATAAATTTCAAAGTTAGATTTTAAAAAATGGTCAGTGACTACTAGGACAGTAAAACTTTTGTACTAGACAGAAATCATTGGCAGTTTATCAATCTTCTGTAAGTTAACATCCAACTTTACATAGTCTAAGAAAATCAATAGTAAATAGAAAGTCAAACAAAGTTATAGTCCCCTGGAGCAACAGCTGACCCTTAATCAGGCTTGGTAGACAATGCTCTAGAGTACAGGGTTCCTCAGCCTTGGCACTACTGGCACTTTGGGCTGCATAATTTGGATAACTGTCATGGAGGGGTTATTCTGTGGTCTGCATAATGTTCTGCAGAATCTCTGCCTCTTCCTACTGGACACCAGTAGCACCTTCCCTCCCAGTCATAACAATTAAAAGTGTTTCCAGATATTGCCAAATAACCCTGGGGGACAAAATTGCCCATGGTTGAGAATCACTTGTCTAGTATGATTTTGAATAAAGCACACAGTTACCTGTTGCCTTTTCTTCTGTTTTAGATTTTTTTCTTAATATATTCATAAAAAGAGGGAGAAAGATATACTTTTCCCCCTGTAACACACAGGTTTGAAACTTTAAAACACGTACCATAATTTGTAGTTATGTATATAATACTTCACTAGTTATATTCTGTCTCACCCATGGTGGTAAATGAAGCACAGTGCCAGGAACACAGAAGACATTCAATAAACATTTCCAGTAGGAAGTCATGAAGTTTGAAGGTTCCAGGACCTAAGCTTGGTGTGAAGCATAGTATTTGGGGATGGAGAGGACAGGTACCTTAGGAGAGACAGTCTTACTGAAGCTGAATTATAGTTGCCCATAGGAGGTATCTGCCTGCCATCTCCCAGAAGCACTGGAGGGCTGCAATCTGAAAGGGATGAGATCCTGAATGAGCAGGAAAGGAGAGATCTAGTGGAAATTTAACTTCATTTATAGAACAAGCTGCTAAGGCCTGGGGGATTAGGTGATACTGACATCAGCCAGTGATACTGTCCCAAGGATGGCTCTATGAAAGTCATATGTCTTCCAGAGATCAGAATTTGGAGATGGAATGGGTACAATTCCTGGCTCCTCCACTGATTAACTGAACCTCTCAGAGCTTGATTTCTCCATCTATAAAATGGAAATAATAATAGTGCTGCTATGAACTGAAATGTTGTCTTTCAAAATTCATATATTGAAACCCTAATGCCCAGTGTGATTGTATTAGAAGATGGGGTCTTTGGGAGATAATTAGGTTAGATGAGGTCATAAGGGTGGGACCCTCATAATGGGATTAGTGCCCTTATAAGAAGAGATACCAGAGAACTTGCTCATTCTCCCTATCCAAATGCACCAAAGAAAGGCCATGTGAGGACACAGGGAGAAGGTGGCTGTCTGCAACCCAAAGAGAGAGCTCTCATCAAACATCAACCCTGATGGCACCTTGATTTTGTACTTACAGCCTCCAGAACTGTGAGAAATAAATTCTTGTTTAAGCCACCCAGTTTATTGTATTTTGTTATGCCAGTCTGAGTTAAAACAAGTATCAACCTCATAGCATTACTGTAGGGATTAAATGAGAAATATATGCACATTTCCTAGCACAGTGTCTAAGAATTCTCTACATCTTAGCAAATGGCAAATATAAGAACTCTCTACAGTTTAACCAAAAAAGACAGAACCTGAAATGACAGTGGATAGAGGCTGACTTGGAATTGCCCCCTATACACAGTATCCCTTTCCTGTTTTGGATCCCATGGTGCATTTACAGCAGCAAAAGCTGATATTTTTACTAATTTATTTTGAAATTAGAACTGTGAAGCAATACCAGTCCCCAGTATGCAGTTTGATTATTTTTATAGCTATCAATTTCTATAACTACCAAAACTGTATCAGGCCCAATCTATAATAATAGATAAATAATAATCTAGTGTTGCATTTTTGAAGGGGTGCTGCATGTTGTATTCCATTTATGCCACACCTAATAGAACACCCAATAGAGCCATATATTATGTGACTTGACAGAGTTCATCTATGTGCAGAAAGTGAGGAGCTGGGGCCACTGCACAAATAATGTAAAGCTTAGTCTTAGACTAAACTTGGCAAGCTCTGTGTCAAATAGTTGTGTGGTCTGGACACAGCAGGATATGAATTAATGATCCAGTGTGAACACCACACTTTAATAATAGGGACATTTTCCACTTTCTTTCACAGTGGTTTATCTCACTGTCAATACCTGATAAGTATTTATAAACCTTATTTATATCACCTTCTCTTTCTACTCTCAGGTCCTTTAAGTATAATGACCAACTCCTTTCATGTTTCTGTGAAAATGGCCAGAAAATAATTCAGAAAACAGACATTATTCTTGGCTATGCTTAGAACTTCAGTCAATAAAGAACAGGCCAAAGCCAAAATGCAGGGTAATTTTGAATGGACAAAGTAGAGCATTATATGAAATAGTCCAGATACTCTGGAGATTTCCCTGACAAGTTTCTCAGAAGACACTTTGTCCCAATAAACACGTTATTTGGGTAAGTGTATGGAAAAAAAGTTTGTTTATAACATTTGGAGAGTAAACATTTCTGATTGAGAACTTTTGTTTTAAACATCTCGGCCATTTATACAAAATGGCCTTTTGTTTGGGAGAATTGAGGAACAACAGTAATTTTTGCAAAAGTTTTCCACTGTTGCTTAAATGAAAACATGTTTATAGAAGTGCAGCAGCTCAGTGTAGCCCTAAGGTCTAGATAAAATGGAGGTCAGCTGAACTGGGGTACCAGGTCCCCTCGCTCATAACCTCAAAACAGCTGTGCTGGCAGTGCTGGATGGGCAGAGTCATGGGCATGATCTTGGCCTCCTGCCCCAGTCCTCTTCCAGAGCTAAATCACAGGGCTTATAAGTGACCTTTTGAAGTACTCTCCCTGTGGCCTTGGAAAGATGTACAGGTATAAAGAGAAGGGTTAGTGCCCTAAGCCAATCCCTGAAAGCAACTTAGTCAATGAAGCATGTTGGAATTTTACCCTGTAGCCCCAGATGTGCAAGAATGTCATTTTCTTTATTCAAATCATAATTCAATCTCCATCTTGATTGGTCAGAGCTGTTGGAAAATTCAATCTCAGCATTATTAGGTCCACTCATCAGGGTCATGGGAAAGTCCTGGGGATCTTACACAGAGAGGAACATTTCAAAGGGTGAGAAGCAGCCAGGAGTTCGGTCCCTCTTTGTTATGTGCGTTAGCAAAGCCCACGTGTCCTTTGAGGGCAGGGGCACTGCTCCTCTTTGGGAGAAGGCAGGAGACTCTGATGCAAGCCATTGTCTGACATCTAGTAGGTCTCAGGTCCCTGGGGCCTCTGACGCCTTCTCAGCCTGAGGAAATTGTTTTCTTTTCTTATGCTGCTTCTGAAGTATTCTTAGGACACTCTCCTTCCTACCTTACCTCTCTCACGGGGGTTCTCTAAGTGTGATTTTGAGAGCAGCAGCAGCAGTACTGGGGGAGCTTGTTAGAAATGGAAATTATCAGAATCTCGATGTAGACGACCAGAAGGAAGTGTTTTAATAAATCCTCCACGTGACTCTGATTTGAGGCTACATTTTGAGAAAGACTGACCTAGCACAATGCATTCAATTAACTCAAAGTTTTGAAAGCAAGAACTTAGGTAATTTCTGGTTTTAGCCTTCAATATAGCACCCCACTCCAACTCAAGGCCACGGAAGTAATAGGCCTGGCTATAATCAAAAAATAAACACTCAACATAACACATAAGTGTCTTGCACAGCAAAGGATCTGAATAGACATTTTTCCAAAGAAGACATACGGATGGCCAACAGCCATATGAAAAGACGTTCATCATCACTAATCATCAGGGAAATACTAATCAAAGCCACAATAAGACATCACCTCACACCTATTAGAATGGCTATTATTAAAAAGACAAAAGGTAACAAGTGTTGGCAAGGAGGTGGAGAAAAGGGAACACTTGTGCACTGCTGGTGGGAACATAAATTGGTGCAGTCACTATGGAAAACAGTATGGAGACCCCTCAAAAAATTAGAAATAGAACTACCATATGATCCAACAATTCCACTTCTGTGTATTTATCCAAAGAAAATTGAAAACACTAACTCAAAGAAATATATGGGGCTTTCCTGGTGGCGCAGTGATTGAGAGTCCGCCTGACGATGCAGGGGACACGGGTTTGTGCCCCGGTCCAGGATGATCCCACATGCCGTGGAGCGGCTGGCCCGTGAGCCATGGCTGCTGAGCCTGCGCGTCCAGAGCCTGTGCTCCACAACGGGAGAGTCCATGACAGTGAGAGGCCCGCGTACCGCGAAAAAAAAAAAAGAAATATATGCATCCCCATATTCACTGCAGCATTACTTACAATAGCCAAGATGTGGAAACAAACTAACTGTTCATCTGTCGATGGATGAATGGATAAAGAAAATGTGGTATATATAAAAGAGACAGTATTCAAGCATAAAAAAGAGTAACATCTTATCCTGAAGGCATTATACTAAGTGAAATAAATCAGACAGAGAAAGACAAATCCTGTGTGATCTCAATTATATGTGGAATCTAAAAACAAGCGAGCTCATAGATAGATTTCAGATTGGTGATTACCAGAGGTGGGGCATGGGAGGTGGGCAAAATTGGTGAAGGGAGTTAAAAGGTACAAACTTCTAGTTATAAAGTAAAAAACTCACGGGTATGTAACACAAAATATGGTGACCATAGTTAGATATACCATATTACACATTTGAAAGTTGCTAAGAGAGTAGATCTTAAAAGTTCTCATCACAGGGAAAAAAACCCTCTGTAACAATGTGTGGTAAAGGATGGTAACTAAGCTTAATGTGGTGATCATTTCCCAATACATACAGACATTGAATCATGCTGTACATCTGAAACTAATAAAATATTATATTTCAATTATATCTCAATTAAATAAATAGATGCTCAAAAACTTTTAGAGAATAAAAAACAAAAACATAAGCACCTCTCTGATTTTTCTGAAATTGGAAAACAAAAACACAAATGAATATCTCAGTAAATATTTTAATAAATTATCTGGCCACAAGGATTAACTTTAACGATAATAGATTTCTGAGCAAGCAAGTTCCAGAAACAATGAGATGTGGTAGAGTTGGGGTGATCTGGGGTCAGGAAGAGTCTAGGAAAGTGAGATAATAGATGAAGGAAAGGTGCTACATCAACTATGGGGAAGAAAAATGCCATTTTCCTGGACCAGCATGAAATTCTAGAGAAGCTGGTCATCAAAACCTTTATTTCCGGGCTTCCCTGGTGGCGCAGTGGTTGAGAGTCCGCCTGCCGATGCAGGGGACACGGGTTCGTGCCCCGGTCCGGGAAGATCCCACATGCCGCGGAGCGGCTGGGCCCGTGAGCCATGGCCGCTGAGCCTGCGTGTCCGGAGCCTGTGCTCCGCAGTGGGAGAGGCCACAACAGTGAGAGGCCCACATACCGCAAAAAACAAACAAACAAACAAAAAACCTTTATTTCCAAAAGTGAGGCCTCAGGATAGCTCTGTAGTTGTGATCATAAAAAGGCAGTGACTTACCCTGCTCAAAAACAAAGTGCAAAGCATAAGAAGCCCTGACTGTCCTGAGGCTGTAACAGACAAATTTCCACTCTTCCCTTTCTGCACGTGAATGCAGTTGTACCTGCATATGTGGCCACTTAGCTATGGGCTACTGAGTCCCAGGCCTCTTTGCATCCAGGTGTGACAATGGAGTGTGAACAGAAATGATGTCACTCCAGACCTGGGCCTTATAAATAGCCTCCTTCCCACTTTTCCTTTCTGTGAACTGGAACAGGTTGGTGCTTGTGATCCACCTTTGACCATGCAAATGAGGGTGACAACCTACAGTGGAAGCCAGAGGGAAGGAAGCTGGGTCCCTGAATAGCCATATGGTGCAGAGCAGCTCAGCAACACACCCTGGGCCACTAGATAAGAGAAATAATTTTCTTTAATCCTCTAGTTTATTGGCTTCTTTGTTATAGCAACTTAGATTTTCATGTAACTAATAGAAAAATCAAGGTCCCATGTGAAAAATCAAGGCAATGCTTAGAATTCATTGAAGCCCAATAACACCAAAGCCCACACAGCAGGTGCTTCATAAATAGTTACTAAATGAACGAGTGTGGCACCATGAGGAGCTGTTGGGGCAAGAGATGCCAACCATCTCATAAAATAATCTGCCTGAAAGTAAATCTAAGTGGTGGGTTGCCATCTACAGTGAGAAGAACAAACAGCAGCAGTGGGTTAAAATCAAGTGGGCATCTTTGTGTGTACAATGTAGAAATGATTGCTAATTATACAGCAGTCACTTAAGTGACTTGCAGAGAGTAATCACAGTCACTGTCATTTTCCAAAACAAAAGAGTTATACACGCACAGACATATACAGACAGGTAAATTCTCCTTTTAACAAGTTTGATGAGACATCAAGATTGCTATTCTGTTCATGGTCCATAAAAAAATGAAAAGCCATTGCTACAATATGCAGATTGAATACAAAGTAGCTTTTTACGTACTCTGTAAAGGCAGTTTTTGGTAGTATATGGCATATAACTCCAACTCCATTTGCTGAACCTTTGGAGGGCCTACTATGTTAGAAGTATTGCAAAGAAAAATTCAAAGATACGAACAAAAACATTAATAAAGATATCAGAGGGAGAGAGTGTTATATAAAATAGAGGTTTACATTTCTAAGAAATGGCAATTAAGGAGTGCCTGAACCACTCTGGCTATGTCGAAACTTTCTGTGGTGTCTGTGATTAATGCCTATCATAGAAGTTGTTCCGACACTTAAATAAAATAACATACATAGGGTACACGGTGAATTAAATGAGCTCCAGAAAATGCTAGTTCCTTTCTTCATACCCTGTAATATAGTTTGTTTTTTTTTTAAATAAATTTATTTATTTATTTTTGGCTGTGTTGGGTCTTTGCTGCTGTGCGGGGGCTACTCTGTCGCGGTGCGCAGACTTCTCATTGCGGTGGCTTCTCGAGCACATGCCCTAGGCATGTGGGCTTCAGTAGTTGTGGCACACGGGCTCAGTTGTTGTGGCTCTCAGGCTCTAGAACACAGGCTCAGTAGCTGTGGAGCACGGGCTTAGATGCTCCACGGCATGTGGGATCTTCCCGGACCAGGGCTGGAACCCGTGTCCCCTGCATTGGCAGGCGGATTCTTAACCACTGCGCCACCAGCGAAGTCCCATACCCTATAATGTAGTATCTTAAAAACTTGAAAGAATTTTCAAAATGTTTCATTGGTGATTTGTTCTAGAGCCATAAAATTAGTTTTACCTATCTCAAGCCCAACATATATGCTTATGTTAACACACACGCTCCATCCAGAGCAAGTAAAGAGTAATGCATTTTGCAAACCAAAGGATAATTGGCTACGATGGATATCAGGGTTTTCTGATGTAAGCCAGGAAACTCCACTCTGGTTATTTATGCTGACAGCTGACTTACTGGAAGGAAATCTAGTATCTTAAGGATCCACAGCAAGCTACAAAATGATTGCTCATTTACATTTTTGCCTAATCATGGGGACAGTTGTTATAGTGTCACTGTTGGCATGGCCACCTTGGGACACGAGATATGGCCTTAAATAATCTTCAGTGGTTTCCTTGACTACTTCCTAGTGCCAGAGCCACTTTCTGTACCACACCAGAGCTGCTGGGCCCTCATGCTCTCAGGCCTGAGCCACTCGCCTGGCTTCCTAGACACATAGCTCCAGAGATGGAGCATGCTGTTTCTATGGTGCTAAACCTTTGCTGCAAACATCATCACATCTCCTATTACCATCTACCTTATCAGTCTCCGCTGAGATGGGATTAGGTGTTGTATGTCCAAAGCACCTCCAGGGCCAGTCCAATCTGTCTACACATACTGAGCCTTCCCCAGAGCTGCCCCTGAGGGCAGGTTATCGCAACTGAAAAGTGCAGGATATTTAACACCCAAATGAGGAGGACTTTGATCTACAGGAGATGGAAGATAGGAAGAAGCTGACAGGTAATTCTTCCTCTTCTCTGCTGCTGCTGGGCTGTTCTGAGACAGACCTCCGTGCACATACTGTGGTCATGTCTCACATAACTGAGCTACCAATGGTGTCTTCTTGCAAAGCTGTGGCCAGATCTGTAATGCATCACTTTGTATTTTCTTTCCCTCCTGCTCTGCTTCACTTCCCTTTTCCTTCTCACTCTTGTTTCCCTGGCAAGCAAAAAAACTTGGCATCTAGGTTTTCTTCCAGGCCCTTTTATTGAGGGAACAAGTGTTATGTCAGTGTCACAACCTTAACTTTCAAATTTCCAGGCTGGAGCAGTCAGTTGGTTGATATTGGGCTACAGTGCTCATGTCCCACGCCAGTGAGCTGGGAAAAGGCACTTCTGCCTCACCTACGATGCTGTGGTGAGAGGTGGGGGTCCTGCTTCTCATCAATTTGGAATTAACCCCAAACAGGAAAAGTGTTTGGATTCTGAACAGTCACAGAGGTGACACATTTCCCCTCTGAACCAGCTTGGCCTTTGTAGTTCCCTCCCCTCCCCTGGGTTTCCCCATGTGGGGTGTCTTCCCTCTATGCAGCATCACCCCGAGGTATCTCCTCCACTTTCACCTCCTGACCCTGCCAAATCAGTTGTCACCTGTTCTAGACTCTCTGCTTCTGATACGCTTGTTGTTCCCATTTTCCTCATTAGACCAAATATTCCAGATTGACCCATTCTTACTAGCTTCCCTCATTCCCAGATTCAGAATTCATTTCTCCTTTGCATGTCATAGTCCACAGGCCAACCAGCTAGCTCTCACACGTAGCCCTGGCATTGGTCCCTTGTCTCGGTTAGCATTCCAGTTCTTTGCTGCCTGAAAAGTAGGAGTAGATGGTTTCAGGTATAAATAGAAAATGCTGGACATCTTACATCTTTCAGGACAGAGGAAGATTAAGCCAGATTCAGCAAGGATCCAATTCTTTGGATTTGCACAAGGTGACCAGACATCTCATCCTTTTTTTTTTTTTTTGCGGTACGCGGGCCTCTCACTGTTGTGGCCTTTCCCGTTGCGGAGCACAGGCTCCGGATGCGCAGGCTCAGCGGCCATGGCTCACGGGCCCAGCCGCTCCGCGGCATGTGGGATCTTCCCAGACCGGGGCACGAACCCGTGTCCCCTGCATCGGCAGGCGGACTCTCAACCACTGCGCCACCAGGGAAGCCCTCATCCTTTTTTTTAAAAGAAGTGTCTGGGGAAAAGTCTTGGACTGCTTTCAAAGGGGACTTTCTGATAACTGTAGATGCACTAGACTATAGTGTCTATGTAGTCATCTATATTGCTGCCCAGTATGGTGAAAATATACACTGTGTGTGATTGTTTAAAAACATCATTCATTCATGCAAACAGAAGTGGTAATGTTCTCTTTAGCCAGTCCTAACCTGTGCTGATTAGCAGGTTCTCACTCTCAAATACTTCCGGGGATTTCCAAGGTATGCTAATGTACTGCATCTTTCTCTCATGACCACAGATGCTGTGTACGGTTATGCAGGTCTGTAATGTATAGGGGAACCACACATAAAGGGGCATCATTCCCACTGCGGACACCATAGAGTTATTACAACACTTTTTCTGGCAGATAGACGTAAAGTGTTTTGTTTTAACTAACTAAGGTATCAAGAGTTTAGCTAAGCTACTCCATAGCATTGTTGCCTCGGCATCCGTTTTGTTCAGCCAAGCAGCCTGCAGTAACCTTAAATGGACACTAGCCCTGGCATACAAGTACATGCCCCAGATAGCAGCCAGTAGAATCAGAAGCAGAAGTCAGTTCCCGATAAGACTTCCCCAACAGCCCACGTGATCAAGCCCCCTGCCTCCCAGTGCCTGCCTGCCTTATGCACCCCTTAGATAAGACCCTCATGGACTCACAAAAACGCAGCTCTTTTGGTTTGAATTGGTCAATCTGTCCCTTACTTGGGAACCCCAAAGCACTCCACCAGTGCTTAATAAAGGCATGTGCCCAAGGTCCTGTCTCTTTCTCTCTGACTTGACCTCCCCATGTGGCCCCTTGAGATGTCCTGGGCACTTCCTCCAGGACCTATGAGTAATAACTTCTCTATTTCAGTTTCTCTTGGGTCTGTTGTTGAACTGCAACTCATCACCCAGAACCCTGGGCTGCACTTAACAAACGTTCATTTGTTTACGTAAGTAAACAAATTAGATTTGATCAATTTCCTGGCAAAGGTAAGTAAGGGGTACTGAAAAATGGGCACCTTCTTCTAATTTTTACAAGGGTGCCGTAAGAGCTAGTGGCAGCTCTTCTTTTTCCCCATACAATTTATTTGGGCTGGTTTAGACATTCTCTTTAAAAAAAAATTGTTCCAGCAGGGGTCTCTCTACGCATATGGTACAAAAAATTCTTAGATGTTGGAATGGAATATTTTCATTTTGCTTACCAATCTTACAATGTAAACGGATGTGGTTGCAAAATATATCAAAACTCTTTTCTTACACTATTAGAAAACCATTGAAAATAATATAGTAAAATTTATTCCACTATATTATAATATAGTGTATTATAATATATAATATAGTGTTCCATATCGTGATTTGGATGATTAAACAGGTATGTTCACTATGTGATAATTCATCAAGCAATGCATTTACAATATGATTTTTAGGTAGTTTTCTGTTTATATATTATACTTCACAAAAAGTTTTATTTATTTATTATTTATTTATTTAGTTTTTTTAATTTATTTTTTTAAGATATAATCCATAATTTGACTTCTATTTGCATGTTCTCTCACTTTTTTGTTTCATTTCTTAAGTATCTAGAATATTAGAAATTGGCTATTTTATTTATTCATTTAATTGAATTTTATACATATTTTATAAATTATGATGCTTGGTGTATGTGTTGGTAGAAAAATATGGAAAAATTAAAACATAGTTGTAATATTAAAAAGAAAAATGCAACTTGTTTGAGAGTATTATCCAGGAAAAAGCTTTGCATTGGTTTTTGAATCACAGACTTTGACAAAGAGGCATAATCACTGTTGGCATCCAAGCTTTTGGGAAGGATCCCAAAGACCAGATGGATATTTGTCCTGTGATATGCTCTGGGGCTTGTCTGTACTTCTGGTGGGAACAGGTCAGAAGGGGTCAAGGGCTACTGAAAATGTGGACCTTCCTGAAGAGTTTTGCTCGTCTCTGGTGTCAACCAGTTGACTTTTTCTGAGGAGAAGAGAAATGGCCACAAACTACCCCTTGCCAAGTTAGCAAATGACACCTGAAATACAGTGCTTGAGAGAAATGCTTGTCATTAAAATAGAAAACAGAAAAAATTAAAATTCTATTTAAATTCTTAAGTACAGATTTATGCAAAGCACCCAGACTGCTGGTTTTATTTCTATGTTTTAATCTCAAGCTTTTGTTATTTTTCCTTTTCTTTATTTCTTTATGACTGCACCTATCACATCTTTCCCTGTCTCTATTTTCAATCCTTCTTTAATCTCTCATTTCTCAAAATCTTCTCTTAATTCTAAAAAAATGTAACAACATTTTAGTGGCATCTTTTCATAAAGTAGATATTTTCCATTTACAAAAATTAATATTGGTCCATGAGAAACTTCAATCTGTCCGAGCACTAATAAAACAGAAAACATTAAGTGAAAATGTTTTATTCCAAATGGCATTGCCACTTACTTTTTAAAGTATTAGAGTAATTACCTTAATTCTCTCTTGGAAGAAAACATCCATTAAGATACTTTAATGAAGGAAATATATATTTGTAATGGACCAAATGGCAACATGCCCTTGTCTGAAGCAATCACACTGTCCAATAAAGGAAGCTCCATATTTAAATGTGGTGCCTCTGAACACCAAGTATTACAAGAATTCCGAGTCAGAAGGATTCTATGCCAAAAGCACTCCATAAATTTTTATTTATTTATTTATTTATTTTTGCAGTACGCGGGCCTCTCACTGTTGTGGACTCTCCTGTGCGGAGCACAGGCTTCCTGACACGCAGGCTCAGCGGCCATGGCTCACGGGTCCAGCCGCTCCGCGGCACGTGGGATCTTCCCGGACCGGGGCACGAACCCGTGTCCCCTGCATCGGCAGGCGGACTCTCAACCACTGTGCCACCAGGGAAGCCCAGCACTCCATAAATTGGTTTACCCTTTCTTACTATCTTGTGGCCTCATTCTAAATATTTATTAGTAATGGTAGTGTGCTGGATAGTTCCAACAATATAGACCTTAATATCCTATGTTTATCTCTGGGCTATTCAAATCAATAAATATTACAAATCCTTCACTGGAAACACTTCTTCACCATTTTATCTTTACCATTTTATGTTTCTTCCTGACTTCCTATTTCTTATGTGAGCCATGTCTCTGCCCTCTGTTGTTTTTTTTTTTAATTTATTTATTTTATTTATTTACTTTTGGCTGAGTTGGGTCTTCGTTGCCGTGCATGGGCTTTCTCTAGTTGCGGTGAGCGGGGGCTACTCTTTGTTGCTGTGCATGGGCTTCTCATTGCGGTGGCTTCTCTTGTTGTGGAGCACGGGCTCTAGGTGTGCGGGCTGCACTAGTTGTGGCATGCAGGCTCAGTAGTTGTGGCTCACGGGCTCTAGAGCACAGGCTCAGTACTGGTGGCCCACGGGCTTAGTTGCTCCACGGCATGTGGGATCTTCCCCGACCAGGGATTGAACCCGTGTCCCCTGCATTGGCAAGCGGATTCTCAACCCCTGTGCTGCCAGGGAAGCCCCTCTGCCCTCTGTTTTGCTTATTGTTTCCTTGCTCTCTTGTTTGTTCAGCATCTGTACAATCATTTCTCTTCGCTCTGCCCCTTCCTTCAGCCTCATGTTCACTTCAGCCTCCACATTTTTTCCTTCACAAACCTCTTTGATTCCAGCTGACAGTTTAAGGGTTTTTTTTTCTTTTACTTTCCAGAGGCTCCTGTTGCCATAGTGATACTTGGTGATGAAGACCATGACTGCTTCCATTGGCACTCTGGTTGCTATAACAATGCCAGTTGGCCGATAATTCTGCGGAAACTTGTGAGAAGGATGCTAGCTTATACCTTTGTGTGGGACAGCCTGCCCGGAAATGTTTCTTAGTTAATGGTTGTTTGTAGCATAAACTTAAGGGCACCCCTTTCAGGAACTGAAAAACCAAGACACCAATGTTTATATCTTCACACCCTGAAAAATTTCTCTCCCTTCCCTGTCTTTGTTTGTCCTCCCTCCCTATTCTAATTATTCTTGATATTAAAAACATACCTGCTACGGACTGAACTGTGCCCCCACAAAATTCATAAAATTGAATCCCAGTCCTCAGTGTGACTGTATTTGGAGATAGAGATTTTAGGAAGTAACTAAGGTTAAATGAGGTTGTAAGGGTGAGGCCCTGATCCAATAGGATTGGTAGCCCTAAAGAAGAGGAAGAGAAAGAGATCCTTCGGCTCTCTTTCTACCATGTGAGGACACAGCTAGAAGGCAGCTGTCTGCAATCCAGGAAGAGAGTCCTCACCAGGAACTGAATTTACCTGCACCTTGTTCTTGGACTTCCCAACCTCCGGAACTGTGAAAAATTAATTTCTGTTGTTTAAGCCACCCAGTCTATGGTATTTGTTATGGTGGCCTGAGCTGACTTATACAATACTTTAATATTAACATTTATAGATCTTGTTAAGTGCTTTTGCTTTCAGAGACATCAACTTCTGGAAATATACCCAAATAAGAAGTTATAGAATATCGCAATGTGCATTATCAATATTTCATTCTTGAATACTAGATAAACAAGAATAAAAAGATGACAACATTTATTGCCACTTTTGTGATCCTTTTTGTTGTTGTTACAACTTTCTTATTCTCAAGAAAATATAAAGAAATGTGTAATTATCTTTGTCTTTATACACACTATAACTCACGAAAAGCTAGACAAAGTATTTCTTTTATTTTGTTGCAATTGTGTCACCTCCCTAGGCTGTAAAGCTAAGCAGCTTACAAGCATTCACACTGGTCTTCTCATTTGTGCCAACTCGTGTGGAGGACAGAAGCAACTATAGCATCAAAGCTTCCTCAAAGCCTCCTCAGGACTGATGTCAAAACAGCTAAAACCGCTTTAAAAAAAATAAGGTCTATAAAAAAATATCTTTCAAGTGACAGGTGTTCCAGTACACAAAATGCCAGAAGAATGTCAAAAACTGACCATACACAACCAGTTATGTAATTCATGATGTCCCTTTGGGAGAAAGTATTACTTCTGATTAATTTTTAAATAATATCCCTACAAATTTTAATAGATAAAAAGTTGCTCTGGGGAATCAAGTAACCCATCATTCTGATGACTGTCAGTCAAAAGTTTGATAAAATTTTACCAAATATTCTTTTCTTTTTGATCTGATTCAACAATAACTACCCAATCATTCTTTTGACTATAAAATTCCTTACCAAGAAAGAATCTTTAACCAGCATACACACTCATAGACTTTTTCCTTGCAGCAAAGTTGTGATGAAACTTTGACACATACTCATTACTAAATTGCCTGAAAAGTAGCACCAGGTGCCCATCAACAGATAACTGGATTAAGAAGATGTGGTGTATATGCACAATGAAATATTACTCAGCCATAAAAAGAGTGAAATACTGCCTTTTGCAGCAATATGGATGGACCTGGAGAATATTATGTTTAGTGAAATAAGTCAGACAGAGAAAGATAAATACTCTATGATATCACTTTTATGTGTCTAAAAAATAATACAAATGGATATATATGCAAAACAGAAACAGACTCACAGATATAGAAAACAAACTTGTGGTTTGTTTTCTATAAAAGAGATAGAGACAAAGATCCAAACTACTATGTATGAAATAGATAAGCAACAAGGATATACTATATAGCACAGGGAATTATAATCATTATCTTGTATAATCTGCAAAAATACTGAATCACTATGCTGTACACCTGAAACTAACACAATATTGTAAATCAACTATACTTCAGTTAAAAATAAAAAAAGAAGGGCTTCCCTGGTGGCGCAGTGGTTGAGAGTCCACCTGCCGATGCAGGGGACACGGGTTCGTGCCCCGGTCCGGGAAGATCCCACAAGCCGCAGAGCGGCTGGGCCCGTGAGCCATGGCCGCTGAGCCTGTGCATCTGGAGCCTGTGCCCAGCAATGGGAGAGGCCATGGCGGTGAGAGGCCCGCGTACCACAAAAAAAAAAAGAAAGAAAAGAAAAGAAAATTACTAAGAGTTGTAATAGAAGTTAGCACACGGATATGGGGAGCATTTGAATTTTGGGTGTAAGAGTGGGTGGGCATGGGGGTGGGAAAAATTCCTCCAGAAGTGACATCTAGATTAAACACTACAGAGGGAATAGAACAAAAGGCGTTGGGGAGATGAGAGGAGTCTAAGAGTAGCAAAGAAAAGAGACCTAGAAGAGGAAAAGCACTATCTGTACAGCAGGGCTGTGGCTGCCTTGTCTATGTCCCTTGGCTTGAAAATTGCCTTGTTCTCAGGGCACTTTCACCTGCCTATATCTGCATCTCCACCTGATAGTTTTCCTCCAGGGCAGCAGAAGGCCATTCTTCCCTCTCTTGGGAAATGCTGGTAAAAAGCTTGAGAGGACTAATACCCCCTAGAGCAGCCCTCAACCAATAACAGAGTGGTGCAGCTAATATGAAAACACCCCAGTTCCTTCTTCCCTCAGGTGGGGTAATTCTAAGTGTGTTTTATGTTTCCCAGAATTTCCCCAGGGATTTAGCTCCAATCCCCCACTGTGGGCACTGGTTTCCTTTTCCTGTGTCATTTCCCCACTCCTTACCAGTGTTTTCTCTGCTTCTCTGATAAAGTGCTTTCCCTCCAGTCCTTGTCACAGGGTCTGCTCTGGGGAATCCAGACTAAGCAGCCTTATTGGGTGAGTTGGAAACAGCTGAGCAACAGAGAAAACTTGTAATATTCAAAGTCCAAAGAGGTTAAAGCAAGGTTAGGCCAGAGTATGCAGGGCACTGAGCTGCCAAATTTAGCATATAAAAATACAGAATGCTCAGGTAAGCTTTCATTTCAGATAAATAACAAGTAACACTGTCGCATAAGTATGTTCCAAGTATTGAAAAAACTATTCTTTGTTTATCTGAAATTTAAATTTAACTGGGCATCCTGTATTTTATCTGGCATTGCTACATGATATAGAAAGGATTTGGAGCTTTATCTATAGGACACTTTGATTGCAGTGTGAAGCATGGATTTGAGAAAGGCTGGGGAGACCAGTGAGGAAGCCTGGGTCTGGGACTGTCAAGGAGATGGGAAAAATAGACAGAAAGCATAAGGGCATTTAGAAAGCTACCTGCACATCTCAGACTAGCTGCCAGGGCAACAGAACTATCTCACTGGATACAATGGGAAAAGACTTCCAAAAACAAGTTCAAGATGTCCTGAAAATACCCTCAGGCTGTTTACAGAAAGACATCAAAGTAGCAGTACAAGGCCTCCTTTCCCCGCCTCCCCCATGTGCTTATGCCCATGGAATGAAACACTCTTCCTCAGGCCCAAACACCTCTCCCTCACCCTCGAATTCAGGGTGCAGGGGCCCTTTGGGCCTGACCACTCCTCCTAAGCTGTTCTGAAGACCTGCATTAGAATGGACTCAGCTCAGCCCTGTCCCCAGACAAGGCTCTGACCAGAGCTTCCGGGAATTCCCAACTCTGCATGGCAAAGGGCACTAAGGAAAAGCAAATTCTCTTGTTGGTCATTTTCTCTTTGTCGTTGTTTTTCCTTGAGATGGACCTTGCCCTATTTGATAACCCCAGCCGTTATGTCCACATTTCTCAGTGATGTCACAGAAAATTCATCCTCATTATGGAGATGAATGGAAACCATATTTGGAATCACACAGCCTTCTCTTTGTGAAGAGCTCTTCAGTTTCATTTCAACTTTCATGAAGGAAATTCTATTCCTGGGGGGATCTACTTCAAAAACAATATGTTAAAAGAGAAAGAAGAAAAATGAAACCTATTATACCAATGGTAGATTCTTTCTTCTGTTTCATTCTGTTTCTTCAATGTGTAAACTGCACACCAAAGACCATTAGGGAACATAATTTGAATTGCTTTACTCCAAAGTTAAAGTGTCGAAAGATTAAGAAAAACAAAAAACTGCACCAAAGTGAAAACAGGCTTTCCTTCATTTTCTAACACCTGAATTTGACTGTAACTTTCATTTCTGAAATTGTATAGGGTTTTTCTTCAAACTAAATTATAAATACTTGTGTCAGACACTAGAAAGGCACATACATGAATGGTTATTTAATGGTAAACTTTTTTTGTTTGCTTGTTTGGCTGCGTTGGGTCTTTGTTGCGGGGTGCCAGCTTTCTCTAGTTGCGGCAAGCGGGGGCTACTCTTCGTTGTGGTGCGTGGGTTTCTCATTGCAGTGGCTTCTCTTGTTGCAGAGTACGGGCTCTAGGCACAAGGGCTTCAGTAGTTGTGGCTCGCGGGCTCTAGAGCGCAGGCTCAGTCGTCGTGGCACACAGGCTCAGTTGCTCCACGGCGTGTGGGATCTTCCCAGACTAGGGCTCGAACCCGTGTCCCCTGCATTGGCAGGCAGATTCTTAACCACTGCACCACCAGGGAAGCCCATAAGTGGGTATTTAGAAGTCATGTGTTTTCTACCCATATTCACATATACACACACAGGCACCATAGTATGAGTGATTTGAATTAGCGGAGTTGTTAATCACACATTCAGGCACCCCACAGTAGTCAAGCTGGCATCCCAGGGTCTCTGGAATGCCAAGGATCATTTTGGTTATTTACATATACTATATGTTTAATTCTCATAATAACTTCATAGGGTGGTTATGCCTTTCTCCACTTTATAACTGTAGAAACTGAGACTTAGAAAGATTGAATAACTTTTCCAAGGTCACACAGTCAATAAGTGACAGTTATGGGCTGAATTGCATCCCCTCCAAAGTTTATATATGTTTAAGTCCTAACCTCTAATACGTCAGAATGTAACTGTATTAGGATATATGATCTTTAAAGAAGTAATTAAGTGAAAATTAAATCATTAGGGTGGATGTTAATCCAATATGACTGCTGTCTTTATAAGAGAAATATACCAGGGATGGGGGCCCACAGAGGAAAGACACTGTGAGAAGACAACCATCCGCAAGCCAAGGAGAAAGGCCTCAGGAAAAACCAACCCTGCCAACTCTCCTTTATCTTGAATTTCTAGCTGCCAAAATTTTGAGAAAATAAATTTCTATTGTTTAAGCTACCCAGTCTATGGTACTTTGCTATGGTAGCCCCAGAAAAATAACTACAGTGACTAACCCACAGTTTTCACCTGGCCTGAAATCTTTTTTCACCAGGGAATCAGGCCTAGGAGGAAATGGGGTTGAGGGAGAATTGATTTTACTTAATATCCAACATCCCAAGGCAAACTGGGGATTAGCTCAGGCTAACTAAGTTATCCAAGATGACCCAACGTGGTAGCTGTGGTGGTGATGTTATGATGGTGGGTATTCTAGGGAGGAAGGACATCGCAGCATAAGTTCCTAGGCAACTCAGCTCAAACCCAGAAGAGCAGGGAGTAGCACTGTCCTTCCAGATAATCAGTTTACTGAGTAAGATCCCAGACCATGACCTGATTCTCAGAAGCAGAATCCAATCCCCCTCATGTAACCCAGCACAAGGGACTGGCAAAAGTGTAGTGTGTGGTCCACATTCTCTTCCAAGGCACCTCCTCTCCCACCGGTATCCCAGGTATTACCCTAGAGCCTTGACGGCTGAAGGATGGTCAGCACAGATTAGCTGGGGTGGGGCAGGGCCAGTGCAGAAACTGGGCCCAGGCCCAGTGATCCAGAAAAGATCCCCAGAATGTTGAAGGGGGCCCAGTTCTCCTTCCCACAATGAACTTTTTCTTCTCAGAATTTTTAGCATTTCCCAAAAAAGAAGGAGGGAGTACAGTTATCTATGGAATCCAGTTTGCATAGATGCCACTTTGAATAAATAGCAGCCAGCTTCAAATAAAAAGCAGCTACTCCCTCTCCCTGGTTCCCCAAGGCAGAGGCTGTGATTTTATTCTACCCACCCCTTCCCACCCTCACCACCACATTTACAGGCGAGGGTTCTCAGCCCTGCATCTTCTGGGCTGGATGGACGCCCAGTTCAGCTCATAAATTCCTCTCTTATAACTCCCATTTGTTCCATCAGTTACCAAACATCCAAAAAACATTCTCATAATCTTTGCAGTTTGATATGTCTGATATTCAGGCTGTCCAGAGTTCAGGGCTCAGGGTGGGGGCCCTTTCTGCCCAGGTTTAAGGGCTATACTGGAGTATATAGGCCCCTAGAGAATTGAAAAGCTGAACAGAAAATTGAGGCAGAAAAAGTACTGACTTTGACCAGACCCTTAGTGCAGGGACTGACCAGCATGGAAGGCCAGAGCTTTCAGTACGTGGAGGCCCAAGGCTTGCTGAATCCTGAACCTAAAACTACGTCCAATCCAACTCCACCCGCCACTGGCAAGACAAAAGTTCCTAATGCCTCTGTTCAGTCCTACCATCATCAGAATCAGCCAGAGTGGGACTCCCCAGATCCATCAATGATGGCCTTTTTGCCTCACAGGAGTGGGTCTGGGGGTGAGCAGTACTTGCCATGGTTAATATAATCAATAGGGTCCTCTCATTTCCAGAAGAGTCTAATCTTGGAGTGGGGGACTCTCTGGAAAAAAACCCCAAAGAACTGAGATATTGAAACTACTCCCTAAAAGCTCCTGGTGGGTCAGATGTACAGTGACAGTGTAACATCCATGGCCTTGATGTACTAAGTGGAATCTAACTTCTCTTAGAGTTGTTACGAATTACAAATGTAGAGCCATTTCCATTAATACGCGCACCTCCCTCCATCACACATACATTCCTGAGGGGTGAGGTCTCTAGGTGGGTAGCTGCATTGGTCCATTGGTTCATTGGGTCATTGTAGGTATGAATGCTTTCTCTCTCCCAGGAAATTGTCTGGCTGTTGTCATGGAGCAAATTGTATTGTCAGAGTCAAGTGGGATCCAGAGCCTCAACTTTCAAGTGTGTGGAAAACAGAGCAATGGCTCCCTGCTGAGGAAGCAAGGCCATCCAGCCATGGAAGCCTGGGGTTCTGCTCTCTGTGGTGAGGTGCTCCTATTCTGTGACTATTTCACCCAGAATTACTTCTCTTCACACTCTCGGTATTATTGGATATATGCAAATTAGGCTAACCAAATACGTTACGTGTTGGAAAGCTAAGGTGGCCCTCACTGACAGTAGGCAGCCTTTGTGTGTTGGTATTGATGAATTTCCGTGGCCAGAACTGGCACTTACAGTCATAATTCATATAATCTTATACTCTACATACTCAATATTGTTTTCCTCAACTGCTTCTCTATATTTCAATTGCCTGTGGTCTCTGTCCCCTGCTAAGATGTCATACAGAACCAGAAGATCCATGAATGTTAGAGTTATAATGAACAGTCAGATGTCATTTGAGCCAAAGTAGAGGAGAACTCTACTGACATGTCTCTAGAAGTTGCACCCACCCCTTCTTCAATACTTACAGTGTCAGGAATTTCACTGCTTTGTGAAGGAACCTATTCCATTGTTACACAGCTCTAAATGGGATGTTTCTATTTCTTTTTCTTTCATGTTCCAGATTATTGCCTAGTCTCATAAAGCACACAGAGAGACTGTCCTGATCTTGCACAGTCTTTGAGCACATGCGATGGGTATCCACTCTCTAGGAAAGCCTGACATGGCAAGCTTAACCTGGCCCATTCCCACAAGTAATTTGCATAAGTGAAAACAAGGGGCAAAGAGCAAAAGCATAATATGCTTTATAGCTTGTCCTTTGTTCAGCAATTTTGCATGCTTCTGACCTTGTAAATTTGTCAGAGAGAAAAGAAAGGTGGCCTCTCATCACCACAAATGAGAACAGGAAAGTTACTGATGATTTCCTCACTGTCAATTATCTTTCTTGGGTCTGAAAGGGAGAGATACCTCTTCTGAAGCAGGAGGAAGAATGACCAGACTGTGCCATGGATCTTGACCATGGATGGCCCCCTTTGGATCTCTCCTTCCTAGGATAGGTTTCTCAGATCTTTGAAACAGTTGGAAGAAGCAAAGCCTCATCTGTCAGGGCTGTGAAACCAGTGCAGGTGACATCTGACTATTACCTCACCTTTTCTTAAGTATATAAGTATACTTAAGTATACTTAAGTATATAAATAAGCAACTTTATTCAAAACCTTGCCTGATGACTGTCTCTTGGCATTTTGAACTTTTTTATCTATTGCTGTATAAAAAGAGTTTATTAATTTATTTGAGGCCTGGCATAGAGAAGGGAATCTTCCCTAATCTTTAGCCAAATATTCCCTTAAAACATCCTAGAGGAAAGAGAAGAAGTTGGGGCAGAGGAAGAAAGTGGAGAAAGAGAAGAAAAAGAAGGGGAAGAGGGGACAGGGAAGAGGAGGGGTGGGGAATAGGAAAAGAGGGAAATTTTCCAGCTCTTTGTGACTAATGGACTAAACTGCTTCAGCCGTCTGTTAGAGGTGAGTGGTCTATTTGACTGAAGCTCTACTTAGATAATATCTGTTGTGCTTTGATATGGCAGCCCTAACAGACTAAGACAAAAGAGCAAAACATATGCTTGTTTCACAGTCTTTCAAAGAAAACATAAAAATAACACTGACTTCCATGTGTATATCATCAGACATTTTACAAAGGTTGTCACATCCAGTATTAAATTAGATTCTAACTGCAGACTTAACTGGTACATTATGATAGCCATTTTACAAAAGGGAAAAGCAGACAGACGAAGGAAGGTAATTTGTGCAGTGTCACACAGAAAGGTCAAAGTCTGGACTTGTACCCAGACCACTGTTCTTTGCACAACACTAAACTGCTCTCATAACAATCAATCTTCACACCATGACATCATTTATAAATCTAATAAGAAGGTTTCAATGTTTTCACACAAACATCAATAAAAGCGTTTAAAAGGGAATTGTCAGTCATACCTTCTAAACTAAAGATGACATATGGATTTTATCTTGCAAGCCAACTATGATCGCTTGGGAGGGGCTGCCAATCCTGTTTACTGATGAGGATTCTGAGGTCATGAGGATTCTAATACCCAAATTAACTAACAATGTCAGCCATAGGCACAGGAAATGGGGTGTGCAACAGGCGAAACTGGGATTACAAATGCTACTCCAACCCGGAGAACAATATGGGGTCCTCAGGGATGAACAAATGAGTTTCCCAGTGGGAAGAACAAAAATATAAACAAGGTTGGCCAAGGACATTTTTGTTTTTAATTCTTTTTTGAGTTGCTTCTGTCGAGTTGCCTCTCTCTGACCTCTCATTTTCTTTCAGTATGGAAAGTTGGAACCTCAGAACTAAAGTCTAAAAGAAACTCCTCACATGAAGCTTTATACGTATGGAAGATAATGAATTTCTGAGAGACAAGGTCTTCAAGATTTTACAGTAAATGCAGAAGCAGATTTTATGAAGGACTGATAAGGAGAAGCAAAATTGGTTCTCAAGAACATTCCTAGCAACTGTTTCATGGTTGGTAGAACAATTGGATATATAATCAGGGAGTACACAGCTTTGATTATAGTGGATTATACCAAAAGACATAATAATACTGCTATAATTACATATCAGCAGTTAGGCCTCAAATTCTTTTTTAGAAAATAGTTACAAGTTTTGTAAAGCTACAAGTTTTACAGAAATAGATCCAAGATAACAAGAAACACAAGGATCACAGTAAAAATCCTTTGTGACTAAAAAAGTGGCATCCTGTTCCTCCCCACTCCTCCATCTTAAACATCCTCAAAAATAAGTCCTTACTGCACAGGACAGTAAACTGCAAAGCATATTCAGATTTTAACTTAATTTTTTTTTCAAGGATAAGCTAGATGCCTGCTTTCAAAACAGATAACACACTTAAAATGATGTAAGAAGTTAAATGGCTCAAACAAGACTGACCAATTTAGCAAAATTTACTAACCGAAGTAACTTCATATAACTGCTTTCCTTACCAAAGCCTATAAAATGCCACTTTCATTTAACAAAAAGGATGAAAGCTTTTTTATTGTTATGGAAACCAGAAATACATGAAGATCATTTTAGAATAAAATTAGAACATATTTTATTCAATCTTGTTGACTTTTAAAAAGTTATGATTCTTGAAGCTAATGCTTTTCCCATTAATTTTTTTTTTTTTTTTTTTTTTTTTTTTGCGGTACGCGGGCCTCTCACTGTTGTGGCCTCTCCCGTTGCGGAGCACAGGCTCCGCACGCGCAGGCTCAGCGGCCATGGCTCACGGGCCCAGCCGCTCCGTGGCATGTGGGATCTTCCCGGACCGGGGCACGAACCCGTGTCCCCTGCATTGGCAGGCGGACTCTCAACCACTGCGCCACCAGGGAAACCCCCCATTAATTTTTAAAAGTAATTTTCCTAAAGGTCTTTTCTTTTCAATATTTATTTATTTTGGCTGTGCTGGGTCTTAGATGCAGCACGTGGGATCTTCACTGCGGCATGCAGAATCTTTTTTTTGTTTGTTTTTTAGTTGCGGCATGCGGGATCTTTAGTTGTAGCATGCTGACTTCTTAGTTGCCACATGCTGACTTCAGTTGGGGCATGCATGTGGACTTCAGTTGCAGAATGCATGCGGGATCTAGTTCCCTGACCAGGGATCAAACCCGGGACCCCTGCATTGGGAGCGTGGACTCTTACCCAACTGGACCACCAGGGAAGTCCCCTCAAGGTCTCATCTGAGCTATGAGCCAGATATTTGCTACTCCTAGTATTTATATTCTTGAGAAAAGCTCTCTGGTAACATAAATAATAAAGCTGAACTTCTAACGTGGTTCTTTGTAAAATGAAGGTAATAACTAAATTATAAAATCAAATACAGAAAAATTGAGCAACTGTGTGACTCTAGCAAGAACACTTACATTTCATGTAAAAACAAAGTGAGGAAGATTCAAACTCACTCAGTGACAGGTTTTACTTCAATAAAAACACGGATTCTTATTTCATAAAGTACTTATTTCCAAGTTAACAATCGATTACTCAAATATATTTTTTCTTTGAAAATAGGCCTCAAATGAGATAAGAGAAAATTAATCTGAGTTATAAAAATACAAAGGGTCTGAAACATTATATTTTTAAGTCAGAGTAGGACACTTAAAATACTCCATTGCATTTGTATCAGAAGTAGTTAAATTTTTGATACAAGTTGCTCGATACAAAGTAATAATAATTAAATTAAATAACATAGTCTTAACTTTATGAAGTGCATTAGTGTTGCCAACTCTCATGCTTATGGTCCACATGTCATCTGGGCCCCTTCCCATGGAGTCTGGGAGAGACTGATCTGACCTCTGCTTGGTGACATCTCTGAGCCTTCCTCAAGTTTCCCACAAGTGCAAGGCAAGAGAACAAGGAATAATCTGTATTCTTAAGGGCATGTTGGCCTCCAGGTTCCTTCTGACCCAGTCCCAGTGTTAACTCAGATGCAAAACATGCCCCTCTTGAGTCGCCCAGAAAATTTTGCTCTCCCAAAGCATGTGAAAGTGTATAGAATTTTCTGAAGATTATGCCTGATGGAAGATTTGGAAGGGCTTATCTTGAAGCACACAAGTAATTTCATATGAACATATTCCTCTCTGCTTCTTTCCTGTCCTTCAGTCTCTCCATTACTGGGAATGTGCAATGGCCCTTCTCCCCATGGAGATTCTTTTTTTTTTTTTTTTTTTAACATCTTTATTGGAGTATAATTGCTTTACAATGGTGTGTTAGTTTCTGCTGTAATAACAAAGTGAGTTAGCTATACATATACATATATCCCCATATCCCCTCCCTGTTGTGTCTCCCTCCCATCCTCCCTATCCCACCCCTCTAGGTGGTCACAAAGCACGGAGCTGATCTCCCTAAGCTATGCGACTACTTGCCACTAGCTATCTATTTTACATTTGGTAATGTATACATATCCATGCCAGGACATGGGGAGGGGGAAGGGTAAGCTGGGATGAAGTGAATGAGTGTCCTGAAGTCCATTCTCTACATCTGCATCTTTATTCCTGTCTTGACCCTAGGTTCTGCAGAACCATTTTTTTTCTTTAGATTCTATATATATGTGCTAGCATACAGTATTTGTTATTTTCCTTTCTGACTTACTTCACTCTGTATGACAGACTCTAGGTCCATCCACCTCACTAAAAATAACTCAATTTCATTTTTTGTTATGGCTGAGTAATATTCCATTGTATATATGTGCCACATCTTCTTTAGCCATTCATCTATCAATGGACACTTAGGTTGCTTCCATGTCCTGGCTATTGTAAATAGAGCTGCAGTGAACATTGTGGTACATGACTCTTTTTGAATTATGGTTTTCTCAGGGTATATGCCCAGTAGTGGGATTGCTATGCTGTATGGTAGTTCTGTTTTTAGATTTTAAGGAACCTCCATACTGTACTCCATAGTGGCTGTATCAATTTACATTCCCACCAACAGTGCAAGGGGGTAACATGTTCTCCACATCCTCTCCAGCATTTATTGTTTGTAATTTTTTGATGATGGCCATTCTGACCGGTGTGAGGTTATACCTCATCATGGTTTTGATTTTGCATTTGATTTGCATTTCTCTAATGATTAGTGATGTTGAGCATCCTTTCATGTGTTTGTTGGCAATCTGTATATCTTCTTTGCAGAAATGTCTGTTTAGGCCTTCTGCCCATTTTTGGATTAGGTTTTTTGGTTTTTTTGATATTGAGCTGCATGAGCTGCTTGTATATTTTGGAGATTAATCCTTTGTCAGTTGCTTCGTTTGCAAATATTTTCTCCCATTCTAGTGGTTGTCTTTTCATCTTGTTTATGGTTTCCTTTGCTGTGCAAAACATTTTAAGTTTCATTAGGTCCCATTTATTTATTTTTGTTTTTATTTTCATTTCTCTAGGAGGTGGGTCAAAAAGGAACTTGCTGTGGTTTATGTCACAGTGTTCTGCTTATGTTTTTCTCTAAGAGTTTCATAGTGTCTGGCCTTACCTTTAGGTCTTTAATACACGTTGAGTCTATTTTTGTATACAGTGTTAGGGAGTGTTCTAATTTTATTCTGTTATGTAGCTGTCCAGTTTTCCCAGCACCACTTATTGAAGATGCGGTCTTTTCTCCATTGTATATTCTTGCCTCCTTTATCAAAGATAAGGTAACCATATGTGCAGGGGTTTATCTCTGGGCTTCCTACCTTGTTCCATTGATCTATAGTTCTGTCTTGATTACTGTAGCTTTGTAGTATACTCTGAAGTCAGGAGCCTGATTCCTCCAGCTCCGTTTTTCTCTCTCAAGATACTTTGGCTATTTGGGGTCTTCTGTGTTTCCATACAAATTGTGAAATTTTTTGTTCTAGTTCTGTGAAAAATGCCATTGGTAATCTGATAGAGATTGCATTGAACCTGCGAATTGCTTTGGGTAGTAGAGTCATTTTCACAATGTTGATTCTTCCAATCCAAGAACATGGTATATCTCTCCATCTGTTTGTATCATCTTTAATTTCTTTCATCCGTGTCTTATAGTTTTATGCATACAGGTCTTTTGTCTCCTTAGGTAGGTTTATTCCTAGGTATTTTACTCTTTTTGTTGCAATGGTAAATGGGAGTGTTTCCTTAATTTCTTTTTCAAATTTTTCATCATTAGTGTATAGGAATGCAAGAGATTTCAGTGCATTAATTTTGTATCCTGCTACTTTACCAAATTCATTGATTATCTCTAGTACTTTTCTGGTAGCATCTTTAGGATTCTCTATGTATAGTATCATGTCATCCGCAAACAGTAACAGTTTTACTTCTTCTTTTCCAATTTGGATTCTTTTTATTTCTTTTTCTTCTCTGATTGCTGTGGCTAAAACTTCCAAAACTATGTTGAATAACCGTGGTGAGAGTGGGCAACCTTGTCTTATTCCTGAGCTTAGTGGAAAAAGTTTCAGTTTTTCACCACTGAGAATGATGTTGGCTGTGGGTTTGTCATATATGGCCTTTATTGTGTTGAGGTAATTTCCCTCTATGCATACTTTCTGGAGGGTTTTTATCATAAATGAGTGATGAATTTCATTGAAAGCTTTTTCTGCATCTATTGAGATGATCATATGGTTTTTCTTCTTCAATTTGTTAATATGGTTTATCACATTGATTGATTTGTGTATACTGAAGAATCCTTGCATTCCTGAGATAAATCCCACTTGTTCATGGTGTATGATCCTTTTAATATGCTGTTGGATTCTGTTTGCTAGTATTTTGTTGAGAATTTTTGCATCTATGCTCTTCAGTGATATTGGCCTGTAGTTTTCCTTTTTGTGTGCCATTTTTGTCTGGTTTTGGTAACAGGGTGATGGTGGCCTCGTAGAATGAGTTTGGGAGTGTTCCTCCCTCTGCTATATTTTGGAAGAGTTTGAGAAGGATAGGTGTTAGCTCTTCTCTAAATGTTGGACAGAATTTGCCTATGAAGCCATCTGGTCCTGGGCTTTTGTTTGTTGGAAGGTTTTTAATCACATTCTCAATTTCAGTGCTTGTGATTGCTCTGTTTATATTTTCTATTTCTTCCTGGTTCACTCTCATAAAGTTGTGCTTTTCTAAGAATTTGTCCATTTCTTCCAGGTTGTCTATTTTATTGGCATATAGTTGATTGTAGTAATCTCCCATGATCCTTAGTATTTCTGCAGTGTCAGTTGTTACTTCTCCTTTTTCATTTCTAATTCTATTGGTTTGAGTCTTTTCCCTTTTTTTCTTGATGAGTCTGGCTAATGGTTTACCAATTTTGTTTATCTTCTCAAAGAACCAGCTTTTAGCTTTATTGATCTTTGTTATTGTTTCCTTCATTTCTTTTTCCTTTATTTATGATCTGAGCATTATGTTTTCTTTCCTTCTGCTAACTTTGGGGTTTTTTGTTCTTTTTTCTCTAGTTGCTTTAGGTGTAAGGTTAGGTTGTTTATTTGAGATTTTTCTTGTTTCTTGAGGTAGGATTGTATTGCTATATACTTCTCTCTTAGAACTGCTTTTGCTGCATCCCATTAAGTTCTGGGTCATTGTGTTTTCATTGTCATTTGTTTCCAGGTATTTTCTGATTTCCTCTTTGGTTTCTTCAGTGATCTCTTGGTTATTTAGTAGTATATTATTTAGCCTCCATATATTTGTAATTTTTACACTTTTTTTCCTGTAATTGATATCTAGTCTTATAACGTTGTGGTCGGAAAAGATACTTGATATGATTTCAATTTTCTTAAATTTACCAAGGCTTGATTTGTGGCCCAAGATATGATCTGTCCTGGAGAATGTTCCATGAGCACTTGAGAAGAAAGTGTATTCTGTTGTTTTTTGATGGAATGTCCTATAAATATCAGTTAAACCCATCTTGTCTGATGTGTCACTTGAAGCTTGTGTTCCTTATTTATTTTCATTTTGGATGATCTGTCCATTGGTGAAAGTGGGGTGTTAAAGTCCCCTACTATGATTGTGCTACTGTCAATTTCCCCTTTTATGGCTGTTAGCATTTGCCTTATGTATTGAGATGCTCCTGTGTTGGGTGCATAAATATTTACAATTGTTATATCTTCTTCTTGGATTGATCCCTTGATCATTATGTAGTGTCCTTCTTTGTCTCTTGTAATAGTCTTTAAAGTCTATTTTGTCTGATATGAGAATCGCTACTCCAGCTTTCTTTTGATTTCCATTTGCATGGAATAACTTTTTCCATCCCCTCACTTTCAGTCTGTATGTGTTCCTGGGTCTGACGTGGGTCTCTTGTAGACAGCATACATACAGGTCTTGTTTTTGGATCCATTCTGTCAGTCTATGTCTTTTGGTTGGAGCCTTTAATCCATTTACATATAAGGTAATTATCAATATGTATGTTCCTATTACCATTTTCTTAGTTGTTTTGGGTTTGTTATTGTAGGTCTTTTCATTCTCTTGTGTTTCCCGCCTAGAGAAGTTCCTTTAGCATTTGTCATAGAGCTGGTTTGGTGGTGCTGAATTCTCTTAGCTTTTGCTTGTCTGTAAAGCTTTTGATTTCTCCGTTGAATCTGAATGAGATCCTTGCTGGGTAGAGTAATCTTGGTTGTAGGTTTTTCCCTTTCATCACTTTAAATATGCCCTGCTACACCCTTCTGGCTTGCAGAGTTTCTGCTGAAAGATCAGCTGTTAACTTTATGGGGATTACCTTGCTGCTTTTAATATTTTTTCTTTGTATTTAATTTTTGATAGTTTCATTAATATGTGTCTTGGCGTGTTTATCCTTGTATTTATCCTGCATGGGACTCTCTGTTATTCCTGGATTTGATTGACTATTTCCTTTCCCGTATTAAGGAAGTTTTCAACTATAATCTCTTAAAATATTTTCTCAGTCCCTTTCTTTTTCTCCCCTTCTCCTGGGACCCCTATAATTTGAATGTTGGTGTGTTTAATGTTGTCCCAGAGTTCTTGGAGCCTGTCCTCAGTTCTTTTCATTCTTTTTTCTTTATTCTGCTCTGCAGTAGTTATTTCCACTATTTTATCTTCCAGGTTGTTTATCAGTTCTTCTGCCTCAGTTATTCTGCTATTTATCCCTTCTAGAGAATTTTACATTTCATTTATTGTGAACAATAAATAGTTCTTCTAGGTCCTTGTTAAACGTTTGTTGTATTTTCTCCATTCTATTTCCAAGATTTTGGATCATCTTTACTATCATTACTCTGAATTCTTTTGCAGGTAGACTGCCTATTTCCTTTTCATTTGTTTGGTCTGGTGGGTTTTTACCTTGCTGCTTCATCTGCTGTGTATTTTTCTGTCTTCTTATTTTGCTTATCTTATGTGTTTGGGGTCTCCTTTTCACGGGCTGCAGGTTCGTAGTTTCCATTGTTTTTGGTGTCTGCCCCCAATGGGTAAGGTTGGTTCAGTGGGTTGTGTAGGCTTTCTGGTGGAGGGGACTGGTGCCTGTGTTCTGGTGGATGAGCCTGGATCTTGTGTTTTTGGTGGGCAGGACCACGTCCAGTGCTGTGTTTTGGGGTGTCTGTGAACTGATTATGATTTTAGGCAGCCTCTGCGCTAATGGGTGGGGTAGTGTTCCTGTCTTGCTAGTTGTTTGGCATGGGGTGTCCAGCACTGAAGCTTTCTGGGTGTAGAGTGGAGCTGGGTGTTAGCGTTAAGATGGAGATCTCTGGGAGAGCTTTCGCCGATTGATATTACGAGGGGCCAGGAGGTCTCTGGTGGACCAATGTCCTGATCTTGACTCTCCCAGCTCAGAGGCTCAGTCCTAACACCTGGCTGGAGCACCAAGACCCTGTCAGCCACACGACCAGGTACATGGTTGTTTCTTGCCTTTTATAAAGTCTGAGGTCTTCTGCCAGCTTTCAGTAGATGTTCTGTAGTAGTTGTTCCACATGTAGATGTATTTTTGACGTATTTGTGGGGAGGAAGGTGATCTCCATGTCTTACTCCTCTGCCATCCAGAAGGTCCTCCTCAAGGAGATTCTTGCCCCATACTTTCAGTAGGTTCTAGCTTCCTGCTTCTGTCTCTTCCTGCCTCATTCCCTCAGGGGTAAACAAACTTGTCTCTCCATCTCCAGAGTCACAAGTTCTCCAACAAGATGCTCACCAAGATACTAAATATGCCTGAACATAAGAGACCCAAGAATGTATTTTCCAAAAGAGAAGATCCCCTTTAAAGAGTTTTTAGCCAACTTAAATATGTATATAAATGATTGATATAGAAGAACCCATCATATGTCTTCTTACATTATTGAATTTATCAATTTAATCACACAATCATACTTAAAAGAATGCATTATAGAGGACCTATATTGCTTTTTTCCTAATTGGAGTATAGTTGATTTACAGTGTTGTGTTAGTTTCAGGTGTACAGCAAAGTGATTCAGTTATACATGTACATATATTCATTCTTTCTAAGATTCTTTTCTCATATAGCTTATCACAGAATACTGAGTAGAGTTCCCCGTGCTACACAGTAGGTCTTTGTTGGTTATCTATGTTATATATAGTAGTGTGTGTATATGTTCATCCCAGGCTTCTGAGTCATCTCTCCCTGCAACATTTCCCCTTTGGTAACCATAAGTTTCTTTTCAATACCTGTAAGTCCGTTTCTGTTTTGTAAATAAGTTCATTTGTTTCTTTTCTTTTTTAAAAAAATTAGATTCCACATATGAGTGACATCATATGATATTTGTCTTTCTCTGTCTGACTTACTTCACTTAGTATGGTAATCTCTAGGTCCATTCATGTTGTTGCAAATGGCATTATTTCATTCTTTTTTTATGACTGAGTAATATTCCATTGTATATATGTACCACACCTTCTTTATCCATTCACCTGTCAATGGACATTTAGGTCGCGTCCACATCCTGGCTATTGTAAATAGCACTGCAATGAACATTAGGGTGCAGGTACCTTTTCAAAGTATGGTTTTCTCCAGATGTATGCCCAGGAGTGGGATTGCTGGATAATACGGTAGTTCTATTTTTAGCTTTTATAGGAACCTCCACACAGTTCTTCATAGTGGCTGCACCGATTTACATTCCCACCAACAGTGTAGGAGGGTTCCCTTTTCTCCATACCCTTTCCAGCATTTATTGTTCATAGACTTTTTGATGATGGCCATTCTGACCCATGTGAGGTGATACCTCATTGTAGTTCTGATTTGAATTTCTCTGTTAATTAGTGACATTGAGCATCTTTTCATGTGCTTTTTGGCCATCTGTATGCCTTCTTTGGAGAAGTGTCTATTTAGATCTTCTGCCCACTTTTTGATTGGGTTGTTTGTTTTTTTGATATTCAGCTGCATGAGCTGCTTGTATATTTTGGAGATTAATCTTTTGCTGGTCGCTTCGCTTGCAAATATTTTCTCTCATCCTGTGGGTTGTCTTTTCATTTTGTTTGTGGTTTCCTTTGCTGTGCAGAAGCTTTTAAGTTTAATTAGGTCCCATTTGTTTACTTTTGTTTTTATTTTCATTACTCTAGGAGGTGGAACAAAAAAGATATTGCTGCAATTTTATGTCAAAGAGTGTTCTGCCTATGTTTTCCTCTAAGAGTTTTATGGGTCTGGCCTTACATTTAAGTCTTTAATCCATTTTGAGTTTATTTTTTTGTATGGTGTTAGGGAGTGTTCTAATTTCATTCTTTTACATGTAGCTGTCCAGTTTTCCCAGCACCATTTATTGAAGAGACTGCAGAGTTTCTCCCACAAAAGTGAGAGTCCTGAGCCCCACATGAGGCTCCCCAGTCTGAGGGTCTGGCATCCGGAGGAGGAATCCCCAAAGCAGTTGCGTTTAAAGGCCAGCAGGGCTTGAGTGCAGGAGCTCCACAGAACTGGGGGAAACAAATTCTTCATATTTGACATAGGTGTCTTTGCCATCAATAGAGCCATTGTTGAGTCATCTAACACAGTTCTCTAAAACACATGAAGTTCATTTCTTTCTAACTAATTTGAAGTACAGCATACTGAATCCAGTCAGCCCAAGCCATAAAAATCAACCTGTTATTTATGTTCTCCATAATGTAACCACTTAATTTTCTGCTTTTTAAATTGACCTTTAAGCCGTATTTACAATGACATTCAACACTTGCAAGTGAGAGCTTGTACTGGGGAATAATGATTACAGCTGGGTTAAATTTCCTTGTGTCCTTTTTTGTAACCAATTCTC
The DNA here is from genome assembly GCF_951394435.1 of Stenella coeruleoalba. Taxonomy (NCBI): domain Eukaryota; kingdom Metazoa; phylum Chordata; class Mammalia; order Artiodactyla; family Delphinidae; genus Stenella; species Stenella coeruleoalba. The sequence continues at coordinate 23,698,530 of NC_137150.1, read as the reverse complement.
TTGAGTGACCTTTATAAACAACTGAAATTAACATTGATTGAAGTGGTTTCAGGCTGATCTTCCCGCAAATAGTTTTTGTCCTCCAACATGATACTACTGAAATAATGTCCTATGAGATTTGAATGTAAGGTTGCTGTCTTTTTTGGAGGGATAAATAATTTTGAGGGTAAAAAAACTCAAACTCTCACCTTATGTTCTAGCATATAGGCAAGTGTCCCTTAACTTTCTCCCTAGGAAGGACTGTGGTATCAGTTGTTAAAATTTTCCTTATTACACATATATTAATAATATCATTTAATCTCCATAGCAGGGCAAATATTAATCCTACATTACAGATGAAGAAAATGAAGTTCCAAGAAATGTAGCATCACATGGCTTGACATTGGGCCAAGTCTAGCCAAGTGGTTTTCCCTAGAATACGGTAAAAACAAAATACAAGGACCTCTGAAAGTTGCTAAGAGAGTAAATCTTAAGTATTCTCACCACAAAACTGAAATGGTAATTATGTAATGTGATGAAGCTGTTAGCTAATGCTATGGGGTAATCATTTTGCAATAGCTAATGCTATGGGGTAATCATTTTGCAATATATACATGTATGTCCAAGTCCATATGTCAATTATATCTCTAAAGTTGGGGGGAAAAATTATGTACAATGAACTCATAGTATAGTTATAATGTGAGAAATATAAAAGACCTCCAAATTAAATATATTTTTAAAAAATACAGTAACCTGGAGTGGATAAACGCGCTCACCTTAGCTCCTGGACGAGAGGGAGGATGCAGCAGTGACTGCGTGCTGAAAAGCGAGGAAGCTACTAAAGGAGTCGGTGACAGATAGAGCAAGAGCCATGCCACGCCGGGGCCTAGTGGCCGGGCCAGACTTTGACTATTTTCAGCGTCACTCTTTCACGCCAGCAGAGGTGGCCCAACATAACCAGCCGGAAGACCTCTGGGTTGTCTTACCTGGGAAACATGTACGACCTAACGCTGTTATTACAGGAGTACAAGGGAGACCTGCTGCCGAAACCCATCGTGGAAGTTGCGGGCCAGGACATCAGCCACTGGTTTGATCCAGACACCAGAGACATCGGCAAAGCACACAGATCCGCTGACCGGTTCCCTGAGATACTGCATCCCCCGGGGCTGCTTTCTGCACGTGCCGCCTCAGCTGCCCCTTTCAGACTGGGCCAATGATTTCGGGAAGCCTTGGTGGCAGGGGTCGCGTTACGAGGTGGGGCGGCTGTCTGCCAAGACCCGGAATACCTGCATCATTAACACGCTCACATCGCAAGAGCACACACCGGAGGTGGGGGCCCGGGAATCAATGTGGGAAATCCTACACAGCTATCTCCCCTATGCTGCACATGCTGCCAGCTACACATGGAAATATGAAGGGGAGAACCTGACATGGATTATACCCTGGAAGAGAATGGCATCTGGAATGAGGAGGAAGAATTTGGTTATCTCAATATGGATAGTACACTCTACACACCTGCAGTACTGCTGTACTTCAATGATGACCTCACAGAGCTACAGAAAGGGAGATGTATGCTCACGTAGGCTCAAGACATATTTTGAGTTTAGCTGTTTCTGTGCCCTGTAGGAAAAGAGGTGGGGATCAGGGGAGGGCAGTACCTGGACATAGACCTCCATTCTGCTCTGGGAGCTGGCCTGAGGTTCCCATGCCCGACTGAAGTGTAAAGGTCCTATTCCTCGGGTTAATTACAATTGACTCTGAGAAAGTTAGGAAGAATGCTAGAAGTGAATTAATTTTTAGGACTGATACAAGAAAATAAAATATCTTAGATCAGGGAGATGTAGAAGAGGATAGTCAGAGAGAGCTCAGGCAGAACTTTTCAATAGTAAGAGAAAGAGAAGTCCAACACAGGGATGAGGGATGGAAGAACTTTTCTGGCAATGATGGAAATAGGGTGGCTGCAGGAAGATGGGATTTACAAAGACAGGAATAGGAAATGTCTATCACTGGCCATATAAAACTGGCTAATCTCTCTTCTGAACAGTATTTGGCAGCTGAAACCCAAGAGGAATGAAGGAAGTGAATGGTCACCAGGTAATTCAGGCTAGATATTATGCTATGTGTTTTATATACCTCATTTAATACAACTACCCATAAGACCATTACAACTATTTTACAGATAAATATTCTGAAGCTTAGTAAGATATAATAGCACAAAAGGCACACCAGTTAGTAACCAGATTGCAAACCCAGGTCTTCCCAATTCCAAAGTCTATGTTCTTCTCAATGACCAGGCTCACTGCACAATGGGAACCTACAGGCCTATTGTGTAGTCAGCTGTGGTGTTGTGCTTTTTTGTTTTGTTTTTTTAGTTATTGTCTTTGCAAGGGACATAGCAGAGTTCTGCAGTGGCAGAGAGGACACAGGGAAGGCTATGTGTCAGCTGAGTCATAGCTATTGAGGCTACTTCGTGGTTAATCCCATAGCAAAACTTTCCTCTGACTTTTCTGAGGCAAAGAGGTGGGTATATACTGACTCCAGGAAAATTAGAGTGGGAAAGGGCTTTTGGATTGGGACCATTTAGAAGGGGGAGCAAAAAGGAGGCAACAGCATGTATATTCATGATGAGCCTGGGCCTCTGAAGGGAAGATGAGGAAGACAGGGTCGACTTTGCCAGATGGTGACTCTACAAGAAGGGGCTTGACAGAGGTGATGTAAAGAGAAGTGCTAATTAAGTCAGAAAACTTCTGGTGTTCAAAAGAGGACAACCATGGAGGGCAGTGGCCAGATTTGGTCCCCTATGACCTAAGCAGGGAAGGGGAATGAGCATCACAGGTTAATTTCTTGACAGTAGCAGGCAAAAAAGCAGGGAGATGTGAGCGCACCTTTGTGGAAGGTGGCCCCCTATGAGACACTGGGTAGGCTGCAGAGGAGTGTGCTGAGGGGCTGACTATGAACGGCATGGACAGAGGTGGAGACATCTGTATCCGCCTGCAGTTGTTTCATGTGTATCTCGTTTGCTCAACTAAACCCTAAACTATTTGAGAACCAAATATGCTATTGCTGTAACCCCAGCCACAGGGCCTGTGCCTATGGGACCTGCCCAAACTCATCCCTCTTCCAGAGTTTCCTACTTTAGTACCTCTTGCTAGAAACACATCCCTCTCCTCACACACCCAGTCACTCTCCAAGTAGATTCTATGTCCTAAACATCTCTGGAATCCATCTTCTTTTCTCGAAGCTGTTATCATTACCTCTGGTCTGGGACTGCTGCAATAACTTCCTAACCAGTCCTCCCAACTCCACTCTGTCCTCCACACACAGCAGAGTGAGCTCTGAAAAACAAACCTAAACACCTAACTTTCCTCCTTCAGATTCTTCAGTGGCTTCCAGTTGCTTTTGGAATAAAGTCCTAAATACAAAGACCTTGCATAAATCAGCCTCTACCTTGCATCACCCCTCTTTGTTCCCTGGCTTTCTGTTCACTAAAGGTTTTCTTGCCTCAGAGCCGGCACACAGGCTGTTCTCCCTGCTTACAACACTCTTGCATTTCCCACCTTGCTGATCCTAAGTGTTTCTTCCTCAAAGAGACCTTTTCTGATTTCTTGATGCAGGTCAAGACTTTCTGTTAAATCTTCTCTTAGCACCATGCCTATTTCAGAGCACTTATTACAATAATAATGTTAAAATTATGGATGTAATTGGCTGGCTGGCTGCTAGATTGTAAGTTCATGAGGGCAGAGATCGTGTCCATCTTGTTCACTGCTGTATTCCCAATGTTGGGCACACAGCTGCTGCTCAGTAAATTTTGACTGAATGAACTCAAAAAAATAAAAATTAAAAATAAAAAAATAAAACTACAGTAACCTGGGTAATGGCTTGAGATTAAGAGGAAGGTTTTTCTAACAATTACCTCTGTAATATCAAAAATAAACACAATTCTGGGTTTCCCTGGTGGCACAGTGGTTGAGAGTCCGCCTGCTGATGCAGGGGACATGGGTTCATGTCCCGGTCCGGGAAGATCCCACATGCCACGGAGCGGCTGGGCCCGTGAGCCGTGGCCACTGAGCCTGCGTGTCTGGAGCCTGTGCTCCGCAACGGGAGAGGCCACAACAGTGAGAGGCCCACGTGCCGCAAAAAGAAAAAAACACAATTCTTTTATTTCTTCATTACTAAATACTTTCAAATATCCCTTGGAATTCTTTTCAAAGCCCTTTTCTTTTTTCCTGTGATAGGGTCATTTGTTACCAAATTCAAAGGTTTGAATAATCAATCTCTCAATATGCTATTTTCATATTTTTAAAGAATTTGTGCCTATGCTAAGGTAAGAAATCATCCATCTGATACTTGCTTATTTTTAACACAAAAGTGACACATCATGTCAAAGACTATTTCTAAGGAGGTTTTTGTTTTCCCTGCTGAGCTGAGGTAAAAGGTTTTTTTCTCCAGCATCTCAGGGGGATTGCTCAGCATGAGGAATGCACTATTCTCAGGAGAGGGCAAGCCAGATGTTAGGTGGGATTTTGGAAGGGTCTGGGCTGAGGACTGAAATTCAGGCTATGTGGGTGATAGAACTACTTGCAGAGAAAGGCTGGGGAGAGAAACTCATTTTTAAATAGCTGCTCAAGGGTGAAAACGTGGAGAAGGAGAGCTGCTAATAGATATGTGTGTGGGGGGGTGGCTTGCTATATGATGCACAGTGTGAAATAACTGTGCCACCCTTTTAAGAAAACTCATAACACATGTCCAAGTTATTCTTCAAGTTTTTTGTAGTTTCTTTGTTCTTTTACACAGAGGTGAAAGGACTTGGTGCTTTGTGTTCAAATTCCTTCCCGGGTAAGGGAGAGAGAGCACAGAAGAGGTAGCCAAGCTAAGTTCTTTAAGCAAAGGCTGGTTCATCGGACAGACAAATCCTGGATTCAGTCCAGCCTTTCAACATTTTGCAATGCCAAATATTTCACTTTTATCCTCACTGAGGAATGATAAGACCTGAGCAAGATTCATGGTTCCTAAAATGAATGTGAACTAGAAGAAGACACCAGTTCATGCAGAGTAAGAACTCTCTTAGATTGGACTGCTGGGCTCTTCAGCATGGTCACCTTCTCAGCTTGAACTCCAAACATCATCAGAAGCCACTTAATTAGTTTAAGAAACCACTATCACAGGAATCAGGAAAAACCCAAATTCATATAATCAGTATATTTTTCTCCTTGTAAGTGAGCCCTTGTGAGCAGCCAAATCAGAAAAAGGACCTTTGTTCAGAAGGCTCCTTGTTGGGATGAAATCAGATCAGGCAGAAACACTAACTTGAACCTCAGAAGGGGGAAGGTCTTGCTTTAAAAAAAAAAAAAAAAAGCAAAAACACACCCTTTAAAGTTCACTGGTAATATTCCCTGCATCCGTAACTATACCAGGACTCACTGGAGATCAAACACTATGAAGTCCACCTGCTAGGTCAGCGGGTGCTCCTTGACTGAACAGCCCCACCTTATTGGCAAGCCTTTCTTTGGACATGGTGATTCATTCAGTCTGGGGACAGCCAAGACTCCTGTCTTTCTAGTTACTTTGCATATGTCCTCTGCTTTGATCATCAAGTTTAACTGTACATAAGCAATCTTATTTCCTTCCTTTCCTACACCTTGCTGAGGACCACAGTGCAGGTGCCTGAGAAAATACTCGCATTCCCTCCTAAACAGCAGGGCTATAATTTCTGTATGAGAAGCTATGCAGTCACTCATTCCTTTCTAAAAAGAACTCTCCCCTAAATTTCTATTTCTCCGTATTACTTAATTTTAAAGACTCTAAGAAACCCATATAAACTTAAAGGTATAAAGATCTATAACAAATTTAAATTATATTCCTTCTTAAGGTTTAGGCTTTGAACATTAGCAGAAGATATGGTTTTCTATCTGTGTCAACACCTCATTTTGCTCCCTTTCCACATTTTTAGAGTCAATAGTAAATTCTTCCCTAATCTCCTCTTCATTAAGTCCAAACGGAATTCTAGCCTATCAACCACTTATGTTTATTTATTTGTTTTTATTTTTGTTCTTATTCTGCATAAAGTTTATAAATGGGGGGGAATGCGTTTTAGAAGGCTCTGTGCTTCCTGGGGCAATGCAGTATCACAGCAATCACTAAGTCTAAGTGTCCTGAAAAAAAGGTCTGGAAAACATTTACTCTGGGCTTCCCTGGTGGCGCAGTGGTTGAGAGTCCGCCTGCCGATTCAGGGGACACGGGTTCGTGCCCCGGTCCGGGAAGATCCCACATGCCGCGGAGCGGCTGGGCCCGTGGGCCATGGCCGCTGAGCCTGCACGTCCGGAGCCTGTGCTCCGCAACGGGAGAGGCCACAACAGTGAGAGGCCCGCGTACCACAAAAAAAAAAAAAAAAGAAAACCATTTACTCTGCCTACTTATATATTGGGCCTGTTTCCATGGCATTCCCAGATTTAAGTAATGCATGGGGCCCTTCTCTACCCATTCTGATTAATTATTCATTCACAAATATTTACTGAGCATCTCTACTCTGTCAAGCACTGTATGAGGTAAAAGTCATACAAAAGAGAACAATGAAGTTTATATCTAGAGACAGTGTCTACAAAATTTTTAAACTGAGCAATACTATTAGGAAAAAAGAAGCAGTACATCCATTATTTATTTATAAGTAACATACATGTGTTCCTGTACTAATATTGTATATATTATAAGAATTCATAAAAATAGCCATTTTAAATGGATCAGATTTTCAAAAGTTAACAAGAAATATATGTTCTAACATTTTCTCCCCACACACCACTGGACCAATTTGCATAGCAATTAAGGTGTGGCGGTGCCCTACTTTGAAGACCATTGAAACTGTTGACCAATGTTCAATGCATCTGTCATTGACATTGAAATAGTGAATTTGTAAAGTGGAAGTATATGTTTTGAACTATTTTACAGATGAATAGACCTCTTTCAAAATGCTATGTGAATTTAAGAATTATATGTCAATGTAGGAAAACAACTTAAGAAGAAATATATTTTTCTTCAAACTTCTGCAATTTCCCAGACATAAAATTATGCTACGTTATGATTTCTGATTGGTAACAAATAATACATGGCATACAATGAGTATCTCAACTTGGAATTCAGACAGATAATATAAATATTTTATTTTACAGTTCTACTTCTTTACCTCTGTATTAATATGAATTAAATTTAATGACATGCCAATACAATATATAATATAGTCATTACACAGAATCTTGTAAACAAATAAGACATTAACTGATTAATAATTGTGATTCTTTACTAAATTTTTCTTTAGCAAATACTGGAGGTATTGTTACTTGTTGTCATAACTCATCTTATTGCTGCACTAATAACTGTTTTAAGAAAGACTTTTCAGAAGATGAATAAAAAAGGCAACAGCCATAGGCCTAATTGCTAAGGATGTGTTGGGTAAAGGGAAACTTCTTGTCATTTTTTAAATATACTAAAATCTTAAAATTTAAAATTATATACATATTTGTAAATAAATGTATATTTGTGTATGTTTGTATCTATAAACCACAGGATTTGTAAAGAGAATGAAGTGATGCTACATGGGAAATTCCCTTAGTAGGAAAGCAAATCTTCGAGATTAAGTATGAAAATAAAATAGTGGAGGTCAACAGGGAGAAAACAGCTCCTTGAGAAACTTTAGTAATCAATCCCCAAAGCTTTTAAAAGCCTCACTTTAGATCTGATGTGGAATCGGAATATTTTAAATGGAAAAAACATTACTTCAAGTGAAAATTTTTAGCTGGACTATTAAAAAAGGGGATGGCTATATTTGAGCTCTCTTGATCTCAAGGAAACTGAAATTCATATTACTACGTGAAAGAAGCTTTACCTAGAAAGGTTACATACTGTATGTTTCCGATTATATGACATTCTGGAAAAGGCAAAACTATGTAGACAGTAAAAAGATCAGTGGTTGCCAGGGGTAGGAGGGTGGCAGGGATGAACAGGCAGAGTGCAGAGGATTTTTAGGGCAGTGAAACTATTCTGTATGATACCACAATAGTGGATACTTGTCATTACACATATGTTGAAACCTGTAGAATGTACAACACCAAGAACAAACCCTAATATAAAGTATGGACTTTGGGTGCTTATAATGTGTCACTGCAGGGTAATCAATTGTAACAAATGTACTACTCTGGTGGGGGATATTGATAAAGAGGGAGGCCATGCATGTGTGGGAGCAGGGAGTATATGGGAACTCCGGACTTTCCTCTCAACTTTGCTGTAAATCTACAATTACTCTAAAAAAATAAAATCTTAAAAAAAATAAAGCCTACTTAAAACATTTATAAGCTCTTGGATGCTACCATTTTTTAAAAGGAAGTAAATTTTTTCAAGTAAAATTGTAATATTGTTTCCTCAGGTTTTAACTAAAACATTCCACTATTGTGATTTTTAAATGAAATTATATTACTAAAATGAGCCATTTTACACATAGATGGCCCAATGAGTATAAAAAATATTGACCAACTTTTGGTTGGTTGAGGTACCTTTCTATAAATGCCATTGACTTTTTCCGTACTCTTGTTTGAACAAATAAAAGCAACAATTAATTGGAAAACATTTTTAGTTTTGTATGTGCTCAGAAAGACAACTCAAAATATTCAATAAAAGACCATTTTGGAGACTGTACTTTGAAGTAAAGCAGAAAACTGAATGAAAAGCACGTAATAGACCAGGATAGAGGGAACTGAGACAAAGGATCAAATAAAAATTATTGGACATCCCCAAGAACCTTCTAATGGCTTAAATGTGCCCTACAAATAGTTTCATAGATCTGTAATTTTTATCCTTAAAGCAAGATCTAAGAGGGGAAAAATGCTTTGCTTTTTGTGTTTCTATAGTATTTACCTCACTACATAAAAATGTTAACATGAATTTCTCCTCTTATAATAATGATGTCTCAGAAGTTTTGATGTTGTAACAGAAAACTAGATGTAAACCGTGTGACACACTGCTAGTTGTCTCCTAAATCTATCTCCCCCTTCTTGCTTAGTAATCAAGTTTTAGCTAGGCATGCAGATAGAGACTACAGTTCCCAGTCTGCTTTGTAGCTTGATAGGACCATGTGATTAAATTTAGACCAATATGTGATTAAATTTAGACCAATATGTGAATAGAAATAACGTTTGCCATTTCTAGGCTTTGGTCTTGAAAACACTGGGGATATATCTCTCCAGCTTCTCTTTCCCCTTTTCCTATAGGCTGGGGTATAGACATGGCAGTGATCCAGCTTCAACTATTCCCCAAAAAGAGGTAACCCTAGTGATAGCAGAGGAATAAAATGGAGAGTTCTTGGTCCCTGGACAGCCTCATGGAGCAGAGCTGCTTCCTCAGCCTTAGATGGTCAAGTCAAACTATAACACAAGAAAGAAATAAACTACCATCTTATTTTAGCAACTAATTCTGGGTTTCTTTTTTTTTTTTGGTCTATTTGTTATAGCAGCTTAATATTTACCCTAAGACAGAACAAATTTAAAAATAAAAGGGATTTACTGACTAATGAAACTAGAAAGTCTAGGGTTTCTGTGGGCTTCAGGATTGGTTTGATCAAGGAGTCATTCCTTTCTAGGTCTCAGTCTTCAATGTATTAGCCTCATTCTGAGTCTGGCTTTCCTACAGTGGTACAACCATTAACCAATCACTGAGATCCAAACATGAGAATATAAAATCTACTTTAAGCCTGAACTTCATGCCTCACCCTAGAGCCAGGGGTGTATGAAGTCGTTGTGTCTACCAAAATGAAAATTCAGGGAAGTTTCTAAGAAAAGAAAAATAGAGGCTGGAGAGAAAGTCACACCACAATATTCACTACATGTGATTCTCAAAATTCTCATTCACTGGGAATTTTTTAAAAAAAAGAAAGAAAAGAAAAATGTTCCCAGGTCTGCCCTTTCTCTGTAACCCCAGCCACTCTGAGAACCTCTGCCTAATAAACTGTGAGCTTCTTATTTGTTGTTGCTTCCTCAAGACTTAGGATATGTGCCAGGCACACAATAGAACCCAAGAGATATTTGTTTAATTGAGTTCATTTAAAATTAAGTTTGAAAGAATAATTAGGAGAAAAGAGAAATTGTATTTAGGCAAAATTTCAGATTAAATTTTTTTAACTTCAGTTTTAAGTTTGGGATATTAGGGGACTAGGCTGAATGAAATATCTTTGAAGGAAAACAGGAGTCTCTTGGATAGATTAATATTTTTTTTTAAAATGTAAAGGGAAGATATAGAAATCATTAACCTTTCTTTCATGAGGCTTTTGTTACACTCCACCAGGGGAATAGTGAGGTGGGATGCTGACTGCCAACAGCAATAGGCAGTATGGAATATTTGCTGAAGGGATTAAAGTTGCAGAGGGTATAGTCCATCTCTAGCCAGGACCCCAGCTGACAATTATACACAGAATTGTTGTGTTCAGAGTTGGAGAGCAGGCCAGGAAAGCAGCACCATAAGAATGCTGTCTTGAGGAACTTATTCCATTCACATTCTGCCCCTTCTCAAAAGCAACTTGGAGGGCTTCCCTGGTGGCACAGTCGTTGAGAGTCCGCCTGCCGATGCAGGGGACATGGGTTCGTGCCCCGGTCCGGGAAGATACCACATGCCGCGGAGCGGCTGGGCCCGTGAGCCATGGCCGCTGAGCCTGCGCGTCCGGAGCCTGTGCTCCGCATTGGGAGAGGCCACAACAGTGAGAGGCCCGCATACCACAAAAAAAAAAAAAAAAAGCAACTTGGAAAGCAAGAAAACTCTAGACCATACAAAGTATAATTATCATTCCAGCCTCTGAAGTCCATCTTGTCTGCGCAGACACATTACAGAAAATCACACCCTTCAGGCTTCTCCCAGAAACCATATGTTCAGGGCCTACAATGTTCCACTTGAGCAAGAGCATTTGGCTTTGTGGCTACATCCCTGTGGCCCACTGTCAAAGGAAACATCTTTTCTTTTTCTTTTGACTAGGCTGAGCTAACCATAGGGTAAGTGTTGTGGAGAACCAGATTCCAATCCTCAGCTGGCTTTAAACATACTACTTAGGAGAGAAAGCCTAATAAAGCAAGCAGTGGTGAATGATGAAAGATATGTACATCCTATAGACATTAGATCATAAACTTCTTGACAGAATTGTCTGTCTAATTTGGTCTCTTAGTCCTCTAACAATGAGCTCAAAGAATAAAAAATGTTTCTTTTTATGAAAAGTTCTTCATACAGAATGGCTATGCTGTTTAAGTGAACTGTAGGCAGAGTAAATAAAATTGTAGTAGCTAACTGACAAGTCCTAAGAGGTTCCTAAAGATATTTTAAAAATCACCTTAAGAAAGCATGGCTAGATGCCTGAAAGTGATATCTAATCATTATTATTAATAAATATATAATCACCTATCTGTTTTATATTCATTTGTCCCAAACTAGTCCTCAAACAGTAATCATTCCATTTTATATATTTGTTAACAATAAAAAAATAGACATAAAATATGTCTTTTACAGGCAAAATTAATCTATTGTGGTAGAAGTCATAAAGATAATATGAGAAGGATGGGTATCAACAGGGAAGGGGCAGAAGAGAACTTTCTGGCAGGGTGGAAATGCCTATATCTTAATCTGGTGATGGTAACAGCGGTTTATATGTTTGTGAAAATTCATCAAGCTTTCCTTTTAAGATTTGTATATTTTACTGTATGTAAAAGATATCTTATTTTAAAATATTTTTAGAATATGTATTTTGCTTAGGTGAAATCCTAGATTTAGATGCTTTTGGCTTCAAAGATTCATTTTATCTGTAACAGCATGAGCAGAAATACTACATGGTACATTGCAGAGGCAGCATTTTCTTCATGTATGGTCTAAAACTCCTGTTGAAATTCTCATCACATTCCACACAATAAATTAGTTCCTGAGCTTGATTAATATCGCTGGAAATTAACAGTCTTTTAAGGTAGTTTTTTTTAAATGGTAAATAAGGAAATCCTGCAACTCCAGCTAATTTTGCTGCAGTTTTGCAGCAGTGAAAATACATCTTTGTCTGTAGTTCAACCACCATAAAATCCTGTATCCCTGAGATTATAATCTTGTGGCTATGATTATGTCACTGGTTTTAATATAACTCTTTCAATATAGTTAAATTTTGAGAATAAATACAAAATCAGAAGGAAAAAATAATATATGGTACACCCAAAATTCTGAACACAAAATTCAGTGTTAGGATCAACTCAAAACATGATTTTGTTTTTTGCATTCCTTTTTGACTCTCCCACTCCTACTCCTCAAAACACAAAGCCTGTTTAGGACATCAATCCTTCCACATACAATTATTTATTCAGTGCTTATAAGTTCCTAGGCACTGGGGCAATAAAGGTAAAGAAAGTAATGGCCCTTTCCCCAGATAATTTGCAATCTAAATGAGGAGACAGAACAACTCATTTAAAAATCATTACTTTTAAAACATTTAAAATTTATTTTATTTTATTATTAGTAAATTACCATTTAATGAAAAAAATGATAAAAGATATCATATATAGTGGTATGCTGGTAAATGTTTAACAACTGGCTCTCCAAGAAAATGAAAAAGCCTTGATTTGTAGCTTTTGCCAATTTCTATGTTGTAAATACTCTCACCATGGCCTGATATCAAGGTACTAATATGAAATCAAGTGGCTGGCAAAATTCCTCCAATTTTGACCACCTGCTCTCATGAGTTGGTATATACCAGTTCTGGCACACCACTGCTTCAATATCTAGTGAGAATGCAAATTATTTCTATAGCAGCTTCAAATCATGTGGAATTATCAAAAAATCCACTTTATTAAGCATCTACTAAAAATCAAGTACTGTGTTAGATATTAGGAACAAAGAAGATTAATTATAGTCTCTACCCTCAAGGATTTTATAATCCATGAGAGTGGGATTAGATAAGTAAGCCACAGACTATAAATACGATTAGTAAATGCCATGGTAAGGGAAACGCAAAGGAGGGAGCAAGTAACCGTGGTAAGGGAAATGCAAAGGAGGAAGCAAGTAACCGGATCATGGGTCAGAAATGCTTCCAAGTGGAGGTGATACTTGAGTTGAACGTTGGACACAGGTAAGATGTACTTCCTCTCAAGCACTATTGGTGACCTGACTTCAGCAGATCTAACACTTTGAGGCAGGCAAAAGTTATTTACCAGAAAATTTGGGAAATGCCTTATTATTTTTTCCTTATAAATCTGTTCAAAGGTAATAATTTTACATAAATATTCAAATCAATTGATAGATGACAAAAATAATCAAGTGAAATAGTAGCAGTTTTCCTAGTGATTAAGCCCAAATATCTTAATACCTTTTACCAGCATTTCCTAAAGTAAGTTCCATGGGGTGTTAATAAATCATGTTCAAAATAAAATGTCATGGTTAAGTAAGCTTGGGAAACATTTAGTGAAGAAAGTTTAACAGGTTAGTTACTGCCAATACTTCCCAGAGGCTTTAATCTTCTCCTGTGCATTGTGATCCTTTAAGAGCAGGTTATAACATGACTCTTTTGCAGAGACTCATAGGAATTAGTGTTCCAGGAAGTGGACTTCAGGAATTATAAAAGTACAAGTGGCTCATTAAAAGAGTTTTAAAGAGATTTTTTCCCAACAGATTCTTTGTAGACACATACCTAGTCAAAACAGTAATATCTCTAAATGTCATTAAGATACCATGAAAAAAATCACCTCTTTAGTTCTACTTCATCATCTCTCAATTATATCATGGGTAGTATAACACCTGACAATTGAGAATAATTTAAAATATCTCTAGAATTGGAACTTCCCTGGCAGTCCAGTGGTTGGGACTTCGTCTTCCAGTGTGGGGGGATGCGAGTTCAAACTCTGGTTGGGGAGCTGGGATCCCACATGCCTTGGGGCCAAGAGACCGGGACATCGAGCAGAAGCAATATTGTAACAAATTCAACAAAGACATTTAAAAAAAAAATGGTCCACATCAAAAAAAAAAAAATCTTAAAAGAAAAAAATAAAGTATCTCTAGAATGGTAGTAAAGGTGGTACCAAACGTGAATAAAAACTACACCACTTGTTAAGCCCTAATGGCATTTGGTGAGATGACACAACAAACCTGTGCCTCCAAGTCTTGGTTCATTGCCAGTATCAAGGCTGAACTTATGAATAATGAATTTTCTCTATGGTAGGAATTGCCAGAATGGCTCTTTTGCCCTCATTTTCCACAGGGCAGCTTTTGGTACCATCTTTATAAATTCCTTTCTTATTTACTTTTTAAGGCATTTCTTGGAGTCCTCTAATAAAGAGACATCCACCACCCACACACCCTGGGTTTAGTCAATACTTAGCAGATTTATCAGCTGTTTTCTAAGTGACAATCAGCAGGAAGCTTGCCCTGAGAGAATATATAGAGAAGCAAGACACTTGTGTTTGGAGGAGAGGGGAAAGATTTGTGCACAGTATGGGTTTCCCTTAGAACACAGCAGTCAGGTTTGGTAGGCAGTGAATTATCTGTGTCTGGGAGAGGCACTCCAAAGTTGCAAGAATTTCTCCCTCCTTCTAGCTTCTCATCTCCTATTGGTGTCACCCAAATGTCCAGTGGTGATGTAGTCTGTTAAGGTCAACCTCCCAGGAGACAGAAGAGGGCAGAGAAGGGAGAACAAGGAAGTGAGGGAAGATGAAGCATAATCAGCACATCTTCAAGGCCAACTAAACAGTGATAGATGCTACCATTTTGAAATTTCTTCTCCTGAATTTATGTTGACAGATGTTTACTTATTACCCAAAACAGAATATATCTAGTATCTTCGGTGTGTTTAGACCTAGGCCAAACAAATGCAGCCCACTGTTGCTTGCTTTGGTAAATAAATCTATGTTGGAATCCAACCACGCCTATCAACTCTACAAAAGGCAGAGCTGTATAGTTTCAAGAATGATTTTAGGCTTGCAAAGCCTAAAATATTTACTATCTGGTCTTTGACAGAAAAAGTTTGCCAATCTTTCCACTCAAATTTTCTAAAGTGTTTCCAAAGTGACTTAATGTTTATATTTTTGAAATCAGATTTTCTCTGTGAAAAGATTCAGGTTATTTTACACTAAAAAGCAAATTATAGTTAAGTCTGATAATAGCTAGGCTAGCACATGCAGCTGAAAAGTGGGAAAATAAAATGTTTGTTTTGAAAATATCCTTTTTTAAGATCACAAACATCTGGATATTCCCCCAAACATCTGGAACACCAACTGATTGACTCATTATGTTTAGCCAGGAGCATTTTGTAAACACTAGCAGTCAAAACTAAGCATTAGAGGTAAAAAATAATAATTTCATATAACACCCTTATACAAAATACTTCACATTGGCTTTCTTGTTCTTTTAAAATGCACCAAGAAGTACAAAGAAGTCTATAATTCTGTCAGAGATTTTGGAGAATTTAAAGAATATGATATTGTCTTTTTCTTTATATCTTATTCGGTTATGAAATCTCTGTAATCTCATTGTCTGAATGATAGAAGATAATATCATTATGATGTTTTTTAAAAAGGCCTCAAAACTTAAGAGTAAACAATGTACTTTTCAGTAACTATATAGTAGAGTATCAGCAAAGTGGTGTGAGGAATTTACCATCTCTGAACAATTAAATTGAAATAAAACTTGTTCCTTGGTTGCTCAATGTCAGCTCTTTTGATGTCAGAATAGCCATTGGTTAGAGCCAAATAGATTGTCATGAAAGTGTCTGGGGCTTTGGAACCAGCCTGGGGTTTGACTGCTGGCTCGAATTCCTTTTAGGCTGTTTGGGCCAAAGTTTCTACTTAATAAAATGGGGATAATATTTTTATTGGTGATAGATATAGTGTATATGGTACCTGAAAAAAGAATAATAATAACAACAAAACAATCGCTCCCATTTATTGACTTGCTTACTATGTGCAGGCCACTAAACTCAGTATGTCATATACTTTACATCATTTAATCCTCACAAAAGCCATAAAGGTAAGTACTGTTGTTATCTGTCCTTCAGAGATGAGTTCAATGAAATGTTAACTTCCAGTTTACAAATTCTACCCTTAGAAGAGCAGCTACCAACCATCTACTGCCTACTACATGCTGGAGACTTGGCATTTATTTTCTCTTAAGGTTTAGAGAGATTAAATAGTTTGCCAAAGTTACACAGCTAATCAGAGACAGAGCTAGGGTCAGAGCCCAAGAAAACCCCTCAGGGCCATTGCCTTTAACCTTTACTGTACTACCTCAGCAAAAAGTAGCTATTATTATTATTACCATAGGTATCAGTTTAAAAAAATAAACATAAAATCAATGTACTAAAAAGATACACCTATGCATATGTTTGAAACTTGACAAATGTAATTAGGGAATCAAATAGTTTCAGGTATAACCTATTGAATTGAGAGCATCTATCTTTGTACTGAATTGCAAAGTAAATATGAGGACAACTTCTAAAAGTCAAAATAGAGCTAAGCACGAAGCACTCCACACCTGAATCCACTTTCCCAGGACAATCCTTCTAAGAAACAGAATTTGAAATTTTGAATTCCAAAGTTATGTTCACATCTGCATCAGATATCTTAAATCGTGTGTGTTGCTGAAAAGTGATAAAGCCTGCAATTATGTCATCTCAAGCTCTGAGAAAGTAAGGTGCAGTAATGTTTGTGAAAGAGCATACTGGCATATGCAGTCCACGTCAGAAAAATCAACTTGAGTCCCTATGTTCTTGTATCCTCACTTCAGATTGTCAGCCAGAGTGATATGCAGAAAATATATAGCTTGTCTGAGTTTGCCCTTGCCGAAATAGTCTCAGACTTGTGGGATAAACAGGTTAAAACTTCTATCTGAGAGAGACCTTTTCCCCTCCTGATTTTTTAGTTTTGTTTTTTTTAATCCATCATTGGATTTAGGGATGGCTGCCTGCTAACATATCTGCAAAGAAATGGCATATAACCAAGAAAAGTGCAGCAAAAGTTTGGTTTTTATTACAACATTTGGGCAAGTTTTGAAGAAGATGTCTTCAAACAATAAAAGGTAGTGTTCCAAGAAAATCAAAAATTTTGACCACCTAACTCTCAGCAAGCCATTTTCTGCAAATTCTGTAGGAAGCATAGAAACCAGTCCACACTGTGCACTTCAGTTGGGGACAGAAAACATTACAAATGTGAACAGCCTTTTCTGTTCTGTCTTTTCATCATTCCATTCTTTCCACACTGATAATCAAACAGTAATTGATCCTTTTTTGGGTCACCCATTCATTGGAGAGTTTCTGAACATATGGGCATGCCACCTTCTGGTGAAAGGTGTTTATCTGCCATTTACAAAGGATTGGAACTTTCACGGATCCTTCAAGAAAAAGGCAATGTCCTTGATACTTCTGCTTGCATGACAAATTATTCAACTGATTTGTTTCAATAATTTTCTTTTTCCAGAATTAAAGTCAAGTATTATTCATTATTATCATTTAATCTTAGTTTTAGCTAGTCAGTATAATGAGCAAAAAATAGCTAGAGAGAAATAAAGTCTATAGCCTGAAGGATTCCTCTCTTTCTCACACTTCCTAGGGACCTGTGGAGAATTCAAGACACAGCACCTTAATGTAGCCCCTGATTTAGAAGTCATGCTGAGAATGTACTTCATAGGTCTTAAAAAGTGTCTGAATTTTGCTTTTCTTACTCTATGGTACAAGATTTGATAGCTTGAAAATAGATACTGAAGAATTTAAATTCTAAGTTCATTTGGAAAATATATAATGCACAAGAACTCACCTCATTTTTATGATTATTCTATCAATAGCTTAACAGTGCAAAATTAAGTTTATTCCTAAGGATAATAGACTGTTTCTATGGTAGCTTTTTATAGCTGAAGATAGGAGAGATTAAATTACCACTTTAACAGTGAATTGTTGGGCTTCCCTGGTGGCACAGTGGTTAAGAATCCACCTGCCAATGCAGGGGACACGGGTTCGACCCTGGTCTGGGAAGATCCCACATGCCGCGGAGCAACTAAACCCGTGCACCACAGCTACTGAGCTTGTGCTCTAGAGCCCGCGAGCCACAACTACTGAGTCTGTCCTCTAGAGCCCGCGAGCCACAACTACTGAAGCCTGCGTGCCTAGAGCCTGTGTTCTGCAACAAGAGAAGCCACCACAATGAGAAGCCCGCTCACCGCGACGAAGAATAGCCCCCGCTTACCGCAATTAGAGAAAGCCTGTGCATAGCACCGGAGACCCAACGCAGCCAAAAATAAATAAAATAAATTTTTTTAAAAAAACAGTGAATTGTTTTAAATATTTTAATAACATGCTGATTTTTACAAGAGAAGCTTAACTGTTCCCTCATCAATAGATAGGGTTGCAACATAAAATACAGGATGCCAGTTAAACTTCAATTTCAGGCAAATAATAAATATATATTTTTAGTATAAGTATGCCCCCCCTACAATATTTGGGACATGGATTACTGAAGAAAGTTCCTTGTTCCTCTAAATTTCAAGTTTAAATGGGAATTCGGTATTTTCATTTGCTAAATCTGGCTTTGAATGGTTTTCAAGAGTTCAGCTGGCTATCAACACCCTTTACATTCACCCATTCATTCATTCACTCACTCATTAATTCATTTAACAAGTATTTGAATACTTCCTATACTATTGTCAGCATGGGGAATAGTTTTGCAAAAATCCCCTACCTTATAGATCAGTGGTTCTCATTCTTAGTTGTCCATTGTAATCAGCTGGGGAACTTTTAAAAACATGTTAATAGAGCCCTGGATACAACCCTCAAAGATTCTGAATTACTTGTTCTGGGGTCCATCCTGGTCATTAGACTTGTATAACCTCCCCAGGTGATTCTAATGTATGGCCAAGGTTGAGAACCACTGCTGTAGATGGAGACAAATCGGTTTTAGTCTTTATTTTTGCAATACCAGCACCTGCCACCAGGTGTGTCCATTAATGCTTGATTCACTCAGCATATCAACTCTCTTCATAGAAGCAAACTGCATACAATTTTAACTAATTGAGATTTTTCCAAAGCAATATAACTTTTTTAAGCAAGCACTATACGTTTTTAAATTAAACTATTTTGTCTCAATTTTAAAACTATGAGTATTTAAATAAATGCATTTATACATTCATTCAAAAATAGTTATTTCTGTCTAAGCATTGGGCATTGTACCAGGCACTGGGGATGAAGCCATGAAAAAGACAAAGCTACTCTTCTTACAGGAGGGACAGACAATTAATATGGAAACAAAAAATAAATACTTCCTCTGAAGAAAAAGAACCAAGGAATATAAAAAAAAAATTGAGTAGTGGAGAAGGGTAGCATTTTACAATAAAGCAATCAGGAAAAGCTTCTCAGGGGTACATTTGATCAGACACCTGAATGAGGTGAAGGACTGAATCTGCAAAAATATCCAGTGAAAGGTAAAAGAAATAGCAGGTAGGAAGGTCCTGAAGCCAGAGAAAGCTTGGTGTATTTGTAGGAAGAGTTGGAAGGATAGTGTGGCTGAAGCAATGGTATGGGGAGAGTGATATCAAATGAGGCTAGACAAGGGTATGTAGGCCCTTAGGCCAAGGTAAAGACATTGGGCCATATTCTGGGCTACGGGGCAACATATATGGTCTAATTTACAATGTAAAAATATCACCCTGGCTTCCATATAGAGACTGGATGGTAGGGTAATGGTCTGGCAGGCGCAGGCAGACATTTAGGAGACTACTGCTGTGGTTTGAATAAGAGATAATGGCAACTTGGACTAGGATGGCAGGGGTAGTGGTTTCAAGAAGTGGTCGGACTCAGGATATATTCTGAAAATAAACCAACAGTTCTTGCAGATAGGTTGGATGTAAGGTGTGAAGGAAAGAGGAAACAAGACTGTCTGAGATTTTAGCCATCTACAAAGATGGGGCTTAAAAGGCTGACACAAGAGTTCTGTTAGGGCCAGGTTAAACTTGAGGTGCCTAATGCTCATCCCAGTGGATAGGCCATAATGGCAGATATGTGTGTATGGGGCTCAGAGAAGCAATCAAGGCTGCAGATATAAATTAGATCATCACCAGTACATGCAAGTGTACCATTTTTCTCAAGTTTAACACACTGTACTGTTTTTAAACAAAGTGGTGCAGTCATTTCCTTTCAAAGTGAAATACTTTTTCTAGGAGTTATACCCATGACCTTCTCAACTACACTGGCACCTGATGACTTATAATCCTTTACTACAGAAAGTATATATAAAAGGAAACATTGCCCCCATAACTTTTTAAATGTCCCTGGGATGAACACAAGAAGTAATTGTGAAAATTATATTGGATGATGCATGAGGCCTTTTTAGACTATAACTAAAAAAACCTCTCATGACTAAGAAATGATAATTTTCAGCTGTAACTGCTTTTTTCTTGAAATTGTTTTATCACACATTTTAATATTCAAACAATCCAGTGGTATTTTTAAAATAGTAAGTAAATTATAAATAAAAATTAGATTTTTTATACCATTATATCTTTTAGAATGGGGTTCAAAGAAGTAGCATAATTTTTGATAGATTAAAAGGAGAATTTTAATATACCAACTAATCTTTATTATAATATTCACTAGAGAATATTCAGTTTGTAATGTTGTTGGAAAACTGAATTTAGTAGAAAAAAAGGATTTTGAGTTTCCTATTTGCCACTAAACTAGTTATATGACTGAACACAAATTGTTTAGCTGCCTGGAAACTTAGTTTTCTTATTTGGAAAAAAGGCTACTTCTAAGGGCTTTTGATTAGGTGAAATAGTGTATGTAAAAATATTTCATAAATAATAAAATTATACATGAAAGAAACTGTAAATAAATCATGGACTACT
The DNA here is from genome assembly GCF_951394435.1 of Stenella coeruleoalba. Taxonomy (NCBI): domain Eukaryota; kingdom Metazoa; phylum Chordata; class Mammalia; order Artiodactyla; family Delphinidae; genus Stenella; species Stenella coeruleoalba. The sequence goes on along the minus strand of NC_137150.1, from coordinate 23,677,680 downwards.
GTCCACATTCTTTTCTATTAATAAATATCACACATCTAGTACTTAAGAACTCAAGGCAGATGGCAATGACGATAACGTTGCTGTGAAAAATTAGTCACAAAGTGTTTTAAACTCAAAAATATAAGTCTAAAAATCTTACCTCTTTTTTTTTTTAACTTCTCTAGTGTTATAAGTTTACTTCTTTTTCTTGAGTTGTTAAGGTGACTGAGTTTATCTTTTTTTTTTCCTCTCTATCGTTGATAAGGATAAATGAGGAATTTGAGATGGTAACATTAAGGAGTCAACACTGACAGATGGAGAAAGGAGAGAACTATGAAGAATTCAGATAAGGCACAAATAAACTTCAACTCAGCTCTCTTTCAAAATTTATAGTATAAGCAATATATAATTATGTGTTTACATTAATGATTAAAATATTGCTAAAAGCTTTTTTAAGAGAGTTAATTTTAATTAATCATCAAAACACTATTACTGGTCAACTTAGTATGGAAACAGTTGTATTAAACAGCAATAGGATTCATTCCCATTTCTACCTCTGATACCTGGCCCTGTGAATACTGGCTATGGAAGAAACAATACCATATATTGGGTGCTGATTCAGACGTGAATAGCCTCCTGAAGAATATGAGACTGGCACCACTTACTATTACTCCTAGTGATCCACTAGCAAAATTTTTGCTCCCTATACCTGCAACCTTACACTCTGATCTACAGGGCTGAGTTTCAAAGGGAGGAATGCTTCCAACAGCAGACACAGGTAGAAAACTATGTGAAGACAGAGAACTGGAGTAACACATCTCCAAGCCAAAGAATGCTAAAAATTGCTGTAAACTACCAGAAGCGAGGAAGAGGCAGGGGAGGATCCCCCTGTATGTCTCAGAGAGAGCATAGCCCTGCAGACACCTTGATTTTAGACTTCTAGCCTCTAGATCTGTGACACAATAGATTTTTGGGTAATTTTTTTAAGCCACCTAGTTTGTGGTACTTTATTATGGCAGCCTTAGAAAAGTGAGACAGCCACTGTTTTAATAAATCTTCTAGATTTAACAGGGCACAGAACTTGTTTAGAAAGATTTACTATTTTCTAGGAACTATTAGCTAAGGGGCTATGTCTCCTGTCTTTCATAAGCAGTTAAGAAGGAACAAGAAGGTAAATCGAATCAGGTAGTACAATCTTTAAGTAAAAAAAAATGTTCATGCTCTCCACAATAAAGCACATTTTATTTTTCTCAAGACAACATTAGAAGATTCTAATGTTTTTAAGACATTAGACAACATTAGAAGATTTAAGACAACATTTAAGACAACATTAGAAGATTCTAGATATGTAACAACATTGGCAAGTAGACTTGGAGAACATGAGCCAGTTTTATAAGTAACAGAGGATGATTTAACGTCCAAGGATGTACTTTTAAACTTTATGCAAGCCAAGGGTCTACAAGACAGGAGAGGTCATTTATGTTGTCTCAACTCCTAGAGCAATATTTGATTTGGGCCAAAGAAGTACAGACACTCCAGATAGATGGGAAAAGGGAAACGGGAAATTTTAAATAATATCAGAAGGAAACTTTTAAAGGAGTATAACATCCATCATTTTGTCAACAGTGATCTGGTTAAGGCTGAGATTTTAGAGCAGTTCAATTGGACTTTGAAATCTAAAATGTGGTGTTATTTTACTGCTCAAAACACATTTTAATACATTGATATAATTCAGTACTTTATCACTAGTTAACAACCACCAGAAAATCTGAAAAAAAATCTATAAATATCATAGTCAGAAATTCTTTAGAACTTCAAGAGAAAAAACAAAATTCCATTTTGTGAGAAAGAAAATCATGGCATCTGAGTTAAAGGAGAGATTCGAAAAGTGGTTCCAGGAGATAGTAACAAGAAAGATATATTCAGTAACAAAAGTGGTAACCAGAAGCTAGCAACAACTTTTTAGTTAAAAGATCATGAAAAGGCTGCTGGAAGAACCAAAAATCATAACCATATGTCAAGAGTAAGTACACAACATAAAAAAAGAAATTATTTAGACAAAGGGACATGCTAGGAATTAGATCATTCTCATCAAATGGTTGGACTGACTTGAAAATATTAATAGTTGGACAAAGCTTTGATGATTTAGAACCTTTACATGGTGGAAAGTAGGTGAATAAAAACGGTTTTTATACATATGGTTACCAAAGGGGAAAGGCGGGGGAGGGATGAATTGGGTATTTGGCATTAAGAGATGCACACTACTATATATAAAACTGATAAACAACAATGGCCTACTGTATAGCACAGGGAACTATATTCAATATTTTCTAATAACCTATCATGGAAAAGAATCTGTATATTATATATGTATAACTGTATAACTGAATCACTTTGCTGTATACCTGAAGCACTGTAAATCAGCTATAGTTCCATTAAAAACAATGGTTTTTATATTGCACTACCCAGCAATATTTCAACATTACCTTTCCCTTGAAGCTTAAGGATATCTGATAGTTGGGATTTGAGCAGATCAAGGCCCCAGAACTAGGAAATCACCCCCAGAGATGCTATCTTCTGGTGTGGAGGACCATATTTTCTAGAGGAATAAGTATAAACTATCATCTTTATATATTTATATTTAGAAAAGAGTAAATTAGTTCAAGCCACCTACTATGACCCTCTCAGAATTTTATGCTGGATCTTTTGCTTTTAGCTGGCTAAGAGAAAAAGTGAGAAGGCTGCATGAAACATTTTGCTGTCAACCCTGGAAGTGGATGTATCCCATCTACCACACTACTTTGTCTAGAATCCAGTCACAAGGCCATATTCATATTGCAGTTTGGGCCAGGAAAGGCAGTATTCCTATGTGGAAGGAGAAGTGGGATTGATAAACACCTAGCAATTTCTGCAAAAAAAACTGATACATGCACAAATATCCCCTATTTTCATTTTGTTGGCATTTGCAGGTATGTCTGTGCCCAACTATTAGTTTTCAGCCTTTCTGGATTAGATTGGCTTTAGATGAATCTCTTGAATCTACAGTTTATACTTGGTTTTAGCTCTATGATTTGACCTAAGAGTTTCCTCTTTCACTAGGTGAGTTTTTTAATTTAAATTTATTGATCTGATAGCTATGTTTGTTCTTAGTTTTGTCAAATTGTTTTGTTTTCTTCTTTTAACTTGTTAATGTTTACTATAAGGTTATCTTTTTTCTTTGGTTTAGTTTTAAGCTTATTTTCTTCCTAAAATTTCAACGGTTTTCTTTTTAAAATGAATATAATCTATCCTCTGATTTTTTAGGCTTGAAAACTCTGTTGGCTTTAAACATGTATAATAATTTGGTTTTGTAGTAAATTCTTCTGATGTTCTTTCTTTTCCTGAGGAAAATGTAAATAATGTTGTATCATCTTCTAGCACTGATTGTAACTGGGATGAATTTCTATATAATTTTCTCTTTATTTTTGGAATAAGGTAATTCAGGCTATTTATTTCTGTTGCTTCAAATCCTTGCCAACTCTTGTTATTTCTAGTTATTTTAATCTTAGCCATGTGAAACGATGTGTAGTAATAACTCATTTGCATTTCAGTTTGTATTTTTCTGACAACTATTGATAGTGAGCATTCTTTCATGTGTTTGTTGACTACCTATATTTTTACATATTTATGTAATACATATAGTTTTATATAAAATATAATATAAATATATATTATGTGTATTATACATGTATAATTATACACACATATATAAAATTTGATAGATATAACATTTTCTCCCAATATGGCTTACCTTTTCGTTTTCTTAATCGTGTGTTTGAAAGAGCAGAGGTTATCCTAAAAAAGAAGAATAAAGTGGGAGGCATCACTTCCTGATTTCAAGCTATCTTATAAAGCTAAAGTAAGTAAAACAGTATGATACTAGCATAAAAACAGACACATGACCAAGGGAACAGAATCGAGAGCCTAGAAACATAATAAATCCACACGTATATGGTCAACAAATATTTGACAAGGGAGCCAAGAATACTCAATGGAGATGACAGTCTCTTCAATAAATATCACAGGGAAAATCGAATATTTCTAAGAATGAAATTATACTCCTATCTTATACCTCTCACAAAAATTAACTCAAAATGAGACCAGAAGCCATAAAACTTCTAGAAGAAAACATAAGAAAAAAACTCCTTGACATACGTCTTGGCAATAATTTTTTGGATATGACATCTAAAGCACAAGCAACAAAATCAAAGATAAACGAGTGGGGCTACATCACTAAAAAGCTTCTGTACAGCAAAAGAAATGATCAACAAAGTAAAAGGACAACTTACAGAATGGGGAAAAGTATTTGCAAACTGTATATTTGATAAGGGGCTAATATCCAAAATATATAAAGAACTCACAACTCAAGAGTAAAAAAAGCACATAATCCAATTAAAAATGGGCAAAAGACCTGAATAGACATTTTCCCAAAGAAGATATACAAATGGCCAACAGGTACATGGAAAGGTGCTCAACATCACTAATCATCAGGGAAATGCAAATTAAAACCACAATGAGATAGCACATCATGCCTGTTAGAATGGCTATCATCAAAAAGATAAAAGATAAATGCTGGTGAGGATGTAGAGAAAAGGGAACCCCTGCACACTATTGGAGGAATTGTAAATTGGTATAGCCACTATGGAAAGCAGTATAGGGTTTTCTAAAAGTATTAAAAATAGAGCTATCATATGATCTAGCGATTCCACTTCTGGAAATATATCTGAAGGAAATGAAAATGCTAATTCTAAAAGATACATGCACCCCAATGTTCATTGCAACATTATTTACAATAGTTAAGGCATGAAAACAACCAAAGTGTCCATTGCCAGATGAACGGATAAAGAAGTTATGATATATATATACACACATATATATATATATATATATATATGATAGAATATTATTCAGCCATAAAAAGAAGGAAATCCTGCCATTTGTGACAACATGGATGGACTTTGAGGCATTTATGTTAAGTGAAATAAGTCAGACAGACAAAGACAAATACTATATGATCTCGCTTATATGTGGAACTAAAAACAAAAACAAAAAACAAATTCATAGTAAAAGAGATCAGATTTGTGGTTACCAGAGGTGGGGCTGTGAGGGTAATTGGATAAACAAGTAATAGGGATGTAATATACAACATGATGACTATAGTTAACACTGCTCTGTGGCACATTTGAAAGTTGTTGAGAGTAAATCCTAAGAATTCTCATCACACACACACACACAATTTTTTTTTTGTATCTATATGAGATGATGGATGTTAATTAAATTCATTGCAGTAATCATTTCACAAACATGTAAGTCAAATCATTATGCTGTACACCTTAAACTTATGCAGTGCTGTATGTCAGTTATATGTCAATAAAACTGGAAAAATATAACAAAGATACTATTACAAAATCTAAAAATAACTCATTTATTAAAACCACTCCAAAAGGAACCAAGACTGTGACTGTGTCATAACAAAACACATAGTAATACAGGTTTACACCTAGAAAATGGATAATAAAACAACCCTGGGTGGGAAGCACAGGAGAAAAGAAGAGGGGCAGTTATCACCATGAGATCTTTTGGCATCTTTACATGTCATTTAAGGAAGAAAAAACATCAAGCAAGGAAAAACAAGTAAGGATAAACTGGGTGAGCATTGTAAACCAACAGCTAATAATTAAGAAGAAACTGGAAAAGAGAAAAGGAGTAGGAAAGTCAGAATCATAGAATAAATGTTAAAAAAAGAATATTAGTAGATTTCAAACTAGTCTTAAAACATATAGCTGCTCTCACATTCTACCCTGGGATGAAGTGTGGTCTTACCCTGCCAAATAGTTTTAAAAGCTGCAGTAATTTCCTGGTATGAAGAATTACTTCAGGATGTTAACGGAGTCAGGATGCTCTCCTCATTAGTACCTGCAATTTATATTCAGACAATTAGATCTCAGAATCCACATGCCCACTCTCTCAATAACCTTTGTAACCAGTTCTCCAGTTACTTTAGTTCCTTACCTCATAAAATATATTTTATTAAATAATTTGTTAAACTATAAAATTTACAATAAAAGCATTTAAAACAAAGTTTTTAACTTTGATAAAATAAATTTAGCCTTTTTCTTTTTTTTTTTTTTTGGCCGCACCTTGCATCTTGTGGGATTTTAGTTCCCCAACCAGGGATTGAACCTGGGGCCACAGCAGTGAAAGCACCAAGTACTAACCACTGGACCACCAGGGAATTCCCCAAATTTATCATTGTTTTTGATTTCATGATGAGAACTTTTGGTGTTTTATCTCAAAAACTTTTTTCTACTCCAGTTCTGTGAAGATTTTTCTCCTAAGTTTACTTCCAGAAGTTCTATGATATCTTAGCTTTTATGTTTAGATCAATGACCCATTTCAAATTAAGTATCTGTAGTTTTTGAAAATTAAATCAATCTTGCATTTCTAGAATAAGTTCCACTTAGTTATGATGTATTATTTTTATATATTGCTGAATTTATAATATTTTGATAAGAATTTTTGAATCTATGTTCCTAAGGGATATCGGTCTCTGGTTCTGTTTACTTACAATGTCTCTGTCTGGTTTTAGGGTATTAGGATAATGTTGGCATCATAAAATGAATTGGATATTGGTAATAGTTTCATTACCACTATTTTCTGAAGGAGTCTGTATAAGATTAGTGATGTTTTCCTTTTAATATTTGTTTTAATCTACCAATCCAACCGTGTGGGACTGCTGTTTCCTTTGTAAAAGGGAAGTTTTAAAATAATCGATTTCAATTTTTTAAATAGGAGACTTAACATGTTTTTCCCCCCATGCCAGTTTTAATTTGGCCTTTCAGAGTATTCTATTTTATCTAAGTAGTCATAGTTTTTAACAAAATATGTCTTTACTATTTTTTTAATGTATGTAGGCTCCATAGCGTTTTCTCCTCTTTCATTCCTGTCTTTGGTAATTTTTGTCTTTTTTCATTCTTTCCCGATCAGTCTAGCAAGAGGTTTATCAATTTTATTGATCCTTTCAAAGAAGTAGCTCTTTGTTCAACTGATTTTCTCTATCGTTTATTTTCCACTTAATTTATTATTCTATTCCTTATTTCATTCCTCCTACTTATGGTGGGTTTAATTTTTTGTTTGTTTGTTTTACTTTTTAAAATAGAAGCTTAGATCATTGGTTTTTAAATGTTTCCTCTTTTCTAGTATCAGCACTTCAAGCTATAAATTTCCCTGTAAGTTACTGTAGTTGCACCCTACAAATTTTGATGTGTTATTTTCATTATAGTTCAAAAATAATATCATTTCATTCAGTTCAACATTTTTTCTAATTTACCATGTTATTTATTCATTGACCAATGGGGTATGTAGAACTGTGTAATTTAATTCTAAAATATTTAGATATTTATTTCAAGATAAATGTTGTCATTGTTTTCTAAATTAATTTCATGTGGTCACAGAATACATGCTGTATGACTTTGATTATTTTACATTTATTGGAACTTCTTTTATGGCTCAACATATGATCTATCTTGATGAATATTTCCTGCCCATTCAAAAATAAGATGTATTCTGTGTTGGGTGTAGTTTTCTATAATTCCAGTTAGGACAATCAGGGTGCTATTGTTATTCATGTTTTCTATAATCTTAGAGAAATTTTCTGGCAACTTATTTTATGAATTACTAAACTGTGTTGAAATCTTCAACAACATTTATGGATTAATTTATTTTTCCTTTCAGTTCTCTTAGTTTTTGCTTCTTGCATTTTGAAGCTCATTATTAGGCACACACACATTTAGAATTATGTCTTCTTGATTAAATGATCCTTTAATTATTATGAGATGACATTCTTCACTTTGGTAATATTGTTTGACCTGAAATTGATTTTGTCCTATATTAATATAGCCACTTTATCTTTTTTACGACTAAAGACCTATAATTGTCTTTATATTTAAAGTGATTATTGTGGACACCATAAAGTTTGGCCTTGCCTTTTTATCCAGTCTGAAAATCTCTACCTTTTAATTGGACTGTAAGAATATTTGTATAGATCCAAATTTCCATCTAAATTTTTATTTAGCCAAAAATAACTTGCTTTATTTTTGTAGTGCTTGTAGTGCTGGACTGTTAATGATATATTTTCTTAGCTTTGTCTGAAAATGTCTTTATTTTTGCCTTTATTTTTGAAGGATATTTTAACTAGATATGGAATCTGATCAATAGTTTTCCTTTTCTTTCATTATTTTGAAGATTTTTTCCATTGCCCTCCAGCTGATATTGTTTCTAATGAGAAGTCAATTTTAACTCTTATTAATTCCAAAGCATGGAAAATGCCCCCCCCCCCTTTTTAATCTTTGGTTCACTAAAATTTTTCTCTTTATCACTGATTTTCAACAATGCGATTTTATGTCCCTTGGTATGGTTTCTTGTGTTTGCTCTACTTGGGGCTTATTGAGCTTCATGGGATTGTGAGTTTATAATTTTCTTAAAATTTGAAAAAATATTTGACTGTTATTTCATCAAAAAAATTTCTGCTCCCCTCATTTGGAACACCATTTGTACTTAAGTTGGATCATTTGATATAGTCCCATAGCTCACAGAGTGAATATGTTCATTTATATTCAGCCCTTTTGCTCTCTGTGTTTTAGTTTAAACAATTGTTAATTGCTATATCTTTAAGTTCATTGATTCTTTATTTTACACTGGACAATCTGCCATTAAGCCCATTTATTGTTTCCTGTATTTTTTTTTTTTCTTTCATATTGGATATATTTTTCAGGTCTCAAAGTTCATTTTAGTTCTCTTTTCATAACTTTCTTTCCTCATTATAATGCCTTAAAAATATTTCTAATTGCTATTTTAAAGAATGTGTCTGCTAATATTATTTTATTTATGGGTTTGTTTCTATTAACTAATTGCATTCCTAGTTATTACTTGCTTTTTCCTGCATGTCTAGTAATTTTTGATTCAATGCTGAATATGATAATTTTCATGTTGTTGAGTCTGGATTTTTAGTTTTCCTCTAAAGAATGCTGACATTTTTTATGTAACACAATTATTCATCCATTTGAGGTTGTTTAAAAAGTTTTGTTTGTGAGGTGCTAGACTAGCCTTAATGTGGATGTAATTTAGCCTTGTTACTAAGGTAGTACCCTTTTGGGGTCTCTGCTGAATGCCTGGACTGTTCACTAATGTTACTACACTTTGGCTGGTCTGAACTCAAATATATCCCAGGTCTGTCTATGCTCTACCTTCCTGCTTTTCATTCTGGAAAGTGCCTCCAGTTAGAAAGGGAGAATGATTGCTGGACTCACTTAAGTACTTTCCCTTCTCTTTAGAATCACAGCCTTGTGCTGCCTGTTTTCTGAAGTCTGAAAACAGTTGTTTCCTATACTTTGTCCAGTTTTTTAGTTGTATGCCAGTCTAGTACTTTTTACTTACTTTTTTTGTGTGTCTTTTTATTGTAAAATAAAATAAAATTACAGAAAAAAAACACAAAAGAAAATGAATCTTAGTGAATTATTATAAGGTTAAATACCTGCTATGGTCTGAATTTTTGTGTCCCCCCCAAATTCATATGTTAAAATCCTAATCACCAAAGGTGATGGTATTAGTAGGCGGGGCCTTTGGGAGGTGCTTAAGTCATGAGGGTAGAACCCTCACAAATGGGACTGTGCCTTATAAAAGAGGCAAAAGAGAGCTCCCTAGCCCTTTCTGCCTACTGAGAATACAAGAAAAATTCTGTGACCTGGAGGAAGGCCCTCATCCAGCCATGCCAGTGCTGTGATCATGGACTTCTGGCCTCTAATACAGTGAGAAATAAACTTCTGTTGTTTATAAGCTATCCAGTTGTGGTATTTTGTTATAGCAGCCCAAACAGTCTAAGACTATACCTTTGTAACTACTGCTCTCGCCAAGAAACAGAAATTGACCAGCCATCCTAGAAGCTTCTCTGTGTGCTGTTTCCCTCTCACAGCCCCCTCCCACCCATATCTAGTTTCCCAACTTTTAAAATACTCATTTCCTTGGAGTTTTTATGGTTTTCAATCACTGAAGTGGGCACCCCTAGACCCTTACCCATTTTTGTTAACTTGAATTGTCTTATAAGTCTCTTTTTATATACAGGTGTTCCCTTCATTCCTTTCTATTCTTTACTATTTATCTGTTGAAGAACTGGGCTGTTTGTCCCGTCCAGTTTCTCACAGTATGAATTTTGTTGATTACGTATTCATGGTGTAATTCAAATATTCTATTTTTTCTATTTCTTGCAAACTGTCTTCGGGATCCAGAAGCTTGATAAAACTACCTTTTTATCCCTTTGGTAAGACTATAATTTTCATCTGAAGGCACTTATAGATTGTTTTCACTCAGTTTTGATGTGTGCAGCCATTTGTGTTCAATGCCTAGATTCATTAATTCATTGGTGTTTGTGAAATAGTGATAGCCTAATGTTTTTATTAGCTGAAATAAGTTTATAAGAAGACACAAACTTATTTACTATTTACCAAGTGGTATGGTTCACTTAGGTAGGGTGACATGAATGCTTGCTGTTTTCCTTTCATTGGTTTTTAAGATAATGATTTGTGACTATAATAGTTTCCTATGGCTGCTGTAACAAATTACCACAAACTTGATGATTTAAAACAACATATATTTGTTCCCTTACAATACTGGAGGCCAGAAGTCTGAAATGAGTATTATGGGGCTAAGATCAAGGTTTCAGTGGGGCCACACTCACTTCAAAGACTCTAGGTGAGAATCCCATGTCCAGGTGCTTCCTCCATCTTTGCTCTTTGACAATGTTTCCATCATAGGGTCTTCTTATTTTCTGTCTGTAGTCAAATCTCTGTCTCCCTCATAAGAATACTTGTGATTATGTTTAAGACCCACCTGGATAATTGAGAATAATCTCCCCATCTAACTATTCTTTTTTTTTTTTTAATATTTATTTGGTTGTGCTGGGTCTTTAGATGAGGAAGGCGGGCTCCTTAGTTGTGGCTCAAGGGCTCCTTAGTTGCGGCATGCATGTGGGATCTAGTTTCCTGACCAGGAATCGAACCCGGGCCCCCTGGATTGGGAGCGTGGAGCCTTAACCACTGTGCCACCAGGGAAGTCCCACCATCTAACTATTCTTAATCACATCTGCAAAGACCCTTTTTCCATATACAGTAAAAACTGTATATCTCTGGAGGCCTACCACAGTGACCAATGAAATCTTTAAAAAATATTATTTAATATTATTATGAACTCACAAGTTTAAACATATCTGATTGGCTTCAATCTATTGCAATTTTTATACAAACTATGGCCAATTAGAGCCTCAATTTGACTTCTGAATCCTTGTGACATGACCCTTGTAATTTCTGATTGTTTTTCTGCTATATAATACTTCAAGATGTTCTAGCATATTTTCTGCTGTAGACCTGGAATCAATCATATCTTGAAGAAGCCTTTATGGTTTCCTTCAAAAGAAAATGATATGTCAAAAGAGTAGTCTGGAAGCTAGGGTTGCTATAAAAAATCACTGGTTGGTGATTTTTTTTTTCTAGGATTTTTCAAATTCAGGACTACAGGGTTTTTAATTAACCTTTTTTATTTTGCATCTTTCTTTTCACACTGAGGATCCCCATTCTCAAGGTCACAAGTAATGACAGATTTAGAATATATCACAATTGCTCATTTATTTTATCCTTATTTTTATCCCATATTTAAGTATCTTAAATATGTTGTTCCATTTCTTCCTGCATAAAGCATTGCTGTTAAAAAATCTGATAATTTTGATGCCCTTCTGAAATATGTACTCTTTTGCCTAGATTCCCAATGATTTTTTTTTCTTTTCCTTTAAAGTCCAATACCTTTACTAGAATATTTCTTGGTCTTAGTTCTTCTGGATATTCTCATGTAAAAGTGTGCTCTTTTAATGTGTATTTCACAGTAATATTTTTCAGCAAGTTTTTTTTTTTTTTGCTGTACGCGGGCCTCTCACTCCTGTGGCCTCTCCCATTGTGGAGCACAGGCTCCGGACGCGCAGGCTCAGCGGCCATGGCTCACGGGCGCAGCCGCTCCGCGGCATGTGGGATCTTCCCGGACCGGGGCACAAACCCGTGTCCCCTGCACTGGCAGGCAGACTCTCAACCACTGCGCCACCAGGGAAGCCCCAGCAACTTTTTAATATTTGTTCTATTCCCTAGATGTTCTTGTTTCTTTTTTTAGGGACTCCTATATCCGTATGCTGAATCTTCTTTTTAAAGCTTCAATATTTGTCATTTTCCCTCAAATCTTTTTTTATTTCTTAATTTTTTTTTTAAAAACTCCCTCCCTTTAATTTACTATTTCTTGTAAGGCATTATTTGTTGTAATTGTGTGTGTGTGTGTGTGTGTGTTAAGTGTTTTTCTTCTAATTTATTCTTCAGTTCTGAAATATTCTTTCTTTTGTTTTTTGAGCTTTATTAGCTAATTTCTGAGTTTTTCTAATTTTTGTTTTCATATCTTGCATCTTTTCATTAAGCAACATTAAGTCTCTAGCTCATTTTGAAATGGTATGTTTCAGTTTGCATACACGTTGAGCATGTCTTTCTAGTATGTTTTCTTTGCCTGCAGGGTTATTCTGTTCCTTGTTGTCATCTTTTCTTATAGTTATTTGTATGTTATTTGACTTCAGTAGTTTTCCAATGTTCATTTTTACATGGATTTAATTTGCATAATTTCTTAGATTTGGTTCAGATAGCTTTTCTAACTTCTCATGAGCTCCCTTTTCTATAGTTTATTATATTAGTAAAACTATAAGTGCTTGCTTGGTGCAGTTACCAGCTCCGTTTCCTTCTCCCTTTTCTCTGGATCTTCTTTTTCCTTTGTCTTAGTTGTTCCCATGCTTAACAATTTTGTGTCATCCCAGCAGTTTCTCTTCAGTATGAGACCTTGTACTTGAAGCAAGCCCTAGTCTCAGGTATGAGAATTTATGGGAATGAACCAACTCTAAGACTTAGGTCTGATTACTGGAATATGCTACACCTCTCCCAGTTTTAGCTGCTGTTCTCAAATTGAATTGCCATGATTTCCAGTGAATACTTTTAGTTTATGTGGGGTTTTTCTGTTCTCAGCTCTGTCAGATGTCCCTTGGCTTCACACTGCTTTCCGCTACATAGACATTGATAAGACACAGGTCTTATGACTATTGTCCCACCTGATTGTATTCTGGGGTTTGTGAGGACAGCCAGCCTGTTGTTTGTTTGTTTTTGGCTTTGTCATCTAGTTGCAATGTCTTTTTATATGGGGATTCAAAAGATCTCAAACATATGCTACCATCTCCATTACCACCTTCTCAGAATCTCACAGTTATTTAAGTGAGATGACTTAATATAAAAAAGTTATTTAGATGTTAAAGAACCAAAAAGCATAAAAAGAACTCTTTGTGACAGCCTGGAGGGGTGGGATAGGGAGGGTGGGAGGGAGGGAGACGCAAGAGGGAAGACATATGGGAACATATGTATATGTATAACTGATTCACTTTGTTATAAAGCAGAAACTAACACACCATTGTAAAGCAATTATACCCCAATAAAGATGTTTAAAAAAAAAAAAAAGAACTCTTGAATATCACAGAGCTAGAAACTGCAGGAAGCAACTACCATATCTAGAACTGGAAAACTGGAGAAGTGTTTATTGCTTGGCTGGTGCTGGCATTTCTGAGTTCAGATGAGGGGACTCATGGAGTTGAGATCCAGCTCTAAGAGAAGCTGGAGCAACATTCGTGTTGGTTTCCCTGAGGGGGCATAATCAGCATGATATTTGAAAGACTGCACACTACAGTCAACTGCTGCTGCTGAAAGGAAATGTTAGTGCCACAGTGAAGTTTTATTGGGGTGATGCTAATAGGAACAAGAAGAAAATAGTGAGAAAAAGAAGAGTTTCTTTCCTCCTCCTTCTGGCCTATGATCACCCTATACTTCTCCCTATCGCCAGAGCTTAACAGGGAGCAAGCTGACAAATCAGAAGTGCAATTTCCAGAGGTCTAGTTCCAGCATCACAAAGCAAAATATACAAGGGTCAATTTGAAGCTGAGAGATAATACCTTAAAAACTGGCTTATAACTGTTATATTCTTTGTAAACTGTGACTTTTATCACTGCATCATCTTTATCTTAGTACTTTTAACCTTTTTATTTGATCTGACATGAATGTTGCCTTTCCTCCATTTTTTTTGTATGCTGTTGCTTATCTCTTTTCCTATTTTTTATTTCCAATATTTCTTCACTGCTTTAAGAGTGTGTGTGTGTGTGTGTGTGTGTGTGTGTGTGTGTGTGTGTTTAGGAATACACTGATAGGTTTTGTTTTTATCAACTCAATCTGAGAATCTGTTTTACACAATGGGGAATTTAAACATTTGTTAGGATTTATTCCTTTCACCTTATACTTTGTTTGTATTCTTATTTTTTGTTGTTGTTTGCGGTACGCGGGCCTCTCACTGTTGGGGCCTCTCCCGTTGCGGAGCACAGGCTCCAGACGCGCAGGCTCAGTGGCCATGGCTCACGGGCCCAACCACTCCACGGCATGTGGGATCTTCCTGGACTGGGGCACGAACCCGTGTCCCCTGCATCGGCAGGTGGACTCTCAACCACTGCGCCACCAGGGAAGCCCTGTTTGCATTTTTAAACATTTTCCTTTTTTCCTTCTAAATATTTCCCTTACTAGTTCCCTCTCTGATCATTACTATTACTTATATTTTTCCTCTTTATAATCAGCAAATTTTATTATACTTTTCCGTTCAACTGGTGATTATCATTTTCATATACTCAAAATGAAACCCATATGAAAGGGTTATATGAAAATAAGAAACCAATTAATTCTGTTTTTAGGTGCTCTGCTCCTTCACTGGATGAGCCCTTTAGAATACTTCTACTTCCCCTCTCCCCACCCCCAAGGATTTATTAGCATATTTTATTGATAATTACCTTTAGTTAGTCTATTATCAGGGATTCCTCACATATGCCACTTCTATTTCAAGAATCAACAGTCTGTACTCATATTATACATACTCAGCCTGCATCTCTGTTTAGATTTCTCTTCAGGTAACAGATGTGTCAGAGCTCATGACTCTTTCATCTAGTCCATCTTCCCATGTCTTGAGGGCTGTATTTTCTTTCATTTGTTTGTGGTTTGATTACAGTCCTTTCCTTTACTATTTCTTCAGTTGTACTACTGAGTGATATATTCTATCAATCTTCACATATTTCCAAACAACTTTCTTTGAAATTGACAATTAAATGATATCTTAGTTATATTAGCATTATTGGGTCATAGTCCTTTTTTTCAATATAAATGATAATAAATTTTCCTCTTGCTTCTCCTATTGTAAGTAAACGGTGGTCTGATTATTTTTCCTTCATGATTTATTCTTTTACCAAGGAAGACAGACTTTTTTCTTTATCCTTGGAACTTAGAAATTTAAGATTATTTCTATTATGTCCATAACAAGATAGTATTAAAAGTCAGCATGTGAATAAAGAAAGTTGAAACCTCAACAAAATGACAGGTCCTTAAGATATTAATGAATAGATTCTATGACCTTTTCTAATTGCATGATATTGGCATATCTTTCAGGTAGTCATTTTTGTTTGCTCATTTGTGACTGCTGATATTTCCTTTCTCATTGTCACTGAGGTCCTTTCTTCTCTTTTGCCTATAATGCAATTCTTGGAATTGGGCTTTCATTGTACTGCTGTGTAATATAAACCATGATAATTTTGATGTATTAAGACATTAGTTATGGTTGCTTTGCTATAGCTGATGGGAACTCCCCTCCTTTTCTGCAATGTCATTCTTAGTAAATAACAAAGTCTTATTTAAAATTTGGAGTCTACGGTCTTATTTTCCACAACAATGTTTTCATTCATCAATCCTGCCTGACTGAGATCTTTTATTCTGCAGATGAATGTCTTTCTCTAGTTCAGGAACATTTTTTCTATATTTTTTTATATGAAATGCTACTCCATCTTTTATTCTTCCTCCCTTTGGAACTCCTGTTACTCACTGTTGGGTCTTCTGTATGTGTCTTTCAGTTCCCTGGTCTTTTTTTTTTTTTTTTGCGGTACGTGGGCCTCTCACTGTTGTGGCCTCTCCTGTCGCGGAGCACAGGCTCTGGACGTGCAGGCTCAGCTGCCACGGCTCACAGGCCCAGCAGCTCCAGGGCATGTGGGATCTTCCCGGACCGGGGCACGAACCCGCGTCCCCTGCATCGGCAGGCGGACTCTCAACCACTGCGCCACCAGGGAAGCCCTGATCTTGTCTTTTATGCTTTCCATCCACTTGTATTTTTGTTCTGTGCTCTCAATTTTCCACCATTTGATGTTTCATACTATTAATTCTGATGTATGATTTATGTGCTGAGTTTTTGGCTTTTTATGTGCTGAGCTTTAAAGCTCAAAAATTATGATTCAAATCCTTGGGTTGGGACAGCGTGAGATAGGGATAGTAGTTAATGTGCTCCTAAAATTTCCAGGCTAAAGATTCAGGCCTGAAATAAGCATATAAAATCAGCAGAAATGAAGAAGGAGTAATAAATTGTGTTAGTTCGCTGGGGCTGCCATAATAAAATACCACAGACTGGGTGGCTTAAACAACAGATATTTATTTTCTCAAAGTTCTGGAGGCTGGACGTCTAAGATCAAGTGCCAACAGTATTGATTTCCTCTGAGGCCTCTCTCCTTGGTTTGCACATGGCTGCATTCTTGCTGCCTCTTCACACGGTCTTTTCTCTGTGTGTGCACACCCCCTGGTGTCAGTTTTTGTGTCCAAATTTCCTCTTCTATAAAAGCAAATGACTAAGGCCAAAAATAGCTTCTCTTATGTCAAGAAAGCCATGCCTGTTTAGGCCCAAAATAGCTTCTCTTATGTCAAGAAAGCCATGCCTGGTTCTCTTTCTCCAAGGATTTCCCCCCTACACTATCTGCTTCACTTTCAGTCTTACCTCCCCAGCACACCAGTCAGATTGGATTAGGACCCACACTAATGGCCTCATTTTAACTTAATTACCTCTTTAGAGACCTTATTTCCAACTATGATTATACTCTGAGATACTGGGGATTAGGATTTCAACAGATGAATTTTGGGGAAACACAATTCAGCCCATAACAATTGTCACTGTAAAAGTAAATACTTGCTGTTTATTCACATCAACTAATTCCTGTATCAACTAGGTTTCCAACAATTCAATTCAATTCTGACACCAACTCCCAGAGTTAGCATCAGGATCCACAAGTGTCTCAGTTCCACAAGAGTGCCCCCACTAGAAACACTGGCCACAAATGGGGTGCCAAAATAGTTACATTTCTGCTCAGCAGACTAAACATTCAAGGGTTCCCTCAACCCTCTCAATAGGTTTGGTAACTCACTAGAACAACTCACAGAACTTAGGAAAGCATTTACTTATGACCACTGGTTTATTATAGAAGATATCATTCAGGAACAGTCAAATGGAAGAGGTGTGTAGGGCAAGGTATGGGGGTAGTTGTGTGAAGCTTTCATGCCTTTTCTGGATGCGTTACCCTCCCAGCACCTCAATGAGCTTACCAACTGAAAAACTCTCCAAACTCCATTGATGAGGGTTTTTAAAGGAGGTTTCATTAAGTAGGCATGATTGATTAAATTATTGATAATCGGTAAATAACTCAATCACCAGCCCCTCTCCCTTCCTGGAGGTTGGAGGGTAGGGCTGAAAGTGTAAGCAGATAGGGTAGGAGGTCCCAGAGAAAGAGAACCAGGCATGGCTTTTTAGACATAAAAGAAACCATTTTTGGCCTAAGTCCTTTTGTGATCCAAGCCTGGCCACACTGTTTGCCCTTGAACAGGTCTCAGTAATTAATGATCTTAAGAGAAGTGAGGCAATGTAGGTACAAAGGAAAAGCAGTCAAGAAACAATAGTTCAGCGATAAAAGAGTCCTAGTTCCTCCTCAAGGGATATGCAGAACACTCTGTTACATTTCTTTGAGTTCCACAGGAACTAAGGCCCACACCCAGGTGGAGGATAGTAACTACATGCTGAGACCTCAGACTGGTGGAACCTAAGGAATGATGATGTTGACCTTTTCTGACCCTCAGGACTTTAATCAACTAAAGCTTGGACTTGGTTGACCTTTGCTTCAATTCAATGTTAAATTCTCCTCTGCTTAAGCCCCTTCATGAATATGCATACACTGCCCAAGCCCCTTCATGAATATGAATGTACCCTTAGCTTAAAACTTCCCCAGTTTTGCTGTTTGGGGAAGAATGCTTTGGGAAAGATCCCTGGTGTTCTCGTTACTTGCTGCAAGTAATAAATCCTTACCCCGCTCTTTGGCTTGTTTGTGTCTTTTGGCACTCACTAAAAGGCGAACCTGTTTTCAGATAACAAAAGTTCCAAGCTTCTAATCATGGATTGCTCTTTCTGGTGACCAGAACCCATCCAGAAGCCATCTAAGGGCCTGCCTTACCACTAAGGAAGTTCCAGAAATTTTGGATTTGTGTGAGAAACTGGGGACAAAGACCAAATATTTTTCTATTACACCACATTTATGCAAAAAGGTGACACACTGGACTACAAGATGCTTTTGAATCCTTGATGAATACAGACTGAGAAAAATGCCATTTAAATGTAAGTATGTCTGCCTTGTAAGAGGTTAACTTTACCTTTAGATTGTTTCTTTGTTCTAAGAAAGCCACAAAGTGGGCCTGTAAACTAAATCAAGTCATCTATCTATTGTTCCTGAGAAAACCACAAGAATCTTGAATGTAAATATCTTAGAGCAGCTAAGAGTTTTGTTTTGTAAATTAAACGTACCTAGGTATCAGGTTTCTACAAGTTTTGTGGCTTCCTTGGCAAAAGTATCCTTTTCTGTTTGGATCTAGATTGCCCTGTGTATTATTTTTGTCCTTTTTCTTTGAACAGTTGTAGGAACTCTAGTGGTGTAAAAAAAGAAAACTCTAAGAAGAGAAAGCTGACTGGAAAGGTGACACAGAAATCAGTTGCAAACTCAGCCAACTTTAGAGACCAAGCAGGTGACATAAATGTGTGTGAAACTGTTCATTCTGAAACTATATTTAGTGGTGAGTAGTTTAGGGGTAAAACTGGAAAGTTTGTGCCTTCTCAAGGAATTTAATTTCAAAAAAGTTTTTGAAACACTCTGAAGTAAGTTTAGTTTCCAGCTATGGTGGAGTAAGAGGGACCAGATTTTATCCTCCTGCCATAACAAATAGAAAATTGGACAAAATATATGAAACAATGGTTTTCAGACTCTGGGCAATGTCAGCACAGGACAATGATCAATGACCCTTTTAAAAAGGAAATAAGGAAGGTAAGCCCTATTTTGCCCAAGCTTATTTCTGGAGTTTCCAGGTTGCATCATATGAAAGGGTACCCAAACAGAAATCAGCAGTCACACTAAATTAGGGAATTGGAATTTGGTGTTTAAGGATGCCAAGTTTTCTATAATTTGCAAGATATAATGATGTTGAGGAGATATAATAATGTATAGAAAGCACTGCCGAGATCTGTAGAAGGCTGACCTAGAGTCTTGCTGAGGATTAACCTGCACATTGAACTGTGACTTTTAAAAATACCTGTGGAATTTGAAAGTAATTTTTAAAATAAATTTTTTCTTAGTATTTTCTCTGAAATTACTTCCAGTTTTAAGAGAGGAAACAATGTAAAGAAAATGTAATTCACTGGTAGTCATTTTGGTAGAAACAAACATTCCAAAAAATGAATAAACATACATGTTACGATTTAATGATTTTTATAGGAAAGTTTTTACTATTTACTGTTGGTCATTGCTTTGGTATTTAAGACTGTAACACTGAACTAGTTTTTCTCTCTTGATATTGAAGATTACTTAACTGTTTTTTAAATTGTCTTTCATTATCTACAGTTCCATACTAAGTACTAGTGTCTTAAAGACTTGGGAATCAAAACCAAGTCCAAACAAGAATTAAAATCTGCCCTTGGGAATTCCCTGATGGTCCAGTGGTTAAGACTTTCACTGCCAGGACCCAGGTTCGATCCCTGGCGGGGGAACTAAGATCCCACCAGCCACGCAGTGTGGCCAAAAATAAAATAAAATAAAATCTGCCCTTATATAGAGTTTAAAGCTTCTTTTAAAATACATTCTAGAACGTCAATTACTGTATTTACTACTGAGTCTGCAAACTAATAGCTGCAACTAGGTACTACCTTATGTTAGAATGATATAACATTTATAAATATATAAATTATTTTTACATTTCAGTTTAATCCACTAAGTTGCTATTTTTACTTTGTCAACAAGTTCTAATAATTTTTTTTTTTTTTTTTTTTTTTTTGCGGTATGCGGGCCTCTCACTGTTGTGGCCTCTCCCATTGCGGAGCACAGGCTCCAGACGCGTAGGCTCAGCGGCCATGGCGCGTGGGCCCAGCAGCCCCGCGGCACGTGGGATCCCCCCGGACCGGGACACGAACCCGCGTCCCCTGCAGCAGCAGGCGGACTCTCAACCACTGCGCCACCAGGGAAGCCCAAGTTCTAATAATTTTTTATCATTAATTAGATCACTACACATGTTTTACTTATACAATTATTTCAGTCCTATTTTCTAAGTATCAGGCAAATCTTAAAGGAAGCTTAGTTATAATAAAGGATTATGTAATATTTCTAATCCCTTTGATGTGATTTAAGATTTTAATCCCTGACTTTGAAACTGAGCAGGATCCTTCCGGCCCCTCCCAGGTACAAAAACCCCTCCATGTCTCCTGGTTCTTGTTTGCAGAAAAAGACTTTAGTCTCCTAGGCCTTCCCTGAGTTCCAAAGAACAGACTCAAATAGTTACTAATTAGGGAACTTAGGGGACACAGAAACAAAGGAAAAACAGTAAAGTAAGAAAAGTAATGATAACCTAAACCAGTGGTCCCCAACCTTTTTGGCACCAGTGACCAGTTTTGTGGAAGACAATTTTTCCATGGACCGGGGTAGGGGGATGGTTCCGGCCGTAATGTGAGCAATGGGGGGGATGGTTCAGGAGGTAATGCGAGCGATGGGGAGTGGCAGATGAAGCTTCCCTTGCTTGCCCCCTGCTCACCTCCTGCTGTGCAGCCCCAGTTCCTAACAGACTGCGGACAGGTATCGCCTGCGGGTTGGGGACCCCTGGCCTAAACAATAGTTCAGTGAAAAAAAAAGAGTTCTAGTTCCTTCTCCAGGGAGATACATAACGATCTGATGCATATCTTCCAGTTGTTCTGCAGAAACTAAGACCCCCTACCCAGATGGAAGAAGGTGGACTACATGCTGACCACGAGCACATAGACCCCAGACTGGCTGGAACCAGAAGGCTGACGGTTAAGATTCCTGAAAGGTCATGCTGTTACCTCACCACCAACCAATTAGAAGAAAATCCCTGAGCTGCAACCCTCATCCCAAATGCTGCCTTTAAAAACCCTTCCATGAGAGCCATTGGGGAGTTTGGGTCTTTTGAACATGAGCTGCCATTTCTCCTTGCTTGGGCCCCTGAAAATAAATGCTGTAGTTTCCTTAACCACAACCTAGTGTCAGTAGATTGGCTTTGCTACAAGGCAGGCAAGCAGACTCAAATTCAGTTCAGTAGCAACTTCTCAAAAAATAACCAGAGCTTTACAATTTCCTGGAAGAAAAAAAAAAAAAGGAAAAAAAGGGAAAAAGCATCAGTTTGTTATGTATATCCTTTGAGGAGGAACTAGGACTCCTTTTTTTCACTGAACTATTGTTTAGGTTATCATTACTTTTCTTGCTATACTGTTTTTCCTTTGTTTCTGCATCCCCTCTACTTTCTACAGAAAGTATAAGGCAGCATAAGAAGTACAGAAAAGTAGTAAATGATCTGTCAAATTGGATAGACCAGTGAATCAAGTATATCTCTATTGTGAACTCAGTTCTATTGGCCATACTCTGTAATTAGATTATACTGGATAATAAGACATCTCTACAGTTAGTTCCTGTGACATAGTGATTTATAATAAAAAAATACATATTTGCCTTTGGTTCCTGGCCCATAGTTCCAAACCCTTGTAATTTCTTGAGCAGAGAGCAATGTGAGCACCTTTTGTTATAATATTTGGTCTTTTGTCCTCAGTTCCTTAAATCACTTCAGAGCCATCAAGGTGAAGTGGGTATCTTGTTATTCATAACAAGCCCCCTTCCACCACAGCTGGCTTTTGTTAATGAGGAGACTTTTGGAGAGCACCTAAGGATGCAGCTGGTTGCCAGGGGAAACAATTAGAATACAGGATTGGAACTTTCAGTCCCTCTCCGTGATGAGGGGAGAGGCAAGAGGAAAGGGACTGGAGGTGGAATCAATCACCTATGGCCAATAATTTAATCAACTGTGCCTATGTAATGAAGCCTCCATAAAACTCCAAAAGGATGGGATTCAGAGAACTCCTGGGTTGGTGAACATGTAGAGAGTCGGGAGAGGGGCACACTTGGGGAGGGCATGGAACCTCTGAGCCCTTTGCCCATACCTTGCCCTACGCATCTCTTCTATGTGGCTGTTCCTGAGTAATATCCTTTTATGATAAACCAGTAATCTGGTGAGTAAAACGTTTCTCTGAGTTTTGTGAGCCACTCTCACAAATTAACCCAACCCAAGGAGAGCATATGGTAAGAAGCATAGGTGATAACCTGGACTTACACGACCGGCTTCTGAAGTGGGAAGGGGAGTCTTGTAGGATGGACCCCTTAACCTGAAACCCAAAGAGGGGGTCGAGGGAACCTCTGATTTGTAGCTGGTTATCAGAAGCACAGGTAACAACCTGGGCTCACAAATTTCTTCTGAAGTAAACAACAGTCTGTGGGACTAAGTCCTTAACCTGTGGAATCTGATGCTCTCTCCAGACGTACAGTGTCAGAATTGAGTCAAATTGTAGGATATCCAGCCGGTGTCAGATAATTGCTTATTGATGTGGGGAATGCCCTCCCATACACATACACCCCACACACAGGAATTGGTGACCAGAATCTTTAGGTCCCCAAAATGGGATTCTTAATTATTTACCTACAGGGTTTATAAACCCTTTTATAAGGAAAAAACCAAAAACGTCGATATACATCAACAACATAATTCTGAATACTAAATACACACTACATTTGATATCCAAGTGCAAAACATAAATGGCCTTCCTCAGCTGTGGCTGACCTTTATGACGGGCACAGCCATTAGGCTGAAGACTACGGCAGATCTTTTACCTATACATGTGGTTTCCGTGAAGGGATCCTTACTTAGAAAGTAGTCCGAGCGGTAGCTACCCAGAAGATTCTGTTGTTCTGAAAAGGGCAGTTGTGGTTCTCCCAGCTTTCTGTCATGCTTGCTTAAGAGGAGCAATGGGCTGCAGCTGCCAGCATCCAGCAGAGGTGGCAGGAACATCAGGTGCATAAGCCAGTAGATTCAGAGGGGTAGGAGACATAAAATGTGAGGCTTATGAGGAAAAGAGACTGTCAAGGGAAAAAGAAGCAAAATTATCCTAGTGCACAAATTCATAAATAAGGAATTTCTTCCTTATTTATGAATCTTTAATATTTACTTATATCTCAATATTTCTCAAACATGTAATAAAGTTAATATGTATGTACCTGTCTCTCCACTGGACTCTGAAAACCCAAACCCTCAGAATCTTGTACTTGGGTGGAATTGAATAAGAGGCACTTCCAGTATGTATGCCAACTCATAAAGTAGATAATAAAAACGCTAATTTACATAAGTTTTGGTTTAACTTTTCAAAAGTTCTTGACAACTGGGTGTGTAAGTGATCTCTCATTGAAATGGTATTAATTTTTTTTGTCTTTGCATATCTTACTTTCTTTGCTGAAAAAAGCTGGGAAAAAACCAGAAGTACTAAAAATTTACTAAGAGAAAATGTGCCTCTCTGGATTAGCGTAGTCAAGGTAGAAAACTCTTATGTAACACCACATGTTAATCTGAATTAATATACATCAATAATTATAAATTGCAGTTGAGCTAATTTGAATTATTCTGACCAAGTCAGAAAACTATATGATTCAGTTATCTCAAACAAAGTCATGGTTTTGAGGTTTATTAGTTTGAGAAGTCTATTTTTTACATCCAATGAAGCCAACTGTTTGATATTAAACTTGTCCTAAAAACACCTGTGTATAGTGTCATTGATTTAAAATACAATAAAATGTGCTTAAAATTCTATTGAAACACTGAACAGCTTTTAACTACAAAACCTGTTCTTATGGTACATCTAATACACATAAATGAGATAATTAACATTACTTAGTAGAAGAGTTACAGTTAACATTGTCAAGTGTTTGAATTTTAGGTATTGGAGTTGGAAACAGGGAAAAGACCCCATCATTTTGTGGGAAAATGACAGGTCTTTTAATTAGACTGAAAGTAATATATATTATTATTATTCATATTTTGATAGGTAGCTACAGGTTTCAACAGCTAAATTAAGCTTAGAAACACAAATGTGGCACTGAGGTAAATGGACATGGAAAATTTTACTTGTATCTTCCTCATTCTTTTCCTCTCAATCTCCCCCATCTCAGTAAATGGTAACTCTTCCAGTAGTTTGGGACAAAAACTATGCAGTGATAGCTGATGCTTCTCCTTCTCTCACATCCAAACCTTGAGTAAATTCTGTTACATCTGTCTTCGGAATATAACCAGAATGTTCTTACCAGCTTCCTTGCTATCAGCTGTCATTTCTAGTTTGGATTATTACAATAATATTTAATCCTAAAGTGTTCATTGCTTCAACTGTTCATCTATCCACCCATCCAACAACTACTAATAAACAACCACTTATATCAGACACCGTTTGGGGTACTTATGTACACAGAGAATTGCCCCTTTGGCCTTTACAAAAGGAATACCTCTTTTGCATCCTAAATTTACTATGATGCATTGTCCCAGGACATAACTACCAGGGGACTAAACAGTCAATAATGAGAAAGTTAATGACTCAGTAAGGAATCACTTTCCAAGTCGAGATTCCAATGCTTTGCTTCTTAACCAGACTAAACTGGAGAACCTAATTGATATGTCATTAAGAATATTCTGATAGATCACTGTCAGTAATGATTTTTGGCACACAACATTGAAGGAATATAAAGAATTGAATGACATTACTTTATAATATTCTTTTACTCCTCTCAGCTTAAATGAACAAGATGTTTTGGCCTTTATATCTCTAAAACTGAAAAAGAGAAAAAGAATGTATGTTGAACTCTGTCAGATTACAGCAATAAATAATACTCATCCATGAAAACATTACCTAAATGATAAAAAAACCCAATCTCCTAAGAAATATATTTCAATAAAATATTACTTTTTATAATACTCAAAATTGTGACATTTATACTTTGATCAGCTGTATACGAATAGCAGTTGTAATGATAAAAAATTTCTCTGAATTGACAACGTTCAGAACATTATGATCACAAGATACGCAATAAATGTAAATATACACACTTTTTTTGCTGCAGAAAACAATAACCAATAAAACTTCCATACGTAAAACCTTACTACCTAACAGTGGCATTTTGTAGGTTAAGAGTTTCTCAATAGTACAGCACTATTGACATTCTGGGCTGGATAATTCTTTGTTGTTGGGAATTGCCTTGTGCAATGTAGGATGTTTTGCAATATCCCTGGCCTCTCCCCACTAGATACCAATAGCCCCTACTCCCTAGTTATGACACCAAAAATGTTTCCAGATATTGCCACATGTCCCCCCACCCCACTGAGAGGCAATATTCCCTAATTGAATGCCACTGCTGTAGGGAATATAATAGCAATGAAATGTAAAACTTTATCAAAGAGCTAGTTCATTTTTTAAAAATATATGATGGGTATCAAAATACTATATTTAATCCCATTGCATACATTTAAAAGAGTGAGTGATTGTAAAATTACATTTTATGATATACTGGAAATTACATTATTTATCATTATCTGAACTTATGGGGAGGAACTTTGGATGTTAGCTCACAATCCATTAGCCAAAGGCATTCAGTAGTTCATAGGATAGGTGGGTAATGTACATTAACATTCATTTACAGATCTTTTCCCAAACCCTAATAGGTACCTTAGAACACTCTTGAGTTTATCTCATATAGCTCTAAGCCTTCTTTTTTTTCCCCTTGAGGAATGTAATAAGTTCTTGAAGACTATCTTTCTTTGTAAAAGTCTAGAAAACTGAACTGAAAGAGTATCAAGGCTTTTGAACACATGTAATATATTTAGATACAAATATTTTTCAAAATTCAACTTATATAGGCTAGTAATCTTTTTCACTTCCATTCTTCAAATGATGCCTATACAATTGCAAAGATTTGGAGACTGAAAATAGCTTAAGAACTCCAAAGATCTTTTCTATACATAGAAGCAGTATTTCCTTAATCCTGTTACAAGGCCCGTAAATAGTGTCTCACCGCGCCTCAATCCTCTCAGCTTAATCACTGGCAAAAGTGCCAATGGAATCATTCATTCTAAATAAAATTATAAAAATGTATGTAGTGCTTTTATTGTTTTAAAGCAATTCCACATAAATTATCTACTATTAATTGAACACATCTAAATGACAGGTAGAAAAGATGTTAGGGATAAGAAATTTGCATTTAGTAATAACTTGCCTAGACAATTCAGCAGAGCTGACATCTCCAGACCAATCGCACCAAACTCTTTTCTTACGAAATCCTGATTTGAGATATTGCTCATTTTACATTTTATGAAGTTTTGGGATGCTTTGAAGGTAAGTTAAATCCAATTACTGCCAAAGGCTTCAAAAAGTCCTTAGCTTTATCACATTTCTTAAGCACTTTGTACAGGCTTTGTACAAATTGGAAGACCAAATTGTCCAACTTGTCTGTAGTCAATGTAACACCATTTAAAAGTCGATTCTGTGTTGAATACATTTATTAAATTGTACAAAGGTTTTTTGTTTTGTTTTGTTTTTTTGCGGTACGCGGGCCTCTCACTGCTGTGGCCTTTCCCGTTGCGGAGCACAGGTTCCGGACGCGCAGGCTCAGCGGCTGTGGCTCACGGGCCCAGCCGCTCCGCGGCATGTGGGAACTTCCCGGACCGGGGTACGAACCAGTGTTCCCTGCATCGGCAGGCGGACTCTCAACCACTGCGCCACCAGGGAAGCCCAAAGGTGTTTATTTTTTCTTCTTCAAAGTTTGAATTCTTATATCATGAAGGTCAAAACACTGACTTCAACAGTACTTCTCAAAAGAATGGCTCTGCCTTTTACAATTAAACAGCTATTGAGAACAACATGGAGAAATAAATTTGATAATCCAGTATAGATGTTTCTCATTAAGCCTTCCAGAGTTCATGTATACAGGCCAGTTAATGGTTCTTCTAAAAATCATTGTCCAATCCCTATCATTAACTCAGTTAAAACCCAGATATTTAATGTCACATCAGGAATCACTTGTCCATCAGAAAAACAACTAGTCCTCATTTTAATTATTCTAGCGCTAAAACTGAAAAGCATATTCCAGCTACTTTAGAGTCTGGGTCCCCTAAAACTTCCACCAAAACAAGGCGCTGTAGTTCAGCATTTCCGAGTTATTTTTGCAGTTGTTACGTGAATCTGAGCCAAGGTGCCCGTGTGGCGCACCAGGCGGCCCCGGGTCCCCATGGCTACCGCCACAGCAACGCGTCGCGCGTCCCGCAAGGCAGGCCCCAGCTCGCGGGGAGGGGCGAGGGCGCCCGCCCGCGCCTCAGAGATGCTCAGGGGAGGCGCCGGGACACTGTCTTCCCCGAGTTGAAGGAAACGGCTAGGGCTGGGAAAGCTGGCGGGGAGCAAGCCAAAAGCTCGTCCCTGCTTCTTCGCAATGGCTAGGGCAGACCTCCCAGCGACACCAGGCCGCGTCAGTTCCCTCTACATTCTTCTTTCCCTTTTTTATCATGGTGCCTTGCAGACTTCGTTTTTTCCGTGCCCACGCAGGATAATTTAAGCTGCCTCCACAAACGTGACAGACGCCAAAGGTGAAGCCCCCAAACAGTCCCGCCAAAACTCACACCTTTCCCACGTTTTCTCCGCAGGGCCGCCCGCGAGTGAGAGGTGTGCGGGCACAGGGCGAACTCGAGCTCCCGCCGCGGCCTCGCTTCGCCCCGCCCCCGGGCGCGCGCCCCACCCGTATAAGGTTCGGGGGACACGCCGCTCCGCCCACCTTGCCTCCAGCCCGCGCGCGCGCGCGCCGGGCGGAGGCAAGGGGTTGCAATAGGTTTCAGCAGTTCCTTTCTTTTTTTTTTTTTTACCCCTTAGAAGACTGTTTCCACAATGGCAAAAAACAGGCCCCAGTAAAAGTCAACAATCATAAAAGAGTAACTGTTGCTAAAAGTAATTACAGCACAGGAGCTCGCGAGTTTACCCCGCCTCCAAAAAAGCTTGAGCTCCGCCCCCATAGGGTCGGGCCCCGCCCCCCCCAAAGCCGCCCCTGGGAGCCCGCGCTTACGCTTTCCGGGCGGTGCACGACGCGCTCGCTCCGCCCCGCCAGCCCCGCCCTCCGGCCCCCCTCTCCCTCCCTCAGGAGAGCCTTCGCGCACGAACTAGGGCATACGGCGTCAGAGACGTGCGGGCACCTCATCCTTCCCACCTTCCTACACAGTTGCTACTTTTCGATGTGAGACATTCCAGCTTCTCATCCCCTTCCGTGAGTCCCTCTTTTCCTCTTATTAAACCCCATTTGCTCGACGGGCGGCCACCAGCGCAACAGCTTTCGCGCCCCAAGCAACAAGAGCGCGTGCGCGCACACGGGCGGACGCGGCCGCGCGGCCGTCAGGTCCCCGAGCTCCCTCCCCCTCCCGCTGCTGTATAACTTGACTGGCTTGGAGGAGGCGCCGCTGGAGTCGGAGGGCGGGGAGCTCGGAGGAGGGAGCTCGAGAGTTGTGGAGACTAGTGACTGGGAGAAGTCGCAGCCTGCTCCGGTCGGCTCCTTCCCGCTCCCCGTCTCTCTCTCTCTCTCTTTCTTAACACACCTACTCCGCCTTCCGCCCCAGCCTGCGCCCTCGCTCCTTTTCTCGCCCGGGGGCCCCTGCCAGTCACTCTCCGGGTTTCGGCGCGGCGGGGGCGCCCCGGGGGTGCCCTCGCCCTCCGGGAGCGGGCGGACGGGCGGCGGGCGGGATGTGGCGCCTGGTGCCTCCGAAGCTGGGCCGCCTGTCCCGCTCGCTGAAGCTGGCGGCGCTGGGCAGCCTGTTGGTGCTGATGGTGCTGCACTCGCCGTCGCTGCTCGCCTCTTGGCAGCGCAACGAGCTGGCCGACCGGCGCTTCCTGCAGCTCAATAAGTGCCCGGCGTGCTTCGGCACGAGCTGGTGCCGCCGCTTCCTCAACGGACAGGTGGTGTTCGAGGCGTGGGGCCGCCTGCGCCTGCTGGACTTCCTCAACGTGAAGAACGTCTACTTCGCGCAGTACGGCGAGCCCCGTGAGGGCGGCCGCCGCCGAGTGGTCCTCAAGCGCCTCGGCTCGCAGCGCGAGCTGGCGCAGCTCGACCAGAGCATCTGCAAGCGGGCCACCGGCCGGCCCCGCTGCGACCTGCTCCAGGCCATGCCCCGCACCGAGTTCGCGCGCCTCAACGGCGACGTGCGGCTGCTCACGCCGGAGGCGGTGGAGGGCTGGTCCGACCTGGTGCACTGCCCCTCGCAGCGTTTGCTCGACCGCCTGGTGCGCCGCTACGCCGAGACCAAGGACTCGGGCAGCTTCCTGCTCCGCAACCTCAAGGACTCGGAGCGCATGCAGCTGCTGCTGACCCTGGCCTTCAACCCCGAGCCGCTGGTGCTACAGGTAGGCGCGGAGCCCGGGCCGGGGGCGTCCTGCCGGGAGGGCCGCCCGGGGAACGGGAGTCCGGAGAAGCGGCCCCTCCCGCGCCCGTCGCCGGGTCAGGACCCGGTGCGGCGCGGCGAGGCGAGGCGAGGCGGCGGGCGTGGGGAGGGGGCGGCGCTTGGGGGACCCCTGGCGCTGTGAGGGATCGCGGAGTGCGACCCGGCTGCTGGAGAGTCTGCTCTTCTCAGCTGGGCGCGGGCGCATCTCGGGTCTGACTGCGGATCCTTCAACGCCAGAGGGAGCGCGTCTTGTACGCTCGCAAAATGTCTCTCCGCCGAGTTTCTTTCGGCTCTCCTCCCTGCCTTTTTGCTTTGATCCGCCGGAGCTTGCGCTTCCGCGGCGCAGTGTGTTCACGAGCCCTTGGACCTTTCTTAGTTCTCCAGTGTTTCTGTATCGCGTTTGGTCTCGTCTTCAGCACCCCGCGCGGCTGGCCTCACTTCGGCCCCAAAGTCTGTCTTTGTTTTATTCCTTAGCTCATTCACCTGGCACATCATTGGGGCCGCCAATTTGGGGACAGACTCGGGAGGATGAGGTCAGAGAATGGACACCGGGGTCCGGGGTGGGGTCAGTCTGCGAGCCGTGCTCTGGGTGGAATTAGAAAGAGGAAAAAGTAAGGCCCGTTGGACTTGGGGCTGCGAGGCTTTAAGGCCAAGACGGACATTTTCATCCTGATCCTGTGACCTGCTCTATTCATGCGGTAATTTGGCTGCAGGAAGGTGAAATGTTAGGCCGGGGTTAGAAAACAGGGAAAGGAGCGTCATCTCTCTTCTAGCTGACTTATTGGTTCTCTCGTGACTTTATTTTGAAACCAAACGAGCCGTTTAGGGGAGTAGGTTGGGATCTTTTTACTGGTGGTGACAGCCAAAAAGAAAACAGAACCTCTCAAAACTGTGTTTACCTTGGGAAAAGTTGCTGAGTTTATCCACATTCCCACTCGCCTTTAGTGCAGTGTCCTTGGATAGTGGTTACAACTGTTGGGGTTTTGATCTAGCCTGATAACCGCAGGGAAAGTTACCTTGCTCATTTTCCATAACAGTTGTGCTGTATTTCAAATACAAAGGGGAAAAAACATGACGTAGAATTAATCACAAGTAATTTTGAGTACTTCACGCCCTTTCGGCGCTGCTAAGAATGTCACTGATGGCTGGGGGGTTTTTACAGGGTTGCATTTTTTTAAATTCTGAAGTGCATCAATAGGAATGTGCAGTATTCATTTATATTGCTGGCTTTTCTCAAGTTCTCCGCTGCCCAGCTTAACTAAGAGAAGCCAGCATCGTTTGATTAGTTCAGCCAAATAATTTTAACACAAAATAAATACTTTGCCTCCAACAAAACCGTAGTAAATTTTAAGTCGTCCTAGGATGTATGTAACGGGTCATTTAAAGTACAGATTGTATATTAAATGCTTCTCTTTAACAGTGAATGGTATATAAAACTGGTTAAACTTTCCTCGAAGAAATTACATTATTCGGTAGTTCCAAAACTAGTCAGCCTCTAAATTTTAAGTCCATACTTATGATACGCACATTTGATTTGAAAGTTTTTTTTCCATTTAAGCTGCTTTTTCTCTGTGAGAAATAGATGTTTATGTTAGCAAGGTTAGTCCCTGGAGAAAGCTCTAGCAGTATGGTTTGCTTAGCAGATAGTCTCTCAAATTCTCTGGGACCCAACAATTTAGTAAAGAGCTATCTTAGTAATACACATTTTCTGCAACTAAAATAGTGGCTTCATATTGAAAGGTTTTTATCAGTTAACTCTACTTATATTAGAACCAATATTTTAAGAACGTTGTATATCCAGTTCTATAAATGTATGCATTTTAATATGAGAAACGTTGACATTTGATTTGCACTAAAGTAAATCTGCTTTATTTGGGAAACTTACATGTTTTTGAAGCTTGAAGTTGTCTTGGTATATTCAGTTTACTTTATAGTTGAGACAGTCAAGTGTACGTATATCTTGTTTTCTGATGAACTCTTCGCTTAAACTTTTCTTCTGTTTTCATCTTTAGTGATAAAAAACTTTTAAAAAATCAGTTATATTTTTGTAATTTAAGCTTACTTGACACAATTGCAGTGAGCAGGTGGCTAGGTGGGTTATAGGATAAGAGTTTGTTTTCAGTATGTGAGGAAATATCTGTATCAACATTGTTGACTGTGGTATTTGTAACTTGAAATTTTAATTTAGTTTTATAGCTGTTTACATGCTGTGTGAAATACAAATTTGGGGTCTTTAATACCAGTCAGTCATTGGTATTTTTTTTAAACTGTTGAGCAAACAAGTAGAATAGGAAGACTTATTTTAAATAGAAGGTCTTCATAGAGCTGCTACTTACTTTATAGAACCACTTAATCTTTGGTAAAAACTAATGAGTTAAGTATGAACAATATAATTAAAATTTGATGACAGTATAAAACCAGTGAAGTGAAAGGAATCTCAAAATTCTTTGGTCAAGTACAAAGATTGTTAAACACTAAGTCACATCATGATGTTCATTACTTTTTGTTAGCTAGACAGACATACACAATTTTAGTATTTATACAGGTTTCTGTGAAACTGTTAACAGCTGTTTATGGTAGTATTGGGATAGTAATTGATAATGGTAGAAAAACTCAGATTTGGCTCTCTATATATTTTGGGGTTCATGTATTTTTAAAAACTATTTTTAAGGGTACAAGTGTGTGTTTTATAGCTTGAAGAGGAACTTGCTTTTTTTTTTTTTTCTGTTTTTTTTTTTTCCAGGAGAGGGAGCTACTTATTGAATTTTTGGACAGTTGATAACAAACTAGATTTTTCTTATATTGCCCCCAGATTAACTACTTGAGAGAAAAAGTCTTTTGGATCGAATTCATCAAGCTATTCTTAAGAAAAGTTCCCATGTAGGAAACATGCTTCCAAAAATAAACATTTAAGAATCTCTTTTGATAAGGTACTAAAGAAAAAAATGAAAAGTATATATTAATTTAACCCATTAAACATGCATCTTCTGATTTTAAGAAACAGTAACAAACTGAAGTTTCTATTATGCCTTGAAAGGAGACATGAATGGTATTAAATGTCTGCAAGATATGTTTTGGACATACCTTACCTATGTAAGGCTATACAGATTTGTAGTATAGATTTCCCAATATGAAATGATACAGAAGTACAACTCTCTTCCCCTTGTTAGATAGTTTTACTAGCCTTCAGCAGCTTATCTAATTCTAAGGAAAGTTGTTCTGCCATAGAATTATCTTCTAAAAAATTTTTATAAACATCAAGCAACAAGATAATGCTAGAATCTTTATTTTCTACTTTTTCTCTTCACGTTTTTACTTCACCCAGAGGTATATTTTAATTACAAGTATGCTAATCTTACTGGAAAAAAATGTGGAGAGGAACTTTGTAATATTCGTATGGCATTTTTGGAATAGTCAGAAATTGAGGTGTTGAAGTATTTGGCAAGATAGTAGGATATTTTCTGTTATTGATAAAATTTCTACCAGTATTTGTACTTACTTATCCTTGAATTTATAAAAATTGTGTGTATAAGGGAGAAAAATGCTGTCTGGATTTCCTGAGGCCCAAATTGTCTCTCTGATGTTATGACTTGGAGATAGTGAAGATGGTCTTGTTTATAGAAATAAGAAAGCTCTTGGTTGTTTGGGGCAAGGAGGTGGGAATTTGTCTTATTATATTTATAGAACTTTGTCTTAAATTTTCTGAATCATGGTTTTAATGGGATTTCTTTAATATTTACAGTGTGTAACTATCATTGTTTAAGCTATAGATTTTAAACTTTTCATTTCTATTTTTATAAATGACATAATACATTGAAAGCATTTTATGTAGTGCCTCATGCATAGTAAGCACTCAATAATTAGAGTGCTTAGATATTAAATAAGTAAGTGACTTAATTATCCAATGCATTTGATTAGTGGTTTTGAAGCTTGTTTGGAATATGAATCACCTTAAAAATAGTTTTGCTTCTGATTATCAACCATATCTTTAATTACACTGATTTATTCCATTCCTACAAGATGAATTTTATAATTAAACTTTGAGTGAATGTTGTTGTTTTTGTCCTTAAAAATAATTTCTATAGGAAAAGAATGTACTTTTAAGATGCACTAAGATGCAGTTTTTGATGTAAACAAAACATTATGGCCATTTATCTAATTGTCTTACTTTGGACCAGTTGATAAACTTTTTATGGGACTCCCTTTACTTAGCTATAAAGTAAGACTATTGGATTAAATTCTTTTCAGCCCCAACATCCTGTGACTCTCAAACTCTCGACTTGAGAAATTATTCTTCTGAGCTTGACTTTAAACTGGTGGGTTTAAGCTCTTATAAAAGGGAGTTAGGCGTTTTTGTACTTGATCCCTGCTATGGGTTGGAGGCCAGGATAGATAGTCCTTTTTCAGGCTTGTCTTCCTAGCCTCAAATTTTTACACACATGAAATCAGATTAAAACAAATCAAAATTCGAGACTGCCTTTAAAGGAAACAAATCTGGAGCTAAAGGTAGCTAAGGGTCTTGTGGGGTATTGGCACCTGGAAAGGATGTTCCAGACTTTGTCACGGGAATTTCTTTTCAAGCAACAGTTTAAGGGGCTACCCCCTTCTCTCCTCCTGGCTGCTGCTGTAGTAACCACACTCCTGCACTCCCCTATTTAGGCTTCAGAGATGGTTTTGACTAGGTAGTTCTGAGTAGAGCACTTTTTATCTAATAAATGAATGAGCTTAACTCTAGAGGGTTTTTTTTTCCTGTTTTTCTTGCTTTTTATCTGAGGTTTCATTGACACTTGATTGTGCTTCCTGACAAAGCAAACAAAAATAATAAGATCTGTGTAACTCAGGTCCAAAAAAGAAGGAGACTTTTATTTTGGAAATATTATAGAAACAGATAGTCACCCATAGGAAAGCACCACTTCCAGATCAGTGGAGCAAAATCATTTGACACCCTAGCCTATTTTCTGGATATGTTCATATCATTTGACTATTATTAGTTCTGAGATCCTTTCTGTACTTTTGTCTAATCTTTGAACTATTTTCCCTCATATTTCCATTGCTTGCATCAGCACATATTCTTCACGTATGTTGGTGGGGGGTAGAAAGCTTACTTTTGGGGGATCTACTTTCTGGACATAGGTGGTCAGTTTCTCAGTGGCTCATCAGGCTGGTTTTTATTCTGATTTTCTGGCTTATGTCTCTGGTCTACTTCCTATATTGCAGTTATTGCTGCTGACTCTTCACAGAATGCTGACACGTTTTCTTTCTTTACTCACTCATTTTGTATATATTAAACTAACATGGGCTTAGAATATAAGCCCTGCATTTTTCCTATACATGCATTGAA
Source organism: Stenella coeruleoalba (assembly GCF_951394435.1). Classification (NCBI taxonomy): domain Eukaryota; kingdom Metazoa; phylum Chordata; class Mammalia; order Artiodactyla; family Delphinidae; genus Stenella; species Stenella coeruleoalba. The sequence continues at coordinate 23,642,496 of NC_137150.1, read as the reverse complement.
CTTTAGTACATGATCGTAAACTGTCTTGAGACTGTAAATTATTGGTGTAAGATGAGGATAGTTATTCATCCTGGTCATAGACTTTTAAAGGTTTTAAATTATGTAATCAAATTTTTTATCCAATTTTTATGTCTTTTTGTAGATTATAGGAGGAAGTTATCTGTAAAATACCCAGAAGCTCTTTGGACTTACATAGCCCTGGACTTAGAGTCAGAAGAACTGAATTTTGTTTCCTCATTTGCTAAATAGTCTGTTATAAGGCATTTGGATTGAAACCTTTCTAGGCAGCTACTAAGTAGCTTAGCTGTGTAGGAGGTAGGTATATAAATGACTAATTACCATTAATTATTATGCTATCATAATAAACCCTACAAAAAAAAAGGATATTGTGCACCCTGTCAGATGACTTATTTAGGGAGGGACATCTGTGTGTATCTTCATAAGAATGGATACCAGGGAAGATTTCACAGAGGAATTGAATTCTGAGGATAAATGGGATTTTGCCCATAGATTTGGGAGGTGGGGGTTTGGGGGGGCCCAGGAGGTGTGGTGAGGACAGTATTGAGATAACGTTCTGTACTACCACAAAGCTGTTGGGTGGCAATGAACAAGTCCCTTAATGTTTCAGAGCCTGAGTTTTTTTAATCAGTAAAATGGGAATGTTAATACTGATCGAAAGGATTATTTTATTTATTTATTTTTATTTATTTTTTTTTTTTGCGGTACGTGGGCCTCTCACTGTTGTGGCCTCTCCCGTTGCGGAGCACAGGCTCCGGACGCGCAGGCTCAGCGGCCATGGCTCACAGGCCCAGCTGCTCCGCGGCATGTGGGATCCTCCCAGACCTGGGCACGAACCCATGTCCCCTGCATCAGCAGGCAGACTGTCAACCACTGCGCCAACAGGGAAGCCCCAAAAGGATTATTTTACAGGAGATAGGATTATTCAGATAATATACGCAAAATATCCTTATTTGTGAAGTTTTTTACAGTATATTATTACTTTGCAAATAAGCTTATTCCAGTTTTAGACATCTATAGTAAACTTCCTTAGTACACTGTGTTGATATCTTAGAAATATGTAAATTTTACTCTTCCTGTGGCAAATGTTCAAATGTCACCGCCCTTACATACACATACACACATCATAAATACCTATGTAGCTGCTGCTTCAGGCTATAGTTTTTTTGGAATAGTAATTAAAAGGGGGTTAAGGATTTGTCCCATATGATGAATAGAGTGAATATTGTACGAAACATGGTTTTTCGTAAGGATTCACTAATACAAAGCAAGTAGTTTAATTTTTCTCTGTAAATCATTATTAAGCTTAATAATTTTGTTTAGTACATTGATGAATGATAATTTTAAAACTAGAGGTTAAGTCTGGGTTATTTCTAGACATTCTTAGACTCTGAGACAGAATGTTAGATTTATCATTTGAGGTAAGTTTGATGTTTAAGGGTCTTCATAATTAAGGTGCTTATTTGGAATTTTAACTATGAACTGAAAAGATCTGACAGGAATTCCGTAGCATTGCTCTGTAGTACTGGGAACTGACCTATATGCCCTTAGGATACAGTAAAGATGACATGCCAGGGCACAGTTTGTGCCGTCTTTGCTTTCTGGGGCATTAGATGTGGGCAGCAAATAGAGAACAAGGTAATCTTAGATTTTACATGCTATGAAAAGAACAAAGCAGATTCCTATGATGGAGAATTGGATTGGGGATAGAATTTTAAATTTGGTGGTCAGAATTTAGTGACATTTTAGCTGAGGTGCGAATGATGAGAAAACGCCAGTGGTGCAAAGTTCTGAGGGCAGAGTGATTTTAAGCAAGAGGTATGACAAAATTCAGAGGCCCCAACAGGATCAAGCATGGGAGTAGCAAAGCATGGTAGAACACAAGATCATAGAAGTAGGCAAGGTCCATATCCCGTAGGGCCTTGGAAACATGCTTAATGAGTTTAGAATTTTGTTTTCAGAGCGCTGGGAAACAGTAGAAGTGTTTTTAGTAGGGCCTGATCTGTGGAGAATGGGTTATAAGAAATAAGACAGGAATCAATCAGAAAGGCTTTTGCACTGGTTTGTAGGAGAAAGCTTGGTGGTTTGTATTAAGGTGGTTCCAACTGAGGTTATGAAAAGCTGTTAGACCCAATATGTTTTGGAGAAATAGCTGACAGGACTTGATGATTGGGATTGGTTACAGTATGAGGGAAAGAGAAAAATAAGATACCTCCAGGGTTTTTGGTCCGAGCAACTGTTGATGAGGAAGCCCAGAGATGGAATGGCTGTTGGAGTAGGGGGAACCAAGAGTTTTGTTTTGGCTATGATATAGTTAAGACAACGGGAATACAAATCTAAAACCAGGCACCAAGTGTTTAATGCAGAGATAGTATGTTCCTAGCAGGTATTTTGCTTTACTTCTGAAGGGCTGTGTTAATTCAGTTAAAGGGAATGGGGGAAGTTAGTATTGTTCTATTGGCAGACTTTTTAAAGAAATCAGGTCTTGACTAAAGAAAGTAATGTAGGTTATTGGGTTCAAAAGAAGCTGCTTATATCTTTTTTTCTTTCTTTCTTTATTTGACATTTTGTTTTACTGAAAGTAAATATTTGAGTATAGTGTTTCTAGGTATATCTTTCAACTTAGAAACATGGATCACAGTTGCTGGTTCTCATGAGGTAAGAAAGGGTCAGTTGAGACTAGTTAAATATTTAAAATTTTACATTTAAAATTTGTGGCCAAGTGATTTTTTTTGGTGTGGGAGAGCATTTCTTAAGCTAGTCATTCTAAAAGATGAGTTATTTCTGTTAAACTTAGTAGATTTTTTGTTTTTGATGTGTTTTGACGTTAGTTTCCAATTTTAGATACAGCTGTTGGACATGATATTCAGTGAAATAACACAACCATGCTATTTTCAAGGCATTGCTTAATATTGTTGGAATTCTAGGTGGGTGGAAATGGCATTCAGAAAATTATTTAATGAAATAAATGGAACATATCCTGTGACTTGAAAATCTTGAGATTATTAAGATTCTACAGTGTTTGCGATGTATAAATTAAGTATAAATTAAGAAGCTGAGGTCTTAGAGAAATTTTATCAAAAATTAGGTAACCATTAAATCATCCCAGTAATTTTACTATATTTTCCCTCCAGACAGTTCACAAAACTGTGAACACATTAGTCTGTCACCAGTGCATTTGAATAATCTCTATGAACAGCTGTTACAACATGCGTTACTACAATGGGATTTTGTTCAAATTTTGGCTTTTAAAAATAATTTTGAAGCTCAAATGGAACCTTTAAGCATTTTCTATGCTTTTGTTAATTTACTTTCTAAAAATGTTCTCAAGTTTAAATTTGCGTGTACGTGTAGAAATGCCAGTTCTTTAGAAAACCTATTAACTAGATTTTAGATTGCATGTTTTGACTATTAATGGATTTTTTTTTTCAAGTCAGTGTCTTTTTACTAGGAATTTTCTCCTTTAAAAAAAAAGAGCCATTCTTGTAACACATTTCCTTCTTAGGCGAACTGCAAAGTTATATTCCTTTTAATGGAATGTTGTGAGATAATAAATGGCTATAAAATATTCTATGTTTTTTGTATAAAAGGAATTCAGATCTTTTAAACTTAGTATGCAAACTACTTTTGGTCATGTAAGGAGAGAAAAAGATAATAGAACACAAACTCTTTAGAGCTGACCTTACTTTGTTCTATCAGTTTTTCTTATATATCCCATATCTCCTTTTTTAGGACTGTGTTCTGACATAATAGAATAAAATGATGTAATTAATCTGGTAGGACAATCAATGGCTGTTGATTAAAGGATATTGTGATATTGTAAAAACTTGTTTTTCGGAATGATGTTATATACCACAGGATATTGACTAACTCCAGTAAGTAAGATGTTTCTGAATGTTAAGGCTTGGACACATACTTTGTTTTTTTATGGCATGTGGACCATGTTGAGGAATTTGTGTTTTGTTCTGTAAGTCCCAGCTTACAGAAGTCTGATCCCTACCTCCCTCTCCAGACTCCATTACCTCAAGCAATTCCCTCCTCATTTCACTGCAGCTGCTTTGGACTTTTTTTCAGTTCTGAGAGGGCAGTTTCTGGCTCTAACATATGCCTCCAACATTCTAAACTGCCTCATCCCCAGTCTACGTAGTATTATACTCATCCTTTAGATCTCTCCCTAAGTGGCACTTCCTTAGAGAGGCTGCCCTTTACCACACCATCTAAAATAGATCCCTACTCTTCTTTCCCAACATATTGTATACTTTTCTGTGATTTGCAACAAATTCCATAATTTATTACTTACACATGTTTAATAATCATCTTCCTAACTCAGGCTAAAAAGCCTTCCTTAGAATAGGGACTGTTTTATTTACAGCTCTTTACTTAGCATTTCATGATGGAGTTAGGCTAGATCTAGGATTTTTTAATTCAAGATTTGTATTTTTTCATTCTACAGTAACTGTCTCACTACCTTTACTCCAGCTGCTTGTAGTACTCAATGAAATGTGGGTTGACCTACAATCCCTTATCTGTAATTCCAAATTTAAAAATCTGAAGAAAAGTAGGTTTCATCAAATTAAAAACAAACAAATGTGAAAACACAAGGTAATTTATGTGCTTTATCCCACTTAGGATAAATAAGCTTATAGTATTTTTGCAGTGTAATATGTGTTCTTGTGAGGTGCTACCCCAGACTCTCCTTGAGGCATTGCATAATATGAGTATGAAATATACGTACTGTCACCTTTCCAAAATCTGAAAACTTCTGAAACAGGGATATTGGATTGAGGGGTTGTATTAGCCTGAGTTCACCTCTTAACTACCTGTGTGACTTGAGGCAAATCACTTAAACTATGCTGATAAAGTTGAACTGTACTTACAACTCAGGTACCCTCCAAATCTAGAATTCTTAGATTTCACATCCCATTTATTGGTCACATAAAGTGTCATGACATTTGGTTTTGATCAATAGATATGTGATAGTTATGTCAGCTTTTAGAATTTTTAAAAAAAGAGCCAGTCTTGTAACACATTTCCTTCTTAGGCGAACTGGAAAGTTACATTCCTTTTAATGGAATGTTGTGAGATAATAAATGGCTATAAAATAGCCATTTTGTGGTGCTTACCTATTATAAATGAAAATCAAATTACAATGCTGTGTTTATACATATTACCAAGTTTTAAATTTTTTATATTTTTAGTCCTTGTGGATGCCCTATACATTTCTCATAGCATTGAGCCTTTTTAAAGTTTGGTAACTAATTTATACATTCCTTTGTAAATTAAAAACTACTAGAGGACAGTGAAGATAGATTTCTAGTTCAGTGGTTCTTGGCTACGTTTGGAAGGTGTTGATTATTTATAGATGCCTTTTCAATAGGCGGTTTGCAAACAAGCACCTCTATTGATGAATGTCTGGACTTATATAAATAGGAAGATTTAAACAGGAAGTATAAAAATGTTTTGGTAAGCAATTCTTTATAAAGCAGTAGTAAATTGTACATTTCATACTTTTTTCTTTGATCTTTCATTGTCCTGATGAATATGGGGCAAATATTATTCCAGTTTTACAGAGGAAGAGACTAAAGCTCTAAAAAGTTTTGGCTTTGCCACCATCACACAGCTAGTGAGATGCAGAGGTGAAGGTGAAACTCAAAAGCTAGACTTGTGATATCAAGTCCATTATTCTGTTCATATACTGTTTTACACTTTAAATATAGAAGTTTTATGAAATATTATGTACCTTAAAGAGTATAAAATAAATTTTCTCTTTATTGATATATGTTTTATGTCACCTTCATTTTATTTTCTCATAAAATGAAGATGATCCTAGTGGTTTTGTTTGTTTCCGAAACCTTGGCTTTAAGCTAAAAGATACCTAGACATGATGATTTATCTTAGGTTTCATATTCACAGTACCTTTTATTATGTAAATTAACAGTGAAGACATTTAATGTTGCTTTAAATCCTAGAGTTAAGCATGTTTGACGTGATACTTAAATTTCCATTTTTAATTTTTAAATTGGTAATAATACTCTGTAGACTTTCTTTGGGTAGTCACCCACCCAATATAAAAAAAAAAAACAGTAATAGAGTAGTAAATATATTGTTTTGTAACTATTATGTGCCTTTGTGTAATCTTAGACTAATAGTTATAAAAACCTCACATACTACACTTTATGTCATATACATTCAAGCCTGATGAAAAGCCCTGAACAGTTAATCGGAGTGCCTCCAATCCAATTAGAATTTAAAACATTCCAGGTTGAAAGTCTCTTTCCTTCACATGAAAAGTGTTTGTACACATTTTTTCAGTAGTAAATAATCCTGTAAAATACACACATTTTCTTATACAGCTCAATATCAGAAAAAAACAACCCAATAAAAAATGGACAGAAGATCTAAGTAGACATTTCTCCAAAGAAGACATACAGATGGTCAAAAGGCACATGAAAAGATGCTCAACATGACTAATTATTAGAGAAATGCAAATCAAAACTGTAATGAAGTACCACCTCACACCAGTCAGAATGACCATCATCAAAAAATCTGCAAACGATAAATGCTGGAGAAGGTGTGGAGAAAAGGGAACCCTCCTACACTGTTGGTGGGAATGTAAATTGGTGCAGCCACTATGGAGAACAGTATGGAGGTTCTTTAAAAAACTAATAAGACTTACCATATGATCCTGCAATCCTACTCCTGGGCATATATCCAGAGAAAACCATAAAGTCAAAAAGATACATGTACCCCTCGTTGCAGCACTATTTACAATAGCTGAGATGTGGAAGCAACCTAAATGTCCCCCAATAGATGAATGGATAAAGAAGATGTATATATATATACACAGTGGAATATTACTCAGCCATAAAAAAGAATGAAATAATGCCATTTGCAGCAACATGGATGGACCTAGAGATTATCATACTAAGTGAAGTAAGCCAGACAGAGAAAGACAAATGTCATATTGATATTGCTTGTATGTGGAATCTTTAAAAAAAAGAAGAAGATACAAATGAACTTATTTCCAAAACAGAAGGAGACTCACAGACTTCGAAAGCAAACTTATGGTTACCAAAGGGGAAGGGGGGGGTGAGGGATAAATTAGGAGGTTCGGATTAACATGTGTACACTACTATATATAAAATAGATAACCAACAAGGACCTACTGTATAGCATTGGGAAATATGCGCAATATTTTGTAATAACCTATAAGGGAAAAGAATCTGAAAAAGGATATATATGTATAACTGAATCACTGTGCTTTACAATTGAAACTAACACAATATTGTAAATCAACTATACTTCAATAAAAAAAAGTAAAAATAGAAATAAAAATGAAATACACGCATTTTATTTCAGGTTACTTTAAATTGTGTGCCTGTTGTGCTAGGCAGTTTGAAAATCTGATTTTAAGATTTTGTTTAAAGAAAAAAAATGTGGACCTCAGCAGTATACTTCTTATCTTAGCTACTGTGGTTTTGTGCACCGTGCGAGTTGGGTAGTCAGGAAGTCAGAAGTTGTGTTTCTTATTGCTTGATATATTTAATAAATCCAAGCAGTAACATCTTAAAAGTTTGTCTCTCAAACTCTCCTTCATCATGGTAATTTGATCCTAAGCCAGAATTGTTTTAAATACAAATTATAAATATTTTGGCTTCCTTGAAGCATTTTCAATAGAATGCTCAATAGAATTCTGTTCTCATTAATGAAGTCTGACTATTTTGACTACACAATGAACATTCTTCTCATGAGCAAGTGATGTGAATTCATTTGTTAAAGTTCTTCCAAAAGATTAGGTAGCAAACTGTATGAAAGAATTGTAGTGCTCTTCTTAAAATGAGGTATAACAGGATTTCCGTTAACGTTGTCAGAAATTACTGTATGAATGTAAAGTTGCTCAGTATGACATTTGTTCATATATTTTATCGTCTTCCATGAGGGACTTGAGTAATGAAGTGTATATCTGACTGTCGTTTGCCAGTTGGAAAGCCTCCAAAAACAAGGAGGCATTTGTACATGTGCAGAGGTTGGCAGGGTTCCCTTTTCTCCTGTTGTCAAAGACCATTTTATTTTCACAAAGATAAGTTTGTATCTGTTCTACAATATGGCATGTGAATAATATACCAATAGTGTATGGAAGAGTTTTTTCATTTACTTTTTGCATGACAAAACTATGTAATCTCACATATTTATGTATTTTCAGTGCTTTCATTTATATGTCAGGTTTTATACATGAATACTGGGAAATAGTTAAATCTTTTGTAATCATTTTGTCTAAATAAATTTTCAAGTTTGTGGAGGTATTTTAAGTTGGGAGGAAAGGTTGAAAATAACATGTGGTTAGCAGTTTTTGCATGTCACATTGGACATGAGCAATCTGTCACTCTTCCCATTGCCCACAAGAAATTTTAAAATCTCAGGTAATAAGATTAAAAACGCATTTTCCTCTAATTATTAAAGAATCAGTAGATATCGTCTCTGAACAAAATTGAATCAATTCATTTACTATATTTAAAGATTCATGCTATCATATCTAAATTTTTAATTTACATAATGAGTATTTTATCACAAAACTCCAGATCTTAAAATTTAAAAGAAAAAAAGGTATATGTACCAAGAACAAATACAGTTATTGTACATTGATAGTGTTGAAAGGAAACACGAATGAACATAGGCAATTATGGATGAAGTTTGGTTCTAAAAATCTTTTTTGTTTTAAAGTTGATAAAAGTTTTAATGTAAGGGTATTATTGAGTTTTGTCAATTTTATAAAATCTCACGGTAAAATTACTTACTTTTCTTGAGAGAGGCCCAAGAAGAGCCTCATCTCCAGCTCTTGTATGCAGATTGTTCAATTTTTAGCAATAGAAGTAGGCTACATTTATATTCTGTAGTGTTTTGCTTTGTTTCCCCTGAAGTTTGTGTAAACATCATCTTTATATAATTTCTTCCCCCAACTTAAGGAAAGGTACTAGACTGAAAAATTTCTCTTAAAAAACGCCTCTGGTCATGTGATCTTCCAAAAAGTTGTTTAAAACAATACTTATCACCCTTTTGCACTGCATTGCTCATCTTGTAGTTGGGTGTTTTAGCTTTGGAGAGTGAGTACCTTAGAATAAGCCTGCCATTTTACTTAGGTTGAAAATGACTTGTTGATGATCCTGGAAGATTTTTGTTTTAGGATGTTAATCTTCCTAGTAGTTATAAAATCCATTAGAAAATCTTGCCCAGATTAGGAGAACAAATAATTTTGAAGTTGGGTTAAGGTGAATAGACAATGTGATGGCATTGGAAAGGGAAGCAAGACTTAACTTGGGACCAGAGGTACTTGGAGTAGAGATTGTATTGATAGGTTATCAGATTGGTCTTTACCAACCTTTGGGTATAGATAGAAGATACTTCCCAAGAATCCTTCTTGAATTCCACCCCTGCTTTCCTCTGGACTAGATAAGGCCCCTATTAAAGACTTTCTTAGGACCTGTACCACCTTTTAGTAACTAACACTTATCACACATAATTATTTGTTTGTTACACGTCTTTTCTTCTAAAATTTTTATTTTAGAGACTGTGTAGTTCACTCTTCCAGCATAACACAGTGCCTGGTGCCTGGTAAACACTTGCTGGCTAATAGGCCTACAGTAGTCCTGTTCATTCAGAAGAAAGGATTGGTTGATTGTACTTAACAGGAGTCAAAAAGATAAAGGAAAGCATACATACTTTTAGATCTGGTAATAAAGAAGGTGTCTTGTGTCTTGTTGATTAATTTGGTTCTGAGATTTTGATAAGAAAGACTTACTTTATTTTAGCTTTATAGTGTAATCTGTTAAAAAATTTTCACATCCATGGTAACGGTATGAGTTAAAGAAGAAATAAAGTTACTCACAGACATTGGGAACAGACGTGGTTGCCAAGGGGAAGGGAAGGAGTGGGGGAGAGATGGACTGGAAGTTTGGGGTTAGCAGATGCAAACTATTACATATAGAATGGATAAACAGCAAGATCCTACTGTATAGCACAGGGAGCTATATTCAGTATCCTAAGATAAACCATAATGGAAAATAATATTTAAAAAAAGAATGTGTATATATGTATAACTGAATGTAAATCAACTATACTTCAAGAAAGAAAGAAAAAAAAGTTGATCTCTATTGAACTATTGAATATAAAAAGAAAATCCAAGCTCATACCTAGTAGAAATCCCTACGGAGGATCTGGGCTAGACCTAGGATATCTTCATCAGAATCTCTTATAATAAGATAATTCTTTTGTAGAGTTTTCCATCTGATGAAGGTTGGCCATTTGCAAAATATCTTGGAGCTTGTGGAAGAATGGTGGCTGTAAATTATGTTGGAGAAGAACTGTGGAGTTACTTTAATGCACCATGGGAGAAACGAGTTGACCTCGCTTGGCAATTAATGGAAATAGCAGAGCAGCTGACAAACAATGACTTTGAATTTGCACTCTACCTCCTGGACGTCAGCTTTGACAATTTTGCAGTTGGTCCTAGAGATGGGAAGGTGATCATTGTGGATGCTGAAAATGTTTTGGTTGCTGACAAAAGGTTAATTAGACAAAGTAAGTATTATAACTTTTAGATTTTCTCTGTGTCAAAATAATGTTTACATTTATGTGAAGCAAACTTTTAATTTTCTCCTTAGAGGGCAACCTTGCATCTTTCTTTGTTTTATTTGACCAGTATCAGTAAACAAATACTAATTTATTATACTTACGCTTGTACTCTTAGTCACAGTTTGTCCTTATTTAGAAAATATCCTTCAGGTTCAAATGGACACAGATATACCGTGTGTGTGTGTGTGTGTGTGTGTGTGTGTGTGTGTGTACACGTCTTTTTCATGCTTTATGCTGTGGTTTAGGATCTAATGCAGAATTAAGTTTTTATATAGTTAAAGGCCACCAGAGAGACTATACTGCTTTTGTGGAGTCCATATTTTTCTGTGGAGTCTCTTACAGAGATATTCTGTGTTTCATTGTTCTGTGAGGTCCCTTCAGTGATTTTTTTTTCTTTTTAACCATTTAGATGATTCCTAGCACTGCAGAACTCTTAACTTTGGTTTGACATTATTACGTCTCATCCAAAACTTTGCTCTCCGTTTATTTATGAGCTCTTCAAAGGATAGGTGGGCACAATGGCTGAAGTGTTTTGAAAATTAAGTGTCATAGGAATTTTAAAGTTTCAGGGACAAAGCCTGTAGTTCTATAACTAATGTACTTAGTAAAAAAAAATCCCGAAGGGTTGTTATTCCATGGTGAAGGTCTTGTATTCTTAATCCCCTCATGTCATATGGGGGTCTGTTGATGAAGAGACCAAAAATTTGTGGCACCTACGGAATGCAGTGAATGTAACAGCAGTCTATTAGGTTTATACTTTTTACATCAGCTTGATCTTGTTAAATACTTAATTTTTCTCAGTGCCTTGATCTGATTCCGTACTCACCAAACTACTTTCTGATTATTTCTTGACCTGCCATGTACATCCTTTCATGGAGAGTGGATACCATGCTCTGGAGTGCTTCATTTCCTGCTTATCTCTTCCTACATTTGTGAATGTTGTAGCAGCTTACACCATGCTTTTCTTTTTCAAAGTGTACAATTCAGTGGTTTTATTATATTCAGAGTTGTGCAACTTGCCTAAACTTTAAAACACTTTTATTCCAGTATTCATAAAAATAATATTTTTGAAATTTTTTTTTCTTTTTGATGTGAGCATTCCTGGAATACATGTTACAGTTTTATACCAACTAATTCCTGACCTTGAATGAATACAATATAGCTTCTGTATTCTCGCATTTCATACAGTGAGCTCCAGTGCTACTTTAGCTCTGGCTAATTCTTTTCAAATGTCTCATGGTAGGGCTGTCTAAATAGACACTTTGCAAAAGGCCATATTTAGTTATTCACCCTCTTTTCTGAGCTCTTGTAAATGACCTTTACAGGGAAATTGTGATTTTGTTGTGGCAACTCCCTCAATGTCCTTCCCTTTATCATCTAAACTAGTAAAAACAATACACATTCATTTTTTTCAAACAGAATAGATCCTTCCTTGAGAAATTGTTGCATCAGTTATCTTCTTCAACTTTCTACCCTCCTCCTTAAAATCCAATTTTTCTTACCTTCCCCAAAACAAGTATGCATAAGATTCTTTTCTGCTTTCCCAGCATTTTTAAAAGTACTGCTTACTGCCTGTCTCTGCTTCCTCAGCCTCCATTCATTTCTCAACCCATTAAACCTGACTGCATTACCATCTGCAACCACCCAGTTGGCAAATTCGTGAAGTGACTGATTAGTAACAACTTTCTGAAATTCTTTCCTCCTTTGGTTTCCTTCTATTCAGGTAGTTCCTTTTTTAAAACATAAATCTGATCTTAGCACTTCTTTGCTTAATGCTTTTAATGACTTCCCATGGTTCTTCGAGTAAAATTCGAACTCCTTACCAGAGAATAATGTGTATGACTTGGAGCTGTTCTGCTTCATTTTTAACATCCCTCCACTGCACTTAATGCTTCAGCTACAGTGGCCTTTTAGTTTCTTGAATGAACCTTTCCACTGAATACCTTACAGCTACTTTATATTACTCTGTATTTATGTATAAAATATTAACATTATGTTAATAGTGTCTATCTTGTCATCTAGTTAGAACCTCAGACTTTACTCATACACTTCCCTGTTAATTTTTTTCTCAAATGTTTCTACAGTCTGGCTTTTTTTCCTAGACCATCTTAGTCCCTCCAGTCTTCAGCCCAGATTTACATTTCTATTAGACAAATCATGGTCATGACCATCCAAGGTACAAACTATTCTCTAGCCTTATCTGTACCTCCTCCCTAGTTATCTGTCTCATGCTCTAGCCACAGTGAATTTACTGTTTCCTGAACCAGCCGGACCAATCCCTTAAATCCATGCCTTCGTACATACTGTACCCTGGGCCTAGCATGCTGTATCCCCTCTTTGCTTTTCAGACTTGCTTATCTTTCAAGACCTAAATCAGTTGTTCTCCTCTGTGCAGCTTTCTGCAGCCTCAGGCACAGGTACTGCATCCTCTGTACTCACGTCGCACTATGTCATACTTCTGTGTGGCACTTTCTCTGTATCATGGAGAGTTTCACTCTACGCTGAACATTTTAGTAGCAGGGACCTTTTCTGATCCTTCTGCCTGGCATTGGTGGACTCCTAATAAACGTTTGTATATAAATTAATATATTTAAGTGTTTAATGTTATACAATTTTAAGAACAAATACTGTGTTAATTAGTCAAATGTTACATTTTGGGAAACAATGAAAACTCTCTTAAAATGTATTTTTCTCTTTCTCCTTTTTCGCTTTTCACAGATAAACCTGAAAATTGGGATGTATGGTATGAAAGCAAATTTGATGACTGTGATAAGGAAGCTTGCTTATCATTTTCAAAAGAAATTCTTTGTGCTCGTGCCACTGTGGACCACAATTATTATGCTGTTTGTCAGAACCTCTTATCTAGACATGCCACCTGGCGTGGCACCTCTGGAGGACTGCTTCATGATCCACCAAGTGAAATTGCCAAAGATGGCCGACTAGAGGCCTTGCTGGATGAGTGCGCCAACCCAAAGAAGCGCTATGGCAGATTCCAGGCTGCAAAAGAACTGCGTGAATATCTAGCACAATTAAGTAACAATGTGAGGTAGTCTACGGTGAAGTTTTCTTTGCTTTTCTTCATTTAAATAGCACTGGCTAAAACGAAACCACCAAAAATTATCTGGAAAAATGAAATTTGGAAGTAATACATTCAGAGGATGATAAACTTGCACTGATAGATCTTCATGTTAACATCCATCAAAGTAAGACATAATTTCAAAAAATCACATGATGCTTCTGCAAATAAGTTTGTTCTTACACTTTGGAGGCTTGAGCTATCGTTAACCGCTTTACCCCCTGAATGCCTGACTGGATTAATGAGTATTGTTAAGCTATTGGAAATGAGTCTGATAGTTATATTGGCTTGTGTATCAAAGGGTACTTGGTACTTGACTTAGTTTGCGTTATGATCATGATTTTGTGAATCTCTTGTATTTACTTTGAATGTCAAGTTAGATTGGCCTGTTTTATAGGCTACTTTTTCCTTCTCATGTGTAGGTTTTTTTTTCCCATTTTTATGTTTTTAATTAAATTTTACACATTCAGGTTACTATAGGTATTCATTTATGTCTGGGCTAGTTTTCATTCAGTGCTGTAAGGTACACATTTACCGTTAGGGCAGGATTCCCAGGTTTACTGTTTTTTCAGAAAGCTGAATATTTTATTATGTAAATATATTTCTTCCCACTTTCTGTGGTTTCACCATTGCATGAGATCATTTAAGATTGTTTAACAGTTACATCCCTCTATGCCAATAAATTATAAGTGTACTCTAAACATGAACTTTGGCATATGTTGCAAAATGTCATTTTTGTCCCTTAAAAGGCTAGCAATCTATACCTTGATGTTAATTTGATTGAGGGGAAAAAAAAAAACAGTATTTTTTAAATGCTAACTATTCCAGGATAGTAATGCATATGCCAAAGAAATATTAGACCTAGTCCTATGGTTAGATTTTAAAATTGGTCATCTACCTATTTTTACTATCCTACTTCCAGTACTTCGACTCTGTCATTATTAAATTCATATCTTCCTGATTATTCTTTTACATTGAAAAGTTAAGCTACTGCTTGCAAACATATGTAAAAGATGTACCTCTTATTCATTGGTAGTTTTGCAAAAGTCAATGTGGTAGTCATTGTTTGAGTTTAATATGGCATCATAACTTTTTATTTATTGATGGACTAATAATTCTTACTATAAAGCAGACAGGTTTAGCCAGTCTGTCCAACTTGATCTTCATTACCCAATTGTTAACCATAAAAAACATCAAATTTAAGTCTATGGGTAAAAGTTAAACGTGTGAGATTTCTGTGGGCTGTTTTTTAAAGTTACAATATATATATAAATTGGCTATCACTAACGTAGGTGATATTTTCCTGTTTGAAATTACAACTTTTGTTTACCGCAAAGTTTGGTGTAGTGTGCGGTATTTAGTTCTAGACTGACCTTACTCTAATCAGAAAGTGATTAAATATGCACAACCAAAGCCAAGTTTTTCTTTTCTTTTTCATTCATTCAGCAACTATTTATTGAGCATCAACTCTGTGCCAGGTACATTACTAGCTGCTACACACTGTCTGAACGTGACATACGGTTAAGTAACTTTAAAATGATTATCAAAGACTTCAATGTGGGTATTTCTTAAGTTGAAAGAGCATTCATTAAATTGGGATCATGCTTTCATGTTATTTTACTGTTGTGATGGACGTTCTACCTGTACCATCTACAACTGGGTTGCTACAAAAAGAGCAGGAGGAAATCAATAAAGTTAATCCCAGTTTAAAAACTGGAAGAAGGGTAAGATCTCTTCGTTGTAAAGTTAATTTTTATACATCAGTACATTACATACTAAGCTGACTTTACAACTTTGGAAAACTTTTGAGGGGAGTAGGTAAAGTTACGTGTCAAACATTCGCCTCTTACTCAAAACTTCAAATAAAATACACATTTTCAAAATGGAGCACCTTTTATATTTGATAAGTATTCATTACAAACCTTAGAATGCCAGTCATTAGAGGAGTTGTCTTTCTGTGGTTTAGCAGACATTTATCTTACTTTTGGGAAGAGTGATTGTGATTGCAGAACAGGAAGTGAGAAAACACTGCCAGCAGTGATTGCAACTTGAGGTCATTTTTTATAACTACCATTTCCCCCTTGAGATTACGTGTAATTTCTTTTATCTTTGGAAAAGGTGAGGAGAAGATAGTAAAAGAATTAGGAATTTAAAATTACAGGGAAAAATATGTATGTGAAAAGCAATAAATATTTTGTTCACTTTGCTATCAAGATGTTCACTATCAGATATTTATTATACAGCAGCAATTTATATTTTTAATCATTGCCCATTAATAGACGCAGTAAAATATTTTTGAATCAGACATTTGGGGTTTGTATGTGCATTAAAATTGTCTTTTGTACTGTAAGTTACTGCTTAATTTGAATATTTTATCAGAACTGTCTCCCTGTGCCTTTATAATATAAAGTTGTTTCTACAACTTTTAATGATCTTAATAAAGAATACTTTAAGAATCATACTTTTCAGACTATCTCTTAACTTCAAATATACAACTTTTTCTTGAATGGAAAGTGGGGTTATATAGATAAGTTTTTTTTTTTCTCTTGCATATATTTTGATATAATTTTCAGAAACTATCTGGTTGGGTGTGATCCGAACTTAAGGTGTTTGTTTTCTTCTGTTTTTCTGTAGTAGTTGGTGACTTTTTAAACTTTTACTACTAAAATGGGATAGAGAACTTAATTATGGAATTTTTCAGATGTATACAAGAGAATAATATAATGAACAATAATAAACTGTGGTTATAGTAATTTCAAAAGTGAGCAACGGGTGGCCAAACTTGTTTCCTCTGTACCCCAGCCTACTTGCCCCAGCTTATTTTGCGAGAGATATCATTTGATTCAGCCATGCACATTAGGCATTTTCTCCTCAACAAAAATTTCACATCTAAAAACTTAATACCTCAATATCACCAAAGCAAGAGAGCTTTCGGAAACTCAAAGATGTTTTCTCAGAAGCTCAAGATCCGACTGCAGGGACTTTAAACCACTGGCGATATATACGTGGAGTAATATGATAAATAAGGATAATAACTGAAATGCAGTGAAATTCATTAAATATGTAACCTATGCATTCAAAATGATAAACGTGAACAAAAACAAAACAACTCAGTTACCTTTGGAAAGATGTTGAGGAATTATTCTGAAAACTGGAAACCTGGAGAGAAAGAAGCATTTATCCTGCCTTACCCCCAGGATAATCAAATAACTGAGGGGAAGAATTTGTAGAATTGTTCTAGTTAGTATGCAGAAGGAGTATTGTTAGAATATCACCATTTTTAAATTCCTAATGAATTGGCAAGAGCTAGGCAATGCACATCAGTGGCAGCTGAAGCTATTAATTGAAAAGCTGATGAGGAACTTTGGATGAATGGATCTGAATGGCAGCACCTGTGAACTCATTGGTTAATCTTAATGATGTGTCTTCTAATACAGCTCAATGAAAAAGTACCCAGCACCACCTATGAAGTGTCTTGACAGGGGAAAAAAAAAAAAAGCCTGAATCTGATCAAGCCCCTAGATCTACCCATTAATGGGAAGAACACAGCACAAAAGAACATGTTACAGAACACCATGGGAATACAATCAACAAAATCCAGAACAAGGGGAATTCTACAGGATAAATGACTTGGCTTTGTTTAACAAATTGCAAGGAAAAGGAGGGGGACCCTATACATTAAAAGAGACTTTAGTAACAAAGTAAATGCAAATGTCACCTTTGTATCCCGATTTGAACAAATGTACTTTAAAACCAAGTGGAAACAGAAATTTCAACAATTAAACAAAAAGGTGGATGTCTTGAGTAACCTCATCTACTTTAATTTTGCACTTGCCTTAATATGTGGAAAAACCATAAAACTACCTATACTAAGTCTAAATTTTGTCTAAATTTGTCTATATGTCTAAATTTTGGATAAAGACATTTTAGTTCTTTTTTTTTGAAAAGTTATTTGCCCATGGTCACAAAAATAGGTAGTGGCAGACCTGTGGCTCAACATTGATTTTCTGGTTGACTTCAACACTCTTTCTCCTATACCATGTGGCAACTTTTAAGAACCAGAAGCATATAGTTGAGGACAAGAGCATATGAATATAATTGCATAAAACGTTTACATCCATATTCTCAATTTTTAATAAATTAGTGGAGGGGAAGATTTGTGAGGGCAAGAAGTAGAAAAATCCCAATTAAGATACAACGTAGGGGAGGGGGAAGGGGAAGCTGGGAGGAGGTGAGAGAGTGGCATGGACATACATACACTACCAAATGTAAAATAGATAGCTAGTGGGAAGCAGCCGCAGAGCACAGGGAGATTAGCTCGGTGCTTTGTGACCACCTAGAGGGGTGGGATAGGGAGTGTGGGAGGGAGACGCAAGAGGGAGGGGAAATGGGGATGTATGTATATGTATAGCTGATTCACTTTGTTATAAAGCAGAAACTAACACCATTGTAAAGCAATTATACTCCAATAAAGATGTTAAAAAATTTTTTTAAAAAATACAAGATAAAAAGAAGTCAGGAGAGAGTTGCTGGGAGAAGAGTAGAGAGTGAGAGAAATACAAGGATAAGATCTTTTCTACTTTGACCTTGAAATGTTAGGCCTCATAGATCTATATAGATTAGATTACTCTTCCCAACATGAGTTTACTAATATATTCTGTCTCTAGGGATCTACCTCAGCCTTTCAAGTTTTTTTTTCCCTTTCACCTTTATTTATCCTACAGATAACTTGAAGCTGTACATCATGCCTTATACTCCCAAGTTCTAAGACTATATAGACCTATAAGAAAGTCGGCCTTGTAAGGTGACAGACCATTAAAATAAGCTCAACATTTATGCAGTCAGGCTTGGGATTTTGTTAATTTCTTTTCCTTTTAGTTGTATATCTCCGGTGTTCCGGTGACTCAGAATACTGAAAGAGGCCACCTGTAGGCTGTTAGATGAAGATAGGACAAGCAGAAGCAATGCTCTCTGTATTTCACTTTAATCCTGAAACAAAACCAGTGGCTCTCCAATGACATTGAGTGGTCTCACCATTTTTCCATTTTTTTTATACCTAAAGACATTGATTATTGGTTTTAGTTTCTTGTAATATGTATTCATTTTTTTTTTTAGCTACGCAAATTACTTAATTATACTTACAGTCTCCTAAGGACTTCTCATGTAGGTTATCTTTACGTTTTTTAAGTAATCACTTCGTAATATTGGGTTACCCAAATTATTTCCTGAGACTTGCTTTGAAAGGTGTTTTCAGTTGTCTCGTTAACAATTCTAAAAGTCAACCTTCTAGAATTTTTTTTTTTAATCAACTCCTGTATTTTTGAGTTTCTTTGATTTTTTTTTTCCCACTATTACTGGGACACTATATTTTTGTGGTCCTTTTATGTAATGATTTTCAGACATAACTTATTTTCAAATATTGTGGAAGTAGAATAAGGTAAGAATTAGAAGTTACAGGCAGATGTTGGTCTCATGAAACTAGTAATGATACTGGTGTACTCAGATGTAATGAAGGTTTTTTTGGTTTTTTTTGCGGTACGCAGGCCTCTCACTGTTGTGGCCTCTCCCGTTGCAGAGCACAGGCTCCGGACGCGCAGGCTTAGTGGCCAAGGCTCACGGGCCCAGCTGCTCCGCGGAATGTTGGAACCCCCCGACCGGGGCACAAACCCATGTCCCCTGCATCGGCAGGCGGACTCTCAACCACTGCCCCACCAGGGAAGCCCTGTAATGAAGTTTTGAGTATAGTTCTTTTCTATCTTCCTCTGAAACTAATATTCTCTTTTAAAAGTCATTTTTTGTTGTTAAAGCCACAAATAGAAATCTCAAACACTTAATACTCACATGTCCCCCATGGAACAATGTTTCTCTGATGTCATTTGAGAAAAGGCAGTGAAAAAGAGAAGAAAGACATCTTTGAATTATTAAAAATGTACACTTAAATGTTTCTGAGAGAGTTTGAATCTCTTCTTTGACACTTGCCAGTTGTTCCCCTAGACAAATCATTTAACATCTGTGAGATAGTGTTCACATTAAAGTAACACAGAATTTCCTCTTTTGACTCTTACTACAAGTTTACTGGCCAGATGCAGTAATGTATGGGAAAACACTTTGTAAGCTGTGAAGTGCTATACAAGTACATGGTAATAACAAATAAACATTGATGGTTTGCCCAGAGAGAAAGAAGAGGCTTCATTCAAGGATTAAATAATTGGCTTCTTGCTAGCTGGAAGTGCACAGGCACCCATGACTTTTACCTCTTTATAACTTAAGGCTCTAAACTAGTTTTAGCAGGAGGAAAGGCAGTAGATATTTTTAGAAAACTTCCTGTGGTTTAGATGAAATTGCCAAAGATATGATTCAGCATGAGAATTTTAAGTTTCCAGGTTCTTGTGCTTCACAGGATAATAATTTATAATCCGCAGGGGGAAAAAAAAATCACAAACTTTTTTCGGGGAGGGGACTGTTCCAAGACTTTTGTCAAATTAATGATCAGTTTTGAAGCTAAATTTTTGCATCTTTTGTTGAAATATCAAAAGGTAAAAAATATCAGTTACCATGATACTTAAAGTACGGCTATTTATTTTCAGCTCATGGTTTTACTTAGAATCTTTTTTGATCAAAAATAATGAAACCAGTATAGTATATGTAACTTAAGTCTTAACAGTTCTGAAAAGAGGAAACATAATGGGACTGACATGGCAAAATATGCAAACTTATTCATAATCAAATAATAAGCCACTTTTCCACACCCTCCTCATTGGAAGGAAACAGTACCAGTAAAAATGGTACAGAAGAAGATGAAGAGTTTTTCTTCTTGGCTTGGCAGAACATGGGTCTAGAGCAAGGATTTAGTAAAGGGCTAGGGAGGCTAGAAGGCAAAGAGAGAAATCCCTGGATGGATCCAGACATTTTCTTTGCCCTTTTTGATGCCTGTATAAGAATTCCAAAAGTAACACATGAATATATACCTATTAAAATCACCCCTCTTCCCCTACCCCAGCTCTTCTCCTTCAAATAAGTAACTGCTGTTCATACTGTTTGTGTTGGATTGCATTTATGTAGCCATACAAACATATTTTACATAATGGAGATCACATTAACTACATAATAGGCATCATACTAGTCTTCAACTGGATTTTTTTTTGGTAGAACTCAGAGCCTATCAGTCTAAATCTACTTCATTTTTCTAAATCGGGTTGGCAAACATTTTCTTTAAGACTTTGCAGTCTCTGTGGTCTTTGTTGGAATTCCTGAACTCTGTCATTGTATAGCAGTTGTATAGCACAAAAGCAGCCGTAGATAATACAAAAACTCAGGAGCGTGGTTGTGTTCCAATAAAGCTCTATTTGCAAAAATAGCCAAGTTTGGCCAACGGGTCACAGTTTGCCAACTCCTGTTCTAAATTGTTACATAGTATTTCTGCATAAAAATAACCATACTTTGGGCTTCCCTGGTGGCGCAGTGGTTGACAGTCCGCCTGCCGATGCAGGGGACGCGGGTTCGTGCCCCGGTCTGGGAGGATCCCACATGCTGGGGAGCGGCTGAGCCTGTGAGCCGTGGCTGCTGAGCCTGCGCGTCCGGAGCCTGTGCTCCGCAACGGGAGAGGCCACAACAGTGAGAGGCCCGCGTACCAAAATAAAAAAATTTAAAAAGAAAACAACATACTTTATTTTTGTAATCATGTCCAATTTTTCACTATTAAATACAGTTGTTTTGACTATCCTTATACAAATAACACTGTACATATATGAGTACTTCTGTAGGAAGTGAATGCCAGGTCAAAGGTATGCATATTTAAATATGGAAATATAGCTTCCAAACTCTCCAAAGGCTTGCCAACTTATTCTCCCCAAAACTGTACGAGAATACGCTTCTTACTGCCTGCCAACACTGACTATAACATACATATATATATATATATATATATATATATATATATATATGTATATGTATATAGGCTGTGCTGTGCACCTTGTGGGCTCATAGTTCCCCAACCAGGGATTGAACCCGGGCCCTGGCAGTGAAAGTGCCAAGTCCTAACCACTGGACCACCAGGGAATTCCCTATTTATTTTTATTTTTACGAATATTATGTGCAAAATACTGTTCCCCTTATTCCTTATAATTAGTTGATGAAGCTTGAGAGAACTAATAACACCCTCTTACCTTCCTGCCTGATTTAGAATAAATTGAGAGGCAGATGCAGGAATCAAGAAGATGGAGAACATCACCTATGCTACTTATCAATATAAAGCTGTTGGACAGCACGGCCTATATCCATGATAACAATAGTCTTCTGGATACTATATCCTAGAATTAATCTTCCGCACTTTTATCACAGGCAGAGTTGAAAAACGACAGACCTTCTGCCATTGTTAGTCTCTCCTTGGAAAACATACATGGAGAAGCAGAGAGTTTGTGATTCAGAAGACAGTCATACCCCTTAAGGAAAGAGAAAGTGTCTGACCACACATGGCCAGTTCCCTTTCCCAACTCACCAGTTAGATGAGTCACTGGAGAAGGGGGGAAGACAGATCGGGAGTGCCCCTCTCAGGCAGTCCTTCCACTTGGAAACATGAGTTAATGTCTTCCCCCAGCACCCCAGCTCCAGCCTTAGTGAGGTTAACCATCTTTCCAATAAGTTTGATAACCATTTAATTTTTTTGTGAGTGAACTGCTTGCTGTTATCCTTTGACCACTTTTAAAAGCTGGTTGATATTTTCCTATTGATTTGTAGGAGTACTTCATCTTATTAAGAATATTAATCTTTGGTTATTTACCACAATTACTGCATTGATTAAATCTAAGTGCCATTGCTTGTGAGATACCATTATTTTATATACTCCTAAGGGGAGTAAGCTTAAAAAACAAAATAAAACGCTGTTAGTGAAGCTATGTCACAGTGAGTCTTATCACTTACAATTTTTATTTTATATGTACTGAAAGAGCTTGCTTAGACTTTTTGAGGGTATACTTAAGAGGGAAAATATAAGCAAAATAGATTGGCTAAGGTATTTGCAAAACATTTTATATTCAGAATTCATCCATTCTCTTGACTCACTTTTCAGAGCCCTTGCTGTACACATTTTTCCACACTATATGTCATCCTCTGTGTCACCAAGAACATGGGTGCAGCCACATTTCTCCAAAGAGTGCTTCGGTGCTGTCTCCAGAATTTTCTTCCAAGCCATAGCCACCAATTCTTTAAGTTTTGATGCTGGGACTTTCTTGAATTTACCAATAGAAGTAACAGGGTTTCAGACAAAAAAAAACTAGAAGTCTCATTCTTCTCCTTAAATGGTTCTTGAATAGTATGTCAACCCTAGTGTTTTGAGGTTGCACCTTTCCAATAACAATGGGAGTATCAACCCCATTTGAACATGTGCAGGCAATGGCTTCATTTCACAACTACAGCCTGGTAGACAGCACACATAAGACGCTGAGATTGTAAAACAAATGTTGGTTTCAGATATATTAAAATTTAAAGAAATGTTTGTGTTCTAACTGATGAATTAGAGTGCTTTTTTTCCAATGTGCCATGACTCTTCTTTTCTTTCTATGGTAAAATATATAAAACAAAATTTGTCATTTGACCATTTTTAAGTGTACAGTTCAGTGGTATCAATTACATTCACAATATTGTACAGCCATCACCACTGTCTAGTTCCAAACGGTTGCATCACCTCACACAAAACTCTGTATATATTAATCAACAGCTCTGCACTACCCCTTTCCCCAGCCCCAGGCTTCTAATTTACTTTCTGTCTCTATGAATTTGCCTATTCTAAATATTTTATGTAAGTGGAGTCATACAACATTTGCCCTTTTGTGTCTGGCTTCCTTCACTTGTTTTCAAGGCTCACTCATGTTGTAGCACGTACCAGAATTGTATTCCTCATTAAGAATATTGTATTTTATGTCTATACCACATTGTGTTCATCCACTCATTTCTTTTTATTTCTTTCTTTTTTTTTGCCTCACTGCATGGTTTGTGAGATCTTAGTTCCCCGACCAGGGATCGAACCCGGGCCCTCAGCAGTGAAAGCGCAAAGTCCTAACCACTAGACTGCCAGGGAATTCCCCATCCATTTATTTCTTGTTGGACGCTTGGATTATTTCCATCTCTTGACTATTGAGAATAATGCTGAAAGTAATGTTAGCCTACAGGTGACTGGTTTGAGTCCCTGATTTCAATTTTGGGGGTATATACATGAGTGGAATTGCTGGGTTACATGGGAATTTTATTTTTAACCTTTTCAGAAATTGCCAAACTATCACATATCTTTTAACTTTAACATCTGATTGACACGATGGAGATGAACAGAAATTTGTCCATTGTTGTCCCAGACTTGGTAAGGGTGCAGCAACAGCCGTGAGGGAACTGGGAGCAACAGTGTCCACACAGGTGTCTGTCTTATGAAGTGCAAGAGCAGCCAGAGGTTCTTTAATTGTATCTTTAGAAACAAAGATATTAGCCGTTGTAAATAAATCTAAGGAGTAAGCCTATGCCCAGAGTTACTGAACAATTCATCTTTTTAAATTTGGAAAAGCAGGTGGAAAGAGCTCAATGGCTCTGCCTAAGAAAGGAGAGACTGAGAAACCACAGAAATGACCTGGAGCTTGAGGAGAGAAGAAGCTACCAAAAGGAGACAGAGAGAGAAGAAGCAAATGATTTACGTCTATTAACAACATTTTAAATACCACTCCCCTTGAGCACACGCTAAGTGATAGGCATTGTGCTTCACACTTTATATCTAATCTTTAAAGAAAGAGAGGTATGCTATTTCCATTTTACATACTGGAAACTCTGGTCCTAGAGGTTAAGTGTCTGCCCAAGGCCACAGAGCTAGTGAATTTCAAAGATGGGATGTGCTCCCTCCCCCAGCCCTCTTCACTGTGCCGCTCTGGCCCTAAAAGTTTCACATTTGACATGCTTTCTTTAACTACCACCCTTTCCTGCCTACCGTTGTCAGAAAGAGCGAGGTCCCTCTTCCTTGCAGGCTTGCCTTGCCCTTCCTGGGACTGGCTGTTGTTCTGTTGTGATCCTGCCGGGAGCTGTGCGATTCTTTCACTGTGTCTGGTGTCTGGTTAGTGGCGTACAAGGCTTCATTCCCAAACTTAAACCATCCCTTGTGCTGCTGGTATAAATTTACTTTCTTATAACCTCCTCTGTTGACTTAGTGCATATTTCAACATCAAACTCCTGTCTCTTCCTGCATAACGGGGCCTCCTATTTTCACAGGAGAAAAAAAAGGTAGCTTATGGGGGTACCTTTCTAAAGTGTACCCACCCACATACCCTATCCCTGCCCTCTCAGCAGACCCTCTACTTCCTATTTATTTATTTACTTATAGCTCAAAGATTGTGTCTCCTAAGAGCCATGTCAAGGGATCCTATGCCCCTGGGGTTGCAACTGCTACTGTCACAGTTTCTCTTTTTCCTGTTACTCTGAGAGTTACATTTGCAAAGCACACACACACCATACTGATTTGTTGATAAAATGATTGTCATAATAACAGTCTCCAAACACAGCTTCCTCTCACTGACTTCCTTCTCAAGAACTTGCACTTATATCCTGTGGTCCCAAATTTACTCCCAGTTCTCCCCTCAAGACGTTTAGGGGCCAGGGGCACCAAGGACGGGAACACTAGCTAGGAGCCTGGATTGAGCGCGGGGCTTCAGGGCTCAGAGGAAGCATTTTAGAGAGACGCTAACTCAACACCCAAGCGCAAATACTGAGTGATATTCCAAAGAGTTAGAAAAGCTAGACATCTCTTTAAGGGATTAATTGAAAAGAGGATGGTCCGTCCATGCAGTCAAATACTATGATGCTTTCTGGCACTTAAAATGATAATGCAGAGATACACTTATTCACATGGAAGTGGGTGAATCCAGGTATGTAGGGCCTGAAGTTTCCACAATTTCTTTAAGAAGAAGATAGATTCAGATACCTGGAAGGGGTCTATGCTTATGTGGGGCTTTAAAGCTTAAACTTCATAAATACACATTGTGAAGAAAGTAGTTTTCTCGGTAGCATGTGAAACTTTGTTCTTATTTCAGAAAAGCCTAATGGGTTATGCAGAGGGCTGCTAGAAGTGGTTATTTGTTGTATTTTTACTTTTGGTATATTTCTATTTTGTATCTCTGCAATGTGATTATATATGTGTGTATATGCATATATGTATGTGTGTGTGCATTTCACATGTATATGTGTGTATATATATATATATATATATTTAAACATATATATATATATGTATTTATGTTTTTCACTTGAAAATCAATGGGTCATCCAGACTTCAACCCAAAAGGCTAGGCAGATTAAGAGACTCCAGGTCCAAGATCGTAGG
Source organism: Stenella coeruleoalba (assembly GCF_951394435.1). Taxonomy (NCBI): domain Eukaryota; kingdom Metazoa; phylum Chordata; class Mammalia; order Artiodactyla; family Delphinidae; genus Stenella; species Stenella coeruleoalba. The sequence continues at coordinate 23,616,424 of NC_137150.1, read as the reverse complement.
ATGGAAAGTTGGGAAAGCAGATGTAAGTAAGGTTTAAACCAGAGAGTAGGAGCCAGGTTTGTTTTTTAATAAGCTTTTTATTAAGCCTTCTAGAGTTACAGAAAAGTTGCAAAGATAGTACAGAGAGTTCCTGTATAACTCTAACTTGGTTTCCCTATCTTCAGCATCTTTCATTACAATGGTAAATTCGTCACAGCTAAGGACCTAACGCCGGTACATTATTAGTTCGACTCCATACTTTTTTGGATTTCACTAGTTTTTGCCTAATGTCCCTTTTCTGTTCCAGGATATCACATTACATTTAGTCCTCATGTCTCCCCAGCCTCCTCTAGTCTATGACAGTTTCTCAAACTTTCCTTGATTTTAAAGATCTTGGCAGTTTTGAGGGGTACCGTGTGATGTTTTTATCATGGTTATACAGGGATTTGGGGATTTGGGGAAGTATGACCACACGGGTGAAGTGCCATTCTCATCTCATTAAGGTTCCTGTTCATACCAAGGGTTCATGTTACTAGCATGACTTATCATTGTAGGTGTTAACCTTGATCACCTGCCTGAGGTAGTTTTTGCCAGGTTTTTCCACTATAAAGTTACTTTTTTTCGCTTTCCTATTCTGTTCTTTGGAAGCAAGTCACTAAGCACAGCCTATACTTGAGGGTGGGGAGTTAAGCTGCGTCTTTCAGAGAAGTACCTACATAAATTATTTGGCATTCTCAGTATGAGAGATTTGTGTCTTCTCCCCCATTTATTTATTTATTCAATCATTCATTTATATCAGCACAGACTCTTGAATATTTATTTTATATTTTGGGCTATAACCCAACACCATATTATTTGTTTTATTGCTTGAATTATTTCAGCTTTGGCCATTGGGAGCTCTTCAGATTGGCTCCTGTGTTCCTTTGACATGACCACATCGTTTATTTTTTCAGCGTTTCCTTACTTTCTGGCACTACAAAACACTCCAGGTTCATCTGGTATATTCCCGGCCCCAGCCCTAGAATCAGCCATTTCTCCAAAGATCACTGGTTCTTGAATTGGAGAATGGTACAGAAAGCAACATGTGGGCCCTTGGTGTGCCTGTTGCTACGGGAGTGTCATTGCTCCTAAGCCTTTTCAGCGCAGAGAGCTAGGAAATATATGTATGTGTATTAACATACATGTACACATATGTATACACACATGTCTATAGTTATTCATATATCTATCCATCTGTATCTATATTAAGCTAAACATGAGTTCATGCTGATGTCGCCAAATTTAATCCAAGCCCACACGGTTCATTCTAGCCTGCCGCTCTTGTTAGCCTGTAACCTCCTTCTCCAACAGGGAGAAACCTGGCTCCCACCACCTGTCCTGCCTTTACTTATTTGCTCAATCTCAGTATATATGTAGAGTACTTTCAGAAATGTTAACCTCCACAGGAAACAACTTTATCAATCTAAGTATAGTATTTATGCACCTTTCCTTTCGTCTTTAGTCTTAACAGTTTCCAGACAAAACATATTCCAAAGTTATTAAGGTCAGCATCATTTATTTAAATGCCAGGTTCCCTTCCCTTCCCTTCCCTTCCCTTCCCTTTCCTATCCTTTCCTTTTCTTTCTATATTGGGAGCTGTCCCTCCAGGTATGCGTGAGGAAAAATGCATTAAAGACATTGTGGAAGGTAATCCATCCCACTTGTACACAAGCTCCTTTGCAGTGTGGCTTTTCTCCTCTTCCCATGAAGAGGTAGATTCTGTTCCCCCATTCTTTGAATCTGAGACTGGCTTTGTTACTTGCTTTGGCTGATGGATTATGGCAGAATGGTGTAATCTTGAACCTAGACCTCAAGAAGGCTTACAGTTTTTGCTCTTGCCCTCCTGGAGCACAGCTGCTGTTCTGTGAAGGAGCCTGGGAACACAGCCTGAAGACATGTGACTCAGCTGACAGGCAGTACCCGCTGCCAGTTATGTCTGTGAAATAAAATTCACATTTTATGGCAAGACAGGAAGAATTGAAACATAAAAGATTTTCTCTCCCCTTTGGCCTCCTGTCTACCACCTACTGTGCATTGTGGATCTGCATTACTGCATTGACCAAACCTCCCTCATTGTCAGAAATACCTGATCAACCATAGGAGCAACATTCTCCTAGCATCAAAAATACAACTCCTTAAAAGATAACATTCCTTCTTGATCTTGTAAGGGGCCACCATGACGCTTAGATCTGGATTATGTAAACTGCCCATAATATGTCATTTAATGTACAACCCTTTGTCTCAAAAAAACTTATATAACTGTGACTTCTAATGGGCAGAAACAGTTCTCCAGAGCCTTCTGAGATGCTGTTCCCGGGTTATAATCCTCAATTTGGCTTGAATAAAATTTCCCATTTCTTTCTTAGATCGACTGATTAATTTTTCATCAACATGCCCATGAGGTCATCATAGACCATCCTGTCTCAGTTGAACCACCTAATACCTGCAGCCACATGAGTGACCTGGCCAAAGCAACAGAAAAACCTGCTCAGCTGAGCCCAGCCTAAACTGACTCACTGAATCATGAGCAAATAATTGATTTATGCTTATTTTTTAAAGTCATTAAGTGTTAGATACTTTTGTTTAGCAGCAATAGATAAATGATCCAGACACTGATACAGCCTGAGTATTTTTTAACATTCAAGGAGGTTCTACACCTTACCCCACCTAAGTTGTTTTTTTTTTAACATCTTCGTTGGAGTATAATTGCTTTACAATGGTGTGTTAGTTTCTGCTTTATAACAGTGAATCAGCTATACGTATACATATATCCCCATATCTCCTCCCTCTTGCGTCTCTCTCCCACCCTCCCTATCCCACCCCTCTAGGTGGTCACGGAGCACCGAGCTGATCTCCCTGTGCTATGCGGCTGCTTCCCATTAGCCATCTATTTTATGTTTGGTAGTGTATATATGTCCATGCCACTCTCTCACTTCGTCCCAGCTTACCCTTCCCCCTCCCCGTGTCCTCAAGTCCATTCTCTACATCTGAGTCTTTATTTCTGTCCTGCCCCTAGGTTCTTCAGAACCATTTTTTTTTTTAGATTCCATATATATGTGTTAGCCTACGGTATTTGTTTTTCTCTTTCTGACTTACTTCACTCTGTATGACAGACTCTAGGTCCATCCACCTCACTACAAATAACTCAATTTCGTTTCTTTTTATGGCTGAGTCATATTCCATTTTATATATGTGCCACATCTTCTTTATCCATTCGTCTGTCGATGGACACTTAGGTTGCTTCCATGTCCTGGTTATTGTAAATTGAGCTGCAATGAACATTTTGGTACATGACTCTTTTTGAATTATGGTTTTCTCAGGGTATATGCCCAGTAGTACCCCACCTAAGTTTTTAGACTGTTCCCAGTAGGCTGTGTAAACTGAAAGGAAAACACAGAACGTAAAAGTTGTTAGTTATGTTTTATTCAGGGACCTTACTGAGGACTATAGCCCAGGAGACAGCCTCTCAGACAGCTCTGAGAAACTGTTCTTAGGAGGTAAGTGAGGAGCAAGCGTATATATACAATTTTGCTGGGGAAAAAAAAAATGTCGAACATCAAGAGATTACTGCTAATCACAAAGAATGGACATCTCAAGTTAAAGATTTTAGTGCTTTTCTATGTATGGGAAGATGCAAGAATCTGGGGGTCATTGAAATTTTTCCTTAAATATGTATCTTAACTATCTAGAGGCCCATCAGTCCAAAGCACAGAATACTTCCTGTTTTTCTCCATCCTGAATTCCCCTCAGGGTGCACTGTCAATGGGCGACTGCAGTGGCTAATAATTTGATCCTTGTAGAACTGTTATGGCAGGCAAAATTTTTTCTTTACAGCTATATCATATCAGCCAAATTAAATCATTGCAGGTCACATGATAAATAGCACTACTATTTCTATAAACAAATATTGTGAAATCAAGCCATTGATTTCACATTTCTCCATCATGTATGACTTTCATAAGGACTCCCAGTGTTGGATCTTTAGAACATCAGAAGATTGCTAGAGGTTCCATTTGTGTACATACATGGCTAGGTAGAGCTTCTAACTCACAGCACCTCCTCAGCCATCATAGCTTCTCTGCTATCCCTTAGTAACTTTATTTTTAACTTCTGGATTCAGCTTTAAAATTGAACACTTTCAACACTTTCTGATTATTCCCATCTTTTCTGTTCTTTTTCACCTTAGTTTGTATGTAGATGATGATGGTGATGATACTGATGACTGCACCTTTACATATAATGCTTATGCTACTTCTCTCCAGTATCAGCCTGGACAGCGGGGACCTGCTAGGTCAGATTGACTAGGACAGTGCTGACACAGAGCTTCTCATTTGATCTGCTCCCACTCAATAATCTTTCAGATTTAAGTCCATATCACCAATATTTCAGGGTCTCTTACTCATATTACTTTGTTAAGATTTATTTAAAATGGATGTGCTTTTTATGCGCATCATGGTAGGATGATAAATATTAAAAAGGAGTAGAGGGCTTCCCTGGTGGCGCAGTGGTTGTGAGTCCGCCTGCCGATGCAGGGGACACGGGTTCGTGCCCCGGTCCGGGAAGATCCCACACGCCGCGGAGCGGCTGTACCCGTGAGCCATGGCCGCTGAGCCTGCGCGTCCGGAACCTGTGCTCCGCAACGGGAGAGGCCACAACAGTGAGAGGCCCGCGTACCGAAAAAAAAAAAAAAGGAGTAGAAAATAAAATAAAGGCATGAGGCAATACCTTTAAAAAAAGGATTCATTTCCTTTTTAATGGTAACCACAATAAAAATTTAAAGTAAAAATGTATAGAAGCATCTTTAAATTTCTCACTTGACTCTAATTTTTTTCTTGTGATGCACACTTTTTCAAGTACAGGTATTTCAGTCTGATTTTGAGAAAATGATCTGTTTACTCTGACTGAATTCATAAAATTAAGTTCTGAATTATAAGTATGCTGTTACCGTCTCTAAAATCTAGATGAATCTTGGCAATCATGGGGAAAATTGTTAAGCTCTCTAGATCTTTAGCAATGCTTTTGTTATTCTGACAAGCTGTCCAGACTGTCAAAAACGTATCTAGGTGATGCAGTCCCTGAAGAAAAATTTATTTATGTCATACCTTTGGATGAAGAACCCCCTTAAGAAAACAGTTTAGTCATTTGGGTCCCATTTGAAATTCCCAGCAATTCTTTCCCCATAGTGTTTTTACTAATTAAGAAGCATTTACTTACTGTCTTTTTTGTGCATTCTATAAGGATAAAAAGAGTGATTAAAAAAACTGAATTCAAGACGTCAGTTTTTTATTTACCCTGCATGTCTGGTTTTAACAAAAATTCTGAGTTTTGACAACTGCTAAAAGTAATGTTCATATCTGTTTTGTGTTCCTTTTTAAAATACTCTCAAGTCACATGTTAGGAGATGACCCATCACATGAGATTAGCTTTTGAGTTTACATGTCACCTCAGGTTATACTTAGTGCTACTGGCAAAAGATTTTATGGGTCTGCAGATCTTTCAACTTTGTTCAAGTTTTTGGCAAGATTTTTTTCTGTGTGTGTGATATTTGTTTCCTCTTGGCAAGTTTCTGACAGCTTGATGCTTTTAAAAATATATGCCTGTGATGTGATCTTCAATACTTGCCTTGCACTATTTTATATTTTGACGCGAAAAAGTTAGCTTGTACCAGGCCTTGAGCTCAACAAAATATATGCTCATACGTGTTCCCACATTTTAAAAGGTTGTCCTTTCTTTGGAGGGCATTTCTATTTGTGGATGTACCTAGAGTTACATGTATGAGAAACGAAAAAGAAGAAGAGTTGTGGCCATGGAAACTCATCCTTCACCTACTCGCCATGCTCTTCAACAAGACCAAGAAGAAATGACGGAACAATTTTCAGCCTGACTGTTTTCAAACAGGGTACTGTTGAAAAATCATTCTTAAAGGAGGCAAAAGCTTAATCTGAAAAAGTAGGATACAATCATTAATTTTTTTTCTGTCTGTTTACATTTGAAGTCTTTAGGAGAGCAGGTTCATCTTTACCACTTTATACATTTATTTATTTATTTATTTTTGGCTGTGTTGGGTCTTCGTTTCTGTGCGAGGGCTTTCTCTGGTTGCGGCAAGCAGGGGCCACTCTTCATCGCGGTGCGTGGGCCTCTCACTGTCGCGGCCTCTCTTGTTGCGGAGCACAGGCTCCAGACGCGCAGGCTCAGTAGATGTGGCTCATGGGCCCAGTTGCTCCGCGGTATGTGGGATCTTCCCAGATCAGGGTCGAACCCGTGTCCCCTGTATTGGCAGGCAGATTTTCAACCACTGCGCCACCAGGGAAGCCGCACGTTTACCACTTTAAAGTGATATAAAGGGACATCAGAATGGGCTGTCTCATCACAGTTAACCACTAGTCCCTTAGTTTACTGTAAGTTAAAATTTTTGGAAACTGCTGAGTTTCCCCCTTTTTCCTCTGAGCAGCTGCCTTGTAAATGAATGTGCGTGTCTGGTCAGCACTGAGGTTGGTTGAAGAATGTTTAGGACATTTTCTTTGATCTCTACTGAGGGAAAAAAAAATCTTAATTGTGTGCTTTACTCTGTAGGATGCAAGGAGGCAGTCCTAGACAAAAGCCTTCAATGTAATTTCCATATGGAAAGCATGGCCCTAAAAGAACGCTTTCTGTCTTATAATGTTCCAGATTTGAATTCCATCTGTACCCACTTTTTAGTTCCTTTGCTGCCACTCCAGAGCTGAGTCGCTGTGAATAATCAATCTCTTTGTCTTTGAGGCTAGGTCAAACCTGAAGGATAACATAAGAAAATGCCTCATCCTTAAGGTTGAATTAGCTCTTTGGAATTGCGAGTAGATGCTCTTTGCTGAGAGCTACTACAATGTCTACCTAAATGTCTTCATCTTAGACCATGGGGCACCAAGGTCAGGATGGCTGCAACCTCAAGGCAAAGGCTGTATATTTTTCCATTAAATATCATTTGGCAGAGAAGACTTAAATGCTGCTGTTTTGCTATGATGAAGCTAGTGGTGTGTATGGGTAAATTTAAGGATATACATTCTCAGAGCATATTTAAGCATTTTAAGGATATTTTACCCAATAGTTTAAAAAATGCCGCTTGCTGAATTATAATTCAGAGTATTAACTTTTAAGTTTGAGGGCATTTGCCAAGTTTTAGAGAAAGAAGATAAGATTTAGATGCCAGAATATTTTTGACTGAGGCCTCTCCTTACCACTAGTGAGCTGAATAATCAGCTCACTAGTGGATGGGAAATGATGGGAAGGTATTTCTATCTATTGCGAGTTCTGAACTACGCACTCAGTGATTTAATATAATGATGTGTGACCATACTTTCTCAGGCATTATGTAAACATGACAGAATCAGGAAAACAAACACATTATTACCAAAGTGCAGATGGGAAAATCACTTTTTTCTCTTTGATTTTCAACTTTTTCCTCTTAAAGGGAAATAGGATTAAATTATTCCTAAGAATAGTTTCAGCTGCAGTTTTCTATAATTTCAAGTTGATATAAATTGACTGTGGTCTTCATTATACCCTTATACATCATATCTTGAGTTCTCAAAAAGTCCTGTCTAAAATAACAACTACTCTGTGTTCTGAAATAATATCTACTATATCATTGGATAAGTCATATTGAGCAAGTTACTAAAAAGTTGTTAAATATTTAAAAATATTCTTTCAATAAATATTACACCGTTAAGGAACTGGAAGTCTGTCAGTATGACGGGAAGTGAACACGAATAACTAGAGTGTGAGGCAAAGCGGATTGTATTAAAAGCTTGCTGGAGGATTAGATGTGTTTTGTAAACTGTAATGGGTCTTAGCAGACTTTGCGTGAGAAACAGGTTGGTGCATAAAGTAATAAGACCAAGGGATAAAGTTTTTCTTAGACCTATTTTTCCATGCTTTCTTGTGAGTGATTTTAGTACCTTAATGAAATATATTTGCTTTCATAGACATTCATGTGTGTGTGACCTGTTCTTTGTTGGGATGATGTGTGGTATTGATGGAGATGAATGTGGAGGATGATCTTGTTGCTAAATAAGTGCTATTCTCTGGAATTTGGTAAAACTTTTTTATTTATAGGAACTGTTTTTAAAGCATTATAAACTTGCGTTCCATTGACACTTTTTTTTTTTTTTTGCGGTACGCAGGCCTCTCACTGTTGTGGCCTCTCCCGTTGCGGAGCACAGGCTCTGGACGTGCAGGCTTAGCGTACATGGCTCACGGGCCCAGCCTCTCCGCGGCATGTGGGCTCTTCCCAGACCGGGGCACAAACCCATGTCCCCTGCATCGGTAGGCGGACTCTCAACCACTGCGCCACCAGGGTAGCCCCCCATTGACCCGTTTTTTAAGTCTCTAAATAGCTATGTATTCTATTAGGTCCTAAATATTAAGAGTCTCATCAAATTTCTCTTAAATATCTGTAAAACCAAATCGTATTCACATTTGAAATAGAACATGAATGTGCCCCTGTGGAAAAGATGCATTGAATATGACTGAGCCCCTTCCTTGGTTTATTTTTCTCCATGGCACTTTTTATCATTTAAGTACTATATATTTTAGTTGTTTATTTTCTTATTTCCACTTGCAAAAATGGCTGCCAGGGTTTCAGCCCAGTGTGTCAGGGGGCATTTCAAAGAGAATGGGGTAAATGGGCTGGTCTAATGCTTTGAAAATATATCTATTATATCTGAATGGGGTTGCCTATTTACTAGATTGTTCTATTACATACCCACTATGGGCTTCGAACACCAAAATACGAACACATCACATCTCCAATGTCTCTTTCTATACAATTGAAATTAGAGTTTCCATTAGACATCACTTAAGTGTGGTTTATCTTTTAATTAAAATATTTATTGGCATAATTAAATCAATTGTAGATGGATTACTAAAATCATCTTAGAAATAGTAACTAAGGATCACTTTTTTATACTAAGAAAAAAAGTGACTTAAATGTCTGAATCTTTCCAATAATTGTTTCCAACAATTCTTTGTTCTATTGGAATTATTCCTTACAAGTATTATAAAAATGGTGATGGCTACTAAAAAACAGAATTTGTGTTCTCAGGAAAACTTGTTCTTATTGGGAACAGATTCTAAGTTATTTTTTGTGAAATAGTTTCCAGTGCTTCTTTTCCTGATTAGCATCTATTCCTGATTTTGCTTTTATTATGTATTTGTACATGAGAGTAGACTTGATGTAGTCTATAATACCTAACAAATATACTGAACTAAATTAACAAGTGAGAAGACTTAGAGAACAAATTTATGGTTACCGGGGGGAAGCATGGGGAGAAGGGATAGTTAGGGAGTTTGGGATCAACATGTCCACACTGCTATATTTAAAAATGGATAACCAATAAGGACCTAATGTATAGCACAGGGAACTCTGTCCAATATTATGTGGCAACCTGGATGGGAGGGGAGTTTGGGGGAGAATGGATACATCTATATGTATGGCTGAGTCCCTTTGCTGTGCAGCTGAAACTATCACAACATTGTTAATCGGCTATACTCCAATATAAAATAAAGAGTTAAAAAAATAAATTAACAAGTGAGAAGGAAAATGTGATATTTCTTTTACACATAATTACGGATCAAAGAATAGAGCATGGGTGTTTTGCTACAACAGAACCCATTTTGAAACTTTCAGTGATATCAAGGCAAATATTATAAGAAGATTTGTTAAAATATTTATAGGAAAAAATAAGACTCTAATGTCAAAGTGAATATTAAGAAAAATATATAAACATGACAAAACCAGGAAAATGAACACATTATTATCAAAGTGCATAGCCATCAGATGAAAGATATGAAATAAGTAGCAGCTGGGCAATTTGAAGGCTAGATGCAACCAGTATTATATTTGGAAAACAGTACAAGCCACTAGCATCTAAGAAATGACAGACTGTCTAGTGAAACTTCTCTACCATCAGGATGAAAATGCCTGAGAAAGTGTGGTCACACATCATTATATTAAATCACTGGGCGCATAGTTCAGAACTTGCATTAGATAGAAATACTTGCATGGTAGAGGGAAAAGTGGAGAGAGCATTATGGTTAATATTCTTTGATTGTAAGTAATAGAGAGTAACTCAAGCTAGCTTGTGTTTTTAAAAATGTATTTATTATAAGTGTCTCATATGCCGACAGCATGACTGTGGTCAGGCTTCAGGAAGGGAGTGACTCCAGGAACTGGAAAACATCAATTTCTCCCCATCTCTTATCTCTGCTTCTTCCTGTAAGTGTGCTTTGAGCACAGATCTAACACCTGGCTGGGAAGACACCCAAAGACTATGTCTACATAGACTTGTAGGGTAAAGCTAATGCAATTCTTGGAGTGTTGATCATAAGCAGAAGGTTGGACCTGGAATGGTGACTGTTTTGATAGAGCTGGGAATCTTTAGTGCTTGTGCTCAACATGAAAGGAGTTTGGGGGTAGAACAGGTGTGTCATAGTAGGGCAGGTCAGAAAGTAAGTGTTTATGAGATCTGATGTCTGGGAGGTAGGGGCTCCAGAAAAGGACCACAAGCTTGGTTAGGATCTTACAGGGCCTTACCTTGCCCTTCCTGCCCTTTTACTTGAGAGAAGGTTCTTCCCTGGGCTCTTGCTTGGCTTGCCTTCCGTCTCAACCCAAGTGTCACCTAATCAGAGAGACCTTCCCTGACCACTCTATTTAATGAAACCCCTATACCACATTTAAAGTACTCTTTCATAATTACCCTGTTTTATCTCCTTAAGCATTTATTTTTCTGAAATTGTCTTGTTTGTTTACTCATCTATTATCTGTTCTCACCTTCGTCCACTCTTTGTGACATCAGAGGCCTTTTGTGAGTTGTTCTCCTTTGTGTCTCTATCATCTAGCACAATGCCTAGCACATAACAGGTGCGCAATAGATACCTGTTGGATAAATGACTAGGAGCATATATTGCTACTGTAGAATTGGAGCTAGGAGCAGTATGTAGTGCTAGAGCTGGGGATTGTATGATAGCTTGATTCTGTAGCAGAGTGAAGATTTTTCTTGTCCTATCAGAGGAGGATCTGCCCTCCCACCTATTGGAGGCTTAAGGTACTTATTTATTATACCTATGCTTCAGTAAGATTAGGAAATCAAGACTTCTCAGCTGGTTTGGGGCTCAATCTTAGTATCGGAGAGGGGATTATGTGCTCAGAGTGTAAAGGGCCCTTGGGCACATCAGATACCTCTATGCTCTGTGAGGAAGGGCTCAGCCAACTCTTACATATTATTGTTTTAGAGCTATTGCCTATCTCCCAGATTCAAGGAAAGACAAGTGGTGGTTTGGGGAAAGAAAGAAGTGGCTGCAGCTATTACACTGAATTTCTAATAGAGACCTTGGCGGGGCGGGGCGGGGGGGGGGGGGCGGGGGGGGTGGTGTTAACGAAGCAAGAATTTATTTTAAATCACCTCTATACATTTGAAAGCTTTGAATTAGATTCTATGAAAAGGTAGGATATCGGAAGGCAAGCTTGGGTTTTGGTATTAGGATACTATGGTTTTCCTTGTAAAGTTTATCGATATCTTTAATATCATAGGACTCAAACAAGGTACTATGCTCTTCTTTTTGGACTGTCATTCTGAGGAATGAACTTCATGAAAGGATAAGATGTATGTCCACATAAGCAAGAGGAGTTTCTCCAAGAAGGAAGTTGGAGTGAAATTTGGAAGAAGGCAGGGAAGCTGGTCACTCTTGAGGATTAACTTTTTCACTAGAACTTCAACTCAAATGGCAGGTTTTGGTAACATTACATTGAAAATAAGTTGCAAGTTTGTCTATATTATATGCTGAAAATCATTTTTTATGTATTGATCATTTCTTTAATTGTTTTTGTCTAAGAATAAACTTGTTTTTGCACAGCCAGGAAACTTTACTCTCTGAATGTCAGTTTCAGCAATCTCAAACTAAACAAATGAGTCTAACTTTAGTAACCTGTGGCTTTCACCATAGTCTCTTCTCCCTATATTTATGAATCTATTATTTATATTCTTTCTTGGGGAAATTAAGTAATGCAATTAAGATTTGCTTATTCTAGAATGTGTTAGAAAAGGGGAAATTTTAGCTTAGTCCCTCCTGAGTTCTCCCCTTAGAGGAATTTGCACCTTCGGATCATGTGTGCTTCTCAGGGCTGGTGTGAAAACACATTCAAAAAGTTCAGGCCTTCACAGGTTAAATGCCATGTGCTAATCTCAAATTTGCATCCTCTGTTCCAAGTTCTGCTGAAACTGTGCTGGGTGAATCTCCACTGACCTTTCAGAAAAACTCAACTCCTATACAGAGGAGTAGGATCTAGGTCCAGTATATATCCCCCATTCCTAAGAGCACATTTCCCTAAGGCTGAGGTATTCTGAGAATTGGTGAAGGTGGGGTCTAGGGAGACAAGAAAATTTAGTTAATGGTGACTATCAGAACACCAAATCCCACTGAAGAGTAGAAGGGAGTAGGCAGATACAGGTTCCTTTCTCTTCTGACTGTACAATTCCCAAATCTAGTTTCTTTCAAGATCTTCTCACCAGACTTCTGCTTCTAGCTAAGAGAGAATACAGAGATTGAATTTAACCCCCTGCTTTAAACAAATAAGACAAAAATATATGAAAAAATAGTTTTTAAGGCACTGGACATAAACAATGAAAGATAGTGATCCTTGAAAGATGGGAAACACATGAAATTAGCCCTACCATTGCCTCTTTTATTGCCTGAGAGAGTTTTTAGGCCTTGGCACAGAAAACAGAAATGGAGGCAGAGAACGGTGGACTCCCTGAGTTAAGGAGATGCTGCCGGGAGTTCAGAGAGATTATGGTAGGTAATGTTCACAGGGCTGAGTGTTGAAAGAAGAGAGTTGCACAGAGAGAGAATCTTGGAAATCTTCTGAGGATCCTTCTCTAGTATTCAGTAGAGTACTAATCAACATCTACATGGGAGGAAACTACCTAAGGTCAAGGAAAGAACTATTGAAAAAATAATAATAATAAGATTAGAGGTAATAGAACCTGGTATTCACATACTGCCAAGAAGAGGGCCTGATTTCACCAGCTGCACTGGAAAAATCTCACAATTCAGGGCACTGAGTAGAGTACTCAGAAAGGTCTCCACAGTGGAGAATAATTAATCAGCCCTAAACTAAATGTTACGCTACTCCTACTTAACAAATCTTAAAAGCAAAATCTAAAAAGATCAAATTTTTCCCAAATAACTTAACTGTGTTGACGAAGAAAACTCAAGAATATTTATACAAAAGCATGCAGCCATCAATAATATAAAAATCATAATGCCTGGTATCCAATCAAAGATTGCCAGGAATTTAAAGAAGCAGAGATATATGACCCATAATGATGAGAAAAATCAATCAACTGAAGCTGACCCAGAACTGGATTAATAAAAGGACATTAAAACAGATTAAACTATATTCAAAAAGCTAAATAGAATATCTTTAAAAGACCCAAATCAAACTTCTGGAGATGAGAGCCACAGCGACTGAGATTTTAAAATGTACTGAATAGGATAAACAATAGATAAGACATTACAGGAAAGAAAAAGATTAGTATACTCGAAGACATAACAATAAAATGTATCCAAAACGAATGGTTGAGAGACAAAAGAACATAAAAGAAAAGAAAAGGGCATCAGTGAGCTTTGGTACAACTTCAAGCAGCCTCATATGACTGTAATTGGAGTCTCTGAAGAAAGGGAGTGGGGTATAGAAAATATGTGAATGAATAATGGCTGAAAATTTTCAGAGTTGTTGAAATTTTAAACCCATAGATCCTGGAAGCTCAATGAGTCCTATTTATAAGAAACATGAAGAAAACTACACCAAATAACGTTATGATTAAATTACCTAGAAGGAGTGATGAAAGGAAAATCTTAAAACCAACTAAAGGAGAAAAGAAAAAAAAAACACACTATAGATTAATAAAGATAAGATTTGAGAGGAACCAAGATGGTGGAGTAGAAGGACGTGCTCTCACTCCCTCTTGCGAGAACACCAGAATCACAACTAGCTGCTGGACAATCATCAACAGGAAGACACTTGAACTCAACAAAAAAGACACCCCACATCCAAAGACAAAGGAGAAGCCACAGTGAGATGGTAGGAGGGGCGCAATTACAGTAAAATCAAATCCCATAACTGCTGGGTGGATGACTCACAGACTGGAGAACACTTATACCACAGAAGTCCACTCACTGGAGTGAAGATTCTGAGCCCCACTTCAGGTTCCCAACCTGGGGGTCCGACAACAGGAGGAGGAGTTCCTAGAGAATCAGAATTTGAAGGCTAGTGGGATTTGATTGCAGGCCTTCTACAGGACTGGGGGAAACAGAGATTCCACTCCTGGAGGGCACACACAGAGTAGTGTGCACATCGGGACCCAGGGAAAGGAGCAGTGACCCCAGGGGAGACTGAACCAGACCTACCTGCTAGTGTTGGAGGGTCTTCTGCAGAGGCGGGCAGTGGCTGTGGCTCACCATGGGGACAAGGACACTGGGAGCAGAAGTTCTGGAAAGTACCCCCTGTCGTGAGCCCTCCCAGAGTCTGCCATTAGCCCCACAAAAGAGCCCAGGCCCCTCCAGTGTTGGGTTGCCTCAGGCCAAACAACCAACAGGGAGGGAACCTAGCCCAACCCATCAGCAGTCAAGCGGATTAAAGTTTTACTGAGCTCTCCCCACCAGAGTAACAGTCAGCTCTACCCACCACCAGTCCCTCCCACCAGAAAACTTGCACAAGCCTCTTAGATAGCCTCATCCACCAGAGGGAAGACAGCAGAAGCAAGAAGAACTACAATCCTGCAGCCTGTGGAACAAAAACCACATTCACAGAAAGATAGACAAGATGAAAAGGCAGAGGGCTATATACCAGATGAAGGAACAAGATAAAACCCCAGAAAAACAACTAAATGAAGTGGAGATAGGCAACCTGCCAGGAAAAGAATTCAGAATAAGATTAGTGAAGATGATCCAGGACCTCAGAAAAAGAATGGAGGCAAAGATCGAGAAGATGCAAGAAATGTTTAACAAAGATCTAGAAGAATTAACGAACAAACAGACAGAGATGAACAATACAATAACTGAAATGAAAACTACACTAGAAGAAATCAATAACAGAATAACTGAGGCAGAAGAACGGATAAGAACGGATAAGTGACCTGGAAAACAGAATGGTGGAATTCACTGCTGTGGAACAGAATAAAGATAAAAGAATGAAAAGAAATGAAGACAGCCTAAGAGAACTCTAGGACAACATTAAATGGAAAAACTTGGCATTATAGGGGTGCCAGAAGGAGAAGAGAGAGAAAAAGGACTGAGAAAATATTTGAAGAGATTGAAAACTTCCTTAACGTGGGAAAGGAAATAGCCACCCAAGTCCAGGAAGCACAGAGAGTCCCATGCAGGATAAACCCAAAGACAAACATGGTGAGACATATAGTAATCAAACTGGCAAAAATTAAAGACAAAGAAAAATTATAGAAAGCAGTAAGGGAAAAACGTCAAATAACACACAAGGGATCTCCCATAAGGATAACAGCTGATTTCTCAGAAGAAACTCTCCAAGCCAGAAGGGAGTGGCATGATATACTTAAAGTGACGAAAGGGAAGAAAGTACAACTAAGATTACTGTACCCAGCAAGGATCTCATTCAGATTTGATGGAGAAATCAAAAGCTTTACAGACAAGCAAAAGCTAAGAGAATTCAACACCACCAAACCAGCTCTACAACAAATGCTAAAGGAACTTCTCTAAGTGGAAAACACAAGAGAATAAAAGCACCTACAAAATCAAACCCAAAACACTTAAGAAAATTGTCATAGGAACATACATATCGATAATTACCTTAAACGTGAATGGATTAAAGGCTCCAACCAAAATACACAGGCTTACTGAATGGATACAAAAACAAGACCCATATATATGCTGTCTACAAGAGACCCACTTCAGACCTAAGGACACATACAGACTGAAAGTGAGGGGATGAAAAAAGATATTCCATGCAAATAGAAATCAAAACAAAGCTGGAATAGCAATACTCATATCAGATAAAATAGACTTGAAAATAAAGAATGTTACAAGAGGCAAGGAAGGACACTACATAATGATCAAGGGATCAATCCAAGAAGAAGATATAACAATTATAAATATATATGCACCCAACATAAAAGCACCTCAATACATAAGGCAACTGCTAACAGCTGTAAAAGAGGAAACTGATAGTAACACAATAATAGTGGGGAACTTTAACACCTCACTTACACCAATGAACAGATCATCCAAACTGAAAATAAATAAGGAAACAGAAGCTTTAAATGACACAATAGACCAGATAGATTTAATTGATATTTATAGGACATTCCTTCCAAAAACAGCAGATTACACTTTCTTCTCAAGGGCGCACGGAACATTCTCCAGGATAGATCACATCTTGGGTCACAAATCAAGCCACAGTAAATTTAAGAAAATTGAAATCATATCAAGCATCTTTTCTGACCACAACGCTATGAGATTAGAAATGAATTACAGGGAAAAAAACGTAAAAAACACAAACACATGGAGGCTAAACAATACGTTACTAAATAACCAAAAGATCACTGAAGAAATCAAAGAGGATTTCAAAAAATACCTGGAGACAAATGACAATGAAAACACGACAATGCAAAACCTATGGGATGCAGCAAAAGCAGTTCTAAGAGGGAAGTTTACAGCTATACAAGCCTACCTCAAGAAACAAGAAAAATCTCAAATAAACAATCTAACCTTACATCTAAAGGAACTAGAGAAAGAAGAACGAAGAAGACCCAAAATTAGCAGAAGGAAAGAAATCATAAAGATCAGAGCAGAAATAAATGAAATAGAAACAAAGAAAACAATAGCAAAGATCAATAAAACTAAAAACTGGTTCTTTGAGAAGATAAACAAAATTGATAAACCATTAGGCTGACTCATCAAGAAAAAGAGGGAGAGGACTCAAATCAATAAAATTAGGAATGAAAAAGGAGAAGTTACAACAGACATCGCAGAAATACAAAGCATCCTAAGAGACTAGTACAAGCAACTCTATGCCGAGAAAATGGGCAACCTGGAAGAAATGGACAAACTCTTAGAAAGGTATAAGCTTCCAAGACTGAACCAGGAAGAAATAGAAACTATGAACAGACCAATCACAAGTAATGGAATTGAAACTGTGATTAAAAATCTTCCAACAAACAAAAGTCCAGGACCAGATGGCTTCAAAGGTGAATTCTATCAAACAATTAGAGAAGGGCTAACACCCATACTTCTCAAACTCTTCCAAAAACTTGCAGAGGAAGGAATACTCCCAAACTCATTCTATGAGGCCACCATCACCCTGTTACCAAAACTAGACAAAGATACTACAAAAAAAGAAAATTACAGACCAATATCACTGATGAATATAGATGCAAAAATCCTCAACAAAATACTAGGAAACAGAATCCAACAACACTTTAAAAGGATTATACGCCATGATCAAGTGGGATTTATGCCAGGGATGCAAAGATTCTTCAATATACAGAAATTAATCAGTGTGATACACCATGTTAACAAGTTGAAGAATAAAAACCATATGATCATCTCAATAGATGCAGAAAAAGCTTTTGAAAAAATTCAACACCCATTTATGATAAAAACTCTCCAGAAAGTGGGCATAGAGGGAACCTACCTCAACATAATAAAGGCCATATATGGCAAACCCACAGCAAACATCATTCTCAATGGTGAAAAACTGAAACCATTTCCTCTAAGGTTGGGAACAAGACAAGGATGTCCACTCTCACCACTATTATTCAATGTAGTTTTGGAAGTCCTAGCCACAGCAATCAGTGAAGAAAAAGAAATATAAGGAATACAACTTGGAAAAGAAGAAGTAAAACTGTCACTGTTTGCAGATGGCATGATACTATACATAGAGAATCCTAAAGATGCCACCAGAAAGCTACTAGAGCCAATCAATGAATTTGGTAAAGTAGCAGGATACAAAATTAATGCACAGTAATCTCTTGCATTCCTATACACTAATGATGAAATACCTGAAAGAGAAATTAAGGAAACACTCCCATTTACCATTGCAACATAAGAATAAAATACCTAGGAATAATCCTACCTAGGGAGACAAAAGACCTGTATGCAGAAAACTATAAGACACTGATGAAAGAAATTAAAGATGATACCAACAGATGGAGAGATATACCATGTTCTTGGATTGGAAGAATCAATATTGTGAAAATGACTATAGTACCCAAAGCAATCTGCAGATTCAATGCAATCCCTATCAAATTACCAATGGCATATTTTATGGAAGTAGAACAAAAAATCTTAAAATTTGTATGGAGACACAAAAGACCCCGAGTAGCCAAAGCAGGCTTGAGGGAAAAAAAATGGAGCTGAAGGAATCAGACTCCTTGACTTCAGGCTATACTACAAAGCAACAATAATCAAGACAATATGGTACTGGCACAAAAACAGAAACATAGATCAATGGAACAAGACAGAAAGCCCAGAGATAAACCCATGCACCTATGGTCAACTAATCTATGACAAAGGAGGCAAGGATATACAATGGAGAAAAGACAGTGTCTTCAATAAGTGGTGTTGGGAAAACTGGACAGCTATATGTAAAAGAATGAAGTTAGAACACTCCCTAACACCATACACAAAAAAAACTCAAAATGGATTCAAGACCTAAATGTAAGACCAGACACTATAAAATTCTTAGAGGAAAACATAGGAAGAACACTCTTTGACATAAATCACAGCAAGATCTTTTATGATTCACCTCCTAAAGTAATGGAAATAAAAAGAAAAATAAATGGGACCTAATGAAACTTAAACACTTTTGCACAGCAAAGGAAACCATAAACGAGACGAAAAGACAGCCCTCAGAATAGGAGAAAATATTTGCAAATGAATCAAAAGACAAAGGCTTAATCTCCAAAATATATAAACAGCTCATGCAGCTCAATATTAAAGAAACAAACAACCCATTCCAAAAATGGGCAGAAGTCCTAAATAGACATTTCTCCAAAGAAGACATACAGATGGCCAAGAAGCACATGAAAAGCTGCTCAACATCACTAATTATTAGAGAAATGCAAATCAACTTTAAAAAATTATTTTTTTATTAAAAAATAAAGTGTTAGTATTTATTCTATTAAGATTATATAGTACAGTTTTAACTTTGTTGTTTTAGACATAACTGTCTTTGTACTGTTCACAGTTTGAATGTTTATTCAATATTTTATAACACCTCACAGAAATTTTTAACTAGCATCAAGATGTTTTGTTTGATTTGTTTTATGGTTTGGAAATTAGTATTGAAAATATTACATTATTTCTGAAAATAAAATAAATTTCAAAGATTTGACAGCAGATTTGTCAGAAACGATTTAAGGCAAGGATGTCCTCTCTGGTATGGAGGTTTTTGCTTCCTACTTTACTTTCTTTAACGCTACCACAGAGAGGGTTTGGGGCAGCTCATTACAGCCTCACAAGTGTGGGTCCCTTGTCTAGCCTCTCCACTCCACCTTTGAAAGTTTGTGGCAACCCTACGTCACAAGCAAGTTTCTCTGCACCATTTTTCCAACAGCATTATTTCTTTTTCTTTTTTTAATTTACTTATTTTATTTATTTTTGACTGCATTGGGTCTTTGTTGCTGCGTGTGGGCTTTCTCTAGTGCGGCGAATGGGGGCTACTCTTCGTTGCGGTGCACGGGCTTCTCATTGCAGTGGCTTCTCTTTTTGCGGGGCACAGGCTGTAGGCATGCAGGCTTCAGTAGTTGTGGTGCCCGGGCTCAGTAGTTGTGGCTCGTGAGCTCTAGAGTGCAGTCTCAGTAGTTGTGGCGCACGGGCTTAGTTGCTCTGCAGCACGTGAGATCTTCCCAGACCAGGGCTCGAACCCTTGTCCCCTGCATTGGCAGGCCGATTCTTAACGACTGAGCCACCAGGGAACCCCCAAACAACAGCATTATTTCTTAATTAAGTTATGTACATTGTTTTTTTAGACGTAATGTTATTGGACACTTACAAGACTAAAGTATAGTGTAAACACAACTTTTACATGCACTGGGAAACCAAAAAATTCGTGTAACTTGCTTTATTGCATTATTCACTTTATTGCAGCAGTCTGCAACCAAACCCACAATATCTTTGAGATCTGTCTGTATAATAAAAAAAAGATCTAAAATAACATGAACTCTACCAATAAAAATTTATATGTGTTAAACATGATTCATCGGGTTCATATTAAACTCCTAAAATTGTCCTGAATTTATTTTATGTGTCCTTGTTTTAAAATGATTGTTTCAGCCCATATTGGACATTAGCTCTCAGCGAAATTTATGATTTGGAATTAATTATATTGCTCTCTAGCGCTGCAGATGTCACACCCTTCGCCTTTCCCGTGGGAGCACAGGATCTAAGGCCTCTGAGGATAAGCTTCTTGTGTTTGCTTCCACAGCCTTCTCTTTTTTCTTTATATGTTCACTCTAAAATATGTGTCAAGAATGGATGGGATACAAATATGTGATTCCTGGAAAATAAGTCCTCTTTATTATTTTACTTTGGCATTGAGACTTTCATTTCTACCAATTGAAGAACAGTGAAAACTAATCTTTTTTAATAATATTCATCAAATTACATTTTTACAATATTTCAGGAGTTCCATTTGTGTTGAGAAGTCCATATTAAGCATTTGTATAATTTTGATATAAACTCTCTCATAAAATATTATTAACTGCTAATCTATACTTCTGAAACATTTTCTTTTGGATTTAGAGAATTCTTTATGTCCCTGGGAAAGTCCACTCAGAGGACAAGCCTGCAGGAAATCTTTGTGACAATTGGTATAGTTTAAATGGATTTGTTGGGGCTGGCAGTGACTGAAAATTGGTGGGATTGAAAACATATCACATGAAAAGCTGCACACGGATGTTTATAGCGGCTTTATTCATATCTGCAAAAACGTGGAAGCAGCTAAGATGGCTTCCTTCAGTAGGTAAATGGGTAAATAAATGGTGGTACCACCAGACAATGGAATATTATTCAGTGTTGAAAAGGAATGAACTATCAAGCCATGAAAAGACACAGAGTAAACTTAAATGCATATTACTAAGTGAAAGAAGACAATCTGAAAGGCTACGTACTGTATGATTCCAACTATACAGCACTTTGGAAAAGGCAAAGCAACATGGAGACAGTAAAAGTAATAGTGGTTGCCAGGGGTAGGAGGGTGTCAGGGATGAATAGGTAGAGCACAGAGGATTTTTAGGGCAGTAAAACTATTCTGTATGATACCACAGTTGCGTGTACTTGAATTGCATGTATATCAAAGCCCATTAAATGTATGACATCAAGAGTGAGTCGACTGAAAGAAATATACTGCTCCAGTGAGGGATATTGATAGTGGGGAAGCTCTGCATCTGAGAGGGTAGGGGGTATAAGGGAAGTCTGTACTTTTGGTTCAGTTTCTGTTCAGTTTTGCTGTGAATCTAAAATTGCTCTTAAAAAAAGAAAAGGCTTTTAATTAAAAAAAATTGTTGGTGGGAATTTAGAATTAAGATCCATTTGATGCAATGAAAATAACATGATGTACCTTGAATCAAACAGACATTATTTGACTCTTGACCTTACCAATCATTAGTCTGAAAACTTTGTGAAATTTAACTTCTCTGGGCCTCAGTTTTCTTGGGAATAAAGTAAGTGCAAAATTTTTACCATGCAGAATTGATATGAGGACTAACTTAGATAACTTCCTACATGCTCAATAAATAGTAGCTATTATTTGTAATACATTTCAGATTTGGGACCAAAGGACTAATTCTTCATACCAGTGGGAGAACAAGGAAGGTAATAGATACAACTATACCCTTTCAGAAGCAGTTTATGGGAGACAGAGAGAAGATTCAATCTGACCAGGCTCAAGCATATTGTGTTTAAAATGTTTACCTTTTACTCTAGCAGTGATAATGTGAGATCTCTTTTGATAAATTGCTGGTGTCTTAAAAATACCACGCATACTCCCACCCCGAAAAAGTATTCAAATG
Organism: Stenella coeruleoalba; assembly: GCF_951394435.1. Lineage (NCBI taxonomy): Eukaryota > Metazoa > Chordata > Mammalia > Artiodactyla > Delphinidae > Stenella > Stenella coeruleoalba. The sequence continues at coordinate 23,594,327 of NC_137150.1, read as the reverse complement.
ATCTAGTATTGGAAGTGATACACAGAAAATCTTTATTTCTTGATGAGTTTTCCCTCAAGTATTAGAAACTTGACTAATATTTCTAAAAATAGAAGAAAGAAAAATACATACGTGAAAAAAATTACTAGGAAGAAGTAGTCCCAGTATATTGGATCCTAGTCACTAATCTTATTGAGAAATTAAACTTGCAATTAGACTAATAAATGGGGGGCAATGACAGGGCAAAGTATCTTGAAAAATTCAAAAGAAAAATTGAGGCAGTTGGGAGGAGTGGGTAACCATGAGAACTGGCAAATAGCTTCTGGTCCATTTTCTTTTTTACCTCACACCAAAAATTCCCTACCTAAAAAAAATAATAATAATAATGTCCAGTGGCAGAGCTTTTGGTCTGTTAGAGCATCCATTTCTTCCTAACAATCCCCCTCCCCCGCCTTTTTTTTTTTTTTTTTTGCCTGCGTTGGGTCTTCATTGCTGTGCACAGGCTTTCTCTAGTTGCTGTGAGCAGGGGCTACTCTTTTTTGTGGTGCGCAAGTTTCTCATTGCCTCTCTTGTTGTGGAGTACGGGCTCTAGGTGTGCAGACTTCAGTAATTGCAATACGTGGGCTCAGTAGTTGTGGCATGTGGGCCCTAGAGAGCATGGGCTTCAGTAGTTGTGGCATGTGGGCTCAGTAGTTGTTGTGCGTGGGTTCAGTAGTTGTGGCTCCTGGGCTCTAGAGCGCAGGCTCAGTAGTTGGGGCGCATGGGCTTAGTTGCTCTGCGGCATTTGGGATCTTCCCGGGCCAGGGCTCGAACCCATGTCTCCTGCATTGGCAGAAGGATTCTTAACCACTGAGCCACCAGGGAAGTCCCTCCCCTGCCTTTTTTGTTAATATCTCCCCTTTGTCCCCCTGCAGCCCACGGGCTTCGGGTAAGAAGACCCTTTTTCTCAGTTCTGGGGATTCGTATCACTGACAAAAATAATCCCTCTTCTTTGCCAGTGATTGCTTCAGAAATGGACATGTGATGTGACCCAGTTTGTGCCAGTGAGATGTAAAGAAAGGTTTGCTAAGTGCTTCAGGGAAAGAAATTTTCTTGCTCTTAAGAAAGAGCCACTCAAAAGGGATATCCTTGCTTTCTCTGGTCATCATGGTGGTGCAGATAAAAAGCTCAGAACTGCCACAGCTCTTTTTCCACTATGCAGAAGCTAATCTATGGATGAAATTAATTCACAGTGGAGGATTTAGTGGAGTGAATTACAGAGAAATAGGACTGGAATTTATTGGCTTGTTCCAAACCTTCACTGTGTCTTCCTCTGGAATTCCAGGTTTATGAGCCAATACATATCCTTATCCTAGACAGCTTAAATCATATTTTTATTTGCAGCTGAAAGCATTCCAGCTAATATCAGCTGACTAACGACCTATATTAGAAATGGTTATTTCTGACATATTGGTTTTTTATTAACATTATGCACAAAAATGTTAACAAAGATATGGTAAGACCTTTAGACCATGGCATAGTATAAAGAAAATCAGGAATTTGATACCCTGGGAAAGAGCTCTGAAAAGGCATTTGACTTGCTCATCTAGCTACCACCACTTATTTTTGAATGATTAAGCCCTTATGCTAATGTCCTTTTGATTTACTTTTTTTTTGACAGTTTTGTGAATTATATGACCTCATACCTATGTGGGTTAGAGACATAGCAGAAACACCATGAATAACTATGTAAGAGAATTGGAATAGACTCAGTGGGACTTAATCATGTCGTGGATAATGGGAGCTGAGTAATATTGACAGTTATAGCAAAGATCATGGCAGGGAATTTTTTATAAGTGGGTTTAATATAACTTTGACTCCAGATGTAATAGCCTTTTAAGACTAAGTTTGCTAACAAGTATTTTTAAAAGGATGAATGTGTTATTAAATTGTGGAGATAGAGTCACACGGATAAATTCTATGATATGAAAACAACCCGTCTCAATTTTTCAATACACAAGTAATTGCCAACATAGAGGAGGACAGCACACATTCCCTAGTTATCCTGAATTGACTTTAATGTACCTTGAATTTTACTTGTAAACCTTCTTAATGGGAATGGGATTAGAATGTCACTGATGAAGAGTAAATGTAGTATGCCATTCATGATGAAAATAAGTGTGTATTTGTTGAATAAGTGAGTGAATGAAGACTATTTTTCACTTTTGTTTCAGTGACCACTTAAGTAACTGGCCTGTACAAGGAGTCCTATATAGCTAGTTAAGATGCCGGATTCTACAATCCACTCATGAAACTCTTCACATTACTTTACTGTCAGAGTTTTACTCTTCGCTCTAGGTCCAGGTTCATCTTTCCAGAAGCCTATAGAGCATTTTCATATGCATGTCCCACTATCAGCTCAAACTCTCATACCCTGAGTCAAGCCTCCCTCTTATCTGGCTCTTCTTCCCATCTCCCCACCCCTCTTTTCCATCGGTGGCATACCTCTCTCCCAGTCACTAAGGGATACGTCCATGAGTCATCGTTCACTTTTTCCTCTCCATTATCTCTCTTATTTAATTAGCCATGGAATCTTGCTTACTCTTCCTTTGCAGTGTCCCTTCCTTCCTAGTGCCATGGCTACAGCCCTCTGCTGACTCATTTTTGTTACCAGCACGTCACTCTTTCCCAGCTTTTATTTACCTCCAGGTCAAACCATACTGCACATTTTGACCAGATGAATCTAACTAGAACATTGCTTTTATTGTGTCTCTCTTTGGCTTGAGAACTCACAGCAACTGTATATGACTTGAAGTTTGAAATCCAATTGAACTTGACTGTCATTCAAGGTCTTTTATCATCAGTCTAATAGTACTTATAGAAATTGTCTTTTAAATCTCCTCAAACTATACTCTCTGCTATAGCTTGGTTTCTGATACAAACTCAGCACATCCCCACGTCTTTGCTTATGTTGTCTTTGCCAGAGATGCCCATTTTCAAACGCTTCTCCGATTCAATCCCTTCTCTTGCTTTTTTACCTTCACCCTGACTCTCAGTCCAAATAGCCATGCCATGCTTTCTTCCAGGTCCAGCTAAGTCTTCTATAAATATTTCTATCTCAGTTCAGTTATTCCGTTCTGAAAGAGCATATCCCCAAGGCTATATTGCCTCAAGTTGTTTAAAGTTATGAAATTGGATGTCAGTATTATGCAGCTTTGAATGGAATGAGTCTCTGCCCCCATCTCTGACTGGATGTAGGCAGTGGGAAGCCCTGGGGCTGTGATCTAGTCATAATATAGCTTGATGGTTGTCTGCTAACTGTGGTTTTCCTCTTTGTGCCTTCTTTAATAGGACTTTCTCTAATGGAAAAGATAATTAAATGTTGACTTAAAAAATTCTTCCTGGGCTTCCCTGGTGGCGCAGTGGTTGCGAGTCCGCCTGCCGTTGCAGGGGACACGGGTTCGTGCCCCGGTCCGGGAGGATCCCACATGCCGCAGAGCGGCTGGGCCCGTGAGCCATGGCCGCTGAGCCTGCGCGTCCGGAGCCTGTTCTCCGCAGCGGGAGAGGCCGCAACAGTGAGAGGCCCGCGTACCACAAAAAAAAAAAAAAAAAAAAAAAAAAAAAAATTCTTCCTTATGCATAGGTGCACTGTAGTTATAAAATCTACCCTGTGTTGGGAAATTGCTTTAAGAAAATTTAAAGTAATATTTAGAAAAGGACCAATACCTGGACTCTGTTACAATATATGTAAAAAGCAGAATAAACATTTGGATATATTAATATCTTTAGTATATCAAAATATATGGTACTCTAAAAAAAGACTGGAATATTAATATTAGCCATGGTCATTTTTGGATGATGGTATTGAGTGACATGCTATCTTTTAAAATACTTTATTTTTTTAACTTGTATTTTAGAGGAGTAGAATAAGATATGCTCTTAAGTGTTCTATAAAATTTACTGAATTAAGGCCCAGAAACCTGCTGCTTTTTTGAAAAGCATTAAAGAGTGTGAATAAATAGAAGATCAAAAATTATTCATTAGGACTTATGGGACAGGGAGATAGTTAAATGCAATATAGTGACTATTTTGCTTTGAATTTCTAAAGTTAATAAAGTAACAGAAGTAACTTTAAAAAGATAAATAACTTTGTTTTGTTTCATTTATATTTATTATTATTAAAAATTTAAAACATACTGAAAAGTATAGAGAATACCACATATAAACACCCATATACCCCTTGCTGGGATTTTACAATTGTTAAAACTTTTGCCATATTTCTATTTTTTCTGAAATCTTTTAAAATAAATTATAGGCATCATGACATTTTATCTCTAAATAGTTCAGAATGAATTTCTTAGAAAATGAAGGCAGTTTCCCGCATAATTACAATTCTACTATCACAGCTAAAGATATAATAATAATTGCCTTACACTATTTAGTACTGAGCCCATATTCAAATTTTCTGTCTTGTCCCTAACATGTCTATTATAGCCAGTTACTGAAACCAGGATCCTAACGAAGGACACACAGTGCTTTTGGTTGCGATGTCTTTTGTTTGTTTTTATCTACAACCCCCCCTTTTTCCTGCCTCCCTCCCTTACTTCCTTCCCTCTCCATGATATTAACTTGTTGATGAGACTAGGCCAGTTGTCTTGTAAAACCACCTGCTTTTTGAATTTGTTTAATTGCTTCCTGGTGATGCTGCTTTAGCTTGTTCTTCCAGCGCCTGTTTTTCTATAAACCAGAAGTTTGATCTTTAGGAGTGATTTGATTCAGGTTGTATTGATACATTTTTGACACAAATGCTTTATGAGTAATGTCACCTAGTTCCTAATGCATCCCACCACCCCTCTACCATCTTGCCAAGACTGATTCCCTGAGTCCAAGAGGCCCCATCCAGGTCGTTCCCTACAAACCTACATTCCTCCCCTCCAGCCATCAGTCTCTACAGTGATGCCTCAGCACCACCAAGTAGTTGAACTTTAAGACTGATTACTTTTTTTTAAAATAAAGTCCTCTAATTAAATAGTTAATATTTAAATACACTTGATTTTTTAGAAATCCTTGGAGGATGTGAAAAATATATATGACTTTGAAATATGGCCATCCAAAATCTACATCCTATAATAAGTGATATAAACACTGTATTAGACCAAATGACTTAACAGATGAATTCATTTTTCTTCAAGCATAAGCTCAGTTCTTTTAAAACTCTCACGTTCTGCTAAATAAAAATATTGGTATGTTTCATGCATGCCACAGAACTGATGGCTTCTGCTGTGTAAGCATCCTGGGATCCTTACACTGCCTCTTTTCTGGGGCTCACAGGAGCCAGAATACAAGTGCCCTTGTGTGTGCTTTGCTATGCCTCTCAACGCACGCCTTCTGCCAATCAAAACTGACTGTTCCCGCTGTGCCAACCTTCCTGGGCTTTTGCCAGTTCCTAAACTTGGCAAGAGAACTTGTGCTGCAAAAGTTTGTGTTGCTATATTTCCCGCTTTACTTTAAATGCTGGGCAAAAATACAGCTCTTTAATTTTTCTTTGGGAGGGTACTTAAATGCTCCTTTTGAACTTCGGGCTCTCGGCACATGCACTTTGTGAAAGGTGCTAAAATTTATGCAATTTAAATAAAAATTTAAATGAATGCCTATAACCATAATTGGTTGTGTATATTTGCAGTCATTATCATAGGGCATCATTTGCCTAATTAATGGAATATACACTTGATTCATTGACATTTTAGCAACATTTCAGAATTGCATCTAGGATGTGGCCACTGAGTTGCTCTTGAACTTTATAATATTCTTAATGACATTATCATTGGAAGTTATGTGCTCAAAACAAGTCGGGGAATGAATTGATCACTTACTTGGTCTTTAATTTAGCAGATTTAAATCTCAGGATGCTTTGTCCTTGGGGTTTTTTGTTTTTTTTTAAATTTATTTTTGGCTGTGTTGGGTCTTCGTTGCTGCACGCGGCTTTCTCTAGTTGCAGTGAGAGGGGGCTACTCTTCGTTGCAGTGAGTGGGCTTCTCATTGCGGTGGCTTCTCTTGTAGTGGAGCACGGGCTCTAGGCACGCGGACTCAGTAGTTGTGGCTCTCGGGCTTAGTTGCTCCACGGCATGTGGGATCTTCCCGGACCAGGGCTCAAACCCGTGTCCCCTGCATTGGCAGGCAGATTCTTAACCACTGCACCACCAGGGAAGTCCCCCTTGGGTTATTTTTGTATTACAGAAAATATACTTTTTTAAACATGGATTGTCAGAAAATGTGTAAGTTAGAAATACTAGTAAGGTAGACGAAGAAGTAGGTAGAAACATTTATTTTTCACAATTATAAATAATCTGCTTTCCTTTTTAGAAATGCCTTTGACTGGAAAGGATTATATAATGTATGTTCTTCAAACTATTATGTAAAATTTTATTTCTCCATGAGTTCTTAAGCTAGAAGCCAAAACAATGTTTTTCCAGGCCTAAGTGCTTTGCTTGATCTTGCCAAGCCTATTTCATGGTCTGCTAGATTCTAATGGAGATGGTTGGTAATGAGATAATATTTATTTATATATAAAATAAATTTACAACAGAGTGCAAAAAGCATGTAACCAAGCAGTACCAGCTTTAAAAAATTCCTAGTGAGACCATATGAATGTTTCTAGTTTTTCCAAGAGAACAGTTTCTCCACACACACTATATAGCTACCTCATGCACATACCTATAAACATATATATGTTCCTCTTACTCAGAGGTACGTGAATACCTTGGGGTATCATTGTGGGTGATTCTTGCTATCTAATTTAAGCTCTAGAATTCTTACTATCCCAAGAACTATTCATCAGCTGCTGCTTTCCTTGAAATCGATTAATAGCAAATGTTGAATTTATTTGTTTAAAGCAAGTTCTGTGCACCAGTTAAGTGATTTATGTATTTCACCATCTAAAAACAGTAAAAGAAGCTTCTATACTGTCTTTTGGTGACCTTAGTAGCTGATGTGTTAATAACATTTCGGACTGACAATTTGCGGCAGGCTCCTTGCCCAAAGCTCTGCGGTGAATTATTGCTGCATTGCAGATTACAGTTTAATTCCTAAAATAAAAATGCCTTGTTGATGTTCGGGCTGCAGAATCCAAAACCACACTCAGTCTGCTGCATCTCGGAAAAATCATCCTTATAGATGGAACTTAATGTGATTCATAAATACGCTTCGTGCCAAAAACCATAATGTGATACCTTGATTAGTGAAAACTCTGGGAACTGGTCTCCTTTATCACGAAACTGGCAGTATTAAAACTGTGGGAAGTAAAACTTTGTATGTGGTTAACCGGCTTGACAGATGGCACTACACGGCTTCCACTTGTCCCCTCTATATACGGGTGGCCAGAGCTACAAGGAGCAAAATTGTGAGGCCGTCAAAATATGCCTCACCCCGTTAAACCAATGCCCTCCTGTGCTCTTTACTCTCAACTTTGCCAAAAGAGGAAGCTCTAATAACTCTCACTTCCACTAGCTTTCCTCGTTGACTGAATGCCTCTTGATGAGCAAATTACAAAATGGCAATCTATATCCTGCGTTTGGCTGGCAAAACTTTTGTTTGCCCTCACAGAGTATTTTGTTTTGTTTGCTCGAATGAATTAGTTACCAATGTTTTGAAAAGACAAACGTTTTACATAAAAATAGGGGTCAGCATCTCTCTCAAAATATAAGAAGCTCTTGCAACATTTGTAACCATCCAGACTTTCCCTTGGCCACCCAAAGTTGAAGCTGGGAGATGTCTGTCCCCTGCAAACAAGACCTGCCCTCTACAGCAACTCCATCATTCTCCCTCCTCAGCTGCTTCACTCATTTATGTCACCTGCTGGCCCTTGTGGACATTTCTTTTGACTCCTGTATTTAATGATTATTTTACCCTCAATAGCACTTATGTTTTACCAACTTAAGTTTTATACCTATACATTCTAATTGTGAAGGGAGAGATTTGGTTTCCTCTTAAAAGAATATCAGACCTTGGGAAGCAGGTATGTAAGCAACTCAAATCATGTGGTCTCTAGATTGTGAAAGCAGCGTTACTCCTACTAAAGATGGTGGGGGGTGGTGGAGGAAAGAAATAGATGAAGGAGATTAAAAGGTACAAACTTCCAGTTGCAAAATAAACAAGTTACAGGTATGAAGTGTACTCTGTGGGAACTATAGTCAATAACTATGTAATATCTATGTGTAGTGACATATCGACTAGACATATCATGGTGATCATTTGGAAATGTATAGAAATATTGAATCACTATATTGTGTAACTTCATAGTGTTGTAGGTCAATTATACTTCAAAAACAAACCCACCCATAGAAAAAGAGATGAGATCTGTTGTTACCAGAAGCGAAAGAGTGGGGAGTAGGGGAATTGGATGAAGGTGGTCAAGAGGTACAAACTTCCAGTTGGAGGATAGATAGGTACTAGGGATGTAATGTACAACATGATAAATATAACAGTGCTGTAAGTTATATGTGAAAGTTGTAAATCCTTAGAGTTCTCATCACAGGAAATTTTTACTTTTCTATTTCTTTAATTTTGTTATCTATATGAGATGATGGATGCTCACTAAACACTGTGACAATCCTTTCATGATTTATGTAACTCAAATCATTGTGCTGTGCACCTTAAACTTATATAGTGCTGTGTATCAATCATATCTGAATAAAACTGGGAAAAAATGAAAAAAATAAATAAATACAAAGAGGAGGGGAGGAATGATACTTCAATGTTTTCCCTAGACTACTCCTCCCTGTCTCTCCCCCTCCCTCCACTGGGTCACCAATGGCACTTACTGGGGTGGCTGAAGCTGGATGAAATTGTGTCTTTTGCTACAGGGTCTTACTGAAACCTGGGCTGTCCTGCCCCTTCAACAGGTCACCTGGTGAAACTTTTCCAATCAACTTTTCCCCAAACCTTCCACCTTTCTTAACTACAGGGTTAATATTGGGTTTCTTTCCTAAAATCCTTTAGCATGATTTCTCATCATTTATTTCAACACTGACTCATAGGAGGTCTGTTTTATGTTTTTCCACAGATTTGATGCTATTTTCTTTAGTATTTTGTCATATTCCCCTGTATTATATGTCATATTTTTACCCCCCTACATGAAGATCTGAAGCTAATACCTAGATCTTTTGTATTTTTTCTGTCTTGCTTGTGAAATATCTGATGAATAAGTGTGTCATTGGAACACATCCTCTTCATTAATAGAGGTATTACTGCAAGCCTGTGTTAATGTCCCACTGGAAATAAGCCTGCAGGAACGCTCATATTTTCAACAGGTTTTATTTGCTGAATTTCTCCCTGGTGCATCCTTTCAGAGTAAAGTAAGAAAAATGCATTTTTATGCCTGACATTTGGATTTTATTTTAAAACTGCCCATTGTTTTTAGACACACTTGTATATATTGCTGCCTAAGGCTGCTTTGTAAAATTGCTTGTTCTTGAAACCTGTTGATCATAAAGTGATCACTTTGGGGTTTTCTGTTCTGCCCCAGGCTGGGTCTGCTGGGGAGCAATGAATGTAGTCAGACCAGGCTGAGAGCGTTCCTTCAGTCTCCCCAGGATAGGATCATGTATGATGCTTTCCTTTCTATCCATTGGGATGTATGGTAATAGGATTTTACTAATCTAATATTCGTCAGGGGCATTGGTAGTATAAAAATAATGTCCTGAGAGGGGGAGTATTTCTTTCTCATATGAGCTTAGAGACAAAGGCTTAGTATGGAAGCATGTCAGAATATGGTGTGCTCAGAGTTAGGCCTGGCCTTCTGTGCCCAGTGACTATACAGATCCCAGTGTAGGTGCAGGAATGTGAACTGGGAGGTCAAGGAAAAGCATGTGTAGGACCAGGGAGAAGACATGGGATGGGAAAAGAGGGTTTTTTTTAAAGCAAAAACCTCAAAGGAAATTTGACAGATATTCCTGTAAGTAATCCACTTTTTCTTCCCATTTTGTCTACTTCCTAAATACATAGACATTCCCAAGAGTTTTATCTACAGTCACAGTGTCAGTGGAAAACTAAGTTGATCCAGCCGGGGCGTTGGGTCCCAAAGGTTCTGAGAGGCCCACTTTAGTAAAATTTTCAATAGTATTGATTGTGGTAACTAACTAGACCGTTACATTTAGAGAGCATTGTGATACCAATAAAATTGCATCTGAGTAAAATTTAATTTTTTGGCTTCATTTTCTTAAACTGCATAGAAGTCTCAATATGGTATCCAAGGCCACCTATGGTTTGACTCTAATTTATTTCTACAGACTCATCTCTCACTTAAGATTCTTGTATGCTGTGTGCCACTGGACTGCTTTTTTTGTCCTTTCCCTTCACCAATGAGTGTGAAATAATATATGATAAAAAATATAAAAATATAAATCTCTCGGGCTTCCCTGGTGGCGCAGTGGTTGAGAGTCCGCCTGCCGATGCAGGGGACATGGGTTCGTGACCCGGTCCGGGAAGATCCCACATGCCGCAGAGCCTGCGCATCCAGAGCCTGTGCTCCGCAACGGGAGAGGCCACAACAGTGAGAGGCCCACGTACCGCCAAAAAAAAAAAAAAAAAAAAAAAAAAAAAAAAATATATATATATATATATATATATATATATATATATATATATATATATATAAATCTCTCTTTAAAAAACAAACAAAAAACTTTGGCCCTGATTCCTGGCACAGAGCTCCTAAAACACTTGTAATTTCCTAAATGATAAGAGCACTAGGAGCATCTTTTGTTCTTATGTTTGGTCTTTGACCCCAGTTCCTGATCTTAAACACCTTGGAATTTCCTGGGTGATAGGAGTATCTTTTGTTCTAATGAGGTAACTCTTGGTGGGCTCCTGCATGGGAGGCTGGTCACCAGAAAGACCAAGCTGTGATTGGGAGCTTGGAATTTTCAGCCCCACCCTCCATTCTCTGGCAGAGACAGGGGCTGGATATTGAGTTAATGTTCCATTATGCCTACGTGATGAAGCCTCCATAAAAATCCCAGTACTACACGGTTTGAAGAGCTTTGGGTTTGGTGAACACAACTGCGTGTCAGGAGGGTGGCACACCCCAACTCCACGGGGACAGAAGCTCCTGCACTGGAGACCCTTCTGGATGTCACCCTGTATGTCTCTTCATCTGGCTGTTCATCCTTATCCTTTATTATGACCTTTGTAATAAACCAGTGTTCCCCTGAGTTCCGTTAGGTTATTCTAACAAATTATGGAACCCAAGGTGGGGCGGTGGGAACCCCGACCTATAGACAGTGAGTCAGAAGTACAGGTGACAACCTGAGACTTGCAATGGATGTCTGAAGTGGGAGCAGTCTTGTGGGACTGAGCCCTTAACTTGTGGGATATGATGCTAACTTCAGGTAGACAGCGTCAGAATTGAATTGGGTTATAGAGACTCAGCTGGTGTTGCAGGGAGTTGCTTGATGTGTGGAAAACCCACACATATAGTGTCAGAAGTGTGGTAAGTGTGAGAAAAAAGGAAAACACAGGAGTGTTTTTCCTAGAAATGGGAGAAATATCCTTCTATGCACTTTTGCTTGTTATATGCCACTTACTTTTGAAGACCCAGGTCAAATGTAACCAACTCCATGAGGATTCCAAGAGCATCTCATCAGAAGTAATCTCTCCCTCCTTTATTTTCCCCATAGTATTTTAACATCTCCATTTTATCACATTCCATTTGCCTTATGTTTGTAGTTGCTTGTGTCGCTGTCATAATTTTCACAAAAGAGAGATACAGGGCTTCCCTGGTGGCGCAGTGGTTGAGAGTCCGCCTGCCGATTCAGGGGACATGTGTTCGTGCCCCGATCCAGGAAGATCCCACATGCCACGGAGCGGCTGGGCCCGTGAGCCATGGTCGCTGAGACTGCGCGTCTAGAGCCTGTGCTCTGCAACGGGAGAGGCCACAGCAGTGAGAAAACCGCGTACCGCAAAAAAAAAAAAAAAAAAAAGAGCGATACATATGTGTGTGTGTGTGTGTGTGTGTGTGTATATATATATACGAAGTCTCACACAATGTATATTACGTATAATATCACAAAAGATTATATATATACATATATATTGGTTTGGCCAATATATATAAACATATAAAATGTTACAAAAGATTATATATATGTAGAGGCAGGACTGCCATGTCCTTCATCTTTTTTATTTCCTGTAGTACTCAGCACAGTATCTTAAACCCAATAGATGTTCAATAAATGTTTGTAAATTTGTAGATCTTTGGAATTGCAACTTGCCAAAAGAATTAATTTGATACCTGAAATATGAAGTAGAAGGAAAAGATTTTATTCTGGGCCAAAAAATTAGAATTTGACTTTTGAGAATGTGGTATTTTAGAGTAAATCATGAAGAAAGTATACATTTGAAAGCAGTTAGAACAATATCAACGTGATATTCAGGGAACAAGAGAGAACTGCGGCTGAAAGTATCAGTCCCTAGCAGGTTTCTGATTGGCCCAGTAATTCTCAACTTGTATGTGTTTCAGTTCAGGGATATCGACCAATTTGAGCAGTGTAATTTCAGCATGATGATTCAACTGTTATCTCAGGCATTATGGATATTTGTGCAAAATGAAAGAAAAAATCTCTTACATCATATATACCCACTGTGGGAGGAAAAGAAATATATATATATACAATACAGATAAGCAGAAAAGTTTTAAAGTGTTCTTTCAGAATCATGTAGTCTTAGTCCATTCTGACTGCTGTAAGAAAAATACCATCAACTGGATGACTTACAAACAATAAAAGTTTATTTTTTACAGTTGCAGAGGCTGGGAAATGTCAGATCAAGGTGCCAGCAGACTCAGTGTTTGTTGCTTCCTGGTATATAGACAGCCACCTTCTTGCTGTAACCTCACCTGACCGAAGGGGCAAGAGAGCCCTCTGGGTCCTCTTTTATAAGGGCACTAATCACATTCATGAGGGCTACACCTTCATGATCTAATCACCTCCTAAATGTCCCATCTCCAAACACCATCACATTGGGCATTAGGTTTTAATATGACTTCTGAGGGGATACAAACACTCAGTCTAAAGCACATACCATATGCATATAGTCACTATTAATATTTTGGCATTTTATTTCCAATTATATCTTCATATATACATATCCATAAACACACATTTGGAAGAAGACAAAATTATCTCATTTTTGTTACATAATATCAAGGCTCAGAAGGAACAGATGCTCAAAATCTTTATTAATTTTTAAAAAAATTTTTTATGAAAAATTTCAAAATATATGTTAAAGGAGTCAGAATAGTATATGAATCTCTCCATCCTCAGCTTCTGCAATCATCTCATGACCAATCTTGTTTCATCTATGTCTTCACTCTTTTCCCCCTCCTGTATTATTTGAAGCAAATCCTAGATAGTAGTTTGTGCATCTAAAAGATAAGGATTCTTTTTTTTTTTTATGTACAGCCACGAAACATTATCACAAACAAATATAATTAACAATATTCCTTCTTGCCATCGAAATCCAGTCAGTGTTCAAATTTCCAAGGGTCTCATAAATGCCAACTTTTATGTATTTATTTATATTTTTACTTGAATTTGTTTAAATTATTTAAATCAAGCTCACACATTGTGATTAGTATGATTTCAAGCCTCTCTTATTCTTATGGGTTTAATATCATTTCTCTTTTTTTCTTTGTAATTCATTTGTTGAAGAAACCGTGTCATCTGTCCTGTACTTTCCTGCAGCAAGTTCTTTATTAATTTTGATTCAATTAAAACCTCAGAGCTTACAGCTACCTCTGATCTAACATGAGAAGAAAAGGAATTAGAACTTATGGGCAGATATATATGTAAATGGACAAGACATATGGATAACTTTTGTTTATTGAAGTTTCATTAGCATTAAAATGGTACCCTTATGATCATGAAATTCCAAACACAAATTTGTGAGTTTTTTTCAGAAATTAACTTCTAAGAAGGGTATAGTCCTTGAATGGTGTAATTATATTACTGTATCAAATCTCTAGAGGTACAATACTTGCTAAGATAATCCAATGCCATGGGTTTGAAGTCAATTAAAGCATAGTTCACTGTCTTTTTCTGTAATAAGCTTGCATAAAGACAAAACAAAGCAGTGTACAACAAATAAACTCATGCTGATTCAGGTGACAGAGGTTTTATTTTCAGAATACATGTGAAAGAGTGGAGGAATAGAGAGCTCCCTGTGCAATCCTGGAAGACCAGGAACAGCTGAATGGTCAGGATTCACTGGGCAAAGCGGTGGTCCTGCAGTTGACCTCCAGCACTCTTGGAGATACAATGGCAGCTCTAGAAATTATACATCCTTACTTTGGAGGAGCTTCACATGACAGCAACCCATCGAGCACCATCTCTGCCTTTATTGCTCCTGCCTTTATTAGTTGAATTCTTTCCACTCTCCTTCTCTTGGTGGCATGGTTTTTGACACCCTGTGGCTTCTACCACCTCATGATTTCTACAGACATATAGCTTCTTCTAAGTGCTTTCACTCTGGGTGTCTCTCTGCTTCTGATTCTGCTACCTACTCCTATCTTTCTGTGCTTTGCATTCAAACACCCACTTCAGAGACTCTGATTCAGTTACTCCTCATTGTCCTTTTCTGGCAGAGCATGAGTACCAGGTATGTTTTCAGTTTTTACTTTCTGATTAAATCTTTCTCTTTTTATACTCCCTACTTTAATGATCCAGACCACACACCTGTGTGTCATCCTTTTTCTCATCTCAACTAATCAAATGGTCATCAACTCCCACTGATTCTATTAATATGTCATGCAGTGCTTTTTTTTTTTTTTTTTAGATTTTTTGATGTGGACCATTTTTAAAGTCTTTATTGAATTTGTTACAATATTGCTTCTGTTTTATTTTTTGGTTTTTTGGCCCTGAGGCATGTGGGATCTTAGCTCCCCAACCAGGGATCGAACTCACACCCCCTGCATTGGAAGGCGAAGTCTTAACCACTGGACCGCCAGGGAAGTCCCCTCATGAGGTGCTTTCTTTTTGATCTCCTTGGCTACTCTCTTATTATCTTCCATTAGAATTATCCCAATACTCCTCTAGCAGTGTTCCCACCTCTAATTTCTTCCTTTTCTCTAACCTCCACATTACAACAAGAGTGATGTTTCAAAACCACAGTTCTTTTTTTAGAAGTGTTACTTGGCTTACTTTTAAGCAAAACAAACAAACAAACAAACAAAATTCTCCTATTTGTCTATGGGGATAAAATGTAAACTCCTTAAAATGTCCTCCAAGGTTCTTCACAAATCACCCCCATACTCCTCAGCAGCCTCATTTCTCACCAGCCTTCTCCCATGGGTGCTGTTCTCTAGCCACTAAGAATGATCATCAGTTCCACAAACAAATTATTGCCTTTGATCCCTCTAGCCCTTTCTCATACTGTTCCTCCTTCTTGAAATATGGACACCTTCTGCCTCCCTTCTCCACCTATTAAAATCTATTGCCCTTCAAGGCAAAACTAAAGGTCATCCCATCATTGCTTGCCTAGGATGATGGAGCTGTTCACCTGCAGTGTTTCCACAATATTTTATCTGCCTGTGTCAGACCACAAATCACATTACTCTGTCATTATTTACTCCTCTGTCTGCTTCCACCACTGCTATGGGACCTCTTTTAGGACGTGTTCCATGACTTACATTGGTCTCCTCGATGAGTGTAGGACGTCACACATAGTAGGCATTTACCACCAGGAGTGTTTGTTGTATAAAAATAACTGTGAAATTACTCTTTCTGCTGCAGTGTTTAAAGCTCTTTGTTTCTGTTAAGGATACAAGATACTGAGGCATCATTTCTGAAATATTACCTTGCTGAAATATGTGTAAAACGGAATTGCAGCCAGTGGCAACTCTAGCTGAAGAGGAAATCCATCGTTACTAAACTTCACTAAATACCTTACCTGCAGCAATCAGTAAAACTTCTGCTGGGGAAGAAGGGTCTCCTTTTATTTGTTTATGAGTAAAAGTTATGCTTTCTGATTAGAAAAGAAAAAAAGAGAACCCAGAAATTTATGTTATCTGAGAAGCATTTTTCTGCCCCCCCTTTTTTTTCTCCCATGTAGAACAGACAAAAGAGAGACTGGGGGTCCTGAATCTGTGGGAAATGATTCAGCAACAGGTCTTGAATGAGGAAAATCACAAATACTATTCTTTGACCCTTAAATACTCATGAACAGCAGTTACAAGATCCTTCAAGAATGTCAGTGCTAAGCTGTTCTGAAGTCTAACTCCAGAAACTTTCCTCTCTACCCCTATGCCATATGCCTCTCAAGTGGGTGTCTTATTATTATTACCCAAGGTGGGGAGAGAAGAGTTGATTTTTAAAAATTGAGATTTGTAAGGTTCAGTTTATTTTTTTTTAATTTTATTTTTTCTGTAAAATTACAATTGGGGGTCTTCAAATAGCTGACTTTATTTTTCATGTGACTTTGTATAACTGCTAAAAACTCAAAAGCAAACAACAAACAAAAACTGCATCATGATTCACTTTATTTTCATTAGAGACCGTTTCCTGTGGTAGGTAAGAAGTCGTAGTGTAGTAGGTTTATATTTTAATTCTTCGACTCATCTTCCTGTGTGACCTTGAGCAAGTTACATGACCTCTCTGTGCCTCAGTTTCCTCATCTGTAAAATAGACATTATAAGGACGCCGACTTCATAGGGAGTTGTGGATTCAATGAGTTGTTATTTCCAAATTGCTTAGAAGGGTGCCTGGAACAGAGGAAGTGTTGTTTGAATGTTTGTAAAATATATAAATATTCCCATAGGAGTGGATAGTGTATGTCAACATCATCTATCATGTACTCTTTGGTAGTGTCAACAAAAATTAATCAGTCGATCTAAGAAAGAAATGGAAAATTTTATTTGAGTCAAACTGAGGGTTATAACCTGGGAACAGCGTCTCAGAGAGGTCTGAGAACTGTTCTGCCCTTTAGAAGTCAAGGCACAGTTATTTAAGTTTTTTGAGACAGAGGACTGTACATTAAGTGACAGTTTGCACAATCCAGAGCTAAGATCAAAAAAGGAATGTTATCTTTTAAGGAGTTGTCTTGTTGATGCTAGGAGAATAAGGCTAGAAGAATGCTTTTTATGGTTGAGCCAGTATTTCTGCTGTTGGGGGAGGTTTGGTGAATGCATAATGCAGGTACACAACGCACAGTAGAGGGGAAAGAGGAGGCCAAAGGGCAGAGAAAATTTTTTATGTTTAAATTTTTTTGTCTTGCCATAAAATACAAATTTTATTTCACAGTAGAAAAAAGGTTGACAACTGTAGCCTTATTTATTTGCTTTTAACTTTTTTGAAGCATTGTCAAGTATATTTTCTTCATTGATCTTTACTACAATACTCTGAAGAAAAGGAGCAATAGATAAAGGTATTAACATCTGAGTTACTTGCCCAGAGATAATTAACAGCATGAAAAGAGGTAGAACTAGAGTCTTTTGACTTTCCAAAGGGATCTGCAGTTTTAAGAAATTGGACTGCATGATTAGAAATCAATATGTGTTAAGTTTAAAGATATTTTATTGATAAAATGACAGGCTTTAGCCTGTTTATTTTTAAAATGCATACAAAGGTAGCTTAAAAAAATCACTGTGTCCAGCTTTATCTACAAAACACAAAGTCTGAGTTCTTATTAATTTTGAGCTAGTAAGTAAGAATATTAATGTTTATAAAGAACAGACTTGGGGTTGCCAAGGGGGAAGTGGGTGGGGGAGGGATGAATTGGGAGTTTGGGGTTAGCAGATGCAAACTATTATACATAGAATGGATAAACAACAAGGTCCTACTGTATAGCACAGGGAACTATATTCAATACTCTGTGATAAACCATAATGGAAAAGAATTTTAAAAAGTATATATATGCATAACTGAATCACTTTGCTGTACAGCAGAAATTAACACAACATTGTAAATCAACTATATTTCAATAAAAAATAATATTAATGTTTCATATAGTGAAATAGCCTTGTGCTATGACAAGAGCTGTTCAGCAGTTGCTAAGTTCTTTCCGTAAATATCAGGAGCTTCTGGTGATTCAGGATCTTTTAGTCCATATCTATCTCTTAGCACCCTGTCTGAGGGGTATATTAGAATTAAAGGAAGTCTTTGGCCAAATTCTATGAAGCAAGGCATTACTTATTAGCAAAGAGATACCATAGAACCTATTCTTGAATCTTAATTAAACATCCTACTTCCTGTCATCAGACACTTGATCAATGAGATATTAGGTTTTATCCCCAGGCTCTGCCTTGGATAGGGGAAAAGAGTATAGAAGGCTTTTGGAAAAAAGACTTGTTATTTGTATAAAATTTACATGCAGGAAGAAACAAGGGAACATCTATCAGTCAGAAGTCAGACACTTCAATTCTTAGGACATTAAAAGTGACTCAAGTATATATTTTGAAAATGGGAATATCAACAGTAAAGATCAAATGTGAATTTTTAAAAAATGAAATATACATTTGAAACAAGTGAGACATAGTAAACAAAGTAAATACAGTACTGAAAAGAAATTCAGATATCTATTGCAAAGAATGGGGGGGGGGTCAAGTTTTATTTTGGAAGAACAAAGAGTGATGTGATATTGAAGCGTTCATGAAGTTGCTTCCAGACAGAAAAATTAAGGATTTTTAAAAATGAATTGAGATTTAAAATTTTAGAACATATACTAAACTTCTGTTGATTATAGAGGTTCTGATTCTGTCATCATTTTCTCTCTTTTCTGGGTATAAAAATCCACACATTTATACCTACATATTTTTTATTAACTCTGTTAACTCTGCCTTTCCAAGCACTCTTATTGTTCACTGTGAGAGATACTTGGGGAAGGTGAAGTTTGAGAGATGGGTTAGAAGGAACGTCTTGTAGGGGAGCAGCAAACTACAACTGTAAGTGAGGTAAAGAAGGAATGAATCCTATAGCCACTATTAGTGTAATGGCTTTTCAAATTCATAACACAGTCCTGAGGTTATTTGTCCTGTGTCTCCTTGCAGTTCTTTCAGACTTCCTTGTTGTAGCGTGGTATTACTCAGGGTACTGCAGAGAAACAGAGTCAATATAAAGAGACTTATTTTAAGGAATTGGCTCATACAATTATGGAGGCTGCCAAGTCCCACAATCTGCCATGCATAAGCTGGAGACCCAGGAAAGCCAGTGGTGTGGTTCCAGTCTGACTCCAAAGCCCTGACAACCAGGAGGACCGATGGTGTAAGTTCTAGTCCAAGTCTAAGACTTGAGAACCAGAGGGCCGATGGTGTAAATCCCAGTCTGAGGGCAGGAGAAGACTGATGCCTCTGCTCAAGCAATCAGACAAAAAATTCTGCCTTCCTCATCTTTTTGTTCTATTCAGGTCCTCAACCAATTGGATGATGCCTACCCACAATGAGGAGGACCATCTGCTTAACTCAGTTCACCATTTCAAATGTTAATCTCTTCTGGAAGTACCACCCCCCTTCCCCAACCACACACACATCCAGAAGTAATGTTTTAACCAGGTATCTGGGTACCTGTGACACAGTCAAGTTGACACATAAAATTAACCATCACTGTATACTGTGGTACACCAACCAGGTAGGCTTTGTAGGAGTATGCTGAGTCCCACTTATGGTTTTCATGTCAATTATCCTCTGTCTTCAAGAGGGTGGTGATCCTGTAGCCCGTTCTCCTGCATTCCAGTTCTTCCTATTGCCTGATTCTTCTATGTCCCCATAGAACTCTGCAGCTCCCACTCAGGTCAGTCTCCTCGCTCTGGTATCCTGAGAAATGTAAAGTCTTGGGACCTGGTGAAATTGTGTATTCTTTTACATGTTTCAGATCATACAATTCTTAAAAATATTTAACACTATTTTAGTTGAATGTGTACATTTTATGTGGCTTTATCTGTCCCCAAGTCATACCTTATGGAGTCTTTTATTGCTATTTTCCATAATCAGAAAATGCCTTTTACCTATGTTTTTACGTTTATTTGCTTCATTATAATTATAATGATTATAGTAAATCATTATAATTAATAATGATTAATTATTTATTAATCATTTGATATAATAAATGATTCAGTAAGACCATCTTGATTGAGTACAAAACGATAGAAATATATTTTTTAGTTCTTCTCTCTCAGGTTATTTTACATTAGCCTTTTCCCCACACATGTATCATTATGGATTTATGGCTCTTCAGATTTAAAGTATGAGTCAACTTCAGCCAGTTTTCTCCTTTTGATGCCCAGACGATTACAATTTTGGCCAATGGGAGCTCCGTTATGATTGGCCCTGGTGTAATTTTGACACGACCTCATAAGCTTCCTTAGTTTTTGGCCTATTGTCAACTAGGAGAGAGAAGGATCTGCTCTACTTGAGATAAAATGCAAATAGCTCAGTTTTCAAAATTCTGTACATTGTCTATAACATCATCATCCCTAATAAAAACATAAAAGTAAATCATATATTAAAATATTACTAAGTATTCTTGAATTTCTAGAATATCAGAATCTATATATTTTATGTATTTAGTTATATATATTTTAAACTCTGCTAAATCATCTCCTGATCTTATTTTGCTTCCTTTTCTGAGCTACAAATTCCTATTTTATTTTACAATATATAACATCCCGTTAAGGGCTCAGCATCTCATGACTTACGTTGTTATACCAAATTTACGGTATCCAAATCCAAATCTCCCAACTAAGATCGTATTGACCCGTTACCGTCAAAGTCTTCCATTTTGTTCCAGGGATATCAAGGCAACACCTCATATGTTACAACTCATGTGATTATCAAAGAACGAAACATGGATATATAGGTTTCTCAGGCCTTGTCTGGAATAAAGGGTCAAAAATACTTACTACACGTATATTATTGGTATCCTTAGTTTAATAATGATTCTAATAAACACAGCCATTTTTTCAGAAGCCTTTGGATAAACACAGTTAGATATTATGTTAGGATTTATGAATTCAGACTTCTAAAACTCAACTAAGAATGATAAAATCTGTCAAGAGTATATCCAAATAAAATGAAATTGATTTAAAAATAATTGGAAAATGTGGAAGATTTTATACTCAAGAAATTCAAGTGGAAACTTTTCCATGGATTCATATAATTTTCAGATTCTCTCAGGGTCTTGTTAGAATGGTACTTGTAAAGAATACCCAGGTTTATAATTATAACACATTTCAATTGCACTTCGTTCCAAATGAAAGAAATGTCATATTTTACATAAAATGTTAGCTCTTCAGATTTAGTGCAGAAATTCAAATTCTTGAATGGAAACAAATATGCTATGCCTGAGATTTCCAATTTCATATCTCATAGTAATTGCTCTTGTAAGTAGAGTACAATATAAAATTATATTCCTTACAATTCATGTACACCAATAGAAATTTCATTTTTATTATTCAATGTTTTTAAAACTTATGGTTTGATAAAGATGTCAAAGTATAATAAATAGGTAGATAGTTAAAAACATAATTCTCATATAAATATAGAATGAGTCAAAGATATATTTAACTCATTAAAGAGGAAACCAACAGGGTGGCAAAGCTGGATCAAAGGAGTATTCAGAAAAAGAATGCTGAAATAAGAGCACTAAATTAGGTGCAAAACAGGACAATATATATATAAAGCTTTAATCTCTGGGGTTGTATTTTCTATAGGGCAGTCATTATTTACATCTCTACCAGATCAAAATCATTTGCAACTTATATGTATTCTGCAAGTTAATAGCTAACTTTACACTGTCTGAACTTTAATCAACAGTAAATAGTAAGTCAAACAAAGGAATACTCCCCTAGTCCACTGACTCTTATTAGACAATGTTCCAGGAGGACAATGAAAGGACACACACTCATCCTTTTGCCTATTTCCATATATTAGATATATTTTTCCCAACAGGGATGTTTAAAACAGCAACAACAACAACAAAACCTCCACAAAATTGAATGTTTTGGAAAGAAAAGTGAGATAAAATATGAATATTTTATTAAAGAAAAGGATGTAATGAGGTCACCTCTTTCCCAGTTTTCAAGAACTGAAGTCCGGCATATGGGAGGATCTTAGTTCCCCAACCAAGGATGGAACCCATGCCCCCTGCAGTGGAAGCATGGAGTCTTAACCACTCGACCTCCAGGGAAGTCATCCTCCCTCTCTTTTTATTCACTTTCAAAGGTTGGCCTCAGGCTCAAGCCTAGTATCAGTTACTTGGCTTGCTGCTGGCCTTTATCAGACCACAGATAGCTTTTTCTTTTCGAGTGTTAGACTCTTCTTGTAAATGTAAGGTCGGATCTTAACAAACGGCACCGCGAAACAGAGGAAAGCTTCAAGTGAGCTTTGTTAGGGAGCGCTCCCGGGTGAGGTTCACTGGTTCACTGGTCCGAGAGAAAGGGGCCAGAGAAGTCGCACCCGGGCAAGGGTTGGGCAAGATTTTATAGGGGAAGAAGGGAAAGGGGTGTGGTGAATCTGGGAGGGCGCAGGGTATTCCTTATTTGGTGGTCTTTTCGGGTATCCTGGGGGACCTTTAGTCCCGCCCCTCGAAAGGCGGGAAGGCTGGGCTGGGTTCAAAGTCCCCAGGTCAGTTCCTGGAAGTGGGTGGTGCGGAATGTCTCCAGGGCAGTTTCTGGAACTGGGTGGTCCGGAGAATTTCCGTCTGATGCAACCTGTGAATCTGATTGTGTTCCCCTGCCTCGGGCCAGTTGGCCTTACAGTAAACAAATAAAAATTATTTAAGACTACTTTTAAATTTTCGTACACAAACTTTCAGTGTCATCCTGTCCTTCTGGTTCAAAAAAAACCAACTGTCATATTCAGTCAAAATATTCTACTTTACATTCAATACATTTTATACTTTTTTAAAATAGACATTTTATATGGTAAATATATTTGGAGTTCTCCTTTTCAAACAGACAGTTTTTAAGATTCTTAAAGAATTCTCAACATCATTTGTAATTCAACAAGTTTATGTTTGTAATTATCCAAACAGGCTTTTAGTTTTTTTTTAGGATAAAATTGTTTTAGGATAATATTTTTTAGGATAATAATTCTCATCTATGGAAGAGAGATTACATTACAACCTAAAACAGAATTGCTTACAATATACCTGTTTGAATTTCAACATCTACTCACTGCTTCCTGCTAGACTAATAATTTTTCTATTCTACTGTTCTTTGTAATTTAGGCTTGCTTGAGAGAGGTTATTTTGATCTACTTCCTACCATTTAAAAGTGAAGGAATGGACAGCAGAGGAAGGCTTTTTCTGGGGATTCGTTTTTGTTCCATTTACTGTAAGTGGAATGGCCACCACTGGCCATTATTTCCAAGCTGTGACCTCCTCAGGGTTTAGGAACTTCAATAATAATGCTTTGAATATTTAATCTTATACTAATTGTTCAGAAACTTTCCTACCATCCTTGAGGGAGGAAATCTGGAAGCTGGTAGGGGCTCACTGTATGGGTGGTTATAAGCCTAGGAGCAAAGTATGAAGGTTATTGAAGATATTGGACACTCCTCTTGTTAACACGAGTTCATGTGCCCAACTCACAGTGAGGCCAAACAAACACCAGAGTTTGGAGCAGAGAAAGGTTTATCGTAAGGCCCATGCAAGGGGACAAGGTGGCTCATGCCCTAAAAAGCCCTGAGCTCGCTGAAGAGTTTCGACAAAGCACTTTTAAAAGTCAGGTGAGGGAGGGGGGCTCGCAGGGTATGTGATCAGCTTGTGCACAGTTCTCTGATTGGCTGATGGTGAGGCAGCAGGGTGGTGTCACAGGGGTTAACATTATCAGTCCTTAGGCTCTAGGAGGCTTGGGGCTATGTGCTCAAGGTTGTCAAGTAGTTAACATTTGTGCATTTGTTGGAGAGGGGGGTTTTTTATATCTGCAAAACAACTCGGGAAATGTGCAATCAAATACTATTATCTAGGTACTTCAGAGAGGAGCCACAGCAGAGGATCTGGGGGAAGGCCTGTCCCGGGAAGGCCTTTAAAATATAGGACATAATACACTTCCATGGGTTAGGAGGGCTTCTTTCATTATCATCACTGATTGGCAGTGAGACCTTCGGTGAATTATGTAACCTCTCTGTGCCTCTGTTTCTTCATCTGTGCTACATAGCTCTGCGTATCTTAGGGGGGTTCAGAGAGACTGCATGAGTTTCTGTGTGTATGAAGCTTAGAACAATGCCCGACTCACAGTGATCAATAAATCTTAGTTCTTCCTACTTTGAAGATTCACTCTGACATGGACACAAACCATGTTCCACCATTTTAGTGGCCCAACATTAACTCTGGAGTGGTCAGGCCACAGGTCACCTGCGAAGTGGGAAGAACCCAGAACCCCATGTGTTGCAGGAAGGGAGACCCCTTCCAGGGTATGAGAGTGGGCTCTTGTCTAACACTCGGAAATGAATTGTCCAAGGAGACATGTGATGACAAAGCAAGAGACTTTATCGGGAAGGGGCATCTGGGCGGAGAGCAGCAGGGTGAGGGAACCCAGGAGAACTGCTCTGCCATGTGGCTCACAGTCTCACATTTTATGGTAATGGGGTTCGTTTCCAGGTTGTCTCTGGCCAATCATTCTGACTCAGGGTCCTTTCTGGTGGTGTGCATTGTTCAGCTAAGATAAATTCCAGCGAGAAGGATTCTGGGAAGTTGGTAGCACATATGGACTGGAATCTCCTCTCTCCTTTTGACATTTCCTGAATTCTTTCAGTTGGTGGTAGCTTGTCAGTTCCGTGTTCCTTACCAGGACCTCCTGTTGTAAGATAACTCATGCAAGTGGTTACTATCATGCCTGGCCAGGGCGGGTGGTTTTTGTCAGTGGTTCCCCTAACGAACAGAGCAGTAGGTTTAGAGTGTGGGGCTTGCTGGCTTTTTGTGCTCATTTCATTCAAGGGTGGTGGAATCTGTATAATCATTTTAGTCCAGGTAAACACCATGGAACACAATTTATTTTGCGCATGAAAATTATTTTCTAAATACCTTTTATATTAATTAACAAATATCCTGGTGCATATTTCAATAAAGGCATTTGAAGGGCTTACTAATCACCTCTGTCCTGTAGATTTCTGACTAGGGTCTTTCAACCACTAATGAGCTACCTGGGAATATAAAGTTAATTTATACATGTATATCATACTATTTATACTTAAAAATGACCACACAGATAACTTGACCTCTCAGTAAGTATGGGAGAAAGTTTAAGACACAGATCAGTTCTGACCGCCAGATTACCTGTTAGATTCCTCTGTCACCCTAGACTATATTAGAATGTTTATAAAGCAGGGCCCACATTTACTATTTTTACCATTTCTTTCCTTACCAATACAGCTGCATTGATTTAACTGAGGCATTAGGGTGGTATTCATAAAATAAAATATTATTACAGAAGATAGTTTATGTGATAGGAAATAAATCATGCGAGCCGTATGGAGAATTTTAAGTCTCATTATATCAAAGTTACAGGTTTTCATATTTGTGCAGAGGATTCTCTTAAAGGAAATGATTAAGGAGATATTGGAGAAATTTGTGGTGTGATGCATATAGAAGTATTCTCTTTTTGAGAAATGAGACTTTGAAACTTGAGATGGCAGCTTTGAAAATATAGAAGCATAAACTCACAAAATATGCCTTCCTCATTTAAAGTGAATATGCCTTCACTTTATGAAGGGGAAACATGGATGAAAATTTTTGAAGAGATTGAAGTGAAAAAATAATGATATAAAAAATAGAGACTCATAAATCTCAAAAAAGTTTAATGTAAGTTTTATTTTAAAACAATTTTATCTTTACAGAAAAATTTGTGAAATAGTTCAGAGTTCCAATATGTCCAACGTGCAAGTTTCCCCTATTACAAACGTCTTACACTAATATGATACATTTATTAAGATTAATGAACCAATTTTGATAGACTACTATTAATGAAAGTCTGTTCTTCATTCAGATTTACTCAGGGTTTTTTTGCACCGCGTAGCATGCAGGATCTTAGTTCCCCCACCAGGGATCAAACCCACACCCCCTGCAGTGGAGGCACGGAGTCTTAACCAGTGGACTGCCAGGGAAGTCCCCAGATTTCCTTAGTTTTTAACCTGATGTCCTTTTTTGTTCCAGGATATCATATTTAGTTGTCATGTCTTCTTTAGGCTACTCTGGGATGTGACAGTTTCTCAGACTTTCCTTCTTTTTGATGATCTCAACAATTTTGAGTAGTACAATTCCAGGATTTTGTAGAAAGTCTCTCAATTTGGATTTCTCTGAAATTTTTCTCATGATTAGACTGGGGCGATGGGTTTTTGGGAGGAAGACCACAGAGGTAAAGTGACATTTCATCACATCATATTAAGGGTATATAGTGTCAACATGAATGAATGATCACTGTTGTTACTGACCTTGATTACCTGGCTGAGGTAGTGTTTGTCAGGTGTCTTCACTGTAAAGTTATTTTCTCCTCCCTTTCCATACTGTGCTCTTTGGAAAAACGTTATTATGCACAGACCACATTTAAGGAATACGGAGAGAACCTTAAACTTTAAAAGCTATAAAAGTAATGCAAAAAACCAGGAAAATACACACAGAGAAAGAAGTGCCTATGCACATTGTTCAGTAGCTTAATTTTTTTCACCTGTGAATAAACTATGAAAATATTTTCATGCCAGAAAATGTTTCTCCAACATGATGGCAACAGCTGCAGTTATTCTATGGTGCTAATATCCCATCCTCCATTCAGCTGTCCGTTGTTGGCCATGTGAATACAGACTCTGGGAACAGTAAAGCCCAAGGACACGGGTGTGCAGTCCTCACAACCAAGGGCTTAGTGCGGAACAGCTTGGGAGAAGGCTGTTTGTTGTCATAATTTTTTTGAGTTTCCATCGTGCTATGATGCAGAGAAGCTCACCTTTTTCCTAATTCTATCCTCTACTCTTATAGCAAAACAAAAAATGAGACAACAAGGTAATACATAGAATTTATTTAATACATTTTAAGATATTTTATACATTCAGAGTAGATATAGGCTGATCTCCAGATATTGCCAGAAAAATCATTTGAAACTTGGAAATAGGCAAAAGAGATTACTAGGTATTCTTTCAGTGTAGTGCTAGGCTTCTATTAACTTGGCCATATATAATTCTGTGGGACAAAGGTTAACTTGTAAATTTATGTCAGGTAATATGCAAATAATTTCTGTCCAGTGGAATAGATAACCTCAGTTTTGGTCAATTAACCAGTTGTAAATCTAGCCCAGTAATCTTATCCTAATATTTTCTTCTTAAATTGCCGACGTATACCTTTTCAAATGTTCCTTGAACCAGTTCTCTCATTCAATAATGAGTTAAATAAAATCTTTAGCATGTGTTTATGTTTGCTTGAGAGCCACGATTTGCTTTTTTGAAATTATATTTTAACAATGTTATATAATGAAGTTTGTTTATATATATATACATTTCAGCACTACTTTAAGATCCTGAAAGGTGCTTTGATTATGATGTTTTAGCAGAATACTATTTGCTTTTCATGCAATTTTTCTATATAATCTAGTATTAGCACAATATTATGTGACACGTTCTAGTTTAATGAATACTTATACATTGAAAAAAATGTTAACCTGATTATAAACTTAATCAAAATTTTTCATTTTCTGCATACTTGTGGAAATATGAGTTTAGTACAGTTAGAAAATGCAGTTGAAATAAATGCCAAATACTAGAAATATTAGGTAAAATTTGACATTGTTGGATCCGATTTTTACAGTGGCGTTTGGCTTTACTCAGGTGTTAACAAACTATGTTCTGTTGGTCAAATTGAGTCTGTTACTTGTTTTAGTTAATAAAGTTTTATTGGCTCAGTGCCATGTTCATTCTTCAATGTATTGTCTATGGCTGCTTTTATGCTGTAGCTGCAGAGTTGGGTAATTGTAACAGAGATTAAGTGGCCTGCAAGCCTAAAATATTTATTGTATGACTTCTTACAGAATAAGTTTGTCGACTCTTGGCTTTACCTGTTCTAGGATAGGACTTGCCATCATACTTGGGTAATGTTTTACTTTACTAACAGAGAATGCTGAAGAGCAAAACATATATGATAGCAAGAGCTACTTTTCTGTTTTGCAATGAAAATACTTAAAAAACAAAAATCTAATCTACCTCTAATATTTTATTGGTCAACATACATATTTATTACATTTATTTTTTTAATTTTATTTTTTAATTTATTTTATGCAGCAGGTTCTTATTATCTATTTCAGACATATTAGTGTATATATGTCAATCCCTGTCTCGCAATTCATCCCACCCCCACCTTCTCCCCCTTGGTGTCCATACGTTTTTTTCTCTACATCTGTGTCTCTATTTTGGCCTTGAAAACTGGTTCATCTGTACTATTTTTCTAGATTCCACATATATGACATTTGTTTTTCTCTTTCTGACTTACTTCACTCTGTATGACAGTCGCTAGGTCCATCCACGTCTCTACATATGACCCAATTTCATTCCTTTTTATGGCTGAGTAATATTCCATTGTATATATGTACCATATCTTCTTTATCCATTCGTCTGTCACTGGGCATTTAGGTTGCTTCCATGCCCTGGCTGTTATAAATAGTGCTGCAATGAACATTGGGGTGCAGGTGTCTTTCTGAATTATGTTTTTCTCCAGGTATTTGCTCAGTAGTGGGATTGCTGGGTCATATGGTAATTCTATTTTTAGTTTCTTAAGGAACCTCCATACTGTTCTCCATACTGGCTGTATCAATTTACATTCCCACCAACAGTGCAAGAGGATTCCCTTTTCTCCACACCCTCTCCAGCATTTGTTGTTTGTAGGCTTTCTGATGATGCCCATTCTAACTGGTGTGACGTGATACCTCATTGTAGTTTTGATCTGCATTTCTCTAATAATTAGTGACGTTGAGCAGTTTTTCATGTGCCTCTTGGCTATCTGTATGCCTTCTTTGGAGAAATGTCTATTTAGGTCTTCTGCCCATTTTTGAATTGGGTTGTTTGTTTTTTATAATATTGAGCTGGATGAGCTGTTTATATATTTTGGAGATTAATCCTTTGTCCATTGATTCGTCTGCAAATACTTTCTCCCATTCTGAGAGTTTATAGTTTCCTTTGCTGTGCACGCTTTTAAGTTTCATTAGGTCCCATTTGTTTATTTTGGTTTTTATTTCCATTACTCTAGGAGGTAGGTCCAAAAAGATCTTGCTCTGATTTATGTCAAAGAGTGTTCTTCCTATGTATTCCACTAAGAGTTTTATACTGTCCAGTCTTACATTTAGGTCTCTAATCCATGTTGAGTTTATTTTTGTGTATGGTGTTAGGGAGTGTTCTAATTTAATTCTTTTACATGTAGCTGTCCACTTTTACCAGCACCACTTATTGAAGAGACTGTCTTTTCTCCATTGTATATCCTTGCCTCCTTTCTCATAGATTAGTTGACCATAGGTGCATGGGTTTATCTCTGGGCTTTCTATCCTGTTCCATTGATCTATATTTCTGTTTTTGTGCCAGTACCATATTATCTTGCTTACTGTAGCTTTGTAGTATAGTCTGATTCCTCCAGCTCCATTTTTTTCCCTCAAGATTGCTTTGGCTATTTGGGATCTTTTGTGTCTCTATACAAATATTAAGAATTTTTGTTCTAGTTCTGTAAACAATGCCATTGGTAATTTGATGGGATTGCATTGAATCTGTAAGCTGCTTTGGGTAGTGTAGTCATTTTCACAATATTGTTTCATCCAGTACAAGAACATGGTATATCTCTCCATCTGCTTATGTCATCTTTGAGTTCTTTCATCAGTGGCTTATAATTTTCTGCATACAGGTCTTTTACCTCCTTAGGTAGGTTTATTCCTAGGTATTTTATTATTTTTGTTGCAATGGTGAATGGGATTATTTCCTTAATTTCTATTTCTGATCTTTTGTTGTTAGTATATAGGAATGCAAGAGATTTCTGTGCATTAATTTTGTATCCTGTAACTGTACCAAATTCATTGATTAGCTCTAGTAGTTTTCTGGTGGCATCATTAGGATACTCTATTTATAGTATCATGTCATCTGCAAACAGTAACAGTTTTACTTCTTCTTTTCCAATTTGGATTCCTTTTATTTTTTTTTCTTCTCTGATTGCCATGGCTAGAACTTCCAAAACACTGTTAAATAACAGTGGTGAGAGTGGACATCCTTGTCTTTTTCCTGATCTTAGAGGAAGTGCTTTCAGTTTCTCAACCATTGAGAATGATGTTGGCTGCGGGTTTGTCGTATATGCCCTTTATTATTTTGAGGTAGGTTCTCTCTTTGCCCACTTTCTGGAGAGTTTTTATCATAAATGGGTGTTGAATGTTGTCAAAAGCCTTTTCTACATCTATGACGATGATCATATGATTTTTATTCTTCAATTTGTTAATATGGTGTATCACATTTTATTGATTTGCATATATTGAAGAATCCTTGCATCCTGGGATAAATCATACTTCATCATGGTGTATGATCCTTTTAATGTGTTGTTAGATCCTGTTTGCTAGTGTTTTGTTGAGGGTATCTGCATCTATATTCATTAGTGATATGGGTGTGTAATTTTCTTTTTTTGTAGTATCTTTGTCTGGTTTTGGTATCAGGGTGATAGTGGCCTCGTAAAATGAGTTTGGGAGTGTTCCTTCCTCTGCAGTTTTTTTGGAAGAGTTTGAGAAGGATGGCTGTTAGCTCTTCTCTAAATGTTTGATAGAATTCACCTGTGGAGCCATCTGGTCCTGGACTTCTGTGTGTTGGAAGATTTTTAATCACAGTTTCAATTTAATTCCTTGTGATTTGTCTGCTCATTTTTTCTGTTTCTTCCTGGTTCAATCTTGGATGGTTATACCTTTCTAAGAATTTGTCCATTTCTTCTAGGTTGCCCGTTTTGTTGGCATAGAGTTGCTTGTAGTAGTCTCTTATGATGCTTTATATTTTTGTGGTGTCCGTTGTAACATCTTTTACATTTCTAGTTTTATTGATTTGAGTCCTCTCCCTCTTTTTCTTGATGAGTCTTGCTAAAGTTTTATCAATTTTGTTTACCATCTCAAAGAACCAGCTTTCAGTTTTTTTGATCTTTGCTATTTTTTTCTTGTTTCTATTTCATTTATTTCTTCTCTGATCTTTATGATTTCTTTCCTTCTACTAACTTTGGGTTTTGTTTGTTCTCCTTTCTCTAGTTCCTTTAGGTATTAAGCTAGATTATTCATTTTGAGACTTTTCTTCTTTCTTGAGGTAGGATTTTATTGCTATAAACTTCCCTCTTAGAACAGCTTTTGCTGCATCCCATAGGTTTTGAATCATCGTGTTTTCAATGTCATTTGTCTCTAGGTATTTTTACATTTCCTCTTTGATTTCTTCAGTGATCTCTTGGTTATTTAGTAACATATTGTTTAGTCTCCATGTGTTTGTGTTTTTTACTTTTTATTCCCTGTAATTTATTTCTAATCTCATAGTGTTGTGGTAAGGAATGATGCTTGATATGATTTCAATTTTCTTAAAGTTACCAAGGTTTGATTTGTGACCCAAGATGTGGTCTCTCCTGGAGAATGTTCCATGTGCACGTGAGAAGAAAGTGTAATGTGCTGTTTTTGGATGGAATGTCCTACAAATATCAATTAAATCTATCTGGTCTATTGTGTCATTTAAAGCTTTTCGTTCCATATTAATTTTCTGTCTGGATGATCAGTGTACTGGTGTAAGTGAGGTTTTAAAGTCCCCCACTATTATTGTGTTACTCTCAGTTTCCTCTTTTTTATCTATTAGCATTTGCCTTATGTATTGAGGTGCTCCTGTCTTAGGTGCATATATATTTATAATTGTTTTATCTTCTTCTTGGATTGATCCCTTTATCATTATGTAGTGTCCTTCCTTGTCTCTTACAACTTTCTTTATTTTGAATTCTATTTGATCTGATATGAGTATTGCTACTCCAGCTTTCCTTTGATTTCCATTGCATGGAATATCTTTTGCCATCCCCTCATATTCGGTCTGTGTGTGTTCCTAGGTCTGAAGTGGGTCTCTTGTAGATAGCATATATGCAGGTCTTGTTTTAAATCCATTTAGCAAGCCTGTGTGTTTTGGTTGGAGCCTTTAATCCATTAATGTTTAAGGTAATTATCGATATGTATGTTCCTATTACCATTTTCTTAATTGTTTTTGGTTTTTTTAATTTTAATCTTTATTGGAGTATAATTGATTTACAATGATGTAAGTTTCTGCTTTATAGCAAAGTGAATCAGTTGTACATATACATATGTTCCCATATCTCTTCCCTCTTGCGTCTCCCTCCCTGCCACCCTCCCTATCCCAACCCTCTAGGTGGTCACAATGCACTGACCTGATCTCCCTGTGCTATGCGGCTGCTTCCCACTAGCTATCTATTTTACGTTTGGTAGTGTATATATGTCCATGCCACTCTTTCACTTCGTCCCAGCTTACTCTTCCCCCTCCGCATATCCTCAAGTCCATTCTCAGTAGGTCTGTGTCTTTATTCCTGTCTTACCCCTAGGTTCTTCATGACATTTTTTTTCCCTGAAATTCCATATATATGTGTTAGCATACGGTATTTGTCTCTCTCTTTCTGACTTAGTTTTCTTTCTTTGTGACATCCTTGTCTGGTTTTGGTATCAGGGTGGCCTTGTAGAATGAGTTTGGGAGTGTTCCTCCCTCTGCTCTATTTTAGAAGAGTTTGAGAAGGATAGGTTTTAGCTCTTCTCTAATTGTTTGAAAGAATTCGCCTGTGACGCCATCTGGTCCTGGGCTTTTGTTTGTTGGAAGATTTTTCATCACAGTTTCAATTTCAGTGCTTGTGATTGGTCTGTTCATATTTTCTATTTCTTCCTGATTCTGTCTTGGCAGGTTGTGCATTTCTAAGAATTTGTCCATTTCTTCCAGGTTGTCTATTTTGTTGGCATAGAGTTGCTTGTAGTAATGTCTCCTCATCTTTTGTATTTCTGCAGTGTCAGTTGTTACTTCTCCTTTTTTCTTTCTAATCCTATTGATTTGAGTGTTCTCCCTCTTTTTCTTGTTGAGTCTGGCTAATGGTTTATCAATTTTGTTTATCTTCTCAAAGCAAAAGCTTTTACTTTTATTGATCTTTGCTATTGTTTCCTTCATTCCTTTTTCATTTATTTTTGCTCTGATTTTTATGATTTCTTTCCTTCTGCTAACTTTGGGGTTTTTTTGTTCTTCTTTCTCTAGTTGCTTTAGGTGCAAGGTTAGGTTGTTTATTCGAGATGTATCCTGCTTCTTAAGGTAGGATTGTATTGCTATAATCTTCCCTCTTAGAACTGCTTTTGCTGCATCCCATAGGTTTTGGGTCATCGTGTCTCCATTGTCATTTGTTTGTAGGTATTTTTTGATTTCCTCTTTGATTTCTTCAGTGATCACTTCGTTATTAAGTAGTATATTGTTTAGCCTCCATGTGTTTGTATTTTTTACAGATCTTTTTGTGTAATTGATATCTAGTCTCATAGCGTTGTGGTTGGAAAAGATACTTGCTACAATTCCAATTTTCTTAAATTTACCAAGGCTTGATTTGTGACCCAAGATATGATCTATCCTGGAGAATGTTCCATGAGCACTTGCGAAAAATGTGTATTCTATTGTTTTTGGATGGAATGTCCTATAAATATCAATTAAGTCCATCCTATTTAATGTATCATTTAAAGCCTGTGCATCCTTATTTATTTTCATTTTAGTTGATCTGTCCATTGGTGAAAGTGGGGTGTTACAGTCCCCTACTATGAATGTGTTACTGTCGATTTCCCTTTTTATGGCTGTTAGTATTTGCCTTATGTATTGAGGTGCTCCTATGTTGGGTGCATAAATATTTACAATTGTTATATCTTCTTCTTGGATCGATCCCTTGATCATTATGTAGTGTCCTTCTTTGTCTCTTCTAATAGTCTTTATTTTAAAGTGTATTTTGTCTGATATGAGAATTGCTACTACAGATTTGTTTTGGTTTCCATTTGCGTGGAACATCTTTTTCCATCCCCTTACTTTCAGTCTGTATGTGTCTTTAGGTCTGCAGTGGGTCTCCTGTATACAGCATATATATACGTCTTGTTTTTGTATGCATTCAGCCAGTCTGTGTCTTTTGGTGGGAGCATTTGATCCATTTACATTTTTTAAAATGTATTTATTTATTTATTTATGGATGTGTTGGGTCTTCGTTTCTGTGCGTGGGCTTTCTCAAGTGGTGGCAAGTGGGGGTCACTCTTCATCACGGACCGCAGGCCTCTCACTATCACGGCCTCTGTTGTTGCGGAGCACAGGCTCCAGACGCACAGGCTCAGTAATTGTGGCTCACGGGCCCAGTTGCTCCACAGCATGTGTGATCTTCCCAGACCAGGGCTCAAACCCGTGTGCCCTGCATTGGCAGGCCGATTCTCAACCACTGCGCCACCAGGGGAGCCCCTAATCCATTTACATTTAAGGTAATTACCGATATGTATGTTCCTATTCCCATTTTCTTAATTGTTTTGGGTTTGTTATTATAGATCTTTTCCTTCTTTTGTGTTTCTTGCCTAGAGAAGTTCCTTTAGCATTTGTTGTAAAGTTTGCTTTGTGGTGCTGAATTCTCTCAGCTTTTGCTTGTCTGTAAAGGTTTTAATTTC
The DNA here is from genome assembly GCF_951394435.1 of Stenella coeruleoalba. Taxonomy (NCBI): domain Eukaryota; kingdom Metazoa; phylum Chordata; class Mammalia; order Artiodactyla; family Delphinidae; genus Stenella; species Stenella coeruleoalba. The sequence goes on along the minus strand of NC_137150.1, from coordinate 23,559,713 downwards.
TCCATGAAATCTGAATGAGATCCTTTCTGGTAGAGTAATCTTGGTTGTATGTTTTTCTCCTTCATCACTTTAAATATGTCCTGCCAGTCCCTTCTGGCTTGCAGAGTTTCTGCTGAGAGATCAGCTGTTAACCTTATGGGGATTCTCTTGTGTGTTATTTGTTGTTTTTCCCTTGCTGCTTTTAATATGTTTTCTTTGTATTTAATTTTTGACAGTTTGATTAATATGTGTCTCGGCGTGTTTCTCCTTGGATTTATCCTGTATGGGACTCTCTGTGCTTCCTGGACTTGATTAACTATTTCCTTCCCTATATTAGGGAAGTTTTCCTATAAACTCTTAAAATATTTTCTCAGTCCCTTTCCTTTTCTCTTCTTTTTCTGGAACCCCTATAATTTGAATGTTGGTGCATTTAATGTTGTCCCAGAGGTCTCTGAGACTGTCCTCAGTTCTTTACATTCTTTTCTCTTTATTCTGCTCTGCAGTAGTTATTTCCACTACTTTATCTTCCAGGTCACTTATCCATTCTTCTCCCTCAGTTATTCTGCTATTGACCCCTTCTAGAGTATTTTTAATTTCATTTATTGTGTTGTTTATCATTGCTTGTTTCATCTTTAGTTCTTCTACGTCCTTGTTAAATGTTTCTTGCATTTTCTCTATTCTATTTCCAAGATTTTGGATCATCTTTACTATCATTATTCTGAATTCTTTTTCAGGTAGACTGCCTATTTCTTCTTCATTTGTTAGGTCTGGTGGGTTTTTATCTTGCTCCTTCATCTGCTGTGTGTTTTTCTGTCTTCTCATTTTGCTTATCTTACTGTGTTTGGGGTCTCCTTTTTGCAGGCTGCACGTTCGTAGTTCCCGTTGTTTTTGGTGTCTCTCCCCAGTGGCTAATGTTGGTTCAGTGAGTTGTGTAGGCTTCCTCGTGGAGGGGACTAGTTCCTGTGTTCTGGTGGATGAGGCTGGATCTTGTCTTTCTGGTGGGCAGGTCCACGTCTGGTGGTGTGTTTTGGGGTGTCTGTGGACTTACTATGATTTTCGGCAGCCTCTCTGCTAATGGGTGGGGTTGTGTTCCTGTCTTGCTAGTTGTTTGGCATAGGGTGTCCAGCACTGTAGCTTGCTGGTCGTTGAGTGAAAGTTGGGTGTTGGTGTTGCGATGGAGATCCCTGGGAGATTTTCGCCATTTGATATTACGTGGAGCTGGGAGGTGTCTTGTGGACCAGTGTCCTGAACTTGGCTCTCCCACCTCAGAGGCACAGCAGTGACTCCTGGCTGCAGCACCAAGAGCCTTTTATCCACACGGCTCAGAATAAAAGGGAGAAAAAGAAAGAAAGAGAGAAAGAAAGAAAGAAAAGAAAGAAAGGAAAAAAGAAAGAGGATAAAGGACAATAAAATAAAGTAAGGTAAAATAAAATAAAGTTATTAAAATAAAAAATAATTATTAAGAAAAAAAATTTTTTAAGTAAAAAAAAAAAGAAGGATTGAACCCTAGGACAAATGGTGAAAGCAAAGCTATACAGACAAAATCTCACATGGAAGCATACACATACACACAAAAAGAGCAAATGGGGAAAAAATAATAAATCTTGCTCTCAAAGTCCACCTCCTCAATTTGGGATGATTCGTTGTCTATTCAGGTATTCCACAGATGCAGGGTACATCAAGTTGATTGTGGAGATTTAATCAGCTGCTCCTGAGGCTGCTGGCAGAGATTTCCCTTTCTCTTTTTTGTTTGCACAGCTCCCAGGGGCTCAGCTTTGTATTTGGCCCCGCCTCAGCGTGTAGGTCGCCGCAGGGCGTCTGTTCTTCGCTCAGACAGGACGGGGTTAAAGGAGCCGCTGATTCAGGGACTCCGGCTCACTCAGGCCGGGGGGCGGGGGAGGGAGGGGCACGGAGTGCGGGGCGAGCCTGCGGCAGCAGAGGCCGTTGTGACGTTGTACCAGCGTAAGGTGTGCCGTGCATTCTCGCGAGGAAGTTGTCCCTGGATCCCAGGACCCTGGCAGTGGCGGGCTGCACAGGTTCCCGGGAGGGAGGTGTGGAGAGTGACCTGTGCTTGCATATAGGCTTCTTGGTGGCGGCAGCAGCAGCCTTAGCGTCTCATGCCCGTCTCTGGGGTCCGCGCTGTTAGCCGCGGCTTGCGCCCGTCTCTGGATCTCCTTTAAGCAGCGCTCTTAATCCCCTCTCCTCGTGCACCAGGAAACAAAGAGGGAAGAAAAAGTCTCTTGCTTCTTCGGCAAGTCCAGACTTTTCCCTGGACTCCCTCCCGGCTAGCCGTGGTGCACTAACCCCCTGCAGGCTGTGTTCACGCCGCCAGTCGTCTCGCTGCGCTCTGACCTAAGCCGGAGCCTCAGCTCCCAGCCCCGCCTGCCCCGGCGGGTGAGCAGACAAGCCTCTCGGGCTGCTGTGTGCCGGTCGGCACTGATCCTCTATGCGGGAAAATCCCCAGTTTGCCCTCCACACCCCTGTTGCTGTGCTCTCCTCCGCGGCTCCGAAGCTTCCCCCTCCGCCACCGGCAGTCTCTGCCCGCAAAGGGGCTTCTAGTGTGTTGAAACGTTTCCTCCTTCACGGCTCCGTCCCACTGGTGCAGGTCCCATCCCTATTCTTTTGTCTCTGTTTATTCTTTTTTCTGTTGCCCTACCCAAGTACGTGGGGAGTTTCTTGCCTTTTGGGAAGTCTGAGGTTTTCTGCCAGCGTTCAGTAGGCATTCTGTAGGAGTTGTTCCACGTGTAGATGTATTTCTGGTGTATCTGTGGGGAGGAAGGTGATCTCTGCATCTTACTCTTCCGCCATCTTCCCCCTCTCCTTGTGTTTGTTTTTGTAGGTCCTTTTCTTCTCTTGTTTTTCTCACTTAAAGAAGTTCCTTTAGCATTTGTTGTAGAGCTGGTTTGGTGGTGCTGAATTCTCTTAGCTTTTGCTTGTCTGGAAAGCTTTTGATTTCTCCATCCAATCTGAATGAGATCCTTGCTGGGTAGAGTAATCTTGGTTGTAGGTTCTTCCCTTTCATCACTTTAAATATATCATACCACTCACTTCTGGCTTGTAGAGTTTCTGCTGTGAAATCAGCTGTTAACCTTATGGGAGTTCCCTTGTATGTTATTTGTCATTTTTCCCTTGTTGCTTTTAATAATTTTTCTTTGTCTTTAATTTTCATCAGTTGGATTACTATGTGTCTTGGTATGTTTCTCCTTGTGTTTATCCTGCCTGGAACTCTCTGTGCTTCCTGGACTTGAGTGGCTATTTCCTTTCCCATGTTAGGGAAGTTTTCGACTATAATCTCTTCAAATATCGTCTCGGGTCCTTTCTCTCTCTCTTCTCCTTCTCGGACCCCTATAATGTGAATGTCAGTGTGTTTAATGTTGTCCCAGAGGTCTCTTAGGCTGTCTTCATTTCTTTTCATTCTTTTTTCTTTATTCTGTTCCGTGGCAGTGATTTCCACCATTCTGTCTTCCAAGTCACTTTTCTCCCTCAGTTATTCTGCTATTGGTTCCTTCTAGTGTATTTTGCATTTCAGTTATTGTATTGTTCATCTCTGTCTGTTTGTTCTTTAATTCTTCTAGGTCTTTGTTAAACATTTCTTGCCTCTTCTTGATCTTTGCCCCCATTGTTTTCCCGATGTCCTGGATCGTCTTCACTATCATTATTCTGAATTCTTTTGCTGGAATATTGCCTATTTCCACTTTATTTAGTTTTTTTTCTGGGGTTTTATCTTGTTCCTTCATATGGTACATAGCCCTCTGCCTTTTCATCTTGTCTATCTTTCTGTGAATGTGGTTTTCATTCCACAAGCTAAAGGATTATGGTTCTTCTTGCTTCTTCTGTCCGCACTCTGGTGGATGAAGCTATCTATGAGGCTTGTGGAAGCTTCCTGATGGGAGGAACTGGTGGTGGGTAGAGCTGACTGTTACTCTGGTGGACAGAGCTCAATAAAAGTTTAATCCACTTGTCTGCTGATGCGTGGGGCTGAGTTCCCTCCCTGTGATTGTTTGGCCTGAGGGCAACCCAGCACTGGAGCCTACAGGCTCTTTGGTGTGGCTAATGGCGGACTCCATGAGGGTTCATACCAAGGAGTACTTCCCAGAGCTTCTGTTGCCAGTGTCCTCATCCCTGCAGTGAGCCACAACCATTCCCCGCCTCTGCCGGAGACCCTCCAACACTAGCAGGTAGGTCTGGTTCAGTCTCCTATGAGGTCACTGCTCCTTTCCTGTGGGTCCTGATGCACACACTACTTTGTGTGTGCCCTCCAAGAGTGGAGTCTCTGTTTCCCTCAGTCCTATCAATGTCCTACAATCAAATCCCACTAGCCTTCAAAGTCTGATTCTCTGGAAATTCCTCCTCTTGTTGCCGGACCCCCAGGTGGGGAAGCCTGACGTCGGGCTCAGAACCTTCACTCCAGTGGGTGGACTTCTGTGGTATAATGTTCTCCAGTTTGTGAGTCACCCACCCTATGGTTATGGGATTTGATTTTATTGTGATTGCTCCCCTCCTACCGTCTCATTGCGGCTTCTCCTTTGTCTTTGGATGTGGGGTATCTTTTATGGTGAGTTCCAGTGTCTTCCTGTCGATGATTGTTCAGCAGTTAGTTGTGATTCTGGTGTTCTCGCAAGAGCTTATTACATTTATTAAATAAATATACTTTGAACTTCTCATTCGTGAGCTAGTCTTATGTAATCAAACCTTCTAAAATATTTGCGTTATGCTGTTGACAATTGATTGAGTCATAAAATAGTTTAATAGTTTACTCTGGCAAATAATTTCTTGCCTTGGGTATATAATGGCCTTTACTCACTGAGAAATATAGAAGATTTCTGTTATTTTACCCTATGCCCGCTTTCTGATGAAGTGATATAAAGTAAAACATTTTGGTAATATCTGTAAAGCTGCATTTTGGTAACTGTTTTCAAACAGAAGAAGCCAGATTTCATGTTAGTGCAAGAGTAGAGGAGAAATACATGTTTTCATTCATAACATTTAGAACATCTTTTATTTCATGAATTGGTAATTTTCAGAAAGGAAAACTTGGGCATTATATAATTAACAGATGGCAAGTTCTGAAAATGCCAGGTCTTTAAAATCCAGATGATACTGATGGTAGTTTGATTAGTTTCCAAACTCACTAAGCCAACCTCGGTCTACAACTCTTTCTTCCCATTTTTTTCTTTTTAATTTATAAGTGAATCTGTTGGCTCCTGTCCTTTAATCTCTTGAAATGTTCCCATTCTCAGTTCTGGGCTATGTGCCTTTTCAACAGATGCTCACTGAGGATTTCCTGTGGGCCAAGGGTTTGAGTGGTGTTTATGGATAAAGTAAACAAGGGCATAACAGGGAAAGGACCTTGCTGTACACATTTTTCTTTCTGTCTGACCAAACCGTGAACGTGACAGACACCTCACAGGCACTTATTAAGGATGATAAGTGGGCACCTGCAGAAAACTAACACTTAGTAGAAGCTGCTGCTGACTCTGGGATTACATTTTCTAGCTGCTATGCCATCAGCCGCAGGCTGCAGGCTTCCAGAGCCTTCTACCATAGAGCTATCTCTCCAGCTTCAAGGTCGCTGAGGAATCCATCACAGTAGATTTACAACCTGCACTGGCTCCATTGTTCCTTTTTTTCATACCCTACCAAGGCTGCTGGTGGGAGGCTAAGAGGCCCTCCCAGGATTATAGCTCTCACTCGGGAACTTAAGAGTTAGTTGGATTTATATAACTTCCCAGCACATGCTTGCTGTGTGTGCTTCATAGCTAATGATTTCCTGCTTATTTCTTCTAAGTCAGAGCCTAGACGTTAGCTGGGGGATTTCTTGGTAAATCAGAGTCACATAGGTGATAGGGGTTTTGTGAGGTTGAACATACCAGCTTTTAAGGCCATTCAGCTTTAGACACATTCAGGATTACGGGAGGACCCCTCACATTGCTCTGCCTTGCCCAGTGTATGCCCTTTCAGACAGATTTTTAGTGTCAGGCTTTTCTGTACTCAAAGAGAAGGAAACAATGAGTTCCAAAATAGGAAATGCTAGGAAACACTACATGTACCTTTAGGAGTTCAGGAGAGGAAGCTCTTGGTCTGTGTCTGTCAATACTCTGCTCTGCTGACCCTGGGTTGTGGCTGCTTCATTCTGTCAGTTCTGTAAAATCAGCTCCTATTTTTGTTTGCCTAGTGCCTAATTGGGAAAGTAAGGCAGTGCTTTTCTAAGTGATTGTTGAAAAAATCATTAGGATAATTAGGATAGTCTTTGTTTAAAGAAGCAAATACAGGAGCTGTAATGAGAATCATGCTAGTGGGTTAAGGAGGAAATCCAAGACAAATATCTTCCTGTCTCTGATTCCCATTCTGGTAATCCTCTTTTTTTTCAACACCTAATGATATGCTTCGCCTCTTGTTGACTTGACCTCTCCTTTCTGTTTCTGTTGTTCGTTAATCTATAAAAGAGACAGGGCACATTCAACCAGCTTACAGACAACCCAACCTTCACCTCTGCTTGAAAACATTTCTCAGGGACAAATACACCTAAAATTGGGGGCTGGTGGTTCTTCTTTGTTGGTACAGGAGCAATTGATCATGAATATTTAAAAATTTTTCAACTTTAAAATCTCTTCTCGTTCTCACCCATGGGCATGTATGCTTATGGAGGTTAAAATAATGACCATAAAGAATCTTAATATTATGTTGTAAATGATACTTCAAGTTGACTATAACAAAACCTAAATTACACAAGAAGCCAAAATGAAATGACAGGTAATTTTCTAAAGTCAATGATATAGGCCAGCCCTAAACTGAAGGTTATTCAGATTAGGGGAACTTGGCAGGCTTGCAGACACTATGTTTGAGTTTTGTTCCTGTTGGAGAACTCTCTGAAAGGTGCCAGGCTTAATGGAATTTAGATACAGACATTCTCATTTCAGCTGAAAGTTGAACATACCTCTGTGTCTGATTCATCCCTGTAATATTGCCAAGTCTGATAGGCTTTCAGAAGCACTTCAACAATTTTTACAGTCTCAGCTCTTGAGTAAGCTGTCACAGCATCTCCACTTGGGGGTTAGGAGAAGATAAGGAGAATCAGAGTCACTCTAGGCAGGTGAACTTGAGCCGTACCAAACAATGGAAAATTCTAGTATAGTAATAACATTCAAGAGCAGAAGTGAGCCAGCTGACACAGGTGAGTTTAGGTAGCTTCAATGGTTTGGGATTTAAGGAGTCTAGAGAAAGCCCCCACCCTTGCTCTAGAATCTTCCTCTCACTGCTCTTAGATGAAGTAGAGATTTGTAAAATAAAGCATAGCTCAGAAAGCAGCTATTAACATTTCACGTGAGTCAGTTGACTAGCTTTCTCTTGCAATGTTGCAGCCTGCTTAGGGCAGGTCCCTATAGGAATCGCACAGAGAGTAATGAGGGACTGGGGTGGGCCAGTCAGTACAGACTTGTGTGGGTTATTGCAGTGTGACCAAGAGTAGGTGTAGAAACTGGGTGGGCGCTTTGGAGAAAAGGAAAAGTAAAAAAGTGTCAGAGGAAGAGTTCAAAAGTCACCTTGTCTGGATCCTTGGTACTCAGGGTGCAGTCAGTGTGGACTGCAAGACCCAGAATGGGCATTTAACCAGATCCCCAAGTAATTCATATGAACACCAAAGTTTGAGAAGCACTGGTTTTCTTTTGTCAAGGACCTGTTCAAGCAAGATAGGTTTGCGTTCTCCTGAGATCCCCGATAGACTTTCGGGACGCCCACTTGAGCATGTGGATTCACCAGCCAAGTGGAGAATCGAATCGCATTCACTTTTCGGCAATGCCATTTCTCATAGCTATTCTAGCAGAGAGAAAGGAAATTAAACCTTGTCTATTGCTATAAGGATGAAGGTGTCTTTGAACTGTCAGAAAGAAGAGTCAATACTGATTAAGGACCAAATCATGCCCTAAGAGAGAGTTAAATAATAGTTCTGAAGAGGCAGGAATTTGCAATACTAGGAACTTCAGAGGTAAATTGACAGAGTTCAAGTCTTCATCATCATAAAGTCTCAGGAAGGTTATTGACTACATTAAGATAGTTTTCAGGTTTTATAAGAGGTTGGGAGAATTTTGTATCAGGAATAATTTGTAAAATGTGAAGGAAAAGCTAGTTTTTAAAAGACCATTTTCAATACCAAGACGCAAAGTTAGAGCCAGCATAAGGGTATTATGAAAAGCAAACTTTGTAAACAGTTTCTGGATGACAGATTCTGTTGGGAGAAGTGAGATGGTTCTTGATAAGGCTGGCAGCAGAGCCAGATAAGAAGGTAGAGCAGATGTTCGCTGGGGAATAGTTGAAGAGGGAGCTACCAGGAAGCAATAGAGAAGCACCATCGTCCATTAGATTCACGTCAAAGTTTATGGAGCTGCTGTTTTCTACCAGGGCCCCTGCTAGGTATGTTAGTGGTAATAACATAACCTTTTCCTGTTCTCCAGCTGTTCAAGTAAAGACAGTTAATCACAGTAGCAGCTTACAGTAAGTGCCATAATGAAGGAGCATGAGAATATTGTGCATCATCAGAAGAAACAAAAGAGTGAACATGGTCAGAACAGAGGTAATTGACTTGTGAGGTGTTTTGGTCTCGTGGTACTTGGGATATGTAATTTAGAACCTGGCTGTGCACTTACCTCAATATTTGGCCCTCTTTTGAATCCTATGAGAACTTTCTAGTTTGCTACCCAAAACACCTATAAACAAATTAGTTTTCAAGAAACACCAGCTGCTGTACTACTACTATTCCTCTTTTGCTTTGATTTCTTGTTGTGTCTTGGTTGCCAGGACTTGGTGGTGGTTTAATAATATGATTCTTAAATGTTCGAATGCTTTGCATAATGTTTAATTTTAGCATGGTGGATGAAAAAAGTTAGCAACTCTTCCCCTGTACTGTACTTAGTCAGTTGATTGATTGATTCGGGGCTTATTACACTAAATGGCCAATAGAAATAGTTGTTTGAGAACAGAGCTGGCCTCTTCCAACTTTTAGAAATCGCTGAAGCTTTTGCAGCCGCATCCCTATTCCTTGGGACTCCTGCAGAGCCTTTAGCCTTTAGCCTTGCATTAAAAAAATCCCTGACCATTGCTTCATCTACATCGAGGCTTTCTCATGCTACAATCCATTGCAGTTTTCATTTTTTTAAATTAATTAATTAATTAATTTTGGCTGTGGCGGGTTTTAGTTGTGGCACACGGGATCTTCCTTGCAGCATGCATGCAAGGTCTAGTTCCCCGACCAGGATCAAACCCCGGCCCCCTGCTTTGGGAGCGCGGAGTCTTACCCACTGGACCACCAGGGAAGTCCCTCATTTCTGTCAGTTTTAGATTAATTTTTTTCTGATTTTATAAACTAAGACTATTATTAATATTTTTCCTTTCAGATAGTATAATTACATTTCAACAGGAGAATTTATACCTTTAAAGGAGCAGGTACAGAGGGACTTGCACTTCTTGTAGGGATTTCCTACGCCAGAAGTAACAAAATGGTGGCTGGATATGGGCCACAAACATTTTTTATTTGTTTTATTTAATTCTCAGAGTTGTTTTTCTTTTTTAAACATTAGTTGCTAATGGATATATAAATGCAAATTTCTGGCTTCCTTTGATGAATCAAAAGCTCTGTTTCATCTGGTCAATATTCTCTCCTAGCAAAAGTTGGCTAGTGCTGAGGGGCAGCTGTCTGCTCTGAATGGGTCATATCCTCTTACTGTGCAGGGCACTTCTGCTTTTCTCATATATTCTCAACTTTCTTGACACTGGTAGGCATTTGTGTTTGGAAATCCTGGTCTAGTTAGTCTGTGTATGGGAGCTAGTCTATATTTAGTGAGCAAGTGAAACAAAAAAATAAATATTCTCCCTCTTAGACATCAAACTAAAGTTTTAAATATCTATCAGGTCTTGAACGATACGAAAAAATTCTTTTGGATCTAATAAGTTGGCAAAGACTTCTAAAATTGCAGATAAGTTTTTATTTTTATTTATTTTTATTTTTTTATCTTTATTGGAGTATGATTGCTTTACAATGGTGTGTTAGTTTCTGCTTTATAACAAAGGGAATCAGTTATACATATACATATGTTCCCATATCTCTTCCCTCTTGCATCTCCCTCGCAGATAAATTCTTGTATTACTATGGTCGAAATTAAAAATTATGCAGAAAATAAGCAATTTTGTCTGTTGAGAAGGTTATCATACTTTGCAGATATAATTTAGAGGACTATTTGGAAACTGAGCCCATAGTAATAAAGAGAGATGCTGAGTAAATTATTTTAACAAAGCTCTGCTAACAGTACACTTTAATGAAAACTTCTGAAACTCTGAAAGTTGGAAGTTAGCAAAATTAATCTGTCGAAATGGAAGGTAGATTTTTAATCTCTCTTAAGGATTGAGGCAGAAAGTCAAGCATAGCTAAAAAATGATAGGCTTTTAATAAAGGAGGCAGTAAGATTACTGAGCAAGATACTCTAACACATTTCAGACTTAGTTGTGCTAATAGATGCTTTCCATTAAAAAGCTGATTTTCCTTATTAATCTTTATGTTCAAAACTATTAAAGATTAACTTATAGCTGTGGATTATTTTTTTCTTTGTTTCAATGAAGAATTTCTTTTAAAGCAAGTAAAGCAGATCTTAAAGAAAGGATAACCTTAGTTTAAAGTAGGTTGAAGTAGAAACAAGATGTTTGTATTGTAATAAGTAGTGTTAGAGAACATTTGAGGGCATACAGCTCAATGGAAAAGAGAAAAGTACATGAGAATGTGCTCCAAAAGTACGGCATTTGTAAATCCTTCTTATTCTCAGAAACAAAATATTGGGTTTTCTCACCTCAAAATTTGTCTGTATACCTGCAGTAACTTTTGCCACCGAGATTTCAATGTTTCTTTAGTCCTCAATGAAAAGGTAGGCATCCCTTTGAGGGGTGTATGTGTCTTGTGGGAGCAGTGCAGTGGAGACTTATTTTCTATAACTGTTTTACTATACTTTTTTTTTTTTGCAAGTAGGTATTGTCTTTCATCACAAACTTTAAATTCTGATTTTGAAAGCATGGTAACATTGTGAGGAACAGACTTTTTTTTTTTTTTTTTAAGCAGAGTGACTTGCTCCAGGACAGGAACTCAATGACCCATTCAAAACCTACTGTGCTGCTCTTTCATTTTTTAGTTGGAAGCTATTATCTACATGTCTAAGCCTCCTCCCCAAGTGTCATTTTGATGGGTGATGGATTTGAACGTTGAGTTCTGAAACCAAGAATCTAGATCAATTATTGTCCTTTTCTGTCTGTTGTTATTGTTGTTTTAGTTTCATTTATATCACTTTAGAAAGAAAGGGATATAGAATTTTAACTTTTGGGAGGGAATTTTGGGTCTCTTTTTTATCCAGTTAGCAGTGTCAGCAGCATAATCTGCTAAAGAAATAGAGATGCAGGTGTCTTGGCTTTAGAAGAAGTGAAACTTCACCATCTCTCTGCAGCTCTTCCTACAAGGGGCTGGCCTTCTGAGCCTAGGGTTTGGTACTTGTAAGAAATCTTGGAGATCATTTATTTTCTAGTATTCCTCCTTTATTGTCCCATGGCTCATTCATTCTCTCCCGTCTTTTCCCTGTAACCTAAATTTATTTTGTGTGTTCAATACAAAATGGAGACCAGACTTGAGACTTTCCCAAGCAGACAAAACCATTTAAGCCACATAAGCAAAACTAAATCTAGCTTGCTTTATGAACATAAGCAAAACTTAACTTAGGTCATTTCTTGTAAATGCCTCTGACCATCATAAAAACAACAAGTCATCTTCCTTAAAAAGGTATGAGATAATTACTTTTCACCAATACCCTGCTGCCTGAAAACCCTCACTATAATAATCAATCATTGTAAAGGTTAACAACTTTCTCATTTTCACTTTACAGTCCATCTTGTAACTTCATGCTCCTGAGCTTCATATCAGTCTTGGAATTAGGAAGTTCCCAGCTTGCAAAATGTTCTTACATACACAATCAACTCTTACTATTTACTATTTATTGATTTGGTGGCTTTAATTTTGCTATTTCTGGATTTTTGACATGTGAAAAAAAATTTTGGATCAATATTTTCCACCTTTATTATAAAAATAAAAAACATCTTCGATTGGTTAGATATATTATTTGAAACATATTTGAATTGTGAAAAATGGTTTTTCTATCACTAAAAACTATAGGGTGCTCAGAGGTGCATAGGCAACCTCTTATTAAAACATGTGTATAATTTATAGTTTCTTCTCTATTAAAGTAATACACAGTCACAGGAGAAATATTGGGAAAACTAAAAAACATAATAGAAATCATCCATAACTTTGCACAGGGATGAATTTGATATATTGTCTTCAAAAATATTTTGTGTGGAATCCTATGTTTGTGATTTTTTTTACAAAATTTGAAATCATGCTATGTATTTTTGTATTCTGCTTTTTAAAAAATATCCTGAAAGATTTCCTGTATACTTACTTATACATTCTTCAAAAACATTTAAAATGACTTAATAGCATTCTATTTATAGAAGAAGCATAATTTAATCAATTATTTTCAGTCATTTAGATTGTTTTCCTATTATAAAGAATTCTGTGACAATTTTTTACCTAATGTCAGCTGTGCTCCTCTAATTATTTCCTTAGAATAATTTCCTAGAAATAGAGTGGTTGAAACGGTTTTAATAAAATACCAATCCCAAAGATACTTTTCATTCTTGTATTTACCTGACTTCTCAGAAGTATTGCACCCACAAAACTCTTTTTCTCCACGACTCAGCAGTTTCAACAGCAATATCCCATTCTCCTTCTGTCCTCTTTTCTTAGCCTATCTTACCTACTACAATGGCTTTAAATGTAAACTCTATGTTGACAATTCACTAATTTCTATTTCCCATACAGATCTCTTTTCTAATCTGTTTCCTCACATCTTTGGATGTTTCTCAGGCATGTCACACCCAACATCTTCACACCTGATCACCTTTTCCCCTTCCCAGCCTGTTCCTCCTTTGCCCCTACTAGTGAAAAAGCCACCATCTACCCAGTTGTATAGTTGAGCACTTGCTCATGCTAGAAACCTGTTCTTGATAGCAGGTACCTCACATCTCACATCAAGGTCTATGACTTCTACATCCAAAATAGATCTCAAGTCCATTTCCTTCTTCCAGTCATCATCTCACACCATTACTACATTACTGCAGCTATTTGTAAAACAATTTAATGCTAGTTTCCCCCACCAGATCATAAGGAAATTTTTTCATGTCTTGCTCTTTCTCCAGTCTGCAGCAGAGTATCTGAGTTTTATTGGCACTCAGCAAATTTATCTTAAACAAGTGAAATAATTTATACGGACAAAGGACCTTTCAGAAATGCTATAACAAATTAAATTCCCATCAGCCATTTAGAGTCGTGCTGGCCTTCTTGAAATCTTCATCAAGTTGATAGGAGAAAAATGATTATGCTTTATTTTAACTTACAGATTTTGTTATGGTGAAAATTGACCTTTAAAAGATAGGTTTATTGACTATATTCTTTTGTGAACTGTCATAGCAAATTTTTGACTGTAATCTTTATATTAATTGATTTTGAGTTATTTATATGTTAAGTATACCAATCCTTTGTTAACATGTTATAGATATTTTCCCAGTTTGTCATTTTAATTTTTGTTTCTGGTATTGTTCTAATATGCATAAAGTTTTAATTTTTATTATTAAATTTTATCAGTGATTTATTTATGGTTTTTACCTGTGCTTTTATGCTTTGGAAGTTTTTCCTCTTCATATAAGTGATTAGTCACAATATTTTTCTGGTTGGTTTAAATTTCAAAATTCATTCTTTTGGTCACATAGATTTAATTTTGGTGAACGGTATATGGTAAGGTTCTAATTTTATTATTTTTTCTCATATACGCATATTTAAGAAGAAAGAAATAGTTTATCTACTGAAATCATATTAAATATTAAGAACAGAAAACACAGATTTTTTTTTCTTTAATGAGTTAAAGATGTCTTTAATGTGCTCTTAAATATTATTATTTCTGGGCTTCCCTGGTGGCGCTGTGGTTGAGAGTCTGCCTGATGATGCAGGGGACACGGGTTTGTGCCCCGGTCCGGGAAGATCCCACATGCCGCGGAGCGGCTAGGCCCATGAGCCATGGCCGCTGAGCCTGCGCGTCCGGAGCCTGTGCTCCGCAACGGGAGAGGCCACAACAGTGAGAGGCCCGTGTACCAAAAAATAACAAAACAAAACAAAACATTATTTCTTTTATCACCCAAGTTGTTCTTCATAGCTGGCTTTGATAAGGGATGGTTTGTATGTGTGTGTGTGTGTTTGTGGGCAGAGGGAGACAGAGAGAGAGAGAGGGCATTCTATCTGACATTGCTGAGGAGTAGAAATTCACATTGCTATATTTCCCATGTGCTATACATTAATAATTTGGAAGTAATAATCATTTTTACTTTAAGTAATGCTTCATGATATTCAAAGCACTTTTATGCCATTTTCTTATTCAAATCTCAAATAATTCCTTTAGGTTGATAGGGCAAGTATTATTAAACCCATTTTGTAGATGAGGAAACTGACAAAGTTCAGTTTGCTTGCTGTAATTAGTACAGCTGGTAGAGGGTGGATCTGAGATTAGAACTTGGCTTTCTTTAATTCTCAGTCCAATATTGTTATATTACATGTGAATAATTAATATAGAACATTATAATAATGATCTGCTTTATTTTTGCCATTGTTGCTCTGTATTGTGAAATGAGATCGCTTACATTTCAAGTCCTGTTGGTTTTGTGTAACTAAAGCATTTACCTTTTTTTTTTAATATACTAATTTGAGACTGAGAACACTAGTGAAATTCATAGCAATGCATAAAAGATTACTTGGTTCCTCCAAAATAGTCTCTGTATTTTCCAGATTTATTTCCCTTCTCACAAAATCAAATGGCTCTCACCATTCACTGAGAGCTACCTAGACACAGCAGTCTTGGTCCAGTGTATTATAGCAAGAGCTTAAAGCTGGAGATTTTGGCCCAGAGATCTGTATTTCAAACTGAATACTGTGTAATCTTTTTTTTTTTTTCTTTTTTTTTTGGCGGTACGTGGGCCTCTCACTGTTGTGGCCTCTCCTGTTGCGTAGCACAGGCTCAGTGGCCATGGCTCACGGGCCCAGCCGCTCTACGGCATGTGGGATCCTCCTGGACCGGGGCACGAACCTGCGTCCCCAGCATCGGCTGGCGGACTCTCAACCACTGCGCCACCAGGGAAGCCCTACTTTTTATCTTTTAGGTACAGGCTTATGCCACATCTGACTTTATTGCTGTGGGCAAAAATAGCAGCCAGGGTGAAGGGATGAGTTTTTATGAAGAAGACCAAGAAGGAAAAAAAAAAAACCAATGGTGTAGTGGAAAGGGAACTGAAGTGCACCTCAGGCACAGACATCACTGCCCCTAAATTTTCTTTCAAGAATTATGTTGAATTTAAATATCTTTTCAGTGTAAATGAGCGTTGGGGGCATATTTATTCTTGTATTTAAGAGAGTGGTTTTTCATAGTTTATAGCACAGTTTGTAAGGGTGAGCTCTTAAACCTGGTTTTAATAGTAAGACTTATGAGAACATATACATAGAGCTGCAGAGTGATGATTCAGATAATCTAGGAGATTCAATACTATATGTGGATCTTTCTAGATTTAAGAAAATATCATAGCAATTCTTATTTTTATTTTAATTCCCATGACAACACACTAAAAGAGTCTAACCAAGGTCTCTGACACTAGAAAGTAATCTTTTCTTATCTGCCTCAAAGAATTTAGTTCTTTCTATAGGTAGCCTCAAAAAATAGACATCTTACTCATTACCAAAATGTTTGTTTCAGAAATTTTGGATAATTAAAAAATATCACGAAGAGAGTAAACATGGAAAATTACTCATAATTCTAACCCATAATTCATAATTTCTACCTCTCAGAAATCACCATTAATTTTTTTTGGTTGTTATTTTCTTTTAGTCTTTTCTCTCTCTTTGTACATAAATACATTTAAAATATTTGGGGAAACCTTAAAGTTTTAACTTTGTTTTTGTTCCCTTAGTATTATACAATGTTTATTTTTATATGCTATTTCTCTATAAAAAGTTTACTGAACCAAGGCCAGGTCATAGATACATAATACAAAATCACAGAGCCTTGGAAAACAACTATAACCAAGAAATCCGTTGTGGCATTTGATTTCAATTACTCTATGGATCATTGTATAAGTTCTCAAAAATATTTGCTGGGTGAATGTTGAATTTCAATGAAAAAAAATGAAACTAGGCTAAAGGAATAAGGAGCATTATTTTCATCTCTTTTCCTCTATTTATTATTTTGGATCTTCTGAGAAGCAGATACCAAGATGGGATTAGATTGCAAGAAATTTATTGGAGAAAACACCTGTGTTTTAATTTGTTTGGGTTGCTATAACAGAATACAATAGACTACGTGGCTTATAAACAAGAGAAGTTTATTTCTCACAGTTCTGGAGGCTGAGAACTCCAAGATCAGAGTGCCGATAGATTTGTTGTCCGATGAGGATCCACTTCCTAGCTCATAGATGACTTACTTCTCATCGTCCTCACACGGCTGCAGGGGCAAAGGAAACTCTCTGGGTTGTCTTCTATGAGGCCACGGATCTCCTTTTGAGAGCTTTGCCCTTATGACCTAATCACCTTTCAAAGGACCCCCACTTCTAATACCATCATACGGGGGTTAATATTTCAACATATGAATTTTGGGGGTACACATACATTTAATCTACAACATTCCACTGCTGGTCCCCCAAAATTCATGTCCACGCAAAATACGTTCATTCCATTTCAACAGCTCCAAAAGTCTTAATTCGGTCCAGCATCAACTGAAGTATAAAGTTCAAAGTCTTGTCAGAGTATCATCTAAATCAGACTCAAGGTACAGTCATTATGAGGCCAATTCCTCTCCAGCTGTGAACCTGTGAAACCAAACAAGTTGTGTACTTCCAAAATATGAAGGTGGGATAAGCACAGGATAGACTGGTTCCAAGTTAAGTCCAAACTCCACAGCAAACGCTATGAGGACTTAAGGTTTGTGAATAATTCTCTTTGGCTCAGTGCTCTGCCTTCCAGGCCCAGCTATGATGGCATTGTTGCCCCATGGCTCAGGGGGATGGCCCTGTAGCAGCTTTCTGCCCAGACCCTGGGGCTCTCCCAGGTTGGGGTCCTGTGCCAGAGGCTCTGCTAGACAAGTCTCATCCTTTGAAATCCAGGTGGAGGCAACCATGTCCCTCAGGCCCACATGGAAACTGCCCAAATTGGCTGCCTGTGTCCTCCAGAGGGGCAGCGAAAGCAGCCCATGCTGCACCAGGGCCCACAGGTGCCAGTCTTTTGACTTTGAAATCATGTTGTCCCTTCTGCTCCCCGACCCTCCTTCCTTCCTCTGGGCTTGTGGTCGACTGGCAACTCTGATGCTCTCTGAATTGACTTTGAGGTCATTCTTCCCCTTGCTTGGAGAAAAGCACCTGGCTTCTGTTGAGATAGCTGACTAAGTCCATGGTTCACACTCAGACTAAAATCTTCATCAGATGGTCACTTGGCCACACCCTAGTGTTCCCTTCCCAACACGCTCTCATGTTTTGCAATATCCACAGACGGAGAGTTTTCCAGATCTTAAAACTAGAACTCAAACTAGCTTCTTTTTGCTTAACAATTCTTTTGTAAAGTCATTTCTCCTTTCTCACATTTTACTATAAGCAGTCAGGGGGAGCCAAGCTGCACCTTCAACACTTTGCTTAGGAATCACTTCAGCTAACTATCCAACTTCATTGCGCACAAATTCTACCTTCCACAGTTGAGCCAAGTTCTTTGCCACTTTATAACACGGATCACCTTTCATCCATTGTCCAATAGCATGTTCCTCATTTCCATCTGAGACCTCGTTAGGATGGCCTTGACTGTCCACCTTTCTGCCAACACTCTGTTCATGGCTAGTTAGGTAATCTCTAAGAAGACTGAGGCTTTCCCTGGAGCTCTCCTCTCCTTTATAAGCTCTCAGCACCATTGCCCTTAACAGTCTCCTTGTGGCAATGGAGGCTTTTTCTAGCATGCACCTCAAAGCTCTTCCAGATTCTACCAGTTGCAAAGATGCTTCCACACTTCAGGTATTGGTTAAAGCAGCACCTCCGCCTCTCAGTACCAGCTTCTGTCCTAGTCAGTGTGAGCCGCTGTAACAGAACACCAAAGCCTGGGTGGCTTATGAGCAACAGAGGTTTATTACAGTTCTAGAGGCTGGAAGTCTGAGATCAGGTTGCCCGCACGGTTGGGTTCTGGTAAGAAATGTCTTCTGGGTTGCAGATGGCTGTCTTTTCACTGAATTGTCACATGCAGGAAGGGGTGAGGGAGGTCACTGGGTTTTTCTTTTGTAAGGGCACTAATCCCATTCATGATGGCTTCACCCTCATGCTCTAATCTTCCTGTTGGGAGACAGAGATATTGAGTAATATTCTCTGAACTGAGAAGGAACTTTGAGACTGAAAAACTGAGTGTGCAACTCCATAAAGTGCAATTATGAAATTTGTTGTGGGTAAGTTACATACAGGCAGGAAAAATGGGGCAGGCAGACAGAAGATCCAGAGGCATTCGCAGCTGCACTGCGCGTCACTGAAAGGGGTACAGGGAGTTTTAAAGGGACCAACACTAAAAATAGTATTTGACTATCAAGTGAGAAGCCTGTCTGTACTGACTGGAACTGGGATTTTTTCCTTCCTCACCAGGGGTCTCATGACCATTAACCTCTGTATCAGAAAAAGATACTCTTCCAGTTTTCATATCAGATAAAGGCAAGGGTAAAAGTTGATGGGGAATTTATCTGCCTTGGGCACATTCCTTGTGAGTAGGCTAAAGTTCAGTTACATAGAGAAGGGAGTGGGTAGGACTGTGGGTCTAAGATGGAGCTGACAATGGAGTTAGTCTTACCCCTAAAGATCTTTTTTTTTTTTTAAACTGAAGTATAGTTGATTTACAATGTTGTGTTAATTTCTGCTGTACAGCAAAGTGATTCAGTTACAGATATACATAGAATTTTTTTATATTCTTTTCCATTATGGTTTATCACAGGATATTTGTGATAGTATCCTGTGCTATACAGTTCCCTGTGCTATACAGTTGGACCTTGTTATTTATCCATCCTATATATATTAGTTTGCATCTGTTCATCGCAAACTTCCAGTCCACCCCTCCCTCCCCTCCTCTCCCCCATGGCAACCACAAGTCTGTTCTCTATATCTGTCAGTCTATTTCTGTTTTGTAGATGAGTTTGTTTGGGTCATATTTTAGATTCCACATATAAGTGATATTATATGGTATTTGTCTTTCCCTTTCTGATTTACTTCACTTAGTATGATCATCTCTAGTTCCATCCATGTTGCTGCAAATAGCATTACTTCATTCTTTTTTATGGCTGAGTAGTATTCCATTGTATATATACACCACATTTTCTTTATTCATTCATCTGTTGATGGACATTTAGGTTGATTCCATGTCTTGGCTATGGTGAACAGTGGGTGCAGCACACACCCTCAAAAGTCCTGACTCCTAATACCATCATATTGGGGCTTAAGATTTTAACATATGAATTTTGGAGAGACATAAACATTCAGTCTAGAGCAACCTGTAAGGGAAAAATGGGAGGGAGCTGGAAGAGACTGAGAGAGTCAGAGCCATGCAGGTCTGACCCTGGTGAAGGAAGAGAGGGAGCCTCATACTGCAGCACCATTCGTTTCAGTAAGAAGTCCTTGAGTTAAATTTGCCTCTCAGAGTAGGGCCACATTTTGCAGGAAGGCACCTTCCTTAGTGCTCCTACCACATCAGTCATTGGCTGAGAGCACCCCAGGGGAAGCACAGCCTTGGTGCTAACACATTGGTGAATTCAGGGCACCTGAGCCTTCAGTCCTTATGCCCCTGCAGCAGGAGATACCACTGGTGCATTTTCATGGACACTGCATCCCAAATTTGCTGGCTTTTACTATAAAGGGTAAAACTGCTAACAGCATCTACTTATTCTCCCAACCTAGAAATCTTAGCATCATAAGTGACTTTTTTGGTCTTTTCGAGTTTTTGTTACTAGCTTTCAAATATTTTCCCTCTCGTCCATCTTCACTACTATCACGTGTCGGGTCCTTGACAGGTCTCATGAAGATGATCATAGCCACCCTCCAGCTGGTCTCCCTTGCCTCCAGTCACTACCTCAACAATTCACTCCACACTGCCAGACAAATATTCTTAAAATATGACTCACTCTCTTGCTTAAAAACATTTCATGGTTCTCAGTTACCTTCAGGGCAAACTCAGAATATGATGCAGATTCCAAAGATGAAAACCCCTTTCCAGCCTCAGCTCTTACCACTTCATACTTTCCATACCCTTCTAGGACCATACTGGGTTTCTCACTAATCCCTCAATACAACATGCTCTTTAATGCCTCCGTGCCTTGGACCACGTTCTTCTCTACCCTGGAGTTCGATTCCCTTGCTGTCCTCTGATGAACTTAAACTTACTCCCCAACCCCCAAAAGGATTAAGAAACATTAGAATTTTGTCGTATTTCCTTCAGAACTTTTTT
The DNA here is from genome assembly GCF_951394435.1 of Stenella coeruleoalba. Taxonomy (NCBI): domain Eukaryota; kingdom Metazoa; phylum Chordata; class Mammalia; order Artiodactyla; family Delphinidae; genus Stenella; species Stenella coeruleoalba. The sequence goes on along the minus strand of NC_137150.1, from coordinate 23,539,108 downwards.
ATAGCTATATTGAGATGTAATTTACATTTCATAAAATCTACCTATTAAAAGTGTTCAATTCAATGGCCTTTAATTTATTCATAATCAATTTTAGAATATTTTCATCACTCCAAAAAGAAACCTCATATCCACTGGCAGTTATTCTCCATTTCTCCTCTCTCCAGCTCCTGGCAACCACTAATCTACTTTCTGTCTCTAGGGATTTGCCTATTATGCACATTTCATATAAATGGAATCATTCATGTGTGGCATTTTGTGACTTGCCTCTTTCACTTTGCATAATATTTCAAGATCCATCCATGTTGTAGTATGTATCAGTGCTTCATTTTATTACCAAATAATATTCCACTGTATAGACGTACCACATTTTATTTATGCATTCATCGGTTGAGGGACATTTGGGTTATTTCTATTAGGGGCTATTATTAACATTTGTATACAGGTTTTCGTGTGCACATATGCTCTCATATCTTTTTGCTATATACCTACAAGGGACATTGCTGTGTCATATGGTAACTCTACTTTTTAACTCTTTGAGGAAGTATCAAACTGTATCTGAAGTATCTGCACCATTTAAAATTCCCATCAGCAGTGTTCAAGGGTTCCAATTTCTCAACATCCTCACCAAAGCTTGTCATTATCTGTCTTTCTTTATCAGCCATCCTAGTATGTGTGAAGTGGTATCTCAAGGTTTTACGTTCCATTTCCTTGGTGGGTTAACAGGATTGTTAAAAATGAAATCCAGCTATCGTCTCCTCTCTTAGGCCTTCCCTGATTCCATGGATCATCCCCTTCCTTATATTTCCATGGCTCACTACATGTTACTCTTACTCCATCTATTATATTGGACAGTTGCCATTTGTTGGTGATCAATTCCTTCCTAAACTTTGAGTTTCTTGAGGGCAGAGATTGGTCATTTATTCATTCTTTACTTCTACCTAGGTCTCATTTCTCCAATGTGATTGAGAATAGGCTGATCTCAAACCACATGGAGCACATCCTTTATTTTGCCCATTATCTGTATGGCATAGACCTGCTCTTTTCATTTCTGCCGGGAAGCTTCCTGGTCACAGTGTTCAATGGGGTATGTGTCAGAAAGAAATACTGCACAAAACTGAGATCTATGTGTTTCTACCCACATCTTCTCAGAACTAATCTCTTCATATGGTTCCATTTGCCCTGGGGAAACTGAGGCATCCCATATTAGGGATGTACTGTAGTTTGTTTATCCATTCATCAGTTGAAGGGTATTTGAGTTTTTGCAATTATGAATAGTCATGGATAGGTTTTTGTGTGAATATAAATTTTTTAGGAGTTTATCTTTCTTTTTTTTTTAACATCTTTATTGGAGTACAATTGCTTTACAATGGTGTGTTAGTTTCTGCTGTATAACAAAGTGAATCAGCTATATGTATACATATATCCCCATATCCCCTCCCTCTTGCGTCTCCCTCCCACCCTCCCTATCCCACCCTTCTAGGTGGACACAAAGCACCGAGCTGATCTCCCTGTGCTATGCAGCTGCTTCCCACTAGCTATCTATTTTACATTCGGTAGTGTATATATGTCAGTGCTACTCTACAATGGAGTATTTTCTTTTTAAAATTGAAGTATAGTTGATTTACAGTATTATATTAGTTTCAGGCGTACAGCATAGTGATTCAGTATATTTACAGATTATATTCCATTAAAAGTTATCACAAGATAATGGCTATAATTCCCTGTGCTGTACAATGTATCCATGTTGCTTATCTATTTTATAAGAGTAGTTTGTATCTCTTAATCCCATACCCCTAACTTGCCCCTCCACCCTTCCCGCTCCACCTGGTAATCACTAGTTTGTTTTCTATGTCTGTGAGTCTGGTTCTGTTTTGCTATATACATTTGCTTGTTTTATTTTTTAGATTCCACATATAATTGATGGCATACAGTGTTTGTCTTTCTCTGTCTTATTTCACTAAGCATAATATTCTCTAGGTCCATCCATGTTGCCACAAATGACATAATTTAATTACTCTTTATGGTTGAGTAGTATTCCATGATGTATATGTATATATCTATACATATGTATCACATCTTCTTTATCCGTTTGTCTGTGATGGACACTTGGCGTTGCTTCCATATCTTGGCTATTGTAGATACTGCTGCTATGAACATGATGGTGCACCTGTCTTTTTGAATTAGCATTTTCCTTTTTTTCCAGATATATACCCAGGAGTAGAATTGCTGGGTCATATGGAATTTCTATATTTAATTTTTTGAGGCCCACCATACTGTTTTCCACAGTAGCTGCGTCATCTTACATTCCTACCAACTATACACAAGTGTTCCAGTTTTTCCACATCCTTGTCAACACTTGTTATCTTTTGCTTTTTTTTTTTGGTATTAGCCATCTCAGTGGGTATGCGGTGGTTATTTCATTACGGTTTTAATGTGCATTTTCCTAATGATTAGTTTTGCTTTTTTTTTTGGTATTAGCCATCTCAGTGGGTATGCGGTGGTTATTTCATTATGGTTTTAATGTGCATTTCCCTAATGATTAGTAATATTAAGCATCTTTTCATATGCTTGCTGGCCATTTGTATATGTTCTTTGGAGAAGTGTCTATTCAAGTCTTTTGCCCATGTTAAAAATAAGTGTGATTATTTTTTGTTGTTGTTGAATGAGAATTATTTTTAATTGTTCCTTAAAGTAGAAATTCTCAATTCTTTTGACAAGAGTGGGGTGCACTTCTGATAAAGTACAAAATTCTCGTGCCCCTAAATTATGACACTTACCACAAGTTGGCTTGTACTGTGGCTAATTATCTTCACTTGAACAAACTGAAAGCAAGAAAAGGTCATATCATTGATTCTTACTTGATAAATCTCAAGTTCCTGGGAAGGTAAGTAGCACATCAGAGTCCAAGGGAGTAAATTAGGGATGCATGGGTATTTCAGAAAAGCTCTCAGGTGTTTCAGGTATTTATTTCTCTAACAAACCAATCCCAAACTGAATGGTTTAAAGCAACAACCATTTAATTTCTTATGATTGGTGGATTGGCACAATGGTTCTTCTGCTAGTCTTCCCTGGCCTCACTTAGGTTGCTGCATTCAGCTGGCAGCTGGGGGGGTGGGAAGGTCCAAGATGGCTTCACCCACACCATCATGTCTGGGGCCTTCTTGAGGATGCCTAGGGGGTTAGGAGCATTCTCTGTCCACATGGTAATTCATCATTCACCCCAGCTTCTTTACGTGGTGTCTGGCTTCCAAGAAGGTAAAAACAGAAGTTGTAAGTTCTCTTACGATGGAGATCCAAAACTCAAAAAGCACCAAAGTCAAAATAAGTCACAGGGCCAGCCCGGCTTTAAGTGGAGGGGAAATAGATACCACCTCTTGATGAGAAAAAGGCACAATTACATTAGTGAAAGAACATGGGGTTGTGAGGGATCATTGTCATCATCTGGGGACAGTCTATCACGCCAGGTGATTTTGAGGTCTCCTTAGGGTCAGGACTCCTCTGGTTTGAGAATCTCCAGTGTGTAAGCTCAACTACTCTAATGACTGTTCCATTATATTTCTCTCTGTCCTCCACAGCTGCTCTGATTCTGTGCCTATTCATCATAGTAGCAACAAGGCCCATACACGTAGGAAACTGTTGTGTGAATGCATGAAACTATAGCAACAGATTTGTAAACATGGTATCAAGGCTGTGGGAACAGAAATGGTTCCAAAGAATGCTGGGGGGGTTTTTTTGTTTTATTTTTGTTTTTTTAGTTGACTGTCTATAATAGAATTTATAAGTACATTTTTCATGTAATAAGATAGGTAGATAGTTCCTGACCCAACACTGGTAGAGCATTCATTTTAAATTGTTCTTATTGATTCACTCACAGCCTTTCACTGATAGGCCTCGCGACCCACAAAACACATTTACGAGACAGCTGCCTGGAGCAGGTGCAGATTGACTGAGAAACCATGTGGCACATATATACAATGGAATATTACTCAGCCACAAAAAGGAAGGAAATTGAGTTATTTGTAGTGAGGTGGATGGACCGAGAGTCTGTCATAAAGAGCCTGTAAGTCAGAAAGAGAAAAACAAATACCATATGCTAACACGTATATATGGAGTCAAAAAAAAAAGAAAATGGTTCTGAAGAACCTAGGGGCAGGACAGGAATAAAGATGCAGACGTAGAGAATGGACTTGAAGACATGGGGAGGGGGAAGGGTAAGCTGGGACAAAGTGAGAGAGTGGCATGGACATATATACACTACCAAATGTAAAATAGATAGCTAGTAGGAAGGAGCTGCATCGCACAGGGAGATCAGCTCGGTGCTTTGTGACCATCTAGAGGGGTGGGATAGGGCGGGTGGGAGAGACACACAAGAGGGAGGAGATATGGGGATGTATGTATATGTATAGCTGATTCCCTTTGTTATACAGCAGCAACTAACACACCATTGTAAAGCAATTATACTCCAATAAAGATGTTAAAAAAAAAAAAAAGCAATCTTATCCATGCAAGGTTTGCACTCATTACCCACTTTATGAGAAGCAGAGCAGTGGGGGAGAAGCAGAAAGAACCCAAGATCTAGACCTGTTTTGGGTGCCAAGTTGTGGTATAACCTTGGCCGTGTCAACGAAGGGCGCCCGAGCTTCATTGTCCTCATTTGTCAATTTACAATACATGTCTCAGTGTTGGGAAATCTGAATAAGATGACCCGTATAACAGCTGGCAGTTGCATCTCTTGCTAGCACAAGTGTCGAAACTAGCATGCAGAGCAACTAAACCAGACACAAAGGTTCTGTTGATCTATTATTGTACATTGAGCTCTGATACTGGTCTCTTCCACTTAAAAGCAATTTCCGGGTGGTTTTTCTGTTTGTACTTGGCCTCTACTCACTCTAAGTCATGGCTGTGATTGCTGCTGTGGTTGCTCAAGCACGTCAAGTTTGGTTGCACTGATAAATGTATAATTAAAATCAAAAGTAAATGGAAGAATGTACTTCAGTTTATAAAATTCTATCTCACTATTCATCGTAATACTATCTCACATTGTATGTGTCCAGTTTCTCACAGATTGGTTAGCTTTTGAGGGCAGAATTTGGGTGCTTTTGCTATTGGGATCTCCTGTATCTGCAACAGTTTCTGATAAAAATTTGGTGGTGATCAAAATCAGTAACTTACTGCATAAAACGTGACACAGTTCTCCTAAACTGTGTATGATATTTAGGTAGCAGTGTCTTGTTATGGGCTGAACTGTGTGCACTCCAAATTCATATGTTGAAGTCCTAACTTCCAGTATCTCAGAATGTGGCCTTATGTGACGATAGCATGTTTACAGAGATAATTAAGTTAAAATGAGCTCATTAGGGTGGGCCCTAATCCAACATGACTGGTGTCCTCATAAGAAGGGGAAATTTGGACATGGAGATGCACATAGATGTAAGAGAATATGAAGAGACATAGGGAGCATACAGCCGTCTACAAGCCAAGGAAAGAGGCCTGGGACCGATACTTCCCTTCTAGCCCTCAGATGGAACCAACCCTGGTGATACCTTGATTTTGGATTTATAACCTCCATAACTGTGAGACAATAAATTTCTGTAGTTTAAGCCACCTAATCTGTAGTACTTTGTTATGGCATCCCTAGCAAACTAACTCATGTCTTAGGAAAATGGACAGGGTTTTGCCCAGCACCACATGTTACATGTAGGGGGGAGCTGTGTATTACCCGTGAACTCATTGGTGATAAGCACAATGATAAATATAAATCAGAGAGGTTCCTCTTGTGAGGCATCTATGCAGCTTCTCCCTGATGTCCTATTTGATAGGTGTCTGGAAGAGAAGTAATAAAGATAGTTCTAAATTCATTTTTTTTTCATCTTAAGAGAAAAGTTGGAGACTCAGTGATGGTTCTCATTTCCAATTTGGATTACATTTCTTTTTCTAAGAATCCTTTTGAATCACAGGGACAGCTTTTGGGCAAAGGGATGGAATATGTGTTTTATAGTAAGAGCAAACATTACTTGATGAGTTGATACCAGTGTGGGTAATATGCATTGATGTGATCTTCTACATGATAATAAGATAAAATAACAAGTGGTGAAAATCTTGTTTTACTCATATGATAACCTGTACAAAGGTGTAGTTAACCAGACTTTGAGGCAGTAAATGGTTACATTTGGACACCATAAAAAGGCCTCTTACTCCAGGTAAATCTGATCCACAACAGCGGGGCCACAACTGTGCATTTGGGTAGATCTTAGTGTCATTTTCCTTTTATTTGAGACTCTGAGGATATCTCTTTCCATCCCTTTGCCCTTGGTGCAGTGAATATCTATTAAATGCCATGAAAATTTATGCTTGAGCTGGCTAAGGACATGTTGAATAATATGAGTACCCGTGTAACCTCCTAAGGCTAATTTCATTATCAAATTCAGAGTCTAATTACTAGTCTAGTTATGTTTAAAGGCATGGACAGCAGTAATTTTTTTTTTCTATATAACTGTATGTGTTGCTTTACTCACTAGTTTTTAAGCAAAGAAAATTGTGAGAAATTCAAAGCTTGTGGAATCGTAGTGAAAATGACACAAATTCTTCTTGCCTGGGCTTGCAGAATCACCAGCCTTTAGTAAGGAAAGACATCTTATTGTAGCTTTTCTAATAAATAAGTAAATAAATAAAAAGGTATGTGCATGCATGCACATGTGTGTCTGCATTGTATGTTGTGAGAATGATGGAGAAATTTACTTAATTATGACTCTAGAATCTGTCCAGATTTTCTTTGAGGTAAAGGAGGGAGCAGGCAGCAGTGAGAGAATGGAAGGAAGCACTTTGTGAAAAGCTAGTGGGCTATAGGTATTGGTTAGAATTACATTCAACTAGAACAAATACTCTCCATTCTTCAGTTGTTTTTTGGGGTTTTTTTTGCGGGGGTTCGCAGGCCTCTCACTGTTGTGGCCTCTCCCGTCGCGGAGCACAGGCTCCGGACGCGCAGGCTCAGCGGCCATGGCTCACGGGCCCAGCCGCTCCGCGGCATGTGGGATCTTCCTGGGCCGGGGCACGAACCCGCGTCTCCTGAATCGGCAGGCGGACTCTCAACCACTGCGCCACCAGGGAAGCCCCAGTTGTTTTTATTTAGGAAAAACCTGTGCTAAGGCTAAGACAATGAAATAAATCTTTCTCTCCTCCTGTAGTTTCTTTGGATGAGCTAGTTTAGAAATAGCGGTCTTTGGAAACTATGACTAATCATGAAATGTGGTAATTAGGTTTTATAGAAAGGTGTTATAAGGAATGAGATGATAAATATGAAGACACTGTAAATTCTTAAGGAGAAAGTTATTACTAGAGTGGATTTCTTTATACATCTGGGTAAGTCACTTTGCCTGGTTTTAAAAATTTTGTGGGTGCATGATTCATTAAGGACGTGTGGCTTTGTTGGATTTGTTTTCAGAGGAAAAAAGTTGTGTTCGGTTTTAAATATTTAAAAAATGCCCACAATGTAAAGTCAAATCAAGAGTAAAGGATTAATCTTGTATGAGATAACAGGAGTGTCTGGAGGAATTCTATTTTATTTCATCACTGTTGAGATGAAAACAAGACTGGAGCATTCAGGATATCAGCAGGTTGTCCACAGTCTAGCATGATATAGTGAGCTTTGGGGTAAACAGACATTGGTCATTGCTAGCTATCTGGATTTGGGCAAGTTATTTTACTTTTTTTGAGCCTCAATTTACTCAGCTATAAAAAGGGGATAATGCTGTCTTATCCACACTCAGATGACCTCCCTGAGATCACGTGGCTGTTAGTAGGGGCTCAAAATCTGGCTTTGGGCATTCCTTGCTCTGAGTCTTAGGTGGGAAACACTGTAGAATGAGAAAAAAAGCCATATAACTGCTCCTGTGAAGGAAAAAAACTTCCCCAATCCACTTTATTCGCCAGGAGATTGTCCAGCAAGCAGCCTTTCTTACAGAGAACATTTGATTGCAGAGTTTCCTTAAGCAAACCATTACATGAAGGAAAAAAAATTAAGGATTCTATTTTCATCCTGCTGAATACACATTAAAATGTACACTTTACTTTCTGTCAAAGTAATAAATATTGGGAAGTCAGAAGGTTGCTTTGTGAAACTCTAGAGCATTTAAATTTTTTCTTTTGTATTGGAACTGCTTCAATCTCTGATAAGAATGCTTATTTCCAGGAAGGCAACTAGATCTAATTCAAGAGATAAAAGGCAGATCTCTGACAGAAAATTGCCATCTGAGGGTAGAATTTTCTATTTATTCAGTGTAACTTATTTCAATCTTTCACATTAGTGTGGGCTTTGAAACATCAGAGTCTGACAAAACCCCAAGAGGTGATTTTTAGATACAATGTGTGTCTGGCAGAACGATTTACATGATATATTTAATTATATAAATAAAAGTTATTTCTTTGAAAATGGAAATTTTCAGCTATTCTAAGAAAGAGTCTCTCCTCCCCTAACCCCAATGCTCCTTTATTTGTCTTTTCCTATAATAGCATTTTTGTAATTTAATCAAGTTGCATCCATTCCCTGAACAGGAACAGACCAGAACAAGTAAATATATGACTTGGTTCTTATTGCATCACCCGTTAGCCTTAGATTGATTGTCTTTATCTCTCCCTAGAGACTCTACCACAGAGGTAGGCTTCATAGGGAAACAGTTGGGAATTTATTACACAGTATGTTTACAGGGGAGTTGCTGAAGGATGGTACCTCTTACAACCCTTAACTGTGTTTGGACCTAGCCACATCCTTACTCACCTCTGGGCATCATTTGCTTGTTTACTGAGGAATACAGAGAAGAAGGAACAGCTTTTGGATTTTTTTCTCAGTCTCAGACTAGTTCAAGTAACTATTTTTCAAGGTTTTTATATAATATAAATCTTTGAATATACACAATATAACTTTTTTTTAGAAAAAAAAGTATAAGCAGTCTTTATTTAGATGGGTATAGCTGCAGTGTTATTCATAATTATCCGTTCCATGCTTCTCTAATAGTTGGTACAAAAGGGTCTCAGAGGGCTGGATTGACTTTGTGCAAAGGCATGAAGTTAAGCCAGTAAAAGGGCTGAAACTTAAATCTCGAAGTCTCACGCCAGTGCCCTTTCCTAGGAACCATTTCATCTTAGAGTGGAGATTTGAGTGTTATGGCGGCAAGTCAGATTCATTTTATGACAAAATTCAGATTATTTGAGGAAAGAATGTAAGGCCTGATGTGTTCTTTTCTTTAATTTTTTTTTTTTTTTTCCCCGATGTGCTCTTGACAAACGATATTTTTCTGGAGTTAGAGAAGTATAACAAAGGCTTGGCTCTGATCTTTTCCTAAAAAGTCAGCTCCATCATCCATTGTTCATCTTACAAGCCTCAATTCCATGCCTAGCATGGTCCAGGTCTGGGCTCAGTCTCAAAGAGTTAAAGGCAAATAAGACACTGTTGAGGACCTCAAGGAGCTTATGATTCAGCACTGGTCTCTAACTACCCTTGCTCCCACCTGGAGGTGGAGGAAAAGATACTAAAACTTCTAATTAAGTTTGTTTCCTGAAAACAAGAAAAACATTAGCTTTATGAAAAGTTTAGCATATGGATCAAAATAGTCCATGTAAATAATGTATAAATCAATATACTTGCTTTGGAGATGGATATGCAAAATTTTTTACTAATAGGAATGTCAGAGCAGAAATGTCCGGAGTTACTGTATGGTGAGAACAGTAAATAAGCCTAGTGAATTTGGAGACTGGTATAGGGGAGATAATTTTCATGAACTAATTTTAATACTATAAAGGATTGATTTTCAAATTGGGAGGGGAACACTGCCATAGAGAGTCATATTTTATATATATATATATATATATATATATATATATATATATATATACACATATATATATATATGCTTTTTTTTTTCTTTTTTAAGGGAAGAATATAGTTTGAAAAACCTGGTGTTTTGTCCTCTTGCTTCAATTTATTTTTGAAATATAATACCCAATAGAGCTATGGAATGGTGAGAAATTTTCTTTATCACTAAGAGTCATAGACAAAAGAATGAGAAAGAGCTATTAAGTGAGGTTTAGAGGAAAGACGGACTTTGAAATCAACCATTAGGAATTTCACATCTTTGCTGACAACCCTGGTCGGGTCCTTGTGGTTAACACATTTTTTTACAATCTGTAAAGTAGAAATAACAGTAACAATTTGGTAAGGTTGTGGTGAGAATTAAAGTGAAATAAAGTGAGCACATATCCATACAGGGCCTGATAGATCCTAGAAGAGGCAATAAATGTAGTGATCTTCCTTTGAAATAAGACATCTTAAGGGTTAAATACCCATCTTCCTGTTAAACATTGGCTTCTAAGGATTAAAATTCCACATGAACCCTTCAGTTCTTTATGAGTGGTTTTCATGTTGCCTCAAGTAATTGTGACTCTTGGTATCTTGATAAGATCTTCATATTTGTTCCATAAAGAAGTACACAAAGAAACTGGCAGCATTGTAGTGAGACTTAAAATTCTATCATGGATTTAAAAATGAGTTGAGAGATTAGCAAAACAAGGAAGAGAAAAAGGCAAGTCACAGCATGAGAAGAAATTAATTGTACAACATCCGTGCCTTCTACACTGGGACTTGAAATGTTCATATTTTCAAAGAAGTTTCTGACAAGCTGGGCTGAATGGCCCCACGGTTAACGTGCCAGATGATAAATTACTTAGTCAGGGCAAAGATGAGAAAGGAGCTTTAAAGGCTCTCAGTACATACTAAATAGATTAGATAATTGTGGAACAAGCATAGTTAATTGAGCAAAATAACAGCAGGTGAAATTTGAAACAGGCAAGTAGGACACACTGAAGAATAGGATGTAAATTACTTATACACACTGTACATTCCTAATTGATAGTAAAACTTCTTAGGGCAATGAACTAAAAGGTACTGTGGGTCAGTTAAGGAAGCATCTTGCCTGGTATGTGAAACTTTCCATAGAGTGAAAGAGCATTTTCTTATTAATAGCATTATCTTAATTCTTTAAAACATTATATTTATATTCAATGTAGAACATTGCATAGAGGAATGGGATAATTCTTGGAAAACAGCAAGTGGAACTGGGGTGGAGGGAGTGGGAAAGGCACACAAATAACATTTTTTGACTATCTAACATGTGCCTGGCATGGGTTACCATAGTAAATTGTATTATTTGCCCACGGTTTTTGCCATTCTCTGTATTCAAGCCCTTTGTTCTGTGGCTTTGCAGTTTCTCCTACCAGAGGTGGGTATATTTCCATGTTCTATAAATGTTGGATTTGCTATGTGGCTTGCTTTAGTTAATCTGATGTTAACAGACATGATGTGAACAGATGCTTAAATGTGCTTGTACATGAAATGGACATGTTCTCATGCATGTCCGCCATTGTTGTGAGATCATGCCTGGGGTAGCCACTGGTCTAAGGAGGATGAATTCCTCTTGTAAACCACTAAGATTTTGTAGTGATGGTTAACTTCATGTGTCGACTTGAGTAGGCCATGGGGTGCCCTGATATTTGGTCAAGAATTATTCTGGGTATGTGTGTGAAGGTATTTCTGGATGAGATTAACATTTGAATCATTGGACTGTGTTAAGGAGATTGTCCTCCCATTGTGGGTGGGCCTCATCCAATCAGATGAAGGCCTGAATCAAACAAAAAGGCTAACACCCTGGCAAGTAAGATAGATCACTTTCTACCTGGCTACTTGTGCTGGAACATCAGTCTTTTCCTGCCTTTGGACTCAAACTGAAATATTGGTTCTTCTTGAGTCTGAAGTCTGTTGGCTTTTGGACTGGAACCGTATCATCAGCTCTTCTGGGTATCCAGCTTGCTTGCTTTAGATCTTGGGATTTCTCAGCTTTAATAATCTCTCTCTCTCTCTCTCTCTCTCCATGTATCTATCTGCTTATATATTTATCTATGTATCTGTATGTATGTATATATATATATCATCTGTCTCATGTTGGTATGTTTGTTCTGCTTCTCTGGAGAACCTGACTAATACAAGAGTTCTTTGTTACAAGGCAATTTGCTATATTAGCATTGAGTTGATACAGTTACTGTATTTGTAGGTGGTTATCTCAATTATCATGATTATCCCCTGTAAAATTTTCTCCCCCCATTTTTACAGATGCAAAAACTCAGGTTCCAAGTGCTTAAATGACTAGTCTAAGGTCATATGGTAAGTGTCACATGGGAATTTAAATCCAGGTCTTTGTAGTTTCAAAACCTGTGTTCCTTTCAATATGCTATGTTGTTTTCCGGTACCCTAGTGAGATCATAAGCAGAGGATATTAGAAAGTCATTTATGGTGCAACTATAGTTCTTTCTGGAGGTTTGCTCTAAGCTAGATTCAGTCCTCAGCTGGACATTACTCTCTAGCGCTCCAGATGTGGGATCAGCAGTCTAGGCTGACCCAGTGATCGCTCCCATTGGGCTAAGAAATTGCAGATGAGCACCTAGCACCTTAATTACCTCCCACCTAAATGATACATAAGGAATGACCTCTCTTTTGTTCCTGTCACTGTCTGTTCTTTTTATTCATGACATCACATGGGTCAGTTATGTTTTTATCCTTATCCAAGTGGCCCTAGGAGAATTCTCATTAGGAGAAATGAATGTCTCAGGCCACTTGGTGTAACCCAAATAGCTCCCTTCCAGATAGCTAGGAAGGAAAAATACTAACCAATTTCAGAGGAATCCTGGAATCTTGTATCTTGTTGATTATCTGCTATATTCTGCTCTAGGCTAATTATAGTTCATGTTAGCATAAATGTGAGTTTCTGAGTAGACAAAGCCAATATATTTACTTTTTTTTTATACTTTGGTTACATCAGACCCAACAAATTAGGTTGCTTAATTCTAGATTTAATAACAGTGTCTCTTTTTCAGTTAAGACTCCTCCTATATTTGATACAGTTTTTTGTCGGGGGTTAAGAGAAAAGATGCTGCCAACATGTATTAACCATAAAATTAAAACTGAAGTCTTGGTTTTAATGCTTGGTGATAGAGTGATTTGAATGGGGCAGTCCTGTATTGTTGAAGCTCAAGCTTTCTACCTTGACACTTAGATTTATCTTTTCTCCCTCAAAGGTTTTCTCCATGTCCAGATATATTTCCATTTCTCTTTTAAGAATACAGACGCCTGTTATGGAAGAAGACAGGTAGAATGTGCCTGATTCTACTAGGAATGTGAGAATAAATAGCCCATTGTTTATAACTGGAACCATGTAGTCTTGAGAAAATTAATTCTTGCCTTGTGTCCCACTGGACTTTCGTGAACTGTGATTTTTAGTCAGTATAAGCACTTCTGAGACAGATCTTTTTTTCAGAGACATTTGTGTTAAAAATCTGATCAAGGTTTAATAGAAACTTTTTGATCATCACTTTTATTTTTGCATTTCTTTTTTTACTGTTTTTCTTTTCTGTTTATAAGAATAATGTATGTTCATTATAGAACACTGGGAGAAAACAGTATAAAGAATAAAATTTGCTTACATATTCATAATGTAGACTGAATAATAATACTTTGATTATTTTGGTTTTACCTTTTATCTGTGAACCTATATATACATACATTGCAACCAAAATGTATATATTGTTTTCTTTTCCCCCTTGAGAATATTTCCTGAGCATTTTCCTATGTCTTTATAAACTCTTTGGAAACATTTATTTATAATTTTGATCTTGAATTTTCCCTTTCTGGGGGGATGACTCTCAAATCTATCATGTCAATTTAACAACTCCTTGCTGGAGATTTTGACCCAGACAATCTCCTACCTACTGAATAGGCTGCAAACTGTCCTCACCTCCTACTTCTAGAATATTTTCCTTTTCAAATCCCAATCCCTCTGTTAATGGTGCTGAAATTGTCTTGATAATGTAGGCTAACAATTTTTTAATCCTCTTGCATTTCTCTCTCCTGTCCCCCTGTTTCCAATTACTCACTATGCCCCAGGGTAAGATCTTGGCAATGTCATTCATATTCTTTCTTCCTTTCCAGTCTTATTTGGACAATTTCTTAAGTAAAGCCTGTAGCAGGGCAGTCCTTGTTCCATTGTTGTGGACACCATTGCCACCTCCCTAGTGTAGACCACCATTACCTGCCTCTGGATTATTATGATATACTTTTAACCAGATCCCAGCTTATGCTAAGGCAAGCTCAAAGGTCCTTGAGGAATTATAGAATATCAGTGATGAAAGAAGCTTTCATCTAGGAAAGAAAATGAGGTTTAGAGAGATTAATTTTCTTGATATCAGATAACTGTAAGTAGCACTAGAACCAGGTGTCCTAATTCTTATTTTAGAATTCTTTCAATTCCATTACATCTTCTTCAGAGCTTTCTTAATGAGTGTTAAGTAAACACCCAAATCCTTAGCCAGCAATTCAAGGTCCTCCACAATCTGACTCCCGGTTCACACTTCCAGCTCACCTCTCCCTGCTTTTTTTTTTTTTTTTTTTTTTTTGCGGTACATGGGCCTCTCACTGTTGTGGCCTCTCCCGTTGCGAAGCACAGGCTCCGGGCGCAGGCTCAGCGGCCATGGCTCACGGGCCCAGCCGCTCCACGGCATGTGGGATCTTCCCGGACCGGGGCACAAACCCGTGTCCCCTGCATCGGCAGGCGGACTCTCAACCACTGCGCCACCAGGGAAGCCCTCTCCTTGCTCTTTGAGCACCCCTCATCGTTCTACCATATTGCTTCTGCCTTTCTCCCCATGTAGAATGGCATGGCAGCCTACCATGACCCGCCCACACCCACCTCCACTGGTTGAAATGCTTCTTGTGATTCAAAGCCAAGATGTAACCTAGCCTCTTCAGTCATGTCTTTCTTGAAGATTCCTATTGAAATGCCCTTTAATCTTCCCTCTAAACTACAAATCATTTGAGTATATAATAGTTATCAGTTCCTGGTAATGTAGATTTTACATAAAAACATGGATTGCAACATCCCTACTAAGTTCTCTGCTCCTTAAGGACAAGGATAAGGAGTTCTTAATCATTATTTCATTCAAAACATGTAGGACACAGCCTTCTGTGTAGCTCAGGATCATGAAATCTTTTTTTTTTTTTTGGATAAATAAGTCATCTTATTGGTTCAGATACAGATATTAATTATAATTACATTCACAAACAAAAGTTCTAACAGTATGAAAATTCTGACAAAATTACTAAATTATTTCATTTTGATATTCTGTTAGGGTGTGTGCACCAGAAGGAGAACATGATGCTGGACTGTAGGAAGGAAATATTAAAACTTTTATATATGTTTATCTCTTGATCTTTAAAATTATTGCTGTTTCTTGGGCTTCCCTGGTGGCACAGTGGTTGAGAGTCTGCCTGCTGATGCAGAGGACACGGGTTCGTGCCCCGGTCTGGGAAGATCCCACATGCCGCGGAGCGGCTGGGCCCATGAGCCATGGCCGCTGGGCCTGCGCGTCCAGAGCCAGTGCTCTGCAGCGGGAGAGGCCACAGCAGTGAGAGGCCCGCGTACCGCAAAAAAAAAAAAAAATTGCTGTTTCTTTTGTAGGTTTTATATATAATTTATTACTAAAGAAGTCAATGTAGATAATTTACAGATGAATTTATTTGTAAATAGGATATGAAAGATGTAAAGGAGGCTCTGAAGTCAAAAAATTATATTGCTGAGATGCACTCAGAAATGTACAAAGAGGAGTTTTGTTTCTGGCAGTGTCTGGCTAGACTATTCTGGACAGTACTCCCACTATTATAGTTTCCCCAAATAGCTTGCTATAGTTCAAATCAGGGAAGTTTCTTATTGCCCAGTGTTCAAAATAGATATGTGCGCTTGCTTAAAATGTGGTCCTGATTCTCATCTTTAAAGAAAATCCAATCTCCATAATGATACAGGTAAAGCTGAGGGTTGATCTTTATCATGGGTCTAGTCATGTTTTGCTGGTTTGTGGCAGATGAACAAGGAAATAAGGAAATGTATTGGCTCCTCTCCTGCCCTGAGGGGGCTCCTAGTGAGTGAATTACATGGCTACCACAGCAGCTGATGGCAGGATACCAAAGTTTGGATGTCTATACACAATCAATTTCTAGATGCTCACTGTTATAAACCAACTTCAACCACCCCACAGGCATCGTTTTTAGGAACAGTCAATAGTCAATGAGCAAATACTGTTCTTAAGTCTACTTATATATTCTTTTAAATTAAAAAATGTACTTTTTCCTGAATAGAAATTTATATTGTAGGAGTTTTTTTCCAGCTTATGATGATTATTGTTACATTTTGTGAGATAGATGTTGAAGTAAACTTTTTAGTTTTATGAGGCATCTATCATAATAATTTTAAAGTGTTTTATTTAACTTTGAATAGGCAATGTACCTATATAGTTAAGTACTCAAAAAATATAAAATGATTTACAGTGAAAACATTTTTTTCTCCCAACTCTGTCTCCCAGTTGTCAAGTTTTCTTCCACACCGGGAATCAATGTGATTAGTTTCAAAGCAATTCATGAGATAGTTAAATACGAGCAAAAATAGTATATATTTTTCCACTTTTCTTGAGCAAATATTATCATACTATGTGCGTTCTCTTGGTCTGTGGGTCTTTGAGATTTTTCACGTCAGTATATGTATGACCACCTCAGTCTTCCTTTTTTTTTTGCTTTTCCTCAGACATACTATTTCTCTGTATGTATGCAGTATACTACTTAATTTTTTTAAACCAATCCTCTATTGACAGATATTGAGATGTTTCCAGTATTTTGTTTTAAAAAATAACTTTGCAGTGAATTATCTTGTTACCAGAGATACAATATAGGACAATATTTTAAAATTGGCTTTGCTGGCTCAGAGGGCATGTGCATTTGTCATGTGGAGAGCTATCAGCTACTTACCCTGCAGAGGAGTCTCCCCATCTCCAATTTTATAGGAGACACACGCGGCTCCTGCTCTCTTGAAGTTTTGCCCATGGAGGGCATTACCAAACTTTTGGACCTTTTCCAGTCTAACAGGTGAAAAATGGTTTTGCGGTGTAGTTTTAATGTGACCGGTTCTCACTATAACTGAACTGTGTCATTTTCAGATACCTAAGAATCATTTGTATTTCTTCTTTCAGGATCTGTTTCTTTATGAACTTCACCCATTTTTTAATTTGATTTTTTTCTTTCCCATTTGAAGGAACCTTCTTTCTTATATGTCTATATATATAAAATCAGCCCTTCTTCTGTATGAGTTGCAAATTTTTTCTACCACTTTTTTTCTGTTCATCTCAATTTTATCTGAAATACCTTTGCAGCATTAAACCACCGGCTTCCTAAATTTCAGTCAAAAACAAGACATACAACTAAAGAGAAGAAAATTTGGAAGAGAAAGATAACATTTCATGAAAGATAATTAACAGGAAGTTGAAAAGCAACATGTGGAATTGATGAAATTCCTTATTTTACAAATGAGGATGTCGTGGCTCAGAGATGTTAAAGGTCATACACAGTCATCCAGCATGTAGTGGGAGGCTATACAGCAGGCATTGTTGGTTGCCAACCCGAGGCCGTTTACTCTTCCTTGGTGGCTGATCCTAATTGTTGAGGTTTTTACCCTTGACTCAGTGACCCAGAGCTAATCCTGATTAGTCTCAGCCTTCAGAATAGGCATGTGAACTCTTCCTGGCAACTAGCCAATGAAATGAGAGGAAAAGTCTGTTCAAGGGGCTTCTTGTAAAAGTTCTCTGGCTCATGAAAGCACACACACAGGACTGATGCCCTCCTTTTTTCAGCTGGACTTTACCGATTGAGATTTGCTGCCTAGAACTGAGGCAGCCACCTTGTCACCACGAGGGGAGCTAGCCCTACGGCGAGTGGCATGCTGAGGATGGCGGAGCAGAAAGGGAAATCGCTGGGGTTCTGGATCATGTTGCTGAGTTGCTGAATTAACCAATTTTGGAAACTTTCTGCCTTGGATTTCTAGTTCTATGAGGCAGTAATTCTTATTTATTTGTTTGTTTAGTTTTTATCTTTGCAAGCATTTCTTTTATTGTTTCCACTCTTTTCTTGATGTCCCTCAGTGGAAGCAGTGAGGATAACCCAACTGCTCTCGTGAGTTTAAGATTGTCAGTGTCACCTCCTCCTGCCCCCTTAATTAGTCTCTCCTTCCCTCTCCTCTCCCCTGCTCTCAGCCCATGACTTTGGTTATCTTCTCAGGTGTGGGGAAACTCAACATGCAAACATATACCTGAGTCGTTAACCAATGGCTTTTTGGCTTAAGAGTGATTATTTTCTTCATTTGTTTCTGGTTTTTCAGTGTGCAGCCAACTCATCTGTATTTTAAAAATTTAGTTTAATTTTTTAAAATTGCAGTATAGTTGATTTATAATATTGTGTTAGTTTCAGGTGTACAGCACAGTGATTCAGATATATATATATATATTCTTTTTCATATTCTTTTACCCTTATAGATTATTACAAAATATTGAATATAGTTCCCTGTGTTATACAGTAGTTCCTTGTTGGTCTTTTTTATTTATTTATTTATTTATTTATTTTTGCGGTACGCGGGCCTCTCACTGCTGCGGCCTCTCCCGCTGCGGAGCACAGGCTCCGGACGCGCAGGCTCAGCGGCCCAGCCGCTCCGCGGCACGCGGGATCCTCCCAGACCGGGGCACGAATCCGTGTCCCCTGCATTGGCAGGTGGACTCCCAACCACTGTGCCACCAGGGAAGCCCCTACTTTTTTTTTTTAAACTGCTTTATTAACTTCACAGTATATAATGAACATCTCTCCATGCAATAAGTAAAACTCTCCTGCTGACAGAAACTTACAGATTGGGTCAAAAACACAATATTCAATTAGAAGCTGGAAATAGGAGACCCGCAAGAAACAAGTAACACCAAAAGGTTTACAACAAAGGTACGTCACAAACATGTAAGTTAAGGAAGCAGGTGTGTCTCCCTATTAACTTCAGGGAAAAACATCAGGATTCAAGGCATAAGGCAAAACTCATCACGATGGTCATGGTGAGGGAGGTCCGTGCTAACTGCCCACAGACTGCTTTTCCCTCAGCTTTTCCATCAGCTCCCTCACCTCCTCGCCAATCCTTTCCATATTCTCCTCTCTCATCCTTGCCTGTGGTTCTCCAAGCCTCTGAGTCATGTCCCGTATACACTGCAGGATGGGCTGCCTAACATGCAACTGCGTAGGAACTGCCTAGGAAATATCTATGCCTAACATGGAACTTTCCTCTAGGTACACGATATTCACCAGCTTCCAAAGGGAGGACCAAAGGCTCTCTTTTATTAGCATCTTGTTCCTTTTCATCCTTTTTTTCATCCTCCTGGTTGGCATTTTCCATGCTGAGATTTTTTTTACTGCTTGTTCCTCTTGCGACACCATTGCTTCTGGGCTGTCCTTGCTGTCTCCTCCTCCCGATTCTCTCGCTGCTTCACTGAAACCTACAGACCTGCAGAAGGTTGGGGTTGGGGCAGCAGGGTGCTGCAGCCAGGTGGTTGGCCCCTTCCCGGCCCCTTGTTTATTTTTTAAGCTAGTTGAGTTGACGTTTCCTATCACGTGCAGCTTAGAGCTTTGATATCGATACAATCCAGGACTTAAATCTCTCACTCCAAGCTAAGTGAAGTTTTGAATATGTTGTGTTCTTTACAGATAGACACCAGATGTGAAAATCTTATCATTTTCATGGAGAAGGATATTGGAGAACTTTTTTCCCCCAGATTAAAAGCGAGTGGAGAAATACGTATTTATAAAGCTAAATGAAATGCAAAATTCTTTACCGTGATCCCACTTCAGGCAGGCTAAGTCACTTGTTCTTTATGGTAATGATTTTTTCAAAATGTGTGGAAAGGTTTTGCTTCTTTGTGACATTGAAGTCAAAGTTGATACTGATATTTTCATTTGGGCCTCACTTACTGTAAAATCGCACACCTGTCCATTTTTTTCATCATCCTCCTGTTCCTGTCAGTTGGGTGTATGATATAAAATAAGACGCTTCTGTGTAGCACTTGAGACCCTCCATATCCAGCCTCAATTTACCCCTCTGACCCCATTTCTCACTATATCTCTTGATTTATCCTTTGTGCCAGTGAGGCTGAATTAATGTTCTTCCCACCCATGACCTCCCCATGTCTTTGCTACTTTGTTCACCTTCCTTCACTTTGCAGGGCATGACTTATCCTGTGCTTGAAGTTCAAATTCTGTACCTCCTATCTCCAATTCCACCTTCCCTGTGAAGTTTTCCATGTTACCCCTTTCTCTGCTCTCAACTCAGGTGGCAGTAGTACTCCTTATTCTGAACTCCCGTAGCATTTTATCTTTGCCTCTTTAATACGTTGATGCCTTGTATTTATCTTTTTTTTTTTTTTTTTTTTGCGGTACGCGGGCCTCTCACTGTTGTGGCCTCTCCTGTTGCGGAGCACAGGCTCCGGACGCGCAGGCTCAGTGGCCACGGCTCACGGGCCCAGCCGCTCTGCGGCATGTGGGATCTTCCCGGACCGGGGCACGAACCCGTGTCCCCTGAATCGGCAGGCGGACTCTCAACCAGTGCGCCACCAGGGAAGCCCCCAATAAGTATCTATTAACATATTTATTTTGGGTTCAGGCTTGGCCTTTAGAAACTCTCTTAATGGTGATTTTTATTTAAGGAAAAGATGTTGCTAAAGTTGTTTAATTCTAGCATGTCTCTCAGGAAGGCACTCAAGACTTTGCAGCTCCATTCCCCTGCATCTAGTTGCTTTACTGCTTTTAGGCTGCCAATGTTGTCTACAGCCAAAAGTCCCATTTTGTAGAGACTGAGGCGTAGAGAGAATGAGTAACTTACAAAGTAGGGTCTTCTGTTTGTTACTAAATGTGGCCTTTCTCTTTCTTTGCCTCTTTCCTTTAATATCAAGTTTTGGGGGTATTATGAGTTTAGCCATGTATCAGTGGACTTGAAGGAGTAGAGAAAATTCAGAAGCTCATCAGAAGGTATACATGGGAAGTAGGAGCAAGGGTGTGAGGTCAGGAAGGCTGTTTGGAGAGAACCATATTTCCCAGGTCACGAATGGTATTTTTTTCTTTTTCTTGCATCTCAAGAGATTCTTTAGAAGTTCCAGGTTTTTCTCACATTTGATTTTTGGTTTGTGGTAATGACCCAGGTTGCTGAGTATCAGGAAGAACTTGCTTCAGGCAGTCACTTGTCCACACTTGTTTAAGGAAGATGAAAGACATCTAGAGTGGATCTGGTCCCAACGTGCATTCTAGAGCCAACCCCCAGCCTAGAGCAGTCATGGCTGCAAAGCTAAAGACTTGTGCACAAGAAAAAGCAATGCTCATGTTGTAGTCCCCTGAGTTCTGGGGTGCTTTGTTATTCATGTCATTACATGTCTGTCATTACATATGTAATGTCATTACAACCGTAGCTGATTGATACAACCTCCTTCTGTCCCCATCCTACTTTCTTTTGTGAAACAACATAATTTCTCCACCTCTAGCTCTGTCTTCATTTATCTGGATCACTTGGGAAACCATAAAGGGTCTAACATCTCTTTTTCTCTTTGGGAACCTTGTCTTGAAGCTGGGAAACAACACAGGCCTTTTAGGAAGTAAAATATTCTTAGCCTGAGGATATAGGAAACTGAATGTTGTCTGGGTGTAATCTCAGATGCCAAGCTATAAAGCTAAAATGTTTGCCCTATGCTCTAAGAACATTCCTTCCACTATTGTTTCATGTTCTTTGGAAAATCAGAAATAGTCACTGGTGCTTCTCAGGACAGTGGTACAATAAACAGGCTGATTACCCAGGTATTCAATGGAGTGCTGCCTTTGTTCCCCTCTAGAGGGCTAAACACTCCAGACATGGCAAGATCCATTTAACCAGATCTGAGTAGCTATTGAAATCAGTATGTGGCATTTTATAGTTTTCACTTTAGAATTTCTCTACCAGTAAGAATGGAAAGAATGTATTGAAGATGATCTGGCCTAGTCCATACATCTCTGCTGTGAATTACCTAAGTGATCTAGATACATTGCAATGGAAAAAATAACAATCTGAATAATTTTCATGATGCCTTTGGCCATGAAATTATAAGGAACAATTCCATTCCAAGTAGGTTCTTACTTAACTATATTAGATTATGAAAAGAGAAAGCCACGAAAAACGTAGAGTTGAAAATGACATTATTCCTTACTGGCCCCACAAATTCAAAATTGATACCGTCATCTGAGCCTTAACTCTGTATTCCCTCTGCTTTGAACATCTCTTCTTTTAATCCACATTTCACTAGTTCTTCTTGTCTATCCTAAGTCCCACAACCTCCCATCTTTCCTGACTCGTTTTGCTTTTTTTCTTAAAGCATGCAGGTCCTGCACCCATAGGTGCAAGATCCTTATTCCAAGGTGTTCTTGAATTCATCTACACATATATACGTATATTCTCAATCAATAGAGATTAAAAGTATAATCACAATCATATGATCATATACCTTCCATTGCCCTACACACACACACACACACACACACACACACACACACACACACACACACACACACACACACACACACTGGTATGTAAAACAAAGATCCTTAGAGTTTGCCATGTAGCACTACAGAACTTGTGCACAATAAACTGTACTTGGCCTTAGATCCTCATGTCCAGGATGGGAATCACTTGTCAATACTGCACACTCTCGCACTTGTGTTAGTGGTGTTCTCTAATTAGTTTATATCTGTAGGGCTTGTCTCCTAGACAGTGCAAGCTCCTTGAGGGATATATCCTCAGAAAGGTCTTTTTTATAGCTACCAGAGTGAGGTATATAATAATAGAAGCAAAATGAGCATGTCTTGATGTATTTACTCTCTCAGCCATCCCCCCAGCCCCTACTATCCACCTGCACAGCCACTCTATTCAGGCTCCATCTCCTGCATCTCTTTTGTGAAGCCTATTTTGAGGGGAGTTGGGAAGAAACACGGTACCCTTTTCTCCAAAGAGTAATCAGTTTGACTCTTTTTTTCAATTATTAAAAAAAAAAAACTGTCATCAGTTCATACAAGTAAAGTGTGTGTGTCCGTGTGCTTAGTTTTAGGATATAAAAGTTCAGAAAGACAAGATTATAAATCATCTACCTTTATTAAAACTCACCCCCCACACACACCTCCTCAGCACCATCACTAACAGTAGTAATGACCTGGACCAACAGATGGTACACAAGCCCTGGCATCGACAGCCTGGTTTTTGCCGCTCACGCAGAGGGAGGTACATGAGCACAGAGGACAAGCCTGTGTGCTCAGCATGTGGTCTGGCTGGGTTCCCTGCTTTCCTACCGCTTCCTGTGCAAGCTCGTGCAATCTTGGCTAAGCCATGGGGCCTCTTGGTGCCCCATGCCCTCACTGGGTAATTACTGTACCTTCCTGTCAGGGTTGTCATGAGCATTAAGTGGGTTCACACACCTAAACACTAAGAGCAGTGTCTGCACATCATAAACACCCCGTTCAGTCTTAAATATTTTGTGTTATCTCCTTTCTCTGAGCTTCAGCTTCCAGAAGACAATACCTGTAAGATTCAAAAAGATCAGATGAGGTAAACATGGGAAAGTGCTTGTAATGTGTAAAGAACTGTACAAACACAGGGCATTATGTCTTTTAAAGTGGCAGTTTGAAACATAGTACTGATTTTTGTGCTGCTTCTTGGAAATTCCTCCCCCAGTACTGAGTTCTTTGCTTGTGTGATTTGATAGCAGAGTTATGGTGGCTTTAGACACTATTAATTTAGACACTATTACAAAGTAAGAGATGTCAGACCAGACCTTTGAAAGTTAATTCGGGAACAAGGTGGAGCGTGAAGGAAGGAAAGGAAGTGAGGCTGTGAGATGTGCCGGGCTGGGGGGGTGAGGCTGAAATCATTGAAGAAGCAAAATTGGGATGTGATCAGCAGCAGAGCACACATGAATGCTCCTTTCATGGCAAAACTGTGAAACCCTTGAATCTCCTGACAGACGAGGCACACGAGTCACAGGTACTACCCCTTCCCAGACAGAATCCTGTGGCTGCTTTCAGCAACACCTCCCGCCCTTGACTTCACTTCCTGCTCCCACACGAGGCATCAGGGTCCATTGAGAGCACCCCACGGTGTGCAGGACACTATTGTCTCATTTCACAGAGGCTTGTTCTGGTTCTCTGCTAGTTGACCTCTAATTCACTGAACTGATCAATGCTGATGTGTAGATGGCCTTACTACATCTGTTATTTGAAATTGCGTGAGGCAGGGCACAAGGTTTACCTACAGTGGTGAATTACTTACACCTCAGCTCACTGCCTGTCTTTAAAACACATGGGGCTTAGGCAAACACTGGTACCTGAATGAAGAAGGTGAAGTTTAAGGATGAAGGTTCTCAGAGTGCCTGAATTCCTCTCTGCAGCCCTGCAGGTTCCACTGCTTTGTGTTCTTAACCCCACTTGCAGGTTTAGTCCTGGGCCCCTGTTTGTTAGCCCTCTCCTCCTTGCTCCCTACCCCTCCCCCATTCCTTCCCTCTTCCTGCAAATACTTTTTTTTTTTCCACATCTTTATTGCAGTATAATTGCTTTACAATGGTGTGTTAGTTTCTGCTTTACAACAACATGAATCGGTTATATATATACATATGTTCCCATATCTCTTCCCTCTTGCGTCTCCCTCCCTCCCACCCTCCCTATCCCACCCCTCCAGGCGGTCACAAAGCACTGAGCTGATCTCCCTGTGCTATGCAGCTGCTTCCCACTAGCTATCTACCTTACATTTGATAGTGTATATATGTCCATGCCTCTCTCTCGCTTTGTCACAGCTTACCCTTCGCCCTCCCCATGTCCTCAAGTCCATTCTCTAGTAGGTCTGTGTCTTTATTCCTGTCTTACCATTAGGTTCTTCATGACTTTTTTTTTCCCTTAAATTCCATATATATGTGTTAGCATACGGTATTTGTCTCTCTCTTTCTGACTTACTTCACTGTGTATGACAGACTCTAGGTCTATCCACCTCATTACAAATAGCTCAATTTCGTTTCTTTTTATGGCTGAGTAATATTCCATTGTATATATGTGCCACATCTTCTTTATCCATTCATCCGATGATGGACACTTAGTTTGTTTCCATCTCTGGGCTATTGTAAATAGAGCTGCAATGAACATTTTGATACATGACTCTTTTGGAATTATGGTTTTCTCAGGGTATATGCCCAGTAGTGGGATTGCTAGGTCATATGGTACTTCTATTTGTAGGTTTTTAAGGAACCTCCATACTGTTCTCCACAGTGGCTGTATCAATTTACATTCCCACCAACAGTGCAAGAGGGTTCCCTTTTCTCCACACCCTTTCCAGCATTTCTTGTTTGTAGATTTTCTGATGATGCCCATTCTAACTGGTGTGAGGTGATACCTCATTGTAGTTTTGATTTGTGTTTCTCTTATAATTAGTGATGTTGAGCAGCTTTTCATGTGCCTCTTGGCCATCTGTATGCCTTCTTTGGAGAAATGTCTATTTAGGTCTTCAGCCCATTTTTGGACTGGGTTGTTTGTTTGTTTTTTTGCGGTATGTGGGACTCTCACTGTTGTGGCCTCTCCCGTTGTGGAGCACAGGCTCCGGATGCGCAGGCTCAGCGGCCATGGCTCACGGGCCCAGCCGCTCCATGGCATGGGATCTTCCAGGACCGGGGCACGAACCCGTGTCCCCTGCATTGGCAGGCGGACTCTTAACCACTGCGCCACCAGGGAAGCCCTGGGTTGTTTGTTTTTTTAATATTGAGCTGCATGTGCTGTTTATATATTTTGGAGATTAATGCTTTATCCATTGATTCGTTTGCAAATATTTTCTCCCAGTCTGAGGGTTGTCTTTTGCCTTGTTTATGGTTTCCTTTGCTGTGCAAAAGCTTTGAAGTTTCATTAGGTCCCACTTGTTTATTTTTATTTCCATTACTCTAGGAGGTGGATAAAAAAATATCTTGCTGTGATTTATGTCAAAGAGTGTTCTTCCTATGTATTCCACTAAGAGTTTTATACTGTCCAGTCTTACATTTACGTCTCTAATCCATTTTGAGTTTATTTTTGTGTATGGTGATAGGGAGTGTTCTAATTTCATTCTTTTACATGTAGCTGTCCAGTTTCCCCAGCACCACTTATTGAAGAGACTGTCTTTTCTCCATTGTATATCCTTGCCTCCTTTGTCATAGATTAGTTGATCATAGGTGCGTGGGTTTATCTCTGGGCTTTCTGTCTTGTTCCATTGATCTATGTTTCTGTTTTTGTGCCAGTACCATATTGTCTTGATTACTGTAGCTTTGTAGTATACTCTGAAGTCAGGGAGTCTGATTCCTCCAGCTCCATTTTTTTCCCTCAAGACTGCTTTGGCTATTCTGGGTCTTTTGTGTCTCAATACAAATTTTAAGATTTTTTGTTCTAGTTCCATAAAAACTGACATTGGTAATTAGATAGGGATTTCATTGAATCTGTAGATTGCTTTGGGTAATATAGTCATTTTGACAATATTGATTCTTCTAATCCAAGAACATGGTATATCTCTCCAACTGTTGGTATCATCTTTAACTTCTTTCATCAGTGTCCTATAGTTCTCTGCATAGAAGTCTTTTGTCTCCCTAGGTAGGATTATTCCTAGGAATTTTATTCTTTTTGTTGCAGTGGTAAATGGGATTGTTTCCTTAATTTCTCTTTCAGATTTTTCATCATTAGTGTATAGGAATGCAAGAGATTTCTGTGCATTAATTTTGATTCCTGCAACTTTACCAAATTCATTGATTAGCTCTAGTAGCTTTCTGGTGGCATCTTTAGGGTTCTCTATGTATAGTACCATGTCATCTGCAAACAGTGACAGTTTTACTTCTTTTCCAATTTGGATTCCTTTTCTTTCTTTTTCCTCTCTGATTGCTGTGGCTAGGACTTCCAAAACTCTGTTGAATAATAGTGGTGAGAGTGGACATCCTTGTCTTGTTCCTGATCTTAGAGGAAATGCTTTCAGTTTTTTACCATTGAGAATGATGTTTGCTGTGGGTTTTTCATATATGGCTTTTATTATGTTGAGGTAGGTTCCCTCTTTGCCCACTTTCTGGAGAGTTTTTATCATAAATGGGTGTTAAATTTTTTCAAAAGCTTTTTCTGCATCTATTGAGGTGATCATATGATTTTTATTCTTCAATTTGTTAATATGGCATATCACATTGATTGTTTTGCGTATATTGTAGAATCCTTGCATCCCTGGCATAAATCCCACTTGATCATATGGTATGATCCTTTTAATATGTTGTTGGATTCTGTTTCCTAGTATTTTGTTGAGGATTTTTGCATCTATATTCATCAGTGATATTGGTCTGTAATTTTCTTTTTTTGTAGTATCTTTGTCTGGTTTTAGTATCAGGGTGATGGTGGCCTCATAGAATGAGTTTGGGAGTGTTCCTTCCTCTGCAAGTTTTTGGAAGAGTTTGAGAAGGATGTGTGTTAGCCCTTCTCTAAATGTTTGATAGAATTCACCTGTGAAGCCATCTGGTCCTGGACTTTTGTTTGTTGGAGGATTTTTAATCACAGTTTCAATTTCATTACTTGTGATTGGTCTGTTCATAGTTTCTATTTCTTCCTGTTTCAGTCTTGGAAGATTATACCTTTCTTAGAGTATGTCCATTTCTTCCAGGTTGTCCATTTTATTGGCATAGAGTTGCTTGTACTAGTCTCTTAGGATGCTTTGTATTTCTGCAGTGTCTGTTGTAACTTCTCCTTTTTCATTCCTAATTTTATTGATTTGAGTCCTCTCCCTCTTTTTCTTGATGAGTCTGGCTAATGGCTTATCAATTTTGTTTATCTTCTCAAAGAACCAGTTTTCAGCTTTATTGATCTTTGCTATTGTTTTCTTTGTTTCTATTTCATTTATTTCTGCTCTGATCTTTATGATTTCTTTCCTTCTGCTAACTTTGGGTCTTCTTTGTTCTTCTTTTCTAGTTCCTTTAGGTGTAAGTGTAGATTGTTTATTTGAGATTTTTCTTGTTTCTTGAGGTAGGCTTGTATAGCTATAAACTTCTCTCTTAGAACTGCTTTTGCTGCATCCCATAGGTTTTGGATCATCGTGTTTTCATTGTCATTTGTCTCCAGGTATTTTTTGAAATCCTCTTTGATTTCTTCAGGGATCTCTTGGTTATTTAGTAACATATTGTTTAGCCTCCATGTGTTTGTGTTTTTTACGTTTTTTTCCCTGTAATTCATTTCTAATCTCATAGTGTTGTGGTCAGAAAAGATGCTTGATATGATTTCAATTTTCTTAAAACAGTGGCTTGATTTGTGACCCAAGATGTGATCTATCCTGGAGAATGTTCCGTGCGCCCTTGAGAAGAAAGTGTAATCTGCTGTTTTTGGAAGGAATGTCCTATAAATATCAATTAAATCTATCTGGTCTATTGTGTCATTTAAAGCTTCTGTTTCCTTATTTATTTTCAGTTTGGATGATCTGTCCATTGGTGTAAGTGAGGTGTTAAAGTCCCCCACTATTACTGTGTTACTGTCGATTTCCTCTTTTATAGCTGTTAGCAGTTGCCTTATGTATTGAGGTGCTCCTATGTTGGGTGCATATATATTTATAATTGTTATATCTTCATTTTGGATTGATCCCTTGATCCTTATGTAGTGTCCTTCCTTGTCTCTTGAAAGATTCTTTATTTTAAAGTCTATTTGTTCTGATATGAGTATTGCTACTCCAGCTTTCTTTTGATATCCATTTGCATGGAATATCTTTTTCCATCCCCTCACTTTCAGTCTGTATGTGTCCCTAGGTGTGAAGTGGGTCTCTTGTAGACAGCATATATATGGGTCTTGTTTTTGTATCCATTTAGCAAGCCGGTGTCTTTTGGTTGGAGCATTTAATCCATTTACATTTAAGGTAATTATTGATATCTATGTTCCTATGACCATTTTCTTAATTGTTTTGCGTTTGTTTTTGTAAGTCCTTTTCTTCTCTTGTGTTTCCCACTTAGAGAAGTTCCTTTAGCATTTGTTGTAGAGCTGGTTTGGTGGTGCTGAATTCTCTTAGCTTTTGCTTGTTTGTGAAGCTTTTGATTTCTCCATCAAATCTGAATGAGATCCTTGCTGGGTAGAGTAATCTTGGTTGTAGGTTCTTCCCTTTCATCAATTTAAGTATATCATGCCCCTCCCTTTTGGCTTGTAGAGTTTCTGCTGACAAATCAGCTGTTAACCTTATGGGAGTTCGCTTTTATGTTATTTGTCGTTTTCCCTTGCTCCTTTCAATAATTTTTCTTTGTCTTTAATTTTTGCCAATTTGATTACTATGTGTCTTGGTGTGTTTCTCCTTGGGTTTATCCTTTGTTGGACTCGCTGTGCTTCCTGGACTTGGGTGGCTATTTCCTTTCACATGTTAGGGAAGTTTTCGGCTAAAATCTCTTCAAATATTTTCTCGGGTCCTTTCTCTCTCTCTTCTCCTTCTGGGACCCCATAATGCGAATGTTGTTGCGTTTAATATTGTCCCAGAGGTCTCTTAGGCTGTCTTCATTTCTCTTCATTCTCTTTTCTTTAGTCTGTTTCACAACAGTGAATTCTACCATTCTGTCTTACAGGTCACTTATCCATTCTTCTGCCTCAGTTATTCTGCTATTGATTCCTTCTAGTGTAGTTTTCATTTCAGTTATTTTATTGTTCATCTCTGTTTGTTTGTTCTTTAATTCTTCTAGGTCTTTGTTAAACATTTCTTACATCTTCTCAATCTTTGTCTCCATTCTTTTTCCGAGGTCCTGGATCATCTTCACTATCATTATTCTGAATTCTTTTTCTGGAAGGTTGCCTATCTCCACTTCATTTAGTTGTTTTTCTGGGGTTTTATCTTGTTCCTTCATCTGGTACATAGCCGTCTGCCTTTTCATCTTGTCTATCTTTCTGTGAATGTGGTTTTTGTTCCACAGGTTGCAGGATTGTAGTTCCTCTTGCTTCTGCTGTCTGCCCTCTGGTGGATGAGGCTATCTAAGAGGCTTGATGGGAGGGACTGGTTTTGGGTAGAGCTGACTGTTGCTCTGGTAGGCAGAGCTCAGTAAAACTTTACTCCACTTGACTGTTGATGGGTGAGGCTGGGTTCCCTCCCTGTTGGTTGTTTGGCCTGAGGCAACCCAACACTGGAGCCTACCTGGGCTCTTTTATGGGGATAATGGCGGACTCTGGGAGGGCTCACACCAAGGAGTACTTCCCAGAACTTCTGCTGCCAGTGTCCTTGTCCCCATGGTGAGCCACAGCCACCCCCCGCCTCTGCAAGAGACCCTCCAACACTAGCAGGTAGGTCTGGTTCAGTCTCCCCTGGGGTCAATGCCCCTTCCCCTTGGTCCTGATGCGCACACTACTCTGTGTGTGCCATCCAACAGTGAAATCTCTGTTTCCCCCAGTCCTGTGGAAGTCCTGCAATCAAATCCCACTAGACTTCAAAGTCTGATTCTCTAGGATTTCCTCCTCCTGTTGCCGGCCCCCCAGGTTGGGAAACCTGATGTGGGGCTCAGAACCTTCACTCCAGTGGGTGGATGTCTGCGGTATAAGTCTTCTCCAGTCTGTGAGTCATCCACCCAGCAGTTATGGGATTTGATTTTACTGTGATTGCACCCCTCCTCCCATCTTATTGTGGCTTCTTCTTTTCTTTGCATGTGGGGTCTCTATTTTGGTGAGTTCCCGTGTCTTCCTGTCGATGATTGTGCAGCAGCTAGTTGTGATTCTGGTGTTCTCGCAAGAGGGAGTGAGAGACCATCCTTCTACTCCGCCATCTTGGTTCCTAATCCCCCAAGTATTGTTAACATTTAAAGCTGAGATCCCTCCCCTCAAAAGAAAAGATCAATGTTAATATTAGCCTATATTAGACACAATTAAAAAGGAAAATCTGGAAGAAATAAAAATACTGTGCTTTGCAAAAAAGTTAAAAAAAATAAATAAATTAATAAAGCTGAGATCCCATTCACATTTCTTCAGTTGCCCTAATAATGTAATTAGGGCAAAAGGATCCAGTTCAGACTCATATGTTGCATTCAGTTGTCATGTCTCTTTAGTCTTTGTCAGTCAATAACTGTTTCTTGGTCTTCCTTTGAGTTTCATGCCTTTAATAATCAGTTATTTTGTAGAACACCCTCAGTTTGGGTTTGTCTTTTTTTTTTTTTCCTGCACACAGGCCTCTCACTGTTGTGGCCTCTCCCATTGTGGAGCACAGGCTCTGGACGCACAGGCTCAGCAGCCATGGCTCACAGGCCTAGCCACTCCGCGGCATGTGGGATCTTCCTGGACCCGGGGCACAAACCCATGTCCCCTGCATTGGTAGGTGGACTCTCAACCAGTGCGCCACCAGGGAAGCCCTTTTTTTTTTAATGATGAGATTCAAGCTTTTTTTTTTTTTTTTTTTTTTTTTTTGCGGTATGCGGGTCTTTCACTGTTGTGGCCTCTCCCGTTGCGGAGCACAGGCTCCGGACGCGCAGGCTCAGTGGCCATGGCTCACGGGCCCAGCTGCTCCGCGGCATGTGGGATCTTCCCGGACCGGGGCACGAACCTGCGTCCCCTGCATCGGCAGGCGGACTCTCAACCACTGCGCCACCAGGAAAGCCCAAGATTCAAGCATCTTTGAGGGACTCTCACATGCCTATCAGGAGGCATGTGATTTTGAATTGTACTATGTCTGATGATCTTCAGTTTTATCACTTGATTAAGGTGGTGTCTGCTAGGCTTCTCTACCATAAAATTATTCTTTTTTTCTTGCAGTTTATAAGTAATTTATGCAAAGGTAATTTGAGACTCTGAAATATTCTTTCTTATCAAACTTTCCATCTATTTATTTATTTATGTAGTTTTGAACTCATGGATTTCTATTTTACTTAATGGGCTATTTTCCATCACTATTATTATTTATTTAGATCCTCAAATGTCCCAGGTGGGATCAGTGGGAGCCCTGTCATGCCCAGAGCTAAAACTCCTCAACCTACTATGTATTGCCCTCATCTCTCTAAGTGTAACACATTCTTAAAGTAGTTAATATATTCTTCTGTTATCAGCTTGCTAGCTAAGAGTGCTTTGTCACCACTGAAAACTTTTATTGATTTCCACCCCAGAAAATTTGGGTAAATTACTGCAGCTAGGCACTGAATGTCAGAGTATCCATACTTTTGGCTCATATCAATATTTATTCCTGCATATTCTTATAGTATATACATTAAGTTACTTTAAGAATAACTAAAATCTTTTAGTCTCTGAGAACTAACATCCCTTAATTATGATGCCATCTGCTATGAAATAATCAGCTTTCCATTTGTTGTTTCCAACTTAGAAATATTTATGTGCATGTTTGATTCCAGCTACCTCAAAAAAAGAATTTGAGGGCTTCCCTGGTGGCGCAGTGGTTGAGAGTCCGCCTGCCGATGCAGGGGACACGGGTTCGTACCCCAGTCTGGGAAGATCCCACATGCCGCGGAGCGGCTGGGCCCGTGCACCATGGCCGCTGAGCCTGTGCGTCCGGAGCCTGTGCTCCGCAACGGGAGAGGCCACAACAGTGAGAGGCCCGCGTACCACAAAAAAATAGAAAACAAAAAAGAATTTTAATTTTCCTGTAAAAGTAACATGTTTATGAAACAGGAGAGTTAAAATAAGAAAGTAGGAATATAAACCATTACCAGAGGAGAATCAGTGATCCCTTCTCCCTGCACCCCTCATCCCCCACCCCTGGCCTGTAGAAACCACGAGTTTGTTTTCTGTTTCTGTGAGTTTGGTTTTTTTAGGTTCCACACATAATTCAGATCATGCAGAATTTGTCTTTCTCTGTCTGACTTATTTCATTTAGCATAATGCCCTCAAGGTCCATGCATGTTGTCACAAGGTCAGGATTTCCTTTTCTTTTATAGCTGAATGATATTCCACTATAAACGTATACACCACATTTTCTTTATCCAATCATCTGTTAATGGACTCTTAGGTTTTTTCCATGTCTTGGCTAATGTAAATAATACTGCAGTGATCATGGGGGTGCAGATATCTTGTCGAGATAGTGGTTTCATTTCCTTTGGATATGTACCCAGAAGTAGAATTGTTGGATCACATAGTAGTTCTATTTTTAAATTTTTGAGGAACCTCCATACTGTTTTCCACAGTGGCTGCTCCAATTTTATTCCCACCAACAGTGCACAAGGATTCCTTTTTCTCCACATCCTTGACAACACTTGTTATCCTTTGCCTTTTTGATAATAGCCAGTCTAACAGCTATGAGATACTATCTCATTGTGGTTTTGATTTGCATTTCCCTGATGATTAGTGATGTTGAGCTCCTCTTCATGTATTTCTCAGCCATTTGAATATCTTCTTTGGAAGAATTTACATTTTTAACAAGTTTCTATATAATGCTGATACTGCTGGTTCAGGAACCACACTTTGTTAACCACTGCTCCAAACAAATTGCCAATTCCATGTACTTAAAACTCACTATTATTTGTTATTATTAATTTTTAGCCATTGCCCCTTTGCCTGGAACTGTTCCTCACTATCCCTACCTGTCAAAACTCAATGCTCTTCCTACTTCATAGCTCATTTCAAAGATGCTTCATCAATAAAACATCTACTCTTAATCCTAGCTATATGGGCTTCATCCTTCCCTGAGCCCCCATTACTGCTTTGATCATAGAATGGGCTTTCTTTATTACTCTACCAGACAACACACTCCTTGAAGAAAAAAGACTGAATCTTAATCTTTTTTTTTTTTTAATCCTTCTAGATTGGTTCCCTAAGAGCTTACAGCAGATCTCTTAAATGGGATTCAAGGATATAATTATATCTATGGTGCATTTTGGCTATTTCTTCCACCCTCATTTGTACAAAATCTAATGTTAACTATGGTTAGACCCAGTATGTACATTTCCCAGGTTTTTCTATACTGGGAGCCAGGCTGGTATTTGACCTATTATACTAAAAGGGTGCTGTTTGTTCAACGGTTTGGAACCCCAGATCTCTTCTTTAGCATCATGCTTAATCCTTTCTAAAACAGTTTGTGATGGGAAAGGGAATGTCTTTGAAATAATCCAAATTTAATTAGAAACACTGGGTGCTAAAATTTGATTTTAATTTTTTTTTTTAGGTGAGAGAAGCTTTGCTCCATTCTTTCTGCAACTGGTTCTGCCTTTTCCTCAATGCCCTCTCTCTTTTTGACCATTTCTCCCTTCCAGCCTTTAAATCCAAGGGCTAAATTCCTAGAGATTTCATTCTTTGTGGTAGCATGTGTCTTTGGGCAGTTACACAGACATCTAATTACAAGAAGTCGAATAAGCTAGTGCCTGCCTGAAGCATTCGCTGAGGAGGGGTTTTGGACACCCCTTCTCTGAAAGCTCTTTCTGCCTGTCACCTGCCTAGACATGGAGAGTCCTGCCCTCACACAATTTCCCCGAAGAAGGGTAAACATGGGGGTTTCCTAGGAGATGGCTTTTCCCAGAATTTGAATACTTGCTTTTCCCACCCTTGTCCAGAGAGGCAAACTGCCAGAATGTTGTACAGGCTTAGCTTCTTGGTTATCTAACAAGAGAATATGTCCCCAGACTGTTAACTGTGGGAAAATATTAGAAATAATATTTTTCAAACTCTGCTTAAAATTTTGTCACTCATATTGTTGTTAATTTCTTTAAGGCAGGCAAAATATACATTTTATTTGGAAGTTAGCCATACATTTTTTTCTTTAAGAAAGAAAAATAAATTATTTAAAATAGTCTCATAAATTTTTTTACAGAAAGATTAGTAATCTAATAAAGATTAGATTAACTAAATAAAGTTAATACTAGCCCCCAACCCCTTACCCCAGCAAATCATACTGGATGGCAGGTTTTTTTCTTTGACACAGAAACTCAAATTGGTTTACTGTACATCAAACCTTTTGGATCTGAGCTGTGGCCTCATAAAACGTTCCCAGAGTCTGGAAGCCCAATTTGGAAGACCTCGGCTGCCTTCTCAGTTTAATAAGATTATTTCTACCTATATTGGTGTCAGATATTTTTCAACCTCTTAATCTATTCTTCAATGACTTAGGGATTGTTTATGCAAAGAAAATAAGGAAATAACATGGCTGGATTCTAAGAAGATTTTAAAAGTTTGTTTACAAAGATATAATGAAAACGACCTACACATAGAAGTGACTAATTGAATAATGATGAAGAGTATAATTTGGAAGAAAAATAGGGGTCTGAAAGGTTACATTCTCAAAGTCAGAAAAGTACATTGAGACAACTCATAGACCTGATCATCGTCTAGGATTTAACTTTCCAAGCTACACAATTCCTGAGACAATGTTCGAGTTAGAATTTGAAAGTGTTGTTGGAATGAACCACTAAGTAAAGAGGCTGAAGGAAGAAAGTATGTAAATAAAGCTCCTATAGACCCAAACAACCAACGTGGGTTACTTATCCACAAGGAAGAAACAAACTTCAACGAAAGCTATGTAATAAAGTATTAATTAAATATAGGAGTGACCAGTCACTGGGACAGTGTGACGCTGAGGCCTTTGGGTGTTAAGCCAACCCATGATGATGATAAGCACCACGTGATGTGGCTGGTGGGGACAGGAGGTGGAGGTGGGAGTAGACATGTGTGGAGAGGGATGTAACCCCCACATGGGCAGTGTGTGTGCTATGCTGGTTTCTGCTTTTACTGGGCATTCCCTAGTGATGCTCTGTTTAACTAGATCCCTTTTGGCTTTTCCAGGGTGGCAACTTGATGGGAGCAACCTTACAAAGTATGTTGGGTTCTTTCCTCTGATGAGGTCATATGGAGATTCTATTAGCCGTTTGCTCATCAGTTTGTACTAGAAACTGGTTCTCCTGGAGGCTAAGCAAGCAGAAAAGAAGCAGAAACACTCTGCTTTTTAACGGGCAGAGTAAGTGTTAGATGCCACTTCTGGGATGCAAATTAAAGTTCCAAGAACGGTTAAGCTCTGGGTACCTGAAACAGATATCTTTATCATTTCCTTGGCTTCACATGTGTGTATTTGTGTGTGTGTGTGTAATTCGTACATCATGGTCACTAAAGGAATAATAATAATAAATTCTAATTATAGGCTCCATTCCCCCATCCAATTTTTAAAAAATTTTTAATGGGTATTCACAAGAAAACTTTACGTAATTTAGGACTAAACTTCAAGATCGGATGAAGGCTGAATTTGAATGAGAGGCAGATTTGGATAGTGCAAAAAGTATGAACTCAGGAGCTGGGCAACCACAGGATTCAACACTTGGTTTTGTTTTGATTTGTTTGTTTCTAACATCTTTATTGGAGTATAATTGCTTTACAATGGTGTGTTAGTTTCTGCTTTATAACAAAGTGAATCAGTTATACATATACATATGTTCCCATATCACTTCCCTCTTGCGTCTCCCTCCCTCCCACCCCTCTAGGTGGTCACAAAGCACTGAGCTGATCTCCCTGTGCTATGCGGCTGCTTCCCGCTAGCTCTCTATTTTACATTTGGTAGTGTATATATGTCCATGCCACTCTCTCACTTTGTCACAGCTCACCCTTCCCCCTCCCCATATCCTCAAGTCCATTCCCTAGTAGGTCTGTGTCTTTATTCTCATCTTGCCCCTAGGTTCTTCATGACTTTTTTTTTTTTTAGATTCCATATATATGTGTTAGCATACGGTATTTCTCTTTCTCTTTCTGACTTCACTCTGTATGACAGACTCTAGGTCCATCCACCTCACTACAAATAACTCAATTTCGTTTCTTTTTATGTCTGAGTAATATTCCATTGTATATATGTGCCACATCTTCTTTATCCATTCATCTGTTGATGGACACTTAGGTTGCTTCCATGTCCTGGCTATTGTAAATAGAGCTGCAATGAACATTTTGGTACATGACTCTTTTTGAATTTTGGTTTTCGCAGGGTATATGCCCAGTAGTGGGATTGCTGGGTCATATGGTAGTTCTATTTGTAGTTTTTTAAGGAACCTCCATACTGTTCTCCACAGTGGCTGTATCAATTTACATTCTCACCAACAGTGCAAGGGATTCCCTTTTCTCCACACCCTCTCCAGCATTTACTGTTTGTAGATTTTTTGATGATGGCCATTCTGACTGGTGTGAGATGATATCTCATTGTAGTTTTCATTTGCATTTCTCTAATGATTAATGATGTTGACCATTCTTTCATGTGTTTGCTGGCAATCTGTATTTCTTCTTTGGAGACAGGTCTATTTAGGTCTTCTGCCCATTTTTGGATTGGATTGTTTGTTTTTCTGATATTGAGCTGCATGAGCTGCTTGTAAATTTTGGAGATTAATCCTTTGTCAGTTGCTTCATTTGCAAATATTTTCTCCCAGTCTGAGGTTGTCTTTTTGCCTTGTTTATGGTTTCCTTTGCTGTGCAAAAGCTTTTAAGTTTCATTAGGTCCCAATTGTTTATTTTTGTTTTTATTTCCATTTCTCTAGGAGGTGGGTCAAAAAGGATCTTGCTGTGATGTATGTCATAGAATGTTCTGCCTATGTTTTCCTCTAAGGGTTTGATAGTGTCTGGCCTTACATTTAGGTCTTTAATCCATTTTGAGTTTATTTTTGTATATGGTGTTAGGGAGTGTTCTAATTTCATACTTTTACATGTACCTGTCCAGTTTTCCCAGCACTGCTTATTGAAGAGGCTGTCTTTTCTGCACTGTATAGTCTTGCCTCCTTTATCAAAGATAAGGTGACCATATGTGTGTGGGTTTACCTCTGGACTTTCTATCTTGTTCCATTGACCTATATTTCTGTTTTTGTGCCAATACCATACTGTCTGGATTACTGTAGCTTTGTAGTATAGTCTGAAGTCAGGGAGCCTGATTCCTCCAGCTCCGTTTTCCATTCTCAAGATTGCTTTGGCTATTCTGGGTCTTTTGTGTTTCCATACAAATTGTGAAATTTTTTGTTCTAGCTCTGTGAAAAATGCCAGCGGTAGTTTGAGAGGGATTGCATTGAATCTGTAGATTGCTTTGGGTAGTAGAGTCATTTTCACAATGTTGATTCTTCTAATCCAGGAACGTGGTATATTTCTCTATCTGTTTCATCTTTCATTTCTTTCATCAGTGTCTTATAATTTTCTGTATACAGGTCTTTTGTCTCCTTAGGTAGGGTTATTCATAGATATTTTGTTGTTGTTGTTGCAATGGTAAATGGGAGTGTTTTCTTAATTTCATTTTTAGAATTTTCATCGTTAGTGTATAGGGATGCAAGAGATTTCTATGCATTAATTTTGTATCCTGCTACTTTACAAAATTCATTTATTAGCTCTAATAGTTTTCTGGTAGTATCTTTAGGATTCTCTATGTATAGTATTATGTCATCTGCAAACAGTGACAGCTTTACTTCTTCTTTTCCAATTTGGATTCCTTTTATTTCTTTTTCTTCTCTGATTGCTGTGGCTAAAACTTCCAAAACTATGTTGAATAATAGTGGTGAGAGTGGGCAACCTTGTGTTGTTCCTGATCTTAGTGGAAATTGTTTCAGTTTTTCACCATTGAGGACGATGTTGGCTGTGGGTCTGTCATTTATGGCCTTTATTATGTTGAGGAAATTTCCCTCTATGCCTACTTTCTGGAGGGTTTTAATCATAAATGGGTATTGAATTTTGTCGAAAGCTTTCTCTGCATCTATTGAGATGATTGTATGGTTTTTCTCCTTCAATTTGTTAATATGGTGTATCACGTTGATTGATTTGCGTATATTGAAGAATCCTTGCATTCCTGGAGTAAACCCCACTTGTTCATGGTGTATGATCCGTTTAATGTGCTGTTGGATTCTGTTTGCTAGTATTTTGTTGAGGATTTTGGATCTACGTTCATCAGTGATATTGGCCTGTAGTTTTCTTTCTTTGTGACATCCTTGTCTGGTTTTGGTATCAGGGTGATGGTGGCCTTGTAGAATGAGTTTGGGAGTGTTCCTCCCTCTGCTATATTTTGGAAGAGTTTGCGACGGATAGGTGTTACCTCTTTTGTAAATGTTTGATAGTATTCGCCTGTGAAGCCATCTGGTCCTGGGCTTTTGTTTGTTGGAAGATTTTTAACCACAGTTTCAATTTCAGTGCTTGTGATTGGTCTGTTCATATTTTCTGTTTCTTCCTGGTTCCATCTCAGAAGTTTGTGCATTTCTAAGTATTTGTCTATTTCTTCCAGTTTGTCTATTTTATTGGCACATAGTTGCTTGTAGTAATCTCTCCTGATCTTTTGTATTTCTGCAGTGTCAGTTGTTACTTCTCCTTTTTCATTTCTAATTCTATTGATTTGAGTCTTCTCCCTTTTTTTCTTGATGAGTCTGGCTAATGGTTTATGAATTTTGTTTATCTTCTCAAAGAACCAGCTTTTAGTTTTATTAATGTTTGCTATAATTTCCTTCATTTATTTTTCATTTATTTCTGATCTGATCTTTATAATTTCTTTCCTTCTGCTAACTTTGGGGGTTTTCTTGTTCTTCTTTCTCTAATATCTTTAGGTGTAATGTTAGATTGTTTATTTGATATGTTTCTCGTTTCTTAAGTTAGGTTTGTATTGCTATAAGCTTCCCTCTTAGAATTGCTTTTGCTGCATCCCATAGGTTTCGGGTCATCGTGTTTTCATTGTCATTTGTTTCTAGGTATTTTTTTTATTTCCTCTTTGATTTCTTCAGTGATCTCTTGGTTATTAAGTAGTGTATTATTTAGCCTCCTTGTGTTTGTATTTTTTACAGATTTTTACCTGTAATTGATATCTAGTCTCATAGTGTTGTGGTTGGAAAAGGTACTTGATACGATTTTAATTTTCTTAAATTTACCAAGGCTTGATTTGTGACCCAAGGTATGATCTATCCGGGAGAATGTTCCATGAGCAGTTGAAAAGAAAGTGTATTTTGCTATTTTTGGATGGAATGTCCTATAAATATCAATTAAGTCCATCTTGTTTAATGTATCATCATTTAAAGCTTGTGTTTCCTTATTTATTTTCATTTTGGATGATCTGTCCATTGGTGAAAGTGGGGTGTTAAAGTCCCCTACTATGATTGTGTTACTGTCGATTTCCCCTTTCATGGCTTTTAGTATTTGCCTCGTGTATTGAGGTGCTCCTATGTTGGGTGCATAAATATTTACAATTGTTATATATTCTTCTTGGATCAATCCCTTGATCATTATGTAGTGTCCTTCTTTGTCTCTTGTAATAGTCTATTTTAAAGTCCATTTTGTCTGATATGAGTATTGCTGCTCCAGCTTTCTTTTGAATTCCATTTGCATGGAATATCTTTTTCCATCCCCTTCTTTCAGTCTGTATGTCTCTAGGTCTGAAGTGGGTCTCTTGTAGACAGCATATATACGGGTCTTGTTTTTGTATCCATTCAGCCAATCTGTGTCTTTTGGTGGGAGCATTTAGTCCATTTACATTTAAGGTGATTATCAATATGTATGTTTCTAATACCATTTTCTTAATTGTTTTGGGTTTGTTATTGTAGGTGTTTTCCTTCTCTTGTGTTGCCTAGAGAAGTTCCTTTAGCATTTGCTGTAAAGCTGGTTTGGTGGTGCTGAATTCTGTTAGCTTTTGCATGTGTGTAAATGTTTTAATTTGTCCATCAAATCTGAATGAGATCCTTGCTGGGTAGAGTAATCTTGGTTGTAGATTTTTCTCCTTCATCACTTTAAATATGTCCTGGCACTCCCTTCTTGCTTGCAGAGTTTCTGCTGAAAAATCAGCTATTAACCTTATGTGGATTCCCTTGTGTGTTATTTGTTTTTTTTCCCTTGCTGCTTTTAATATTTTTTCTTTGTATTTAATTTTTGACAGTTTGATTAATATGTGGCTTGGCATGTTTCTCCTTGGATTTATCCTGTATGGGCCTCTCTGTGCTTCCTGGACTTGATTAACTATTTTGTTTCCCATATTAGGGAAGTTTTCAACTATAATCTCTTCAAATATTTTCTCAGTCCCTTTGTTTTTCTCTTCTTCTTCTGGGACCCCTATAATTTGAACATTGGTATGTTTAATGTTGTTCCAGAGGTCTGTAAGACTGTCCTCCATTCTTTTCATTGTTTTTTCTTTATTCTTCTCTGCAGTAGTTATTTCCACTATTTTATCTTTCAGGTCACTTATCCGTTCTTCTGCCTCAGTTATTCTGCTATTGATCCCTTCTAAAGAATTTTTAATTTCATTTATTGTGTTGTTCATCACTGTTTGTTTTCTCTTTAGTTCTTCTAGGTCCTTGTTAAGCATTCCTTGCATTTTCTCTATGATTTTGGATCATCTTTACTATCATTATTCTGAATTCTTTTTCAGGTAGACTGCTTATTTCCTCTTCATTTGTTAAGTCTGGTGGGTTTTTACCTTGCTCCTTCATCTGCTGCATATTTCTCTGTCTTCTCATTTTGCTGAACTTACGGTGTTTGGGGTCTCCTTTTCGCAGACTGCAGGTTCGTTGTTCCCATTGTTTTTTGTGTCTGTCCCCAGTGGCTAAGGTTGGTTCAGTGGGTTGTGTAGGCTTCCTGGGGGAGGGAACTAGTGCCTGTGTTCTGGTGCATGAGGCTGGATCTTGTCTTTCTGGTGGGCAGGTCCACGTCTGGTGGTGTGTTTTGGGGTGTCTGTCACCTTATTATGATTTTAGGAAACCTCTCTGCTAATGGA
The DNA here is from genome assembly GCF_951394435.1 of Stenella coeruleoalba. Classification (NCBI taxonomy): domain Eukaryota; kingdom Metazoa; phylum Chordata; class Mammalia; order Artiodactyla; family Delphinidae; genus Stenella; species Stenella coeruleoalba. Next base: position 23,497,505 of record NC_137150.1, on the reverse strand, counting down.
TATTGTGTTCCTGTCTTGGTAGTTGTTTGGCATAAGGTGTCTAGCACTGTAGCTTGTTGGTCGTTGAGTGAAGCTGGGTCTTGGCGTTGAGGTGGAGATCTCTGGGAGATTTTCGCCATTTGATATTACATGGAGCTGGGAGGTGTCTTGTGGAGCAGTGTTCTGAACTTGGTCTCCCACCTGAGAGGCACAGCCGTGGCGCCTGGCTGGTGCACCAAGAGCCTATCATCCATACGGCCTAGAATAAAAGGGAGAAAAAAAGGAAAAAGAACGAAGATAAAATTAAGTTATTAAAATAAAAAATAAAATATAATTAAGAAAAAATTTTAAAAATAAAAATATAAAACAAAAAATGGACAGACAGAACACTAGGACAAATGGTAAAAGCAAAGCTATACAGGTAAAATCACACACAGAAGCATACACATACAGTCTTTCAAAAAGTAGAAAAGGGAAAGAAATACATATATCATTGCTCCCAAAGTCAACCTCCTCAATTTGGGATGATTCCTTGTCTATTCAGGTATTCCACGGATGCAGGGTACATCAAGTTCAATGTGGAGTTTTAATCCGCTGCTCCTGAGGCTCCTGGGAGAGATTTCCCTTTCTCTTCTTTGTTTGCACAGCTCCCAGGGTTCAGCTTTGGATGAAGCTGCCTCTGCGTGTACGTCACCTGAGGGCATCTGTTCTTCGCTCAGACAGGACGGGGTTAGAGGAGCCGCTGATTCAGGGGCTCTGGATCACTCAGGCCGGGGGGAGGGAGGGGTACGGAGTGTGGGGCGAGCCTGTGGCGACAGAGGCCGGTGTGACGTTGCATCAGCCTGAGGCGTGCCGTGCGTTCTCCCGGGGAAGTTGTCCCTGGATCCTGGGACCCTGGCAGTGGCAGGCTGCACAGGCTTCCAGGAGGGGAGGTGTGGATAGTGACCTGTGCTCGCACACAGGCTTTTTGGTGACGCACCAGCAGCCTTAGTGTCTCATGCCTGTCTGTGGGGTCCGCGCTGATATCCGCAGCTCGCGCCTGTCCCTGGAGTTCCTTTAAGCGGTGCTCTTAATCCCCTCTCCTCGCGCACCAGGAAACACAGAGACAAGGAAAAGTCTCTTGCCTCTTTGGCAGCTCCAGACTTTTTCCCGGACTCCCTCCCGGCTAGCCGTGGCACACTAGCCCCCTTCAGGCTGTGTTCACACAGCCAGACCAACTCCTCTCCCTGGGATCCGACCTCTGAAGCCCGAGCCTCAGCTCTCAGCCCCACCCGACCCGGCGGGTGAGCAGATAAGCCTCTCGGGCTGGTGAGTGCTGGTCGGCCCTAACCCTCTGTGCGGGAATCTCTCCGCTTTGCCCTCCGCACCCCTGTTGCTGTGGTCTCCTCCGCGGCGCCGAAGCTTCCCCCTCCGCCATCCGCAGTCTCCGCCCGCGAAGAGGCTTCCTAGTGTGTGGAAACCTTTTCTCCTTCACAGCTCCCTCCCACTGGTGTGGTCCCGTCCCTATTCTTTTGTCTGTTTTTTCTTTTTTCTTTTGCCCTACCTAGGTACGTGGGGAGTTTCTTGCCTTTTGGGAGGTCTAAGGTCTTCTGCCAGCATTCAGTAGCTGTTCTGTAAGAGCTGTTCCACAGGTAGATATATTTCTGATGTATTTGTGGAGAGGAAGGTGATCTCCGTGTCTTACTCTTCCGCCATCTTGAAGCTCCTCCCCGAAGCTCTGTTTTAATGGCACATCTATTAGGCCAATTCTTTGGCACCACCCTAGTCTCAGAGCTCCCGCCCCTTCTCCTCAGGCTGTGTCCCCATGGGAGGCGGGGCTGCTTGCTCTCTTGGTTTTGTTTTTGAAACCTGTGTGACCTTGGGCAAGGTAACATAACTTGTTGACCTATAGCTTCCTCGTTTGTAAAGTTGCGATAATCACATCTACCTCGCGGAGTGGTACCTCAGATTAAATGCAGCATGAATGCTCAGCATTTAACATAGTGCCTGGTTCATAAACAGCCTACAGTCAATATTAGTTTCCTTTCCCCTTTGTCAGTGGCAAAAGCTAAATGATTAATTTTTTTCAGCTTTGGCCATTAGGAGGTCTTTTAGTTAGCTCATATATCCTTTTGACATATACTCATTATTTTTATTTATTTATTTATTTTTGAGCACTTTCTTCCTTTCATGCTCCAGGTTTTATTTCCTGCCCTAGTCCAAGGATCAGCCACTTCTCCAAGGAGTCTTTGGTGCTAGAAACCAAGATCTGGGTACTAGATGTGCTCGCATGTATTATTATTTTTTAAAAAATATATTTTATCTTTTATAACAGTTTTTAGATTTATAGAAAAATTGAGAAAATGGTTCAGAAAGTACCCCCATACCCCGCAGTTTTCCCTATTATTAACATATTAATATGGTGTATTCTTTATAATTCATGAACCAACATTGATATTTTATTAACTAAAGTCCATATTTTGTTCAGATTTCCTTCGTTTTTACTTCATGTCTTTTTTCTGTTCCAGGAATCCATCCAGGGTACCATATTACACTTAGTAGTCATGTCTCCTTAGGGTCCTCTTGGTTGTGACAGTTTCTCAGACTTCCGTTGTTTTTGATGACCTTAATGGTTTTGAGGAATACTGCTCAGGTGTTTTGTAGGATGCCCCTCTAGTGGAATTTGGCTGGTGTGTTTCTCATTAGACTGTGATTATGTGTTCGGAGGAGTAATATCCAGAGCTGAAGTACCATTCTCATCACATCATATCAAGGGTAATACTATCAACATGAGTTACACCGTTGATACTGACTGTGATCCCCTGGCTGAGGTGGTGTTTGTCAAGTTTCTCGACTTTAAAGTTACTCTCTTGTTCCCCCTTGTTCCTGGAAAATACTGTGCTCTTTGGAAGAAGTTACTATGTGCAGCCCATACTTAAGCAATGGGTATGGTGTTCCCCCTTGAGGACAGAGTATCTACATAAATTATTTGGAATTCTTTGCATGGCATCTTTAATCATTTTTTTATTTGTTTGTTTGTTTTCTGATCTTTGTTTTTCAATGCTAGAAGTGAGGTGTCTGTTTATATTGGGCAAAATTTTTTTTAAATTTATATATTTTTGGCCACATTGGTTCTTCTTTACTGTGCACAGGCTTTTTCTAGTTGTGGTGAGTGGTGACTGCTCTTCGTTGTGGTGAAGGCTTCTCATTTCAGTGACTTCTCTTGTGGCGGAGCATGGGCTCTAGGCATGCCGGCTCAGTAGTTGTGGCGCACAGGCTTAGTTGCTCCACGGCATGTGGGATCTTCCCGGACCAGAGCTCGAACCAGTGTCCTCTGCGTTGGCAGGCAGATTCTTAACCACTGCGCCACCAGGGAAGTCCCTGGGCAAATTTTAATTAAGCAAATACATAGGCCTTCACTCATTAATATTCAGAACAATTGATGATAGATAAACACTTTTAATCTAACATTACTCACTCCTCAGTTATTAAATCTATGGGAATATAGTGAGCTTGGCTCTGTTTTTCCTACTTGAACACCCATTTCTTAAATCTCTCTTTCAGCTTAAAGATATCAGAAATATCCCTACTAATGAAAAGTTGCTTTTCATTTTTAATGTATCTCCGAATTTCTACATTACTGAGTTTCCTGATGGTTGACCATGAAAAATTAGGCTTTGATCTTATTTTAAAGAATAATTGGCCACTAAAAACATGAGGCAAACTAGACGTACTGTGAAGAGCACATTTCTCACAATAATTACTAGGTTGTTTCCCAGTAAATGGCAGAGCTGTGCAGCATCACATTTAGTATGAGAATACATGGAAGCTAAGAGGAGTTTAAGGTTAAAAGGAAAACAAAATACTCCCTGGGGTTTTAATCACTAATTACAGGTCTATAAATAGCCATTTCTTGGATTCAGAAGGCATTTGGTCTCCTGGATATGATTTAGTTTGGCATATGGGCTTGCCAGGTTTTTTTCCTTCTTCTCTTTGTGAACTGCTTGAAATGACTGGACAGGTCAGACATGAAGACAGGTGGTGCAAATGTTTGGGGGAAAAATACAAAAAGTAATTATCTGGATTTGCCAGCAGTTCTATTTAGTGACCTACAGGAGTTGACCCTGCCCTATATTTAGATGTTGCAAGATGATATACCACAACATACTGTTTATAGGCTCTCATTTTCTGAGTAACTATCGTGTTTTCATTGAAACGGTTTATACTGGTTTGTGTAGCACCTGGTCCATGCAATGTATAAGGAAATTACAAATAGTTGATGAGAAATACTGAAAAAGAAAATTCAAACCAAGAGAGAAGTATAGCTATTTCCTCCCCTTTTGAACAAAGATTTCTTTTGCATTTCAAAGTCAGCAAAACTTTAATGTGTCTGTTATAACAAGCATGGGTTCATTTGGAAAAAGTAATATTTTAAAATTGAATTTGCATAACTGGAATAAAGTGTTGTATGGCTAGCTGCCGATACTTTTGCTCCTTGTTTTATGTACCATTATTCTGTGTAATTTAGGATTATGTCTGTTTTTAAGGCCCTGCTGCCTCTGGGATTATAATCTGTTTCCTACCATTTGAAAGAAAATTAACACCCAGATGCTAGTTCTGTCACCTATTTTGATAGAATCTAAATTCTTGTAAAACATAATTGGTTTCAAGGCACTTCCTGAGGAATCAGAAAATCTCATCTTATACTTCAAAGGGAGAGTTGGTTGAATGTGAGTTAAAAGTTCCACTCCAATCAGAAAATAATACAGTTCTGGGACTTCCCTGGTGGCACAGTGGTTAAGAATCTGCCTGCTAATGCGGGGGACACAGGTTCAAGCTCTGGTCCGAGAAGGTCCCACATGCTGTGGAGCAACTAAGCCTGTGCGCCACAACTACTGAGCCGGCGTGCCTAGGGTCCATGAGCCACAACTACTGAAGCCTGTGCACCTAGAGCCCGTGTTCTGCAACAAGAGAAGCCACTGCAATGATAAGCCTGCGCACCGCAACGAAGAGTAGCCCCCTCTCACTGCAAGTAGTGAAAGCCCACATGCAGCAGCGAAGACCCAACACAGCCAAAAATAAATAAATAAGTAAATAAAGTTATAAACAAAAAGTATAACTTTAAAAAAAGAAAGAAAGAAAGAAAATAATACAGTTCCTTTCCTTCATAAAGTTCAGTTTTCCCCTCAATATACTCAGTGTTTTACATATATAATTTCACACTTTTTGAAGGTGGATGAGAATTTAATTTTTTATTTTTACATGATTTCATAGAAAAAAGAGCTTGAGGCACTGAGAGGTTTAAGTCGATGGGTTTGCCATAGACTAAGCATTTTGAATTTTAATCTAGGACTCATTCTACTGGGATCTCACACTGAGATTCTGAAAACCTTACAGTAATAGGGATACGATAGTGATCTTCCATGAGACTCTCTTTGCTTCTTTCTCCCTTTCTCCCAACATATTCTGAACCTTTAACACTACAAGAAAACGTGAAAAAAAAAACTGCTGATCAAGCACAGCTGAGTTTATTAGATCTCTGTAGTGAATAAGAAGATCACCTTGACATTTTAGCAATGTCTCTGAAGTCAGGGAGGATATTCACAGGATTTTAGGGCGTGGGCTGAGTAACTTTTAAGGTGAATCTTCTAAGGCAAGAAACTGGTTGAGATTAGATAGAGTTTATAACATAATTTTGGTTTGGTAGCTATGTCAAGGCTATAGTTTTGAAGCTGTTAGTCTTTTATTTGTATTTTATTTTATTTTTTTATATAGCAGGTTTTTATTAGTTATCTATTTTATACATATGTGTATATATGTCATATTTATACATATTAGTGTATATATGTCCCAATTTCCCAATTCATCCCACCACCATCCCCCCACCCTGAAGCTGTTAGTCTTAACGAGTAAGCTATTTAGTTGGTTCTATAGTCTTGTCTTTAAGAAGCTAGTATTTCCTCAAGCAGTTAGCTGTTACCTTATGCTTGTTCTCATTACTATTTAACATGGAGAAAAGAAATTATGCCTGTTCCAGGATTCTTTAACAGAGGGACAGAGATTATGTTGGTTTCAGTCCCCAGTATATACACATCCAAACTCTCAGCAACTCTTGTTGGCTTCACTTCTTCTGTCCCTACTGCTACACCTGTAGTTTCATCACCATCATCTCTCACCTTATAATTTCCAAATTTTTCTTCTTTTTCTTATATTTTTCTCAAAACTCTTTACACAGTTGTCAACTGATCACTCTTGTCTCCTACTTAAAATCTTCCAAAAGTTTCACATTGCATTTTTTGAGCAAGTGGTATCTGTCGCACTTCTGCCTTGGCATCTTGGTAGCAGAGTCCAAGGAAAACAACACTGTCAGGCACTGGATGAAACAACGCTTTACTCACTTAGAGGGGAGACAGAGCAAGATCAGCTTCAGTGATGAGTGTCATACCCCCATGGCCAACAGGTTCCTCCTAGCAGCTCATGCAGGGCAATTGGCCTGCACGCACCCTTCTTGTGCTACAGAGGAAGGACCATGTCCTCCCCCTGCGGGTAACAGATATAGTAGTGGGGCTGACTGGGTGTCATATGACACCCAAGCAGAACAAAGCAGTACATGACTGAGTCTGAAACAGGGAAAGATATTCTCACATAAGGTCATAAGCCCATCGAGAACTGTGAGGTTGTGAGGACTCTTGCTATTGGTAAGGCAGGTCTGCAAGTTCATGGCCCATTCTTATGTGGCTGAGAGGGGGTTGAAGACAGCATGCATATGCATGAGACTGCCTTCTCCAACACTCAGCATGAAACCCAAACTTCTTGCATTGACATAGAAAGCCCCAGCTGTCTTCTCTGGCTTGAGCTTGAGATATTCTCCCCCTTGGTCCAGCACTGTGTTCTGGCCATAGTGACCTTCCTTCTGTTTGGGCCTTGAGGCCTATGGATGGTTCCATTAAGTCTATCTAGCAGGCCTATGCCTCCAGTCTTGGGGTAGTTGTCTCCTTGTAATTCAGATCTCATCTCAAAGATCATTTGATCAGAGAGAACTTCCTTGACTATCGAATCCAAAATAGTCCTCTTTGCCCCCATATATTATGTGATCTTATTCTACTTTCTTCTTATGATTTATCATTATTTTAAACTTTTTTGTTCACTTATTTACTTATTTTTTCCCTGCCTTCCTTCAAACAGAATATAAGCAGGAACCCTTTGCCTTGTTTAACACTCTATGGCCAGTGCCTAGAATATTGCCTTGTACATAGTAAATTTTTAAAAATATTTGTTTCACTGTGTTTGTGGGGATTTAGGGAAACACTCACATACACTGGCGGTGCAAGTGTAGATTGGTACAGCTCAGCAGTATCTATCAGGATTAGAAATGTTATTTATGCTCTTTGATGCAACGTTTCTACATCTAGGCATTTATCCTACAGATATACTTGCACATCCGAAAATTCAGGTACGTGAAAAGATATTCATGGTGCAGGAAAGAATTAACATAGCAAGCCTGAGGCTGCTGTCTTAGAAGGACTTGCTTACAAGGTGGCCCTTGGTTGGCATCTGAGAACCCAGCTGGTAAATAGTTACCTGCACGGATGCAAAACTTTTTCTAAGTGATAAGGCTGTTATACCCACTTGGGACATTAATCAACTGCCTTCCTTCTAGAAATTTGGAATTTTGGTAGTGGCTAGGCAGGGGATACGTATGTGATCAGTCCCCAGTGAAAATCTGTACTGAGTGTCTAATGGGTTTCTCTGGGCAGAAACACTGCATGCATGTTACTACATTTTTTGCTGCTGAAGGAAAGAACACACTCTGTGTGTCCCCTCGCAGGAGGAAGAAAACATAGGAAGCCTATGCGTGGATTTCTCCAGACTCTGCTTGTGTCTTTTTCCCTTGCTGAGCCTTTTGCTGTAATAAACCTTGGTTGTGAGAACCACCATATTCTGAGAGCTGAGAGTCCTTCTAGTGAATCATGGAATATGCGGATGGCCTTGGGGCCGTGTGAAACATTTATTATAAATTGCCTTCACAGAAAAATATTAAAACAAGTAAAATGTCCATGAAAAGAGAACTAGCTATGGCACAAAAAGTCACAAAAAGGAATACTGTACAGTACTCCTATATGAGGCAATCCTATATTCGGATGTGGAAATGTTAGTAAAATATCTAAAGGGAAAACCCAGAATTCCAAGTGGTTTGTATAACTTTCTATGCTGCTGTTTGTGCACATTCACATCTATATGTGTTTGTAAATGTGGAGAGTATCACTGGAAATATGTTCAAAAATCTGATAATAATGGATTCCTTTGAGGAGAGGAACTTGGCGGCTGAGGGGAAACATTGGGAAAGAGAGGTTTTACTATCTATTTTACACTAATACGTTGTCCACTAGTCACATGTGGCTATTTACATTTAACTTAATTAAAATATAAAATATTCGGTTCCTCATTTGTACTAGCCACATTTCAAGGCTTCATAGTGTCATGTGGATAGTGGCTACAATATTGGATAACACAGAAATAGAATATTTCCATCTTTGCAGAGCGATGTTTTGTATAACACTGATCTATATTTTTTTTTTACCATTTAGTATTCATACCATGTTCATGTTATATTTTTTCAAAAAATTAACTAAAATGAAACAAAATATTAGTTCAATGAATGAATGAATAATGAATGTTGACAAAAAGTTCTGTATTAACAGACTGTTTTGAGAATCTCAAGAAAGTAAGATCGGGTCACCCGTTTTTGTGGTAGAAGTTTACATCTAGTTAAAGTAGGTAGGATAAACAGCAGCTTAAATTCTCTCTACCTATTAATAAAAGTAAATTTTCAGCCTAGGGGCTGAAGCCAAATCCAGATCTTGGAAACCCTAGCAAATGCACCAAGGAGAGTGCCAAGGAGCACAGAGTGGGGTTGCTGGCCTCTCCCCTTCACGAGCTCCAGCAATTTATGCCGTGGGCGCTTGGCTAGCTCCAACGTACTAGAGTAAAGCAGACCTCCTTGCTGAGTTCTTCCTCACTCCCTCAGTAAACAGTGCTTGTAATTTCATGTCCCCCAATAAATTATAATCAATTTTATATGCTTAAGTCGAGAGATGTCAGGAATGGTACTACTAGTATTTTTACAGCTCAGTTCAATATTTATTAAGTGCCTACTGAATAGTAAATGGCCTTTACCCTTGAGGTTCTTATGGTCTATTATGGGAGATGGAAAAAGGGAACAGACTATGTTGATATAATAATACACGGTGCCAATGTAAAGGTTTGCCCAAAATGCACTGGGATGTCGTGGAGCAAGGCTGCCTGATCCAGTCATGGAGGATGCATAAGGCATTTTAGGCACAGAGAGTGGGAGGTGTGCTCTAGGCAGAGGCAAAAACAAGAGGCTGTGAAGGAGCCTGTCTTATTGGGAGTCCCATAGTAGCTGAGTCCTAGAGTCCAAAACTACAGATGGAGACCAGAGCAAGAAGCGATAAGAAAGGCAAATAACAGTGAAGTGTTGGGAGGCCTTGTGCCGAGTGCTAAGCAGCTGGATTTTATCTGGTAGGGATCTGGAAAGCTGAAAAGGGAGGGGTGTCCGTTTGGGTAAATTTCCTTGAATGCATGTTGAGATGGATTTAGAAAAGCAAAACCCAGGCAAGGTGACCCATTAGGGGACTGCTGTCACAGTCCAGGTGAAAATGAAGCTGATAATGGCCTTTTTAAATGAATGCCTTTCTGTTAGCATCTCTCTCCTCCCCGTCTCACTTTTTTTCTATTGATACTTCCTCAATTGTGTTTCTGGAGATCATCTTCCAAATAAACTTCTTGAACCCAAGTTCTTGTCTGCGACTGAGAGAATCCAAAGTAAGAAAAGAAGTGCATGGTCAATAGGGTCAGATATTGCCCAGAGGACCAGTGAGAGGACTGACGGTCTCCCCTGGTTTCCTCAATATGGAAGCCATTGGTTACTTTTGTAAAAGCAGTTTCAGCGAAGCCATGGCAGCCAAATCCAGGTCGCAGAGAACCATGGAGGGGGTTTGAGGTGAGGAAGAAGGAAATGAGTATAGATGGAGCTTCCAAAATACGTGGCAGGTAATAAGGTGAGAGCCAGAAGGAGACAAAGATTCAAGGGTGGGATTTTCCAGAATAAGAGAGGTTTTTATAAGGAATATGTCTAACAGTATTGTGACCCTACCTCTCATATAACGGCTTCTCAAATAATTTTACAGTGGCTGAAAAGACACCAACATAGTAAAAGAAAGGCAGAGAGAGAGAAAAAAGTAGATTCCTGACAGCATAATTTGAGCTTCTGGATCCAGTTTTGCCTGAGGCTTCCAGATTCCCCACCTCTGTAGCGAGACTTTTGAGTTAAGTGAGGAATTCTCCATTTTGCTTGAGTCAGATTGAGTTAGGTCTTTGTAACTTGCAAATGGTGAGTAGTCCAAACCTTTCTTCTATAAGACTAATTGGAATACATTTCTGTTTTTACAAAACACACGCACACAACCTATTCAAAGTGTTGAAATCAAGTTAAGAACCAGTAGGGAGAAAATGAGAAAGTGGTATAAGATAGACCAAAAGTACTTCATAATTGATGAAACAAGGCCCTCGAGAGGATGGTAGCTAATGAAACCAAGAACCTGAGTAAAGTGGTTAGTTATAAAAGTACTTTTTACAACATCTTAGTACGAAATTTTGAAACATGCAGAAAAGTTGAAAAATTATAAAGTTAGCAATCATATATCTATCACCTAGTTTCTAGCATTAACATTTTGCTACATTTTCTACTTTTGCTTTATTACGTATCTCATTTATCCATCCTTCTATCCATCGAACAAAGCATCTAATATTTTTGATGCATTTCAAAAGAGTTTGCAGATATCAGTACTTTTCATTCCTAAATAATTCAGGAAGCATATCATTAACTTGACTTCCAAACTGGTTTACAGTTAAAAGTACCTAATATTTAGAAAAAAATTATCTATAATACTCCTGTTATTCTAATGAGCTATCTCTTTGATCTTTTAAAATTCAAGCACTGTTATTATCTTTGTGCTTTACTATAATTTTAAAGGATATTTTTACATTTTCCTCATATTTCAGAGTGTGATTCATTAGAAAAATTTCTGCAAAATATAAATTAGACTTACTCAAGTAGGTTTCTAATATGTTGCCTTACAGAGGAATCAGAAATAGTCATGCATAAGACTGTGAGGTTTGACATATGTTTACTGTTGTCTTAAAAATCAATTGCATACCAGTGGCTCTTTCATTACTGTATTACCAACAGCCTTGCAAGTGATCATGCCTGAGTTTCAATTAATATCTTCCTTGATAGAATGCTGACCCTGGAAGGCATTGTGAGCCTGGGCTTCCTAAGGGCTTTGGCTTTGTAACAGAGCCTGGGAGAATATTTTTTTGGCAAATATAGAAACTTAAATATTCCATACTGGTAAATATTTCATGCAAGAATTCCCACCTTGGTTCTTGTCCTAGCCTTTCACTGCATCTAAATATATCCTTTGTTCTCTTTATATTATAAAGCCTTGCTCTCTGAGTTTAATTTCTGGACACATGAATATTATTTCTTGGTCTGGCATCATTTGCTAAATTGCTGCTGAATCCTCCTGGCTGCTCAATAGTCCGTCATTGTCCCCTCGTCTTGACCTCACAAGGACTCTTTGAACAGTGACCTAATGTGGCTGTGTCAGTGACATCCAGAGGACCAGGGTACAGTCTGGCAATGAGGGGCTTAAAAGAAACTACAGTCCTGCTTCATTCACTTTGCTCACATTATGTGATTTTTTATCTTGAGTCATATGTGCCATGTATGTTAGTGTCCTCTTTTCTGTGATAAGATTGAACAAAAATGTTCTGTTGATTGCCCATATGTAAACAGTTTGTCTGAAAAACAGTATAGCTAGTCTTTCCGAATTTGAAAGAGTGTTCTTCTCTTTCCTCTGTGGCTCATTCCTCCAGCTGTGCTCTGGATCTCAATTTTGCTCTCCTTCCTATGGGACTTGTACCATCACATATGCCCTTTCTCTCCTGAAACTTCAATGTCACCCTTTCTATTTTTCTATTTCCTATCAGCACTTAATTATACACAGATATCATCTTAAAATTTTTGGTTTTAAAAGTCCTTATTTTGCCTCTTATTCCTCCTTCTTCCAAGACTTATCCACACTCGCCATCTCTCCTTCTTTATCTCTTTTACTCCTTAAGTCACTGCAAGATGACATCAGTCTTTGCCCTCCAATGATAGAGTTATTTTACCCAAAGTCAATAAGTTAATGGATACTTTCAGTCCTAATCCTGCTTAATATCATTTGCAACCTAATAGCTAATATTTATTGGGAGATTACTATGTGTTAGGCCTTAATGGAACTGATAACCTCACAACAATCTATCAGGTAAGTACTACTTTTATCTCTATTTGTTACATGAGGAAACTATTGTGAAAGAAGTTGGGGAAGGTCCTCAAGGTCACCCAATAGTAAATCATGAAGCCAGGCTCCTAAGCCAGGCAGGTGAGCCCAGAGCCATTGGAGGGATGTCCTTGACTGTAGTTCCCATCCTCTGACCTGTGGACATTCTCTTGATTCTCTTGTCTTTCTCTCAAACTGTTCAATTTTCTCCACCTTACTGCCACTGTCCTAGTTTACCGAACTAGAATTACTTAAAATGCTTCCCAGTCATACACTCTGCTTCCAGGCTTGTCCTGTCCAATCCATTTTCTAGACCATAGTCAGGATGACCTTGCTGAAACTCAGATTCCATTACAGCAATCTCTGCTTAAAATCCTTCAATGGTTCTCTGGTTTTTAACCAAAGACACAGGTCCCTTCATGTGGTCTAAAAGGAGCTTCAAGATCCGAATCCTGTCAAATTTACCTCTTTGGTTTCAAATGTCCATTTTCCATTTGCCTTTGAGGACACCAATCTTTTGTCCAAGGCCCCATGCTCTCTCTTGCTTCAGGTTTTTTTTTTTTTTTTAAACCTTTCTCTTGTCTTGCTCTTCCTCAGCCCCCTGTAGCCCAGTCTTATTTTATGCATCACCAATAGGAAGGCTTCCTCTGCCCCCACTCACCTGTGTTGCAGGCCCTTTGTTTACCCCCACAGCTCCCTCGCTGTACTTCAAGCTGGGACGTTCCATTCTGTTTTTTACTTACTCATTGATGGTTGCCTTCCCAATTAGAGTGTGTCCTGCGCACCTAACCCAGTGTGTGATTCCTGGGAGGGTCCCATTAGATATTTATTGAATGACCAAGTGAATGTCAAGTCCTTAGAAACTTCAAATAATACTAAAAAATGGACTCCTAAATTCATGTTAGTTTGCTTTATAATGTTTCTGAGCCTCCCTTTCTTCATTTATGAAATGGGGATAGCATAGGTATCATAGTTCAAATATGCTTTTATGATGAAGGCACATAACTTAAGTAGCACACATTTTATTTATCAAAATCAACAGAGAATTTTTGTTGTTAACAAGGAAAAGCAGAATTAAATGTTTTATGGACATTTATATAATCTATTTTCTTACTTTATTTTTTAATCTCATGTTTTTGAGAAATAAGTTGGTTTAGGATGAATGATTAATTTGTTGCCAGTGTGTTTATATTGTCTATATAATAAAAACATGAGCCTTTAGCTTTTCAATTGCTGATTCACAGGGAAAAATGACAGTGTTATCAGAATAATGGAATGGTGCATTTTATGTATAGGACAATGTACCAAAAGCAAGGAAATTATTTACAAGTGCTTATGATAAGAAATTATTCTATGAATTATTTTTACTTTGCTTGAAGAACTGTAGCAAACACAAGGAAAATTTTATTTATGAGGATTATTCTTGTAGCTCTTGATTCACTGCTTCCCTCCAATTATTTTTTTCCCTGAAATATACTTGTTCAAGTCTGCTTTGCTGTACATTTTACATTGTTCACTTCTAACCATTCTAGGATATTTATGGCCTTTGTGTCTTTTTATGACTTTTATGATTTATATCTGATTTCTTGAAAGACCATTAAAAGCTTTATCATTAGGCCAAATCCACTTGGAAGTCACATATGTCTCAGTCAGAATATTGGGTTATGCTGAGGTAACAAACAACTCCAAATATCTGTGGTTTCAAATAACCCAAATTTATTTCTCATTCAATAATGTGTATTATGGGTCTAGAGTGGGTTGGATTCATCATCTCTTTAGGATCTCAGACTGACAGAGTGGCTGCCCACCTTGAATGCAGCTAGCCACCATGCCAGATGGAAAAAAGAAAGCTTGAGTGTCTCCCACTGGCTATTAAATGCTCTGATTTGGAAATGACATACTTCATTTGAGCTTATGACTCATTGACCAAAATAGTCATATGACTCCACCCATAGGGACACCTGGAGATTCCTGGAACATGGAAAACTGGACATACTTGGCGAACTATGCTAACTACCTCGGTATGTCTCTGATACCTTCATTTCCCCAATAACTTGACTTCCAAGAATTCTTTTTAACTGCCTTCTCAGCATTTTCAAGAGCAATCATTAATATCATGCTAGATTCCAATACAACCTATTTATCATATGCTCTTTGTCTAATGCTCCTACACAAAGGCACAGGGTCATTGTGCTGTTCATTAGCATGTTCCTACCACTGCCTGGCTCCTGCAGTATCACTGCTACACCACCCTGCAGCTCTGGCCTGGGACTTGTTTTTCTGTTTCTGAGCATCAAGACATCACTTATGCATCAGACATACTTCCTTCTTTCCTTTGAGAGCACCAGCAACTGAAAGAAATGGGAAATGTCCTATTCCAGAGTCAATGGATTTAAACTCTTATAAAAGAATTTTTGGATCACATAGACTCCTACATTGCTTACACTGTAACAGAGAAGAACAAACCTGACTCCATAGTGGATCTATTCCTTTAGCTCTAACCTTTGTGCTCTGTTGCCCATGCTTAGTTGTGCTGGCTCTGCACCTTTGTAAAGGATTGTTGCCTGTAGCCTGAAATATATGTAATAGCCCTTTCTCAAGGCTCTGCCTCCCAGTCCTGGCCTTTAAAGGTATAGCACTTTTCATTCATATAGAGATAAAAAGTTACAGAACAGAGAATAGCATTTGTCTTGGAGGTTTACAGGAACATTGTGACCAGACCTACATGGACAGGTGCAAGTACAAAGGACTATCACATCCCTTCTGGGGTCTGGCCGGAATCAAGAAGTTTGCAACAGCCAGCACCCCCAAACACACACACACACACACACACACACACACACACACACATATTTTTATTATAAAAGAAGCCTGAATGCTAACTCAGGTAAAATGGTGCTTTGGGACACTAGTCCACCATCTTCTCGGTCTGCTGGTTTTCTGAATAAAGTCGCTATTCCTTGCCCCAACACCTCACCTCTCAATTTATGGGCCTGTTGTGTGGTGAGCAGTATGTGCTTGGAGTTAGTAACAACACTACTTAAAAAAGAAATGTCTCTTAAACCTGGCTCCCCGTATCCTAAAATTCTAACTAGAGAACAGCAAATGCTGGGACTTCCCTTGTGGTCCAGTGGGTAAGACTCCCCGCTCCCAATGCAGGAGGCCTGGCTTCAATCCCTGGTCAGGGAACTAGATCCCGCATGCATGCCGCAACTAAGAATCTGCATGCTGCAACTAAAAGATCCCACGTGCCACAACTAAGACCTGGTGCAGCCTAAATAAATAAATAAATATTTTTTAAAAAAGAAAACAGCAAATGTCAGAGGAGCACAAAAGGTATGGTACTGTAATTAGAATAGGAGAATAGCACCTCACTCTAGAGGTTCACCACAGATAGGACCACCCATGCATATAGTATTGTCACAGTGCACTGTATTTGTCTGTTTTCTTGTTTGTGTGTTTATTCATGAATATATGGCTGTATCAGCTGTGATAAATTTTCATTACAGGAATTTTAAGATCTTTTCTGTCGTGGTTATCTCACCTTTTTTTTTTGGCATCCAACATTGACAGTGGAAAAATAGACTTATTATAGTTGGTAATTTGGTTACTTACATTCCAAATGTGAGTATCAATTAAATTATTACATCTGTTTTTCCAAACTAATTCTTAATTAATAGGCCCTAGATAAATCATGGCTTTAGACAATTTTGGACACACATTTGATTACAGGCACAATGCTAAAATTGAAAAGGAAAAAGCCAGATTTTCTTATTTTTCCATGATACTTTAGGAATCTTTCTTAAAATACAATAGTCTTTTCAAAATCCAGCCCTGCTTTTAAATAATCATAACATGAGTTTTTAAAATGTTTAATATGTCCCTGAGCTACCCACAATTTCTTTGTTTTCATTAAAAAATTAATTACATCACCTATGAATACAGGGATCCTATGAAAGAAAAAAAAAAAAAAGACTCCAAGAGGCTGCTTCAGGTAAAATCTTCACAAGAGTTCTTTTTCTTTTTTTCCAAACAGAACCTTAAAATAAATTTGGAGTGTGGAGCAGAGTATAATGGTGACAGCAGTGTGCCTGCTGCCTTCCAAAAGTTGAATTCTGTGTCAGGAATGATAATTACCAGCTCTGAAGCATAAAAACTATCTAACTCTATCCTGATTACTAATTAATCAGGTGCTAAAGACATTAAACCCATGACCCTGTTTCAGCAATGGAAATTACAAAGTCATGCTTAAGATTTAAAGGGACACTGGGTCCTTCTTCCTACTCCCCACACCTCTAAAAGGTTAAAGCCAGTATTAAAATAATTCCCTTTTAGGGGTGTGTGTGTGTGTGTGTGTGATCATTTCTCTTATTCTCAATGAAGCAGAATTTAACAGAGAGAGTGTGGTTTTCTGAAGGCTCAGTTTTAAACTGTACATTAAAAGGATCATATACCATGATCAAGTGGGATTTATCCCAGGGATGCAAGGATGGCTCAGCATCTGCAAATCAATCAACATGATACACCACATTAACAAAATGAAAGATAAAAATCATATGATCATCTCAATAGAGGCAAAAACTGCATTTGACAAGATTCAACCCTTATTTACAGTAAAAAGTGAGTATAGAAGAAACATAATAAAGGCCATATATGACAAACCCAGAGGTAACATAATACTTAATGGTGAAAAGCTGAAAGCTGTCCCTTTGAAATCAGGAAAAAGATAAGTATGCCCACTCTCACCACTCTTATTCAACATAGTATTGGAAGCCCTAGCCAGAGCAATTAGGCAAGAAAAAGAAATAAAAGGCATCCAAATTGAAAAAGAAGAAGTGAAATTGTCACTGTCTGTGGATGGCATGATTTTGCAAATAAAAAACTCTAAAGACGCCACCAAAAAACTATTAGAAATAACAAATACAGTAAATTGCAAGGTACAAAATCAATATACAAAGATCTGTTGCATTGCTATACATTAAAGTGAGCTAACACAGAGAGGAATTAAGAAAACAATTCCATTTATAATCTCAACAAAAATAAAAAATACTTAGAAATAAATTTAACCAAGGAGGTAAAAGACCTGTACACTGCAAACTATAAGACATTATTGAAAGAAATTGAAGAAGACTCAAAGAAATGGAAAGATATCCCATGCTCATGGATTGGAAGAGTTAACATTGTTAAAATGTCCGTATTACCTAAAACAATCTAGAGATTCAGTGCAAATCCCTGTCAAAATCCCAACAACATTTTTCACAGAAATAGAACAAAAAAATTCTAAAATTTATATGGCACCACAAAAGACTCTGAATAGCCAAAGCCATCCTGATCAAAAAGAACAAAGCTAGAGGTATCACAATCCCTGATTTCAAACTATATTACAAAGCTATAGTAATCAAAACAGCATAGTGTTGGCACAAAAACAGATACGTAGATCAATGGAACAAAATTGAGAGCCCAGAAATAAACACACATATATGGACAATTAATTTATGATAAAGGACCAGAGAAAATACAATGGAGA
Source organism: Stenella coeruleoalba (assembly GCF_951394435.1). NCBI lineage: Eukaryota > Metazoa > Chordata > Mammalia > Artiodactyla > Delphinidae > Stenella > Stenella coeruleoalba. Next base: position 23,479,610 of record NC_137150.1, on the reverse strand, counting down.
AAAGAGTCTTGGGGACTTCCCCAGAAGTCCAGTGCTTAAGACTCCGTGCTTCCACTGCAGGGGGCACGGGTGTGAACCGTGGTTGGGAAAGTAAGATCCCATAGGCCACAAAGTGCAGCCAAAAAAAAAAAAAAGTTTTTTTGATAAATAGTGTTGGAAAAACTGGACAGCCACAGGCAAAAAAATGAAACTAGACCACTATCCCACACCACGCACAAACATCAACCCAAAATGGATTAAGGACTTGAATGTAAGACCTGCCTGAAACCATAAAACTCCTAGAAGAAAACTTTGGCAGTATGCTCTTTGACATTGGTCTTAGCAATATCTTTCTGGATAAGTTTCATCAGGTAAGGGAAACAAAAATTAAAATTAAAAAATGGACTACATCAAACTCAAAAGCTTCTGCACAGCAAAGGAAGCCATCAACAAAATGAAAGCCCTTCTACTGAATGGAAGAAGATATTTGCAAATCATATTTTCAATAGGAGTTAATATTCAAAATATATAAATATATAACTCAATGGCAACAAAAACCAAACAACCTGATTAAAAAATGAGCAGAGTTGTTGAATAGAAAATTTTCAAGAAGGACATACAGATGGCCAGCAGCTACATGCAAAGGTGTTCAACATTACTAATTATTAGGAAAATACAAATCAAACTGTGAGATATCACCTCACACCTGAATTAACAAGCGTTGGCAAGGATATGGAGAAAAGGGAATGCTCACTGTTGGTAGGAATGTAAATTGGTGCAGTCAGCATGGGAAACAGTATGGGGATTCCTTGAAAAATTAAGAATAGAACTACCATATGTTCCAGCTATTCAGCTTCTGGGTATTTATGCAAAGAATACAAAAACACTAATTGGAAAAGATATATTCATTGCAGCATTATTTCCAGTAGCCAGGATATAGAAAAAATCTAAGTGCCCATCGATGGATGAATGGATAAAGATGTGGTACACACACACACACACACACACACACACACACACACACACACACACTGGAATACTACTCAGCCATAAAAAAGATGAAATCTTGCCATGTGTGAAAACATGGATGGACCTTGAGGGTATCATGCTAAATGAAATAAGTCAGATGGAGAAATATAAATATCATATGATTTCATGCATATGTTGAATATAAAAAAAACCCAAACAAACAAAAAAATGAATGAACAAACCAAACCAAACACAGAAACTGATGCACTTTGTTATAAAGCAGAAACTAACACACCATTGTAATGCAATTATACTCCAATTAAGATGTAAACAAACAAACAAACAAACAAACATATAGATACAGAGAATAGAGTAGTGGTTACCAGAGGGTAAGGAGGGGGAGAGTGAAATGGGTAAAGGGGGTCTACTGTATGGTGATGATGGAAACTAAATTTTTGATTTTGAATATGCTGTAGTATATACAGAAGTAAAAAATAACATCGTGCACATGAAACTAATATAATGTTATAATATTACTTCAATTAAAAAAAAAGATTTAAAGGAACACTTGGTCCTCTTCCCACTCTCCATACTTCCAAAAGGCTAAATGCAGTATTAAAATATTCCTTGTTAGGTTTTTTTGGTGTATGTGAGCATTTGTCTTACTCATTGAAGCAGAATTCAACAGAGTGTGTTTTTCTGAAGGCTCCAATTTGAACTATAAATGATATCCTTGGATGGGTTCCTAGAGATTATAAAATTCTACCTTCATGTTGTTAAAGAAGTGAGATTTATCTTTGTAGATAAGGTTTTATTTTTTGGTAATGCATGTTCATTGGTAAAGATTTGAACAAATATCAAAAAGAAATAAAGAAGAAAAAATCACTCATGAAGAAAGAAATAAAGAAGAAAAAATCACTCATGATGATAGTGCTTTACATTTTGGTGACTATTTTCCATACATTTAATTTTTATTGGTAGACCAGTTTATTAAATCACACTGTACTTTTCTTCTATAACCTGATATTTTTATAAACATTTTTATGACACTAAATGTACTTTGTCATATAACATGGTTACTGGGTAGTAGTCAATTGAAAATATACAAATATACAAAAATGTATTTGCTCAATCCCTATTGCTGGACTTCTTTTAAAATTTTTATTTTATTTTGGAGTATAGTTGATTTACAATGTTGTGTTAGTTTCAGGTGTACAGCAAAGTGATTCAGTTTTATATATATATATATATATATATATATATATATATATTCTTTTTCAGATTCTTTTCCCATATAGGTTATTATAAAATATAGAGTGGAGTTCCTGTGCTATACAGTAGGTCCTTGTTGATTATTTTATATACAGTAGTGTGTATATGTTAATCCCAGCCTCCTAATTTATCACTCCCCTGCCTTTCCCCTCTGGTAACCATAAGTTTGTTTTCTAAGTCTGTGAGTCTGTTTCTGGTTTGTAAATAAGTTCATTTGTATCACTTTTTTTTACGATTCCACATATAAGTGATACCATATTATATTTGTTTTTCTCTTTCTGACGTACTTCACTCCGTAGGACAATCTCTAGGTCTATCCACGCCTCTGCAAATGGCACAATTGCTTTCCTTTTATGGCTGAGTAATATTCTATTGTATATATGTACCACATCCTCTTTATCCATTCACCTGTTGATGGACATTTAGGTTGCTTCCATGTCTTGGCTATTGTAAATAGCGCTGCAGTGAACATTGGGGTGCATGTATCTTTTCAAATTACGTATTTCTCCATATATATGCTCAGGAGTGAGATTGCTGGATCATATGGTAGCTCTGTTTTTAGTTTTTTAAGGAACCTCCGTACTATTCTCCATAGTGGCTGTACCAATTTACATTTCCAGCAACAGTGTAGGAGGGTTCCCTTTTCTCCACACCCTCTCCATCATTTATCATTTGTAGACTTTTTGATGATGGCCATTCTGACCGGTATGAGGTGATACCTCATTGTAGTTTTGACTTGCATTTCTCTAATAATTACTGATGTTGAGCACCTTTTATGTACTTTTTGGCCATCTCTATGCCTTCTTTGGAGAAATGTCTATTTAGATCTTTTGCCCATTTTTTGATTGGGGTTTTTTTTTTGATATTGAGCTGCATGAGCTGTTTGTATATTTGGGAGATTAATCCTTTGTCAGTTGCATCGTTTCCAAATATTTTCTCCCATTCCGTGGGTTGTTTTTCATTTTGTTTATGGTTTCCTTTGCTGTGCAAAAGCTTTTAAGTTTCATTAGGTCCCATTTGTTTATTTTTGTTTTTATTTTCATTACTCTAGGAGGTGGATACAGAAAGATATTGCTGCAGTTTATGTCAAAGTGTGTTCTGCCTATGTTTTCCTCTAAGAGTTTTATAGTATCCGGTCTTACATTTAGGTCTTTAATCCATTTTGAGTTTATTTTTGTGTATGGTGTTAGAGAATGTTCTAATTTCATTCTTTTACATGTGGCTGTCCAGTTTTCCCAGTACCACTTATTGAAGAGACTGTCTTTTCCCTATTACTGGATTTTAGATTGATTTTTAGATTCCAACTCTTCACTGCTATGACACTGCAATAAACATCCTTTTACATAATTATTGGTGTACATCTCTAAGTGATTCCTTAAGATAAGTGGTTAGAAATTGAGTTAATAGGTCAAAAGACAGAAATATTTTTAAGGATTTTGACATATTGCTGTTCAGAAAGTATGCACCGTTTTCATGACTATCAGCAGCATATAAAGGGACTCCTTTCATTAACCCTCAGGAATACTGAATATTAACCTTAAAAAAAGTCTTTATCAGTCGATAGTTGAACATGCGGTTTTATTGTCTCAAACTGCATTTTTTTACATTCTATTAAGATTGAACATTTATCAAGAATTCCTATGAATTCTTCATTAAGTTGTCTATTAATGTCCTTTATTTTCCCTTAAGCTGTTTAACTTTTTTATTGATTAGTAGAGAATTCTTTACATATTAAGGGTATTAGCATCTTTATCTTATATAATACAATTTTTTTTGTTCTGGATTGTCATTTACACTAGAATTTCTTTTGCCTTTTCCTGTATTTTGAATTAGGAATGTGGACTTTCAGTTTTAATAAATATGTAACCTAGAGAAAGAAATTTAATTTTTCTGGTACTCGGTTGCCTCATCTGTAAAATGTGTGTGGGGAGAAAGGGATGCGGGTGGTTGGGAGGCAGAAACTCGACAGATTAGATGAAATGACCTGTTCCAACTCTTCCAGGTCTAAAATTCTATGATTTCATTCCTTCCCAATTCTATCCTAATTACTGCCTATAATCAAGCCATATGGTACCTTTTTGATCTTGTATATTTTGGGCAAGCATTACCATTGCTCATTAAATCACAGTGCTCCAAATTCAGGGTTAATTTTCTTTTAATGAAGAAACTTCTGCATGCCTCCAGGGCTTTTTTCTTCTGTTAAACTCTTATGAACCATTTCCATTTAAAAAACACCAATAGCTTTAATGAGTTAGGCCTGCCGCTTTCATAAAATTGCAGCTAATGAATGACCTTGCAGACAGAAATGGGCAACACAATTAGAGTTACCAAAGTTTTCTTTCCGACTCTGAGCCAGTTTAACCTTTTCATCATGTGCGTGGACACACACATAAGGCCTCTGAAAATGAAATAATGTGCTTATGGCTTCAGTGTTAATAGAAGAGACAAGACAGTTTATACCTGAAGCAATCAGCAGTCGTCTGATTACTAGGAGACACTGCAGCTTGTTGACAAGTGGTTCTCATGGTGATTTACAGTTATTAAGTCTGGAGATGTCTGTATTTCTAGATTTATATATTCTATGGCATATTCTCTGTTTTTATACTTTAGTAGGAGTAGCCTGGGGAAGTCCCAAAGCACTTCCCTTGTAGTAGAACAGCATGCTTTGCTTCTTGGTATTGTCAGAGCATTGACTAGGCAGATCCTGAACCTCTGTGTGTGTCTTACCTTTATATTTCACAGGAGACCTCTGCAAAGAGCCAAGTGATTCTCCTTTTTCAGGACTTTTTTTTTTTTGGCATTACATTTAAAAAAAAAAAGCTTACTCATCAAGAGCTCTAGAAATTGGCATTTCCTGCTGACAGTGTCTGTAAAGAACACGAGGGACTTCCCTGGCCGTCCAGTGGTTAGGACTCTGTGCTTCCACTGCAGAGGACATGAGTTTGATCCCTGGTCGGGGAACTGAGATCCCTCAAGCTTCGCCGTGCCACAGGGCATGGCCAAAAAAATTTTTTTAAAAAGAAAAGAACCCTGACTTCAGGTTGTTTTTCATTAAGGTACTGTGTCTCCTGTTTTGTTCACTGTAGTTTTGAAAAATCCATCTTATGGTCAATTTTCCCAGAAAATCTTAGTTTATAATTACCTGGAAACACACTTTATTTCGACTTAAAAGGTTTCCTCCTCCTCCAAATATCATTGAAGGAGAGGCTGGAAGGCTTCTCTTCAGGAAATCACTTCCATGAGCTGAAATACAGTAAATTTCCACTACTTCTCTGAATGCTACTCTCAATCCAATATGGCTGTTTTTACTTTTCTTCTTCCATCACTGAGTACTGGAAGACAATTCTTGCTGTTTTTTAGGTTATAAGCTAGTTTAAGATACGTATGATATTTTTGAAAGCTTCCTGATGTGCGTGTCTTCGTTGGTAAGTTCTCCTCCACTCTGTCCACCACTGTGTCATGTCCAAAAAAGCTAGAGTCTGGAAGAGGAAGGTGTGGTGCAAGGGAAGGAAGACAGGAGAGAAAAGTAACAGAAAAGCTCCTAAGAGAGTTTCATTCAGAAGGATAGTTGGAGGAGGAAGAGGGCGAGAGATGAGAGAGACAAGTGAGACTGAGCCCAGCTCCTTTCTTTGGCTTTGGCCTGGGCACGGGGATTAGACAAACCAAAGGGAATGACGTGGGCAGAGTTTCCCCTTGATTCATTCTGGGATTCTAAGAGAAGGCTGCCTCACAGCTTGCCATCGTGCTGACCTGGATCTCCTCACAACTGAGAATGCCCCATAACATAGCATGGGAAGACCACCGAGGTTAGCCCTTTGAGCTGCCTTTGGCTGGTGTGTGATCTGAATAGAATCTGGAGGTCCTCACAAGCTCCCGCGGGAGGTGGAAGTAAGCGATCTGGCTGCACACCTTCCTAGCACAGCAGTGACAGTCATGGTAAGAACTACTTATATAGCACTTGTAGGTGCTAGCCACTGCTCAAAGTATTTCACCTTTATTAATTCATCCTTTGAGAAACTCTGAGAGGTAGATACTATTATCCCCCTCCCACTTTATAGATGTGGAAACCCAGGCACAAAGATATTCAGTTTCTTGCCTAAGGTCACAGATAGTAAGCAGTGATCTGAAAACAGACAATCTGGTGTCATATCCTGGGTGACGGTCATTGTTCAGAGTGGAGTGGTCCTATAACCAGGGTCTATAGGACAAACTGCCTGGGCCAGACCTCAGGATGCCCCGAACACCAACAAGAATCAACTAGAGAAACCTGTGTAATCCTGATCAAATGAAGAGGCAGTTAAGTGATGGACTAATCTTTACTATTCAATAGGAGATGCTAGAAGGCTCGGTGATAAGGAGAGTTGCACAAGGAGTACAAATATGTATATGACATGCCTGCTGCTCCAAGAGCATGTCATCCTCTGTTATATACCCACTGCCAACTTGAGGAAGGAAGGGAGAAGGGTAAAGAACAGCCTTTACCAAAACATGATTGTGTGACCTAAGCTGATCAGTGATGGGCTTGGCCTGGGGTTACTCTATCGCAGTAAAATCTAGTTATTTTCTCTGCCGTCATGTGGGCGGGGCTCAGGAGGGAAGCTGAATCTGTTATAGAGGAGGTAAGGTAGAAAAATTTTCCTGCACATGTGAATGTAATGTAAGTACCCAAAAGACTGAAGTAATTTTCTTTTTCTGCACATTAAAGGTACTGGAGTATAGCTTTGTCATCATACATGGGGGGAAAAATAAACCCTAGACATATTATTATCATTTTCCACTAACTAGAGTGAAGTATGACTCAACCAAAATTATCTAAGTGCTTTTGTTTTGTTTTCTATGTGAAAATTACTGTAATTACATGACTCAAATTATTTAAGGTTACTGAACTGCATTTTTCTTTTAAAGTGATCATTAGAACACAATGGTGTTCTACGCCACCCAGTTTATTCTGATGGCTAATGTGAGAGCCAATTACCTTTCTATTTTTGGAAGGATAGGGAATAGTAAGATCATATAAGACAGTTGCTTAACTTAAGAATTGTATAGATTTGTCCTCGACAAAGACTCTCTTGACTGTTAAGGAGATGGTCCAGGGAGTGGGTGGACAGTGCAGTTCAGATGAGCCAGAGCCTGACTCAGCAGGATGTTATGAATGCCCAGGGTGCTTCCCAGGTGAAAAGAAGCACTCAATCACACTTTGGGATTCTCAGGCAGAATCTACTGGAACTCCTTGAGAGCAGTTTGGAGCTTAGACAGACCTGGGGTTAAGGTTTGATATTAGTTGACTTATTATGGTCTGGGAAACTTTGGGGTTGGGTGCAGTCCTTCATGGACTTTATAGAAGTTTCTATCTTTATAGGGTGGTATGTCCTAAACTTTAAGCATTGGAGGACAGTTTTCACTATGACCACCTGTAGTGTTATTTATTGAATACTTTTGTTTAGGTTGATTCACTATGTTTACTTAAATACATTTGTTTAAGAGGGAACATTTGTATGATCATCATAAATGGTTAAAAAAGAGAAATCTTTGCCATAAAATAGGAGTTCATAATCAATATAAATACCATTAGACTTCCTCCTTGATGTGAATTGGATTGAAAGAGAGTTGAAAAGGCAATGGGACTAACTCTGTGTCCATGTACCACTGAAGACCATCTGCTATATTACTTAATATCATCTCAACAAATGTTTTTGATGACTATAGAAATATCAATTTAGGAGAAAATATACATTCTTCTCCCCAGGACAAGCTGGTCCTGTCTCACCCAACCAGAGGTTCTGGAGTACTTTTGGAGCTACCCTAATGGTGAAGGGCTTGGGGGCAAACAAATGGTGGGCTTTCACAGTTGGAATCCAGTTGTGTAGCATGCATAAATGCCTCCTAACCAGCACAACCTATGGTGTCGTATATCACAAACTACCCAGGGTTTTCTTTTTTACTTTGAGGTGAAATGTATGCAATTAAAGGGAAAACAGACATTTTTTATTTGGGTGTGCCAACCAAAGTGCGCTTCATTTCATGACATAAACAAGATGGTTGTCTTTGTGGACAGTGAAAAGAATTGCTGGTGTCCTTAAAAGGAGGGTGAACACTATTTGGTACCATAGTGTGTGACATTGAAGAAGTTAGGGATGGTATTAGTTTCCAATAGCTTCTGTAACAAATCACCACAAACTTAGTGGCTTAAACCAGCAGAAATTTATTCTCTCACAGTCCTGGAGACCACAATCTGAAATCAGTTTCACTAGCCAAAATCTAGATGTCAGCGGGACTGCGTCCCTCCAGGAGATCTAGGGAAGAATCCCTCCTTGTCTCTTCCTGCTTTTGGTGGCTGCCAGCTTTCCCTGGCTGTGGTTGCATCACTCCTATCTCTACTTCTGTGGCCATTGCTGCCTTCTCTTCTGTGTATATAGTCTCCTTCTCCCTCTCTCTTACAAGGATACTTGTGATTGGATTTAAGACCCACGCAGATAATCTAGGAAAATCTCCTCATCTCAAAATCCTTAATCATATTTCTCTTTTTAGCAAATACTTTACATATACAGGTTCCAGGCATTAGGATATGGATAGCTTTTGGAGGGTTTGTTTTTCAGCCTACTACAGGGAGGGAGTGTTCTCTGATTTAGTGGGTAGATAAGGTTTGTAAAGCACCCTCTGTGAAGCAGACACCGTGCTGAGTACATTGTGTACCAGCTTATTTATTCCTGACAACAGGTTTACAAGGTATTGTTGTCCACATTTCACAGATGAGGAAACTAGCAGTTTCCTCACTTAGGACGCATCCGAGATTACAGAACCAGCAACTGGCAGATGATTTAACAATCCTAATTCTCAGCAGCCACCTCCCATCATATTTACAACCTCACTGATCTTCTGTTAACCAATGGACATAATCTGCTCTCCTAGATGCGCTGGACCCATCTGGTGTCTGCTTAAGTTCCTCGTTCTCTGTTGAAGGCACCTTTACTGTAAGCTGCAGTGACAGGCAAGGGTGAGGACAGGCATGATTCTAGACCATGACCTGTAGTCCTGACTATCCTGAATTCATGGGTGCATGTAGACTTCCTTAATTAAAAAGGGGGGGAAAAATACCCTCACCCTGGTAGCTAAAGCACAACACATATCTCCTAACTTAATATCTAAGCTGCTTCCGAGTTCATCATGTTTTCAGTAGTTTCATGGAATTAATTAATGATAAGTTGTTTATCTTGCCTACAGGAGGCGGAAACATCGCAATTATTCACCTTCACGTGCACTTTGTGAGGGTCTGAATTATCTTTAGTAGGTGCTGGAATTGCTGCTAAGAGCGGAGTTTACCAAGGCTCTTAAACACAAACCTGTCCAACAGCTTTATTTGGACAGAAACAAGCAAGGGCTACGAAACAAACATTCAGGCAGGAACAAACTTGCCTGGGACGCTTCATTCAAGGTCTAGGTTTGGGGAAAATTTTCACAGTGATTTCCGTGTGTCCTCCTTCAATCCAGTTGAGATTAGAAAGCAAATTATGATGGAATCTTTTACCACAATCTGGTTAAATGGGGTTTCCTAATTGCCTGTGTTATGAGCTAAGCTTATAGAGGCAGAGTGCAGGGAACTAATCCCCTATAGACTGAAGAAGTGTTGACACTGTTTAAAACACCTGCCAGGGCCTGGTTTCTAAATCCCAAATATAAGGCTGCTCTGTGTGGGGAGAGGAAAAGAAGTGAGCTAAGGCATCCACGTGGAAGCCTTCTGTTGATACATAACAGAGAAACAGATATTGGGTGGATTCATCTAAGAGAGCATTCAGTATTTTGCTCCAAATATAAAAGTTTAACAACCACGTGTTTCTTTTTGCAGAGGTGAGTCTGAAACACAAACAGATTTGGGGCATCATGCACATGGGAAAAAAAACACGTTACACTTAAGACTCAGAGCTGTTTGCTTTGGAAGGCTATGTTTTCCCTTTGCAAACTGGGTGAAATAAAGGTGCTGTCTCTCCAACTCCCCTCCCTCCTACCTCCCAAACTTCAACTCCAGGAAGTTTCCCGTGATCTCCAACAGCTGCTCCTTTCCAATTCCTAAAGGTTTATGTCGTCGCTCGGTATTTATCTTGGACGCTCCTCTGGGTTGAGCTTATTATCATATTGCTTTGCCACTGCAGAATTTATTGAATAAAAGGGAGCCGCTGCTGGCCGTGAGCTATGAGTGGTAAGTCCAGAGTTTCAGAGTCTCATGAATTAGGGCACCAGACGCGTCAGTAAGATAACCCTGTAGCTCTTGGGATGAGATTTCTCTCTTTGGAATGCAACTTCTGCAGAGGTAACAATTCAGATTAAATTAGTTCAGAACACAAGAAGGCAATTTTAATTTGTAAAGGGATTGAGGGTTTGTTTGTTTTTTTTTCTGCTTTTTCTTTTTAAGCTAGACCACCAATCTAAACACAAAGATAAATTGAAATGGGATTTCGTTTTTAAATGGCTTTAAGTAATACAAATAATAATATGAAAGGAAAGCTGTTGGGATGTTGCTGAGTAACATCTGACAATGGCATTTTAATAACTGTAGGTAATAAATTTAAGGTTTTAATTTGCGATGCTGGTATTTTAACTGCTTTAAGAAATATACCAGTGTGAACTGCTGAGGCCTATTAGGACCCTTCCTCCAGGAAGATTCAGGGAGATATTGATGTATCAGGCCCTAGGGTGATATCTGGGGCTGCACAGAAGTGAACCACAAAGGAAATAGTCTTTGGTTTAGAATAATTTGCATTTCTAATGCATGTTAATCTGCAAAATGTTTGGCTGAATGCTTTATAGTGGGGAAACTCGTATTCATGCTATAAAATATAGTCACATGCCTTTCATGGCAATGAACTACTCAGATTTAATGAATTTTTCTTTAAATGTGGAGTTAATGTCCTATTTTAGAATTACGTTTGAACAGTGAGTCTTTGAGTGAGGGATTATTCACTTAAATATTCTATGGAGCCCTTCATAGACATCAGGAAAACGGTGATAAAATGTCAGTTCCTCATTTCCATTTGCTTAAAAAGTACAATTATTAAAAATAAGCAGTATGGAGAGTCTAACACGTTGATACAATTCATGCTTTTCTGTGGCTCGGGTGACTTGTGAAGGAAATCATGCGGTCTCCGGTTGCCACCTGCTTCTTTGGTCATAGATTAATAACATTTGACCAAGCATGAAGGCATGCTGAGGCCATCTGCCGTCACACATAGCAGGATGGGTTTCCGCCTCTTCAAGTAGAATTCTGACTACATGGCTCCACTCTCAGACGATAGTCATCCCATTGGGCTGCGTGACCCAGTTACTTTGACAACAAGAATTCAGTACTCATCTCAGTCAAGCCAGAACTACTAAATCTGCTTGGCAGTGGTTAAAGTAGTAGGCCACCTGTATAATTTCAATGATAATTATGAGCTCTCTTCTCTGTTTATGTAGTAATGGATGTCACATAAGACCTTTGCGTTCGTCTCTGTGCTTTGATGTGGTGCACAAAGCTAAGAAAAATAGACACTAAGAACCTTTCCATGTTCAAATGAATTGGATCCTCGTTCCTCCTCTTTCCTCATCTCCCACTCCCTTCACCATATAATCTCCACCACCTTCGCCACCATGGTCATCATAATTGTGATCGCTGCTCTCTTCAAGATCTCTTTATGCTCTGTCTTTTGATGCCAAGGAGCCAAGAGCTGATTCTTTGGATGATAGAGAAGGATGGGGTCATAGAGGAGGATGCTCTGCTGGTCTGGTAGCCATATGGTAAAAGTTCTCATAAGTCAGTGACCCAACCTTCTCCTTACCTTTCTCCTTCAGGATATAGCGTGGTCTCCAGTGCCATCATTATTTAGCATTCCAAAGGAAGCCTACCCAATAGCCAGAAAGTTTGGGGTGGGGGGGAGCGGGTACAATAGAAATGACATTAGCCCAAGGACTAAAAGGACTTATTCTTGTTCTAAGTATAACTAGCTGGGCCACCTAGGGAAAGCCATTTGATCTCACAAAGCATTTGAGGTTTTTTCTTTTTCACTAGAAAAAATTAGGGGACTAGAATTGATGGTCTTAAAATTATGTTATAAAATTTCACAGTGGTGTTCCTAGGACTACTGGTCAGACCTCACACCTCCCTTCCTTCTTCATCCTACCTGGAATGAGACTGATTACCTGGCAGCCAAAACTGCTACCTTGTGACCATGAGGATGAAGGCCTGTACATTAAGATTTGGGGATCTGGGCCCCTGATGACATCACTCAGGTGCCATTCCAGCCCTAGACTGCTTTTTCTCAACTTCTGGTTGTGTGAAACAATACACTCTTATATAGTGAGGCTACTTTTAGTTGGTTTTCTGTTGCAAAGAGCTGAATGCAGTTTTAATGAATGCAGCCTTATACTAGTACCGCTCATCAGGCAGTTCTGAGGTCAATAATCTAATCATACTTGGCATTCAGTCAGTATTTTGTAACCATCTCCAGTATAAACTGTTTCTATCAGATACTTGAAGGTTTTTTACTTCTTTAATGGCAGAGTTTTTAGCACCCCTGCAGATAAAATAGCTTTAGTGCTATTTTATAATATAAACGTCTTGTTTTTAGATGACGAATCTGAGCACAATATTTATAACCCACCCCTTCCTTACATATTCATAACAGAGAAAAGGTGATTCCATAAATCAAAATGGGAAATACTAAACCAGAGAAACTACTCCGTCATTGACAACTAGTATAGTTAATCATGGTGAGTTTTTAGACTAAAAGAGGAGGTTGTTCTCTTATGTCCTAAAGTAATTAACCTAACCTCTTTGCTAATGTTTAGATAAACAGACATTCATTTCTTTTTGCCTTTAATAAATCAAATACAATTATTTCCTGCAAAACTGAGTGACTAGCAATTTTAACTGAAATAAAACTTGGATTTGAATTAAATTTCAAAAGTGAAATTGATTTAATAAGTAAATGTGTATCTTTAAAAATTTTGATTGAAATATTCTAGTCTTCTATATAGTCACATTTTGATAAATGTCAGTGGATTGCTAAAATAAATTGAAATGCAACTGTAGTCTTCAAACAAACACAAAAACCCTTTGGAATAAGATTCTGGCTGAAATTTGAAAATGTTGAAGACATATTTGGTTGAAAGATGTAGTGGAAACATGTTACCTAGGTTACATGAATTTATGATCAAAAATATAAAATGGATCTTTTAAAAGCATAGAATCCATCCTCCTCCAATTTAAATTTATCTGAAGTCAGTTGTCAATTTGATGACTCCTGCTTTATAACATCACTTATATTTTTGATATCAAAGGGAAAACATATTTTCAAGAAAGTTAGTATCTCTATTCTGTAAAGGTACAATGGTTTATTTATAACATGCCATTTTTATCATAGGTCACCAGAGAGAGAAATCAGGCTTTTTTTTGAAAGAGTTCAGAATGGAAATAGAAACAGTTTGGATTTTTCTTACTAACATGTTAAATTCCTATAAAATAGTTTACATTCATGTAACAAGATATAGTATAGACTAGAGACAGGGATGTAGCCTTTGAAACCTAACAGGCTTGCATGGAATCCTTGTTCTCCCAATCCACCTGTGGCAGACACGTGTTTGGCTCACCCAACTGCCTTTCCCAGCTTCCTTTCCTCTCCCCAACTTCCCACAGAGCAGCTGAGAAAGTAAGGTTCCAGCTTCCCCAGACTCTCTTCCAAAGAAGTTGTATGTCCCAGTTCTGTCCACTAAGCTGTAAGGGGAAGGCTCCAGGGCATTTCTAGGAAATGTTTTCCTAAAAAAGACAGAACAACATGAGGAGAAAGTCATTTTCTTTTTTGCCACCAGCCCAACTTCTTCCTGTATTGCATCTGTAAATGGATAAAATGGTTGTAGTTATCTTCTGACCAAGAAGCAGAGAACAAGAAGATGCCAGGACTCCGACCTGCACCCCTATCTGGTTGAATCACTGACCCAATCCTGGGGTTATCAGCTTTCTGATTCCTTATAATGTGATAAAAAAAAAAAAAACTTTCATTGCTTGTAGCCAAAAGCATTCCTTACTGATGTACAACATTTATTATGATGGGCAAACATGTTAACTTTTCTGAGCTTCAATTTCCTTTTATGTAAAATGGGACTAATAGTACTTAACTCAGTTTATGATTGTTGTTCTGTAACGATTCATCGAATAATGTATTTTAACAGACTAACACACGAGAGCAGCTCACTAATAAATACCTCTTTAGTTATGCTATTGGAGCTAGTGTTGGTTTAACCAACTTGTAGAAGAGAGAGTTTAATAAAGACCTTGTAGTTTGCCAAAACTATACGTTCAAAGTTTTAACTTCTTCCTTCTCATTATTTAATTCTTCCAGCAAATCTACAAGGAAGCTGTGATTTTCCATTTACGGATGAGGAAACTGAGGCTTAGAAATACTCTTCCAAGGTCACCCGGTTTGAATGTGTCAGAGCTGGTGTTTGTGCCCTAAAGATCACCCTACATGCCTTGGAGGATAAGAGAACCCTGAACTGGGACCGTGAGAAGGCATCAAATTAGAGAAAGAGTGGATTTAAAAACTCAGCCAGAGAGGCCCAAGGTGAGTGCCAAAGAGATGCTGAGGGTTCTGGAATGTATACATACCTTATCTAAGGCTACCAGTGGGAGGTGAAGGGGAGGACTTGGGCAGCAATTGGGATGGAGTGCAAGAGCTATAGCTGAGAAATAGGAGCTGAGAATCAAGGTCCAGAAAAGCAGATAAGGCTGGTGGCTGACTCACATGCCTTCATGAGCCCAGATGGTAACATGAATGTGTGAGTCTGGTAGAAGCAAGACAAAAATGGATGGTGGGGACTAGATACTGGAGAGGGGGTACATGACTCAACTCAAATCACTTAAATTGTTTTAAAATACTGTGCTGACCAAATAAGACACATCCTTGGAAAATATTTTCTTGCTGGCCACTGGTTTGCCACCTGGAAAATAATATAGCAGAAAATAGAAATCCAGGTTGTAAATGACTTCAAGGCCCAAGCTATTTTCCTTACCACATATTGTTTGATATTCATTTATTCCTTCCTTCATTCATTGGTTTTACCAATCAACAATATCATTTAGTGTCTTTGGACCATGTACTGTGGTCCAAAGGTGCTGGAGAGGAACAAGACATCGTCCCTGTACTTAATAGAAAGAACATCATATTTATACACTGTAATGGTCCAGGAGAGGCCTTAGCTCTTTTAGAGAGTGCATTGGAGCTAAAAGGACACAGCAACTGAATCTGCTGCGAGTGATCATGGGAGGCTGCTCAGAGGAAGTGAGACTTTACTGAGTCTATATGAATAAATAGAATTTTGCTTTGCTGTACATTGTGCATAAGATGAGGGCAGTAATTGGAGTGAGGAAGATTAAGAAGAAAATCTGCTTTAGTAAATAGATGAGAATAATATTATTTTATATATCCAAGTTTCCGGTTTAAGTAATTCATATCAAGCATAGGGAACAATATATGCAAGGGTCAAGAGACATGAGAATGGGGAAAGGAGTGTTGCTTTTCAAGGTACACGGCCTTGAAGGCGGGCCAGATAATAAAGGGCTTTTATGACAGCAAGTTAAGGCGTTTGGATTTTATTCTGCAGGCATTTGAAGAACTTTAGTTAGGAAAATTCATGTGCAAATTAGCATTTGGAAGGCTAGCTCTTGACTCTTAGTGAAGGCTGGTTGCAGAAGGAGCAAAGATTAAAGATAGGGAAACCATACAGAGGCTTCTTCCATAGCGTGGGTGAAATATGATAAGGGATTGGACTGGGATATGGGAAAGAATGGGACTGACGTGAAAAATAGGGAAGTACAGTGATGGGTTATGCTTACTGTTCAGAAAAAGCAGAAAAGAGAGAGAAGTCTAGGGTGAGGCTGTCAGACTCTCCTGAGCCACAGAACTACCTGAAAAGACCCCTAGTAGTTTGGGCTGGGGCTTAATTTGCATTTCTAACACATTTCCAGGTGATGCTGCTGCTGCTGTTGCTGCTCTAGGTACCACACTTTGAGAAAGCCTGGTCGAGGTAACTTGTAGGACCCTGCCTTGGGTGAGTGATGGCTTAAATCTACTCTACCATGAACGTTAGAAGTTGAGACAAGTACCGAATCAGCAGCATATCTTATTAATGAGTTATAAATAAGTTGTACCAAAATAAGTGGTTAGATAGGAAGCTTATGATTTGTCAAGTCTCTGGTTCTAATATGGACTAATATCATATTATCATGGTTCTAATATCAAAAGGTCTTAAACATCACACAGTTTTATTTTCCATGAATCATTTGGTCATTGAGGCAGAGAGAGGTGGAGGGAACCTCATAATTAGGCTTCTATAATTAGGAATGTAGAACAGTTTGGGGAGATGATTGAATGACATTTCTTTGTAGTTTTGATCCTAAGAAGAACTGTAAACAAGCAAATGGTAAAAATATTGAAATAATAATTCATACTCTGTCGAAAATACTTTTTATAAGAAAATATAGGAAATGTTATTTTCTCACAAGAGCATCTTAGAAGTAAAGCTTGGCTGGGAGATAATAAATGATCCTATTATTTCCAGCCATTGAAAGTATATTTGGGTGTTTGATGTTGCAGCTGTGGTGGCGGCCTTCCACCAAAGACTGACTGAAATCAGAATCCTAGGGGATGGAATTTCTGAATCTATATTAACAAATTTCCCAGGTGATTCACACTCACATGAAGTTTGAGAACCAATAGCGTAAATATTCAGCTCACAGGGAAAGAGGTTTTCTTCTCTCAAGAGATATCCTTACACTAATGTTGTTGATCTTGCTTGTGTGCCTCCACCATTGTCTCTTTTCTCCCCTCCAGTTTTACTGAGATTTAATTGACATATAACGTGTAAATTTAAGGTGTACAATATACATATGCCACACATATATATTGTAAAATTATTACAGTATGGATAACAGCTCCATCACCTCATGTAATTACCTTTGTGTGTGTGGTGAAAATATTTAAGATCTACTCTTTTGGCAACTTTCAAGTATATGATACAGTATTGTTAACATTGTCTCTAAACAAGCAGTTGTGGTAGGTATTCATCTCAGTCTACAGACTCTGGAGCTTAAGAAAGTAACTCTTTTTTTCTCTCTCCATCCCTCCTCCCTCCCTCCCCTCCTTCCTTCCTTCCTTTCCACATCTTTGCTTCATTTTCCCTTGGTTGAAGCTTGGTTACTCTCAGTGTGGGGGGAGGGGGAGGGAAGTATAGATTGCATTTTAAGCAAATGGCACAAGTGTTACCCACCTCACTTTCACTCATGTCCAGTTGGCGAGAACTCAGCCATGTGGTGCTTCCTGGATGCAAGGGAGCTTGGGTAATTTTGTCCTGGCTGGGCAAACGCAAGCCCTACTAAGCTCTCATAATTTGGAAGAAGGGCAGAATGGATTTTGGACGAATAACTAGCAAGATGCCACACTTCCTTTACGTTTTTCTTTCCTCTTAAGTTTGTCCAGCTGCCTCTCTAGAGGTTTACCTGAAGATTTGACTTATATCAAGTATTCCTCTCAGAGCTTGAGCAATATCATTTCAAGGCTGTTTCCTGAGGATTGAGGAGATGCTTGGTAAAGGACTTAACCTGTGTTCACTGCCAAGTTTAAGAAACATCTAGGCGTGTGGGGGAACTGGTGAATGTCCTGACAGAGGCCTGTGTGCAGAGGGAAGGGCCTTCCCAGGGAGGTCTCATCCTAAAGCGAGAAGCCTGTCAAGGCCAGCTGGGCCTGCTGGCGAGGGCTTTCCCGTTGGAAGGGTACCCCCAGCTAGTGCAGGGTGCTGATTATCCCCGAATCACTGACAGCATGTTTGGGTCCTTGAGGGGAAGAGCAAGGTGTAACTAACACCCAAAAGAACTCTGTAACTATTTTGGACCCAAGACACATTCCTTTTGGGGACCATTCTAATAGTTTTTCACATGAGTGAGAGCGCCAATTTCCTCCCATTGTACTATAATGAACACAAACTTTGATACCTGGCAGACCAGGAGCGCACCTGTGTGGGACTGTGGCGTCTGAGGGACCTCCAGGGAGGGGTCCTCCAGGTGGAGGCAACACAAGGCAGCCTGGGTGTTTGGTGAAACTGTTATTAGCATCGCAGTGAACATTATGCCTTGAAGATGCTGGTCCCAGCTGAGTACGGGGAGACGGCTATATCCCGATAAGCACAGCAGATAGTCTAAGGAGCAAAGCTGAGCAGATTAACAGCAGTGTCTGCGGGAGCAGCCTGGACAGTGGTGGGTAGGCTGGAGGTCGAGCACATGTGAGACCCTGCCTGAGGATGCCCCAGACAGGGAGTTTACCGTGGGCCAGAGCTCTTGCATAAGTTGGCGAGAGCCAGAGTCAGAGCAATGTAGACTCCCTAAGGTAGAGACCTGTATGGCTTAGGCCAGGTGCAAAACGTTCCCTGTCACTGTTAAGAAAAGAACTTCTGCTCCATAAACTCTATAACTGAAAGCTCTGGAATTAAAAATTGAAAATACCTCATGATTTAAATTGTACTGGTTTGTACTAAAGAATACTTCCCAGGCCTAATCACCATGCCTTAAACAATTTGAATTAGTACAGAAGGACCAACAATTTAAGGTGAGACAGTGTGTAATATGATAACTAAACCTGGAGAAACATTAACAAATAATCTTCCGTCCTGTGGGCCCTCATAATACTTTGTATTTCTCCTGTAGTTTATTGCTTTCAGCCTTTTAAGTTGTTTGGTTTATAAATTGTTAAAGCTGGAAGATACCTCTGAGAGTAATTATAAACAGGGACATGCATAACCAAGCTCAGAGAGAGAGGTTAAGTGACTTGATTAAGATCATATCATTTCTTATTCCTCCTAGTAGGTTATAATGTCCTTGAGGGCGGGCATCGTGGCTCACCTGCCATGCCACACTCTGCAAAGCCCAGTGCCTTGTTCATTGATGGTACTGTAGAAATCAGCTGAAATGAGCTACACTGGCTCTTATTTATGTGAGATGCATTTTATATTGGGAATTCAAAACAGGACTGAAATCTTATGAGAAGCCATACAAGAATTTAAAGGCCCATTTCTGTGTGAGAAACTAGGACTCGGATGCATCTTCTAATGGGTGAAACAAACAAAAATGTATTTACTTATAAGTTATTTATTTAAATTGGAGTATAGTTGATTTACAATGTTGTGTTAGTTTCAGGTGTATAGCAAAGTGATTCAGTTATACACCACACACACACACACACACACACACACACACACACACACATATATTCTTTTTCAGATTCTTTTCCCTTATAAGTTATTACAAAATATTGAGTATAGTTTCCTGTGCTATACAGTAGGTCCTTGTTGGTTATCTATTTTATATATAGTAGTGTGTATATGTTAGTCCCACACATTTATGTAATTCTTACCATGTGCTAGGCATTGTTCCAGCTGCTTTACAAATTTTCACTCCTTTGGTCTTCATAATAGACCTAAGAGTTAGGTCCTATGATCCTCACTTTACAGATCAGGAAAGGAAGGCATGGAGAGGCAAGTAACTTAAGTAACTTATTTAGGATCACACAGGGAATAATGACAGAGCTGGGATTCAAACCCAGTCAGCCGGGCTCCACGCTGCTTCTCCAAGGGTGTGGCCTGCTTAAGCAGTTCTGTGCAATTTTCTCTCCCTCTCTTTAAAATTATAACTGATGTGCAAGGCTTTCTTTGGCAATTTCTGCAGCCTGGTCACAAGCACCATGTGAGACTCCAAGAAGCCAACATTGCCACGGCTGACACATCTTCAAGTCTGTGTCAGCACAGGATGAACCGCAGCCAAACATGACACAACTGACGAGGCTCTGGGATGGCTGCCCTGTTAGAATCCTCAGGCAGAGTCAGCACAGGCAGAAACTTGTGAGACTTTGCTGACACAGCCTGCCAGCCTCAAGAGGCTTTTGTGGTGACCAGGGTGGCATGGAAGGAAGTTAAGACATTAGGGGTTGTAACTTTCTTTCTGCATCTTGCAGAGGTTGTAATTCATTCTGGGGAAAGTGCTGGAACTTCAAGCATTAGATCTATGTCCTTGAATAACTTTTCTTATCCAAGATTTGAACAAAGTACAAAAGCGGTTAAGCTGTCGTTTAGACTTGCCAGAGAACAGAGAAGTGACTGGAACAATTTGCCATAAAAGGAAAAGTACTCATTTCCAAAGCCTTTACTGAAATGATTGCTTTACTTAAATTTCAGATTTTCCCCATAAGATATAAAACTAGCCAGAGACTCTTGGTTCAAACTGAGCTTGTTTTATCTTAATGGCATATGTGGATTCAACAGTAGAAAACTGGGGAGATTTTTAGCCTCATATGTAACCTGGAGTTGATATTCAGTGGGATAGTGGGAAATAGATTGAGAATAAGATGTGGGTGAATACCAAAACTTGAAACTTTCAAATGTTCTTTGTTGTGATTATTATGAGATATCAACTTTCAATATTCTTGTTTAAGCTCTTTTGAATTCCTAGGCTATTGTGATTTGGCCAGTGTAGAGAAAAGGGTCACTCATTAATGTGTGGTAGTTTCCCAGCCAAAGCCCTACCTTGGAACAGACTGCTTGTCATCTGCTCAGTTGTTGTACAGAGATGCAATAAAGGGAACATCTTTTCCATTATAAAAAGGAAATTCCATTTTAAAAAGCTGGATAATTGTATACAGTTTAAATCAACCCTGAAATAATATTGGAACCAGACCAGATTCTGAGGTTAAAATAGATATCTTGGGACATATTCAACAGTTTGATGACAAAAGCCTGCATCCTGGGATTTATAGCCTGAGAGACTTTCATTCAATTTGGAAACAAATTAAATGGAAAAATTTGGGCCAAAGCGTGCAGCTCCCAACAATACATGCGGCTCAGATATTTACCATATGTTTTTCAAGATCAAAATACACACTGAATTTCAACGAGGTGCCAGGTATAGTGTTGTACAGTATAGTACAACAAGAGATAGTTCTGACCTCAAGAAATTATACCTCTATGTTAGCACTGAAATTCATGGAGATCTTTCCCATTCTTTGATCTTGCATATTGAGTTTATGATGAAGCCATGTAACAATGCCTTTGGCCATTAGATTAATTTAAGTAATTATTGCATAGTTTGTAACCTTTTTGGTATCATGGACCTTGGATCAGTTAGGATTAAATTCAGCTGGAAGTGACCAAAACGTCAAATAACTATGGCTTAAACAAGGTAGTAGTTATTTTTCCTGTAAACCTAAGCAATCTGTAACTAGAATGTCATCTCCATGATCATCAAGGATTCTAATTTATTTTCCTGTTATCTTCAACACTTGATTTCCACCTCATATTCCAAGATGGCTGGTCAAACCCCAGCCATCATGTTGATGGAAAGAGGATGGAGATAATCTCTTTTTCTTATTTAGTAACATGGTCATCTGTTGATGCCTTGCTGCAAGTGAAGGTGGATAGGGAAGTCTTTATTCTGACATTTCTGTTTTCAGCTAAAAATGAAGGTAAGGATGAATATTGGGAGGGTTGACAATCATCAGTCTATGTGACAGACACCTTTAAGAATCTTTTCAACTACAGGAAAAAAAAAAAGAATGAGAAAAAAAACTATCACATGGAGACTAAACAAATGCTACTTAAAAACCGGTGGGTCAACAATGAAATCAGGAAATACCTTGAGACAAACAACAATGAAAACACAACCTTATAAAATCTATGGGATGCAACAAAAGCAGTTCTAAGAGGGAAGTTCATACTGATACGGGCCTTCCTCAAAAACAAGAAAAATCTCAAGACTCTTTTTAAATGCTAAGATGTCTTTAGAAAAATTCACATATGCATACACACATTTTAATATGATTTTAGGATTTTTTTCAGACTTCCCCTCTGATAGAGTCTTACCAAGTTCCCCAGAAATATGAAAATATGTAAATGACACTTTCATCAGCACCACCCTTGTCCCAAATAGGATTCTCCAGGAAGCAGATCTGAGGTGAAGTTAGAAGTTTTCAAGATTTTGGTGGGGGAAAAACACTTATCAAAATAAAAGGAGAAGAAATAGGGTTTGGCAGATGGGAGGCATCAGATAACTATGCAGAACTGAGAAAACTCTGCTAATTCAGTGGGGGGATTTTTGAGCAGAGACTGCCTTTTAGAGAAGTCTCACACTGGGCAGAAATGGCAAGGCCCCACTGCCTTGCTTAATCATTGACTGGTGTCTTTCCTGGCTAGAGTGAGACCTTGAGGGTAATGCTTAAGGGAGGTCCTAAAGGACATAAAAGCTAGAGGCTCTCTACTAATCACAGGCTTTGCAGCTGGGCAGGAGTCCTTTCTTGAAGGGATATGAGTGGTGCATCCATTGTCTGCAACAACCAGCTACCATTCAGAGGTTTAAGTTACCATAGGACCATCAAAGCCTGCTGTGGGTGTTAATGTCACTCTTGCCAAATTATACCTCTGTGTTAGCACTGAAATTCATGGAGATCTTTCCCATTCTTTGATCTTGCATATTGAGTTTATGATGAAGCCATGTAACAATGCCTTTGGCCATTTGTAATGAATGGCTTAAGAAAGGAGCAGGACAGCATCACTGTAAGATAACAAAATGGAGGAGAAGCTTCAACAACTGAACCATCTGTGGCTGAAATGTCATCTCTACCATCACCTACTAACCTGAGAGGGGCTAATGTCGGTCAACAGTTAGAGTCTTGGACATTCCCCATTATCCGAGAGGGAGTTAAGTGGTAACAATTGCTCTATCAGGCCAAAGAGAGATATGCCAATGTTCTGTGTCCAGTTCAGGAAGGAAGACTGTAGATTCTACATTAAGAATGTTGACAAAATTGTTGATTACTTAAAATGATCAAAATGGGCTTCCCTGGTGGCGCAGTGGTTGAGAGTCCGCCTGCTGATGTAGGGGACACGGGTTCGTGCCCCGGTCCAGGAAGATCCCACATGCCACGGAGCGGCTGGGCCCGTGAGCCATGGCCGCTGAGCCTGCGCGTCCAGAGCCTGTGCTCCGCGATGGGAGAGGCCACAACAGTGAGAGGCCCGCGTACCGCCAAAAAAAAAAAAAAAATGATCAAAATGGAGCTCAGTTAGTCTTGTAGAACTTCAGCTCACCTCCTGTCATGAGTTCTTGATTATTCGCATAACTTAAAGCCTAGGAGTTGTATCATACTTAGGAAGTTATCAGCAAGTTGATGCATAACTTATCCATAAACGATGAGTTTGCTCAGTGCCAGGAAGGCCTCCACCATGACAATATGTTAACCATCTAGTGAAAATGTGAATTTGAGATATCCAGTGTCATTTTTCCTTTCTTTCTTTTTGGAAACAAGTGTTGAGAGCTGATATAATTATACTCTTCAATTCGTGGCATACTAACTCATTGTACTATTTAAAACTTTAGCTTTAATTTAATTTTATTTTCCCCTTATTATTTTCAGTCCCCGACATAGGCACTCACTCTTGTATGTTTCCTATATGTCCTCCAATAGGTCTGTATCTTTGTAAAATCTGTATGTTTTTCTGTGTGTATCTGTATTTTAAATTTCTATGCAAATTGCTCTCTAGATCTCCCTTAATTTTTAAAGTTATACTCATGTTGCTGTATATCCGTCCAGTTCTTTGCTCTAACTGCTGCCTAGGATTCCAGAGCGTGCATCCACACCACTTTATTGACCCCCTCCCTAGTGATAGATCTCTTAGGTCACCCCCAACTCCTCGATGCCACCATCGGTGCTTCTGAGAGTCACATCTGCTGAGATAAGATACATGAAATGTAAGCAGTGACTCTGCCTTTAAGGCACTCTCAGAGTTGGAACTACAAAAACTGTTAGAACAATAAAAAATCTTCTAGCACAGTGATACCCAGCAGGGGGTGATTTGGCTCTCCTCAGGTCAGGAGACATTAGGCAATGTCTGGAAACATTTTTGATTGTCATGACTGTCATCTGGTGGGTGGAGGCTAAGAATGCTGCAATGCAGGATAGTTCCCTACAGCAGAGAATTATTCAACCTAAAATGTCAATAGCACCGAGATTGAGAAACTGTTATAGCACAATTACTTTTACCTCTGAAAATCTATTCCCTTTATACATTCTTTGAGTTTTGATCTGGTTTGGTTTTCTTGCTTCTGCTTCCTTAATGTACTGTGACACTGACATTCCTTTCCTTGTTCGTCCTGCTTTATTTATTGGCTTTGACTTCTGCTCTGTCTTGTTCCTCTAACTGTGGTCACTTGTTTTGACTGGGATCAATTCATGGCAATTTCCATTTATATATCTGCAGGAAGCTCCTACTTAATGGCTTGACTTTTCATCCCAGTTCTTCCCATTCCTTAATATAACACAGTAATGTTTCTTGCTGTAAATCAATAACTTGATATTCTGATTTATATATCTGTGGAAGAGATATTAGTTATGAAATAATCTCCATTCTCCACTTCTACCTTACTAACTGGACCCCAATTTTATTCCAGGTGGAATCAGTAAAATATTAAATACTCAGGCCTCATTTTCAGTTATTCGTGACACGTAAGCAATCATGGTTGATGGGTCTTCCAAAATGTTCCTTAAAAAGAAGACCGACAACTCCCATGCTCGTTCTTTGCTCTCTACCTCTTCTTCTGTATATCTTCCTGGAATGTGGACATCCTGGGCATCTTGAATAATGAGGCAGCCGTGATAATGGAAGGAAATGATAGGAATAGTGGAGTAGAGAGATAGAGTTTGGGTCCGTGGTGGTAAGTGTAACCACTACACCAGCCATGGTTCACAACTTTGGACTTATTTTACGTAGGAGAGAAATAATACTCTATCTTTTTTTTTTTTAACATCTTTATTGGAGTATAATTGCTTTACAGTGGAATGTTAGTTTCTACCTTAGGACAAAGTGAATACATAATGCTACTCTCTCACTTTGTCCCAGCTTACCCTTCCCCCTCCCCGTGTCCTCAAGTCCATTCTTTACGTCTGCATCATTATTCACTCTTATTTAATGATGATGTGAGCTTAGCTCATATGAATCCCCCACGTGCCCCACCCCATGATGGAAGGAGGAGCTTTCAGTGTGCTGGCAAAATGAAGTCTGAGCCTGGAAAGCTAAGGATACTAATTTTAGACGATACTGGACTCATGAAAGTAAATTCTCCTCTATGAAGCCTCCCACCTGTCCGCCACCTTTTCCAGGTGATTGATAGACTTTGTCATCACCTGCCTGAAAGCCTCAAGATTTACATCATTACCAACCTTCAACATGAACTATCCACCTATGAAAGTTCAACATGAACTATCCACCTATGAAACCATCTTTTCTATTTCTAGCGAAATGTTATTTTAGAAGATGTTAAGTATATATGTGTATACACACACACACACACACACATACACACACACACACACACACACACATAAAATTATGTATTGTTTGCCTGAAAATATTAGCAAGAAGCAACATGTCATGATCTGGAAAAGGTAACTGACCTTCAAACCTGGAGAAGGTGCCAAGTTTCCAAACTGACCAAGAAAATGGTCAAGAATCATTATTGATTTTAAAAGACCATTTCAGGGGAAAAACTTCTTTTTTTCTTAGATGCCATCCCAAAATGTTTTGCATTTTTGTGGAGCTTAAGGAACATGTGAACTTCATTCAAGGAAGCCGGAAAGCCCATGTCCATAGGACTTGAGCAATGGATGTGCTAAGTCTTTCATCGAAGGCCTGCCTTCTTTAACTGTCTCCATTCTGCCCTAGAAAAAGACATATCATGTAGCAAAGGATGTATTATGGTGTTGTTGGATCTATAGCTGTTCTTTACACATTGAAAAGAGGTTGTGCGTGATAGTTTAGGTCATGGATAGTGAATATAAAGGTGTCACTGACCTCCTCATCAATTATGATATGACTTTTGTGAGGCTGGATGAACAATAGTATTATCAGTATCCCTCTAATCCAGAGGCATCAAAGGTTCATATTTTAACTACATGACTTACCCCTTAAGGACGTTTCAGAAACTATAAGATGAAAGTGACAGTAATCCTTCATAGGACACTACAACTGCTGAAGTGGAATCAGCTTAATGGATTTGGAAATATCAGTGTAACGACCTCAGAATATGATATCTGCTTATCATATAAAGATAATGCTAGATCAAGGTATAGAGGTATTATAGGAGCTGAAGAGGCTGAGATTCACTGTTTCTAGTCCTGGGGTATATCTAGGCCAGTCTGTAGCCTGAGGAATGACCTCTTTCCTCTGTCTACCTAAAGTGCAGGGGCAGACCCAGTGCTTGGGCTGTACTCTAAAGAGATTGCTGTCTGGCTGAATTAGTGCTGAGTCACTTGCATCTACCCAGGGGAGTTTTAGGAAACTTCATGAAAGCCTGACCAGTGTCTTTATTTATTTTGTTTAAACCACTACTGACTTACTCTGACAGAAGGCATGAGAAAAGTTAGAGTTAATTCCTGGGGCAAAGCTGAAGAATGGAGAACATCAGGATATAACCAATAGCATCATATTAGGGAACACAGGTGTGCATGGCTATTGCTTGGATAGATAGCCTTAAATCTTTCAGTCTCTTGGGACAAGCTGATTCTTCAAGATTTAATCAGATTGCCTTGAACTCCAACCCTTGTGGTCTTCCCCAATATCTCCAGGGATCTCAGAGGCTTCGTTTTCCTGATTCACTTTAGTTTTGAGTCCTGACTTCTGATTTATTCCCTTCTCTGTTGTGAATTTCATGTACAGCCTCTTTCTGGCATCACCAGGCTGGACATTAGCTACATCCCTTTATTTTTTGAAGTGCAAGGATATATGACACAAGTAGCCGCCTTTCTGCAGGAAAAAGGAGGTACAAAGTGGTTAAGTAATTTGCCCAAAGGCACCCAACTAGTAAGTTAGAAAAAAACAACATGGGACCTGACAATCTTGGGACAAGGCAGACAATGACTATACAAAGTGATAAGAAGTGCTGGAATGGAGGGGTGGAGGGTGGTGGTCAGTTGCTCTGCCTGGTAGAGAAAGAATACCTTCAGACAGGGAGGACTGCATTACACTAGAGTCAAGTCTTGAAAGACAAATAGACACTCAAAAGTTAGAGGGAAGGTAGGGAATATGGGAACAAAGACCCAGAGGCAGGAGAGTATGGCAGTTATCCTGAATCACCAAATAGGGGAAGGGGCAACAGCGGCTAGAAAGCTGCTTAGATAGAAGTGTGCCATGCTGAAGTTTTATACTGTGGGTACTAGGAGGCCACTGAAGGATTTTGAGCAGGGGCATGGCATGACTGAATTTGTAGGTTTTGCTCTTTTAATGATTCTTCTGCTTACTGGCAGTCCCCTTCTTCCCTACTGAAGCCTGTCACTGATGTGCTATTAAACCTGCGTCTATGTTCTCAGGAACTGTCCAGCATGAGCTGACTCACCGTTAAGAGTGAGCACCGTCCCAGGCATGCCATCATCTCCTCCCCAGTTACGAGAAAGCCACCTCCTCGCCATCATATCTCTGGGTGTTTCGCTGTCCCAAGTCAGAAGAAGACAGCTTGAGAGATTTGAGCCAACTGCCTTCTAACTGCATCTCCGCCTTCCCTTTGGAAACAAAATTACAGCCCACGGAAGAGAAAGATCACTCCACCAATGCACAGGCCCTATAATACCTATGATGCTGGCCTCAGCCAGGCCTCTATGACCCACCCAATCACATTCGCTACTCCTCTCCCATAAAGCCTCTGGGACTCGAACCAGCAGCCACTTCCCTGCATTGCAGGTGTCTCAGAAATGAGGTTCCTTGCTCACTCTACGGCAGTTAGAGGTGTAAAGTGCTCTTGAGAGAGACTCTCGCTGGTTCTAAAAAATAATGCTCTTTTAAGTACGGCCAGAGTGCTCTCTTATAATTTATTTAAGAGGTCATAAAGTTTCTGCCAGCTCTGCCTTTTCAAACCCCAGCCTCAAATTCTAAACCGGAGCACTGAGCAGCCATTATCTTAAAATTCTCCTTATCATTCTGTTGTAACCTTTCCCCAAATAGTCTAATAGCATGAAGAGTTTTCCTTCAAAGGAAAGGTTCCAAACTTCATGTCTAATATTTTTCCCAAGGCGATTGAAACTACCTGAAATGTACATAAGACTTATACAATGGAAATAAAATTACCTTAGTAAGACTTTAAACTCAGGTTGAGTTTCTGGAGCTATAATTCTTCTCCAGGACAGGCCTGCGGCAAAATGATACCATAGGAAACATTTGCACATACCTTGTTGGCAAAATTTCTCTCAAGGGTGTCTGCTTTCAGATGTTATACCTTAGTGTGGCTGTACAGTCATGTAGTACCTCTCCCAGAGTAATTTTCATTTTGAGACTACTCGCGACATCACAGGCTCCAGATTTACCCTAGCCGAGGCTTGGATGAGTCAAGCAGCGGGGTTAGGTGACTCCTGCCCCTCTTTAACGAATACCAATATACATTTATTAATTAACCCAGGAGTGTGAGATCTCTAGGAAAAATGAATCTTGAATTGTGTTCACAAATTGCCTTTGGACTTATATAGACATGCCTGATGGACTTGGGAGCCAGGGAGCTCAATATCAGTAAACATATGATTATATATGTGTATGACGATTTAATTCCTGTTTACCTCTTCCACTAGACTGTTAAGCTCCATGAGGGTGGGCGCCAGGACTGTTTTTTCTCATCATTATATTTCCCGTACACAGCACAGGGTGCGTAAGTATAAATCTTACTTGTGGGTAGAATCAAATGGCCTGGAAGCTACTTGAGAGAGACACATGAGATAGACAGAGGAAAAGGAATGGGTGTCTTAGTCATCTCAAGCTGTACTAACAGTCTTGGCGGCTTAAACAACAGAAATTTATATTTTACGTTCCTGGAGGCTGGAAAATCCAAGGTCATGGTGCTGGTCAATTTGGTTCCTGGTAAGATCTCTCTTCTTGGCTTCCAGATGCTTGCCTTCTCCCTGTGTATGGTGGCATGGTGGTAGTGGTAATGTGGGCAAGGAGGGGAGGGGGAAAGGATCGCTTCCTGTTCTTATAAGGCCACAGTCCTATTGAATTGGGACCCCACCCTTATGAACTTATTTAACCTTAATTACCTCCTAAAGACCCTATCTCCAGATACAGTCACATTGGGAATTAGGGCTTCAGCATATGAATTTTGGGAGGACATAAACCTCTAGCAATGGGTTTCAGAGACAGAAGGACCTGACAAAATTTACTTATGTTCTGTACAGTCTCAAGTAGTTTAAAGTTTCTGAGTCTCAGTTTCCTTGTTTGAAAATGAAGATAATTATAGCTACCTGCAGGTTTATGAGAAGGATAAGTAATATAAACAACACTTGACTCAGGACTTAGGGCAGGAACCCAATAAATATTGGCCCTCTTGTTTATCTTTATGGGGCTTTCTTAGGACTGACTTCAGATGGGACTGAGACATGCCTGGCAAACACTGGGGGTGGGATGGCCAGAAGCCTCTTTACATGGGGAACCTTGATGTGGAAGAATCTGTGTTCAAGAAGCCTGACTGGGGCTTCCCTGGTGGCACAGTGGTTGAGAGTCCACCTGCCGATGCAGGGGACACGGGTTCGTGCCCCGGTCCGGGACGATCCCATATGCCGCGGAGCGGCTGGGCCCGTGAGCCATGGCCGCTGAGCCTGCGCGTCCGGAGCCTGTGCTCTGCAACGGGAGAGGCCACAACAGTGAGAGGCCCGCGTACCGCAGGAAAAAAATAAAAAATAAAAAAATAAAATGCAAGGACTAGCTTCTTTATGTGTATCATGGTGATCATTATATTACCCTACAGGATGATTTTTTAGATTGAATGAAATAAAGTATGAAGCACTTTGCACCTAGTGGGTAGTGAACACATTTATTGAATTGAGTTGCCTGGGCAGCAAGACTCGTGGGATTTTTCCACCCCTACAATCCACTAGCTGTGTCCACTTTAGCAAGTCTTTAATAATTGCTGACTTATTACTAGATTCTACCTCCAAGCAATCTGTCAATCCTACCAATTTCTCTGATCTGTTTCTGCCTTGCCAAGTTCTATTTTTTAAATTTGTTTTGTAATCCATTGGTAATAGGGACTGGCTGTGAGACTGCAGCTTCATTGCAGAGGTAGCATTTTTGAGTGAACCCCCATGGTGGTCCCAAGAACGGTGACTGGACTGCTGCATGGAATTTGTGAGACCATTTCATAAGTGATGTTTTCCAGAGGAACTCTGGTTTCATCAATTCCAGAGCAAACTTTGGACCTTGGTCAAGGTTTTGTAAGCATTTTTACTCTCTGGGGCCAAATTCTTAATTTGTGAAAGAGAAGGTGTTGAGGTGGAGGAGACGAGTTTAAAAAAACGCAGTGACTTGGGCTTCCCTGGTGGCGCAGTGGTTGAGAGTCCGCATACCGATGCAGGGGACACGGGCTTGTGCCCCGGTCCGGGAGGATCCCACAGGCCGCGGAGAGGCTGGGCCCGTGAGCCATGGCCGCTGAGCCTGCGCGTCTGGAGCCTGTGCTGCGCAACGGGAGAGGCCACAACAGTGAGAGGCCCAAGTACCGCAAAAAAAAAAAAAATATATATATATATATATGCAGTGACTCAGTGCTAAGGACAATCAGTCCTGAAGAGAAATGGTTGGTTTACCCTGAATTAGATCCTTTAACTTTGGCAAATGTGAAGCTTATAATAGATTGTTATGAGAAATTAATTGGCATCTTGTATTATTTTTCTGTGATGTATGTTGTTTCTTTAGAAACAAGAGGACTTAAATTGGGCTTCTTCCCAAGGTTTGGGCTCTCCTTGTTCCCAAGAGAGGATTAACAGAAAGAGTTTTAGGCATACCAGAGCTGACCCGAAAGAGCAGGAGAGAACTCTGATGGTATTTTGTGTTCTCACTGAGTAATTGCTCTACCCAAGAAGTTCATGCCTCAAACACTGAGAAGGAACACGAAAGGCTTGCAGGTGGCCCAATGAGGGCACTTGGAGGTGGCAAGACCTGGAAGTGAATGCCTGCCTGTGAGTACGGGGGCATGGCCACTGGACTCAGTGAAGTGTCCCTGGTGAGGCTTGGTGCAGAGGGAGCAGAGCCACAGACTTTTGAAACGGTTTCGTAGGCCTGGTCAGGGAGCATCCTCACCATCCACCTGACGGAATGATAACCAGACGCCTCATTCTTGTCTTAATAGGTTAAAGTTCTAGTGAAATGATGTGAGAGTGAGGAAACCATGAAAATTTATGATTTTGGACATCTTGTTGGCCTTGGTCAACAGATGCAGGATTTTAGTCAGTTTAGTACAAGTAAGGAGATATGACCTGTCTCACACATTGAGGGCTGTTGAGCAAATTATACAAGTTACTAGTCCACCTAACCCTGGAATAAAGAACTAATCCTTCAGTAAATTACTTACATGCCTAAATGGGAACTGGTTATGAAACCTTTATTGTTTTGTTGATGGGAAAGCTTTCTTAAAAACATAAAAGAAGCAAAATATCAAATCAGCATATTAAAAGTTTAGAAACAGTCTACATATCCATTAGCAGAGAATAGATAAAGTGTGAAGTTTTAATACAAAGGAAATCAATGGCAATATATCTCAGACTTTAGTGTGCATCTATCATGCAGGGACCTTGTTAAAATGCAGATTCTGATTCTGTAGGTCTGGAGTGGGTCTCAAGATCCCACATTTCTAATAGATTCCCAGGTGACGTGATGCTGCCAATCCACAGACACTACCTGGAGGAAGGTTCTGTCCAACAGTTAAAGTGCACCAGAGCTACACCTGCCAAGATAAAGAAATCTCAAACACATATCTTTGAGGTAAGGAAGCATGTTGTAGAAGGATGTGTAGGATATAATACAATTTAAATAAAATGCAAACAATGCAAAACAATGTTGCATATTTTTTATTGAGGCATGACATGTATATAGTGAAAGTGTAAAAACAAGAGTAAGATTGATAAACATTAAATTCATAATAGTGACTATCTTTGGGGGAATTGGAGAGGAAAGAGATTGAGATTATACTTGGGGCTTTGATATGATCTGCAGTGTTTGTTTCTTAAGCTTGGTGGTGTGTACAAAGGTGTAACATTATTTTCTTCATTTTTGTATGTCAGTATTAGTAGGACTGTGGGGTGTGTGTGTGTGTGTGTGAATTCAGTTGTCCAATAGAGATTCTGTATAAAAATTTGAGCTTTTTCCTTGTGATCTTTTGTTTTGAAGATAAAGTTAAAGAATAATCTCAACTGATTTTATTCCTTGGAGGCATGGAAGATGGGTAAAAGACAACAGTACTATACTGAGAAAAAGGGAAAAAAATTATTTAAGAAGAGATACGATATTTTCTTAAGTATCTTCAACAGAGGTTTTTTTTTTTCCATGATAGGTAATTCAACACATATTTCATTGTTAACATTTAAAATTTGCCAATGAGGGACTTCCCTGGTGGTGCAGTGGTTAAGAATCCACCTGCCAATGCAGGGGACAGGGGTTCAAGCCCTGGTCTGGGAAGATCCCACATGCTGCAGAGCAACTAAACCCATGAGCCACAACTACTGACCCTGCACTCTAGAGCCCACGAGCCACAACTACTGAGCTGGCGTGCCACAACTACTGAAGCCCGTGCACCTAGAGCCAGTGCTTCACAACAAGAGAAGCCACTGCAATGAGAAGTCTGCTGACCGCACCTAGAGAAAGCCCACGCACAGCAACGAAGATCCAACGCAGCCAAAAATAAAATAAATAAACAAATAAATTTATAATTAATTAATTAAATTTGCCAATGAATAAACGTGGACATTCTGGTAAAAGAGGAGCTTGTGTTAACACTGGAAGGGTGTTAATTAAAAACAGCCCATATTTTATCGTTAACTACATGTAGCATTGATGTACTTACAAGGAAACATTTTCTGTTTAGTTATTCTATTTCTGTTTAAAATTAGGGTCTTTTTTTTTTGAAGGAAATTAAAGAACTAGGAATTTTAGTGAATAAAAATAAATGTCACAAAGAGAAAAAACGGTAAGATCAACAAGAGGTAAATGGGCAAAATACACAAATAGAATTCTCACAAAAGCAGAAATACAATTTATATACAATTACCTAGAATTATGTGCAAGTTCACTAGGTTTGAAAAAAATGCGTAACAAAACAGCTATGAATGATGCTTTTTGCCCTTCTAATGAGCAAAAAGCTTTTATTATTTCTTTAAACTATAATATTTAATTTTGCTGAGGCTGTGTTACGCTGAGCACTTCCATTTAATCGGTATTAGAGTAAATTGTAACCATTTGGAACTCATTTGGCAGCACGTGCCAAGCGTCCTGAAATGTTCATTATTTCTCCTGAAGAATCTCATTTAAGAATTCTATCTGAAATTCAGAAAATATGCATAAATATTTTCATCACGATTTTATATATAATAGTGAAAATGCTGAAGTAACCTAAATTGATTTGGACCCTACAGAAAGAGGATGTGAAGATGAGATTATATATATAAGAGATTTATTGGACAAATCTGTGAAAGATAAAGAAGGGGGAGAAGAAGTTGGAAGAGGCTTCAGGTTGCAGCGTAGTTCTCAGAAAGTCTCAGCTATACTGATGGGGAGTCCTTGAACAAAGGCTGTAGGGTTCCTGCTTTGGGTAGGAATATCCCGGCTCTAGTTCGCACTGTGTGCTCAGTCACTGGCTGGGAGCAAGCGATCCAAGAGGAGGCTGACCTTGGTGGGAACACCATGGCAGAGCCAAGGAACAGTGCCTGGAGCGGTCATTGAACTGTGCTTCCTGCCACCGTTCCTCTTGTAGATCTGAGCAGTGCACTTCCATGACACCACAGAACTGCTATGTCTAGAAGATAAAATTTTAGGGTAAGTTACACTCTGATGAGGGTAAGCTTGATGATGTAACAAACAACCACCTTCATGGCATAAAAAGTAAAGTTCTAATTCTTGCTCATGTCACAGTCCAGTCAGGTATTTGGTAAATGGCCTTTTATGTGGTGATTCAACAGTGCAGATTCTTTCCAACTTCTTGGATTCCTGAGTCTTCTTGGATTCCAGTTGAGAGAAGAAGGAAGGGAGGGCAGAGGGAAGATTTGGAAGACAGACTTAGGAGTGACATACATCACTCTCATCTATAGTCCGCTGACTAGAATATAGCT
Organism: Stenella coeruleoalba; assembly: GCF_951394435.1. NCBI lineage: Eukaryota > Metazoa > Chordata > Mammalia > Artiodactyla > Delphinidae > Stenella > Stenella coeruleoalba. Next base: position 23,445,207 of record NC_137150.1, on the reverse strand, counting down.
GATCTAACTGCAAGGGCACCTGGGAATGAAGAGAAGCACATGGGTGCTGGCACTAAGAGTACCAATATTCTGCCACATCCATGATCCATCCATTCAGCAGAATATTATGCAGATATTTACAAATGTCTTTAAAACTCATCCTTAATTTTATTGAAAGCTACAGGTAAAGGTAATAAGATTATAAGCTATATATACTAACTTTAAAAAATAATCTAAATCTACAAAAAGAAATAATTCAAGAAAGAAATTTTCTCAAGTATCATCATAATTGTCTTAGGACATGCCATTGTGGAAGTTTTTCTTTGTAACTGTTTGTTATTTTTCAGTCATTTTCTATGCATTCCTGTAAATTGCTATTTTATATTTTACAAACATAATCTATAATAGAAGATATGAAGGAGTTAACTCCAGGCTGTTAGTATTAATTACTGAAAGACTGGGTTAGGAATGGGGAAGGGTGAGCTGAAAAAAAGGAAACAAAATTATTACAGTAAGAAAATAGTCTATAAAGGTAAAATACCCTCCAGACATTTAGTACAGAAATATAGCAGGTTAGAGTTTAAATTTCAAGATGTAATATTATCTATTTTTGAAAAACAAATTTTTTATAACTCCTCAAATTTAAGGAACTTCTACATTGTTAACATGGGAAAGTTTTGAATATAGGCCTCGCTGATCCGCTGAAATGTCTGCACTCTGCCCTTCTCCTCTTCCCTGGCCGCCTCTACTCTCAACGACAAAGCTGCTCTTGTCCACTACTAATGCTCTGCTCTGGTTTCTTCCAATGCCACGTTCTCTCCCAGTAGGTTAGTGCTATTTAACTAAATGACAGCTTTAATGTCAGCCACTACTGCAGCCGTTAACCCACTCCTGATTAAGCAGGTTCGTGCCACACATGTAGTGAAACCAGTATTTTAAAACAAAGCAAAACAGCGCACACACATAACCTAAAAAACACAGCACTGGACACATTTTAGAGTAACTTTTTATCCTAAACATGCTGATATGAAGTGAACAAATGGTAAATTCAGTTCTCTTTTCAAAACCAATCAGCCATTAACAAAATAAATTAATCCGACTCTAGGGGTCTCCATTCTATAGCATGCTTACTTCTGTTCGTTAGCTTCAATCTTGGAGGCCAGATGGGACTAAGACCAGCTGACTATTTGGGGTCGTTTGTGTTTCCATACAAATTGTGAAATTTTTTGTTCTAGTTCTGTGAAAACTGCCAGTGGTAGTTTGATAGGGATTGCATTGAATCTGTAGATTGCTTTGGGTAGTACAGTCATTTTCACAATGTTGATTCTTCCAATCCAAGAACATGGTATATCTCTCCATCTATTTGTATCATCTTTAATTTCTTTCATCAGTGTCTTATAGTTTTCTGCATATAGGTCTTTTGTCTCCTTAGGTAGGTTTATTCCTAGATATTTTATTATTTTTGTTGCAATGGTAAATGGGAGTGTTTTCTTGATTCCACTTTCAGATTTTTCATCAGTGTATAGGAATGCAAGAGATTTCTGTGCATTAATTTTGTATCCTGCTACTTTACCAAATTCATTGATTAGCTCTAGTAGTTTTCTGGTAGCATCTTTAGGATTCTCTGTGTATAGTATCATGTCATCTGCAAACAGTGACAGCTTTACTTCTTCTTTTCCGATATGGATTTCTTTTATTTCCTTTTCTTCTCAGATTGCTATGGCAAAAACTTCCAAAACTATGTTGAATAAGAGTGGTAGGGGTGGGCAACCTTGTCTTGTTCCTGATCTTAGTGGAAATGCTTTCAGTTTTTCACCATTGAGGACGATGTTGGCTGTGGGTTTGTCATATATGGCCTTTATTATGTTGAGTAAAGTTCCCTCTATGCCTACTTTCTGGAGGGTTTTTATCATGAATGGGTGTTGAATTTTGTTGAAAGCTTTCTCTGCATCTATTGAGATGATCATATGGTTTTTCTCCTTCAATTTGTTAATATGGTTTATCACATGGATTGATTTGTGTATATTGAAGCATCCCTGCATTCCTGGAATAAACCCCACTTGATCATGGTGTATGATCCTTTTAATGTGCTGTTGGATTCTGTTTGCTAGTATTTTGTTGAGGATTTTTGCATCTATATTCATCAGTGATACTGGCCTGTAGTTTTCTTTCTTTGTGACATCCTTGTCTGGTTTTGGTGTCAGGGCGAATAGCCAAAGCAATCTTGAGAACGAAAAACGGAGCTGGAGGAAGCAGGCACCCTTACTTCAGACTATACTACAAAGCTACAGTAATCAAGACAGTATGGTACTGGCACAAAAACAGAAAGATAGATCAGTGGAACAGGATAGAAAGCCCAGAGATAAACCCACGCACATATGGTCACCTTATCTTTGATAAAGGAGGCAGGAATGTACAGTGGAGAAAGGACAGCCTCTTCAATAAGTGGTGCTGGGAAAACTGGACAGGTACATGTAAAAGTATGAGATTAGATCACTCCCTAAAGCCATACACAAAAATAAGCTCAAAATGGATTAAAGACCTAAATGTAAGGCCAGAAACTATCAAACTCTTAGAGGAAAACATAGGCAGAACACTCTATGACATAAATCACAGCAAGATCCGTTTTGACCCACCTCCTAGAGAAATGGAAATAAAAACAAAAATAAACAAATGGGACCTAATGAAACGTCAAAGCTTTTGCACAGCAAAGGAAACCATAAACAAGACCAAAAGACAACCCTCAGAATGGGAGAAAATATTTGCAAATGAAGCAACTGACAAAGGATTAATCTCCAAAATTTATAAGCAGCTCATGCAGCTCAATAACAGAAAAACAAACAACCCAATCCAAAAATGGGCAGAAGACCTAAATAGACATTTCTCCAAAGAAGATATACAGACTGCCAACAAACACATGAAAGAATGCTCAACATCATTAATCATTAGAGAAATGCAAATCAAAACTACAATGATATATCATCTCACACCAGTCAGAATGGCCATCATCAAAAAATCTACAAACAATAAATGCTGGAGAGGGTGTAGAGAAAAGGGAACACTCTTGCACTGCTGGTGGGAATGTGAATTGGTACAGCCACTATGAAGGTTCCTTAAAATACTACAAATAGAACTACCATATGACCCAGCAATTCCACTACTGGGCATATACCCTGAGAAAACCATAATTCAAAAAGAGTCATGTACCAAAATGTTCATTGCAGCTCTATTTACAATAGCCCGGAGATGGAAACAATCTAAGTGTCCATCATCGGATGAATGGATAAAGAAGATGTGGCACATATATACAATGGAATATTACTCAGCCATAAAAAGAAACGAAATTGAGCTATTTGTAATGAGGTGGATAGACCTAGAGTCTGTCATACAGAGTGAAGTAAGCCAGAAAGAGAAAGACAAATACCGTATGCTAACACATATATATGGAATTTAAGAAAAAAAAAATGTCATGAAGAACCTAGCGGTAAGACAGGAATAAAGACACAGACCTACTAGAGAATGGACTTGAGGATATGGGGAGGGGGAAGGGCAAGCTGTGACAAAGTGAGAGAGAGGCATGGACATATATACACTACCAAACGTAAGGTAGATAGCTAGTGGGAAGCAGCTGCATAGCACAGGGAGATCAGCTCAGTGCTTTGTGACCACCTGGAGGGGTGGGATAGGGAGGGTGGGAGGGAGGGAGATGCAAGAGGGAAGAGATATGGGAACATATGTATATGTATAACTGATTCACTTTGTTATAAAGCAGAAACTAACACACCATTGTAAAGCAATTATAGTCCAATAAAGATGTAAAAAAAATACTACTAATAATAATATTGTCTCATCTCCAGGTGAGTTTCTTTGACCTACTGCTGACTCAGCACTTCTTTTTTCTGTAATGGCTTCAGCATAGTTGAGGAACAGCTGGCATTGGCTGTGTAGAAGTCTAACTGACAAGGAAACAAGGATTTGCACTCCCACTTCTTCATACTCATATTGGTTCTTCTTTAGCAATTCTTTAACCTGTTTCTATAGTTAGTTTTAAAGTTAAGTCCTGCCTCGCAGTAAGGCTCTTTTTTTTGGTGGTGTTTATCCCTCCTATTTACCCACACGTTGGAATAATTACCTTCCTGATGAGTGGGTCTCCCCAGCGCCTATAGGGGAGGTGCTCCATTGACCAGCTGTCTCCCTCCCCAGGAGTCTGAGACCAACTGAACTCAGTGCAAAAGGAAGACCAATGTGTTATTTCCACCCTATACCGCCTTTGCAAATAGTCAGGTGCACAAAGATTTATTTTATTTTGGGGATGGTTTTCCTCACGAGGCGTAGCTCTTCCGTGACCATCTTCTTCTTCACTCGAGTTCACTCATAAACCACCTGTGAGAATAGCTGCAGAGGTGTGAGAAAATTAATAGGCTGGATGCTAGTAAACTTTAAAGATGAGAAGTACTTTACAACAGCTAATTATAATTTATTTAAGTAGTAAAACTTTTTTATTATGTGAAACTGCATCTATAGAATTTCTGTTGACAAGAAAAATATGCTGAAACATCTTTTTTTTTTTTAGAATAATTCTTTATTTTTATTTATTTATTTTTGGCTGTGTTGGGTCTTCGTTTCTGTGCGAGGGCTTTCTCCAGTTGCGGTAAGCGGGGGCCACTCTTCATCACGGTGCGCGGGCCTCTCACTATAGCGGCTTCTCTTGTCGCGGAGCACAGGCTCCAGACGCGCAGGCTCAGTAGTTGTGGCTCACGGGGCTAGCGGCATGTGGGATCTTCCCAGACCAGGGCTCGAACCCGTGTCCCCTGCATTGGCAGGCAGATTATCAACCACTGCGCCACCAGGGAAGCCCTGAAATATCTTTGAGGCAAAACAAATAAAGTAGTTTAAGGCAAAATGATGATTCCCCAAATTTTCTTTCGGCACCCTTGGCTTAAAACCAAACTAAGTCCAACCAAATCAAACAAACCAAGCCACACTATCCAAACAATAATGTCCTTAACGATGGCCAATGTATCTTACTATATCACCACATTATGGGACAATGTTATGTGCTTAATATTATGAGTTTTGAAGTTGCAGAAACTAGATACAAATTCACACTTTGCCAGTTTCTAGCTGTAAAATATTGGGTACTTATTTAACCTTTCTTGAACTCAGTTTTCTCATCTGTAAAATGGGATATTGGGAGGACTAAGTACTATAATGTGTTTGTAAAATAGTGACTGATTCAAAATAAGTGCTTGGTCAGTCTGTTTGGGCTGTTACAACAAAAATGCCATAGACTGGGTGGCTTAAAGAACAAAAATTAATTTCTCACATTTCTGGAGGCTGGGAAGTCCAAGGTTAAGGTGCTGGGAGATTTGGTCTGGTGAGAGCCCACTTCCTTGTTCATAATTGGCCATCTTCTTGGTGTGTCCTCGTGGCAGAAGGGACGAGAGCTCTCTGGGGTCTCTTTTATAAGGCACCAACCCCATTCATAAGCGCTCCACGTTCATAACCTAATTACCTCCCAAAGACCATACCTTCTAATATGAACACTTTGGGAATTAGGATGTCAATATATGATTTTTTTTTTTTAGGGGAGCAGGGGCGACACAAAAAATTCAATCCGTAACAGTGCTCAATAAAAACTAGGACTTAGGAGTTGTAAAACGTTGCCCTTCAGCCAGTGTGCACCAGGGTCTCATTTCTCCAAACCCACGAACTATGGCCAGCATCTGGACTGATTGGTGATATTGGAGACTAATTAATTGCTGTCCTTGGTGCACCTGCGTTTTAACATTTGCTAATGTTACCCTTATGTAATAATATGTTGTGAGACTATTTCAAAGTGAAAAAAAAAAAAAAAGTAGCCTCTTCATTCTCTAACTCCCCCACCTCACGTTTCACACTTCTTACCCTTTTAATAGACCTCACAGTAAAAACAAACTAATAAACAAATTCAATCCAAGCAACAAAACAGTCCTTTTGGAGACTATCGTATTGATGTGTTGTGTAAAGACAAATATAAAATGCAGATAAACAATAGCAAAAAACTTAAAATCCTCTGCTGGTTTTAGAAAATCTTTCCTAAGTTATTGAAGTTACTTTGAGTTACCTCATATGTTTGACTGAGAGCCGGCTTATCTCCCTTGTTATCTTTTGCTTGATCATCTGTCTAGAGCAAAGATTGTCTCTCTGTCTGTAGAGGAGATGGCATAGCCTTTGTTGAGTTCTAAATTAGGAAACATTTGTTCTAGTTCTGAATTGGCTCCTGACTTGCTGTGTGACTCTGGCTTCCTCATATAACTTCTCTGATCCTTAGTTTACTCTATTGGTAGCATGGTATATATAAGTGGTAACTATTGGGTCTTAATAATGATGTTATTTTGGCAAAATATGTAGGAATTCTTAAATCTATTATTTTCTCAAGAATTCACCATTTGAGATAAACAAAAAGAAAAAGAAGAATATAGTGGCCGCACAAATAAGGTTAGCAATGGCTTTGGCCTTCGAATTTAGGCAGTTCTTCTGATAACTCAGCTGAACCTTGAGGATTTATTATTTTTTTTAATTTAATGCTAAGTAGGCCACGAGAACTTCAAACCAAAGCTGGCTTTGCTTGTTTTTTTGTTTTTCCCTAAGCACAAGCTACAGACCTTGTTCTTCTCACCCAAGAGACCTGAAGATAAGGCGTGAAAGAGAAAACCAGCAGTTAGGATTACTGCCTCAATGAGAGGGCAGGAGAGATGGAAGGAGAGAGGGAAGGAGAGGGAGTGAGAGAAAGACTGAGAATCTGAACAAGAGCTACATGCTGGTCATTCAGAAATTATAGAGTGAAAGGAACACCCCTCATGACTAACATTTACTTGGGTACAGTAACGCCATTAGTGCACTGCCCAGTATACGGGATACTCAACTTTTGTGGTGTTATTTGACAACGTTGGGGTGCTATGCCTTTTCAGTCAAAAACAAAAATCACCTTTGGCTGTTTTCCTGATTAAGAAATCAGGGGATTGAAACCAGGCTTTTATTGTAAACAACCTGACTTGAATCAGGCTTGGTTTAAAAGGGGTTGACGGCTTGGTTGGAAAGTAGCAGTAGCTGCAGGATGGACCACAGTTATTGGGACTTGTTCTGTATCTTTCTGTGAATCAAATACAGCACAGTTCAGTGCTTAAAAGCATAGACTCTGAGTTTGAATTCCATCTCTGCTACTATTTATATGGCCATGGGTGAGTCATTTGACCGCGTATCTCAGTTTTTTCATCTTTAAACTGAGAGCTACTACTAGTCTCTATCAATGTAGTAAAAAATGCAACTTTGCATGAAGAGTGGTCTGGCCTTTGCCCTACTTGAGGTTATCTGTAAGCCCTTGGAATGTCTTGCCCGATGAGGGTGTCTTGGTTTACCTGGGGGCTTTGAGCCATGCCAGGAAGTCTAATAATGTGATTTATGGTGGGGATGTTGAATTCTATGCTATCAGTTTGACCTGTGAAGGCACTGGAAACTGATGTTAGCTGTGTGGGCAGTCAATGATGGAGCCCCAGTAAAGATTCCAGAATTTAGGTGAGCTTTCCTGGTTGGCAATGCTCTGTGTGTACAGTCACCCATCATCACCAGGAGGTGTCAACACTGCCCACGACTACACGGGAGAGGACACGTGGAAGCTGATGTGGTACCCTCCTGGACTTGGCTCTATGAATCTCCTCACTTAGCTGATTTTTAAAAAAATTTTTATTTTATATTGCAGCATAGTTGATTAACAATGTTGTGTTAGTTTCTACTGTACAGCAAAGTGAATCAGTTATACATATACATATATCTGCTGTTTTTTAGATTCTTTTCCCATATGTCATTAGAGTATTGAGAAGAGTTCCCTGTGCTATACAGTAGGTCCATATTGGTTATCTATTTTAAATATAGTAGTGTGTACATGTCAATCCCTTGGCTGATTTTAATCCGTAGTTTTTTGGTTTCTTGGTTTTCGTATTTTTGGCTGTGCCACACAGCTTGCGGGATATTGGTTCCCCTACCATGGATCAAACCCAGGCCCCCGCAGTGAAAGTGCAGAGTCCTAACTACTGGACCGTCAGAGAATTCCCTAATCTATAGATTTGAGCTTGTAATAAACTGTAACTGTGAGTCTAACAGCTTTCAGTGAGTTCTGTGAGTCCTTGCAGTGAATTATTGAAACTAAGGGTTGTCTTGAGGATTCTGAACTTTCCATTGGTGTCAGGAGTGAGACAGTCTTGTGGTCTGAGTTCCTTCTGACTTCACACATTCTTATAGGGCTTTGTAGAGGATTAAGTTGGATAATAGATGTTAAAGACAAATACGCCTGGCACAGAGCAAACTTTCAATAATTCAGCTATTGTCATTGTTTATATAATTTGAAGTTATACCAGGCAAGAGCTGAGAAGTGACTCAGCCAAGGTTGTCAAATTTAGCAAATAAAAACGCCGAACATACTTATTCTAAAAAAAAAAAAATGTTCATCTGAAATTCAGATTTAACAGGCCTTCCTGTATTTTATCTGGCAACCCTAAACATAGCCCAATGTTTTCATTTTCTAGATGAAGAGGCTATATCCACAGGGGTTAAATACGCTGGTATCTGTAGTTAGAATGTGGTTGACGTGGGATAAGAATTCAGATCTTTTGATTCCCACGTACTTAGGAAAAACCCTAAAATACGCTACAGGTAAAGGAGAAATACCTTGAAAGGAAGACTAATAAGGGAATATAAATGCTGGTGATGTATAATGAGGGGTTGAAATTGCCCATTTATAGCCACTCAATCAGGGAACCCTAAGAGGTCTCCTGGGTTCTATCCAAGGAGTAATCACTTGACAGAGAAATTTAAATTTTGTGTGTTAGGACAGGCCATTTGAAATCTATTCTGAGCATTATATCTACTCAATGCCTTGCTACTATAAATACTTTCCAAACCTGTTTGAAGGAAATTGGTATTTTCTGGGTAACTGTCACATGTACTTTGAATTTTACTGGTGGTCTTTCCTATGGTGGCTTATTACTTCTTTACAATTTATAAAGCATTAGTACTTCATCTTCACGATAACTTGGAGGGGTAGGCTGAACAGATAGTAAAATCTCAGTTTTACAAACGAGTAAACTGGGGCTTAAAGAATGTTTGGCATGCCCACATTCACTGGCTGGTATGCTGAGGAGAAGGTATGGCAACTTCCAACTCCTGGTCCAGGGATTTCTTTACTATTCAGTGGTTTATGATTCCAGACACATATAGCAAGATTATAAATGAATTACAGAACCATTTCTGTATTAGTCTTCTCTTGCTGCCATAACAAAATATCATAGACTAGGCGGTTTTAATGACAGAAGTTGACTTTCTCAAAGTTCTGGAGGCTAGAAGTCCAAGATCAAGATGCCAACATGGTTGGTCTTTGGATAGGGCCCTCTTCCTGGCTTGTAGATGGCCACCTTCTCGCTGTGTCTTCAGATAGCTTCTTCTTTGTGCACTCACAGAGAGAGAGAAAGAGATCTCTGGTGTCTCCTTTTTTGGTTTGTTTGTTTGCATTTTAAAGAATTTTAAAAAATTTTAGTGAAATATAGTTGAGTTACAATGTTGTGTTAATTTCTTCTATACAGCAAAGTGATTCAGGTATATATATGTATTTTTTATATTCCATTATGCTTTATCACAGGATATTGAATATAGTTCCCTGTGCTATACAGTAGGACCTTGTTGTTTATCCATTCTATGTGTAATAGTTTGCATCTGCTAATCCCAAACTCGCAAACCTTCACTCCCCGCGCCCCCCTTGACAACCACAAGTCTGTGAATCTGTTGTGTCTCTTCTTATGAGGACATCAGTCCCATCACATTAAGGCCCTACCTTTATGATGTCATTTAACCTTAACTACCTCCTTAAAGCCTTCATCTCCAAATACAGTCACATTAGCGGTTAGGGGCTTCAAAATGTGAATTTTGTGGGGACACAGTTCAGTCTATGACACCTACATTACATACCTTTGCGTGCTCAGTCCTTTGTTAATGTCAAGTGACGTAATGGGAAAGAGTGAGATTTCTAAATGAGACCGATGAGGTCCACTCGTACCTTCTTCCCCACATACCCACAGAGTAGTTAAACTATTAATACTTCAGGCCGTTTAACCTCCATGAGCCTCAATAACGACAACACCTCATAGGACTGTTGTGGGCAAGAAAATGAAATGCTGTTGGTAAAGTGCCTAACATTTACAGAAGAAATTGTTCAAATACTAATGCCCTATCCCTTTTGATGCCACAAATAAGAAATAAAATGAAATAGTGATTAACTTGTCTTGATCATTATATTTTTAACTTGTCTTGATCATTATATTTTTACTTTTGGGGGAGAGAATTGTGTGATTGTTCACCAATCAAGTTCTTAAATAATGTTTTTTCCTAAATTGTTTTTCCTTTTAATTAATTTGTTTATTTTTGGCTGCGTTGGGTCTTTGTTGTTAAGCGTGGGCTTTCTCTAGTTGTGACGAGCGGGGGCTACTCTTCAATGCGGTGCGTGGGCTTCTCATTGCGTGGCTTCTCTTGTTGCAGAGCACGGGCTCTAGGTGCTCGGGTTTCAGGAGCTGTGGCTCGCGGTCTCTGGAGCGCAGCCTCAGTAGCTGTGGTGCATGGGCTTAGTTGCTCCGTGGCATGTGGGATCTTCCCGGACCAGGGCTTGAACCCGTGTCCCCTGCATTGGCAGGCGGATTCTTAACAACTGTGCCACCAGGGAAGTCCTGCATTTGCTTTTTTTTTTTTGCTGTACGCGGGCCTCTCACCGCTGCGGAGCACAGGCTCCGGACACGCAGACCCAGCGGCCATGGCTCACGGGCCCAGCTGCTCCGCGGCATGTGGGATCTTCCCGGACCAGGGCACGAACCCGTGTCCCCTGCATCGGCAGGCGGACTCCCAACCACTGCGCCACCCGGGAAGCCCCTGCATTTGCTTTTAAACCATATTTTTATGGTTTAAACATTCATATTTAACTTGAAGGATCCCTGTAAAATCTTTGTCTATGGGTGGCCTAAAAGTGGCTGTTTTAGATGAAACTGTTTATTTTGCAGATAATTCAGTAACAGTCCTGTTTTGACTTTCCTATCCTGGATAGTATCACGTTTTACAAACGTATGAGTGAAACATGCTGATGTAAAAAACAAAGACGCGTTCATTCAGAGCAAACATAACCTTCCCAAATCACAAGGATCAACTATAGACTTGTCTATACAACCCGTCTGACTAATGTCTGTGGCATATTTGGCTATAGAAATCATTTGAATCATCAACCTTGAAATATACAATGCTTACTTTACAATGTGCCGCAATGTAGTTGTGTTGGGGAAGAACGCAAGACCACTTTGACCACCTAGAGAGAAAACCAGTTGATTTGGACTTATGATTTTGAGGGTCTTCAACTTGATTTTAGACATTACAAACTTTGAAGCATGAGAAAGGGTAGATTCATCCTTTCAATTTTTCATGACGTTATTTCATCCCCTGCCCTACCTCCTTGAAATATTTAAAAAGAGACATCTTTAGTTTCTTGCTGCTCTTTTGCTTAGAACATTGGCTGTAGATTGCAATCACCTGGGGAGTTTTTAACATCCTGTTGCCAGAGTCTCAGGTAAGCCAATTAAATCAAGACCTTTTGGGGTGGGGATCAGGCCTCCACAGGTATTTGTTAAAGCTCTCCAGGTGCTTCCAATCAAGACTCAACCACTGTCTTAGAAGAAAACAGACAAATCTTTTGACCAGAACAGTAGTTTTCAACTGAGCTGAACATTACTACCACCTGGGAGAATATGGAGATGCTATCATTGCCTGGGGCCCCATAGTAAGGTGCTCTAATTTTATATGTTTGGGAATTTTCTCTATTTGACAGCAACTTGCCTGTAATACATATGTAGAGTTAAACTCACAGCTTTGAGCTGTGAGTTCAAAAGTGGTAAGCTCCTTTTCTCTCCTCTGCACATCTCTGAATGGTGCTTAGATATACAATTCCCAGGTTCTATTGTATTTTATGAATGCTTAAACCTTCCATTTCCATGCAAATTCATACATGGTTAAAACCAAAGAAAAAGATGAATATATAGAGCACTTCCAAAAAGACGAATTGTTCATATAAGAAGAGCAAAAAAAAAAAAACCCCAAAAAACCCAAAGAACAAAATTTAAGCCAAAAATGTCAGGAAAAACACAAAAAAATAAAAATCAACCATAGTTAACTTACTTGTAAGCATTTACATTTCCAGGAACTATGCTAAATATTTCTTTGGTGTTATTTAAACATCTAACAATCGTAAAGACTATTGTTAACCTCATTTTTTAGATGCAGAAACCAAAGGTTCATTTCCAAGGTCACATGCCTATTAAGAGGCGTTATTAAGGTCTGAGGTTTCACCCCCTCCTAAGCTAACAGGTTAGCCTCTTACAGTTTCACGGATGCCTGCAAAAGACACAACACTCCTGGATGAAAGACAAAGGACACAGCAGGTAGCATGAATTGCATGTTCCTGTCAGATACGCTTGCCCCTCAAGTCCCAGGGAGGCAACGTGGAGACAGGCCCAGCTGGATGCTGTGGGTTCGCATCACAGCCGAGAAGCCCCAAGTTTAGGAGATCCCAAACTTTTTAATGGATTGCACGCAAACTTGTCCAACAATTGCCCTGGGTGGAGACATTATTATACTGGGCAACAAATAATATGCCTTCTGCTCCAGAGACACTTGGACCATCTCTGCTGTCTCAGGTTGTTCACTATACAAACAGCTTTGAAAAAATATTCCAGAATAAAATCTGTTAGTACCTCTGCTGAAAGGTTGTGCACAAATATGTGATACCCATGTATAATTGTCTTCCAACATGGAGTCATATTTTCAGCCCAGATGGTCTGACTCTAGCCTGTGCTTTTAACTTTCATACAGGCTCTCCTCGATAAACTGGAATAAGTAGTCAGAAGACAAGAGATGGGAAGATAAAGTTCAAAAGTAAAGTGGGAAGCTGTGGAATAAGTTTTGAAGTTGACAAAGGAACTAGCTAGTTATGTACCACTTCCATTTGTCATGTAAAGTTACTAACTTAGGGATATGAATCACCTTTATCAGGAGCTAATCTCCATTCTGTTTCTTTTGAGCTTGATTTTCTGGGGATAATTAAGATGTTTTACTGTCTCTACTATTGCTGGCATCTCAAGAAGTCAACGAAGAAGGTACAGAGGTTGAGTGTTTTTTCTGCTAGAACATCATGCCAAGAGATGAGGTCTTAGAGCTTCCTCGAGGATAGAATGACTTTCTTCACAGCACCAATATTGTAGATAGGCATTATTATTGATATACTACATTATTATTGATACAGTATAACCAGGTTGTGGTATCCACAATTGTATTGTTTGCATGTGAAATGGTATTTCAGGCAACCAGCCTTTGAGTGAAATTTTGGAGTGAATGGAGAGTATTTCTGTAATATCAGTTGTTGTGTGCATATTTCTTTAAAAAGGTAAATTTTAAAGTCTAATTTCAATTGTTTCTTGAATGTCGCATGACCAGGTACCATTTATCCTCCAATAACTCTTTAGTGGAAAAATAACAAAGCACTAAGAGAAAATATCTTATACTCACCGAGGCTGCCTGTGTGCTAATATCAACTGGACAATTCCCCAAATATAGTTTATAATTTAAGAGTGGAATAATAGGATATAAACTGAAATGGTGCATACATCAACATGACATGAATTATATTGTTTTAAGATTTAGTGTCTATTTCTCAATTTATAGATGAGTGCGGAGGTTCAGTGAGTGCTTTGCTGGCTTCCTCCCCTTATGAGAACAGCCAATAATTATCTTAATATCTCCTGAAATGATCTACAAGTAATTCAAATTGATGACAACTTGAGTGGTGCCAAACGACTTGGCAGGAAGTCAGAGACTTCTTTGAACACAGCCATTTGTGCTGACCTGCTCTGTAACTCTATATAATGGGATTTGACTGATGCAGCATAACATTGCCCATCTAGAACAAAATTGGTAAGCAGCACTCTCTCCAAGCCATCAACATGAGAAAAATATGGCTCTGAACTGGGTGTGTTGAAAGGGGTTCATTTTCTTCTTGCTATTTGCTAGTTTAACATGAGCCTAGGACCACTGGCCTATGTAAATGAGCTGGATATGCCCAGGGAGATCTGTGATGCTTCACCCTTCAGAGGTAATAAACTGGCCAACAGATGACACATACTTGAAAGCAGAGACGTCTTTTGTCCAGTGTTATTTCCATATGGAGCAATGGCTTAGAGAAATCTATTCCTGAATTCCAAATAACATTTTATTTTCAGGATCATTAATCCCAACTCTTTTCATTTCTAGTTTTTATTAGAGATGAGACGATAATCCACTTACTGACAGGAAATTATCCCTAGGACGTTCTTGGTCATTACATTACTTCCGTAAATGTATCAATGATTTTTTGTCAAAGAGTAAATTGACATGGTTGTGGGAGTTGGGGAGAGTGTGGCATCTCTTCCACTTATGATAATGGTGATATTTTGTGACCATTTCATTTCAATGTGTTTCATGTGGGTTAAACTCTTCTATTTGTTACAATCTTCTTTTCATTGACTGCCACATGTTGAAATTTTTTTTAAGGAAAAAAATTTTTTTTTAGCTGCTGAAAAAGATGAAGTCCATATTAGGCAGTAAAGTTTTTTTTAATATATATATTTTATTGAAGTATAGTTGATTTACAATGTTGTGTTAGTTTCAGGTGTACAGCACAGTGATTCAGTTATATATATATATATGTGTATATATATATATATACACACACACATATATATGTGTGTGTGTATATATATATATATATATATATATACACATATATATACGTATGTTTATACTTTTTCAGATTCTTTTCCCTTATAGGTTGTTACTAAATACTGAGTAGAGTTCCCTGTGCTATACAGTAGGTCCTTGTTGGTTGTGATTAACATACACACACTACTATATATAAAATATCTTTTTTATATATAGTACTGTGTATATGTTAATCTCAACCTCCTAATTTATCCCTCCCCCCACCCTTTTCCCCTTTGGTAACCATAAATTTGTTTTCTATGTCTATGGGTCTATTTCTGTTTTGTAAATAAGTTCATTTGTATCTTTTTTTTTTTTTAGATTCCTCTTATAAGCAATATCATATGACATTTGTCTTTATCTGACTTACTTCACTTAGTATGGTAATCTCTAGGAATAGAAGCTAAGTTTTTAAATTTACAAATTTCACATAATTATTAAATATTAACTGTGGATCAGCTATGCACCAAGCAAAGGGCTATATCTTACAGACAAAGCGATGAATTATACCTAGTCTCTACAATTGAATCTCTACAACTAAGTGCATAGCCCTGTTTGTTTCAGAAATGTCAATTCTCCTTGCTTAGTAAATCACTTGGAATTTTTTTCTAAAATTTAAAATTTGATTTGTTCGTCCAGATGTTCAAATGGAAGTTTGCTAAAAGCCACATGCAGCAGACACTAAGCTGCATAGCCCAGATTCCCATTAGCTGTGTTGGCAGGCCTCCTCTCTAAACTCCTTCCTGGAACTGCCCTCAGCTGCCTTGTGCAAGGATGTGTCCCCTCTCGGGGCATGCAGTCACTGGAGGACCATGTATAAAAGCTCAGCCCCCCTCACCCCAACTCAGGATGACTCTGCCAGGCCATCCCACCTCCAGAGCTCCCTATGGAATTTTTAAATAGCTTGTGTACATATGAGTTTCCTAAAATTAGAAATATAACGAAATGAAACATGTTAGAGTAAACTCATTGATTTATGTCTGGTCCTTCCTGAAGTCCTACTAAAATGATCCCAAAGGAATGAAAAAGTTTAAAAAGCCCACGGGAGCGGGGCGGGGGGGGAAACATGAAGAATAAAAGAGAAGACTACAATAGACTAAAAACATAAACCAATATTTTAATTGCTGAGAAACTGATGTATGAGTGGGAATTGACTTATCCAACTACAGAAATCTCAAATCTAAGCTTGCTAGTAGAAGAGTAAAGAAGAAACAAGCCAGTTTGTCCTGTGGATACCTGGAAAGGCTAAAGAGTTGGTGGTTTCGGGTACCTCAGGACAAAGGATATAGGATTGGATGAAAAACGGGAAAATCAGATGAAAGTCTTGAAAGTATCAGACCATGGGATCACCTTCCTGATCACAAATTGCTACCTTTCTCTAACCCATGAAGAAGCCTGAGTAAAATTTTCTTACTCTAGATGTTGAGTCAGACAAGTTCTGAGTTGGGGAATACTGAACACACCCAGGGTGGCTGTGGTGAGGCACACTGAAACTACAGGAATTAAGTCAAAGGCTACATACTGAATTGTGAGATCCTTACACCATACTTCCCTTCCTTGGTTCCCAGAATGCTCTTAGCTGGGTGATTTCTCCAGGCAAGAGACTGGAAAATTGCTTTCTTGGAAACTGATTAGCCTAAGAAAAAATTCCTATGTGCTGAATCAGGGGTCCTCAACGAAATTGCTGGGTTTTAATTTGACCATGCTACAATAAAGCCCACCCGTTGCCAAGTTACTCAGGTCCATAGAACTTCCAGTCATCAGTTTAGTTCCTTGTTCTTAAATGTGAAGAGATAGCAAAAAATCACCTAACCTTCAAGGAAGCCTCTGTAAGAGAGAGATGGAGAAGAAGGGGAGGAGAAGAGGGAATAAAGTCAAAGAAAAAGAGGCAATACAGATAACAGGCTAACACATGTGCATGTGTGTGCTCACATGCACGAGCGCACACTCACACACACACACACACACACACACACACACACACTGCTGTAGACTGGATACTTATGCCCCTCCCCAAACACATGTGTTGAAACTTAATCCCCTGTGTAATAGTATTTGGAAGTGAAGACTTTGGGAAATGATTAGGTGGATCTCTCATGACTGGGATTAGTGTCCTTATGAAAGAGGCCTCAGAGAGCTCTTCCACCGTGTGAAGACACACTGAGAAGACAGCCCCCTACAAACCAGAAGGAGGTCTCACCAGACCTCACATCCGTTGGTGCCTTGATCTTGAACTTTCCAGGCTCCAGAACTGTGAGAAATAAATTTCTGTTGTTTATAAGCCACACAGTCTATGGCATTTTGTTATAGTAGCCTGAACGAACTAAGACACACACACATCCCCAATTAACATCCTCATAGACATTGCACACATGAAGTAAGGACAAGGGGCCATAAAATAGAGTCAGATAATGGTAATATAATATTAAAAAATGGTAATATAAATAAAAAGTCAAAAAGAAGGATTGAAAGTTAACTTCTAAATATCTTTCAGAAAGTATAAAAATAGTGGAGACAGGGCTTTCCTGGTGGCGCAGTGGTTGGGAGTCTGCCTGACGATGCAGGAGACGTGGGTTTGTGCCCCGGTCTGGGAAGATCCCACATACCACGGAGCGGCTGGGCCCGTGAGCCATGGCCGCTGAGCCTGCGCATCTGGAGCCTGTGCTCCGCAACGGGAGAGGCCACAGCAGTGAGAGGCCCGCGTACCACAAAAAAAAAAAAAAAAAAAAAATAGTGGAGACAAGTTAAAAATAATACATCCAATAGACCTGACATTCAACTAATATGAGTTGAATATATTCAACTCATATAATATAATATATTGAATATATATATTATATTATGTAACTAATAATATATAACTAATATATTCAACTAATATAAGCTCCTAATTTATCCCTACCCCCCCTTTCCGCTTTGGTAATCATGAGTTTGTTTTCTGTGTCTGTGAGTCTGTTTCTGTTTTGTATATAGATTCATTTGTATTATTTTTTAGATTCCACATATAAGTGATATCATATGATATTTGTCTTTGTCTGACTTACTTCACTTAGTGTGATAATCTCTAGGTCCTAAAGTGTGAACCTCTATTACTTAAATAAACATGAAAGTTAAATCTTAATTTAAAAAGAGATCTGGTCTAGCCTTTTACTAATTTGAGGCTATTTGAAATTCTTTAGTTATCAGTGTTCACATACAAAATCAGATGTTCATGGATGCTGAAATTTTTCAGGGTGAAATGTCACCATTCTGTAGATTAGAAATTTCCCCATTTTCATTGCACATAGCTCTTTCAGAATGAAGGAACAGCTCATAATCATTGAAAATTTGAAAATGGTTCTCCTTCCTTGAAACAGGTCAAATATTCAAGGGAAAAGTGGTGAAAATATCATTCCTTTCTAGCAGTTCCAGCAATCTATAATAAAGACAGCCACTGAAAAGATTTTTAGAATGTGAAACTAACTTTGAGGCAGATGGCTTAATGCCAGAAGACGATTAATAATCCATAATTATAAGAGATGAAGATAAATATGAAAATGATAGATACAAAAATCTGCTCATTAAACTGAAAGATTAATCTGACCTACAATTTGGGAATTTCAACTACATTCCCAGACAGAGGACTGAATGCACAGTAGCAATAATAACTGCTGCATCTTTTATGCAGAATTAATAATACTTCCACTGGTGATCATGATTTATAACACAATGCATATTTCATAGAGATTCAATCACACATTTTCCAAAGAAATTATTGTCTCAAGTGCGGTCTTGAAACTAGAAACCAAAGTTCACTGATGTTCTCACTAAAACTCATGTTCTTAGAACAGTTAGAAATATAATTCATTTGAATGTCAAAAAAGAATGAATTTTTTGCATAAATTTCTGGAAATATAAGAAAATTATGAGAAGTACTCAATTTCCAATACTTTCTATCTCCAAATCTTTGCAAAATCAATTAACATAATAAAGAATAAAATTTATATATATGCAAAATTGTGGACAAGGTTAGTTAGAATCCACATCAAACTGTAGAGAGGCACTCATTTTGGAATTCGGTTGTTGAGATCCCTCAGATTTTAGAGTTACATTCTACTGATTTTGTCTAATTTAAGATTATTTTTGTAAAGTAGATGTGGTCCAACTGCCAATTCCTATACTGAAGTTTCTCAGTAAACTACAGAAAATGATGATCAAATACACTCTTCATTCCTGATTTTGTGTTTCTCCATCCAATTCCCATTTACTCTCCTACTATAACAAGCTGCATGGGAAGATAGGAAATTGCAAGTCTACTGCCACATCTTTCTTGCTCTTTTGTTTTAAAATTTATTAAAAATAATTATTCAAAATAATTCAATTGGGAATGGTTTCTCAAAGAGGTTTTTTGGGGTGATGTTAGAAAGGGGATTTGGATACTGAAAGAAAAAACGCTCAGCAAAATGCCTAGCACAACTACTCCACTCCTATGGCCGCCTGACAGCCCTCTTTTCCCAAAAGTAACCAGCCTAACATGCACAGTTATTCTACATGCCACCAGTGTCACAGTACTCCACTTTGCCTGGAAAAAATGATGGCATGAGGTAAAGATTTGTATACACTAATGAGCAATAGTTAACGGTTTGGCCACATGTTTGGAAAATTGGAAGGGGCATATTGAAGAAGTAGTGACAAGATGTTCTGGAAGAAAAATGTAGATGAATCTCTCAAACGAAGTCCCCAAATGTTCATGTGTGTCTCCATTACAAAAGAAGATCTTAAAAATCAGGTGGATAGGGTGTGCACTCTGATTTTCAGTCAGCCATTTACCACTGTTATCCTAATACTTGTTCACTGAGCTCATAAAGTGGTCATATTGGTAGGATGGACGTGGAGTCCATCCTAGGACTCAAGAGCCTTTACTTCTCACCGAGGGTGATCTGGCTAGTATCACCGAGAGTCCAATTTGCAAGAAAGCAGCTACTAAGCTGGGGCTTTAATTTGGCTTTATACCTCTGCGACCATCCAACCATATGGGAGAAAATTGATTGCCCTTGAAACTGCAGTTTATTCCCACTGGGACAGATGTCTGTTCTGAATTTGCATTTGTTTTCTATTCACATTATGACTCTGTTTACTGATGAAATTCCTTATACCTTATACCTTGTCATGATATCCCTTATTTTATTATTTCTGACCAAAGAATTTGATTTAAGGTAAAGAAGTTTCACTGAAATCATAAAATAGTGGAACTGACTATTGGAGGTTCAGTTATGATTCCATTTGACACACATCATCTTATGAAAGTTAGAGTTTCCTTAACATCAGAAAATATGTATTAAGTCATCAAGGAAAATAAGTGGAGGGGGCTGATGTTCCTTTTCTGACACTGTGTTGCCATTCAAGTTTTTAGTTTTGTTTCCGTTTGGGGAATGTTGAGGGAACATAGCAATGGGTTCACTGCTTGGACTACCATCTAGTAATTTTGCCTTTGTCATGCAACTGGGAAAATTGTGAAAAACAATTATGGCATAAATTGAGGTTATTGGCCCTGTTTATCAAGGGGAAATAGGGTTTCTGCTGTACAATGAGGCAGAGAGACAAACGGTAGGAACCTGGGAAATTATTTGGGGGTACCAACTTGTTTTGGTATGACTAGAGGAAACAGTTAACGTAAGACTATTACAATCCAATATATGCAAGATCACCAACCACTCAGGTCTCCATACTGCAAACTTGGATTATATCACAGAACAGGTAATCTCTTCCAGTTGGGGTACTGCTGCTACCAACTGAAAGCCATGATACTCTATAATAGGCAATAGAGGAAGGAAGTGAAAAAACAGCCTCATGACCAGTAGCAGAAATGATGGTATTAACCTTTACCATTATTTTCCTCCTTGGGTGTTATGCACACATCTTTATACTTTAAATCAATATGTATTCTCATTGTTCTTCCATTATCTCACTATTTTATAAAGGGGGTTATGTGGTAATTAGATGTTCCAGTTAGTTTCCACACTATAGAATATTGAGATGGTATCATGAAGGAACTAGATGAGGTAAAGAGCAATGCCAGAAACTGTGGACTTGCATCTGGATGAATTTTGGTTGTTTCTTTAAGGAAATAGATGAATTTTTGTTATACAGGGATATTGTTGAAAATGTACATATGACAGTTTGGGCGTACGGATATCATATAGTCAGAGAAGTAGACTGTAGTGGAATTTGTTTTTCATTGTCAATATAGCATAATTTTCTCTTTAAAAAAAACACCAGCACTCCTATTCCCTCTTGAATTACCTCTTGTCTATTGAATATAGTCTCTATTGAATATAGTCTTGTACACCTCTTGTCTATTGAATATAGTCTAGTACACCTCTTGTCTATTGAATATAGTCTTGTACACCTCCTGTCTGTTGAATATAGTCTTGTACACCTCTTGTCTATTGAATATAGGTATGCTTTAATTGTTCACATCCTCCCTTAGCCAAGGGGTAGCACATCACCCAAGATAAGTGAGTTGGATGCTTTCTTCAATTTTGATCAAGGAAACAAGACAACTGGCTGTGTTTAGAAGGAGATTTTACCCTGATGGTGGTGTATTGACTAGATTTTCCAAGTTTCTTCCCTACACAATTTCCTCAGTAGGCCTCCTACCTTCAAACTATGTTGTGAGACTCCAATAACTTCTCTTTTGCTTAAGTTAGCCAGGGTATTTCTGTTGCTTGCAATTATATATTGGCACAGAGCCAAAAGGTGTGGAGAGTTCAGACAAGCATGCAAGGTGCTGAGTGGTATGTAAGGTTTAAGGGTTATGGAAAAATAATGAAGTGTAAATAGCAGGAGATGTATAGGAGACTGCAGGCAACACCTTTTCTTGTAATGGGCAATTATATTGGACATTAGAAGGTCCAGATTGCACTCAAGAAGGATATAAGGGGATTATGTAGTTGGAGGGACAGGTATCAATGCATGAATTGATAGACAGAAAATTCTGTGAAGAGTTCAAAGATAATTCCTACTGAGTGTGGGTGTAGGGAGAAATTAAGAAGGAGGCAATTTTGAGAGTATTTCATTAGGCTATTCACATAGTTATATTAAAGTAGGTTTTTAAAAATTCCCAGGGACTTCCCTGGTGGCACAGTGGTTAAGAATCTGCCTGCCAATGCAGGGGACACAGGCTCGATCCCTGGTCCGGGAAGATGCCACATGCTGCAGAGCAACTAAGGCCCATGCGCCACAACTACTGAAGCTGCGCTCTAGAGGCCACAAGCCACAACTGCTGAGCCCACATGCCACAACTACTGAAGCCCGCGTGCCTAGAGCTTGCGCTCTGCAACATGAGAAGCCACCGCAATGAGAAGACTGAGCACCACACCGAAGAGTAACCCCCACTCGCCACAGCTTGAGAAAGCCCGTGTGCAGCAATGGAGACCCAATGCAGCCAAAAATAAAATAAATTTATTTAAAAAATTTTTTTAAATAAAGATACCTAAAATGATTTTTTGAAAAGGCTCTTAATAATCTTACATTATAGTCTGTGTGCAAATCAAGTATCATAAAAGTACACTGGAAATATATGATGTACCATACAAAAGCATAAATGTTATTATGGTTATTATGACTATGATTGTCATTGTTGTTTAAATCCAGTCATGTTGATTCATGAAACATTCTCTTTGAATCATTACAAAAAAATTTCCAGATGAAAAATTATGCTCTAAGTCACTGGGTATAGTAGTCTAAATACATCCTTCATTATTGAGAAGTTAAAAAATACAACACCAGGAAAAACTCCATTGACTTTATGGTCTCTATGTACATGAATGAATATGGAATGTGAATATGTGCCTTTGATAACTTTTCTTCTAAAAAATGCATTTTAAATTACTTTTGCTTATTGCCTCCTTAGGAAAATCATAAATGCTATGGTATGATAGAAATATCAGTGAACTTGGAATCAGAAAACCTGGAATCAAAACTCAGCTTCACTTCTGTGTGAGCCCTCTCAGTCACAGTATTCTACACTTTTATAAAGAGAGTAATAACCTCTACTCCCAGGGTTGCAATGATCATTAAATGAGACATTTTAAATGAAATTATTTGCGAAACACAAAGCAGCATAAGTAAATGAGCAATTATTATTAATAATTAATAGACTTTTCAGTGTATTTCAGCTTGTTTTTCAGAAAACCAACCAAAGTAAGACAACATGCGTTCTTTCATCCAAAAAATAGTTACTAAGTTATTACTATGTGTTTGGCAGTATTCTAAGTACTAAAGATAAAACAGTAAACAAAACAGGCAAGGTTTCTGCTCTCATGCAGCTTATCCTAATGATCAGATAGAAAATAAACAAGAATCAAATAAATGGAAAAAAAAGATTATTTCAGATTTATTTGTGTGTGTGTGTGTGTGTGTGTTGGTCATATAGTAAAACAAAGTGATGTGAAATAGGGTTATTGGGAGAGTTAGCTTAGGTTACATCTACCTGGAATGGCTATCAGAATTAAGGGAATCAACAGCAGAAATCAAGAATTTGTCCATGGACATATTCAAGTGGGAATGTCAGGTAAGAACATGACGTTCAAAGGTGAGGTTTAGGCTCAGTTATAAATCTGAGCGTTTTCAGCATCTGAAAGTTGTCTAAAGCCATTGGAAAGCATGAAATTATCTAATGAGGAAAATACATTACAAAAATTAGAAATGATTCCAGGTGGTGTGAGCCTTGGGGAACTCTTGTATTTAGAGATTTGGTAGAGGAGAAGAAATCACAAAAGAGAGTAGAATTGAATGGCCAGAGAGGTATAGGGAAAAAAAACTCAAAGAGTATGAAATCATGGAGCAAGAGAAGAGAGTGTTTCTGGAAGGTATAAGTGATCAGCTATGGAAAATACTGTTAAGATTGTGAGTAGTATGAGGAAAGAAACGTGTTGATTGACTTTGCGACATGGAGGATATTGGCGACCTCGAGAAATGCGATTGTATGGAGTGTTAGCTGTCTGAGGAATGAATGGAAATTGAAGAAAATTGGATTACTGGTGTCATTTGAGAGCTTAGTTTCTCAAGATGCTTAAGAGATGGAGCCTGGAGCAAGTCATCCTGAGAAATAACTGAGGAAGTAGGGAACATGAATAGAAGGTAGTGTTGTTGAAAATCTGAGGAGCATTAAAAAGTGTTGTGCATGTTTCCATGCAGGAGGAAAAGGGACTGTTGGGAGATATAGGGGACTAAAAATCAAGTTACTACTCTGTGCCAGGTATGTCTAGATGTTGCATTTAATTCTTATAATCCAGTGAGATATGTTGGAGTGTCATTAATTAGTTGATGTGAAAAATGAAAGGAACATATGCACAAAATCTTACAGACCATCCCAATTCCCAATACTGTACAAAAATACATGCCCCTCACTCTTCCATTTTTGAAAAGAAAAAAAAAAATCACAGGCACGTCAAAAGATTCAATAGATTCCAATGAGCACATCATTCCGTGGCATCAATGAATATGTTTTCTCATAAAAGAATGATACAGCAAAACTTAGTAGAAAACTTTAGAAATGTCATTGTTGGATAGTGGTTAAGGGCACAAGCTTTTGTCCAGATTTAACGCTCTGTCATGTAATATATAAAGAACTTGCATGAGTGAATTTGATCTCCAAATTCATCCCTTTTGTTCTGTAACACAGAGATTCCTCCCACTAAAGGGTCAGGATATAGTTCTTTGCTTCTTGACTTTAAGTTCAGCCATGTGACTTTAAGAATCATTGATGTGCCATTTACCATAAGCATAGGCCCTAAGAGTCCTTGCATATTTATGCTTGTCTCCTTACATTTTTTTCTATCATCATTAAATGACCGTGTGCAGACTGGCTTATTGGTCCCAGAAGGAGGAGTAGAGACACATGGGACAAAGTGGAACCAGCTGGATAAGCCCACCTAGATCAGCCAACCTCCACCCAAGCTCCACACCCTTGAGCAAGCCCAACCAAGATGAACAGTGCCTTCCAAATGAGCCCAGTCAAGTCCAGCCTGGGGCTTTGTAATGTAACTAAAGCTTTATAAATCCCAGGTTTCTTGTCTGTTAAATATGAATAATCTAAGGATATAATGTATGCAAATCTATGAAACATAGTAAGCTTTTAATGAAATTATTTAATATTGTCTGAAACATTTAATGAAATTATTATTATTACTACTATTATTTTTATTAAATTATTTAATAAGATAATATTCTCAATGAGATTGAGAGAAAATTGGGTGTTTTGGAGATGAGAAATGAATGGCAAATAAAATATGCAATAAAAGTAGTGAATAAAACTTTGGATGTTTGAAAATAACCTAATTTAATTTTATAATAGTTTTAAATGAAGGCTGAAAAACTCAATCAGAGAAAAAACATAAAGAGAAGAACATAATAAGAGCAAGCACAAAAGCCTATAAGTATACATCCAATAGATCCAAAATGTATAAAACAGGAATTCCAAAAGTCAAGAACTAAGAAGGCAGAAGGAAACAAAAAATCAAACACGTAGTAAATTAGTTGAGCCCACATACAGGATTGTATCTTCTGAATTATAGGATTTATTAAGTAGTAGACACTTTTCAACTTTTTATTATGGACAATTGCAAACCAATATAAAGGTAGACAGCATAGTTTAATGAACCCCCATATACCCATCACCCAGCTACAATTATTAGTCCTTGGCCAACTTGTTTCATCTACATGCAAATTAACTTCTTCCTCCTCAATTATTTGGAAGTAAATCCTAGATACCATATCAACCATATCATTTCTTCTGTAAATATTTCAGTTCTTATTTCTAAAACAAATACTTTTAAAGAGGCTAATCATTATCATTCTTAAAAAATTGAATTGATAATATCTCCTTAGTATCATCAGATATTGTCTTGTTTGAATTTCTAATTGTCTCCTAAATGTCATAAAGTATATCTATATATTTTTTACAATTATTTCTTATTAAAGAAAGAGTGGGTTTTTTTTTTTTTTTTACTCCTGGAGTTTTCCAGTCTGAGTTTTGCGAATTGCCTCCCTGGTGTGTTGAATAAAAAGATCTTTTAACTTCTGTATTTCCTACAAGTTAGTATATGTATCTAGCGGCTTGACCAGAAAATATTGATTTTTTTTTTTTCCCCAGGTAAGGCTGCTTCATAAGTGCTTTCTATTAGGAAGCATGCAATGCCTAGGTTTTTATCTTTTTTTGATATTAGAAACAGTTGATGATAAGTGCCTAGACTCATTATGGTTTGAAAAATAGTAATACTCTAATTCTATCTTTCATTCCTTAGTTAGCAAATAGAATATTTCTCTAAAAGAAGTTTCCTTTCATTACTGTCTGGTTACCCCATTGTACAGTATAGGAAAGGCAGAATAGGTGTATTATTCTTTCCCTTTGTTTACTAGTTTTCAAAATTATGACTTTGTTCACTAACATTCTATGTGCTTAATTTTTTATATCATGGAGACATAGATTTAAGTATATATGATGAGTTTCAAACCACTTACTTAATTTCTTATTAATGCTGAAAATTTGTCTTTGACTAGTGTGAGCCTTTTTAGGTTGACTTCTGAGTCCTTTTGGCATGACCAGTCTTGGAGTGTTTCCTTGCTGTGTGGTCTGACAGTATACTGAGCTCACTTTGTAAAATTTCTACTCTAGACCTGGAGTCAGACATTTCTTCAAGGAGCCTCAGTCCCTCTTAATGAGAAATAGTATGTGGTGACCATAATCTAAGTGTTAAGAGCATTTGTTACAAATGGGTTTGTCATTTAGTTTGTCCATTTAGTATGGAGTTAGGAAATACTTTTTTTAAAGGAAAATTAATCACAAGTTTGTATTGGTACTTTCAATTCAAATTCAAGATTACAAAAGGTTTTACTTAACCATTTCAACATTACATTTGCATCTCCTCTACTCATGCTGAGAATCCTGGTTCTGAGTAACATGGGAGAATTATAGAATAAGAATATCACATTTATATTTTTTGTCCCGAAATAGACCCATAGCAGATTCAGACTAACAATATAAACACCTTGCTAACAGTATGATTACTAAACAATGAGTTTTAAAATTTCTTTTACTTGGGTTATATCCTTCTAGGAATGTACAGTCAAATTACTATTTTTAAAAGTCATTTGGAAGAATCTCTGTGCCATCAACTAAACACACATTAAGTTTACTCCCAAACTATTATTTTAATTTTTCAGAGATTCCTTTAAAATAAATTTATTTATAAATATGTAAAATTTAAAAGCAAGACATATCCAAAGAAATGTAGATTTTTATGTTCTTGTTCTCCTTTTAAAGGAAACCACTTCTTTTATTTTGTGTTTTTTTCTGTTGTTCACTTTTTAAGATTGGAAGGTAATGTATTTATGCACATACTCTTCCTTTTTGAGATGAATGGTAGCATTCTGTATGCAATTTTCCCCACCTTGCTTTTTCCTTCTTTTTTTAAACTTAACTATATTTTTTGGAGGTCACTCCATATTAGCACTTTCAGATATTCCTTATTCCATGTCAGAGTTACATAGCACTCTACTTTGTAGGTACTTTATTTAATTAGCTCTGTTGAAGGACATTTTGGTTTTTACAAGGTAATAATCTTGAAATGAATAACTTTGTACAAATTACTTCATTTTTTTGCCAGGGTATCTTTGAGAAAATTTTTAGAAGTAGAATTGCTGGTCAGAAATAATATTTTATTACATGTTAGCAAATTACCTGCCATAGAAGTTATGCATTACATATTCAAATGAGCTATATATATATATATATATATAAGCTATATATATATATAATATATGAGAGAGCCTGTTTCCCTATAGTTTCATTGACAGAGAATGTTGTCAAACTTCCAGATTTTAATTGTAGGCAAAATTAACAAAAATTACACATCTAGAATATATCTTGGTAAAAGTTGAATTTTCAGAACCAAAGGGAAATCTGCACACATTTTTTGCAGGTGGTAAATCTCCTTCTTAGCCTTACTAAGCTAAAGCAGGCTATCTAACAAGGAGTTAAGAAACACACACACACTCACACATACCAGGTGCCATTGAATTCCCCAAAACATTGAATGGAAGAAACATTGGAATAGTTTCTTCAAAGTTTTAAGGGGATAATTGTCACCAAGGCATTCTATAACCTGTGAATTTATATTTCTTAAATAAATGCTTTAAGAAAGAAATTTTAGACAGGCAATGATTTAGAAAGTAGATAACCCAAATAGACTTCCTGGAAAAAGTTAGTAGAAAACTTTCTCTAGCTACTTAATAAATGAAACCAAATAAATATCTAAGTTATATGGAAAGTTTGAGTTTTGGGAAAAAAAGTTAACATAGTTATGAAACACTACGTGGCAAAATATTGTTATTATTATTATTTGGCTGTGCTGTGTGGCATGTGGGATCTTAGTTCCCCAACCAGGGATTGAATCCATGTCCTCTGCAGTGGAAACATGGAGTCCTAACCACTGGACCTCTAGGGAATTACCAAAATATTGTTGTTTTTTTACTATTATTTTTTTTTTTTTGCGGTACGTGGGCCTCTCACTGTTGTGGCCTCTCCCGTTGCGGAGCACAGGCTCCGGATGCGCAGGCTCAGCGGCCATGGCTCAGGGGCCCAGCCGCTCCGCAGCATGTGGGATCTTCCCAGACCAGGGCACGAACCCGCGTCCCCTGCATCGGCAGGCGGACTCCCAACCACTGCGCCACCAGGGAAGCCCCAAAATATTATTTTTAAAGAAAGGATACAGTAAGAACAAATAAAATACTCGGGATGTAAAATTTCCAGATTATTTTAATGAAAACTATGAGTCGAGTGTGGGTTGAAACAAATAATAAAGGTTAAATTTCTTATCCTGCTGATGGGAGATTTCTATTCTTTGATTGTAATAGAGAAATAGTAGTTCCGTTTTTCAAAGTTAATTTAATGGTAAATACTGAAAGCAAAAAATTTAAACCACTTGACAAAAAATGTAAAGTAAACTTGAGTAAAACAGCAATATTAGAAAGCAAGAAATCAAAAGAAAACATAAACACCAAAAATCCCACGATAAGACCAAAGAAAGAAGACTTTATGCAATTTATATCCAACATACTTCAAACAAAAATTATTCACAGAGAAAGATGGAAAATAAGAGTACACATCAGTAATAGTGAATATCTGTTATATTTTTTGATTATCTAGCATTTTTGAAAACTTTCCTATGTTTGGAGAATTTCCTACTTATGTGTTTAGCATCCTCAAAGTAGAAACGAGAAAATTCATTTTGTTACTTTCTTGCACTTAAAGCAAAAGTGTGTGACCTGGGTAAACCCAATTAGACTCGGTGCCAGACTGTGGTTCAGAAGTGAGCAATGTCAGAAAGGTGGCTCCATGAAGAGTTCATTTTACTAGCTGTACTAGTCAGTACAGTACTTCAGCATTTGCCTCTCCAGTGTGAATTGCCTCCAGGATCGAATTCCTGGCACAAAAGTTTCATCAGTATCAGATGCAAATAAAGTCTTTTCACTGGCAGTCATATAAACTCTAGTTTCAAGTGCTTAGTATTGGTGGCAGTGACTATTCTCGCCTTGGGCCAGTTCTGTGATATGGTGGTGGGCGGTAACTCTGGAATCGTTAGCCTGTTCCTCCATCCCTCTCAAAATTTCATCAGCTGCCATATCTTTATAACAAACTCATTTTCTGCTTAAACTATTAAAATTAGCTTCTTTTGCTTACTACTTATAACCCTAAACGATACAGACACTGACTCCAGAAGACACAAAATAGAACCTCAGGCAAATAGGAAGTATCTGGAATTGGTTATCTGGTCTGATTCAGGCTGAGGGCTCTGAAATCTAGCCAATATGAAAGGCTCTTGGCAAGCAGTGTGAAACGGCCCTCTAATTTCATCTGTGGTCACCTGCAATGAAATAGTCACAGAAGATGAGTCTTTGAGGGAACCAAGGCCACAGCCAAAAAACCATACGCAGAGACATAAGGAATTCAAGCAACATAGAGTGTTTGATTCTAACAGCATTTGATGACTTAAAAAAGAATTACAAGTTCAAAATCTGAAGTTTGTATTTCAAGAGAGAGAAAGAAAGCCATAGAATTTCTTTGCTAAAAAAAATATTTTACCAATTGTGGCATAGGGCTGAAATACATAAAAAACCAAATTCAAATTTTGATCCTGCAGTTGCCACTATTTTGCAGTTAAATTCACAGCCTTGTCTGGTCTCTTATGTGATAGTTAGGGCTTTGGGAAGGACTCTAAAGACTTAGGGAGATATGAATTGAAATGGATTGCTCACATACAACACGTTCATTTTTGCCTGCCCCCTAACCCATGTTTCCCAAGAGGGCTCTGAAAAAGACTCTCCAAAGGGCATAATTATTGAAAAAAAAATGCTCTGGTAACAGCAGTTCCATCATCTTTGAAAAGCACTCTTGAAATTATTCTTTGTTAACTTGGGATGCTGGTAAGAGACACTGACTTCGAAATGGGATGCTTCATTTCATATGCAAAGACAGCTCCAGGAGTGGTAGATTCAAGCCCTTAAATGCCAGAGCATGGACATGACAATAGTAATTGGTAAAGGGATAGGCATGTTCATTGAAGTGGCTTGACTCACAGTGATCCATGGTGGGTAATTGGTTATTGATCCCTAGGCCTGAAGAGGATGAGAAGTCCACCTAATCAAGAAGGATCCCGGGCTTCCCTGGTGGCGCAGTGGTTGAGAGTCCGCCTGCCGATGCAGGCGACGCGGGTTCGTGCCCCGGTCCGTGAAGATCCCACATGCCGCGGAGCCGCGGATCCTACTTGATTTTTATAACTTACAAAAAAAAAGTCTGGTGAACAGAAACCTAAGAGTCATAGCTTTTCCCAAATCTCGAACCTTAGTCTATTCACAAGCCTAGAGCTTCTCAAAAGAGGAAAGCCTTTCTCGAGGAAGAAGCAGGTGCAACTTTCACAAACATATACAGAAAACATCCTAAGTCTCTATGTGGCCATTTACCTGAGTCACTGGACTGGGAAAAGACAAATGAGCAGACCTTTCAGGCATCGTTGGAAATGGACTTGAACAGACAGAAAAATCTTGGGTCCCAGAGCATCACTTTTGTCCATCAGTCAAAATGGAGGCTTGTGTGGATCAATGAAAGGGATTTTGACCCATTCAACTTCATGGATAACTTATTGGTACCTCCAAACCATTATCTGGCTATTCTCCAAATTCTGAGTGTATAATTTTACATAGCAAATGATAGGATTTCCATAGTGACTTTCTAAATCTTTGAGCAATAGGTATTAGGATGCAATGAACCATGTAGAAGCCCATCAAGATTTCCCTTTCACCAAAGCTGAAAACCAAGAGCAAATTTCTTACTAAGACATTTTGGTAAGACAGATGCAAAATGCAAGCCGGAAGACGGGAGTTCAGTTCCATGAAAACAGAAGAGCTTGCTTTCTTGTTGAAATTTCTGAGGTCCAGTAGTCTGGGACTTGTAGGAAAATCTCTGCCAAGGTAAAGGACAAGTTGCTGTAACTTGGATTTTGGAGGCAACATATATTACAATTGGGAGTGTTACTCCATTTGCTATTGTTTATTTATGGTTAAATTACTAGAAAATTCTGTAGTGGGGGAGAAGGAGCTGACACCCAGCTCTAGACTTATACTTTTAGATTTGAGACTGGAGGAAAATTAACCAACTTTAGAGGCATATCTTAGAAGGGGGACAGTTTGACATTTGGGGCAGGTTCAAAATGTAGTACAGTCTTATGTGCGATCCAGGCAGTATTATGAGGCCCTACTTGACTGTGAGAAGGAATTTACTTGGCATTGATATTCTAGAATGAAGTTTGTCAATAATTTTTCTTTCTGTCTTTTGTCATGCACAAAAAGAACAAAATTGTGCAAACAAAATCTTAGGAGCAGGGCCATGAGAGGACATCAGAGAGAGAGAGCTGTCCGATGACAGCTCTCCAAGAGCCTAAAATGCTCATTATGAATGATGAAAGGGGCAAAAATAGCAGGGTAGATTTCTAAATTATTTTAGTATATTATATAGAAATTGCTAATTTATGGTGTCTATAAAAGTACATTGAAAGATAATAAAACTTTTGAACCCACATTCTTAGATAAATTTTCTGCAGAAGTTCCATAAACTTTGAGTAGTACTTCAAATAAACACATCTAGCGTTATGAGACACAGTCAGATTTGATAATCCCTGTTCTTAGGACTATATTCTAATGACTTGTATTGTTCTGTTCAATTTTATGTCCTATTCATGAATATGCCTATGATCTAGCTTCTTGTTTCAATCCCTACTTAAATTTGATTCCTTTAATTTCAGGGTTGTGATCATTTGGAAATGGAATAGAATGAAAATTAAATACCGTTAATGCATACCTATAATTATTTTTTTAAATGAAAAGAAAAACACTGAAAAATAATAAAACAAATACTCATAAACCTCCTTGAAGGTTAAACAGAGGTTAATTTTTACTAATTATTCCAGATTTTTAAAAAATTAAATATTACATGTAAATCTAATTCTCTTCCTTCATTCTTTCAGCCTGTTTCCACTCTTGAGGCAATGCTAATCTGAAATTTTGGGGTATTATTTTCTATAGCTATGTACCCATATACAATATAATATTATTATGTGTACTTGAAAGTGGACATGCACATTTGCAAGTTTAAGTCTATAGCTAGCTCCATCTTCCTCACTACCATGATTTTGCAGAAATTTGCACCATAGTTTTTCCCTATTTTTTTTGTTTCTGAGATTTATATATATATAGTTTAATAATCTGTAATATATCATATTAATATATGTATATATTTCATTGACTTTTATCTAATGTATAGGATTCCATTGCACATGTAAACCACGTTTACTTCTCTTTCTACCACTAAGAATCAGATTATTCCTCTTTTTCACTATTACTAACAGAGCTGCAATAAATAATTTTGAACTTGTCTTCTTGTACACATGTAATGTCTTCTCGAGGGTAGACACCAAGAAATGATATTGTCAAATTGTCTCCAAAGAGACTGTAAAGTTCTACATGTTCACCAGTAGAGTGTAAAAGTCCCCTTTACATTACATTTTCACCCATACTTGCTGTTAACAGACAAGTATTTACTTCCTAATCTGCTGTATAATAGATCTCATTGTTACTTTAATTTTTTATGTTACTCTTGTGGGAGGCAGACTAATGGTCCCCCCAAAATGTCCATGCCCTATTCCCAGGATTCGTAAATATATTCCCTTACATTGCAAAAGGGACTTTGTAGATGTGATTAAATTAAGGAGTTTAAAATAAGAATATTATCCTAGATTACCTGGGTGGCCCCAGCAAAATTACAAAGGTCCTTGAAAGATGGAAGAGGGAGGCAGAAGAGTCAGGGAAGATGTGAAGACAGAAGCAAATGTTAGAGTGATGTGGTTGCTGTTCTTGAAGATAGAGCAGGGCCACAAACCAAGGAATGTGGGCAGCCTCTATAAGCTGGAAAAGTCAAGTTAGTTTTGACTGAATGCCAGGCTGTGTATATTAAATTGTAGAGATCCAGTTAATACTATATTTCTTCATCAAGCTTTACTGTTTGCAAGGCAGATAAAGTTGGGGCTGAACTCATTAATCCAGTCAGAAACTAAGCTGGTTCATAATTGGGTTGCAATTTTGGTAGAGCTCAGTCTACCTCTCATTCTTCTCTGTTCTAGGTCATAGCCCTCCAGAGCATTCAACTGGGAGGGTATTGTATGCCCTCAGACTCCTCCCCCTGGTTATTCCTGAACTTCTAGTCTTTGCTTCCTTGGCCTGATGGGTTTCCAGAAAATTCTGCTCTGCCTCTCTGAGCCTCCTAGCCTCAGCCTCCTCCCTTTTGCAGCATCATGATTTGGCAAATGTCTAGAGGAGAACACCATCAAGTGTCCAGTTAGAGATTTATTGAGTTTCCAATTTTCTCTCTCCATCTTTTTAGACTACTAAAATCTCTGACGGTTTTTCTATTCCTCGAAGAATTTTTCTGCCCAGGCAAAATCTAAATTCTTAGCCTTTCGCCCAGTTCCCCAAATCAACAACTGGGCCAGGGAAAAAGCAGCTGCAAAAAGTCAGCTCATTTCTTCGTGGTTCTGCTGTCTCCACAATCCAGACCCTCTTGGATTTCACTGATCTGTAGTCCTCCAATAATATTTCCAAGCTTAGCATTCTTGTTATTATCCAGCTTCTCCTACTGTTCTGATAAGGAATAAGACTTCAACTTACCTAGAAATTGAGGTATTGTTATACTACATAAAATTCTATGGGATCAAATCTTGTTTTTATGTCTTCTGACTCTTGCTTATATACATTTTTCCATGTGTTACGTTAACTTTGTTTGCCAACTAAGTTTTAGCAAGGTCTGCTTTATCCATTAGTCTTGTGTGACTAATTAGTCTTTATGAGAAGAGCCCTCTATAGGCAATTGGGAATTTTTTCCCCATACTCTGAAGCCACCAATTCAGAGTGGGCAGCCATTCAAGTATGATTTTTTGCTGGGATCTCAAGTGCTATGGTTCCATTGCTACTTTTCAGTCCCTAGATTAATATTAAAATTCAAGTCCCTAGATTAATAGTACTGATGCTCTCTTCCTGGGTTCTTTCAGTGTTATTTCACAGACATACAACGGGGTTTTCAGAACTTTCTTGAAGTTAACACCTGATATATCCCCTTACTGTTTTATCAAGTTATGCTATGTATTGAAAAACAAACTTGTTATATTTTACCCAGTTTTCCTAAAAGCTTGTATTAGAAAAATTTTTTTTATGTTATAGTCTACCAATTTGCTTTTTCTACTGATTATGAAACAAGGATTGGGAAGGATAATTTGCTACAAAAAAGTCTTTGTAATTTGGTGAACAAACCATATTTATACTAGAGAATATATTTGTTGTATTATTTAGAAATGCTTTTCATTATTTGTATTCATTTGAACAGGTTGTTAGGAATATTTTTGGTCTGGTTTGAGTTACTGCATATACTTGAAAGAAAAATAAGATACAAGAAGCAAAGCAAGACAAAACAAATATTCCGTAATTCAGATTTATCATCCTCAAGAATTGGTGAAGATACACAAAATTATATGTATACCAGGAATTTTTTTTTTTTTTTTTGCGGCACGCGGGCCTCTCACTGTTGTGGCCTCTCCCGTTGCGGAGCACAGGCTCCGGACTCGCAGGCTCAGTGGCCATG
This sequence comes from Stenella coeruleoalba, assembly GCF_951394435.1. NCBI lineage: Eukaryota > Metazoa > Chordata > Mammalia > Artiodactyla > Delphinidae > Stenella > Stenella coeruleoalba. Next base: position 23,410,148 of record NC_137150.1, on the reverse strand, counting down.
GCTCACGGGCCCAGCCGCTCCGCGGCATGTGGGATCTTCCCAGACCGGGGCACGAACCCATGTCCCCTGCATCGGCAGGCGGACTCTCAACCACTGCGCCACCAGGGAAGCCCAGGAAATAATTTTTAAATAATTTAAACTTCAACACTTGAAGCAACTTGGCAATCATGAAACTTATCTAAGGGCTAAAGTTTTTCTGATACTGCCTTCTACAAGCAATGAACAGAATAGGTAAAGTCCTTTTGCAATCATAACAGCATTTGAATGTATCATCTAATTTCATGGAACTGTATTCTTTTTTTAATTTTTTTTATTTTTGGCTGTGTTGGGTCTTTGTTGCTGTGCGCACGCTTTTCTCTAGTTGCAGCGAGCAGAGGCTACTCTTCGTTGCGGTGCACGGGCTTCTCATCGCAATGGCTTCTCTTGTTGCGGAGCACTGGCTTTAGGCACGCGGGCTTCAGTAGTTGTGGCTCGCGGGCTCAGCAGTTGTGGCTCGCGGGCTGTAGAGCACAGGCTCAGTAGTTGTGGCGCGTGGGCTTAGCTGCTCCGCAGCACGTGGGATCTTCCCTGACCAGGGCTCGAACCCATGTCTCCTGCATTGGCAAGTAGATTCTTAACCACTGCGCCACCAGGGAAGCCCCTGGAGCTGTACTCGTTGTCCTTTACTAAATTTAGAGCCAAGATTTTTTTTTGTATGGGGTTAAAATACTTAGTAATATTGGAAGGAAAAGAGGCAATTGACACAAGAATGAGGGTTTTTGATTACAACAAGGCATTTTGAAACCTTTATTGTTGCAGAATTTATAGCATGTCTGACAGACTATACTAAAATCGATGTGCAAATTTCCCATTGCTTGATGAAATGTGCACTACATGGGTTTTTCCCTAAAAGTCAGAACAGGGGTCCTTTTAGGATCCAGTAGTAAACATCGTTAGTAGAGATGATGGAGACTTCCTGAGTTTTTAATGCATCCTGAGAAACCACCACAACTCCAACTCGGCAGAGTCTCTCTGCGGTTGCTTTATTATGCAGAGCCTCACTGTGTAGTAAAAATAAAACCAAATTCACTTGGGCACAGTCTTTTTGTTGCTTTATTTAATTTTCACTTTGGCATATGGCCCTTCAAGCTTTAATAGGGCAGATGTAGCTTTGGAAGAGTTTACTAATCCAACTTATTTAATGACTTCCAGGGTAGAAGCCAGCTCAGCACTTTTCTCTCAGTCCATCTTTAGTTCCTCTACTCGTTGATTTTTCCTATGGTAGGAAACCTCCCCATGGGGCTACCTATTATCAGCAGACGTCTTCTTGAATTTTGAGGTAACTGCCTTCAGGTTTCTGGGCTACAGAAGCACAGGCAGAGTAAATGCTACGAACATTGAGTTATTGATTCCTGGAGGGAAAAGGCAAGTTGCAACTCCTTTCATGATGCACAGCATGGTGGCTCCAGATTGCTCTGCAGGAGAGAGAGTTGATTATGTAGGGTTAGCATTTGGGAAAATCCTGCATGAATTAGAATTTTTGATGATCACTGGCCTTCCTGTTGTTAGGGAAAGACCATGGAGGGAATATGGGCTGCAGAGCCAAGCAGTCCGTCCTTCAGGTCCTGAGGGACTGGATAATGTTCTAGATTTCTCTGAGTCTAATTTCTTACAGTAATATAAATGAGTGACTACTTCACAGGATTTTGTGAGGTTTCAGTGGCTGAAAGTGGCATTTCCCAAACTTTAGTTATTCACACACCATATGAGCAATTTTAATGTTGTGTCTGGGTTCTATCTGTATTACTATTTACTTACCATGCTTTAACAAGTAACTCTCCCCCTTCCCATTTTTTAACTTATCGCTTCTTTGGCCTTATCTCAAGAAATATTTGCCAAAATTTGATGCACTTGATATATTTTTTTTCTATTACACATTAAATTGAAGGTAAAATTGTCTCTTGTACATCTTGGACAAAACTGATATTACGCTCAGATAATACTTAATATGGTAGCCTTAATTGTGCTAGCCTGTGTCTCCCGCTAGACTGCAAGTTACATGACAGCTGGCACTTTTATCCAATTTATTTACTCTTATATTCTTGATACCCAGCATAAACTGTGGCATACAAGAGAGCCTCAAATTGTCTGAAAATTATCCTGGTAGTTTCTTGTTTCCTTGAAAAAAGAACCAGATGGGAGAGGAGACTACTTCTTCTCTCAGTGGAAGGTACTGCACCCGAGCTCAGCATCCCACAGGACTGAGGGCAAAAGGGGCTCTGGCAGGAGGAGCTGTGCTTGAACCAGACTTCCCATGAACTCCAAGAGCTGGATTATTGGCTTTCCCGGATGACTACAGAGACCTCTAGAACTGTACTTCGTGTGCCTGGTTCCCCAGTATTCTGTTTACTACCACACTCTCACTTCTGCCAGACTTTCTCTTTTCTCCCCTACCCACATCCTCTTTCTCTCTTTCAAACACACACACACACACACACACACACACACACACACACACACACACACACACACACACACACGGTTGTTTTCATGACTGCCTAAGAAGGGAGATCAACATATTGGTATGGGCCCTCCCCTGAAACCTTCTCCCGTGGTGTGGCCAGGCACACCCATCTGCTGGATGACAAAAGGATGGGGCCTCTGCCTTCTCTCGTAATCCCAGGCTTGGCCTGTACGTGTCTCCAGTGTAGCCTTTTTCTTACTCTATAGGATACAATATGGAAATCTTCCCAAGCCCTCCTTCATGACAACTGACAAGCAAAAAGGGACACACTCTGTATAACCGAAGGATGGCAGCTTATATTTGTAACCTCATGTTCAGTTAAACAAAATACTCTGAAATCAGAATATATCCCTACCTATTGCCCAGTCTCTGGTACATAGCAGCTTCACAATAAATATCTGTTGGCCCGTGATGAGTGAATCAATGAATATTTGTAGCCAGTGAAAGAATAAATGGCTGAAAAAATCTTTTCACAAGTTGTTGTTTCATGTTTAATAGAGTGAAATGCAGAAATCTCAGAGGAGTAGTAAACCAGAAGTTATGTTAGCTGGCACTTTTAGAGGATGACTTATTCTAGATAACCAAATTCCCAAACAAGTGAAATTTATTCTTCAAAGCATATATGTATTTACTTTTGAACAAACTCTCTTTAAAAGGATACTCTACTTCTCTGCCTTATTAAATTGAATATGTTTTATATAATTAAACATTGTCTTTAATACTTATTAGTAAAAACCTCATTTTAAAGACAATTAAAATTAGATCTAGATCTAGAAATTCCAGGAGTCTCCTTTTGTGTAATTTTTGCTTCCCTGCAAAAATAACCTGTGTATCCAAGGGGTACAGACACAAAGTGTGTAGAATGTGAGTAGTCTTTGGTAGGAGTTGATTCTTTATTGCCACAATGTTTATCTTACATGGATACTTCTTTAGAGAAAGGAATTTGGAAAGATCATGCACAAGCAAACCTCAGAGATATTTCAGGTTTGGTCCCAGACCACTGCAATAAACCTAGTCACATGAATTGTTTTGGTTTCCCAGTGCATATAAAAGTTATGTTTACACTATACTGTAGTCTATTAAGTGTGCAATAGCATATGTCTAAAAAAAATACCTTAATTAAAAAAATACTTTATTGCTAAAAAATGCTAACTATCATCTTAGCCTTCGGGAAGTTGTAATCTTTCTGCTGGTGTAGAGTCTTGCCTCATTGCTGATGCTGCTGACTGAACAGGGTGATGGTTGCTGAAGGGTGGGGCGGCTGTGGTGATTTCTTAAAATGAGGTAACAGTAAAGCTTGCTGCATTGAATGACTCTCCCTTTCACGAATAATTTCTCTGTAGCATGCAGTGCTGTTGATAGCATTTTAACCACAGTAGAACTTCTTTCAATACTGCAATCTTTTTTTTTTTTTTTTCCTGCGTTACGCGGGCCTCTCACCGTTGTGGCCTCTCCCGTTGCGGAGCACAGGCTCCGGACTCGCAGGCTCAGCGGCCATGGCTCACGGGCCTAGCTGCTCCGCGGCATGTGGGATCTTCCCGGACCGGGGCACGAACTCGTGTCCCCTGCATCGGCAGGCGGACTCTCAACCACTGTGCCACCAGGGAAGCCCTGTAGTCAATCTTGACTATACTACCCAAAGCAATCTACAGATTCAGTGCAATTCCTATCAAATTACTAATGGCATTTTTCACAGAACTAGATCAAAAAAATAAATAAAATTTGTTTGGAAACACAAAAGACCCTGAATAGCCAAAGCAATCTTGAGAAAGAAAAATGGAGCTGGAGGAATCAGGCTCCCTGACTTCAGACCATACTACAAAGCTACAGTCATCACAACAGTATGCTACTGGCACAAAAACAGAAATATAGATCAATGGAACAGAATAGAAAGTCCAGAGATAAACCCACACACCTATGGTCAACTAATCTATGACAAAGGAGGCAAAAATATGCAATGGAGAAAAGACAGTCTCTTCAATAAGTGATGCTGGGAAAACTGGACAGCTACATGTAAAAGAATGAAATTAGAACACTCCCTAATACCATACACAAAAATAAACTCAAAATGGATTAAAGACCTAAATATAAGACCAGATACTATAAAACTCTTAGAGGAAAACATAGGCAGAACACTCTCTGACATACATCACAGTAAGATTTTTTTTGATCCACCCCCTAGAGTAATGAAAATAAAAACAAAAGTAAACAAATGGAACCTAATTAAACTTAAAAGCTTTTTGCACAGCAAAGGAAACCATAAACAAAACAAAGAGACAACCCATAGAATGGGAGAAAATATTTGCAAATGAAGCAACCAGCAAGGGATTAATCTCCAAAATATACAAACAGCTCATACAACTCAATGTGAAAACAACAAACAACCCAATTAAAAAAAAAAGGTGGAAGATCTAAATAGACATCTAAAGAAGATCTAAAGAAGACACACAGATGGCCAAAAAGTACATGTAAAGATGCTCAACGTCACTAATTATTAGAGAAATGTAAATCAAAACTACAATGAGGTATCACCTCACATCAGTCAGAATGGCCATCATCATAAATGCTGGAGAGGGTGTGGCAAAAAGGGAATCCTCCTACTGTTGGTGGGAATGTAAGTTGGTACAGCCACTATGGACAACAGTATGGAGGTTCCTTAAAAAACTAAAAATAAAGCCACCATATGATCCTGCAATCCCACTCCTGGGCATATATCTGGAGAACACCATAATTCGAAATGATACATGCACCCCAATGTTCATTGCAGCCCTGTTTACAATAGCCAGGACATGGAAGCAACCTATGTCCATCAACAGAGGAATGGATAAAGAAGATGTGGTACATATATACAATGGAATATTACTCAGCCATAAAAAGAATGAAATAATGCCATTTGCAGCAACGTGGATGGACCTAGACATTATCATACTAAGTGAAGCAAGTCAGACAAAGACAAATATCATATGATATCACTTATATGTGGAATCTAGTAAAAAAATGATACAAATGAAGTTATTTACAAAACAGAAACAGACTCACAGATCTTGAACTCAAACTTATGGTTACCCAAGGAGAAACATGGGAGGAAGTGATAAATTAAGATACTGGGATTAATATATACATACTACTATATATAAAATAACTAACTAATAGGAACCTACTGTATAGCACAGGGAACTCTACTCAATTTCCTGTAGTAACCTATATGGGAAAAGAATCTGAAAAAAAGTGGATATATATAATGTATAACTGATTCACTTTGCTATACACTTGAAACTAACACAACATTGTAAGTCAACTATACTCAATAAAAATTAAAAAAAAGAAAGAAAGAAGATGTGGTACATATATACAATGGAATATTACTCAGCCATAAAAAAGAATGAAATAATGCCATTTGTAGCAACGTGGGTGGCTCTAGAGATTATCATACTAAGTGAAGTAATCAGACAGAGAAAGACAAATATCATATGATATTGCTTATATGTGGAATCTAAAAAAATGGTACAAATGAACTTGTTTACAAAACAGAAGTAGAGTCACAGACATAGAAAACAAACTTACAGTTACCAAAGGTGAAAGGTGGGGGGAGGCATAAATTAGGAGATTGGGATTAACTACTATATATAAACTACTATATATATATAGTTATATATATAACTATATATATAACTATATATATATATATAACTATATATATATATATATATATATATATAACTACTATATATAAAATAACTAACTAATAGGGACCTAGGGACCTACTGTATAGCACAGGGAACTCTACTCAATATTCTGTAATAACCTATATGGGAAAAGAAACTAAAAAAGAATGGATATATGTATATGTAAAACTGATTCACTTTGCTGTACATCTGAAACTAACACAACATAGTAAATCAACTATACTCCAATAAAAAGTTTAAAAAAAAATTGGAGTCAATCCTTTTACACCTTGCTTTGTCAACTAAGTTTATGTAATAGTCTAAATCCCTTGTCATTTCAACAATCTTCTCAGCCTCTTCACTGGGAGTAGATTCCATCTCAAGAAACCACCTTTTTTACTTATGCGTAAGAAGCAATTCCTCATCCTTCAAAGTTTTACCATGAGATTGCAACAATTCAGTCACATCTTTAGGCTCCACTTCTAATTCTAGTTCTCTTGCTGTTTCTACCACATCTGCAGTTGCTTCCTCCACTGAAGTCTTGAACCCATCAAAGTCATTCATGAGGGTTGGACTCAACTTCTTCCAAACTCCTGTTAATATTGATATTTTGGCCTCTTCCCATGAATCACAAATGTTCTTAATGACATCTAGAATGGTGAATCCTTTCCAGAAGGTTTTCAACTGACTTTGCTCAGACCCATCAAAGGGATCACTATCTATGGCAGCGAGAGCCTTTAACAATATACTTCTTCAATAATAAGACCTGGAAGTCAAAACTACTCCTTGTTCCATGAGCTGCAGGTTGGATGTTGTGTTAGCAGGCATGGAAACATTAATCTGATTGTACATCTCCATCAGAGCTCTTAGGTGACTGTGTGCATTGTCAATGAGCAGTACTATTTTGAAAGGAATCTTGTTTTTCTGAACACTACATAGCAACAGGGGGCTTAACATATTCAGTAAACCATGTTGCAGACAGATTTGCTGTCATCCAGGCTTTGTTGTTCCATTTATAGAGCACGGACAGAGTAGATTGAACATAATTCTGAAGGGCACTAGGATTTTCAGAATGGTAAATGAACATTGGCTTCAACTTTAAGTCACCAATGACATTAGCCCCTAACAAATGAGTCATTCAGTCCTTTGAAGCTTTGAAGACAGGCATTGACTTCTCCTCTCTAGCTATGAAAGTCCTAGATGGCATCTTATTCCTATATAAGGCTGTTTTATCTACATTGAAAATCTGCTGTTTAGTGTAGCCACCTTCATGAATGATTTTAGGTAGATCTGGATAACTTGCTGCAGCTTTCACATCAGCACTTGCTGCTTCACCTTGTACTTTTATGTTATGGAAGTGGCTTCTTTCCTTAAACCTCATGAACCAACCTCTGCTGCCTTTAAACTTTTCTTCTGCAGCTTCCTTATCTCTCTCAGACTTAACAGAATTGAGGAGAGTTTGGGTCTTGCTCTGAATTAGGCTTTGGCTTAAGGAAATGCTGTGACTGGTTTGACCTTCTATCCAGACCACTAAAACTTTCACATATGAGCAATGTCTGTTTCACTTTCTAATAACTCAGGTGTTCACTGGAGTAGTGCTTCTAATTTCCTTCAAGTATTTTTCCTTTGCATTCACAACGTGGCTAACTGTTTGGTGTAAGGAGCCTAGCTTTCAGCCTATCTTGGCTTTTGACGTACCTTCCTCACTAAGCTTAATCATTTCTAGCTTTTGATTTAAAGTGAGAAATATGCAGCTCTTCCTTTCACTTGAACACTTAGAGGCCACTGTAGGGTTATTGACTGGCCTAATTTCAATATTATTATGTCTCAGGGAATAAAGAAGGCCAAGGAGAAGGAGAGAGATGGGGGTACGGCCAGTTGATGGAGCAGTCAGGACACATTTATTAATTAAATTCACTCTTATATGGACACGGTTCATGGTGCCCCAAAACAATTACAATAGTAACATCAAAGATTACTGATATCCTAGATCACTATAAGAAATATAAAAATAAGGTTGGAAATATTGTAAGAATTACAAAAATGTGACACAGAGATACAAGTGAACAAATGCTGTTGGAAAAATGGTGCCAATAGATTGCTAGAGACAGAGTTGCCCCAGACCTGCAATTTGTAAAAAACATGATATCTGAGAAGCACAAGAAAGCAAAGAACAATAAAATGAGGTATGCCTGTACTATATTTACTTAATCACATATCTGTTCTGGACTTCAGATGTTAGCTTGAATTCCTGATGTATCCCAGTTTCTACCTTGCAGAATAACAAAAACCTAATTTTATTTTGATTAGAAGTTCTTTTAGTGACTTTGTAGGGTACTACATTCAATCATGGATGTGCACAAGGCTATTCATTGGAGTAGACTTTTATAGTTAACCTTTATTGAGCACATACACTATTACCAGTCATATTCTAAGCATTTTAAGTTTACATTGCAACTCTGAAATATGACATCGTCACCATTTTCAGATTAACTGATGCATAGCATGGTTTAGTAACACCCCTAAAAATCTCACTGCTAGAAACAACGTTGGCTTTTCTTGGTGCCCTACTTTTCTCCACATTAGACATATATCCTCCTCCAATCCCCTATGTTATCATTGTTATAAATGTCTTGTCACAGGCAATGAGGTCTAGGGATAACCAATGGGGGGTAGATCATAGTACCAGAAACAGCTTTGACATTGATGTCAAATTTCACCATGACTGGAAAATTATCCCGCACATCGGTAAATTTTTTGCGTACGTGTCCTCCATGGAGCCCCAGCCCATGTCATGCCCTTCTAACCATGGAGCCTCTCCTCCCCGAGGAGCCTCTGCGTCTCCAAACCTCACCTATTCTCCTCAGGCAAGCCAGGGACAAAACACGATTTTCTTCCCTCTACGTTGCTGGGCAGCTCACCTTCCTTTCTGTAATTTCCTCTTCCTTTAGACCATGAATGGATTGGTATTCTTCATGCCCCAAGAGGCTTTTCTAGATATTTTCCTAAACAAAGAGCCATCTCCACTAGTATATGGAAATAGTGATGGTTAATGTGTTTTGTCTGTTTTATGTATGGATAGTTTCTTCTCACTACATCTATTATTATTAAAAAAAAAATTGAAAACAATTTAAGTGTGTGATAATAAGACACTGACAACTAAAAGATATGGCCATGGGATGAATTGTATATTTAATTTCACAGGAAAGTGTTCACTAAACATGAAGTGAACAAAGCAGATTACAAAAGATTACAAAACACAATGTACAGTTCGATACTTTTTTTTTTTCTGGTACGCGGGCCTCTCACTGTTGCGGCCTCTCCTGTTGCAGAGCACAGGCTCCGGACGTGCAGGCTCAGCGGCCATGGCTCATGGGCCCAGCCGCTCCGCAGCATGTGGGATCTTCCCGGACAGGGGCACGTACGCGTGTCCCCTGCATTGGCAGGCGGAGTCTCAACCACTGCGCCACCAGGGAAGCCCTTTTTTTCTTTTTCTAAAAGTCTATTTAAAAAAAGACTACAACAGGACTTCCCTGGTGGCACAGTGGTTAAGAATCCACCTGCCAATGCAGGGGACATGGGTTCAAGCCCTGGTCTGGGAAGATCCCACATGCCACAGAGCAATTAAGTCCATGCGCCACAACTACTGAGCCTGCACATCACAACTACTGAAGCCCACACGCCTAGAGCCCGTGCTCCGCAACAAGAGAAGCCACCGCAATGAGAAGCCCGCGCACCACAATGAAGAGTCGCCCCCGCTCGCTGCAACCAGAGAAAGCCCATGCTCAGCAATGAAGACCCAACGCAGCCGTAAATTAATTAATTAATTAAAAAAAAAAAAAGACTACAACAGAGTGATCCCCTCTGGGTCTATCCTGATGTGTAAGAGCCTTTCAAATACTTCTAACTGCTATGCTTTCCTAATACCACCTTCACTAACAACTAACAGTTACAGACTCTGAGGGCTTACTCTGCACCAAATACAGTTCTGTGCACTTCACAGGAACTAACTCATTTAAACTCATTCAAAACAACTGTTATCCCCACTTTATAGCTGGGTAAACTGAGTCACAGAGAAGTTAAGAGCCTTGTTCAATTCACCAAGCAGTCAGTAGCCAAGCCAGATTTAAACCCAGAAAGTCTGGTTCAGACCTTACACTCTTTCTAGTAAGCTGGGGTGTTTATCCTCTTTCCTCTCTACATCTCAGCTGTTTCTTCCTACTTCAGTTGGTTTTGCTTCAGTCAACCTTTGCCATTTTTCCTTTGTGCTCCCGTTTGTTAGGGTAGAGTGGGGATGCTCAGAGTAAACATAATCTAACTTATTAAACCAATAACCTTAATTTTATGTACAATACTAAATCAATAGCTTCTGAGCAACGAATATCTTATGGTATCGCTTATATGCGGAACTTATTTACAGAACAGAAACAGACTCACAGACTTAGAGAATGAATTTATGGTTACCAGGGGGGAAAGGTAGGGGGAAGGGATAGTTGGGAAGTTTGGGATTGACATGTACACACTGCTATATTTAAAATGGATAACCAACAAGCACCTACTGTATAGCACAGGGAACTCTGCTCAGTATTATGTAACAACCTAAATGGGAAAAGAATTTGAAAAAGAATAGATGCATGTATATGTGTAACTGAATCACTTTGCTGAACACCTGAAACTAACACAGCATTATTGTTAAACACCTATACGCTGATATAAAATAAAAAGTTAAAAATAAAACTTCTGGTCAAAGGAATGTTTATTAAAGCTCCCCTGCCCCTTCCAAATAGAAAGGGAATAAGTCTTTCCTTGTCATTTAGAGACTTTTTTTTTTTTTTTTTTTTTTAGCTGTACGCGGGCCTCTCACTGCTGTGGCCTCTCCCGTTGTGGAGCACAGGCTCCGGACGCGCAGGCTCAGCAGCCATGGATCACGGGCCCAGCTGCTCCGCAGCATGTGGGATCTTCCCAGACCAGGGCACAAACCCATGTCCCCTGCATCGGCAGGTGGACTCTCAACCACTGCGCCACCAGAGAAGCCCTAGAGATCTTTTCTTTTTTAATACATGTTTGAGGCTGTTTCCAGTAGTTGAGTGGCTGGAAGTCTGACTGTTGGTTGTCATTGCTGTGATGATTATATACTTAATGCAATTTGCTCTTCAACCCCTTTACTGTCTATGGAAGAGCTCAGAGATAGGGGGATTAAGTGAGCATCTGGTGCCTCCAGTGATAAACTTGGAGAAGGCCCGGGCCTGTGAATAATAGATTGTGGGTGGAATATTTTTTTAATTTATGCCTGGAGAGTCTTTGAGGTAAAGAATCATGGGTGGGAGATGCCCATACAGCCTAGGGACACTGAGAGCACACTTGACAGTGGGCAGAGCCCACTTCCCTGGTCCATTGGAGTCAGGCCCTCGACAGGAGTCCAGAAGCGTCCCTACCCCACAGTTGTTTTCTTCCTCCACAGGAGAAGGGAACGGCCCAGCTAGCAGGAGGACAGTGGGCCTCGCAGGACGTTGTTATGAGGTTATGTTTCCATCTTGTTCCAGTCTCTGCGTGGCTGGATAGAAGCTTCTTCTCCATAAGGGTGCATCGTAAATGTGTCACCACGTGAATTCTCGGGAAGAGCTGGTAATTCTTCATATCTGCCCTCAAACATTTTAGTAATCAATTTCCCTGAAGTCTCCTGCTGAAGAATATTAAGAGAGAAGATCAAAGGCAGATGCACAATTGATGGTGCTAAGAAGGGGGGAAAGTGACACTGATTTCCAGTAGATAAGATGATGCTTATTGTTTCACCACAGTGCCCCAAACAAAATAAATGATAAGAACTAAATAGGGAACTCCTGGAGCTTGCTTGAACACGAACTGATTTCCCTTCTGCTCTCTGTGGCTGCAGTGGGAGAGAAGCCCTTGGAAGACTGTGTGAAATGACTGAAAAGCAAATGCCTTTGCACTGAATTTAATATCTAGTCTTTCCAGTTGTTTGACTGGGGGATTCTGCTCTGCTCACCTCTCACTGCTCCACCATTTCTTACCTTATTTATTATTATAAGATATCCTTTAAGTAAATATATGTGAAAAATTGAAATGTAAGACCATAACATAATCTCCCTTTACATCATGTGTTCATCTTGACATGTACGGATTGCCTTGTTCTTCTGTAAGATGCCAAACTTTGGGTGTTAGAATAGCTGCCCCATGGCCCTTTGGGTTGCTTTTGTCATCACAGTACATCAACCTAGATTTGCCCTGTCATACAAATGTGCCATCAGTAACTTAGTTTTGACAGTTTTAGTTATGTGTCTTCTTGTAGCATGTTGTCACACACTGACAAGAAGAAATGTAGTTTGCTAAATATAAATCCTCTGGGAAAAAGAGAAAAGTAGCTTTTGGGGTAAGAACTATAACCTATTTTTAAGTTAATTTGTTTCATGTTGGATCAAGAACCATTTCTAGGTGATAGAAAAAAGTGTTTTAATATCTAGTTTATAAAAAACAAAGAGTCTTAGAAAACTAGCAGATGATTTTATAACATTAAACATTAATCCTTCAGGTATGTACAGTTACCATAAAATATTAGTGAAAACAAGGATGTGGTAACACCAACATCACTTCTGGCACTAAAAATTTATACATGCTCTGCTCTACCAAAGGAAGTTCATGGTGGTGTGTGACGCCAAAGGTAAAGAACCATAGTATGATGCCAGCGTAGACATAGACTGACCATCTGGCAAGAGGAGGTCAGTTACCTTGGAAACATCTGATCTTAAGCACAGGACTTCCCTGGTGGCGCAGTGGTTGAGAGTCCGCCTGCAGATGCAGGGGACACGGGTTCGTGCCCCCATCCGGCAAGATCCCACATGCCGCGGAGAGGCTGGGCCCGAGAGCCATGGCCGCTGAGCCTGCGCATCCGGAGCCTGTGTTCTGCAACGGGAGAGGCCACAGCAGTGAGAGGCCCGCGTACCGCAAAAAAAAAAAAAAAAAAAATCTCAAGCACAGATTTGTAAGGGATACAATAATAGATTGTTTTTAAAAAACATGTTGTTAACTGGCTGGCTCCGGTGAAAGAACATGAGACTGTTCAGCTCATGGTTGCGTCCACGATGGACTCCCAAAAACAGCAACAATAACAATGGATTTCCGTGCTTAGGCCCATAACATGTTTTCTCCGCCTCTATTCCCATCAGTCCCAGCTCAAGTTTCCTCATTTTATTCCTTGTCTTTAGATTATTTTTTACTTAAGCAGCATTTGACATGATAAAACTTAGCCTTATGAATGAAATGTGTATAATCTGATATATCTTACGTCTGAACTTAAAAATATTGCTTTCCAAATGGATCAAGCTTCTAAAAAATTCTAACAAATCAAGATTTTCCTGATTGGCTCTTCACTGTTTCACAAACAAAAGACAAATCTTTAGGGACCTGCCCCTTTGCTCAGGGTGGCCTTTTGGTCTGGGACATCTGATATCCTCTTGGTTTCTCTCAATCTAGTCTTCCTTTATAGACAATTTTGTCCTCTATCTTATCCTGCAAGTGTACTTACCTTCCTAGAGCCTACTTATACTCTTTTTTTTTAATCGAAGTATAGTTGATTTACAATGTTGTGTTAGTTTCAGTTGTACAGTGAAGTCATTTAGTTATACATATACATATATACATATTCTTTTTCAGATGCTTTTCCTTTAGGTTATTACAAGATATTGAGTATAGTTCCCTGTGCTATACAGTAGGTCCTTGTTGGTTATCTATTTTATATATCATAATGTGTGTATCTATTAATCCCAAACTCCTAACTTATCCTCCCCCACTTTCCCCTTTGATAACCATAAGTGTATTTTCTATGTCTGTGGGTCTGTTTCTGTTTTGTAAATAAGTTCATTTGTATCATTTTTTTCTAGATTCCACATATAAGTGATATCATATGATATTTGTCTTTCTCCGTCTGACTTACTTCACTTTGTATGATAATCTCTAGGTCCCTGCATGTTGCTGCAAATGGCATTATTTTGTTCTTTCTTAGGGCTGAGTAATATTCCACTGTACATATATACCACGTCTTCTTTGTCCATTCATCCGTTAATGGACTTTTCTTACTTATATTCCTGTTAACTGAGTTCATGTCTACCTTCCCCACTGACTGTAAATTCCTCAAGTGAAAGAAATGTTTCTTCTTTACTTTTGTTTCCTGCAGGGAGAGTAAATGCTCAGTTATTGTAAAAGTAAATAGAAGGCCCTGAAAGAGGCCCTGGAGCATGGAGCATGTGGTATTGTTAACCTTGTAGGAAAGGGTCCAGGAGCTTTGGGTCTGAGTGATGATTCATTTCATGGTGTCTCCATATCTCTGGATGATATATTAGTAAAGTGGATGAATCTGAAAATAATATTTTGTTTTTTTTCTTTTATTCAAGAGTACATTCACCATAAAAGATACAGAAACAATAAAACTAAACAGAACAAAACAAACAACAATAAAACAAATAATAAAAACTAGACAAAACAACAACAACAAAGAAACATGAAAACCCAAATGAAAAAATAAGAGCCAAATAATAAAAGCAGGCAGGGAAAAAGAAAGCTAGGAAGTTTAGCTTAATTAAGGCAATCTCTTGTACATTTACTGTAAGGGAACATTAAAAGCCTTTGCAGTGTCTCTGACATAATAAAACAGTTGTTGTTATGGCAATTCTTCGAGGACCCAGATGAATTCATTAGCATATTCCATAGCATTAATAAGGTCAGCTGGGCTTTTCAGGACCCGTACAAGAAACAAACATTGAAATCTCTAGTGGAGATATTCTGAGCTGTTGATAGAACTTCCCAAGCTAGGGCCCCTGCTCCTTGGACCACCTGCTCCAGGACTGATAGGATTGAATTTGGGTGGAAAGGCAGCCTTACCAAATGAGTCTGTGATCCTGGGTGTTCTGTAACCCATTGGTAGCCACCTCCAGGTATATAAAACATGTCAGTGGTATGTCCATGTACATTCTGCCACCAGTTAAAACAAAGGGTCACAGAGTCAGAGGTAAGACTTGTAAAGCACTGACAGATACACCATTCACAGAACAAAAGTTTTCCCCAACTCTGTCCAATCCAGGCCAATTTAAGTAAAAGGCAGGGTAAAGGTAGGGGATGTTTGTAAGGAACCAGTGGAATTTTACCAAATGTAAGGGCACATGGTGGGTCCAGAGCTGAAAGGTCCGAGACACAGGTTCCTCCACTTCTCCCTTGATTGTCTCTATTTTTCTCGGCCCATCTGCTTCACCTTCTAGTCTGTTTGTAGATCACTTTTCTCTGCTTCTTCATGCAAGGACTACAAGTACCAACATGAGACACGTCTCCCCAGTCACCACATTTATATGTCGTTAAAAATTCAGTTTCATCAGGTAAGTGACAGGAGTCCCTGAGTCTTAACAGTAAACTCACAGGAAGGAGGATCTCATTAATCCAGCTCAGGTCAGTATTTACCTTAATGGAATGATTTGGGCGAAAGGGGCAGGGTCCCAGAGGTTGACTGCTGGAGAGGAGTTTTAGAGAAGAGGGCAGAGCCCAGGCAACATTCACAAAGATCTCATTTAACGAATGTAGGACCAACCACATTTGCGGTAAGTGAGGACCATGTGGAGGCTTTTGTCTGTTGCAGGAAAAGACGTCCGGAATGTTAAGGAATCAGCTTTCATTTCCTTCTAGGTTAGGGAGGGAAATATTTCGTATCTTAATGAAGGCTGGGCCTTGATCATCAGTGACATTACTTAGAAGTACTGAGTCTCACTCACTCCTGTAGGAAGCCAGAGAGTGAAGTTCAAACACACCTGTGAAATTTAAAGGCACGAATAATCGCTTCCATAATTGTTTCTGCACATGTACCTTGAGAAAAGCAGTATCGGGAACAGCAATTAATGATTTTAATAATAGTTGTCATTGCTTGCTGTGGACATTAGTCAGTATCTGGCCTTCAGCTGTGACACTGTCCTCTCAGCCACTGTAATCACTTTTTTTTTAAATCCATGTAGAACCAAACACAAATGATATCCCTTTGAACCATCAAAAATGATGATAGTTGTGGTGACGGTAGCGATTGGCAGCAGCTACTTCCTTTTCCCTGCACTCCTCCGGGGCCTCCCAGAAGGACTGCTGTCTTCCTTTGTCACCATTGGCTCCTTGCCTTCTCCTCTCCCTACGGGTCCTTGTTCTGTTTTTAACTCTATAGATACCGCTTGGCTCTACAGACACAACCTCCTCCACACTCCCAGCCAGAACATGGAGCCATGCTTTATGCTGTACACTTTTCACATGAAATGTAGACCTTTATGAACATGATGTTTAAAATATAATTTGTGTATCTGAGTCAGACCAACCTAGAGCGAGCACATTTTAAGAATTACTCTGTAAACATCTTTCTTCTTTTCCTTTTTCCTTAAGTGATGATTTTTTTTTTTTACATTATACTGCGACTTTCATTATTATGCTTTAGTTCTGATGACAGAGCTACCAACACAATAATAGTGTCTGCTCCAGTAATTTAACAGAAGAAAACGTACCTACAGCCATTCTGAAGCATTAATAAAAAGCTTAGGGCTAAGGGAGCTTCAATGGTGTTGGAAGGAAAGGTATTAGATGTCAAGGCGTGGAAAGGTTACCTCAAAGCAAAGATATATTATGACAATTTGAGAATCTCATAGTTATATAGTTTCCTTTTTGTGTTTCTGCTGTTACGGAAAATATAGGGAACCGTTATTATCCTACTCTTTGTTTAGTTTCCCATCTAATTTCAAGTAGCTACAAGACAGGAACCTTTTTCATACTTCTAATGCCTCAGCTGAGCCCACAGAAGGTGTTCAATAAATGTTTGTTGATTGATCTATATGAACAAATACTTATCCTTGTAAAAAGTTTTCCTGGGTTTTTAATAATACTGAGGAGAGCTCAGTGTAGCACAGAATACGGGTTTTCTTCTCTTCCTGTTTCCCTTTCCTCCCTAAATAATTCAGATGGGGTTGATAAAGGTGTCCATGTCATTGGGAGTGGGGAGCCAGGGGGACCCAGAGTGGGCTGGCAGTCAGAGGTCTCACAGGGTGAAACGGGCACCTACATCTGAGGGTGGCCCAGCATGGTTCCCTTAGAACCTGAGCAGGGTGAGAGAGAAATTCACGTGGATGGGTGGTCTTGTGTAGCATGTCAGAGTCTGAGCAAGTTGAGGAGGTGTCCACGGACAGGGGCAGCTGCCCTCAGGAACTGGAGCCCGAGAGGGCTGAGGAGGACATCCAAGCTGGCTTTTGAGTCTTTGATGAGGAATAACCAGAAATGGGATATTGGCCATATATATGGAGAAATTGATCAAATAAATATTCTAAAGATAATGAGAACCAGTTTCTCATGGTTGGAAGAGGTGTTACAGATATAGCAAGGAAGGAAACTGGAATGAAGTCTGTAGATTGGATTCAACAGTATTGGTGTGAATTCATGGCCTTTAGTATAGATCAATAAAGAGAGGTAACTGTAGAATTAAATATAGTTATGTGTTTGTAAACACACTGAACATTGATGTATGTGTGTGTCTGTGAACGTGTTAAGTGTATACACACATAAATTCCCTAGCTGTGTCCACTGAGAGGGCTCTGGAACAACTATTCTCCACAAAAAGGATCCAGGGCTCCTTTGAGAAATACTGCTCTCAGGGATGGGGCAGGAGAAGTTTGATAAGCCTGAGTCATCTGTGGCAGAAGACAGAACTCAGAAGTCATGGATGGGTTCCCAGTAACCAAACCAAGTACAATTTGTGTATCAAAATAACTGATGATTTTAATGAATTATAACTCATTGGCTAAATAGGAAACCATGAGTCCATGATGATACAATTAAATAAATAAATAAAAAACTAAAAGCTTGATAAGAAACAGGATATTTAGGTCCCATGTTCATCAAGTGATCAGTGAATACCATTATCAGTTGGACAAACTGAAATTATGTCCCAATACTCACATACTAGATATATAAGCGAATGACTAATAAAATATGAAGAAGGAATTAATGCAGATGAAAGTTGGCATATATATAGATTAAAAGTCTTATTAATAAAAGCAATAGACAGCAAAATTGACAAACATTTGCTACTGTGATCAAGTGAGAAAATAACATGAATGATAATATAGTAATAGAGAAGAAGAAATAGGGCTATTAACTAGAGCCGTGGAGATGAAGAAAATGCCATTTAGAGACTAAGTACATTTGCAATTCTAAGAGACAAAATTATTTTTCTAAGAAGATACAAATTAATGACAATGACTCAAAAAGAAGTAGAAGACTTTAGAACCATCAACAAACACAGAAGAAATGGCAAATGTAGTCAGAAGTCTCCCTCAAAGGAAGAACTAGTGCCCGATGGTTTACTCTGTTTCATAAAAATTTAAAGGAAGGGCTAATTCTCATGTTTTAGAAATTCTTTCAGATGATTAAAAAAGGTAGAAAGCTATCTAACTAATTTTCCAAGGCTAAGGTTAGAGTGATACCAAAACAGAATGATTTTAATACAAAAAAGAATGGCAAACTTCTAGTAGTATTCTAATTATAAACATAGATGCAAAACTTCAGGGCTTCCCTGGTGGTGCAGTGGTTGAGAGTCCACCTGCCGATGCAGGGGACACCGGTTCGTGCCACGGTCCGGGAGGATCCCACATGCCACGGAGCGGCGGGGCCCGTGAGCCATGGCCGCTGAGCCTGCACATCCGGAGCCTGTGCTCCGCAACGGGAGAGGCCACAACAGTGAGAGGCCCGAGTACCGCAAAAACAAACAAACAAACAAACAAAAAACAAAACTTCAAAATTGCAGCAGAGTATTGAAGGTATGACTAAGTAAGGATTGTCTTAGGAATTTAGATTTTTCATTAGGAGGTCTAATGTAATTCTCTCTAGAGAGAGATTACAGGGGGAAAATACCATATAATTATCTTAACTGTTGCCCTTCCAAAACAATTAATAAAATCTAATACCAGTTAATATTAAAAACTCTTCACTTGGAACAGAAGGGAAGTTCCTTAATGTGCTAATGGATTTCCATCAGCTATCCACAGCAAGTGTCAGGGAAACTGGTGTAACTATTGAAGACTTCTTAAAGTCAGGAATAAGACAAAGATGCTAACGTTTACTGCAAGTCTTCAACACTGCTAGAGGATTAAGCCCAAACAATAAATTTGATAAGAAAAAAGAAAGAGGAACTGTTGGAGAGTAAGAGGCAACTGTCATTATCTGTAGATGACACAATGACCTTAAATAGAAAACGTTGAATTTAAATGGGAAGCGTTTTAGGCTAGCGAGACTTAAATGTGCTATTAGAACGAACGATCTGGGCTTATGAGGAGAATCACTGTCAATGATAACACTCTGGTTTTAGTCCCATTCTGGCCAGGTAACAAAATTAATTTTATATTGAAAAGCATTATTAAATATTTGTCCTATGTTAACTCAAGTTGTTTCCATAAGAAGTCACTTTGTTATCTTTAGAAATGAAGCTTTTATGTGTTATGTCATTATTTGGGAAATGTTTCAAAATAGAAAATAGCATTGGGCTGGATTCCAATAGTTTTGCTGTTCCTTCAAAACAACCATTTCCAGATAATTGCTTTCTTTTTCATCTCCTTATGGAAAGCCAGCAGATTCACATACGTGAATATATACAAATTCATATTCCATATTTGCCATGGAGTTCCATTCTCTTTTTATTTGTATGACCTTCTGAGTTGTAGAAATTATTATTATTGTCATTATTACTTTCACGCATCATTGAACCCTTTTCAAGCCGTTGATCTAAGTTTTCACACGGGCATTAACTCAGCATGATACAACAGAAAATATTAAATTCACAATTATAAAAAATATATCACAAAAGATGGGAAAATTCATTAGCTGAGGCAAAAATACACTCTGTTAACTGAAGCATGGTCAAGAAGAATTGATCAGCACACTCACAGTACCCAGGACAACTTTTCAAAATGTGATAATTATCGGACATGTGACAAGACTTCTGTGAAAATCAAATCATTTCACATTTCACCTCATAAGGTTCTGAAATGCTTGTTAGCATCATCATTTCCTTGCTTTTTCTTTTAAAGCTTACATGTTATCTGAGACCACTTGATTGACGACTGTGGACCACCAGATGCCTGGAAACCTCACTTCAGGAAACCCTGCTCCACAAATTTGAGGAAGGAGAGTTGAGACAAAATCTGAGTTGAAATTACACAGAGAAGTGAAATCGCTGAGAGAGACCACTCACCTCTACTCTTTTTTCAGTGGAGAGGCTCAAAGCCATTCCCTGGAACGGAGTCTAGTTGTGATGCTTTCTCCTCCATATTTGAGGACTTATTTATAAGTTTGCAGGCTTCCATGGTGATGATGATGCTTTAGAAGTCATTGGGAGTGGGAAAGCAGAACCTCATAGAACTTTTTCCCCAATAAAATCAACTCTAAAACTACCTATAGGGCTTCCCTGGTGGCGCAGTGGTTGAGAGTTCGCCTGCCGATGCAGGGGACATGGGTTCGTGCCCCGGTCCGGGAAGATCTCAAATGCCGCGGCGCTGCTGGGCCCGTGAGCCATGGCCACTGAGCCTGCGTGTCTGGAGCCTGTACTCCGCAACGGGAGAGGCCACAACAGTGAGAGGCCCGTGTACCGCAAAAAAAAAAAAACAAAACAAAAAACCTACCTATAACTTGTCTCTGTTTTCAAAAAAGGAACACATCAGTCTTCAGTTTAAAGGAAACTTTCCAAAAACATTTTCCAATAGTATTAAATCTACTTTTTTGTTATTACAATAATCTAGATATAAATCTGAGTTCATTCAGTATAATACTTAGTGCTTTTAGACAAAAGAAAACCCTCAAATTGCTTAGGAAACTCTTCAAACTTGATAGAGCCTTTAGACATTGATATAGGCATGTGGCTTTTGGTTTTGCATATTGAAGGGATTGGCTATGGTAAAGTCAAATAAAAATGTATGGGTGTGCAAGTGGAAAAAGAAAAGAGAAAGGGAGAAGAGACCTCTGTGGATCATTCCCTCTGCTAACCTCATGTTTTCTTGGCTTTGAAGTGAAAATATCTGGTATTTCCAGCTTGGACTAAATCACAGATTTCTAATGAGTTTTCTTGATATTTGCTCTGACCTGATTCAGGTCAGCTTATTGCTTTTTCTTGTAGTTGAAAAGCAGAGGAACAGGAGGTAAGCCTTCCTTTGCTCATTAAGGTTTCAGCGAGTGATCTTAACTCAAGCATTTCTAATTAAAATGTAAAGATCATTAGTAGGCGCCATTAATAGAGGTTTGTCTTTGGACTCAGAATGTTCTGATGGAAGTGCCAGGCGCACTCCTGCACCCACTGGGGCTGAACAATTGCTGCTCTTGGCAAGGTCTCAGAACAGGCTGGGGTTTCTGTCTGCTACCTGAGCTGCTGGTGACAACTGCAACTTATGTCAGGCTCAGGGGCAAGGAGGAGTGGAGAGGAGAAACAAATTGCAAAGGCACCTTTACCTTTTTACTGCTACCAATTTTCAGCACCAGCAATGCTGAATGAAAAAGAGGCAGAGGCATAGTGAGGCTGATAAGAAAGACATTAAACACTATTTAAAAATTATTTATTGCCTCCCCCTCCCTCCCCAAAATAAGATACATATTCATATGGTGGCATCATTTTTATTCCTTTTGGGCTTGAAGAATTCAAGTCTCTATGTAATCCCCAATCATGCCGAACATTTTAATATGTGTTATCTTTTCCTAAAGATGAATATTACTTTTAGTTTGACATTTTAAATTGAGAGATTAGCTGAAAGAAAATTCTAATTATAATGGCTAAATTATTTGATTTTGAATATGAAAATTATGATTAATTGAATCTTTAAAGGTATAACATATATGTACAGGAACTAAATGAAGGGTTTAACGCAGAGCCTGTAATACTTATGGCTTGTTTTATATATGTTCTATCAAAAGACTAAATTGAAGAGGCATAATAAACAGCAAGTTAAAACATAGAGAGCTATGAGAATGGCCTATTACTTGGCCTTCATCTTAGAAGTATTAATGTGGGGATTTAAGACAAATCAGAAATAAGAATAAAATTAATGGTGTTCTATACACTCTGGTAATTATAGAAAATTTTTCCTAATTTATTGCTTTTGTTTGCTTCTCCATACAATCATCTGAACTTCTGACCCATTTCAATTAAGTTACAATAAAATTAGTGTTTCTGTTAAAGTACTTGGAGCTAATAGAATACAAATTGTTTCTTCCGTAATCAAGGCTACAGTGTTGCCTGGGGAGGGTTTTTTTGGTGTATGTGTGGGGGGGGCGGGGTGGGGGGGAAGTTATTTGTAATTTCAGACGCGGTTAGACTCAATGGCAAATACTCATAATTTACATGTACATTATTATGCCTTTCATCTTATGGATTAAATTTGTTTGAATTATTTGAGGAAGAATGTGAGCATTGACTTTATACTGTGGCTTTATATAAAATTCATTGAAGGTTTAGAAAGTTTGGAGACTTTGAAAATGTACACCATGCTATGAGCGGAGGAAGAAGAATATTATTCCCCAATATACGTGAAGTAAGAAGGCACTGAGTTTTCATCTGTAGCATAAATGAAATGCTCACTCCATAAAAGGCTATTAATAATTTGAGGCCATCAAGGAAGATAATCATCTGACTACTGTGACAGAGTGAAAGAGTGGTAGAAGCAGAACTGAGTCAAGGAAGAGGTATATTACAATCGCTTTCCTTTATAATGAGAACAGATAGCGTCCAGTTTTCATTTAGATATAGCTATTGGAATATACTGGGATAGGCCCAATTACTATAGATACATATTTTCAATAGAGATGATTTGTTAACCATAAATCAATGGATTCAATTGTCATACTTCTATAAGACTTTAAATGTAAGCATTTATAAATCAGAAAAAACTAGATTATATATTTCACTGTCATCATGGCTCATATCAAATACTTATCCGTTTTAAAATATATGTATGCATCTAGAGTGACCAAGTGATTCCCTCTCAAATACTGAGTATGCCCAATATGACAAATGTAAAAAAGTCTTATTAAAGAAGACCTTGAGTAACACATAGAGTGAACTTACCCCAAGTTGAGTTTATCAGAGCCTGCAAGACCATAACCATTAGAATGATGGTTCTCAAGCTTGAGTGGTCATCAGACTCACCTGAAGGCTCATTCAATCCATATTGCTGTCCCCCACCCTCAGATTTCCTAACAAGTGCCCAGGGAATGTTGATGCTGCTTTCCAGGGACCCCATTTTGAGAACAACTGCATTAGAAGATGCCTAAGAGATTTTGAGAAAAGATTTTTCTGCCTTATTCCAGTTTTCACTTGACTAGATTTTTTTCCTTTTCTTTTCTTTCTTAAGAAAAGAAATTAATTAATTAATTAATTTTTGGCTGCGTTGGGTCTTCGTTGCTGCGCACAGGCTTTCTCTAGTTGCAGCAAGCAGGCTCCTCATTGAGGTGGCTTCTCTTGTTGCGGAGCACTGGCTCTAGGCACGCGGGCTTCAGTAGTTGTGGCGCATGGGCTTCCATAGTTGTGGCGCACGGGCTTCAGCAGTTGTGGTGCACTGGTTTCAGTAGTTGTGGCTCACGGGCTTAGTTGCTCCGCGGCATGTGGGATCTTCCCAGACCAGGGCTTGAACCCATGTCCCCTGCATTGTCAGGTGGATTCTTAACCACTGAACCACCGGAAAAGTCCTAGACTTTTTTTTTTTCTGTGTAGCTTATCAGAAAAAAAAAAAAAATATATATATATATATATAGTAACATCACTATAAGATACAATCTGCAATTATTTACACACTGTGTTTTACATTACAACAAACACGTATAATGTATATTTAAAACATATATGGTTTTATAGCTCTCTTTATTTCTCACTAATCAAAATATAGCTTTTTGCCAGATTGGTCTGAATTCTGTTAAGCTCGTAAATACCTTAGTGATTTTGAATTTGAATTTGGAGATGGTGGTTAGAAAAGGATTGGAAGTTGAAGGAAAATCTCTAAGGAGATACCACAGTTTTTTCTCAGGGTGATCTTAATGACCCGTCATCGGCTTTTGCAGAGAGAATTGGAAAGAAAAATTCATAAGAGGTCTTAAAGATATCAGATATCTTGAATAGTTCTGTCCTTTTAGAAAATGCTTCAGCATTGAGATGTTCTAATATCTGAGATTGATGCTACTTAAAATTAGTTAAATGTCAATATGTACTTTGGTTCAACTCATCTACGTTTGGGTGTCTTTCCTTTAAACTATGCACTTTCTAATCAGCCCTCCTCAATCCAATCTTATTGTCTATAAAACCCTGTCTGGCAAATGGGTTGACGGGAGCAGATGTTAGGTGAATAACTGTGATACATCTCTTTGAGCTGCCCACTCTTCCCTGCTGTGGGCTGCTGGAATGTGAGCAAGGGCTCCCACTCTCTCCTTCTTTGGCTCCCACCTGCCCACACTTGATTAGAAATTTAAAAATGAGAGACCTTTACAAGGGGCAGGCTTCCTAGCAGAGAAGATTCCCCCAGTCTCCTCCCAGGAGTCTGTCTGATCTTGGTGGAGGGTGTCACTACTGTGGACGTGCCTTTGTGTATTAACTCTGCATCTTGTATTGTCTGGAGACAGACTCGGCAAACAGTTGAGGCTCCAAGTATTTGTTGGAAAATTGCCTCTGATTTTTTTCTTTAGTTCCAGCGTGGTTTTTGCATTTGGGGTGTGGCAAGTTAGCATATATTTCTGAAAGTTCAGCACCCTATGTCCACTGAAAAACATTTTTTTTGGTTGTCTCTTTTTTTTTTAATTTTTGTTTTTTATTGAAGTATGGTTGATTTACAATGTTGTGTTAGTTTCTGGCGTGCAACACAGTGATTCAGATATATATATATATATATATATATATATATATTCTTTTTCAGATTCTTTTCCCTTATAGGTTATTACAAAATACTGAGTATAGTTCCCTGTGTTATACAGTAGGTCCTTGTTGGTTATCTATTTTATATATAGTAGTATATATATGTTAATTCCATCCTCCTAATTTATCCTTCCCCCTGCACCTTGCCCTTTGGTAACTGTAAGTTTATTTTATATGTCTGTGAGACTATTTCTGTTCTGTAAATGAGTTTGTATCTTTTTTTTCACTGAAAAACATTTTAATCTTTATTTGATCAGTAACTACAAAGGTGTGATGGTAGTGGAATTGTAGGTGTATTCTTAAAGTATGGATTTAAGAGGTGGATATCATATTCACAGGGAGATTGCGAAAGGTTCAAAAAGGAGGTGACTCATATGCAGGTTGAAGCATGCGGTTGTATAATTACAACACATGTACCTTCATAACATTGCATTCATTTTTGAATTTGTATGTATAGGCATTCAACGCATACGGTTCTAAAACATTCTTTTTTGACTTAAAAGTGTATCATGAATATTTGTCCAACTTGGTCAATACAGATATACTTTATTCATTTTAATAGTGGTCTGATTTTTTGTTGTATGGCTGAATTCTAATTGTTTTAACCAATCTCCTGTTGACAGACTTTTGTTATCTCTATTCATTGTTATAGCAAATGATACTGCAATGACTGTGTGTGTGTGTGTGTTTGTACACATGTAGGAGTATATCTATGAGATTGATTCCTCAAAACTAAACTTTCTGGGTTGACATGTATGCACATTTGGAATTTTGAGTTATTGTCTAATTGCCCTTTAAAATCCTTATACTGATTTAGAATTTCACCTACATTTGAGAATGACTCTTTTCACCCCCTCACAGATTTATAAGACATTCTAAGTGATAATTCGTATAGACTAGATATTTTGATTTACATTTATCTAATCATTATTGAGGTTGTCATCCTGTATGTTTATTAGTTATTTGCTTTTTCCCATAAATTTCCACATTGTAACTGATTTTTAGAAAAATTATTTTCATAAAGGATATTCTAATAGCTGTAGTTTTGTTTTTCATTTTCACACTGCTAAACCTCTGGAACCTAGTTTTGAATAAGGCATGAGGCAGGGGTCTAGGTTTACTTATTTTCCAAATAATTAGCAAATTCTTCCAATACTAGTTGTGGACAAAATAATTAACCCACTCATTTGAATTGTCACCTTTATAATATTAAAAATTCTCTTATGCCTAGGTCAGTATCTGTGTTCTCTTTTCTTCCATCTGAAGAAGAAACTTCCTTGTTGGCTAGTTTTCTGTGTGGCAGGAATTGTGAGGAGTGCACATCCTGCACAGAAGAAATAGTCAGTGCAAAGGCTCAGGGCCATGGGGCAAGTGCTTTGTAAAATGCAAAAATTTTAGTGTGGTTGGAGTTTTAAGTTTAGGAAAAAAAATTACAAACATTATTAGGAAGTCCCAAGCGAAACTAATGAAAAAAAATACTGTAAATAAAACAGCACTCTCCAACAGAAACGTAATATTTATCCATTTCCATTTGTTTTAGATCATACATACTTGGCCTATTTCATCCCTTTGTTATTTTTTTATAGAAGGTCAGTATATTTAAGTACAACTTTTTAATGTCTTTGCCTTTAACTCATTATTGTTAGCTTCTCAAAGTAAACATTTTTTTTCAGTTATATTTCAGTAGTTTTCCTCTCTCTCCTTGGGAAGAAGAAATACTGAGAAAAAAATGTTCTGGGATTTTGGTTTTGCATCTAATCTTCCTGAACTTCTCAGTTTCTTCCTTCATTCCTTCCTCCCTCCCTCCCTTGCTTCCTTCCTTCCTTCCTTCCTTCCTTCCTTTCTTTTGAGTTCAAGCAGAACCTAAACATAAGATCATATGACAGCGGGAGAGAGGGCATACATGCAGACAGAAATTATGTTACAATCTTTGTCATCAATTTTTCATCCTTAATGTTGACTTTTTTGTAAAACAAATGTAAACATAGTATCTTGCATGCTGACACGTCCAAAAGTTTCCTTTTACTCCTAGATCTTTCCATCACAGTTATCAAATTTAATTCGAATAAACAAAAAAAGCCCAACGCACAGCTCACTTTTTTTCTTGGTGAGAACATCATTCTCTTTTTACTCTCTCTTTTCCTGTTTCCCTCCTGTCAGGTATCCAGATAGCTGCAGGCAAGAAAAACACTTTCAAAAGTTATTTTGACTTAAATCAGCATCACTTCCAAGGTTTTACCATTAAAATGTAATTAAAATGTCATAATACTTACTTTTAAATTGCTGATTTAAATTCACATATCTCAGTGTAGTCTAAGTTTTTCAAAAACATCATGCCTCCCTACACCAAACAGACAAAAAAAAAAAAAATGTTGTGTCAGATTTACTAATAAAATCAACGTACTGTTCTACAACTCCAAAATATTCACTGAAAGAAATTTAAGTTCCTTTTCTGTTGAAAGTTTGAATGTTTAAAGTTATTTCCTTACCAACATCACAGGTATGGTACACAGATTCCTGGGAAAATAACGTAAGAGGAATGTGAGAGTATGCTATTCATGATTGGTAGCTTCAAAGCCCTGCACTAGAACACTATGTAAATATGCCAAATTGACTGTTGCAGAATAGACAACTTGTTGTGAAATTTTGGACATTTTCCACACCCAGTGGTGCCAGACCCTGGAGGGGGTGGGCATTCTGGTCCAGGAGCAAATAAACAAGTCAATAGAAAAACTAATTGTTTGAAAGACTGACCTCTGAACAAGGGTATCTCTGAGCTCCCCAAAGGCTCAACTTGGATTTGGGAAATATTTCAGTTCTCCCTGTGACATGTAAACTTGGGTGCTGATCAAAGTGCTTTGTTTTGGTATCTAAAAGCTCAATCTCTGAGACTGTGCCAAAGGTTTTGCTGTCATGATGTGTGGGGTATATTAGCTAGCGCTGCTAGCTTGAGAAATCCACATGTTGTTCTAAAGCAGAGAATTTGCTTCTTACCATTCTCCTCCCTGGTTCTGTATAATGAAAAATTCGTGACAAAAAACTGTTCTTTTTTTGTTTGCTAATAGACTTAGAAAAGAATCAGGGAGCAGCCCTCTTAGTACTGAGGTACTTGGAGAGCCCAGGGAAGACAGTGACTCTGTTGAAATAAAAGAAAATTATAAAAAAGACTCCACGAAGACCACTAATGTGAGTCCCAAACAGTTGAGTTGCAGCTTAGGTTGAATGTTTGGGGGTGTCTGACACTTGCTTTTCACATTTCTATTTATAAAAGGGAAGCGAACAGGCTGTGATGTTTCTTGTTTTCTGGAAAAGTATTAGGAACTTGTTAATTATGGTAGAGTGAACATGGCAGGAAAAGGAAAAATATAATTTTAAGTATAATGGTGCACGCTGGAAACACAGATTGGCAAGCATATGGGGTTCTGGCATCTGGACAGAAGGCTTCGTAACCATCTGCTTCTCAGAGGTTGTTTTGGCAATTTTTGCAACAATTCCAGTGATTCACAGGTCTGGGCTAAGGATGTCAGAAAGCAGCTAAAGAGGGCACAGGTACATAGAGGCAGTTACTGGGTTTTCGGTCCATACGTTAGTTTCAGTGTTGTGAGTGTTGTCACTTTAAGATGGTCTATGTGCCAGTACTTCATTGTGATGGCAGCAGATGTTCCTTCATGCTAATATTTTTTCCCAATTTTATTCACCCAGTGACACTCATTTTTCGCCTCAGAATTAATTTGGTATATTGCCTCCGCTGGCTGTGGAGATGTGAGGAATATGTGAAGGGACTCGTGTTTTTGTGCTGCTGTTGGTTCTGAAGCGTGGAGACCTAATGAGTAACCTCCAACTCTCCTTGACTTTCTCATTATACCAATGTTCCCTGGGGATTTTGAGACTTACAGCATGTTACTAATAGTGTGATGTCATGTAATATTCTAATAAGAACTCACATGCATAGAAAGTCATTTGACACAGGACCTTTGTGGTTAATCGTAAAGCAAAATATTAACTAGCATGACACATTATAAATTGAAAATCTATGTCAGTCTTTTTTAATTGAAGTATAGTTGATTTACAATGTTTTGTTACTTTCAGGTATATAACAAAGTGATTCAGTTATATCTATCCTTTTTCAGATTCTTTTCCATTATAGCTTATTACAAGATATTAAATATAGTTCCCTCTACGATACAGTAGGTCCTTGTTGTTTGTCTATTTTTTTTTTTCTTTTTTTTGTGGTACGCGGGCCTCTCACTGTTGTGGCCTCTCCCGTTGCGGAGCACAGGCTCCAGACGCTCAGGCTCAGTGGCCATGGCTCACGGGCCCAGCCGCTCTGTGGCATGTGGGATCCTCCCGGACCGGGGCACGAACCCGTGTCCCCTGCATCGGCAGACAGACTCTCAACCACTGCGCCACCAGGGAAGCCCTGTTTGTCTATTTTATATATAGTAGTGTGTATTTGCTAATCCCAAACTCCTAGTTTATCCTTCTGCCACCCTTTTCCCATTCTGTAACGTAAGTTTGTTTTCTATGTCTGTGAGTCTGTTTCTGTTTTGTAAATAGGTTAGTTCATTTGTATCATTATTTTAGATTCCACATATATGATATCATATATTCCTCTTTGTCTGGCTTACTTCACTTAGTATGATAATCTCTAGATCTATCCATGTTGCTGCAAATGGCATGATTTCATCCTTTTTTATGGCTCAGTAGTATTCCATTGTGTATATATATATATGCCACATCTTCATCTGCTGATGGACACTTAGGTTGCTTCCATGTCTTGGCTATTGTAAATAGTGCCACTTATGAACACTGGGGTGCATGTATCTTTTCAAATTAGGGTTTTCATCTTTTCTGGATATATACCTAGTCTATGTCATTTTTTCATTATAAAAATACTAGTTCTTGAGCATTTACAATGTGTCAGGTAATAGGATAGATGTTTGAAATGTAAGATTGTCAATACCAGGATGGGAGTAGAAGGGCTGGTGGTGAGAATGAAAAAATGGGAGTGGGAGAGCCCTCTGCAGGACCATTTGGCAGTGTCCCTCAATGTCCTAAATGCATGTGTCCTATGACTACCCAGCCCTACCTCATTCTTCTTCTAAGACTCTATCTGTCCTTTAGAAATATTATCACATACTCATACGGCTATATATGCTAACCACAAGATTATTTTTAATGGAGAATAATTGAGAGCAACCTAAATGTCAATCAATAGAAAAATGGTTAAATAAATTTTGGAAATGCCATACTATGGAATATCATATGCTATTTTAAAAAGTGAGATTGATCCACAAGGACTGACATGGAAAGATATCCATGGTCTATTTTTAAGTTAAAAAAAAAAACTTTAGAAGAATACATACAGCATATTCCTACTTCTTTGTAAAAACCAATATTTATTTATTTAAATGTGTAAATGTATAGAAGATATGTACAATGGACCAAGTGTTTGAACCCTTCCAAAATTCATATTTTGAAACCCCAGTCTCCAGTGTGATGGTATTTGAAGGGTCTTTGGGAGGTAATTGGATTTAGGTGAGATCATGAGGGTGGTCACTATGGCATTAGTGTCTTTATAAAAACAGACCAGAACCTCTGCCCCCTCACCCTCTATTGTGGAGGAAACAGTGAGAAATTGGCCATCTGCAAGCGAGAAAGACGGTACTCACCAGAAACCAGCCATGCTGGCACCCTGATCTCAGACTTCCCAGCCTTCAGAACTGAGACAAATAAATATCTGTTGTTTAAGCCTTCCAGTCTGGGGTATTTTGTTACAGCGGCCTGAGCTGAGATGATATGGAAGGATTCTAGGTAGACTCTAAATACCATGTGATTACCTCTGGGGGTGAGATGAGGTGGGCAGAGGGAGAAAGTCTCCTTTTTTCAATATATACTTCTTTATTGTTTGAATCTTTCTCAAATATCCATTATATTCGTAGAGGAAGGAAGGCAGGAAGGAAGGAAGGGAGGGAGGGAGTTAGGGAGAGAGGGAGGGAGGGAGAGAGAGAGGGAGGGAGGGAAAACACCACTGTGATGTTCCAAAGTCCATGTTGCATTTTTAGGAGTTCTGTTTACCCATTTGCAGAATATTGAATATCAGCTTCTCAGGCCACTTCTTCCTTGGATGATCTTAAGAATAAAACTCTCGTGTCCTCAGCTCCTCCTATGATAAATGGGCTTTATGGGAGAGCATGTTGTGTTTTGTGAAATATTTTCAGATGTATTGCCGAGGAAGACGTAAAACAGGATATTCAGTTGGAATTGGACTAAGTTCCTGTTTTAAGGAATCAGTTTCTAGAGTCACGCGTCTCTCGTCTATTATGTCTCTTTCCCTTTTTTCCGTCTAGATTAAGCCCTAGTGGAGCCCTCTAACACAGGTCACTTCTTTATCTATTAAGCTGAGCCATCAGTGATTACCTGTTTCCTTTTGTGTCAAAATGTTTGGCCTTAATTTTCTCTCCAGACTATATGTAGATGATTTAATTTTTTTTTTTTTTTTTTTTTTTTTTGCGGTACGCGGGCCTCTCACTGTTGTGGCCTCTCCCGCTGCGGAGCACAGGTTCCGGACGCGCAGGCTCAGTGGCCATGGCTCATGGGCCCAGCCACTCTGCGGCATGTGGGATCTTCCCGGACCGGGGCACGAACCCGTGTCCCCTGCATCGGCAGGCGGACTCTCAACCACTGTGCCACCAGGGAAGCCTGATGATTTAATTTTTATTTTGACCTTGTGAGAAATTCCAGAGGATACTTTTGGTTCTAAGACATCAAGAGAACCTTTCAGGATTTTGGTGGTTGCTATAAATGAATCAACCATTAATAAAATAAACTGAGTAGAAAGATAACTTATAAAACAATAGATGTTATTGCTCTTTGAAGAGCCAAATCATAGTCTACAAAGAGAAGTGCTTCTTTCGTAAACTATTGTTTGTTTTATAAAAATTAATACGGGATCCTGACACAATACATACAAAACTTTCTCATATATTACTGTTCATTACCAGAAAATAATCAGGAACAATCAAAATAACTTTGAATATTTGTACAGACTATCAGTAATGGGGAAAAATATAGTTATCCATAAAAGAATCCAATTATGTGTTTATTTATTTAAAAATTTTTTAATTGAGATATAATTGACATGTAACATTATATTAGTTTTGGGGTATAACACAATGACTCCATATTGGTGTATGTTGCTCCATGATCACCACAATAAGTCTAGTTAACATTCATCACCTCACATAGTTACAAATCTATTTTTCTTATGATAAGAACTTTTAAGATCTATTCTGTTAGCAACTTTCAAATATACAATACAGTATTATTAACTGTAGTCACCATGCTGTACATTACATTCCCATGACATTTAGTTTACAACTGGAGGTTTGTACCTTTTGACCCTGTTCA
This sequence comes from Stenella coeruleoalba, assembly GCF_951394435.1. Lineage (NCBI taxonomy): Eukaryota > Metazoa > Chordata > Mammalia > Artiodactyla > Delphinidae > Stenella > Stenella coeruleoalba. The sequence continues at coordinate 23,377,612 of NC_137150.1, read as the reverse complement.
CCTATTTTGTCCATCTCCCACTCCCCCACCCCACCTCTGGCAACCATCAATCTCTTCTCTGTATCTATGAGTTTGTTTTTGTTTAGATTCCACATATAAGTGAGAGCATACAGCATTTGTCTTTCTCTGACTTATTTCACTAAACATAATCCCCTCCAAGTCCATCCATGTTGTCACAAATGGCAAGATTTCCTTCATTTTTTTTTTTTTTTTTTTTTTTTTTTTTGCGTTACGCGGGCCTCTCACTGCTGTGGCCTCTCCCGTTGCGGAGCACAGGCTCCGGATGCGCAGGCTCAGCGGCCATGGCTCACGGGCCTAGCCTGGCTGCTCCGCGGCATGTGGGATCCTCCCGGACCGGGGCACGAACCCGTGTCCCCTGCATCGGCAGGCGGACTCTCAACCACTGCGCCACCAGGGAAGCCCGATTTCCTTCATTTTTATGGTTGAATAATATTACGTTGTGTGTGTGTCTATACACGTATAGTATAGAAACATACAGTTTCTTTATCCATTCATCCATCAGTGGACACGGGTTACTTTCATATCTCGGCTACAGTAAATAATGCTGCAGTAACATGGGGGTGCATGAATCTTTTTGAGTTAGTGTTTTCATTTTTTCCAGATAAACCCAAAAGTGGAATTGCTGGGTCATATGGTAGTTCTATTTTTAATTTTGGAGGGAAACTCTATACTGTTTTCCCTAGTGGCTGCACCAATTTTCATTTATTTTTTAATAATTTTCTTAACAAACCAAGTCCTCAAAAGTATGAATGGCATTTATTGGGTTTTCTTCATTTACTTGTTGTTTATTAACAATGCATTAATAGTAAATTTAAGCCTACAAATGGTTTCAAAGTGGATGCTGATTATTTTGTTTCTTTATTATTCATTCATACATTGAGTTTAGGAAAGCCTGCCAGACTTGTCAGCTCATTTGCAGATAGTCTCCAGGGATGACCTTGACCATCAGGATTTAAGTAAAACTGCTCCAACTTCCATCACAAGACTAGGAAACCCTGTAAGAAATTCTGTTTCCATCTTAATATTTCAGGGTTCTTTGTAAGATTTAAATTTATCATTGTCTCCTCTTGCTCTACTTTTAGTGTCTGCCAGACTTTCAACTCTCGGGCATTCTGTTACCTTCATGCCTAGCATTGACCCACACTGGACACCTCCCAGATTGTTTCACCTTTCAAAGGTCCATCCTCACGAGACTGCATGTGCAGCCAACTTATGCTGGTGGTTGGGGAGTAACTCAAGAATAATTAGTTCATTAATGCCCCAGCTGCTTCTTGGAAATCCCTGTTCTCTGCTCATCTCCCTGGCTTCACCCACAGAGGGAGGACCACTGCATCCAGTCATCCTGTTGGGCATTTTCTTCTCCCTCTTCCTCCTTAGACCCTTCATCATGTATGATGATGTTAAGCTTCAAGCTGCCCTTGAAGCTTAAACTTCTTCTTACATAAACTCTGCTAAACAATTCAGTAACTTTTGTTTAACTTATCTGGCTGATGGACTGTGCCGGAGTGCTTCACTTTTTATATGTAGGAAGGAGTTTTTCTGAACACACAGTGTCCCAAAGGGAGAAAACGATCTCATTCTCCTAGAGGATGGGGACTCTAGTTATGTGCAGTTTTAAACAGCAATTTCTACCCTCTTGGCTACATTCTCTCTCTGTCTGTCTGTCTGTCTGTCTCTCTCCTTTCTTTCTCTGTTGCTCTCTCTTTTGTTGCTCCTCTCTTTCCATCTGTCTCTATTTATCGACAGACCCAACCATCTACACAGTATCACAAATGTGTGAGCAAGGGCAAAGCTCATATACATATGTACTCAAACATGACCTCAGCCGTCTCTGAGCTCACTTTTCCAAAAGGCGTGTAAGAAAATATCATGTGGGCAAGTAAGCTCTTGTAAATGTGGGGAAATTCTTAGATGGATTGCTTCTCACATATGCCCCTCTGGATGATAAAGCAGAGGGATTCTATGAAGATTGTTTTACTGCTGAGTAAGTGGTAAATTATCAGAAGCCTTCACAGATTGATAGCGTTTTGGAGAGAGAGAGAAATAGAACCCCAAACTGAAATCCCTTTGCCACATGGTCACTTTACACCTCTGCTTATATACCTCTAGGAATGTAAGCTTCGTTCCTTTGCAAGAGAGCCAGTTTTATTTTTTCAATAGTCCTAATTATAAATGTTCCCTTTACATCGCATCAAAATGTGACTCCGTACCATCCACTCACTGGCCTTGGCTTTGTTCTATGGAGTCTCATAAAATAAGCTTATTCATTCTTTCGAAGAATAGCATTTCAGACATTTGAAAATAACTCTCATTAACTCCCTGAAGTCATCTCTTTTCAGGTTAAACACCTCTTTTTTCTTCAGGAATGTCTTTTATGTTGCAGCTTCCAGAACCCTCACGTTCCTCACTCTAGTGCTTTGGAGCCATTCCTTTGCATCACTGTACACTCCCAAAATGCCATATCCAGTTGAATGATACCCACAAAGCAGACGGATAAATGCTGACAGAATTTAATGTAACTGAGCCCATACACTATATTCAGTGCCGAGTCCAGAGAAACTATCCCATCTTTCATCTGGACATTATACTTTTATTAATGCAATATAAGATTGCATTAGCTTTACTGTAAATCAAATGGGCTTATCATATAACATGTCCTGATCATTTCCTCTTAATCTCCGTCCCTTTGTCTGAATCTGGACATCAGATTTCCTGAATCACGATGCAAAGTTTTACATTTATCCTCATACACTTCATTTTGTTGATTTCATCTCATGTTTTCACCTTGTTGAAATTTTGAATCTCTATCCTATCATCAAAAGTACCAGTTTTCCCACCACTCTTTGGGACATGTTTTTGCCTTTGTTCGAGGATTTGATTTTTTCAATGAAAGTCCGTTGCAATGATGGAACCTGGATTTCTTTGTTTCTGGCTCTGACTGGTATTATAGGACCACATGTCTTTTGGGGAGATCACAGGATGTGATCACACCTGGTCCTACACAAGTACGGTCAGCCACAGTGTGGATCTGTGAAGTTGTCCTCCCCTCTCCCACCTCCTGTGGGCCTATTAAGATCTCCATACGGAAATTCCGACTACTATCGCCACTCAGTACCTGTGCGAGCATGGCCGTTGCCACCCGTTTCCAGGCAACAGGCACTGTGGTCTCTCCCAGGTCCTCCTGTCACTTCTGTTGCCCTGAATCACTAAAGGTGCTACATCTCTGAGTGTTCAGTAGCAAAATAAGGGGTGAATACATCCTTCGAACTGCAGTGTTTTATATGCCCCGGTGTCCAACCGCATTTTAACAGAAATTGCCCGTATCAGTCGGTTTTGTTTCTCACTGTGACAATGCTGCCCAACAAATAACACCAGAATATGTGTGGCTTACAAAAATCAGCGTTGAATTTTTACTTTTGGATTCATGGGATGGCTATGGCTCTGCTGGGCTCGAGTAGCATTGCCTGGGCTTAGGCTGCAGGTTGCGTTCAGACATAGGTTCTTATGGAAACGGCAGAAGCTCGAGTACTGAATGGAAATAAATGATGCCTTATAAGGCCTCAGAAAACACTGTAACTTTCATCCATATCCTATTGGCCCAAACAAGTCACGTGGCCAAGAAGTATATACTCCAGTCACAGTGAACCATGGCGAGGACAGGAAGGAAAGGAATCTTTGGAGACACATCTTTCATTTTGATACAGCCTTCTCTTTCATTCTCTTCTTATATACTACAGGAGTCTAGAGAGGGCAGCAAAAGAATCCCTTTGACAAATGCCATATCAGAATCACCTCTTCACCCTGAGGCATAGAGCTTTGTCACTGAGTCAAGCCTATTTTTCCATTTCAAGATATTTTGTCTTCCCGAGAGTGTCCTAATAAAGAGATGCCAGCAGGCCTGCTCCACCAGTTCCCCAGGCGTGTCCAGACCTGTTTGAAACTAGCAGTAGGTATATTTATGCTCAAGCTGAGGAGGGCTTTGCACCCTTTGATACCTTCTAAATCAACCTATTTGTGGAAAGAGGTGGGACTCCCTAGGGTACCACAGGAAAGCAACTTTTTTTCCCCTCCATCTGCCTCTTTTATCCAGCTCAGGGCACCAGTTTTCCCCCCAACTCTTTGGATAAAAAGTTGAGTAGATTCGTTGACTTATCTTGTCACTCTCAGATAATGGACTATCTTCCGTCGTTTTTGCATATTAAGATCACTTCATTTCGGTAATTAACATGTTCAGTCCAATACGAGATCCAAACTCCAAACCTCTTTCTGTTTTTCCAGCTTGGCTTGGCTGTGGCTGCAGAAGCCTACCGGGTGGTGAGCACGTGGTCAGCTTCTTCTCTATGTTCTTAAGTGTCTACCCCTCCCCCACTCTGTAGGCTGCCCTGACCCTCCGAGAAGGAAAGCAGGTAGGAGGAGAGGTAAGGGGCAAGGTTGACTAAGGAAATCTGACCTTGGTTTCTCTTGGCCTTGGCAGGTATTTAAAGCTGAAATTTTATCTGGTGTGGACATCTGTGATCGTCTTGCCTGAGTACCCAGATGAATCCCTTGATGTGGTAAGAGCCACCCCTGCAAATGGTTGCTTATAATGTCCTCCCACTCCCACCCCCACTCTGGCCTCTTTCTGCTGACATAGCCTTACCCTGGCAATGCCCAGGTAGACTGCTCTATAGTAGTGCTGGGCTGCACCCCGCAGGCCCGCAAGCTCTGTACTTGCCCAGCTTCAAGACTGAAGAAAGAGCCCGGAGTCAGCGAAAGAGACATTAATGGTTTAGTGGATAAGAGGATCTTAACACATCTGAAGCAAGGTCCTGGAGCGACACCCCATTGTGGGACAGACAGTGGGCAGGACATGGTGGCCGTCTTTGATCCCTTGGGGGAGGAGGAGGTTACCAGTTATAGGGGGAATTGATATCAGGTGGGCTCATCAGTTACCAGAGGAAGAAGCAGAGGGGTACACCCCTCACCACCCCTTTGATAAGAAAAATCACCTGCTGGGGCCTGGAGCAAGTATGTCAGAAGGTCAGTCATGTGTGTAGGGTGTAGGTGAAGCAGGCACTGGTCTCTCAGGGGATCTACAGAGAGCAAGAGAATAGCCACCTCGAGTGGCCTGACTCTACAAGTAGGCTTCACATTGGGACTTTGGGAAACACACACACACATGTTTGATCTGCCATCAGCGATACTGCAGGCATTTCCCAAATCCTACGTTTTCATCATTGCTGCAAAATGTTTCAGCTAGGACCTTGTCAAAAATGAGACACCATTTTACTGTAGATCTTAATTTCCAAAGGGCTCCTCTGCATCATCCCCAGGAAGCTCCTTGCACGTAACTGAAGGTCAAAGGAAAGGACTTCTTTTCCCTGCCCTCCCCAATAGCAGGGGGCACGGCTGGAGGGGAGGGGGTATGTGAGGTACACTGCCACAGCACATCGGCGACTTTCTTCAATGAGACGCTTTTGTCTTCTTCAACCATCATCTTGTTAAACCCTCAGGGTGGGTGTTGGCTAATGATACAGAACACGTTTTTGGTCCCTCTTTGGTAAGTCTTACTTAAGTTGTGTAGTATCCTCATATTGGAGTGTGAAGATACCTCCAAGGTATGGCAGCATTCTTTTTATTAAACCTAGGATCATAAACTCTTTGAACTTGAAGAGATCTGAACATCTCATTCATTTTATAAATGAGACAGTCAAGTCTCTGAGAACTTAAGCAAATGTTGCAAGGTTACACAGCTTTCTGGTATTAAAGTACTCAAGCTGTGTATAATCTGTGGTCTTCATAACCTCTCTATCCTCAAATTGATCACCTTTAAAATGGGCTAATAATTATACAACAGAAGGTGGCAAGTCAGGGCTTACAGGAAAGGTTAAATGACTTCAAGTGTTGAAAGCTTTTAGCAGAATGTGGTACAGAGGAAGCACTCAGTGATGACCCTTTCTTCTCTTTTCTCTTTCTTCCTTCCTTCTCTTTTAACTTCCACTTTCTCCAAAGATTCATGTGTGCAATATTGAGTATACAAGCAAGAAGAACAAAAAATGCCATTAATCACAAATCAATTTGGCAAAAATCATCTTCACTGTTATAAAGCCTAGTTTTATCCTTTATACTTTAAAGTTATAAAGGTATATGTAACAGGAACTTCCAAACTGCAACATTACCTCTTCTCTGTCTATAACAGCAAATTATTTAAGAAAATCTAAATGTCCAAAAGCAAAGGAATGTTTAAAGGAATTAATGGACATCTGTACAATGAAATATGACATGGACACTAAAATCTCATAGACAAACATAGAAATGTATTAAATGAACAAAAAACATTTTTCAAAACTGTGGTATAGTGCGATATCAATTTTTAAAATAAACATTTTTATTTTATTCACTTATATTTTATTTCTGGAAGGATAAACCTGAGGTTGTGAACCACAGTGGTCATCTTCTGGTTGGGAGCTATTGGTGTTTTTATTTTTATACTTATCTGTGTTTCCCAAACATTTGTACAATAAACTTTTTTTTCTTAAAGTACATGAAAAAGGGTGGGAGGTGATTGTGAAGCTGAAAAACAGTGTGAACTTTAGAATAAATGGGTTTTGTCAGAATTATGCTTTATTGACCAGAGGAAGACCTAACCTAACCCCACAGATATGCAGGAGGCTGTGCTCACTTATTCTCTGCCCAGGAGTGATGGTAGAAATGTCGAGAATAAGAGGCTCTTTCAACCAGGAGCAGATGTTCAGTCTGAGCACAAGCCTCCGAGGCTTCATATCATGCTTAGAAAACTGTTGTATAAAGATGGTAAATCTGACAGGAGAAGTAAAGGAATACTCCCAGTCAGTGATGCAGTTTTAAATGTCTGCTTTTCCAAAGAGGTTGATGAGAAATAATAGTTTCTCCACTCATTTCATTTTTCGCTAAAGAAGCCGAGATAGAAAAGTAAATGTGACGTAATAGAAAAATAGAAGGGACAACAGGCTGAACATACTGTTTTTTTTGATGTGCAAGGGAGGGACCGTTACACTCCCAGTGGGGAGAACTCTTCGGTATCACTCGGAGGGCATCCGTGTAACAAGTAAGTGTTCAAACACTCACAAAATGTCTGTGGGTGAATTCAGTGAGACTGCTAAAGAGGTTTGCAAATTTGGTACGTCACTGAAAGGCAGGAAGAAAATCTCTATCTAAAATTGAATTTAAAAATTTCTGACACTAAGAAAGGAACCAAGGATCAATGACAACTGAATTTCAAGGGATTTCTTTTAAAGATATAATGGTGGAAAAGTTGAATTTGTAATAAAATTCTTAAAACGTATATATCAAAGCTATTTACAGGCAAAAATAAAATTTCTTTTCTTTGGCCTTTATACATCTTGTGCGCATGTGTATGTGTATGTGGAGGGATGGTTCTTTGGGAGAGAAAAAGCAGAATGAACACCTGCTATTTTATAATCCTATGGAAATCTAAAATGGCATAAAATGAAATGAAAGATTGGTTCATTGGCTCATTATGGAAGAGGTTCAGACTTCGGAGCTCTTGAGACAGATCTTTATTCAAGACGGCTCAAGTCAGGCAAGTGTATCTGCAATATACAAACCACTCGTTTGTTAAACAATTCATCACACATGGGTCAGTTCCTGTTGCGAGGACCAATATTTACTCAGTGTAGAAACAGGTGGAGGCTCTATATCTTCTGTTTTGATCATGGTAATTAACTTCTGGTCTGTTGTCAAGTACCGGTCAGGGTAGTGTTATGATCCAAGATAAAGCAAGATTGACAAATTTATCCCTGGGTTAAACAATCCAAATAGCAAAAGGACATAGCAATGAGAATGGTGCTCAAGAAATCCAAATCTTGCCAAGAGTAGAGTTTATCTCAACCCAAGGAAAGACCCAGAGAAGCAGTCCAAAAAACCTCTACAGGGCTTCCCTGGTGGCGCAGTGGTTGAGAGTCCGCCTGCCGATGCAGGGGACACAAGTTCGTGCCCCCGTCCGGGAAGATCCCACATGCCGCGGAGCGGCTGGGCCCGTGAGCCATGGCCGCTGAGCCTGCGCGTCCGGAGCCTGTGCTCCGCAACGGGAGGGGCCACAGCAGTGAGAGGCCCGTGTACCGCAAAAAAAAACAACAAAAAACCTCTACAGGTTGGGAAGGAGAGGGAAAAGGGCAGCTTAGCAGGCAATGATCACAATTGATGCAATGATGTTTAAATGGGCCCCATAACTACTAAAACGACACCTCATTCAGAAACCCATAGAGATACAGGCTTAAAGGCCAGGAAACTGCAACGCTGTGATAAAGCTCTCACTACCCATAATTGCTCTGCTTTAGCTAAAAGGCTGAGAGTGCATCAACATTTCAATTATTAGGCTAAATTGGTTAATATGCTTTCCAAATAATAAAATGGCTACAACTTTTCTTCGTATAGTACGTATAGTTCTTTAACCAATTTCAGATATAGGGAATTGAAATGACATCCCGTGTTAAATTCTCCTTAATATTCTCCTGACTTAGGGCATTCTTTTGTTTTGCACACTTATTATAGGAAACATATGTGTTGGCCACTGATCTGTTATAATAAGGGGCAGATGTATTTAAAGTGGACAATGCATTAGTTTCTATAGAATTATGTTCACATTTACGGTGATTAAATATTAATCAGACTCCTATATCCAGTGAAATGCTAGAGGGAAAATAATAATTTAGATGGTATTCTTAGCTTCTACCATGATGTCACTTATCAAAGACATCAGTGATATCAAACAATTGCATACAAAAATGACATTTTGCCCCTAAAGGAAAGCAAAGCTGTTTTAAAAGCTTTGTAAATGTTTTAATTCTGCTAAAAGTTCTCTGAGCCCTCAAAGAGAAAGAAGTAACAAAAACGACAAAGTATTTTTGATAACCATAGTCCATTTGGGGTCTTATTAGAGTACAACTGATTAGTAATAAAATATGAACGTATTACTTTTGGTTAACTGCATGAGTTTTTGATAGAGTCTAAAGACTTTTCCCTTTGCTTGTACAAAATGTGTTCGATAGTGGAGGAGAATTTTCTGCCACAATATATTTCTGTCACTGAGACATAAATGGATGTTTTCAAGTTTTCAATAGAAAATACATTAATTCTCCAAGCTCTCAGATTTCAGGAAAGACTATAATTGCCAAGAGAAGAACAAAGAAAATATGAGATTTTCTACACTCTTAAAAATCCAAAGCTGTTTTGTTTTTTTTTTTAACATCCTTATTGGAGTATAATTGCTTTACAATGTTCTGTTAGTTTCTGCTTATAACAAAGTGAATCAGTTATATTTACACATATATTCCGTATCCCCTCCCTCTTGCATCTCCCTTCCACCCTCCTGGATAGGGAGGTCACCCTTCTAGGTGGTCACAAAGCACAGAGCTGATCTCCCTGTGCTATGTGGCTGCTTCCCACTAGCTATTTTACATTTGGTATACATGTCAATGCAACTCCTTCACTTCATCCCATCTTACATGTCCCCCTGCCCATGTCCTCCAGTCCATTCTGTACATCTACGTCTTTATTCCTGTCCTGCCCCTGTGTTCATCAGAACCTTTTTTTTTTTTTAGATTCCATATATATGTTAGCATTCAATATTTGTTTTTCTTTTTCTGACTTACTTCACTCTGTACGACAGACTCTACGTCCATCCACCTCACTACAAATAACTCAATTTCATTTCTTTTTATGGCTGAGTAAATTTCTATTGTATATATGTGCCACATCTTCTTTAGCCATTCATCTGTCAATGGACACTTAGGTTGCTTCCACATCCTAGCTATTGTAAACAGTGCTGCAATGAACATTATGGTACATGACTCTTTTGAATTGTGGTTTTCTCAGGGTATACGCCCAGTAGTTGGATTGCAGGATCGTATGGTAGTTCAGTTTTTAGTTCTTTAAGGAACCTCCATACTGTTCTCCATAGTGGCTGTATCAATTAACACTCCCACCAACAGTGCAAGAGGGTTCCCTTTTCTCCACACCCTCTCCAGCATTTATTGTTTGCAGATTTTTTGATGATGGCCATTCTGACCAGTGTGAGGTGATACCTCATTGTAGATTTGATTTGCATTTCTCTAATGATTAGTGATGTTGAGCATCATTTCATGTGTTTGTTGGCAACCTGTATATCTTCTTTGGAGAAATGTCTATTTAGGTCTTCTGCCCATTTCTGGATTGGGTTGTTTGTTTTTTTGATATTGAGCTGCATGAGCTGCTTGTAAATTTTGTAGATTAATCCTTTGTCAGTTGCTTCATGTGCAAATATTTTCTCCCATTCTGAGAGTGGTCTTTTTACCTTGTTTATCGTTTCCTTTGCTGTGCAAAAGCTTTTAAGTTTCATTAGGTCCCATTTGTTTATTTTTGTTTTTATTTCCACTTCTCTAGGAGGTGGGTCAAAAAGTATCTTGCTGTGATTTATGTCATAGAGTGTTTTGCCTATATTTTCCTCTAAAAGTTTTATAATGTCTGGCCTCCATTTAGGTCTTTAATCCATTTTGAGCTTATTTTTGTGTATGGTGTTAGGAAGTGTTCTAATTACATTCTTTTACATATAGCTGTCCAGTTTTCACAGCACCACTTATTGAAGAAGCTGTCTTTTCTCCATTGTATATTCTTGCCTCCTTTATCAAAGATAAGGTGACCATATGTGCAGGGATTTGTCTCTGGACTTTCTGTCTTGTTCCATTGATCTATATTTCTGTTTTTGTGCCAGTACCATACTGTCTTGATTACTGTAGCTTTGTAGTATAGTCTGAAGTCAGGGAGCCTGATTCCTCCAGCTCCATTTTTCTTTCTCAAGATTGCTTTGGCTATTCGGGGTCTTCTGTGTTTCCATACAAATTGTGAAATTTTTTGTTCTAGTTCTGTGAAAAGTGCCATTGGTAGTTTGATAGGGATTGCATTGAATCTGTAGATTGCTTTGGATAGTATAGTCATTTTCACAATGTTTATTCTTCCAATCCAAGAACTTGGTATATCTCTCCATCTGTTTGTATTATCTTTAATTTCTTTCATCAGTGTCTTACAATTTTCTGCATACAGGTCTTTTGTCTCCTTAGGTAGGTTTATTCCTAGATATTTTATTCTTTTTGTTGCTTTTAATTTTATTAATCTTTGCTTTTGTTTCCTTCATTTCTTTTTCATTTATTTCTGATCTGATCTTTATGATTTCTTTCCTTCAGCTAACTTTGGGGTCTTTTTGTTCTTCTTTCTCTAATTGCTTTAGGTGTAAAGTTAGGTTGTTTATTTGAGATGTTTCTTGTTTCTTGAGATAGGATTGTATTGCTATAAATTTCCCTCTTAGAACTGCTTTTGCTGCATCCCATAGGTTTTGGGTAGTCGTGTTTTCATTGTCATTTGTTTCTAGGTATTTTTTGATTTCCCCTTTGATTTCTTCAGTAATCTCTTGGTTATTTAGTAGCATATTGTTTAGCCTCCATGTATTTGTACTTTTTACAGTTTTTTTCCTGTAATTGATATTTAGTCTCAGCATTGTGGTCAGAAAAAATACTTGATATGATTTCAATTTTCTTAAACTTACCAAGGCCTGATTTCTCTCTTACTATATGATCTATCCTGGAAAATGTTCCATGAGCACTTGAGAAGAAAGTGTATTCAGTTGTTTTTGGATGGAATGTCCTATAAATATCAATTAAGTCCATCTTATTTAATGTGTCATTTAAAGCTTGTGTTTCCGTATTTATTTTCATTTTGGATGAGCTGTCCATTGGTGAAAGTGGGGTGTTAAAGTCCCCTACTATGATTGTGTTACTGTTGATTTCCCCTTTTATGGCTGTTAGCATTTGCCTTATGTTTTGAGGTGCTCCTATGTTGGGTACATAAATATTTGCAATCGTTATCTTTTTCTTGGATTGACCCCTTGATCGTTATGTAGTGTCCTTCATTGTCTCTTATAATAGTCTTTATTTTAATGTCTATTTTGTCTGATGTGAGCATTGCCACTCCATCTTTCTTTTGATTTCCATTTGCATGGAATATTTTTTCCATCCCTTCACTTTCAGTCTGTATGTGTCCCTAGGTCTGAAGTGGTCTCTTGTAGACAGCATATATACAGGTCTTGTTTTTGTGTCCATTCAGCCAGTCTATGTCTTTTGGTTGGAGCCTTTATTCCATTTACATTTAAGGTAATTATTGATATGTATGTTCCTATTACCATTTTCTTAATCGTTTTGGTTTGTTATTAATTAAAAACAACACATTTTATTGTGTTGCCTGCCTAGAGAAGTTCTGTTAGCATTTGTTGTAAAGCTGGTTTGGTGGTGCTGAATTTTCTTAGCTTTTGCTTGTCTGTAAAGGTTTTATTTCTCCATCGGATCTGAATGAGATCCTTGCCGGGTAAAGTGACCTTGGTTATAGGATTTTCCCTTTCATTGCTTTATATATGTCCTGCCACTCCCTTCTGGCTTGTAGAGTTTCTGCTGAAAGATCAGCTGTTAACCTTATGGGGATTCCTTTGCATGTTACTTTTTGCTTTTCTCTTGCTGCTTTTAATATTTTTTCTTTGTATTTAATTTTTGATAGTTTGAGTAATAGGTGTCTTGGTGTGTTTCTCCTTGGATTTATCCTGTATGGGACTCTCTGTGCTTCTTGGACTTGACTGACTATTTCCTTTCCCATGTTAGGGAATTATCTCTTCAAATATTTTCTCAGACCCTTTCTTTTTCTCTTCTTCTTCTGGGACCCCTATAATTTGAACATTGGTATGTTTAATGTTGTCCCAGAGGTCTCTAAGACTGTCCTCAGTTCTTTTCATTCTTTTTTTCTTTATTCTGTTCTGCAGTTGTTATTTCCACTATTTTATCTTCCAGGTCACTTATCCGTTCTTCAACCTCATTTATTCTGCTATTGATTCCTTCTAGAGAATTTTTAATTTCATTTATTGTGTTGTTTGTTATTGTTTGTTTGCTCTTTAGTTCTTCTAGGTCCTTGTTAAACGTTTCTTGTATTTTCTTCATTCTATTTCCAAGATTTTGGATCATCTTTACTATCCTTATTCTGAATTCTTTTTCAAGTAAGCTGCCTATTTCCTCTTTATTTGTTTGGTCTGGTGGGTTTTTACCTTGCTCCTTCATCTGCTGCATATTTCTCTGTCTTCTCATTCTGTTAATCTTATTGTGTTTGGGGTCTCCTTTTCACAGGCTGCAGGTTCATATTTCCCGTTGTTTTTGGTATCTGCCCCGAGTGGGTAAGGTTGGTTCAGGAGCTTGTGTAGGCTTCCTGGTAGAGGGGACTGGTGCCTGTGTTCTGGTGGGTAGGGCTGGATTTTGTCTTTCTGGTGGGCAAGACAGCATCTGGTGCTGTGTTTTGGGGTGTTTGTGAACTTAGTATGATTTTAGACAGCCTTTCTGCTAATGAGTGGGTTTGTATTCCTGCCTTGGTAGTTGTTTGGCATGGAATGTCCAGCACTGTAGCTTGCTGGTCATTGAGTGGAGCTGGGTCTTAGCGTTGAGATGGAGATCTCTGGGAGAGCTCTCACCGATTGATATTCCATGGGGCTGGAAGGTCTCTGGTGGTCCGATGTCCTGAACTCGGCTCTGCCACCTCAGAGTCTCAGGCCCGACACCATGCTGGAGCACCAAGACCCTGTCAGCCACACAGCTCAGAAGAGGAGGGAGAAAAAAAGAAAAAATAATAAATAAATAAATAAAATAATTAAAATAAAAAAAATTTTTTAAGGAATAAAAAAAAGAACCAAACCAAGAAACAAATCCACCAATGATATTAAGCACTAAATACTATACTAAGATAAACATAAAAATGAGAAACAAGGCAGTTGCATACATCAAACCCCAAGTCTACATTTGTTCCCAAAGTCTACCGCCACAATTTTTGGATGATTCGTTGTTTATTCAGGTATTCCACAGATGCAGGGTACATCAAGTTGATTGTGGGTATTTAATCCACTGCTCCTGAGGCTGCTGGGAAAAATTTCCCTTTCTCTTCTTTGTTCGCACAGCTCCTGGGGTTCAGCTTTGGATTTGGCCTCACCTCTGCATGTAGGTCACCCTCTGGCATCTGTTCTTCACCCAGACAGGAGAGCGTTAAAGGAGTGGCTGATTAGGGGGCTCTGGCTCACTCAGGCCAGGGGGAGGGAGGGGTATGGAATGCGGGGCGGGCTTACGGCAGCAGAGGCTGGCATGATGTTGCAACAGCCTGGGGCATGCTGTGTGTTCTCCCAGGGAAGTTGTCCTTGGATCATGGGACTGCAGGCTGCACAGGCTCCCAGGAGGGGAGGTGTGGATAGTGACCTGTGCTTGTACACAGGATTCTTGGTGGCTGCAGCAGCAGCGTTAGCATTTCATGCCTGTCTCTGGTGTCTGCGCTGATAGTCGCGGCTTGGGCCTGTCTCTGAAGCTTGTTTAGGTGGTTCTCTGAATCTCCTCTCTTTGTGCACCCTGAAACAATGATCTCTTGACTGTTAGACAGTTCCAGACTTTTTCCTGGACTCCCTCCCAGCTAGCTGTGGGGCACCAGCCCCCTTAGGTTGTGTTCACGCAGCCAACCCCAGTCCTCTCCCTGGTGTCTGACCTCCGAAGCCGAGCCTCAGCTCCCAGCCCCCACCCACCCCAGCGGGTGAGCAGACAAGCCTCTCAGGCTGGTGAGTGCTGGTCAGCACCGATCCTCTGTGTGGGAATCTCTCGGCTTTTCCCTCTGCACCCCTGTTGCTGTGCTCTCCTCTGTGGCTCTGAAGCTTTCCTCCCCCCCACCCACCATCCTCGCCAGTGAAGGGGCTTCTTAGTGTGTGGACACATTTCCTCCTTTGCAGCTCCCTCCCAGAGGTGCAGGTCCTGTCCCTATTCTTTTGTCTCTGTTTTTTCTTTTGCCCTACCCAGGTATGTGGGTAGTTGCTTGGCTTTTGGCAAGTCTGAGGTCTTCTGCCAGCATTCAGTAGGTGTTCTGTTGGAGTTGTTCCACGTGTAGATGTATTTCTGATGTATTTGTGGGGATGAAGATGATCTCCACGTCTTACTCCTCTGCCATCTTGAAGCACCCCTCCCCAAAGCTCTTTAATTCGTGTTTTATCATTCAGATAAAGCCAGAAACTCCATATTCTCTGAGGTAATATTCTCACAGTTAGATGATAAGTTTTTGGAAAGCCTTACCAGATGCTGTGTTTCATATGTGTTTCAACAGGTGGTTAAGCTAATAAAGGGAGTTAAGTTCAGATGTAGTAAATTTCTTGTTAATTTTTAAAATTTCAATGCAGTACACCCTCCCTTTGAATTTTGAACAACCTAAAGTGATTCAAAATATTCTAGTGTATCAAGATTATTGTGCTTTTGAAACATAACTTTTCAATGTGAAATACATAGACCATGTAATAGTAATGTCCAATTTGAAGAGCTTCTCAACGTTGATCTCTATATGGTTTGTAGTAAATAGTGGGTAAAATAATACCTGGAAGACTGTAAGTCTGTGTTTCCATATTATCAAAAAGAAACTTTGAGATGAAGAACTACACACAGGAAGTTTAATGGGGAGTGAGATCCAGAACAACACCTGTGGGGAGTGAAGGAAGCAGGATTGTCAGCAAGAAAAGATGGAAAGTTTTCAGGAGTCCAAGTAGTACTGTCTGTTTTTCTCTATTTCATTCATTTGTTTCATTCTTTGCATCTCCTTCATTTGTCTTTCCCAAGACCTGGTTTATCTCTTTGTCCATGCACATGGCAAGAAGAAGATGACTGACTGACTGGTCCTCTTGTCCTCAGCTTACATCCCTTCTCTACAGATTCCTGGGGAAGAGAGAATCTGATTGGCCCAATTTGGATCAAGCCTTAATTTTGTTCCAGTCGTCTGTGGCCAGAGTTGCAGTGTCACATGTTTTACACATGGCTACTGAAGTCCTTCCCTGGTGGATGTAATTAGTTCTCAGAAGAAGGGGCTTATCATAGGCTGAGCAGACAGCACAAAAACACCTACTGTACCTGTTTTATTCTCCTTAGGTCTGTGCATCCCTGAACATTGCTGGACATTCTTGATTGAGAGTTTCCTTAATATTTTTCAGGTTTACTAATATGGATGCATAAACCTAGATATAAAAGTGAATCCTGCTGAATTTAAATACTATTTTAATCATGTGTAGTGATGTTGCATGCCATAGTAGAAAATAAGTTTTTTGAGTTGTTTCAAAAGAGGTGCTCCAAATGGATTCTCTCTCCTAAGTGAAAGAAAAATACACTGAAGTTGATCAGTGTAGTGTTTAGAGCAGTACATTTACAGATACCAGGGAGAATGTTCTTCATAATCCTTGACACCCAGGTGTTCACCCTGAAAACTAGATCTTTCTGAATAAACCAGAAAAGCTTTAGGTAAGGTTTCCTTTATTAATTATCCCTTTCTACTCTTTAAGTTACTCTGCCTCACTGCTATAAGCCATGGGTTTAAGTGAAAACAGGAAGAAATGTATAAGCTGGTCCCACAGATTGCAAATTGTGCGACAATCTTCTTTCTGTTTTTTCTCTTCGCCATAACATTTACTCATACCTTGTCTTAACTGCCAGTCTTTATCCATATAGTGAAAGTAAGCTACCAGACGTGATTGTGGATAATTTCTTCTTTCAAAAGACAATAAATCCCTCTGACTCTGCCAAATAAACAAAAGCCCTTATCGGTTAGCTGGCCAGTTCCTCGGTTTCTCGAATGCCCCATCCCTACGTACACGTGGGCAGAATCAGTGCAACTCCCTGTAAAGGGAATGTCAGTGCGCCCCCAGGAGAGTACAAGGATGACAACTTTCAGTGATAATTGCCTTCTGTTCCATTCCTACCTCAATCTTTTAAAAAGAAAATTTTATCATGCCAGCCCTGAGCTTGGAGCCTCAGCTGAGGACTAACAAGAAGAGAGTCGTATTTCTTAACATGAACATGGTTTGCAGGATAAAGAGTGTTTGTAAAACATGCTGGGGTGGGGCATAGGGCACAGCATCCTCTGGGGGAGGGAGAGGGTAGAGGAGGGCTGTTGAAAGTTGGGTAAGTGGAATCATGTAACTGTCTAAGGCAAGGTGACAGGTGACCTTCCTTATACAAAATTCAATTCTTATTGAAGGAAGGAGTGAAGGAAAATGCAGTAAAGAGACGCTGCTACTGGAACGGTCACACCATCCTGTTTCTTCTCTCCCTATTATGGGCCTGAGTAGGGAATCCAGTTGCAAGATGGAACAAATGTTGATTTCTCTTGCTGGGAAAACAGACTCTTGTTTTTATGGTCATGATATATCACCGAGTTTTTAAAGTGGAACTAAATGATTACAGGAAGATGAACATAGAAAGGACAATGTTAGAATCCTATCCTGAGACCCTTCTCGTGCTGGCAGCATCCTGCTTTACAATGGTTAATAACAAATGCTTTCCTTTTGTGAGAGTTTTTAGGGCAACATCACTGTCTTTATACTGACTTCTAGCCGTTGGCTGTAGCTGAGTGTTAATATACCAACTTATAGGCTTCTATTGTTTTTCCATTTTGTATTTGATTATTTTGTCAATCATTTCTGTCACTTCTACTTCCATTCCTTTTGCGCCTTTGAAAAATTTCTCTTATTTTCTTTATGGATTTTATTTTCATCGAAATACTTGACTGTGGATTTTGTGATCTGTATACCTTTTCATACTTCTATACTTTATTCAATCTCCCTTTTTCGTCAGTCTCTATATTTGATTACTAGTATTCTTTTTTATGGTTACCTTAATTAAAAAGAGTAAAATTTCATGGTATAATGTAAGCCAATAAAATCGCCATTAAATATCAATTATGTAAATGGCTTTCACTCTTACCTGGTAAACAGTGCTCAGAGGGCTTTATAGTTATTCTTTGGTGATCTTACCTGAGGATCTTAGTTTAGTTAATGATACTTCATTATTAGTATTTATTGACATTTGTCCCATTTTTTATAATAGTTCATTTCAGATTGATCTTGAGAATTGGTTGTGTGTTTTGTGGTTAGAGAAACTGAGGCATATTCATAATTAGTGAGAATTCTCAAGTTTTTCATAAAACTGCTACTAGTACAATTGCAAAAATAACATGGCTTTTCTGAGTCCATTCTATTATGGACAAACTTACCTTGTCACTTCAAGAGACCCCAGTGAGTACCCCAACATTTGGGATTGCTTTTTTTTTTTTTTTTGCGGTACGCAGGCCTCTCACCATTGTGGCCTCTCCCGTTGCGGAGCACAGGCTCCGGACGCGCAGGCTCAGCGGCCATGGCTCACGGGCCCAGCCGTTCCACGGCATGTGGGATCCTCCCGGACCGGGGCACGAACCCATGTCCCCTGCATCGGCAGGTGGACTCTCAACCACTGCGCCACCAGGGAAGCCCTGGGATTGCTTTTAATCAACCATCTTTGTGAACAGGATTGCCCTTGTTTGCCATTCCTGTAGTACAGGTTTTAAAAGCATATATAGATATATAAAGTATCACATATATCTCCTTCAATTCACTATATTAGAATCATTTCAGAATTCTAAAAATGCTTTCAGTAATCTCTTATTTTTAACTTACTGAGAATGTTTAAATCTCACGTGTCTGCAACGATCCTGTATGCTTGTGAGAAAAGACATCACCACATGCAAAGTATGGCTTTCCCACGTACCATCCACACCTACCTCTCTGACCAGTCTATGAGGCTTGGCTGTTGTTTTGCAAACTGGGATTTAGAGAGAAATGCTGAACTTGTGATTCTCCTGAGCTGGCTGGTGAAAACCCTAGGAGCCAAGGAACTTGGGCCGTTAGAAAGCAGGCTACCCCTTCCAGCTGCCTCTCCATTGTGAATCCCATTCCTCCCCCCTCACACTGACTTCAAATCGATGCACCTGCTGCTAGATCATTCTGGTAGTGCATGCATTTTAAGGTTTCTGTCTCCTGCAATGCAGAAGCCTTATGGAGCTACAAATCCATTTCTTCCAGGGAGGTCTAGAGAAGGAGACCCAATCAAGGGGGCCTAATATAAAATGCTGGAGCCCTGGGCTTGTTGATTTCCAGACTGACCCTGTGAATTTCTCCTTTAATATCCATGGGCCTCAATAGGAGCTTGCACAACTGGAATTTTGATAGGATCTAACCACTTCACATTCTGCGGTGGAGGAAAAGTCCAGAGCAGTTGTGCTGAGGCAGTTCATGGCCATAAACTGTACCATGTTATCAGTTGTAGCATAATCCTCTATTCCATTCCTGCTTTTGCCAGTGAACCTGGCTGTTTTATGAGTGGCTTGCTTTATCATAAATATTTTGTTTCTGTGTAGGATTTTTATTTGTGCCAGTATTCCCTTTTGGTATAGGAAACCGAATCAAGACAAAGAGAACAAGTATTCCCTGAGGAATGTTTTAGAACAGATAACACGCGCATCCACGTGTGTGTGTGTGTGTGTGTGTGTGTGTGTGTGTGTGTGTGTTCCTCCCTAGAAGAGCTATTCAAGTGTTGTATTATGAGTAAGATTCTTTTTTGTTGTTTCCATATCCTCTAGGATTATGCTAATTATATTTTAAGCTTTGTCATGTTTCATTTACTTCTGCATTTTAAGGTCTTGAGGGGCATAGTATTGAACCATTAGCAATTATTGAAAACTTCAGAAAGTAAATAAAATTTTGTTGATTTCTTTCTAAACTTAGAATATATTTTCCTTTAAGTATATTCAGGAGACATTTCTATATACCTCCACTAAATCAAGCTTATTTTGTTAATCTAAATCTTCTGCAACTTACTATTTTTTAAATTTATTTATTTAAATTTATTTAATAATTTTTTAAATTATTTATTTATTTATTTATTTAAATTTATTTAATAAATTTTATTTAATAATTTATTTAAATAAATTTATTTATTTATTGTTGGGTCTTCGTTGCTGTGCGCGGGCTTTCTCTAGTTGTAGCGAGCAGAGGCTACTCTTCATTGTGTTGGGCAGGCTTCTCATCGTGGTGGGTGGCTTCTCGTATTACAGAGCACAGTCTCTAGGCACATGGGCTTCAGTAGCTGTGGCACGCAGGCTCAGTAGTTGTGGCTCATGGGCTCAGTAGCTATGGCTCATGGGCTCTAGAGTGCAGGCTCAGTAGCTGTGGCACATGGGCTTAGCTGCTCCACAGCATGTGGGATCTTCCCGGACTGGGGCTCGAACCCGTGTCCCCTGCGTTGGCAGGTGGATTCTTAACCACTGCGCCACCAGGGAAGCCCTTATTATTATTTTTTTTAATCTACACAATTTGTTGATTTCTAAGAGTAGTATAGATTTCTAGACAGGTGAAGTCTCTCCTTAGTGAAAGCTGACTGGTCAGTTTTTATTGTGTTCTGAAATTGCAGGATGATATTTTGGGAGAGTGGAACAGTTTGCCAAACATCCTGCTTGGTTGGGCCATTTTAAACTGAAGACATATTTTTCTAGGACTTTGGGATTTTTTTTAACTTCTTGATTATTTCTTACATCTAGCCTCTCTGATCTCTTATTGCATCCTTCATGTCTCTGAACCTTTCTTTTACACTTTAATAATTTTCCACTTCCATACTTTTGTTCCATTCTGCTAATTAGTCCTTTTGCTAATTATATTTTCAATAATCATATTTTAAACATTTATGCTTTCTAGTTGTTTTCTTTCTTTCTTTTTTTTTTTTTTTTTTTTTTGTGGTACGCAGGCCTCTCACTGTTGTGTCCTCTCCCGTTGCGGAGCACAGGCTCCGGACGCGCAGGCTCAGTGGCCATGGCACACGGACCCAGCCACTCCGCGGCATGTGGGATCTTCCCAGACCGGGGCACGAACCCGTGTCCCCTGCATCGGCAGGCAGACTCTCAACCACTGCACCACCAGGGAAGCCCTGTTTTCTTTCTTGAATGAATGATCTTCTCAACTCTCTCTGAAGATATCAATTGTCCTTATTTTAAAAGTTCTTCTGTTTGTTATAGCACCTCTATTTTCTTGGGTGGGGTTCTTCTTTTGCCCGGGGTGGAGGAGGTTGGGGACCTACTGCACAGCTTGCAGAATCTCAGTTCCCTGAACAGCGAATGAACCTGGGCCATGGCAGTGAAAGCCCAGAGTCCTAACCGCTAAGCCACTAGGGAACTCCACGGGGTTCTTTTATTTTTTTTGTTATCTGTGCTTATTTTTCATGGTGTGGTCTTTCCTGAATCACATAGTGAGTCTCAATCATGTGTTCATCTTGTATTTGAGAATCTCTATTGCCCTGTTGCTGGAGGCTATTCTGATAACCAGTGGTCATCTACAGTGAATGCAACGGGAGTGGGTGTGTGAGAGTTGCAATGTGTGGCTTTTACCCATAGTTTGCCTTCAGGTAGTTCATGACTAGGTGGGGCATGCCTATCCTTAGTACTCCTCTTTATGGATACGTGCTTCTACTGCCAGTTGCTCAACACAAATGTGGAAGGAGAGAGGAGCCACGCAGCATATTTCCTTCTAACACAATTTCTTATTTCCAGTAATTGCCCTGGGGCCTCTCGTGAATTCCTGAAAATGTCTGGATAACCCTGGCAACACCCTCACCTCTGCAGCAGTCCCTGCCTGCGTGGGTGTGATCTGTAGTTTCTTCTACTAGTTTTATCTCGGTTTTTATTTTTCACAGATTCATCCACATTTCTGATTCACAATGGACAACATTTCTTAGTTAGCAGTGATGCTATGGATATATTTTAAGATGAATTTATATAAATATCTAGCTAAGTCTCTATATATCCTGAGAAATTTGAATGGCTTCAGTCAGCCATCTTAACCTTTCTTCTCTTGTAATATTTCTGTGTCCTTCAGAGAGATAGAAGATTGTGGTTGTAAATAGCATCCTCTTCTGCATATCCTTTCTATTTTAAGGCTGGGGATCTGTTTTGATTAATTTCATGTTATATTTTCTATTACTACACTAATGGAAGTATGTTTTAATACAAAGAATTACTGTTGAACTAAACAGAGCTGTTCTTCATTCAAATCAGAGTGATTTCTAATTTTAGAATTTAAGAAACACTTCAAACCCTCAAGCAACATTTTATAATGCAGCACAAGTAGAAGATTTAAGAAACTAAATCTCTTCTTCATTAGCAATCAATGAAAACATCATCACTAATAAATGCCCAGAATTACTAGCTATGGGAGAAAAAATTATGACAGCCTACAGTAATTTTTTAGATAAGTCAAGACCATCTCTCTAATAAATGATTTTCTTCTTTGGAGTTGAGTGATAAGACAGTTTTGCCTTTTATCTTATCCTGATGGAGTAGACTGACATGAGATTCAGTGGAATGAGTTTTAAGTTGAACTGGTACCATGGAAGGCTAGTGGACTGGCTCCCAAGATGTTTCTGGTAACTAAACTTATAAGAGCTTAAAATGAATACACCCGTAAAAATATTGAGCTCATGCTGTCACTTTCCGTAAGGCTATGTTCCGAGATTCAGTTCATTCCAGAGTCCAAATATTTTGTTGAGAGACAAGATATTTTTGGCTTTTTTTGTATGAATCTTCACAAATCCAGTCCAGGTGGAACTACTTAGAAATGAAGTAAGGAAATGCAGCAGCTTAACAACCTTGGGTTTCCTGCCAGAAATAATTTACTAATGCAAAGAAAAGATGATTAAGCAGAAAGAAATGCCTCTATTAGTGGATGCCTTAATTGAAGCTATATTATATATTAGCTATATTATTTCAAAACTGGATAATTTCTGTTTTTGAGGTGCTGGCGCATACTGTGTGATTTCCTCAACTCGATGAGGTATGTTAAGATGACTAGCTGTATTAGTAGCTTCTTTCTTGATACCAAACAACTTTGAGAGAAGGGAAGTGGCGGAGGAGAACACAATACTCATAGGCCTTGGATGCTGAAGGAACCACTCAGTCGTTGTCAGGCCAAGGTGGCACAGGTAGACCTTCACTGCAGGATACTGATGGGGTTCTGGCTACAGAGAGCAGAACGCAGAAGAGAGGGCCTTAGCATGTTCTGGAGTGTGGCTAGTTTCAGCCTCATGGAAAAAGTCGGCTCTTTGCCAAATGGGAAAAGGAACTGTGCAGTCACAGTAGAGGAATCTGAACTCCAAGAATTGAAGAATATGATGCGTGATGATCATACATAAATGGAAACCAAAAGGGCTAATTAGCCCCCAGTTGATGGGAGCTGGTCCCTTTCAGCTCTAAAATTCTACTGACAAAATCAACTCAGTCAAACAGTCATGACCTCTGTCTTCTATTTTCTTGGAAACACAAAGAGTAGAAAACGAGAATATCTCACAATCTGTTTCTTCAATACTTTCATTTCCTAATATATTATTTTTTTTTCTACTCTCCATGTCCTGCAGCTAGATTGGAAGAAAGGTCTGGAAACTCAGGCATTCTGGGCTGGGAAATCAGGTTGAGTCTGAGCTAATTCTTTGCCTCCCGCTCACTGTCCCTTTCTGCCTTCTTTGCACAAGTGTTTATTATTTTCCCACTATGTGCTGATATTCTCTGTTGTTCACAAAGGTATAAAAGAAATAAAGGGATTAGATAGAGTGAAAGAAGTAGGAAGATACTGAGGAAAGAAACAGTGAAAGGGAGGAAAGAGAAAAGAAAAAGAAGTGGGAAGGTAAAGAAGGAGCCTGTTCTAGGCAAGAGGAGAGGCAGTTTCAGTTGGTGATGAACATAATCTTCGGGTCTAAATAAATGAAGTATCAGACAAAAACTTTAGGGGAAACACTGGGTTTCTCTAAGAGTGTTTGGTGAAGAACGAGTGGATAAATGTAAAGAAATTTAATGAGGAAATGGGTGACAAGAAGAGGCTACAAAAGCAAATCACCTGTTTTAAAACTTTTCCCAAAGCCAATCCAATTTTGGATTATTTCTGCATTCTACTGCAGAATGTGTAATATCTCTGTGCCATTTTCTTGAGTCTATGTGTTTTGTACTAATGAGTGTATTATAAATGAAAGGGAGCATTGGGGAAAGTTGCTATTCTCTCAGTTCAGGTTTAAAATTGAAGGCCTCAAATTTAGTTTCTAAGTTTTAGTCAAGTTAGCTAGTGAGTGAAGGGGTAGAAATGGGAGAGTGGGGAGGAGTGAAAAGTACCAAGCATGTGTCAGTGTCTACAGGCAGGTATTAAGTATCTTAGGGCTCATGACTGGTTGAAATTTGCAATAATATTAAAATGTAGATAAGTAACTCAGAGTTAGTTCTAAATGTTCCCAAGTGTTTTGGAGCTTCAACATCAATATATCCTCTCACTAGTAGGGATAATGTCTCCCCCTCATTTCAGAGACGCTTAGCAGTAGTTTGGAATAGATGAAGACCCATCACAGCCTAATGGTCAGCATTATATCTTCAATCTGTGCTCCGAGATGGGTACTGACTAGATATAATCCGCAGAAATGAAAATGAAACTAGGCTCTTCATATATATTTGAAGATAAGTAGATGAGAGAATCTCTGGACAGCAACTGTCTAAGCAATGAAGATTATGGCTTATCTCAGCAGTTATTTGAGTGTGTTTTCTCCCTTTTTGGCATGATGATAATGGCCAGTGTGATGCTTTTCATTTTTCTGTAGAGTAATCATGAGATTACTAATCATCTAATCATCCCATTGCCTGAAATTACTTTTGATATTCGCTAGAAAGGAGCAGGATGGTTAAAAAAATATAAAAATAATTTTTAAAAAAGAAGGGGGGGCAGAAATGTGAAAAAGAAGCCATTTTTAGGAGTGGAGTAAAAACAAATAGATTGTCAGAGTGAGATTTTTGAATTTTCTTCAAGGGAACCATAGATATTTGTTTTTTTAAAAACACCGCTCTGTTTTGCTTTCTTCATTTTGCCAAAATGCTTTGAGAGCATCACTGATGTGTTAGTCCCGAGAATCTTTTGCTTCTCCTAATAACATCCAAGAGCAAAGTACCATCCATACAACATATCATAGTAGGGTGGGAGATGTAGAGAATCAGTCTTTAGCGAACTCAGGTTAGGAGACAGAAGTGGATTTAGTTGCCAGAATAACAAGTCACCCAGGCGTCTGAGGGTCAGTCTGTGCATGAGTGTGTGCACGGGGCGTGAATGTGTTTGTGCCCTCAACTTGCCCACCCACTAATCCAGAATATGACCTGAAGCCAAACATTTACCCTGGTTTATTCTAAAGATGTGAGAACATTGCCTTCACCCCTGTTATGTATGTTCTATCTTAATTTACTTTGGTGATAGAGGTCATTGAAGTCTGAAATACATGTGCAGCAGGATAGGAAAGATCTCCTGCTAAATTCGTTTAAGACTAAAAATTATTAGAATGATGAAATTTGTTTTGAGTAACACCACACCCGGCAAACAGGCACACCACGCAATGCCTCATTTACATGAAAGTTGTTTAAATGCCACATTCTACTGCTCAGGAAATAGTCGAAAAGTTAAAAAGCCTACTTGGAAAGGCTTCCGAGTAGCCCATATGTTATGGTCTTGACCAACGAGAAAGAAATCCTCACTTAGAATTTATTTATTCTTAGTTTCAGTTGACTTTTAACAAACTTGTTTATCTAGTTTCTGAGACTACAGCAGATCAGAGTATCCAATTAAAAGAAGACTCGTTCTAGTAGATCCTTACAGAGTCTGTTAGACCCTTTTCCATATAGCTAGAGAGAGATGACAACTTGGCCAATATGGTGATGAAAAGCTATTAGAAGCAGACAAAAGTCATTACAACAACAACACTGCATTCTGTGGATATATAACATTCTTCAGGAGTCTCTAACTATATCATTTTAGAACAATTAATGCCAAGGATCTTGAAAAACACAAAACAAAACAAAATAATTTTTTTTTAAAGTAGAAAAGTGTGTAATATTTTCAAATGGCCAGATAAGCTTTGATTATGAGAAACATGGCAGATTACCTGCTAATGTTGAGTAAATAAGGATTTGCTGTATATATGTACTGCTTTCCATTTCTTCATAAAAATATATCTCCTGGGGGAGAAGCTGTATACTTTTTATGTTAAATGCATTCCTTTTTAAACAATTTTTCCACTTTCTGGAGCTAAACACTTTGGCAATAATCTTTCTTGGTGACATGCTTGGTAAGGTAAACAATGTTTTAGAGCAGAACCAATTATACCTCCGTATGTAGGTTTGTGGTTTCTAAGTTATAAATCGTGAAGTTCCGAGAGCTTGAAGCCAAAATGGTGAGAATTTTCTGTTACTTTTCTCTTGACTCCTTTACCCATGCAATTTATTTTCCAAATAGGGACCTCAGTTACACGTTCCAAATTCTTCTCAAGGCAATAAGTGATTGAACTTTGGCCAATGACAAGGGAAAAAATGAAGTTAAAGAAATGGGGCAAAGATAATGGGAATCAGGGTTGAAAAACTTTTATTTAGCTATAAAAGTGTTCCAGAATAGAATTAGTTTCTGGCTATCCCAGAACACAAATACCCTTGCTGCCAGTCGAGTCTGATTCATTTATACATGACTTGGTCCTTTTTGAAAGGGCAAGATTTCTCTCAATATATTGGCATATTTCCCTTTATTCCTTCCATGAGCATATTTATTCATATTGTACTTTTTTATGTGTGTTTTAGTTCAAGAACACATTTTTTAAAATTTGATGAAGCTCATCTTTTCTTATGTATGTAATTTTTCTTTAAATGGTTTTGTAGAAAATAAATGGAAATTTATTTATTTATTTATTTGCGGTACGCGGGCCTCTCACTGTTATGTCCTCTCCCGTTGCGAAGCACAGGCTCCAGACGCGCAGGCTCAGCGGCCATGGCTCACGGGCCCAGCCCCTCCGCGGTATGTGGGATCTTCCCGGACCCGGGCACGAACCCATGTCCCCTGCAACGGCAGGTGGACTCTCAACCACTGCGCCACCAGGGAAGCCCAATAAATGGAAATTTGATGTGTGCTCAGGGATGAATATTATGGTGCTATCATTCCCTGGGGTCTTAAGCCTCCTCTTGTAAAACTAACTAAAAGGCCCTCGATGGGAAACACTGTTGAAAGATTCACCAACCAGAGAAGCTCAGATTAGGTTGGGCAGCTTGAAATTGTTTCAGTTGAATACTACATGCAGTTATCAAACATCCTCATAATGTGATGACTGCAGAAAGGCAGATGTAACCTGAGCTAGTGTGTTGATCTCTCTTCTAGGTTGTAAGTAATCACACATATTTCACATTGGCAATAACTTGTCCTCCATTCTAGATCACATGTTGTGCTAACTGATTTGAAGAACCTCACTAGTCTCATTTTGCATTCATTCTGAAAGATCATTGGTTTCACGCAGTCTCTTTAGCTGCAAGAAATAGACGTGAAAATTGTCTCCATTTTTGCCCATGTGCTGTGCACACATAATATTGCTTACTTTAACAAGCTTAAAAAGAAATTCTATTTTTGTTTTGAAGTTTGTTTGTGATCATGCTTGACATACATAAATCTTGCTTATGAAAATTCAGTGTCAGCTTTTGACTGCTTCTCAAGGTTATCACAGTCTTTTGGAATTCTAAAATTACCTCACTTACAGCCCTCTTCCCAATCTATTAGTGTAATAATGAGGTGGGTGAGATGAGGCCTCACCTGCATACCCTGCAAATCTTTCCCATCTAAGAGAAGATTCTTATAAGCATCTTCCTCCAAATTATGTTCTCCAGGAAACTAGCATTCAAGAGTGTACAACTGGAAATATTCTAGGGACAGCAGTGAATAGGAATAAATAAGCCTTTTGGCTGGAGGCCGTATCATTATACTCTTTTATTTTTTAATCTTCTAATGTATAAAGTGATGACTCTCTGCGTTACTCAGCCTAAACCACAGATTCTGTTCTTTGGGAGAAAGTAATACCTGAGAAAGAGAGAACCCAAACTGTACCCAGTAAATAATTGCATAACTAAAGATGGAGCTTGGAAAAGCTGGCAGCACTCTGATGTGGCAGTAACTATTCATGTGTATAGTCTCATAATAGCAAAACTAAATTTCAAGGAAAACCTTATCATTTGAACATGTTAGCCTTTCCTACAAATAATCTGAGTTAGTGAAGTCTTATTGTATTTTATACCTAAACTCTTAGACTTTTCAGAGAGACTCAAGAAGCTGATAATCTGGGCCAAGTCAAACCTGGTTCATGAACTTCAGAGGTATCTTTGCAGGATTACTCTTGAAAGGAAATGTCTTCCTGAAGAGTTAGTACTCATAGTTGGTTTCATTTTTCTTTATGGATTCTAGTGAGAACAGCAAACAAGTAATATGATCCTGTGAATTGACAAGCTTGTATTATACAGAGTGTAGTCACAGTAAGTCCCCTATATACAAACGGAGTCTGTTCCGAGAGCAGATTCATAAGTCCAATTTGTCCGTAAGTCCAACAAAGTCAGCGTAGGTACCCAACTAACAGAATCGGCTGTATAGTACTGTACTGTAATAGGTTTATAATACTTTTCACACACATAATACATAAAAAACAAACACAAAACATAAAGGAAACATGTTTAATCTTACAGTACAGTACCTTGAAAAGTAAAGTAGTACAGTACAACAGCTGGCATCCAGGGGCTGGCATCGAGTGAACAGGGAAGGAGAGTTACTGACTGAAGGAGGGAGAGGAGGTGGGAGATGGTAGAGCTGAAGGATCGTCAGCAATAGGAGACGGAGGGCAAGATGCAATTTCACCCACACCTGACATAGATGACATGGGTTCTGATTCCTCACTGGATTCAATTCTATCTACCCTCTTGAAAAAACAATCCAGTGATGTCTGGGTAGTAGCTCTTTTTTTCTCACCATAGATGACATGGTAGCACTGGATTGCATTGTGAACGGCTGCTGCAACCTTCGTGTACCTTTCTACATTCGGGTCCTGTGCCTCAAAAACTAACAGTGCCTCCTGAAATAAAGGAAATCCCTTTGCCATGTCCTGCGTCATAAATCTCTTAGGTTCTTCAGGAGTACCAGCTACATCACCGCTACTTTTACGCTTGCTTCCGGACATCCTGGGCTTGAAATAAAGATACTGTACTACTCTACTCCATACAGTACTGTACAGTAAAGTACACAAAAGCACAACCACTTGTAGAGGATGCACGCACGTGACAATGTACACCAGACACGTGAACTAACTTACGTGATTGGACGTGTAAATGCACGTTCGCATCTTTGAAAGTTCGCAACTTGAAGGTCCGTATACAGGGGACTTACTGTACTTCGGAAAGTTTACAGTGGGCACACAATATTTTACCACAGCACTTTAGCATGTTTCCAATATTTGGTTATTTTTTTATCCTGAGGCATTTTTCCAACTATTCTAGTAAAGTTTTTGAGGTTTTAGCTTTTATTTATTTGTTCCTTTGCAGGAAAATTTCACAGTAAAGCCAGCTGGAATAGTTCTTCAACTAAAAGGAAGAAATGAAGGATGTTGCATTTGAATATACTATTCTATCATCTCTTCCATCATTTCTGTTGCTATTGTTTGAGTTGGTTATTTATCTGTAGCTACTTCCAAAAAAGAAATTACAGCAAAAAATTGAGTCTACTGTATGCTGTTGCCTCTGCCCATGGCCTTAAACAGACATCTGGTTTGCATTTTCTGTCTGCTTCAGAAATTTATTGGCTCTTGAAAACATGTTAGGAAAATTAAACCATGAGTAAAAAAAAAAGAAGCTGTTTCAGAGTCAGACTAAGGATTAAGAATGAAGTTGCAACACGAAGAAAAAGTAAAAGACCTAGCTCGAGGAGGTAAGAAGACCTCACATTCTCCTCCTCAAAGGGACCAGTGCATTTTTGCAACATGTTCTCTGGGAGCAGGGCCTCCATATATTGCCCCTCTCTTGCATCAGAATGAAGGCATTAGGACCAGTACCTTCTGTTCTGGTCAAGCCCTCCTACTTACCTTCTTGCTGCCTTCTTTATTTAACCCTAAAGAGAAGAGAGGAGGATCTGAAGACAACTGAGGCATATTTAATTTGGGGAAAAAAATACATTTACGTCTTTTTTACCCCCGTTCCTTACTTTACTTCTTACCTAACTAAACGTCCACAAATCTAGTTAACAACGTATTGAGGTTGTGATATTAAGAAGTGGTACAGGGCTTCCCTGGTGGCGCAGTGGTTGAGAGTCCCCCTGCCAATGCAGGGGACACGGGTTCGTGCCCCGGTCCGGGAAGATCTCACATGCCGCGGAGCGGCTAGGCCCGTGAGCCATGGCCGCTGAGCCTGCGTGTCCGGAGCCTGTGCTCCGCAACGGGAGAGGCCACAACAGTGAGAGGCCCGCGAACCGCAAAAAAAAACCAAAGTGGTACAAAATAATTTCCAGTTTAGAAGGTAGAGCTGTGAAGATAAAAAACAACAAAAAAGAGGACAGTGACAAACAGTACTTTAGGGGAAAAAAAAATGTGTTGAGACTAGGTGAGGGCTAAAAGAATCAAACCATGACAAAGGAAAGACATACAGCATCTGCTGTTTTTGGATAAAAACCCCTTTTTGCAAAGGACTGATAATGGTCTAAATTGCTTTAATGAATAATGCCATTAGTTTTACCCCAAATCTTAAGCAGTACACAACTCAATAAAATAGCAGCATGGGACCCTTACTTATTTATTTGCTTTCAAGAAGTGCTTCTATTCAGAAATGCGTCCAGGTTTCCAATGGTTAGCAACACTTAGCTTAGCACAATCTGTATCCTTTTTGCACCAGAATTGATGAGCAATTTTGTGCAATCTCCTCCAGGATTTGTGATGTAGACATAAAAGCTTGTCTGAGGTTTGGGGTTTTTTTTTGTTTTTGTTTTTAAATTACCATGCCTTATTTTGTTCTATTTCCTGATCTGGAAAACCTAGGATGGGTCAAGAAAATGGGTTTTATCCATCAGAGCTTTTAATGATTTAGTGTGCCCACTTTGAGCCATAAATTGTGGAGGCAGAGAGATGGAAGAGCTCTGTTTACAGACCAGGGCTTCAGAGGGGATGCACCCTGACGCAGAGGTCTCGAGCTTCGGGAGGCCTGGTTTTCTTCCTCACAGGGATCATGGATGGTGCTACAGAAACGGTTGAGCAGTGCTTCTCATCCCATTAGTTTAATTTCCTTATATCTTATTGGGAATAATAACAAGTACAAAGCATACTCATATTTTATTATCTCCTTTGACACTCTCAGGGTTGTCCATTTGACATTCTGGAACAATATCTCTTGCTCCCCCCCATTTTCTGCCTTATTCCTGTTTGTCTCTCCAGTTTCCTTTATTTTCGCTTAAAGATTGATTACCTGGGTTCAAATATCAGTTCTCCTACTTCCAAAATGATCTTGGGCAAAGATGTGCTTCCATTTCCTCTTCTGTAGAGAGGAGATGATAATAGCGTCTCCTCTTGCACACGTGAAAGATTTAGGTTAATGTGTGGCTCATTGTAAAGACGGGCTGTTACAGGTGGGAATGGGGAATTGAAGGTATTGGTGGAGTTTTGAGACAATGAAGTGAAAGAGCTTTACCAATTTTCTTTGCAAAATCCTCAATCTCGTTCATGAGAAGAGATTTTTACGTGCTCTTATGGAGTGCTTCAAGGCTTCTTTTGTGGAGGTACAGAACGTAAGAGGCTTTGGCCAGGGAAAACTGACCAGTAGCCAAATAAATAAATAATATGCAATAATAATAAAAGGGGGAAGTGCCATGCTCATGAGTTGAGGACTGGCAAGTTATTTAGTACAACGTTTCTCAAGGTCAATTTGGCAATACGTATCAAAAGACTTAAAATGTGCATGCTTTTTGACACAGTAATTTCGCTTTTGGGAATTGTTCCCGAGGACATAACTAAGGATGTGGGAAAGATTGAGCTCCCAGAGTATTCACTGGAATGTTCTTTGAAAAAGCAAAAGTTGGAAATCGCCTAGCACTCAGTTGGTTAAGCAAAATATAATGCTTTCAAACAATGAACCACTATGCTATAAAAATTTTGAATTTATTAACATGGAAAGATGATCATAATGTATTGGTAAATGCAAACAGCTGCTTCAAAAGCATCAGTGTTTGACTTGCACATGGTGACAGGGAGGGAAGTTTAGGGGATTAGGCACCAAAATGCTATGGTGGTCCTCTTTGAGTGGGTTAGATTGGGTGTGGTTTTAATTATTTTCTTTCTTTTTCTACATATATTCTGATTTCTGATAGTAGATAAGTATCACTTTTTCAGTTTTAACTAAACTGTCAAATGAAAAATGCAAGTCTTTAAGCCCAAATCTTATGTTTGATTTTTTAAAATTCTGAACATATTTCGAGCATACATTGTATGTAGAACTTGGCTTCCAGAAATCTAGCAAATGAGACTATACAATTACAACCAGCCCAGATCTTCATTTTCTCATCTGTGGGATGGTTACAGTGATGAGAAAACTGCCTCTGTGAGGCTGTGTGGATCATATAAAATAATAAATGTGAAGGTAGTTTGAAGCTTGTATGAGTGTCATTCAGAATTTACGATTTACCTGAAAGAGCAATTTACTTAACCCTGATGAAGAGAGGGATAAATTATGATTGAACAGCCAAAATGATATGATTCCTTTTAGCCCAGCTTGTGCAGAACTATTGCTTCCCAGGATTCTTTAGACAATACCTGGTCATCTCATGAGGTAAGTACTGAAGAACCCAATTGCGTAAGAAACTGCCAACATTGGCTAACAATTTAGTGAAGGTTCACATTTCCCAATACAGAAAGATTCAGAGTGAATAAATAGTCAAGGTAGGATTTTCTAGACATAGATTTAGCAACTTACTCATACTGGCAAATAAACATGTCATAGGAGAATAGTCTATCACCAAAAACCACTTACATGCCTTGACATGTAGCTATAATTACATTTATGAAAGATAACTGGCTAAGGTCAGCACAAACTCTCTGCCAGCATTAGGAATTATATAGCAGATGCTTCATTTTAAAAACTCTAAAACATAATAACTTTTTTGCATTAAGAATAAGTCGAAATGTAGCTTAAAAATAATAGCTAAAACATATTTACTCCTTGCTTACTGTTTCCCAAGAATTGTGCTAAGTAGCTTGCTTGCATTATCTTAAGTGATTCTCAGAGTCTGGTTTCCAGACCAGTAGCACCCGCATCATCTGATAACTTAATAGAGATGAAAATCCTTGGGCTCCATCACAGGTCTTTTGCATCAGAAACTCTAGAGGTGTGGCCCAGTGATCCATGGGTCAACAATTCCTCCAGGTGATTCTTTTTTTTTTAACCATTTTTAAAATTGAAGTAGAGTTAATTTACAATGTTGTGTTAGTTTCAGGTATACAGCAAAGTGATTCAGTTATATATGTATATATGTATTCTTTTTCAGACTCTTTTCCATTATGTTATTACAAGATATTAAATATAGTTCCCTGTGCTATACAGTAGGTCCTTCTTATTTATCAATTTTATATATAGTAGTGTGTATCTGTTAATCCCCCCATCCCCTTTGGTAACTATAGGTATGCTTTCTATTTTCAGTTTTGTAAATAAGTTCATTCGTATCATTGTTTTACATTCCATATATAAGTGATGTCATATGGTATTTGTCTTTCTCTGCCTGACTTACTTCATTTAATATGATAATCTCTAGGTCCATCCATGTTGCTGCAGATGACATTGTTTCATTCTTTTTTATGGCTGAGTAATATTCCATTGTGTATATATTCCTTCTCATGATTCTTACATGTGCTCTTTTTGAGAACGACTGATTGAAATTAGCCCTCATCCTAACTATATGTGTCTGCTGTTACTATCCCTGTTCTATATCTGAGGAAATGAAAGGTTGGAGATTCTAAGCACCTTGTCTGAGGACACATAAGTATTAGATCCAGGGCATGAAATCATGTCTCCCTGTTTTCAAGGCCAGTGAACACTGCCACTATTCAACCTGAATATTTATTGCTCTCCTTTTCCTTCTCTTCTTTCATCTCCAACCTACATGGTATCATGAGTTGTGTTGAGATGGAAGAGACTCGTAAGGGGCTGGGACCCAGGATTCCAAACATGATCCTGCTCTAATGCTGAAACTTGGTTCATTCCACAAGCAATTCCTGAGTGAGAAATAGTTCAGTCAAAGGAGGATTTGGCTCCAAACTGCAATGTCAGTCTTTAGCTCTAATAAACTGACCTCAATTATATGGAGCCAGAAGGACTTTATTAGTTTACTGGTGGCCTCAGTGTCACAAGTAAAACTGGGGTGGCCTTGGAGGTAATCTCTTCAACCCATTTCCTTTTAAGCCCTCACACAGATCTCAGCTCTCTCTAGCATCTCTTAATAGCAAGACAAGGCAGATTGAAAAGAAAGCACACCAAGGAATGCAACAGAAAATCCCTTTGTTCCAGAAAATTGGTACAGATTTTCCAGACTGGGCTTCTTTCCACCAATTTTATAAGGAAAGACAATTTTCAAGAAAAAGTTCTGAGATTTCCAAAAGGGAGAAAAACTGATTCCACGTAGGCCTCAAACTTAATCCCCTCCCCTTGAGTACTGAAATTCCAATGCCCTTCACCCCTCCGATGTGACATCCCTTTTAGCCTGTCTGCCCTGAGCCTCGCAGGAAGACTGAAGAGGAAACCCGAGCTCCCCCTAGAGGTCACCAAGATAGTGGTCATAAGGTCATCCCCTACTGTTGCCAGAAGCAGATGTCAAACCTATTACTAAATATTTCGAACAGTGACTTTATTTTTAGAGGGAGAAAGATTAGAACATTTTTATTTGGAAGAAGGCTTCACAGAGAAGACTATAGACATTTTAAAATGTTTGCTTTATCAGTTATCAGAAATGTAAATAAACCCTGAATTTAAATGTTTTCCAAAAAATCTTTTTGATTTTTTTACTCTTTGGAATTAAATCAATTGCTCACCCCTCTCATGGATCTTCTTTCAAGGAACAACCCAGATTCCTTGTGGTATGTTTTATGGTCCATGTAATATTTATTTTCCTCTTCCTCTTCCTGAATACAACCCTGCTTTTATTGTGTTACTTCCTCTGGGTGGGCAGGTGTTTGAGGCACGATAAGTGTCAGGGCCGGGGGTAAATCATGATTGATACAGCCTTAACTACACATTAGGATCACCTGGGGAACTTAGACACCTCTAGCACTCAGGCCCCACCCTACTTTAATTAAATCAGGATGTCTAGATGTGGGCAGTCTCCTGATTCTAATGAGCAGGCAGGATCTGCTGAGAGACAGTTACGGGGCCATCCTGTGAGTGGTGCTGTGCTTTGATAAAATTTCTGGGGTGAGCCAGCCATTAAGGCAAATGTAGCTGAGGGCTTGTTGAAAGGTTTTTCTCCCTGACATCTTTCAAAAAGAAGTTTACAAGAAAAATGTATAACTGAATCGCTTTGTTGTACACCTGAAATTAACACGGCATTGTTAATCAACTATTCTCCAATATAAAATAAGAAGTTAAAAAAAAGGATATATTGTACAGCACAGGGACCATAGCCAGTATATTTTATAATAACTTTCAATAGAGTATTACCTACAAAAAGTTTTAGTCACTATGTTGTACACCTGAAACTAAAATAATATTATAAATCAACTGTATCTCAATAAAAACAAAACAAAAATAAAAACAAACAATGAAAAATAAAGTGATTATTGATAGGTCTGTACTTAAAAAAAAAAAAAACAACCTTTCTTCCTCTGGGTGATACTATGTTTGCCTGTGATACCTGCAACTGTCACAGTTATCTTGAAACCATGAGGTGCCCAGCCCAAGAGGATGAGTGGTTGTGCTATGGGGAGCACAGATGAAGAAGGTAGAGGCTTCCTTCTTGATAATGTTGGCTTAGAGCCACCCTATCTTCAGATTTATTTCTGTGTGCATAATACATACTCTTTGATTTTAAGGTATTTTCAATTTTTTAAAATTACTTGCAGCCAGAAATATTGTGATCAACTTACCTGTCTTTCAGGGACTTACTAATGGTACTACCTCTGATTTACTATACAGTTTTCGTCACAGACTAGGCTGAGGCAACTGATAGATTGATTAGGGCAGTTCTCAATTCAGGAGATGGCTGGCCATGTAAGGAGTGTAAAATTAGAATCATCTAGGGGGATTTTACAAAAACAGACATATATCCCATCACAGCTGGTTAGGAAGGGGGGGTATATTGGAATCATGGGGGTAGGTATTATAGACAGAGGGAGAACTAGGGAAACTTATTTTGAAAAACTTCCTAGGTGTTTTGGATATATTTCCACACACTCATCTACTGAGAAATCTTAGCTTAAGAAATACTAATCATTTAAATTACAAGACTCTAAATTTCAACTCAACAGTAAGCTAGAGCACAAGAAATACCCAGTCTGTGTTGTAGTCTAGGAATAACTAGGTTATGTTAAACTCATCTTCCTCCCATCAGTTTCCTTTACAGAACCACGATTAAACATCATCTTCATTATCCACAAATCTCTACATACGTGGATATAAAATATATATGTGTGTATATATATACTTATAAAATATAATTTGGACAGTTTCTTGGCTTCAAGGACTTCTAGGATTTTTTAGGAGACTCAAACGTTTCTTGACAAATATAATCACCTTGTTGCTTTCTGTGGCCCCCAGGAGGCCAGATCCCCACAGCCAATGTCTCGAGGGCAGAGTTGTCACTGTGGCTGAACTGGGGCTTGCTTCCCATGAACTAAGCTACTCTGGGCTCCACTGGAGTGGTACTGTGGCCCAATGCTGTTCTTAGCCTTCGTAATACTACAAAGTTCAGTCAGCTTTCATAAATGTAGAGGGAAAGCTTCCTCCCTCTATCCTACGCTGTTAGGCTTGCCACAGTGGGGTGTGTTTGTCCCTAAGGGTCACTAAGTGTAGGGTTCATGAAGACATTACTTTCAGCTCATGGGTCCTTTCCTCTCAAGTGCTCTGGAGTTGCTGTCTGAGGACAGGTTGTTATGGCCAGAAACCACCACTTCCATTGGACATGCATGCCTTGGCTGGCGACCGGAAGCCAGATTTTTCTCCCTTAGAGCAAGTTTTCTTTCAGTGCTCTCACGGTCCTTGTTCATCAGCCTGGCTGGTATGTCCAAATATCAGTGCTGTTTGTGGAAGCCTTTTTCCCTCCAGAAGGTTTTCTAAGCCGCATTGTATGTCAATAGATGCAGTTGGATAAATGTAGGATGGATGTGTCTAAGTGGGCACACCCAAAGCCACTATAGTCCCTGCCCTGCCAAGGCACCTACACTACTACATTTGTGGAATTAGGATATTGTTTGTCCATCACAGTGTTATGTTCCAGATATAAAGACACTCATGTAAAGTTTTTCTTTGGGCTCGGGCTATTTTTATTGTCTTTCATTTAGCAAGCATTTATTGACTGCCCATTTACCAGGTACTAAAGTATATGTTGGTGGTGCAAAGATGAAGAAGACATAGACCTTACCCTCAAAATATTCAGACTGACATCAGAAGGCAATGAGAATGCCACTGGAGAAATGCTGTGGTAAGGCACTCCAACTTGTTTTTGCTATTGCTTGAAAATGAATTCTTCCACTGCCTCTTTTTTGGAAGTCTCCTGTAGTTCACAGCTCAGCTCAATTATCGCTTCCCGGAGCGGAGCCCTTGGTAAAGCAAGCCACCACTGCCCCTCACCATCCACCACGTCCTCCTGCATCCTTAACTCTCCCTGATGCCTTCTCATGGTACCCACCAACATCCGAAACGATCCTATTTATTTGTAATATAAACTCTATGAAGGCAGAGCTGCCTGCCTTGTGCACTGCTGAATCCTTAGTGTTTGTAAATGTGTTTTGGAGAGTATCATGAATGAAATCACACAGTTGCACCTATACCGTTTTAGAGGAATTAGAAGTTTTACTGAAGCTGGAAATGTCTGAGCTGCATTTTAAAGCACTAAGGTAGGAAAATAAGACTGCAGGAGGGCATGCAGGTAGATAGAGCAGAATGTGAATCTCTCTGGGAACTGCAGGAGGTCCAGCAGTGCAGGGTGTACAGTGGCTAGTGAAGGGGGAAGCTCGCCAAGCATCCATGAGTCCCATCATCAAGGAGTAAGGGCTGAGGAGGGGGCTGGAGGTGGCAACATTTATGTTTCAGGACAATTCAAAGTTATTTCTCCAAGTGGGATTAGCAGTACATGGCTTCTTGGGTTTCTCCAGCGTATGAATCTGGTACTGCTGCCTGGGCTTGCCTGGGATGGAATAAACAGAGATTTGACTCTGAAGAGCATTGTTGTCTTACTGCAGGCTGGCATGTAAGGTGACGTTTGCGAAGTTGCACTTCACTGTTAGCTGGTCTTTTCCATCCTTCTCCTCTTTCACAATGCTTAGGTCCACCCAGAACCTTAGAGGTGAGTTGTTACCGCCTCTCACAATGCGGCATTTTCACTAGGGTATACGGCTGCTTGCGCATCTCTTGGGGAGTACGGGTATACAAGGCGGACAAGGTTAGTGGAGGAGCTCCTCTTTCTTGACAGCCTGAGTACACCACTCATTGTAGTTTCTCGCTGCCTTGGTTCTTTTGTATTTTAATTAACTTCCTGACCATCTGCTCAGCTCAGAATATGGGGCCAGGCCATATTCGTCGTTGTTTCACCCACGTCTAACAGAGTATTTTGCAAATCGGCACTCATTAAGATGTGTAAATAAATGTTGTGTTTACACTTAAGTTTTCCTTTTGCCTACGGTAAACATCTGCACCTGTGTTCTTCTGGGTACAGCCTGGATTGATTGTTGTTTTTTTTTAATTTATTTAATTTATTTTTTTATTTAGTTTTGGCTATGTTTGGTCTTCTTTGCTGCGCGCGGGCTTTCTCTCGTTGCGGTGAGCAGGGCTACTCTTCATTGCGGTGCACAGGCTTCTCATTGCAGTGGCTTCTCTTGTTGCAGAGCAAGGCTCTAGGTGCACAGGCTTCAGTAGTTGTGGCTCGCAGGCTCTAGAGCTCAGGCTCAGTAGATGTGGCGCACGGGCTTAGCTGCTCCGTGGCATGTGGGATCTTCCCGGACCAGGGCTCGAACCCGTGTCCCCTGCATTGGCAGGCAGATTCTTAACCACCGTGCCACCAGGGAAGTCTGATTGATTGGTTTTTG
This sequence comes from Stenella coeruleoalba, assembly GCF_951394435.1. Taxonomy (NCBI): domain Eukaryota; kingdom Metazoa; phylum Chordata; class Mammalia; order Artiodactyla; family Delphinidae; genus Stenella; species Stenella coeruleoalba. Next base: position 23,338,559 of record NC_137150.1, on the reverse strand, counting down.
TTTGTGATAACAGTTGTAATTTTATTTTATTGGATCTGTGTAAACTGCCTCATCTTTAAAGTGAAACATTAAATAAAATGCCACCCAAGATTTTTTTTTTTTTTTTACTTTAGAAAACTCTCCCAGCTTTCCTGTCACTGGTGCAGGGCAGTAGAGATAGCGTTGCCTTCCAAAACAGATAATCCTGGTGCTGAATCATGGTTCTGACACTAACCAGTGATGAAAAATGGTAAATCATCACACTACGCTAAGCCTAACTGTGCCCCTCTATCAAATGGAGGCAATTAAGCTGTTTTATATAGAAGGTCAGCTGTGAATATTAAAAGGAGACAATAGGTGAAGAAAGTTTCGCACCTGCCACATGATAAGTACCCATTAATGTCAGTTTCCAAATGTGACATTCCTCCATGAAAATCAAGAAAGTCAAACAGCACCTGTCAGGGGTGTGCCAGGTGGAAAACACTTCATCCCATGGTAGCTCGAATTTGTGAATTTCTCACTGAATTTCTTGAGTACTTCTCCTAGATGGTCCTCAGAGCTACCTTGATTACTTGCTTATTTCAACACTTTGAAACGTAAGCTTGCCAAACGTCATTGCTGGTGAAAATCATGACCGCCTATGGAAAGCCTAACTCTCTCTCTGAATCCCAGGGACTGAAGGTGAGCTATTGCCTCCCACTAGGTAATTCTAGATTGTGCGCGAGCATCAGTTAGGAAAACAAGCATTTTACTTAAGACTGCAGAAGTTGCAGTGTTTGTTTAATGATTACTACAGCTTGCTTTGTAATTGTGATTGCATGGGTAATCCTGCACCATCTAGGGAACTTTCAGAAGGTAATGACCGTAATTTACGGCCATGTGGTCCGTCTGGATGCTTAAGTACTTGGTCAGTGGCCTGCCTGCATGCTCCATTTCCTGTCTGATAGACCCATTCCCCACCTGCACTATTTTCCCCCTTCTTGGTGGAACACTGTAGAATGAACCGTGAGATTGTGTGAAAGACAAAGGAAAGAGAATGTGTGTTGGGAAAGGGAGACTGGAAGAAATTCCTTTCACTGTGTTTTTAGTTTTTCAATCAAACAAATCCCTGTTTTCTTCTTCTTCTTTTTTTTTTTTTTAAAGACAATGGAATATAAAGTCAGGGCAAGTTAGGCCCCTTGATGGCTATCCAAAGTTTTAGAAGAACTTGGAAAATTCCTGTAGGCTTCAGGTAAACTTCTGTGAATGTTTCCTTTTAACTGTGTATTTTTAGATAATTGAAAACGAATTGAGGTAACTTTCCATGGCTTATGGTTACTCGTAAGCATGTTTTATTCATGATGACAAGCTCCTTCAAAAAAAATTAAAGTACCACGTTTAAGTCAAATTCAGATTTTTGGGGAAAGACAGGAATGATAAAGTTAAGAGAAAACAGTAACTGAGCATCTAGCTTCTGTCTGTTGCTTTTGAAAACGTGCCACATCCTGAAAGGAAATTCTGTTTTTGTGTGCCATGGTCTCCAAAAGGAAAATGAAGATGTTGGTTCAATTCTTCAATAAGGCAGTCCCAAAGAATTTCCTTTGAAGTTGTTTTATATGCTTCTCCACTGAAAAACTTGAAGATAAGTTATAACCCTGCTTTGTGCTTTGAAAATAAATTCAGCACATTAATTGTATTTATAGGAGAAAGTAGTAAATGTCCCAGAATGAATACACAGCTGTAATTTACTCAGAGACAATTGCTACTGCCCATAAACTTCTCCTACTCGCCTCTCCTTGTTTACGACATCAGCCAGCCTCACAGATGAATCACTGTTTTGTGCACCATCAGGTCCCTGCTCTATGTAAATTTCTACCAAATGCTTATCAAACAGGATTATTACTTATTGCATATTTTCTTTGCTGATTTTCCAGGAGATTAAATATAGTCTCTATTTTATAGGGAAGGCTTTGGTTTGTCTGAGCTACATATTCATCTGGGTTCAGAAATGCTTGCGCACCACTGGCAGAATATGGAGTAGATGCCAGGAGTCTCTCTGCATCAGAAATTGAGAGGCCCTGTAAGAAAACCTCATCTTATGGGGGAGAAAGTTGGGTACATGAACTTGGTCTAATATCTAGCCACGTCTTGCCATCAGATGGAAGAGGTGGCTAATGCATTACAGCATGTGTAACAGTAGTATGATGGTCATATATCCACATTTGAGTTTTAGGGGGAAAATGGCGCATGGGTAAAACCGAAAACGAGAGCTTTCTACACAACATCTCTGTGCTATGTTGAGAGCAAAAGGCAGCTTTTCTTTGAGGTCAGGATAATAGAATAGCAGTAAAGGGGGAAGGAAGCAGATTCCACTTTGGCCCAGGGGCACTTCTGGCTTGAGTGAACTGAAGCTCCAGAAAACCCAGGTGAGGTACTGTGAGGACTCCAAGGCCACAGGGGTGGCAGAGGCCCTCAGCCACGTCACATCGGTACTAGAAGGAGCTCGGGGCTTGAGGGAGCTGGGAGGCACCGTCTTTGTCATGACCCCATTGCCTTTCTCCTTCCTGGAGAGGAGGTGAGGCTGCTTCATACACCACTGGGAGCAGCTGAGGCCTCTGGACTTAGCAGTTGCTGAGAGAAGGGGTTGTAAGCCCACCTGTGCTGGTCCACAGAGACTTAGAAGCAAGTGTGAGGTGAACTTGAGCACTGAAAGGTAATTCTCACACGTTGGGGAATGAAATCCAGAATAATGCCACTTATTTCTAATACTGGAACACCATTCTGTCTCTAAGATGGTGTGGCCTGAAGAAATAGGGATAACTCCTTTACATTCTTTAAGTACTTTCCCCTTTATTCAATTTATACTTGTCAATATACTAGTGGGTAAAAAAAAAAAAAATCACCATCCATTGTAGTGCCTTTTCTATCCCATTTTTGGAGCAATATTAGGCTGTAACTTAACTATGTGCTATCAAATATTGCAGGTGGTTTTCCAAAGAAATATCACTTGATCCTGACAAATTCTCTATGATCTCCTACACTTGCACGGTCTGTCTCCTATGTCAAAAGTGTCTACTTTTCTAGTGCTTCCTGTGCCACCAGACCTAGAAGAAATTGTAAGAAATAAGATTTGTGGGTCTTCACATCCAAAGATGAATTTTTTAAAAAAAGCAAATTAAAAACCACAACCTTTCCCATTTCTATTTGAAGAGGATGGAGGCTAGAATAACAGCATCAACGTATTGAAAATACTTTTCAGGCCTTTCCTCTGATTTCTTATTGGTCAGGCTGTTTGATTTCCCATGAGGCCATCTTAATTTTTCATACATAGGCAAGTAAATCAAAGTTTGTTTTCTGTCTCCTAGTCATTATTTGACTCTAAGAGATGTTTGCAACCAACTCACAATTTATTTATTTTTTATTTTTTAAAAAATTAAATTTTTTTTTTTGGCTGTGCCTCATGGCTTGTAGGATTTTAGTTCTCCGACCAGGGATCCACCAACCCGGGCCCTCGCCCTCAGCAGTGAAAATGCACATTCCTATCCACTGGACCACCAGGGAATTCCCCACAATTTATTTTTAAATACGTGGGATAGTGTCAAAAGTTTGAAGATTCTAAACAAAATATCAATCAATAAAAAAAATTAAATAGAAAGCAGAAGCCATGTAAAATCTTATAACAATTAAATTAAAAATATTAGCAAAGAAGGACACACACATGCCATCCTCTATCACTACTAGCAAGTCCTTGTCCCATTAAAGCAGTTCTCTAATAATTTTAAAATAAATGACAAAGGAAGTGTAAAACCTGTGAGAAGTGGTCAAAGGTAAACTATAGAGGTTTTGGAGTCTGGAATATACTTATTATGAAAATAAATGTGTTCAACTCAGGAAGTTATTACAGCAAAATTTATTCAAGGAAAGTAGAAAGAAATGGTTAAATGTGAAAGTTGAAATTAAAGAGAGAAAACTTCCAAAAAAGATGTTAAAAAATAGGAACCTGGTGCTTTGAAAATAATTATTAAAAGACATCTTTTGGTTGATAGAACAGACATCCAAGTTGATAGAAAATTTAGAAAACATGAACAATGAAAATATAACTGCAGAAACTGAAGCAATTAAAAATTATAATTCTATGAAAAGCCTTATACAAGCAATTTGAAAACTTAGATAAAATAACTTTTTCAGTTAACATTAACTCAAGAAGAGCCGAAACATTGGGATAGACCAGTGCCCATTGAAAAACTTAAAATAGTGATCGAAATCTGTTTCTATTATTGGTAATAAGGCAAATTAATTATCCTGGAAAGATCTAACAACGTACAAGGACTATATAATTTCCATATTAGATAAAATTTTGCAGAAATAAAAAATGAAACTTCAACCTCAATGAATGAGCTGAGAGTTATCCTGATACCAAGCCCTAATGAAAATAACACAGAATGGATGCCATAGGTTTTTGGTTTTTTGGTAGTTTTGAGTTTGTACTTCACAACTGATTACCCAGGTTGCAAGCTGTTATTAAAAGTTAAGTTTACCTAGTATATTTAAAATGTGATTTAGTTTTCAGAAACTTTATATGTATACTTTTCCAAAATATACCTGATTTGCAAGCAAACTTTACTCATGAAAAATATCAAGTCGGGGAGCAGCATTTGAGAGCAAGCAAAGATTGAGTTCAAGTTGCCACCTGGCAGAAATGCACTTCATGAAATTACAAAGAAGATTTTGAAAAAATCTACATAAGCACAGGAAAACAAGAGTGCCACATGCAAGCTCTAAATTTCTGAACGAGAGAAAACAGATAGGATCAGATCTATGGGCAAAAATAAGATGAAATGACAGCCAAAACATAAGGGAATATAGCTATGGCAGTAGAATAGTTCTAGGAGCTAAAAACCAAGAACAAATGGACTAAAAAGTCAAGAGAAATCAATGGGTAAACTCTTAAATTTAATAAAATTCAGTAAGTTTATCAGATCAATTTATAAAAATAATTTAATTTTCTATATTCTACATAGTTTGAAGCAATACTAAAGTAAACGGTGCTATTAAGAGAAACAAAATAGCAAAAATTAAAATTCTAAAATACCAAGAAATAAACCTTATAAAGTGTAAGAATTTTATGAAAAAAAAATGAACTTTTACTGAAACATAAAAGAAAATCTGAATGAATAAAACATACATAGAAAAATTAAAGTAGCATTATGGGATTTTGAAAGGATATAAAGCTAGAAAAAGAGCATCTCCCATGCTAACAACAAGAAAAAGCAAGAAAATCTATGAAATCATTGTTTAACTCAAACCCATAAAGAAGTTCAAGAATGAGACTCAGATAAGGTCTCTGGGCAACTAACTAGCCAGAAATTTAAGGTAAGGAAGGTCTCCAAGGAGTGTCAGGATGCCAGTACTATTTCACTTGTAGAACAGAAGGAAGATAGTTTACCCATAAAAATTGGAGAAAGAGTGGTCTTTTCAACAAATGGTACTGGAACAATTACACCAAAAAGTGAATTTTGATTCATGTTATAGACTGAATTGTGTCCTCCTCACTTCAACTTCTTATGTTGAAATCCTAACCCCCAGTACCTCAGGATGTGACTGTATTTGGAGATAGGGACTTTAAAGAGATAATTAAAATTAAAATGTTGGCCATTAGAGTGTGGCACCTACTCCAATCTGACTGGTGTCATTATAAGAAGAGGAAATTGGGACACAGAGAGAGACGTCAGGGAGGCATGCTCAAAGAGGAAAGGCCACATGAGGACATAGCAAGAAGGTAGCCATCTGCAAGCCAAGGGGAGAGGTCTCAGGAGAAATCAAACCTGCTGATGCCTTGATTGTGGACTTCTAGTCTACAGAACTGTAAGAACATAAATTTCTCTTGTTTAAGCCATCCAGTCCTATGTCAGTCCTAGCAAACTAATACAATCCGAAAATCAAATTCAAAACTCAAAAGAAATCATAGGCTTAAATATAAAACCTACACAATAAAACTTTTAGAAGAATATAAGAGAAAATCTTTATGACTCTGGGTTAGGCAAAGATTTCTTAGATAAGTCACTAAAAGCATAATTCAAAAAAGAATACATTGATCATCTGGACTTCATCAAAATTAAGAATCTCTGGTCTTCAAAAAGTGTTTAGAGAGTACAAAGGCAGGTCAAAGACTGGGAGAAAATACACATATCTGATAAAGAAGTTGTATCCAGACTACATAAGTAACATTCAGAACACAATAATAAGAAATAACCCAATAAAAATCGGCACAAGATTTGAACAGATACTTCACCCAAGAAGATATTGGAATGACAAACACATGAAAAGATTCTTGACATTTTTAGTCATAGGGGAAATGCAAATTGAAACCAAGGTGTTAACCAAGGTGCACACTTATTAGAATGGCTAGAGAAAAATCAATTAAAAACCACAATAGGGCTTCCCTGGTGGCGCAGTGGTTGAGAGTCCGCCTGCCAATGCAGGGGACACGGGTTCGTGCCCCGGTCTGGGAAGATCCCACGTGCCGCAGAGAGGCTGGGCCCGTGAGCCATGGCTACTGAGCCTGTGCATCCGGAGCCTGTGCTCCGCAATGGGAGAGGCCACAACAGTGAGGGGCCCACGTACCGCAAAAAAAAAAAAAACCAAAATAATATCAAGTGCTGATGATGAGGATGCAGGGCAATTGGAACTTTCATATACTGCTGGTGAGAACGCAAAATAGTATACTCCCTTTGGAAAACAGCTGAGCAATCTTTTTTTTTTTTTTGGCCGCGAGACTTGTGGGATCTTAGTTCCCTGACCAGGGATTGAGCCCTAGCCCTGGCAGTGAAAGCGCCAAGTTCTAACAACAGGACTGCCAGGGAATTCCCATACACTTTCTTTTAAATGTTCATTTACCATATGATTTCACGTTCCTACTCTTAGGTGTTTACCTAAGATAAATAAAAACTTACATTTATCCAAAAATCTTACAGCGACTATTTCTAGTAGTTTGTTATCACCCCAAAAAAACTACCCAAACGTTTTTCAGCTGGTCAATGGTAAGATAAGATGTGGTCATCTGTACAATAGAACACCACTCAGCAATAAAAAGTAACCATTTATTGATACCTTCAACTAAGGAGATGAATCTCAAGCACATTATGCTAAGTGAAAGATGCTAGACCCAATAAGGCTTCATGGTATATGATAACCATTTATGTAACTTGATGCAAAAGGAAGCCATAGAAACAGAAAAAAGATCAGTAGTTGTCAGGGTCTGGGTATTGAGGTAAGGGTTAACAAAGGGGGCTTGAAGGAATTCTTTTGGTGGATGGAACTGTTCTGTATCTTAAATTGTGGTAGTGGTATCATGACTGCCTGCATTTGTCAAAACTTGTGCACTAAAAAGAATGAATTTTATTGCCTGCAAATAATACTGGCTTCAAAAGACAGGGTTTGGAGAAAGAACAGGATAATATTGGATTAATTTGGAAAGTCTTCCTAAGCAAACACAAGGACCACAGATTTGGATACAAAAAGATTTAAACTTCTGTATAACAAAATGCACTAAATATAAAGTCAAAATTGTATTAACCTGGAAAAATACTTACAACGTACTTAACAGAGACCAGGTTGTTATCCAGAATATCTAGACTCTTTCTACGAGTTAATAAGAAAACTACAAAAATCACAGTTAAAAAATGTCTTCAAACATGAATTTTAGTTCATCAAAGTATAATTCACTGAAAATGTGCTAACGTACCTTGTTAATCAGGAAAAAATTAATTAACAACTGAGATGATTTTACACATTAGATTGGCACAAGCTTTTGAGGGTGAAGGGCAAGCAGGTGCTGTCACACACCCTGGCCGGGGTGTAAAATGTGTGAATCTGCTGGGAAGGCAATCTTACAGTATCTCTAAAAAGTTTAAATAAGCGTATCATTGACCCAGCAATTCCACTACTAAAATTCCACCTTAAAGGTATATTTTTTTAAAATTGCACCTTATGTTTAATAATAAAAATTTGGAAATGGGCCACATAACTGTCAACAGGGAACATGGTAAATAATAGTGTTTAACTATATTATGCAGCCAATTAAAAGATAGGATAAAGCTATATGTATTTACATGGAAATCTCTGCAAGTCATATTGTTAAGGGAAAAAATAAATTATATATATATTTTTTTAATTTTTATTTTATATTGGGGTATAGTTGATTAACAGTGTTGTGTTAGTTTCAGGTGTACAGCAAAGTGGTTCAGATATACATATACATGTATCTATTCTTTTTCAAATTCTTTTCCCATTTAGGTTATTACAGAATACTGAGTAGAGTTCCCTGTGCTATACAGTAGGTCCTCATTGGTTATAAATTATATTTTAATATATAGGCTTTCATATCATTCATGTAGAAGAAGACTTTACCTGGGTGTGTGTATGTGTACGTGTTCATTATTGTGTAAATAATATGAAACTTGTCAAGTTTAATTAGAGGTCACCACTATCTGTGGCGGTGAGGTAAATGAAGAAGGATTTGAGGCTTTGTATTGTATGTTTTTATGTTTGAATTGTTACACTGACAAAAATATTGACAAATTACTTATGTAATTTGAACAAAAGGAACAGAAAGTGGAGAAAATAAATTGTATAATATATAATGTGCAGTGCTGCACAATGCCTGTTTTTTGAAAGGCTTTGTTTAAAACAATTTATAATTGTTCAAATATTTTGATCTGGTAGTGTTTCAGTTGGGATCACTTAAAGCATCACAAGTTATTACTAACAATGTCTGCTTCCTGCATGCCATTATTTATAACCTTGTTAGACAATAGTTTGTCTCTATAGAAATCATGTCTGCTCCCCCTCTTGGGACTCTTTACTAGGTAATGCAGACATTCACATTGGGATATGTGATAAATACAATATTGTGTAGCTAGTTCTTGATAATGCCTGTATTACTACAGGGAAAATTCAGAGCCAGATTTGAACCTGTAGGTTTTCTTTTTCCATCAGTGTGAAAGAGAGAAAGGTATATGACATGCTCATGTATAATTACTCTTTACAATATAGACAGCCCATCACGTAGGATTTGAAACACTTTGCATGTCAGTGTTTTGCTTCTTTAGTGTCAGTCACCGAGTAGTTCAGGCTTCCGTCTGATGGGAAGATTTCACTATTAATCTCAACCACCTCCTTACTCTGCTCAGAAATGTTCCACCATCAATCAGTCATTACATCTCCTTATTTTCTTGAAGGATGGTGTTATTTAACAACTTGCCTTAGGCCACAGAAGATATCAGTTGTAAAACCTAGACAGAAATACCAACTCCTACTTCAGTACTTGTATCAACAAGTCTTGCTCCCTTAAAGGAACCTCCTTCTTTTGCAGATCTAAGTTCAGTTTGCTACTGAAAGTATGATACCTCTTGCAATTTCCAGAGAAAGTTCTTACTGCTTGTTTATAAAGATTACTGAGAGCTAAGGGTTTCTTTCCATTCAAGGAGTCAAAGGAACTGGGTATTGAACTCTCAGTGTTAAACTCAAGGTTGGCAGCTATCAGGGCTGTTCACAAATATCCAGCTCTCTCTCGTCTGAGCACGTGGAAGGGTTACATGACTGCACCCAATTGCAGTTATGTATCATCACATGATTTGCTTTAGCCTTTGAGATGTGAAGCAAGTGATGCCTGTCACTCCAGGGGCCAGCTTTAAGAACCAGTGTGTGCCTTGCCGCATCTTTTCCCAATTAGAGTGATAGGCACCATTCCAGATAGTGATTGTTCCATCAGCCAAGGTCCTAAAGTGGAAACAACATGAGTCAGAGCCACATGCATGATAACATGTGACATAAGTGAGGAAAACCCACAGAAAACTAAGTTTTAAGCCATTGAAATTTGGGGATATTTGCACATACTGTAGTCCATTGAAACTAATGACATTTTTCTAATAACATAATATTTCCCTAGACCAGACTCTCAAAGTTTTATAATGGACATGCGAAGCTCAAAAAGTATACCACTACCCTTAATAATTTTTGGCTTATATATTGGTATAATTGATGTTTTTAAAGTAGGTGGTTTTATCATCTCTTATTTAAGGTAACATTTTGCATTTCAGTTTCTTGATTATTTTTAAGTTCTATAACAAGGGATTTTTTTCATTTCAAGAAATAAAATTAGTCTGTATTTTATTTACGTTTATTTCTTTTAAAGGTTAAAGTTGTGACCTTTTATTTATTATATACTCCTAAGGAAAGCTGACTGGGAACCATTGCAGGTATCTCTTTATTATTCTTTACCTGGGACTTATAATTGTCCCCTGATATCATCTTTGCTACTACTAATGATAATAACCATCATTCACTGAATGTCTGTGATCCAAGCTTAATGTTTGGTTCCTGATATATTTTGTTTCATTGAATCCTCCTTGTATCTAAACAAGGTACACCACAAACCGAGGCTCAGAGAGATTCAGTAACTGCAGTGTTTCAGAGACATTAGGAAAAGACTCCCAGCTGAAAACCTGGAAAGGAGTATTGAGGTAAGAGAGAAACCAAGAGAGTGGTGTCCTGGAATCAAATTGAAGGAAGTTATTTTAGGGAGAAGTGCTCAAATGTGCAAAATGTTGCTGACAGTTCAAATCAGAGGAGCACTAAAACTTGACCATTAAATTTGGCAACATAGGGGGCATGGTGACTTTGACAAGAGAAGCCTTAGGGTTGTGGTAGGAGAAATCTGGCTGGAATGGGTTAAGAGGGAATGGCGGGGGGATGATGGGAGAGAGCAAATACAGACCACTCTTTGAAAGAGTTTTGCACTAACTGGAAATAGAGGAGTAGGACAGTAGCTGGAGAGAAAAGTGATGCAGCATTTTTTGTTTGTTTGTTTTTGATTTAGCGTTGGAGAAATAATAGTATGAGTGTATGTTCAGGAATTCAGAGAATTGCTAGAACAATGTCCCTGAGCAATTGGGAAGAGGGGCATCAGTGCATAAGGAGGGCTGGGCCTTCCACAAGAGCTTGGAGAGCTCATCCACTCACCTGTTGGGAGGGCCAGGTGTGTGCTCATGGGTAGATGTGGAAGAGTGTGGGGGAGTTCTGGATAGTTCTATTTTCTCAGGGAAGTAGAAAGCAAGGCCCATTGTGAGAGAAAATGGGAAGAGTTTGAGAGGAGAGAATGTGAGCATATCATCTCTGGGAGTGAGGGAGAGAACAGACGTCAGCAGAGGATGGCAACCAACCTTGAGCAGTGGGTGTGAGGCATTGTGACGACATGGGATTCAGAGATGCAGGATTTTAGGGAGGAGATGGAGAGAGTGGGCTGGAACCACAACAAGGTCAAAGAAAACCTACACCTTCTTCAAACATGGGAACAAAGGATTGAGGAGAAATAATAGCTTCCACTTGTGAGAACTACAGGAGCTGTAGTGTCTTCTGAAGGGATCCAGGGCTCAATTAGAGCTAGAAGATGAGGGACACACAGAAAGATGAGGTTTAGATAGAGACACCAAGGGGTAGACAGGGCTGGGGAGGCTTGTGCAACTCAGATCACATTGGGCTTCCTCTTGATCTCTCGAGGTGGAAGGCAGCAGGTCAGTCTTGGCAGGTGTGTTCTTAGTGCACAGTTCTCAGGCAGGACCTCTGCTAGTGGGCAAGCCTCACACTGGAGCATTGTTGAAAGGGAAACCCAAATGACTAAGTATGTAAAGGAATGTTCAGCTTTACTTTAACCTCAGATTCCAGAGAAATTAAATCATAACAATGAATTCCTCTGGTGTCTCATTAGATTTGCAAAAACTGGACAATATTAGATGTTTGAGAAAATGAGAAGAAATGGGATAGTTTGTGCTTGATGGTAAGATGGTAAATTGTTGCCCTCATTCTAAAGAGCAACCTGGCAGTAATTAGGAAAGTTAACATGCTTGTACCCTACCTTACCATTTCTATCCCTGGGTGTATCTGTCAGGGAGGAACTTTCACTGGTCCATTAGGAACATACAGGAAGATGTTCACTCTAGCACTACTTATAGGAGCAAAAATTGGAGGCAACATAGACATACTCGCTAAGGGTGTGGATAAGAAAAATGTAATGTGTGCACGTGATGGAACTGGCGTGGCTGTATCCAAAGAAATGAGGACGAATTAGACACAGAACATGGACACATTTTAAAGTATAGTGTTGAGTGTGTAAAAAAGAACTGTGTTGAAATTTACAGTGCAGTTTAACTCATGTATATTGTCACACAAGAAATACTACATATTTCAGGAGATGCATATATAGTAAGGACATGTATTAAATATCTTGGTCACAGTGAGTGACCAAGGGGGAAAATGGGGTTGGAGATGGGGATGAAGGGAAACACACTAAAATAATGTAGGAGAGCAGTTTGCAAAGATAACAGGCCAAAAAGGAAGGAGTCTTATTAACTCAACTTTGTACACCTGAAGTTTAAAAGAAAAAAGATAATTCCTTTATCATATATTTCTTGGATCATAAATTCTATTTCTTGAATCATAAATAAGGCATTTTATTGGCCTGTTTTCAAAGATAAAAATGTACTCAAGTGCTGTAATGATTTCAGACACTGTATACATGTTAACTTAATAGATCTAAATAAAGAACAAAGAAAAAATGCTGGTTGAACCTAAGCATTTCTTGTTACCTCCCTACTTTTCTCTAAGATTATTTTTGTAGTATTTGTTTATTTATTTGTTATTAGGATTTTTTTTTAACGTAACTGACTCACAACACTATGTTAGTTCCAGGTATACAACCTAGTGACTCAATATTTCTATACATGTAGTAAGTGTTTATATCAACATCCAAAAGGTGTAAGCAGTTACTTTGTACAAGATGGTGAGCAACTCAAGAATGAGGACAATGTTATTATCAAGTCTCCAATACAGTACCAAGGTGACCAAGGTAAATGCTTAATAAATGTTTGATGAACAAAAAAAAAAAAGTGGGCTTCACATATTGAGGAATAATAGTCAACAGTCATGTTTTCAAATGCCAGAGAATGAAATCTTTGTATGATGTTACATTTTGTTGGTGGCTGCCAAGGTAGCATGAACCAGTCACTGAGTTGTAGGGCTACTGGCTTCTTGTACAAGAAGAGTCTGTCCCATGGAGCTCATATTTCTTGTTAATACTGCATATTCTTAACACCTGCAATGAGAACTACTGCAAAACTTGAGTAGGTCCTGTTTAATAATTTATTATTTAATCTATGAATCATGACAAATGAAACGTTGTTCCAGTTGGCAGATCTGAAAGCCTTGTTTGTGCGGATTGCAAAACCCAGAACATTTTTAGATAATATATTCTAGGCACAGTGACATATCACCATGCTTACTTATTGATTTCTCTTATGAATAGGACTGCAGTATGAGCTATTCTAACCATTCCAAAATATTATTTATGACATTGAATCTTATTCTTATGTGTAAATCTTACACTGGCTATGGTCCAAAAGTAGTGCATTATTGACCTATCCTGGAGACACAGTGTCTATCCCCACCTGCAGAGAATGCCACAGCCCTGGGAGGAGTCTGAGGAAAGGCCAGGAAGCCAGGTGAGACTAGATACACATTGAGGCTGGAGAACCATAGAAGGCCAGAAAAGCTGAAATCACCCTTCTGTTTGAGAGAGACTTCTACTTTAAGCAGAGATTGGATAAACCGAAAAAAAGCATGATTGCCTTTGCCTAGAAAAACAGAAATTTGGCCAGCTGGTCCTAAACCCAAAGCAGTGTTTGTAGCAAAGTCATTCCACAGGGTCAAGATTTCAGTTGACACTGGAAATAAAGATTAGTTTAACCCGCCCATAGACTGTAATGTTTTACAATTTGAATTATTTTGTACTTAATATGCCATTCTCTTATTGTTGGACTTTAGAGTATTTCCACTACATACATTGCTGCAATCATTGTTTTCAACACAGTTTTCTTTAGATCTCTTAATAATTTTTAGGGTAGATTTCTTTGAGTGGAATTTACTGGTTTCAATAGGAGAAAATGGTAATTGTTCTATATAACCAAATTATTTTCAAGAACAAAACTTCCAGTTTATCTTTTCATACTAGTTTATAAGACAATTGTTCTCAACTTAATAATTTCAGCAACTTATATAATTTTTGGAACTTTTGTGAATTTGGCAAAATGTTAACAAATTATTTTTATATTTTTTTGAAACATGCAATTTACCAATATTTATATGCTTTGGGGATGTATGTTTCTTCTTCAAATTTCTTGTCTTATTTGTATCTTTTGCTTTTATTTTAATATTATTTTGCATTTTATAGTGGTGTGTTTGTATTTTTATTATTAAGTTATCTGTGTTGTTAATACTTTAAAATACCAATGTATCATATCTGGTGAATAGTTATCCTTGAGTGTTATTATTTTTCCTTTATTTTATTTATGGTAGTTCTGGAATAATTTTTTATTGGATTTTTGAAATCACAAAAGGAATACATGTACCTATAACAAGTCAAATAATATAGAGATCTCTGTCCCAGCCCACATATCGCATGCCACCAACTCAAAGATGGCCAATATTAATTGCTTGATCTGCAACCTTCTACATATTCTGCTTATATAAGCATATGTACACATATGTTGGTGTTTTAAAAAATCTTTTTTCTTAAATGTAATTGTAACATAATGAAATAATAATAATGTAATACTGAAAGTAATTCATGCTTATTTTAGAAAACTTAGTAAGGTAAAAAATACTATACTACCCAGAAATAATCCTTGTTAAAATTGCTGTATTTTATTTCATTCATCATTTACATTTTATATTCTAGAAATGTCTAATAATAGCACAAGTGATAGGAACGCTTTAAAATTAAATTCTCTGAAGCCCTTAAAAGTCATGCAAATATTTCCTTTTTAATTATCTGCAACATTATTCTTAATGGTTATTTTATATCTAACACCTATATTGCTAAAGTAGTCCCCTATTGTTAGACATAATCCTAGAATACTATTAAGCCACAAAGGTAATAGGAGCATTTGTGTCTTATTACTGCTTTTAGTAGGAAGACCTCTAGTCTACATTGACCTTGAGAATAATGAAATAACTACATTATTTGGTATGTTATTGACTAGCGGTTTTAAATGTTCTTTATCATGCTCCCTAATTACTTCCTAATTCCCCTTTTCTAAGTTCTTATGTCTAGTTTGTGAAAATAAAAGGTTTAGTGAAGGATTTTTAAAATGTTGTTTCTGTATCCATTGATCAATTGCTTTATTTTCTTAAATGATCTGCTGTCTCTAATAGATCATTTGAAAGTCTTATTAAGTTCAAATTCTTTTACCAGAGCACATCATCTGAAGAATTTAGAGTCCCACTAGATCCCATTTAAAGTTAACAATTTAACTGCTGGGATAAAGTAGTGAGTACAGATATTCGAACTCATATTTACCATGAACTGTGAGACCCTACTGTGCTCGTATGGAACCCCCCTCCCTGCACTGCAGTCTGGAAAGCGCTGTCAGGCAGCGACCTACAGTGGTCAGAGGGCTCATCTCATTTGTTTTTGTTCCCTCAGGGATCATAGTACTGCCTTGTGTGTCATCCAGTATCTACAGAGTTATTTTGTGTATTTTGTCTAATTTTTTCATTGTTTTTGGTGGGAAAGCGATTTGGTTCAAATGACTACATTATGGCCGGAAGTGGAAACCTAACAGATACAATCTTAAAGCAAAATGCAGACAACAAGTTATATGTCTTAACACTATTCCTTTTGTTCCCTTTTAATGGACATCTATTTCATGTGGGCAATTTTTAGGAGAGCTAGCTGCATGTTCTATATAGTACACAAGAAAAGCTTCTCATTTTAATCAGAAAGGATCTTAAGATATAGACTATAAGCAAGTCAGTACATAAAGGAACAACTCAGCATCAATTAAATATAAACTGAAATAATCTGGACACTCACCACTATTTAACTAATTGAGAGTCATCCAACAAACAGATTGGTGGGTAGTTATATAAGGGTACATTTACAGCTCACTTATAATCATGAGGTCTTTAAGGAAGTGTTATTCTTAATACTTAATCTTTAAGAGGTATTACACTGAGGTTCTTCAACAGTTGAGAATAACTCATCATAAAACAAAACAAACAAAATCATTTAGGCTTTAAAAAAAACCTTTCAGAATGAAACGATTTTCCTCACGTTAGCAGATACAGATGATAGAGTCTTTACTGAGATTCTGTCCAAGGCCAATTACAAGAAAAACAGTTGTTCTTAGGCTGGCATCTCTGCTGTAGTGAGACTACTTGCTTGTGATGAGAACAAATGTGGTTATTGACAAAAATGACGTCTTGACTAATAATTAAGCAAGGAGGTTTACTTTTAACTGACAACCCAGAATATTTACACTGCAGTTTCTTGTGAGAGTTTAATCATGAACTAACGATAATCTAGCCTCAGCCACATTGCCTAAGGAATCTGGTATTTGAGAGAATCTAATAGACATGTTCATTGTTTCACTATTGAAAATGATCCCCATCTTCATTTAGATCTTGAGAATGTGAGGCTCTATACTACCTTGTCTTACCTTCTCTCCCCAATGCTTTCATCAAATTTTACTTTGACTTTATGCTGTTTTGACAAAGCGTGGTCTGCATGGATTTTTTTGTAATCACATAATTCTATAATCACGTAATTGAAATGCTGTGTTACTTGCTGTGTCTTCTACAAGGTTTCAAGTCATAAATTCCTGCTTGAATTTCATTCCAGGAAATAGCACAGACTACAGAGACAGTTGTGTGTACCTTTGCTTGTCAGATAATGAAAAGAATGTAGTTCAACATGTTTCCCTTGGTGTTTCAGCTGGTAGAAAATGTGGAACTCAGTTCAGCCCAACCTAAACTGCCACTTACTCCAAGCAAGGGATGATATCTACTTTCCTTTGAGTTCAGGTGTGTGGTTAAAATTGTTTTATTCCTAACTGCTCCATTTTATAATATGTTTACCTTGTAAGACAGTTTAAATTCTTTTGGAAGAACATGGGATATACAATCTAAATTTAAAAGTCCATGTAATTTTCTTGTTTTTAGTTGTGGCCTTTTCTGTTTCACCTAGAGAAGTTCCTTTAACATTTGTTTTAAAGCTGATTTGGTGGTGCTAAACTTTTAGCTCTTGTTCGTTGGTAAATCTTTTTGCATCTTTCCATAAAATGTGAATAAGAGCCTTGCTGGGTGGAGTATTCTTGGTTGTAGGTTTCTCCCTTCCATCACATTAAATATATCTTGGCACTCTCTTCTGGCCTGCAGAGTTTCTGCTATTACGAAAAAGAACACAAATAATAAATGTTGGCAAGGATGTAGAGAAAAGGGAGTAATCATACACTGTTGGTGGGAATGTATATTGGTGCAGCCACTGTGGAAAATAGTATGGAGGTTTCTCAAAAAACTAAAAATAGAATTAACATAGGACCCAGCAATCCCACTCCTGGGTGTATATCTGAAAAAACAAAAACACTAATTCAAAAAGATACATGCACCCCAATGTTCATAGCAGCATTATTTATAATTGCCAAGCTATGGAAGCAAACTAAGTTTTCATCAACAGATAAATGGATAAAGAAGAAGTGGTGTGTGTGTGTGTGTGTGTGTGTGTGTGTGTGTGTGTGTGTGTGAGTGTGTGTATATATATAGTACAGCATGGGGATAGCAAATATTTCATAATAACTATAAATGGAATATAACCTTTAAAAATTGTGAATTACTATATTGCATACCTGTAACTTATATAATATTGAACATTAACTATACTTAATAAAAAATAAATTTTAAAAAAGTGAATGTAAGAAGAGAGAGGGGTTTAGAGTGGGTGATCTGGATTGACCACAAGCTAACAGGAGAAAATGATCAGAGAGAGAAAGTGATTTTTTGACTAACAGTGCACTCAGGAGTGTTGAATTTAGCAAAAAACCATGATGCTATTAAAAGCTGAGCTGGGACCTTGGGATTTGGCCACTTCACTGAATCAGTGGATCAATGAAAAGGTAACCAGATTTCAGGGGCTTGAGAAATTAGATGTTAAGAAATAAAGCTCAGAGAAATAGATTGTCTATTTAATTAATCTAAAACCTGTAATGTGCAAGAAACACTGTAGCTGGGTCATTTGCAAGCCAGGGCTCTGATTTAGGGCAGAGAAGAAACCTATAACTTTGTATCCTACTTCAATTTCTCATTATCCTTTGCTAAATATGCTGTGGCTCTGGCCTAAAAGCACTTGTTATCTTTTAATTTTAAAGTTTTCATTTTTGGAGGATTAAGAAAATCTATCTTGTCTTGGGGGGGAATTTATTTTCACATGCTTTGGTATAATTAAGTAATTTTCCAGAAAAAAGTAACTTGCTAGCTTTCCCAGTCTTTTCATGCATGCACCTAGTTTTTTGTTATATCAATGCATTTCTTTAACTCTTGAGTAGAGCTTGGAGAGCAGCGTAGGCAAATCATAAAAAGGTTGGCTGCAGGGAAAGTCCCACGAAGGCACAGACTGCAAGTATCAGGTTTGCTCCAGTATCTATCATGATGTCTGGCTCAATTAACGCTTGTTAAATGAGATGCAAATGACCATGTACATGAAAGAGTAAATCCATGTTAGTAACCTGATGCTCAGAGAAAAACCGATGTGTGATGCAGCAGCATCTAAGCACCTATAGAGGACTCGCAGCATTATTTCTTTGAAGTACTGATGACAGACCTTTAGAAGTGTTTGTTTCATGTTCCTGCTGCTGTTTTGGACTGGCAAACGGAGGTGTTTTTGCCTCTGACACTGGCACAGTATTTCATTAGAGGCAGGATACACTTGGGGGTGCATCTTCCGTTTGTTTTAACTCATGTGCCTGGAATCTCCCCAGAGCGGCTCCCATTTGGGAAGCTGAGATAACTGAGTACCTGTCAGGACTTAGACGAGCTAACTTCTGGGTATTTGCTACTTGTGAAAAAAGCAAATGGCTGGTGTCCTGTCTCTACATCTGGAGCCCAGAGTTCCAGGCTAGTTCTGCCCCTCTCTTAGCTGAGTGCCAGTTTCACGGGCCAAATGCAAGTCACTTTCTGAGTATCAGCATGCTTTTCTACCGCAGCCAGGAGGTTGCTTTTCTAATGTCTTTTCCGGCTCCGAAGTTTTATGATTCTATTTTAGGAATCAGGTCTGCAATATTTCTGATACTCACCTGTACAGGATCCACTCATTCCTTGCTGAGCTGAGAAAACACCTACTATTAGTCACTTTCTTTCTGGAGAATTAGGCCAATCAGGCCCTTGTTTGTCCTTTGTGCTTATTCTAAGGCGCAGGTTCTGAGAAAATTTCTAGTGCTTTAGGAAGAGCTGAGCCTTGCCTTCAGAAGCAGGTAGTTTTAGTGAGTTTATAACTTAGTTGACAGAGACAAGTGCCCACCTAGCAGAATTGTCACATACTTGTTTATGAGATCTTTGTGTCTGCCAGCTGGGTACACAACGAAGAGAGCGAGACTGTGCTTTACTACCTCTGCAAAGCAGAAAGTGCTTTTGTTGTTTTTAAAGTTTTCTATGATCTGACATACGACCGTGAGAGAGAAATTTTATGCACAACCAGCAATATATTTGAGCTTACAAATCAACACAAAAGAATGACTCCTCTGTTCCTTTTCAGGATTCCTAACAGATAAAATGTGAGATATTTTGGAAAGAATAAAGAAAGTTTTTGTTGTTTTGTTTTGTTTTGTTTTTTACTGGCTTCTAATGACATTCTTTTTGAGGTAATCAGTAGAGTGAAAGAATAGGTTGAAGCTGAAAGAGCAAATTCCCACACCAACATTAATTATTTTTATTTCATGCCTCTAGAAGCTAATCTCCTCCACCTGCGTCTGTCTCCATCCCTTTCCAGTCCTTCTGTCCGATGAGGATAAAAAGGTAAAATTGTCCCTCTCGGAAGAGGAGTGGAGAAGGCAAGCTTGGAGTGAGGGCAGCCAGTTAGGAATAGTGATTATGGCTGCATTAACCCAGGTAAGTGATGAGAATCAGAATGAAGACAGGGTCAGAGAGAATAGGAGGGGAAATGGTTTCAAGAAACGGCCACTAAGCAGAAGGTCTAAATTGTGTGACAAGAAATCCAGACATGGGCTTCCCTGGTGGCGCAGTGGTTGAGAGTCTGCCTGCCGATGCAGGGGACACGGGTTCGCGCCCCAGTCTGGGAAGATCCCACATGCTGCGGAGCGGCTGGGCCCGTGAGCCATGGCCGCTGAGCCTGCGCGTCCGGAGCCTGTGCTCCGCAACAGGAGAGGCCACAACAAGTGAGAGGCCCGCGTACCGCAAAAAAAAAAGAAGAAAAAAAAAAAAGAAATCCAGACAGCAGGTTTGGGGAAAGATGCTGAGGCTCCTTAGGGAAACTTGTGGTTTTGAGCTGCCGGGGTATCTTCAAGTGGTGATTGATGTCTAAGACAGTTGAATATGTAGGTCTGTTACTTAAAAAGATTTGCAAGACTGTGAGCTTGCAATATTATTGTTTCTGTTTTTAAAGCCAAGCAACTGAGTCAAAGAGGTTAATTCATTTAGCAAAGTAAATTTTCAATGGATGGCACACGGGGCACTCAAAGTCATATGCATTCTTTCTGTCCTTCTTGCTGAAACAGCTGCAGTGAATCTTTAAAACAAAGGCTTCTGAGCAAGCAAATTTTTTTTCTCTGAAACATCCATATTAGGGTGTCTTCCTGTCATCAAAGGAAACTGTGTTTGAGAAAAATGAAGGAGTCTGGAAGAAGTTTCAGTGCTAATGTATCATGACCTTTCGCCTGTCTCTTTCAAAATGGGTACTTGCTGCCCTAGAGTGCAACAAACACAGGCTTTCTGGAGGATCTGGGAGCAACACAGACCCTGGTGGCTCTGGTGTTTGCTGATTCGACTTCCTATCAAATAAACCCTTTCATTTGATGCTGTGGACCTTGCGGTTATCCTTCAGGTAGGGAGTCGAGAGAGTTTACAGGCAAAGCAACTGAACTCTTTTCTGTTGGTAGCCAGATGGCTTCACTCTGTTCTCTTTTTCCTCTCCAGGCTCTCCTCCCTCACAGCCCTTTCATTGCACTTCCACTCAACACCGAATCTGCTCCAGCCCCAGCACTGGCCAGTCAACTCCCTTAGACACGAGCTTTCTACCTGTGGGCTCTCTGTTGCACTTACCCGAGAGATAGGAGAGATAGTGGGCACTTCTATATCAGGAAACCTGGATCTTGACTAAGAAGTGAACATGCCACTTATAAACAGAGAGCGTCCTGCAAAGATCCCTTACCTTTGAAAAAAAAATCCTATCCCATCTCCTAGCTGCACATGGACTTGCAGACCAGGACAGCCCGATATATGATAGAATATCTAACCAATGCCATTATACATTCTCTTTAAGAGATGGTTATAGCAACTTTTAAAACATATTTCCCAAACATGTTTTTAAAGTCTTAGTTCTTTGTTCTAATTTCAGTTGTGCCACCCACCGGCATAATCTCAGTAACTTTTTTCATTTCAAGCCATTTCATTCCATTACCTACACTTTAATGCTTTGAAGTTGCCATGAAAATTTTATAGACTAATTTTGTAGACTAATTTTTACCACAAAAATGAATGAGAGGCAATATATCTTGTACTATCAGAATGCAACAGCATTACTCTATATTTTCAGGTCTCTTTGAATTTGATGATTCCTTGGGACTTTATGGAATACACAGTGAAGTACAGCCTGGTTAGAAATTCTTGGTACCCAAGATGGCATTTCTCATTAGCACCTTACCAAGGGTTTTAGTAACTATATGAAAAGGGAGGCTTACTAACGCATGAAATAACTTAAAAATGCCCATTTTTCACTTGCTAAGTTTAAAGTAGAACTTCTTAGCACTGGAACAGCTGAAAGAACATGCTATTGGTTAAGGTGAATAACAACAAGCCTCCTACCACTAAAAAGTACAATGTTAGACTTGTCAGGAAGGAAATGGGTGAGGCAAGATGTGCAGAACACTTACTCCAATGCCCTTCCAACAGGGTATGTCTTTGCTTCCAAAAGATGAAATAAATTTTCAGTCTTTTATTTGCTGTTTTTTTTTATTAACTTCCACAACAGGATTTTCCTGATAATGCTAGTCTTTTGCTGGAATCAGGGCTGTGACAACACTTCAAAAGTCTTTGTACAGCATTGTCCTGTTTGCTTTTCTGTTTCATGTATTTTATCTTTTTCTATCCACTTTGCATAGGATCAACTGAGCTTTAGCAAATAATGTCCTTCGGTGCTGTGGGTAGAAACGGTCTGGCAGGAGCTATGGTGACAGGGAAGGGTCTATCTAGGGCATCTTGTTCCCAGTTCATTGTGCAGCCCATCAAGTGCCATTTCCTCTTCACTTGACAAATACTGTTGTGTATTGTTCTGATCTTATTATTTATTCCATTGGACTAATGTCTATTCTTTTGTAAAAGCCATGCATGACTGTGATTAAAAATTCACTGTGATTAGAAATTGTTAACCTTCACTTTTACTATAAATCAGTATATTTACTATAAATAACTTGCAAATTTCAGAAGTCTGGAATTTGCAAATTATTTATGTAGGTCTGTCCCAGTCTCCTAGCCTTTGCACCCTTCTCCCTTATCTTTTTGGTTCAGATAGGGACATAAAAAGACATTGTCAATTGGAATAAAAGGTGAGAAACATGATGAGAATTTTCCTCTAAAATTTACATACAACAGAACCACCTGGAGGGCTTGTTCAGACACAGATTAATGCCCTTCCCAACCGGCCACACCCAGAGTTTCTGCTCCAATAGACTGGAGTGGGGCTGAGAATGTACATTTCTATCAAGTTACCAGGTAAGGTGATATTGTGGGTCTGGAGACCACATGTTGACAACCACTGCTCTAAGTCAAGTGAAGTGTTGAAACACTTCTCTTGATCCCTTGCTTTTCTATTTCATGTATTTTACCTTTTTCTATCCACTTAATCCTATCTCTTTAAATGGATAGTGGCATCCTTGATCACGCATATCAGGAAAACAGCAAAGCCCACCTAGCCTCGGTCATGGCCACCTCAGCCCTTCACAGGTTTTTTCTCCGTCCCCTCATCAGGCCATCACATACCCCTATTGACTCCACAGTTGGGCTTCCACTGTATCCCTCATCGTCTTGATGATTCCTTTCTGAAGAATTATCCTGGGTTGACCCAGGGACTCTCCTTAAGGTCAAAATCCAATGTTTTCACCCACTTATGTTACACAGAATAGTAGATCAGAGACACTGGCCATCTTCCATCTCCTCCCCTCAGCTATAGCACGTGGATTGGAATTGACCAGTGAACAGGCTTGATCCCCTGGATGGATCCATACCTAGTTCTTGCCCAGGGAGGGGTATTGAATTCTTAATTTTTCTCTCTAGTTTCTTTTTCCATGAGTTTTCACTTGAATGCAGGTGGCTGTAGTCAAATAGCTGAATAGAAAAGCAAACCTAGGGAAATAAAATGAAGCAAAACTATTGTCCAGGTGCAATAATCTTGCTGCCCTCTGAGCTCTTTCTACTATGTTGTTTGCATGCACCACAAAGCCTTCAGAACATATAATAATATGATATAACAGATAATGGTGATTGCTGTAAATTATTGAAGGTTTTAATAAATGCCAGGAGTATAGTGTTTTTTCATGCCTTTTCCCTTAGACCTCACAACTCCACTATATAGTATCACTATATTTTTCATCTAGATAAATGAGTATTAGAAATTGAAATAGCTTGCTCAATATCCCTCAGTTAGTAATTGGCAATGCTGGCATTTGTGCTCCCATCTGTCTCATTTCAAAGTCCATCATCAAGATACTTTAAAAAACAGATTACTTTAGAGGGAATAGTAATTTTGCTGTGGGAAACCAGCTGCAGCCAGTGATTTGGTAAGTCATATAATAATAGTAATAATAAATATCAATAACATTTATAGTGTGCTATATTCCAGGCTATGAGATTAACATGATTTTTCTCATTTAATCTTCAGAACAACAGTACGATGCAGGTACGATTATTATCCCCATTTTACAGATGTGGAAAGTGAGACTCAGAAAGATTAAATGAATTTTCCCGGGGTTCTCTGTCCCCTGACACTAATATCTAAGTGAGTCATAATGGCAGGCAACTCCAAACACATATTGTGAGAAAGTAACAGAAGCCCTGACCTGCCGATGAGAAGAGCTTAGTCCTAGGCCTGGCTCTGGCACCAATAGTGTCCAAACTTGTATTTGTATAGTGCTTTATAGTTTTAATGACTATATAACTATATATAAAACTATATATATAGTTTTAATGACTATAGTTTTTTGTTTTTGTTTTTGTTTTTTTTTTGCGGTACGTGGGCCTCTCACTATTGTGGCCTCTCCCGTTGCGGAGCACAGGCTCCGGATGCGCAGGCTCAGCGGCCGTGGCTCACGGGCTTAGTTGCTCCATGGCATGTGGGATCTTCCCAGACTGGGGCACGAACCCGTGTCCCCTGCATCGGCAGGCGGACTCTCAACCACAGTGCCACCAGGGAAGCCCATGACTATAGTTTTAATGACTTCTATGTGCATTTCTACTTAATCAGTTTACTTTCTGACCCTATCCACGTTTCATAAAATTTCTTGGCCTCAGCTTCCTCATCTATAAAATAAGGCAGTTAGATGATAGGTGATTTTCATACTATTAGCTTCAACATTTTCTAATGATGAGAATTAGAGGAAGTCCTGAATTTTGTTCACAATTCCAAATCCTTGCTTTCATTTCTAATAAGCAAAGATGAGAGACATTCTTATTATTGTTTCATAATAAACTTTCACTTACACAAGTCTCCCATATGTTTTTAATAAAGAATGCTCATAAGAAAACAAATAGTTCAGAATTCTAAAATGTAAAATCCCTTCTTCCCCTATTGTCATTCTCCCCATCTCATATCCGGAAGAAATAATTCTTAAGTTCGTATGGATTCTTTAAAATAAATTCTGTATAACGAAATAGATTTCTGAACTTTCACTCCTGTAAACACCCAGACTTTCTTATATCTAAAGGCTGAGTACAACAGAAAAACGTTCTGGACCAGTGGTATACATGTATGTTTTGTGGGTATGTGTGGTCACATTTGAATAAAAAGAAAACAGCGACAAAACATGATCAAGTCTAACCCCTGGAAGCATATTGAATTTGGGGGGAAAAAATGGCTTCAGTGTCTTCTACCACTTTATGAGTGAACTCATAGGCTTCTGGGAGTGAGACATGGATACACCTTATCATTCCCGTGGTCCAGCTTCATCCACTGGGGCTGGTGACCACGCAGTC
The DNA here is from genome assembly GCF_951394435.1 of Stenella coeruleoalba. Lineage (NCBI taxonomy): Eukaryota > Metazoa > Chordata > Mammalia > Artiodactyla > Delphinidae > Stenella > Stenella coeruleoalba. Next base: position 23,313,296 of record NC_137150.1, on the reverse strand, counting down.
ATAGTGGCCAAGGGCACAGACCCTGGAGCCAGACCATCTGGATTTGAATTCCAGTGCCGACACTAACTTGCTCTTGAATAAGTTACCTCTTTTTGCCTCAGTTTCCCTATTTGTAAGGTTGTTTTGAGTATTAAGTAAATTAATATTTTTGAAGAATTTCAAACAGTGATTAGAATGTAGTAAGCATTATATAAGGGTCTATTATATAAACAATGTGGAATCCCTTTCTATAATCATTTCTGATATATGGTCAGCAATGGTTGTTGTTGTTCCTGAATGCCTAGCATAGAGCTTGGCAAATTTTAGTTGCTCAACTAAATAGTTTTGAATGAACAATACTTGAATACTTCCAGAGTTGGGGATCATAACCCGGTGAATGAACTCATTTCCTAGTTGGATAGCTTTAGATAATAGAAAATATTTCCTTTGGTAAGTCAAAAACTGTACCTCCTCTAATTCCTACTCATTATTCCTAGTTCCAAATTCTGCAGCAACTCACTAAGAGTTCAGCCCATTGAATGGAGGGCATCTCTTCACATATTTTGAAGACTGTTTGCATACTTTTTCTCTTTTTAGGGCTGAGCAAAATAACTCCTCAAGAATTATTCTGTAGTCTGGCATCTAGACACCTTATTATATTCACTACCAATATTTTCCTCTCAGAACTTTTCCTCCTTTGACCTTAGTCCACTCATAAAATTTTTGTACTATCTGGGAATCCCCAATGTGGCATCCTACCTGATTAGTGATTTTTTTAACTTCACCCAGTGAAGTCTTACTTGACCATGATCCATTCTTAAAAACTCATTTCTATGATAATTCGGTGAATTAATTCAAGGTTTATTTATGCTTCATAGGTATTTCATTTGGTATCTAGAAGTAAACTCAATAATTGCAACAAATACATTAGGGTTTTAGTATTTATATTTGGTTTCTGGTTTTCTCTGTAAATTGGTGATCAAGGCATAAGAATAAATAGTTGTGGGCTTTGGAAGCAGGCTGACTCAAGTTTTCATCACCAGCTGTGTTATCATGCACAGTGTGCTGTTCAAACTTCATAATTCAGAGGAATTACCTGCAGTAATACATGTGAGAGCAGTAGCTCAGGACTTGCTACACTGTAACGCACTTAAGAATTTTCATGGTCTTCCAATGTGTCTTTCAAACGCGTCTCTAGTTATTTATTTATTTATTTTTTCCTCGTTCTTTAGTTTCAGGACCCTAGATCAGGCCCTGGTCATTTTTCATCTAGATAATTGTGTTTACTATCTTCCCTCCAATCTTTCCTTTACACTGCTGCCAGAATTATATGTCTAAAATAGATTTTGTCATATTATTGCCCTCTTAGAACCTCTGATGATGTATATTGCTTAAAGAAGAAAGTCGTTTTTGCTTAACCAGATACATGACTAACTAGCTTTTCCACCTATCTTGCTGGCATCATTTTGTGACCATTTTTCCTCTTATACTTTCTACTTTTGTCACATCAAACACTTAGGCAAGATGGCCATATAGCACATGTTTTCATATCTTTTTTTTTAATTGCTGAAATTAATTTTTTGTTTGTTTTCGTATCTTTAAATCTTTGTACAGGAAGTTTCTTTAACCTAGAATGCCTTCCACGCTCTTCTTCATAGTAACTTTTACCTTACCAAATCCTTCCTATTCTTTTCTGTTTCATTCAAATATCTCCTTCTCTATAAAGCCATTCCTGAGTCTCCTAGACAGAATTCATCATTTGCTTTTTTGTGTCCACTTACATGTTTATACCTTTCTCGACAAATACATGTTGTAGCTATTTGTTTATGTGTAATTGCAGTTGTAATCACATTTCATTTAGTATCTTATAGTCATAAAATATGTCTACATGCAGTTGATCTTCACAATCATTCTGCAAATCAGGACTCCTGTTTTATTTATGAGTAAAGTTTGAGACAAAAGTGTCTCAGTTGAACATGGTAACACCTCAATAAATAATTTAGAAAGCATTTCTTAAGACTGATAATGTAGGAAGCATTATTCTAAGCTCCTTAGAGGTATTAAGTCAATTAATTTCTTACCATAGCTCGCTAAGGTAATACTAGTACTATATTTCATTGATTTTAAGATATATGTTATTTAACTGGCTATTGTATAATAAAACTTCCCAAAATGTAATGTCTAAAATAATAATATTCTTGCTCACTAGCTTATAGGGTGGTTTGCTTACCTGGGTGGGTTTAGGTGATCTTGTATAAACTTGCTTATGCATCTGTGATCAGCTGTTGGGTTGGCTGGGGGTTGAGTGATCTAGTAAAACCTTGGTTAGGATGAACTGGCTTTATTTCACATGGTCCCTCAGCTTGTCAGCAAGTTAGTGAGGGTTTATTTTCCTGGAAATGGCAGAATTCAAGGACCAAGTAGAAGTGTGCAAGGCCTCTTGAGCTTACATTTACAACGAGCACACCATTATGTCTGTCATATTGTATTAGACCAAACAGGTCATGAGGCAAGCAGAGATTGAAGAGTTGGGGAAATAAATAGACTTCTTGATGGGAGAACCTGCAAAGTCATGGTGCAAAGAATATGGATTCAGGGAAGAAAAGAATGGGGGCTATACTTGCAATCAATTTGCCATACACCCTTTTTTCCTCATTGTAACATCTCTGAAATTGGTCTTATAATCAGTGCTGTCCTGGGGTGGCTTCAGCCTGGATTTCCAGCAAATTCTTCCAGAGACAATTTGTGTTTGCTTCTGCCAGTCACCTGGAGCATGACCAACCTAAAGCCACTTTCAAATAAAGTCTCTCTAGGTTTTTCAGACCATACTGATAGTGTAAATTCAGTGGGCTGAACAGCACGATTACTGGCTTCTTGTTCATATATTAGGGGACATGTTTTTTCTCTCTCTCCACTCTGTGCCAATATGGAGGTGTGCAAGCTTTCTGGTTCCTTTTTATGTGTATCAACACTTTTTCTCATTTTCCTCATGTTGAGGTGATAGCCCTTTGGTATATCCACTTCACACAGCATCTTCTTTTCAACTCCTTGCTTTGGGTGATTTTTCTTTTGTAGTAGTACATAAAATAATGGTGTATCTTATAATCAAAGGCATCTTAGATAAAATATGACACATCTCTAAAGATGAGGAATTTGATCCATGGGGCTTTTAACTAAGTTGCCAAAGTCCTATCAGATACGACTGTTAAATAGTAGATGAAGGATCAAATTTCAGATACTCTGACTGAAGGATCCCTACTACTAACCACTGCCATTATTGAATTGTGGAACTGAATATTTAACTTTAAAAATGCATTATAACTTAGAGATTTCCTTATATTTTGCCTTTTATCACCAGTTGTCTTGACAGTCCTTTCTGATAGTACATGGGGATTATATAATAAATAGATAATTTAATATATACATACATATAAAGGATCAAAAATAAATAATACTCTTTATCTTCCAGGCCAATATGCATTATTTTGATAGTGACTTAACTTTATGAGGTTAATAATATATGTGGCTCCAGACCTGTAGTAATCCATTAAGAGTGACTTTCTAACAGTATTTAAAAAAATATTTCTACAGTTGCCCTATTCGAATTATCTGTTTCCACCACTATATCTTTTGTCTAATATGTGTCTCTATCTACTAAATTATTCACTATTAAGAACAGAGCGCACATGATTATTTGACTCACCCACTCTTCAATTCAAATAATTCATGCACAATGGAGAACCAACAAATATTAATTAAAAGATAATGAATTAAAACCCCAATAACAAGAAAATTTTTATCCAGCTGTGAAAATCTATGAGTTTGAAATTTTAATATTTAGTTTTTTAATTTTGCAAAGACAGAATTACCTTGTTGCCCTAAGCTGTTGTTTTATCATCTAGCTTTACATTTTAGAAATACTAGACATTTTTAAAAATTCCATACCAGTTGAGGTAAGCTCTGAACTATTTGCCAATAAAGAAGCACAAGTTTTTCTCAAGCTGCAAAGCAGCAGTGGGATATTAAATATTTTAAAACCCCACAAAGTGTTCTCTCTGAGCTGCCAACCCTTTCTGAAGAAATGTATTAAAAGAATTCCCTCCAGTCTCCATAAGATCCCCACATTTCATGAATAAAGGTAATACTTTTTCCTCTATGCTGTAAATAAATTTAAAATTTCTTCTTACTGAAACTCCTGAAAGTAAACATATGATGCTATTTCTCATAAGCTATAAGGAGGCCCCCAGTGGATTTTCACCACTTACAAATATCCAGGCTTTGGTTATTGGGAAGTGCCGTATGTTTCTCAGTCTGGCACATTGGTATGTGGCTTTTTGGTTTTCTTCCAGTTGGAGATGAGTAGTGTCAGACTGTAATACTAATAAATAAGACGAATAGTTCAGAATCTTTCTAGTTTCTTAAGTAGATTTCTGGGCATATTTAACTCAACAGATTTGGAAGTTGACATATGTTATATCCATATTTCATTTTGGGTAAATAAAACAGTGATCTTCTAATGGATAAACACTCTTCAATTATTTTTCGACACGAAGATTCTCTCTGAAATGCTGCATTTTACCAAATTTTGCCTCACTTTTTTTTTTGGCTAGCCTTTTACTTGGTAGTTCTTTCTTCTTTGTCATCTTCTTCTTTTTCTTTATTTTTCCCACTGTATTATGTTAGCTCAGATTTTTTTAAAGAAGTCTCGAAGTGTGACTAAAATGTTAAATATTTAGCTGTTATTCTTCATAATCATTTAGTGGCTATAATAATATGTCTTTTTCTTTTTAAGTCAGCTTTTTGGGCAACTTCCGTTGCCTTTAAAGATTCATTTTTGAGTCTAAGCTCATTTATTTTTAACATAAAATCCTTGAAAATTATTCTGTTCAACAAATTATTGGTGGATATAGTAACACTTAGGAAAGGAATAGTACCTAACATTTTACTTAGTAATGTTTTAAATGCTTTCTTTGCCTCAAAATAATACAATGAAACAAAGAAAATGTATAATGCTTTTTAGTTCTAAGAACTAAATAAAAAAACACTTCTTACACAGAAGAAAAACATTACACAAAGAGATTTATTGTGTTGATTTGGGATTTACAGAGCTATTATAGTGTAGGCCAATTCTGAAAGCTTTCTTTTGCTTTTTCTTAACCCGTTCAGAAGTGAAATCAAATTAAGTCTGTGTGGTAGTCTCCAAAGGTGGCTTCCATCAATTCCTCTGTCTCTGTACATACATGCCACTCTTCCATCCAAAAGAAGAATGTAATTCTTCTTTCTGTAATTCTTGGCTAGCCCTCTGACTGCTCTGATCGATAGAATGTATCCTAAGCAGCATTCTAGGTCTTCTGAGGCCAGGCCTCAAGAGGACTGGGGGCTTCCTACTTCCTCCTTTCTGGATCTCAGCGGCCATACTGTGAGGAAGCCTGAGTAACCATAACGATAGGTCCACATGGAGGAGAATGGAAGGCTCTGGCTATCAGCCCCAACTGAGCTCCCAGCTGGTGGTCAGCATGAATTTTGTGCTGTCTGAATAAAGCCTTTTGGATCTTGCAGTCATCTCAGCATCCCAATCTGTCATGGAAAACACAAAACACACCCAATCAACCCACATGTGTAGGAGTGTGTAACTGGTGTAAGCCTGTGATTCTGTGTAAGGGCAAAGACTTGGACTAGGTCAGATAATCAGGATGAGATCTGAGGGATCAGGGAAACAGTACACCAGGGTGGGCAAGGCAGTTTGGCATTCTAAACTCTAAACCGTTTAGTTCCTCCAGGTGAATCTGGGGTGACTTTTCCACAGTTCTACAAGTAATGTCCTTACCATACACTCTGGGCTGAAAAGAGAGAAAGGTTAGTTGATTATCTAAAAAGTGTATCTTACTTTTAGCCAGTCAATACACAAGAGAAGCCAGAGGGTGTGCAGAAGGCTCTTCTTAATCTCTGTAATTTGTGTGCATCCAAAGGACACTGGGGTGGGTAAGGGTCAGGGCTTCACCTTATTCAGCTTGTTCTACGGGTTTCTCAAAGAGCATTAATCTCGTCCCCTTTCCTCCTTTAGCACTAATTCTGTTCTGTCAATCTTGTTCCCCCACCCCCTCCTGCTGTTCTAGAGAGGGGTCTGATCCTCTCCTTTGAAGGAGGTAGTTTGAGGCAACCTCCCCTTAGGAGTGCTAAAGTCCGCTGTCTCCAAGATGGTCCCGTATTTTACTGCAGTTTTAATGCCAGTTTCACTTGGCATTATAAAAGCTGTTATGCTAAAATATTGAGTCTCTTTTTTCTGTTCTCAGTTGCTTTACAGAAGGCAGCCTTATTTTTCCGTTCATTGTATATTCTGTATCCTAGGCAACACTTCCTTGCTCCCCCTCCCCTCAACAACCTGCCGCAAAAAGACAGCCTACTAATTGCAAATTAGTAGGTCTTTTGGCTGATTTATGTTGGAATCTTTTTAGGCCCTCAACTTTACCTATGAAATTAGTCTACTCATATAGATAGGAACCCTTTTTTTCACCCATAAAGGAAAAATGCATTGTTTCTGTTACAGAGATACCAACAAGGCTTTCTTAAATTACTTCCCATGCAGCTCAGAATGACTCATCTTACTGGCCTAGAGACTTTGCTTAGATGGATGAAGTTTCTCCTTTATTAAAATTTTACTGCAAATTCTCAAGATTCTGAGACATCTGCAAGAGAATTTTCAGGGGCAGGAAATTTGTTAGAGTTATTCTCTCCATGTCATGGTGAAACCTCTACTCACCTAATCCTGGGAGCAAGGGCTAAGGCCTGTGTAAATATCCCTGACATGGTCCCTCCTGGCTTCCCAGGGTCTATGAGGTTGCTCCCTTAGTTCTTTCGATAAATGCTGCTACTGGCTACTTTATACTTTAAAGGTTTGGTGAAGTGTACTAGCCCCTAAAGGTATTAACTGTAGGAAATAACTTTAAGAATTTTAAAGTTGATTAGAACATCCACACAGGTACGACTTCAAAAATTAAAATAAGGATATTATAGCAAGAGGGAAATATTTTTCTGTAATAAAACCAAAATAAAGTCAAGATTTAAAAATCATTGAAGTCCATTAAGCCATCATAAAGGAGTTCATGCGTTATTGGTATGAGGCAAAAATTCAGACAGTTAATAGCAGGCACTGAAACCAACACAATAACATCAAAATCTATTTTAATTGTATGAAAGATTTTATATATTGAATCAAATAGCACTAGTCAAGCTATTCTAAATGTTTAAACATGTTAGGAAATTATATAATCTGAAATAACCAATTAAGACTTTTTAAATAATTAGATATAGTGATTTTTTATGGAGTAAATGTTTAGAAATATTGGTGTTATGTAAAAATAATGCCTTGCAAATGCATAGGAGCTTTTTCTAAGGAGAAGGGGAATAAAAGTTATCTTCCAAACATCTACAAATAAAAGGCAAGCTGGCAGATAAAATTTTTGTCAGTTCAGAAATAGAATCAATCAATTTCTTGGTTAATTTGATAAAATGCCTGACTCTCAAAAATGGAGAGAAGCCTATTTTGTGAAGAACTGGGACCCTTGGGTATATAGAGGTCACTTCTATATTAAAGAGGACAATACGTTATTTGCAAAATGCCACTCTTTCTACACGTTTGTGATGAGTTTCTTGAAAATTAATGATAGTCTTCAGAAATAGCTGCAGTCAGTCCCTGTAGATTCTGACACCATAGATTGTACCATACCACATTCATTAGAAGGAAGATTAAAATATATGTCGGCAGGACAAAAAAAGCTGATGGCAGATGTTTTGCCTCTGTATTAACATGTACCGATGGAAAAAAAAAAGTCTTTTATTCAGGAAAAGAGACACGATGAAGGATGATATGAAAAATAACTTATTAAAAATCCAAATGACCTTAGTTGCAAGTAAACTTCAAAAAGGTCTGTTTTATTTTCACATTATCCAGTGTTTTCTCTCTTATACTACCTCAAATACGTTAAAATACTGAAGTATCTTGAAAATCCCCAAATCAGGATTCAGAAATTCGAGTTTTGTTTGTTTGTTTTGTTTTGTTTTTAAATTCTAATCATTCAAGCATAGGCAGTACCTTATTTCCTCTAGGTTACCCAATACTTTATTAACCAAAATGCTTCACTGTTTAAACACTTTAGGTAATGAAGGGTGGCATTCACAATGACCACACGTCAAGATGAATTCCCTTCCTAGTATGAGACCATATATTGAAATCAAGGCGGGTAGAGGGAGTCAAAGATATGTTCAGGAAAAGGATGCTCTGTGTATGAGAACCATACAGAAGTGAAGTGATAGAATTAAAGAGAGATTTGGGTGTGAAAATGTTTCACAATAATAGTATAATTTATTAAGCACTTTTCATATAGTCAACATGCTCAATACTTAACAAAATGAGGCAACGTTAGGTTACTATTATTACAGTGGTATGGTATTTATGCTCATTTCATAGGTGGGTACATTGAGTGATAAAGGACTTAAATGACTTGCCCATGGCCACACAGCTGACAATTGGTGGTTGGTTGAACCCAGACTGTTAGAATCCAAATGCCAAACTCTCACATTAGGGATTCAGAGTACAGCAGAGGCAGGGCAGGGATGGTGGTAAACATAATTGCAAACAGAGATTCTTACACAATTGGTGAAAATTGAGCAAATTGATGTCTCCAAAATAAATCCAAGTAAGTGCTTTTATTTAAATACATGAGATGCTGTGCAATTTTACCCTTTAAATTTATGTGCTCTTGTTTTTCTGCTTTCTTTCTTTTATGTAAATTAGGGCATTGATTTGAAACCCAGTTCACCTAGAACTAAACAGGCCTTGCTCGGAATTCCAGGATGATAAGAAGAGCTTTTGCTAAAAGTAGATTCTTTCTGCTTCTCATTTTGTATTCCTATGGCCTTACATTTGCTCCCAGAATTCTCAAATTTCAGGTTCCAACCATTGTTCACATATTGACCCTTCTGCTTTCACTGTGAGAGTGACAAGTAGGTGACAAACAGGAAATGTGTAGGTGAGCTATTGCAGAGCTCCCTTTGAAGCATGTCACAGATTTTAGGAGAAAAATCTGAGCCTCTGTGTAAAATGTTACCAGGCTCTTTGATCATAGAAGCTTCTACATGATTTTTAACTCTCTTTATTAACCTATGACTGCAAATTTCATAGGCTAACTTTAATAAAAGTCTTAGAAAATGTCACCATCCCACCAACTCCCACCACTGCTCAGGAGTGTTCCTAACTTTCATACATTTATTCTAATATTGCACGATGGAAAGAACAAGCAGTTCAAGGCTGGGACTTCCTGCCACTTTGTATTTTAAAAGCCTTACAAAGATAGGAATCTGCATAGGGGAATTGAATTGTCTGCTTTTATTCAGTCATGCTAATGTAATGACAATAATGCTGATAGGTCGCATGTATTGAGTCCTTGTTATACGCTTCTGGGAACTGGGCTTAATAAATACTTCACATTTATTATTTCATTTACTCTTCACAACAGCACTAAGTAATAGTGTTCCTATCAGCCCCCTCTTACTGATGAGACTTGGAGATTTTAAATAGCTTCCTCTGGGTCAACCAGTTAGTAATAGAGTCTAGTCATAAAGCCTGCAGTCTCATTCTAGGTCCTATGTATTTTCGTTTGTAAGTAAAAGGCAAAAAGTCCAAGCAGTTAGCTAGATGTTTGGGCAATGGGTTGGCTACTTGCTGTGTTAGTCTGCTATGGCTGCCATCACAAAATACCATAGACCAGGTGGCTTAAACAACAGACACTCATTTTTTCACAGTTCAGGAGGCTGGAGGTCCAAGATCAAGGTTTCAGCAGCTTTGGTTTTTCCTGACGCCTTTTTCCCAGACTTGCAGATGGCCACCTTCTCTCTGTGTCCTCATTTGGCCTTTTCTTTGTGCATCCTTATCCCTGGTGTCTCCTCTTTTTCTTATGAAGCCACTAGTTTTATTGGATTATGGTCCACCTTATGACATCATTCAACTTCAGTTACCTTTTTAAAGGTCTTATCTCCAAATACAGTCACATTCTGAGGTATGCTGGGTATTAGGATTTCAACATATGAGTTTTGGGGGGGATGCAATTTAGTCTGTAACATTTGCTATCATCGATCTTAAATATCTGAGAGACTGAGTTTTCATACTTATAGAGCTGTGTCAGCAAGTAAAGGTGAGCATAGGTCACTGCTTTATTTGTGATATTAGGATAAAATTGCTATCATTCATTAATCCACTCAGTTAACGTACAAAACAAACACAAAATCTCATGACATTGTTCAAGGAAGGAAAAAGAGAAAAAATGCCACGAACTAATCATTATAAGCTATGGGAGAAAGGATGCAAAGTACTTTCATTTCTGCAAAAGGTTTGGGAATTTTCTATTAATTCGATGATCAACCTTCATTTATGGTCTCTGATTTTCTTAAGTGAAATTTTGAAGAGAGTAAAAAGCCTTGAATAAGAGTAGAAAATTGCCTGCAAACTATATTTTTTGACTATCTGAGCTATCTACTCTAGTTCTACCCATTCCCTCATCTCTGAAACTGGGGAGTTCATTGTTCAAATACTCTGGGCTGCATTTATGGAAAACAAGTCATTGTTATGTGAGTCCTAGGTCTAACTTAGGCCAACTGATAAAGTAAATGGTCCAGAGCAGTGCAATTCAGAATGCATTCTGAGGACGAGTTTTATGAGATGTTCCATAACAGAAGCTCTCTTATTAATACGTTTGGGAAATTGTACATAACATGTTCTCCTTTTGAAGGCTGACAATCCGACAATCTGAATACAACATGCTATATTAGTTAGGTATTGTTGCAATCATGCTACATAACACACCACTCGAATACTTTGTGATTTAAAAACAATTACCATTTATAATTTCTCAAGAGTCTAGGGGTTGGCTGGGCTTGAAGAATCTGCTGGGCTCTCTCCTGCACTTGCAGTGAGCTGGCAGGTCAGCTGAGGGATGGCTGGTCCAGAATGCCTTCAGCTGGGCTGAGACTTGGCCCTCAGTTCTCTTCCATGTGGTCTCTCACCTTCCAGCAGGCTAGCCCACGCTGGTTCTCTAGGTGGGGACAGGCATCAAAAAGAGATGCACAGGGGCTTCCCTGGTGGCGCAGTGGTTGAGAGTCCACCTGCCGATGCAGGGGACACGGGTTCGTGCCCCCGGTCCTGGAAGATCCCACATGCCGCGGAGCGGCTGGGCCCTGTGAGCCATGGCCGCTGAGCCTGCGCGTCCGGAGCCTGTGCTCCGCAACGGGAGAGGCCACAACAGTGAGAGGCCCGCGTACCGCAAAAAATAAATAAATAAATAAAATAAAATAAAAAATGGTCAGGGGCCACACTTTTTTCCCCTAATTTCGGATTAGGCAAATCATAAAAGCAATAGAATGTTGTATTTGGAGAAAAGACTAAAGAAACTGGAATAATTTAGACAACAAAGCACAAGATCATTAAAAACTATGCAAGAATGGGAGACCTTATTATGGAGAAGATGATAACCATTTGCAAACTGACAGGAGGGAGGACATTAGCAAGTGAATACAAACTGTAGAATTCAGGAATCTGGCTGGATATAGAGAAGAACCTCCCAGTTGTGAGAAATAATAAACCTTCTCTGACTGTCTTTCAATGTCAAGGATAGTGAATCACACTCTTTCTACAAATTCGAGATTTTGTTTTACTGGTTTGAGTCTGTATTTTCCCATTTCACCCATAATAAAAATGTAGTATGAAATACTTGCTTTTTTATACTCTCTCACTGCTTCTAAATTTGTTTTGTATATATTTTCACATACCTTATTTCACTTTTTCCACAATACCCCTAGAGCATGGGAGATCGGCTTTATCATTTCTTGTGTGTGTGTGTTTAAGATGAAGAACTTGAACATTAGCATCTTATTTAAGTATCTTGCCCAAGATCAAATAAATAATATTAAATCTGATGCTTTTAAATTAAAAATTTTGGTCCAATTTGCTATTCAACTGTAATTTTGAGCTTGGAATAAGGACAGATTACTTGTTTTTTGGGGGTTTTTTTTGGTTTTTTTGCGGTACGCGGGCCTCTCACTGTTGTGGCCTCTCCCGTTGCGGAGCACAAGCTCCGGACGCGCAGACTCAGCGGCCATGGCTCACGGGCCCAGCCGCTCCGCGGCATGTGGGATCTTCCCGGACCGGGGCACGAACCGCGTCCCCTTTATCGGCAGGCAGACTGTCAACCACTGCGCCACCAGGGAAGCCCCAGATTACTTGTTTTTATTCATGACTACTTGCAGGATTTTGTGGCATCCTTTTAGGATAATGTCATCTTCCTACACAGTAAATTCAGTGCCTTCTGTTTGCCTGTCAGACAAATTCCAGACTCCGCAGCCTGGGTTCAAAGGGCTACAGATTCTGTCTCGTCCTCCTCTCCCAGTGTTCCATTTGCCAGCCTCCTAGTACAGGGCAGATGATACAGAATGTGAGGAATGGGGTATTCTTAATTCATATGTGTACTGCTATTAAAAATTATAAGGAATCCTCAACAAGAAGGAGAAAACTGTCTCGCCCATGTGCATCTTTGGAAGGGGCACTGATTTAGAAAGATCAGGGATGTCATTTTAATACATAGGTAATTCTCCAAGCAGCTGATGCTGCTCTCCCAGAGGGGTATTCATTACCCGGCAGCTGGAGAACCCTGCTTTCTTTTGTCTAAGCATAAATCTTGGCATGGGAGGTGGCAGGGTGAAAGTCTGTGCCCGGGAAAGATCATGGCTAGCTCCCTTTCATGCACAAAAAGGTAACAGAAATGAGTGTTTCATGCTCTAATTTTAATATAGCTTCTCCATTTAAAATGTCTCCTCTGTTTTTATGTCTTTAAACTCTACCTTATTGGACAGGAAAAATAACAGTAGATTTAGGGTCAGACAGACCCAGAGACCATCTTGGTTCTACCATCTGCCCGATGGACAGTCTTGGGCACGCCTTTCCTAAAGTCAGTGTCTTTGCTCTCAAGTGAATACAGTCTATTACCTACCTAACAAGATTGTTGTTAGGATTAAATGAGATACACTGTTTAGAGATGACCATCTACACAGAGCTTTTCCCACACATACTACGTACTCAAAGGATAATTTAAAAAATGACAATATTTTTTGTTTCCGTTTTTCCAAAATAGCTTCATTTTTGTAAACACTCAATCTCCATTTCTATCTGTACTTTGGGCTTCCATCTTAGTGTATAGCAGAGCCCTTTTCATATTAATAGATTAAGGATTTAGGCATATATTGATCAGCTTCTGCATATTGAACTACTTGCTATGGAGATGTCAATATACAGGCAACAATTAGAGTAAGAACACAACCTACAAAGCGCTAAGTGAGGAGGTGTGTATGGTAAGTGCAGTAGGATCCCCCCAAAGACTCTACGTTATCATGGTCTAAGGAGACGTGATGGATGCAGGGTGACTTAAGTTGAGCTAGAAAGATGAGTGTCGTCAAACAGGGTACAGAAGACGGAGCATTCCAGGATGGGGAGTGGCAAGAGTGGAAGCGTAAGTATCAACCCCTACATGGCTGTGCCATGATGAGACTGCTGTCTTTGAGCCAAGGATGTGTGTAAGGCGCAAGGATGTGTGGGAGCACTTGTATCTTTTGATAGGAAGGGGAGATGCACACTGTAAAGGGCCTTCAAAACCAAGTGAGATTTAACTTTGATTCAAAAGCAGCAAGGAGGTAGTATAGGTTCAAGTGCAAAGCAGTGATACAAATGAGACCTTCTGCTTGTGTAGAATAAATTGGATAAGAAAAGAAAAACTTATTTAGTAGCTTTTGATGCAATGCATGTTGTGATAGTGAGAATCTTTACTTGATTGTTTTCAGGATGAGGTAAGGAAGACGTTGAAAACAAAGGAGGTTGGTAGTGGGAAATTCACAGGACTTAGAGATACACGAGTTATAGAGGGAGACAGGAAGACTCCAGTGTTTCTGGGCTGGAAGGCAACCTAATAGTGAAACTCTCAAGTTGGGAAGGTCTGTGTTTTAGGAAGATCCTTAGTTAGGCTTTGAGAATGCTGAATTACACCATGAACTACCCACATGGAACTGTCCATTAGGAACTTGTAGCTACTGGAATCAGTGTAAGTTTAAGGCAGTTTTTTCATGCTATCCTGAACCTGAACTGAAACCCTAAAATTTAGCCTCAACTCTAATTCTAACCCTTGTATCAATTTTATTCATTAATGATGACAAGAAACAACTGGCACAAGCAGAAAGAGAGAGGCTGAATCTTCAGCCAATGGAGATTGATTTCATTCTCTAATTGCTTCTGGCCAGCCCTTTCATTAATGGATTCAATCGTTACCAATAGTGATGGTGAAGGAAGGGTCTATTTGGTGTCTCCCTCTCAGATATGTAATAAGCAATAATATTCCTTCAGATAAACATGAGTTTTGTAGGATCTAAGCTTCCCCAATCTTTCATAAACCATAAATTAAAAATGAGCACATCTTTCTGATTTTGATTCAACTGAGCCACTGAATAGAAAAAAACCCATGTTATGTCAAGGTTCTCCCTCCTCTCATATTAACTGAATTGTATCAACTGGTAACTGGTGAGTAGTTAACTCAGTAAAAATCCAATCAAATTCCTCCTAATCCAACATATTCTAAGCCTTCATTCTATGAGGTTATGTGGCGTATCCTTGATGAGTTACAGTAAAGTAACTGTATAATTTGCGGCTGGCTACAGAAGTAGCCAACAACTTTTATGTGTTCTCTACAACATAGCTAAGAGAAATATTACATTATCTAGGTTCTACCTTCGTCTTCTTAAAACAAGTCACATGCTCCGAAGTGTTCCTTCATCACTCCTTAGTCTTCTCTCCTTTTTAAATAAATAGGACATGCAGCAGGAGAATCTGAGATTTAGACTAGTTTCTGGCCATTAAATTTGCTTTTGAGTATTGTCTTGATTTCCTTAAAGATCAACTCAACTCTTTCAAAGTCTGTAAGTACTTTTTGAGGGATAACACCTCCAGAATCCTGCTAAAGATGATGCGTATTGAAAGAAAGGTAGAGGGGCACCTCGATAGCCGTCATTCAGAGAAATCTTGATGGGGAAGTTTCTTAAAGAGAGGCTGGATAAAGCTGATTCCTCTCCTGCTTCTCAAGGAAAGGCTGTGAAACCCTTGTGACACATTATTACGGTGGATTCTGTCACTTACCAGTGAGCCTGACTCCCTCCAGCCAAACAGCTGCCCCACGTGCACAAAGCGCAGTATTTTTCTAAATTAAAAAATGATGAAATTGACCCTTCAGGTCATTGATGATCTCAGCAGTGGAGGGGAGTGTGATGTGGTCACCAGATAATTCCCCGATACCACTTCATGGACCAAGGAAATTATCTCCTTTTTCGTAACTTACAGGTGTCCCATCAAACCTTTCTTTTTCCTTCTCATAAATAGGGGTGGGGAGGTGTTCAAAGAGGAAACTTTTATTTTACTTCCTCAGTTGAAAACCACATAGTATTGTGACTCAGTGTTTTCTTACTATTCAGAACGTGTTCCATGCATTATTTCTAGGAAACCATATGCAAAGATTGTTTCTATTTAAGAGTGGTTGATGGTTTCTGCTGCTCATATGCTATGTTTCTCTTTCTGATTGATGGCAGTGGAATAATTCCAGGGTGAATATGATATAAGGCTAAGAGATCAACATAATTTCCTTGGTGAATTGATTACTTTCCTCTGAATTTATAGTTCCTACCAGGACTGCAAATTAACGTGGTGGATGCGCTTAGTTATTCTGATTGTGCCTTACATTTAAATGCAGGCAGCTTAGACATTAAATGTTCCATGTTTATAACTCATAATCAGATCGTAGGTCCTGAGAACAAGCAGAGGTAATTGTATTATGTCTGAATAGAAAATGTTTTTGAAATAGTGGTGGTAACTATGTTGGATACTATATGCTGTAACATGAAATATATGTCTAGCAGCCATCTATTATTCATTACATCAATATGTATTTAATTCAACATCTGACTCCCAGTTCACATTGAGGAGAAATGAACACATGTGCCAATAGCTTGGGAAGGTTGTAGGCAGTATATATACACATAAGAAATAAATTATATATGCACATATGTGAAATTACTGTATAGGATTAATATGATTTAAAAATTGTGCTTATGAGGGCTTCCCTGGTGGCGCAGTGGTTGAGAGTCCGCCTGCCGAAGCAGGGGACACGGGTTCGTGCCCCGGTCCGGGAAGATCCCACATGCCGCGGAGCGGCTGGGCCCGTGAGCCATGGCCGCTGAGCCTGCGCGTCCGGAGCCTGTACTCTGCAACGGGAGAGGCCACAACAGTGAGAGACCCGCGTACCGCAAAAAAAAAAAAATAATAAAAAATAATAAAATAAAAATTGTGCTTATGTATATGTTATGTTTGTATACAAAGAAAACTTTTGGTTCTTCAGATGTACAGCCTTTCTATTTCTGAAGGTGAATTACTGGGAGAGGAGAAATTAATCGTAAAAGTTGTGATTTTTGGAGGAGGTGATTGTTGCTACTTTTGCAAGTTATGATATAACTTAACCTTCTCTTTACCCAGATATAGGGTTTTAGAACTAAGAAGGCTTCTGAAGTGAACTTCCCTAACCTTCTCAGATTGCAGGTCAGTCAATGGAGACCCTAAGCACCAAATGACACAGGTGGGTCAGGCCACTCCTCGTTGGCGTTGGCAGAGCTGGCAGTCTGACCTAGTTTATTGCTTTTGATAATTTATGCTCTGTAGTTTCTTTAATCACAAATACCTGCAAAGTGGAATCTCAGTTCCTACAATCTGTGGCTATTTTAACTATGGCTGTCTTCAGGATTTTCCTAGGGTAAACTAAAATAATCAAGAATTTGTTAGCTTCTATATTTTTCACCCTGAATTGTGATCTCCACACAAAAGCAAAAGAAGATGTTATTATGACTACATAATATTATTATTTTGAAAAAAATTATTAAGGAAAAATGATTGTGTTTGCCTTAGATCTGTGAATACAACTATGAACAAATGTTGGGTCGAATATATCTTTTCCTTTTAATATTGATCACTAAGATCATGAGACAGAAAAACCCCACACTGATACTATTGCACAGTAAAAACTTCTGTTTTCTCAGTTGTGATGGCAGAAAACACTCAAGTCAGGGTCCAGAAGCTGTCCTTTTAAATGACTGAAATCCGAATGCTATCCTGGGGCATATTGAATACATTTGGGGATTTGTTGAACGCATAATTTATTCTGGGTAATTTTTTTTTGTAGGGGTGTAAAGAAATGCCCTTTAACTCTTGAGGTAATTGATGTCTTTGGGGTAAATGTAATTGCAAGAGAAATGCATGTGCATATATTTAGATAGAACTTGACTCACTGGCAACTTTATTAGCACAGCAGCTGCAGGCTGGAATTTATCACTTTCACATGACTTGTGAAACATAGAAACTGCAAGATACTATGTGTATATTTTTTCTTAAATTGTTGATAGCTGACCTTTAAATGACTTTGTGTAGTCATTCTCCAGAGCCAAAAAGCTAGCTGTATATGGAGGTGGCACCTTGAACACCATGATACATTAAGTGTTTTCCACTTACCCCACTGTTTTCCAAAATTATATCCAGTAGTTATAAATCCGCAGAGTGCTTATCATCTGATGTATTACCTGGTATTTACCTTTTAGGACATTATACATTTCTCAGAACTGTACAAGGAAGTACAGGAGAAACTAGTTTAACACAATAACTTACTTAATAGTCCAAAGTTACCATACGCTACTTTTAAATAATCTCACGTCTGTTTGCTTTCATTCTTTTTGCAGTTTTTTACTCCAGAAGCTGCAGAATATCTTCTTACGCAATGGGATAATTCCAATCCAAAACATATTCATTTGTTTTTCCAAAATGTGTCTCCAAAGAACAAGGTATTTCCTTAAAATATGAGGAAACTTATATTCATTACTTTGTCTTTCTCTGAGTTTTAACTTTTTTCTCCCCTTATTGTCTGTGCTCTGCATAGAGAAGCTGCAGTTTGAAAAAGCAGGATGTCATCCAGGGGTTCCTCATCAGTCATTGTAGAGCGAAATACTGGCAGAGGCTACTCTGCCACCCTCAGCAATGTCAGTCCTGTGGCATGGTGGGTCTTCAGCTCCTGAATTTCTGCTGCTTCTGGCATTGGTTTTCAGTAGATTCAGGGCAGTAAAACAGGAGGGGAAGGCCTTTTCTTGCAGTCGAGGACTCTTGAGTACTTGCCTGGCTTCGGAGCCAGGAGTCTTGCTGGGAGCTTGGCTATCAGGGAGCCAATGCCCATGGTTGGTAACAGCTGCTGCACTTGGCTTTTCCCTGCACGCATTGAGAGAGTGATCTGTGTTCCTTGCGTTCCCACTCCACTGGCCGGAAATAAGTAGAAGCTGTGTACAAGGGAAGCAACAGCAGAGAGGTCTCCACTCGACTTCCTTCTTCATTTCTCAAGTTCAAAGTCTCAGTTAATCTTATTAGAGCCTTCAAAGATGGTACGTTATATCTTCTCCCATTAATCTATTAGTCTTCAGGAAAATGCTCTGTATTGTAATGATACTATTCCCCCAAGAAGAGAAAATATCTACAAACAAACTTTAATAATAAATATGAACATAGGATTTAGAAGTCTACAGAGTACTTCATATATGTTGTTTTGTTATATTTAGTACTTAACATACTTTGCAGTAGACATTATGATGAAATGGGGGCTAATATAACCTAAGTGATTCCTCCCCCCACATTCCACAGCCAGTGAAGAAGTGGATTTAGAACTTGACTCTATATAGATTTTGAATCCATGTAGACCCCAGATTTCAGACTTGATTCCAAGGATTCTATTCACTCCTGTGTGAACTATAAACTATGCATAACATGAAGATATAATGCATTACTACTTTTATTGAATTAAGTATCTTAGTTTTTCATATGATGCTCAAAGGTTATATTTAATGAAAGTGTGTTTTAACAAGTTTCTTTTATTTCTTTGTAGTTCTGCATTCTATTTCATTTGAATTTCTGTGTTTGGGATGTTGAAATGTTAACATCTTGTATAACACAAGCTGTGCCAGGTTTTATAGGTCATCTCAACTTTGGTTATAGTTAATCTTACTGTTGCTATGCAAAAATCTATAATAAGATCCCATCTGCTTTATAATTGCTCAAGAAAAATACATGATCGGTATCATTTGGATAACGTGGAATTCAAATGAAATCGCCCTGATGAAAATTATTACTTTTTGGAGCTTGCTTTTTATAATCCTATGAATAACTGATTCAATATATTTTATAGCATATATAGTGCTTGTAAATTTAAATATGCTATCTGTATGTAAAAGAACCATACATCAATTATATATAAAACTTCTTTTTTTTTAACTAAAAATGAGACATCCTGGTTAGAGAGAAGAACAAAGAAATACATATTCTGGTTTCTTTTCTCTTAGTGAAACTATCAATTTAAGAAGACTACAAGTAATTATAAGCAGAACAAACAGAACTCATAGGATTTTTATCAAAGACAACATCATTTTTACTTCCCATTATCCCTTTACTTAAAAATATATTACAGAAAGTATTCCTCTATCCCTGGAAAGGTAATTTTGTCAGATACAAGACATTTATGATCACTCTCAGGTTACTGAAACTTTTAAAGTCACTTTGTATTGCCAATATGGCCTCTGCTCAGAAATTAAAAGGGACAGTCCTGTGTAATAATGAGAAATTTGGAGCTGAATTTTAGTTAAATCTTCCCCCCTTCCTTGGCTGGGGTTATGCTGCAGGCTGGAGGTTGACAATGAGAGACAGAGAAAGGTTGCCTCTCTAGAAAAGCATTTTTTAAAAAGTTTAAAACATGACTCTCTTGCAATCATAAAATAAGCACATATCAAAAATGTAAGTAGGGCTTTCCTGGTGGTGCAGTGGTTGAGAGTCCGCCTGCCGATGCAGGAGACACGGGTTCGTGCCCCGGTCCGGGAAGATCCCACATGCCGCGGACTGGCTGGGCCCGTGAGCCACGGCCGCTGAGCCTGCGCGTCTGGAGCCTGTGCTCCGCAATGGGAGAGGCCACAGCAGTGAGGGGCCCGCGTAACACAAAAAAAATTTGAAAAAATTTTAAAATGTATGTAACTCATGAATGAGGAAATCAGTAGGCTGATAAAGCAGGTTTCAGAGCATTTGCAGAATCAATATAGTCGCTCAGGAAAATAAAGCTGAATTAAGTTTCCTACATTTGTCCTAAAACTGTACCTTTTGGGTTCTGTTTTCCCCTGGACAGAAATCTATAAGTCACTGTCAAATTCTAGAGTCTGGGCCCTAATCAGTAGAGATAGTAAGTGAAATAATGATTTCCCCTGGGTAAACCTGTTAGCTGCCCTTCAACGGGACACTGAAAGGACATGCAGTCTGTCTGTCTTTTCGCCTCTTTCCCAAGTTTTGGACATTTTTCCCTAGCATCTCTGTTCCAGGCTTTTTATTTTTTCCTCTTTTCCCTCTGTTGCTCTGTTTGGTTTCTGACTCTGAAGGCTGAGGAAAAAAGACGAGGAAGGGGGTAGGAAGGGTTTTCATGATTGCCTCTGTGGGCTTGGCATCTGTGTAACATGGACTCTCAGAAGGGTGCTTTTATGGGCTTCCAGAGGTCCCCACTGGGTGCATATGGTGATACTTGCCCGATGTAAGTGCTGCTTTTCCTCTTGTTTTCTGTGGGCCCCTACATTCTGGTGTTTCAGAGGTCTCTTCCCCCCAGGTTCTTTCTGTTGGACTTCAAGGGGCTTTCTATGATGGTTTTCTCTCGGGTCGGTCCTCTTCAGCAATTTTGGTTGGTTCTCTATTTTGAGAGCTCACATCTGGTCAACAGGAAACACTTGGGCACTCTTTGCCCATACAACTTCTGGGCGGGCAGACCAGTCCCAGGACAGAAGCAATCCTCATTCTCTGCATCATCGAAGCAGCTCTCTGGCCCATCCCTCCAGCTTACTAAGCCTCCTTTATAAATGGAAGGCAGACCCTAGTTTACTGGGTCCTCCCTACTTACTCCTGTAGGGAGTGGTCCCTTTGAACCCTCCTTTCTTCTGACCTGAGTTGAAGCGGAAAAAGTTTTCCCTCCCTCCCTTTGGGGTAAATGGTTCCTATAGAATTCCTCTTGCCATACGAATTCTTCTCCCCAAATTCTCACTTGACTCTTTTATATTCTTAATTTGGATGTAAATAAAGTACATCTTTAACCTTATATTTTACTTGACAGTTTCCTTCGAAAATGTCTTTGTCTTGTATCTTGCCTGGGTATCTGATATTTATCCTAATGTCTCAGATGAAACTTCTGTTTTAATAGACGATGATACTGGTTTTTGGAGACTGGGAGTTCCCAGGAGACATGGTCTTGCAGGCATGCTGTACTCAATTGAATTTTTCTCAGAATGTTTTTATCTGCTTGTTTTTGGAAAACTATCTGTAGGACACAAAAAATAGGGCACCTGTCTTGGAGCCTATGTTTGGAGGAATATGGGGGACAGATATGAAGAATGCAGGCATGGGGAGAGGGCCCAGAGAGTCAGGGGCTCATGAGATATCTTTTTTCATCTCCTGATGTAAAAAGATACGTGAATTTACAGCATCTATGCCAACTCCATCTCCCCTTCTGAATGCAGACCTGTTTTGTCTTTTCTAATTCCAGTCACTCTCAGGATTTTGACCTGTTATCACAAAATACAGTATTCAGAGGGGAGAATTTTGTGTGCTGTATTGTAATAGTCTATAGATTTCTCTTCCCCCTAGATAATAATTTCCTTGAAGGAAGAAACTCTATTATTCTCATTATTATATCCCTAACCCTAGCTGGTGCATAGTGTACAATCAATACGTATTTGCTGAATGAATGATTGAGACAAAGAGGGAGGCATGTAGAGTAAGATTTCCCCCGGCCCTGTTTTCTAGAAATGGTTTTGTCTCTGTTTTTCCCTTTTAGAAGGGTTGGGATTCGAGAGATGGTGGGGAAGTAGAAAACCGTACTTACCATTGTTTGTAACAGTTGTTCTTCTATCAACATGAGTCCTTATTCATCTGTGCCCTATGACTGTGTGTAGGAGGAAGCTATAAAATTACATGTAAATTTTTTGAATAATATTACACTGCGTGAATATACACATACACGCTGATTTTTACGAACTGTCTGCCTTAGATTGAAAAGTTTTTTCTTAAGACTATAATGTCATCTTTCATTATAATCCATATTCATGTTTAGAATTCATTTATTCAGTTGAATACAATGATATCAGCTTTCCCTATGCTGAGCTTGGTAGGTTTGATCTCCTACTTAGAAGGATTATTCTTATTTTTAGTCTTTTCTTTAGCATGGCAATAAATCTTTTGAATGGTGCCCCCTTTATTCCTTCTTTTCCTTTACTAAAGGCAAAAGAAAACAGCAACCCATATTTAAAAGGTAGACATTGTTATCCTTTATTGCAGTTTCCCTCTCTTCCAGAGATTAGAGTTTACTGTAGTACAGCAGCCCAATAGGATTGTCCTGGAAATGGATTTTCATGTAAAGTATTATGTGTCACAAAAGGAAGGATCAAAATATTATAAAGAGAGAGAAGCTACGTTATTATTTTTAATAGGATTGGTATTATAAATGGTCCTTAAAGAGCATACATCTGTTCCACTCAATGCTTTCTTTCTGAGTTTACCATGAAGTATGTTTTACTGATAAGACAGCATTTTGATCCATTATTCTCTAAAAGCCTTGTTAAGAGATTTGACGTACAAGATACTGCTCATGGTCTGTGGTACTTCTTTGAAAGTAAGAGTTTCCTTTCTGAAATTGAAGGAAACAAAATATATATATTCCACGGGTAAATGTTTTTAGTGCCCTTTCCCTCCATTTGGATTATTAAATTCTAAGCTTTAAATAAAGACATTTTATGTAAGTTTATATTTAGACAATATAGCTGCTTGTTTTCTGTTGGGAAAAGAACAAATTTAAAACTTCTCTAATAAAACGTTATGGAAAAATTAAAACGCATAAGTGACAAAATCATTGCAACCCTCAGAAAATGGCGCTGCTACTTTTCTAAGAGACTAGAGAGAAATTTGAGTGGAACCAAGTTTGTTATTGAGTACGGGTCTCTCCCTGACTTGAACACTTATTTTTCCAAGGAGGGGTTGGATATCATTTTAATTCTAGACTATGATTGAATGCTTGGTTTCAAATGGGAATTCCCTGCCCCAGAATGAATCTGAATGTGCTCATCAGTAAAATAGGGATGAGGGATACAGGTCTCATCTGTGCACATCAAAGCCTCAAGAGAATATCAACAGGCTAGAGCAGGGTAGGTGGCCCTAATCTTGCCTCTGGCTTCCTTTTTCCTGCCTGCTAGTGAACCTGAGAGATCAGGATGTCCTACAGCCCAGTTGGTGATGGCTCTCCTTCAAGGATGTGCTCCTGAAATAGCTGGGTGAAGCAATCCCAGGGACCACAGTGAGAAACGTAGGGACTCCTATCTCCTAACTCGTATTGAGTGGAGCCCTCCTTGGACTCCATACCTAAATTTTGGAGAAATTTAACATTTTTGAAGTTTGAAGTCCTGTCCATAAATATCATCTGAGCGTTCTGAAATAGGACCCAGTGGACCATGAAGTATATTTTAAAACTGCATGCACAGAGTTGAGGCTGTTTGACTTGTGGATGTTCATTTTGAGGGCTGTTTATTATAACTGTCTCCCAAGTAATGTTCACAGCCCGCCTCTCAGTGAATTCTGCTGACCCACTCCCTCTTACCAATACACAGGGCCTTAGAGAAACAAATTCTGCAGTATTAACATTCAGAGATTTTCTGTGGTTTTTATGTATATCAGTAATAGAAATCAGCAACAGAAATTTAAAGATGGATGGTTCTAAATTTTGAATGTACGTTGGAGTAAGAAAATAAGTGATATTTACTGTAGAGATATTTAAAAAGAAAAAAAAGAAAGAAAGCATTTTGAGGCTAGATTTCATTGTACTTTGGTTGATTTTATATATTTAAAACCTGTTTATAAAACATGTTTGTAACTATTTTCTCTCTATTCATGTTTGTTTTCTCTCTCTAATCAGTTTTAGTATTTTTTGGTGTAAGGCAGGTTTCCAAGAGTGAATTACCTACTCACAGCATTATAACTATAGGAGATAAGAGTTTAATGTACAGTGCTTTGAATTGTGACTGTTGCCTGTGAGAGATTTACTCATAAAAATGAGATCACAATAAAAAGGTAATGGGACCAACAAGAAAATGGAACTCCTCATGTCTAAAAGGGAGCACAGGTCAACCATAATTAAATTCTAGAAAGTTACAAGTACATATAAATATAATAAAGGATGGTAGAGACGGTTGATATAAAGAGATCATCATTATGGGTTAAGGATAAAGTTTTCATGGATCATGTTGGCTCCCATTAAAAAATGGTTCAATAACTATTGCTCAGTTCTGATCTCATTTTGACTTCTCCCATCATTTTCTATTCAGCCAATTCTCTGTAGCCATTGAGAAGGAGCTCAGAAGAAGAAAATTCTGCTGTATTATGGTTGGAAAGGTGCCTGGTAAATAATGAGAATTTTGGTACAACGGGCTCAGATTTTCTCAAAAATGTTGCAAAATCTCGACTGGATAATGTATTTTCTTATGTCACTTAATTGCGAAGAGTCATTGCCAAGTTCAGGTGCTTCCTATACAATCCTAATATGGCAAAGGAAGCAGCTTCTCTCCATTTTGTGCTCTGGACTATCTCCTAATCCCAAACTTCAAAAAATATATATTCAGCTATTAATAGAAATATACAATTCAAGATCACACTTGTTCCCCTGAAATTTCTCCATGATTTTTAACTGCTGAGGTATGAAGGTAATCTTTTTTTATTTTCCATCCTCCTTTTTCCAAAGCTGTGTTTTTGTAATCCTAATATCTAATAATAAAATATGTATTTTTTGACTCTATCTCATTGACATCTGAATTATATGTTACCTAGAGCTATATAATGGAGCCAGACTTCTTTTGAGCTTACAGTTTTGGGAGCTGATCCTAGTAATAATTATTTCCTTACTTTTCACTGCATTTTTGTAGAAGTAACTTAATGGAAACTTTTAATAAGAAAAACAAAAGGAAGTATTTTTTAATTCACAAATTCCAAATTCCTAACTTAGGGAGTTGAGAAATAACCTAGATCTGCCATCTCATTTGACACTTGAAAAGTAGGTCTAATGTTTTTGGAAGAAAAATCTTTGTGTGTGTACATCATATGCATTCTCACAACTCTAAGTTCATTTGGAATTTGATGAATTAAAAGATACTACCTGTTGTTTTTCTTATTGAGTTTCCATTAAAATATTTCTACCAAAAAAATGCAGTGAAAAGTAAGGAAATAACTCTTACTAGAATCAGCTGTGTCTAGCTCGATTACCTATGTCTAGATCCCAAAAATGTCAGCTAAAAAAATTAAATATATATGTATATATGTGTATATATGTATATACACACACATAAATGTGTACACACACACACATACAATATGCCTGCTGAAGACATTGCTATACAGTTTTAATACGTCAATCTTCTGACTTTATTTGCTCATTTCAAGTAGAATATAATTTAGGTGCAATTCTACATTAATTGTGTTTTATTCATAAACAACCTGTTATAAAGAACACATTGAATGGAGTCTTAAAATGAGATAATATGCACTCTGAGATCCTACAGAGAAAAAAAAGAAAACCCCTTTGTGGAGTTACTGGATAGTAACTCTATTTTGAGACAATATTGCTAACATGTTTTTGTTTTGTTTTGTTTTGTCTGACTGGGAAAAAAACTTTACTTTGTTTGGGGCAGTGGGCGGGGTCCAGTCTCAGAACTCCTGGAACTCCTCGGTGCCAGCAGCTTTGGTCACCTGGAGCACATTGAAGCACACCGTCTTGCTTAGGGGAGGGCACTCGCCCACTGTGACAGTGTCACCGATCTGGACGTCCCTGAAGCAGGGGGAAAGATGCACGGATACATTTCTGTGGTGCTTCTCGGAGCGGTTGTACTTTCGGATGCAGTGGAGGTAGTCTTAGAGGATGACAAGGGTTCTCTGCATCTTTACCTTGGTCATCACGCCAGACAGGATCCGCCCTTGGATGACAACATTACCAGTAAAAGGGCATTTCTTGTCATTGTAGGTGCCCTCGATGGCCTCCTTCGGTGTCTTGAAACCCAGACCAGTGTTCCCGTTGTTATGCGGGAGCTTCTCCTTGCCAGTTTCTCCAAGCAGAACCCTCTTCTTATTTTGAAAGATGGTCGATTGCTTTTGGTAGGCACTCTCCACCTGAATGTCTGCCATCTTCCCCGCCGCCTGAAAAAAGGTTAATGTTTTAATATTTAAGAAAGGAAAAGATTCAGAAGATTTAAAAATCTCATGAACTCGTTGCTATAGCTTATAGATACGTGTTCTGATGGTAATTTCATAAGTTATTTTCAAATAATTTGTTCTAAGGTAACTTATTACATTAAAAAAGAACCCCATAAAAGATGTGTTTTATCTTGTACTTCACTCAGAATCACTTCTTTTCCTTGTTTCATTTAAATTCTTGGCTTTATATTGTCACAATGCTTGATTTTGTTTTACTTCTTGAAGTGCTTCGTGATCATATAACTGGGACTAAGTAGGAACTAAATGTACCTAAACTTAATGGTTGCTGCTCACCAACTACATAATTATTGTCAGGGTGGCTAAAAATGCAGAAAGTCTGTCAAATATAAAAGAAGCACACACAGGGAGCAGTGGTGGGGAAGATGGAAATCACAGCTGGAGGTAATGATTACTCTAAATGTCTTGCTACGGCAAACATAGCATTTGGAAATTCATGAACATTTCTTTTAAATGTGCAGAAGTCTTTGCAAAACAAACCATACATTAACTAAAACACTCATGGCTGCACTGCCTATACACTAGGCCACCTGTAATTTTGGGGAAAGTCCCTTCTATGCAACATCAAAAGAAACAACCATAGATCTTTTATTTCAGAATTGGCTTTGGTGACAAATAAGTTGGAAGTAAAAATACAGATAGTTCCACTTGTCTGACACCCAATATTCAATGCTATGCCACATAACTCTCCTAAAAAAATCGTTTATTTTTATGTGCACTATGTATCCAATAATCATTTTTGAAATGTGGCCATCCTTTGCTAAATAATGCATAGTACATGAGTCTTTCTGCAATCTCTCATAGAAAATTAATCACCCCAGACCTATTCTTTAAAAATCCATTTGGGTTAGTAAACCCCTCTTTTGGGGAGAGGATTTGGCTTTTTTAGTAAAAAGGGAGGTTGACTCATATCCATTCCAGTTCATATGTTCCTCTGCTCTTCTAGTGCCACCATGAGCTACTGTTCACTTTGGTGCTGGCCACCCCACAGCTTCCTGGGACACAGAAGACAACCCCAGGACTGCAGTAACTGAGGGCTGAAGATGGAAGAATCACAATTGCCTTTATTCCTCTGACTCCTGGTAAGTGGTCAATAAATATTTTATGAATGAGTGAATGAAAAAAAAAAGAGAGAAACAGAGAAAGAAAAAAAGAAAGAAAGAAAGGAAGGAAGGAAGAAAAAGAATACCCTTTATTTTTCAAAATACACCCATGCAGTGCTACTGGGTTTCACTGAAGAAGTGGTATGAATGTTTGGCCTTTTCTTTCTTCACTTCTGCACTCCATTCTAAGTATAGTCAGAAGGCCTTTCCTGCCTGAGAAATGAGAGTCCGCTGTAAAGCCCTCTACCCCATTGTAGTCACTGTAGTTCACAGTCTTGGAACATGCTGCTTTTGTCCTATAGTGAAGGTTACATTTTGCAGGAGGGCTGTGGGTAATGATGGTGCTGAGATGGCTCTTCTCCTTACTCTATTAACCATTGTTTTCTCAAGGTAACAGTTTTGCAGCAATAAATTTCAATGTAATCTTCATTTTTAGCTGTTTGCAATTCTGTTGATGGTGTAGGAAATGAGAGTGGGGAAGAGGTCAAGGGAATATCAGTTCTACTGAAGGTCTCTATTCTAGATCAAGACGCTGTTGTCCCCGGAAAGTATAGATGTCATCATTCTCTTTTCAAGAGGAGTAAATGAAATTACAAAAAGTAACTTGTATCAACAAGGACCTACTGTGTAGCATGGGGAACTCTATTCAATACTCTGTAATAACCTATATGGGAAAAGAATCTGAAAAAGAATGGATATATGTATATGTATAGCTAACTGAACCAGCTTGCTGTACAACTGAAACACAACATAGTCATCTATACTCCAATATAAAATAATGTAAAAAAAAAGAAAACTAAAAAACAGTGACTTGCAAGGTCTTCAGGTTGATGACTTACAGGGTAAGGACTGGAACCTAGGAGTGTCTAACTAGTGTTATTTCCATAATAGAGCACTTCTCCAAATCTTGAGAGAGTGAGGGAAGTAGGAGTCATTTGGAGCATAAAGGTAGTTACTGCATAGGGCTGTGTGGAAAGCATGGGGAATTTTGGCTAGCAACTTTCAAGGAATTGACATCTTAGGGACATGGAAGCGTGGCATGGCTTTAGCCAGAGAAGATCTTGCAAACTGAGCAGTTTATGACGATTATTGTGAGGTCAGGTGATTTTCCACTGAAACCAAGTGCAGAAGTCTCTTGAGTGTTGTGGCTTCCTGGTGTCATTTTAAAATAAAACCCATTTCATGGAATTGTAAAGATCAGTTAAAACGTATTTGAGAGAAGAAATCTGAAAACAACAAGGAACCATTGAAACACTGTTGTTATTTTTTCACTAGTCTGGAAGGCTAGAAATCAATACCTACTGAGGTTTAGCCTCTTTTCAGAATATATATCAGGATTTGGAAATTATTTGAGGTCAGTGTTTCCCAAAGACTGTTCTAAGGAGGTTATTTCCACGTGATTCAAGTACATGTTGTGGTTAAACATGTTTGGGAAACACAGTTAAACACAGCTTACGGAGAGCCTTCAGTTTGTTCATGTACACTCTCCAAGGGTGGGAGCCCCGTTTACCAGAATTCTTTGAACTTGGGCCCTTTATACTTAAAGAATCACTAAAGAGATAAATGCCTTCCAGAATCAACAGAACTTCATGTCCCATATTCAAAACATTAAAATCTGAACTAACAAAGAGATTATTGGTTCCTAGAAACGCCCTGTTACCTCTTTACTGATAACAAAACTTACTGATTAATATTTTACTGTGTAAATACTGTGGCCTCTTTCATCTGTATCTTAGCAGAACCCTTTCTAAATAGCCTTTTGTAATTTGTTGATTTATGATTACATAGTCCAACCTCACCTTTGCTGATGAGAGCTGAGGGTCCTCCTCTCTGCTGACCATGGGGCAGGGATCTGACGGGGTTCATATGCATAAGGAATCCTGGTTTTGATGTGATGAGGAACTGGAGTGTGGGGTCTCCAACGTTTGGGTGAAAAACGGTCCCCTTTGTCCTCTGTAACACAGGTCTTATAAGTGACAACATCTTTTTTAAAAAATCTGACAGTGCAGTAGGTTTTTCTACACCAAACAGGACTAGTATCCACAGACCTATCTTTTTTTTTTTTTTTTTTTTTGCGGTACGCGGGCCTCTCACTGCTGTGGCCTCTCCCGTTGCGGAGCACAGGCTCCGGACGTGCAGGCTCAGCGGCCGCGGCTCACGGGCCCAGCCGCTCCGCGGCACGTGGGATCCTCCCGGACCAGGGCACGAACCCGTGTCCCCTGCATCGGCAGGCGGACTCCCAACCACTGTGCCACCAAGGAAGCCCACAGACCTATCTTGAGAAATGCCATTTTATTCCAATGATACATCTTTTCAAATGAGAAAAATCAGTGCCAGAATAGGTAAGCTCTTTGCTCAAAGAAGACAGAAGCTGGCATCTCTGTGGGGGAGTAGTTATCAGTTTGGAAGGATCATAAGAAGTTTCCTCAGTTTGCTTGTTCTTTTCCAAAAGAAAATTGATATCCTCATTACTTAAAAGAGAAAGTGAGCCTAGAGCTTAAAGGATGAAATCATTATCTTTGACAGGCTGAAAATATCCAAACCGAAATTTGCCCAAATACAAATTTCTGCGCTGGAAAAGTAAAATAAAAACTGTCTCTAGCAGATTCTGGGAAGAATTTTTTTATATAGCTCCCCAAAATTTCTACCACCGTATAGTACCAGGCAATAAAGATGAGAGTGTGTATAGCACAGACTCACGAAGGAATGTGAAGTGAGCACAGCCATGGCTTCTGATGCCTGTGTTTGTGGGTCAGTAATACTTACAGGTCCCCATAGACCTGCAAGGGAAGCCCCCATTTATTTATTTAAATTAGTTTTACAATACTGTGTGGGGAAGCCTCCATTTTGAACACTATTGTTCATTCAGAAAAACTGATTATCTTGTTGAAACATATGAATTTTTTTTGCATTCTACTAGTCTCTTTTTTGTTTTCTTGCACAGAAAAATGATGATGAAGTACCATGCAAACTCCAGAGTTCTTTGATAATTCACAATCGAAGGTTTCTTTCTTTTAGGAAATAGAACAGTAATATGATGAGCCGGAGGTTAGCGAAGGGGACACAGTTGTTTCATTTGAAAATATTTAATTTAGCTATTTTAATAAGTAGGAATTTCCTACAGCAAAATTTTCAGGAAATGATATTTTTATTTTTGGGACAATGTTGCCCGCACTTCTCTCCTCCAGTCTGAGCAGCATCTTCATAGATGAATGATCAGTTCGGATGGGGCTTTAACAATAATGGGCACATGTAAAAGACACATCCTTAAATTAGAACTTAAGCCAGTCCACCTCTTTACTCCCTTTGTTGGCTGATGATTCATGTTCATTTCATTATCTCAGTTTTAATGCACTCGCCGTCAGGAACTTTGTTTAAACTGAGCTCTGAGAAAGATCTGCCAGCGAAGTTGATTTCCTGACTCTGATGCTGAAACATCTGATGACACAGACAAAAATTCTCCGGAATATTCTCAGCCTGACAACACTAGGAAAGGATATTCTGTTGATATATTGCATTGGCCAAAAAGTTTGTTTGGGTTTTCTGTATCATCTTATGGAAAAACCCGAACAAACTTTTTGGCCAAGTCAATATTGTCTCTGAGAGCAGGGCTTAAGTCTCGAATTTCAGGACTTACTGCTTGATTCTGTGAGAAGACATTCTGCAAGAATTTGTTACCCTCTACAGCATCTCCACTCCTCAAGCCAGTGGTTTCTCTCTGTGGCACCACCATTCTTCCAGAGACACACTATGGGACCCCTCTTTCACTCTTCCCTATCTGCTATTCCATTTAGTTTGTGTATTAGTTTATTCATCATACATTTGTTGAGAAGTTGTTACGCTCTCTAATACTGTTTCGGGCTAAGAGAAAAGCTTAGAAATTAAGAAAACATTTTCGAGGACAGAATAGAGCAAAGACTTTGATCACAATAAATCAGAACAACTGCAAATGTTTCGAGTTCATCCTCATGCCCAGCGAAAGTTCATTTAGCTTTGGTTCTGACCATTAGTACTTGATTTTTGGCTTCCTACACAGAACGTTAACCCTTTATATATTGAAATAGTCCTGTTGTATGATTAACTACTTCAGGTGCAGCTAATTCTCAATCTTTTACATGTATCAAAGAAATCAACACTTAAAAGTTTTCTCTTACAGATCAAGAGGCAGAACTTATTTCATACATCCTTCTGGTTTTACAAACCGCAATGTTAAGAAATAGAAAAACTTGAGTTCTTCTGCACTGAAATAAATAACACTGTTTAGTGCATTCTTCATGACCAGTGCTTCCTTAGCAGAATATTGTAAAACAACTCAGAAGAACTCTTTGCAAACTGGGCTGCACGATACCATCTTAAAACATTAATTTTATTTTACAGATTAGTACATGACACTGTCAATTGCTCAGATTTCTATGGGTGCACAACACTAATGTCAATAGTAGATTTAGACCTTAGAAATATATTTATTAGAGGAGAAATATTCATGAAACATTGATAAACTTTGATATTTCAGTTTTGAGAGTTATATTAATTTCTTATTCCAAACCATTATAGACTAGTAACTTAATGCAAGGGAATATTCTACATTATTTGTTGATATATATGAATTTATAAACCATGGGATGTCAGTCACAAGAATTTAAGCATTCTTACAGGTTACTATATTTTATTTGCAGGATCACTGAAATGTTAATATACTTATTAAGCACAGTGAAACATATACTTTTATTCCTTGAGTCACTATTTCTTTGGGACTATAGCTATAAGTTTATATTTATTTTCAAATAGATTTTTTAACAACTTTATTGGAGTATAATCGCTTTACAATGGTGTGTTAGTTTCTGCTTTATAAAAAAGTGAATCAGTTATACATATATATATGTTCCCATATCTCTTCCCTCTTGCGTCTCCCTCCCTCCCACCCTCCCTATCCCAGCCCTCTAGGTGGTCACAAAGCACCGAGCTGATCTCCCTGTGCTATGCGGCTGCTTTCCGCTAGCTATCTATTTTACGTTTGGTAGTGTATATATGTCCATGCCACTCTCTCACTTTGTCCCAGCTTACCCCTCCCCCTCCCCATGTCCTCAAGTCCATTCTCTATGGGCTTTTAAACATTGTCTCTCATTTCTACTACATTTCACTGGATAACTCCTCCCTTCCCCTTTTTGGATTTTCAAAAGGAATATATTTATTTTTATTGAGGTAAACTTTTTTTTTTAATTTTTGAATTTTTTTTTATTTATTTTTTTATATAGCAGGTCCTTACTAGTCATCAGTTTTATACAAATCAGTGTATACATGTCAATCCCAATCACCCAATTCATCACACCACCACCACAACCCCCCCACCGCTTTCCCCCCTTGGTGTCCGTATGTTTGTTCTTTACATCTGTGTCTCTATTTCTGCCCTGCAAACCAGTTCATCTGTACCCTTTTTCTAGGTTCCACATATATGCGATATTTGTTTTTCTCTTTCTGGCTTACTTCACTCTGTATGACAGTCTCTAGATCCATCCATGTCTCAACAAATGACCCAATTTCGTTCCTTTTTATGGCTGAGTAATATTCCATGGTATATACGGACCACATCTTCTTTATCCATTCGTCTGTCGATGGGCATTTAGGTTGCTTCCATGACCTGGCTATTGTAAATAGTGCTGCAATGAATATTGGGGTGCATGTGTCTTTTTGAATTGTGGTTTTCTCTGGGTATATGCCCAGTAGTGGAATTGCTGGATCATATAGTAATTCTATTTTTAGCTTTTTAAGGAACCTCCATACTGTTCTCCATAGTGGCTGTATCAATTTACATTCCCACCAACAGTACAAGAGGGTTCCCTTTTCTCCACACCCTCTCCAGCATTTGTTGTTTGTAGATTTTCTGATGATGCCTATTCTAACTGGTGTGAGGTGATACCTCATTGTAGTTTTGATTTGCATTTCTCTAATAATTAGTGATGTGGAGCAGCTTTTCATGTGCTGCTTGTCCATCTGTATGTCTTCTTTGGAGAAATGTCTATTTAGGTCTTCTGCCCATTTTTGGATTGGGTTGTTTGTTTCTTTAATATTGAGCTGCATGAGCTGTTTATATATTTTGGAGTTTAATCCTTTGTCCGTTGACTCGTTTGCAAATATCTTCTCCCATTCTGAGTGTTGTCTTTTCGTCTTGTTTATGGTTTCCTTTGCTGTGCAAAAGCTTTTAAGTTTCATTAGGTCCCATTTGTTTATTTTTGTTTTCATTTCCATTACACTAGGAGATGGATCAAAAAAGATCTTGCTGTGATTTATGTCAAAGAGTGTTCTTCCTATGTTTTCCTCTAAGAGTTTTATAGTATCCAGTCTTACATTTAGGTCTCTAATCCATTTTGAGTTTATTTTTGTGAATGGTGTTAGGGAGTGTTCTAATTTCATTCTTTTCCATGTAGCTGTCCAGTTTTCCCAGCACCACTTGTTGAAGAGACTGTCTTTTCTCCACTGTATATCCTTGCCTCCTTTGTCATAGATTAGTTGACCATAGGTGCGTGGGTTTACCTCTGGGCTTTCTATCTTGTTCCATTGATCTATGTTTCTGTTTTTGTGCCAGTACCATATTGTCTTGTTTACTGTAGCTTTGCAGTATAGTCTGAATTCAGGGAGTCTGATTCCACCAACTCCGTTTTTTTCCCTCAAGACTGCTTTGACTATTCGGGGTCTGTTGTGTCTCCACACAAATTTTAAGATTTTTTGTTCTAGTTCCGTAAAAAATGCCATTGGTAATTTGATAGGGATTGCATTGAATCTGTAGATTGCTTTGGGTAGTATAGTCATTTTCACAATGTTGATTCTTCTAATCCAATAGCATGGTATATCTCTCCATCTGTTGGTATCATCTTTAATTTCTTTCATCAGTGTCTTATAGTTTTCTGCATACAGGTCTTTTGTCTCCCTAGGAAGGTTTATTCCTAGGTATTTTATTCTTTGTGTTGCAGTGGTAAATGGGAGTGTTTCCTTAATTTCTCTTTCACATTTTTCATCATTAGTGTATAGGAATGCAAGAGATTTCTGTGCATTAATTTTGTATCCTGCAACTTTACCAAATTCATTGATTAGCGCTACTAGTTTTGTGGTAGCATCCTTAGGATTCTCTATGTATAGTATCATGTCATCTGTAAACAGTGACAGCTTTACTTCTTCTTTTCCAATTTGTATGCCTTTTATTTCTTTTTCTTCTCTGATTGTGGTGTCTAGGAGTATGTTTAATAATGCTATGTTGAATAATAGCGGTGAGAGTGGACATCCTTGTCTTGTTCCCGATCTTAGAGGAAATGCTTTCAGTTTTTCACTATTGAAAATGATGTTTGCTGTGGGTTTGTCGTATATGGCCTTTGTTTGTTGAGGTAGGTTCCCTCTATGCCCACTTTCTGGAGAGTTTTTATCATAAATGGGTGTTGAATTTCTTCAAAAGCTTTTTCTGCATCTATTGAGATGATCATATGGTTTTTATTCTTCAATTGGTTAATATGGTGTATCACATTGACTGATTTGTGTGTATCGAAGAATCCTTGCATCCCACTTGCATCAAGTGGGATAAATCCCACTTGATCATGGTGTATGATTCTTTTAATGTGTTGTTGGATTCTGTTTGCTAGTATTTTGTTGAGGATTTTTGTATCTATATTCATCAGTTATATTGGTCTGTAATTTTCTTTTTTTGTAGTATCTTTGTCTGACTTTGGTATCAGGGTGATGGTGGCCTCATAGAATGAGTTTGGGAGTGTTCCTTCCTCCGCAATTTTTGGAAGAGTTTGAGAAGGATAGGTGTTAGCTCTTCTCTAAATGTATGATAGAATTCACTTGTGAAGCCATCTGGTCCTGGACTTTGGTTTGTTGGAAGATTTTTAATCACAGTTTCAATTTCATTACTTGTGATTGGTCTCTTCATATTTTCTATTTCTTCCTGGTTCAGTCTTGGAAGGTTATACCTTTCTAAGAGTATGTCCATTTCTTCCAGGTTGTCCATTTTATTGGCATAGAGTTGCTTGTACTAGTCTCTTAGGATGCTTTGTATTTCTGCGGTGTCTGTTGTAACTTCTCCTTTTTCATTTCTAATTTTATTGATTTGAGTCCTCTCCCTCTTTTTCTTGATGAGTCTGGCTAATGGTTTATCAATTTTGTTTATCTTCTCAAAGAACCAGCTTTTAGTTTTATTGATCTTTGCTATTGTTTTCTTTGTTTCTATTTCATTTATTTCTGCTCTGATCTTTATGATTTCTTTCCTTCTGCTAACTTTGGGTTTTGTTTGTTCTTCTTTCTCTAGTTCCTTTAGGTGTAGGAGACCTACACCTAAGTTGTTTATTTGAGATTTTTCTTGTTTCTTGAGGTAGGCTTGTATAGCCATAAACTTCCCTCTTAGAACTGCTTTTGCTGCATCCCATCGGTTTTGGATTGTCATGTTTTCAATGTCATTTGTCTCTAGGTATTTTTTGATTTCCTCTGATTTCTTCAATGATATCTTGATTATTTAGTAACGTATTGTTTAGCCTCCATGTGTTTGTGTTTTTTACATTTTTTTCCCCTGTAATTCATTTCTAATCTCATAGCGTTGTGGTCAGAAAAGGTGCTTGATATGATTTCAATTTTCTTAAATTTACTGAGGCTTGATTTGTGACCCAAGATGTGATTTATCCTGGAGAATGTTCCATGCGCACTTGAGAAGAAAATGTAATATGCTGTTTTTGGATGGAATGTCCTATAAATATCAATTAAATCTATCTCGTCTATTGTGTCATTTAAAGCTTCTGTTTCCTTATTTATTTTCATTTTGGATGATCTGTCCATTGGTGTAAGTGAGGTGTTAAAGTCCCCCACTATTATTGTGTTACTGTTGGTTTCCTCTTTTACAGCTGTTAGCAGTGGCCTTATGTATTGCTGTGCTCCTATGTTGAGTGCATATATATTTATAATTATTATATCTTCTTGGATTGATCCCTTGATCATTATGTAGTGTCCTTCCTTGTCTCTTGTAACATTCTTTATTTTAAAGTGTATTTTATCTGATATGAGTATTGCTACTCCAGCTTTCTTTTGATTTCCATTTGCATGGAATATCTTTTTCCATCCCCTCACTTTCAGTTTGTATGTGTCCCTAGGTCTAAAGTGGGTCTCTTGTAGACAGCATATAGATGGTCTTGTTTTTGTATCCATTCAGCAAGCCTGTGTCTTTTGGTTGGAGCATTTAATCCATTCACGTTGAAGGTAATTATCGATATGTATGTTCCTATGATCATTTTGTTAATTGTTTTCGGTTTGTTTTTGCAGGTCCTTTTCTTCTCTTGTGTTTCCCACTTAGAGAAGTTACTTTAGCAGTTGTTGTAGAGCTGGTTTCGTGATGCTGAATTCTCTTAGCTTTTGCTTGTCTGTAAAGCTTTTGATTTCTCCATCAAATCTGAATGAGATCCTTGCTGGGTAGAGTAATCTTGGTTGTAGGTTCTTCCCTTTCATCACTTTAAGTATATCATGCCCCTCCCTTCTGGCTTGTAGAGTTTCTGCTGAGAAATCAGCTGTTAACCTTATGGGAGTTCCCTTGTATGTTATTTGTCATTTTTCCCTTGCTGCTTTCAATAATTTTTCTTTGTCTTTAATTTTTGCCAGTTTGATTACTATGTGTCTTGGTGTGTTTCTCCTTGGGTTTATCCTGTATGGGACTCACTGCACTTCCTGGACTTGGATGGCTATTTCCTTTCCCATATTAGGGAAGTTTTTGGCTAAAATCTCTGCAAATATTTTCTCTGGTCCTTTCTCTTTCTCTTCTCCTTCTGGGACCCCTATAATGTGCATTTTGTTGCATTTAATGTTGTCCCAGAGATCTCTTAGGCTGTCTTCATTTCTTTTCATTCTGATTTCTTTATTCTGTTCCACAGCAGTGAATTCCACCATTCTGCCTTCCAGGTCACTTATCCGTTCTTCTGCCTCAGTTATTCTGCTATTGATTCCTTCTAGTGTATTTTTCATTTCAGTTATTGTATTGTTCATCTCTGTTTGTTTGTTCTTTAATTCTTCTAAGTCTTTTTAAAACATTTCTTTCATCTTCTCGATCTTTGCCTCCATTCTTTTTCAGAGGTCCTGGATCATCTTCACTATCATTATTCTGAATTCTTTTTCTGGAAGGTTGCCTATCTCCACTTCATTTAGTTGTTTTTCTGGGGTTTTATCTTGTTCCTTCATCTGGTACATAGTCCTCTGCCTTTTCATCTTGTCTACCTTTCTGTGAATGTGGTTTTTGTTCCACAGGCTGCAGGATGGTAATTCTTCTTGCTTCTGCTGTCTGCCCTCTGGTGGATGAGGCTATGTAAGAGGCTTGTGCAGGTTTCCTGATGGGAGGGACTGGTGGTGGGTAGAGCTGGGTGTTTCTCTGGTGGTCAGAG
The DNA here is from genome assembly GCF_951394435.1 of Stenella coeruleoalba. Lineage (NCBI taxonomy): Eukaryota > Metazoa > Chordata > Mammalia > Artiodactyla > Delphinidae > Stenella > Stenella coeruleoalba. The sequence continues at coordinate 23,275,326 of NC_137150.1, read as the reverse complement.
CTCAGTAACACTTTTATCTGCTTGACTGCTGATGGGTGGGGCTGGGTTCCCTCCATGTTGGTTGTTTGGCCTGAGGCAACCCAACACTGGAGCCTACCTGGGCTCTTTGATGGGGCTAATGGCAGGCTCTGGGAGGGCTCATGCCAATAAGTACTTCCCAGAACTTCTGCTGCCAGTGTCCTTGTCCCCACGGTGAGCCACAGCCACTGCCCACCTCTGCAGAAGACCCTCCAACACTAGCAGGTAGGTCTGGTTCAGTCTCCCCTGGGGTCACTTCTTCCCCTGGGTCCCACTGTGCACACTACTTTGTGTGTGCCCTCCAAGAATGGAGTCTCTGTTTCCTCCAGTGCTGTTGAAGTTCTGCAATCAAATCCCACTAGGCTTCAAAGTCTGATTCGCTAGGAATTCCTCCTCCCGTTGCTGGACCCCCAGGTTGGGAAGCCTGATGTGGGGCTCAGAACCTTCTCTACAGTGGGTGGACTTCTGTGGTATAAGTGTTCTCCAGTCTGTGAGTCACCCACCCAGCAGTTATGGGGTTTGATTTTACTCTGATTGTGCCCCTCCTACCATCTCATTGTGACTTCTCCTTTGTCTTTGGATATGGGGTATCTTTTTTGGTGAGTTCCAGTGTCTTCCTGTCAATGATTGTCCAGCAGCTAGTTGTGATTCTGGTGTTCTCACAAGAAGGAGTGAGAACATGTCCTTCTACTCCACCATCTTGGTTCAGGCTTTTCTCAAGGTAAATTTCTTATAATGTACAGATCTTAAGTACATAGTTCAATGAGTTTTGACAGATGTCTACATCCACATAACCACTATTCCAGTCAGGACACAGAGCATTTCCATCACTCCAGAAAATTCTTTCTCCAACTTCTTGTCAATTCTTGCTCCCATAGGCATCCACATTTATGATTTCTATAGGTATACGTTATTTTTGTCTGCTCTTGAGCTTCATATAAACTGAATCATAAAATATGCATTCTTTCTTTTTTCTGACCTCATCTGTATAATATCTGTTTGTAGGATTCAAGCATGTTATTGCATGTATCACTAGTTGTTTCTTTTTTGTTACTGAGTAACATCCTGTTGAATCAATATACCATAATTTGTTTTACCAGCTTCCTGTTGATTAATTTTTTGATTATTTCTAGTTTTTGACTATTACAAATAAAGTTCATATGAACAGTCTTTTATAAGCCCTTAGGCATAAATACTTAGAATTGGAACTGTTGGATTACATATTAGGTATATATTCAACACTTTAATAAAAGGACAATTTTTCAAATTGATTGAGTCATATTACAGTCCCCTTGAGTGAAGTAGAGTTCCACCTGCTTCACATCTTTGCCAGTATTTGGTGTTCATGGCGTATAAAGTGGTTTATCATTGTGAATTTAGTTTCTGTTTTTATAATGATTTAAGATGTTCAACATCTTTTTATGGGCTTATTGAACATTTATTTATCTTATTTTCATGAATGTCTGTTCAAGTTTTACCCATTTTTTAATCACATTTCATGTATTATTCAATTGTCAGTGTTCTCTATTGGATTCTGGATACAAGTGCTTTGTTGGACACTTGTGCTGAGAATGTTTTCTCTCAGTCTGGACTTTGGTTTTCATCTTTGTAAGAGTATCACTGGAGAAGCAGAATTTTTGAATTTGATGAAGTCCAATTTATATATATATTTTTTTTCTTTTTTTGTTTCTGTTTAGTGTTTTTGATATTCGCTAAGAAATCTTTGCCTACCTCAAGTTTGTGAAAACATTCTGTTTTCCTCTGGGAAGCCTTAGAGGTTTAGCTTTTAAATTGCTCGTCATATCAATGATCATCTGAACATCATTTTGGGGTGTGAATTTTAACACTGTATTTTGAAGTCCTGTTATTAAATAAATCACTTTTAGGATTTTTTAAGTATTTCTGACGAATTGTCCCATTTATCATTATTTTTGGTAATACTTCTTTCTTTTTTTTTTTTTTTACTCTGAATTGTATACTTCTTTCTTGAAATCTATGTTGTTTGATGTTTCTGTAGTCACACTCTCTCTCTACTTATTGTTTGAATGGTTTATAATTTTTGTCTTTTTGCTTTCAATCTGTGTCTTTATATGTGGTATACGACTCTTACGTTTTTATTCAGTCTGACAATTTTTGTCATTTAATTATTTTGTTTATTTAAATTGAATGGAACTATTGATATGATTCCATTTAAGGCTGTAGTCTTGCTATTTGGCTTCTCATTGTTCCATTTGTTTCTTCGATTTTTCTTTTCCTATTTTCTGCTTCATTTTTCATCACTCAAATAATGTTTTATTATTTCATTTTAATTTCTATGTCAAATTTTTACTTATATGTTTTTGTTTTTATTTTTTAATAGGTTGCACTAGGACATAAAATACAGTTTAATTGGAATTGATATGTATCACCTTAAGTAGAATAAAAGAACCTTAAAAAATATAATTCCTTTTACCCACTTTATCCTATAATTTGCTTCTACAAATATTAGAAAACCCACAATGTAATATTATTTTTGCTGTAAAATTCAGTGTTTTCTTTTTAAGAAATAGAGAAAAAAATAGACAGGCTTTTATCTTTGGCCACATACTTACCATTTTCAGTATTCTCTATCTTTTTGTATCACCTTCCGTTTCCATTTGTTATCATTTCTATTCAGTTTGAAGAACTTCTTTTAGAAGTTTTTAGAGCTCTGAGCTGCTTGCTACTAAGTCTCTGAGCTTTTATTTTTCTGAAAAACATCTTTATGGTTTTTTTTTTTTACCTTAAGAGCAATGGGATGCTATTGGAGGGGTTAAGCAGGGGAGTAAAACCATCATTTAAGTTTTCTAAAGATACACATTACAAGGATAACTAGTCGAGCACAGGTTGGAGATGGGACAACAGGATGCACCAGGTCAGGATGAGTTAGACAAGGCAAGGCTAGGCAAGGACAAGGGTAGAAGTACGAGAGATGGATGCACAGCCTTTTAATTATGACTTGGGCTTATTAAACTGTCCTGAGGAGAGGACACAGACATTCTGGTCCCAAACAAAGTCTAAGCCCCCCTGTGAATTAACAAATTGACATTCTGACTTATCAGCATATTTTACATTTTCGGAAGTTAAACAAGTTCTAATCACATGTGAGTAAACAGACAAAAATCAAATGCTCTGCACAATTAAAGATCAAAGCCAGGAGTCATGGTCTAAATCTATTCACCTTTTTTACTTTGACTACAATAAATAAATTTAAGCTAGCCCTCTATAAACTCTGGCATAGGAATACTTATGCATTGATAGAAAATGAAGCATTCTGTTACGTGCCTGTTGTCTAACAATAGATTCCAGGCCAGATAATAATTATTGTCCAATTTTTACAATAGCTGACATCAGTGCAAGAAATATTTATTCCTCTGGTAACTAATTACTAGATATTACCATTACCATTCATATGTAAACTTAGTGAGTTATATGAGTAGCATGTGTGTTAACCATAACAAAAAAAAAAATAGAAAATTTAAAGCATTTCTTCTTCATTTCTCTCTTATACCCTTCAAAATGGGGTGGGAAAGCCAGGGAGTGAAAGTATCCCAGTTTTTCACAAAGAACCCTCTTGTCAAGGAAACTCTCATACAGTAAATCTTAACTGTGGCTGATATTACCCCTAGAAAGTGTTTGGGAAAGTATAGAGGCATTTAGTTACATTAACTAGGGGAGGCTACGAGTAGTTTAGTAGATGAATAACAGGAATCCTAAGCATCCTGGAATGCATTGGACTATCCCACACAGTAAAGAGTTATCCTACCCCAAATACCAATAGAGCCCCTGTTGCCATATAGGGTGGGGGTGATGTTGACCTCTTCTTTGAATCCTCCACTGTACTTAGCACAATATTTTATACTATAGTTATTGGCTATTCTATTTTGTGTTGTATTTTAAAAATAAAAATAAATGAACTATTCAAAACATTTGGGTAATGTGTTATGAAACATGCAGGGATTTATATCTCTGACCCAGTAGGAATATAAAGATTTCGTTTTGGTTGGCCATTCCGTAATTTATAGTTAGAACCAATTCTTCCACCCATTTCATGCCCTGTTTAAAGTGAATTATTTCTCTTCTTTGTAAAAATGGCCTGATCCTTTTTATTTAAGCATGGTACATGCATCATAAATTAATGCTGGCCTTACCCAATATAGCCAAGAATACAATAGAATTACTGGAGTCTCTTTATTCTTATGGAATTGCTATGTAATCAGTTGTATGGCTTAATATTCCATTAGCCAAATTATTCTTAGTGTCTACATTCATTAAGTAGAAGAAAGAAGGTTTAATCTGTTCTGCTTCTCTTCTCCATATTATTCATGTACTAAAAAGGTAAAATACCCTTGGATATTTTTTTCTAGTTCATAAGTTTCCTTTACACAAGGGTACAGAGTAGCATATGTGGGACTGTGTAGGCTTAAAAATAGTTTAACTCATATAGTCATCTGTTTTCATTCCACAATCAAATATTGCATTTCTAGAATATTATAGATGTTCTGCTACATACTGGAGGTGTACATACTATTAAGAGAGTTTCTACTCATAAGACCTTAAAATTTAAAGGGGGAGACAGGCAGTTGAGTGTGATAAAGAGATATGTGTTCTGTGAGAAGAGTAGGCTCAGTTCCTAAATGAGGTCCGAGGAAAGGATTAGCCAGTTCGACCAAAGTGTGTGTGTGTGTGTGTGTGTGTGTGTGTGTGTGTGTGTGGTGGTGGTGGAGAGACAGTTTGGGGAAATACCTCAGTGAGATGATGACACTTGAGCTGGACCTTGAAAGATGAGTGGATATTAAGTAAGCAGGGAAAGAGGAAGGAAAAAGAGGAAGAGGAAAATAGCTAAGCAAAGGCAAAGAGGCAAGAAGCAGTGAGGCACTTTCATGCATCTGAAGCCCATTTCTCAGATCTTGATAGTGGTGGTTAGGAGATACGGCTGGAGAGATGGGTTGACAAAGCCCTGTACACGAAGCTATGGAGTTTGAAATATATACTGTCAGCTACACAGTGGTTCTCAAAGTGTAGTTTCAATGTAGCATCAACACCACCAAGTGGGAACTTATTAAAGATGTTCGTCATCAACCCCACCCCAAACCAACTGATTCAGAAATTCTGGGGGTGGGGCCCAACAATCGGTGCTTCAACAAACCTTCTAGGTGATTGAAGCATGCTAAAGTTTGAGAACCACTGGGCTAAGAAAAGCCCCTAAACGGCCTTAAGCTGGTGATAATATGTTCAAATCAGTGTTTTAAAAGATTGCTTTAGTGAAAATTTGATTAGAGGGAGATAAAATGAACAGAGAGACCATTTGTGAGTACATGTTGACCATCACGAGGCCTTAAGACATGCAGGTATGAAATATCAGAAAGGAAAGAGAGGTGGAGAAGTTACAAAGGACATATAAAGAGGAAGAATCAACAGGATTTGATTCAAAGAAAAGAGAAGATCCTGATAGATACCATACTTCTCCCTTTAATGACTTGATGTTGGAAAGTGGTACTCTTCATAAGATGGAGAGTGCAGAAGGGGGAACACTTCTGTTTCAAATATGTTGAAGTTGAACTTCCTGCATCATAGTTGAGCAGAAATATTGAATAGGCGGCTGGGTATATAAGCATGAAGCTCTAGAATGAGTCCTGGGCTGAAAATGGAGATGGGGAAGTCTTTAGCTATTTTAGGTGACTGATGGTGTATGGGTAGGACAGTGTGTTGAATAAAAAGAGAGGATAAGCCATTTAATGCTTCAGGGTCTTTTATGGGCTAGACAGAAAAGGAAGCACCTTCTCATGTGACTGAGAATAAATGGTCCACTATTTGGTGAGATTAGAGGAGAAGCAGGAGAGTGTGTAGTCCTGGAGACCAAAGGGAGAGAGAATTTCAGGAGGAAGGTATTGGTCATCAGTGCCAAATTATGGAAAGATGAAAGCCCAGAAGAAGTTTTTTTGTTTTGATTTTAGGAGATCATTGGTAGCCTTGGTCAGGACAGTTTCTCCAGGGCAGAGAGGATAGTTTTTCTTGAATCTCTGGTCCAGCAAGGACAGCAGACTTCCCATTTTAGACAAAGTTGCCAGTTTTATATATTTCTAAAATCATTGAAGTGTTTAAGAAGCCAATGTTCAGCATTCACATGAAGTTGCCAGCTGAACCAAGTAAAGTAGAGAAGATTTAATGTCTTGAGAAGAGAGGATATAATTCCCCCTAAATAGAAGAAGGTGCAGTGGAGGTACTGGAATGTGAGATGTCGGGATGGGTGAGACTTACATCTTTACCAGGCAGAACTAACATCATAGCAGAGTGAACATAAGACACCAGCCCTTGAGTCACAGGAGGAAATATGAGATGCCTCTGCAGCTGGGGCTTCAAGCTGATAACAGGAAAAAGCTTGTAACAGGAAAAAGCATACATAGAGAAGGGTATTTGGAAGTAAAAGCAGGAATAATCACTTTTTCATTTGCCTATCTTATTCCCAAGGAGCAAAGGTAAGACTTTGATCTCTTCCCTAACAAGAGTTCAAAACCCTGGAATAAAGATGATATAGGTCCTCTAGTTGCTGATGCTGACTTCTGCCATTATCCTGGCTGTTAAGTTTAAACTTAAATTAAATCTGAAAATTTCACTCTAGTCAAAACCTTAAAGACTTGTGTGACTGGAAGACCTGGATGGCCAGGAAGTTTGGGCTTTGTTGAACTTGTGCTCTTGGCCTGCGGTGGCCATGGTCATTAACTGGAGTGAAATAGTGTCTGTATTTTTTTCTTTTTTTAAACATGAACCATGAAAATGTATTGTGCTTTAATCTTTGAAGTAAATGTACTGAAGACAGGAACACCTCTCGTTGATTGCCATGGAAAGCCATAATTTTAATTTTAAAGTGCCTTTTTACCCTGTAATAGGTTGTACCCACTGCCCTAACCCCCAACAAGGGCAGGAATCAAGTCGATTAATAAACTGAGATGAAATAAAATAGTCTAAGACTGTTCTCTGGCTTCTTATTTTTAGGACTGGGTTAGAAAGAAACTTGTCCCTGGAGTTTGGGAGAATTAGTTCATGGTACCCAATAGCATTAAACACTTAATTGGCTTCTGGTCTAATTCTGGGTGTCTGAGACAGATTCTATTTAATAATTTAGGCTCCATTATTTTAGGATTGTATTGAAATGACCTTTGACTATCTGGGGTATGTATTTCCTAGAAAATCCCTGTATTTCTGAGCTTCAAATGTTCATACTTGCCATATCATACCGTCTGGCTCATTTTGACAATAAAGTATAATTTTCATTTATCATATTCCCCTGCCATTCCTGTCTTACTAGCATAAGTGGAAATATTCAAGTACCAAGTCACACAGTTTATTCCTCCTCTTAAGAAATTACTTTTTTATGGAAAAGTCATATTGATTTAGAATAAAGAAAGGATTTGGATTATAGAGAAGTTTTTGGGAAAAAGTTCAGAGGAAATTCTACCAAGTTTTTATTTTGCCAAGAACTTAGTAACAAAGAGGATATATTTATAGAAAACAGTTTTGTGTATTTCTAAAATCATTTAAATAATTATGGGACCAACGTGCATATGAAATCACAATCTTAAAAAGATATATCTCCATTTTAAAGAATGCATTTCTTATCTGATTTGATGTGCTGCATATAGATAAAAGCCCTTTAGTTTATATTTTGACATGTATGTCATATTATAATGATAAAAATGGGCTCTACAGACAAATAACTGAAATGATTAATAGAATTACTCAGTGATAATACAAGTATTTCCTACCATTTGGTTTGATAGTATTCTTCCAAAAAATCAACTTAGCCAATAAATATTGTGTTTCTTCTATACAATAGATTCTGCTATTTATTATTGCAGCTTTGGGTGCAAACGAAACCGACACGGTCCCAGCCTTCAATAAGTATGCAGCTTAATGAGAAAGACAGACAATAATAAGTACTTATGAGTGTGACAGGTGCCAGAAGAGGCAAAAAAATAATAGAATGAATAGTATTGTAGACTTATCCTGATTTGGGGGCCAGGTCTTCCTGGAGAAAGGGAGATTTAGACTTCTACTTGAAGAATGCCCAAGTGGGCATTAGAGTTAGACTTGTTAGACTTGTCTTAGGTAAGTATAAGGTCAAGAGGTGAGGAAGTTGACTAGGGATGAGGCACAGACTGGAAGGAGTCCAGTACAACTGGGACATGGAATACAAATCAGAGTGGTGAAAGATGAAGCTCTGGGAGTAGAGGGGAGCCAGGTGTGAAGGACCGTATAAACTGTGTCCAAGAGATTTAATATCATCTAAGCCCTAGGGGAAGCAATTGTTGGGTTTTAAGCGTGGACATTTATGATTATATTTGTGTTTTTACAAAATGTCTCTAGATAACAGAATGGAGAAGGGTCAGTGTGAGTGGAAGTTGCAATACTGGCTCATAGGCCCTGCAGTGGTCCTGACAAGGGAAGATGGCAGCTTGGATGTAGGGCAATGGCAGTGGGGATGTAGGAATGGGGACAGTTCTGACAGATAATTAAGCTACAGAAGCAACAAGTCTTGTTGATTGATTGTGAGTGTGTGTGTGTGTGTGTGTGTGTGTGTGTTGTGTAGCACCACAGAGAAAAAAGGAAGGAAATTCTCCTAAATTTGTGGCTTGAGAATCTAGATAGAAGGTAATGATCTTTAGCACGTATTACAGAATTGCCGATTGATTCCAGGGGGAATGAATTCCATCTTGTGTGATGGTATCGAATGATACAACCTACAGAAGTAAGCAGATTTAAAATATGTGTCATTGTATTATAATTCCCCAAATCTTCTCATGTACAGTGTAGTACTTAAGGAACATTACTTCCGCATGATTTATTTTGTTCACAGACCACTTTATATAAATTAAAATCATTTTTATTGAACTTCCCAGTTAATTACAGAGAATTATATTCTTGCAGGGAGATAAAAGGCCAACAACAAACACACAATTTTAAACATAGTTCAAATTATTTAAATCACACATTCCTCTAAATGAACCTTGGGACCCTCTCGCAGAGAGCCTTTTCTATTCTTTCCTGACACTTCGCTTCAGCCTCTAGCAGGGGGAAGGGGCAGTCCTCTTCTCTCTAATCTCTCTGATTTTTCCTCTAGGAAACTTACCTTCCGACATCATCCTCTTTTTCTCCCCAATGCCACTCTCTTGTTCTGTCTCTTGTCTTCTTCCAAGTTAATGACCTTCCATGTGTTCAGGGCGCTCATGGCCTTTCCAGCTCAAGACTTTTGTACCACAAACCACCCAACACATCCAAAGCAGAATCCAGCCTCTGCTGCATTAGGATCAATTTCCCTCCTGAGCCTCTGACTCTCCTGGATTCCATCTAAATCTCTTGGAGTCCTCAGACTCCTTCTCTTCTGATAGAGTTAATGGAAGAAGGTAACATGAGTTGAGCACATACTAAATGACACTCTAAGCTCAGAATTTCACACGCGTGATCTCCTCTGCTTGGCCCACCAACACCGTGCAGCTACTGTTGTGAGTAACCCTATTTCACAGGTGAAGAAACCGAGGTTTGGAATGTATACACAACACTTAGTGTCACACAGTTAACAAATGAGAAAATAGCATTAAACAATGTTGTTCAGACTCTCAAAGCACCAAGTATATGCTCTCAACCACTCTACTAACAGGCCTTTTACCACTTAACTGGTCAGCTATCAAGTCATACTAATTTGTTTAGGTATTTGGGGTGAAGTCATCCTCGCCATTATCATTCCTGTAGTCCTGGATCAGGTCTTCACACATCATCCAAGTATGAATGTAACAACCTTTGCGCTGACCTGCCTAACCCAAGAATCCTTCTCTTTGAAGCATTTGGTATATTGATGCCTGAGTAGTTGTTTTAAATGATCACTTTTATTATTAATTTCTTAGATAATTTTTGAAATTTCTGTGTCCTGGATAGGCCACACTTCATACAATCTACAAAGTCTTCCACCCCCATTTCTATGCACAGCCCCCATCTACAAGATTCCTTCTGCAAATTTCTCCATGCTACAACTACCTTCTTCCCAAATTCCACTCTGTTCACTGGCAGCTGCTGACTAGTTGGGCATCTGATCCAAGGATAGCCCATCTTCAGGCTCACAGGTGAAGGGGTGAATCCAAAGAATGGCTTGGAACCAACCTTTGCTGTCAGGATTTGACTGGCCATGTGAGAGGAGTCAGCTCAGTGGAGGTAGGAGAATCTTCATAAAAAGATTCATCAGAGAATGTGACCAGGTTGTCATGAGAAAGAAGCACAATTAACTCTTGTCTCTTCAGAGCCCTGGAGCCTGAACCACACTCCAGTATGGCGATCTGGTTACTGTGAAGTCAGTTTGACTGTGGTTTCTATTCTCCGATGGTTTGTGGGTTCTTTTGAGACCTTGTCCTGCATTGCCTTTATTTCTGTGTTTACTCCTAGAAAACAAGCAACTTTATGTTACTTGAAGGAGTTCAGTACGGTGGTGTTTATTTTTTCCTAAAAGAGCCCAACACAGGATCTTTGCTTTTTATTTATTTATTATTTTGTGTGTGTGTGAGTGGTACGCGGGCCTCTCACTGTTGTGGCCTTTCCCGTTGCGGAGCACAGGCTCCGGACACGCAGGCTCAGTGGCCATGGCTCACGGGCCCAGCCACTCCGCGGCATGTGGGATCTTCCCGGACCGGGGCACGAACCCATGTCCCCTGCATCGGCAGGTGGACTCTCAACCACTGCACCACCAGGGAAGCCCAGATCTTTGCTTTTTATTACGTTAAGTCACATAGTAATAATAATAACTACTGACAACTATTACATGTACCTCACATGCCAGGGGTGGTGCTAAATTCAAATACATTGTCTTGTTTAGTCCTCACAATCTTTTTTTCAATTATTTTTATTTTTTGGCTGCGTTGGGTCTTCATTGCTGTGTGCAGGCTTTCTCTAGTTGCGGCAAGCGGGGGCTACTCTTCGTTGCGGTGGGCAGACTTCTCATTGTGGTGGCTTCTCTTGCTGTGGAGCATGGGCTCTAGGCATGTGGGCTTCAGTAGTTGTGGCACATGGGCTCAGTAGTTGTGGCTCTTGGGCTCTAGAGCACAGGCTCAGTAGTTGTGGCGCGCGGGCTTAGTTGCTCTGTGACATGTGGGATCTTCCCAGACCAGGGCTCGAATCCATGTCCCCTGCATTGGCAGGTGGATTCTTAACCACTGTGCCACCAGGGAAGTCCCCTTCGCAATCTTTTTAAGTTGGTTTTCTTAACCTTCGTTAACAGATGAAGCAACTGAGGCACAGAGAGGTTTAGTAATTGGTTCAAGGTCACACACCTAGTAAATGGCAGAGCTGGGATTTGAACTCTTGTCTCTGTAATTCCATTAACCACATTGTTACCATATTCTGTCACTCCTTCTTTACGTGGTTTTAAGGACTCCACGATTTCCTGCATAAAACTCTGTGCTCACTTGTTCTTCTGTTCTTATGAAAATGATATCCTTGTTGTCCCACTAAAAATCAATTTTATTTTATTCACTGTTTTCTTGTTGTTTTTTTTTTAAGGGGTGGTGCTGTTGTTCCTTCCACTAAAATTATCTTCTGATCTCATCTAATTAAATCCTAAAATTCTTTGAGAATTCCGCCTCAGTCCTCTTTAAAATTTTCTATATCTGTCCTACTTTTTCCACAGCAGGAACACACCATTTTACACTGATGAATCTCCCATTCCATTAGGCAACACTACTTAAGTAAGTAGGTATTTTCTCCCCATTTAGGTTAATTTGGTATCTGGAGTCATGTCTCATCTTCTCTATTTCTATGAAAACACCTTTGCAGTGCCGAGATCATGGTAGACTTCACCACATCAAATACCTAATTTTCTGTTTGATTAAAAGAAAGTAAATATATTAAGTAATATGTATAAAATATATTTTGCATTTAGTTTTACCCTGAAAGATTTGGGAATAATGAGTCACTTCAATCAACCTTAAACAAAGTGATTTTTGTCACATGACAATTAAATGACTGTTTCTTCGTGTATCCAAAGAATGTATGTCAGTTTAGTTTTATTTTGAGTCTAGATAAAAAAGAAAAGATGATAGTGGACATCTTTGTCTTTGCTACCCAGCAACTATTCTCTCCTCTTGGTCATAAATCCACAATTGTCTTCTAATGAACAACACCCTCCTTTATTCTCAGTGCAGAAATCTTCACTTCTGGCTCCTGGCTCATTGGAACTATAGTGCTCTGGTCACTGTGATTCAGGGTTGGATAGAGACCCAGTCAAGGAAAATGAAATGCAAGGAGACTTCCTGGATCCATTGACAGAAAGGCATGGCTCTTGTCTCCTTGATCTTATTAGTAATGAGAAGGATGTAAGCCAGAAGCTACGGAAGGCTACAGGAGGAGCCTGGAAATAAACCCTACAGAGAAATCAAGTCCAGATGATACCAAATCCATTCTTGGATCAACCGTAATAAGAACCTGCTCTAGTCGCTTCTCATACCTGACTCAACAGAGTTCTTGTTTTAGCTTAAGTTAGTTTGAGCTGAGATTTCTGTCATATGTAATCATAGGAGTTCTGACTCACCTTCTTTTACCAAATAAGGAAGAGATTAAAATGTTCATTGCCCATTCCTTCCAAAACAAAAAGTAAACTCCACACGTTCCACTCACCCTTTAAAATGTAGTTAGCCACGGTTTGCCCCCATTCTACCATAACCAGTTATTGTCTAACTTTCATTATAAAAAGGATGAAGTAAGGTCTGTTAATAGGTAAACTATACAGACACCAAATCCTGATTCTGCTAATTGTACATCTTAAAGAATTTCTGTTTTGTTTTATTTAAGTCAAATATATACTCTACTTTTCCCTGCTCTGTGTGCTTTGTCTTAGTACAGATAGATAGTATTTATCTTTTTTTAATTTAATTTTTATTTTATGTTAGAGTATAGTTGATTTACAATGTTGTGTTAGTTTCAGGTGTTCAGCAAAGTGATTCAGTTATACATATATATATATTCATTTTTTTTCAGATTCTTTTCCCATATACGTTATTACAGATTACTGAGTATAGTTCCCTGTGCTACACAGTAGGTCCCTGTTGATTATCTATTTTATATATAGTAGTGTGTATATGTTAATTCCAAACTCCTAATTTATCCCTCCCTCCACCTTTCCCCTTTGGTAACCATAAGTTTGTTTTCTATGTCTGTGAGTCTATTTGTGTTTTGTAAATAAGTTCATTTGTATCTTTTTTTTATATTCTACATATAAGTGATATCATATGATATTTGTCTGACTTACTTCCCTTAGTATGATAATCTCTAGGTCCATCCATGTTGCTGCAAAGGGCATTATTTCATTCTTCTTTATAGCTGAGTAATACTTACAATAGCCATGACATGGAAGCAACCTAAATGTCCATCGACATAGGAATGGATAAAGAAGATGTGGTATATATAGACAATGGAATATTACTCAGGTAGTATCGGTCTAAAATAAGAGTGTTAGGGTTAGGAGTCTTGCTAATTCACCCGAAGTGAACAGGACTGTTTAGGCATGGCTCTATGCATAAGAGGTGCCCTACATATTTCTATACTGGCTGGATAAGTCCTCAAGGGTACACAGACCCAAACTCAGCAATACACATCAATTGAGTTTTGAAATAGAAACTTCTTCAATTTCTGTGTCATAAAATAATTGGAAGGTTTCTAGCTCAAATGTCTTGCTGCTTCATTTGGAAGTAAGCTGATACAGTTCTTCTCTCACAGAATTATCGACATGCATTACACTAGAATATTTATTAGCAGTATTCGGTGAGCTGTAAATCACCGGCGAGGTCCAGGATTAGCAAGATATTAATGTTTAACTGCACAAGATTACCATTAGTTTTATCTTTCAAAGTATTATGGTTTATAAAGACAGTCACATAATTTCAGTTTAAACGTCCCTTAAGTCATCATTTTATTATAACAATCTTGCTGTTAACTGGAACTTTATAGAGAAAAAAACAGATTGAGAAATACAGGTGTTAGTCTGCTGTGATTATGATGAATACTGTATCATTCAAGAAAGACTTCAGACTTGGTAGATCTAGACTATGTGGAGAAAATTGCATGTCTGTTAGAATGTTTTCAGCTGCAAGTAAAAGAATTCCAAACTTACAGTGACTTAAACAATAAGGATTTATGGTCTAACAGAAAAAGAAGTCCCGAGTTGGCAGGCCTTGGGTTTTATCTTCTGGCAGAGCCGTATTAGGGTCCTTCCATCTTTGGTGATTTGGCTTTAGTTTTCAGGTGTGTCCTCTTGTGGCTACAAAATAATCTCCAGACAACAGGCATATCCTCATTTAACACGTTCAAAGGCAGAAAGAGGTCTTTTTTCTTTTCTTTTTTTTTTTTTTAGGGATGAAAACCTTTCTCAGAAACCCCCAGCAGACTGGCAACAAGGTTCCCTTGACCAGCACTGGTTTATAAATCCATAACCAGGCTGGAAGGAAGGACCAGGAAGTAAGAATCTAGTATTTTCAGCATCTACAGTGGGTAGAGAGCAAAGAAAATTAACAGGCGAACCACCCATGTATACCCTGGCAGACGATTCTGCCATGTAATTACTTTGTAAAGAGGCAAAAATTTAGTAGCAGCAGCAGCTGTTGACCAAATGAAATAGTATATTAGAATCCCAAGTTAAATGAAGATTGATGGATTTGCCTTTGGGAGGGGTGGAAAGGAACTTTCCACTCAAATCCTTTCTTTTTCTTTTCTTTTTTTTTTTTAAGCATCATCTTTTATCTAACATTGAGACTCTACCCAGAGGGTGAGTTGCCATGCTAAAGAAAACCCTTCCTGCTGCTGTCAATAAAGGCAGCATTTTGCATTATAATGGATACTATGATCTTAAATAAATGGGCATGCTTCCTTTTCATTCACGGTGAAGTTTTGCCTTTGTGCTCTTGCTGTTGTCAAAGGCCTATATGTGTTTTATAAATGGAGCTCTAGACTATTGTGCTGTGATGGACCATAATTATGTTGTTTGAAATGATTCCTGGACACGCTTCTCTTCCCAGTAGTTTTTTTGTTCTTAAAGCTGAAAAGGTGTATAAACACACACACAACAAAACACAAAATTCTAAAAAACAGGCAGGCCAAAGCCTGTTTAAATTTTATATATAAATATTGAATGTGTTCTTTCTCCTTTTATCTTTGTTCATCATTGAATGGTCTGTCTGCTTCTTTTGAACATTTTAAATTCAATTCAATTAACATTTACTGAGTTCCTAGCATAGAGAAGTCATTATACTAAGCTCTGTAGGAACACTACTAAAATATACTTATTTGTAAAGAACTTATCATCTACAGATGAGACAGATCAATATGTAAATAAGTATAATGCAAGGTATCAGCCATTCACTTTTACCTGAAGTATAAGCACTTACTATGGAAATAACCAGTCAAGCCTCTGCAGGATCTGGGAAGGTTTTGTGGAGGGCTTGTCTACAGGTTTCCTTTTTAAGATGGACAAACAAGGCGAAATAAGACTCTGTGGGATCTAAATAAGAGGGAAGGTGCTTTAGGGTAGCGGTCCCCAACCTTTTTGGCACCAGGGACCAGCTTCGTGGAAGATAATTTTTCCACGGACCAGTAATGGGGGGCTGGGGAGGGGATGATTCAGGCGGTAATGCAAGCGATGGGGAGCGGCAGATGAAGCTTTGCTCGCTCGCTGCTCCCCTCCTGCTGTGCAGCAGGCCGCGGACGGTACCAGTCTGTGGCCCAGGGGTTAGGGACCCTTGCTTTAAGGGACTAGGAAATGTTGAGCAGTTGAATGATTTGGACTACAGAGTCAAGTTGGCCTAAAGCAGACGAGGGACCTGAAAAGATGGACTTGAGCTAGACTGAAAGCCACAGAAAGGAGTATGGAAGCAACCGATTATTCCTGGTCAAGGCATGAGCTCCTCTATGCTTTAGAATTTACATGCTTCTGTTTGTAAATCACTGACATTTGTGATTTATGTGATGTTGTGATGCTATGTTCTGGTCAACATTTTAAGTACTTCAGACATACTAACTCATATCATCCTCACAACACCCTATTAATTTCTTATTACTATAAGTTCTTTTTATATATCAAGAAATTTAGAGACAGAGAGGTTAAGCAACTTGCCCAAGGTCATACAACTTGCCCAAGGTCACACTCTTAACTACCACCTCTGTGGATGGGAAGAAAAACATAGCTATTCCTTCTTGGAACATATTATTATTTTCATATTTCTATTAAAATTAAAAAGGTCACACATCAAAGTAAACATATCTTATTTTTGAATTTGTCTGATGGCTTACTGTGGCAAATTTACAATATAAGCTTCAATTCCTGTAATTCTCTGGACAGGAAGATATCTCATAGAAAAAGTAAAAACAATAATGCATTAATAATCATAAATCTTTCATCTGGAAGAAAGGAAACCATTTAGGGTATTACAACATTTACAGTATTTATTATTTAAAACAAAAAGGAGAAGGCTTTATAACATTCATTTAGTAGATCCATGGGACATGGGAATTAAAAGGCACCTTGATCATCAGCTAGGCTCGTTTCAGACTGGCTGCCCTCAGATGTGATTTATTTGGCTTCCACAATGATTTTTTTTCTCTGTTTTAATTGGATAACTTGTCAATTTCAAAAAAAATTAGGAAATTTAACCTAAAAATATACATTTCCAGCATCTCATAAGAAGTGGAATACAGGGCAACAGCAAACCCACATTCCTATGATAATAATCAAGTAGAGATGAGTAGAGCCTGGTTAGTTCAGGTTGGTCCTGTAAAGCCCGGTTAGTCGCAGACAGTGCATTACTTTTATATTGCCGCACAACAAATGATACCCATTTATTAGCTCACAGGTCAGTAGGTCAACAGTGCATCAGCATGAGTGGTTTTTCTGCTAAGGGTTTCACAAAGCCACGGTCAAGGGATAATTAGTCACATGACTTCAATGTGTAATGGTTTAAAGCTAATCCCAATTTATTTATTTACACAGTGACGGGACTATTCTTGCCAATCTTCCTTTCATACTCAAGGCAGTTGACTTAATTTTTAATTTGGATATTGCCTTCATGATTCTCATTTTCTATACCAACTCCATATTGACTGACATTCATCATTCTTCTGTATGCTCATAACTTCAGCTTGGTTATAATCGAGTTTATAAGCCTGAAAGAATTTCTGTTTCTTTTGTGTGACTTTACTTATCTCTGCTTGATCACCTCTGAGTGTATTTGATAATGGGGTTCCCCAGTATGATCTGTTTCCCTTATTTTCAAACTCGTTTGACTCGTCTCATTTAAACATCCACTAATTGACAACA
Source organism: Stenella coeruleoalba (assembly GCF_951394435.1). Taxonomy (NCBI): domain Eukaryota; kingdom Metazoa; phylum Chordata; class Mammalia; order Artiodactyla; family Delphinidae; genus Stenella; species Stenella coeruleoalba. The sequence goes on along the minus strand of NC_137150.1, from coordinate 23,257,946 downwards.
GCAGGTGTTGTTTGGATAATAAGGACAATGTTCATACATTCAATTTTTTTTAACAGCATGTTTCTCTATAAATGTAAGCAAATTGCTACAAGTCATGTAAAGCACTTGCCAATTATAAAAATTTGTCCATTTGCGAATATTTGTTTTAAGTTTCTTTCATTTTTCCCTTCACAACTTATTTCCATCTGGCACAGATGTTTTGTAAAGAATTACAGGACTTCCTGGAGTTTTTGCAAAGAAGATGCAGTCGAGGTCTATATCATCAAACATTCATTGATTGCTGAAAATATAATCATGAGACTCAATCAGTAAATTTCATTAAAAACCATACAGATAAAACAATTTGACTAACTCTACTTTGAGCTCCAGAGAAAAAGAACATCTATTAAAAAAAAAAAAACCTACCAACTATGAATAAAGTATCTTGGCTTTATTCTGGTCTTTTTATATGATTGTCTCTAAGTTGTAGTTATTCATTCTGGGAAAATCTGTAGTTTGATTCTAAATGAGCAGATAAATTACTTTAAGTATGATAGAAACTTTGGGAATTTAAAAATGTATTATTTGCTTTTTAAATTTCTCCTTTTATAATGGCTAAAGGAAGAGAAAAAATGATTTCTCCATCTTCTTGCAAAAGCTGTGATACAGTCTTACACTTTCTTTGGTATTCTGATGTGATTATTCAACTTCTTATATATGCTGAGGTGACAAAGGAATCTTTAGAGGATCACACTGTGATCCACATAAGCTTCCATTTTCTTTGAGCTTAAAAATTAGGCAAATTCTCTTGTTGGTTTTAGCCTAAGATGAATATGTGTAAAGGATCTCATTTTTGCAGAAAATTAAAAGGTCAGAACAATAAATCAAAGAGCCACTCCTAAAGTTAAACATAATGCATATTATTCTCCCAGAAATGTAAAAAGGTGTCTTTTTCCAGCTATGGTGATTGATTTGAATAATCTCAAAAATAAATAGTACAGCTAAATAGAATAATACTAACATTGAAATTCAGCATTCAAGATCAGACATCTTCATTAGCTCCCTCAACATGCATTTATTGAGTTTTTCCACTGTGTAAAGGCCAGAGAGGCACAGAGGGTAATAATGAACTGTAGTCCAATGTATTGCATGTCACCCCACGTAAGGAGCACAGAATCTACGGAAATAAACATAATTCAATTGCAATGCAAGTCAAAAAGAGGAAACAAATAATATATTTATACCTCTCATTTTTAGCAAATGAGAGGTACAAATAATAAACATCGTAGATGATCATAGAAGTGAAGACACTTTTGTTTGTTTGTTTGTTTTTTGCGATATGCAGGCCTCTCACTGTTGTGGTCTCTCCTGTTGCGGAGCACAGGCTCTGGACCTGCAGACTCAGCGGCCATGGCTTACGGGCCCAGCTGCTCCGCGGCATGTGGGATCTTCCCGGACCGGGGCACGAACCCGTGTCCCCTGCAACGGCAGGCGGACTCTAACCCCTGCGCCACCAGGGAAGCCTGTGAAGACACTGTTTGAAGGTATTCGAGCTTAGGTAAAAGTCACAGGTCAGCAGTCATTTTTAAGGGGCATCATAACTACAGAACCTGCATCTGACACAGTGCCATGAGGCTTCCTTAAGCAGGGCTCCTTCAGGCAGTCAGGAAAGTCACAGCTCGTTCTGTAAGAAATAAGAAAACTTGTTCATTCCCAGATCCATCCAAGCTGGGCAATGAGTAACAATTTGTTTTGTCATTTTACAATAAAAGACACCTTGGAAATGTGTAATTTTGAGAACATTGAGTGGGGTATGTGCTTTGCTCATTTGTTTGATGAACCACTATTTCAGGCAACAGGAAAGAGTTGAATTTAGTACTTTTTTTTTTTTCCCTTAGGTCACTCTCAAAAACTTCTGGTTGACAGAAAAGAGCTGCCTAACAAGTTCCTTTTGGCAAAAATTGGGTGGTAATAGTAGGACAGAGGGAAGACTCTTACATAAGATGTTTATTATATTGAAATATATGAAATTGCCTATGTAGACCATCCATATTCAACCTCAAACATGGCAATTTCAAATTTAGCAACCTAGTAGACAGAACTTTTATTTTATTTTTGGCTGAAACCCCTCAGGCCAGAAATAACGCAATCAATGTCAAGTATGCCAAAAGTTTCAAAGAAAGTTGCTACACCTCTTAGCCAGGATGTGCTGAGTTAGTTAAATTGATTGTGTCGTATTAGTGATCACTCACCTCCAACCACAAAAGCATAGAGGTAGAAAATGAATGAGGGAGATTTTCTTTAGAGAGAGTATGGGCCGGCTGTGTGTTCTCCCTTCTATTGGGGTAGGAAGAGAACTGATTCCTTCCAGACCTTATGTCACGTGGGAAGAGTCTTAGGTGGACCTCCCAACACATCCATCAGGGGAGAGCCTAAGGGGAGCCATCTTGGAAGGAAATCCATGCAACACAATTCTGGGTGACGTAACCCAGAAAGGGCCTGACAGTCCGTGGGTTCTGAGGCTGGGAATGACGCAGGCACCCTGTGCATTACCGGTATTCTAATAAGAGATGGTAGAGAGGGACTCTCAAAGACCCCCATAACAGCAATTAGGAAAAAATTCAGCTTGGAACATGTGCCAGTGTCGTAGGACAGGGACATGATTTCACAAGTTATTTGACACTGCCTTGTCTCTCTAACCTTCTCTCCCCTTGGATCCTACCCCAGAGAAGTCATCTGTTTGAATTTGTCGTGTGTGACACAACACGAAAGCACAATAATAGCACAATATGCATCAATAATTGGCTTTCCAAATAGCTCTTATATTGTTTTCTCTATATGCAGAATAGATATCTACCTAGGATGCTGAGTGTGTGTGTGTGTGTGTGTGTGTATGTGTGTGTAGATAGACACACAAGCACACAAGGTTTTAAATTTCAAACAGGGCTTCCCTGGTGGCACAGTGGTTAAGATTCCCCCTGCCAATGCAGGGCACACAGGTTCGAGCCCTGGTCGGGGAAGATCCCACATGCTGCGGAGCAAATAAGCCCGTGCACCACAACTACTGAGCCTGTACTCTGGAGCCTGTGAGCCACAACTACTGAAACCCGCGCCTAGAGCCCGTGCTCCGCAACAAGAGAAGCCACCGCAATGAGAAGCCCGCGCACCACAACGAAGAGTAGCCTCCATTAATTAAAATGGGATAAAAGGGCTTCCCCGGTGGCGCAGTGGTTGAGAGTCCACCTGCCGATGCAGGGGACACGGTTTCGTGCCCCGGTCCGGGAAGATCCCACATGCCGCGGAGCGGCTGGGCCCGTGAGCCATGGCCACTGAGCCTGCGCATCCGGAGCCTGTGCTCCGCAACGGGAGAGGCCACAACAGTGAGAGGCCCACGTACCGCAAAAAAACGCAAAAAAAAAACAAAAAAAAATGGGATAAAAAATTAAAAAGTAAAATTTCAAACAGAATTTTGCTACTGGCATATATAGAAGCTGTCTTCATGTAGCAACAAATATTTCTGTAAGACAGAAATTGGATTGCCTTGTCTAGAGTCTTCTTTCACTATCTCTTACTTTCACTCTTGCTTTCATTTCCGTTCTTTTTCTCTCCCTCTCTCACTATTGCTCTTTTATTTTTCTATTTGTTTACTGAGCCACTTATTAGGTGACCCCTTCCTTTGGGAGGTTTAGGCTCTGAGCTGTTGATCACCCACTGCCTCACCTGCCACTGCTCTGGCCAGGCTGTTAGCTTTCTAACAGATGTCCCAGCCTTGCTTGGGTTTGCTCCTTCTTCACCTTTTCCCTGGGAATTCCTACTCCTCCCATTAAACGACTCCCTCCCCATCTCCTATTTCCTCCATGATCTTTGGAGGGAAGAGATCTTACCTGCACAGGAACTCTTTATCTTTTCAGAAAGCTTTGCTGGACTTAAGTAAAACAAAATACTCATTAATTGAGATGACCTTTTGGAATGGCCCAAGGAATATCCAGTAGCTAGAAAATAAAGGTAACATTTACAAGGCTTCTGAATGTATATAGGTTCCATAACAATACAGTTCCACATGAGAAACATAAAATGATTTCATCTGTTGAGATATGACAGTGATACCTCATATGAGTTCTTTGACCTTCACTTCTGATTTATTTATTTATTCATCTGACTGATTCTTCACATCACGTTGAGTTTCACCTTCCCTGTGATTCTTCGTTGCCATGACTGCAACACATCTGAAAATCGTCTATGCTGAAGTCAGACCGCTAAAAATAGTCATAGAAGACACACAAACACACACATACAAACACACACACAACAAATAGCCTAGAAATTCAGGAGAATATGGTTTCACGGCTGGAAGCCCGGTTTATTTACGGGGAAAAAGGCAAGGGCATAAACAGCTACTTTTATGAAGAAAATGATCTTAACAGAAGCTATCTTTAAAGTGTCATTCCCCAATTTTTCTTACATAATTCCTGGAGAAGATGGTAATTTTGTCCCTGTTCACTCATGCACGTGGGAAAGACTGCTCCCGAAGCATCTGCACCTTAGCACGTCTGTAAGTCACTCCCAGCACTCAGGTTTGGAGGCTCTGCTTCAGGGATTTTTGTCAGGCTGTCTTCATTTAAGGTTTTTATAAGTGATCAGGATGATGAAGTGCCCAGTAAAATCTTCAAGTTCACAGATGACACTAAGCTTCTCTGGGTAATTAAATGTCACGCTGATAAGGATAAACTGTAGAAAAATCTTTCCTTCTTCTGTGTGAGGTCAGGACACAAAGATGGACTTCACCGTGGATGTGTGAATATTGTAGAATAAGAAAAAATAATACAAACCAAATTTTATATGATGATAACCCTTGAGCATCAATGATGACCCAGGATAAAGATTTGAGAGTTATTACTATCTTCTCCTCCTGGACTTCTACCTGAAGTTTGTGGTGACGAAAACAGTTATCACAATTCTGTGAATCATCAGAGGAGGCCATGCAAATGACACAGAAGCATCAGTAGCAATTCAAACACTTTTATACATGTTATTTTGTTTAGTCTTCAAAACAAATCATACAGTTATTATTACTTTGTTGTTGTTGTTGCGGTACGCGGGCCTCTCACTGTTGTGGCCTCTCCCGTTGCGGAGCACGGGCTCCGGACGCGCAGGCACAGCGGCCATGGCTCACGGGCCCAGCCGCTCCGCGGCATGTGGGATCCTCCCAGACCGAGGCACGAACCCGTGTCCCCTGCATCGGCAGGCGGACTCTCAACCACTGCGCCACCAGGGAAGCCCACTGTGTGATAATTTTTAATGCCTTTTGCAAATGAGGAAATTGAGGCTCAGTAAGTGATTGGCTGTTATATCAAGGCACAGGCTTCTGCAATTGGCTCTGGATGCTACCTCTAAAGAAAATGAAAGTGGAAAATGTTCAGAAATGGACTTTTCAAATGAGGATTGGGGAATTAGAGGGAAGAACTAAAGAAAGAAAGGGATTTCTATAGAAGCATATATTTTAAAAATAAGGAAGCTTTGATATGGAAAAACGGCTTGAATACTGAACGTAATATGGGTTGAATGAAGTTTTAGAATTCTAGGTATAACTAGGAAAAGGTATGATGCTTAAAAATTGTATATAGTTTGCTAGGGCTACCACAACAAAGCACCCAAACCGGGTGGCTTAGATGCCAAAATGTTCTGTCTCGTAATTCTGGAGGCTAAAGTCCAAGAGCAAGGTGTCAACAGGGTTGATTTCTTCCAAGGGCTATGAGGGAAGGATCTCTTTCAGGCCTCTTCTGCCTATGTATCTTCACATTTTCCTCCCTCTGTGCATGCCTGTCTCTCTATCCAAATTTCGTTTTTATATAAGAACACCAGTCATATTGGATTAGGGCCCACCCTCACACCTCATTTCTGTCTGCAATGACCGCATTTCCAAATAAGGTTGTATTTTGAGAAACAGGGAGTTAGGTTTAATATACAGATTTTCGGGGGACACAATTCAACCCATAGTAATTGGCAAGGAAGCATTGCACAGTGGGTGATACCTTTATGAAAGTTATTGCTCTGAATAAGAACAAGACCTCAAGACTTTATATGTCAGATGAAAAACAGAGCATCGAGAAAGCATGAAGCCAATAAAGAGCTGTGGGTGGTGGTGGGAGGGGAGATGGTGACAGAATCTTAGCATCATAATATTGGAGACTTGTGGGAAGCCACAGAGATCACTGTGTTTTTACACAGCTGCACAGCATCCAGAAGGAAGAGTCTGCTCTCCTTGCCCAACAAAAACATAACCAATTGATTTCACCTAATAGGGCATTTGCATTGCTATTTATTTATGCCAGATTTTTTTCATCCCAGAAAAAATTAAACCCCAAATATTTTAAAATATGGTTTACCAAAAACCCAAATAATCTCAACTCTAAATATATAATGAAAACTTCAGGTTTGGCTTTCTCTTTCAGATTAAAATCAAAACATAAACATTTTACACATGTTTATACTAGATATAGTAATACAGTTTTTAAAATGAAACTCAACCACATTTCTCCATGAAACTGAAGAAGCACTTCAATTAAAGTTTATTTTATTCAGGGTGCATCTAACCCTATGTCATAATGTCACACGTTATATATGTCACAATGGACCAAGAGATATCTTAAGGTATGTAATGTAATAATCCTTAGAAATAAAGGAAATAAGGGCTTCCCTGGTGGCGCAGTGGTTGAGAGTCTGTCTGCCGATGCAGGGGACACGGGTTCGTGCCCCGGTCCGGGAGGATCCCACATGCCGCGGAGCGGCTGGGCCCGTGAGCCACGGCTGCTGAGCCTGCGCGTCCGGAGCCTGTACTCTGCAACGGGAGAGGCCAGGACAGTGAGAGGCCTGCATACCGCAAAAAACTAAAGGAAATAAGACATGAAATGATAAAGAAAGGTAAAAATAACATTTCATTTGTTATTATATCCATCCTCTCAAGGCAGTATCTTTACTTAAAAATGACCTTTAATATAGTCTTAATCATAGTGATACCTTGTGCATGGGCTTCCGCTGTTTTTTAAGGTTATTGTCCATGAATCTATGGCGTTTACAGTGTATCCACAGTTATTTTCAATTTATACTGATCCTCTGAGTCCACAGCTGAATACATTTGGTCATTGCCTTCTTTAGCCTTACATCTCTTGGCTGGTCCCTGGAGAGCCTGGTAGCTGGGAGTTGACTGACAGCTTTGGCATTACCAGGCAAACCTCACCAGCACCTGGGAAGTGGTGGTATGTAAAGGAATTCTCAGTTTTCAAATGTAAATATCCTTGGGCTTCTTTTGCTACGTGCAGCAGGTAGAAAACTGAAATTGTGGACCCTAGTTTGCAGTGTCTTCTGAAATAGGAGTGATGACTTGAGCCCATGCACTGAATGGTATTGATATTTGGTTTAGAATATCTGAATCTAAGGGTGTGAAATAGAGAGGACTGAACTGGGCAAGGAGCAGTGCTATCATCAAGGGTCAAGGTGGAATGGGCTCTATCCCCACTGTAAGAAAATAAAAGGTTTTCCCTTTGGACATCTAAAGCGGAGGTCCCCAACCCCCGGGCCATGGTCCAGTACTGGAACCGGGCCACACAGCAGGAGGTGAGTGGCGAGCAAGCGAGCAAAGCTTCATCGGTATTTACAGCCGCTCCCCATCGCTCGTATTACCGCCTGAGCTCCGCCTCCTGTCAGATCAGCGGCGGCATTAGATTCTCGTAGGATCGCGAACCCTGCTGTGAACTGCGCATGCGAGGGGTCTAGGTTGCGTGCTCCTTATGAGAATCTAATGCCTGATGATCTGAGGTGGAGCTGAGGCGGTGATGCTAGTGCTGGGGAGTGGCTGCAAATACATTATCATTAGCAGAGAGGTTTGACTGCACAGAGACCATAATAAATCAATTGCTTGCAGACTCATATCAAAACCCTATCAGCGACTGGCAAGTAAAAACAAGCTCAGGGCTCCCACTGATTCTGCATTATGGTGAGTTGTATAATTATTTCAGTATATAGTACAATGTAATAATAATAGAAATAAAGTGCACAATAAATGTAATGAGCTCGAATCATCCCGAAACCATCCCTGCCTCCCAGTCCACGGAAAAATTGTCTTCCACGAAACCGGTCCCTGGTGCCAAAAAGATTGGGGACCACTGTTCTAAAGGAAGAAAGTTTTTGAAACTCTTTGAAAGAACACATGAAATGGTATTGTTATTTTTTAAGATATGATTAAATTATATTCCATAAAATTGGAATTTAGAAAGAATAAAACAATATTCTTTATTGTCACAATATATTGTTACCAGTATGTATACTATCCAAACACAGCTAGTTAACATTTTGATCAGTTTCTTTCCAGGCTCTGTGTGTGTTGTATATGTTTATGATTATGTGTTTCTCAATAGTCTAATCAAATTATCTAAATTTTTTAAATCTTGATTTTCTATCAAGTACCTAGTATCTTTTAATGTTCACATTGTATATATAATCATCTCTGAGTACTTTTTAAATGTTGATATTTGCCAAGATTCTGTTTTTGACTCTTTTTTTTTTTCTACTTCCTATAATCTCCTGAGTCTTTCTCAATTCTTTTCTCAGAACAGCTAACACCTAAACACTTACAAGTCATAAATCTATATTTCATGTTTCAAACTCACAAATATAACTCTTAACCATTTAGGTGTTCATTAATTAATGAATTATTTCATTCATAATTAACGAGGTAATTAATTCATTAAGATCTTAGTATGTGTTGGCTGGTGTTCTGAGTACTGGGGGTTTAATCTGGAAAATGGTGGTTGGATACGATGGAAGATGGTGAGAAGTGAAGCAAGGGTTGGAAAGGCATGAAGGCATGAACCATTTTGAAGTTTCTAAAATACAAATGTTGGCATTTGGACATTTATTCCCAGTATATATTATGTACCCCTATTAACACCCCTATAGCAGGGTGGCACGCTGCTTACAACAATCATCAGAGGTGTAGTTAATCAGTTATTGGAGTGATTATTTTGTTTGGTGTCTGTATTACTTTTCGACTGTATCTGTGACAAATTACCACACACTTAGTGGCTTAAAACAACTCAGAATTCCTATCTTATAGTTCTGTAGATCAGAAGTCTGATGTGAACCTCGCTGAGCTAAGATCGAGGTGTTGACAGGGTGCCTTCCTTTCTGCATGTTCTAGGGGAGAACCCATTTCCTTGCTTTTTCCTCTTCTAGAGCTGCCTGCTTTCATTGGCTCCTGGTTTCTTTCCTCAGTCCTTAAAGCCACAACATGGGCCAAGACCCTTTCTCACTGCCTTCTCTCTGGTTGTCTTTTTCACTGTTAAGTACCTTTGTGATTACCTTGGGACCACCGAGATACTCCAGGATAATGTCCTTATTTTAAGGTCAGCGGACTGGCAACCTTAATTCTATCTTCTGCCTTAATTCTCCTTTACCATGTAATATTTATAGGTTCTGGGGAGTAGCATGTGGACATCTTTGGGGGGCCATTATTCTTTTCACCACAGTGTTTATCTCCCTCCCCCTGCCTGTAAATTTCATGTAGGAGATTCTGTACTCACTCTTCCCTTCTTTCTTAATAACAGAACTTGGTTTTATTCAGTGTGGCAATTTCCCAGCTAACAAAATTCAGGTATCTTGGCCTTCACTGTAGTACAGAGGCTTAATGTGGTACTGTTATGATGAATGAGTTATAAGGGGGAAGTCTGCTGAGTATTTCCTGCAGAAATTTTGCTTTCCTGATAAGAAATATCACCCCCTTTTCCCTGTACCCCTGCTTTAAAGTCTATAGAACAATCATCTTACGGCCAAGAATGACAGGAATGAATACACAAGCCTCCTGCATTAAGAATAAGAAGTAAAAATATGGAAAGAACCATGGAAACACTGATGACATTGTTTAGCTGTCACTGTATCAGTCCAAGGCTTGCCTCTTCTGGACTTTTTGTACTTGAGAAGAAATATTCTTTACACACTTAAGCTAGTATAGTAGGGTTTTTAATAGTCTACATGAGAGCAGGTGCCTTTTCTATCTTGTTTACTCCTGTACTTCCAAAGCCCAGGGCAGAGCAGAATATCTGTTAGGAACTCAATAAATGTTTCTTAAATTTCTGTTGAGATTTTGACTTTTGATCTGCATTTAATGCATAAGTGGATATTAACTAGTTCAAGAAGGAAGGGTGAGTAGATCATCTAAAACAAAGAGTATTTGTTAATGTCCTAAAGTGGGAGTGAGCTTGTATGTGGGAAAATGGTATGACTGCAAAATAATAGGGAAGGAGAGAAGGTTGCTAGATGAGCCCTGTGAGATCAGTAGGCACAGGGTCACCATAGACCATGTTAATATATATATATTTAATTCTAAGAGCATTAATGACAGATTTTAGTTGAGGTTTATCATATTTGTGTTTTTGAAGGCTGTTTTAGGCTGCTGTGTGAAGAAAGGCAGTTGAATGCTTTGAGAGAGGTTAGGAGGGTATGGAATTGTCTAAGTGAGAGATGATGACAGCCTGGTGATCCTAGAAACGGAGAGAAATGGATGGATTGGAAAGACATTAGGAGGTTAGGCTGACAGGAGCCTAGATCGGATGTGAGGGCAGGAGGGAAGGCTCTGGGTTAGGTCTTAGGTGTCTGATGGTGTGTGTGCTGCAGGAAGACTGTGCAGTTTTTGCTGCTGCAGCAGTATCCTGCCATTGCTCTGTTGAAGATACCTTACTCAGGATTTTTTGTTGAATGTTTACTATGTAGCAAGTTGGTAAATGTAAGACTAGAACATAAACCTATATTTGAATACTTCAGAGCCTAGGATGAGGTACGAGTTGGGGCCGGTGGCTGGAGACAATGCAGAGCTCAGTTTCGAGTTAGGGCTGCGAAAGGCTTTGCAACCCACCTTAAGGAATTTTTTATTTAGTTTTTTACATGTCCTTATTGAAGACCTTGTTTCAGGAGTTGTGGACACAAAGATGAATAGCCTGCTCTCAATGAGCCCAGAATCTAGTGCCGAACTTTTTCGTGTGATGCATGCATGGGTCACAGGTAAGCTGAGCTAGAGACCACTCCCCCAGCTTTCAGGGAGCCCAAGCGCCTCCACTTACGCCAGTGTGGGGTGCACAGGTATGATTTTCTATGTGTGCTCTGTGGAAAATTTTTAGGTTTGTACTAGTCTTGGAGACAAGTTAGACACATAAATAAGGGTAATAAGAATAACAACAATACAATGTAATTATGTGACAAAAGATTATAAAGTAATAATTTTTAAAATTGCTGTAATATAATGATGTAATAAGAGAATATAAGGTAATAATAAAAGCTTGCTGGGGAGATGGTTTGGGTGACATTTTCAAAGCAAGCATTCTCCAGGAAGCTGGAAGAATTAGTACCCATCCTTCTGGAGGCTTCAAGCCTGAAAATTCTGGTAGAGTTTCAACTATAAAATTTCTCATTTGTTTCTTCAGTAACTACCTACTTTTTCAGGCAAAATGACATGAAGAATCTTCCATCCTATTTTATCAGCTGATAAATTTTGAAAATATAGTACCTAGAGAATGGATGGCAGTGTAATGATTTTTCTCTGTACTATTTTCCCCTCTGGGTAAGAAATGGGTATGGAGACGTGATGTAGCTTCTTAATAAGTTGAACTTGGGTGTTTCCTGAAGTGATATCATACTCGTTCAATTATTTACTCCCCTCAGCTTATGAAAGTTTAAGTTATAGCTCTCTGAGAGCTTCCAATACTTTTTAATAAAAGAATCATCCTTTTTAGCTCCTAAAACTGAATGTTTCCCTATTAAAAAAATTATTTTGCACCACAGATTTGCTGTACATATCAAATAACATTGTTTTAAATTTTTTGGTACATAAGCACTTCATTAAATCTGTATGATTGTATTGTTTTGCCTCTCTTTTTGTTCAAGGAAGCATTTGGAAAGTCAGATAAAATGGCCATTTGTTAAACCCAACTTCCAATGCAACCGTTCTATAAAACTTTCAGTAGATTCCAAGAGTTTTTAAATTGTGATTTGGAGTTGAATTCAAATAGATAAGGGAATCTCTTGGAGAGTTTGCAACAACTGAACTTGAAACTGGGTCTAGAAACTCATTGGGTTTACTGAATCACTAAATGTGAAAATAAATGTGAAGCTATTTACAACATCATTAATAACATCCAGCTATGTTGAGCTGTTCTCAAACCCCTCCAAATCTGTTGAGTCAGCAGTTTGAAACAATGTCAAAATCTGTTACTACCTTTTCCAGTGCCACAGATATATTATTACCCTGGTGGGACTTTAATAATGAGGGTTCAGCCTGGGCCTCAAAGCCTGTGTCTGAGTGCCCCCCCACCTCCCGTCCTTCCTCAGGGTACTTAAATCACAAATGGAGATTTTCTAGACTTTTAGTGTTGAGCACAAAAACCATTCTTCCGTTTCCCAAATGTACCATGTAGGCTTTTCTACACAATCACTATGATAGAACTGCTAACCACATCAGCCCACTGTTATAATCAAGCTTTTTGTCATAAGAGTGTTTTAAAACCATCTTGACAAATGCTTATAATTATAATAGTTATCATATGGAACACTCAGCGTCCTCAAAGGGATTTAAGTATATGATAGAATATTCCTTTTAACAGAGTTTATCAGCCAGCAGATTTCCATTCTTATATATGGAAAGTGCATTTTAGATACATAAAACCACAATAAATGAGCTCTTAACTATGTCAACCGCTGTAGTAATCAAGCCCCTTTCTTTCCGAAGTATTTAAGCTATCTCATTAAGTATACTTCTAGAGGATATAATGACATTCCTCCACATAAGCAAGGAGAATGTCTTGCGTTTATATCCTTTCATATTAGACTCCAGAGTTTTAGAAGTTTGGTCACTGGGATAATTAGGCCGCCAGTCCTTCTCAACCCCCTTTGCCTACCTGTCAACTCGAATGGCTGGAGAAGATAATTTGCCAAATTGAGAAGGTTGCTTGAGGCTGGAGGGAAGTGTAGGACAAAGTAAGCAAATTTACAACATGTCACCTTTAACGGCTCTGAGGCATAATTTATGAGCTTTCGAAGCTAATGTCAGTGGCATGGTCCAGAAACATGGGCATTTCTTACGTAAGTCCTAAAACATTTATCTGATGATTTAAAAATATGGCAAAACTTGACCAGAATGTTCCATGAAGACTTTCAAGCAGTTTTCGAGGAAGACAGGGCATGCAGTGTGCAGGCACTGTTTAGCTTCTGGCCTGGGCGTATTGCAAGTTATATAGCGGATGTTGGTCCAGCTTATCTTCCAGCTGAATTTCAGAGTTTGGGGGTCTAAGACTGTCTTTCATATCTTCTGATTCTTCCACTGACATTTACTATAGCAGGTAATAAATGCGAGTTGTGATCAAAAGAATGAGACATCTGTGTTTTGTAGAATCAGACATTACTTTTTTGCTTTATTCTGACTTGTCGGTCTCTTACTTCAAACTCCACTAGAGATCTCTTTCATATATATATAGATCCATGATGAGCGATGGAGTAAAACACTTTAAAAAGCCAAAATAAAGCAATAAAGTAATAATGATTATATATATCCGTACATTATATGTATATCTACATGTATTTATATATTAGATGTCATATGTGTATATATATGTATGTATGTACACACACATATATTAAAGGAATGGCTATACAGGCTTAAATAATAAAAGCAAATTTTAAAGTGCCTGTTCATTTTCATTCTCAATGAAATATAAAATAATTATAAATAGTGAGAGAAAGATGAATGTGTCTTTTTTGTAGTCATCTTTTCATTGTGATGCTCTCACACTCAAAAATCAATGTTACACTGCTAAGCTTATGACGTAGTTCCAGTAGAATGGAAGTCCTGTAAAGAGAACTGCCCCCTCACATCGACTCTGTTACCTTCTTTGTGTGTGCCTTTCAGGGAGTGCGCTTATTTACTGCAAATAGCAGTGGCACAGCCATAAATCCGTATGACTGCTTTGCTTTTCACAATCTGGGAAAATGGCAAAATCAAAGCCAAATGAATTGGGTGGTGCTGAGATGCTGATGGTATTTATAAAGGGCACAAGCATACTTTGTTGTGCTGAGTAATGTGTGGGCGGTTATCTGGTGACAGGGCTGCTGGAAGACTGATGTCTTTTCATTGAGAGCAGTTTTTATCCTAGGCGAACCATCAAATTGAGAAAATCAAAAGCCTCATGCAAGTGGAAGCTGCTTCTCTTGAATTTCATGAGGTGTGACGTCACTGTAGGCTGGGTTAACATTTCTTCTCCTTGCTATATGGAATATTCCATGCAGTTTTCTTTCTATGTAAACACATTAAAATAGTCCAGTGTGCACTTTTTTTTTTTTTTTGTGGTACGCGGGCCTCTCACTGTTGTGGCCTCTCCCGTTGCGGAGCACAGGCTTCGGACGCGCAGGCTCAGCGGCCATGGCTCAGGAGCCCAGCCGCTCCGCGGCATGTGGGATCTTCCCGGGCCGGGGCACAAACCCGTGTCCCTTGCATAGGCAGGCGGACTCTCAACCACTGCGTCACCAGGGAAGCCCAGTGTGCACTTTTAAGTTCTTATTTTTGCTATTAGCTGCCTCTGGGTGGAGCACTATGTGGTCTTTCTTGTTTGATTGCTCTGGGCACGTCAGCAGACAACTTTCTCGAAGCGTAACAGAAGCCTGCTCTTTGGGGTATCTAGAGGCGTAGATACTGGGGAGATGAGTCTCCAAATCCTCAGCACATCTCAATTTGATGTCGCTGCCAAGTCTTAAGTCCACGTTGTCATCTCTGCTGAGCAGAATCCAAGGGCAGAGTCCTCAGTGTATCTTCTATTTGTTTCTTGGCCCCAAGACTCTGCTAAACCTGTGTACTTTCATTAGGTTCATTTCACAGAATTAAATTCCTCCTTGTAATACTCAGGCTCTTAGCTGTCAGGGCTGCCCTAGCACTGAGAGCCAAGTGTCCTGTGACCGTGCTGCTTGGAGGGAGATAGACAAAATGATGTTAAGAAATTGTGTGGCTCCGTGTTATGTGGCGTCAGGGCCTTACTGTGATCAGAACTGAAAAGTGTGTCAGCGTCTGTCCTCATTCTGCTGCTCGGCATAATGTTTCCGACAAGCAATGCTTCATCACAGAAACAGATTTGAGAAGGACTTGTGTAGTACACTGTACATCCATAAATCAAAGAGCAGGGCTGCCCAGGTCCTCCTGTTTAGAAATAACTGAAATTGAAAGTGAAATGCCTAGTAATGAACACTTAGCTGAAAAGGTTAGCAACTGGGACAGGGAGTGGGAGATGAGAGAATGAGGACTGGGTGATTTATTAAATTGACAAAATCCCTAATTTTGCAACTTTAACACAATTTCCCTTTGTTCTGCTCTCAGTAGAGATGGAGAACAGCTGGTTAGTACCACCTGTGTAAGAATCCATCATATTCTTGAATACCATTAATAAATTTTCCCACAGCCTTTCGGCCTCAGAAAAAGACCAATTCCTTTTATCTTTCCAAAGTGGTAAATCATGGCCCCAATCCAGGAATTCAAAATGTTTCTGAGGATGGTTTGTTTCTTAGGCTAGAGCCCAGAACAGAAACTTTCTCAACTAAATGGTAGGGTGGGTGGGATTGGGGATCTACAGTCCGGATGGATGTGGAAATGACAAAGACAGGAATTCCAGCTATGCTGTTAGGCCTTGTAGGGAACTAAGAAAACCCAATCCACTGAGCCTCATCAGAAGCACAGGAATGCTAGTGTCTACCCAGGCTTTTGGGGGATGGGCACTGAAAGGCTATTAAGATCCAAAGCCACTCTGGGTGGATTATCCTGTAGCCTTTGCAGCAGCTGAGTTTGGGAATCCTTTATGTTTCTATGCCATTAATATTATACAGCTATTAACATAATTTGTCTACTTTTATCTGCAGCTGCTTCTGTGTTTCACTGAACAAATGTTTTTTCATTTGCTACTAGTAAAATTTCCAAAGCGTTTGTGATTGACCAAATACAATTTTGTAGACCATTGATCAGATTATATGTTGAGTATCCTTTCGTCAGATGTTCATCCTGGGTCCAATCAGTAATGAGGGTCACACGGTATAGAACATCTCCGCCAATAACTGGGGCTTCTTAGGGCTCCTTTTGCAGAGTGGGACTGACAGCTAGTCAAGAACTTAGTTAAGCCAGTCTAATAGGGTTGGCATAGATGGTTAAAAGTAGGGGGAGAACAACTTTTCTCTGTTGCCTTTCCTTCTAAAAGACACCTTAAACTTCTCTGGATCGATGGCTATCTCACAACTAAACAAATGTCAAATACTAGGAACTGGGAGTTTGGGTTATTTGTATCTCTATACTTGAATTGCTTCTTCTCACTTTAATGACCTCTGTGAATTCTGAGCATTTGAGATTTTCCTGTTGTTAAGCTTCTCAGTTTCTTACACAGCATTTGATCTATTTCAGTTTTCTCTATCTTCTGGGATCTATTTCAGAAATTTGTGTTTTCCTAAAAAAATCTTCCACTTCACTTGAATTTTAAATGCTTTTAGATAGGGTTTTGCAAAGTCCTCTCTTATGCTGGTTAATTTTCCCACTCATCTTGGGTTTGTTTTTCAATTCCATAAAAATGTTAAAGTTATTATTTCTTCCCTCCTGTTTTTCTTAAGTTATTTATGTTACTTTTAAGTTATTGAATTCTTAATTTATTGATTTTTATTTCTTTTACTTATGAATGAGATTTTTTTTAATTTATGAATTTGTCAAAAAGAATAAGTTAAATCTTTTTAGTCCCGGAGGGATGTTCATGGTGTATTGTGAAATAAGAAAAGCATGTTTAGGGGTTAAACATTTAAAGTTAGGAATTCTATTCTATGTCATTAAAATGTTAGCCATAGTTGCAAAGCAATCTGATATTGCTCACAAGCCTCATGAGATGAATAGGGAACAACTGATATGCATGGAATTATTTTCACAACAACAACAATAACAACAGATGCCATCTTTATCAGGCATGCCCTCTTTTTTGTTAAATTTTTATTTCATATTGGAGTATAGTTGATTTACAATGTTGGATTAATTTCAGGTATACAGCAAAGTGATTCAGTTATACATATACATATCTCCATTCTTTTTCAGATTCTTTTCCCATATAGGTTATTCAGAATATTGAGTAGAGTTCCCAACAAGAACCTACTATAAAGCATGCCCTCGTGACTTTTCGTTCATTCCGGATCTGGACCATCTCCCTTTAGACACTATGAGTTCAAGGTCCAGCTTTTATGTGAATCTAGCTGTGAGGCCTTTCAGAAACACCCCCAGACCCAGAGACTTTCTTCTGTCTTCATCTCACATAAACGTTGGTATCTACATCTATTTGATATTTTATCACATTGTGTCACTTTTCTTTGGTAATTTTTATTTTTAATTATTGAAGTAAATGCTCATTGGAGAAGTGAAAAAATAAACACACAAAGTTAGTCAACCGCCATCACCTGCTAGAAATAACTTAATAGATTGGTGGGTATCATTACATACCTTTCTTTGTGATTATATAAATTTGAACCAATGCATTTATATTGATAATGATGATGATGATGGATTGTAGTAGAAAGAGGAGTGGAAGAAGAAGAGGAAGAAGATGCCTGTGATATGTTCAGTGCTGTTATATGTCTTGCATTGAATCGCTATAATGCCCTGTGAGGTGGTGGTAATTATAATCAGTGCTTTACAGATGAGGAGACTTAAGCACAAATATGTTTCGTAAGTTGACCAAGGTCACATAGATAGCAGGTGGAGGAGCTGGGATGTAAGACCAGGTAGTCTGGCTTCAAACCTTTAACCCTGTTCTAAACTGCTTCCCAATCAAGTGCTTTTCAGACATAATTTCCTTGAAATGTGGATATAATTTTAGATAGAATGCCATCACGCCAAAGTTTATGGTTTTCCATATTCTTTACCTCAGGGAACTAAAATCTACCTGAAGGCTATCTTCCATGTGTTTCAGAAGTAGCTGTACAATTATTTCATTTACCACCGTTGCTTCCTCGAGGCCATTATTGGAATCATTGCTTCTGTAGAAGATTTAGAGTCTTGTCTTTTCTTCAGCTCAGATTACCTTGATCAGTCCTAAATTCTGGAAGCTTCTATTAAGTTGCTCCTTGGTAAAAGGGAAGTACTATATATTTTGCTGTAAATGTTGTTAGGAAAGTATTCTCGAAGCTGAGGAAATTTTCAGTCTACTTGTTCTTTTTGTTTAATCATTGTGGTGTTTACTTTAAGCCATTGAAATAAAACCATAAACAATCAAAAAAATTTTGTTGGTTCGCCAAAAATGGGATTATGAGATACTTAATATTTTGTTACTTACTTGTCTCACTTAACAATACAACATGAGGGCTTCCCTGGTGGCACAGTGGTTGAGAGTCCGCCTGCCGATGCAGGGGACACGGGTTCGTGCCCCGGTCTGGGAAGATCCCACATGCCGCGGAGCGGCTGGGCCCGTGAGCCATGGCCGCTGAGCCTGCGCGTCCGGAGCCTGTTGCTCACAACGGGAGAGGCCGCAGCAGTGAGAGGCTCGCGTACCGCAAAAAACCCCAAAAAAACCCCAAAAAACCAATACAACGTGAAATCCCTTTATCTCAATAGTTATGACTAACCTGTGATTTTTTTCTTTAATTAAAATCATTTTAAATTTTTTCTTGAAGTATAGAGTTCACAGTACTAAGTATGTTCAACTTATTGTGCAACCAATCTCTGGAACTCTTTTCATCTTACAAAACTGAAACTCTATATCCATTAAGCAACAACTCCCCGTTCCCACCTCCTCCAAGCCCATGGCAACCACCATGCTACTTTCTGTCCCTATGAATTTAACTACTCTGGGTACTCCTCATACAAAGTGGAATTGGAATTATACAGTATTTGTCTTTCTGAGAATGGCTTATTTCACTTAGTGCAATGTCCCCACTATTTTATATTTCTACCAAGAGTGCACAAGGGTTTCAGTTTCTCCAATAACCCATCTTTGGGACAGATCCATAATTATTATATTGATTTTGATTATAAATATATGGCATGTATGCGCCTTCTTTTCAGCACACTGTGAACTCCTACAGGAAGTTTGTGAAGAGATAGTGCTGTTTGATTTGGGCCTTGAAGGACAGCTGAGATTTCATCTGGGGCGATGGGGCTGTAGGGCCTCACCCCTTCTGCCAGTGCAACTGACCCTCCACTGACCCCTCCTGGCTCTGGATAATGGGGCACCTTCAGATTCAGTTGCCACAATTACTATGCTTCCCTTGAGCTGTCTCTGAGCCTGATGTCAGACTATAACAAATTGTCTAGTTCAGATTGAATCTTTTTTTTTTTTTTTTTTTTTTGCAGTACGCGGGCCTCTCACTGTTGTGGCCTCTCCCGTTGCGGAGCACAGGCTCCGGACGCGCAGGCTCAGCGGCCATGGCTCACGGGCCCAGCCGCTCCGCGGCATGTGGGATCTTCCCAGACCGGGGCACGAACCCGTATCCCCTGCGTCGGCAGGCGGACTCTCAACCACTGCGCCACCAGGGAAGCCCCAGACTGAATCTTAAACTTTGAAAAGAATCTGATTAAAATTATGTTCCTCTCCCTAGAAAAATGCACATGTGCAGTCAGTATTTATCTTCAAATTTGGAGGTTTTAATGTCCTCTCAATTTCCTATGGATACCCTTTCGAGACTCCCTGGGTTAAGAACATGGGCTCCAGAATCTGACTCTCGCTTTGTCACAGCTTACCCTTCCCCCTCCCCATATCCTCAAGTCCATTCTCTAGTAGGTCTGTGTCTTTATTCCTGTCTTACCCCTAGGTTCTTCATGACATTTTTTTTTTCTTAAATTCCATATATATGTGTTAGCATACAGTATTTGTCTTTCTCTTTCTGACTTACTTCACTCTGTATGACAGACTCTTGGTCTATCCACCTCATTACAAATAGCTAATCTTGATCCCCATACACTGCCTCTTCTCCTCTTCATTGGTCAGTGTTTACAAATTGCAGAACGCCCTCTTTAATTTATTCTTGTCTTACTAACATACGGTGTTCATTCTGTCTGTTATCTAATAATCCTCAAGATATCTCCAGAAGTTGGGAGGGAATCTCATATCATCAATCAATTCCCATAGAGAAAGCACAACTGTCTCATAATGATGGCCAATAAAGCTTTAGCCCTAAAATATTCAATGTGACCAGGCGGCCTTGAATACTATCAGGTATTTTTGGTTTTCAAAAAAGTCACATTGGAAGAGAAGTGAGACTCCAACATCTGGGATCTGGGACATGGCATCCTGAGTAAAACAGACTTGCTTTTTGTGACCTAGTTCTAAATAAACTATTTAATTCATTAAAAGAGCATTTTTTTTCTAAGAAAATAGAATTTACATTAGAAAAATAAGAAACAATGGTCATAAATAGTAAAGTCTATGAATTTTCAGCAGATTTTTAAAAGTAGCTCTGGCATCTTAGTATATTTAATTATGAAATAACTTGTCAAAATTAAAAAAAAAATGTTAAGAGAGACTTTCCAAGGTAGTGATATATGACACATTTAAAAATGCATTTGCATTCCAGTTTTTACTCAGAGTCTTATTGCAACTCTTAAAATCTACATTTGTTCCTAATTTATATTGTTATAATCCTTTAAAATGCATTTTGTCAGCACCTTTTCATTTAAGGTTTAAATTCATTCACTGTAAAGAAGAAGATAAATGCAAAGTGCTCTGTGTTTAAAATTAATATTCAGTCCACTTTTCAAAATGTTTAAAGATCTTTTTATGTTTGGTAAAGCTCAGGAGAATTTTTCGTAAGATTTTGCAATCTTGAACATAGAACATAAAGTTGTGTTTTGTGATGAATAAATAAAATAAAACTTTAAAAGATTTAGATGATTTTAAATCTTAGGAATTTTAACAAGTTCTACATTTGGCCAAATATATTTTCCCATTTTACTTATCACTTTCATAACTATTTCTTTTTGACGGTTAATTATTCAACAAACAGATTAGGATAAGCTTACACTTTCAATACCAGGCAAACAGTGGTTTAACACTTAGTATTTATTTCTTCTTGTGTAAAGACAGCTGTAGGTCAAGTAACTCTCCAGCAGCCTGTCTTTCAGATGGTGCCCTACCAGTCCAGTCTCCTTTGACCTATGGCTCAGCATCTCAGTTTTCGATCTCCAAGGTTCCTATAAATGAGAAGAGAACTCACACCTGCTTTTCAATGCTTAGCCAACCCCTGCTCACAGCACATTGACCAAAACCAGTCACATGGCCCTGCCTAAATGCAAGAGGTGTGGAGAACACATGGAATATTTGGTTTGCAATGCTATCTCTGCAGCAAAATATAATCCTAAATTTGAATTTTAGAGATAGAAGGGACTTGTGGGATGATAGCTCCCTAATTTTATAAATAATGAAGGTGAAGTCAGAAGCTAGATTAGCTCACACAGCTACTTATCTTAGGGAGTGTCTTCATAATGCTTTCTTTAGTACACTGAGAAGACCATTCAAATAATCTAGTTATAATGCTGTTTTACCTTACCTTGCCATTCTTGAAAGTTATTCTTAAACATTTCGAACTTGGGTTCATACTGAGATAAATGTTATGCATCTTGTTCTATAGTTAGTTATGTTGTGGATGGTTACAGAATATGTCATAAGAGAGTAGCACCTTGGAATATAAAAGGATTCTCCTCCAGAAGTAAACTATGCTGGACCTATGTAGGAGGCTTTAAATCCTGCTCTGGGGTCAAAGTAGATATGGAATATGGATTTTACCTACAGATAAAATGGCTGGAGATTCTCCCAGAGCTTTGATGAGTTTCGCTATAGGATAAACCAAAGTGAACTGACTTTCAAAACCAAGCTGGAT
This sequence comes from Stenella coeruleoalba, assembly GCF_951394435.1. Classification (NCBI taxonomy): domain Eukaryota; kingdom Metazoa; phylum Chordata; class Mammalia; order Artiodactyla; family Delphinidae; genus Stenella; species Stenella coeruleoalba. The sequence goes on along the minus strand of NC_137150.1, from coordinate 23,236,055 downwards.
ATCAGCTCTAGTTTGCAGCCAAGGAACTGCAAACCAAAACACGGAACTAAATGTTTTTTTTACTGGTAGTAATGCCTGAGGAACAAAATACACTTTATTATGACAAATACAACATGTAGAACCTTCAGCTTAATTTCTATACTTACCTCATCGGAGATTAGTAACAGTTTTATGACCAGCAACAATTCATGGACCATAATTTGTTACCACTGAAATGGAGATTATACAGTGACCAGTGTAGAACTAAGAGCTAGCAGATAAATAGCTGCCTCTGTCCCATTCCACAGTAGGAACTTGGGATAATTAATACAAGTTTCCCCCACTATCCAAACGTACAGCATGCCTATGAAATCCTTCATAAGCCTAAGTGATGTGAAATGAAGAAGCAATTACCTTAGGGACACATCTTCCTAACAGGTACACGGAATAAATCAAGATGAAGCACAGACGCTCACAGGCACAGTTCAAAGCTATGGAGTCTTGACTCTGGGCTGCTGGGTATAGTCCCCAGGGAGGCAGCTGGGGGCTGCCACTCTTGCTGCCCTGGGCAAGACCTGCTGCTTATATAAAAGCTCCCTGTAAAACAAACGCTGAATGCTATTTTCACTCTGCATCTTTTTTCCTAAAACTGAAAATCCTCTTCAGATTTCTTTTGCTTAACAAAAACAGGTACTAATGTAGGTCTTTCATAAATGTGAAGTGGGCCTAAAGCAAACTTTCGAAAAGCAGGGAGTACCTGCATCTTGAAGTTGAATATGTACTTGTATGTTATGTCTCATTTGACTGCATAACCCTTTGTGTATATGCTATTAGGCAGAACGCTAGAGAGGAGAGCAAAATATTTATAATAACCTTTGGGAGTAGTTATTATTTGACTTATTTTATGAATGAGAAAAGCCAGGCTTCAGAGAGGGTACGTACCGTGGCTGAGATCACACAGAGTAAGTGGCAACCTTGGAGTCTCCTTTCTGAGTGTCCCTGACACAAGCGCTCATGCTTTGCCACCGATTAAAATGACCTGAGTTTAACTACATGTATTTGTTTCCAATTGCTGCCATAACAAATTACCACAAACATAGTGGCTTAAAACCATACAAATTTATTAAAGTCAGAAGTTCAAAACCTGTTTCAGTTGACTAAAATCAAGATGTGGCAAGGCTTTTTCCCTTCTGGAAGCTCTAGGGGATAATCCATCCCACTGTCCTTTCTAGCTTCCGGAAGCTGCCCCTATTCCTCGGCTGGCAGCCTCATCCTCCATCTTCAAAGCCAGCAGGGTAACATCTTTCAGTCTCTCTTCCTCACTCTCAGCTTCCTGCATCCCTCTTAGAAGGACCCTTGTGACTACATTGAGTTTACCTGGATAATGCAGGATGACCTCCTCATCTCAAAATCATTAATTTAATCACTTCTGCAAAGTCCGTTTTGCCATGGAAGGTAACATGTTCACAGGTTCCAGGCATTAGGATGTGAATACCTTTGGGGAGCCATCATTTGCCTGCTATACAACAGTATTTCTCTTGACATGTGCATTATAACAATAGATTCTAGGTTGTTCTACTGTGTTTTGGGGGTAACACAACATATTTATATTTGGACCTTAAAACTATACATAAATAAGTAATCCATATTTTTAATAAAAAAAGTGAACTTGGCACATACTCCCTACACCCATAAAACAGAAAGAGACTTTGATGGGTATCTCATAATGGCAGAGATCGGAGCCTTAGCGTAACAACATACAGGGATTATGCCTGGACAGATTTGGCAATGTAGATTTCAGTTGTCTTGGAGAAGATTAAAACTGAAGCTGGGCAGGACTGAGTAACTTATCTGCACGCCCTCTTCTACCTGCACGGGATGAAAATTTACTCCTGCTGCGTCTATGGAAAGCCCACCTTTTCTCCTCCTCTTATGGTGCATGCTGTTTGGTCAAGTTGAACCATCCATTGGAGACAGTGGATGGCCTGACACGAAGAGTGGTGCTGTACATCCTGGTGGACCATAGACCTTTATTTGTGGTCCTACATGCTACTGTCTTGCCTTCTAACTTTATGGACTGTGAATCTATGCACAGTCTCCTGCTGATTCCATGCTCCCCCTTGACTTGACTGTCGGCTCCTCCCCATGGGGACCTCTGCCCTTGCTCAGCCAGCCTCACCTTTTGCCCAGACCTCTGCACTAACTGGGTTCTTCCCGCCCTGCATTTTCCCTCCAGTGTACTCAGCACACACCAAACTATGCTTGTTTTAAGATGTAAGTTGGATTATATCACTCCACTCAGAACCTTAATGGCTTTTTGCCATCTTTAGGAAAATACCAGAAATCCTAAACAGAGCCTCCATGCTGACCAGCCTCCCCCTCCAGCTGCCTGCCCTATCCTACTCACTACACAGTGGTCACACGGGTCTACTTTGAGGACCTCCATTGAGCCAAGTGCTTTCCTACCTCAGAACCTTCAGACACCTTGTTCTTTCTGTCTGGCACATCCTTCAGCTATGACTGGTCAATGCCTTTTATCCCAAACAAAGTTAGGTCTCCCAGTCAAACACTTCATAGAACTCTCAACTTTTCTCCTGAACCTCTCATCAGTTTCTTTTTTTTTTTCCTCTTTTTTTTTTTTTTTTTTTTTGCCATACGCGGGCCCCTGACTGTTGTGGCCTCTCCCGTTGCGGAGCACAGGCTCCAGACGCGCAGGCTCAGCGGCCATGACTCACGGGCCCAGCCGCTCCGCGGCATGTGGGATCTTCCCGAACCGGGGCACGAACCCACGTCCCCAGCATCAGCAGGCGGACTCTCAACCACTGCGCCACCAGGGAAGCCCAGTTTCTTTTTTTTTTTATGGCATCAATTTTCTTTATTTTAAGGCATATCATAAGCAATTATTCAAATGGTGTATACTATACCAATTGTTTAAACATTTCTTAATGGTAATTTTTAACAATATATGTAATCAAAGTGAAACTAAGTTTCTTTTCATTTCCCACCTTCATGTATTTACTTCAAAGCCCACCTCAGACCTTCTTATTCAATATATTGATTAGTATAATTATAAGTACAAATTTTTAAATTTTTTTTAATTTTTATTTTTTTTTGCGGTACGCGGGCCTCTCACTGTTGTGGCCTCTCCCGTTGCAGAGCACAGGCTCCGGACGTGCAGGCTCAGCGGCCATGGCTCACGGGCCCAGCCGCTCCGCGGCATGTGGGATCTTCCCGGACTGGGGCACGAACCCGTGTTCCCTGCATCGGCAGGCGGACTCTCAACCACTGCGCCACCAGGGAAGCCCCAGAGTCTGGAATTTTTGCTGCTTCCTGGCTGTGTGAACTGGGGAGAGTTGTTTACCTTCCCTGAGCCTCAGTTCTTTTATATGTAAAATAAGAGTAATGGTTGTAAAGATTTTTGTGAAGATTAATGAGAGGATTCACATAAATTACTTGGATTTTTTGTAAGTACTCCATAAATATTAGTAATTATTACAAATAGATGAAGGTTTACCTTGACTAATATTTCTCAACCTTGAGTCTCAGTTTTTTCATTTAAATTAGGAATCTATTTAATTAACAGATATTTACCTGGCTCCTGGCACTGAACTGCAAAATACTGGTGGCTACAACAGAGAATAAAATTCAGGGAGTTAATAACACCTACCTGCAGAATTTGTGTGAAAATGTAATGAGATAATGTATAATTGAAGTATTCCTTATGCTTTCTGGCATACTTTATTCATTAAACAAAGGTTAATTTCCTTCCTTTCTCCTTTTTTAGTTAGTGGAAGTGTCTTATTTCCCTTTTCTATAAAGTCTAAATGTAGTCATTTTTTAACACTTCAGTAGGGCGGCCAACGGAATAAATCATTTGCTTTTCTTTTACTTTAATCCAAATGGTATGTATTGATGAGATATGATTTATTAGACAAATCACATACAACATGCCAAATTAGTTTGAATTAGATCTGTGTAACAGAAAAGAATAGGAAAAAACCCGACAGAAATGTCTTGTTCTTATGGACAGAAATGTCTTGTTCATAACCATGTGTGTGCTTATTCTCCAGTATGGAGTTGCATTAAAGACTTGTAATACCCAAGAACAGCTTTTGGCATTTCAGCTATTGCTGCTCAATACAGCTGCTCAATAGGGATTGGAAGACAGTCATAGATGCGAAGACAATCATCTAAGAAACATTTAAGTGAAGAACCTCCTAAATAATACAAAGGGAATATCTTTTGGCTTATTGTTCCCTCATCCCTGCTACCCCCCTTCCATGCCCTGTCCTTTAAAAAGGACTGAAGGGGGCTTCCCTGGCGGCGCAGTGGTTGAGAGTCCGCCTGCCGATGCAGGGGACACAGGTTCGTGCCCCAGTCCGGGAAGATCCCACATGCCACGGAGCGACTGGGCCTGTGAGCCATGGCCGCTGAGCCTGTGCGTCTGGAGCCTGTGCTCCGCAACGGGAGAGGCCACAACAGTGAGAGGCCTGCGTACTGCAAAAAAAAAAAAAAAAAGGACTGAAGGTTAATTCAAGTAGGGGTGACCCGATCATGGCGCCTGAGTTCCATATAACTGGGAGCTGCAACAGGGACTCAACATATCAGTGACAGATGCTAGGGCCAGGGAATGAGAAAAACAGAACCCCTACCAGAGAGCCTGGATCCAAATACGGAGGAGATGGGGCACTCTTGAGCAGGTATGCACCAATATGAAAATACCCCTTTGTTTATGACCAGCGTCTGTTCTGGTAAGTTGAGGTTTATGCTGTATCAATTCTTAAAAATCTTGAATAGTTACATAAAACTATATGTTCCTAGCCTGAGAATTGTGCAGAGTGCTAACTATCAAATTGAGAAGGGAATTAGGAGGAGGGAAGCAGGATGGAGGTGACAATGGGTTTAGAAATAACAGATTAGACTCAGCGAAACCAGAATTAGTTAAATTGAGCTAGAAGCAAATTGAAGAAGGAGACCTTGCACTCTGGCTTTGAGTATAGGGTATCATTTGAAACTTGTCTTTTGGGGCTCATTTGGGGAGGAGACTAAGTAAGTGGTTGGCCTCATTAAAGTATGGGTGACAAAGTCCTAGTGATATATCTATATCTAATTTATACTTAGCTGTAAATGTTTCTGGCGTTTGGAGAATTATTTCTTAGGTCATTTCCACCATTTTTTTTTTTTAATATTTCAAACTGATCCTATTAACTTGAAATGAAAATAATTCTACAATTTTTATTAATGCTTTAGGAAAGACTGTATTACGATATATTATAATACAGAAGTTTCTTTTATTTTGGGCGATGATTGGACTGAATTCCCTAAATTGTATAAGCTTCCCTATCTTTTACTGAATTTCTAGAATATATTTAGCTCGTGTCAGCATTTTTAATTTTTTGATCTTATGCATTTCTAATATCCTGACACCTCCCAGGTAAGGTAAATGAGTTTGTGTGGGTAAGATAATGATGGTAGTTTCAAACTTCAGTCATCTTGAAAGGTTCTGAAACCTTGTTTTGGAAACAAATGCTAGTATTTTAAAATACACTTAATAGCAAAAACAATTTCTAAGTTGAAATATCTGGAGCAATTCCAGTTATGCAGTATGCAATGCTGAATAACTCTCTTCTGAGATATTGGGACATTTATAAGACAATTTTTTAAAAATTTAAAATTAAAAAAACTTTTTTACAAGTAACTTGTAAAATGTGTAAAATATGCTGACTGTAAGAGCAATCCATATACCTGATACTTATAAAAATTAATATAGTAGTATGCTTCTAATTGACACATCCCTTGTGCAAACATGAATCAATACAGTTAAAGTTTCAGATGCATTTTAAAAATGGTGACCTTAGTCTGTAATAACCACTCTTAGATTAAGAGGGCAGGTTGTCTAAACCATTCCAAACTGTGTGCCTCCAACTGAGTTCTCTTCATATTATTTTAGTCTCACTTATGTTTTAGAGACCTGTTACTCATAATATTTAGTAATTATGTATAATTGAGGAGAAAGATACACAGGTCAGGCTGGAGGTATAAAAACCTCACTTCCAAATGCCACCATAGTCTCCTTTATCCCAACTCTGCATTTGTTTCGCCTTTCGCCTCTTATCGCAGTTTATACCTGTAGTATAAACAGTTTAACTGTAGAAGTTAGAGTTCTATCTGTTTTATTTTAAATATAGATGATCTCGAATTATGGGAGCACCACAAAACAAGCTCCCTTCCTCCCACCCCCAGAAAAGACTGTGAATACCAAGGGCACTGAGTCTGCACAGCTGGACTGTGCCTCGCCATGTCTCAGCATATCCAGAGGAGACGTGGACGAGGGGCTGCTGGCAGTGAGTGGGCGGGATGAGTGTACCATCACACTTAGAGCAAGTGTGGGTCTTTCATACTGCTCTTCATGTCTTCTGTGTTTTCTCCAATTTTTAAAATAAAATTCTTCTATTCTGTGTCTTAGAAAAGAAGATATGGTGCTCAGTGATATGCTGTGGAGATATGGCAGCAAATCCACTCAAAAACGAAGAAAAACCTTACTTCAGAAATGAAGGCTGGAATAAAGGTGAAGGAACTAACTTCCAAGTTCAAATTATCTCATTTGGGGATGAGTATCATTTTTTAGAACAAGGGAAAATATTTGAAGAAAGGAGAAAATGCTAAGTCAATTCCATCGATGGTGGCATGAAAATGCATTGGCTGAGCAATGAGATGGAAACGTGTGTGACTCTGTGGATACCTGGTCAGAAAATGCCTATGCCTCTGAAGTTTAAAGTCTAAACCAATTGATGAATTTTAGCATATGTGCTTGAATCAATAAAGGAATGGTGTGATTACTTCCAGAAGAGAAATTGTTGGCCCAGCATCAGGATTTAAGGGAAAACTTGAAGCATGGCTATAGAAGTAGCCAAGACTTTTTCAGAAAATTTTATTTAGGTCATTGAAAGGGAAGGCAAGTATTTGCAATTTATATATATATATATATATATATATATATATAAATTTATTAATTAATTTATGTTTGTCTGCACTGGGTCTTCATTGCTGCGTGCGGGCTTCCTCTAGTTGTGGCGAGCAAGGGCTGCTCTTCGTTGAGGTGCGCGGGCTTCTCATTGCAGTGGCTTCTCTCATTGCAGAGCACGGGTTCTAGGTGCATGGGCTTCAGTAGTCGTGGCTCGCAGGCTTAGTTGCCCCGCAGCATGTGAGATCTTCCTGGACCAGGGCTCGAACCCACATTCCCTGCACTGGCAGGAGGATTCTTAACCACTGCACCACCAGGGAAGTCCTGCAATTTATATTTAAAGCTGAGGAAGCAGGGCTTTGGGGAAAGCCGGGACCCTGCCAAACCACATTCTTATAGAAGGAAAAAGTACTCTTGGTTACTGGGAGATGTGCAGGCCTCCTTTATGGGAGCTTGGTGATGAAAGGGAAGAGCACAGGATGAAGAAAAATGAAGAGATGTCATTTTTGTTCATTAATGTATCCAAAGTGCTTAGAACAATACCCAACATGTAGCGGGCGCTCAGTACATACTTGTTAAATAATGTTTGAAGAAGCCTCAGCTAGTCTAGTTCATACTAAAAAATAACCATAACATAGATTTTATAGGGTGTCAGGTCATTATATTGCATGCCTATAACACGTACAATTGGTTTTTTTTTTTGTTGTTCCATTAATTTTGTAATCATAGTTTGGCATCTAATGGCTTTTCAGAAAGCTGAGTTCATAACCTGGCCTCAGTAGGAAGAAAACGGGGTCAGCTTGTGATGGCCAGAGTCACAACTCCCCTATAAAACATACAATTGTTTTTTGTTGTTGTTCCATTAATTTTGTAATCATAGTTTGGCATCTAATGGCTTTTCAGAAAGCTGAGTTCATAACATGGCCTCAGTAGGAAGAAAACAGGGTAAGCTTGTGATGGCCAGAGTCACAACTCCCCTTAGGAGCCAGTTAAGTTTCCCTACAGTCATTTACCTTGTTCTTTTCTTTTTCCCTCTTCTTTTTCCCAGGGGCTTCCAAATAACTGTCTTTATATTTTACTGTTGTTTTCTATTTTTTCTTTTCAGGTTGCTTTCCCTTTATATCACTCAGTTTGTTAGCTGAGACCTACTGAACACAACCGGTCCCCGACCCTTACCACCACCACCAAAAAAAATCCCACCAAAAGTAAAATGCCCTAATGATATTTAGAATGCAGTAATAGTCTTGGAGGGAGACTAGACTATCTTAATATGTGAAGTGATATTATATATAATAAACAGCAGTGCCACTATCTTCAACACCTTTGAAAGTCACTGGCTGGCACTTTGGACCCTCCAGAGATGTCCTATTTTATCTCCTCCTCTTCTCATTAAACTACTCTGCTCACAGTAGAATTGAAGATACATTTTAAAAATTATTATTAAACATTTGTATTTTGGTTTCATTTAGTTCTATTATTGCAACTGCATGTGAATCTATTTTAAAATTGGAATGCTGCAATAATTCAGCTACTTGCTTAATACATATTTCACGTGATTGCCAAGAAACCTAACCATTTGCGGCATTGTTTCTAAGGGATAAATGGACTTTTGGATCATATCCTCGTTATAAATAAGAGGCTGCCCGTACACTTAATAAGAATGGGGTTTGTACCAGGTGTTGCATAGGAAACATTAGATGGAAAACTATAGACCAAATGATTTTTGCTGTGCTAAATTTCACACGTAGAGAGATCTTGATTTGCTTCCTAACTCTGTCACCGTTATGCTCTGTTGATTTTAATTTTAATTAAAACTTTTTGCCCATTTTCTTGATTCCTGGAACTCTAGAATTTTGGAAATAACAAAGCATATAGCTGTCTTTTCTCCAGATGTATAGAGCTTTAGATTGTAAAGGTCTTTTAAGTTTAGCACACAAGTTAGATAGTACACTTCATTCCATGGTAGTATAGTCTCCTTACTTGCTGAGTTAAAACTGTGATTTTTGTCTTCTTTGAAAGAAGAAATAAATTTTAAGTATAGAAAACAAACAACCAAACTTCAAATTCTTATCAGAAAATCATCAATATTACTTTGAACTTAATAATTCAGTAAAAGAGAATATATATCTGAATTGTCCTTACTATTTTTTCATAAGCATATTACCACACATAACCATGCTTTAAACTGCCCAACTTTCATGAACAAAGCAGAAGAGGATCTGAGCCAAACTGAGAGTGAATTAGATGTGTGAATATTGAATACAAATTACCAATCACTGTCCAGTGTTTAGAATTTTTATCTGTGCCCCTTCCCATTCACAAAGAAAAGACACTTCCATGGCATGAAAGTGACGTCATTATCTTGAAATGATTAAATTTAAAATCTCAGCGTGTTAACAGACAAAACATTTCTTTCTGTCTGTCTCACTGAAACATACCAGATCTACCTTCTCTTCTTTTGCCTTCAACCATTTTCTTGAACAAAAGCAGAAAGAATAAAAGATCCTGGCTTTTGTGTGTTCTGTGTAGTTTACGTGCTAAGTGGTAGTCAACCACATAAACGATAGCAGAAACTTCCTTTTGGAAGGTCTTTCATCTCTGAAAGCAGCTTACTGTAGCCATCACCGTTAATTTTATTATTGACACTCAGGAATAAACCTAGTTAAACTGCAGCTTCAGAGTATATTTGCACATAATGACTATCCTGGGAATTCACAGTTCTGGGGTAAATAGCCCGTTTTCCACTTTGATGCCTCAGGGTGGTTTGAGTTTTAAAGCACTAATAACACTGATGGGCAATGGGCAGTTCACAGTTTTGTTTCTTTATTTCCCTAAAGTACATCAAAGGGGATTTCGCTGGCTTAGCAGTGATTCACACTAATAATACCTAGAAATTTCACCTGACCATAAGGTCACCGGAAGTCAGGCATGGGATGTGGTTGTCAAAAGCAAACGTGTTTTGGACTGTCTTAATAGAGCAAGCACACCAGTCACTGTACGCTGGGCTGGTCAGATCGTTGCAGTCCTAGGTCAGATGGCAGGGTCCCACTGTAAGGAAGGCATTGCCAAGATGCAGTGTCTTCAGAGGATGCTGTAGAATCTGCTATGCCCAAAGCAACTGGAAGCATTACTTCAGGAAGTTAACTTGCAGTCCGTAACCTGAAAGCCCTGAGAAATGGGCAGAGAAAATGCTTGCACTCTTTCAAAGCCAGGCTTTGTCTGAGGAGTGATTTGTTTTTTGTTAGAGGCTGGATGTACCACTTCATACATTGACTCCTAAGAAGGCTTTAAGAGTTGATATGCCCAACATTGTGACTTTCTTTACACCTAGGAAAAAAAATCTCATTCACCAAATATTATCCTTAAGCAACATTTTGACACTGTCATAGCAAACTTTCTCAAGGCCTAGAGGAATGGAAACACCAGTGTGGAGGCTTTTTTCAAAAATATTAACCTTTACAAAATGAAATGGCATTTGGATTTAACGACATGGAGCTCTACTATATACACAAACTCCATGAATGCCTTATGTCCGCAAGTTCGGTTCAAACTTCAATGTTTCGGGGTGCATGCATTGACCAAGAGAGAAAACCTTGACATTTTCCTGCTCTATAATTTACAGTTTATTACATTTCTTGTAACTATGTTTTATTGTTTATTTTCCATTGTTTTCCATGATATATATCAATTTTAAACCTTGCAGGATTGGGGAAGAATTAAGGTTTTTAGATAATTATACTTTATATTTTCTTCAAGGTTTCCTAAACCAGATCTCTTTCTTTGCTCATTTTTATCTAGATAAAATTTCACCTGCTACAGTAATGTAGAGTGACTTGATATAAGGTGCTCAGAATAGTTTCAATCATCCTTAAAAAGCGTATATTTCTTGAACATGTTAGTTTTTATTCAGTATTTTAGCAGTCAGAATGGCTTCACTGGACAGTGTAAGACTTGATGCTGTATTTGGTACATTCCCACCAATATGTAAGACCTCATTTCTAATAAGAATTTAGGAAAAACAAACCCAGGAAAGTAGATGGTACTCTTAGAAACACTTCTAATGGATTGTTCTTTTCAGATTACAGTTTGAATGTCATTTTCTGTAAGTATACCCTTAATTAGTGGGAAAATTTTCAGTGTATTAATAAACTAGCTTCAGAAAGATGAGGTTGGCAAATATTTTAGATTATTCAAAATACTTAGTGGAGCATCAAATTAACATTTGCCTGGTCTATAAAGGAAGCACCAGCAGTGCAGAGTGAAATTATTTTACCTAATAATGATGCTGAATGGTATCTCTTTTGATTTCAGTTTATCCTTTCATATTTGACAGTCTGGAACAGGTAAGCATGGAGTTTTGCATTTCTTATTAACCCAGTCCTGATGAAATGGATTGTCTTGTGCTAGAATCTATCCTCCTTGAAAAAATACATATATGGTTGTCCTGTATTGCCAGGAAGGCCACAGTAGCCAAACAGAATGCTCATTCTCCGCCATTTTCACAGCTAAATAAGAAAAAAAATAGTAATATAATCCATAGCTAATCACCAAGCAGAAAACATGTACCTTGATATGGGGAAATATATCTAACTTAATAAGCTCATATAAAGAACAGCAATGGTTTATGAATTATGCCATATGCATTCATTATAAATATTCATCATACTTGAATTACCAAAATGAAACTTAATCTTTGAGAATCCAGAAATAACATTTATTTACTGGCATTAGTTAGGGAAATTTCAGTTAGGAAAATTAAAAGAGAAATATATTCACTTGTGTATGTACATCCACAGTGATCAGTAATGTCACTAATTTGTTTTTGCTACAGTTTTAATATCACATTGAGATAATAGGTTCACAAACATTGTGCCTCAGGGGAGCCTCTTTAGAGTGAGTCACGTGATGGCTTTAGCTTAGTGAAGTCCCTGTAGTCCAGGGTCAGATCACTAGAGTACCTCTCCTGATGTTGGGTCATCAGTAACTGACTCCAGGAGACTGTTACCAATTTCACAAGGAAACTGATCCGTTTACGAGGCTGCCTTGGAGTTAAATTAAAATGAGGCATACAATTGTCGTAGAGACCAGAGGAAGTAATGTTGCCCTAGGAAGGCCACATGGGAAACCAAATTAAAATCAGAATATTGCTTGGTGAGCAGTGAGTCAGAACAAGAGGAGCTTGTTGCATGATTAAAATAGCTAATAGTGCCAACTTATAATAACCCAGTGCATCTGCTGCCGTCATTAGGAATTGGCTGCCGCGGGAGCCGCATAGTTGAGTTTGATGTATTAATACCATGAACACTTTGCGTGGTAGCCAGCTTGTGGACTGGGAGCCACTCTGCTTCCCAGAATGACTTTTGCTACAGTTTTATTACTTCCCTTTTGAAATGACTTTACAAGATTAACTCTTAATATCTTGGAAAGTCTGCTGATAACAGCACAGCATAGTGAAAAAGAACACAGATTCTGGGGTCAGATCATTCTATGTTTGATCCTAGTTCTGCAACTTACTATCTCAATTGTTAACCACCGCAAGACCAAGTTTTTCAAATTTGTAAAGCGGAAGTGATAATATTTCTCTTTTAAGGGTTAACTATCATCAGTGTCAGCTCAATAAACAGTAGAGAGCATTGCATGGTGTTTAAGAGATTGGGTCTGAAATCAGATAGACCTGCCTTTGGTCCCAGATCTACCATTACTTTCTTCTCTTAGCCTCATTTTATTCATTTCTAAAATGTGAGAATAAAAATTTTGCCACAGAGAGTAGTGTTAGGATTAAATGAAATAAAAATAAAGCATTTATTACAGTTTCTCGTTAATGCATGCTCAATAAATGGTAGCTATCCATGTAAGTAAGAGCACGATTAGTATTCCTTCCATGGCTAAGAATGAACAGCACTGTAGTGAGTATGTCTTGAGCCACAGTCAATTAGAAAATAATACTCAGTTTCTCATGATCCAAGGGATCATCTTTGGTCTGAAGAGTTTTCACTATTCTTGTCAGTCATTCAGATTCTAATGAGTTTAGGTAATCACTGGAAGCGATTACCTTTGAAATTAATGGGCCCTTGTGAAGGGACTCAATCAGCTCCCTTTGTCAAGCGCAGCATCAGAACTGCCCCTGATTAACTGGGGCCTCCAGGGAGTCTAAGGCCTCATTGCCTTAGGCTCCCTGGAGCCTAAGTTCATTCGAACGACCTTTTTGGCCAACCCAATATATATGGGAAACCTTATTTCTAGGACAATATTGTTTTGGGGATTATTTAGAAAATGCTGATGTCCCCCCAGCAAGAATCTGGCTGCCTTTTCTCTGGAATAACCTGAAAACCTTTCAAAAGAAAAATATTAGAAATTATATGTAGGGGAAAAGCTTTCAGAGAAGAGCAGGTTGTGGTGGTCACTCTTTTCATAAGGCAAGAGATAAGACATGAGATGGAAATTAAGATGAGATAGAACTTGTATAAGTGACATTACAAAACTGATCTAATTTGAAGATACGATGAAATGTATACTACAAGGCCTAATCATGATAAAACAGACATTTTGCTGCAGGCAACTGCAAAATTAGAAAAATGTTGAAATAGTGAAGTATTTTCTAGCTTTGTCATGAGACCATCGGGTATATATATAATGTGGTTATTTAGTATATACTGTTGAAGCAGATACTGCAGTTTCTGTAGGAGGTAACTGTCAAGTGGCCACTATGAAATTTGCCTGGAAAATAATTCCTCCAGGTGATTTCTGGGGTGTAAGCTTGATTCCAATTTAGCATTAAACAGATCAGAGTATCTAAGACTTCTTGAAGTTACTAGAAACACTTGTGCACGAAATTCAAAAGGCTCAAACACAACACATCTCAAACTAAAACCTTGATTTCCTACTCCCCGCCAGACTTGCTTTTCCCATCTTGGTTGCTCATGCCCCAAACCCTGGATTTATCTAAAACTCCTTTCTTGTTCTCACAACTCAGATTCAATCTGTCAGGAATCTCTTCCAGCTCTCCCTTCAAAATACACCCAGAAACCAACCACTTCGTGCTCTCTCCTCAGCTACTGCACTGCTGTGAGCCACCATCACCTCTCACCTGCATTATTGCCAGTCTCACGGTCTCTCTGCTTCCGTCCTTGCCTCCTACAGTTGTTTTCTTGTACTAAATTTTCCTTTTTTTTTAATAGCCTTATTGGAGTATAATTGCTTTCCAATGGTGTGTTAGTTTCTGCTGTGTAACAAAGTGAATCAGCTATATCTGTCTTCCCTCTTCCGTCTCCCTCCCACCCTCCCTATCCCACCCCTCTAGGTGGTCACACAGCACCTACAGTTTTTACTCCACACAGTAGTGATCATTTAAGTTCTATGTCAGATCCCGTCACTCTTCTATGCAAAACACTGTGACGAGTCCTCATGGCAATCAAGCAAAAACCAAAGTCCTGAAAACTACCCACAAGGGCCTCTACGATTTGATTCTCCATTACTTCTCCGCCTCCTACCCTATTACTTTTCTCGTATTTACTTCAACCCAGAGACACTGAGTGCCTTTCTTTTCTACGATCTGCAAATCTGACTATTCTAGAATATTGCCACCCAAAGAACAGCATGGCGGAGCTAGATTTATAGATATAGAGTACAAAGAGCCAGTATTCTGGAAAATGAAAACAAAGACACACAAGACTATGAATGTTAATAATCTGTGCAGATTTAGAATTAATTCTAGACCACTTTATGCAGAGTTTATCTGGGATATTTGAAAGAGGTAATTTAAAAATATTTAAAAGAAAATATGTTAAAGCAGAAGAAATATGCTTATATAAAAACAGTTTGTTAGAAATTTCTGTCAGAATAAAATATAGCTATTATTAGCAATATTTGGAAATGTGGATAGGGTCATAAAACCTCAAAGATGAATGTCTAACTTTGTGAATGTAATACTATTCACTCTCGTCTCCAAATTGTTCATTAGAATCATATTCTTGATGGATGGACCATTATGTTAACTCAGTTTTATACTTTTTATGATCTCAAGTGTTGCTTTTCTGTAGTTTAAATATAATGATGAATATATATGTATAAGATGTTTCCATAATTTGGCGTGATTTTTTTCTTTCATTTTTAACAAAAATGAAAACAGCTTTATTGTGCTAGTTTTATTATATGCATGATGCTCATTGTATATACCAAACAGAATATACCATTATTAGGAAGAGAGTAATGGTTACCTGAAATCCCAACCAACAGAACATTTTGGTGACTTTTCTTTCAAATTTATGTACAAACTTGCAGACACCTACATACTGACATAGACACACATACATGAAAATCTACACATACATGATCATAAAAATACTGGTTTTATCATCATACCTTTTGTCTATCTATCTATCTATGTAGTAAATCTTTCCTTTTCTTATTCAAATTCCTTTCACTCCTCCTAAACTATATTAATAGTCTAGTGTATATTCTTCCATTCTCCTCTCTATATTTATTTAACCATTTAATCACAAAACACACGGTCATACAGAGACATTTTTGTCATTGCTATAAAAAATACAGTTATGGGCTTCCCTGGTGGCGCAGTGGTTGAGAGTCTGCTTGCCGATGCAGGGGACACGGGTTCGTGCCACGGTCCGGGAAGGTCCCACATGCCGCGGAGCGGCTGGGCCCGTGAGCCATGGCCGCTGAGCCTGCGCATCCGGAGCCTGTTCTCCACAACGGGAGCGGCCACAACAGTGAGTGGCCCCGGTACCGCAAAAAAAAAAAAAAAAAATACAACTATTCTACTTTTCTTCCTCGAACTTTTGATATTTAATCCATGCATATTTAATCCATGCATATTTAAAATCTTTCTAAGTGAACCAGTGGAGCTTCAACTTATTATTTTTAAAATTCTAAATAACATTTCATAGTGTAACTATAACATATTCACCAAATCCCCTGTTATTCTGTATACTTTTTGCTCCCAGCTTCTTCTCTGCTTCCATAAACAATTCTACAATCAACATCTTTATATATATATATATATATATATATATATATATATATATATATATATATAATGAATATATATATATTCATTTTCTGTTGCTTTTATTTCTATGAGAGAGATTACAAAATTGTGAATGCTGCCTTTGAACTTATCAAGCTAGATGGTATTGGAATGTAGACCACTGAGAGAAAAGAATTGCAAGGTAAAGATTCTATATCCTTCCAAGATATTTTTTATCCAGCATGATGAAAAGTAAAGGTATTTGAAGCTATGCAAGGGTTCTGAAAATATGTTACTACTCACCACCTCTAAGTAAAATATTAGAGAAAAGACTCTACAAGACAAATGAATCAAAACAGGGACCTCTGATAGTAGAAGATGAAGTGGAAAGGAAACTGTGGTGAGCGATGAATCTTGCAATATGTATAGTTAATTCTAAATGGAAAATGATAGCATGACTGTGAATGTGAAAGCTAAGAGATAAATAAAGCTTGAAACAGAAGAGATGTATTGCAAGGAAAAAACTGAAACTAGAAGTGCTAAATTATCAGCAGAAGTTGGGACAGGAGGAGGGTGGGGAACATGTATTCTAAGGATTTCATCTTATATAGAGGAGTCTGAGTGGCAAGGAAACAGAGCCTTTGGATGGGGGAAATACATGAATTTATGGAAAGGAAAGATAACTACACCCAAGAACATCCAAATGAACAGGGGTGAAGCATCATAAGTATCTACCAAAACAAAAAGGAAAAAGATGAAACAATAAAGTAAAATAAATTGCAAAAAATTTAATAGCATGAAGATAGTAAATCAAATATGTAAGTGTACAAATTAAATTTGAACATGCTGAGTGATTCTTTTAGAAGACGAGAACAATAAGATTAGGGTAAAACCTCATAGCTACTTGCTATTTATAAGAAACACTCTTAAATTGACATGTTGAAAGAGATGGAAAATGAAGATCTGGTTGAAGAAAGACCAGGCCCAGGAAGAGAAAGGAAGTAGCAATATTATTGCCACAAAAGGTGGAATTTTAGGTTAATGGCAATAAAAACATTGAGGAGTAGAATTTAAAGAAAAAGTCCAAATTAAAAGAGAAAATACTATACTAAAAAAAATTCTGTTCATCAAAGTACATAGCAGCTCACTATACTCAAAGCAAAAACTGTTAGTAATGCAAGGAGGCTTAAAAAATTAAATATAACTAATTATTAAATATCTTTCAGGATTAGGTAGATGTCAAAAGCAAAAAATAGATCAAAAACTTAGAGCAACTAAATAATATATTCAACAAATTTAATTATAAATATATGCATATGTAATGTCAATATAAATAGATATACAAAGTTTACATGCTATAAATAAAGGATATTACATATATCTAATATGTAATCTATCTATATATAATCACAATTAAGAAAAAAATACATTTTAAAAGTTGACCCTTTTAAAAACAAAAACAGGAGAAACTCTACCTAATTTAGAAGTAACAAAGACTTTTAAATAATATTCAGTCATAGAGGAAATAAAATTTAAATGCAAGCAATATAAAAAGTAATGTAAATGAGAATATTTCATATCAAAACATATAAAACAAAGTATATTTTGCATTTATAGCCTTAAGTGCACACAAAAAAAGAGAAGACCCACAGGAAAATGTAAGAAAATGGATTTATAATCGATCATAAAAAATTACAAAAAGAATGACAGAAAACCAAATACAGTAACTAGAAAGAAGGACTTGATCAAGATAAAATCTCAAAAATATAGTGGTAGGGGATTAAGAGGTACAAACTATTATGTAAAAAATTAGCTATAAGAATATATTGTACAGCTGGAGAGGGTGTGGAGAAAAGGGAACCCTCTTGTACTGTTGGTGGGAATGTAAATTGATATAGCCACTATGGAGAACAGTATGGAGGTTCCTTTAAAAACTGAAAATAGAACTACCATATGACCCAGCAATCCCACTACTGGGCATATATCCTGAGAAAACCCTAATTCAAAAAGAGTCATGTACCACAATGTTCACTGCAGCTCTATTTACAATAGCCAGGACATGGAAGCAACCTAAGTGTCCATCAACAGATGAATGGATAAAGAAGATGTGGCACATATATACAGTGAAATATTACTCAGCTATAAAAAGAAACAAAATTGAGTTATTTGTAGTGAGGTGGATGGACATAGAGTCTGTCATACAGAGTGAAGTAAGTCAGAAAGAGAAAAACAAATACCATATGCTAACACATATGTATGGAATCTAAAAAAACAAAAAATGGTTCTGAAGAACTAGGGGCAGGACAGGAATAAAGATGCAGGCATAGAGAATGGACTTGACACGGGGAGTGGAAAGGAGCTGGGACGAAGTGAGAGAGTGGCATGGACATATATACACTACCAAATGTAAAATAGATAGCTAGTGGGAAGAAGCCGCATAGCACAGGGAGATCATCTTGGTGCTTTGTGACCACCTAGAGGGGTGGGATAGGGAGGGTGGGAGGGAGATGCAAGAGGGAGGAGATATGGGGATATATGTATATGTATAGCTGATCCACTTTGTTATAAAGCAGAAACTAACACACCATTGTAAAGCAACTATACTCCAATAAACATGTTTTTTTTTAAAAAAAGAATATATTGTACAACACAGGGAATATAACCAATATTTTATAAGTGAAGTATAATCTTTAAAAACTGTGAATCACTATATTATACACCTGTAACTTAAATAATATTGTACATCAACTACATTTCAATTAAAAATTATTCATAAATAGTAAAAAAAGATAAAATCTCAAATTAATGAAAAAGATCATAATAAAGAAAAGGAAAAAACCTCAAACCTCATTTTTTATTGATACAGGAAAATCTTTAAATTTTTTTACTCTAATAAACATAAAAAATTGCTTACCTATACAGGTTTTTCTGTTGTGCTTAAATAATATGTATTTATACAGAAATACATACTATATTTCCTCAGATCTAAGGTAATATCAAATGTAAAAAACACCACTAAGAAAGAAAACCCTCAATTAAACTGTGACTTGCCATATATTGTAAGATGTATGCTAAAAAATTATGTCTTAGAATAGTTGTGTGTGTGTTTCCCCTGCATGAGTGGGACTATACTCTGTGAGTCACTCTGCAACTCTCCTTTTTCATTTAATATAGTGGTAGATAGCCCTATATCATTCTTTTATTTTATTACTACTTATTATTCTAAAATATGGGTGTATTTGCGAATTAATGGTCACTTAAGCTATTTCTTCTTTTTTTTTTTAACATCTTTATTGGAGTATAATTGCTTTACAATGTTGTGTTAGTTTCTGCTGTATAACAAAGTGAGTCAGCTATACGTTTGCATATATCTCTATATCTCCTCCCTCTTGCGTCTCCCTCCCACTCTCCCTATCCCACCCCTCTAGGTGTCACAAAGCACTGAGCTGATCTCCCTGTACTATGCAGCTGCTTCCCACTAGCTATCTGTTTTACATTTGGTAGTGTATATATGTCGCTTAAGCTATTTCTTATTGTCTGTTATTACAGATAATCCTCTTACAGTAATATTCTTCTTAAACAGATTTTGATACATAGGTGCAATTACGACTAGATAGTAAGGCATGGAATTACTAAGCTAAAGAGTATGCTCACTGAAAATGTAAGTATATATTGCTAAATTGTTATATTAAAATGCCATATTAATTTATATTTTCCCAAGGGTTGCTTTAGAATAATCACTTCTTCACTTGATATTTACATTTTTGCCAGTCTGATGGAAATGGTATCTCATTATTGGTTTAATTTGCATTTTTCAAGTTACAAATAAACATTTTTTTTTTTTGCGGTACGCGGGCCTCTCACTGTTGTGGCCTCTCCCGTTGCGGAGCACAGGCTCTGGACGCTCAGGCCCAGCGGCCATGGCTCACGGGCCCAGCCGCTCTGCGGCATGTGGGATCCTCCCGGACCGGGGCACGAACCCGTGTCCCCTGCATCGGCAGGCGGACTCTCAACCACTGCGCCACCAGGGAAGCCAACAAATAAATATTTTTACATGCATGTATTAGTCATTTGTATCTTGCCATCTGGTAATTGCCTTTGAATATATCTTTTTTTCACTTTCCTATTGAGATTTTATTTTTTCTATTAATTTGTAGTAATACTTTAAGATATTCTTATTATTAATATTTTTATAATATTTTACATACTTGCAAATATTTTCTCCAAGTCTGTCATCTGATTTTTAATTTTCTTTATAAGGCAATTTTTTGGTTGTTCAGAAGTTTTTAACATTTAAACATGCAAACTTAGAATTGCTTTATTTATTGATTCTTAAATAGATCTTTTTAAAAGACGTTCTTCCCTATATCATGATTATTATTATTTCTGAAAAATGTTTTATTTCTTTTTTAGTAATTTTACAATCACCCCTTTAAGGCAACTGGAAACTTTGTCATGTTTTTACCCATTTTCTTTTTCATAGAGAGGAAACATTTATATGTATACACAAGCAGAAGAAATTAGAAAAGATCAGTATGGATGAGCCTGAGAATCCTAAAGTATCCAAGTGTCCAGATTGTTTAAAGGATTTTATTTGGCACAAAAAAATGATATTTTTTGAGCATAACTTCAAATATTTGAGAAACACCTGAATGAATTTAAGATTTCAAGGAGTAGAACAAAGCTAACTAAACAGTTTTGACTTTGCTGTTATTAACACTACTAATTGATAAAACCAAGAATGGAATCTCGAAAAGGGAGACAGAATGTAGGACCTCAGCCAGGTCATCAAGGTCAACAGTGATAAGTCATACTGATAGGATGGAACCTTGATGTGCTGTGAGAGAAGGGGCACTGTATTACCCCTGGAATCTTCCTACCCAAAACCCATTACCCTTGTCTGATTGTGAAAAAAAAAAAAAAAATCAGACAAATCCCAATGGAAGAACATTCTACAAAATAGCTGACTAGTACTTCTTCAAAACTGTCAAAGTCATCAAAACAAAGGAAGTCTGAAAAGCTGTCCCAGTCCAGAGGAGCTTAAAATGACTTGATGTCTAAACGTAATATGGTATCTTGGATGTGCTCCTGGTGGTCGTGGTGGAGGGGGAGGGCAATAGGTTAAAAAAAAAACTATAAAAATCTGAGTAAAGATGCATTTTGTTAATCATGTAACATTGATGTTTGTTCATTAATTTTAATTTATTATTCTAACATAATGCAATGTAATGTAGTGTAGGGGAAACTGGGCACACTATCTCTGCACTATATTAGGAATTATCCTGTAAATTTAAAACTGCTCTAAAATAAAAATTTACTTAAAAAATAATGTAGGGGTAGTCTATGGAATTGGCGCTTGTTAAGATAAATTATATGAAGGAAACTTTGACTTCTTTTTAATAAGGTCAGTTTCCTGTGGGGACAGTGGGCCTGTGGTTAAATGAGTGAACAGGTAGCAGCAGCATTACTTGCATTTCAATATAAAAGCAAGTTTATACTGAGTTCTACTCTCAGTGGAAGTAAGGAGGGAAAATACCTGTGTTACTTTCCTAAGAAAAGTAGGATAATTAACTGCTCCTATTTTGAGATCAGAATGAAGCTGCTTTCCCCCCCACCCCCACCCCGCCTCCAAATAAATAAAAAGTACTAAAAGAAAGCAGAAGAAGTTTTAGGAGATAATATTGGGGCAGGAAAGATCTTCTTTAAAAAAGACCTAAACTTAGAAACTATTTTTTTCCGCTGCCTCTCACATTGATGACATGGATTCCTCAAGGAACAGGATAGATTTCATACAGTTTATGCAGGTAATAGGAAAACCAGTGATATGGCATTTTAAAAGTGAGTATTAGATACTACTATACAATCATTTTCTGGTGTATATTTCAAACCCAGTGCTCTGGAGACAGTGCACCAGGCTGTGTGCTTTCCTGATGGATGTGAACAATGTGAGCATTTTGCGTGTGTGTGTGTCAGAGAACCTATAATTCATTTACTAATTAGATAACTGAATGAGGATTATAGCTGACATCTTGGGATTTACCCACAATAAGTATATCCATCTTGCACAGATTTTCTTACAAAATGAGAATTAAGAGAGCTGAAGTGAAAGCCTTAGGCAATGGGAAGATGCTATATCATACACTTAAGTTAATGCATTTTTAAATTTCTTCTTGAGATAAGCTTATCCCAGTGATAGACAGGGACTTGAAGATTATCTGCAGCCCTTTTGAGAAATAACTGTGTTCTTTTCTACTTTCAGCAAACACATCTACCAAAATTAAAATGTTGGAAATAATATTTGCATTTCGCTTTCATCTTCTGGAATTTGTTAATATATGAGAAGAACGTGGTCATTGAGACAGGAGAAGATGAATGCTGATACGCACCGTTCTCGGCTACACGAAATAAGCCACTTGTCGTTATTATTATTATTGATAACTGTATTCTATAGACCCTGTTGCTCTTTTTGCAGAGTTCAAGTTTATTTCCCTACTTAAGTTAATTACTCTCTAATAAAACACTTTAGAATTCTTTCTTTCTCTCTTTCTTTTTTGATCAGGTCCTTTCTTGTTCAGAACTATTTTCAAATAAACACAATTTTCTTTCAAATAAACACAAATTTCTTTTAGTTTCTTTTTAAAATGTGCAAAATCTTTGCATCTATCTTTTGGAGTTCATCACTCTATATTTTGTATATTTCACAACTTGGAAAATACAATGATGTCTATGTTTATGTATTCCACATAAAACTACTATGACACTATTTTTATAATTGTGACACCTTCCTTTGTTTTTCCCAAGGTATAATCAATTTTAACAGTTAAGATAAAAACTTGAAATACAGCTCTAATTGTGTGTGGAATTAAACTCATTTTCTTTTTTGTTCACACGTACATAATTTCATAAGATGGTCCTATCTCATTCTAAGACTAATGATCTTCTTTACTCAGGATACTTTATTGTTTTCATATCCAGCATCTACACTAAAATTTTATTGTTAATTTTGTGTAGCAGCAGCTCAATCCTTGTTTATACAGTGTAAAACTTAGTAGCCATTAGGCTGTTTATCATCCATGAAGCTCATTTCACAGCTCATCTATTATATGAATAAAATGTGAAAATAATTATGTTTTTCTAAAACGACATTGTTAGGACTGATTGAAAAAAAAATCAAAAGAAACTCCACCCAGCCCGAGTAAGTTTACAGATTGTTTTAATCTTTCTATTAATTTTTATAATGAATTAGTGAGTGGAGAAAGCCACTATACCTAGTGGTAGCCCCCAAAACCCAGACCATGAGCTCTAAGCCAGAAATGAAAATGTCAGTAATGGGAGCCCAAAGCAAATAAAATGAGACTTCTTTAGCCTTTTCTGACTGTTAGAGAAATGTGGTCATTATCTATGCTCAGGGAAGATCCAATTCTGTGAGGCCTGAAACTGACATAATTTGAGGTGAAGTTTCTTTGAGAAATACTTTAAAAGTACAAATTCAAAACGAAGTTCCAAATAACTATTTAGAATAAATCATTGTTGGAGCTTTGGCGATTCAGGTCCATTTCACCCTAGGTCTCTCAAAGTAATTTACCAGAGTTTCTTCCTGATTGCCTCCCAGGCTTCTCTCCCTATCCAGAACCTTCCACAACTCCCAGGAACTCTCTGCATTCCCAGGAGTCAGAGAAAGAAGGGCTCCCAAGCTGAAGCATCATTACCTTCAGGATAAATCTGCATGATCTCATGCTGATGATTTTTCTTTTCTGTGTCTCTGTCTCCTGTGTTTTTAAACCTACTTCCTCTGCTTTCTTCTGGGCTGCCTCCCAAATGTGGGTCTCCCTCGATCAGCTTTATCTTTTCTATTGCCAGCTTTTCCATAAGCAAATGCAAAAAAATCGTTTCAGTTCTTTGGCAATAATATAGCATTTTTAAACCTTTTTTAGAAAATGGCTGGTGAGAATACCTGTTTGCACATAATTCTTGAGTAATAATACCTCTCTTTTTCAGTACAGATAAATATGACGATGTACTCTTTCTGCAGTTGGGGAAGAATGTCTTCAGTTGGCCGCCTGAACAGCCTGAATGGCCATTGGGTAAATCAGCCACCCTAAGGAAAAATAGAGTCCAGGCACGCAAGCTGGGTACAAGCTGTCTGAAGGGGGGATTTTTCATGAATAATTATAAATCAAAATGATTTCATAAATGTTGCTGTGAGATCCAGAGCCCAGAGACCCAGGCATTGTGGTCCCTCAATGTGTCTGGAGTAAGAGAGGGAAGCGAAGCCCAAAGACACTGTCACTATAGTGCATTTCATGGATGTCAAATTGGTCATACAGCCTGGGAATGTAGCTAAGCCACTTCATGTCTGGAACAAAAAGAGAGTGAGTGCTTCAGCAGCCAAAAGGTTTTCACCACAGCAGCTAGGATGCTGGGAACCAGGCAGTGCATGTAACTGTGTAAGCATAATTTATGTTTTTCTAATCTTTCCCAGTATCACTGCTCAAATGCCTAGTAATCCATTGTTGTTAAGATTTCAGCCAACCATGGAAAGTTAGCTGATAATGATTTAATATGTGAATCTCTCTCCATTTTTCCATAGCTGAACTCTTGAGTCTAAAAGATTTTATACTCTAAAGGCACAAACTGCTATTGGAATAAAGAAATCATAAATAGAACTATATACAAATATTCCAAATCAAAATGGTGACTTTAGAGGGAAAAAGTCAAACTGTTCCTTGGAGTTGTATAGATAATACAGCAGTTCAAGTATTTTACATTCATAAATGAATTATTTTTAGCCTTTCTAAACCAAGGTTTGGGGAGGTCCTCAAGAATGGGAGCATTCTTATAAATTTGGAAAAGGAAATCTATGAACACCAAATTAGGACAAATTGCATTATATGCCTCATATTTTGAATGAAAAGATTTTACAAATAGTATAATTTTGTCTGTGACTGTTTCCTAAATAATTTGATTTATAATATTAAATATTTCCACCCATTAATCTTTCTAGCAAGGAACTACCTTATAGGCAAAGTCTAAATACTGGTGGTGTTATGGGAAATGAAAGAGAAGGTCTGTTATATTTGTTGAGAACTACATCGTACAGGGCACTGTACTAGGAGTTATAAGAGTTATCCCATTTCATCTAATGAATGATACAAATAAGCAAATCAAAGTGGAGAAGAGAAGTTCAAATTTGTGTGATTAACACTATGATTGATGTTTCACAAACAAACTTGTGTGGGAACATAATTTTGTTGAAAATAATCAGCAGTAAAGATTTCTTGAAGAAAGTGATATTTAGCTCACCTCTTAAAGGATGAATATGAGTAGGCCAGATGAAGGAGGAGAAAAGACTTTTCCAGGCAAATGGAAGTCTATATGGGGAGGCTTAAAGTTGGGTAAAAATATGGTATGTTTAAGAGATGTCTAGGATAGCTGAATAGCAAAGGGTGAAGGTAAGGGAGTGAGTGATGTTGATAGAAAGATGTCATTACAATTGGTTTTTCCATAGCACATATCACAATGTATAATCATTTAATGTATTCACTCGTTTACTGTTCTTTGTGAGACACTGCACATACTCAACTGTAGCATTAACATGGTGTCTGTTGCTTAAAAGGTGCTTAATAAGTACTTTTTGAATGAATTAAGAAAAAAAAGAATGGTGTCAGATGAGGCTATTTCACAAAATTTTTATTTTATCATAAGAGCAATGGGAAGCCATTGATAAGTTTTAAGAATCAAATATGATCATAGTTTCACTTTCAGAAGTATTTTAAGGCTTAGAGAGGGCAAGGACCAAAAACATTGTTATAATATGTATAAATTACTTTATAAGATTTTAGGACAATCACTGTGATATTATATATGTACCAGTTAGTTTAGGACCTGATTTTGGCTCTGGTTATCTGACAGAACATTGAGGGTGCACAGTCAAAGGGATATCAGCTCCCATTCTATTAAAAAAGGGGCAGCTACCCAAAGCGCTCCTTTAATCCTATCTCTATTGACAACAAAGTCTTTGCTAAGTGGCATACTGAATGTTAGAAATAGTGCTTACTGATGTAACTGGAGGCCTGTCAGTTAGCATGATGAATGAAGAAAGAGATTATCGTTAGTTATATTAAAGGTTTTCAATACACGTAGAATGGCTAAGACGTTGTAGACATGACTACCAGAACAGGGTATAGGAATTTGAGTCAAACCTGTTTTCCTTAAGGATGATGCCTGAGGTTTGAGCTCTGATTGATCCAACACTCAGGCATTGGTGTAGGAGGGTTTCTGATTGCATGATACCAACTAGAGGCAAGGATTGAATTTTACCAAAGACTATCAGTTTAATAAATGTCTATAGGTTTGTCGGAATTTGGCCTGAGATCCGTTCGTATTAAAAGTTAATAGCAAAGTAATGAGAGTGTAGTTAATCTTTGCTGTCTGAAATTCCCTGACAGCTATTATTATCTACCAGAAAGAACCTAAGCATAAGGCAGGACCAATTCAGCTTATGTCTGTCCACAGCAGACAGCATCACCTAACACCTCTCCCACTTCTACAGGAAGCGTGAGAGTGACCTGAACAATAAACCGGAAATGGTGGCCGGATTGCTTAAGAAATATATAGAAGGTAGAAACACTAGAATATGGTAATGATCAGTAAGATGGGGAGACTGAGGGAGAAGGAAGAAAGAAAAACCATATCCCATTTTCTGTCACCTGCAACTGGGTTGGGGGAGTTTTCATCCACTAAGACAGAAAACAAAAGTAGAAAAGCAGATGTAGGGAAAGATGGTGAGTTCAGCTTTGTAAATATTGAGTTTGAAGAGCCTGGAACATTCAGTCAGAGTTATCTTGCAGTCGATTAGATGTACACATCTGAAAACATGCAGGATCTGTGCTGTGAATGAGCAAAGGGACCCAACCCTCCAAAGTAAGGGAAAGAGAACAGCAGATAACCTTACTTACAGCAATCACCCAGCCAATGAACTGTGCTATTTTTCAGTCCCAGATTTCTCCCAGGTGACAAAGTTTAGTGGGAGAACATGAGACATAAGGCCAATATGTAACTATACAATTTACTGGCACTGGTTAAAAAATAAAATTTTGTGAGAAACAATAGGTATGCAGTCGCTAGAAGCTCCCAATATTCTGGGTCAGCTTAACTCATTTTTATGTGATCCAAACTCTACTCCTCCTGAGACCTTCACCCAAGGTAATTAGACCTTGAGTTTCCTCACCTCTGATAACTAGTTGTTTCATTGATGTGGGCTTCCCCCACCCCGATTATACATTATTAGTATAAAGCATAGCCTCTATTTCAAAGGGAAATGACTGAACATGGAGAACTGAACATGGAGAAACTTGTGGTGACTGAACATGGAGAACCTTGCTTGCAAACTCCTACTTCTTGTCTTTTTTTCTATGGTCAAAATAATATAAACATTCTGTATTTCCCCATTTGTTTGTTTCTTAAGCTCTTGATGACATATTTATTCCTTTGAATGCACTGAGTTCAGATATGTTATTTCTGCTCACTGCCTCTGATACATTTTCCTTATTTTATATAATAAATTATGCCTTCAGATCAATATTACTTCCTCAACAGAGTTTGCTCAGGGAGAGTGAAGAGTCAGAAGAAAAGTCTCTGAATAAGACTGAAATCAAACAAGCAAACAAACTAGGATTTTAAAAAGCAGCACAGAAAAGAGAAATTCGTAAAAGAGATGGAGAAGTAGTGGCTGATCCGAAGGAGAAAATCCAGGAGACTGTGTGTGGATTTAAGATGAAAAGAAAAGAGGAGTTTTCTGGAAGGCGGGTGTGGTCAGCAATGCCAGTGGCTTCCAGGGGAGATGAACATCTCTTGCCTTTAGCTACAGTAAAGGTAGTGCTGATAGTTTTTGAGCAGTATAGGGGAGCAATGTAGAAATAAGCTCAGAAATCAGTTAGCTGGGGAGATAGTAAGAGTTGAGAAACTGGAGGAAATGAGCTACAACAACTCTTTTTGAACTGTTTGGCTCACTGATGGAAAGAGAGTTAGGATGGTTATTAAATGGAGCCAAGGTATTGCCATTGATTTTTTTTAATATAGAAGAAACATGCTAAACTCTAGTTTATTAATTCAAATGAAAAGAAATACGCAGAGAGGGAGAGGATGAAGAGAAAGAATTAATAGGGAAGAGTCAATTGATCGAATTGCCTGAGAGGGCAGAAAGTCATAGGTCGCAGAGAACAGGCTAGGAGATCAGCTGTAGGCATGAGAGAGGCTTTCCCCCTGTCTGAAGATGAAGGGAGGAAATATGTGTCAATGACAAAAAGGTTTTGAGTGCTTATCATGTGCTGACCACATTTCTAAGTGCTTTTCACATACTGGATCAGTAGTTTCCAAACTCTGGTTCCTGATGCTGGGCTGCAAAATCAGCATCGCCTAGGAATTGTTAGAAATGCAAATTCTGGGACTTGATGCTAGGTCTACTGAATCAGAAACTCTGGGGATGGGCCTCCATTGTGTTATAACAAGCCTTCTGGGTGAGTCTTATACTTGCCCAAGTTTGAGAACCACTGCATTAGGTCATTTAACAGTACAGTGTCTTTTTAGGTTAGATGTTGGGATTGTGCCCATTTCACAGATGAGGAAGCTGAGGCACAGGAAGTTTAAGTAATTTGCCAAAAGTCACCCGCTGTCTGGATCTGAAGCCCACACTTTTAAGCCCTGTCTTATGCAATCTCTAAGGGTTGTTTGCAGAATTGGTGATGGGATGTTGGACAATTTTCTGTTCAATGATTTTGTTATTTGTTGTTGTTTTCCCTGTAATTCAAGAAGCAGAGTCAATAGATTGAGAGGGGGCAAGTGGTGGAATTAGCATAAATGTTGAAGGTTTAGCATGGTTTCTGTAGAAAATTAGATACACACTTGGGCGGAGCAAAAGGAAGAACTGCTGTTTAGCCTTAAGTCAGTAGACAGTAAATAACCATGAATTTATGCAGGCAATAATCTGGATGTCGTTGGTTTCCTCCAGTATTATCTAGCAACAAAGAAGTAAAACAGTTGAATTTATCCAGGATTGAAGGTCCCGCAGGAAGGTGACACAGAAGGATAGAAAAGCAGTAAAATTAAAGAAATTGCCAAGAGGGTGGTTATAATGATAGAGAATATTATCTAAACTGGATGAGAAAGGGAGCAAAATCAGGAAGAAGATGGCAGGAAAACACAGTAGGGAATGAACATGCATGGATACTAACACTGTCTTCCAAGCAGCACAACAATAACAGTAACAACAACACTAAGAAAAATACAAATTAAATAGCCAGGGTGTAAGTTCTCAGCAAATATAGAACTGAACGTTCTCTTCTTGAAATAAATTATTTCCTTGGTTTCCATGACACTGTAATCTGTCTTTTCCCTTCTATCCTGTATAGTCACTACTCATTCTCCTTTACAAGCTCATCTTCCTCCACTTAGCATTGACATCTGTAAATGTTGGGATTTCATAAGGCTCTCTCCTTTGCTCTTTCCTCTCCTGACTCATTTTTTAAAATATGATATCATCCAGATCTGTGATTTCAGTTTTAGATAAACCAAAAATCTAAATCTCTAGTCCAGACTACCTATGAACTGTAACTCTGTATACCCAACTGTTTGTTCGAAATTATCACTTGAATGTCTCAAGACACCTCGAAGTCAACCCAAGTCAAACAGAACATGTCTTTTTACCCACTACACGTGGTGCTCTTCCAGAGTTTCCAACTTGACTGAGTGGCACCATCCTCCATGAAGCTGTGCAGGACAGAAACATATGAGTCGTCCTTAATACTCTGCCTTCTTCGTATACAATGCATGGCCAGGTTAGCTGATTTGTATCTCCTAAATATTTATCAGATTTGTTCTTCTGTTCTCTTTTGCCCTACTATCTCTTGATCTCTGTTGCCAAGATCTCTTGTGTGAATTGTTGACCAGTCTCCAGAAACCTCCCCCTTACCCTGATCTAGTTTCCACATTGTAATAAGGGAATATTAAATATATATATAAATATATATAAAGAAAAATATTTGTTTATATATATAAAACAAATTTTTCTCTTGGCCTCTTTGGATAAAGGAACGAGGTCTTTATATGACATGTCCAGTCCCTTATTTTTCAAACTGAGCATGTGACACAGTAGTGGGTCATAAAATTATTTAGTGGATAATAACTGTTTCAATTATTTCTGTTATTTCTGTATGTAAGTATGTGTCTGTATATGCACTGGTTCTTGATATAAAATGGATTTCTTACCATGGGTCATGGTTACAAAAAGTGAAAATCACTGTGCTAGTTTCTCCCACTTCTCATCTCTTACTATTCATTTTAGCTACATTGGCCATCTTTCAAGCCTGTCATAGGGTCTCTGTACATTCTCTGAGCATGGAGAGATGGGTATTGCCCTCTTTATCTACCTGAATTTAATTTATATAAAGCCCTGAGATAAATTATGACTTTTCTAGGATAGCCCTCTTCAGGGTTAGATAATGTCAAACCTTCCTACAGCACACAAAACCATGCCAACTCTTTTGTAGCAGAGTTGAGCTTTTGCATATATGTATTATTATTTGACAAATGCCTATATCCCCAACTGAAAATTTTCATTTACTCACTAAATATTTACTTTTCTACTATATGTAAGTTGTTTTTTCAAGATATTGGGGACCCAGCAATGAGTGAGATAGGGCAGGCCACTTGCCTTCATGAAACTTGTATTGTAGCTTGGGAATATGAACAATAATCATGCAAACCAATGAATGAACACTGTATGTTCTGATAGTGATTTGCTTAAGAAAATCAATAATGCAGTGTTAATATGACACACTGTGAATGCACTACCTTTCATATAGTGACCGACTGGGTGTCTTTGATGGGATGATATTTGAGTTGAGAACAAAGTGTTAAGTATAGACCAGGCATACAAATCATCTGTGAGAACTGGATTCAGGAGTGTGTTTGTTTGTCAATGGGCATGTGGATATTTGGCTAAATATACTGGTGCTAAAAATTTTATTGCTGAATAAATGAAAGAATACATGGATGAACGAGTGACTTTGCCATAGGGCAGAACTACAGTCTCTAAAAACAAGAAAAAGTTATTCTATGATTATGAAATTGAAGATGTTGCAATAAGATGAAGTAAGTACATATTCAGATGACAGAGTAGATAAGCATGTTTTTTATCCTTCTAAAGAAGTATATAGAATTATTACCTTTAAAAATATTCAACAAAACAAATGCAGTCTGCTTTTCTTTTGAATGCCCATAGAATAGTAATTTGACAAGGTAATGTTTTCACTTTGCAAAGTCATTTGTTAGTTATATATTTGGCTTAGGAATAGAATTACATAATAAGACAAGAGGTAGATCAGAAATTAACATTTGTAACTCATTTTCTGACAAGATTATACCTTCATACGAAACAATATAGTCTTTGTTGGAGGGAAATGATAATAAGAACAGATGGTACCATTCTAAGATGAACTCTCAAGCCCCTTTTAGATTCCTAAAATGATAGTTCAAAAAATAATAACTTGAACAAATTTCTAGCCCTGTCTCTATTTTTTGTATGTCCTTCAGATGGAAAAAATATCACAAACACACTAATTACAAAATTACAAACTAATGACACATTTCTGTATGTTTATTTTTATACAGATATACTCAAGTTTACCAACCTGTTTCTTTTCAGAGAAAAGAAAAGTTTTGGGCAGGAATTCTAAGATTGTTTTTTTGTTTGTTTGTTTTCTTCCCTCAAAGCAGTGAAGGGGAAATGGCAAATCTATCCAGGGATCAATTTTGTTAGGCTTGAGAAAGTTCACAGATTTGTTCACATTAATCATATCTTCAAATGTTAGATTAGCAATCATCAACCTCTTCATTCATTGTCAGCTCCTTCTCTAGGAATAAGGATACATTAGTTTGGTAAAAGCTGTACTATGATTATCAAGGTAACAAGTGATAGTTATAGATAGGCTAATTATATCTGTAAACATTGTTATGGAAATAATTTGGGGGATTCCATTTTGAGACAGTATATTACTACTTTTTCACTTTTAGAATGAGAAATGGAAGCCTATCCCTAATTTTTTTCTCAACAGATTTCTCTCATTTCCCAATGGTTTTCTTCCACCTTCCATTACAATGAAAGCTCCACCTGAGAATCAATGGATTAAAGCTATATGGAAGGAACTGACATTAATAAGACAAAGTAATTCATTCTTTATTTAAGAAATTCTTTGATTGTTTTCCACTTCCAAACCCAAGGTGGCATAGAGGTTAAAAATATTTTTTTTTCTTTGTCTTTGCTTATGGAATATTTACTTTCTTTTTCTTTCAAGAAAGAGGCTAGGGCTTCCCTGGTGGCACAGTGGTTGAGAGTCCGCCTGCCGATGCAGGGGACACGGGTTCTTGCCCCCGTCCGGGAAGATCCCACATGCCGCGGAGCGGCTGGGCCCGTGAGCCATGGCCTCTGAGCCTGCGCGTCCGGAGCCTGTGCTCCACAACCGGAGAGGCCACAACAGTGAGGCCCGCATACCGCAAAAAAAAAAAAAAAAAAAAAAAAAAAGAAAGAGGCTAAGTTTCTTTCAAGAGAATATACTGGAATGGATGTACTGGAACAAAACAAGAGCACTGGCTTTAGAATAAACACAGGCAGCATACTGATGTGATTATGGTATTAAAATCTTAAAAACACCTAGTAGACAGTTGGATCTGATGAATATAATAACAAGAGTAAATATTTATTGGGTGAAAATTATGTCACTCAATATCACACTTGTTACAAGAATCCTGTGACATCGGTCCTGATATTATCTTCTTTGTAGCGATGAAAAACTTGAATCATAGAAAAGTAACTTGTTTAAATACATGTAACTACTAAGAGGTAGAATTAATTTAATTCACGGTTATTTTTAATCACTATACTATCTCTCAATATAAAATAAAATAAAATATAAAGTAAATTGGGTGAAGAGTACCAATATCTTTTATAAATTCATGCTACCTCTTGATTACTTTAATACCATGCCCTAGATTCATTGAATCAGAGTGTCATTTATTTATTTGGTTGATTAACGAATGCCATTATCTCCCTATATCCTATTTGCTACATCCCTAAGACACTGGGAATATAGCAGCATATAGCAGAGGATTTGTGTCTGGATGGAGCCCATATTCTAATTAATGTATAGAGTGACCTATTTCACAACAACTAAGTCTTAAAGGGATAGTACTTGTTATTTGTAAGTACAGATAAAACTTTATCTGTAAGCACAGAAAACATTTACAGTAGATGTAAACTGAGGTAATGTCCAGGCTCATAAAGATTTTTCCAGGGCAGGTATTTGTGCTATTTACTCTCTCTCTCCCCACTTGCAAACTTCCCTGCTTGGGAGGGATCTGCTCCTTTCTTCCCATTCTCTGCTCTGGCATGTGCTCTTAAAGGGAGTTGGATGACCTGCCTCTCTGGCCACAGTAATTGGAATGAATTCATAGTAACTCTATATCCTGATCATACTGATTTATCTATGGACTAGGCATGTATGACTCAATTTGGGTAATCAAAAGTCTTTGCCTGGATCCGTAAAACTAGAACTGGCAAAGAGAAGCTCTTTTCTCTCTGCTCTCAAAACCCAGGATAGGATCATAGGGGCTACTGGTGGTCCTGGTTCCAGTGGGGGTAGTCAATCTGATAGAATGAATTTGTCGTGCAGAGAAAAGCAGAGATAAGAGATGAGATGAGACAAGTAGAAGTCCTGAGAACATTCTGAGTATGAGATTCTAAGTCCATACAGAGGTTTGAACCAATAAATTTACTTTCATTGCATTTCATTTATTTCATTTCTTCTTTTGTTTAAACTCAAGTTGGATTTCTATATAAGTTAGGGGCTTAGTTGCAGGTAATATTCACGAATTCCCACTAGTTTAAGAAGAAAGGCAGTTTCAAAAGGATATTATAAATCTCATGGACTCTCTGGGCTGGCCAGAGAGCCATGCTTAGAAACTACACATCTAGGATCAGTGCCCAGAATCACACTACATAATTGGTCTACTGAAGACACCTCAGGGGCTGTCCTTGGACACACACACACTGTGGGTTTGCAGTTGACAGTACCGAGACTCCGTTGCTCCTGCCTCTGGAAATTGGATGTCTCTGTCACTTTCCTTGCCAAAACAGAGTCTTCACAGAGAGTGTTTCTTTGCACCACTGGCTTCCAATTCTGTGTTTGGCAGGAATGTCTCTGATGACAGAAGTTACATACCTTCATCCTTACTGCAAAGGAGGCTGGGAAAACACATGTTGGACTTCTGTGGTGAGTATTAGGCAAATACCTTAAATAGCAGGGTACTGTTCAAAGACGTTTGGTCAGAAGAAAGGATGACAAACATTTACCACAGTTTATGTTACTGACATCCAAATATGTCCTCAGTAACACAACTTAGCAGTTAAATTGTGTCTCCTAAAAGATATGGCAAAGTCCTAACCCCTGGAACCTGGGTGTGTAACTTTATTTAGAGATAGAATCTTTGCTGATGTCATCAAGGTAAGATGAGGTCATACTGGGTTAGGGTGGGCTCTAAATCTAATATGACTGGTGTCCTTATAAGCAGAGGGAAATTTGTAGACAGGGAAGAAGGAGGCAGAGATTAGAGTGTTACATCCGTAAGCCAAGGAATGCAAAGCGTTGCCAGCTACCACTAAAAGCTATTAGACGCAGGGAAGGATCCTCCCCTACCGCATTCAGAGAGACTGTAGCCCAGCCGACACATTGATTTCAGAGTTCTAGTCTCCAGAAATGTGACAGAATACATTTTTGTTGTTACAAGTCACCAAGGTCGTGGGTATTTGTTTTGGCAACCCTAGAAAACTAATACGCAGCTTCCTTCAGGAAGTGATATCTAAGTAGACCTCTAGAGGAGTAATTGGAAGCAGACTGTGATTAGTGGGCAGAATGTTTCCTGGAGAGAGTCATCAGGATCCACATTTGTGGAAGAAAGAGAAAGGAACAGGATTCAGCAGAGGGAGAAATCAAGTTGTGATGCAGGTCTCAGCTGACCTCACCAGGAGCTCCAGAGCTACCATGTCCCATCAGAGCTGTCCTGTTATCCTTCACCTGCATCATTCGTTGTTTGTGGTCCTCCCCAAAAAGGGCATGACCTTGGCCAAAAAAGTTCCCTGCAGCTGAGGCAATCCCTGAACTGGCTAACAGTTGAAGCTGTCTGTCAACTGTACTCCCAGACATTGTGACAACAAATTCCTTCTTGAGGGGACTTGGGTGTCATGTCTTTGTGTCACCATAGGAGTCATAAATTAGGTAAAGGGAGTGTGAGGTGGAGACAGAGTGCCAGGTCAAGGTGATGGCATGTACGAAAGCCCTAGGGTGGGGCTGTGATGAAAATGTTCTCAGCAATGAAAGAAAAGAGAACACGGATAGTAAGAAGGGAGAGCAGGTCAAATTAGACCAGTGAGAGAGACCAGAGGTTGGATCATGGGGAGCCTAAGTATATTCTAGCTTTATTCTAAGAAAATTGGGAAGGCACAACGGTGTTTAGATAAGTCTGAAGTTAACATGATTGGACTCAGATTTTAAAATATCAACAAAGTCTACAGTGTGTAGAATAATGTAGTAGAGTCAACAGGACAATTAGGAAGGTATTGTTCTATTAGTCTCCCAGTAAGAGACAAAAGTCACTTACACTGGGGTGGCGATGTTCATTGGAAAGAAATGGACAGACTTGAGAGCTTTTTAAGGAGGTGACTGAACCCACATAGAAAGGAAAGGAGAGATATCAAGGATGATTCCAAGTTTGCTATGGACTGAATGTTTGTGTCTTCCCCCAACTCAAATTTATAGGTTGAAATTCCAATCTTCAATGCAATGGTATTAGGAGGTGGGGCCTTTGGGAAGTAATTAGATCATGAGGGGAGAGCCCTCAGGAATAGGATTAGTGCCCTTATAAGAAGAGACATAAGAGAGATGTTCTTTCTCTCCGCCATGTGAGGATATAACAGTCAGGCAGCTGTCCTCAAACCAGGAAGTGAAGCGTGTCCTCACCAGACACTGATTCTGTCAGCACCTTGATCTTGGACTTCTCAGACTCCAGAATTGTGAGAAGTAAATGTTTGTTGTCTAAGCCACGCAATCTAGGGTATTTGTTATAGTAGGTGAACTTTGACAACCTTTCTTGCCGAGATGGAGAATCTTTGAGGAAGCCCAGCTTAGCACAGCCAAGCAGGGGTTCAGTTCTGGGAATGAAGCAACTGAGAATGCTGGTAAGCTTCAATAAAAGGACAAGTTATGATGGCATATGTTTGTGTGAACCTCAGAGGTGACATCTGTCCTGAGATATAAATGCAAGTGATTTTAACTGAATCCATGGGTGGATGAAGTCACTTAGAAATTGAGGGTATGGAGTAGGAAAAGGGTGTGTTACTGGGCTTCAGAAACTCTGAGGTTTAAAGACTGAAGAGAGAATAGTAAAGAGGAAGAGGTAGAGAGGGAGAAGAAGTACAAAGTCTGAACATGGACATCTTTGTATTTGTGTTAGAGATACCATTTTATATTTTTGAAACTGCAGTATCAACAAAGGGAATATTTATCCTTTCATTTGTTCCCTGACCCAAAAGACATGATTGTTTGAAATGAGAAATATGGATAACGATGTTATGATGGATGATTTACAATCTATACATTAAGGCAATTTAGAAAATGACCTTTTTCTAAAAATAAAGGAGTAGACTGACAAAAGTGAGGAAGTATTTTATTTAAGTTTTGCACCATCAGAGGATTGATCTAATTAGGGTGTGAGGAGACCAAATGGATAAAAAAAAAAGACTATTTAACAGTTCATTCTGTTGCTTTAATGTGTATTTTAAAAGTTAAGAAGCAAAGGACAGAATATGTGATTCACTTGCCCCTTCAGAAGACTTTTGAAGTAAGATTTCAACTTGGACCCTGCTGGAAGGTGAAGGACTAATTTACAGAATAATATTAGTTTTCAGTGAAGAACAACATGCAGGGTTGCCTTGAATTGCTGCACTAGAAGTGCTAATTAGGTGTTTTCATGCAGCCTAGGCATGTGGGCCAGCTAGTCTTTTCAGAGTAAGAACATTACTGTGCAAGAAGAATGTTGTTTGCGTAGCTACTATGGCAATGGAGCCCTTCTTCCACAGTTAGCCAGAAGCTAAAGTACAGAGAAGCTTTTTTTGTTTGTTTTTTGTTGTTGTTATTTTTTTTTTGCCTGCCCAGTAAAGTATTTCTAATGAATACTATGTCAGTGTAAGGTCCAAGCATTGTAATTACAGTCTAAGAAGTAAGGCAATTTAGGCAATGTTCTAGCCTAAAAAAACAGTGCTTAACACTGAAGCTTTCTGCACCCACAGCAGGACAGGAAGTGCACAAGTCTTCAGAAATGTACATAGGGTCCTGGGTATTTGGAGTGAAGAGTTAAAGTCCAAGATATAGTGGTTTAATATGATGGTATTTGGCTTTAGACAAAGCAACATATGACACTAGTCAATTTTATGTTATAAAGTTTCTCACATCATTTGTTTTGCTTGGTAAGTAGTAACAAAATACAAGTTTTTGTATACGATGTTTTTATCTAAATTAGTCCATGAGTTTTTCTTAACTCAGATAATAAAGATGGGTGACATATTAAATTGGGAAAATTATGACAAATGGTTATGGTTAGATATTCTTAATTATTAAGAATTTTTATAAAATAAAAACCTATAATAAAAACTTCTCAATGCATAAATGAGCAAATGTTTACACATTCCTAAAATACAATAGTAAAACTGATGTCCTCTGTCTTAATTTCTGCAGAATTTTCAAAAAAATAGGTCACAAGTATTCCAAGGGAAGATGTGAAGGGAAGATGGGAAGAAGTAGAGGGCTGGAAATTGGTTTGTTATCCTCAGTTCGGTACCTACTTTGCATAAAGCGAGTTGAGAGAGAGTCTTTTGAAAGAGTCTGGAGTACTGTTGCATCTTCTGTTCCCTTGATGATGTGGGTGAGGAGAGTAGAATACACCCATCTTAATTCAATCCCAGTGAGAAAGACTCCAAGGAAACCACTCAGACTGTTGACCTGTGTCCTCTGGAATTGATGAGGTGTAGGTACCGGGACTAGATCTACAG
The DNA here is from genome assembly GCF_951394435.1 of Stenella coeruleoalba. NCBI lineage: Eukaryota > Metazoa > Chordata > Mammalia > Artiodactyla > Delphinidae > Stenella > Stenella coeruleoalba. The sequence continues at coordinate 23,197,973 of NC_137150.1, read as the reverse complement.
CCAGAAAAGCCTGAAGTGAGAGACAGGCTGGATGGGGGCTTTCATGGGAGAGCAAGAAGAGGTGGTCTCTTTGGCCCTTTGAAAGTACAAAGGCTGCATGGATACTTCCTTTGAGCAAGCATGGGAAGGGGGCTGGCCCAGAGCCATCTTAGAGGAAATGGAACCAAGAGGGCTTCCTGGAAGATGGATAAGGATGAGAGCCAGAGGAAATCTGTGTGGAATTATAGAGAAACCAGGGATTGACTAGAGGAGGCACTGTCTGCCTAAAGAGACTACAGGGGAGACTATCAATGCTAAGGAATCTCCAAGGAGCGCCGAGTCTGACTTGAGTATCTGCTCTGACCAGATGAGAACAATGCAACGGTAGAGTACAACAAAGCCATTCAAGGCAGACCTTCCCTGCACATCCTCCCGCATCCTCTACTTCCACTTGGAAGACTCAGAGGAACTCAGTGAGCAAGTCTGTTTGTATCAGACCTGAGCTGGGGATGGGGCTGAAACAAAATAAATTTGTCCGCCGTCACCACTTTTATTCATCCTTTCAATGGAGTTTTGGCCAGGATCATAAAGCAAGAAAAAGTAGAAACTATAAGGATTGAGAATGAGGAAATAAAACTGTCACTATTTGTGATGACAGGATTCATAGAAAATCCAAGAGAATTCAAGATAAACAATGAAAATTACATAAGGAATTTAGCAAAGTCACTGGATACAAGATCAATATGTGAAAATATTTTGCATTTCTGTATATTTAGGCAATAAGTAGAGAGTTAGCATATCTAAAACTGACATTATTCATGATAATATCAGAAAGGATCAGATATAGAACAGTTAGGTAAAAAAAAATGCACAAACTGTTTATACTGAATGCCACAAAATATTGTTAAGAATCGTTAATGAGTATATAAATTAATGGAAGGATATAGCTTGTTTTTTTTTTTAAACTTTTTATTTTATATTGGAGTATAGTTGATTAACAATGTTGTGTTAGTTTCAGGTGTACAGCAAAGTGATTCAGCTATACATGTACATGTATCTATTCTTTCTCAAATTCTTTTCCCATTTAGGTTGTTACATATTATTGAGCAGAGTTCCCTGTGCTATACAGTGGGTCCTTGTTGGTTATCCATTTTAAATATAGCAGTGTGTACATGTCAATCCCAAACTCTCTAACTATCCCTGTAGCTTGTTGATGAGTTGAAAGACTTAATACTGTAAAGATGCCAATTCTCTCAACGGAGGATTTTTAATCGAAATTGCTAAGCTGATTTTAAAATATGTTTTGAAATGAATATCATAAGGCAAAACCAGGGCCATCTTGGAGAAAAACAAAGCTAAAAAACTTAAATTTCCAGAAAAAAAATAGCTCTTATAAAACTATAGTAATTAAGTTGATATGGTACAGATCAATGAAACAGAATAGAGAATCCTGAAAGAGACCCAAACTTAGTTGCCTGATTTATGGCAAAGGTGACAATACAATATTGTAGATAAAGTATGATTTTTCAATAAATGGTGCTGGGTCAATTTGATGTCTGTTTAAAAGAGAAAATAATTTTATCCCTGTGTTAGTTTTTCAGGGCTGCCATAACAAATTACCACAAATTGGGTGGCTTAAAACAATAGAAATTTATTCTTTACACAGTTCAGGAGTCCAGAAATCCAAAATCAAGGTGTTGGTTCCTTCTGGAGCCTCTAAGTGAGAGACTGTCCCATGCCTCTGTCCTAGCTTCTGATGATTGCCAGTAATCCCTGGTGTTCCTTGGCTTGTAGACACATCATTCCAGTCTCTGCTTCTGTCTTCACGTTGCTTTCTTCTCTGTGTGTGTCTGTATTGTCCTTTTCTGTCTTTTTCATAAGGACCATCTCATTGGACTTAGGGTCCATCCTAATCCACTATGATCTCATCTTGATCCTTAATTATTTCTGTAAATGCCCTGTTTCCAATAAGGTCACATTCTGAAGTTCTAGGTAGACATGGATTTTGGGGAGACACTTTTCAACCCACTGTAGTCTCCTATCTCTCACTGTGCAATATTCAATTACAGATGAATTACAGGCTTAGACATGAAAGATAAAAACAATACAGATTTTAAAAGAAAATGAGAACGTTTTTATAACTTTGAGTTGAGTGTGGTGGTTAAGAGTGTGGGATTTAAAGAGAATCTTCAAAGGTTCAAATCCTGACTCCACAATTTGCTAAGTGACCCTTATGTAATAATCCCTGTTCTTCAGTTTCTTCATCTCAAATATTGATTGGCATTATCATAATGCCTAATTCCTATGGTTTTTACAAAGATTGACAGAATACATGTGGAAAGTGCTTAGCATGCATATTAAGGGGAATAATTAACTAAATGTTCAAGAGATAACTTTAGGGGCCTTATGGAGATTACTTATCTGGGGGTAGGATAAATACCCCTCAGAGGATTTGAATAGACAGGTAACTGACAAAAAATTTTTTAAAATTTTACTCTGAGTCAGACTTAACACACTGGTTCCATGCACAAGATTATATATAAAACACTGTGATGCTGTCTACAATATTAAAACATTGAAAACAACAGAAACATTCAGCTGTAAAAGAATTAGTTTTTAAATTATGGTACATACATTCCACTATGTACAGATACGGAAAAATTCTCATGGCATATTGAGAAAAGGAAAAGAGAAGGAGAACTCTGTGTATGATTCGAATCTTGTAAAAAATGGACAATATAATAGTATATGTGTAAATGACTAGAATAAGTGATTAAAAGATATTTGATATACACCAAATTGCAAGTAATGTGTATCTCTGGGGGAGAGAATGGGATTGAGGTGAAGTAGGAGCTTAAAGGGAGTTTTATTCTGCATCTACTATTAGTTTGACCTTTCTAAAATAGCAGAACCCATGTATGTATTACTTTTGCAATGTAAAAACCCACAACTTTTAAAAGATAGGGAAGTGGGTAGAGTATATGAATAAATTATTAACAAAAGAAGAAAAACAGCCAATGAATACCTTAAAATTAGTCAACCATACTTATATTTACTAAATAGAACCAAAATATTTTACCACATTCTATTTAATATCAACTTGAAAAAGCTCAGAGGAGATCATACCCATTGTTGAGTGATCTAAAGATTCATATAATGCTGAAAAAGCTTTTTTTTAAAGAACAGCAATTGTGTGTGTGTGTGTGTGTGTGCGTGTGTGAGGGAGAGAGATAGAGGGAGAGGAAGAGGGAAAGAGAGAGAATAAACAAACAAAAACCTCCATTAACATTCTACTTGTAGTATATGAGGAAATATTTGCTACAAGGATGTTCATTATAGTATTAAAGAATTGGGAATATTGTATGTTCAAGAATAGATTGAGTACATTGTGACACATTTAATCAATATAATGATATGCAATTAAAATGCTATAGAATATAATGTATTGTTATAGAAAGAGATGTAGATAGCTTCATTATTATTTTTCTGCATAAAATATAGGTTACAAAATTATAGATACTGTATGACACCAGCTTTTATTTAAAATCTGGAAGAGTGAGCACCAAGGTCTTACACTAAGTATAGTTAAGAAAATTATGAAGTAAGAATAATGACATAGGATGTGCCCTATTAGTTATTAAAACATACTATTCAATTAATGTATAAGTAATTTAAAAAAGATTATCTGTAGATGATGGGATTACAGGTTTATTGTTTCATTTTGTTTATCTGTATTATCATATTTTCTACAATTACTAAACATCACTGTGTAATTAAAAAATGATAAAAGTTGTTATTCAAAAAGTCTCAATCCAGGTAACTCAGAATACATTTTCATAAGTTGTTTTTATAGTTCTCGATAGTCTCACATATTTAGAAAAGCTAAACATGGGTCAGTTCTCTCCATTTCTATTTAAAAGTTATTCTTCTTTGGTGGGGGAGACACCTCCTTTCAACACTTTCTTCCTCAGGTGGAGACACCTCCTTTCAACACTTTCTTCCTCATGGTTTTATCTCTTGGACTAAATAGAAAGAAAGAAGATATGGCAGCAGATACAGTTTGCCCGTTTGGAACAGTGACCGTTACTCTAGGACGGTTGTTCTCAGACCTTAAATGGCATCAGAATCTCCGGAGAGCTTGTTACATGCAACTTGTTGGGCCCCATCTCCAGAGTTCCTGATTTAGTTAAATCTTACTTGGGGCCTGAAAATATCCATTTCTAACAATTTCCCAGGTGGTACTTATGCTGCTGGTCTGGAGGCCACACTCTGAGGCATAAGGACTTATTTCCTCTGATTTGGAGCAGCCAGACCCATGGACAGGCTTTGCTCACTTCAAGAGTATGGGGAGCGGGGGGCACTTCCCTGGTGGCGCAGTGGTTGAGGGTCAGCCTGCCGATGCAGGGGACACGCGTTCGTGCCCTGGTCCGGGAAGATCTCACATGCCGCGGAGCAGCTGGGCCCGTGAGCCGTGGCCGCTGAGCCTGTGCGTCCGGAGCCTGTGCTCCGCAACGGGAGAGGCCACAACAAGTGAGAGGCCCGCGTACCGCAAAACAACAACAAAAAAAACCAGTATGGGGAATAGATAAAACAGCATAATCAAACCTCACCTCACTCTCCCCATGCTCTTGTTCCTTGCTGCTTCTTAGGAAAAAAGTTAATTGGATAATGTAGAAATCAGATCTCTTTAAAGAAAAACATTGTGCAAGATTTACATGCATCTTTAGATGTTTCTGAGATTCTAAGATAATCCCCATGAATATCTAAATTATATGAGATTACACAGAACCCATATATGAAATTCACTGAACCTACACTCTGATTTTGGATAGATGAATTTTATTTACTGTTTGTTTTACTTCTCTAATACCTCTGTGTTCCTTGTTTGTTCACTTCTCTGCTAAATTTAGATTTTTAAAAAAGATTTTTGTGTCATATTCTTATGTGAGATCTGTTCATAACTTGCTTTTCTTACACAGTCTAGTTTTTGTTATCAAGGTTATACTAGTCTGGGAAAAATGAATAGGGGCACAGTCTTTATATTTCTATTCCCTTGAGCAACATTAGGATCTATCTGTTCTTTAAAAGTTTAGTGAAACTTGTCTGTAAATGATCTCAGCCTTGTGTGCTTTTGAGAGGTAGTTTCGTTTTGTTTTGTTTGGAACATTTTTAACTGCTACACAATTCTGTATATCTTAAAGTGAATTTTGTTGAATTATAACATACACTGAAATTATAAAAGTAGAGCTCAACAAATTTACAAAGAATTAACACAGCTATGTAACCACCACAGATCGAGAACCAGGATATTACCAGCACTTCCGAAACACATCTTATAACTTCCTTTTAAGTGTCTCTAGTATCCTGACCTCTACCAACTGTTAAGTTAAAAAAAATAAAGACTACTAAATAGCAATCTAAAATAAAGCTGAATTTACTTGCATGCCTGACACAGAAGAGGAGCGCCATTCAAGTACAAATGCAGTTTTTCTTTGTGTGGAAATTGAAAAAGCTTGACATAGATTTAAAAAGGAGAATGTACAAAATTAGGCAACTTCTCGAGTTCAGGTCTCTGGGTGGCTTACAAGGTGGGTTGTAAACTCTTTGCAGGTGACCACTACCAAGTTTCACTTTACTGCTAACTGGAAGCCTGGTTTCAAACAAGTCCATGATGGGTTGTGTAAAATTCCAGAGCCTATGTTTGTTCACCATATACGTTTGTGTGGGCACACTCAAAGTTGAACAAAAATGTTCTTTAAAACACTATAGATTAGTTTTGAACTTTATATAAGTGAAATCATACACTATGAACTCTTTTGTATTTGGCTTCTTTTGTTTAATGTTACTTTTATGAAATTCATGTTGCTGCATGAGCTGTAGTTCATTTATTCTCTATTTTATAGTATTCCCTCAGGTGAATATATTATATATTTTTTTGTTATCTGATATCTCATTTGATTAGTTCGTTGCTCAAGCTATGTTCTTTTCCTTCCAAATGGGAAACCATAATGATATTTTGGATTTCAACATGCTAGTGCTTCAGGAAATGATGTGTGTGAGTGTGTGAGTGTGTGTGTGTGTGTGTGTGTGTGTGTGTGTTTTATATTTGTTTTTTGTTACGTCATTTGGGAAGAAGCTAGGCAGTAATAAAGTTATGACTAAGTTAACACTAACAAAGTCCTCTTAATATATTATAATTTATTCATCCATTTTACTGTTAGTGGATATTTGGGTTGTTCTAGTATTTGGTTCTTAACAAATAGTCTACTATAAATGTTCTTCTAGTATTTCTATACATATACACATAAACACACACGCACATTTCAGTTGGACAAATGCAAAGGAGTAGAATTTGAGTCATGGGGAATGCATAAGGCATCTTTAGTGGATACTACCAGTTTTCCATAGCAATTGAACCAATTTACAATCTCACCAGCTGTACAGCTCTAGTTGTTTCACGTCTTTGTCATCACTTAGTATTGTCAGTCTTTTAATTTAACCCTCTCAGTGAATGAATAGTGCTATCTCATTGAAGTTTTAATTTGCATTTCCCTCATCACTGGTGAAATTTAACATATCTTTTAATGTTTATTGGCCATTTGGATATCCTCTTTTGTAAACTACTTGTTCAAATACTTTACCAATTTTCTATTGGACGTTTGTTTTTCTCCTTTCAAAAAATTACAGGAATATATAACTACACATACACACACTTGTATACATATATACATATACATACATATACACACATATGTACATGGTCTGAGTTTGAGATCTTTACTGTTATATTTATACAAATATTTTCTATTCCTTGACTTGCCTATTCATTCTTGTTTTCTATGACTTGTCTTTTTATTCTCTTAAAGGTGCCTTTCATTAAACAGAAATTCATGAGCAATACGTTTTTAACAAAGTTAAATAGTTCTAGGTCAAGTTTTCACTTTCTTATTTTATTTTGGTAAGTTATAATTTACCAAGAAGTTTTTTCTTTAATCTATTAAAATTTATTGGCATAAAGTTTATCTTACTACTCCTTTATGATTAAAAAATCCCTCTACTTAATCTATAGTTATTAACTCATTTCTTTTTCCTAATACTACTTAATTGTGCCCATTTTGTCATTTTTCTTTGATAAATATTGTCACAGTTTTGCCTATTTTTTTCATTAATGTCTTTATTTCCATCATTGTAGCATCTTAATTAATCAAGATAGCTTCATTTCATATCATAAGTTTATTTAAAACTCTTCTAAATTTTATCCAGAATATGGAGGAATTGAAGTTCTTTACTTAGTATGTTTGTATGAGTTTAATAACATTAGACAACAAAATCTTATAGGAAACAGGATACCTTTATTTAATAAATGTATGGATACCAACTATACATTAGATACCAACTAATATGCCCTGTTTTTTTCATTTTAGGTTCTATACTAAATTTATAGACACCTTCTGAAATTCAGCCATTCTATTGTATTTTTTATCAGCTTTCCATCTCACAGATTTTGTGTGGGACTGAGAAATATGCTAATACTGACAAAAATTATGTTGTATGAAACTAACTATTACTTATGAAATAGCTGAATAAACATGTTAGAGGAATTTAGGTCATGATTTCCACAGCAATTTTAGTGTAGTCTAAGTGGAAGTGGGTATGAAAGCATTATAAGTAAAGTTCTTATTTGCTTCAGACTTAAAGCTGCACAGCGTCCTTCACCTCTGGTGGAGGTGTGTTTTGCACTTAGACTTGAATTGAAGGTTGTTTTTTCTCACTCGTTCTACAGCAGAATAGAAATCCCTTCCTACTATGGCAGGTCAGCTCCAAGTAGGGAGAGAAAAAAACAGGGGGATAGTGCTTTGCAAAAAGGAAAACAAGGCTATTTCTGGAAAATATGTTATTGGTGGCAAGCATTTTCCAGAATATATTAGAAAAAGAGAGAAAGAGAAACTCTTCAGGTCTTTTAAATTAAGATCAGAAATTCTTAGAACTCACCTCCCCTCCAGTCCCTTTCCCTCCCCCATGTCCATATCATTTCAGCCCCAAGACCTCGTTCACCTCCTGCTGTGCGGTCCGGTTCCTAACAGGAACTGGCGGTTGGGGACCTCTGGTATAGCATATTGGAACTCTTGAATACAGAAAGAAGATCAGTAAATTAAGTAGCACCAGATAAAAGGGATGGGGAGAACAACCCAGAAGGATTAGGTGAGGAGAATGGGTGTTAGTTATGCACACATGGCTAAGACAAGGTCAGCAAGTACATGTCCGTGTGCCAGCATACACTCTCCTGCACCGTTTCAGGCTTTGCTGATTCATTAGGGTATTTGTTTCCTGTTGATCCTAGCATGCCTCAACAATCCTCCTCAGTACATACTTGAGGTTACCATTTCTAACCTATCTAGCAGAGGTGGCCCATGAGAAGCAACTACTTTGCCTTCACGAAATTAAGGACTCCACCAATCAGAGAGGAGAAACTCATAGTTAATAGCAAAATTGTATCACATGTATAGGTTTTGTGTGTGCTTATCCAGAAGCCGACTCTGTATTATTCTCATCCCACTGAACACATTCAGTCCCTGTCAATCAATATCTGTCTTTATAAAGTCTTGTGTTAAGTAGACTCTTCAGGGATTGTTAAAGATGGATATCTGGAAGGGGGGAGCCTTACTCACAATTGGGTAAAGATTTTGGTATCTATACTCTATATAGTATGCTTCCTTAATAAGGCTTATTTCTGTTCCCTTGTACATTATGCATGAACTCTTCAGCATTTGTTGCTTCCTTTGCTTCAGAATAATTTATTTTTAGTCCTCTTATTCTGTGACCACGTTTTAATTCTTCCCCTAAATTCTCTGTCCTTGATTTTCAACAAGTATGTATCAAAACACAACCATTGGCCCCAGTCCAATATCTTGCGGGGCAGCAAACCAGGCAATGAGTGATCTGGGCTGGTCATGGGCATCCTGCTGGAACAGGGTCAAGACTTGGCAAAATGGCTAGGACCAGGAGAATAAGACACATGCACATGTGGCCTATGTCTTAGGGCAATGATTCTCAACCACAAAGAACTCTTACAAAACACCAAATTCTGCTTCCATCCTGAGATTTTGATTTAATTGGTTTTGGATAACTCCCAGACCAAGATATTCCCTAGGTATTTGATATGCATCTAAAGTAGAAAGCCATTGTTTTTTAGGGGATTAAATTCTGTTGAAGGCAAAGGGACATTACAGGCAGGTGACTGGTTATTTATCAGGTGTTGTTTCCAAAAGTAGTTTCAGTGGCAGCCAAGAGAACCAGACAGGTCTGCCTTGTCCCACAGGGAGCAAATGCTTCAGAGTCAATTTGCTTCAAACAGCCCTTTATCAGATTAGCTCTGTTTTTCTACAGTAGGTGGATCCCCAGAGCTACTCTGATGTCTTATTATGGCAGAGTCATATTTTCTAGTCATCCCTGGGCTATCTTTTGGTATGGTATTTCCAAATGCACTGTCCCCACCCACACCAGCTTTTTCATTTGAGGGAAAATAATCACCTTCATTGAATATGAGGTAAAGGAGATTGCTATAATCCTACAGATCTCTTATATAAACCTAAATGAAACTATGGGATAAAACCATACATTTATAGCAGCTGGAAGAGGAAATGAATAAAGACGGTTAAGCAATTAAATATACTTTCTCACCATAAATAGAAGTATAGATGTAGTAGAAGGAATCATGAAAATAAAAAAACAAACCTCAATGATCATTAAAGTCTTGTTGAATTGTCAATTATTCAATGAATATTTTTGCTTACATGGAAAAACTACCCACATATCTATCTTATTCAGATTGTTTATTAAGATCTTATTCAATCCTTTCAGCTATTTATCAGAGTAACCAGATTTATTCCTGCCTTGGAAGATAATAAAATAGTGCTTACCAAACAAAATCATTCTGTTAAGGTTTAAGAATTAAGGTTTAGAATTCAAAATAAACTTGGGCAATGCATTGATACCACGATCTGTTCTTACCTCATAGGAAATGTCTCCTATAGACACAAACTGAAGTTGCGTACATCATACTAACTCGCAAGAGAACAAAGGAATTTGTTGAGAGATAACGTCAGACTGTTCAGACATATTCCAACTGATTATTGCATTTAGAGGATTCCTAGACATTAGTTCGACTAAGGAAGGTGAGTTGAGGCTGATCCATAATTTATCAATTCCACTGAAAGACTATCAAAAGCACATTTATAGATTACTAGGAACACTATTTTTCGGTGTTGGAAAATAGATCAATAATTACATCTATGGCAAAGGCCCCCTCCTGATAATATAAAATTTTATCTTTGATTTGTTGCTGATATAACTAGGTAATTAATTTTAGTTTTCAAAGGTCTATGCCTGTGTAAAAATGCCTTAGGATTAATATTTGATCTCCAACAGCTGAATTAATTCTAATTTTGATTATTGCAAATATATTGTGGGGACTAATATCAGTAGAAGAAATAAAGAGACTTCCAATAAGTAGATGGATTTTAAGTGCAATTTTGGTACTGCTTTTATGCTTTATTACTAAGAGTTAAATTCCATGGTAACACAGCAGTAAATGAGTTTAACCAGGAGATACTTTATAATAGGCCTTGCACAGAATTGTCTATTCATAGCGTTAGGTGCAGCTTCTTCAAAAACACAGAGAAACTGGGTGCCTATGGAAAAAGCTAAATTATCAACGGGACTGATTTTAATAGTTTCTTGTAAGTATTTTTTTAGGCTGGAATGTGTGCCCTTGGGGAAACAATGTGACGTTTGAATTTGTTACAGACAACTAAATTTCATGACAGGAGAATTATGTGTATTTCTAAATTATGGTTAGTTGAGATGTTTTTATCACATTTGTCCTATGTCTTCATGGTTGAGGTTACTAATGTTACTGCTATTCCCCCAGACACATAGATTGCAAATGCAGGCATCTTTGACTCATCCTTATTTCTCTCCATTTCTTCTTTTTGCCTCACTGCAAAGCATCTACACAGGGTGTTTAATCTTTCTAATTCATGGTTCCTAATATAACACTTACCCGCTCAGTGGGTGATGCTTCCGCATTGCATGCTGAATTTTGAATTAAATCTCTTTTGCTAGTATATGGCAGTTCTCTTATTAAAAATTCATATTTTCAAAAATTGCATCATAAAACTGTTTCAATGGGTGTGTGCTGGGGTGGTGGTAGGTGAGAGAGGGAGTAAATTATGCCAGACCAGCAATGACCAAATTATTTTTTTTTCCGGTTATTTCAATAATGAAGATCTTAGAAATGGCCATAGTCCTAGTTGTGAAAACTAAAAATAATAAACTGTATTGATCAAAGCGGGCAAACATAAACCGAAACATCCCTTGGAAAATTCTGAAGAGCTTGTAAGATCAGACAAGAATCAATAAACTTTGGACAATCAAAATGAGTGGTAGTGCTGTTTACAACCTCCAGCAGGAAACAGAAGAAAGGACGCCAGCTGAGCATCCATTTACTGCGCGCCAAGCAGGTGTGAGTTCTTTCACTGTTTACTCAAGAGCATTTTTCCACTGAGCAAGGTGCTTCCTCCCAGTGAGAGTAATATTCTACCCAACAGTGGCTGGAGTAGAGCCAATCTTGCTCCTTAATTATTCAATCATGTTCTTTCTAATTCACATTACAAAAACTCACACCGTTGGAGAAATGCCTGTACAAACTCTTCAGTCTAGGAGGCCAGCAAGGACCCCGGTTTAAGTCCTCCTGTTTGCTCAGTAGGTAGTATAGCCTAGTGGTTAGGAATGTGGACTTGACAATCGCTCTACCTCAGTTCACATTCCAGCTCCCGTACCTGTTGTGCTCTCCGAGGGAAGTTATGGGAACACTTTGTGCCTTCATTTCTTCATCTGTAAAATGATGAGGATGTTAATACTGTTATCCCCATGATCTTATTTGGCAAATGAGACCACAGTTATTAGATCTAACTGTGTAGAATACTGGCTGTACTTGTTATACAGTTCTTAAACATTGGAAGGGGCTGTTATTACTCTCCTGCATCTGGATGGCTATTTCCTCAACATAAATCTCTTTGCCACTGTTGTTCCTTCTGATAAGCATGCTATTTCATCCTTGTTGACTTGCTAAAATCTTACTTATTCCTATAGGTCCATTTTGATACAAGTATTTTATAATATTGTCAACTGAATGGACTTTTCCTTCCCCTTGTACTCCATTGTAGGCCCTTTTTTCTGAGACTTAAGTTCCTAAGTTCAAGTTCACAAATCACTGTTGTGTCAAAATCTTCATTCTCAGCTTAACCCATAGATGCTAGAGAGACCTGAAATCCAATACTGTTCCTGTATGCCTTGTGATTTTGCTAGACTAGAAGTATTTGTTCTAACCTGCAGTGTGTAATTCAGTTTGTGGACAGGCTACCCAGTATCAGACACACAAAGGAACTTTTAAACCCAAACCAGTCATCTGAGTGCATGTTAAGGTCACATTGACGCCATCATGGTGCCCTAACTTAATGTTTCTTTGGATATATTTTGCCATTTTATTGTCTAAAGTGAATGCATTGGCTGAGCCAAATCACTACAGAAGGTGGTTTCTAAATACCTTTTGGTTTAAAAAAAATGCAGATAAAGGCTAAAAAAAATTACTCCACCCACCTGGACCTGGCCCCAGCCCTGGCCCACAGCATCCTCCATGGTGTTCAAAAGAGAATATTTCCTGATGGAGGGGGTTGGGTGACAGAGTTAGCTCCCCCATCTCAGGGAATACATATATTCCCCTTTTATATACATATATACAATTCCCCCTTTCCTACCTATAATAATCAGTTATTAATTTATTAGATTAAAATGCAGCAAAATTTCCCATTCTATTTTGGGATGATGAATTCTGTTTTGCATTGTGGCCACTTGGTAAGAGCACTTCAGGGTTTATTCAATTAAGAGGTGAATCATGTGATTCCAGAACTGCTGATAAAAAACTATGAGATAATATTTGGAAATTTGTGTTTCTCTGTTTATCTCTCTAGCCACAGGTTTGTGCCTGAGGTTCCCAACAAATGGCTGATTATCTCCAAATTTTCAGTGGTTTGGCAACTGGCGCTAACAGCTCAGAATAAGCACGTTTAACTTTAGAATCCATCTGGACTCTTGGCCACTAGAGGTGGGTGATACTAGTCACAGAAATCAGTTTCTCCAAGCCTGTGAGAACCCTGTGATTTTGTTTCAAATATTCTTTCTTTACCATGGAATCATTTTGAGATCAGAGCAAAATACTTAACTTTCTTTTTCTTTATACTTGCCCAAACTATAAGCTGGATAGCTAACATATATGTGATTTCTTACAAATGTCATTTTGAATGAAATGAAAATCTATGGTTTTTAAGATTAATATTGTACAAGCAGTTCATACAATATAAAGGTTTCCAAAAAAATGAAGAAAATTTTCTCTACTGGAGATTTATTTTGCTACTTTTGACTAAGGAGTCCAGGATTCAAATCAAGGTTTTGATGGTGTTGTTTGAAACCTGTTGGGATTGGTCATTACTTATGGTATAAATTTTAAAATAAAGTTAATTCTTTCATAAAAAAATGAAATCTGTTTTGTTCTAACAATTTCAAATCCAAGCAATTAATATTACTTATATTTGCATAGGATTTGCTCCATAAGCATATACTTTTTATAATTGTTGACATATAGTTATTTTACTTATTTGTGTATACTAGGTCAATATATCTAAATAACCTTAGCCATGTTTATATGTGTGTGTGCATATATAAATTTCATATATAAATTAATGAACTATATATGATAAATATATATGAATGATTTTATATACAATTATTTTGTAGAGTTCATGCATTTTGTTGAATTTATGGTAGCAGGTGATATATAGATAGATACTGGATAGATATTTCATAGCCTGGCACTTTTTATGCTTTTGAAATTTTGGAAGCTTAGTCTTTATTCATGAGTTATACTTTAGAAATTATGAAGAAAATATATGAAATTTTAAGAACAACTTACTTTTATCTTAGAGGTTTTTCTATTGTATTTAAACTTTGCTTTTAATACTCAATCTTATTCTCTTCATTGTAGGATAGAATGGTCTCCTATTAAGTCAATTGATGTGAGTCTCACTGAAGGGATTCATCCTATAATAGAAGAAGGCAATGGTCATGGAGAGGTGCAATGAGATAGAGGGTCATTTATGGAGTCTTCACCCAGGGCTGCTGAAGACTATATAGTTACAGGAAAAGATAATTCAAGTTATAGACAAGAGCATAGAAGTGAATCTAAACTATAGTCTGAAGGCAGAAGCAAGGCCGTAAGTGGAAAGAAAAATCATGTCGTCGGAAACTGCAGAAATGAAAAACAAATTAGTGGGATTCAACGTGGGTTAGGACTGGTCATTGAGAACAATGTTAGGGTAGTGTGGTCTAGACTGCCCAATACAGAGCTGGCTGGACCTAGTCACATTCCACGAATACAAGGAACATGTGTTTGATAAAGAAATTTATGGCTATATGTGCAAAATTTGTTAAGCTTGAACACAAGTTCCAATTTAATTTTTGATGACTATTTTTTAAAAAATTAATTTTTGTGGCTTCAATTATTTTCTCTATTCTTTTCCAGATTGTTCCAGTAGTTACCAGCAGTCCACTTTAGCCACAGAACCTATCCCATTTCCAAATAGCCAATATAAATATTTTCCCTTGGATATTTTTCATTACCTTAACAGAAAAGATCTGAATTCGTATTTAACAATTTCCCCTGAACTGGATTTCCCTTGTATAAAATCTTTTTGTTGTTTTTAGTGGCATTCATAGACTCCATGTACCCATTTTCACAACGTTTAATTTCACTTTTATTTATCCCTTTCCTTTATACTTAGACCTTAAATTAAGTTGGAAAGTTGATATCAGTTGGAAAGTTGATATTTAGTTGATTGGACATTTTACACACTCTGTTTTTGTGTACTTCTGATTTATAAACAATATTTATATGAGCAAAAGCAACTCAAACCAAGCTCCCCTCTTTGGCCTGGGAGGTCTCTTATAATGACTTCTAGTGATTTTATATGAGATCTATACTTTTATTAAAATGAGAAATCAGAGGTACAACTCTGTTGGTCAGAGTATAGCAACAACCTGGGTGCATCAAAAAATGTGAAATGTGTCCAACATATTAGGCAAGTCTAAAAATGGGGAATGTGGTTTTATTGAATTAGCACAAGTTATGAGCCATATTTTTTCACTTCTAAAACATTCAATTTAATTTTAATGTTTCTGAAGTTGGGAAACATCTTATAACTAATGTCAAAAGAAGCTTATGTATTGCTGGGCAGTAAAGTAAATTATAAGGTCATTGTCATTTCTGAGCTCACGGTAACATGGCCAAGAACTGGGGCATCTCTTCAGCTGACTGCAATTCATCAGACTGCAACATGAGAAGAGTTATTTGCCTCAATACCACCAGAGCTGGTTGAATTTTAAATTTGTATCTGCATTTGCTATTTAAAATATCCTCAGAAAAGATTATACCCTTAGGGAGCATTGTAATAAAAAGTTACTGTGAACCTAGATGATCACTTGTCTTTTACCATCTTTTGTAATTCAGGACAGTAGTGTTGCCAAAACTCTTGGAATTGATCGTAGACTTTTCAGAACTAGATGAGGTTTCTGGGAACAATTTTTGAGTCCTGAGGGACTCTCACTCATTTATTTAACAACCATACAAAAACAAAACAATAACTATGAATTCAGCTAAATAGTGACTGGACAATAAACTCTGGCATGATCAAATGTATTTCAAAATTATGCTGTTGTTTCCAAAATTGCTAAAAAGATTAGGATCATGTGCACTGCCTATCACTGTGATGCTATGCTTAACCACTGACGGTCAAAATTTCTCAGAACAATCTTTAGACTTAGAATGTGTCACGGCTTAAATGCTGATATTAATGAACAACATGGCATGGAATTTCAAAGATAAGTGTATAATATTGTTGAGTGGTGTACATTTTAATATAGTGTCTTTTCCCAAAATGCTGTTCCTAAATTGATGTGCCTTAAAAATCAATACTGTTTCAGGATTAAGGAAATGTGATAAATTAATGGTGTCATTGAAAAGATGGAGGACACCTTACAACTTCATTTGCATTACTCTTATGATATAACATTTACTTTAATATACATATTCATATTTGTACTGTCTTATCTTCCATACCAGGCAGGAAGTTTATTGAGAATGTACAACTCGCATATCCCTAGTAGGGGCTTATAAATTCTCATTTGCCTGAAGAAATTAGGAGCAGGTGAAGGAGCATCTGAACAAGAGGGAAAATAAGAACTAAAGTGAGATGCTATGTCAGAAGCCGGGAACAAGTGCTAGTCTGCTTAGTCTGACTTTCTGACACTGATACCCCAGTATTTCCACCTTGCCATTCATTCATTCAGTCTCCACACATTATGAAGTAATTGCTTATATTAACTGTTTTAAATGTGAATGCAAAAATAAATGAAATATAATTTCTATGGGGAAGTGTTTGTGTAAAAGACGCGTGTAATTATAATATATCTGGTACAATGTATAAATGAAAATTATGAGAGTCTAGAGGAGTTCTAGTTTTCCACATGTAAAACAATACTACAAACGATGGTGTGTTCAGAGTAATGGCAAAAAATTTATTTTCATGCCTTCAAGGAATGTTACTTTTTTATTGAGGATTTTAATAAAAAGTAAATCATTCGTATATCATGGATGCCCAGAAACAGTAGATGCTGTGGTTCAAATCCCTTCACTTTAATTTATTAGT
The DNA here is from genome assembly GCF_951394435.1 of Stenella coeruleoalba. Taxonomy (NCBI): domain Eukaryota; kingdom Metazoa; phylum Chordata; class Mammalia; order Artiodactyla; family Delphinidae; genus Stenella; species Stenella coeruleoalba. The sequence goes on along the minus strand of NC_137150.1, from coordinate 23,181,174 downwards.
CCTTCGTTTATTTGAACACCATGTCACAGAGTACAGCTAATAAAAGCATGAACATTTGTCTTAGAGCAAGTTTGATTTGAGGTGAATAACATTAAACAATAGACTATTGACAAGGAATTAAACACCATTTCTTTTCCTAGCACGGCTTTGAATTACGGTTGTCCTAAATAATGCAAGCATCCTTATGTTTTAGAATTCCAATATCATCTAAGATGAGAAGAACCATTTAATTGGATTTTCAATAGAGTCAGCCAAGACCCACTGCTCATCATCTTGACTGCTTATCTTTATCGACTGAGGCCCAAACAAAACAAAGATAAATAGCAAAATTCATTAAAAATCCATTTACTTCAATTTCAAATTGAATGGACATTATTCATGCCTATTGCCATTTCATTGGAGAATATCACATGGCATTCCCCAGACAGTGCTGTGCTTCTTCACTTTCACTTTATTTGAGTCAACTCTTCTGCCTCTTGGAGGAAACTGGCTTAAGCAAAAAGAAATAAGGTGGTTTTCTTCTACCATTCACACTTAACATATTTATTTGAAAAAGGAGAAACAAAGAAAGAGATACCAGAAGGAAATTATGGACCTCTATCAGCAACTAAAAAGAAGGGCAATCTCCAAAATGGTTTACTAAAAAAGTCACAGGAGATACTTGCAATACCCAAGGTAATACTGAGGTCATCCCAGAAGAACAATGAAGAAAGAAAGTTGATTATAATATTCTCTTGCAAATAAAGAAGCTGTTATTTCACCACTTCCATGTGACGATCAGAAAGTTGTGAACTAAAGGCACCGATGAGCTCTCTTCCTCTATAAAACGTCATCTAAGGAAATGTTTGTTAAACTATCATATTGCCAAGGCACAGTCTTAGTGTGTTTCGTTAGCAGCCTCCTTCCAAGAGAGGCTTGTCACTTGATCACAGATCTTATTCCTACTTTCCATCCCCACCCTATATCCAAATGCATTAGTATAGGTATTCTCATGTTTTGCATTTCACCATAGTTTGTAATAGTCTTAACAAGCGGCTTTGCTGCCATTTAAGGCAGTGTTATTGCTTTTTCCCACATGGCAACCACTAAAGAACTGCTTTAAATTAACAAAGAAATGAATCAGTTGTTTTTCTTTAATCTATGTTTTTTTTTGTTGCCAGGGCCTTTCACGTAATTCCAATTGCCACGCACATTAACTTTTTAAAATCACATAAAATTTTGAGGGCAAAAGAATTTCATTGCAGTCTGATGCAGGGTTAACCATTTTGAAATGATGTTTATACGGCCTAAATGATACCTGGTCATCCAAGTAGAAACTAACAGTGATTGGATTATAAGCAGACAAAAAGCAGGTTGCTAAGGAAAGAGAAAAGGAAATTAACTCCCTAATTAGATAACCAAGGTTTTTGTCTACATAATGCTAGAATAACTAATTGAATATGTTGAATGAGTTAGACTGGTTTTTATCATGTAAACAAAACAAAGGACTGATTCCCTGATGCTTTCACTATTCAGTTAGTTGTGGTGGCATTATATGGGCATAACAAATATGTTTCAAGCTGCTTTTCCATTGTATCTCAGGCAACATTTCCTAGAAAGGCCATCAAAAGGGAAAATTTTTTTCTCTTTAGCTATGAAGCAATGTCTATATTTAGAAATTAGTTTAATCATTCTGGTTGAGGTGACCAGTAAGTAACATTAGCCCCACAGCAGTCTACCTGGTGTGTGTCTAGACGTGTGTGTCAACACTGAGATATTTTGCACAGAATAAATCAAATTTTTAAACAAGTCTAACCAAATATATTTATACATTTTAGTCAAGAAATTCTGACAGGATAGCAAAATAACCAGAATGGTGGATCCAGCGCATATCCTAGAAAATTTGCCTTTCTTTAGATTCTATGACACCCTCACCTCCTGATTTCTCTCTGACCTTTCTTTGGGATTTCTAAAGCTAAGCATTGGAGTCTTCTTCCATTCATTCTAGAAATCTCAGTCATAATGCTTCAAAAACTGCCTCTCAGAGGTAATTCTCTCTGTTCTTCTGGGACTCCAATTAGGTGTACGAGAGGCCTTTACACATGTTTTCCTTGTCTTAAACTTCCTCTCTTATTTTCTATCTCTATCTCGCTTTGCTATATTCTGAATAATTTTTTCTAGTTAATTAGTTCTCTTTTCACCTGTATGGGTTGAATCTGCCATTAAACCTATCCATTCAGTACTTACATGTTTTGTTTTTATTTTTATCCAATAAATGTGCATAAAAAGCAAATAATTCTCAAAACTATGAAAAATAGCAGTCCCTAGGCTCTCTCCCTGCTCATTTCCCTATTCTCAAAAACACATATTTTGATTCTTTTATCTGATTACTTTGGCATTTGTTGGGCTGCAACCCCACAGGCCTGCAAGTCTTGTAATTGCCCAGACTCAAGACAAAAGAAAAAACCTGGATTCAGTGACAGAGACATTAGCGGTTTATTGGACAGGGCATCTTATTCATCCGAAGTAAGGTCCTGCAGCGACTCCCCATAGCTGAAGGGGGAAGAGGAAGGTTACCAGTTATGGGCGAATTGACATCAGGTTGTCTCATTGGTTACCAGGGAAACCAGCAGAGTGACTTGTCCCTCACAATCCCTTTGACAAAGTATCATAGTGGAGCCATTCTCTCATACAGAGTGAAGTAAGTCAGAAAGAGAAAAACAAATATCGTATATTAACGCATATGTGTGAAATCTGAAAAAATTGGTAGAGAGGTTTTTATTTACAAAGCAGAAATAGAGGCACAGATGAAGAGAACAAACATATAGATACCAAGGGGGAAAGGGGGGTGGTGGGATGAATTGGGAGTTTGGGATTGACATATATACACTATTAATACTATGCATAAAATAGATAACTAATGAGAACCTACTGTATAGCACAGGGAACTCTACTCAGTGCTCTGTGATGACCTAAATGGGAAGGAAATCCAAAAATTAGGGGATTTATGTATATGTATGGCTGATTCACTTTGCTGTACAGTAGAAACTAACAAAACATTGTAAAGCAACTATGCTCCAATTAAAATGAAAAAAAAAGATTAGAACAATCACTAGCTGGGGCAGAGGGCTGGGGATTGGGGGGTGTGGGGTGTGGGTGATTGGTAGGCGGTTACTGATTAGGCTCTATGATTAAGAGGGAAGACCAGTCATGTGAATAGGTTACAGGTGAGTCAGGGACTGGTAGAGCTGGGGATATACAGAGAGCAAGAGAACCACCATCTTGAGTGGCCTGATAATACAGCATTTGTCTCTGTGTTTCTAAAAAATAGGATTATAATGTTTCCTTACCATTGGTCAGTTTAGGAATTATTTATTGGCTTCTTATGATAAAAGTTGAGAATTTAGCTATTAAAGGGTTTTTTTCGATGTAGAAACTCATATCCTTCAGTTGTGGGAAATACTCTGGAATTAATTCTTTGATGATTACCTCCCCTCGGTTTCCTCTGTTGTCTCTTTTTGGAACTTCCATTGTCTGGAAGTAACATCTCCCAGACTGGTCCTCTTTCTTTTTCGGTCGGACATTAATTTGACTCCAACTTTCAGCGCCTCTATAAAGTTTTTTCATCTCTGCTATTGTATTTCTAATCACTGAGAGCTTCTTTTTATTCCCCTGGATATTCCTTTTTATAACACTGTATTCCTAGTTTATGGTTTATCATCTTTCCTATTTATGGAAGAACATTAAATAGTTTTCTTTCCATTCATCGTCTCTGTCCCATCTGTCCCTCTGTATTTGCTTTTGTCTCTACCTCTTATGTTAGAGGCTTTCCCAAAGTGTGTGCTAATTGCTGGTTCTCTGCACATGGTCAAGAATAGTGAAAGCCTCTGATTGCTTCTGACTCTAAGTTTCATTGCAGCGTAATGTGGTTGAGGCTTTCCTTTGGGACACTTATGATATCAGAATTTTAGGACTTTCATCTGAGGTTGTTAGATTTTTCCAGATTTTTCTGTGGGGTAAAGACCTAATTATCAGCATTCTGGGAGCCAGGTAACATAAGAGGAGTAGAGTTTTAGGTGGGCAATGGAAAGGGGTTTGGGAAAAGGGGTGTCTCCTGGCAAGTGGCATGTTTAAATGTACTTCATTTCTCTTTGGTTTTGTTTTGCTTTTATTTTATTTTTTACTAATGCATCTAATATTCCAAGATAAGAGATTCGGCAGCCTTATAAAGCAAGGCACCTGGAGAATTCAATTAACTTCTGAACATATCTTGACAAGTCCTTGTTTTATACCTCCAGTAGCACCCCACTTCCATGGTAGCTACGGTTTTATTTTTGACATTGGATCACTGAAACTAATAAGAAAAGACCTAAAACATTAGGTAATAATTCAGGTTAAAATCAGTTTTACTGAAAATGGATACTGCTATCAAGGTGTATACTGTGTGGGAGTTAAGTACATGGATGAATTGTAGAGCAAGAACTATTATGTCCATGTCATGTATAAAATAGTATATGTGATTTCAAGATATTAAACTGTGAGATGAGTCAACCATTGTTTCCTTGGAAACAACGATGAATTAAAATAACTCATTACACTGAATTAACCTGAGGTAATAGAGCTAATGAATTATCTTCCACCTACATTTCTCTTTTCCTTCTAGTATGGTGTCTCCTGAACTGTCAATCTTCCTTATAGATGCTTAAAATTCAGGGTTAAAGACATGATTTCAAATCATAGAGTGGCTAGTTCGTAATTCTTTTTTACCTGCTTTGTTAATTTTATAACTGATTATTCTCCAAATTGTTTTCTTTTTTCCCCTGATATAGTAAATATATATGTAGGTCTTCTTTTCTATAAAAAATTGTATCAGTCATAATAATAACACCAACAGGAATATTTCTAGTAATTGGCTTTTAAACGTCTTTCACGCTTTACATGCTATTTTTGCCATACAAGGTTAAAAAATGTGTCAAACGTAAGCCGGGTAGAATCTGAAGAACCATTCATTAATGATGTCCCTCAAAAATTCAGAGCTATCAGTCAGAAGGCTTAGGTTTTGATCTTGCTTCTGTCTTTCTTGCTGGTGATTTCTTGTAGATTCAGTTTTACCATCTGTAAAACTGGGATGATAAAGCCTATTCTAGCCACCTCAACTAGATTGTTGGGTAGAATGAAGCCATACATATGAAGGTAGTTTGAAATCTGTGACCTGACATGAATGTAATTTTATGGAGAAGGTAATATAGCAAGTAGTAATCAGTTCAAACTTTTGCAATATAAAAATAAACATATAAATAAATAATGTATTAATGAATATCTATTGAGTGCTTACTTTGTACATGTTTTAACTCCGTAAGAAGTAGATACTATTATTACTCCCATTTTGCAGACGAGAAAACTAAGGCAGAGACGTTAAATAACTTACCTAGAGTTACAGAGCTACTAGTGGTAAAGCTGAGACTAAATCCAGGTTTTCTAGCTCTAGAATTTATGTTCTTAACCATTATACTATTGTTACAACTGATGAGATTTGGCAACAAAGTCAGACTCGGAAGTTAAAAAAATAGGTTATATGTTCTTTAGAAGAGACTGGCATATATTGATTAATACTCAGAATATTTGCCATTCTCTATCTATTGTGTGTGTCTTCATATATGACTGTGCCCAAATTCATTCTTTTTTTTTACCTCTTACTTCCTTCTCACATCCTGAATCAGTCAGGGTCCAAGTAGAAAAAAATGATTCTGTATATTTAAAACATAGGGAAGTTATAAATGGATAATTTAAAGAGGAAATATAGGAATTGAGACACTAGCAGGGAATGGGGAGACAGCCCTGAAATTGGGAGCAGTAGTGGGCTCCAGCAGCCCCTGAGTTAGAGGGGAAAAGGGAAGAGGTGTGAGCAGAGCCTGGGGGCTCTGTACTCGTGTTGGGAGCTGCAACACCAGAGGCCTTACTGGTGGAGGCTGGATCCACTGAGGACACTCAGCTGCTGTGGGAGAACCCAGCCAGCCAGCGAAGAGGGTATAAACACCCTGGCTCCTTGCTCCCTCCCCCTTATCCTCTACTTTCTTTCCAAAGTCTTCCCTTGGTTGAAACCTAGGAGCCCAGGAAAGGCAGCCATAGGCCCGGCCCCTGATTTAGAGCTCGGAGCAGGGTAAGTAAAAAGATGGACGGAGCACTGCAGTCTCAGGCCAGGCACATCCCATTCTATTTTCTTAGTTTTCATTTTCCTAGGTAATCCATTTCCACTATGTTGGATTCATTGGAGAATGAATTATGATAACTTTATACTGTTTAATGAAACTGCATTGCCCTTTCTTCTACTGACAATTTAAGTTAGACTTGGCCACTATGAACTCTGAAGAACCTGCCCTTTCTCTAGAGTCATTTAGTCCTAGTGTGATCCTGGCAGAGAGGAATTAGACAATAACATTTTTAAATTGATGCCACAGAGGCCCCTTAAAGGGTTGGTAGTCCACACGTAATGAATACGGTGAACAGTCCCTTTCTTTGGGGTACAAACATGGATTAGTTTTATTCTTCCAGTAATTGTCACTAACTGTGCCCAATTGATAGAATGCTTTTTTTCTTTGTCTGAGTATCTGGCACCATTTATGGTCTCTGACTGATTCCAAAATTCTTCAGTAACTTTCTATTGTTAATTAGTCTCATAGCAAGATATAAAACTTAGACTATATGTTCTTACCCAACTCTATGTCTTGGAAACATTCAAACCCATACAAAGTATAAAGAAGTATAAAGAATACAGTGATTACCATGTATTTTCCATTTATCTTCATGAATTATATATACATATTAATTATGTATAAATATATATAATTGCATATCTATACATATATGCCGACTATTTAAAACTAAGTTGTACATATTATGGCATTGTTTTCCTAAAACACATAAAATACATCTCTAAGAATAAGAACACTACATGCCATTATCACTCCAAGAAAATAAATAATAATTACACTTTTGGAAATGTTATGGAAATTAGGAAAATTTTTATGGAAATACAGAAAGTTAAAAATAATTCTCTAATATTGTCTAGTGTCCAGCCATTATTTAAATTTTCTCAATTGGCCAATTTTTTGGATACATATAGTCAGATACTGTATCTTTTCATATGTTTAAGGGTCCATTTTCTTAATTTTTCTTTTTTCTTTTTTTTTAACATATTTATTGGAATATAACTGCTTTACAATGTTGTGTTAGTATCTGCTGTATAATAAAGTGAATCAGCTATACATATACATATATCCCCATATCTCCTCCCTCTTGCTTCTCCCTCCCACCCTCCCTATCCCATCTCTCTAGGTGGACACAAAGCACTGAGCTGATCTCCCTCTGCTATGCGGCTGCTTCCCACTAGCAACCTATTTTACGTTTGGTAGTGTATATATATGTCCATGCCACTCTCTCACTTTGTCCCAGCTTACCCGTCCCCCTGCTTGTATCCTCAAGTCCATTCTCTAGTAGGTCTGCATCTTTATTCCCATCTTGCCCCTAGGTTCCTCTGACCATTTATTTTTCATTTCCTTTTTTTTTTTTTTAGATTCCATATATATGTGTTAGCATGTGGTATTTGTTTTTCTCTTTCTGACTTACTTTACTCTGTATGACAGTCTCTAGTTCCATCCACCTCACTACAAATAACTCAATTTCATTCCTTTTTATGGCTGAGTAAAATTCCATTGTATATATGTGCCACAACTTCTTTATCCATTCATCCGATGATGGACACTTAGGTTGTTTCCATCTCCTGACTATTGTAAATAGAGCCGCAATGAACATTTTGGTACATGAATCTTTTTGAATTATGGTTTTCTCAGGGTATATGCCCAGTGGTGGGATTGCTGGGTCATAAGGTAGTTCTATTTTTAGTTTTTAAAGGAACCTCCATATTCTTCTAAATAGTGGCTCTATCAACTTACATTCCCACCAACAGTGCAAGAGGGTCCCTTTTCTCCACACTCTCTCCAGCATTTATTCTTTGTAGATTTTTTGATGATGGCCATTCTGACCGGTATGAGATGATATCTCATTGTAGTTTTGATTTGCATTTCTCTACTGATTAATGATGTTGAGCATTCTTTCATGTGTTAGCAGGCAGTCTGTATATCTTCTTTGGAGAAATGTCTATTTAGGTCTTCTGCCCATTTTTGGATTGGGTTGTTTGTTTTTTTGCTATTGAGCTGCATGAGGTACTAGTATGTTTTGGAGATTAATCCTTTGTAAATTGCTTCCTTTGCAAATATTTTATCCCATTCTGAGGGCTGTCTTTTTGTCTTGTTTATGGTTTCCTTTGCTGTGCAAAAGCTTCTAAGTTTCATTAGGTCCCATTTGTTTATTTTTGTTTTTATTTCCATTTCCCTAGTGAGTGGGTGAAAAAAGATCTTGCTGTGATTTATGTCATAGAGTGTTCTGCCTATGTTTTCCTCTAAGAGTCTGATGGTGTCTGGCCTTACATCTAGGTCTTTACTCCATTTTCAGTTTATTTTTGTGTATGGGGTTATGGAGTGTTCTAATTTCATTCTTTTACATGTAGCTAGCTGTCCAGTTTTCCCAACACCATTTATTGAAGAGACTATCTTCTCTCCACTGTATATTCTTGCCTCCTTTATCAAAGATAAGGTGACCATATGTGTGTGGGTTTATCTCTGGGCTTTCTATCCTGTTCCATTGATCTATATTTCTGTTTTTGTGCCAGTACCATACTGTCTTGATTACTGTAGCTTTGTAGTATAGTCTGAAGTCCAGGAACCTGATTCCTCCAGCTCTGTTTTTCTTTCTCAAGATTGCTTTGGCTATTCGGGGTCTTTTGTGTTTCCATACAAATTGTGAAATTTTTTGTTCTAGTTCTGTGAAAAATACCAGTGGTAGTTTGATAGGGATTGCATTGAATCTGTAGATTGCTTTGGGTACTAGAGTCATTTTCACAATGTTGATTCTTTCAGTCCAAGAACATGGTATATCTCTCCATCTATTTTTATCATCTTTTAATTTCTTTCATCAGTGTCTTATAATTTTCTGCATACAGGTCTTTTTTCTCCTTAGGTAGGTTTATTCCAAGATATTTTATTCTTTTTGTTGCAGTGGTAAATGGGAGTGTTTTCTTAATTTCTCTTTCACAGTTTTCATCATTACTGTATAGGAACACAAGAGATTTCTGTGCATTAATTTTGTATCCTGCTACTTTACCAAATTCTTGATTAGCTCTAGTAGTTTTCTGGTAGCATCTTTAGGATTCTCTATGTAGAGTATCATGTCATCTGCAAACAGTGACAGTTTTACTTCTTCTTTCCTGATTTGGATTCCTTTTATTTCTTTTTCTTCTCTAATTGCTGTGGCTAAATCTTCCAAAACTATGTTGAATAAGAGTGGTGAGAGTGGGCAACCTTGTCTTGTTCCTGATCTTAGTGGAAATGGTTTCAGTTTTTCACCATTGAGGACAATGTTGGCTGTGGGTTTGTCATATATGGCCTTTATTATGTTGAAGAAAGTTCCCCTTATGCCTACTTTCTGCAGGGTTTTTATCATAAATACGTGCTGAATTTTGTCAAAAGCTTTTTCTGCGTCTATTGAGATGATCATATGGTTTTTCTCCATATGTTAATATGGATCATATGTTAATATGGTGTATCACATTGATTGATTTGCATACATTGAAGAATCCTTACATTCCTGGAAAAAAACCCACTTGATCATGGTGCACGATCCTTTTAATGTGCTGTTGGATTCTGTTTGCTAGTATTTTGTTGAGGAGTTTTGCATCTATGGTCATCAGTGATATTGGCCTGTAGTTTTCTTTCTTTGTGACATCTTTGTCTGGTTTTGGTATCAGGGTGATGGTGGCCTTGTAGAATGAATTTGGGGGTGTTCCTCCCTCTGCTATGTTTTGGAAGAGCTTGAGAAGGATACGTGTTAGCTCTTCTCTAAATGTTTGATAGAATTCACCTGTGACGCCATCTGGTGCTGGGCTTTTGTTTGTTGCAAGATTTTAATCACAGTTTCAATTTCAGTGCTTGTGATTGGTCTTTTCATATTTTCTATTTCTTCCTGGTTCAGACTTTTGCATTTCTAAGAATTTGTCAATTTCTTCCAGGTTGTCCATTTTATTGGCATAGAATTGCTTGTAGTAATCTCTCATGATCATTTGTATTTCTGCAGCGTCAGTTGTTACTTCTCCTTTTTCATTTCTAATTCCACTGATTTGAGTCTTCTCCCTTTTTTTCTTGATGAGTCTAGCTAATGGTTTATCAATTTTGTTTATCTTCTCAAAGAACCAGCTTTAAGTTTTATGATCTTTGCTATCATTTCTTTCATTTCTTTTTCATTTATTTCTGATCTGATCTTTATGATTTCTTTCCTTCTGCTGACTTTGGGTTTTTTTTGTTCTTCTTTCTCTAATTGCTTTAGCTCTAAGGTTAGGTTGTTTATTTGAGACGTTTCTTGTTTCTTAAGGTAGGATTATATTGCTATAAACTTCCCTCTTAGAACTGCTTTTGCTGCATCCCATAGGTTTGGGGTCATTTTGTTTTCATTGTCATTTGTTTCTAGGTATTTTTAGATTTCCTATTTGATTTCTTCAGTGATCTCTTGGTTATTAAGTAGTGTGTTGTTTAGCCTCCATGGGTTTGTATTTCTTACAGATTTTTCCCTGTAATTGATATCTAGTCTCATAGCATTGTGGTCAAAAAAGTACTTGATGTGATTTCAATTGTCTTAAATTTACCAAGGCTTGATTTGTAACACAAGATTTTGTCTATCCTGGAGAATGTTCCATAAGGACTTGAGAAGAAAGTTTATTCTGTTTTTTTTGGATGGACTCTCCTATAAATATCAATTAAGTCCATCTTGTTTAATGTATCATTTAAAGCTTGTGTTTCCTTATTTATTTTCATTTTGGATGATCTGTGTATTGGTGAAAGTGGGGTGTTAAAGTCCCCCAATATCATTGTGTTACTGTCAATTTCCCCTTTTATGGCTGTTAGCATTTGCCTTATGTTTTGTGGTGCTCCTATGTTGGGTGCATAAATATTTACAATTGTTATATCTTCTTCTTGGATTGATCCCTTGATCATTATGTAGCATCCTTGTTTTTCTCTTGTAATAGTCTTTATTTTAAAGTCTATTTTGTCTGATATGAGAATTTCTACCCCAGTTTTCTTTTGATTTCCACTTGCATGGAATATCTTTTTCCATTCCCTCACTTTAAGTCTCTATGTGTCCCTCAGTCTGAAGTGGGTCTCTTGTAGATAGCATATAGGTCTTGCTTTTGTATCCATTCAGCCAGTCTGTGTCTTTTGGTTGGAGCATTTAATCCATTTACATTTACATTTGTTATCAATATGTATATTCCTATTACCATTTTGTTAATTGTTTGGGGTTTGTTTTTGTAAGTCTTTCCTTCTCTTGTGTTTCCTGCCTAGAGAAATTCCTTCGGCATTTGTTGTAATGCTGCTTTGGTGGTGCTGAATTCTCTTAGCTTTTGCTTGTTTGTAAAGCTTTTAATTTCTCCGTTGAATTTGAATGACATCCTTGCTGGGTAGAGTAATCTTGGTTGTAGGTTTTTTCCTTTCATGATTTTAAATATGTTCTGCCAATCCCTTCTGGCTTGCAGAGTTTCTGCTCAGAAATCAGCTGTTAACCTTATGGGGATTCCCTTGTATGTTATTTGTTGCTTTTCCTTTGATACTTTTAATATTTTTTTTTGTATTTAACTTTTCATAGTTTGATTAGTATGTGTTTGGTGTTTTTCTCCTTGGAATTATCCTGTATGGGACTCTCTGCACTTCCTGGACTTGATTGACTACTTCCTTTCCCATATTAGGGAAGATTTCGAGTATAATCTCTTTAAATATTTTCTCAGTCCCTTTCTTTTTCTCTTGTTCTGGGACCCCTATAATTTGAATGTTGGTACATTTAATGTTGTCCCAGAGGTCTCTGAGACTGTCCTTAATTCTTTCAATTATTTTTCTTTATTCTTCTCTACAGTAGTTATTTCCTCTTTTTTATCTTCCAGGTTACTTATGCATTCTTCTGCCTCAGTTATTTTGCTATTGATTCCTTCTAGACAAATTTTAATTTCATTTATTGTGTTGTTCATCATTGTTTGTTTGTGCTTTAGCTCCTCTAGGTCCTTGGTAAACTTTTCTTGTATTTTCTCCATTCTACTTCCAAGATTTTGTATCATCTTTAGTATTATTACTCTGAATTCTTTTTCATGTACACTGCCTATTTCCTCTTTATTTGTTGGGTGTGGTGGGGTTATTTATTTATTTATTTTTTTGTGATATGCGGGTCTCTCACTGTTGTGGCCTCTCCCGTTGCGGAGCAGAGGCTCTGGACGCACAGGCTCAGCGGTGATGGCTCACAGGCCCAGCTGCTCTGTGGCATGTGGGATCTTCCCAGACCAGGGCACAAACCCGTGTCCCCTGCATCGGCAGGTGGACTCTCAACCACTGTGCCACCAGGGAAGCTTGGGTCTGGTGGGTTTTTACCTTGATCCTTCAGCTGCAGTGTATTTCTCTGTCTTCTCATTTTACTTAACTTACTGTGTTTAGGGTCTCCTTTTTGCAGGCTGCAGGTTCGTAGTTCCTGTTTTTTTGGTGTCTCTACCCAGTGGGTATTTTCAGTTCAGTGGGTTGTGTATGCTTCCTGGTGGAGGGGACTGGTGCCTGTGTTATGGTGGATGAGGCTTTCTTTTTTCTTAGGAGCTCTTTCTATATTGGAGACTAGCCTTTTCAGGGAAAGTAGTATTCCATTTAACAAATCCATCTTAACTTAAATCCCACTTTCCATACCTTCACCCATCCCAAGGGGTTAGATCAGAGGCTCCAGTGACCTGGGGTGAGATAGAGGGCATGATCTGCTCCTTCACAACCCAATCTCCTTCACTTCCTCCTCTGAAGGCAGCATGGGAAACAGTGAGAGGGAAACATATGCTGCTTCCTCTATAACTACTCCTGAGGAGGTGGCTGCCCTCTTCCACTTTGGTTTTTACATATTCTCAATCTAATTGTGACTGAAAGCTCTTTGGTTCTGTGTGACTGACATCCAAATGCCAGCTCTCATTGGTGCACCTTGCAGTTTCTTCCAAGGACCCTATAAAGACTTCTCCTTGGGTTACCTGAAGTAGGATATGGGGGTCCGATTCTGCCTTTTCCAGCTCTATTTCCTCTCCATGAGTTGGCTGTGTATCTTTACAGGCTCTTGCTGCTGAGATCTTCCTATCCAGTGGTCCGTCCTCTTGGGCTTGTTATTGGCAAGGTGATTTACATTCAGACAGTTTTCACTTGATTCATGGGACATTCAGTTATTCTTTTTATAAAAATTTTATTGAAGTATAGTTGATTTACAGTGTTGTGTTTTTTTCTTCTGTACAGAAAAGTGACTCAGTTATACACACATATATTCTTTTTCATATTCTTTTCCATTATGGTTTGTCACAGGATATTGAATATCGATGCCTATTCAATTATTCTTATCCAACCATGTGGTTGGGATGCAGGCTGATCTCTCTCCTTTTCCCAGCTCCTGAGCACTTCTCTCAGCACAGCATCTTCCTCCTGCATGTCCCCATACACCAGCAATTTCAAGGATGCTAGTTTAGATACTATGTAATTTTAAAACCAAAGACAGTTACTATTTTCTGAGGTTTTCATGGTAAAGTAGATGGTCTAGTCTTCAATTTTGTAGGAAGCGGTGTGGGATCCCAAATCTAATGTCACCTCTCCTCTCTCATGTCAGTCTATTGAGAAAGAGGTGCTACTCCTCAAAGTTTAACATGCTCTTGCTCTCCGAGGGACCAGAGGAATGGGCTGTGGTGGCTGTATCAGTGTCCTTCTGTAAGCCTTGACCAGAGGGAGCTGACCACAATAGGGGGAGGGTCTTTAAACTTACAATATGTGGTCCAGAGTATGTTTATTTTTTATTTTCTTAGCAACAGACTTTAATCGTCATTTCTAGAAAATCAAGAAAAAAAACATTACTTGACTTCTCACCCAATTGTATGACACAGAGATTTACAAACCAGAAAAGAGACCCCCTAAAAAAAAAAAGAAAAGAGACCCCTTAAAATGATGATGGTATAAAATTTTACCACTCTTTAGAGGTTGGCAACCTGGGGAACTCCATAATGTACTCAGTTCTTATGCAGTAATCTACTAAATTGTTGCATATAAAGACTGATAGAAATCAATTAACAAGGCAGTTGTTGAGCTTTTCTGATTCTTCATTCAAACTCTACAAATTAAAATAAAATGAGCGTTAGATTGGGATATAGGTAATACAGTAACACCCTCCTTTTTATCTTTTTTTTTCACTAGTGAACTACTGTTCAAATAATTACCAAATAACCAGCAGGTTTCTAATTAATTTTTTTGATAAACCCACAATTTGACATTAGTGAGTTCACTCTATTCAGTCTTAAGGGTATAGACATTGCTTTTATATTATATTTGAAGATTCTCCTGTCAGAAGAAAAATAGAATGGGATTGTATTCAGATCTTTATTTAATTAGCTTTAAGCATTGTTATTGTAGGGAAAAAAAGAGAAGAAAATACCAGCTAAATGATCAGGTCAAAAATGACTCCATATCAACAGAGAAGTTACAAACCAATAATGAGATTTTACTTGTGATTCTTTATCTATGAATGAAAACTGACTGTACAAGAGCCAGGAGAGAGAAGAGGCCACAAATGCCTTAAAATGTTTTTTCTAACTCACACATAACATCTCATTCATACTTGGGTTGGAGTAAGCCCATTGCTCCTTGGCCAATTAAAAGTAGTTTGTGTGAAAGCCCACCCCAGAGCTGTGCCACTGTGGCTAAGGCTTACTGTGCTAAGTCTGTGGCAGTATTTGAATGGATCACCAGGAAATATTGGTTGCTTGGATGTCTCTGCAGTCCGCTTCTGTCTTTGATGCCAGGCCACCCAACTGCTTCCTTAGAGACCTTTGCCTTTTTCTCCTTGAATTCCCACCCAGAACACTTTGAAAGACCACCCAGTACTGACCTTGATATTGAAGTTGAGTGCACGATCTGCACATAGGTGGGGGCTAGTGCACTCTGCAGAGGTAGGTCCCTGAAGTTTAGAGAGCCAGGGTGAGGCCTGTTAGAAAACCCACCAAGGAGATTGAACAATGGCTGGCACCGAGTTGAAAGGAATCAAATTATTTGCCTATTAAATATTTATTTTCTATTTGAGATTTTATGTGTACTTTTGGAAGCCTACTTAAATTTCAAGAATTCAGATTATTTGGAATTTTAAGGATTTAATATTTTTGTTTTTAAAATGTTTACATATTTTTTGTAATGTGGGATTAGTACCATATTACAAATTTATCTTAAGATAAATTTGAGTATCCCCTAACATAATTATGGGGTTTGTTGTGCTCTTGCCCCTTTTCTACTACCAGTTTTGAGCCAATATGAAGTATGTTTGTCTATTAATTTTATCTATCTACCTGCCCGTGTGCCACAACTACTGAAGCCCATGCCTAGAGCCAGTGCTCTGCAACAAGAGAAGCCACCGCAACAAGAAGCCCACACACTGCAACCAAGAGTAGCCCCTGCTCGCCACAACTAGAGAAAGCCTGTGCACAGCAACGAAGACCCAATGCAGTCAAAAATAAAAATTAATTAATTAATTTAAAAAAATACAAAAATAATTCTTCAAATAGAAACTTAGAAAAATATCAAGTATATTGCTGGTAAAGCTGGATGGTACAATGAGCTTGAATTTAAGGCCAAAATGGGCCCCTTGTTCTAAGTTCCCTATGAATTGAACTTATTCACCCAGTCACAGATAGGGCAACTGGACAACTGTAGGCCTCCTGTGCAGGGGAAGAGTCTGTTCTGGGGGGCTGGCCACAGGATGGAAGAGAATCCGAAGTGGGTAGTTCCAAAGAAAAAGAGTCAAAGAGAAAGAGAGACAGGCACTTGCAAGCAGACACCTGTAACCCAGCAATACACCCTCCTCAGTCTCACTGTGGCAGAAGGCATGTCATCCGTCAAAAACAACAACAGCAACAAAATTTGTATGCCTTCCTTATGGTGGAGTTTTCACTGGAAAAGTTCCCAGCCAAAGGCTATTTGTTCCAACCTACACCTTGCTTCTAGCTGTGATCATATGACTATCTTTTTGCTAGTGGAATATCAGTAGAAAGGATATATGTCACTTCTGGACTAAGTTGTGCATTCTTCATCTTCTCTTTCCTTTTCTCATTGGCTAGTTGTATACCAAGGGTTTCAAGACCCTAAGAAATAAGCCATCACACATGGAAGGAGTCTATGTCCTTAAATCAACACATAAAATACCATCACCTCCAGCCAGGACCAACAGCATTGAACTGTTATGTGAATGAAATTGAAATTTCTATTGTGCTAAGCCACTGAAAGTTGAAGCTTTACTTGTTACGGCAGCAAGCATTACCTTCATTTATATAGTCACTACTCTTCTCTAGGATAGGAGGGAGAGAAGGAGGTACAAAGAGGGCTGATGGTTCATTCCCAACAATTCTAACAAGCTGGAAGTTCTTATTAAAGAGGTTGAAGCAGAAATTAAGGGAGAGGGAAAATAGAGCTCCCATCATAGTAACTTCCCAAATGCCAAAGGACTAAGTTACTCTAATGGTTAAAGTTTGGTCCCTTGGAAGATAAGAAGACAAATATGCAGGTTGCCACACAAATCATCTTGGTAGTTGTCTTTAAGGAGTAGTTTAAGGGAGTTCCAGCAGCAATGTGACCACTCTGAAGCCTTCTCAGGAAAAACCAACAGGATGAAACGAAAAATAAGAAATCTTCCCTGGGATTGATTAAGCTATTTGGGTGCTAACCTGTTACCACTTGTTTTTGAAACCAAATAGATCATACACTATATACAGACCTCTAAAGGGAAGGCTTTGAAGTAGGAAACATTAGAATTGGAATTCTTGATGTAGTCTAGATAATAGCAATCCTTTTAGACTCCTAGCTTCTCTGATTTCCTAAAGAATGAAGTACTTGTAATAGTATTATATTCATCCTAGATATTATGAAAATGTAAACCCTTCAGATTAGCAGGTGAGATGACTGGTTCAGAGGAATTTGGCTCCTGAGTTGTGTGACAGTTTCAAGACACACTAAAAAGAAAGTGGATTGCATTTTTCTTCAACCCACTTACAGTCATGTTAATTTATTCATTCATTTATTAATTAACAAATTTATGCTGAATACCTACATGCCAAGACCTCTTCTGAGCCCTGAGGTTACTGAAAAAGAAAACAAAAATCTCTACTCCAAGAGAAGTAAATTCTAGTGGGGAAAATAGAAAAATGAAATATGCACATTCCAGAATATGTCAGAAAATTATTAACAATATGGACACAAATAGAACAAGGCCTTCCCTTTTTTATAAACGTATGGAATACCTTGATTTATGTCAAAGAGGCAACTCTTTCATTTAAAATGCAAACTCTTGGAGATTGCAGTAATACTGGGCAGTCTGCTTTTAGTGACAGAACTTTGTGTCTTTTGAGGCTGTCTAATATAGAGAGTAAATGACCACTAGTACATTTTCTTTCTTTCTTTTTTTTAATGGGCTCTGAACTTCTTGCTTGAAGAAGCACTTATCTAGCAATAGCAAATGATTTCTTTATCATGTAGTCTTTTGAAATGCAAATGCAGAAAATGAAGGTTTCTTTGCTAAGAAGTCCAGAGATGACTCATTTATATTCTCTTGAATCACTTTTATACCTAAAGAGTTTCCAGTACAGTCTTCTGACATCTGTCACAAACAAAGAGGAGTCACAGTTTTCAGGCTCCATCTGCTGCTTACTTACTTTGTGACCTTGGGAAAGTTACTGAAATTTTATGAGTCACTTCCTCACCTGAAATTCAAAAAGAATAATGCTTAGCTCATTGGGTTACTGTGAGCATTAAGTAAAATTCTATAAGTAAACTTCTTAGCTTAACATTCCCTCAGGAAATGATAAGTTCTATTATTACTATTTTTATTATCCTACTTCACATTCTAAAAGGAAGGTGAGTCACGTGTGAAGTTCCTTTGATTCTTCATTTTTTGCTTCATAAATTAATGTCTGTTACTGATTCAAGGTCTAATGCTGAACAAATAACAACAACTTTTCACCAAGTGACTAATCAATTAACTGGTTGGCTTGAAACAGATTTTCTGAATGTTTTACTAAAGCTTCACTTGCAGATTAAAAGAACACTCTTCACTTAAGTCCTGCTGTGCTTGACACTTCAGATGACGGTCTCCATACAAGACCACCAAATTCCCTTGGTACAGTTTGCCACATATAAACGTTGATGGGCTATGAATTGGCTGCTAATCTAGAACCTGTAATTGGACCAACTATCCCACAATCTGGCTATCTGCCATGCAGAGACTTCCAAGAAATTATTCTATGTCCACCCAATTTTTTAAACAAAAACAAAGTAATGATCATAAAGAAAAGCCTACCAAACGTGATTGTATTGTCTACACTATCACATTCAATCTTTGTGGCTGTTCCGATTTAATAGTGGTATACTTTTATTTTTTAATATAAAAGGAAATAGTACCAAAAAACCCATAGCATTGACTTACAACTTTCTGCTTCTATGAATCAGGATTATTTCTTTTTTCATTCAACCCACCTGCCCCCTGTTTTTCTTTTCTGGTGTCTCCCAGAAGACTCAAGAGAGCTTACCAGCTATAGACTAATAGCATGTGGAAGCTAGAAAGGGTTTTAGAAGTCCTATGTTCTAATTTTCTTGATTGAAAGATAAGAAATCTGAGGCTCAGGGTAACCCAAATTCATAAGGTATGTGGCAAAGTGTTCATAATAGTTTCAATACTAACATTTCTCAATTATTCATTATTTTTAAGGTATTTTGCCAAATGCATAAAAGGTATTATTCTATTTAAACCTCTCAAACATCCTTGTCTGCCATATTCACTAGGGTGTCCCCAGTGCCTGGGACAGACCCTAACACTGTAGGTGCTCGATAAATATTTGTTGAAAAATAATAAGTGAATGAACAACTTTAAGAACGAGAGACTATCGTATCGCCATTTAGCAGATGATGACACGGAGGCTTAAAAAGGTTAAGTGATTTGCATGAGGTCATACAGGTAATAATTGACAGTGTGGACTCGCCTCAGTTGTGAGTCACTCTGGAATCTTAGTTCTTATCCACTTTCAAGGGCTATTTCTGGGTTTGTGGCCAGTGTGGGGCTAGAACCTGTGGAAAATATGCATTGTGGATATTTCCATGCATATTCTTGCGCTTAATTTCTTAGGACACCTAGGATTTAATGGGTTTTCCTGGCTTTCTTGAATGAGATATGATGCGAGAAATGAAATTACTTCATTGCAAAACCCCACGAACAGGTAGTGAAATAATTAATTTGAAATACTGGTTCTGCATACAAACATTCAAGGGAAGAGTTTGACCATTGAGGCTATTTGATTTGAAAAAAATGGTAAAAGCAAGAATTTGTTTTACACCCCTTTGAAAAATAGGCAATTGGGACAATGGACTTTATAATATAAAATTCAAGTTCCTGGCATAATCAGACTTGCAACTGCCCAGCCTATTTTACAGACCTTCCATGCTGGTCTTTTTATTGTCTTATGAGCATGTATTGTTCATTTCTACCTGCCCCTAGGTTTTACTCTTTAACAGAAGTATAACACTCTCTCCATTCTTTACCTCTTTTCCTTATCTCCTGTTTTATGAGGGCCTGTTCAATTACCCCTTCCTTCAAAAACCCTCCCTGAAATGTCTTCAGCCACGGGACTATCTCCCTCTTTTGAACAATGTGAATACCAATCCTTTCAGATATTTCACATTTAATCACAGTCTAATATGGAAGTGATTTTTACTTTCCCTGCTTGGGTGCCATTCTATACAAAGGATGGCAAAGTTTTCAAGAGTATGTGTTGCATTTTATATTGTACTTTGTTTCATCACAGCTTAGTGCCTTATGTATGGTGATAGCTCAATTTGATATCTGTTGAAAGAAAATGAAGGAGAAATAGATTAAAAAAATGATCACACTGTAGGAAGAGAGTTTTTTTTCTGCTTGATTTTTTTATAAATTATAAATTTTTAGCATGACAAGCTTTGAAATGTAGGCTTGCACCTCATAAAAAGGACATGCAAATGAATTTTATATGTTTTTTTTCCTTCTTATCTTTACCATTGGATGAAATATTTATGTGAGTTAGTACTCAGCTTGAAACTGAGTTTTACCTTTCATGTGCCCAGTTGACCCAACTAATTTTATGCTCACTCCTGATTTATGTCTCAATTTCTTACTCTGTTTTCAAAAACGATCATAAGTGTGTCCTTGGAGAGAGCCGTGAAATTTAACTTATGTTTTTGGAGGCCTCTGGGACATTTGTGTGAAAGTGTGTAAAATACAAATTATCATTGTGAATTCTTCTATCTTCATTTGCATGTGTTGTTTCCAGTATAATTTTGGAGGCTGGAAATGTTTTCAGTGCTTCATCCAAAAAGATTCAACCAAATTTTCTTTCCTCGTGAGCAAGTTGGTCCACTGGCGTCATGCTAATCAGTCTTTCATTTTCTTGTCAATTTTTTTAAATTAACTATAGCTGAAATGTTAATTACCAACCTTGGTAACTGTAGACAAGTCAGAACACTGTCACTTGCACAGGCAAAGATGTGGAAAATTCCCAGCCTAACTGAACCTTTGTACTGAAACATTTTACAGCCCCCGTGAGTAGTGACAATCTCCGGTATTTTGGTTAACTCTTGGGCTTGCTATAAGAAATCACGGCAGGAGCTTGCTTTTAAGAAGTCCCAAGGCTCAGCTCAACTAGTCAGGTAAAATCCATCCCCCAGGAGACTCAGGCTTGTCAGTTCGTGGCTGCTGTGGCTGGCAGTGTCTGCCAAGGAAAAGCCAGTGCTCTGTATCCTGATTATTGCCCTCCTCTGCGCAAGAACCAAAGGAAGGAGTGCTTGGTAATTAGCTCAAGCCAAATAGGCTCAAGATTTGTCTTGCTTTGTTATTAAAGACCAGGTTGATAATGAAGAAAGCTTTAGTAATTAGCGGAGAAACAGGCGAGATGTTCCTTCTAACTTCCAATCCTTATTTACATGAGAGAATAAGGTCAAATAAAAACTTATCATGGAGAAGACAATAATATGAAAAGTTATGAGAATTGTACCTTAACAGGTCTAGGGTTCATCTTTCAGAACACTGATACTATGAGCTATCTTTTCCTGAACTTCTGGGAATTCAGTGATATGGTACTAATCCCATATTTTAGAACTGGATTTCTGTCTGATTGTTTAAAGAAAAGGAAAAACCATGTCTATTGCTGAGTGTTATTCACTGTGCTATGTTCTTTTCCATGCATACACATTGAGTCTTCAAAACTGCCCAGTGAAATGGGTCCTACCCAGTGCCATTGACAAGTTGGGAAACAGGCAATGAATTCTTGATACTTTTATACTTCATGGGTTTTTTCAACATCTTTTAAACTTATCTAAACTGTAAAAATAATGACAGAATTTTGAAAATTAAAAATTTTGAAAATTAAAAATCTTGGAGGAGGAAGCTAATAGATCAATTACATGAGACAGAAGAAACAGAAGTTAAACTCTTTGTCAAGGTGATGAAGATAAGCAGAGACTGGTGAGGACAAAGGAGAATTGGAAATGAAAAAGGCAAAATTCCCTTGGACTTACCAAGTCACGATAAACTATTTTCAGTAAGAACGTGTCTAACATAGCAATTTTTGCAAATGTAGAAAATATATTGCAGAAAAATGTTATATACTTCAAATATATACTTAACCTGTGTGTTGAGAAAGGTTGAAATGAGTATTTTGTTAGTAAGTTTTAACATTGGCTAGTATGGCATATATTACTCCAGTCACGAGTAAAATCATTGAAAGATAAAACCATAGGGGGCCTTAAGTTTCATCTATGCCAGTCCCCTAGTCTATTAATGAGTAAACTGAGGAATGGAGACATAATTAGTTTAAGTCATAGAGGTAATTATCAGTAGATTGGGACTAGAGTGTAGATCTCTGGCTTCCAGCTTAAATTTTCTGTAGTTCAATCCTATTTCCTGTAATTTTCACAGCCCAGCCCCACTTGTCAAAAAGTCTATAAGTTGGGCTTCCCTGGTGGCGCAGTGGTTGAGAGTCCGCCTGCCAATGTAGGGGACGTGGGTTCGTGCCCCGGTCCAGGAAGATCCCACATGCCACAGAGTGGCTGGGCCCGTGAGCCATGGCCGCTGAGCCTGCACGTCCGGAGCCTGTGCTCCGCAACGGGAGAAGCCACAACAGTGAGAGGCCCGCGTACGGCAAAAAAAAAAAAAAAAAGTCTATAAGTTTTCTTCTCCCCAAAGTTAATTGTGGAATAAAATCCCACCATAGGCTTTTTTTCTGGTATTGAAACATGTACATAAGATCTATTTATTCTTAGAACTTTACTATAGGGCAATAGGGAATAAGAAAAATAATAAAATATTAGAAAAATTACGAATATTTAGAAAAACTCAATTTGTATAGTATTCACATATTTTAATTATACATAAAATGGAGCTAGAATAGACTACTTTCTGCAGATTTTTTTCTTTATTTCATTTATTTAAATTTCTGGAGGTGGAGTTTGCAATATTTATCTACCCTGCAATCCTCCATGCTTTTCTCTGCGGATTTTCATTTAAAGCTATTTCTTTTTCATGATCCACAACCATTTTCTTTATTTCTATCTCTACAATGATTCATCATTTGTTTGCTTTTGACTTTTGCGTTATTGGTTTTTTGGTTTCTAAAATTGGGCGTTTTTAATTATTGCTAAAGTCTTCTAGCCTCTATCTAATGAATGTTACAAAATTCTACTTTATCTTCTGAGCAATTTCCCAAGTAAACATTAGTGTGTATATGTTTTACATATTAATCAGGATGCTGTAATAAGAAAACTGAGCTGAAGCTGAGATAGCTAAGTTTTTCCAGTTCTGCTAACTACTATTTGACCTTCTAGTATATATACCAGCATTTCTTTTGGTGTTAATAGTCTTAAATATCTTTTAGAACTATAATTCTTCAATCATTTAAGTTGTAGGTCACTGTTAGATAACTATGAGATATAGAGTTAATTATGGGAGACAAATATTAATTAATGTATTTAATAAAATAGATTGATTAAAAATAGATTAATACATAAATCCTTTATCCATTTTCTTTGACCAATTAGTGGAAAATTTGATTCAAATTAGTTCAGTTTTATGGATTTTTAGCTCCAGATAGACAAGATACGCCCTACTTTGACACATGGCCTCAAATAACCCTTCTGATGCCTGAACTATGTCACAAACAGGTGACCAATCTTGAATCTAACAAGGTGAGTGTTGAGTAGTATGAAAAAGTTGACTATTAGAAAACAAATGAAATTACACTAAAATAGGTCAATAGCAAAATCATTTTTGTAGAAATGCAACAACATTTAATTTTATAAGATTGATTATATATCCTATAGTCAATTTTTTGAGTGAGTGAAGTTTGCTGTGTGTCTCCTCAGGTCTAGGTATGTTCTAAGCACTGGGGCAGGGGTGGAGGGAGTGGTAGTATAAGCAGGCAAAGTTACTAATTTTTAGTGGAAGGCAAGAGGAGAGCTCTCTAACATTTGAAATGCTTTTCCAATGCATCTCTCACGCACTTGAAAACTGTTGGAACAAGGGATGCAGTGTTTTCTGTAAACCCAATGGAAAAATGAGGGAAAAGAACTGATGTAGGGTTTTCTTGAGTCCTGATCCACAGTGCTGCCTGGTGAGGTGAGAAGACTTTAGCAGAAAGCAGCAGCAGAATTACAGCAAGAAGCTCAGGGGCAAGTGACCTCCAGGAATGGAAAGACATTCATCTAGAACAATGGAGCCCCAGGAGAGAGGAATTCAGGAGGAATCTCTTGGGAGTCCTCAAAAGTGGCTTAAAGAGAAAAAAAAAAATCAGCTTAAACCTTCTGTTGGTGCAGAGTAAGCAGCTAGCTTACATCAGTCCAGTATCAGTCAGGATCCCCCTGTTCCTTTAGCTCTCCTCTCCTGCTTAGATTCTCGTGGTGGCAATATAACAAGGAAGCCTGGGGAGTCAGCTCTTCCCCTGCTTCCAGCTTAAATTAAATCCCAACTGGCTAAGGGAAGAATAATGCAAAGATAAATTCTTATAATGGGAGCTTAATTAATAAACCAAAACGATGTGGCTTTGCATGCATTAAGAATATCTTACTTAGAGGAGCAAAAAATTATGGGCCCCTTTGGAGTTTTCATCTAGGAACCCGGGCAGATTGCTCCTGCTAAAAAAAGTTTAAAAATGATGGTAGGAACAAGTAAATTTGCTTATTTATCACAAACCACATATCATGATTGTTCATCATAACGGTTACATATATCTTATTTTTTTTCCATAAGAGCCCTTAATTTTTAAATTAAACTATTTATTGAATGAACTTAACTTTTTTTTGAAAACTTCCTTCAGGAAGCCCTTTGGATTTCTGTACAATTTGGAACAATTGCTTTCTAATTGTATTGCTCACTGCTCAGGTAATTTCCTGAGCTCTCTTTGAATTGTACCACTAGCTTAGATCTATATTTTCTTCCTTATCGTTTCATTTCTCTTCTGCTTTGTGAAGAAAGCACGTGGGCGCCAAGACCTTTTGAAGACCTTACCAGTCTTTAAATTATTTACCTTTAAATTATTATTCATGTGAGTGATAGTTTAGATAGATATAGAATCTGAGACACAAAATTAGTTTCTTTCAGAATTTTGAACTATTCTATTATTTTATAGCATTCAGTGATGATGAAAAGGGGCACATGCAAATATATATATATTTCTCTTTGGAAGTGAAATTTGAAATCCCTGGATATTTTTCCTTGTGCAAATTCATAGGAATGTTTTTGGCTTAGGTTTTGATTTATCCATCTTGTATGTTACTCTGAGTACTATTCTACACTACACATTACTCTTATTTTCATATCCAACCATGCCAAACCTCAAGTGTGTCTGGGGTTCTGCAGTAAGAAGGTTTCCCGATGAAATTCTTCTGTGGCTGTATTCTGAGTTGTAACTTCTTCCTTTTTAATAGATGTATCAATACAAACCCGTTTACTTTTCGTCTTCAGACTTAGGCAAAACCACTCATCAATAATGGGATATATCTTCTGTTTGCATCTATGCCATAAGTTTATTTCCATCTGTATTTCTTTATTTTCTTCCAATTAGTTTAGGGAAGACTAAGAGGAAAAGACAGGTGCCCAGTCTGCTATCTTGCAGGGTGTTTTCTTTTTTAAACTCTTCTATGAACATTTGCATGATTTGGACCAAAGTGAGTATCAATATCACAGTATCTAGAAGCTATGACCTGAAACAATATAATTTTTTAAACTGCTGGATAAGAGACTCTTTTTTCTTAATAAAAGGAAACATAGTTCTAGATTAGTATTGTTACTCCTTTATTTCCTGTAGCATAGTGTTCTTGTGAGCTATGATGAGACTAGACCCTGAAATTTTGACCTGGTAGAAGTTGACCAAAAGGATGATGATTGCTATCTTGATAAAAATGATTGAAAAAGTGATTAAGTCCTGTTTTGAAGAAAGGTGAATAAAAATAGATGAAATTTGCTCTCTATTATAAACTAATGGTACATAATTAAATTGTACCTCTATTTGAGACTTTGCAGTGGCATGCTTTAGAATATGATGCCTAAATGGTACATTTTGGAAATTTTATGTTAGTCATTCTGGTTCCTAAGATTATTCAGATAATCTTTCTTTCTATATTGGAATAAGTAAAATGGTTTACATCTCTATGCAAATAATATTTTACTGTTACTAAAATTTCCAAGTAGCTTTCCCATTCTATAGGAGGTTATGATGTTACAAATGCTCTGTATAACTTACAGATGATCAGATCACATGGGGCCAAGTCCCATTCTCTGCCTTGAACTCTACTGCTTGACCTCTCCATTTTATGCTGGATAAAAAAATGAACAACTCTAAAATTGTTCTTCTGATAGTTCACTCTCCTAAATATTCCTCCTGAAGTCTTCCCTATTGCAGTAAATTACAACTTTATTTTTTTCATTTACTTTATCCCCAAATTGTAGAGTCCTTTTAGCCTTCTTTCTGCTTTACCTTCCATACCCAACCCAGCATCAAATTCTGTTATTTCTACCTTCAGATTATACACAGAATCCAAACAGTTACTACCTTAATTGCCACCTCCTTCACCCAGATCCTGTCTCCTGCCTGGAATACTGCAACAGCCTTTCCATTGGTCTCCTTACTTCTGCCCTTGCTCCCTTCATTTTATCCTCAACAAGCCAGAGTGACCTTGTTAAATTGTAAATCAGATTATGTCACTTCTCTGATCACAATCCTCCAACTGTTCCCATCTCACTCCAAAGGAAAGCTGTTGTCTCTACAGTGACCTAGAAGGCCAGCATGATCTGGTATTCCTCTTGTATTTTTCTGACTTTATCTCTGATACCGCTATCTTTTTAATTCTGTTCCAGCCATCTGACCTTATTCTGCATTAAGAAAGCCTGGCATGCTCATGCTTTGGGGATTTTTCCATTTGCTCTTGCCTGTGTCTATGTAGTCTTTTCTCAAATATATCTCACTTACTCCCATGCTGCAGGTTCCTACACAAATATTATCTAGTCAATGAGACTTTCCTTGGCTATTTAATTTACAATTTCAACTCTTATCTAATGCTTCCTATGTGTCTTCTCTTTTCATTTTTAACTTTACATTTTACTCATTTATCTTGTTTTTTGTTTGTTTGTTTATCCTACAAGGATTTAAGCTCCATCAGGGAAGCGATTTTCTTATGTTTTGTTCACTTTTGAATTTCCAGAATCTAGAGGAATACTTGGGACATAGCAGTGTTTATAGAAGAAGGCAGGGAAAAAAGCAAGAAACCTAAGGAGGAAGGAAAGGAATAAAAATTAAGAACTCTATATTGGATTTCATTCTAAATTGAGCGTAGAGGGAGAAAATTTATTCTATTCATTAAAAATCAGCTTGAATTTTCTTCTAGTAAAGAATATCTTCTGTTGGGAAGAAAAATCATATGTAAATTTCTCAAGAATATTTTCACTTTAGGTTGGACACAGTAAGTAGTAAGCTGTACTTACTGCATGAGAGTAAAATCTAGAAATCATGTCTACTTGCCTGTATATGAATTAAATATTGACACATTTATAAAAGGAATTTAGCACATGCCAGGCTATTCAGCAAAAGTTGTGAAAGAAACTCATATTTGTGAGGGAGACAGTAGCCATTTGGAGAGGGATATCTTTCTGTTTTGTATGGGCCATCTTTTGATATGGGTATCTATGTTCCTCAAAAATGCTTACAGAATTTTCTAGTTCCTTCTCCATCATTTTTTTTTTTTTTTTTTTGCGGTACGCGGGCCTCTCACTGTTGTGGCCTCTCCCGTTGTGGAGCACAGGCTCCGGACGCGCAGGCTCAGCGGCCATGGCTCACTGGCCAGCCGCTCTGCAGTATGTGGGATCTTCCCGGACCAGGGCACGAACACGTGTCCCCTGCAGGCGGACTCCCAACCACTGCGCCACCAGGGAAGCCCTCCATCATGTTTTTTCCAGTTTAACTCTTTTGTAATTACTTCTAACATGTGGTTTGTTTCTGACAATGGGCTTGACTATCTTTCTTCAGGATAAGGAAATTATAGACAGAAATCTTATGTAGACCGTCACTGATACATTTTATAATTTCCAGTAGAAGGCCAGGCTGGAAGCCTTGTGTGGTTAGGATACTCTGAGAGGCTTTGCCATCCAGGTTTGTTAAGTTTCTTGTTACTTAGTAAGAATAGACTTGTTAGATGTCTGAATACTGCTTGCCTGGTTACCTCCTTTCAACAAAGCAGCACCATCAGAAGCTACATATATAATTTGGTTTTACATGACAGACTTTGCTATCTGAAACGTCATGAAATTAAAAATATTAAAAATAACTACCAGTATCAAATACACCCTTATTTGATACTTCTTCCATGCAAAAAAAAATAAACTTTACTTCTTCCAGTTTCTCCATTTGAATCAAAGTCACGGCTGGTATTTTATCACTTGGCTTGGGTGAATCACACCCTCCTGCACAGTCGTCTGATTACAGGAATATTCAAACTGACATAAACATGCAGACTTCAGGGAGAAAAGCCTGAGAATTCAGAACAGAAAATTAGATTATTAGAGCTTCCTTTCAACCTTGACAGTACCACATTTGATGAAGGACTGAAAATTCTTGGCTAAACCCTCTTTTTGATTCATTTTGATTAAACCAGAATGTTTTTATAGTGAAACGTTTATACATCACCTAGAGACAGAAAGACTGCTTTTGAAACTGTAAACTTGAATAGAAAGAGAGAGTAACAAGAATGTTTACTTGCAATTGCAGGAGATAAAGGCAAATATTCGAGAATATGATTTTCTTGCTCTCACAGTCACTTAAAAAATAAAGAAATTAAAATTCTCTTTGAAAAAGTGGTGAGAGCTCATGCGAGGCTTTTGCTCTGTCATAGAAAACTAGCATTAGGGATAAATATACTTGACTCTCAGGAATTTGGAAACCGGAACTGCTAGTGGTTTAATTAGGACACGTTTACTAATTTGAGCTAGAGTTATGACAAGTACTTTTAATTTAAATTACTCAGCAGGACCGCTGTATCATACCAATGATGTCAAGAGCTTACGTTCCAGTTCTAAAAATCGGCTAAGATCCTTAGATTGCCAAATAACTCAGCCTCAGAGGGATCACATTGCTTTGAAAGAGAGCTATGTGGGGATTTTGAAGTGTCAAAAATGAATGAGAAGTAACTTAAAAGAGATATCTAGTTTGGTATATGTATTATTCCCCCCGCCCCATTTCTATCTAGTTATTAGACAATTGATTGGCATCCCTAAAGTGGGAACTGCTTTCAAAGAGATCTTAAAATTAACTGCTGAGTGTGTTTACTGCCTTTTAATAGTGCCAGTGTATGACAAAGGTGAGTTCTGAGAGGGTGAGCCACGTTTTGAAGCACAGGGGACTCCCAGCCTGGACTATTGGCCTTTGGCTTTCCCACTTATTTTTCTGCCCACAAATTCCCTGTTGACCTTGAATGAGACATATCTGAAACATATTGGGAAGAAAGATATGAGAACTGGGCAGCTGAATACTAATTTGGTCTCTGCCACTTATTATCTCTGGCTTTTTGGCTATTACCGTTAGCATTCAACTGCGATGTCCTCTTCCTTGAATCAGGGCTGTCCATGCAGAAGCCCTAAGAACATATTCCTTAATTTTTCAGTATCAGTGCAGTAGAGATGAAGAGAGTCAGATAATTAGTTGAGGTTTCTACAGTGTGATGCACTGCTCAGCATGTCTATTAACTGGAGATTGCAATTGGAAGGGTAAATGATACCCATACTTATATACATATTCATCATTAACTGTGAAGATAGACTTGGGCTGCAACAGCAGTTTAATGGATTCAGAGCCATTTATGACATTGGCTTCATGTATTTTCATGGTCCTAAGTTAAAGAATTATATTTTTAAAGGATTTTCACAAACTGAAAATGATCTGCAATCACATTAATGGGAAGAAGTAAATTGAAGACACTCAGGTGAAGAGTTTAACACAAGGAAGTGTTTGATTTTTGTACTGTAAGAGTTTAGGGTATCATTTGAAGTTAAGGTTTCCTTGTGTGCTTTTTGTCAAGTTTTGTTTCTTATAATTAACATAATTTTTGAAACATTTCTAGGAACTATTACTATATTAAAGTTTTCGTGTTCTTTACTGACTATTTTGGTAACAAAGTCACTGAAGTGTACAAGCATTCATGCTAGTTAGTGTTGAGAGCCATGCTGAACAAGTGGAAGTGGTTTCATATTTCTACTGCTTTTAAACTCTGATGAAGACTGTTGCATGATTATTATGTTTAATTATCTCATGGGATCAATCACTACCTTTGCACCTATCGCTTAAGTAACTATACAATTAACGTGGCCACATTCCTTTAAATAACCATAACACTGTTAAATAGGCTGTCTCAAATCAATGTTAGATGATCCAAAGAGCACACCACTATATAAATCTTGGGTGGTGTGTGTGTGTGTGTGTGTTTACGAGTACTGGTTGGTTTAGGTGTGTTTAAGAAATGGTCAAGGTTGTAGGTTTGGGGAGAAGTGTAAACATTTATTCTGTTAATTTACTTTAGTAATCCCATGATATAAGAGTAAAAGCCAATAAATCTTAGTTCTAAGAGAAGAAATAATAATGCTATATCTATAGTTAGTGGGTGCTAACATTCTGTGATTATCAAGAACAAGCAGAGATTAAAGAAGGTATTGGAGGGTCAGACTGTCCCAAGAAGTCAGAAAGTTCATCTTGGGGAAGGGAAGTTAAAGTGCCAGGGTTCTACCTGAGGGGTTGGCTTGTGCTTGTGAAGAGGTGTGCAATCACCATGGCATTATTCAAAGGTTCTTTATACCCATGTCCAGAAGAATGAGGTTTATGTTCTTTATCAGAGATGCTTATACAATCTGAAAAATCCAGGCTTTCTCCAGGTGGGTAGGAGCAGCAGAGAGAAAAGCAACACAAGAACAGGAGAGGTGCAGGCAGGACACATGACCAAATTAATGGGACTGGAAGAGTAATAGAGAGGTAGGAGAGCTCATGGGTGAACCAGAACTCTTTCAGGAGGAAGGAGGGCTCCTAAGAGCCTTGAAGTCCTGGTGTTTTCATTGGACAGTAATTTGGAGTCCAAATGTACAGGAATTAATATCTCTATTTTTAATGATCTTTTACTCTCATGCTTCCTTCTCCTTAGCTCCTTAACCATATACATAATTTTTGTTGTTGTAATGGGAAATCAAAGGCTAACATTATGACTATTGCCACCCTCCCAATTTTTCAGTCAATATTTCAAAATTTCCAACTGGAAATTTTGTCAATTTCATGGTAATATAATTTTTCCTGCTTCTGAAACTGATGCAAATTTTTTATATAGCTTTTCATTTTTCTCGCCCTTATTGTGCTGACTTTAAACCTTCACTAAAATGTCGACTAGAAATGAACAGTGGGCATCCATATCTTATTCCTAAATTTAAAGGGAATTCTTTTAACATTTAATTATTTTGTACATTTGCTGAACTTTTTTTTTAATATGCCCTTTATAAAGTTAAACGAGTTATCTTCTAGTCTTGATTTTTACCCTAAATGGATGATGGATTCTTGCATCTATTTTTTCTGCATTAGCAACCTGATATTATGGTATTTTCTCAGATAATGAGTTAGTATAGATAAATTTGTTGATAGATTTTTCTACTGCTAAGTGATTTTGAATTCTCACGATATTCTCTGTCAGAATTAAATATAAATTGCTACACATTTAGGCAATAACTTACTGAGAGTTTTTACATTTATATTCATAAGAAGGATTGGCTTATAATTTTCCTTTCATGAACTGTTTTCATATAGTTTTGGATCAGTGCCACACTAGCCATGTAAACTGAACTGGTAGAATTCTTATTTTTTCTGTATTTGGGAAATATTGTATCTAAGGAATATTTATTTAGAACACATAGCTGGACTTTTTTTATTTTGAAAATCTTGGTCTTTTAACTGAAAAGCTTAAATCTAAATGATTATTAGAATTGATATTGTATATTGGGATTTATTTCTTCTGTAGTTTGTGGAAGTTTATAAAATCATGATTCTCCTTGGATCTATTTTTCCCTCTTTCTTGGCTTCTATTGGGATGCCCTTCACTATCTTTTAAATATTTTATCTACCAGGTTGCAAGTTAGATATTTTTACCAGCATATGTAATTGAGGGTTTTGATTAAAACAAAAATAAGATATATAATGTGATTGCAAAGTGAAGCGTTAGTCCAATATGCAAATTTTTAAAGAAAATATAAATATTTTCAATTTTGTTTCAGAACTTAAAAAAATAAACCATGCCTACACTGAGAATGTTAAAGACAAATGAGAAAAGGATTTATGAAGAACATTTCTTTGGAAAGAGTTGTTAGGTTGCTGTAACTCTCATGTCCATGCCCAAGAGAGAAGGCGTGGGCAATTCAACTCTTACCTCAAACCTAGTGCAAGAAGCTCCACCAGGGCCATTACAGCTTGATCTCTTCCTCTGCTCGAAGGGGAGACAGGAGGAAGGCAGCTGCCTTCAGTTTGGGAAAAGCAGAGGATGAGAGAGGTGGAGCAGCCACTGATCTGGCGGCAGAGGGAAGTCAAATTCTTGTGGCAGTGAGTATGTTGGCAGAAGAGGTGTGGGTTTCCTTTGAACCCAATGTGAGGGAGAGGCCACATGTGAGGGAGAGCTGGTGTGAGGGTTGTCTTAGCTGCTATCAGATAGGTATGACTGGAAGCATTCAATCTCTCAAAAAGTGGTTGAAATAAAATCACTGTGTTCCTCGAGGCTGCCACATCAAGGGAACTGAAGGTCAGGAGGCCCCAATGACTGGGATCTCTAAAGAAGCCACAGAAGTGCTTGTGTGACATTCACTTCAAACACAGTGGTATGCAGTTAAGAAGAGTCCTGATTCCCTCA
Source organism: Stenella coeruleoalba (assembly GCF_951394435.1). NCBI lineage: Eukaryota > Metazoa > Chordata > Mammalia > Artiodactyla > Delphinidae > Stenella > Stenella coeruleoalba. The sequence continues at coordinate 23,148,574 of NC_137150.1, read as the reverse complement.
TTTGACCTCAAAACCCTCCTGGCAAGTGGTGGAGGAACCTGACACGGCTGACTATCATGTTAAGGTAGAGAATCAGCAAGAACAAAGAAGATGCCAACTGCACTCTCTGAAGACCAGCAGCCCCAGTGCAACATGGTCCCAGCTGAAGGATGAAGGGAGAGGTGTTACTTTTGAAAAGAGTTAGAGGAATTCATTACTAGACCAGATTAGACATTCTATGTACAAAAATGACACTCTGTATAGACAAGGAAGTTTCTATTACTTCTGTGAGATCAGAAAGTCATGGCACAAATTACCACACAGTATAGACCTGGCTATGTTCCGTGTATTCTGTTTGATTGCTGTTCTCATTAAAGTACTCTATACAGCAAAAACTAACACACCATTGTAAAGCAACTATACTCCAATAAAGATGTTAAACAAAAAGAAAATAAAGTACTCTATTTCTCTTACTTAGTAGTTATCCTTACATTTTTAGTGTGTATTTTTAGTGAGTACACATTTTTAGTGAGTACACATCTCTCTACCCTCCACTTGAACAACACTATGACATTAGAACTATGTTTCTAACAAATTCTTTTAACTTCATTATGTAAAATTTTAGCATAATCCTATATGTTAATTTTTTGCCTTTCTAGCTTCTAAGTTTTCCCTTCTTGTTTAAGAAAACAAGTTGAGAGTCTGCCTGTTGATGCAGGGGACACGGGTTTGTGCCCCAGTCCGGGAGGATCCCACATGCCGCAGAGCAGCTGGGCCCGTGAGCCATGGCCACTGAGCCTGCGTGTCCAGAGCCTGTGCTCCGCAACGGGAGAAAGCTTTTCCCTCACTAATATTGTATTAATATCCCCCTAGGTCTTCTAATGCTTTTATACTTTATTTTCTAACTTTCAGATTATTGATCAGTCTGGAATTTTTCTGCATATATAATGTAGTAGGATGTTTAATTATATATTTTTCTTTTAAATAGGTTATCAGTGGTCTCAATCACTTTTATTTCAGAATCTATTATTTGCCCAAAGATATGAACTTCCACATTTAACATATATTTTGATGTATGCCTGTCCTGTTTCTAGACTCTTTATTCTCTTTTCTGCTTTTACCATACTATTTTTATATTTGTTTACCTATCTCTACTCTCTAATATTTTTCCATTTTTTTCATGGGGGGAATCCTGGCAGATTTTTTCTTCCACATAGTATTATAAAGTTCCAAAAAGATCTCGTTGAAATCCCAATTGAAGATTTGTTAGATTTATATATATTAACTATTTTTTTAAGATTTTTTTTTGATGTGGACAATTTTTTAAGTCTTTATTGAATCTGCTACAATATTGCTTCTGCTTTATGTTTTGATTTTTTGGCGTTGAGGCATGTGGGATCTTAGCTCTCCGACCAGGGACTGAAACCACAGCTCCTGCATTGGAAGGCAAAGTCCCAACCACTGGACCGCCTGGGAAGTCCCTATATATATTAACTTTTGATATATTTCTATTTTTATTTAGTTTTTCCCATTTAGGTGCACGGGCCATCTTTCCATTCATTTAAGTCTTTTGTTATGTACTTCACAGATTTTTTTCCTCTCATGGCTGCCTTACTTTTGTTGTTGAATTCATTCCCAGATTCTGTACAGCTATTGTTGCCCTTGCAATAAGATTTTCCACATGCAGCAATTTGGTAGTATAGACTCCAGGAAGCAATCTTTAGAAAGTCACCTGGGAGACTTAGGTCCAAATGTGCTTGGGGCAGAGGCAAGAACAGGTGTGAGCCTCTTTTGAGCAACGTGGCAAGTGCTGAGCCATCGTGAGACCACAGGAATAAAGCTGTCATTTATTCCTACTACAAAGATTTTCTGCTTATTATGAAGTGTCAGAAACTGCTCTAGGATGCTGTAGTAAACAAAACAGACAACAACAACTGCAACAAAAAACACTGGGCTTTATTTTATTTTTTAGTAAAAGAGACAGATAATAAACAAGTAAACTATACTAGGTGATATATTAGACACTAAGGAGAAAAATAAAACATAGAAGGCAAAAAAGAACTGGGATAGGCTAAAGTTTCAGATTGGGTGCACCATCGATAGAAGAAAAGAACACTAAGAGGAGATGCCAGACTGAATATGGGCAGAGAGAACCAGGTCATATAGTGAGTTGTAGGTCCTGGTAACAATGTTCACTTTTACTCCAAGTGAGGTGGAAAGTCACAAGAGAGTTTTAGCAGAGAATGAAATGATACGACTTGGTTTAACTGTATTCTTTTGGCTCTGGGTGGAAAATAGACTAAAAAGAGGTAGCTTTGACCCAGGTAAAAGATGGCAGTAAATTTGGTGGGAATCCTGGTGTTATTTTGTACGTAGAATAGGAAAGATTTGCTGACTGAATGAGCAAGAGATGTGAAAGAAACAGAGAAGTCAGGAATGACACCATTGCTCTTTGTCTGAACATCTGGAAAGATAGAGTTGCCATTAAGTTAGACAGTGAATGCTGTGGAAGAAGCGGATTTGGGCATGAACAGGTGTCAGGAACTCAGTTTTGGACATGCTATTTAAGAAATACCTTTTAGGGACTTCCCTGGTGGTCCAGTGGTTAAGAATCCACCTTCCAGTGCAGGGAACATGGGTTTGACCCCTGGTTGGGGAACTAAGATCCCACATGCCATGTGGCAACTAAGCCCGTGTACCACAACTAGAGAAGCCTGTGCACCACAACAAAGACCCAGCACAGCCAAAAAAAAAACCAAGAAATACCTTTTAGAAAAAGAAATACTGAGTTAGTTGTTGTTGAGTGTGGATGTTAGGCACTGAGAAAGGTGATACAGATGTGGGAACCACCAGAATATAGGGGGTATTCAAAACCATGAAATTGGAGATCACCTAGCAAGTGAGTATAGACAGAAAAGAGAATCAAGGACAGAGACTTGGAGTACTCTGACATTTAGGGGTCATGAAGAAAGGGTAATTCACCAAAAACACTGAGAAGAAGGGACCAGAAAGGTAGAAGAAAAACCAGCCAAATGTGTTGTGTTGTAAGCCAAGTGAGGCACTTGCATCAAAGAGGAGAGAGTGATTAATTGTGGCAAACACTGCTGAAAAGTCAATGAAGGCGAGAAATGAGAATTGACCCGTTGTCTTCGGCAGCATGGAGTCAGCTGATGACTTTGATGAGAGCAGTTTTGGTGAAATGGTGTAGGAGCAATTCTCTGGAGTGAGTTTGGGAATTTGATGAGAAAAACTGGAGACAGAAAATATAGATGATTCTTTTAAGGAGCTAGGCTTCAAGGCATAAGAGAGACAGGAGACAAAAACTAGAAGAGGAAGAGGATAAAGGGAGGCTCTTTTGGGACAGGAGAAATTACAACAGGTTTGTATGTTTAAGAGAATGAAGCACGAGAGAGGAAAAACCGATGTTTCAGGGAACAGAGGAAGAGAATAGGTGGTATGGGGTCTTTGAGTAAGTGAAACGGAATTACATTTAATTTACAAGTGAAGGATTGGCTTTGTCTACCAGCAAGGACATAAGTAGAGAATATGGACACAGTTGCAGGCATGGATAGACACACAGTAGGAACTTGTGGAATTTTTCTTCTGGTTGCTTCTATTTTTCACTGAAAAAGAAACCAAGGTCATTAACTGAAAATAAATATGGGGAAAGGTGAGTTGGAGGTTTGCAGATAGAGGAAAATGAATGAGGTAGTCACACAGGAGTAGGACTCTTCCAGCCCCAAGCTGTGGCTGATGTATAAAACATCTCTGATTGAGCACCCCAAAATCATTTTTTCTTCTTTGTTACAGTCTTCCAATTTTCAGCTGGACACATTATCTTATGGACCATGACAGCCTTCTTTGCAGCTGGTATGGCTCTCTGTCTAAATTCAGTCAATGAAAACAGGTAGGAGACGGAGGGACTCAATTTCTTTCACTTTTCCTGCTTTCTGTTGCTCAGATTGTAAATGTGATGGTAGGTAGATGACCATGGTCCTAACTGGACCATGAACTGATTGGGCCAGGGTTCTTAGAAATCAGAGCCCAAAGCAAACTGAGGTGCTAATTCATTATTAAGGAGTGAGAGTAAAAGGGCAAGTAAGGCTAGGAAGGAGGAAAAGCAAATACAAAGTGGTATGTTTTTGAGTCAACCACAGCTTCATGAGAAAATGTAACTGGTTCCACAATCATAGGAAAATCTGTAATGAGCAGGATTGGAGCCATTTATCTACCAACTTCTTGCTGTTTCCTGTCTCTTCTTGGTCACATTTCCTTTGCGGTACTCACTCCTCCCTGCTTCTGGGTTGTCTTCCCTGGTCCCTCAGGTGGGTGCTGGGGAGGCCAGGGCCTCAGTGTGTCAGGTCAAGTTGGACATGGGCAATGGAGCTGCCCAGGTGCCTGCCTCATTGGGCCTGGTGGAGGCCCTTATCCTCAGAGGAGGCTGAGACAGCAGTGGTGGGAAAAGATAAGAGGATAAAGAGTTATGATAAGAGCTCTACCATTATAGGGACTTTGTGACTTGTTGCTGGGACTGCTTTGGCCAGGAACCAGGACACAGATCTATGGGCTCTTATTCTTACTTTGCCATCATCAGCTAGGGAAAGCATGGGGAAATAACTTGAGTCTCCATTTCTTCAACCCTTTCAAGAAAATGCCTTTGGGGGTAAGTAAATATGACTGGAAATAATGTTCAATGTCATTCTTGTTACCTGTGATTCAAGAAGTTCAAGCACCTTCAAATTCTAATTCCTCTGAGTTATATACTTATTGATACCTTAGAGTGTATTATTAATAAATACTTTGGAAAATATTCATAGAGTAGACATGATGCTAGATTCTAGATTCTAAATATGGAGTGTTCTTGCCGCAATGGCGGTGAGTCTTGTGAGTATGAAATGGTTCAAGTTCTAAAATGCTGTAGCACTGTCAGAGATGTCAAACATCCTGTTGATGAAATTGACTTCAATTCCATCATCAAATGGGGAAAGGGCTTTTAAAATACTCTGTTTTGCAACTTGTTGAAACATATAATTTTAAAAGCCCTCCTCTCCATCTTTACTCACTTTCTAACCTGTTCTGAAGACTATAAATAAATAGCTCAACCAATTGATTCTAAACTGATTGAAGGTGGAAAGGAGAAGGAGGCAGCTCCACTTGTCTCTGTAAATATGGTGTGTGCCAAGGGAATGGTGAAGGGAAGGAGGAATGGCAGGGTCACCTAGGCTCGGGATGAGGAGAAAGAGAACCAGGGCTTGAACGGACGGGCCTTGAAGAAAGGACACATGTCAGAAAGGTGGCGGGTTGATAACAGTATGACAGAACTATTTAAAATGGTTTTGGTAAGGGGAAGGAGAAATCAACCTTGGCTCCTGTGGTTTGGATGCAAAAGGCTGATATCCTGTCAGTGTTGCTATAGGCTCCCTTGAGAGACGTTTTTGGCTCTGGACGAAGTGCTGTTGTTGACCTTAGTGCTTGTAACATTCAAAAGCTTAGAAAGAAAACTGACCAGACAAAAGGGAAAGGCTAACCAAGCGATTTGCAAGCCAGCACATAATGAGTTTCTGTTTATTCTTGTTAATGGAAAGGAACTATGATGTTTGGCCAAAAATGACAAGAAACCCCATATAAAAGTGGTTTAAGCACAAAGTTTATTTTCCTCTCACATAAAAGTCCAGAGGTAAGGGTCCAGGGCTGATATGGATATTCCGATCCATGATCAGGAAGCTGGGATCCTTCTATCTTTCTGCTTTGTCATGTATGGCCAAGGTTTGCATGGTCCAACATAGCTGCTCTGACTAGTTACAAAAATTACTCCAGGGCTTCTCTGGTGGCGCAGTGGTTGAGAGTCCACCTGCCGATGCAGGTGACACGGGTTCGTGTCCCAGTCCGGGAAGATCCCACATGCCGCGGACCGGCTGGGCCCGTGAGCCATGGCCGCTGAGCCTGCGCGTCCGGAGCCTGTGCTCCGCAACGGGAGAGGCCACAGCAGTGAGAGGCCCGCGTACCGCCAAAAAAAAAAAAAAAATTACTCCAGACAACAGGGAAAAGAACAGAAAAAGAATGGGTTACGTCTCCCTCCCTCTAAAGACATTTCCAAGAAGTCGTACACTACATGTATGTACACACCATTTTCCAGACTTTGTCATCTGGAAACTACACATGGTTGAATCGTCAAACAGAAGGTATAATTTTTATTAGTCGTTGCCCAGCTGAATTTGGGGATTCCTTTTACCGGGGAAGAGGAAGAAGACCATATAGACCTTGGGGGGACAACTAGCTGCCTCTGTCACAATCATCTGAGCCACGGACATTTGGTTTTCCAAGTCATTTTATAATTTTGAACAACATATTTGCATTGTAATTTTTTAAATTTAGATTAATATTAAAATGTATCTTTAATAAATAATATTTATCTTTCTTTTATTCCTTTAACACACTCTGAGCAGTACAGAATTAAGAATACAATTCTATATTGATTTTTCACATCCAGTTTCTTCTGGGAATCTAAAAGTCATGGATTTCCCACTCTCTCAGCAGTAGTCTTTCATTATGATGGTGTTCAACTTATATTTTCAGATGAGTATATAAGATGAAATTTATTTACCAAAGTGCTGAGACTATTTATAAATGACTGTCTTCTACCTCATTTGCTAGCCCGGGAAAGAAAGTAAGACACAGTCCCTGCCTCAGGAATTCTGTTTAGTTCAACAGGCATGGGACGCCCATAGTGTGCCAAGCGCTGTGTTCTGCAAACAGATCCATAGAATTCCACTTGGTAACCTTGGGTGCAGAGGCGATGTACTGGGTTTCAAGAGCTGAATGCAGGACACAATCTGTTACACAGATAAGTCATTACACACTTTAATATAGTTATTTGCTAAATGAGGGCGTATCCAGTATTTTACAAACATGGACTTTCTTTTTAGGATGGGAGTTCGTTTTTACTTCTTCCTCTGCTAGAACTACTTCCTCTGCTAGAGTTGTGGTCACCTTTTTCTTCCCTTTTCCTTGCCAATCTTTTATCTCCACCTCCACAGGTCCCATTACCTCAGTGCATTTTGAAACTGTCCCCCCTCCCTGCTTTCAGACTATGGAGGTGGGGTGAGCTTGATTTCCCTCCCATGCCAATTCTGGGTTGAGCTTTGATGAATAAAACCCATCTTCCTGACCACTGAGGCTGGTCGGGGAGTGGTGGCCTCACCAAAGCAAAGCCAAAGGCAATTAATTTAGGGACTTTCATTGAACAGTGTAGAAGGAGAAGCATTTTTCTGCTAAACTAAGAGACCCAAAGGAGGTCTGAATTTGCTGAGTGGTCATATTCTGAAGAAAACTGCCTAACAGGGAGATGAACCAGGACAATGGAGTGAGGAGAGCCAGAGACCGTGTGTAGAGGCACGAGTGAGTCCCTAGAGCTGACCTCAGCCATTTCCAGCCCTTTATTTTCCTTTTCTTTTTATTGGAGTATACTTGATTTACAATGTTGTGTTAGTTTCAGGTGTACAGCAAAGTGATTTAGTTATATATTAATATATATATATATATTCAGACTCTTCAATTATAGGTTATTACAAGATATTGACTATAGTTCCCTGTGCTATACAGTAGGTCCTTGTTGTTCATTTTATACATAGTATTCTGTATCTGCTAATCCCAAACTCTTAATTTATCACCCCTCCACTTTCCCATTTGGTGAGCATAGATTTGTTTTCTGTGTCTGTGAGTCTGTTTCTGTTTTGTAAATAAGTTCATTTGTTTCATTTTTTAGATTCCACACATAAGTGATATAGTATGATATTTGTCTTTCTCTGTCTGACTTACTTCACTTTGTATGATAATCTCTAGGTCCATCCATGTTGTTACAAATGGTATGATTTCATTCATTTTTATGGCTGAATAGTATTCCATTGTGTATATATATATCTCTATTTATATCTATATATATATACCACACCTTCCCTTTTTTTGAATTTTATTTTATTATTTTAGACAGCAGGTTCTTATTAGTTATCTTTCTTATACATATTAGTGTATATATGTCAATTCCAACCTCTCAATTCATCCCCCCCTTCAACCCCCCCCCCCGCCCCCACTGCTTTCCCCCCTTGGTGTCCATACGTTTGTTCTCTACATCTGTGTCTCTATTTCTGCCCTGCAAACTGGTTCATCCATACCATTTTTCTAGGTTCCACATATAAGTGTTAATATGTGATATTTGTTTTTCTCTTTCTGACTTACTTCACTCTGTATGACAGTCTCTAGGTCTATCCACATCTCTACAAATGACCCAATTTCTTTTTTTTTATGGCTGAGTAATATTCCACTGTGTATATGCACCACATCTTCTTTTTCCATTCGTCTGTTGATGGACATTTAGGTTGCTTCCATGACCTGGCTATTGTAAATAGTGCTGCAATGAATATTGGGGTGTATGTGTCTTTTTCAATTATGATTTTCTCAGGGTATATGCCCAGTAGTGGGATTGCTGGGTCATATGGCAATTCTATTTTTAGTTTTTTAAGGAACCTCCATACTCTCCTCCTTAGTGGCTGTATGAATTTACACTCCCACCAACAGTGCAAGAGGGCTCCCTTTTCTCCACACCCTCTTCAGCATTTATTATTTGTAGACTTTTTGATGATGGCCATTCTGATTGGTGTGAAATGTTGCCTCATTGTAGTTTTGATTTGCATTTCTCTAATGATTAGTGATGTTGAGCAGCTTTTCATGTGCCTCTTGGCCATCTGTATGTCTTCTTTGGAGAAAGGTCTGTTTAGGTCATCTGCCCATCTTTTGATTGATACCACATCTTCTTTATCCATTCGTCTGTCAGTGGACACTTAGGTTGCTTCCATGTCTTGGCTATTGTGAATAGTGCTGCTGTGAACATTGGGGTGCATGTATCTTTTTGAATTAGAGTTTTCGCCTTTTCTGGATATATGCGCAGGGGTGGGCTTGCTAGATCTATGGTAACTCTACTTTTAGTTTTTTTAAGGGACTTGCATGTCCAGCCCAGGATTTTCAGTTTCAGTTTTCATTTGACAGGAAGCTCTTTTAGGAGGCTTAAACCAGTGTAAATTGGTTTTATGCATTTGCATACAGAAGAGTTCTGACAAATACATGGAGGTGATAAGAATATAGTGAGTGAAGCGGCTAGTGTCTGAGGTAGTGTTTAAGAATCTATAGAAATAGTTATTCTTATTTTGAATTTTTTATATAAGTTTTTCCTAAGCAGAATTCTTTGTAAATAGGTTTTTCTACAAAACCAATGATTCTATGAAAAACAGTTCGTTGAAGAGCATTACTAATTATATCAATCTCCTGTGGCTACATTTTAAAATCTCTGAGAAATGTTGCTGAGGAACCTGGTGACAATGTTTGAAACCAGTGTCCCCAATTTTACTTGCCCATTGCCACCACTTCTCCTCATAAACTTCTATTCTGAGAAATACAGTTTTTGATTTACGCTCTTCAATTTCAGCTGGAGGAAGATTCTAGGTCACAGGTCAGGGATAATATTTAAGCATTTTGTGGCCTTAGGGTTTGACTCCTTGATTAAGAAAAATGGAAAAGAAATCTCCAGAATCACCTAGACAAGCTCTTTCCTCATAAAGTCTAAGCCTTGTAATATATTTTGCTGAACTTTGGGAATGAATGTCATAGCTGTTCAGATTTGTGACATATTAAAGATGACTGTTATTCTGAATAATGAACATGGTGCTACATAAAGTCATCTGGAAAGGTGAAGTTCATCACAAAATTGTCTGAAAGATTCCAGTCAGCCTTTGGCTTAACTCAAATATCAGAGTGCCAAGGCACATTTTGAAAAAGAGCATAATTTCCTTTATTATCACTGGAACTATTCCTATATCCTATATTTTAAAACAATTTAATTATATTTTCAATTTATTTCACGAGCCTTATATAAAAGAGGCAGAAAGTCATTTTGGAATTAGAACAGTCATTCTCATTTATATTCTTTTTCAGTTATTTCCTAAGTATACATAGTGCTGAAAAAGAAAAGAAAATATAATAATTATAATCAACTGTATTGGGAACTGTGCCACATTAGCTCTTTTATTTGATAGTGGGTTATGTAAGAGATTTCAAATATGGTACAAGGATGAGATTTGCAAGAAAAATGATGATAGAGAGACTATAAACAATATAGTATAATTTTATAATTCAGTCTTTGACAAATTCTTGGTCAAAGTCCTTTTGCCTCAGATGTATATTAAATGACCAATTATCAGATTCCTTAGGAAGCTGCAGGAGTTCCATTATCAGTCTTCAGATTCTGAGTATGGTACTCACCTCTGATTCTTTCCCCTCTTCAATAAGATCTACAGTGATCACTCCGAATAAAACTGAATCATCTCCTGTCCTCTGTACACTGCGATCTCTCGTCTCAACTCCACTTTTATTCTGAGGGTATTTATCATTGCATAATACACTAAAGAGCTTACTTGTTTATTAGCACTTTTGTCTAGAGTACAAGCACTACATAGGTTTGGACACTTGTGTGTGTTGTCCATTGTTGTGTCCTAAGCATCCAGAACAGAGCCTGACTCACAGTAAGTGTTAAGAAATACTTGACACTTGAATGAATGAATGAATGAACAGAGGGCATTATATAAATCCCTCTCCAATATTTCTTGCCCTCATGATTTCTAGAATCATCTGACACAAACGTTGCTTTGCGCTTCAATCAGGTCGTGCTTATGGAATAATGTGAGAGGCCCATAGAAAGCTGAATATCTTCTTCAGCAATGCCTAAAATTAAACCATTAGTGGTCTCCCATTAGTGGTCTTCCCCTTCTTTTTTATCTTTTTCTTCCTCCTCCTCCTTCTCCTCCTTCTTTTTGTTTTTAACTAAACCACCTTTTTTCTAGGGAGGTGGGGTATTATAAAATTGAAATGCCTTTGGGAAGAGTAAACCATTCTATGCCTAACATCTTAATGAGATTACTACCTATCATTTCTGCTGTTACCACCTGGATCCAAGCCAGAGGCATCTCCTCCCTGGATTATTGGAATATCGTTTTAACTGGGCTCTCAGCTTCTACTGTTACAACTCTGAAGTCTCTCCTTAGCACGACAAGGAATAATCCTTTAAAAATTATAGCAGATCATGACCCTCTTGCACTCAGAACCTCCATCTGGCTCCTTATTTCTCTCATTTTTCAAAGCCTGAGCCTACACAGCCCTGTGACCTGTGACTGCATCTGCTACACTTCCACCTGCTCACCGTGGCCCCCACTGTCTTTTGAAAACACCTTAGGATGATGGCATCATCTGTTCCCTCTCTGCTCTTTATCCAGATATTCTCATGGCGAACTCCTTGCCTCTTTCACAATTTTATTTACATGTTGCTTTCTCATTGAGCCCTACCCTTACTACCCTTTTAAAAACTGTAACCCCCATTACCACTCTGAAAGCCCCTTACCCTGCCTTATTTTTAAAATATCTTCTCCATAGCATTTGTCAACTTTTAGCATAATATAGAATGTACTTATTTATTATGTTTACCATTTCTTGTCTGTCTCCTCCTACCAGGATGTGGATTCCATGTGGGCAGACATCTTTGTTTGTTGGAGTACATCTGTACCCCAAGTACCTAGAACAGTACCTTGCACATAGTAGATACTCAAATCATATTTTTAGAATAAATGGACCTATAAGGTTTCATCTGTGAAGGACAGGAAAATATTTGCAAAGTATAGAAGTCTTGTAGGCCTCACATAGATGGGCAATGACTAAGAAAGAAACCATATAGGGTGAAACAACTATATTACACCTGACCTGTAAGCAGACTTTTGGGCCAATATGGCAAGAAATTCATTTAGATCGTAAGCTTGTGATATCACCATCTGATCATTTGCCAAATTTATTTTACTAACTCCCCTATCACCTAGAAAGAAAATGGGCTGTAGCAGGCTTGGTCTTCTGCAAGCTGCCATAAAAGTCATGGTTAAGATCGAGCCAGTGTTAAATGTGCTTGTTCTCTAATGGGAACCCTTTCAATTCCACTGTCCCGAAAACACTCAAGTGTCCTTCAGTTACTGTCTTGTGCTGATGACATTTTTCTCAAAGTACACCTGAAAGACAATTTGAAATTGATTCCCGAAATCAATCCCCAAAGAGATTATCAGAAACTTTGCTGTATCGGCACTATCCTATTGACTGCTGATAAGCCTGACGATAATTTGGGTCATGGACAAGCCTGCACCACGGGACTGAGAGAGAAATGCCAAAGACCTTAACTGACATAACCAAGCCCCATATTCTTATAGAAACCTCTCTAGTAGGCAGTATTTTGCCCAGAGATGTACTGACTAAGAGATAAGGAGAAAACTAAGTTGAAAAGCTTGTATTTTCTGGAGGAACTTTTGAGAGCTACTAATGGCAACTGTATTTGGACCTCTCTGAAAGACTCTACTGAGAGTATTTGAGGGATTTGTCCTGAAAATTATTGAAGGAGTCCACTGGTAAAGAAACCATTAGCAGCAGTGGTTAATTCTGGAAACAGAGAGTTTTGGAGTAAGAGGAAGACTTTTCATTTCATACATATTTATAGTGTTTGAATTTTTGTGAGGCATTTGGATTACTTAAAAAACAGTTAACATATTTTGTGGTGAACTCAATAGCTGGTATGTACATCTTGAATTCCATAAAAAAATTAACTATTAAAATTATTTAAAAAAAACATGAAACCTCAGCTTTTATATTATTCAGTCTTATGTCATGGACCCTAAAGGGATGATCATGATATATCCTGTACTATGTATATATAGAGAGATAATTCTCATCTCAAAAATAGGCTTTGTCCCAAAGTTTATTTAAACTTCAGTTATTTGAAACAAGAAGTGCATATTTTTCCCTTTAGAATTAATTTTGAATGGGTGGTCTAATTCTGTTATAATTCCCCATGTAACTTACAAACAAACACATTCACATATCTACAGAGAAAAATGCTAATACATGTTAAGTTCTAAGCACGTATTAGCCGCATTTCAAGACAGGAAAGTTTTTCAGAGTTCCAGTATGGAATGCTCAAACTACAGCTGCCTGTCTTCATTCCTATAAACAGGATGGTGTGGTCATCCTTTCACCTGGCTCTCACTGTTAGAGATAAGAAGGCTTCTAGGAGCTCCAGTTTTCCTGAGGTGATGCTTCCTGGATAAGAAGAAAGAGCTCTGGAGTGGGGGGCAGAGGATCCAGGATGGCAGGAGAAGAATGAGGGGCAGAATTTGGCCCTGGGAATTTGAAAGGGATGAGAACCAGAGGGACTCTGGTCCTGGGGGACTGAGTCCTGGGGGACTCAGTGTGGAGCAATGGCCGAGTAGAGTTCACCTTCCTTGACCCTTTGTTTCCTTTGTTTTCACTGTTGCTCTGTGAGTCTTGTGCTTGACTGGGAGCACTTCTAAGAATGGGCAGAGAGGGAGAAGCAGCAGTCCTCCAGTCCTTTGAGCCAGCAGGATAGGTTTCCTTTGCTTTTCCCTCCCTCCTTCTCTTGCTAAGATGAAGAGACTAATTCGAGGATGTTTAGAATGGGGCTGGGGATTGAGAGCAGGGATGGTGTGGGAGGAGAGAGCTGAGCAGGATTTCCCCTCTGCTTTTCTCATTTACTTCTGCCAGGTGCAGATGCCAGCTTGGAATTTATAATGAGCTTAACCCAAGGCTAGAAAGTGAGAGGAGAGAAGAGCGTGAGAATCAGGGGCCAGGGATGCTGCTTAAGAGGAGAGACAAGAAAGGGACTCAGCTCCCACTGCTTGAGCAAATGTGCAGGAAATTGTCCTTTTTTTCCCATCCATCTGCAGCGTCCTCTCCTGTAAGACCCTAATACTAGCACCTTCACAGTCTTCCTAGCTTGGAGAGAGAATGAAGTAGAAGAAGAGTAAAGAAGGATAATAATAATTTTTATAATTATTATAAGTAAATTTGTTGAACACTATTTTTTTTTTTTTTTTTTGCAGTACGCGGGTCTCTCACTGCTGTGGCCTCTCCCGTTGTGGAGCACAGACTCCGGACGCGCAGGCTCAGCGGCCATGGCTCACGGGCCCAGCCGCTCCACCGCATGTGGGATCTTCCCAGACCGGGGCATGAACCCGTGTCTCCTGAATCGGCAGGCGGACTCTCAACCACTGCGCCACCAGGGAAGCCCTGAACGCTATTTACTTGGTATTTTCCTAAGTGCTTTATATGTATTAACTGGTTTAACCTTCATAATGACACTGTGGTGTTTTTATTGTTACCTTCATTTAATGGATGAGGAAACCGAGGTAAGGAGAGGTTACATAACTTGCTCAGGGTTATATAGGTGACTTAGCAGGTGCAGCTGCTCATTTGTATTCAATATGTTCAATAGGGTTGAAGGAAAATCAAAGACTGCTTATATTACACGTCTGTAGGTATGAGTAGGTTTGTCAAATGTCTAAGACATGAACTAAGCAATTCTCTTGTAGAAATGCTATTTTACATGCAAATAGAGTCATACCAGAAAGAAATACAAGCTTATAAACTGAGATGGGATAACTTTTCATAGATATTTTTATAGGCAGAAAACATCATGAATAAGACTGAGTTGTCCATGAAATTGTAAGTATGAATGAATAAATAAGCCTGGGGAAAAAGTCTCTTTGGCAACTATTCCAACAGCCTTTTATACTAAGTATAGAGCAATAATCTTGGGGAAATTAACGGAAACCCATTGCTTAAATGACGCAAAATTTGCGGGGCTGATCAAGATGAGATAATGGGTTTTCTCTATTTAATGTTCTCTGAACCTTGGTGGAAACACTTTCCCTATTTTGTAAGTGTTTGGTTGTATTGATTCATATTTTACTGCTTTTATCTTGAATATTGTTACTTTTAAATTATTAAGAGCCTATCAAGGCTGTTTTAATATTTTATGATGTATTTCTTATAGGATTAAAAGCTTATCACTTAAAAAAATCAGCTTTAAAAATTAGAAGAGTCATTTTAATATTTAGATTACCTCTGTAGTTCACAATTGCACATTAGGATTGAAATATACTAGAATAACAGAAAACAGTAGTGGGATTTAGTATTATATCAATCACATGTGAATGCAAGTTATTGTATTTAAAAAAGAAAACATCACTGTCTCTTGCCTAATGGACAAAATAGATAATAAAAAATATTTATCCTACAAATGAACTTATCTACAAAACAGAAATAGAGTTATAGATGTTGAAAATAAACTTATGGTTACCGGGGGGTCAGAGGGGAGAGGGATAAATTGGAAGATTGGGATTGACACATACACACTACTATATATAAAATAGATAACTAATAAGGACCTACTGTATAGCACAGGGAACTCCACTAAATACTCTGTAATGGCCTATTTGGGAAAAGAATCTAAAAAAGAGTGGATATATGTATATGGATAACAGATTCACTTTGCTGTACACCTGAAACTAACACAACATTGTAAATCAAATATACCACAATAAAAATTTTAAAAAATATATTTATCAAGCAAGCCACCATACCAGGAATTAGATGTTTGCTCATGATGGTACATCTTCCTGATCTTTCTGGAGCATCTGTTTTCCTTGAGAAAATATTAATATTGATGATTCTAATGATACTGTTTATTGAGCATAAACCACTCATGCAAAACAGTATGAAATACTGTCATTGACTCCCACTCCCTGCTTGGCTTCAAAGACGAAAACTGTGGACAAAACCATCCACTAACTTTCCTGCTACTTACCGAAATGTTGCTTGACATTCTAAAAATTCATTTGTTAATATTAGGGAACCAATATAAGGAAAGTTAGTGTTAATATTTACTGTTATATGCTTTTGTTCAATGCTAATCGTATTTAAAATATTCACAAAAATAAGTGAAAATGTATTAACTCTGTAAATTTCTCACCACCAGAGGAACCTGGAGGTTGTGCCTGAATTGTCAAAGACTCGGGAAAGTTTGCCTATAAATTCAAATTTATGTTGAAATATACAACTGATGTCAGATACAATTAACAAGTTTATCTGGAGAAGGAAGAAAGAGTAAAATGATTCTGTCAGTAGAGGGAGAGGATACTGGCTAATGAGTGAACGTGCCAAAAACAAAAAAAAGGAACAAAAAAGAAAAAGAAAGGAAAATATTTTTAAAAGGCCTACATTGTTATTTTCAATGGGGATGGTCTCGTCTAGACTAGATGAAAACATTTTTCTCTGGTTTAGGCAAATTTTGGGTCTACAGTATATGAATTTTAGAGCCCTGCTTTAGTTTGAAATAGCCGTGATGATTTCATACTCTTAGTAGATTGACCTTGGGGTATTGAGAGCACCACATAGGGGGAACTATTGAACCCCTACATTTTCTCCGCAAGTTACAGGCACCCTATAGCCTTCTGATTTGTGACTTGGGTGCAGGGATTGGAATATACATAATGGTGAAGTGGATTTCCTCCAGCATTCTGGCATTCCAAAGGGTGAAAAATTTTTGAGAAAGTACCCCGTGTGAAGACTTATTTAAAAAATAAGAAGCGTTTCTTAAAATTAGTTTGAAGTGAGAAGTATATAACTCAAAGACAAGCATGATGTTATCACACTTCTACATATTTGTGATTGGCAAAACCTTCTGGAGAGTGGCAGTATTTAACGACTCTATTTATATTAATCGTATAGATCCTTAAAAATCTTCATTCCAGACTCTCTCCAAGTGATATTGAAAATGAATTTTCATAACATATTTGAAGATTATAAAAAGTATTTTAATTTAGAACACTAAAAAATATTAATCTTTTTTATAAAGACATACATTTAAATATATAAACTATGACACTGATTCCTTTAATTGAACAAAGCATTCACAGGACCATTTTTCAGGCTGAAAATAGGAATCACAGATTTGTAAATCCAATGTTCCTCCCTATAGAGCTAAAACCTCAAAATAATGATATGGTGATAACTTTCTAAATGTTTGGTAAGTTCAGTAGGAGTCAGAAGCAGAATGTTTACACCTTAAAAATTTACAGAGAAGCTGTAGGTGCAAACTCATGTTCACATGATGGTCTACTTAACAAATTCTTATGTGATAAACCCAGTAGGGGCAAAAAAGAAAAACATAATGTGGAAAGAACACAAAATGTCTGTATTTCATATTTAGCAAATTTAACTGTCTTCTCCAGATTAGCACCAGATTGGCCCTCTGAGACACCAAAGAACGTATTGTGCCCTACATTTTAGCACATTCAGTGGAAAGGAAAAAAAGGAGAAATCCATTGAAAAGGCTAACAAGATTTAATTATATTCATGGTATTTAGCTTGCTTTGGAAAAGGAAAGGAAATTTTTTAAAAAATTTTCCTAATGCTACTGTAATTTTTTTAAATTTTTTCTGACAGAGAAGAAAATAATGGGCTTATTCCAAGTGGCTAAAAAGTGCCATCAGATTATTGTTTACACCTGATACTGAATAATTCACAAGGGACATCCTTCACATTGATGATTCCTTTCCTCACTGTTTGGAATAATGTTAAGTCTCTTGATTTACTGTTTGTCCAAACACAAGTGGTTTAGATCCATGGTACATGTAGACATACACTACTTTAGGATGATTTAAATTTGTAAAAGCTGAACATTCTTAAAACTATGGCTGGAATCCCATTTTATTTCCCTTTGTTCTGGAAACTCTTCTTATCAAAAGACCAGGCAATGACCTTCTGGGCTTCAGCCTTTTCTACCCAGAGCTTGCAGGCTGTGTCACCTTCTCAGAGAGCCATTATGTTAAATCCAGACTACATAATCAAAACAGACCATGACTGATTCCTTCCAGAACATTCTCTCAGCCACCAGAAACTGCTGCTATTTCATATGAAAACAGAAAATATTTTGCTCGATTAGACTAGGACTAACAAACATAGTCAAAGTGGACACAGCCATTGCTTTGGAAAGACCCTCCTCTATCCATCAGGGAACTGCTGTACCTAAGGGTCAGCTGAACCAAACTAGCCTCATATCTCTAGTTTCTTGATCCTTGACCAGTTGCAAGACAGCATCTACCTTCTCTTCTACACTCATTCTTTTTTAAATTTTTGTTTGTATTTAAGTATAGTTGATTTACAATGTTGTGTTAGTTTCAGGTGTAAAGTGATTCAGTTATACACATATATTCTTTTTTTCAGATTTTTTTCCATTATAGGTTATTACATGATTTGAATATAGTTCCCTGTGCTATACAGTTGGTCCTTGTTGTTTATCTATTTTTTATATAGTAGTGTGTATCTGTTAATCCCAAACTCCTAATTTATCCTTACTGCCCTTTCCCCTTTGATAATCATAAGATAGTTTTCTATGTCTGTGAGTCTGTTTTGTAAATAAGTTCATTTGTATCAATCTTTAGATTCCACAAATAAGTGGTATCATGATAGCTGTCTTTCTCTAATTCAAAAAGATACATGCACCCCAATATTCATAGCAGCACTATTTACAATAGCCAAGACATGGAAGCAACCTAAGTGTCCATCGACAGATGAATGGATGAAGAAGATGTGGTGTGTGTGTATATATATATATATATATATATATATATATATATATATACACACAACAGAATACTACTCAGCCATAAAAAAGAATGAAATATTGCCATTTGCAGCAACATGGATGGACCTAGAGATTATCATACTAAGTGAAGTATCAGACAGAGAAAGACAAATATCAACACTCATTCTTAAATTTCTGGGTGTGTTCTCCAGCATTTCAATCCTCATAATAATTCTGGGTGGCATTGTTATCCATGAAATGAACGATCTAAAACTCTGATTCTCAGTTCTTCCCCCCAGCCTCATTGGCCTGAATCTCTACATCATTTCATGAATCCACTTTCATAGTTAGATTATGCTCCTTGCCATCAATGCACAGTCTCATCTCTGAAATCCTAAATGAAATCATTCAAGGCTGTGACCATTAACTCCTGCCCCTCACCCTTGTCACTCAGTTTTTCCAGCTTTCTTGTTCTTATGTATTTTGGGAATTATAACTCCATTATTGAATTATAACTCCACTCAACTCTTACAGCACCCACTTCTCTCCTTTTCTCCATTATGTGCCGGCATCCACTGACATCTGATGGGATTTCCTCAGACTCTTGCCATTAAAGCCACAGGCTCACCCACACCTGTACCCATTCTTTCCACTTTCTGTCTTGTTATGGTTGAAGAGTTACTCCACCTTCTGTTCTAAGCCAGTCCCTTCATCTGATCTACAGATCCTATTTCATTCTGCTTTCTCAGGAGCATTGATCTACTGATTTTGTTCCCTCTCCCTGTAGCTTCAATTTCCCCTCTCTCCTGCTCATTCTCTATCAGAGTTAAGCATCCTTCTATCTTAAAAATGATAGTCTTTCTGTCCCATATTCTTTTTCATCTCTACTTGATCTTTGTCTTCCGTCTTCAAAGAAAAATTTCATAGAGGAGACATCACACTTGCTGACTCTATTTTCTCATCTCCTACCATTTCTCTGAAACATTTTTTAATCAAAGTCACCAAATGGCATCTGTTTGATAAATATAATGTGCTGTTTTCACACCTTGGACCCATTGGCAACATTTAACACAGCTCATTAATTTCTCCTTCTTAAAACACTGCTTTTTCAGGATATCTAGGGTGATATACTTTCCTGGATCTTAGCCAGTTGTTCTAGCTGCTTCTCAGTCTCTTCACAGGTGCCAACGATGCTATTTGTCTCTTAAATGCTAAGCTCTCTTCTTATCCCACTTTTCCTAAATGAGCCTAATGACACCCATGGCTTTAAAGGCAAAATGAATGTTGACATTTCCCAAATCGATGTTTGATTTAAATCTCTTTCCTGAGCCTCATACCTGTGTATCCTTCCACTTATTGAACATTTCTAGTTGCATTTTATTTGGGTACTTTCAAATCAATTCATCCAAAGTTGAATTTATCATCTACTGTGCCAAACTTGCTTCTACTGGGGTATATATTTAAGAGAACAGGAGTACTAACCACCCAGTTGCCCATGCCAGATATATGGGAATCATATAAGACTCTTAACACTCCGTAACCCTACCTCTCTGAACAAATCAGTTACCAAGATCTGTTAATTCTGCTGCTCAAATATCTTTCAAGCTTGTCCACTAGCCCCAGTTCAGTGTAAAATTGTTCTCTCATTAGAACTTAATCATGGCTTTTCCTGACTTCAGTCACTTTTCCGCACTATAGCTAGAAGTGTTTCCAACGTCTAGCTGATTATGCCACTACCTTGCTTAAAATAATCAGTGTCTTCTTATTGCAATTAAAAGAGTGTTCAGATTCCTGTCGATTGCTTACAAAGCTTTCCTTTGTTCATATTTCATCTCTTTCCCTGGCACCATTCTCCATGCATCAACCACATGGAATTTTCTTTATCTAAAGATGTTTGGTCTCCTTAAGGTCCAGTTCTGCTGTCCCCATTTTCTGTCTTATTACTTCTTCCCCAACTTCTTTACTTAGCTAACTTCCATTTTATGACTCAACTTAAATATAGCTTTTTTTCTGGGAAGCCTTTCCTGATGCCTCTCCCCTTCCGCCCTCCCCCAAGTGAATTCTCTTTCCCTTTGTTTTTGAGATAGCTAAAAGCTGTACTTTCCCATAGATACCACACTATATTGGAATGTCATCTCATCATCTTCAACTTCCCTGTATTGCCACTTCTGCTAAAGCAGTAATTTTATCTAACTTGATCACCATTATTTTCCTAGTTGCTAGCACAAGACCTGTTCAATAAATCTTTATTGTGTGGACACATAATTGAGTTTGCAAAAATTACTGAATGTCTATTATATTTTAGGTTATATTATGGAAATCCATAGTTAAGTGCATGCACCCAGCTCTTCAGGAGTTTATAATTGAAGTGAGAAAAGACAACTATACTTCCCATCCTTCCCAACAAGAAGAATTTTAAAAAGCCTCACTGTGCTATTTAACCTTTAAATTCAATGAAAGTTCAAGAACACGGAGGTAAATTAAGACAAGAAGGGAGTTTGAAATAAGATTATTTAGGGCCATGAAGCCACATCAGTGAGGCTGGTTTTGAAGCAACAAGGTATTCTTCAGGTAATATTAAAACTGTAACATAGCAACTTGAAAAAAATTATTAAAACACATAAACTTGTTTTGGAAAAATAATAGACAAGCATCACTTGCCTTCCATTTCCCAAAATTAAATTGCTTATTTTTTTATTTCATCTACAGAGTTCACTGCTCTTTATAGTCAACTATAGATCTTGGAATACATAATTATATTCCCTTGGAGGAATCACAATATTGGCTACGTCAAGGTTGACCACATTTCAAAAATGCAAGAGATTTAAGGAGACATTAAAGAAATCATCAGGGCTTCCCTGGTGGCGCAGTGGTTGAGAGTCCACCTGCCGATGTAGGGGACACGGGTTCGTGCCCCGGACCGGGAGGATCCCACACGCCACGGAGCGGCTAGGCCCGTGAGTCATGGCCGCTGAGCCTGCGCGTCCGGAGCCTGTGCTCCGCAACGGGAGAGGCCACAACAGTGAGAGGCCCGCGTACAAAAAAAAATCATTAAATTTAGACCCTTGGGAAGGGTGGTCATGTAACATCCATATCACACAACTTTAACAGACATTGGTATAAGGCTAATTGTTCTCTGTTTGCTTTGTGGTTTTAAAAAGTTTTTATATTGACATAATGTATCTATTATTAAAAGGAGTACCTACCAGCAGTTTTATTTGCCTTCTTTTAAAATATTTTAAATTATCTTTCCAAAATTCATCATTTACTTAACCCTATATATTCTTGAGCTTCAAGCTATATACCTGCAAAATGGTGATAATAATAATATGTACTTTGTAAGGTTATTGTGAGAATTAAACGAGTTAATTAGGGCTTCTTATGCTTATTTTAGTTCTTTTTATTTATTAAGAAAAAAACTCAACTATTTCTACAGCATACTGAGGTGAAATGATGAGGAACGCCGTGGCGGGTCCAGTCTAGGGGTTCCAGCCTGGGATTTCTAATTGTCCCAGGTTCCACGTGGCTTCCCTAAGAGCTGTGCGGAGATTATCTTGGAAACACCTGAAACCCACTGAAGGCATGCATTTGGGGAGCCCTGAGCTTGTAAAGCCCTAAAAATTATGTCTGACACATAATGAGTGCTTGAGCTATTACTGGGACTTCACAATAACCTTGCGGAGGTGAGGCAGGGTAAATAATTATCGCCACTTTGTAGGCAAGCATCTTGGGGTTTGGGGAGATGTGTGACACAGCCAAAAGGTTCTTTCCAGGACATAAATGAGACTCCTAGAACATCCTCTCTCCAGCCTTTACCTCAAACAAGCTAAGAAAGACATATAAGAAATACATCAAAGGGGTAAATCAAAGTTATACATGAGTTTTTTAATATAAACTCTCAGTTGAGTTACTCCTGCCATTCGGAATGTCTAGTATCTCTATGGTCTCAGGCATTGCTTTACAAATATAGAGAAACAAAAGAAGCTTGCTTCTATAAGGATGCTTGTCAGTTACATTTATTCTTTGTACAATGGTGTATTGCAAACTGTGGATACTGTTAAGCACACAGACAAAAATTGCCAACAAAAATTGCCAGTGATATGTCCATAAAATATGGACATATCACTTCAAGGAGCATGTATTTATAATTTGGTCATGTTATTTTATTCTCTTGTTTCTCTGAAGGAAAATTCTTTAAAATTGATCCTTTTTTTTTTTCTAAATTCAGAGAGGTGGTACTAATTTTGTCACATCAAGGTCTTGAGTTTCTTGAAATAAAACTAAGGGATACAATAAAAATACAAAAAAAAATCTAAGGTAATTTACTCCAGGGACAAGAATTAAAACATTTATGTTTATAGGTATATACACACACTTCAAAAGAAAATATCATGGCCAATATTCATTAAATCATGCATGACCTACTAAGATATTTAACAAAAATAGGGCAGAGTTATATAAATTAGCTGAATTATGACTTAGTTACCCTCCTGCCAGCTTTAAAAATTTTATGTATTTCTTAAAAATATTCTAGTACTTCATTTTTTTACAAAATTAAAATATGGTCTGAAACATTATTTTACAGAAGTATTAGTTGACTCTATGTATTTTTCATATATCCATTAAAATCACCTGAAATTACATTAATAATAAACTGACATTTTGCTTAATGAAATTAGATATTGTCAAACAATCATGAAAGACAAAAAAAAAAAAAACCAAAAAAACCTGGAAACTTAATGGATAAATGGATTACTAAGATATATTAGGCTGATAGGCACTTACAGGCACATGATGCAAAATGCCTTTTTAAAGTAATAATTTACTAAAATAATCTTTCTGCTTATTTTAAAAATGGTAAGATTAGAAGAAAGCTATTGTATGTTTTGCTTTTAATAGGAGAATTTAAAATGGACAAAATGCTCAGTTATATTCTTCTGATCTGTTGCTATGTACTGAATGTGTTCTGCTAAAATTCAGATGTTGAAGCCCTAATGTGATGGTATTTGATCATGGGCCTTTGGGAGGTAATTGGGTCATGAAGGTGGAGTCCCCTGGTGAGACGTTTCCTTATTAGAGGAACAGGATAGTCAGCTCTCTCTGCTCTCCACCACGTGAGGCCACAATAAGAAGATGATCATCTGCAAATCAGGAAGTATTCCCTCACCACACACCAAATCTTCCAGAACCTTGATCTTGGACTTCTCAGCCTTCAGAACTGTGAGAAATGCATGTTTGTTGTTTAAACCACCCAGGCTATAGTATTCTTTTTTTTTTTTTTTTTTTTTTTTTGCGGTACGCGGGCCTCTCACTGTTGTGGCCTCTCCCGTTGCAGAGCACAGGCTCTGGACGCGCAGGCTCAGCGACCATGGCTCACAGGCCCAGCCGCTCCGCGGCATGTGGGATCTTCCCGGACCGGGGCACAAACCCGTGTCCCCTGCGTCGGCAGGCGGACTCTCAACCACTGCGCCACCAGGGAAGCCCCGAGGCTATAGTATTCTTTTCTAACAGCCTGACGTAACACATCGATACAGGAGAGGGAAGTAATGTGGGGTTTGTAGCTTGGCAAATTCTGGCTTTCTCTGTTTCCTGGACATTTAAACAACTAAACAGATGTTTAGTGATAGAGAATACATCTTGATAGTGAATATGAATATTCACTAAAATGAAATGCAGAGTGATTACAGTAAAATTAGACTCTCCAAAGAGATAGTTACATAATGCTCACACGCAGAAAACCTTTAACACTGTTTATAACAGAAGCAACTGGCAATACCCACATATTCTACAACTTCTCTCCGGAAGGAAAAACCAGCCATAACTCAGTGGACTATTATTAGAAAACATTATTTAAGTGTTTTTTTCCCTTGAATGACTATTGATGGAAATAATGCAAAAATATATTCTGCCTGTTTTAACTCAATTAAAAAATACACTGTGTGCCAAATATATGCAAAATCCTGTTAGGTAGGAGGAGATGTAGAAATGAATAAGACATTACCTTAAAACTAATTTCTGTTGTTGATTTTGTAAAGTAAGTTTGAATTTGTAAGGTAAGCAGGCTATGTATGAATAAAACCACATGCCCTGATTGATGTATTTCATCATAAGCAGTACTGATTTAGTTTAGGTTCCTGACATGAAATGAAGTATAAGTAAATATCAAACACTCCAGCAGAGTTTGATATATCATTTACTTATAAGTGTTAATTACCTTATTAATGGTTTGGTCCTTTAAACTACCTCCAAACGTGTATTACCCCAAACCTTATTTTATAGATAAGAAATATTAATAATAATAATATTTACTATTAATTATATTACTATTTTAAGTTTATTTTAATAAATTTAATAAATTTGTATCAATGTTTTAGATCTATTACTATTTTTAAAATATTTTAAGTAGTTTTAAAGCATTGATTAATTGATTTACAATGATTTAAAAAATAGTTTGTGGTAGAAGCTAATGAATTTATTATTAATTAATTTTCAAAATATTTGAATTCAAATACATTTCCTGAGTTTGTCTTTATCTGTCAATCATACAGAGTTCCAATAGTGTGAATGTTCAATAATAGTTATACATTAATAGGCCTGAAAAGATGAAATAGATGGGCAATTCTCAATATGCATCTACTGGTTTCCAGTAGAGATTTCTTATCAAAATATCTGTGTAGTATCGTCTATGACAAAGAGAAGTTTTTTTCTATGATAATACTTATTGTCATAACCTTCTCTCTCATCCATTTTCTATAATAGAATTCTGTAATTACTCATATGTGGAGTATGAATTGTATAACGCAATGATCATTCAAAGACTTGTTTTGGTCAATATGTTCATGAGTATATATTTGTTATATGTCTGTATCTGATTCTAAGTCTATAATCTTCCCTCCAAATTCCTGAGATAATGTCAAAGGAGAAGGATAACTAAACATGTTCTATGTAAGACGGGGCTGAGAGAATGTCCAGAGACTAATTACCTATAATACTGTGCAAACTCATTTTCAAGGCAGGTGACCTAAAATATTGAGCAGTCGGAAGTCATCTGCATGAACAATGAGAATGTAAACTCTGTCTGGGGTAGACAGTTAGATAGCTGGTTTCAGGAGCCCGGGGTTAAAAAATGTGACCAAGCTACTTCAAGACGAAGCAGCTTCATGAATTGGAAGTCTGAGACACACACGTAAACCCTCCCTGCTCATCTGCTTGTCTGCCCATGAGTCAAGCTTTCAGACTTGTTTCAGCATCTGTGGAAATCTGCTTCTTACATCAACACTAAGCAAGTCAGGGGCACATTGCCACGTTCCTTTTGTAAAAAGGACGGCAGTAAACTCCGTGTAAAGGGTGCTGAGAAATTAGTTTGGGTAAAACAACATGCAAGTTAGAAAGCAAAGGAATCTCAATTTGGGTTTCACACGTCTAACCCAAGACACTGGTTAGAGCTAGAAAAGCTTGCCACTTCTGCCCCACCTCAGGTGTTTAGAAATTCATTCTTTCCTTCTGCATTATTGAGAA
The DNA here is from genome assembly GCF_951394435.1 of Stenella coeruleoalba. NCBI lineage: Eukaryota > Metazoa > Chordata > Mammalia > Artiodactyla > Delphinidae > Stenella > Stenella coeruleoalba. Next base: position 23,122,557 of record NC_137150.1, on the reverse strand, counting down.
TGAATAGTCATGGTTGGGGGTGGGTAGGGGCGGAACAATAAAGAAGTGAGATTTGGCCAACGCACTTAAGGAGTTCCTATTCTAGCTTGATACTGAGGTCTGGGGATGGAAGCTCCAAATGTTTATCCTAAAGGAAGAAGATTCACAGCTCTTGCTTATATTCTCAAATTGACAATTGCATGCATATATAAGACATGCCTATTTATGTGTGTGTGTGTGTGTGTGTATATATATATATATATATATATAGATGCAGAAATATGTAACTTTTTACTCAGGAGTATTTTTATACAAGCACACTTTCTTTAAGTACTTGAGTCCGTATAGACACTCATATTGAATTTTCTCTGAATCTGATTTCTGATTAATATTTACAGTACATGAGAATCAAGGTACACACTTTTACACTCATAACTGCATCTCTTCTTGCTTCCAGAAACTTAAAGGCAACAGTATTCAAAAACTATTATTACTGTGAGATCAACCTCTGGAAACATATTTTCTTTTTTAAGAGATGAAAATATCTGACATAACTACAGATGAGTCAAGTAAAGCACTTGACAAACTGAATTGCCTTTTCTATATATGCTGCCTTAAGTTTGCTTTAGTGCATCAAGCCTACTGCTTCAAAGACTTGCAATAAGGCGGGCATTGTTTCCTTCGTAGATCATTAACTAGTCCAGCTTCTTGTAATTTAAAAAGTAAGCTAATTATTGTTTTAGATATTAAAGGTATGACACCATGAACCCAAACGGCAACAATGGAAAGGTTTCACAAAATCGCAAACGTACTAGGTACACAGGCAAACCTAAAGCTCTGTGTCCATGATTTACTTTCAAAGCCTCCAATATTCACCCATTTACGGAGACTCATATTGCAAATTTGTAAAGGTACATTGCGAAGCATGTAGAAAAAAACCATTTAGGAAAAAAAAATCGCTCTCAAGTAAATTGTAATTACTATTCTGACTTTGGAGCACTAAAGTCTTTCCCCAGACACTGTGGCAGATTCATCAGTGCGGGCTCATTGCCCTTGCGGGCTGGAGAGGAGCTGCGCTGTTTGGGTGAGTTATTGAGGGGACATCTGTGAACTGACAGATGTCTGGCGCCTGGGCTGTACTGGGTAAGCTCATGTTTTGTTTATAAAGCAGCCCCTCTGAAAAAAAAAGACATTTCTTTTTATCCTTGTCTCAGCAGAGCCTAAAATCACACTTCTCTTTAAGTGGTATGTGATTTATATATTAACCTAAGTAATTTTCCTCTTTTCGCTTTATTGCAAACGTAATACCAATAATCACACTCAATGGACTAGCTCCCTTTTCTGCGGCTTTGTTTACTCACTTCAAATAAAGTGTGTAGCAATGTGGATTTTCTTAAAGGTCGGTTCTCAGGAAGATGAGGAGAGTTGAGATTCTAAATACATTTTCAGTACCTGAAACATCTGTTCTTCTCTTTCATTCCCAAAATTCGAACTAGACCTGAGGCCTTGCTTCTATGGCTTCAGCAGTTGTTGTCCGAGTTATTTCGACTACAAACAGACTTTTCGATTCTCCTGTTTTTGTGCGAGCTCCATAGTTTTAAGCCTTATCTTGGGCTTTTCTTCTTCTTCTCTTTGATCCTGTGCCAGAAAAATCTTAAAAGGCTAAGCAACTTTGTGGTGTTTGCTCATTTTTAACTTACAGTTCTAAGACAGAAATATCAGAAGTGTCAGAAACCTTTACCCTGGTACAAGTGAGTCAATGGCTGCAGAGACACACAGGACACAGACTTAATCTCAGTCACATATATTTCAATGTGGCTGCATACGTGTGTGTATTTCTGATGTCATATTTACATTTCTACTGGTGGAAACCTTAAAACTGGACGACAATGTAGAGGTGGGGTGAGAAATATTATACAAATCAGAAAATAGAAGACAGGAGTTGGGAGTTTAAGCATGTGCTAACCTTTGAAGGAGGCAAATGTTGCCACTTCTTTTGTCAAAGGTGTAAAGTTCTTATAGGAACAGACACAATATTTTATATAAAGAAATTCTTTTATATACAGAAAACTAACATGCCACTTCTTTTTGGCAATGTTTTAAAATTATCACCGAGGGTGTTAGGAATAACAAAGAAGCGAGTACTAGTTGGATATATCATACCCCATGTATCATAGCCAGCAATGAAGCAAATTTGGAGGTAGTACTGGTTTTTTGTTTTTGTGTTTGATACATATCATTGGGAATTTCTTTTTGTCTTCAGCCTTTTAGAGAAGGTAGGGGAGCCAGAGAGTGTATTTCTTCTTGAGACAATTTTAAAATTAAGGCTTAAATGAATTTCGTGTTTTCAGTCTTTTTGAGTAGTGGGTCAAAAGGCTGAGCTCTGAGTTTGGCAAAGAAAACAAGTGGGATCCTGCCAGGCACAGTTTCAGATCTCCCCCTTACAGTGTGTGACTGCCCAGCCTGACAACAGACTGCCACCTGCTGCTATGAGACAGAGGGGCACGTGGTTCGTAGGATTTTGAGCATCTTCTCATTGGCCTCCAGTTCATCAAATCCTCACTGGGCATTAGTCCCATTCTGACCTTCACCTCTTTAGAGATCTTATTCAGAGAAAAGGAAAAACAAATTGTAAAGGAAAAGATTGAAGGATGATAAAATAAGGAAGAAGAAAGGCAAGAGGATGTTTTAGTCTCTAGAAAACTAATCTGAATAGAGAAACGTTTGAATAATTCTGTAGAGCCTAGGGGACAGATACTCTTAGGTACAGAATAACAAGAATTGGTTTTAAACTGCCGCACAGGAGCCATATGCATAATAATGACCTAACAGCAAGGATGAACACAGCCACAGACAAAGCTTTGGGATAACTGTTCGTGTCAAGGAGATAATGTGATATTCGCATATTTGAAAAAAGTCGGGTGCTGACTCTTTAAAGCCTTTGCTAAGTTTACGGCTTGGGGCTAATCTTGGACATTTGTTGTTGTTGATTTTCTTTTTTAGAGAGTTAAGAAGTGTTATCAGACACTTGACTCTGATCCAAATCATGATTTTTAAAAACCAAAAGGCTAAGTTAACCATATGTCAGTGGTGGAAAGGCAAAGGTTGAAATGACTTTTTTTCCCCTGTCTTTCTTGTTTGTATGTGAAATTGTTCCATGAGACTATGAGATTGGCTTTGGGTTGTGAATTTTATTTGACTGTTTTTAAGGCTCTCAGGAAAAGCAGTGCTCGCAACGCAAACTGCTGACATTCAGGCAAATCCAAGGGCAGGCGTGAGTGATGGCAATTCGCTTATATTATCAAACACGGTCATTAAAATTCTCAAGTCTGACTCCCCACTCTTACACATGAGGAAAATAGGAGCTCAGTATGTTGAAGTGAATGGCCCATTGTCACAGAGGGTGACAAACATCTCATCTCCTGAAATTCAGAGCCTTGTCCTTTGTACTGCTCCACCGTTCCCCTTAAAGTACAAGGCAAGATGATCAGAGACACATATTCTTTTATTCTGAACAACAGCAACGATTAAAAGGACAGAGGCTATCCTTAAATAAAGGTTCTCAGGGGGAGAGAAAAGGTAGATTTTTAGATTTGGAGAAAAAAATCTCTCATTAAAAAATAGTTTCCGGGAATTCCCTGGTGGTCCAGTGGTTAGGACTCGGTGCTTTCACTGCCGTGACCCGGGTTCAATCCCTGGTCGGGAAACTAAGATCCCTCAAGCCCTGCAGGTGGCCGAAAAAAAAAAATGTTTCCCTATAAACTTGCCATTTAAGGAATACAGAGAAGTGACAGTAGGCATATTTACAAGACCTGAGGCAAATTTTCAGAATGTCATTGCATTGTGTCTGCCTTGAAATGCCCCACCCCCCATTTTGTTCATCCTCTTCACAGGTATAATAGGCATTTTTCTTTTGTTTGATCACAGCCAGTTCTGCTATAGAAAAGAAGAATACAGATGAGCTGTATGACATTCATAAGATATGTTAAGTATAAATAAGTGGTAACTTGAGTATATATTAAACAGGAAGGATAGATGGACCAACAGGTAGCTAATATCCATGAGTCTCTGTGAATTACAAGAGGCACCTGAGCCTCAAAATATACAAGAGACACTGAATTTGGGGGAACAGTAAATAAATATGAACAGTCATTATGTATGAAGGCTTAATTTGACCTCTCATTTGTGACACCATTTTGGTTCCATAACCTTTACTCAAGAAGTATGATGAAACCCACGGTTGTTCACCAAGTTAATTATTCACCAGCTGTGGCCACGTGTACTTGTCCCTGTATCTTGCCAATATGCATCACTGGCACAGGGCACCTTTAGTCCATGGACACCTTTGCTCACATCTTAACTCTAATTCTCTTAACTATACCATTGGAGCAGTTGGAAGGCTGATGTGGCAGAGACAGAGACAAGACATATGAATATTTTGTACCCAGGATTCAAGTAGCATGCTTGTACCCTATCTTAACTGTATGAGCTCGATTCATCTTTTCCCTTCCTTCTTACTGTGTGTTTTAAATTCCTTTAATAAACCATGTGATTTGAGCATTTTAATTTGGTCTATGAACTACTCTATTCTTTTATCTCTGGAATAGTATATTAGTTTCCTATTGCTGCTGTAGCAAATTACCACAAATTTAGTGGCTTAGAATAGCACAAATTTATTATCTTACAGTTCTAAAGATCAGAAGCCCAAAATGGGTCTCACTGGCTAAAACCAAGGTGTCAACAGGGCTGTGTTCCTTTCTGGAGGCTCTAGGGGAAAATCTCTTTTGTTGCCTTTTTCAGGCTTCTAGATCCACCCTAGTCCCGTAGCTCGTGGCCCCTTGCATCTTCAAATGGAAGATCTACTATAATGCCATCTCTTTGTTTCTGACCTTTCTGCCTCACCTTCCCTGGTTAATGATCCTTGTGATTACATTAGGCTCACTTGGATAATCAGTTATAATCACTTTACCTTAAAGTCAGATAATTAGCAACCTTAATTCCATCTTCAACCTCAATTCTCCCTTGCCATGTACTATATCCATGACCATGGACCAGGACATGGGCTTTTGGGGGAGGCCATATTTCTACCTACAGAAAGCTTCCCTGGCATTGTACCTGAAAGCTACCATTGTATCCTGGTAACTTTTCACAGGACTGCTGGACTCATTCCTTCAACAATCATTTATTTAATATTGATTTACTCCCATGTGCGTTGCAGAGCCAAGGAGTCCTCTTCCTAAAGCCTTCCCTCCCCAGCTTCCACACAGAACCAGAAAGCTTGTAGCTTTATCCTGCCCCTTTTCCTGATATTATCAGGGATCAAGGAGCTACAGGGGAAACACCAAACCTCGCCTTTTCAACTGGAGTTATTAACTCAAATAATAATCAAAGTAACCAACCATCTTGATTTGCCTGGGACTGAGGGGTTACCCAGAATCCAGGATTTTTGCTGCTAAAATTGAGACAGTCCTGAGCAAACCAGGACATCAAACACCTTCTAACCTTCCTGCCCATCCACTCAGTAGCTCCCATCAAGCTTGGAATTAGAGTCACTTTTTCTGTAATGGTCAGTCTTGGGCAATGAATCAAAAAGCCATGGCTCCGTGCCTTAAATATCTATGGGCTTGTGAGCATATCACCTAACTTTTCTGTTCCCAAATTTGCTTAATGGTAAAAGAAAGTCATAAAATTACCATAATGTTTTCTTTCAATTCTAAAATGTTATGATGTTTTTATTTGCCTATTCTGGTAAAATTATTACTAAGCAGCTTTGAAGTAGGTTACAGAAAATTTCAGTGCTAGGGCTCCGTTCTTCGGTTACCAGATTCCTGACTAGCCATGCACAGAGTAGCTGTTTAAGGCTCCCACTGTTTTTTAGCTATTTATATAGAAAGTACTTTGGCTTTTTCCGGAGTTTTCCCAGATCCAAGCAAATATTTGTAGTTTAGGGCATCTGAAGCTTTTAAATAGAGTGAGCAAGCATATAATTAGGCTTGGGTTTCTCTTATGGCTTATTTCAAGATGTTCCAAAGATCTGTAAGTAATTATGATATGTTTGTATGTGCATTTGTGGCAGCATGGTTGTTTCATGAATACATTTTTTTTTCTGTACCACAAATGGAAATACGAATTGCTGATTCGATAAAATATTCTGGAAAGCAAATACCTTAAGGTATGGCAAAAAGATGATGATATTGAATTCTTTAACAGTAAGTACATGGACAAACATGGGGTTTGTACACAATAATTGATGATTAATATCTTTATGGTGCAAAGTTAGGATATTTAGGATTTGGGTTGGAGGTGAAAAGGGAGACTATTTAAATACTGTTGAGGGGAGTTCTAGTATATCATTTAGGGATGTGTATCCTCCAGGGAAGGGAGTTAGAGAAATGGTTAAAACTTTATGGCTTGTTAGGAAAAATGGCCCTAGACTATGTTACCTGTTTAGTTCCTGCCCACTGTATACACTGTAACTCTTGTGGCTACCTATTGCAGCCCAAAGGAGGCATTCCAGACAGCTCCCAGAAGTCTTTTTTTTTTTTTTTTTTTTTCCGCGGTAACTGCTGTGGCCTCTCCCGTCGCAGCGGCCATGGCTCACGGGTGCAGCCGCTCTGCAGCACGTGGGATCCTCCCAGACCGGGGGCACGAACCCGTGTCCCCCGCATCGCATCGGCAGGCGGACTCTCAACCACTGCGCCACCAGGGAAGCCCTTTTCTTTTTTTTTCTTTTTTTTTTTAATGATATCCATTATCACTTAATTTGAATGCCTATGGAAAGGAATCCAACAGGGCGGTCACCAAACACTGCATTTGTCCTTCTTAAACTTGTCTGTGCTGTTGTCTGTATAAGGAAGTCTTTGACCTTTCCCTATGGACAGTGGCAAGGAATCTGAATTAAAAGCCAAAAGGATGTATATAATTTGTTTTGCTACTTCTTTTTCCCATATAGTATCAATAGAAGAATAAGAAAAAGTAACGATGGGCAGATTCAGGAAGCATTTGTGAATTTGGTTTTTAAAAAGGGACTCAGCAGCCCATCTCTCTGGCCTACAGTGGGGAGAGATGGAAGATATTAATTTTCTGCCATTTTTTCCTATGGCCTTAAGGAGTTATAAGCTGGCCATCATAGTGGCATTCCTTTTTTAAAATTTTTATTGGAGTATAGTTGATTTACAATGTTGTGTTAATTTCAGGTGTACAGCAAAGTGAATCAGTTATACATATATCCACTCTTTTTTAGATTCTTTGCCCATGTAGGTTATTATAGAGTATTGAGTAGAGTTCCCTGTGCTATATAGTAGGCATTCCTTTTTATTTAACCTTGCCCTTTCTTTTTCTAATAACTCCTGCTTAGGGTGTAACAACAGGTGGGAAAAATAGGCCTTTGGAATATGATAAAATTGCCATATCAGAAAAGCAGGTGGATAGATATGGTCAAGTAAGGCTACGACCACCACAACACACTGCTTGATCAGAGATATGCAGGGGCAGGTACATCTGATTGAGAGACGAAACTTGCCAATAAGCCTGAGGTTTCATAGGTCTGTCTTGGACACGTGCTATCAGACTGAGTTTCACCGATGAATGGCTGACTTAAGCCTTCATGAGAGTTGAGAGCCTCATGTGCCTCTTGCATATTTAGTACCCACTTGGGCTACCTGTTTTACCTATAGTTAGCATTCATATGCTTTGCTCTACTTTGTCTATGGCTACCGTGTCTTATTAACTTATTTTTTGTTGCTTAACACATGTTTGAGTCTTCTATTCCATTTGTTTTGTATTCTGTAGAATATTTGAATATTTTCAAACAAAAAAGCAAATGAACACTATGCTTCATTAGAAAATGTGTAGGAAGTGTATAGTCATTTTACCGTAATGTAAACATGCATGGTGCATACTTTCCTGTCTTTATTGATGGACTTATTTTACAAGTTTGTCCTATGATTATGTTAAAATATAAGTTGGATTATATGAATGTGTATGTTATTATTAAATAAAAGGTTGAAGATTAAAAAACTGAATGTGTTTTTACTATCTTTTTATCATGCTTAAATAAATAACTGTAGTCAGTGTTTATTTATTCAACATATATTTCTTGATAGCCTAAAATAACAATCTCTTGATAAAAACAGTAAATGGTAAACAAAGAAATATGTAATTACAAACTTCTCTATATGTTCTAAGGAAAGTGAAAAGATTACAATTACAGAAAAATGTGTTGGTTTCGGTATGAGAGATTGAAGAGGTACATCAGGGAAGGCTTCTAAGAAGGTAACATTTGGTCTGAAAAAAAAGAGTGAGCCACACAAAGAGAAGGGAAAAGAACATTTTAGTTTTAATTCAAACAGCTGGGAATATAAATACTTAAGTATTGTGCTCTAATACCTGCCATGGCTAAATAAGGTGCAGAACAGTTGCATCACCTGGACCCTTATCCCCTTCACTATCCCAAACATCATTTGGAATTTGTCCAAATAGAATTCAGACATAGTTTTGGTATCAGATGAGACTTAGCAAGTTGCCTTCTCAATCAAATAACTGTCTTCAAATCTGGAATCTGCCTCTTAACTGTCTCTTTAATAGGAAAATCATGCGAGACCTTTCCACTAGTAATGTTGCCAGGGAAACATGCCTACAACCTCTTTCAAGAACTGAGTGTTTTTTTTTTTTGCGGTACGCGGGCCTCTCACTGCTGTGGCCCCTCCCGTTGCGGAGCATAGGCTCCGGATGCGCAGGCTCAGCGGCCATGGCTCACGGGCCCAGCGGCTCCGCGGCATGTGGGATCTTCCCGGACCGGGGCACGAACTCGTGTCCCCTGCATCGGCAGGCAGACTCCCAACCACTGTGCCACCAGGGAAGCCCAAGGACTGAGCTGTTAATGGAGAGAATTGCCCACTTCATGACTGTAGTGCTTGGTTATTGGGGCAGGTAGGGGAGGGGGAGTGAGGGAAGAAGTGATCATTCTCTTTTCACCCAGAATATGAGATTTATTATATTTTAAAGGCATAATAAAAAACCAGTGCCAAAATATGTCTGATTATGTGGCTATCCCCAGGCAAAAATTCAAAATAGAAATGAGAGCATTTAGTTCATAAGACTTTTAATTAATTTGCTAATTAGTTAATTAATTTCCAATTTACTGTAGATTTCCCATTGTGAGCCAATAGCAGTGGTGTCATATTTTATTCATAGCAATTGACTGATGAAGGTAAAATTTACTTATCCCAGTAAAAATCTTAATATGCTGGGCTTTATATTATTAAAATCTTGAAGGCTAAAGATGACAATTTTGGCCTTTATTTCAATTACTCTTTTATTTAATTTCCCAAAAGGAATTATATAGTTTGAAACAGCGAATGCAATTTCTTCCATGTGTGAACATAGGCTTCTGACACTCTATATGCTTGGAGAGTGTGGCCAGTCTTAATGACACTGACCCCGTAGGCAGTGGTCTCATGGTTTTATGTCTCCTTGGCAACTGGGAGTAATTGAATTTTGTGTTTTGTGGAGAAGTTTGCAAAGGAATCCCAAGCTGATATCTACAGATTGAATTCTATTACAAGGATCTGTCGATAAAATACATATCTACTGAGAACTGGTATAGGACTAGCACTGTTATGGGTGGGAGACACACTTTAAACCTTGCTGACCTAGAAAGAACTGATATAAAGATCAGAAATTCATTTTTAGGAGTATGTATCCAAAGTCCCAAAGACCTCAAAAATCCAACATTCTCAATCTCAACAAACTAAATGCTCATTTACTTTTCTTTTCTTACAAAATCCACAATTTTCCTACTGATATAGGAAGAGAGAACATAAATGATAATTATTTTAAAGCCACCAGATGGCAAAAAGGGAGGATATAGATACCTGTTGTGACTGCTGTGTGCTGAGTGTATGTCGCTTTAAAGGTAGACCACTTATTTAGAGCTCCAAAATCATGTGGAAGCAAAATTCACAGAAGCTATTTTAACAAGGCTCTGTGAACTGAAGGTATTTTGAGACCAACTGAGTCCATCCCTTGTTATGAGTTACTCATAGTTCTACCACAAAACTACCACTGACGTGAAAATAAAGCAAACATTGCTGTCACCCCAAGTAAGAAAGCTAGGGTGACTCATTTCTAACACTGCTACCTGAAGACTGGGTCCCTGTTGATGTCTGTGGGAAGTCACTTAAATGTGGGACAGTAGCAAAATTTAGCCACGCAATTTTGCAATAGCTGTGAGCTAAGGGACTTACTACGGGGTGTCTGGGGGTAGTGGGTAGGGGGAGAAACTACATGAAACTATTGCAAAGTAATATGAAACTGTATGATAAAATGTCAACTTTAATATAATTGTGTTAAAATATGTTCTCCAGAAGGAAGATTTTAGGAGAATATTCCAAATGACTTGCTTTTCAAATTAATATCTAGTTGCATTGAATACCTATTGAAATAAGCATGCACTTGCTACACATAATGTTTTGTTTTTATTTTTTTTAACTTACCCCTGGACTTTTTTTTTTTTTTTTTTTTTTTTTGAGGGCAGGTATCATTGAGAGCCCAGCAGTCCTTGTGAGTTTTTTTTTTTAATTTATTTTTGACTGCGTTGGGTCTTCGTTGCTGTGCGCGGGCTTTCTCTAGTTGCGGTGAGCGGGGGCTACTCTTTGCTGCGATGAGCGGGCTTCTCTTGTTGCAGAGCACGGACTCCAGGTGCATTGGCTCAGTAGTTGTGGCACACGGGTTTTGTTGCTCCGCAGCATGTGGGATCTTCCCGGACCAGGGCTCAAACCCGTGTCCCCTGCATTGGCAGGTGGACTCTCAACCACTGTACCACCAGGGAAGCTGTGCACATTATTTTTTAATTAAAGATTCTTATTTATGCGACTTTGTTCTGTAACCCAAATATTTGTTAATTAGATAGCCCTATCCACCAAATGATGGGATCTGACTTTCCCAGCTCACCCCATACCTACCCCTTCCTTGGATAAGAACAGCCTTCTTCTAGAGCATTTCGACAAAAGAGTGTCTCCATCCTGATCTGGAGTGAAATGTACTGCAACCTGACCCTTCCGTGACATGAGGTTCCTCATGGCCACTCTTGCACCCACCTTGCTCTCTTTGCTATGATTTCTGCCTAGAACTACAGAATTAGCACTGTCCCTTCAATAGCATTTTTGCCACTACACTAACTTCTAACATTGAGTTTTAATGTTACATAATTAATGGAAGTTTAGCGGGTAACCATAGGAAATTACAACATTGAGGGGGCAAAGTAGACCCAGAAAATTAGATGTTAAGATGACCTTTCTGGAGTCTAAGGATTGAAGATGAAAGAAACTTAACTATATCATAGAGCTTTTTTGTTTTTTTGAGAACACCCTGGTTTACGACTTTATTTTCTTTTTTTGTAGTTGCCCTAAAAGAATCTGCTTTCTTTTCTTGCAGTGCAAAAGTGTACCTCTTTAGAAAAATTTTACCCACTGACTATCTTCTTCTACTAGGATAATACTCCATGCCAGTTTATTTGCAATATCTGAGTTAACGGAATCTGGAAAACAGCCTGTGGGGTTTGGTAGGAGTTTGAGCAAAAGCGAAGGACTGGACAAATTGCTTCATAGAAACCCAGCATTTAGAATGGGTTTCAGGCACCCCGCTCCTCTTCCTACCTCCATCCAAGTTTGATACCCTGATATTCTCTCCTGCTGGTAGATAACTTTTGCACAAAATGCACTCCAAACACTCAAATACATGCATTCCCAAGGAAAAAAAAACCTTTCTATCTCAAAGATAAAACAGTACACATCAGTTTAAGATAAATTATAATCTTCATTTTGGGAAGTGGAAACTTTGGGAAATACATGGTATTACTAAGGAATTTAATATGGCTCTTTATATTATTGGGCAAAATTGGTTTTGTCCTTTTTATGGTCTCATTCTTAGCTTCTCACTCTGACTAGGGGACTTGATTTTTCATAAGGCATAGATGAATGAGTGTCTCAAACAAAACAGCAGCTTTCCTTCCTTTATCCTAAATTTAATGTGGAGACATCCCAATTATGTTCCAGATGCTGATGGAAAGCAAAATTGTTTCTTCCAGATGATACAGGTCAATGGTACTCCATACCATCAGAGACATAGGGCTTTTCTGCAGGGCTCCAGGGTCTGGATTTACATGGGTTCGGAAAATTTTAGTTAACTCTTGTTGACTCTGCTCCTTCCTTGAGACTATCTTAGGAGCTTATGAAAAAAGTTCCCAGTTTGGTGTCTGAAACCAGGGTGCTCTGGCTGACTTGGACTCCCTGCTTTTTCCACACAAAGTCATTTGGAGGGCTTCAAATTGATCTAGACCACCAAGAAACTTCCAAAATGGGAAACTTTTCACAATCATCAATCAATTCCCACAGTATTTGAGGCACCTTTGGCTTCCCTTTGGTATATTTCTTTATGCAACTCAAGATCACCCAAACTTGCCTTCATCTGTGGCTACAAATAGGACTTATGTAAATCCATGTACACACGCATGTCATATATACCCATGTCATGATGGCTGTAGACCCCACCACTGCTCAGGCAAGACATTTTATCTTTTAGGATAAACCCCTGTTATATCAGGAAATCCCCCAAAAGAGGTATCCCCACATATCATAGAATCAGATGTAATTATCACACATCAATCTCTGCTAAGTCTATCTTTTCTCATCTGGCTGTCCCCTCTAAGTGAGCTCAGCCACCTGGAAAGCTGTTAGAAGGAAATTTACTGCTGAAGGTGGCCCACCAAGAGCATCTTTGTTTATGTCATGGGATGCTAACCTCTCCTGCTAACGGCCAGTTCTGCAAATAGGAGGGGGAATCTAGTGTTAGTACAATGGAAGAATTTCCTATTTAATCATGTGGGCTGCAGTGTCTTACAAAGACCCTCATGGAAACAGTTCCTTCAGATTATAGCACTCTCCTAGAATCTAAAAATCTTCTATAAATATATTTCTATTTGTTTCTGGAATTAACCTTTCTAACTCACTACTCATACAGGAAATGCCATGTCATCAGCTCCATCACTGCTCCTCTCTTCTCTATTTTTTTCCCAACTACCATTTTCACTTCTCAAGAGGTTGAAAAAGAAAAGTGAGCACACATTTTACAATGATATTGGGTGCTGTGCTTACATTTGCACTCCCAAGTCAGAATGGCTCACTGGCAGGATCTAAGGATATCAGCTCAACCAGTTGAACTTGTTATGCACAGTTTAACCACTGTCCTGGGGATTTGTGAGTAGCAGTTCTAATTAACACTGGCTGTAAAACAAGGTAAGATTTATGGTTCAAATTTGGCTCTCCTTTTCTTGTCCTATTTCCTTCTTAAAATAAGTTTTTATCTTGCACAGTTCTTTTTTCTCTGATTCCAACTTCCTAGAATTGGTAAACTCTGTCTCTCTCTCTTCCCCATAACCTAACCTTATTTATATTTACTGGGGTCTCTCACTATTATCCTCTCTGTCTTCCTCCCCAGAGTTTTCTAGATGGCTCAGGATGAGTCGTTCCACTTGATCTTTGGATATTTGCTCTCAGGTTCTCCTTTGTCTTCCCGAGATTTTTGAATTGGCTGGTAATCTTGTTCCCAGAATGGCTATCAGGTTGCACCTCTATTGAAAGTCCACTCTGGTGTTTATACTTTCAGGCTCTGGCTAGGGTATGGGTTGCTAACCTGTGTTTTCTGAGCTCATTGTCTGACATAGAACATAGGCCCCAATAATCGAACTCTACCCTATTTACTTTATGAAAAGTAAATATTGCTATATTAGATAAGAAGATTATTGCTTCTGTATTTTCACAACTGTGAGCTTTTATCAGCAGGAAAGATAATGATAATTATTTTATATGGAATAGATAAAAAAGTAAATGAAGCTAAAATGCACTTGAGAGACTGTATAAGCAGAAATGTCTACTTATATTTTCCTTCCTCAGACATTTCAAAAACTACAAAAGTGCATGCCTCTGCTCTGACGTAGTAGCCAATAACATATGAAAAGATTTCCTTGATTTTATCCATGTCCCTGAGTTATGAAATTAATCCTTTAAGTGCATATATACTAAATCTGAAATCAAGGGATTAAAGGATTTGCTATAATAGTTTTACATATAAATATAAAACCATAAATAAAATGTGTAACATTCCAGTATTAGTAATATAAACCAGATCTATTTGATACCCAAAAGAATGGAAAAAATAGAAAGCTATACAGTTTACATGATGATTACATAAGCTTTATGCAAAATATTTTATTGGGAATAATAAAGGAAAATACATAGGCAAAAGGAGTGGGAGGTTTTGCAAGCATGCTCTGAGTAAGTACCAAGACAAAAGAGAGAGATGAAAAGCTGAGGCAGACAACCACACTAATGGGGCAACACTGAGGTTGGGAATCATTCCTGAGCTCCTGAGAAAGGAAGATTGTGTATGCAAAGGGTGGTGGAGGCTGAAGGTCTGAAGACCAGGGAATGACTCAGGAAGCAGGAGACAAGAGCTGAATCGTAGATTTAGAAAGGTATTTACATAGGACCAGGTACAGGTAAAAATACTTGTGTAAATCTACTCACACAGCAACCACAAAAACGTACAAATCTTAAGTTTATGGAATATAAGGAAATAATTAGACAAGTGTTTAAAGATGAAGGATGTTTATTTCAAAACTTTCTTATAATACCAAACGCTAGGAACAGTTAAATTATCCAACAATATATTCTTTGGTTAAATAAGTCATGGCTCTTCCAAACATTGGAATGGCTTGTAGCCATTAAAATAAGGACATAGATTCTACCTTCATAAGTGTGTAAATATGTTCACAATATTTATATGTAATAAAGGTAGGTCACAAAACACCATTGAAAGTACAATTCATCTAATATTGTAAAATTATACTACACACACACACACACACACACACACACACACATACACATATAGACACACACAGATGGGCCCAAAGGAATAATTTTGATAATGGGTCTCTGGAATAGTAAGATTAAAGGTAATTTTTTTTTCCTTCTTCTGTTCTTCAATGTGTGTTCTGTACACTGTTAATTACAATGTATTGATTTTTCACCAGAAAACAACTAAACTAAAGAATAAAGAAAAGGAAGAATGTGTCAATGAAAAGCCACTGGTTAAAGTGGAAGTTGGGTATTTAGGCATATTGTCAGAGCATTTGACTGACATTTTCAAAGGATACTGTATTATAGAAGCAAATATTCTGTTCATTTGTTACTGTTCTTCCCTTGGGAGCACTAGGGCATTAAAAAATGGTTCAGAAGGATGTAGATCTGAATTGTTCACTCGACAAGGGCACTTCACCAACCACCATAAAATGGAAGTAATTACAAGATTCATAGAATTTGTGCTGTAAAGGACCTTAGAGGTTTAGTCCAGCTTCCTCATTTTACATATGAGTATGCTGAGACCCAAAGAGGGTACTTGATTTACTAAAAATAATACAAGTAATAGAAGCAGAGATAAGACTAAAACTCATGATTCATCTATTTTTTTTTTAAATTTACAATATGGATTCTTTCCACCATGTCACAATTATTAAAGATGGTGAAAATGCAGAAGTGGAAGACGAGAACAAATTTCTTAATTTTTTATTTCTACTTTAACACGTTGCAGGAGTTCGGGAAATATAATTTACCAAGCAATGACAACTTTATGTCAATTTTATGATTTCAAAAAAATCGGACTAACCAAAAGCATACGGAAAAATCACGTATGAAATTATAATCTGCTTAGAAATGAGTGAGCTCAAGAAGTGTGTGTATATATATATTACTTTTCACAAACACACACACAATTATATGTTAATAAATCCAATGGATGTATTCAGAGTTTAAGGTAGAACTGCCCACAGGACCCATAGTCTTTGTGGTTGCAAAGAAAAGGAGGGCCAAGGCCATGTCTCTTGGGCATGTAATGACTGATAATGGATTACAAAGGACCTTGGTTCCTTTAAAGTCACACTAGAGAACTAATGTCAACCTCAGGCATCCAGTGCCTTTCCTCCCCCAGAGGAAACACACATCCATGCTTACATTGCCTTTCTTGTAATTAATTTGTTTCAAAACTCTGTTTCGTAGAAAAGAGACCCTCAAACAGAGAGGATTAGATCCTGGGACACCAGACCAGCCTTGAGAGTTAAATACAAGGCCTTTATTTTTAGGATGTTTGTTGGATTTCTATGGAAACTAGCCAGGAGTCCTGGGGTTGGACCTCGCAAACACAATAACCAATCAAATCTTCTAAAATATAATGCTAAGAGCCAATTACACTCTTGCGTTTCAACCATAACATTGGCTCTTAACTGAATCTGCTGTGCTGTAATCAAGTTGCCACTATTGTTTTTTTTTTTGCTGTTGTTGTTAAAGTGTATGAGCTTCAAATAATTTACATAACAGTTGGTATCCAAAGAGAGAAAGTTTTATTATAAAATAGCTTTTTCTCCAGCAGCCCCAGAAATGAATTGTCCAGGGGAACCCTTGACAAGATGCTACCTTACGAGACTGACTGTTGTGCAGACTGAATGAGATAAAAAGTAAACAAATTTGATAAATTACAAAATGGTATAAAATATGTAATTAATCTTGTAATTTACAAACAACACTATTTTTTTGCCTATTTTGGGCTCTTTATATAAATGCATTATTATTTAAGATATTACAGGCATCTTTCAAGATTCAGCAGTTGAGTGGTGCTTTCTCTATTTCGGATTTACAGCTTGGGCAGATGGATAGATTGTGCTAATATTCAGTGACATAGAAAATTACAGGGAAGGCACAGGTGTTTAGAGAATGATGAAAGATTAAGTTTGGGGTATATTGAATTTGAATTATGTGAGAGCCACCTAAGCTGACATTGAGCTGTTCAAAAGAA
This sequence comes from Stenella coeruleoalba, assembly GCF_951394435.1. Lineage (NCBI taxonomy): Eukaryota > Metazoa > Chordata > Mammalia > Artiodactyla > Delphinidae > Stenella > Stenella coeruleoalba. The sequence goes on along the minus strand of NC_137150.1, from coordinate 23,105,670 downwards.
AAATTCAGAAGAGAAAATGAGATTGGAGAGGCAATTCTGCAATTCATCAGTGAATACATGTCAATATCCTTAACTAGGGGGTGTAAAATCCCCCTAAACTTGCAAGCAAAACTTTGTGTCCATGGGTCCATGCATAAATATCTATGGAGAGAATCCACAGCATTCTCCAGGATCTTAAAAAATGTGATCAAGAAAAAAAATGTTCATAATACATTATTTAGAGTAGATGGCAAGTAAGTAAGGCTATGATACTGGGTCATATGACCCAAAGTTAGTAGGCAAATTGAGAGGAAGACCTAGAACATTACTTGAAGGAGCATTGACATTGAGGAGATTAAAAAAAAAAAAAAAAAAAAAGTAGAGGCGTTCCTAAGAAAAAGCTGAGATTGGATTGGAGAAGAGAAAAGAATGGTGTCTGGAGTTCTAATGATAGACGTAGAAGCCTATGAGGACCCTGACCATCAAAAATACATCGGATTAGGTAGATTGGGTCAGGGGAGCACACTTTGTGTGTCAAGTGTTTAAAATCACAGATTTCAGGGTGACAATTTGCCCTGTATCTTCAGTTCTCTGATGCATACAAAAAGTACTAATTTTCAGTTTTTAGCTTCTTCTTGTAAACACAGGAGTGAAGATACCCACGTTCTTTATACGTGGACCTAATAAAGGAAGCCTCTGGTCAGTCTATTTTTTGACAAAAGTACAATGGCAAATCAGTGGAGAATGAAAAGTATATTCAACAAAGTCTGTTAGAACAATTGGACATCTCATTAGAAAAAAGAAACTTCCTACTATACTTCACACCTTATAAAGACATGAAATCAAAATGAATAATACAGATAAATGTAAAATGTAGAAATGTTCATCTTTTTGAAGAGCACATAGGAAAAACTCTTTCTGACACTGAGTCATGCAAAGAATTCTTAGTTACCACATCAAGAGCATGATCCATAAATGAAGAATAAAAAGGAACCCAATATTGAACTTCATCAAAATGAAAAACTCTTGCTTTGTGAAAGACATTATTGAGAGAATAAAAAGAAAAGTTACAGACAGATTTTTTGTTGTTGTTGCAAATTACATATATTTATTTAGGGAATTTCTTTGACAGAAGACTATGGAGATGGGAGAGATAGTTCTCTAAACTATTTTTGAGTTGCACCTCTGGGACAAAAGTTGAGCCATAACCTATAAGGTTATTGGGTTATATAATAGCCAGAATAAAAGCTCTAAGCATATCCTGACTTCCAGTGTAAAACCAGCTGTAACAAACAAAAGTTACTTATAATGAGAGTAAACACAAATGATCAAGTATCAAATTCGCCACAAGATAAGGAATCAGCAAACACTTGAAGAATGCCAACAACATGAAAGAGAATCATTAAATTTAATATCAGAATAAGCAACACCAAATAGCACTGAGTCAATGAAACAAATGAAGGAAATTTATAATAAATACTTATATTTTCAGCAAGAATGAAGATGATATTTCATTCAGAAAATAAGAATAGATTATTATGAAAAATAAATGATTACTATCCATTGAGAGATAACATCATCATAGCAGAAAATCATCAATACATAGACTGAACAACAGAATACTCATACCTAAAGTAAAAACTTATCAACTGTAAGATTAAACAAAAGTACAAAATGATACAACTTGACTTTTAGATTAGCCCACATTAACATTCAAAATTTCCTATTGAGGAAAATAGATGTTGATATTTATGAAATCAGTATCATTATATTATTATAATATGTTATATCAGATATTAATTATAAACTTTTATATTATTTCTGAAATAATTATCAGGTTTTTTATAAGCTAACATTTCTATGAAGTTACTATCAATATATGCCAAGTATTGTTCTAAGAACTTTACACATATTAATCCCCAAAACTAAAAGAAAGGAAGAAAGAAAAACTCAGAAATATATACTATTTTAATCCATGTTTTAAGATTGAGGTCACAGAGACACACAGAGTTAGATGTGATGATCAGGGTCATATTGGTAGATAGTGGTGGAAACAAGATTTAAATGTAAGTTGCTTGAGCTAGGAACATGCACTCAATCACTCTGTCAAACTCTTGAAAGTAAAAAATGAACCAAAATGATGCTGGAACAACTGGGTGTTCATATGAGTAAAAAAGGAGCTTTGACTCCTGTGGTATACCATACACAAAATTTAATTTGAGCTGGATTACAGACTAAACAATGAAGCTTCCAGAAGAAAATATAGAATATACTTGTAACTGGGTAGGCAAGATTCCTTCTTGAAAGCACAACAAGTACTATGCTTGAAAGAAAATAAATGTTGGCCAAAAAATATTAAATTGGATTTCAATAAAATTAAAACCCTTGCTCTTCAAAAGTCACCACTGAGACAATGAAAAGGCAAGCTATTGATTAGGAGGAAATATTTGCAAACATGTATTTGACAAAAAGCTTTCATTTAAAATAAACAGATAAGTCTTATAAATCAATACAAAAAACAAACATCCCAACTAAAAGTGGACAAAAGACTTGCATAGACAGTTCACAATAGAAAATATATGAATGGCTAATAAGCATTGCATTTCTCAGCATCATCACTGAAAGGACAAATACAAATTAAAAACCACAACGGCAGCATTTTATACTCACTAGAAGGTCTAACATTACAAAGATTGATAAGACAAAATGCCAGTGACAATATATATCAACTAGTATTCTCAAACATTGCTGATGAGTGTAAAATTGTATAACTCCTTTGAAAAATTAGATGACAGTTTTTAAAAGTTAAACATACACCTATCCCATATATGGCATTTTCCCCCTGCATATTTACTTAAGAGAAATAAAAACATATGCCATCAGAAAGGCTTGCATATGTATTCTTACAACAGCTTGATTCATATTAGCCAATAACCAAAAAAACAAAAAGAAATCCAAATGTTCATCAATAGGAGAGTAGTTGAAAGTATTGTGGTGTATCAGACAATGGAATATTACTCAGCAATGACAAGAATATGCTACTGCTATAAACAAAAATAGATGAATTTCAAAAACTTATGGTGAGTTAAATGATACAGAAGAAATCGTACACACTTTAAGATTTCATTTAAATGAAGTTAAAAACAGACAGAATTAATCTTTAGTGACAGAAATGAGAATAGTGGTTGCCTAAACACTGTGTAGCTGACTGGGTTGGGGTACAGAATGGAGTGATAAAAATGTTCTACATTTTGATTGAGGTGGTGGTTACTCATATATTTGCATTTATGAAAACTTATTGAATTGTACATTTAAGATCTATTCAACTGTTTTTAAATTTTACATCAATAAAAAAATACTTCCCCACCTTCTTTGAAATAAAGCTATTTTAAAGTAATATGACTTTATCATGAAAGAGATGGGTAGGGAAATTAATAATTAAGGTAAATGCTTCATCTTGCATAGGAAAAAGTGATTAGGAAGTGATGAATTCTAGACATAGGTAAAAATCAAGTGTGTATTTGCATATTAAAATTCTAAAATTTTATAAGATTAGATATCATAGATATTATATATCTAATACACCATCAAAACTTGGAGATTGAAGCAAAAAAAATCTTTCAAAATTACTATAAGAAAGAAAGAATCAGAGAGAAAAACAAGAAAACAAGGTAAGTAAATGCTGTAAAAAACAGGAAGGATTAAGTTTAAATATATTAGTATCACAATAATATCAATAGGTCCCATTTTCCCATTTAAAAATGTAGACTAAAGATTCTTTGAGTAATGCAAATTAAAACAATCATAAGACATTGTTTTTGTAACCACTACATACCAAAAATACAAAAGATTGATAGTATCCACTTTTGAAGAAATAGGTATTCTTCTCACACTCTTAGTGGGAGTGTAAATTGGAGCAATCTTTTTGGAAAGCAATTTGGCAGGAAATATCCAAATAAGAATTTTATATAGCATTTCATTCAGAACTTATTTTTTTATGAATCCTATCTACAAGCCTGTGGACACAGGTGAGCAAAGATTTATGGATACAGTTTGAAAAAAATTTTTTTACGATAGTTATAAATTGGAAATTAAATAAAGCCAATCAAAAAGAGACAGGGAAAATTATTTTATATATATATATATATATATATATATATATATATATATATATATATATATATGCTGTGGAATATAGCCAGCCATTATAATAAAAGAGGAAATCTATTCCAGCATAGACAGTCATAGGTAAACACATATGGTATGGAGTCATTTAAATAAACAAATGTGTATGCACACAAACACACGTACATGTGCACACACACACAAATATGTAAGAAAGAGACAACACGGATATACACGAAACTATTCACAGTGACTTCTTCCTTAGAGAGTTTGGAGGTTTTGGACATAATGCTACATATTTTACTTCATACGTAGCAAGATAGTTTTCACTAATGTGAGACTATATTGTATTTATGTTCATTTTATTTATGTATTGCTTAAAATAGAAGAAAAAAATCAAGACGGGGATGGGCGTTCAACAATAAATTACATCTTAGCCCAACTTATTAGAATGTAGCATTGAAACTAAGAGATGGGTGTACCCACCTCAGTGTCTAATAAATATCAAGGATTCCACTTCCATCTTTTTTTTTTTTTTTTTTTTTGCGGTGGGCAGGCCTCTCACTGTTGTGGCCTCTCCCTTTGCGGAGCACAGGCTCCAGACGCGCAGGCTCAGCGGCCATGGCTCACGGGCCCAGCCGCTCCGCGGCATGTGGGATCTTCCCGGACCGGGGCACGAACCCGTGTCCCCTGCATCGGCAGGTGGACTCTCAACCACTGCGCCACCAGGGAAGCCCTCCACTTTCATCTTTTAAATAATAATACAGAAGATAAGTTAGTGTCTAAAAGCATTATCCTGAGTAGAAAAAAGGTTTTTTAAAATATGATGATGTCACCTTGATATGCTTAAAGATGAAATTCAAGGGAAATAGATTTTTAATTGTGGCAGGGAGCTACTAAAGAGCTAAGAAGGGTTGAATAAATGGGGGAGGGAATGCATAAAAGCCGTTCTCCACATTTTCTCTAAATATTCAGGATTTTGGCAGGGAATGCTTTGGGTTACCTTTCCAGAACTCATTTCTCAGAATTATACATGCCCAAATTACACTCCAGAACCTAATATTTAAAAGGTATTAGTCGTTATAATCATGCTTATTACAAATAAAAGAACCTTGCATTCAGATTGTGATAAAAATGAAGACAGGACATAGAGATTTTCAAAGGTAGAGAGTATGTTTCTATTTTGTTTTTGAGAAATTACAGATAATGTGTTGTCATTAAATAGTGTACATATTTAAACCCTCTTTCTCAAATATTAATTCTTAGTATTCATCTAAATGTGAATAATTTACTATGTTTCTAAAATGAACCACCAAATCCTTAACAAACTAAATTCAATAATTAAGTCTAAAATGAAAAGGGATTAGAGGGTGGAAGTACATTTTAGAATTTAATTTTTTTCAGAAAATGAAAAAGGACCTTAGCTAAAGCAATGCATACACACACACACACACACACACACACACACACACACACACAAATGAGTCTTAAAGGAGCATTTAGAACTCCATGGGGACTTACAAGAACTGAACAAATATTTTTGAGTACCAGCTCTGTGCCAGCATCCTGGGACCAGGGACAGGTCTTGGAACTGGACTCTCAATCTAGTGAGAGGGAATGACACTAATAATAATAAACAAAGAAAAGTAATATGTCGTGTTGTTATAATTGCTACAAAGGAATCTAGAGCAGAGAAGAGGGTGGGAGGGTGGATGTATCTTATACAAGCTAGTAGAAATCTGAATGAAATAAGTGAACGAGACATGGGACTATTGGGGGCAGACTATTTCAGGCAGAGGGAACAGCAAGTACAGAGGTCCTGAGTTGAGAATGTGCCTAGGGTATGGAAAGAACATCAGAGTTCAGTGTGGCTGGAGCTCAGCAAAGTAGTTAGATGCCAACCATGTAGGGCATTTTCAGCATTGGTGAAGAATTAGGATTTTACTCTGGTGGGATGTGAAGATATTGGATGTTTTCTGAACAGGGGAGTGGCATGACCCAGTGTACATAAAAAATATCACTTTTGCTACTCAGTAGAGAATAGATGTAGTTCAAGATGTAAGATAATGGACAAAAATTGTCCAAATAGGAGAGATCATAGGTGAAACTAAGATTTGGGGAACCATACACCGTTGTTCTGATTTGTAACCGTTGTCCCCACGTAACTATTAGTAGCCCTCGTATTCACTCTCAAAGACAGTGCATTATATGGTCACCTACTTAAGAGAGTGACAGTGAAGGAGGTCCTGTGAGGTGGCCAGTGTCAGGGTATATTTCGAAGGTAGAGCTTGCAAGACTTTCTGTTAGATTACATGTAAGATGGAGAGAAAAAGAAGTCAAGAATGATGGATGAGAAACGTGATTTAATGGTGGTCTTATGAGTGCGAAGTGCTAGCAGAGGAGTTCTTTGGAGAGAAAAAGGTTTGGGGAGTGTCTTAGTTTAGAAGCAATTCCTGAGACTAGAATTTGAAGAACATGCTTCCAAGAGAGATGGAAAAGGGAGTAGAGGAAGCAGGAAAATGAAGGGGAGAAAGCTGAGCAAGGGGTGCCATGGCAGGCTAAGTCCCCAGCTGTGCCTGATCCAAAAGGAGACCTGGAGTATAAATCACATCTCAGAGCTCTTCCTGCCTTAAGGCAATTTGGGATGGGCTGCTGGGGCCGGGGAAGAGGAACAGAAACTCCCAGGCACTTCACATTCCCTATGGTTCTAAGCAGCTCCAGTAGCCCAAGGGCTGTCCTTTAAGAAGGTGCTATGGACTGAATTGTGTCACCCCAAATTCATATGCTGACTCCCTAATCCCTAATGGGATGGTATTTGGAGATGGGGCTTTTGGGAAATGATCAAGGCTGATGAGTTCATCAGAGTAGGGCCCTCATGATGGGGTTAGTGACTTTATAAGGAAAGGAAGAGAAACAGATCTCTCTCTCCACTATGTGAGGACACAGCAAGAAGGCAGCCATGTGCAAGCTAGAAAGAGGGCCTTCAACAGGAAACAAATCAGATGGCATCTTGATCTCGGTCTTTCCAGCCTCTAGAACTGTGAGAAAATAAATCTCTGTTCTTTAAGCCACCCAGACTCTTGGTACTTTGTTATAGCAGCCCCCGTAGACTAAGACAGATGATTACAGGTACAAGTCAAAGCACGCTGAAGCTGGGGGGCAGGTCTTACGTGAAAACAAGTAAGAGGAATCTCAGGAGCTCTGGGTGGAGCACCAAGGACAGTGGACTGTAGTGTCCACATCGGAGCTTAGAGTCAGGAGTTCACTTGAGCAGGCACTGAGGCATATTAGATCAAGTCAAATGAGTAGAGAGCTGGATATATAAGCATTAGGAGAGAGGTCAGGAATAAAGATAGATGTGTTAAGTCGGTGGTATTTAAAGACGGGACTGGTTGTGATCATTAGGGATTGAAGAGAAGTGCAGCTCTATGCTAGGCACTGAGTGAGGCTCAGAGGAAATATGACATACGATCAATGCCCTTGAATGACCTTGATCTTATTTGAGAAATAGGAATAGCCCAAGACAGTATGGCTCTCAAGGGGTGACGTCTGTGGTAGATTTTCATAGTGCTGTTAATTTGTTTTCAACTATTTTATCTTATGTCTTTATCCATTTCTACATCTCTGCCCTCCGTTCCTTTGCTTGGGAAAAGGTATACTCAACATCTTTTCCTTCTCTTGATGCAGAAACATCACCAAAATCACATCCATTTTGGCTGTAGGTAGTTTTAGACCAAAGGTATGCAAATATATGATGCTGTGATCAAAATCTCTGGGGTTTTCTAATTACCTTAAGTTAGCTATAAAATTTTCATAGGAAATGAATTTGAATAATTCTAAATTAAGACAAACAAAACCAGAAGCAGCAGATCCCATGCCTCTGAAGGCAGGGTAGTGTTTACTAAATAAGATAAAATAAATAAATGTTAAGTGGGTCAGAGGAGTTGGAATTTTCTGTTAGGGGGATTGACTCTTAAATGACCCTTAACCCCAACTCCCCTCGTTTTATGTTTCTATTTATATAACTCTCGGCTTTGAAGGGAACAAAACAAGCTCTTCAGGCCAACTTCTAATGCTCATACCATCCCTATAAAGAGTCATCTAACCTTTGCTTGAGTCCAAATTGTAGGAAACTCAGAACTTCCTGAAGCCACACTTTCTCACAGGAGATACCAATGTCTCCCTTCTTTGACCTTCCTTACATGAGTCTGGAACCACAGCCAGTATGGAGTAAGAACAAGTCCTTAAATTATTAAATTTTATTAAATATTAAATTATTATATTAAAGGTTGTATTAATAAAACTGCTTTTTATTTTTACTTCTTCATCAACACAGTCATTCAGACAGTGACTAGGGTGTGTGGGAGAGTAATAGTAATGTTAGCTAACTGCTATGGCCCAGTTGTAGCAATTTGCATGTATGTATGTACAGTATGAATCCTCCTCACAACTTTCTCAGCTTGATACTGTTATTACACCCATTCTAGAAATGAGGTACAGAGATGCCGAGAAACTTGCCCAAGGTCATTGAGTCAGCAGATGGTGGAGCCAGAATTCAAACCCTAGCAATCTGGCCCTGGAATGCCAGCTTGTAACCGCCATTGTATACTGCCCCTGTGAATAGGGCACCAGTGCTGTATTTGAACCTTGCTCCCCTACCCTTGTTCAGTTAAGGCCCCCCAGCAAAACTTGACCTCACAACAGCTGAGGCAATTTGTGGTGGTCATTTTTGTGCTTGGTTTCAAAAGGGCTCAAGCCATTGCCTTTCAGAACATAGGAAATTTATGAGGCCGCTTAGAGAATCCGTGTTAGAAACTGATGAAATTCTATTAATCTCCCCTCCACTAATTTCATTTGGTGTGTTCTTTTCATGGAAGACACCAGCTCATCATGAATCTGACAGGCCTTGTGCTCACACTGCTTTGCTTTTGTTATTATTGTATTACAGGGTTTCAGTAACTTGGATTTAGGGTTACAGACATAACTGCCAGAGAAATTTATAGCAGGCTGCCGTCCCACACTTTCATGGTTTGGCTTGTTGAACAGTTTCTTTTAAAAATCTTAACACTTCTCCCTTGACTTCAGTTTAAAAATACAATTTGTGCTTTTTCTATCTATGAGAACTGTTGGTATTCTGAGTTAACTAAAGCAATCCTTGGTTCTTTGTATTTTTACATCTTCAGCATGAAATTTGGAAATATTCTTAACAGGAACATTTCCTAGGTTAGTCAATAGGAATTAGGCCTTACTCTTAATTTGTTGGCGTTTTTATGTTGCGTCTTTAAAAATGCACTTTGAGGACATGCAATGTCACCTCAAATAAAACTCAAGTGTAATCTGAATCCTTGTAATGTGACTTAATTAGTTTTGAGAAAAGGCAAAGCTTGTTCATTATTATGCTCAGGAGGACATCTAATATTTTAAAAGGACAACGATAACTATTAATTACATGCTTAGAATTTTATTTTTAGACAAGAAGTATGATATGTAATTATCTAAATTAATTTTCAAATTATTAATGATGGAAATAACTAGGCTCTATTCATATGCCACTCAGAATACTAAGTGGTTTATTTGTATTATCTCATTAAAATGTGTCAACAGTCTTATAATTAAATGTTTTAAAGCAATACAAAACACAATGTATTGTCTTAGATTTCCCAGAATGCAAACAATTCGCACCGTATCACGTATTAAATTCTTGCATACCGTAGGGTTTGCTTTGACAGTATTTTGTTCCTGCATCTATCTTTTCAGCTCTAGTAGTCTTGTGTCAGGAACTCTTGAACAAACTTATGGAGGCAGGAAGAGAGCATTTCTCTATACTTTTCATGGGACAATACTTTTCTTACATCAGTGAATATCTGAGCACCACCTCTGGGCATTCTTGAAATATTCCAGCTCAAATGAGCAAGGGCATGCCTGCAGGTTCTGTCTATATCTGCACTACCTAATCCTACTTCATCCTCATAAGATTATTTATTTAAGTTTTGATAAGAAAATAGAACAGGAATATGGAAAGAAGAGGGTGGAGTGTTTTTTAGTATTCATTCCCCCATGCTTACTAGTGCTAGAACTTTTTTCAGACAAGCCTCTTTGTCACCTCTTCCAGGTTAGACAATGATGGAGGAATTTCTCAAGTCTCTATTTGGGCCTCTGCAAGAATGGATACAGAGATTTCCCGAACAGGGTGCTGAGAAACCAGTGTGGGTCATACCTGATACCTAACTCTACCTTGAACAGAAAATCAAAGGACATTAATGAAAAACACTTTTGATGAATGTTAATTTTTTCAAGACTTGAACTTTTTGCTCACTTTCTCAGTGAGTTATAAAAAGAAAGAAAGAAAGAAATCAAAAGACTCAAGGCTGGTCGAAAGTTGGGGTATATTAGATATGCAAGTAAAGATGTTTACTAGTTAATGAGATACAGAAATCTCCAGTTAGAGTTAGGAGAGAAGTTAGGGCTGGGTAGCTAGGTAAATACAGAGATATAGATACAATTTTTGACTTTGCATATAGTATATTTATTTAGATATATATAGCACACAGCTGAAAGTACACATTCTCATGCTTATAAAAATAGTTGCATCTGGAGGATTTGAATTTGGGGTTTGGTCAATGAGAGTTTTAGCTTTTTCTATGCTTGAATCTTTTCAGTTGAGAATGTATTCATAAATTCTATATGATATTAAAAATTAACAAAATGTTAGAAAGAAGATGTGCTAAGTCAGCCACATGCTTGGGTCAGGCTCTGATGGAATAAAGTGTTGTTATATTTTCAACTTGGCATCCAGGCTCTGATGGAATAAAGTGTTGTTATATGTTAATGGGAGAGAGATCTGTTCTCTTCCCATCAGGTGGAGCTGGCTAACCATGACCATTTTCTTGACTTCCCTCTGACTCTAATTTATTATCACCTTAGAAATATTTACTCACTTTTTAAGAAATTTCCAATATTCCTACCTTTGTGATGCCTTATTCCAAGACTCCTCTCCTAAGATAAAGCTTATTAATCCCCTTTACTTGTTATCCTCCATTCCTCCTCTTCTCTGTGCTGCTCACCTAGGCCTCCTAATTGACTTCCTATTGAGTTTAGCAATTGGGACCATAGGGATGCGATTGGAAGGTGGGAGGATGGAATATTGGTGGTATTTCTTCCCTTGACTTCTCGCTTCCTCAGCTGCACTTTTTGCAGTAGCCACATGCCACTGTGATGGCAGCTCCTGTGCAACAGGGAAAGGGGATGGGGACCCTCCTCTGTGGCTTCTGCTCTCACTTCTACTTTCTTTGGTAACACTATTTCTTCTCCTTCCTCAGACCCAGATCTGGTAACAGCTTGGTGCTGTTGCTAGTTTCTGGTTGCCTCAGCATCCCTTATCAATTCCTTAAATGGCCCTGACCTCTCTTCATTTAGTCTTTCTGTGAAACTTTCAGAGTCGAGTGATATATCTGGAGAGGATCTTGAGAGTAAACTTCCTTTTTGCACCCACTGTTCTGAGTTTCACATAGGCGTCTATCACAGCATCTAACAGTGTGGTCATCTTTGAATTATTTTTCCTCATGAAGACCCATAAACGCCATCTCCTGTTACCTATAAAATATATACAGATGGTCTTTATTTCTTGCTACATTTATGGCTGCCACTCTAGGGCAAATGGATATCTCCTGCTTGGATGACTACCATTCCTCCTAACTGATCCCCAATTCGACTCTTGCTCCACTGTAATCTATTTTCAACTCGGCATCCAGAATCATCCTTTGAAGACACAAGTCAGATCTTGTCTCTGCTCAGTCTTCCAGTGATTTCTCATTGCACTGAGAATAAAATCAAACTTCCTTATCATGGCTAATGGCCCTATAATAATTAAGCACACTACCTCTTTCGTCTCACCCTCCCCACTAACCCCAGGTTATGCTCCAGCCTCAATGTCTTATTGCTTGTATCCTGAGCGCTTTACCACAGGGCCTTTGCAGGGTTTTTCCTTTGTCTGGAGCTCCGTCCCCAGATACCTGCACTGCAACTCCCTCCTGTGTTAGGCCTCTGCTCAAGAACCACACGGAGATAGCCACCCTCTTTCAGAAGGTGCTTTATTTCTTTTTTCTGGCTCTTAACAGCTAGTTAGTCTAGGCTTATTTTATTTTATTGCTTTTTCTCCCTACACTATAATGTAAATTCTGAGAGCAAAAATGTTTTGCATTTAAATCACTGATTTCCCAATAAGTGTGTTTTTACCCATGTCAGAACTTAACAATACATATGCCAATGTAGACATTTTTAGGTGATACAAACATGCTGTTAGAGAACAGGGATATTGGTTAGGTATATTCTTTTTAATGTTTTTAAATTTTAATAAATTATTTACATGTTTTATTCAGAGGCTGAATGTATTACAATATATATGTCAGAACAGTGTCACATGGCCACCCTTAGCTTGTGGAAAGGTAAGTATTTTAAAATGGACATATGGCCATTACATCCAAAATTAGGTTCATATTAGTTTTTAAAAACAGAATAAAAATTAAGTAAATCATCTAGCAATGTCTAGCAGTATAAGTAAACACATATACCAGACTAAATATATATATATGTATATATATGTATACATAAATATGTGTGTGTGTTTGTGTGAATGGGTCTTTGTGCATAGATATTAGTTACATGTGTTTTCCCCAAATCAAAGTGAACTAACATGAATAATCACCATGATTTCTGCCACCAGCTCAAAAACATTTGATGATCATGGGAAAACCATACCAATTAATTTTTAAATGATAATCCTGAGAGGTGCTGGTTGGGTAGCTACTTTATGAATATTGTATGCATTTATGAGCATTTAGAATATTAAATTAATTTGTAGTTATCTTTTATCTTTGCCACATTAAACTCAGATCAGCTATTTAAAGCTTCTTATAGTATAATACTTATTATTTAGTTAGGTATATGTGTTTACTTACATGCTAGACCTTGCTAGACGTTTACTTAATTTTTATTTCATTTTTAAAAACTAATATGAACATAATTTGGGATCTGATGGCAATGTGCCCATTTAAAAATACTTACCTTTCTATAAGGGTGGCCATATGACCCTGCTATGACAAGTAAGTAAGAGGCTTAGAGTACTCTTCTGGGTGAGTTTCTGGAAATATTATTTTTATGGGGGAAAAAGACAAACTCAGCTAATACACACTTTTTAGTTTTTGCGTTCTTGTCTGGAATGAGGACGTGGTACCTGGAGTTGCAGCACTAAATACTTGGTTTCTGCTCTCCTCTTCTCTACCTCACCCCTAAGAAACTAATGTCAATCACCTGATGTATTATTCTGAATGCTTCTGTATCCTCATTGAATCATTTACATATTTACATACATACATGTCATTAATTGTTTTGTGAATATGGACTTTTTATATCTATTACTTTTATATTATTTGTTATACTTAGCAATGGATCATGAAATCTCACTAAATCAGCGGGAAAAAAATTTAGCTCATTCTTTCTAGTTGCAACATAATTGTCCATGGTATGGATAGAAGTCAAATTATACTATTATTCCATCACTGGAGGACATTCAACTGGCTGAGAGTTTTCTTTTCCCTTGAGGATATTTTTAATTAGCATTTCTATGAAAATGTGTGGTTATAAAAAATAATACATCTGCTTTTATTTTTGGACAACTTGTTTATAGTGTAACTTTTAGATAGAAGCTTGTCTGTATTTGAGATAGAAGAACAAATCTCAGAGCACCTGAGCTGTTTGGACAAGGTATTTTCAAACCCCAGTGGTCTGGTGGATAATATTTATTTAATAAATTTTCCTTTTATTATCGTTGCCATGTTCAGGCCCATTGATATATGTATGCATCGGGAACTTCAAATTTCTATAGTGCTTTAAAATAAAAAAAATTCATCTTGAACAAAACAATTCTTTTAAAGAAAAATAGCCATAGCTGTACATAGACAGTTAAGTAAATATCTGGATTTCACTTGCAAAATAAGATTATGGTAAAAATATTTTTCGATTTTGTTTTCTAAACCAACTTTCTAGATTAATTGGATAATACTTAAATCATTTTTTTCCAATTTTCTGGGTAGATATAGCCAAATCATATAAAAAGAAATTAAATATACACAACAAGTATGTCAACTTGTGAGTGGTGGGATGTTTTATTACATTTTTCTATGCATTAAATTTTTTAGTTGATCAAGTTATCATTTTAAGCTGCTTTCAAATGTGCTTAATACCTGCAAATTTATAGGAAAAAAATCAAGATTTAAACATAGAAAGCAAATTTATGAGGTAATTTACAAATGATTAGCAATCTCCCAAAAGGAAGTGCACAAAAATGAGAGCAAACCAACATATGTTAACTAATGAAAATTATCCTTTTGGTGCTTTCATTTGGAAGTTGAATTCAAAGCTGTTTTTTTGTGTTTTCCCTTTTCTTCCTGAACTTGAAAAATGAAATGGTGGATTGATTAGTGTATAGCAGATTTTCAATGACAGTTTTTGGAAGTCAGGTTAAAAATAAGGCTATATACAGATTTTCCAGATAATGGGGAGTAGTCATGGGAGGGGAGACTTGTGACTTTTGTTTACATTTCCTTAGTAGTCTAGCTTTCTTCTGCATCAGAATTTTGCATGTATATGACATGACTATGCAAGTGTTGGAGACAACTGTAACTGAGAAGTGTGTGAATGTAGCAAATAGAATTGGGTCCCAAAGGAGAATATAGAGACTCTAGAACCATAGGACACATTGAATTTCATTAAGGAGTTTTCATAAATTGTAGAATAGCGCTTCCAAGCCCTTGTCTACTCCAGGCTGACCTCCATTTACTCCATTACTAGGTTCCCTCCAAAAGTACAGCAATTCACTCCTTCTGTTGGAGGAAAGGTTGGCAATGTAGATTTCAACAACACCTGAGACCCTGACCATACAACTGTATGTTTGCCATAATCATTATATTGCCAAAATCTCTTTCCTACCCTTTAATTTTGTTTTTGAAATAAATCAGTTTTCCAGGACCTTCTGCCCACTGTTCTTAAAACATGTTTATTCTATCTCACCTGTAATTGCCCTACATACATTGACACTTACATTGGTCTATTGGTCATTCTTAATATCTAGTAATTCTCTTAATTTTTATATTACAAAAACAATGTCAGAAAGACATTCAGGAGCCTAGGCAGAGATAAAGGAGATCCAGGGTTTTGCAAAACTATTCTATGTTTTAATCCACACCACCAAGTACTTAGGTACATTCTATTTAGGGACTAAATGTATTTTTCTAGTCATTTTTTTCTAAACGACTTCACATTTCAGTGATTCTTTCTAATATGTTCTGCTTGAACGTTTCTAGTACAGGGATTGCTGCTTGACCTCAGCCTATTCCACGCCATTAAATAAACATAATTACCAGAATTACCCAATTATCTTCTGTGCATTGGTCCTGGTCCTGACCTTTAGAGAAACAGAACAAATTTACTCTTTCTTTCCTATGAAGGGGATTTGCTGTTCTGAACACAGTGGTTAATTTCTTGCCTAGTTTGATCATCCTCATTCAAACTTTCTCCATATGGTATAGTTTCTACACACTTGGTGATCATGGCCACCATCCCATGGTTATGCTTGGTTTTGCTGAGTCTCTTTTTTATTCCACTATTATCCATGTATTCGATACCTACTATTTATTAGATACTGGGTTAGACTCTGGTGAACATTTGTTTTTATTTAACAAACATTTACATATTACTTTTTACGTTCCAGGATTTTTTCTAAGTATCTTATAAGTATTAACACATTTAATCATCTTACCAAACCTATGATTTGGGTACTATTATTATCTCCACTCTTGTATGAGAAAAACACGACACAAGAAAATTAAATAACGTCTATGGTCACACTGTTAAGAAGTGGTAGAACCAGGTTTTTGTTTTTGTTTTGTTTTTTACATCTTTATTGAAGTATAATTGCTTTACAATGGTGTGTTAGTTTTTGCTTTATAACAAAGTGAATCAGTTATACATATACATATGTTCCCATATTTTTTGCCTCTTGCGTCTCCCTCCCTCCCACCCTCCCTATCCCACCCCTCCAGGCGGTCACAAATCACCGAGCTGATCTCCCTGTGCTATGCGGCTGCTTCCCACTAGCTATCTACCTTACGTTTGGTAATGTATATATATCCATGCCTCCCTCTCGCTTTGTCACAGCTTACCTTTCCCCCTACCCATATCCTCAAGTCCATTCTCTAGTAGGTCTGTGTCTTTATTCCTGTCTTACCCCTAGGTTCTTCACGACTTTTTTTTTTTCTTAAATTCCATATACATGTGTTAGCATACGGTATTTGTCTTTCTCTTTCTGACTTATTCTCTCTATATGACAGACTCTAGGTCTATCCACCTCATTACAAATAGCTCAATTTCGTTTCTTTTTATGGCTGAGTAATAGTCCATTGTATATATGTGCCACATCTTCTTTATCCATTCATCCGATGATGGACACTTAGGTTGCTTCCATCTCCGGGCTATTGTAAATAGAGCTGCAATGAACATTTTGGTACATGAATCTTTTTGAATTATGGTTTTCTCGGGGTATATGCTCAGTAGTGGGATTGCTGGGTCATATGGTAGTTCTATTTGTAGTATTTTAAGGAACCTCCATACTGTTCTCCGTAGTGGCAGTACCAATTTACATTCCCACCAACAGTGCAAGAGGGTCCCCTTTTCTCCACACCCTCTCCAGCATTTATTGTTTCTAGATTTTTTGATGATGGCCATTCTGACTGGTGTGAGATGATATATCATTGTAGTTTTGATTTGCATTTCTCTAAAGATTAATGATGTTGTGCATTCTTTCATGTGTTTGTTGGCAGTCTGTATATCTTCTTTGGAGAAATGTCTATTTAGGTCTTCTGCCCATTTTTGGATTGGGTTGTTTGTTTTTTTGTTATTGAGCTGCATGAGCTGCTTATAAATTTTGGAGATTAATCCTTTGTCAGTTGCTTCATTTGCAAATATTTTCTCCCATTCTGAGGGTTGTCTTTTGGTCCTGTTTATGGTTTCCTTTGCTGTGCAAAAGCTTTGAAGTTTCATTAGGTCCCATTTGTTTATTTTTGTTTTTATTTCCATTTCTCTAGGAGGTGGGTCAAAAAGGATCTTGCTGTGATTTATGTCACAGAGTATTCTGCCTATGTTTTCCTCTAAGAGTTTGATAGTTTCTGGCCTTACATTTAGGTCTCTAATCCATTTTGAGCTTATGTGACAGCTTTACTTCTTTTCCGATTTGGATTTCTTTTATTTCCTTTTCTTCTCTAATTGCTGTGGCTAAAACTTCCAAAACTATGTTGAATGAGAGTGGTGAGAGTGGGCAACCTTGTCTTGTTCCTGATCTTAGTGGAAATGCTTTCAGTTTTTCACCATTGAGGACAATGTTGGCTGTGGGTTTGTCATATATGGCCTCTATTATGTTGAGGAAAGTTCCCTCTATGCCTACTTTCTGCAGGGTTTTTATCATAAATGGGTGTTGAATTTTGTCGAAAGCTTTCTCTGCATCTATTGAGATGATTGTATGGTTTTTCTCCTTCAATTTGTTAATATGGTGTATCACGTTGATTGATTTGCGTATATTGAAGAATCCTTGCATTCCTGGAGTAAACCCCACTTGTTCATGGTGTATGATCCATTTAATGTGCTGTTGGATTATGTTTGCTAGTATTTTGTTGAGGATTTTGGATCTACGTTCATCAGTGATATTGGCCTGTAGTTTTCTTTCTTTGTGACATCCTTGTCTGGTTTTGGTATCAGGGTGATGGTGGCCTTGTAGAATGAGTTTGGGAGTGTTCCTCCCTCTGCTATATTTTGGAAAAGTTTGAGAAGGATAGGTGTTAGCTCTTCTCTAAATGTTTGATAGAATTCACCTGTGAAGCCATCTGGTCCTGGGCTTTTGTTTGTTGGAAGATTTTTAATCACAGTTTCAATATCAGTGCTTGTGATTGGTCTGTTTATATTTTCTATTTCTTCCTGATTCAGTGTTGGCAGGTTGTGCATTTCTAAGAATTTGTCCATTTCTTCCAGGTTGTCCATTTTATTGGCATAGAGTTGCTTGTAGTAATCTCTCATGATCTTTTGTATTTCCACAGTGTCAGTTGTTACTCCTTTTTCATTTCTAATTCTATTGATTTGAGTCTTCTCCCTTTTTTTCTTGATGAGTCTGGCTAATGTTTTATCAATTTTGTTTATCTTCTCAAAGAACCAGCTTTTAGTTTTATTGATCTTTGCTCTCGTTTCCTCCATTTCTTTTTCATTTATTTCTGATCTGATTTTTATGATTTCTTTCCTTTTACTAACTTTGGGGTTTTTTTGTTCTTCTTTCTCTAATTGATTTAGGTGCAAGGTTAGCTTGTTTATTCTAGATGTTTCCTGTTTCTTAAGGTAGGATTGTATTGCTATAAACTTCCCTCTTAGAACTGCTTTTGCTGCATCCCATAGATTTTGGGTTGTCGTGTTTCCATTGTCATTTGTTTCTAGGTATATTTTTTTATTTCCTCTTTGATTTCTTGAGTGATCACTTCGTTATTAAGTAGTGTATTGTTTAGTCTCCATGTGTTTGTACTTTTTACAGATATTTTCCTGTAATTGATATCTAGTCTCATAGCGTTGTGGTCAGAAAAGATACTTGATACAATTTCAATTTTCTTAAATTTACCAAGCCTTGACTTGTGACCCAAGATATGATCTATCCTGGAGAATGTTCCATGAGCACTTGAGAAAACTGTGTATTCTGTTGTTTTTGGATGGAATGTCCTATAAATATCAATTAAGTCCATCTTGTTTAATGTATCATTTAAAGCTTGTGTTTCCTTATTTATTTTCATTTTTGATGATCTGACCATTGGTGAAAGTGGGGTGTTAAAGCCCCCTACTATGAATGTGTTACTGTCAATTTCCCCTTTTATGGCTCTTAGTATTTGCCTTATGTATTGAGGTGCTCCTATGTTGGGTGCATAAATATTTACAATTTTTATATTTTCTTCTTGGATTGATCCCTTGATCATTATGTAGTGTCCTTCTTTGTCTCTTGTAATAGTCTTTACATTAAAGTCTATTTTGTCTATTATGAGAATTGCTACTCCAGCTTTCTTTTGATTTCAATTTGCATGAAATATCTTTTTCCATCCCCTCACTTTCAGTCTGTATGTGTCTCTAGGTCTGAAGTGGGTCTCTTGTAGGCAGCAAATATATAGATCTTGTTTTTGTATCCATTCAGCCAATCTGTGTCTTTTGGTGGGAGCATTTAGTCCATTTACATTTAAGGTAATTATCGATATGTATGTTCCTATTCCCATTTTCTTAATTGTTTGGGGTTCGTTATTGTAGGTCTTTTCCTTCTCTTGTGTTTCTTGCCTAGAGAAGTTCCTTTAGCAGTTGTTGTAAAGCTGGTTTGGTCGTGCTGAACTCTCTCAGCTTTTGCTTTTCTGTGAAGGTTTTAATTTCTCCATCAAATCTGAATGAGATCCTTGCTGGGTAGAGTAATCTTGGTTGCAGGTTTTTCTCTTTCATCACTTTAAATATGTCCTGCCAGTCCCTTCTGGCTTGCAGAGTTTCTGCTGAAAGATCAGCTGTTAACCTTATGGGGATTCCGTTGTGTGTTATTTGTTGTTTTTCCCTTGCTGCTTTTAACATGTTTTCTTTGTATTTAATTTTTGACAGTTTGATTAATATGTGTCTTGGCGTATTTCTCCTTGGATTTATCCTGTATGAGACTCTCTGTGCTTCCTGGACTTAATTAACTATTTCCTTTCCCATATTAGGGAAGTTTTCAACTATAATCTCTTCAAATATTTTCTCAGTCCCTTTCTTTTTCTCTTCTTCTTCTGGAACCCGTATAAGTTGAATGTTGGTGCATTTAATGTTGTCCCTGAGGTCTCTGAGACTGTCCTCAGTTCTTTTCATTCTTTTTTCTTTATCCTGCTCTGCAGTAGTTATTTCCACTATTTTATCTTCCAGGTCACTTATCTGTTCTTCTGCCTCAGTTATTCTGCTATTGATCCCATCTAGAGTATTTTTAATTTCATTTATTGTGTTGCTCATCATTGCTTGTTTCATCTTTAGTTCTTCTAGGTCCTTGTTAAATGTTTCTTGCATTTTGTCTATTCTATTTCCAAGATTTTGGATCATCTTTAGTATCAGTATTCTGAATTCTTTTTCAGGTAGACTGCCTATTTCCTCTTCATTTGTTAGGTCTGGTGGGTTTTTATCTTGCTCCTTCATCTGCTGTGTGTTTTTCTGTCTTCTCATTTTGCTTATCTTACTGTGCTTGGGGTCTCCTTTTTGCAGGCTGCAAGTTCTTATTTCTCGTTGTTTTTGGTGTCTGTCCTCAGCGGCTAAGGTTGGTTCAGTGGGTTGTGTAGGCTTCCTGGTGGAGGGGACTAGTGCCTGTGTTCTGGTGGATGAGGCTGGATCTTGTCTTTCTGGTGGGCAGGTCCACATCTGGTGGTGTGCTTTGGGGTGTCTGTGGACTTATTATGATTTTAGGCAGCCTCTCTGCTAATGGGTGAGGTTGTGTTCCTGTCTTGCTAGTTGTTTGGTATAGGATGTCCAGCACTGTAGCTTGCTGGTCGTTGAGTGAAGCTGGGTGCTGGTGTTGAGATGGAGATCTCTGGGAGATTTTCGCCATTTGATATTATGTGGAGCTGGGAGGTCTCTTGTGGACCAGTGTCCTGAAGTTGGCTCTCCCACCTCAGAGGCACAGCACTGACTACTGGCTGCAGCACCAAGAGCCTTTCATCCACACGGCTCAGAATAAAAGGGAGAAAAAGTAGAAAGAAAGAATTAGTAGATGTAGAAAGAAAGAAAGAAAGAAGTGAGGGAGGGAAGGGGGGGAGGAAGGAAGGAAGGAAGGAGGAAAGGAAGGAAAAAAAGAAAGAAAGAAGATAAAGTAAAATAAAATAAAGTAAGATAAAATATAATAAAGTTATTAAAATGAAAAGATAATTATTAAGAGAAAAAAAAGAAACAATTTAAAAAAAAAAGAAAAGATGGATGGATAGAACCCTAGGACAAATGGTGGAAGCAAAGCTATACAGACAAAATCTCACACAGAAGCATACACATACACACTCACAAAAAGAGGAAAAGAAAAAATCATAAATCTTGCTCTCAAAGTCCACCTCCTTAATTTGGGATGATTCGTTGTCTATTCATGTATTCCACATACGCAGGATACATCAAGTTGATTGTGGAGCTTTAATCCGCTGCTTCTGAGGCTGCTGGGAGAGATTTCCCTTTCCCTTCTTTGTTCTCACAGCTCCCAGGGCTCAGCTTTGGATTTGGCCCTGCCTCTGCGTGTAGGTCGCCGGAGGGCGTCTGTTCTTCGCTCAGACAGGACGGGGTTAAAGGAGCCGCTGATTCGGCAGCTCTGGCTTACTCAGGCCAGGGGGAGAGGGAGGGGCAAGGAGTGCGGGGCGGGCCTGCGGCGGCAGAGGCCGGCGTGACGTTGCACCAGCCTGAGGCGCGCCGTGCGTTCTCCCGCGGGGAGTTGTCCCTGGATCCCGGGACCCTGGCAGTGGCGGGCTGCACAGGCTCCCCGGAAGGGGGGTGTGGATAGTGACCTGTGCTCGCACACAGGCTTCTTGGTGGCGGCAGCAGCAGCCTTAGCGTCTCATGCCCGTCTCTGGGGTCCGCGCTTTTAGCCGCGGCTCGCGCCCGTCTCTGGAGCTCCTTTTGAGCAACCATCTTAATCCCCTCTCCTCGCGCACCAGGAAAAAAAGAGGGAAGAAAAAGCCTCTGGCCTCTTCGGCAGCTCCAGACTTTTCCCGGGACTCCCTCCTGGCTAGCCGTGGCGCACTAACCCCCTGCAGGCTGTGTTCACGCCGCCAACCCCAGTCCTCTCCCTGCGCTCCGACGGAAACCCGAGCCTCAGCTCGCAGCCCCGCCCGCCCCGGCGGGTGAGCAGACAAGCCTCTCGGGCTGGTGAGTGCCGGTCGGCACCGATCCTCTGTGTGGGAATCTCCCCGCTTTTCCCTCCACACCCCTGTTGCTGTGCTCTCCTCCGCGGCTCCGAAGCTTTCCCCCTCTGCCACCCGCAGTCTCCACCTGCGACGGGGCTTCCTAGTGTGTGGAATCCTTTCCTCCTTCACAGCTCCCTCCCACTGGTGCAGGTCTCGTCCCTATTCTTTTGTCTCTGTTTATTCTTTTTCCTTTTGCCCTACCCAGGTACGTGGGGGGTTTCTTGCCTTTTGGGAGGTCTGAGGTCTTCTACCAGCGTTCAGTAGGTGTTCTGTAGGAGTCGTTCCACGTGTAGATGTATTTCTGGTGTATCTGTGGGGAAAAAGGTGATCTCCGCATCTTACTCTTCCGCCATCTTCCCGGGAAGTCCTAGAACCAGGTTTTTAACACAGGGAATCTCCTCTAGAGTTCACCAAGGTATGCTATTTCTCATTCACTGTGCTTTCTCTCATACAAAGGTTATTTAGGAACACAGAAGTATGTAACCTTATGACCCACAGTGTGGAGCTCACACAGAGGAGAAGGAAAAAAAAGTGGGTCCTTGGAGACCTCAGTGATCTCCTAAATAATGCCTGATTTGAAGAAACTGCTCTAGGTAAGTCAATTTTCTGTTCAATAAAACCAGTTTTCTAATATAATAAAACCACAATAGTGAAAAAATTTTATATATATATATACATATTGCTTTGTGTAGATATGAGTATAAGAGAACGCTTTATGGTCACAATGCTATACTTTCTCAAATGCTACTTAAAATTGCTTTGTCGTTTTATCACACACAGTGGTGTTAATTTTAGGATTTATTAAAGTACTCAGAATTTTTTTTTTCTGTATGATGTATTGCCAAAACATATTTTTCCAATTCTGTTCCCTTGTAATTGATTATTTAAAAATATACATGTAAGACTCCCCCTGTTAGATTATATATTGGTCTGGGCCATCTGGGATAATGAGTTTATTAAATTAGCTGTACCTTTCAAGTATGTAACATAAGGTTTTCACTACTAAATGTTACTTACATGAAATGCTATTAACCTAAATGTAGTGTATCCTGAATATCCATTACTATGGATAGAGTTTCTTTCTACATAAACATATACACATAGTTTTGAAAATCAAGAGAAAACAATCTTGGCAAAATACATTTTGGTCTATTTCATACATTTGGAAATACAACTACCAACATTGTACAGTTGTAGTCACCAGATATAACAATGGCTTTATAAGCTTGGGAAACCTAAAACAGTTCATTGAAACTTATATAAAAATTTTTCTGAAATGATGTGTAATAATTTGGCCTTGTGTGGATCAATTTAATATATAAAATACAGACACCACTTACTTCACAGAATTGAAGTATAATGGAAATCACAAAATGGGGAAATTATGTGACTGCACTTTGAAAACTATAAAGTACTGATGAATAAGAGACAGCATTCCCAAGTTATAAGTTTACAACTTTAAAATTAAAGGCAATCTATAGAAGATGGATTACTGTTGAAAACACACAACTTGTAAAATCTCAACATATAAAATTTGATTGATTTCAGATTTATATATGTTACTTGTGGGTAACATGATTATGAAATATTTAGCTAGCTATCCCATATGATCTTAAACTTAAAGTATTAATAATGAATACATTTGTTGAATGTTTACCATGTGCTGAGCCCTGTGTTAAACTCTTTCTGTGATGATCTTATTACTCCTGAGGTAAACTCAAGGTTAGTGTTCTTATTATCTCCTTGTAACAGATGAAAAAACTAAAGCCTCAATGGAATAAGGTACTTGTCCAAAATCTTAACATTATTTAGTTGACAAACTGAAATTGAACTCAGCTATCTGACTTCAGGGTCCAATCTCTCAACCACTTTTTGCCTCTTTCTTATTGAAATGAGTGTGGTCTACCTGGGAAGCCAGAAACCACTCTTCTTACTCAGATGTTGCCAGGACTCCTGTTAGGGAATTGCAGTAAGGGCCAATTTATCATCTACAGAAAAGGGTTGTATTTTTAATGCAACCTAAATAACTGTTTTGGGCTAGATTCCCATGAAGCAGATCCTGAGAGGAAGGCTTTATTAGGGAAAATCTTGCAGGGAGAAGTGGTCAGGGAGTAGAAGAAGTAGAATAGGGAAAAGGGAGTACCTAAGAACTTAGCCTGGTCAGTCAGTCCCAGCCTTAGCTTAATCTTGCAGGTTTGTCCTGGAATATGAAATACACATTCAAGTGTATTCCAACTTGGGCAAAGAAGTAAGATTTTCATACTTCTGCATAGGCCTATTCTCTTCCCATAGTTTTTTTCTTCTCCGGAAACACGGGTTCTTTTAGGATGATATTATATATTTGTTCCCCTCAAGACTCCTTAGACCTAAAAAGTCAAAGGGTGTCTCTGAACGTCTGTTTCTTTGCTTCTGAACATTAAAAGACAGTTAAGAAAAGCTCTATCATTATCATATTACAATAAGTTTACAATTCTTACCATCTATATTTTACTTAAAATCAAATATTTAGCAAATTTTCAGATTATTATTAATAGTAAATATTGATGCGAGTGTATGCTATGTATACACGTAGCATGCATTGAGGACTGTTAATAATTTTAATATTCCAATCCGGGAAGGTAGGTTTTCTTATCTTGAGTTTAGAGATGGAGGAATTTAATAACAGATAAAATTAGTGACTTGCCCAGTGTATTTGTTTTCTAGGGATGCCATAGCAAAGTACCATAAAATGGGTGGTTTAAAACAACAGAAATATATTCTTCCACAGTTCTAGGGGCTAGAAGTCCAAAACTAAGGTGTTGGCAGAGTTAGTTTCCTTCTAAAGGCTCTAAGGGAGAATCTGTTCCAAGACTCTGTTATAGCTGGCAATCCTTAGTCTTTCTTGGCTTGCACTCACTTCATTCCAGTGTGTACCTCTGTCTTCATATGGCCATCCTCTTACAAAGATGTCATTCATTTTGGATTAGGAGCCCACCTTACTCAGATATGACCTCACCTCAACTAATTTTTTAGGAGACTACCATGTTTCCAAATAAGGTCATATTCTGAGGTACTAGGGGATAGGATTTCAACATATCTTTTTTTTGTGGGATTCACAATTCAACCCATAACACCCATGTACTGCAAAATAGAGATTCCAAACCAATTTTGTGTGACTTCAAATTCTATGCCGTTTCTACTCTTGAAGTGTGAGGATGAAAACCCTGGTACTTCGGTAAAAACTACAAAGTGAAGGAAAGTGGAAGTATTCAATAGATTTTCCCTTTACCTTTTGTTTTAGAAGAAAGGAATAAGAATAGTGCTTTTAGAGATCTTCCCTCTCATAGCTACAGAGTGCTTTTTTGAGCAAAATTAAGGGATAAATGACTAGGTTTTAAATGAATAGTATGAAACTTATTTGTGAAGTTGAGGACAAAGCAGAACAGAGTGGAATAAATGAGTGGCATATAATTTGAGCAGACAGACTGTTTATTAACTTGCAATATTCCGTAAACACTGTTTCACTGATTTGGTTTGCTTGAAGCTTGAATGCTTATGAAGGAAAGAGTAAATCACAAAGAAATTGCTTGAAGGTAAGAAATGCGGAAGTACAGATATAATTTGCAAAAGAAAAAGTAACAACTGGAAAAAATGATAGTTTCTTAAGTAAAAGAAATACAACCCTCATAATTGTAAACTCATTTATTTCTCTAAAAAGAGAAAAAAAAAACCATAAGGAACAAGTTAGTGTATTTGTTAAGAGGCGATGTAGTATTTAGAGTGAAATGATGTAATTTAGAGAGTAGAGACTTTGCCTTGTTGAGAAACTGGATTGATGATTGAAATGCAAGATAGAAAAGTTGAAAGATGACCTATCTGGTGGTATATGTCTATCTAATAGTATAATATGTCTCCACTATTGGGTAAAAATTATTGAATAAATGAATGAAGGGATAACTCCATTATGCATTTTCTTTCTAAATTACCAAATCCACATATTGTTTTTACTAATAAGGACATAAATAATGCAGTGTCTTTCTCAAAAAATCCTTTGTATTTTTTAAAGAGAATTATGGGCCTGCATACCTCTATGAAGCCTTGGGAAAAATCAAAGAGCTTTCAATGTAATAAATAGTCTATAAAGACCTATTCCTAAACCTCAAAAAGTTTATAATCACAGAATTCAAATCTTAGTTTTAGTTATTAAGAATAGATCGTTTAAGAGATACATTTTGTAATATTACGACAAAGAATATTTTGATTAGTTGCCCTTGAATAAAGTTATTATGAGACATAAATCTTATTTCAACACTGTACTCCAGCTAAACTAGTTAGGAAGGTAGAACTTTTGTGAGAGAACAGGAAGCTACATATTCTCTCCTAAATATTATGATAATGCTTCATTTTATGTGATACATATGTGTTTGAAAGCATATAGTAATTTAATCTTAATTAACAATGAAAAGTACATTGATAATGTATAACACTTTCATAAGATATATTTAAATAATTAATTTAGATCTTAAATTGGAATCATGGTTCCACTTCCTCTTAAAATGGATTTGGTTCTATTGATGCCAAAATGAAAGAAAATATGTAATCTGACTGGTGAAAAAGCCAGAAACTTTCAGGTTTTCTAAATTCTTCCAAATGTGATTGTAAATTTATGTTATAAAACCCTTACAGCTCCAGGAATATTACAAATCATGGCACAAAAGCCTGGTGTCACACAATATCACCAATAGCTGGCTTAATACTTAGACACCAAATCAGTTAAACTTAAGATTTTACTTAAGGGTAGATTTTTCAGGCTGATGTTAGATCTTTAATTGTAGAGTGATAGCCAAAGTCATTTAGCCATTCACCTGCCTCTGCACTGGACCACATCATTTAATCATCTAACATGGAGAAGGAATCCAAACTTTAAAGTTTTTTTGAGGGAAACATTCAGACAAATTTAATATATGACACAAAAGAAGCCCTTTCTGGATTAAAACAAAGAAAGCTCTGCCTTACAGAAGAATGCTAGATAATATACCTAAAGGAATGACAAAATTACAAAAAATAACTTTTTTTCAACCTTTGATGCAATATAATCAGGCATGAGTCATAAGTGAATGATAAAATTGTTGGATGAAAGGTTGTTACAGAACAGAATTTCATACAGTGCCAGATATAACCCCATAGATTGCTTAACCAAATATATCCACTAACTAATTACAAAAAGGAAAATACAGTGGGGAAAACTGACAGTCATCACTGCAACTACCTGAACACTAGGACCAAACTTAGCATCACTTGTACTGCAACAACTTGATATTATAAGCCTTTTAATATGATGCAATGTGAAATACAGAGCATCAGCCTTGAAATATTATTTCCAATAATGCCTAACCTGAATCTAATAAAGCTTTCAAAGCTTACTTCCTATTTACAAGATTCAGGAAATAAAAGCAAAAACTTAAGCTATGCCACACGAAAAAATTAGATAAATCCAGAATGTTGAAATTCTGTAAGACAAAAGACTTGGCTTATTTAAAAAAGAGAAAGAGAGTGAGAGTCATAATAATCAAATGCAATGTATGAATCTAGGTTGGATAGAAAATTTAAATAAACAGGTGTAAAATACATTTGGGGACAATTTAGGAAATCTTAATATAGATAGGATGTTAGATAACAGTGTAGAATTATTGTACTTTTCTTAGATATGTTTTTGGGATTGAATTTACATAAGAGAATGTCTTTATTTTTAGTAGACTTATGCTGAGGGAGAGTCATTGTGTCTGCAACTTACTTTCAAATGGTTCAGAGAAAAAAAGGATATATGTGTAGAAAGAGATAAAGCAAACATGGCAAAATGTAAACAGTTGGCAAATTATGGTAAAGATAAAGCACCAATAAATGGGTGTTTATTGAACCATTTTTTCTGTAGGTTTGATAACATTAAAAACAAAAAGTTGGGGCAAAAAGCCTTTTCTTTTATATCAGCTGAATTAATTCTAGATTGTAAATCTTTCATTCCTGTCAGGTAAAGAATGAGTGATTTGTGATTCCTCATGGACTA
The DNA here is from genome assembly GCF_951394435.1 of Stenella coeruleoalba. Taxonomy (NCBI): domain Eukaryota; kingdom Metazoa; phylum Chordata; class Mammalia; order Artiodactyla; family Delphinidae; genus Stenella; species Stenella coeruleoalba. The sequence goes on along the minus strand of NC_137150.1, from coordinate 23,077,512 downwards.
GAAGGTTCAAGTAGTGGCTATAATTTTTGATTAAAATAAATTTGCTATAAATTTTGTGATATTGGGCTTCCCTGGTGGCGCAGTGGTTGAGAGTCCGCCTGCCGATGCAGGGGACACGGGTTCGTGCCCTGGTCTGGGAAGATCCCTCATGCCGTGGAGCGGCTGGGCCCGTGAGCCATGGCCACTGGGCCTGCGCGTCCGGAGCCTGTTGCTCTGCAACGGGAGAGGCCACAACAGTGAGAGGCTTGCGTATCGCAAAAAAAAAAAAAAAAAAAAAGACACATGCCCCCAATGTTCATTGCAGTACTATTTACAATAACCAGGTCATGGAAGCAACCTAAATGCCCATTGACAGACAAATGGATAAAGAAGATGTGGTGCATATACACAATGGAATATTACTCAGGCATAAAAAGGAAAGAAATTGGGTCATTTGTAGAGACGTGGATAGACTTAAGAGACTGTCATACAGAGTAAAGTAAGTCAGAAAAGAAAAACAAATATCGTATATTAATGCATATATGTGGAATCTAGAAAAATGGTACAGATGAACTGGTTTGCAAGGCAGAAGTAGAACAGATGTAGAGAACAAAAGTATGGACAGCAAGTGGAGAAAGCAGGGGGCAGGGTGTGACAGTGGTGGGATGTCTGGGAGATTGGGATTGGTATATATGTACACTACTATGTGTAAAATAACTAACTAATAAGAACCTTCTGTATAAAAAATAAATTAAAAAAAAGTAGAGTGGAGGGAATCCTTTCTGCAATGTTCCCCTAAACATCCTTAGTGACAGGAGGACACAGATTATGCTGGTCCTCAAAGTCTGAACTGAAGAAGGTGTTCTGAAACAGCATAGATTTTCAAGCTAAATTCGGAGACCTGGCGAAGAGAGGGACTATATAACAGTGTTAAATTTTTCCTGAGTTGAAATTTTGATCATGCCACTTACTGGTTGTTTGATCTTATACAAATTCTTCCACGCTTTGCTTTCTTTGGTATAAATAGCGCACAAACAGTAATTACTAATAGAATTGTAAAGATTACAAAGGAAAATGCCTATAAAGTATTCAAATATGTTGAAAGGTTTGCTGAAATATATATACAAATGAGATTGTAGATTATAACATCATCTTTATATCTTTTGTCTATTATTTTGTATATTCATCTCAGTGGCAGCCCATGAGTTTTTGTTTTTTTATTGTTGTTGTTTGTTTTTTATTTAATTATTTTAACACTAAACAAAGAAATGTTCTCACATGTTCTGAAGGGTGGAAAAAATGCCTTAAAGCGTCTATGAGAAATAAAAAAAAATGATTTATCAGTTTTACAGCAATGAGAACATTTTGGACTTAAATAATTTGACAGCTAATATGTACTATTAGTACATAGTGTTAAAAGTCAATAGACTCACAGACACACAGAACAAACTTATGGCTACCAAAAGGGAAAGGGATAAATTGGGAATTTGGGATTAACAGATACACACTTGTATATATATAAACAACAAAGACCTAGTGTATAACACAGGGAACTGTATTCAATATCTTTTAACAACCTATAATGGAAAAGAATCTGAAAAAAATTTTTAATCAAATATCACCATGTCAGGCAATCATTTTGTGTTTAAGTTAATGATGATTGAGAGGATATTTTTAAATACCATGGTTCTTTTATTTTTTTCTCAAAAATATATGCCACATTGTGAAAAAGTAGAAATGTTTTATTTTTCTGAATCACTTACCAGCCATATTTTTACTCTCATTTATCATCTTTTTCTTAAAAATGAATTAATATAAAATATTCTTACTAGTGGAAATGAAATATTCTAGAAATCATACCCTTCATATGCTCACACACTGCTGACAAAAGGCTATCACAGAACAGCATCTTAGGCAGGTAGAGCTCATGCACGTGCAGCACAGAGAATTTCCCACCCTTGAAGATATGGGCAATGGTGGGAACCAGGAGAAAGAATCATACAGCCTTAGTCAACTTTGTCATGTTGCAAATCTATCACTATGTTCATGGAATATAGAAACTTTTTTTCATTCTTTTCCATGATTTCTAAAATCATACAGTTTTTGACCACTATTAAAATGTGAATTTTTAAAATAGCTGGTAGAAAAACTGTCACATACTCATGAAAACATTCTTCTTAACATAGTTTAGCAAACATTGTGCGCTATTGTCTTTTTTCTCTCATATTGCCTACTACAGCTTCAGTGCCATGCTTTGCTTATATAATAGTCTATTTTCCTCTCTCTCTGGAATATGACACTGCCTTCCCCCTTTGCTCTGTCACCTCTTTCCTTTCATCCTTTATAATAGAGTCTTCAATTGCAGTTGTATAAATTTGCAGGATCGCCCTGTTATAAAATGACCTTTCTGACAACTCATGCCATTGCAAACCGTCTTATGTCATTTAAAACAAATTGTCATGTGTGATGAATTAATGACATATATATGTGATCACTTTTACTAGAACATAAGCTTCCTGGAGGCAAGGGCCACTAAACCTACTGCCCAGTCCTTCCTGGTCTTCACTCAATAGTTATTAACAAATATTCCATAAGTTTATGGGTTAATGAATGAATAAGGTAATGAGAATCATAATTTCCATAAGGACTAGGGCAGTATCAGCTTATTTATGGCTTTAACTCCAGGTTCCAGTTCCTCATCTTGAGGAGTGACAAATAAAATTTTTTTTAATTAAGGAATTTATGCTGCCAAGAATATTAGACAAGAAAAATTTTGCCTGAAACTAACAATTTATTTCCAATATATATTTCTAGGAAAATTACATTTTAAAATAAAATTACCAATCATTATATTTCCTGTGATAAAACATTACTGCATTACTGTAATTATTTTTTAACATTTATCTTTCATTGTGTTGGTTGACTTTGTCTTTGTATTGGTCAGTCCCTATCATATTTCCTGGAATATAGCAAGGATGTTTTAAACACATGAATGAATGAATGAATAAAAGAAAACAAATCTATGATAAGTTAGAGAAAAATATTTTATAACTTTAACGTGATAATAAAAAATAGAATAATACATCAAGAATCTGTTTAAAATAGAGTCAGTCTGCAAACTTTGGGGTTTGTTTTGTCACTTTAAAATCTCTTATTGAAAGCATATATTGTAGAATGGGGGCTCCAATGTTAGATCACCTGGGTGTTCATGCTAACTGTGTGATTTCCTAACTAAACAGAATATTTAGCAGTTTTTGGTTCAATTTCTTTGTTTACTAAATGACAAAAACAGCAGCCCCTTCCTCTAGATTTTGTATAGTAAATGAGACAATTCATGTAGAGTATAAAGCATATAACTGGCTTACACTGGTGATTTACTGAAGAATCACATCTTTATTCTACACTGTGCAAAAGTAGTCAGAATACTGCAAATAATTTGCAATGATTCAGCTAGCCCTTTCCACCTCTAGAGCAATCCAGTAATTAACTATTTGATTAGCAGTAATTTCACAAAAATAACTACGTAAAAACAAATTTTAATATGTGACTCTAAGTACAAAAGCAGAGAGGGTAATTCTAACACTAACTTTTGGAAAAATGTATAAGACATGTAAAACTTCCTTCAAGAGAATAAAACATTTTGGCTCTCTGGTAAATTGTAGTAGAATGAACATTGTGCCATGAGTCACTGGACCTGAATTAAAACCCTGGGCTTAATGTCTTTATTTTCTCTTCACATTCATATGTATCAAATCAGGATAATACTGTTTTTCACTGCTCTTTTATAAACTTAAACTTTTCCATCCTTCTTTCCATCCTTCCTTTCTTCCTTCTTTCCTTCCCCCTCCCTTTTTCTCTCCTTTTCTTCTTTTCCTTCCTTCTTGTTATTTACTTTTCAAAACACTCCTACTATGTTCCAAGAAGTCTAACAGGTGCTGAAGTAAGCACAGTGAAAATACAGATATCACTTTTTTGTTCTTGGAGCTAACAGTCTAGGGAGATGTAATATCAGTGAGAGTTCTGGTACTACGAAAAATTAAATAATGAAAAGGCTCCAAAGCCTTGAAGAAATGCTTCTTTTCAGTGAGAAATTCTTTTGTCTGCAACGACTGGAATTGTGCCAGCTGTCCAATTTCATTAAGCCTCTTCTCCTCTACTAATGGTAAGGCATTATTTTCATTGTGTTCAAGTGACTGATCTTTCAGATACTGCTGTGCAATTGCTTTTTCCTATGAAATATTTCAAATACAAAATAGCATATAAAGAGAAATATAACAAAACTGATGTATTCATTATCCAGCCTTATCAGATCTTACCATTTTGGCATATCCTTTTCAGACTTTTAAAGTAAATTGTACAATACAGATACTTGAGTATACTTTTAAAATTCCATCTTCCATTCTCCTTTCTTGATAAAGCCTAAATTATGTGATTATCATTTCTATGAAAATACTTGTAATATTACTATAGTATTTATAAACAATAGGTAGCATTATTTTGAATATATTTAAACTATATTGTAAATGTGATATTGTATGTATTATTCTGCATCTTGCTTGCTTATTTTGCTCATTATGATATATAATATGATGCTTTATAAATATATAAAATTCATATGACATAACATCATATATATGTGTGTGTGTATATATATATATATATATATTTTAATGGCCATACTGTATTTCATTGTTTGAATGTATCATATATCATCTATCTACTTCTACTGAAGAACATTTAGATAGTCAAGTTTTCACTATTACAAGTCATGCCACAGTGACCATTATTGTAGACATTACCTTTTTTAGAAGTTTTTCTTTCTTTCTCTCCTCCTCTCTTTCTTTCTTTCTTCCTTTCTTTCTTTCTCTCTATCTTCCTTCCTTCCTTCCTTCCTTTCTTTCTTTCTTCCCTCCTTCCTTTCTTTCTTTCTTCCTTTCTGTCTCTCTCTTCCTTCCTTCTTCCCTTTCTTTCTTTCTTTCATTTCTTTCTTCCTTCCTTCCTTTCTTCCTTCCTTCCTTTCTTTCTTTCTTTCTTCCTTTCTTCCTTTCTGTCTCTCTCTTCCGTCTTTCCTTTCTTTCTTTCTTTCTTCCTTTCTTTCTCTCTCTCTCTCTTCCTTTCTTTCTTTCTCTCTCCCTTCCTTCCTTCCTTCTTTCTTTCTTCTTTCTTTCTTTCTTTCCTTCCTTCCTTCCTTTCTTCCTTTCTTTCTTTCTTTCTTTCTTTCTTTCTTTCTTTCTTTCTTTCTTTCTTTCTTTCTTTCTTTCTTTCCTTTTCTTTCCTTTTCTTTCTTTACTTCTCAGTATGTAGAAAGAAGTCCGGGGAATGTGGAACAAAAGGAAGGCAGATTTTACCTTTACTAGATACCTCCAGTTCTTCTCCAAAGGACTGTACTCATTACCTTTCACTATCTGTGCATGAGCTTTTCCATTTCTTCTCCTTAGCAATACTTAGATCATCAGATTTTAATTATTTACAAACTGATGGACATGAAAATGTATCTCATGGATTATTATTATTTTTGCCTTTCCCTGATTAATATTGAATATCTATTCATGTTTCTTGGTCTCTTGGGTTTCCACTTTTATTAGTTTTCAGTTTATATGCTTTTCCTGTTTTTTTTTTTTTTTTTTTTTTTTGCGGTATGCGGACCTCTCACTGTTGTGGCCTCTCCCGTTGTGGAGCACAGACTCCAGACGCACAGGCTCAGTGACCATGGCTCACGGGCCTAGCCTCTCCGCGGTATGTGGGATCTTCCCAGACCGGGGCACGAACCCGTGTCCCCTGAATCGGCAGGTGGACTCTCAACCACTGCGCCACCAGGGAAGCCTGCTTTTCCTGTTTTCTAATGAGTTGTTTGTCTTTTTCTGATTTATATGTTGGAGTTCTTAAAAATTATACATACTAGTCTTTTATGAATTATATGATATAAAAATATTTTATTCCTGTTGGTGGTTTGTCATTCTCCTTTGTTTTAGTAACTTTTGATGAGCTGCAGTTTCTTGTTTATGAAATATATATTTATGTGATGTTTAAGAAATCTTTCCTACTCTGACATAAAAACTACTTTACATTTTCTTCTAAAATTTAAATATCTGATAAGACAATTCTTACATTTGCTCTTCAAATTATTTTAACTGTTCTTGGCCCTTTGTCTTTTTATATGAATTATGAAACCAGCTTGCCAGTCTCCATTAATGAACCAGTTGAAATTTTGATGAAATGTCTTTAATTTATGAAATAATTTGAAACAAAATGACCTTCAGACAAAACTAAGTTTTCCAATTCATGAATGTGATACATCTCTTCATTCATTTATTCGTATATTATTTTTGTCCTTCAGAGATGTTAATTTTTTTTTTGCGGTACACGGGCCTCTCACTGTTGTGGCCTCTCCCGTCGCGGGGCACAGGCTCCGGACGCACAGGCTCAGCGGCCATGGCTCACAGGCCCAGCCACTCCGCGGCATGTGGGATCCTCCTGGACCGGGACACGAACCCGTGTCCCCTGCATCGGCAGGTGGACTCTCAACCACTGCGCCACCAGGGAAGCCCCAGAGATGTTAATTTTTTTTAAATTCCAGTAAATATTATTAGGGACAATCAGAGAATTTATATACTGTTCTATTTTGTTTCTCTGAATCTGATAATCATTTCTCTTTAATTATTATGCATATACAAAATTATATCAAGTTTTAGATGATCATTTTCTAGCAAAGATTTTTGCTTAACTCTCTAGTGGCCCTATACATTTGTATAACATTTTGGATTTTCTTTGGAGACACTCATAGTATCTGCCAATAAAGATAAATTTTTATCTCATTTCTTCCATGTCTTATAACTTTATTTTGCTTGTCATACTGCCTTGGCTGTGATAAACTGTATAAAGTTGGTAAATCTGGAGATGGGAGAATCTGGTTATTACTTTTGAAAGGCATTTTTCTAAAGTTTCCCCATTAAAGTTATATTGTGATTGTTTATCAGGTTAAGAAAGTTTTCTTAGTGTGATTTATTTTGTAATCAGTGATTTTTCTTAAATATATTCCTATATCTATTGTGATGATCATATAGTTTCCCCTTGAAGCTGTCACTGTGGTGTATATTTTAATAAAATTTTCTAATGTTGAAATAGCTTTGACTTGCTTTCAAGAACCATACTTAGCCATGGTGCACTTCCTTTTTATTCTCTGCTGTCATTAATATGCTAGTTTCTTTCTGTTTTTTAAGAACTTAGAATATTTGTATATATTATTTGGGTTTTGATATAAAATTTTTATTAGTATTATGAAGTGAATTAATTAACTTCACCTACTCTTCTATTCCCTGGAATAATTTATAAAAGATACAAAAATCCATTCCTTAGTTTGATAAAACCACTGACTAGAACTGGTGGATTTTTGAAGGAGAGATTTTGATTACATATTCATATTTTAGTAATGTTTGTCTGATTTTCCCCTTCTCCACTTCCCCCTCCTTCTCTTTCTCCTCCTCCCTCTCTCCCTTTCTTGTTTTTCCAGATTCTTTTCATCTATTTTCAGTCTTTCTTGCTTTTAAAAATTTCTCTCAAGTGGAAAAATTGACTTCTTGGCATTATTCTAACTGCATTTTGTAATTTTTGAAAAGTTTTTTGATATGGACCATTTCTAAAGTCTTTATTGAATTTGTTACAATATTACTTCTGTTTTATGTTTTTTGGTTTTTTGGCTCTGAGGCATGTGGGATCTCAGCTCCCCGACCAGGGATCGAACCCGCACCCCCTGCATTGGAAGGTGAAGTCTTAACTACTGGACAGCCAGGGAAGTGCCATTTTGTAAGTTTTGACATATGATTTATTCATTCTTGTTTATTATACAATATCTCTAGTGCTTTCCTCTTTAATCCACAAATTATTTAAGATTACATGTCAAATTTCTAAGCATAGAGTTTTTACAGCATATTTGTAAATGGGCTGTGAGTTTTAGCTATAATTTTATTGTTGATGGCATTGAATTTTATTTTGGTTCAAGCTTTTTGTTAGTGGGACAGCAATTCTTTGAAATCTGTTGAGACTTTGAATCTCTGTACATGCTCATTTTCTTTCTTTTTTTTTTGGTAAATGTAACATATGTACTTGAAAAATACATTCTTTCTATGATTGGTGCAATGTGTGTGTGTGTGTGTGTGTGTAACATACATGTGTATATATATTTAAAGTTTTCTTACTCTTAACCTTAACTAAATTTCTTGCCCTACTCGATTTATCCTCATGTGATAGAAGTATGCATATTAAAATCATCAACTTCATGATTTGCTTATTTCTTTGTGTAATTTTCTTTAGTTATTTGTGTTATTATTTTAGTTCTTTACAAGTTCATTATTGTTATATATTATATGTCATTTTATGTGTTCTTGGTAGATAATTATTATATTCTTCATTATTTTTATAATTATTTTATTATATTTTCTGTATTTGTATAAATTAGATATTTCTTATTTTATATTATAAATATTTATATTACAAACATTTATTTGTATTATTATATTATTGTTATATTACATAGTATATTATGTAGTGTCCTGCTTTATGTTTATTGTTTTATTGTCTTAATTTTATTTTGGTTGATAATATTGTCATGGCTTTGTGCCATATCTGTTTGTACTACTTTATTTTTTATCTAAATATATGATTTTCTTTTAGATGTGTCTTTTGAAAGCAGTGTATAGCTTGATTTAAAAAAATAAAGTCTAAATACTGGTGCCATTTGTTAAGGGCATTCACCTATATTGCTGAAATATTTGGACTTATTTCTAAATCATATTTTTTGTTGTTTACTGAGTACCATCATTTTTCTTATATTCTTTACCATCCTTTTATAACTTCTATGAGATTGATTAGGATTTCTATTACTTCTTTCATTTTTTTCTTCCTTTCTTTCCTTTCTTCTTTTCTTCCTCTCTTCCATTTTAGTCTGATAATTTAGAAGCTACAAACTATGTGTAACTTATTTTGTAATAGTTTAAATTTTACCCCATATAAGTAATGCTAATTTTCCATTAAATCTGAATTTATTCTGCATGACTATCTCATCCTAAGCATGACAAATCTCTTATTATACTCTAACTATCCACTGCATATCATCTCATAGCATCTTGCCATCATTGCTTAGAAATTTAGTGAGTTTTGTAAACATAAAACACAGTTGTTTTGTACTCAATAGTCAAATATATTTATCAACATATTTTTATGTTGATTTATTTCCCTTTTGTCCTATACCTTTTGTCCTACACCTTCTTTCTGTTTTCTTATTTAATCTAGAAGAAATATGTCCATTAGGAATTTTTTTCATGAAAATTCATGTGTGATAATATCACTATCTCTTGAGATGTTAGAAAATAGTATCTTTACTTTGTCTTCACACTTGAATGGTAGTTTGACAGGTTATAATATTTTGGGTTAACAGTTACTTTTCCTAATCAATGGGAAAATACTTCTTTATTATTTTTTATCATTGTTTATCACTTTTGTTGATGAACTTATACGCTTATCATAATTATTTTTTGTAAGGATATTTTTATTTTTGTTGATTTTTAAAAATAATTTTCTCTTTCTTCTTGATGTCATACAGTTCACTGTGTTGTGTCTAGATGTGAGTTTATCTTTATCCTGCTTAGTGCTAGGAATATACTTTCAAACTGAAACTCAGCCATTGCTCAGTTGACTTCTGCAAAGCCTATTTGAAGATATATGATAGAGGCTCTTTAAATTATTACTGTACTGTGAATTATCAGTATCTTCCAGTTTCACAGTTTTCCAAGAGACTGTGGCTATTCTAATGACATTTTATTAAATTAGTACATTTTTCATTTCTAAGATTTCTAATTAGTTATTTTCATACCACCTGTTCTTATTTCATTTTTTCTAATTTTGTTACAAAATTTCATGCTTTAGGTTTTCACTATTCATTCATTTTACAAGTATTTTGTGTAAAATAATTTGTCACTTGTTCTATAAAATTAACTGCATCTGAAATAAGTATATTCCAGATGCAGTTAATATAGGTTGAGTATCTTTTTTAGCCTTACTTATTCCATGTGATTTATAATTTGTGTTGGCTAGCTCATTGCAATTGGTTTATTTATTCAGTTATTCATTTATTTTCTCTCTAATTTGTTTGATTACACATCTTTTTTGAGTTGCTTCCATCTGTATCTACTTAGGGTCTTTGTCCAGAGTCAGGTATTATAATGACTTCTGGATTCTTCATCTCCAAAGTCATAGCCTTAATCATTTTTCAACATTTCTATTCCAATTCTGGAGTGTTGGAGATGTTTGTTTTATTTTTATGCATGGCAATTTTGTTTGGGTTTTCTATTTTTCATCTTATCTCTTGATGTGTGCTTGATTCACATCAAAGTATGGGCTTATTTTGACATTTTAACTGAAATTCTTTCTGACTATTTAAGTTGACTTTTGAGTCACCATAGGACTTCCTTGTCTCTTTTTGTTATCAATGTTATGGATATTTGTCCACGTGTTCATTATTATTTAGCAACACTTTGGGAAAATTTCAGCCATCATAATGTTTTATACATTTTAAGTTTTCAATATAAAAAATTAATTTCTTGCAGATTTGGAGTTATAGTTTCTCACATTCTTTATTTTGTATGTGGAGGGTAAAGTGAAGACATTTGACCTAAGATATGACTTAAGGTACCACTGAAAGTAATAACTGAAGTATTATATACAAATATTATATAAGGAAATGTGGGCATTTTACATAGTAAGGCAAAGAATAATGGGGTGACAGTGTGGAATGTGGAGAATGCTGGGCTCTTGGATAGGAGATGGGTATCTACTCTGGACTTTGCCAGAGGTTAAAAGGATCTAAACCTTCTCTGAAGATTCTTTAAAACCTTTGTTTCCTCATTTGTAAAATTAAAGTGTTGGATTACAGAATTTCAAAGATTTTTTTCCCAGCTTTAATATTATATGATCCTGACATTCTAATTGATGTTATGCTTCTGAAATGATGTCCAACATTTGCAAATTGCTTTAATTAGAGTAGAAGCAATTTTTATAGAGACTATAAAGGGAGTAGATTCCAAATGAGACATTTGGATTTACAAAGAAAAATAACTGGCAATCATGCACAGGTAGAAAAGTAAATCATGACAGAAAAGAAAATAGCCGTAGTCACACAATAGTTCAATTTCTGAAGAGTTTTTTTTTCCCCCCTGTTTTAGAAAAGAATATTTCATCTGGGCAATTGAAAAGTACAAGATTGTGTTTTCAAGTTTGAAAATTACTTTAATCAAATGCTTAGTTTTTATTTTAGCCTTGAACATATAAAGAGTGCATAGAATTCAAATAAGCAGAGTGATAATACCAGCTTATTTCATAGGGTCTTCCATTCAGTGCCTTGTTTTTATGGGTATAGAGGGAAGTTGACAAATGTGTACTCACTTTCAAAAAAGGCAAGGGAAAACCATTTCGAGAATTTGGTTTTCTTCTTACAGAAACACAAACATTTTAGAAATTTAGGGAATTATACAGTGATTACCATTTTTTGATATTAATTTAGTGTCAAGTATATACAGGATTCTTTATTTTGTTTTATAGTTGAAGCCTTGAAATAGACGCTCCTAATTTAGAGATATCATGTTTTCAAAAGGATCAAGAGGACTCAAAAACATTAGCATGAGCACAACTGAAGGCAAGAATCAAGTGCAAATCACTTTTGTATCTTCAGTACCTGTCATAATATTGAGCTCATGTTGTGTATTGTTTGCTGAATTTATTTTGAAGAGAAGGTTTAAACTCTGAGAATGCAAGGTGGTAGAGGTTTTAAATGTTCATCCACCTAACAAAATACACATATCAAAGTTTCGCTAGATTTCTTAAAAATCTTATACATGGTCTAGAATCCCTTATGTAAAGCTCTTGGGTTTGATAATTCAAACTATTTTATATTTTAGAATGTTGATTTTTGCATATACTCTATACCATGGATCATCTCAGAGATGCTTAAAGCAGAACTCCATGATCAAATAAATAATTTCTGTAGCAAAAAAAAATGTCCATTTTAGCTGGGATAAATAGCCTCACATCAAATTAGGCTTTGCTGCTGAGTGAGTTTGTGACATACTTAACAAAAACAAAATTTTTTCCAGAGCTTTTGGTTTTAGAATTGCAGATAAAGAATGATATAAGTATATTATAATAATATTAAAGGTACAGAGAACTGGAGGGAGGAGAGTGGAATACAAAAGTATGTTTGAAATGATCTATTTGTATTATACAAAAAAATACTGTAATTCAACAACCCCTAAGGATACTAATGTGTTTAGCTGATACAGTCACACATTTGCCATGCCCTCCTGAGACACAGCAGAATTGTAAAGATGACTGCTTGGGTGGATTTAGCGGGGCAATGTGTGTCAGGAAATTGATTTTAAAAAAAATGAAGTTAACAACTTAGAAGGTAATAGACCTAGGGCTATGACTTATTCAGAGAGAGACAGAATCAACAGAAATAAGAAAAGTGGAAAGATAATTCTAAGAACAGTTTAAAAATTGTTGAGCCATCATTAAAATTCTCGAGCCACTCTGGGTAGGTTGGGTTATCACATTGCTCATGTATGAAGTCACATGAGAACAAATTAAAATACAAAGAGAAAGGTTCCTTCAAGAGGAAAAGAAGAGACTTACTTTATTGTCTAAGTAAACAGACAAATAAGCTTTAAAAATATCAAAAGTAGTTGGCACATAAACTTGTTTAACAACAGAGGGAACTTCATTAAATGCATACACATCGTGAAAATTTCTGACATGTAACCATTTAGCATTTTTCTGCGTATAATTTTAAATTTTGCATCATGCAGTGAGTGTTAATACAATTTGCCTCTCCATATTTCAAATTTAATGGCAAAAATGGAAGAAGAAAAATTGTGTTTATTATGGAAGGGATGCTCTCTGAAGTAGAATGATTCATTTAAGCACAGAAACACACAACATAATAAATAGAAGATATTCTGAAAACAAAAATGGTTCCTTGAAGATTTTATCTCATCTTATGTTCAGCACCACTAATCATTAGAGAAATGTAAATCAAAACTACAATGAGGTATCACCTCACACCAGTTAGAATGGGCATCATCAGAAAATCTACAAACAACAAATGCTGGAGGGGGTGTGGAGAAAAGGGAAACCTCTTGCACTGTTGCAAGAATGTAAAAGATACAGCCATTGTGGGAATGTAAATTGATACAGCCACTATGGAGAACAGTATGGAGGTTCCTTAAAAAACTACAAATAGAACTACCATACGACCCAGCAATCCCACTACTGAGCAGATACCTTGAGAAAACTATAATTCAAAAAGAGACATGTACCACAGTGTTCATTGCAGCACTATTTACAATAGCCAGGACATGGAAGCAAACTAAGTGTCCATTGACAGATGAATGGATAAAGAAGATGTGGCACATATATACAATGGAATATTACTCAGCCATAAAAAGAAATGAAATTGAACTATTTGTAGTGAGGTGGATGGACCTAGAGTCTGTCATACAGAGTGAAGTAAGTCAGAAAGAAAAACAAATACCTTATGCTAACACATATATATGGAACCTAAAAAAAAAAGTTCTGAAGAACCTAGCGGCAGGACAGGAATAAAGACGCAGGCGTAGAGAATGGACTTGAGGACAGAGGGAGGGGAAAGGGTAAGCTGGGATGAAGTGAGAGAGTGGCATGGACATATATACGCTACCAAATGTAAAATAGATAGCTAGTGGGAAGCAGCCGCATAGCACAGGGAGATCAGCTTGGTGCTTTGTGACCACCTAGGGGGGTGGGATAGGGAGGGTGGGAGGGAGACGCAATAGGGAGGGGATATGGAGATATATGTATATGTATAACTGATTCCCTTTGTTATACAGCAGAAACTAACACAACATTGTAAAGCAATTATACTCCAATAAAGATGTTAAAAAATTTTTTTAATCTCATCCTAGTAAGTAGCATTATCCTGTTTAACAATAATAGATAATATGCATGGGATTGTTTTTCTGTGTCTGGAAGTTTTATGATTCTATTACACAGTGCACTGTTCTTTACCTTACCATTATTAAGGGAACTAGCAGTGAGTCATGTGCTGGGGGCTTGAGATATTAAATTGGGTGACATCTCAGGCTGAACACTTTTGCCAGTCGTGACAGTGAAGGAGAACCACGGTCTGGAGAGGAAGTCACAAGTGTCTGAACAGGGAAGCTCCGTGAAGGAGCCCTGAGCCATAGTTAAAGGGCAGTACTTGCCAGTTAGACAACCCTTGGCAAGTCACCTAGTCTTCTGAATCTCATTGCCCTTTTGAAATAATGACTAACGTACGTACCTGCGCATGAAAGCATCTCATAAACTGAGAAGACTCGTAATGACAATAGAAGGTGGTGTGGGTCTTACATTGCTCTAATGGAATAGCATGATGTTTTAGCATCTCTGTCTGGTTCAGGTTTTGGTTTTTCACTCAACCAGCTTCTGACCTTAGACAACTGACTCAACCATTTATGGCCTCGGTTTCTGAAGTTATAAAACAGAATACCAGTCATAGTGAGTATCTGCCTTTCATTAACAATGAAAAATGCATATAAAATGCTTACCCTTGTGGCAGGCACAGACTCAGTTCTTAATAATGTGACTTTTGATTGTGATGGTGAGAAGGTGAGGACTCTGGTGATGGTGAGGTACCATCCACATCCTCAGAGCAATTCACACTCAGACTCCGGAGCAGATCTGAAAGAACTCTTTAGCAAGTGAATTAGGCTGTGCAGAGGGAGGATCCCCATCTTAAAACCACTTCGAATATCGTTGGTCTATTTTTTTCTGAATTAGTTTTAAAATTCTCCACCTTTTCCCACTTAAACTAGTTTTTGTGATTTGATTCATCATATAAGTACAAATAGCTATGTTGTATATACCGTATAGTTGATTCATACTTTTGAAAAACACCAAATTCTGGTTTCATATCTAAAATAATTCAGTAATGACTAAAAAGTGATCTTTAAGTCTTCTACACTGTTTGTAAGACTAAGCCAGTTCATAGGTAAGACTGACTATGAAGCAGTCATCACAACAACATATTTTAGTGCTAATTCTGAGGAAGATTTTCAAGAAGACATTAAAAAGAGGTTTATATGTGCTGTCATTTTCCAATGGGAGTTAAGAATTTGATAACGTTTGGCTAGATTCAGTAAGTTGCCTAAATTTTTTATATTGCACATATGTTTTTAAGCTTCCCAGGATGTTTTTTGTATATGATTTGAAGCACTTTTGATATGCCTTTCATTCACTAAATAAAAGCAACTTTTCGGATCAATATTACTGATTTTGCCAACTTGCTTGTAAAGGGGAATTTTTCAAAGTCATAAGTTACCCTTTTTCCTTTATTATAAAGCAATACTTTATATTGTAAAACTGTTTCACTACCCTAGTTGTCTTCTGATTTATTTATAGTCTGGTTATTTATGACATCTTTTCATAAGTTATCAGTTTTTATATATTTCTCTCCTTTTCCGTAAATGAACACATTGCTCCAAAATTAATGTAGAGTAGATGATAAGTTGCCTTACATAAATCAGAGAAGGTTTTATGTAAAGAATATTTTATGAAAAGTCACAATTTCATTTAGCCTATGATTCAGAACAGCTGTCCAAGCCCTAAGATAGAAGTCATAAATAGAAAGAGGAAGAACACTGTTATAATCTTGATTAATAAAGAATAAACTGACCATGCAACTAGGCTTAAAATTCTTGAACAAACTCATACTTCTTGTAATAAATTAAACCTACATTTGAAATCATCCAGTCTCTTTTTCCATTTGAAGCCAATGGTAAATTGTAACTCATTTTCACAAATGAACTTGATCAGATTTGTAATGTTACAAAAGTGCAATATATTTCTCTTATTGTTAAAGAAGTTATTCTTTTTACTTATATTTCCGATGCTAGAGCTACATTGTGTAGAAAATTATTTTACTCTCAAAGGTCTTAATAACCTTGTCCTTACTGTTCTTAATGTTATTAAACCATTTGAAATATTTAAAAATTAGTGTTTTCTGCAAAAGTTTATGTTCAACAATAATTTAGTGTTTGTAAGTAAAAATTCTAAAGATATGTTTAGTGGAAAGTTTATAAAACATGGGTTGGATTGTTTGAGATATACTGCGGTATTATTATATTCTCTAACTTTCTTTTGGGAAAAAATATGGTGTGGGTAAGGATTTAGGGATGCATTTCACTTCTTTCTGACCAGAGTAGAAAAATATTGCCATTCATTTGGGGAAAATGTATCAAAGTGGTGAAAGGTTACCAGGCTAACTGGGTGGATATTCAATAGCAGCTACATTTCTGGAAAAAGTAGTTACCATTTTCCCAAAGTTTTGAGATCCAAAAGTATGTACTGCTAACAAAATTCCTGAGTATGGCTAAATGAGGAAAACCTCACACCTAGAGGAATCATAGCAAATTCTGAGATTCCCAATCCACTACTGGTGGACCAGTGCCCCTGTTGACTTTAACTGAAGGAATACCTATGAGAATTACTCCAGCAATGGGTAATGAGGAAATCACAGGACAGATTCCTTTATCCCAGTAAATAAAATAGGCTGCATTGAGAAGTGTAAGGGATTTGATGACAAGTAGTCAGGCTCTACATTAATATTTGTACTTGTCTATTTCACAAGAAATGTAGAAGGCTGTGACCAATTTTAAGGAACTGGTACACAATCAGAGGGTCTCAAAGTGCACAATAAATTTCATCTGTGATTTAGTCCATTATGTCAAAACAGAATGCTGACTAGTAAAAATTTCAAGCTGGCATAATATATGGTGAACCCCAATGAGATGTGGAGAATCTGGAGAAACATATTTTACAGACAAAAGAGACTTAATTCTCCATCAAAAATGAAGCATACTTATAAATGAATTGGATAATACTGAATAGTTTTCAATTATTTTCACTGATTATTATTTTAAAATCCATTGTGATAGGGAACTGTGGTAAATTCTCTCTACGTTTTTATTGTAGTCAAAAGGAAAATTCAGTGCAGAGAAATTTTCATTAAGACTAAACTACTCCTTGAATGAAATGGAAATGTCTCCGTGGTGTCAGCAAAGTCTATGAACCTTATTTTAAATATAAGGAAAACTAAGGTGAGAGGAGGTTAAATGCTTTTTCCCAGGGTCATCTATGAAGGCAGTGGCAGGCAGAATTAGAATGAAGAGCAAATGATAGATTATACTTATTAAATCCAGGATATGGATCTAAACACATCTTGTTACTAGCAGAGTATTTGAATTATTGTCATCAGTTCATACAAGTAAAGTGTGTGTGGTGTGTGTGTGTGTGTGTGTGTAGGCATGCACACAGGTCAATTCTCCGTATTCACCATTACAAGGATTTGTTTTATTTTTTTATTTTATTTTATGTTTTTGGCTGTGCCGTGTGGCTTATGGAATCCTAGTCCCCTGATGAGGGATTGAACCCGGGCCCCCTGCAGTGGAAGCATAGAGTCCTAACCACTGGACTGCCAGGGAACTCCTGTTTTATTTTTAATTATACAATGCTTAATAAATGAGGAAGAAATCTGTTTACCATGGCATCAATTTCATTTGGACATATAGGTTAAGAGGGGAGGTTGATATTTCTAAATTTTAACCTAGGTCCTGGTTAAAAGCTTTGGAGACCTTGGATAAAAGACCATCATAGTTAAGAAAGTTTTTACATTAGGAACATTTTTTGAAAAAGGGAATCCATTTATAGTTGGGGAACTCATCTGATTTTTTAAAAATCTACTATGTTTAAACTCCAGGGGAAAAATAATAATGCCTTTGTGATTGGCGCTTCCATTCTTATTTTTTAAACTAGTTGAAGGTTTAATGATAATTTAAACCATGTGTTGCACACTTACTCATATGCAGTTCATTAAGGATTATTGAATCCTATGGAGGAGGAGAGTGATAAAGGGGTGGCTCCCACAGCCAAAGGGCTTATATTCTTTCCTTCCTTTGCTCCTTCCTTCCCTTCAACTCTCCCTCCTTCACTTTCTTCCAATTTCTTTCTTTTCCTTACCTGGGAGAATATTTTTACTGGAATTTCAAAAGGTAATAAAACTTTTTATTTGTCCACTACGAATTGTACACAGGAATCCGATAGAAATAAAGATATTGGGGCTTCCCTGGTGGCTCAGTGGTTGAGAATCCGCCTGCCAATGCAGGGGACATGGGTTCGATCCCTGGTCCAGGAAGATCCCACATGCCACAGAGCAGCTAAGCCCGTGCGCCACAACTTCTGAGCCTGTGCTCTAGAGCCCGAGAGCCACAATTACTGAGCCCGTGTGCCACAATTACTGCAGCCCGCGCGCCTAGAGCCTGTGCTCTGCAACAAGAGAAGCTACCACAGTGCGGTGCCCGCGCACTGCAGCGAAGAGTAGCCCCAGCTCGCCGCAAATAGAGAAAGCCCGCGCGCAGCAATGAAGACCCAGTGCAGCCAAAAATAAATACATAGAATAAATAAATTTATTTAAAAAAAGAAATAACAATATTAGCAGTGAAATAGAGAATAATCTAAGGTTTTTATAATTGTCTCCTCCATCCCATGTCACATCCTTCGGATGCACTGAAGGGAGAGGAGCCAGCTGACACGCACGGTCTCCACACAGCTTCAAGGCGTTTTCCAGGAAGCCTCACACTCTGGTTTGAACTCCAGTGAAGACGCCCTGAGACGTATTTGGTAGCTTCTAATACTGTCTTGGGCCTCGAGTTGGGTACTTTTATCATATTGACTCAGGAGAGAGAGGAGAAGGGGCTCAATTTGAGGGCATCTCTGAAAGAGCCCAAAAGAGCTTAGGTCACATATACATAGTGAACCATTTACAAAATTCACAATGAAATAACTTATCCCTCTTCCTGCAGTCAGACTAAGGGGTGGCTAGGAGTGGAAAACAAACAAACAGAAAAGCAAAGCTTTTCTTAAACGCTTTGAAAGGCAGAAAGCAATGGTTACTTTATCACTTTCCGTGCTGATTGGCTATCCCAAGCCCCCTGCCCCTTTCCATGCTGATTGGCTATCCCAAGCCCCCTGCCCCTTTCCATGCTGATGATTGGCTATCCCAAGCCCCCTGCCCCTTTCCATGCTGATTGGCTATCCCAAGCCCCCTGCCCCTTCCTTTTTTATGGTACATCCTGATTCAGCAACTTGTTACCATAGTGCATTTTAAAGCAAATTAAATAATTTTTACCAAATACAGTAATAGAATCATTTTCTACACCAGTGGTTTTCAGCCCTCTCTTCACATTACAATCACCTTGGTATCATTTTAGAAAAATTGATTTTAGGGCCTCAACTCTTGAAAGGCTTAATCAATCTAGAGTAGGACCCATGCATTGTATTTTTGCAAATTTCCCCAGGTGATATGATCATGCAAACTGGTTTGAATACATCACTGTGAATTGAACAGAGATTGGGAACTAAAAAAATGAAGCAATCCAATATTTAAAACGTGAAGTTTTGGAGGTCCTATTCTGAAATTACTCGTAACATCTTGACTTAAAAGTCTCATAAGCAAGTATCCATGCAAGTCCATATTAAATTCTTTCCTGCTGTCTCCAAACACAGGCAAAACATAGAGGAATCAAACGGCCCACCAGCTCCTGCCTCACCCTGATCTGTTTGAGGATGTAGCTCTGGCACTGGTGTGTAGGACAGATTGAATGAGGAGAGCGGGGAAAGAAGCAAGAGGCTGTTTCAGTTGTAGTTGAAAATGGAGCTCTGAAGCATGGCAGCTGGCAAAAGTGTTAGAAAGGAGATGCCAGATAGTGTTTTATGATAATTAAGCTACTGCAAGAGTCTGAAAATACTTTTTCTCAGATAATTTTACAAAGTGAAAATTAACGAAGTCCTCATAAGTGAGCTTAGGCTAAGAAAAACAAAACATAACACCAAAACAAATGCCTTCCTGAACCCCTAAAAAATTACAGACCTTGCAAAACTTACCTCTTCATTCCCAAATAGATTTGAACAAGCTTTTGGGGTTTTTTCCCAGGTGTGGCTGGAGCAGTACTTTGTGATAACTTGAGATTTGGGGACCAGCACAAGGTTTCACATGTCCCACTCAAGTTCACTCCAATTTTCAGAGACACCAGCTCACAACAGATTCCTTCTCTTGGGTTAGAGTGGGGAGTAGAGGGGACTGTGATCAAAAACAGCACAAAAACACAGTCTAAAGGTATCACAATCATGCAACTTCAAATGGTGGTCGCCATGTTGAAATATCAGCCCAGAGATGCCAGATCTTATTTTTCAGTAGAAGCCACAAATCAGAATGTTTAAGTGAGGTGACTAATTTATAAAATTTTGTGGAGGTGTGGGGAAAGAAATCTGTGAGTTAGAACCAGCCCAAATGCTGCCAGGCCTTTGAGCTAGAGACACAAGAAAGGTGAGGCTGTGGCTACAGCAGAACATGACTTCTGCATGGCGGCTCCATTGAGGCTGTTCTCCTGTCCTGTCATCAGATGTCCTGTTTGGGCACAATTTAAATTGACTTTCTCCATTCCCTACATTTCCCCTGTCTCCCACTTAGCCCTCTCCTTTGCCTCTTACAAACCCTTGTTTTACTTATAAATCTGTTGTTTCCATATGGGAATGAAATGGAGCATCCTTGATGGCAGGTATCATCTTTAGCACCTATAGGATGCTCTGTACATGCAGATCCCATGTAAGTACATGTCAGACATAGATGATCATCCTTAATCTATAAATCACCATAATGCAGAGGCTATTATTATTCTTATTTTACAAATGGGAAACTGAAGCTTAGACAATGTATCTTTTGTCCAAATTCAGGCAATATATGGTAAAACTGAGATGTCTGACTCCAGTGGCTGTGTGCTAAGCCAATATAGAGAGCATTCTATCTAATGTCTTCCCCAGATCATTCATTCTTCCGTATTTAACGTAATAAAATAAACTAAAATCTCAGGAGAAATACAGTACAGTGAGTTTTGCTACCTGATTTCTAGTCTTCGTGTACTACAATAGAATTAAAAATATAGGTTAAATATTTTACACAGTCATTTTATTTGTCACAATACTCTGTTAGCATTATATCTCTTTACTATAAGGAAACAAGTCCAGAAGAGTTAGCATTTCCAACACCAGTATCTAAGGATGTTAGGATTTGAAGCCTGGTATTTGACCCAAAGCCCAATTATCCAATGCTCTTTACCCACTTTTTACTTATTCACTCACTCTTTACTTTGCCCTCAACCAAGGGCCTGTGTGGCAACGTGGCCTTTCTTTGATGGCAGAAGTTTCCTTGTCCCTTCACTTCAAAAGACAGGTACAAAACCAATAGGGAGTCTTGTTAAAAGAATGCTCCTATGCTGTTGCCTTTAGGTACAAAATTCTGAACTCAGGAAGAGGATGGATTTGAAGCCATTTTTATAAACTTTATATTTTGAATAAGAATCAGAGGATGAATACTAGAAAGATACGTTGAAAAATATCTTAACATGTAAAGAAAGTAAAATACAAAATTCATTGTGATTTAACTAGACAGCTTTTTTCCCCAGAATTTCTATTTCATGTCTAAAACCTTTAGGAATTTAGGAAGAAGCGTTGAAATTTTTCATTCAATAATATATCATTATAATATCTGACTTATTGTCACCGTTTGTTTTTATTCTGAATTTATAGTCTTTTTTGCTCTCTCCTAAGAATAGTTTCACTCTAAAGGCATTTGTCTTCTCTAGCCAAATACAATAATGTCATAAAATACAAATCTTTCAGATCCTAAAATTTCTTTTCCTAAATCTCTACAAATTTTGTTTTAATGACAGAAATCTTGAAGCTAGAAATCAAAGTATTATTTGCGTTCCAGAAATGCTATGTTATTAATTTGATTCTAAAATGATGGGCAATTTTATTACTACATATTTTCTATGTTCCCTAGTGTATTTTTTACATAAATAATGTGTTTGTATGAAATCCCAAATGGATTTCCAATTTAAGAAAATGAAGAAGATTTCTTAACAAGTGTTCAGAGTCTTGGTCCTTCTGATTCCTTTATCTTGATTTCTAAAAGAAACAATGCCAACAAACAATTTGAACCACAGTCTTCTGAAGAATTTTGGAAAGGTCTCAAACACACACACACACACACACACACACACACACACACATACACACACACACACTGTACTAGAGTCCCGTTAAAGAAAAAAAAGTAAAAAGAAAGACATAAACTAGAAGAAAAAGGTACTTAGATTTAAAGTTGTTTATTGGCGAGAAAAAATTTGAAGAGTTTAAACGATGTTAATGTAACTGAAAAGCAACGTCCAAATGCATGCTTCCTTTCAGCAAGCAATTTTTTGCTAAGCTGTTATTGATAAAGTTAAGTACCAAAACAGCCATTTGCTGACAGTCTATTTGAATTAGTTTAAGTATGTTCTGAGACTTTCCATGATCTGCTCTTTAAAGTCAGCCAAAGAAGGCAATGATGAAATATCTAAGAATTGTCAGTCTTTGACCACAATGTGATATTTAGATTTGAAAACTGAATAATAACCAAGCAATAGGCCTGAAGCTTATTGCTTCAGGAAAAAGCAATAAGAAAAATATATAAATAACAAGCTACAAAGGATTAGAAATTTTCCTTTTGTTATAGAGTGCTATGACCACTGGTCTGTAGCCACGTATGAATGCTGTGTTCAGTGATAAGTGGAATTAGAACACTGGTGTAACCATGACTGTGCTATTTTTACCTAGAAGTACAGGAGTTTAATGGGTAACGCTATACTGAAGTATCAAAGATTACACTGAGGTGGACTGAAAAGCTTAAATCTCCTTATCTTCTTACAAATTCTGTGCTACACACAGTTATCTGCGTTGATATTTGAGGAATCCATTTAGGGGGGAGTGAGGAAAAGGTGTCAAGGTTAATTACAAGAAAAGTAAAGATTCAAGGAAGCTCTCAATAAGAAATTGTAGAAAGGAAGAAAGAAAGAAAGGAAAAGAAAGAAAAGGAGGGAGCGAAGGAAGGAAGGAAGGAAAGAAAGTCGGAAGGAAACAGGACATTAGGGCTATATAACATTATATATTGTTGCAGTTACAGAAATAGAGAACAGCCGAGTTAGACTAAAAGCTGAGCTCTCAGTATAAATTGTGAGCATCTCTCAAGTTGTCTTGGTAACAGGACTTTCGCTTATTTATAATGAATTAATAATAAGAAAAACCCTTATGAGATGAAGTAAATAGTAAAATAATTATACTTTCTGTAACATTCAACTACATTGTAAAACATTTTAATATATGTAACTGTAGGTAAACTTTAAACCCAGTAGCAGTTAACATGCTTTATGCATCGGAGTACTGAAAGCAGATATTTCACTGCATTGGTGAGTGTGGTGTGATGTATTGAAGTCTCAATATTAATGAACGTTATCAGCTAAGAGACTGAGAGAAAAGTATCTTTTCTGCTACTGCTTTGAGTTAACATTAGTCTCTAAAGAATATATGAAATTGTTGAACACATGAAAATTCATTTCCCAATATAGCTGGAGTTTTGTTTATCCAGGATTGTGTGTTTGTATGAATATGGCATTGTTGTAATTTTATAATGTGGACCCAAATGGGGAAATAATGTCTTGCAGTAGAAAAAATACAAAATTGACTTTAGAAAACCTGGATTGTCTCATATCTGCTAATTTCAATTGTGCATACATTGGTGCTTTACTCAAACTTTTGGCATCTGGTTTCTTAATTTTTCAGATAAGAATATCTATCATAATTAGGTTTTATACTTGTTGAGATGACATTCATTGATATTTTTCATTTAATATGTTTGAAAACAAATCCTAAACTAAAAAGTAGTATCTACTTTTTGGTTATTACCATTCTGTTTTAGACTTACAGTTTAAATTATATCAACTTTTTTTGAAATGTTTCCTAGTTCCTATATTATTAACTCCTCTGTGATTGGCAATATTGTAGATGCAACAGGATGTTTTGTTGCATGGAGAACTCAAGAAATTTCTTCTATATTACTACAAACTTTTAAGATACAGTATATATATAAGTATAGTATATTAAGGCATAACATAGCTCAAAAACTTAATGGTGACATCTCAACAAAGTAGGCCAGCACATCATACTGACCTATTTTGATTTGTGTTCATAGGTAAAACTTACAACAAAACGACGACAAAACGATCTTCTCTAAACCTCAGATTGCATGTAGTTTAGTGAGAGGTATATTAGTACTAAGAAGACCGTCACTTTGATTCTAGTAATATTAACTTGCATTTTCCTCTTGACTAAAATAACTTCAAAAAACAGCAGAACAGTAGAAAAAAATGAAATGCAATAACTATGAGGGAAAAAATGATAGAGCCTCCTAAGAGCTGGAACCAAGGGGGGAGGATTGAAGAAACATAATGAGTCACCCACTAGCACAGACTAATAGCATATCTTGTTTTCACACAGCCTTCAGATTAGCAAGAGTTAGCTTGGTCTCGGTAATGATCCCCCTTGAAAAGGCCTGTGGAGGCTTCTACAGAACAGCTAGGTGTCAGATGAACAACCACAAAAAGCCCTACAGGAGCACCAACTCGTGGATGCAGTCAAGGCCAACACCTTTCCCATCCAGTTACTGGTGCCACTATTTGAAGCCCCAATGCCTTTCCTCTGTATTTCGCAATTCAGTTACAAACAATTCATTTCATGAGTTAAATTTATTTCCAATTTATTTCTAGTAACTAGAAATATAAATTTAAACAGAAAGTGTAGCTCAACTTCATATGTGTTCAGCAAGTTAGAATCGTTTCCCACATCTCCTAGTCCTTTCACCTAATTTGAGGAAACCCTCACTGCTGAGGTTTGTGAAATCAGAGGTTTGGAGGTTTCTGACGTTTCCTGCAAGGACTCAGTTTCCTGCTCTTCTCTGAAGTCGCTTCATCCTCTGCTGCCTCTTATCTCCTGCTACCACCTCTGCCTCAAGCCTCAGTCCACCTTCATAAGGCAGGTGTGAACCCATGGTCAGCTGGTATGTTGAGAATTTCTCCTTGGTAGAAAGAGTAACTTTGTAACTTTATGAAAAGGGAGGAAACTTTTTAAAAAAAGCGAAAAACTAGTCTTCTAACTTCATCAAATCCACAACTCACAGGTACTTTGGAGTAAATTTCAAACTCCTTCGTTTAGCAAACAAGGTTCATTCTGCTTGGGTTCCCGAAAACCTTCAGCCTTATCTTCTGCTCCTTCTGAAGCACAGCCTTTATTTCAGTCCTACAAACTATTTGCCACTTTCTCTAGGTACCATGTCACATGTCATTTCCCTTCCCATATACTTCTCTCCTCTTTTGCCTGGAATGTTTCCCCACCCCATTCTTTCATTGCCTATTGCTCCCTCCCACCCTCAATCCTTGATATTCTTGACAATTTTATATATATATATATATATTTTTTTTCTTTTCTCTCTGGAATTTTGTTTATAGTTGGATATTGAACCATCTGTATTAATTCTCTAGACTTCTTTTCTTTGCTCTCATACTTTCTGTCTCCTTTTATTCTCTTGCCAGGATGTTTCTTAGCTTTATCTTTCAGCTGGTCTATTGAATTGTTAATTTATTCTATCATACTTTTGTATTTCCAAGAGGTTTTTTTTCTCTCCTTTTATAGAACTTTCTTTCTAGTTACATGGACACAATGTATTCTTTTTCATCTCTCTGATGCTATTAATCATAATTATTGATTTTTCAAGTTTTCTTCTGCTTTCAACGTAATGTGCCCACATGTTCCCAATTATTTTTTTAGTTGTTTTTCTTTTGTGGGTTTTTTAGTTTCTCATTTTGTTTTTAAAATTGTATGCTTAGAGGCTTAAATAATCTACTATTCTTTTTCTCCATTTGTTTATTTCATGCAGTTTTTAAAGCTGAATATTTAAGACTGAAATGTTAAGATGCTGATGGGAAGCTTTTTTTTTTTTTTCTTAACTGAACTATTCTACAGATGACTTGACAACTTCATGGGGACACTGAAATGTCAGAATCTATAGGATGTTTATTTGAGGCTGCTCAGTTTCCCTGTAGAGTATCCTCCAAACTGGGGAATAGAAGATTGGTTGCAGTTATTTAGAGCTAAGTTGTGGGACATCAGCTGAGTCTCACTATTCAGTAAGGTCTCATTATTCATTCCCTAAAGTAACGCTACAGGGAAAATATTTTTTTTTCAGACGATTTTTAAATTTGGAAAAATAAAGTGTGTTTTTCTTTTCTCTTTATCCCGGTTGGCTCCAGTCCAGCATGAACATCTCTTCCCTAACAATATGTCTACAATACAGAAATTGATTAATATTGTTCTAAAATTGTGATCATTTCAGCATAGAATGTGCAAATGCTTTGTTATTCTGGAATTATTCATATTTATATCTTTTTAGATTTTAGATTATACATTTATTCTTTAGGTAAGATCACATATGTAATCTCAATTTCTTAAAAGGAGAAATTTGGGGAATTTATGGAGGAATTAAGAGGTTGGCAGACCTCTCCCAAACAAACAAGTGTAAGACTGGACAAAATTGTTACAAACGACCATTTCAGGGTTTTGGAATTTGATCAAAGGCTAACAAATTGAGAAGAGCTTATTCATAAACTCCAGGTAAGAACAACAGGAGTGGCAGTCATCTTGCTCAGATCAGCTCCGCAGCTCTGTGGGTGAGGGGATTTAATCAAGGCAGAGCTGACCGTGAATTCCAGTGGACTTGCTTTCAAAGGGAACTGACGTGCTATGGAGTAGAGGGCAAACATCCGTCTAGTAAAATTTTCATTAAGAGTGATAACTTTGGTAGAAAACAAATGGGGAGAACCATAGCTCAACTAGTTTGAGGTTGCGATTTGAGGCAAGTGGAGGACCAGATGGAAATTTAATATGGAGATCCTAGAAACGAAGAATTCATATAAGGGCTTGACAAGGTTTCCTTGCATCCCTGGCTGACTGGGAAACTGTAAGTGTGTGGTGAGGGACCAGAGAAGCCAGACAGAAAGTAAAATCTGAAGCAGACACATTAAAATTTCCTGAACTTTGGATGTACTCCCCATCTCCCCAACACACATACAGATAGTCTCCAGAGGGAAGCATTATGGGCTCTAGTGATTGAGTACAATCTTTGCCCAATCATTGCTTGACCATAACCTATGGCATTCAGAAACGTTTTGGGCATAATAAAACTATTCTAAAGCTGAACAATGGTGATCAATGCACAACACTATGAATCTATTGAAATTCATTGTACCCTGTGCATTTACAATAGCTACATTTTATATTATGTAAATTATACTTCAGTAAATCTGCTACAAAAAGGAGGTTTCAAAACGAAATTTCCTTTTAATATTTTTACCAATGGAAATTTCACTTTAGCATTTTTACCTTTTGTACTTCCAGGGTGATGATTCCATGTAGAAAATAATTTCTATGCTCTTGTCCTCTAAGCATCATATTTTTTTCACTCAGTTGTCTTGCAGAAATCATAAATCTCCAAGGTAACAACTCCTTTTCTAAAGAGAGGTCTGTAAAAACAAAGATTAATTTTCTCATGTTGGAGAAGAGTTATTAACTGTTAAAAATGAAAAACTTTATCTTTTTTTCCTTGTGAAATACTAATTTTTTTTCCTTAGGAAGCTACTATGTGAAAGTTCCAAAATATATCAGCTACTTTACCACACCTTAAAACCTTGCCTACAATCTATTTACACCTACAGAGTCAGTCTTCCAATCTGTACTAGGCTCCAGGAGTCCTCAGGATCCCCTTCATTCTTTTTTTTTTAATTTTTAAATTAAAAAAAATTTTTTGGCTGCGTTGGGCTTTTCGTTGCTGCGTTCAGGCTTTCTCTAGTTGTGGCAAGCGGGGGCTACTCTTCGTTGTGGTGTGCAGGCTTCTCATTGCAGTGGCTTCTCTTGTTGCAAAGCATCAGCTCTAGGTGTGTGGGCTCAGTAGTTGTGGTGCAAGGCCTTAGCTGCTCCGCGGCATGTGGGGTCTTCCCGGACCAGGGCTCGAATCCATGTCCCCTGCACTGGCAGGTGGATTCTTAACCACTGCGCCACCAGGGAAGCCCTCCCCTTCATTCTTGATTTAACCATCCCAGCTAAAAGATCTGTGAATTCTCTTTGGGGACCTAGGTCCGTGTTCTCACTTTAGACCATTCTTCTCCAAGGAGAATTGTTGGGAGTTCTGGAGAAGTAGGCTGGAGGCTTGACTTCAGGAATAATGATGAAAACTGTGCTGCAGAAGTGGTCTGACATCAGACAACTCTATGATGAGGAAACTGCAGTCATTTGAAAGGCTAATATGTGAAAAATTACCCAGTTGATTTAGAAACACATAAGATCAGTTTCAATGGAACATGGAAAGAGAAGCAAATTTTGATTTAGTTTGAGATTGAGTGGTAATAAGAAAGTGGTTAGACAAGTTTTCTGACTTGTTGGTATCTAGAGGTGTGAGTTTTAAAGGCTAAATTATAAGATGGGAGATTTAGAAGAACATGCCTCACACGATGCAAAAAATCCAGTAGTGCATGAGTGAGTGATTGATTATGAAGGAAAAGACAGAACTAGGGTTTGAACTTGGGTTAAGGTTAGGGCTGGGGAATGAAGGAATGAAGTAACTTTTCCATTACAAGACAGGAGGGAAGGCACCACCATTGTTACATTTCATTTATTTGAAAGGAAGGAAGATGACAGATTAGGTTTGCAGATCTACTGGTTGAAATTTTAAGAAACTTCAGTCATATGCTTTCTTTCAAATAATTACTGAAATTATTAAGCTCTTACAATGTAGTAGATATTGTGTTAAAACTATTTTACATGTAATTAACTATTTTTTTCTGGCAAAGAGCCAAAATGGGTATTAGTGTTTAGTTTTACTCTGTACCATATATTCATGGAAATACTTGTTATTATTGCTTTAAACTGTTTCTTTTAACTTCCCTTTTTATGGACAGTTGTTCGTGTCTGCTGTCATTTTCTTTCTTCTTTCCCATTCTGAAATATCCTTTAATTGTTACTTAAATTTTTTAAGTAATGAAGAGTCTTCCAATTTCATATTCTAGGGAGGGGTTGTTTTGGGACACTGGCTTTCTCTTTTCAGGGCCAGTCCACATCTCTTTTGCCACCCTCTCTGCCTAACCATTGAATTACCACATAGCAAAATTTATACTTTTTCTTTCATTTTTGCTAATCGCCTTTTATTTTTTTATTAGTTATCTATTTTATACATATTAGTGTATATATGTCAATCCCAATCTCCCAATTCATCCCACCACCACCACCCATCCCCCTTGCATTTCCCCCTT
Organism: Stenella coeruleoalba; assembly: GCF_951394435.1. Classification (NCBI taxonomy): domain Eukaryota; kingdom Metazoa; phylum Chordata; class Mammalia; order Artiodactyla; family Delphinidae; genus Stenella; species Stenella coeruleoalba. The sequence goes on along the minus strand of NC_137150.1, from coordinate 23,048,164 downwards.
GGTGTCCATATGTTTGTTCTCTACATCTGTGTCTCTATTTCTGCCTTGCACACCAGTTCATCTGTACCATTTTTTCTAGATTCCACATACATGCATTAATATACAATATTTCTTTTTCTCTTTCTGACTTACTTCACTCTGTATGACAGTCTCTAGGTCCATTCCCATCTCTAAAAATAACCCAATTTCATTCCTTTTTAAGGCTGAGTAACATACCATTCTATATATGCCCCACATCTTCTTTAGTCATTCATCTGTCAATGAGCATTTAGGTTGCTTCCATGACCTGGCTATTGTAAACAGTGCGCAATGAACATGGGGTGCATGTGTCTTACTGAATTATGCTTTTCTCTGGGTATATACCCAGTAGTGGGACTGCTGGGTCATACAGTAATTCTATTTTTAGTTTTTAAAGGAACCTCCATACTGTTCTCCATAGTGGCTGTATCAATTTACATTCCCACCAACAGTGCAAGAGGGTTCCCTTTTCTCCACACACACTCCAGCATTTATTGTTTGTAGATTTTTTGATGATGGCCATTCTGACCAGTGTGAGATGATATCTCATTGTAGTTTTGATTTGCATTTTTCTAATGATTAATGATGTTGAGCATCCTTTCATGTGTTTGTTGGCAATCTGTATATCTTCTTTGGAGAAATGTCTATTTAGGTCTTCTGCCCATTTTTGGTTTGGGTTGTTTGTTTTTTTGATATTGAGCTGCATGAGCTGCTTATATATTTTGGAGATTAATCCTTTGTCAGTTGCTTCATTTGCAAATATTTTCTCCCATTCTGAGGGTGGTCTTTTCGTCTTGTTTATGGTTTCCTTTGCTGTGCAAAAGCTTTTAACTTTCATTAGCTCCCATTTGTTTATTTTCGTTTTTATTTCCATTACTCTAGGAGGTGGGTCAATAAAGGTCTTGCTGTGATTTATGTCAAAGTGTGTTCTTCCTATGTTTTCCTATAAGAGATTTTTATAGTGTCTGGCTTTACATTTAGGTCTTTAACCCATTTTGAGTTTATTTTTGTGTATGGTGTTAGGGAGTGTTCTCATTTTATTCTTTTACATGTAGCTGTCCAGTTTTCCCAGCACCACTTATTGAAGAGACTGTCTTCTCCATTGTATATCCTTGCCTTCTTTGTCATAGCTTAGTTGACCATAGATGTGTGCGTTTATCTCTGGGCTTTCTATACTGTTCCATTGATCTATAATTCTGTTTTTGTGCCAGGACCATATTGTCTTGTTTACTGTAGCTTTGTGGTATAGTCTGAAATCAGGGAGTCTGATTCCTCCAGCTCCGTTTTTTTCCCTCAAGAATGCTTTGGCTATTCGGAGTCTTTTGTGTCTCCATACACATTTTAAGATTTTTTGTTCTATTTCTGTAAAAAATGCCATTGGTAATTTGATAGGGATTGCATTGAATCTGTAGATTGCTTTGGGTAGTATAGTCATTTTCACACTGTTCATTCTTCCAATCCAAGAACATGGTATATCTCTCCATCTGTTTGTCATCTTTGATTTCTTTCATCAGTGTCTTATAGTTTTCTGAGTACAGGTCTTTTACCTCCTTAGGTAGGTTTATCCCTAGGTATTTTATTCTTTTTGTGGCAATGGTCAGTGGGATTGTTTCCTTAATTTCTCTTTGCAATCTTTTGTTGTTAGTCTATAGGAATGCAAGAGATTTCTGTGCATTAATTTTGTATCCTGCAACTTTACCAGATTCATTGATTAACTCTAGCAGTTTTCTGGTGGCGTCTTTAGGATTCTCTATGCATAGTATCATGTCATCTGCAAACAGTGACAGTTTTACTTCTTCTTTTCCAATTTATATTCCTTTTATTTCTTTTCTTCTCTGATTGCCATGGCTAGGACTTCCAAAATTATGTTAGATAGTAGTGGTGAGAGTGGACATCCTTCTCTTGCTCCTGGTCTTAGAGGAAAGGATTTCAGTTTTTCACCATTGAGAATGATGTTTGCTGAGGGTTTGTTGTATATGGCCTTTATTATGTTGAGATAGGTTCCCTCTATGCCCACTTTCTGGAGAGTTTTTATCATAACTGAGTGTTGAATTTTGTCAAAAGCTTTTTCTGCATCTACTGAGATGACCATATGGTTTTTATCCTTCAGTTTGTTAATATGGTGTATCACATTGATTGATTTGCATATATTGAAGAATCCTTGCATCCCTGGGATAAATTTGACTTGTTCATGGGGTATGATCCTTTTAATGTGTTGTTGGATTCTGTTTGCTAGTTTTTTGTTGAGGATTTTTGCATCTGTGTTTATCAGTGATAGTGGTCTCTAATTTTCTTCTTTTTTTTTTTTTGGTAGTGTCTTTGCCTGGTTTTGGAATCAGGGTGATGGTGGCCTCCTAGAATGAGTTTGGGAGTGTTTCTTCCTCTGCAATTTTTTGGAAGAGTTTGAGAAGGATGGGTGTTAACTCTTCTCTAAATGTTTAATAGAATTTACCAGTGAAGCCATCTGGTCCTGGACTTTTGTTTTTTGGAAGACCTTTAATCTCAGTTTCAATTTCATTACTTGTAATTGGTCTGTTCATATTTTCTATTTCTTGCTAGTTAGTCTTGGAAGGTTATACCTTTCTAAGAATTTGTCCATTTCTTCCAGGCTGCCCATTTTATTGGCATAGATTTGCTTGTAGTAGTCTCTTATGATGCTTTTTATTTCTGCGGTGTCTCTTGTAATTTTGTCTTTTTCATTTCTGATTTTATTGATTTGAGTCCTCTCCCTCTTTTTCTTGATGAGTCTAACTAAAGTTTTATCAATTTTGTTTCTCTTCTCAAAGAACCAGCTGTTTTATTGATCTTTGTTATTGTTTTCTTTGTTTTTATTTCATTTATTTCTGCTATGATCTTCATGATTTCTTTCCTTCTACTAACATTGGGTTTTGTTTGTTCTTCTTTCTCTAGATCCATTAAGTGTAAGGTAAAATTGTTTATTTGAGATTTTTCTTTTTTCTTGAGGTAGGATTGTATTGCTATAAACTTCCCTCTTAGACCTGCTTTTCTGCATCTGATAGGTTTTGGATCATTGTGGTTTCATTGTCATTTGTCTCTAGGTATTTTTTTATTTCCTCAGTGATCTCTTGGTTATTTAGTAATGTATTGTTTAACCTCCATATGTTTGTGTTTTTTACCATTTTTCCCTGTAATTGATTTCTAATCTCATACCGTTGTGGTCAGAAAAGATACTTGACATAATTTCAATTTTCTTAAATTTACCAAGGCTTGATTTGTGCCCCAAGATGTGATCTATCCTGGAGAATGTTCCATGTGCACTTGAGAAGAAAGTGCAATATGCTGTTTTTGAATGGAATGTCCTGTAAATATCAATTAATTCTATCTGGTCTATTGTGTCATTTAAATCTTGTGGTTCCTTATTAATTTTCTGTCTGGATGATCTGTCCATTGGTATAAGTGAGGTGTTAAATTTCCCCACTGTTATCGTGTTACTGTTGATTTCCTCTTTTATAGCTATTAGCATTTGCCTTATGTATTGAGGTGCTCCCATGTTGGGTGCATATATATTTAAAATTGTTGTATCTTCTTCTTGGATTGATCCTTTGATCATTATATAGTTTCCTTACTTGTCTCTAGTAACATTCTTTATTTTAAAGTCTATTTTTTTCTGATATGAGAATTGCTATTCCAGCTTTCTTTTGATTTCCATTTGCATGGAATATCTTTTTCCATCCCCTCACTTTCAGTCTGTATGTGTCCCTAGGTCTGAAGTGGATCTCTTATAGACAGCATATATAGGGGTCTTGTTTATGTATCCATTCAGCGAGCCTGTGTCTTTTGGTTGGATCATTTAATCCATTCACATTTAGGTAATTATTGATATGTGTGTTCCAATTACCATTTTCTCAATTGTTTTGAATTTGTTTTGTTTTTGTTTGTTTGTTTTTGTGATACGCGGGCCTCTCACCATTGTGGCCTCTCCTGTTGCGTAGCACAGGCTCCGGACGCACAGGCTCAGTGGCCATGGCTCACAGGCCCAGCCGCTCCGTGGCATGTGGGATCTTCCCGGACTGGGGCACGAACCCGTGTCTCCTGCATCGGCAGGCAGACTCTCAACCACTGCACCACCAGGGAAGCCCTGAGGGTTTTTTTGTAGGTCCTTTTCTTCCCTTGTGTTTCCCACTTAGAGAATTTCCTTTAGCATCTGTTGTAGAGCTGGTTTGGTGGCATTGAATTCTCTTTGGTTTTGCTTGTCTGTAAAGCTTTTGATTTCTGCATTGAATCTAAATGAAATCCTTGCTGGGTAGAGTAATCTTTGTTGTAGCTTCTTTCCTTTCATCACTTTAAGTATATCACACCACTCCCTTCTGGCTTGTAGAGTTTCTGCTGAGAAATCAGCTGTTAACCTTATGGGAGTTCTCTTGTCTGTTGTCATTTTTCCCTTGTTGCTTTTAATAATTTTTCTTTGTCTTTAGTTTTTTCCAATTTGATTACTATATGTCTTGGCGTGTTTCTCCTTGGGTGTATCCTACCTAGGACTCTCTGAACTTTCTGGACTTGGGTGGCTATTTCCTTTCCCATGTTAGGGAAAGTTTTGACTAAATTCTCTTCAAATATTTTCTTGAAGAAAATATTTTTTCTCTCTCACTTCTCCTTTTGGGACCCCTATAATGTGTATATTGGTGCATTTAATGTTGTCCCAGAGGTCTCTTAGGCTGTCTTCATTTCTTTTAATTCTTTTCTCTTTATTGTGTTCCACAGCGGTGATTTCCACAATTCTGTCTTCCAGGTCACTTATCCGTTCTTCTGCCTCAGTTATCTGCTATTGATTTCTTCTATTGTATTTTTCATTTCAGTTATTGTATTGTTCATCTCTGTTCTTTAATTCTTCTAGGCCTGTGTTAAACATTTCTTGCATCTTCTCAATCTTTGCCTCCATTCTTTTTCTGAGGTCCTGGATCATCTTCACTATCATTATTCTGAATAATTTTTCTGGAAGATTGCCTATCTCCACTTCATTTAGTTGTTTTTCTGGGGTTTTATCTTGTTCCTTCATCTGTCCCATAGTCCTCTGCCTTTTCATTTTGTCTATCTTTCTGTGAATGTGGTTTTCGTTCCACAGGCTGCAGGACTTTAGCTCTTCTTGCTTCTGCTGTCTGCCCTCTGGTGGATGAGGCTATCTAAGAGGCTTGTGCAAGCTTCATGGTGGGAGGGACTTGTGGTGGGTAGAGCTGGGTGTTGCTCTGGTGGGCAGAGCTCAGTAAAACTTTAATCCACTTGTCTGCTGATAGGTGGGGCTGAGTTCCCTCCCTGTTGGTTTTTTGGCCTGAGGCAATTCAGCACTGGAGCCTACAGACTCTTTGGTGTGGCTAATGGTGGACTCCAGGAAGGCTTACCCAAGGATTACTTCCCAGAACTTATGCTGCTAGTGTCTTTGTCCCCCCCAGTGAGCCACAGCTGCCCCCTGCCTGTTAAGGAGACCCTCCAACACTAGCAGGTATGTCTGGTTCAGTCTCCCATGGGGTCACTGCTCCTTCCCCTGGGTCCTGATGCACACACTACCTTTTCTGTGCCTTCTAAGAGTGGAGTCTCTGTTTCCCCCAGTCCTGTTGAAGTCCTGCAATCAAATCCCACTAGCCTTCAAAGTCTCATTCTCTGGGAGGAGGAACTCCTCCCGGTTGCCAGACCTCCAGGTTGGGAAGCCTTACGTGGGGCTCAGAACCTTCACTCCAGTGGGTGGAATTCTGTGGTATAATTGTTCTCCAGTTTGTGAGTCACCCACCCAGCAGTTATGGGATATGATTTTATTGTGATTGTGCTCTTCCTACCATCTAATTGCGGCTTCTCCTTTGTCTTTGGATGTGGGGTATTTCTTTTATTGAGTTCCAGTGTCTTCCTGTCAATGATTTTTCAGCAGTTGTGATTTCAGTGCTCTCGCAAGAGGGAGTGAGCGCCCATCCTCCTGCTCTGCAATCCTGAACCAATCTCTCAAATTTTACTTGATAATTTATTATTTACATTCTTTATCTATTTTGACACAATTATGTAATTTATATTCAATCATTACGTTTATTTGTCCAAGGCATTTTGTAGGAAGCAAGCAGTTTTGCACTTTGTCCTTCCAATTTGTTTCATTCGGCATCTTTGCAGTATGCTTTTTTAATGACAGCTTTATGAATCCCTGTCTTATATATGAAAGCACACCAAGAATGAATGACTTATTGAGAAGAGGGTAACAGTGCAAAATTTAGTGAACTTCACTGACTTTCAATAATATACTCAAATGTTAAAAGGTAGAAAAGCCCTAGTACCATTAAGGCTCTAGCTCAATAGGCATGAATTCAATGGAAATGTCTTTTAGTGTCACTTCCACTGTGATCGTAATGGCTCAAAGGAGAAAATAGAAGTAGGATCATTATTCTTACTTTATCTGCCAGGCTTTTTGATGCAAATGACTTCAATGGAAATGTCTCATATACTCAATTTTCTAATTTATGTTGTTTGTAATGAAAAATTGCAAAGAAGCATATCCTGAATTTTAGATCTTACGTGCCAGCGAGTCTTTCATGGATCCATATATTACTTTATTGACACTTTCTAGAATAGGGATTAAAAGATGGAAGTGTTAAATAAAAACTGTGTCCTTGTGACCAGTTACAGAAACAAGGACTTTAGTAGCTATAGATATTTCCTTCTTTGCATACTATATACATTTTTTTTTGCAGATTAGGCATTTTATTTCTCTCCCCTTTCCCCATTATTATTATTATTATTATTTTTTCATTTATTTTTTGTGGTACGCGGGCCTCTCACTGCTGTGGCCTCTCCCGCTGCAGAGCACAGGCTCCGGACGCGCAGGCTCAGTGGCCATGGCCCACGGGCCCAGCCACTCCGCGGCATGCAGGATCCTCCCGGACCGGGGCATGAACCCATGTCCCCTGCATCGGCAGGCAGACTCTCAGCCACTGTGCTACCAGGGAAGCCCTCCCCATTATTTTAAATTAAGTTGCTAGTGGCCAATTTACACTTTTGTTTTTATGTTGCAGACTATTTAGATATGATTGTGACAGCATTTGTAAATGAATTAGCATTTCCAGAGATGAAACATGGACACTTGGGCCAATTTGGGAGAGTGCATCTTTGTATAAAGACTACTTGCTCTCTGTTTTACAAAAGCATGATGTAGTTTTTACTGTTGTTACAGAAAAGAGTAGACATGGGTAGAAAGATGTGTAAGTATGCCAAGTGTTGGAGAGTTTGCAATATGCTGGAAAGCATCTGTCACCTCTCACATCTACATCTGCTTTTATGTATCTTCCTCTCTCCAGCCATGTAGGAGTTCTACAAACTACATTTCCCAGATACCCTTACCAGCTGACTTCCTGCTCAGTTTGGTCAATGGAAGGCAAGAAAAAAAGAAAAATGCCACTTTTTAATGATTGCTGCCTTCCCCTCTGGCAGGGTGCTAACAAGACATGGCAATGGCATTATTAATAGCATAGTAATAGAAACAGTGGTGGTTTCTATTTCTATAGAAATAGTGGTGGTAATAGTAACTGTGACAGCATCCTGGTGGCAGTTGAGAAAACAGCAGCATCCAGTGAATGTGGGCTCCTGAATTCTTTCTTAGGCAACTAAGTCTTCACAAGAACAGGCTTAGTGGCACAGTGAGCATGGGCTCCAGGTAGCTCTCAAGTCTACTCTGTCCAAAATTAATATAGTTACTCACACTCTCTTTTGATTTGTGTTATCATGGTATATCTTTCTCCATCCATTTACTTTTAATCTATATGTGTCTTTTTATATAAAGTGGGTTTCTTATAGACCACATATCATTGGATCTTGTTTTTTGATTCACTCTAATAATCTCTGTTTTAATTGATACTTTTAAATTATTGACATGCAAAGTTATTATTGATAATGTTGGATTAATATCTACCATGTTTGTTACTGTTTTTTTATTTGTTGCTAATTCTCTTTGTTCCTATTTTTATCTTTCATTCTTATTTTATCTTTTTTTGGTTTTAATTAAGTGTATTATTCCTTTTCTCTCCTTTCTAAACATCAATTATACTTTTTACTTTTTTTAGTGGTTGATCTAGAGTTTGCAATATACATTTGAACCAATCCAAATCCACTTTCAAATTACACTACACCACTTCACAGGTATTGCAAGTACCTTATGATAAGACAATAATACTAATTCCTCTCTTCTGTCAGTTGTAACACTGCTGATATTCATTTTAATTACACATAAGAATATATAATCAAATACAATATTGCTATTATTATTTGAAGAGACTATTTCATTAGCTCAATTAAGAATAAGAAAAATAAAAAAATTTATCTTTATGTTCCTTCTTCTATGTTCTTCTTTTCATTATGTAGATTCAAATTTCTGATCTATGTCATTTTTCTTATCTCTAAACAACTTGTTTTAACATTTTTGCAAAACAGGTATACTAGCAACAAATTCCTCAATTTTTTTTTTTTTTTTTTAGTCTGAGAAAATCTTTCTTCTTTACTTTTGAAGGATAATTTCCAGGTTACAGGTTCTAGGTTGGTGGGGTTTTTTTCCCCCCTTTTCACACTTTAAATATTTCACTCCATTCCACTCTCATCTTGCTTATGTGTTTTCTTCGGAGAAGTCAGATGTAATTCTCATCTTTACTTCTCAATAGAGATGTTTTCCTCCCTCTCCCTGTGGCTTCTTTTATAATTTATCTTTATCTTTGATTTTTTTATAGTTTGAAAATGATATGCCAAGGTGTAGTGGCTTTATTTGGAATTCTGCTTGGTGTTCTCTGAGCTTCCTGGATTTGTGATTTGGTGTATGGCATTAATTTGGTCATGATCATTTCAAATATATTTTATATTACTATTTTTCTTCTCTTTCTGATATTCCCATTACATATATGATACACTTTTTGTAGTTGTCTCACAGATCTTGGATATTTGGCTCTATTTTTTGTTTGTTTTTCAGTTTGGGAGGTTTCTACTGAGATATCCTCAAGCTTAGAGATTTCTTTCCTCAGTCCTGTCTAGCGTTCTAATAAGCCCCTCAAAAACATTTTTCCTTTCTGTTGAAGTATTTTGATCTTTAGTATTTCTTATTGGTTCTTTCTAAGAATTTCCATCTTTTTGCTTACATTGTCCATCTGTTCTTGCATATTGTCGACTTTATCCATTAGAGCCCTTATCATATCAGCATCATTTTAAAAAATTCTGATCTGATAATTATAACATTGCTGCCATATGTGAGTCTGATTCTGAGGCTTGTTCTGTCTCTTCAAACTGTGCTCTTTGACTTTTATTATGCCTTGTAATTCTTCACTGATAGTCAGACATGATGTACTAGGTAAAAGAAACTGCTATAAATAGGCCATTAGTAATGTGGTGGTTAGGTGTGGGAGAACGGCAAACATTCTCTATTGTTATGATTAAGTCTCAGTCTTTTAGGGAGTTTTTATACCCCTGGACTATGAACTTCACATGTATTTCTTGTTCCCGTCTTCTCCTTCACTCAGGTGAGACAGGATGGCTAGAGTGGGCTTGAGGGGGGTATTTCCCTTCCCTTAGGTCACTTAGGCTCTAATAAAATCCCAATATGTTAGACTGGAGGTCAGATCTTGTTAAGAAAAACAGAATGCTCCAGTGTATTTCAGAATTGTTCTTTTTCCTTTCTCCCTCCTAGAGGCAAGAGGATTTTTTTTTTTTCAGACGTTTATTGTGAGGACCAGCTAGAGCTCCAGGAAGTAAAACTCACAAAAGTGTGGGGCTTCCTAATGACTGAGTCCCCCTGAGTTTTTTTATCTTTCAAACTTGTCTCAGGCTGAGACAAGTCTTGTCTCCAGCAGTTCATCAATTACAATTCAGTTTTCCCTACCTTGGCACTGGTTCTCACAGAGGTTTCAGCTAGAGAGTGTCTGCTCTGAAAAGTGGTGATTCTCTGTATTTGCCTGTTGGTTTCTCCAGTTTTGGGGTCATTAGTTTGTTCTGTAACCTCACTTCTCTGACAGATCTAAAAAAATTTGTTGACTTTTCAGTTTGTTCAACTTTTTACTTGTTATTAGGATGGAGCTGCAACTTCCAAGTTTCTTACATGCCAGACCAGAAACTGGAAGTCTTCTAAAGACATCTTATTTCCCAGAGGTATTTTTAAGTTTTTAGGCCAACCTCTTGTTTGCCTCAACTGGTATTGTATCTGTGATGGCAAACAATTGCTGCTGATTGCTTTGGCAAATATCTTAGGGACTGGTCATTTTTCACCAAGTGTGCTCTGAAGCAAAAGAAATAAAGACATGCCCTGTGAATGAGGTTTTTTTCCAGGGAGCTGCCAGACAGGTATAATAATGACAATTCTGTGGGGATTGGGTTTTGGGGAGCTCCAAACCCATTATTCCCCCTCCAATGCTACTAGGCTGCTTTTGCCCATAGCTACCATGGTTATAAGGTTGTTTTCAAGGCTGCTGAAAAGTTGGGGTGAGGGCAATGGGAACAAGGCTAGTTAAAAATGCCAGGGACTTCACTGTTTTTAAAAACATTCAGTTTATTTCCTTGAATAAACACTTCGTGGATTATTGCAAACCTTTTTGGTTGAGTTCTGGAATTCTGAAAATAATAATTTTGAACAAATTTTAGTGTTCTCGTTGCTTTTATGGAGGAGTCAGTTTTCAGAGGTCCTTATTTTGCCATTACAGAGCATTTCTCATCAGTAATATGTGTTTAAGTGACAAAAGTTAAGTCCTAAAAGATAACATACAGCATAATACTCATTTTGTAGAATAAAACATAAATAAGATTACCCCCAAAATATTGAAATATGTACTATATAAAAAGGAATACAGAAAACAATAAAAATAGAATTTGGGATAATGATCATCTTGGGCAGGGAAGGTAGGGAGACAGGATGATTGTCCTGTAGGAATGAGAGTGTATCATAAAAAGAATATGATTAACCTCCCTGAGTTCCAAGTGAGGAATGAAGGGAGAAATAAATACCATTTTAGCTTAAGACCATTTCAAAATCAGCAGTAAATTAAACAACAACAACAAAATGGTCAACTTTAGTTTTCCTAGATTTATAGCCAACTTATATATGTTATCCACACCATCACAAATTATAGATACATATACTTACATACATACAAAGTATATTTTTCATACATTTACATATTATCCATACACTCACACTCAGGGTGCTATGTGCACACTCTTCATAAAAAACATTGGCTATTATGTATAATACTTTACTAACTGTTTAGTGTGTGTGGGATCTGGAGTCATACAATAAATTGAAAATATGTATTTTCTGTTTTCTTATTTCACTCTGCAATAGAAATTAAGAAACAAACTGTTAAAATCTTAAAGAAAATTTATCTTTTTCTGTTTTTGTTGTTTGAAGGAAACCTTATTTGTCCTTTGAATGTTGCTACTCTATTTGACTCATATTTTTATGATGGCCTCTTTTAGGTTACATGAACTACTTAGGCAATTGCGATGTTGAAAAGGTAGCCAACTAAGCAATAAAAACATAGCACTTGCTTTAATAAATCTAAAATCTAATTCTAAATGATGCTAATCTATATGCATCATCATCCTCTGCTCAATACAGTGGTCAGTAACCATAGCTTTGCAGCAGATATTTATGTTTGTATTTGTTAAATCTAACCACTTACAGTGCTTCACTTTTGAACTTGGCCTTGGAATTTATTGCAACATAGCTGTTTTAGAAAGGCTGAATTTAGTAGAAAATACTTAAGTCCTCTAACCTCATTTATCAACATTTCTTTACTCTCAATTTGGCTTCTTTCTTGCCCCATTTTTCTTTATCTAGTTGACATTGAGCTAAAAGCTGATAGAGCACTCACTGGAGGCAAAGGTAAATAAACACTTTTATTAATTTTAAAACTTATAGAAGGTTATTAGAGTTTTTATCAGATTTGAAAACTCAAATAAAAGACATTTATAGAAAGAAAAAGGAAAAATCAATCTCTATTAATCTTCCCAGGTGGGTATCAGTTGAGTCAAGGAATCAGTAGGAATTTATACTTTCTCACTTGCACAATGATAAATGTTTATATCAACACCACAGTAAACATTGTCAAGCAAAAATCTGAGAAAGAAAGCACCAAAGGACTAAAGGGGTTAGAAAACATGGCAAGACCCATGTGCTGTTATTTCTTTTAATTTTCAACATCATTAGAATCTCAGATGTGGATATGCTGACTGTGCAGAAGTTATACTCCTTTATTATTAAATGCTTCACCACAAACCAGTTTTTTACTGTCCTCAGTGTGTGTGTATGTGTTTGTGTGTGTGTGTGCACTATATAAAAAGTTTTACAGATATCCACGTAGTTTATATCTCCATAGTTTATGTGAGCCACAATAAAAACAATAAAACTATTAGGTATGGAATGATTTACTGAACATTTGATGATTTTGTTTGTGAAGTGCTTTAATCTAGTATAAACATAACTATGTTCCAAGATATTTCATACCTAAAAGTGTCTGCTATTAAACTTCCTATGATATATTGGAAAGTAAGGAAAAAGACCCCAGGACATATGAGGAAATAATTTATTCCAGTCTCAGGTCTACCATTGAATATTTGGGATTATGGGGAAGTCATTTAGATTTTCTCATCCTTAGATTCACTGAAAGATTATTTCCAAAGTCATGATTATTCCTTTCATATTTTCTTCTCAACACCTTATTTTATCACAATTTTTCAAAGTCTTGTGTTGTTTTGTAACGACCTACTGTTTACTTTCTGCCTTACTGAGCAAAATGTGAATTCCTGGAGAGCATGGTCTTAACTTATTTATCTTTCTGTCACACATATTAGTGAATTGTAAGCTCATTTGCAGCTTTAAAATTACTTAAAATGTGTGTTTTGGCTTTCTTAATGATTTAAGTACATAATTTACACTTATAAAGCACAAATTTATAAGTGGTTAGCCAATTAATATATATATATTAGCATAACAGAGTAAGACCACATGTTGTTTGAAGTTATGATATGCTTTCTAAAAAGGCTCTGCTCATATTTGTAACCTTATGCACAGCTACCTTCTTTTACATAAAATGATTGCTGTGCACATGTGCCTTTTGGTTGGTTTTTCTCTTTAGAATGTCAGTCAAGTGTACATTCTTAAACCCTAGTCAGCAAAAAATAAATTTTTAATATTTAAGTAATTAATCATTTAATATTTAATCAAGAGTTTAAGCTGTTAACATGGGGAGAACTGAGCATGTATACTCTTTATAGATACACACATACATATAAAATGTTATAATTACAAAATGTGAAAGATATGACAACAGAAAATTTACAACATGCTGCATTAAAAATCATTACTTTGCTAAGGCAGGTTATGTAACTTTACATTTGGAAGCTATGATCATTTTTCCTCCTGTACATTGTACTGTACAATGTACTGATTTCCATCAGTACATTTAAGAAATGTTAGTGTGTGTTTTCTTTTTTTTTTTTTTTCTGTCTCTCTGTCTCTTTTAGTCTCTCTGTCTCCTATTTATTTCAGAAGGGTAGAGCTAGTATAATTCAGTTTGAATAGTGGGCTACATTGCCTTGAGATTTAGAGACTGTATGCAGACCAGCATGGGGGTGTCAGGGCCTGAGTGTGGCCAAGAAGGTAACCACACTGAAAGGCATCCCTCACAGGACAGCCAGAGTGGAATAAGATGTATGTCCCCCTGGAAATACAGCTCAGTGCAGGACAGCGGAGCTCAATCAGGTTGAAGAGGATGTCTATGATGGGGGTCATTCACCATGTGGTGTCAATTCCAAGAGGATTGAACAGGTGTCTTTATAGGAAGCCCAGCAGTGTGTAGTGTCAGAGCCCCAGGAGAAAGAGGAGAGTGTCTGCATGGGAGAACTGCCTGGCACGGGGTACTGAAGGCTGAGCAGGATGAGGAGAGGGTCCCTTAAATGGTAGGGTAATGACAGTGACTTGTCGTGAAATTTCTTAGCCCAAACTAGAGGAAGAGGGCACCTGTCTGAAGGAAGAAGAGGAGGAGTTTAAGAGAGATTGGGCATTGTTCTCTTCCAGGAAATTGAACAAATAAGTAAACACATGAAGAATAATGGGCACTAGTTTTCTAATTGTCTAAGAAGGGAACTAGAAATGTAAAAAGGGATAAAATTAGCATGAACTCTGTGGTGTTGGACTGAATTTGAAGCATGTGAGCAAACTCATGCCTTTCAATAGATATAGAATGAAATATGTGTATATATATTTATGTATATGAATAAAAAAATATATGTGCATATTTTATGAAGGTATGTATGTGTGTCCCTAGCTATGCTTTGTAGTGGGAACACCCTATAGCAATAATTACATCTAGAAAATAGATCTTGTTTTCTAAATATTCTCCACTAAAATAAATCAGTGCTCAGTGGGAAAATGGCTCATTCCTAGGGCTAGGGCAAGATCATACAAGCTAAGTCTAGAATATGATGCTCTACCAGAAAGTAAGGAAGTGCTCAAAGATGAATGGGGATATATTAAAGTGACAGTGAATGCCACTGGCCAAATCTATCACCATTTGAGCATCAAAATCAATATTGATAGTATTAGACTATAACTCATTGAATAAATTAGGAATAAATAAAATCTATGAGTCTATACTGGAATTAATTGATTAATTAATTAATGGAAAGTTTGGCAAGTATATTACTTTTCTATGCTGTGTAACAAATTACCACAAACATAACAGCTTTTAAACAACCTGAATTATTATCTCACAGTTTTTGTGGATCCAGAGTTGCGCACAGAATGACTGAGTTCTCTGCGAGGCTACAATCACAGAGTTATCCAGGGTCCTCTGTAAGACAGCAGTCAGAGTTGGCCAGGGCTGGGTTCTCATCTGGAGGTTTGACTAGGGAAAATTTTGCTTCTAAAGTTACTCAGGTTGTTGGAAGAATCCATTTCCTGATGGCTGTAAAACCCATGTTGGCTTAGTTTTCCTTGAGGTCAGCCTTGGAGAGCATGATTCTAGAATAAGTCAGCTAGCAAGACAAACTCTATATAACAAAACATGATCAGGGGAATGACATTCCATTGCCTTTATCATATTCTACTGGTTAGAAGAAAGTCCAAGTTCCTGCCTATAGAGGAGATTGTACAAGGGCATGCATATCAAAAGGTGGGAATCCTTAGGGAGTGTTTGCCATAGTGAGGAACAGAATATTTACAGAGCTCAAAGTGTCATCCCACAAATAGCTTCTTAATTACAAAGAGAAAAAATGAATAACATTACAGTGAGAGAAGTCTGGCACAAGCTCCATTGATCAAATTATCAAAGTGAATCTAACTTGTAATGCAGTAAACTGAAATTGTGTGACACTTTGTAGAATACAGTGAAAAGAACACAGTATCACTTCTATAATATTTTCCTGACAAAAATATATAATCTGAGTTTAATCACGAGGAGACATCAGACAAGCCCAAACTGAAGGATATTCTACAAAATACCTGGCCCGTAATCTTCAAATATGTCAAGATCGTGAATGTCCAGGTAATTGTTCCAGACTACAGATGACTAAATGAAACACACAATTCTTAGCTGAAAACCACAGCTACAAAGGACATTATTAGGCTAAAAGGTAAAACTTCAAAGGGATCTGAAAACTGTATTGAAGTATTGTATCCATGTTAGTTTACTGATTTTGATGTTGCTATTATGGTTTTGTTGAAGAATGTCCTTGTTTGTTGAACATAAGCACTAATGTTCTCAGGAGTTATCCTGGAAAGCGGGACATGAGGTTGGCAATTTACTCCCAAATTGTTTAGAAAATAATTATTTGTCGTTATATTTGCAACTTTTCTTTTGGGCTTTTACTTTGGGGATATTGCAATGTAAAAAAATTAATAATTGATTTAAATCAAACTGTTGATTGCTCGGATTGCCTACAGTAGCATTTCCTAAAGTGTATTCCTCAGGACGTTGATTCCAATTGCATTTAAAATGCCTCAAGCCAAATACATTTGGGAAACATTGGTTAAATAAAGTTAAACAAGCTTCTTAAATGCAGGGCTTCTTAGAGCTTTAACCATAATACATATGTTGCTAACCTCAAAGAAGGTGAAATAATATCTAGTTTTTCCTTTTTTTTTTTTTTTGCCTCCCAGTGAGAATTTCACGGGCTTGAGTCTGCAGAAAACACACTTTGGTAAATGCTAATGTATAAATAAATGCTCCTTAGGCAATTACACAAAGCTGTTGTAACTTACTCCTTTCTCAATTCTCGATCTCATTACCTACCCCAACAATTAAATTATTTTGTTTACTTAATAAAATAAAATGTTTAGCAAAGGCTATTTTAAAGTTTAATCTTTGACTTTTTATTATTTCTGAAAGCACAGCTATTTATAAAGAAAACAATTTATTAGAAATCCCATCCACTAGAGACCATGACTATAGCATTTTGATGTCTTTCCATTATTCCCCTCACTCTCCTAGGTACATGTATCTATCTTGCACTTTTCATCATTAATTTTGTTTTGTATATGTTACACTGTAGCAGTATTTTATTTGACTTTTCTTATAAGTATATCCTTAATTATCAAGCATTCTTTAACACATTATAATGATGGCAAAATGTATATAGATACTCTATAATTAGTTTCCCCGTTCTGTTAGTACAGGAAACTGCGGATATTTCCAGAGTCTCTTTATTATAAAAAGTTATAAGATAAAAACTTTTAACAAAAACTCTGTGTACATCTTTGACTATTTTGTGTGAGGGTAATGTAGAAGTAAATTTCCCAAATAAAAATATGTGAATACTTTAATGGCTTTAGATACCTAATGCCAAATTGGCAACAATAAAAATGTTACAACAATTTTATTTTGTAGAGGCTTTTTTTTTTAAGAAAAGTTTTGGGTTCACAACAAAAATGAGCAAAAGGTACACAGAGTTCCCATGTACTCCTCCCCACACACAAGTACAGCTTTCCCACCAGCAAATCTCCCACCAAAGTGGTACATTTGTTACAATCAATGAACTAACATTAACACATCACTATCACCCAAAGTGCATAGTTTCCATTAGGGTTCCCTCTTGGTGTGGAACTTTCTACGAGTTTTGGCAATTATGTAATGTTATGGAACTACCATTATAGTATCATACAGAATAATTTCACTGAGCTTAAAGTCCATCCAGTGTGCTTCACCTATTCACCTCTCCTTCCCTGAAAGCCTCTGGCAACCACTGATCTTTTTACTGTCTCTGTAGTTTTGACTTTTCCTGAATGTCGCAGAGTTGGAAATAAGTTGTTTTTTTTTTAAGTGCATCAGAACTTTACAAATAAGCTTGTAACCACACATACTTGCCAATTGTGTTAGCATTAAAAATATTGGCCAATTTGAACATCATAAAATTTTATTTTCTTGTTTAACGTCAACCTCCCTCTTGCTATTTGTTTTTGGCCAGTCTGGCTGTCATTGTTTTCCCACAATCTACCAGTGAATTTTTAATAAAATCCAAATTTTTTATCATGATCTATGTAGCTTCCCATGACTGTACCCTACCCAATTTTCTGCAATTATATAACTCTCCTTGTTTCCCTAATCTCCAGCACCATTTACCTCCTTTCTCACCATTTACTTAACCCACAAATACTCATTGAACTCATACTATGTGTTAGGCATTTTTCTAGATGTTATACAGAGGTAAACAGAACAAAATTCCTATACCATGGGCTTACATTCTACTCCTGAACTAGCCGAGCACATTGCCACTTTGTGACAACTTATGCAATGCTGCCTAACATAGTAGATGATTCATCAAAAGCAAAATTAAATACTGTCAATAGACAATGAAATTTGAGATGCTTTAAACTTGTATAAAGAAGGAGGGAGCAGTAGTCGGTAAAAATACCAAAGAAGAAAATATTACTCTCAATAAATAATGTTAAATAATCTTTAAGAAAATAGTTTATGGAGGACAGAGAAAAGAGAGGGAAATGGGGATAAATAATACATAAAGCTTTCTCCATTTTGTTGTTGAGTTTTATAATAATGCTTTAATTCTTGTTTAATTCCCTCTTGTATTTGAACCTTAAAAAATTAAAGTGCTTTCCCTGAGGGAGAGATTTTCAGAAACCAGAGCATCATGCTAAACATTTGCACATGATTGCATATTTTGGGGGTGTTTAATGTGACATCTTTTCAATGTGCTTGGGTTGAAGCTTTAGTGGCTCTTGATACTTTTTCTCCCATTTTTTCCTTTTGCTTCTGAGAATGCAGATTAATCCAGTTCCATCTAGACTGATTAGAGTTGTTGAATAAGTTACCCATAGCAGACTTTGTGAAATAAATCTAGTAATGCAATTCTCAATGGACTGTAAAAATCTGTTATGAGTTCATTATCAAGACACTTCAGAGTGATATTAAATTATCCCATTTGTCTTCTGATTATTAGTCTGGTGTCATGTAAAATTATAAGATGTGCAAAGAATGTCCTGTTAAATACTAAATTTCCAACATGAGTGATTTTTATAATCACAAATTCAAGTTTTTACTCCTCAAATTTTAAGAAGTTCATCCTTAACATTTTTCTTTATAATTCTTTACTTCATGGACAACTGTATAATTGGATATTAAAGTAGAATATTGTTTGAGTCATTAGATTTCAGTAAGGATATGTCACCCTTTAGTCGTTTAGTTCACCTGAGTAAGGCACCATTTGTAATTCCAAACCTGGAGATTAGACAGCCAATTTGCGCTGCACTAAAGTACAGTGATAGGCAGTTTTGCTCACCTTACTGGCCAATTCAGCTGTGCCTGCCTTCACAAAGCAAATGAACAGTTAATTCAACAACAAGAAATGCTTGGTTGCTTTAATTAATATCATCTACTCTGTGATATGGCTTTCTCACCTATAAAGTAGGAACAGTGTCTATTTCATGGTTGTTGTCAGTCTACAATGAGCTCCTTGGCATTTAGAACAACTTCAGTACACATTAGCTTAACATTATAAGATCTTACAGGTTAGGGCCTGGTGGGCTTTATCAAGATGGGCTTTATCAAATATATCAGATATAACAGGATGTTGCAATAAAATTGAAATGAAAACTTCTATTGTATTTGCCAATATGAAGGTCTTTAGTCTCAGTCCTCTTTTTACCCCTGGATTTACACTTTAACGTAAAATGTCATACTTTAAAGACATAGGCGTTAATGAAGTATTTTCTTTTCTATTTACTGTGTACTAGCTAAAAGAATAATAATTACTTTGCCTACATGGTGGCCTATCTGAAGTGAATTTTTATCGTACTAACCATTCAGTTAAAGTAATACTTCCAGGATCTTCTTCTTTTAAACTTATTCCTTAAGGAAAAAAAAAATTCCACTAAAGGCATTTTCCTCCAGGTTAATCATTGGTGAGTTGCTTCTAGAGGGACCTCTGCATTCGGTACCTCTTAATGCTCTTGAAATGATTCATAATTCAATATTGCAGCCACCCCTAATCTCTCCACTTCTCTTTCCTTGTCTTGAATATTATGTTCTCTCAGGCAAGTCATTCAAGAAAGATGGCATGTTATGAAAAGGAAAAAAAGTAATAGTGACATAATTATCCATGCTGTCCAGGAAAGTCCAATTGACAATTAAAGGAGGTGTTGAAATAGGCTTTATCAGAAATTATATATTTGTTCTCTATTTATTCCTACAGTGTTGTTACACAGTTCATTGCTTAAATTTAGTGGAAGGCTAAATGATAACTCAAACAAATGTTATTTTAAACAGCTTTAACATTCTTCTGAATAAGAAGTCAAAAACAAAATGACTGGGTAATAATTGTTTAATGCTTCTTGGATGAAGGGATATTTTAATAGGTTCATTAGGAACAGTCTAGAATAGTTTGAGAATATTGTTAATCTTTAGGACTAGAAGATCCTAACGGACAAAAAGCAAACAAAAACCAAGCCAAACCAAACCAAATGAAACCAAACAAAAAACCCCAAAGAAATGAATAAGAATCAATGTTAGGAGTTTGCCAAAAAAGTTATTTTAAAAAAATATTAACACATCTAAGCTATATTTTATTCCCACTTTCACCCAGATATCTAAAATTAATGTAGTTTATATAAGTTGAGTATGTCTGAGTTATGAAAAGAGAAAATTTCAAGTGGAATTTAATCAGATGATAGAAGTTTAGAAGAAGCTTATATCAACTGACCTAATCTCTTAGGATATTGGGGTGTCTTTACAAAATGAGAATACCATAATAATAAAATTGGTTTCAAAGATTAACTAAATGGATTTTGTATTTATATGATTCATGGACTAAAATAATTTTCAAAACTTTACTTTAGTAAATTAATAATTAATTATACATTATGAAAATTGTCTTTTCTTACCAATTTTGGGACAATGAATTCCCATTATCAATACATTATCATTTTATGGAAATCATAGATTTGTAAACATAAATAATTTTCCAAGTAATAATTATTTTAACATATAGAAAAACTATGAGGAAATAATGAAAATATGACGTGGTATAAAATTATAAGATTTTCTCCATTGAAACAACAGATTGTACTCATATGACATTAAGTATGAGAATGTATAAATAGAAGATTACTTGAGTATTTATGGACTTAGTAATTGCCAACAATTTTTGCCCCTAAGGTATTATTTTAAAAATATATATGTGTATATATATATATATATATATATATATATATATATATATATATATATATATATATATATATATATATATATATATGTATGGCTATCTATATACCCAAGTTTATGTCTACAAGAAGTTGAAAATCTAATTTGGGATTTATATATATATATATATATATATATATATATATATATATATATGAATGCTAAGCTGTGTTGCTACAACTCTGTTATAGGCCTTTAGAAATGGAGATCAGTATTTGCTAGATAAACCAATCAAGGAATGTAAGAGCAGGAAGAAGTCTTAGAGATGATTCTCTTAACTCCAGTCTCCTTGGAACACATAAGAAAGCTAAGACTCAGAGAGAAAGTGACTTGCCAAGTTGCAAAGCTGATATCAGAAGCTAAACCCACGCCTTGTCAGTTCAGTGTTTTATATAGGCAAGCATTTTGGCATTTGAGTGTGATAGTTCTTTCTTTAGGGCACTGTCCTATTCATTGCATGTATTATGTATCTGTGTCACTTGCTCACTCAGCAGCATTCCTAAATGTTCTATACATTTCCAAATGCTTCCTGGGAGATATGCCGACTTTGATTGAAACGCTTTAAATACATGTGTCCATTGAATCACAGGAAATTAAGATTTGTACTAAAACTTTAAGATAATGTAAGAAACTCTTCAACAACTGGGAATTTATTATTATGGTGATGATTATTTAGTTTTTATGCTGGCATTGCAGCAGAATGCTTTATGAAAATTTCAAATGGAACTTTTTCACCAAACTATAAGCTATAGATAGGAGCTGGCGAATAGATTAAATACTGTTGCACTGCAGAAAATTTTAATATATGAATAAAATCTGTCAGTTTCTTTTGCTGCTGTCTTCAAGCACTTTTTTCTCCATGTGTTGATATACTCTAACAGTAAAATTATTTGACTTGATTACAGCCCAGTAATGTTCTTCCAACACTTCATCATGCACTTGTTCAGTAGGTTCATAATGAATACCTTTGGAAGCAAACTAAATATAGGTCTATTAAAATAAGGCAGCAAAAAAAAACAAAGAAAAAGAAAAATCAAACTGCACACCAGAAGAACTCAGGGACATCTCCTGAAACAACGGAAGATACATTTATTACAGGGTTTGTAAAAGGGTAAAATTTAGGTAAAATTTACATGTAACAGCATATATTAGGCTTAAATATATATTGTCTCAGAGACTTTTAAACTACAAATTGTCACTCAAGTTAAAATAAAAGTAAATTTTCAAGGATAAAGCTGGATTGAAAGTAAATGCGAACAAATTTTGACCAACCTTTACAAACGTAAAATTTAAATGTCTACACTGGGCAGTTTACATGGGTAAAATAAACAGATTGGGCTAGGTGGGTGTCATTGAACTTGAGACCACTGACTTCTCAACTCCAGCTGCCAGGAGAGTAGCCTCAGTGTGGCCACACAAGACCTTACGCTTTTTCAAATAAATTATGAACTGACATGTTTGTATGAAAGGTGTCAGTTTTTTCATGTTGCCAATTAAAACATTTTAAAAACACAGTGTGGGTTAAAAAAATGGCCACTATTCAAATTCTACCTCTTCCTTAACAGACAATACAGCATCAAGGTCTGATCCTGTTTTGAATCTAAGCATAGCCATTAGGCTTTGTTTGAAATGTTCTTGATTATGACTGTTCATGGACATACATTTCCCAGGTTGTTTTATTTTTATTACTGAGTGAGGATCGTAGATGGCTTCCTATACTATTTTTCCTCATAAATTTTTGATGAAGCCTAAAGACAACTACATCTTACCATATAAAAATTAAGTATCCATAATTAAGTGCAATCCTTTCATTCTAAAGTATTTTTTTGTTTGTTTAATTATTGGTCTGACTCCTGAATAGGTTCCTGTTAACTCACCAGTTTATAGCTATATAGTCCTGAAAATTCCAAATTATCGGGTATATTTATTTATTTATTTATTTAAAAGATCTCATGCTGGACTTGGATTAAAAATGAGGCTGGGATAATAAAAATTATTAGTACTTATATGGCACTTTGTACTTTGTGAAGCATGTTTAAATACTATCTCATTTTGATCCTTTTATGTTATCCCCACTTTATTTAATAACACAGAAACTTTCAGACAGTGTGAGTACATTCCTAGAGATCACACAGTCATTTAGCTGTAGAGGCAAAAGTTCTTCAAACCAATCTTACATTCTTTCCAGCATACAACAGAGCCTCAAATATGTTCTAAAACTCTTCAATGTTTGTCTATGTGTAAACACATTAAAATAATATTAAAAAGCTTTATCTTCAGATGTACAAAAGAACTCAACTGATTTAAAATTTAAACTAAAGGAAAAATAGCCTTAGTGCTAAAAACTGATCATATTTTAGTAGCAAACCTTTACCGTTGGGGTTTATTTGTACAATTTTAACAGATTTTTGTAGATCAAACTTGAATATAAAAGAGGGATATATCATGTTACATCTAGGAATATATTATTTCTTGAAAATCAGGACCATTAAGTGATGTTGTTGGTTTAGATGAGATTTAAAAACTTATTTTTAAATCTTTATTCTTTGTTCGTACTTGTGTTTGAAGAACTATTACATGTTTACTTCTGTTATCTCAGTAAACTAAATTTCCATTTTAATCTTGTTTTCCAAGTTGATATGTCCATAATAATTTTAGCTAAAATGTTGCAAGGGATTTTTCTATATTAAGCCTTAGCAAGGCACTATACTTATTAGAGATACAA
Source organism: Stenella coeruleoalba (assembly GCF_951394435.1). NCBI lineage: Eukaryota > Metazoa > Chordata > Mammalia > Artiodactyla > Delphinidae > Stenella > Stenella coeruleoalba. The sequence goes on along the minus strand of NC_137150.1, from coordinate 23,024,749 downwards.
TTATGAAAATCTGCCATACTTCAAAGAAGTTAGAAAAATACTGTGAATTTCTTAATCCTTCAATTGTGATGACAACAGGAGATAAAACCATAGTTCTCATACATCCATTAGGTTTTATAATTTGTTAAAACATTTATTTATTTATAGTAGGATAACCTATTAAAAATCTACACATATGAAAAAGCAATATATTAGAAAATGTCAAAAGAAATTCCACCAGAGTAAACTCTATAGTAAATCATTCCAAGAATAAAGAGACCTTACAATTCTCGAAGTTTTTCTATGTGGAATATTTAAATTTCATCTTGCATTTGCTAAATATGCTAAATGGCTATACAGAGTATCACAAATATCATGTTTATGAGAGTAACAAAGGGAACTAATAACTAATTATAGTTAGCTGTTCATAATGGAAAATGACTATTTATTGTTGAAATGAATTGAGTAGAAAGCATCAGATTATTAATACAGAATGGCATAACCTATTCCTGACACAATAGAGTGAATTACTGCTTAAATAATAAATAGTTTCAGTGTCTTCAAAATCGTGATAACCACATAGATATAATTTAGGAAATAAAGTAAATTTTTTTTTTAGATGAAGTTGTTTCTCTACAACCAGATATTATTAGGAAGGAAGAACTTTATAAAAAGTTACTAAAGCTTATCTTAAGTAAAACTAACCATATTTCTTATTCCTTACCAACCTCTGTTTTCAAAAAAAAAGACAAATACTGAATTCCAAGTAGATTATTGGATGAGATCTTTTTAATAAAAACAGTGATGATGTGATTTTCTTTACCTTCAAGACTCCCCCAAATAATTTTATATAAACTAAACTTTTTGAGGGTATATACATATAGACATGCATATATGGCCAATTATTGTAGTTATAATGAGTGAATATTCAAATAAATCACTTCTGCAACTGAAGGAAAACAATATAATTAAGACACTCAGATTCAGAATCTAGATCCAAGATAACAGAATTGTTATTGCTGGAAGGAACATTAAAGTTCAACTAGTCCCAGTGTTTAAATTGAGGAAATTATGTCCCTGAAAATGTTCCCTTTATAATTATGCTTAAGCTTTGAATTGCCAAGTTCAACGACCTGTTCTATCTTCCCTCTGCTTGAATCTGACCTTCTTTGACATTCTCACATTTGGCTTGTGCTGTTCTGACATTTGGCTTGTGCTGACTGCTTTTTTTTAGTTCCCTTTCTTAATCTTTCTCTCTCTCTTCCCTTTTCCTGACAGTAATTCATATGCTGGTATGTCCCAAAGGTCTGCTTTATGTGCCTCTCCTTTTACATCTATAAAATGTGCTGGCAGATGACAGCTATTTTTATTGCTTCAGTTATAACTGATACCTACTTTCCTAGCCTAAGTTCTTTAACCTGAACCTCAAATCCACATTTCCATTTTTTTATCTGCAGATTTTGCTTTTCTTCATGATTGTATCACTTTGGAAAATTTGACAGCTTATTAACCTTGACTGGAATTCAGTCTCTATTTTCACTCTAATTCAATATGCCCTTAGTATTCAGTTGTGTTCTAAATAGATATAATTCTTTTAGCCCCCATGTTTGTGGCACTCTTTTCAAATAGCTCACTTTATGAAGATCAACTCTTTTTACTTCATTTCCTAAACCCCAAGCCCTAATTTACTGAATTATTTTCCATTCCCCAAACATGTGTTTATGTGTTTCATCCTTAGAGGACTGTTACCTTGTCCTGGAACTTCACTCTTTTCTCTAACAAGTAGAATCTTCCTTCTTATGAGTTATACAAGGGGTACAAAGGAGGTAACCAAAGTAATATTTCCTAGGGAGAGGCAGGTTACCTTTCTAAGGAATTCTTTGACTCCTCGTATTTCTGAAAGCAGCACGCTCACTTAATGAGCAATGTCTTAATCAACTTCTATTATGTGTCTAGCCAGTTTTAGGGGTATTTTAAATTAAACTTAATTTTCATTGCTATAGAATTTTCCATTTAACATATATTTTAAAAAATCCTATGTTTCTGATGGAATTCATTTAAATTATTATTTTTAATTTTCTATTACAGGTAGTGGCTATTATTTATTTTTTCTTTGGATTTCATAAATAATATTTGTATCAATATAAATACTAAATGACTAAATAACTGATTATTTAAACAAGCACTCCTGACAGGATTAATAATAAAATATATTTTCATCTCCACTGAACTTTTAAACTCATTCATTGAGGGAACTTTTCTCTGTCCCTTGGAATTTTGATTGGGATTATGTTGAATCTATAAATCACATCGGGTAGAACTGGCCTCTTGATAATACTGAGCCTTCTATTCCATGAACACATTATCTTTCTCCATAAATTTACATATTCTTTAATTTATTCCTTAATGTTTTGTCATTTTTAGCACACATATTTTATAGATAATTTGTTGGAGTTACATCTCAGCATTTCTTTTGTTTTCACTTTTCTTCCTTCCCTTTGTGTTAGTTTTTTAGGGCTGCCATTAAAAAAAAATGACCACAAACTAGATGGCTTAAAATAACATAAACTTATTCATTCATAGTTCTGGAGGCTAGAAGTCCAAAACCAAACTATCAGCAGGTTTGGTTTCTTCTGAGGCCTCTCTCCTTGGCTTGCAGATGGCTGCCCCTGGCTGTATCCTCACATGGTCTTTTCGCTGTGAGCTTGCATCCCTGGTGTCTCTGTATCCTCATGTCCTCTTTTTATAGCTTGGATTAGGGCCCAACCTAAGGACCTCATTTTAACTTAGTAACCTCTTTAAAAGGCCCTTTCTCCAAGTACAGTCACATTCTGAGGAGCTGGGAGTTAGGGCATCAACATATGGATGTTTAGAGTGAAACAATTCAGCCAGGAAAACTTCCTGCCTGCCTGCCTGCCTGCCTGTCTGCCTTCCTTCCTTTCTTTTTTTCTCTGGTGCTATTGTAAATGGTACTGTTTTCTTTAAAAGATTTAATTTCCAGTTGTTCATTACTAGTATATAGAAACACCATTTAATTTTTATGACACTTTGCATACCAAATGGTATATTGTCTACCTTTTCCATTAGTGCCTTAAACTTATTAACCATAATTATTAGAAATTTCATTTCCTATCGATTCTTTTACATCTGTGTCATATCTGAGTCTCATTCTTATGATCATTTTGTCTTTTCAGACTCTGTTTTGTCTTGTTTTCTCTAAGCTTCAGAATATTTTGATGAGAGGCAGACATTTTATGTGGGGCAGCAGAGACTGAGATGGTTTTCATGTCAGGATGTGTGTACACTTTTCCTTCTGCTACACCTTTATAGCAGGATTTCATTTAATAGACTTAGGACCTCGGTTAGGTTTGATATTGTTGTTGCTATGGTTACCTTCAGATTTCACATTAGATTTCAAATTTCTATAGAGATAGCTTGCATGTAGGGTGGAGGATGGTTTACCAAAGAAATGCCTGATTCTGAGGTTTCGATCTTCCGTTTGTGCTGTGCCTTAGAGTCTCTGTACAAATTCTTATTCCTCTCCTGCTCCTCTTTCAGCAATATTCTGCTTCTACTTGTTATTTGTAGCTTGTTAGCTTGCAGTGGGAGGGTGCATTCATTATTTTTCTGCCTAAGCCTCAGATTTGGGCATGCTCTGTGTCACTGTGTCTAAGAGGTGTGACATTTTCAGTTTTCTTTCCCCTCTCTCAGCTATGGTTGTGGATTCAGCCTATAATGCTATCTCTCATGCAGAGTAGGATTTTTTTCCTGTTCCCTTTCCCATCTGTAATGAATTTTTACTAGTGACCTAAGGACTGCAATTCTTGACTTTCCCACCCATCAAGGCTATGTTCTATACTGCAGTTAGAGAATGCTGTGGGTTGAATTTTGTCCCTCAGAAAATATATGCTGGAGGCCTAATTTCCGTAGGTCAGAATGTGACCTTGTTTGGACATAGGATCTTACTGAGATAAAAAAATTAAATGGGGTTATCTGAGCATGCCCTAATTCAATATGACTCACGTCCTTTTAAAATGGAAAAACTTTAGACACAAAAACCAGGATTCACAAAGGGAGAACCCCATGTGAACATGAAGACAGAGAGTGAGGTGATGTATCTGTTGTAGCTACAACTTTGGTGTTCCTAAGCCAAAGTTGCCAGCAAACCACTAGAAGCTAAAAGAGAGGCATAAAGGTATTCTCCCTCACAGTCAGCAGAAGGCACCAACCTTACTGATACTTAGATCTTAGACTTCTAGCATCCAGAACAGGAGAAAAAGACTTCTGTTGTGGGGGGAGCTTCAAGATGGCAGAGGAGTAAGACATGGAGATCACCTTCCTCCCCACAAATACATCAGAAATACATCTACATGTGGAACAACTCCTACAGAACACCTACTGCACGCTGGCAGAAGACCTCAGACCTCCCAAAAGGCAAGAAACTCCCCACGTACCTGGGTAGGGCAAAAGAAAAAGCAGAGACAAAAGAATAGGGATGGGACCTGCACCAGTGGGAGGGAGCTGTGAAGGAGGAAAGGTTTCCACACACTAGGAAGCCCCTTCACTGGCAGAGACGGAGGCTGGCAGCAGAGAAGCTTCGGACCACGGAGGAGAGCGTAGCAACAGGGGTGCAGAGGGCAAAGCGGAGAGATTCCCGCACAGAGGTTCGGCACCGACCAGCACTCACCAGCCTGAGAGGCTTGTCTGCTTACCCGCCGGGGTGGGCAGGGCTGGGAGCTGAGCTCGGGCTTCGGAGGTCAGATCCCAGGGAGAGGACTGGGGCTGGCTGCGTGAACACAGCCTGAAGGGGGCTAGTGAGCCACGGCTAGCCGGGAGGGAGTCCGGGAAAAGGTCTGGAGCTGCCTAAGCGGCAAGAGACCTTTGTTTCGGGATGCACAAGGAGAGGGGATTCAGAGCACCGCTTAAACAAGCTTCAGAGACGGGCGCGAGCCACGGCTATCAGCATGGACCCCAGAGACGGGCATGAAACGCTAAGCCTGCTACTGCAGCCACCAAGAAGCCTGTGTGCAAGCACAGGTCACTATCTACACCTCCCCTCCCGGGACCTTGTGCAGCCCGCCACTGCCAGGGTCCCGGGATCCAGGGACAACTTCCCACGGAGAACGCACGGCGCGCCTCAGGCTGGTGCAACGTCATGCTGGCCTCTGCCGCCGCAGGCTCGCCCCGCATCCGTACACCTCCCTCCCCCTGGCCTGAGTGAGCTAGAGCCCCCTAATAAGACTCTCCTTTAACCCCCTCCTGTTTGGGTGAAGAACAGACGCCAGAGAGCGACCTACACACAGAGGCGGGGCCACATCCAAAGCTGAACGCAAGGAGCTATGCAAAAAAGAAGAGAAAGGGAAATTTCTCCCTGCAGCCTCAGGAGCAGCAGATTAAATCTCCACAATCAACTTAATATACCCTGCATCTGTGGAATACCTCAATAGACAAAGAATCATCCCAAAATTGAGGTGGTGGACTTTGGGAGCATCTGTAGACTAGGAGCTTGCTTTCTGCATCTAATTTGTTTCTGGTTTTAGGTTTATCTTAGTTTAGTATTTAGAGATTATTATCATTGGTAGATTTGTTTATTGATTTGGTTGCTCTCTTCCTTTTTTTAAATATATATATATAGTTTTTTTTCCTTTTTCTCTTTTTGTGAGTGTGCATGTGTATGCTTCTTTGTGTGATTTTGTCTGTATAGGTTTGCTTTTACCATTTGTCCTAGGGTTCTGTCTGTCCATTTAGGGTTTTTTTTTTTTTTAGTATGGCTTTTAGTTCTTGTTATCATTGGTGGATTTGTTTATTGGTTTAGTTGCTCTCTTCTTTCTTTTTTTATTACTTTAAAATTTTTTTATTTTAATAATTTTTATTTTAATTCTTTCATTTTATTTATTTTTTCTTTCTTTCTTTCCTTTTTTATATCTCCCTTTTCTTCTGAGCTGTGTGGCTGACAGGGTCTTGGTGTTTCGGCCAGGTGTCAGGCCTGAGCCTCTGAGGTGGGAGAGCTGAGTTCAGGACACTGGACCACCAGAGACCTTAAGGCCCCAAGTAATATCAATCAGCAAGAGCTCTCCCACAGATCTCCGTCTCAACGCTAAAACCCGGTTCCACTCAACGACCAGCAGGCTCCAGTGCTGGACACCCCATGCCAAACAACTAGCAAGACAGGAACACAACCCCACCCATTAGCAGAGAGACTGCCTAAAATCATAATAAGTTCACAGAAACCCCAAAACACACCAACGGATGTGGTCCTGCCCGCCAGAAAGACAAGCTCCAGCCTCATTCACCAGAACACAGGCACTAGTCCCCTCCACCAGGAAGCCTACACAACCCACTGAACCAACCTTGGCCACTGGGGACAGACACCAAACACAACGGGAACTACGAACCTGCAGCCTGCAAAAAGGAGACCCCAAACACAGTAAGATAGCAAAATAAGAAGACAGAGAAATACACAGCAGATGAAGGAGCAAGGTAAAAACCCACCAGACCAAACAAATGAAGAGGAAATAGACAGTCTACCTGAAAAAGAATTCAGAGTAATGATAGTAAAGATGATCCAAAATCTTGGAAATAGAATGGAGAAAATACAAGAAACATTTAACAAGGACCTAGAAGAAATAAAAAGCAAACAAACAAAGATGAAAAACACAATAAATGAAATTAAAAATTCTCTAGAAGGAATCAATAGCAGAATAACTGAGGCAGAAGAACAGAAAAGTGACTTGGAAGATAAAATAGTGGAAATAACTATCACAGAGCAGAATAAAGACAAAAGAATGAAAAGAATTGAGGACAGTCTCAGAGACCTCTGGGACAACATTAAACACACCAACATTCGAATTATAAGGGTGCCAGAAGAAGAAGGGAAAAAAAAAGGGACTGAGAAAATAGTTGAAGAGATTATAGTTGAAAATTCCCTAATATGGGAAATGAAATGGTCAATCAAGTCCAGGAAGCACAGAGAGTCCCATACAGGATAAATCCAAGGAGAAATACTCCAAGACACATATTAATCAAACTATCAAAAATTAAATACAAAGAAAAAATATTAAAAGCAGCAAGGGAAAAGCAACAAATAGCATACAAGGGAATCCCCATAAGGTTAAGAGCTGATCTTTCAGCAGAAATTCTGCAAGCCAGAAGGGTGTGGCAGGACATATTTAAAGTGATGACAGGGAAAAACCAACACCAAGATTACTCTACCCAGCAAGGATCACATTCAGATTCAACAGAGAGATTAAAACCTTTATAGACAAGCAAAAGTTTAGAGAATGCAGCACCACCAAAGCAGTGTTACAACAAATGCTAAAGGAACTTCTCTAGGCAGGAAACACAAGAGAAGGAAAAGACCTACAATAACAAAACCAAGACAATTAAGAAAATAGTAATAGGAACATGCATATCAATAACTACCTTAAATGTAAATGGACTAAATGCTCCGACCAAAAGACATAGACTGGCTGAATGGATACAAAAACAAGACCCGTATATATGCTGTCTACAAGAGACCCGCTTCAGACTTAGGGACACATACAGACTGAAAGTGAGAGGATGGAAAACGATACTCCATGCAAATGGAAACAAAAAGAAAGCTGGAGTAGCAATTCTTATATCAGACAAAATAAACTTTAAAATAAAGACTATTACAAGTGACAAAGAAGGACACTACCTAATGATCAAGGGATCAATCCAAGAAGAATATATAACAATTGTAAATATTGATGAACCCAACATAGGAGCACATCAATACATAAGGCAAAGGCTAACAGCCATAAAAGGGGAAATTGACAGTAACACAATAATAATAGGAGACTTTAACACACCACTTTCCTCAATGGACAGATCATCCAAAATGAAAATAAATAAAGAAACACAAGCTTTAAATGATACTTTAAACAAGATGGACTTAATTGATATTTATAGGACATTCCATCCAAAAACAACAGAATGCACTTTCTCCTCAAGTGCTCATGGAACATTCTCCAGGATAGACCATATCTTGGGTCACAAATCAAGACTTGGTAAATTTAAAATATTGAAATCATATCAAGTATCTTTTCCGATCACAACACTATGAGACTAGATATCAATTCCAGGAAAAAAATCTGTAAAAAATACAAACACGTAGAGGCTAAACAATACACTACTAAATAACCAAAAGATCACTGAAGAAATCACAGAGGAAATAAAAAAATACCAAGAAGCAAATGACAATGAAAACACAATGACCCAAAACTATGGGATGCAGCAAGAGCAGTTCTAAGAGGGAAGTTTATACCAGTACAATCGTACCCCAAGAAACAAGAAAGATCTCAAATAAACAAACTTACCTTACAACTAAAGTGATTAGAGAAAGAAGAACAAAAAAACCCCTCAAAGTTAGCCGAAGGAACAAAATCATAAAGATCAGATCAGAAATAAATGAAAAAGAAATGAAGGAAATGATAGCAAAGATCATAAAACTAAAAGCTGGTTCTTTGAGAAGATAAACAAAATTGATAAACCATTAGACAGACTCATCAAGAAAAAAAGAGAGAAGACTAAAATCCATAGAATTAGAAATAAAAAAGGAGAAGTAACAACTGACACTGTAGAAATACAAGTGATCATGAGAGATTACTACAAGCAACTATATGCCAATAAAATGGAAAACTTGGAAGAAATGGATAAATTCTTAGAAAGGTACAACCTTCCAAGACTGACCCAGGAAGAAATAGAAAATATGAACAGACCAATCACAAGCACTGATATTGAAACTGTGATTAAAAATCTTCCATCAAACAAAAGCCCAGGACCACATGGCTTCACAGGTGAATTCTATCAAACATTTAGAGAAGAGCTAACACCTATCTTTCTCAAACTCTTCCAAAATATAGCAGAGTGGAACACTCCCAAACTCATTCTACCAGGCCACTCATTCTGATACCAAAACTAGACAAAGATGTCACAAAAAAATAAAAGTACAGACAAACATCACTGATGAACATAGATGCAAAAATCCTCAACAAAATACTAGCAAACAGAATCCAACAGCACATTAAAAGGATCATACACCATGATCAAGTGGGATTTATCCCAGAAATGCAAGAATTCTTCAAGGTATGCAAATCATTCCATGTGATACACCATATTAACAAACTGAAGGAGAAAAACCATATGATCATCTCAATAGATGCAGAAAAAGCTTTGGACAAAATTCAACACCCATTTATGATAAAAACCCTCCAGTAAGTAGGCATAGAGGGAAGTTACGTCAACATAATATAGGCCATATATGATAAACCCACAGCCAACATCATTCTCAATGGTGAAAATCTGAAACCTTTTCCACTAAGATCAGGAAGAAGACAAGGTTGCCCACTCTCACTACTATTATTCAACATAGTTTTGGAAGTTTTAGACATAGAAATCAGAGAAGAAAAAGCAATAAAAGGAATCCAAATCAGAAAAGAAGTAAAGCTGTCACTGTTTGCAGATGACATGATACTATACATAGAGAATCCTAAACATGCTTCCAGAAAACTAGCAGGACTAATCAGTGAATTTGGTAAAGTAGCAGGATACCAAGTTAATGTGCAGAAATGTCTTGCCTTCCTATACACTAATGATGAAAAATCTGAAAGAGAAATTAAGGAAACACTCCCATTTACCACTGCAAAAAAAGAATAAAATACCTAGGAATAAAGCTACCTAAGGTGACAAAAGACCTGTATGCAGAAAACTATAAGACACTGAATAAAGAAATTAAAGATGATACAAAAAGATGGAGAGAAATACCATGTTTTTGGATTGGAAGAAGGAACATTGTGAAAATGACTGTATTACCCAAAGCAATCTACAGATTCAATACAATTCCTATCAAACTACCAATGGCATTTTAAACAGAACTAGAACAAAAATTTCACGATTTGTTTGGAAACACGAAAGACCCCTAATAGCCAAAGCAATCTTGAGAAAGAAAAACGGAGCTGGAGGAATCAGGCTCCTTGGCCTCAGACTATACTACAAGCTATAGTAATCAAGACAGTATGGTACTGGCACAAAAACTGAAATATAGAACAATGGAACAGGATAGAAAGCCCAGAGATAAACCCACACACATATGGTCACCTTATCTTTGATAAAGGAAGCAAGAATATACAATGGAGAAAATACAGCCTCTTCAATAAGTGGTGCTGGGAAAAGTGGACAGCTACATGTCAAAGAATGAAATTAGAACCCTTCCTAACACCATATACAAAAATAAACTCAAAATGGATTAAAGACCTAAATGTAAGGCCAGACACTATAAAACACTTAGAGGAAAATATAGGCAGAACACTCTATGACATAAATCACAGCAAGATCTTTTTTGACCCACCTCCTGGAGAAATGGAAATAAAAACAAAAAAACCAAATGGGACCTAATGAAACTTCAAAGGCTTTGCACAGCAAAGGAAACTATAAACAAGGCAAAAAGACAACCCTCAGAATGGGAGAAAATATTTGCAAATGAAGCAACTGACAAAAGATTAATCTCCAAAATATATAAGCAGCTCATGCAGCTCAATATCAAAAAAAAAAAAACAACCCAATTTAAAAATGGGCAGAAGACCTAAACAGACATTTCTTCAAAGAAGATATACAGATTGCCAACAAACACATGAGAGGATGTTCAACATCACTAATCATTAGAGAAATGCAAATCAAAACTACAATGAAGTATCACCTCACACCAGTCAGAATGGCCATCATCAAAAAACCTAGAAACAGTAAATGCTGGAGAGGGTGTGGAGAAAAGGGAACGCTCTTGCACTGTTGGGGGGAATGTGAATTGATACAGCCACTATGGAGAACAGTATGGAGGTTCCTTAAAAAACTAAAGATAGAACTACCATACGACTCAGCAATCCCATTACTGGGCATATACCCTGAGAAAACCGCTATTCAAAAAGAGTCATGTACCACAGTGTTCATTGCAGCTGTATTTACAATAGCCAGGAGATGGAAGCAACCTAAGTGTCCATCAACAGATGAATGGATAAAGAAGATATGGCACATATATACAATGGAATATTACTCAGCCATAAAAAGAAATGAAAGTGAGTTATTTGTAGTGATGTAGATGGACCTAGAGAAGTAAGTGAAGTAAGTCAGAAAGAGAAAAACAAATACCGTACGGTAACATATATATGGAATCTAAAAAAAAAAAAAATTGGTTCTGAAGATCCCAGGGGCAGGACGGGAATAAAGATGCAGATGTTGAGAATGGACTTGAGGACAGGGGCAGGGGGAAGGGTAAACTGGGATGAAGTGAGAGATTGGCATGGACATATATACACTACCAAATGTAAAATAGCTAGTGGGAAGCAGATGCATAACACAGGGAGATCACCTCGGTGCTTTGTGTCCACCTAGAGAGGTGCGTTAGGGAGGGTGGGAAGGAGATGCAGGAGGGAGGAGATATACCGATATGTGTATATGTATAGCTGATTAACTTTGTTATAGAGCAGAAACTAACACACCATTGTAAAGCAATTATACTCCAATAAAGATGTTAAAAAAAAAACTTCTGTCATTTAAGCCTTCTAGTGTTTGCTGCTTTATTATGACAGCCCTAGCAAACTAATACAGAGGAGACGAGTATTTGTGGAATTGTTTGCCCTTTCATGTTGCTGTTCTTCTCTTCCATCAGGGATGCCTAACTTCTTGGGTCTGTTTCCAGTCTTTTCTGGGAGCACTTTATGCCCTTAATGGAATAAGAGCCTGTGAAAAGGTGTGGACTCCCCCGTTTCTTGCCTCCCAGTCCGCACTCAGTCTTTACGAATCTGTCACTTATTATAGCTGAACTCTGTTTACCAGTGTCCAGTTCCATCAACCCAAGGGCAGTGCTGGCTGAGTCCTTATGTGTCCTTCCCTGCATGCATTATCTCTTCTGAGATTTGGTGCAAATTGGTTGTTCTGTGACCTCAGCAATTTGACCTCAGCAATTTGTAAAACAAATTTCACATTTGAAATTAACTCAGCTCTTTTTCATTATAAGGTGGGGAGCAGTGCTCCTTCTAGCTCCCCATATTGTTAGGCAGAATCTAGAAGCCCCATCTCTTTTGTACTGGTGATAAATCATATATGCAATGGACTTTGGAGGGTTATTTTTTGTTGCCTATTTTTATTTGTTGGTTTTATTTTGTTTTGTCTTGCATCATGCTGTGATGTAATATTTATTGTGCTCTATGTGAAATAATCTTTAATCTTTAATTCAAAGTTTAGGAAATTCAAATCATCAATATTTATTTTTTCTTTATTTTTTTTATCTCACATCTTCTTTTTCAGATTCAATTATTTTTGGTTTTTTTGCTTTGCTACAATATGCCCTCAAATATTTTTTTCCCTGAAAGAACATCTGAGAATTGAATTTTCTGAGTTCTTGAACTTATAAGCCAGTATTTACTTGCTTTTAAATGTAATTGATGCTATTTATTTGCTTTTAAATGTAATTGATGCTTTGTCAGAGTAAGTAATTTTACATGCAGAACAATCTCTCAGAACTTTATAAACTACAGTGTTTACCAGCAACATGTATACTTGAAGATAATAAAGTTTGATATTTCTGATTCCCTTTTAAAAAAATCTCATGACTGTATTTTTCACTTCTTTGGAATTTTCAATTTGCAATTGCTAAACTCTGCAAAAATTTGAACCTGTCTTTTCTGGATTATCTATGAATGATATTGTCAGAAGAGTAAATCATTGTCTGCCCATAGTCTCATTTATGAGACCAAAATTTAAAATTTAAAGAATATTTCTACTTAGTTTAACTAGTAGAGACGTTTTCCTCTTTTTAGAACTTCTATAGCATTCAGTACTTATCAAAGCAATATTTTATTAAAGCAATATTAGGTATTGACATGTGTTACATTTTTCACTCTAGGTTATAGCTGTTTTTAACGTAGATGTAAGTCTTATTTTTATTGTTGCAAGGATTATAAGAATTCCATGCTATTAGTACCTCACAATTTCACTGAAGTTTCATTTATTTAAAGGCCAATTTTAAGGCATTTTCAAAAAGTGTATTCCACTCTATACATATTCATATATGCCAGTAGGCTCCCAATAACTAGATATGATTGTGTATTCATTTTAAGTATAATTTCTAAAGTTACAACCAAGACACAAGGGGAAAAAAAATTCCAATTTTATTCTATGTTGCTTAAGTAGATTTTTAATGTTTTACAATGTGTCCATTACTGGGCATATAATACATTATTAATATAAGAAAACATAATAATAATACAGGATTTTGACTACTATTTGTATTCTGAAGTAGAAATTATCCATATTTCCTATTTATTAGTGATCAGCTATCATTGACAATTCCCTGTAATATACCATAGGGCCCCCAATTACATTGCATTCTTTGGATTGATTACATTTCTCTGGCTCATATACTATGGGAACAATTTGAAACTTTAAAGGCACTGAAATACTTCATAGATTTTAGTTTTCACATTAGATTTCTTTAGAAGAAAAGATGGCCTGAGTTTCTTGTAATCAGCTCTTGTTTGTTGGGAGTTGAGGTTTTAGCAATTTTCTTTACTGTGGATTGGTGTTCCCTAGTGAATTCTCCTATTCTCCTTGTCAGCTCTTTTAAATCAGTATATCAATAGAAAAGAGACAGTTTATTTTAGATGAATATTGTAACTGAAAGTCAGAATGAAGAAAGTCAATAATGCTAAAATTTTTACACAGCATTAATCCTAAAGATTTGAAGTTTGGTTACAGGAACTAAAAATAGTCATAGAAAAATGCCAGCACTGTTGGGTGATTGACAAGGAGAGATTCAGAGTGTGTAGCAATATGATTGCATTGTCCTTTGATCTATCATAAAAATGTTCAGTCATTTAGTTTCTGAGGTCAGAATGCAAGCTTCTACAATGATTTAAAATCAAATCATTTTGGTCAAGAGTAAGAATTTATTCTAGAGTATAGTTAATTCTTGGCCTTATCGCTATATAATGAGTCTTTATTCTTTGAGAATCTATTATTGTCATACATTCTGATAGAAATTTTATATATGTTTTCCATTCAATTTTTAGAGACTTAAAAGGAAGGTATTGTTATCCCTGTTTTTTAGGGATATGAGGAAATGGAAGCTCTGGGACATTGAGATAACATGTTCACTTTCGTCATAGATTGAACTCACTGGAATTAGTTATGTAAATCTGTCTCTCAGTTGGAAAAATCTGAGCTCTGTTTTTCTGTATTTCTGCCATTCTCATCTTCTTCTGTCCTAAAATTTACCAGGCAACTCTAATTCTGAAAGAAAACTGGATTATTTCTACACTCATTTAAAACATTTGATTAAACCTGAGGGACCATTCTCATTACATAGACCAGGGTTTCTCAACCTCAACATTGTTGACTTTTTGAGCTGGATAATTCTTTGTGTCAGAGGGCTCTCCTGTGTATTTGGTGTCTTTTGGGATGTTTAGCATGACTGCTATCCTCTACTTACTAGGTCACCTCCACAGTTGTGTTAACCAAAACTGCCTCCAATAATTTCCAAATTTCCCTGGGATAAACCTCCTTGAGTGGAGAACCATCCATGGACATAGACGGAAGGCTAACGTTTATAGACCTGTTTGCTAGCATAGGGTTCCTTTCTCGTATATAAGATATCTTTAAAACGTCTTTACACATAGAGTCAGAATATGCCACTATGAAGGCAATTGAGGAGTTGATAAAAGTGCAGAAAATAGGGCTTCCCTGGTGGCGCAGTGGTTGAGAGTCCGCCTGCCGATGCACGGGACGCGGGTTCGTGCCCCGGTCCGGGAGGATCCCGCATGCCGTGGAGCGGCTGGGCCGGTGAGCCGTGACCGCTGAGCCTGCGCGTCCGGAGCCTGTGCTCCGCGGGGGGAGAGGGCACAGCAGTGAGAGGCCCACGTAAAAAAAAAAAAAAAAAAAAAAAAAAAGTGCAGAAAATAAGCAAAATATGATTGTTGAGTTTCTGCTTTGTGTCAGATTTGTCCTATTTTTACTTAAATAAATTAGATCTTTTATAACCAAACAAGTCTATGACTATGAGTTAAATCATTAATATTTTACAAGTAATATAGTAAATACATGACCCATACAGATTGTCAGTGATGGACTTGTAATTCAAATTTAGAAAAAAAATTTTGCACTAATAGTGCCACATTCTTAGTGATTTTTAATCTCTTCATAAATAAATATATGGAAAAATATGTTTGAATATACTCATCCCATCTATTGCCCTGTTGAACAACTTCTTTTTAAGAACTAGCTAATTCTACCTCATGGTTGTCATCTTCTCACTTTGATTGCTTCAGTATTCATTTGTATCGCTTATATCACCTACTAAAAATCTTGCTTCTCATTGACTTGCAGTAATTTATTTTACTTGACCAAGCATTTACTGTATCCATTCTTTAAAATAATAAATGTTCTAAGCTAAAAGTCATTGTTTTCAGTACTCTTCTTAATCCTGTAATATCTCTCAAGATGATATTTATAATGTTGGAAAAAATATTTAGAAGATATATAACAAGAGAAATAGCTTTTCTCAAAACACTGTGTATTCCTTTAAAGAGCTACAATAAAAACACTATTAAAACATACCCATTAGGCTTATAAAATTGGCATATTTGATAGATGCAAAGTATAAATGGCCAATTATTTGCTTTGTATAGCTGAGATCCATTTTTCTCTTTGAATTGAGTAATAGAAGACACTTTGATGAAGAAATAATGAAAGTCTGTCCTTGACCAGATGCATTTTAAAATATCTTCACTCAGATGTTACTGGAAAGGAAAATTCATGTGTGCTGGAGTGTCCTCATTGGGGGACAAACAAACTGCGCTTCCTTACATTTAAAACAGTTGCAGTTTTTGATTTAGCTGTGATTCACCATCTGCTTCATGGAAAGCGGTATCAGCCCTGCAGCTGAGATAAGCAGTTTATGATATCAAATAGATACATAGAGGGGAGCCATCATTCTCTGTCAGAAAGTAGGTTTAGGCAAACCAATTTCCATATATTACATTTCCCACTAGTGTTTTTACGTTTCTAGCTTCTAACTTACATTGGAGCACTGACATTGAATGCATTTTTCCTGCTTATCCTGCTTGCACTGAGGAAGTCCAAAGCACACGACTTTATTTCTATTTGACACCTCCTGAACATTGACATATGATACCCATATAGAGTGACAATGAGGCACAAAGGAAACAGCAATATGTTTAGGGAAATCTTTAGATATTCTTTCTCTTCTATGAATTGAAGGAATTTACTAGGTTTTTCATTATATTTAGAAGAATTACCCCCAAATAATTGCATTTGTTATTGTTAGTCTCATGTATGGGGAATGCCTTACTTAGTTAAAAGTATCAAAATGACTAATACAGTGATTGATGTCAGTTTGGGAAATCATGAGAACAGACAATTTCAATGTAATTATTTGCATGTGTGATTTTTTAGTTAATTTTTATTGGAGCATAGTTGATTTACAATGTTGCATTAGTTTCTGCTGTACAGCAAAGTGAATCAGTTATACATATACATATATCCACTCTTTTTTAGATTCTATTTCCATATAGGTCATTACAGAGTATTGAATAAAGTTCCCTGTGCTATACAGTAGGTTCTTATTAGTTATCTATTTTACATATAGTAATGTGTATGTGTCTATCCCTGTCTCCCAATTTATCCCTCCCCCCGCCACTTCCCCCTTATTAACCATAAGTTTGTTTTCTATATCTGTGACTCTATTTCTGTTTTGTAGATGGGTTCATTTATGTGTGATTTTTTTAAATTAACTATAATTCCATTAATACAATGAGCATAGAAACTTCACTAATAGATTATATTATTTTGACAATTTAAAAAATGGATTCCTAGAGAATAATAACCAGCTATATTTCTCATGTAGCTATTAAGTGTCAGGAAGAATGGAGGATGTTTTAAATAGATTATTTGATTAAATCCTCACACCAGTTCTGTGACTCTTTTTATAGGTGAGGAAACTGGGGTTTGTGAGTCTAGGTAATTCATCCAAGGCCACACAGCTACTAAGTGTCACAGTTGAGAATAAAACTCATGTTATATTTCATAGATGGGACACTTTGATTCTTCAACACTACCATTTTTTATGGGTTCCATGACCAAGACACAGATGTTATTTTGGTAATCTTGTTAATTATACAAGAGTTGTTCTCTGAACTGTAGCCATACTGTATCAAAAGATGTGCTCTTAAAAAACAAACAAACAAAAATGTGCTCTTCCCTTACCTTTTCCTCTTGTTATTTCTTTTTTGATTTTTTTTAAATTTTAATTGATCACAATAATAATGTGCATAACTTCATATCATAATATTTCTGTATGTCTTATAACAAATGTAAAGAGCGGTCCCTTGCCTCAAGCCTCCTCATCAGATTCCTGCTTTTCAGAGGTAAATATATTTTTATTGTTAGCTGATACTTCTTTTTTTTATTATTTAAATAAAAAAGGTTTTTCATTCTTCTGTCCTCCTTTACTCCTTTATTTTGCATTAATTAACTATTTTCTAGTGGAACATTTAAACTCCCTTTAATGATTCTTTCACTATATACAGTTTTAGTACTTCTGGTATTTACTTACATATTTCTAAATAAAATGATTATTCTACTACTTACATTTTATTTTTAATTTTCAATATTGTTTATTGATTTCTTTTGGAAAAATGTGAGAACTTGACTCTCCTCAGTGCTCACCTCAAACACATACACTTATCCTCTATATTCCCAACATAGTTATAACATAATTTTTGCTTTTATAAATATTCAGTGTTTGCATTAGTATAACTAGGTAAATATTGTTCACAATTCAGTCACCTGTGTACTATAATTGAGTTTCATTTCTAGTAACAGTTTTTGTTTTCTTGCAGTAAATAGTTGCTAATATTTTGTTAATTTTATATATAACCCTATCCATTACATATGGTCCTCCAATTGTTTGGCACTATTAATATGTCTGATCAATCTAATCTGATCAAACAGAAACCTCCATCCTTCCTCAAACTGGACTTGGCTTCTTGGCCTGCTGCAGAGCCCCTTTACCATCACTTTAAGGAGCTTTCTTCCTCTCTCTTCCATGTTGGTTCTCCCATTTCCAGGATCTCATGGAATTTTTTTTTTTTTTTACTTTCTCATTGTGTGAAACATGTTCTATCTTCCTGAGAATGGCTAAATGGAAATTAAATGTTTGAATCACTGGTTAAATCAGTGTTTGTTTTTTGTTGAGGTATAATTGACATATAGTATTATATTAGTTTCAGGTGTACAACAAAATGATTCAATATTTGTACATATTGTGAAATGATCACAAAAATCTAGTTAACATTCATCTCTATACATAGAGATGAATTTTTTCTTGTGATGAGAACTTTGAAGATCTACTCTCTTAGCAACTTTCAAAAATGCCATGCAGTGTTATTAACTATAGTCACAAACGAGACTTATGAACTACCTCTGTGGGTTCCCTATGCCAAAATTATGGATCTGACAGAGAAAGAGTGAGACCCTAAGTCCTCCTGGGCCTTTGAGTGGACAAGTTTGAGAATCTCCGATTCCTGAACACTCCAGGCCAATAGGAACATCTTCCTCCCCCAGCGAGAGGTGAGAAGTTTCCTCTTGACCAGAGACACTACAGAACCTTCATCTCAAGAAGGTGTCTCATAAAGTTATGCTTTTCCTCTTCAAAGGGGGTGCCTCTCACCCCTCATTGTCTCCAAACGAATAACCAGAGAGAAGTTACAGCACAATTTGAGCAAGGGAAATGTAGTCTCTACCCCAGAAGTAAACAGCTTATACCCAGAGAGAATTATAGGACCTCACTGCAGGTATGCTAATAACCTGGGAATACAAGTGGGAGTGGTTCTTGTGGGTATTAGATCAGGGAGACCTTACTAAGAGGCTAAAAGTGAAAAAAACTTTTTTTTTTATATGGGAGCACTCTCTCATGAGTCAAAGTTTAAAGTCCTTGCAAGGACTCTTGGAACAAGTCCTAACATGCTGCTGGGATAACTCCTTGAAGCTTGGACATGTCAATAGCCTATAGAAGAGATGCCAGGATTGCCCTGACCCAGAATTGAGAAGAAGTCTATAGATTCATGGAGGCAGAGATGTTATAATAGGTTTCTTATTTCAGACCAGAGAATCCACACCCCAGATGGGTTCCCTAGAAGAACTCAGAATAAATTCCATTCAATTAGGCAATAAAAAATGAACTACATTTTTAAGAAGGTTCATGAAGGTGGTGATCTATAGACCAGTGTTGAGAGTAACTGGGCTCCTTAGCACCAGTGAGAATGTTGGAATTCCAGACTATTAGAAGCCAAGTGGAATTACTTAAATATCAGTGACAAGGAGGTGGGTAGCCAAGTCAGTGTTGCAACCAAGTTTCTTTAACATGCAGGGGTCTGTATCATGGCTAATGCATCACTGTATTCTCAGAAATAAGATGCCAGACTAGGCTATTTAACTGTATAACCAGAAAAGGAACTGGCTAGCAGAAGGCTGATGGCAGCCATTACAATAGAAAATGTTCCATTCTTTCTTCAATCTCCAGATTTTACCCAATTCTCATTCTCAAAGTACATCAGTTTAACTTTGATAATGACCCCCTTAAGGAAGAACCCTGCAGTAGATATATAAGATATATACATAAGACAATTATTACCCTAATCTGTTCCCAAAGTGATCAATGGCCAATTGCCAGTCTAACTGTACATTGGGGAAAAGGGGGATACTCAGACTTTTCTAGAGCTGTTGAATACAGGGTATGAGTTGATGTTAATCCCAGGGAACCCCATATACCATTATGGTCCTAGTAAGAGTAGAGGTTTTTGGAGGCCATGTGAAGCACGGAGTCCCAGCCAATGAGTTCAGTGGGTTCCGAGACTCACTCTGGGGTGATTTCCCTGATTGGCAAGTACAATTGCCAGAAGTCTCACATTGGTTTTGGTTCCCCCATCAGGGGTGTCAGAGCCATTATTATAGAAATGTCCAAGTGAATCTCCCACAAATTCCAAATAGTAAATCGGAAGAAAATGTGCATCTCAGAGGAATTAGAGAGATTCACAGCACATTTCTGAAACTTACAGGATACAAAAGTTGTGGTATCCACATCTCCTTTGACTTTACCTGTGTAGCCCCTGGAAAATTCAGATTGACCATGGCAGACGATGGCACATCATTGTAAACTTACCCAAGAGTTAGCACTAGATACCCAGTAGTGACCAGTTTGCTAATGCACCATTGGATTAGCTTTCTGTTTTCCCCTCATACAATCTTTCAAATTACTATTTCTTATGAACATTTTGAGAAAAAAACTGTCTGCAGCAAAACCCTTTCCTTAGGCTCTGCATTTCGGAAAAAATTCAGGCTAAGTCAACTATTTTCTTTTTGGACCATTTAACATTCCAAAATGGCCAAGGAAATTGCTTTTCATTTCCTTTTTTTAAGACGTGCAATCTATTTTCCAAATCCTTGACTTTAGGCTAGCTTTCTGACCTGTTTTGACTAATGGGACTTAGCAGAAGTGCCGTTGTGACTGTTTCAAGCTTATTCATAAAAAAGATCCTGTAGCTTCCACTCTTGTTGGTTTGGGTACTTCACAATTGCCATGTAGACACGTCTGGTGTAAAAGATACTACACAGAGTAAATCCCCTGTCCCAGGCAAAACCATCATAAGTCAGCTAGTCATAGCCAACACGATAGCTGATGGATATGTGAACCTAGTTGAGACTAGTCTTCTCCAGGCCAGAAGAATCATCCAGCGGCTTAGCTGATACCCATCCAAACCCTCCAAAGGAGAGTCTTTTAGGTAATTGACAGCAGACTACAGATATATGGATGATACTAGCAGAAGAATTGCTGAGTCCAGACCAAATTGCAGGTCCACAAAATCATGAGCCAAATAAATGGCTGTTGTCATAAGCCACTAAATTATGGGATGGTCTGTTATGCAGAAAAATCTGATACAGAAATTGATCCACAGAGTGAGAAGGCTGCCATAACAAAATCCTTGAACATGTAGCATTACCTTGAAGAGGCTGGAAAAGTGGTAAGGAAATTATAACAAATTCTGGGAAAATAGCATATAAACCAGAAATTCCTCATTACACCTGTTAGAATGGCTGTATATATTTCTAGGGAATTATCCATTTCTTCTAGCTTAGCCAATTTGTTGGCATATGAGTGCTCATAATTGTTTCTTATAATCCTTTTTGTATTTTATTTATTTCAGTCTTTTTTCTTTTTGAATTAGTTAACCTGTGGGTTTGTCAATTTTTTTTTAATCTTTTCAAAAACCAACTCTTAGTTTCATTGATATGTTTTATTGTTTTTCTTGTCTGTACTTCATGTATTTCTACTCTGATCTTAATTATTCCCTTTCTTCTGCTAATGTCAGGTTTAGTTTGCTCATTTACATTTAGTTCGTTAAAATGTTAACTTAGGTTGTTTATTAGAGATCTTTCCTTTTTCTTAATGTAAGTGTTTATTGCTATAAACTTTCCTCTTGGAACTGCTTCTTCTGCATCTTGTAAGTTTTGGTATGTTGTGTTTCCATTACATTTATCTGAATCTATTTTTTTGATTTCCATTTTGATTTTTTTTGACCCATTAGTTGTTCAGGAACGTGTTGTTTAATTTCCACATATTCATAGTTTTCAGTTTTCTTCCTGTTATAGATTTCTAGTTTCATACCACCGTTGTTGGGAAAGAGACTTGATATGAGTTGCTTTTCCAACTGCCAATCTACTCTTCTTTACTGACAGAATCTCAATTTTATTGGTAACAGCAAAGTCCCCAGCTACAAAACTATTTTTCTCGACCTCCATTAATGCCAAGAGATGACTAGTATTAGACACAGTTCTGGTAAATTTACTACAATTAGAACTTAGGTAGTATTATTTACATGAAAGCCCCTAGGAAAGAGGACGAACTCAGCTGGTACCTGTCTTTGTCTTCACCTTTTTATTTCCTCCTGCCAGGACATTATTTGTGATCTTTGAACTGAGTCAGCCATCCTGTATCTACTAAAGAAGGTCTAGAGAATCACAGATCCCTAGGTTTCGATGTTTTTGCTACACCAAACCAATACTTACTATGAGCTACTTACTGCATGAAAAAGACAAAGCTCTATTATAAGGCTAAATCAATACTAATTTTACTTATTCTTTGTTATGTATGTTTCTAACTGTTGTAGAGAATACTGTTGTATAACATATATAGAGAATACTGCTGTAGAACTTAAAACAGGCAGAATTCAATGACTTTCCTCTATATACGATGTTTCAATTTATGATTTTTTGACTTTATGATGGTGTGAAAGTGACACATGTTCGGTAGAAACTGTACGTTAAGTTTTGAATTTTGATCTTTTCCTGGGCTAGCTATATGTGGTAGGAACTCACTCGTGATGCTGGGCAAGGCAGCAGCCACAGCTCCCAGTCAGTAACACAATCACAAGGGTGAACAACTGATACACTTACAACCATTCTGTACCCAGAAACCATTATGTTTTTCACCTTCGGTACAGTAGTCAATAAATTACATGAGATATTCAATACTTTATTATAGAAAAGGCTTTGTGTTAGATGATTTTGCCCAACTGTAGGATAATGTAAGTGTTCAGAACATGTTTAAGTTAAAGTTAGGCTCAGTAAGCTATGATGTTCAGGAGGTTGGGTGTATTTAAATGCATTTTTGAGTTAGAATATTTTCAACTTATAATGGGTTTATCAGAATGTAACCCCATGGTAAGTGGAGAAAGATCCATACTGATTAACACAACTCTGTTCTTGTCCTGGGACACTATATAATGAAAAGAAAGTGGAAATGCAATAATTGACCTCAAGGTATTGTGAGTTTTCATGTAAAAGACTCAGAAAATCTGAAATTTATTATTAGAATTTATTGAATTTCTCTAAATATTTAGATATATTAATTGTGGAAAGAAAAGTAAAAGTGACTATTGATGAATATTTCCAAATTCACCTTCTGTTGACACAGATTAGAAGAAATCCATAGCTTGTTCCATTTAAAATTTTGGAACCGATCTCCAGCGAATTAATATTCCTTTTAGTGCGTATTCCCTCCCCCTCTGAAAAAGCTGACTGTGTTAAACTTTAGTCTGTATTTTAAAGTATATATGAATATAAATAGCAGAAGATAAAGTACATGTAAATCTAGCAGGTGTAAAAAAATGGCATCATCTTTCCAATAAGTCTATTTACTTACCTATTTATTATCTATCTATCTGTTTCCTTGTTTGTTTTAAATAGAAAGCACTTGTGAAATTACCCCAAATGCATGATGGAAGATCACAATGGAAAAATTTTAATACATGGGATATGTTTACAATTGAAAGAGTAAATGAAATTGCAAGGAACAGCAGAATTCTCTACTCATTTAAATTATTATAATTTATGCAACATAATAATGAAAATATTGAATATGGACTCACTAAAGACATGAGAGGGGAAAATTAAAGAAACTGTAACTGTGAATATAAGTACAGAATTAATAGAAAAATTAAACATGGAAAAATTAATATAGATTAAAAAAACTATTTAAATCTTGCTAATTTACTTTTTAAATTGTTTTCTCTGGAAGCAAACCAAGAATAGTCACATTTTATATGTTCTTGGCAATTGATGTTATAATATGTGTTAGTCAGCTTGGGTTGCCATAACAAAATATCATAGACTGGGTGACTTAAACAACAGAAATTTATTTCTCAGGATTCTGGAGGCTGGGAAGCTCAAAATCAAAGTGCCTGTAAGGTAGGTTTCATTATGAGGCCTGTTCTCTTGGCTTGTAGGTGGCTGCCATTCCACTGTGTACTCACTGACTTTGTGTGTATACAGGGAGAGAGAGGGAGTTCTCTGGTGTCGCTTATAAGGGCCCCCCCACCTTTCTTCTTATGAAGGTCCCACCTTCATGACCTCATGCAACCCCAATTACTTCTCAAATACCCCATCTCTGATAACCATTACATTGGAGGTTAGAGTTTCAACATATAAGTTTTGGTAGGACACAAGCATTCAGTCCATAACATGATAAAAGTATTCTTTTTTTTGTTTTTTTTTTTTTGTTTTTTTTGTTACGCAGGCCTCTCACTGTTGTGTCCTCTCCCGTTGCGGAGCACAGGCTCCGGATGCGCAGGCTCAGTGGCCATGGCTCACGGGCCCAGCTGCTCCGCAGCATGTGGGATCTTCCCAGACCAGGGCACGAACCCGTGTTCCCTGCATCGGCAGGCGGACTCTCAACCACTGCACCACCAGGGAAGCCCAAAGTATTCTATTTTAATTACCAAACTGATTTCATTAGAAAGCTAACAGCTTTAAGAATACAATTGTGTAGAACAGGAAAAAAAAATTCACTTCAATCTGAATGCAATTACATTTTGATCCATTTAAATGTGTCAGGTTATAATCTTTCATCATAAAATCTTTAAAACTTACAGAGGATACAGATGTGATAGTAATGCTTGTCTTCCTAGTAGCAAGGGGATTTGTCTTCCTTTTAATTTAATCATTATTTGTTAGCCACAATGTTGAGGACAGGGAGTTGGTGGTTTTCCAGCATATGCTCCTTTTGTCTTGTACTGTGTGTTCACCAATAGCCTAATCTTTTGGCTTCACTACCTTTGCTTTTAATCTTCACCCAGCCAAGACTCAGAATTTTGACATTTCTTTGTACACAATAAAATTGAAATAAAATGAGTTCAAATTTATGATTGGTGGCATGGAGAATTCCAAAATAGTGTGAAGAAAAGTGGGTAGATTTGCCAAGTCATCAAATTCTCTGAGGATGAATTTTATCTACCAATAAATGATTTAATATAAACAAAAACATGGACCCTATTTGTTATAGACTTTAAAATTTTCTATAAATATGTGCTTTCATTAATCCTGTACTTGCTTTATAAAATTGCACTGTGTAAAAAGCTCTGAGTTTGGTATCCCACCTAGATCCTAAGTCCTTTCTGCCCTGAAGAGCTGTGAGACCTTCTAACAATGTTGAACTTCGGAATTCTTCCTTGACAAATGAAGGAATCTGGGTTGAGAATGTCTACTGTTCCTCCCAGCAATTAACTGTCCATGTTTTTCCAATCAATTTATCAGAGGGTTGAATCTCAACTCTGTTCTGCTCAGGTATGTTAAATCAAACAAGAAATTCACCTTGACTTTCCTAAAGAAAGAGAAGATCTATAGGAGTAGGACTTTGTAGTCAAAAAGTTCTTCTATGCCAAGAAGAAACAAAAGAAATTCTAAGAGGAGGCTCTTAATGTAGAGGAGGGAGAAGAAAATATGGGGTTTTTGGTTCTTTGCCTGCAGTTGAGAGTCATCATGCCATACAAACATGGCTAAGGCAGAAGGAGGGGCAAGCATGGGAAATGGTCTGGGTGTGCACTGAACATATCTTAGATTCATAGCTCTTAAGACAAAATAATTGATTCTCTTCTGTGAAAAGGGAAGAGCTACTGATTTCTCACTGTGTTCTTTTGTGACTGTGAGCTTCACATTCTGTTGATATTATCTGTGTATCTTCCCTTAGTTTTAAGAAAGTTATTACAGGAGACTATATCAAAAAAGAGACCGTGTCAACATTTAATCAGTTTAAGGTATGATCACCATACCCAGTAATGCTCATGTCAGGACATTTTATGAAACACTTTAGGAACAGGGAAGTGTGAGACATGGTCCCATTGCAGGTATATGAGGTATAGATTTTACTTTGGGTAAATGTTTAAAATTCAAAACCCAAAGCCTAAATTAAAAAATCTAATTATATGGTAAGTCATGTATAAAGATTATTTAAGAACATACTCATCCTTCTTTCCCCCAGACCTCATATAAAATGCTTATATATTGTTAAAATTATAATATACAAAATAACAATTAACTGAAAGATTATATTTTTTATTGAAAAATCCCCAACATTAATAAAAGAAAGAAGTACCTGCTGTATAAAAAATAAAGAAGTAGGGCTTCCCTGGTGGCACAGTGGTTGAGAGTCCGCCTGCCGATGCAGGGGACACGGGTTCATGCCCCCGTCTGGGAAGATCCCACATGCCGCGGAGTGGCTAGGCCTGTGAGCCATGGCCGCTGAGCCTGCGCGTCCGGAGCCTGTGCTCCGCAACGGAAGAGGCCACAACAGTGAGAGGCCCGCGTACCGCATAAAAAAAAAAAAAGAAGTAAAATGTGCATGTTTGTTTATCACTAGTTTCCCTGTTTCATATTTATTTTTCAGGCAAAATGCTAATCATTGCTAATAGTTTTGTGTACAGTTACAGAGTTCTTTTGTTTTTCTCAAAAGAGTAAGTGAAAGTATTCTCCAAATTCTTACCTATAGGATGGTGTGAATTGGGGCTTTGAATTCATTGCATCAGTCGAAGACATGATCCTTCTGCTTCATACTAACAATATTTGGTTTGTTCAAAATCTGTGTTGGTTCTTAATGTTTCTCAAAGTGGAAGAGTCTTCACTAGTTAATCAAAAAATAGTTCCTTGCTAAACAGTATCTGAAGGAGTCTTTCATACATGGTTGCTTGATAATTTATTGGTCCTATATATTCAGTCCAAAGTCTTATGTGCTTTAAGTGCATAATGAAACCTTCATTTTTTTTTTTCCCAGTACGCGGGCCTCTCACTGTTGTGGCCTCTCCCGTTGTGGCGCACAGGCTCTGGACGCGCAGGCTCAGCAGCCATGGCTCACAGGCCCAGCCGCTCCGCAGCATGTGGGATCTTCCTGAACCGGGGCACGAACCTGTGTCCCCTGTATCGGCAGGCGGACTCTCAACCACTGTGCCACCAGGGAAGCCCGAAACCTTCATTTTAGTTATTTTCAAGTGACATCTGTTTTCATTTTGCTTTTATATTGATGATTTCTTCCAGCCATACAATATTCTTCAAAACCTAATTAATGGCTGCTGCACTAAACTATACCTTTGAGTGTCTTATTGATCTTTTTAATGAAGGACTTAAGTGCTGTTTATGAGGAAAAGGTCTATTAAACCACACAGAGAATTTACTTTAAACTTTCCTTTTCTGTGACTATTCATTTTAATAAAAACTTTATTGGATTTTCTGACAAGAAACTCAGCAGGAGATGTTTCTTTCATTAGAAAATGTAAAGTGCTTAAGGGAGTAGAATATGTTAGCTTCTTGTTTTCAAATTCATTATACTGTTTTCTTATATCTGGCTAGTGGAACATCAGGCAGGAGGGAAATCATCTTGCATTTTTCTATACTTGATAATCCATATTTTTATATGATGATCTTTGGGCAATCTGATCTTTGAAGTTTTATACAGTGCATAATAATTTTGTGAGATATGTAAAATATTAAATTCCTATCCCAGAATAAATATAAATAATAAACACATAGACAGTAGAACATTTTATCTAAATTGGATTTTACCTGATGACGTTTTCACATTTCTGCAGCAGCTGTAGCACATATGAATTCACTGCAGCTGATTAGTTCTATAATCTGATTTTGGCTTCTGGGAATTGTTTTTTTTGTTGCTGTTTTCTGGGTTTTCTTCACCCTAAAATTTTCATATGAGTACACTTTTAATCTGCATAAAAATATTCACACTGTCTGGAGCTATGAAAAGGATTCTTATGTAAATGAATTATTTAAAATTCTGAATAGCATCTTCAGACAAATGGAGGAGAAATGATAGGGAATTAAAACTTTGGAGAAATATTTTCAATATGGTAATGGAGTCACATAGTTTAATTTTCTGGAGACATCAAAGACCCACTCACAAGCCTGTGCTCAGATTAAGTGAAAGTTACAAGACATACATTTGAATATATTTAAACTTAATTTTTTTTATGATTTAAAAATGTAATTCCTACATTCATTATACTGCCTTATTATACCCCAGTTTTCACTGTCAGTTCTGTGAGTGGGAGTGATAATGCAAATAACGATCAGATCCTTGTGGCATAGGCATGAGAGACAACTGACGAAACAGGATGGTCAGTGGCCAAAAACCATTGGTTCCAACTCCCTAGTGCCTACTGGATGAAACATGAATCTTGGCTTTTATTAATCACTTTACTCATGTTTCATTATGAGTTGACATAGGAATGTCTGGTCCCTATGACTCTCTTTGAGACTTAGGCAATTTCTTTTTGTTCTGTGAACCACCTGAATCCTATATCTCTCGCCAGGATCTCTCTTTTCATCTCTTTGAATTTCTCTAATAACTAAAAGAAGTTAATAAAGCAGACATCATTTTTTAAAGTGAACATAGTAATACAGTTGATCAATTCCAAATCTGATTATTCCAAAAGACCAAAATATTATCAAAGTAGGCAACATTTTTGCAAATATGGAAAAAAAATAAAGGTCAGAATGCTCAAATAAGCCATATACAAAATCTGAGAATTGAGTTGACTTAGAGATACAGATGAAATTAAAATTTATGAATATACAATTGATTCTTGAACAACATGAACTGCATGGGTCCACTTAAATGTGGATATTTTTTCAATAGTAAATACTGTAGTACTACACAATCCATGATTGGCTGAATCCAGGGATGCAGAACCACATATATGGAGGAACTGAGGATATGGATAAACTGCCCATACAGAGGGCTGACTATAAGTTATACTTGGATTTTCAACTGGGTGCCTGACCCCAGAGTTGTTCAAGGATCAGCTGTATATATATATATATATATACACACACACACACATATATATATACATACATATATATATTTTAAATGTATATATATTTAAAACAATACCTTTGAAAACAAGGTAAATTGGATCAACTTACAGAAAAAAATATAATTAGCAAATACATCCCAGTTAGAAAACCTGGAATTATCAATAACCATACATTTAAAAATTGATATTTAATTTCAAAATTAGACAGCAGCCCTGGATAACTGCACTGATAAGTTATAATGAACTTTCAAGAAGTAGATATTTCTTAAATTATAAAATTATAGACTATTGAAAAGCTGAAAAATGACTGAATTCATTTTAAAGAGATTAATGTATTTTACTACTAGGAAAAAACAGGGGGAAAATCTTGTAAATATGAAAGCAAAAAGGTTTTTTGTAAGTATTAACAAATTTATCCAGCATTGAATAAAAAGCAATCACAACCAACTAGGAATTAAAAGATTGTGCAACACTTTAAAAATCTATTCATTTCCTTTACATTAACAGATCAGAATTACAAAATGAACACAATTTCAGGAAAAACATTTGATGAAATTCTACACACATTTTTGGTAAAATATCTTAATAAACCATGTATAAATGGGCATTTCTTTTATGTGATAAGAACATTCAACTATAAACACAGCCATTATCATACATAACAGTTAGACAGTATAAATATTCCCATTAAGTCAAGAACAGCACAAAATTCTACATTGTTATAGAGTTTCTAGTCAGTCCTAAAATATTTCAAAAGAAGGAAAAGACAGAGAAAGCTATCATTATTTATGGGCAACAAAAATGTCTCTCCAGAGAACTGAAAATAAACTAATTGACAAATTATTATAACTAAGAAGAGGTTTTAGCAACATGGCTGGACATGTGTCAGTATACATAAGTAATAAACCTGCAATAATGAATTAAGAAATAATAGAAAAGACTGCATTTATAATAGCAAAAAATTTTTAAACTAGCAAAGAATAAACCTAAAAATAAATGAATAAAACTTTGATGAAGATACTAACATTAAAGAAAATCAGATTAAATGGAGTGGTATATCATATATTTGAAGTACAAGACGTCAATTCTCCCCAAATCATCTATAAGTTCAGTATAATAAAAATCTCCATGCTTACAGAATATTCCTAACACACGTTATTCCTAACACAGATATTTCTGATAAGCATAGGGAAGTATAAACCTAAACCAAGCCATATGTAAGCAAAAGCACATAAAGAAGGAGACAACTTATCAGGCCTCAAAATATAATTATACTGTACATTATAATACAAATCTGTAAGTTATAAATCACATTTACATGTAAATTAAAAATTACATATTATAATTAACACCATGTGTTATTAAGTCAGCAATAGATAAAATAATACATCAATGACATTATGAAAGAATCCCAGAAATAGGCTCATGAATATATGTGTATTTAGTATATGATAATGTTGGCAGAGCAACACAATGGATGAAATTTAATTTGGAGTTTAACAGTATTGTCCATCCATTTTTGAGGAGAGAAAAAGAATCTTACTTCCTGGTCTTTTCATATTTCAAATGGATTAAAAGTCTGAGCGTTCTGAAAAAATATTTACTTCATTCAGGTCTTCACTTGAATGTTATCTTTTCAGTGAGATCTACCACGACCACCGTACTTTAAATTGCAAATACCTCTCCCTTCACTTTTACAGTACTGACCCCACCATTTACATTAAAATATAAACTTGGTAACATCTGTGATTACTTTAGTAGCATACATTCATGGATGTATAAAATACATCCATGTGTGATTTTATCTCTTGATACATATTAAGGCATTACCATGCCCTTCCTTTTCTTCACTGTCATACCCTATACATCCCTTGGTGTATTTTACCAATTTATTTTCCACCAGATGTATATAGAAGTACACAACTCACTTTATCCTCTCTAGAATTGGTAGATATTTTTCATGTTTATTAAGCATAGAGGCATAAAATGCTATCTTATTATTTCCAATTTTTTTTAACATCTTCATTGGAGTATAATTGCTTTACATTGTTGTGTTAGTTTCTGCTGTATAACAAAGTGAATCAGCTATACATATACATATATCCCCATATTCCCCCCCTCTTGTGTCTCCCTCCCACCCACCCTATCCCACCCCTCTAGGTGGACACAAAGCACTGAGCTGACCTCCCTGTGCTATGTGGCTGCTTCCCACTAGCTATCTATTTTACATTTGGTAGCGTATATATGTCCATGCCACTCTCTCAGTTCATCCCAGCTTAAACTTCCCCCTCCCCATGTCCTCAAGTCCATTCTCTACGTCTGCGTCTTTATTCCTGTCCTGCCCCTAGGTTCTTCAGAACCATTTTTTTTTTTTTTAGATTCCATATATATGTGTTAGCATATGGTACTTGTTTTTCTCTTTCTGACTTACTTCACTCTGTATGACAGACTCTAGGTCCATCCACCTCACTACAAATAACTCAATTTGTTTCATGACTGAGTAATATTCCATTGTATATATGTGCCACATCTTATTTATCCATTCATCTGTCAATGGACACTTAGGTTGCTTCCATGTCCTATTATTTCCATTTTAAATCAGATATTCTGGCCATTATATCTAAATTGATCAACATTGGTTTCTGAGAAATATTCTACCTACTTGCTGTAACCATCTTTGTGAAAAGACACCTAACAATTTTCCCTTAACATATATAATTGTACTTGGACAAATCAAATTCCAATACAACTTATTTATAAAATCTTGAATGTTATAAGAACTTGGTTTCACTGAAGGTCATAGTATATTACATAATGCCATGACTGCATATAGCAAAGGATTGAAAGAACATGTTTATCCCATGAAAAAGTTGTTAGTTCTGTCACAAAACATTAATAATATGTGTTACTTCAGCCTCCATTGTTACTCCCATTCTCTTTTTTTATTATAAAATATGTTATTTAGCATTGTATATTCAAAGAGGGTTTACAAAGCATTCATTTTGATACAAGATCAATGATCAAGGCTATGTTTATGTAAATCAAATCAGCAGATTTTTATGTTACCTTAACTAAAGTCAAAATCAAAGAATTTCTAAAGGTTCCTGAAATTTGGCAGAAAGCAAGAAGTGATTTTGAAAGAAAATACATCTCTCCCTCGATAGAACAAGCTAATTTACATTCCTATTTTAGATACATGGCAAATTCCCCATGTTTTATTAACCTAACTTTCTGGTTTCTTTTCATTAACACCTGGTTGGAACTCAATCCCCCATTGGGAAACACCTGTCCACAGTTAATAAGGTGTTAATTGTAAAAACAATAAAAAGTGGAGTTGGGGAATTACTTCACAGATTCTTAAATTATAAGAAATTCAAGAGAATAGAAAATTTAAAAATAAAAGTATGTTATTTTTATAAGAATCAAAACTTTACAGTGATTCTAGCTTTGTAACTTTGGGCAAATTATTGAACCTCTCGGTGCTTGCTTTACTCATCTTGAGAATGGGGATAAAGATCATATTTATTTCATAGAGTTCTTATAGAGATCAATGTAGTCAATACAGGTGGTATAATATTATCTTTGAGTTGATGGTGACAACTTGTCATTACATTTTGTACCCTGTAGACGACTAGTTCTAAACAAGTTGTAAATTTTTTCCCTCATAGGACTTGTAGGAATATCTGGAAATAATATTTGTTTTCTGAAAAAGCAGTGCTACTGACATCTAGAGGGTAGAGGCCAAGGATGCTTCTAAATATACAATATGCAGGACAGCCCCTCATAATACAGAATTATCCAGTCTTAGATGTCAATAGTGCTTATGTTGAGAAACCCTACCCTAAAGCAACTATTTAAATAGTTACAAAAAGAAGTATGGCTAAAATGCCAATAGTGGTATTAAATTAGTATATTAAAAAAAAATTTTACTCCAAAAGAAGACATGAAAGGGAGAATAAAGGAAGGGGGGAAAATGTGGCAACTAGAAAGCAAACAGCAAGATGGTAGACTTAAAACCTTCTATATAAATAATTATATAGGATGTAAATGAATTAATGGAGTCAGAGGAGTAGGTAGGCCAACTGATGTGCTCTGTCCAACATTTTGAAACTTAGAGATCATCTTTTAAATCTCCCTACCTTACTCCCTACTTACTTTAATTCTAAAAGATGGAGAGGAATGGAAAGGAGGAGGTGAAGGTCATGTTTTACTTAAATCAAGAATTTCCATGCAATTATAACTGCTCACAAGACTATCATACAAATTAAGAATAAAGTTAGAAACCAGCCTGCACACAATGCTGTGATATTCAAACTTTTTCATTTTATACGTACTAAAAGAATTTTGAAAAAAACTCTGTATACCATTGCACATTTTAAACTTGTCAATAATTTATTATCATAATTTTATACACTGTAAAATGTTCTGACATTTTGTTGATTGTATCCTCCTTTAAACAGACAATGATGCCCACCGCTACCACCAACTCAGATAGAATGCTATTGGTTTCCATCCTTCAGAGTAGCTTCACTCTGGTCATTTAGTTAAGCTTGCAATAATTCAACCCTGCATTTAGTGCAACTTAAATATTTGAACTTCACTTATAATGGTAGGGTGGGCTTTCACTATGTTTGTCATCAAAACCATAAAGCTTCAGATTTAGTCTTTTCAAATTTGGGAAAAAGTCATCATATAACCTAAACAGCAAAGGTAGTTCTTAGCTAAAATCAGACTGAATTTCCATGAAAACATCTGCCATCATTTTAATTTAAATATAATCAATTTTTTATTACCATGACAGAAATCTCTACTTAATTCTAAGATAAACAGGTTAGATCAAGTGTATAGAAAGCCATACCCTCACTTTGTTACCTGGATGAGATAAGGTGCTTCCCTTCAACATCTTTCTCTTTATTTTGCCCTCATGGTGCTCCCTAAAAAAGCAGTGTATCTAGAATACTCCTTTAGTGTCTACATGAATTTTCATCCTGTGGCAATGTACCACATTATGTGGGGTGGCTGAGATGTACCCTTTTCCTTTGTATAGTGGTAAAGGGTAATTTTGAAAGGGGAAGTGAAAAAATTTGGCAAATCATAGATTTTCTCTGGCAGATTGATTTCTGGAAAGGACACATATTAAAGTTAAGGGTCCGGCCCAGCAATCCCACTACTGGGCATATACCCTGAGAAAACCATAATTCAAAGAGAGTCATGTACCAAAATGTTCATTGCAGCTCTATTTACAATAGCCAGGACATGGAAGCAACCTAAGTGTCCATCAACAGATGAATGGATAAAGAAGATGTGGCACATATATACAATGGAATATTACTCAGCCATAAAAAGAAACAAAATTGAGTTATTTGTAGTGAGGTGGATGGACCTAGAGTCTGTCATACAGAGTGAAGTAAGTCAGAGAAAAACAAATACCGTATGCTAACACATATATATGGAATCCAAGAAAAAAATATGTCATGAAGAACCTATGGGTAAGATGGGAATAAAGACACAGACCTACTAGAGAATGGACTTGAGGACATGGGGAGGGGGAAGGGTAAGCTGTGACAAACTGAGAGAGTGGCATGGACATATATACACTACAAAACGTAAAATAGATAGCTAGTGGGAAGCAGCCGCATAGCACAGGAAGATCAGCTCGGTGCTTTGTGACCACCTAGAGGGGTGGGATAGTGAGGGTGGGAGGGAGGGAGACGCAAGAGGGAAGAGATATGGGGACATATGTATATGTATAACTGATTCAACTTGTTATAAAGCAGAAACTAACACACCATTGTAAAGCAATTATACTCCAATAAAGATGTTAAAAAAAAAAAGTTAAGCATCCAGAAATTGATTTTTTTTTAGGATCTATGTCCTGCTCACATACCTGCTAGAAAATCTTTGTGTATCTTTGGGTGTTTAAGTTCCGAATTTTGAAGACTACTGCTTTATAACAGTTCAAAAAACGTCTTAGTGACATTTTTCACATTTGCTTTCCACTGATAAGGTCTTATATATTGTTCTGAAGAAAATTATATGAAAGAATGGTTCAAAATAAGAACAAGCAAGTCTACAAGTATGAACTTGATTTTTTCAATCACTTGGTCAGTCATTTTGTCTGTCTGTCTTATGTAGGAGCCTACATGTAAACATACATACACAAGCATGTATACACATGCATACACACAACACACAAATGTCCATTTTTGCCTGCAACAAAATTCTCATTCATGATTAATACTCAGTTATTAAATAGATTAATGAAGTTATATGTCTACTGACACAGGTTCTGTGGATATAAATATTTATAATAAGCAATCCCTAATCCAAAGAACATATACTCTAGAAAGGCAGAAACATTGACAGTCATTCCCTTGTCACTTCCTGAGTGCCTCATCACATGACAGTGATTGCTGCATGTGCAGCTCCAGAGCACCAAGTGATGGGAGCTGCTGGGTTGCAGAGCATCCTGTCCACCTGGCACCCAGCAGGTGTTGGCATATCCATAGCTGCCTCTGTGAGGTCCCAGGTGATGCTTTCTGGTATTTACTCAGTGTGGATGAATTGTTGCTCTGCCTGGACAGGTATGGTTATAATGTCTTTTTGTTTGTTTGTTTTATTTTATTTGTTTGTTTTTAACAGTAGCCCCAAGCTCAAGAAAGACCTAAGCTTCCTCCTAACCTAACCCCATATGGTAAGCTGTTCCTTTGGGCTCTCAAATAGGGTCTCTCTTTCAAATGAGTTATTCCTGAGGGCTACCTTATATCCCGAAAATTAAAAAAAAAAAGCTAAATAGTCTTAACTATGACAGTTAAAGACAGTATTTGAATGCATAGAGGACTAGAATTCCAGTTATATCCATTAAGGAAAGAAATTAATTAAGCCTCTGTAGCTGCTTGGGGCTTTGGTTATTTCTTATAATAATAGATCTCTTAAAAGCACATTTGGCACAAAAAGTTAGGCTTATATGATTTCTTAAAATAAGTTCCAATCATCAAAATTTATTGTCTTTACTTTGAATATGCTTCATGGCCATTAAATGAATTTATATTGAGCAGAAAAATATATACACAGTTAGAACAGAAAAATTGCCACTTAGAAACAAAAAAAAAGAACCTAAGTACAGTTTGTATTTTAGAGGTTTTCTGATGCTTTAGTACAAATTAAAGATTCCTTCCTGCAAGTCACTAAAAGTATGGCAATGAGGTTCATTTTGTTGCCACACAATAATTTTTATTTACCAAATGTAAGTGTCAGATAACTGCATTGATTCCTCCACACTTGAGGCCATTTAATCAGGAAGAAAAGTATTGTACAAAAGACATTTTAAAATAACAATAGCAGCAAAGGGCAGCTGCTAAAGCTTTAATGAGATTTTCTGTTCAGATAAACTTTAGATTCCTGCAGAACAAGATCAATATTGGCTTATTTTACTCAGATATTTTGGAAGACTTTATGACAGCAATATTTTTAAATCATGGAGTCTACTCAGGGACTTTTATAGCAGATGGCAAAGGAATCCATATGGATTGCTCAATCCATACTAAAATTAACCACAATCAAAATATTGGCTTATTTTCTCCTTAAACTTGATCTACAAAGGTAAGAATTTTCTGAACCAACCATATGAAATGGTGAAAAGCAAATGGAAGTAAATGTAGGATCCCAACAAGAAGTATAACCAGACAAAATTTCAAATGCTGCACTTGTTTGTAACATTTCACAAAACCATGCCTACTTTCTAAATAAGTAAGTTCCCTTTTTAGCTATGAAGTTCTTTTTCTAGCAGATCAATTTGGAAGTGATTAGAATGACCTTGAACTCTAAGGCTGGTGGCTTCTGAGAACAATATCATTGTAATTATTATTATTATTAATAATGTTGTTACTTTAAATTTATTAAGGTACTCTGCAACTGCTATATGACAGATAATATCTTCCACACATATAAACATTAACTTAAACGTAGGTACCTAAAACACACCTGTGAAGAAGGTAGTTTTATCTTTATAATTGTACAGATAGGGTCACTGAGGCTCAAAAGAAGAAGTAAGTTGGGCTTCCCTGGTGGCGCAGTGGTTGAGAGTCCGCCTGCTGAAGCAGGGTACACGGGTTCGTCCGCCGGTCTGGGAAGATCCCACGTGCCCGGAGCGGCCGGGCCCGTGAGCCATGGCCGCTGAGCCTGCGCGTCGCTCCGCAGCGGGAGAGGCCACAGCAGTAAGAGGCCTGCGTACCGCAAAAAAAAAAAAAAAAAAAAAATTAAGTTATCCAGTACTGAACTATGAATAAGTATCTCATCCAAGATCTAGTTCTGGGTAAGACTGGCCTTACCAGTGATTGGAGAGCTATAAAATCTCAGGAAGAGATTTCAATACTGGAACAGCTACTAACATCTAGGGAATTCATGAAACAAATGTCATGAAGCAAATTCTTTACTTTCCATTTCAGAAATGGTATGTAAGTCTATAGGATTCACAAAATATAATTGTCAAAATCCCTTAATAAATTTGAAATTGTGATTCTGAGCAGTCTCACAGAGCTAAACTATGATATTTCACTGGTTTACTCCCAGCTGTGTGTTTTATGAATGCTCTGGTTTAAAATTTTAGCCCTTAAATTGGGCTATCTGGAAAGGGATGTTTGGAAGTATAACTTAGAATAGGAAATGTACTGGCCATTGATCCAAACAGCAAATACAATCATTTATTACTCTTCAGATGACAAACATAAACTTTTGACCACAGTGTTCAGCTTGTTCTATTACTTATTACTACATCCTTGTTCATCAGTAAATCTCTTGGGGTGAACCTACATTAGATCATTTTGTTACACAATTTCCAAGGTCCAAGTGATACAACAGAAGTGACTAATAGAATATGTTCCCTACTGAAATTTTAAATTGCTTCAGTGCACAATATTCTGATTTAAACTGTGCAGTAAAATATTGCATTGATAGATACTCTGTGAAGCACATCAAAGGTTTTTCTTTCTCTTTTTTTATTAGGTAAAAGGCTAACAGAAAAAAAATATTAGTGGAATCTATTAAATACAGACTGATTTACTAGATTTTTTAAAAAAGAATTGGTGGAGTAAGGACTTTAACATCTTGCTTAACAGTTTGCTTCATAGATATTCTCACATAACATTGATTTGATTTTGGTGAGATGGGAGACCAATACCAGTGGCTCCCAGTTGTAACATTCTGAATAGTATATGACATTAGATAGCTAACGGCATAACTATATATGAAAAGTGCAATAGAACATGTTCAGTCGATGAAAGAATTGTTAGTTCTGCCACATAATATTAGCTTTACTTAGAAGTTCTGCTAGGCTTACGTAATATGTATTTTTTCGTCTCTTAGAAGAAAAGCTTATATGTTAGTAATGGAAAGTTATTAATGTTTAATAAAACATTAGGTTGGGTAGAAAAAAGTAATGTTCAAAGGTATATTTAACAAATCAAGTAACAGCTTTAATGTTGGTGTGCACTGGTGGCTTCTAACACACACTGTTCATCAGAATCACATGTGAATGTCTGAGTCTCACCACAGAAATTTTTTCTTTTCCTTTGGTTTAGGTTTGGGCCTGAGTAGAGACACTTTTTTTTTTAAAGCTCCCCAGGTAATTCAAATGTGCAGGCAGAGTTGAGAACTACTGGTTCAGATTAAAATCAAAGGGATGAATTAAGACCACTCCCTGAATCCTGGCAATGGAAAATGATTTTTAAGAGATGCTCCCTTGATAAAACAAGGTACTGTGCAATTTTCCAGTCTCATAGTCACCTTTCTTATTTCTTTTCATTAACAATTAATTTCCATTGGGAAACATTTGTCCACTGTTTAAGAAGGTATTTACCACAGAAACATTTAACAGGGGATTCACAGAGCCAGTCCATAGATTTTGAAGAAAGAAAAACATTTTTGAGGGGTAGCAATATCCCTAAATCTACCTACATCCCTCAGAAGTCATGCTGATAAGTTCACAAAACACTAATAATTCTTATTTTTATAAATATGTGAAGCAAATTGAGTAAATATTTCCTTTTATTTTTTATTTTTTTTACCTTTTGTGATGAAGTTGAGGTGAAAAGAGTTATGGGGCAGAAACAGGAAAAAAAAATAAACAAATGGACAGTATTCACTGTTTCCTAGTTCTAAAATCTGAAATCCAAAAATGTCTTTCCACAGTAATGGTACAAGATGAGAAAAGATATGCCAGAGCCTGTCTTGACTGGGCTCTCTTCCTCCTTCTATGGCTCTGTTTTTAGAAAATGGAGGGGAAAGAA
The DNA here is from genome assembly GCF_951394435.1 of Stenella coeruleoalba. Lineage (NCBI taxonomy): Eukaryota > Metazoa > Chordata > Mammalia > Artiodactyla > Delphinidae > Stenella > Stenella coeruleoalba. The sequence continues at coordinate 22,985,736 of NC_137150.1, read as the reverse complement.
AGGAGAGGGAAAATGACAGGCCCTCAAACTTTGTCTTGGTGAGGGAGAGCTAGTCTGTAATTCTGGGACAAGGGAAAGAAGAATTCACTCACCATGTCAGAGCACAGAGAAATACCATGAGCAAGATTTTTTTTAATGGGAAGATTTTTTAAAATGATCAGAGAAAAATGTATATTTTGTAAAAGACAGTTAAAAAATTACTCCAGCTTGGAGAAAGAAAAATATGGGAAATAGAAATAAATTCTCCAGAAATACTTTGTGCTGTAAAATAACAATATGAATATGAATGCAATAGAACAAAATACATAGATATGTTTGTAAAACAGAAAGAGAAGTAAGGGCAAACTAAAGATGTGAAAAAAAAAAAGTTAGGACCAAGACACACCCCAAAAATGCTGAAAAAATATTAGAGTGACAAGAAATGTACAGACATCTGAAATTAAAATTACTAACATTGAGTAAAGATTTCAGATAACTGCAGCAAACATATATGAAAAAGACAAAGAGATTAAAGCTATCAGTGAGAAGCAAAATCATATGGAAGAAACAAAATGGATCCCGTTAAAGCATTATTGATTTCCCTAGAATAGAGAACATAACACATTTATCAAAAATCAAAAAGTCTTCAGAAATATAACATGAGCAACATTCTCTAAAATAAAGAACTAATCTGCAGTATGAAAAAGCACATCTAGTTCTAGAAAAATTCCATATAGAACATGTGACACAAATGTTAAGTCTAATTGATTTATTAAAGTCTGTTCATAAAGAAAGAATATTTTGGGCATCCATGGAGAGAAAGGAAATCTTTCAAGAGAAAAAGTCAAAACACATTGACCTGGTACACTTCCCAGCAACATTCAATGCCTGATGCATTATAATAATAGCTACTAAACAATGAGTGATCCAATTACCATAGCTGGTAAGTTACAGTTTGATTATAAAGAAAACATTCTTCTCACTACTAGTAGAAATTACCTGGTTAGAGAAAAATCCAAAAATACTAGGAACCATTTAAAAATTAAAACAATAAACAAGAAAGAAAAGAAATACTGTGTTAAAAAGATTTATGTAGACCACTGAATATTGTAGAATGTTGAAGAAATTTCGATTATTGCACAATATATACAAATACTATCAACTTAGATTCTACAAAACTCTAGTATAACTGAAAAAAATAGTAGGCCATTGTCCAGTTTTTCATATAGGGAAGTCAACACAACTTTCTATAATTGAAATTTACAGTTAAAAACTAATGACCCCTTAATACAAAATCAATTTTCTCAATTTTATAAGGCTCTTTTAAGAAATACATCTTTTGGTGAAGAAATATGTATTTAAATATTGGCAGTTGCTTCAGTTTCTCTTCATCCTTATTATGTAAAAATATCTAATTTTTTTAATTCTAAAAAAGTATAAAACTATATCTTGTCTTCTCTCTGTAGGCATGAAGAAAAAGATGATCAGAACGATGTCATTTTAAGTGCTAGGATTCTGAATTGCTTACATTCTTTACAATGAGTGTGAGACTGTATTAGTTTTATTTCTTTATACAAAAATGTAAAAAAAGAAAGGCCTCAGACTATAGTTTTTAATTATAGATTTTTGTACCATTGGATTACTTACATATCTTTGCATCACTCTGATAAAACAAAAAGAAGTTTGTCTAAAATGAATATCCAGTAATTTTATAAAATGATCAATAATAATAATCGGTAATATAGAATGTATGATTATTATTACCTAGGACTATGCCAATTACTATGCATCTAATATCTCATATTAGGTAGTGTTACCTACCCTCCCGAGTCGATGGTCCCCAATAAGATTTTTTCTGCGCAGTGTTGCCCACATCGGTGGAATGAGACCTAGCTCAGTTCAGAAGCAAACGAAACAGATTCACTTTGCTATATACCTGAAATTAACACAACATTGTAAATCAACTATACTCCAATGAAGATTTAAAACAAAAAAAAAGCAAAGGAAAGCTTCATTCTTTCGTCAAAGAATGGAGAGATACAAGCTCCAGCTCTATACTCTGAACGCTCTCTCTGGAAGTCGGTAGGCGGGACTGCTTCACAGGGATCTCCTCAGAGGGGAGGAGGCGGGGTTCTGGAGTGCGGGGCGGGGTTGTGCTGCTCACGCTCCCGATATCAGAGCTCGCGGTATCTAAGATCCCGCGGGATCTAAGATCCCGCGCAGAGTCTCCGCAGGCAGCTCGCCGCCGCCATCTTGAAGTGCCGGTGCTGCCTTTTCACGATCTGAAGCGCTGCGTGCGAGGCCTCTGCATGCAGCCCCCTGTGAGCAAGCGAAACTAGACGAAGCACAAAGGAAAAGAAATAAAAAGGTTAGACTTTATTTCATTACCCAGATTCTAATTTTATTCTCCAGGAATTGTTAATGGGCTTTGCCGGTGACACATCCCTCCTGTCTTTTGTCCCGCTCGTCATTCTTGAGGGGTGCTGAGGGGTGACAGTCCGTCTTCTGGGACTGCTCCCTGCTGAGTTTGGGCGCCAGACCTTGGGAAGAGGAGCAGAAAACTTCTCTGCAGCTGCCTTTAAGTATGTTTGATCGTCACCAGGGCTTGGCCCTAAATGGTCCTGTCCCTGAGCGACCACCACTTGGAGTTTTATAGATTCTAACCTGCTGGAGACAATTTAGGATGCATGGTTCAAGTATTAGCAAGAGAATAATGGTCCTTAAGGGGCCCAGGAAAGGTGCAAACTGAGTGACGCTAGGAAGGGCCTGTTTTGCTCGGCTCAGTCCACGTTTGTTTGGCCAAATGAGGCCGACTGGTTTCTGCCAGTCAGGCGGCTTTTTCGAGTAGTCTGTCTACACTTTCTTCAGTTGGGCTACTTGCATCAACATAAAAACAGCACGACGTATTGGCCAGTGCACAGGCCCCACCCTGGTCAGTTGACAGATAATCTAGGGCAATTCCCTTACCCAGGACCATGTTGGCCAGTGACTCAACGGACTTTTGTAATAGCTTGAAGTCAAGGCCAGACCCATTGGCCACTGTCACCAGAGTACACGCTCCCCCCAAAAGGCCATGGGTGGGTGCTGCTTCATAGGGTTCTTGTCAGCGGCGTGGGGAGCAGGGTTCTTGCGGGTTGGGTGCACCTGTGCTGCTTCCAGCACTCCAGATCCAGGTGCCGGGTGCAACATTTCGGCACAGGGCAGGCCCAGCTGAAGGGTCAGGCAGTTTCACACTAGGAACTCTGGTCTGCAGTGTCGGGTGCAAGGCCTCTGTATGTGGTATCCCGGGAGCAAGTGAAACTAAACTAAGCACAAAGGAGAAAAATAGTTAGACTTTATTATCCAGATTCTATTTTTATTTCCCAGGAATTGTTAATGGGCTTTACCGGTGACAGTAGGTAAAGGTATTTTACCTTATAGGTATTTTTGGATAAGAGTGTTTTTTTGGTGGCCCATGAAATCGCAGCAAATAGATTCATATTTATTGATGTTCTTTTCACTTTGGAGCTTACGTGACTTCTACTACCTACCTTTGTAAATCAGTTGGTATTATTTGCATCTGAGCACAACACAGTGCATGTGATCTTCACATAACAGGAATCACACACAAAAGCATGAAGCATTCTCATTGCAGCTGAGGAGATCCAGCCGCATCGGGAGGACCAGCAGTTGCCTCCCGACACGTAGTTTCTGTTATGGCACAATCGCTGTTGCTCCCTTCTTTTTGCCTCTTGTTTTTCTGGATCTTTCTTGTTTCCTATTGATCTCAAGCCTGCTCTGCAAACTTCTTATAAATGCTGTGAGCCCTCACAGTTGTTTCAAAAGTTTCCCCTTGCTTCAATTAACTAGAGTTGTGTTTGTTTCTTGCAGCCCAGAACACTGAATAATCCATAGCCCCACCCTCCTTTTCCCTCTCAGTCTCAGGAGAGCCATCTTACTGAGTTAGAACTGTTCCCTCAAAGGGTCAATTCTATTCTTTCTCCATCTCTGGATATTAACTTCTTATTTCTTTTGTGGGGCAAATGGTTCACATAGCAAGACCTGGGATGGAGTTTTTCCTCAGCTTGGTCCTCCCTCCACTAACTTGTCTGTCTGACACTGTCAAGAACAAGACAGTAAAGCACTTCTCAACAGGTTATCCACCAGAGGTATTTTTATAATGACCTTCAATTTTGGATCAATGAAATTGAAACATATACAAATTGATAATAGGAAGAAAAATGGTAAGGTGTAGGATGAAGATCAGGTGCTCAGCTCTGAAAAAAAAGGTTGGGTCCAATCACATTTTTTTGTATAGAATGATAGAAACCACATCCTTCAAGCAAGCTCTTATAAGGACTATTTCTCTCAATGACTCTTGCAACAGGAACTAGCAATACTATTGTCTCTTTCACCAAAATGGAGTCATTGGATAATACTTGCTTAGATAAAAGGTAGACCAACTTCTCTGCAGAAATATACTGTCATAAGCAGCTTCATGATTTTTTTCATGAATAAATTTGGAACTTAATATAACAGAAATGGGCAAATTAAGTTCTCAAATGGCATGACATAGAGTGCTCATTTTAGCTATTAACCAAAATCTCCCTGTAGCATTTATGACCCATAGCATCTCAGGCTCCTCTTTCCTTTGCCCCTGTGTTCCATGCAGACTGGTATTCTAGTTTTTAAAAACAGGCACATCCATTCTCCTCTCTGCCTTTTCTCTTCCCTTGGACTTGTGTGCTTTTCCTCTTTATCATCTCATGGCGAGCTTTCTTTTGTCACTCAACTTCATGTTAACTGTTTCTTCCTTAGAGAAATCTTAGCCTGAGCTCTTAACCTAGAGAGCTGCTTAATCACTTATACAAATCTCTTTTATTTCTCTGCACAGAACTTGCCACTACAGGAAATTTTCTTTTTTATTTATGCATGTATGTATTTACTTATCATCTGACTTTTCCCACTTCCATGTAAGATGGTTGAAAGCATGGGCTTTTGATTGTCAGTTTCCTGGAACTTAGAAAAATTCGATAAATATTTGTTGCATGAGTGAATGAAATTAACTTTCAACTATGTAACACAAGTCCATTCTCCAAGACAGATTAGTTATAAAATAAACAACTAGGAAGACGAGTTTATTGACTTGTTGCACAAGGTCTTTAGATATAAAGCAGTTAACTATTGAAAGACATTTGCCCAAAATACAATCACATAGGGTTCAGACTAGTTGATCTCTGCACTTTCTTCGTATGGTATTTAATGGACTTTTCATATTTTGCACCAAGGGCACCTAGTAAACTTGTAGTAATAAAACCATATCAGTATATAAAGCAAATTGTTACTTATCCTCATATTCCCTACTGAGGAATGTGGGAGTGAATGAAGGGTATCAAGTGTTTAGTTTTTCCTGTAAAAAATATTGTTATCCTGTAAGACATTGTTAAGATGCTGATTTCACAGAATTGGGTTTTTTTGAAACATTCAGGATGAGCATCCACAGGCAGGGATACTAGCATGTTTATTCAACATGGCACATACTGGATTCCTGACCGCAGAGTCCACATTCAAGGGAAACCCAATAAAAGTCACAAATCCTCTTTGTTTCCTTCAGTATATAATCTAAGAGTTACTGATGAGCAGAACAATGTCAGTGATGGAATAGCCATGCCTAAGTCCCACCTGCTTCTCTTTTTGAACATTGGCCTCAGAAGCCCAGGATTGATTGCAATTTATCCGGAGGAAAACTTGCACAGTGAGCTAATTGATTATATGATGGAAGAACAAAGAGTTACCTTTTAAAAAGTACAATAGATGACTGTGCTGGGCAAAACAGATATACCTAAAACAGGTTTCAAAAATGTTAAAGAGAGTCCACCACTTAATGCTGTTCATAAATTTTCTTAGAGAAATTATCTCAAGTGGTATATTTAGCTTGAAATTTCAAAATGAGTTATACAATATGATAGGGTATAGTAGCATTTATGTATGCATATTTTAAATTGTTTAATTACATGGTACACAAGCTTAGTGGAAGGGATAATACATACTAAAATACTGATAATATAGTTTCCCTAAATAAGAAAAAATTATCCAAAAGTTGGAAATAGGGCAAGAAGGTGGATAGAATGTATTTTCATATAGGAACATGGACTCACACAAAGTTTAGGGAAATATACTTTTCAATTCACTGTATGCTGTTGATTAAAGTTCTCAGATTTAGTAAAGTTAATTGTTAGCTTGTTGATTTTTGCCCAGTAGAAATGCAAATGAGTTCCATTTGATGGAACAAAAAGCTCAAAGGTTGTAGTTGATTGCCTTTTTGAGCATTAACCAAAAATTAATCCAAAAATTTTAACCTAACATTCATTGTTTAAGTTGCTTGTAAATAACTAGTTTCTCGAATGTTAATGTTTTCCTCACTAATTAACAATACTTATTGAACAAAATATTTGCTTATATTCATTTTCTGCTTTCATGAGTTTCACAGTGTTGCCTTTGGAAAATTATACTTTGCAGTAAATCCGTACATGAAATCAGCAATACCTTCTTAATGTTCTACTTCTTAAACAGCTTTCTCTAATACAAATCTGGTGCTTTATTCATGTTGTTGCTTCCTCCAAATCCCTTTGTCTTCAGGATGTAACTCAAACTGTTTAAGAAAGAATTCTAGTCCACAAAATTTAACTTCTGCCTACCTCTCTGACATTTTCTCTTGCGGTATCTATACTGAAATTCTACACCCCAACCCTATTGAGTTGTTAATAGTGACTCTAAACATGGCTAGCTGTTTCTTGGAGTCATTATGCTTTAGCTATTGTATTATTTTTGTCTGGGTGTGCCTTTCTTTTAAGCATCTGACCCACCTCTTGTCATCTTTCCAAAAATATCAAATATCACTTTTTATATAATGTCTTTCTGGACTAATCACCTCAAAATGCCCCAGGTAAAACTGGGTTTCTTCCATAGTTCCCTAATTCTAACTTAATAGCTCTCTCAGCACACCTGCAATTCTTTATCGCACTTACCTATTTACATGTCTTCCTCCAATTGCCAGACTTTATACTTCTTAAGGGTGGTTATATGTCTTATATGGCTTTGTATTTCTAACAATTCTGCTGCATAATTCTCTAATACATAGGAGGTATCTGACTCACAATTATGAAAAATTAAAATAATCATAGAGGATGTTAAATGCGGAGACATTTATGTGGCTTAACACCATAATGTGAAAACCAGAAAGGATTTTAGAGATCAGCTAGGTACTTTAAGGTTTCTAAACAAATTACACCCTGGGTGAGTAATCCACCTAAATTCTATATTTTTTTGGGGGGGGGGGGAGATTTTTTTTAAAAATTTTATTCAAACAGAAAGTCACAAAAATTATAATCATCCTCATCAGTTCACTCAGTCCCATGTAATTAATTTTTTTTCATCTTGATCTTTTGTTAGCAGTTTTATGAATTCATCAGTTTTCCATTAGAGTTCTGAAAATGCTTATTCAGAATTCTACATTTTAAACACTGAGGATAGAAGGTAGAAATGTCTCTATTTACTCACTCAATGATCCCAAACCTTCACTTTATAAAGAAATTGAGGCCTAGAAATACAGCAAATTGTCCATGGTCATACATCAATTCAGTGACAGAATTGGGATTAGCCCTTTCATCTTGAATCCCAAACAAGTATTCTTATAACTAGTACCCAGGACATGAAGCATTTTTTAAAAGGTTCTTTTTGATTTTAATTCTGATGAATTAGCCTTGCCTTTAGAGAACTGCATTTATAGACAGGCCTGAGCATGGGAAGATTACCCCTTCTACCACATTGCTTTTTCAGCATCCCCAAAGACGTTCTGACCTTTTAATTTCAGTTTCTTAACTCTCTGGGATGAGCATATCCCTCTCAGAGTATCACCAGGAGTCATTTCAGTTTTCTTCGGAGACAAAGTAACATTACAGAGATCAGCTTTTGCTAATAACTTGACCTTTCAATTCAGGGAGGCTCATACTAGTAACATGTGAGATTTTTTTAAGAAAAGGGAAAAAAAAAAGGAAAAAGAAAATATCAAGAGGTTTATATTTTTCTGTTAGTTAGGAATTCTGGCCAATTAACTACCATGGTGTACAGGCAGAAAGACTAATAACCTCCATTTTTCTTTTTGTATACAGAATTACAAAGAATTTTCTGTTTATTTTAGGCAAATCATGACCAAATTAAAAAAAAATTAAATTCTTACTAAAAGCAAGCAGGCTTTTGAAATAGTGGTATAAAGTAGAGATGTCTGGAGTAGTCTTAGTAAGTGTAATAGAAACAAAAAGTTGTTATTTATGCAAACATGATTCTGATGTTTACAGACCTCAGCAATTCATGATGAAATAATTTTAAAACAATGAATAATTTCTTGCAGATACATCATCCTAACCTTTAAATTATTTGTCTAAGTCCTGGAAAGAGAGTTACTTATGAATAGAACATAGTTGATAATATATGGTTTTGTTCCCTTTTGAGAAACAGAATAGAAGATACTATGTTTAAAAGAAATGGACACAACATTTGCCAACAGGATGTACAGTCTGCCATTCTTAAAACAAAATATTTGTGATTCACTTTCCTTTTTTGCTCTGTTCCTCCTTTAATCCAATCTCTTTGCTATTCTCTTTGTTCTTTACTTGCTCAAGAATGATGCTTGTTGCTACCAATATGTTTCCAGAATAAATGAAAGAAGGGGATCAAGAAACAGTCATTATTTTAGCTAAGAAAATAATGAACTATTTCATGGCTGCAAACATATTCATCTGTAAACTATTCTGTTGGTAACATAATAGCTAGTTACATAAAATCTAGTTACATGCAACTGAGAATACAGGATTCATATACTGTAATGTAAGTGTATTTACAAACAAGATGATTATTATTATTTTTTGCTGTACGTGGGCCTCTCACTGTTGTGGCTTCTCCCGTTGCGGAGCACAGGCTCCGGACGCGCAGGCTCAGCGGCCATGGCTCACGAGCCTAGCCGCTCCATGGCATGTGGGATCTTCCCGGACCTGGGCACGAACCCGTGTCCCCTGCATCGGCAGGTGGACTCTCAACCACTGCGCCACCAGGGAAGCCCAAGATTATTATTTTTTAATTTAATTTAATTTAATTAATTTTTTTTAACAAGATTATTTAAAAAAGTCGTATTGACTTCATTGATCTTCATAAGGGTATAGTGTGTTCTATGTAATGGAGTTTTTATTGCAATTTGCAGTTAAACAGTTGAAATACGTTTGGGTATGTTTTTCTTACTGTAGTGACAGAAGCTAAAGGTGCAATATGTCACCACTAAACTTAAAACTATTGAGTTTTAACGATTGTGTTTTAACCATCTGTTATTTAAATATGTGTGGTGTGGTTATAATATTTACAAACACATACAGGACACATAGAGAACAATTTCTATATTTCAAGGTTAATGTCCTTATATTTAATGAGTTCTATATTTCAGGATTTATTTTAAAAGGCTTTTTTTTTTTGTTTAGTGAAATAGAAGAAAATACTCCTAATGTGTTTTAATAATGACTATGCTACTTAAGTTTTTCCCTGAAAGATGGCCAGCTATAATTCTCTACTGGACTAACATACATGTACATGCATCCACAAATGCGCAGGCACACACTCTGACTGCAAAATTCCAGCAAATGTTGTTTGTTTCACCAGTCTTGTTTTTGTGGTTATAGCCTCTTGAAAAAGAATGATCATTTTATTAGGAAGATTCTACAACTTCAAGAGGGCATCTAATTGTTGAAATATATTCAAGTCTCCACACTCAGGATCCTACATGATTAAATATCTTGATTTTGAAGGAGTTTCAAACAGAGACAGCATGATCGTTTTTAGGAAATAATGGAGAGGGTGAATGTGCCTGAAAACTTGATGTGGAAAAACACCTAATCCTTTTTCTTTTTTAAGTGGGGACAGAATATGTTTACATATTCTCAGCTAATAAGTCCCATATTGATTTCAGACAAGATCCTAGGATGAATTATTAGAGAAGTACTTTAAACTTTTTACCTTAATTGTTTCTGTTCAGAGCTATGACTTGACTCCCTATAAGACAGAGCAGGGAAAAAACAAACAAAAAAACCCTCATCTGACTATCTGTGTACTCATAGATTTGAATTCTAGATTTACGACTGTATGACTCCAGGAAGATTATTTAACTTTCAAGCTGAGTGACTTTTGGCAATTACATTATCTCTCTGCTTCATTTTCCTCATGCCTAAGATGGAGTTACTAATATCTTCTTCATAGAGTTGCTGTAAGATTTAAATCAGTTCATATATGTAAAACACTTAAAAAGTGTTTGTGTACAGTATTACTGTTTACTATTATTATTACTGTTGTAGGCAGAATTATGGTCCCCCAAAGATGTTCATATCTTAATGCCTGGAACCTGGGAATATGTTACTTTACATGGCAGCAGGGACTTGACAGATGTGATTAAGGTTTCAAACCTTGAGATGGGGTGTTTATCCTGGACTATCTTGGTGGGCCCAATCTAGTTACATGGGCTCTTAAAAGCAAAAGAGAGGGGCAAAGGAGTGAGACAGAGAGATGAGTTAAAAGGAGTGATTTGAAGCATGAGAAGAACTTGACCCACAGTTGCTGGCTTTGAAGATATAAGGAGGGAGGCATAAGCCAAGTAATGCAGGTGACCTCTAAAAACTGGGACCTCTAAAAACAAGGATCTCAACACTATAAGGAACTGAATGTGTCAACAATCTGAAGGAGCAAGGAAACGGATGCTCTCTTAAAATCTCCAGTCCTGATAGCACCTTGATTTTAGCCAGTGAGAGCTGTGTCAGACTTATACATACAGAAATGTAGGATAATAACTTGTGGCTTTAAAACACAAGTTTGTGGTAATTTATTTACTGTCACCCTTAACATTTAAGTTTCATCATTAGTAATTTGAATAAACAATTGCTGTGAGAAAAAGCTCATTGAGAGTCACTGTATTTCCAGAGAGATAACTATCAGATTTGCTATCAGAACCTGTGTTTTCTAATAAGGCTCAAATCTATGCAAGAACAGGAAGATATTTGTGATAAGTCATGTTGGATTTATGCTTGTCTGTCACACAGGATGAAGAGCAATGTGTCACATTACTATTCATAGAGACATATTCCTCTGGTCTTTTAACATTATTTCTGTCAACATAGTCTTATAATCTTCTTTCCACATTTGGAGAAATCAGGAACTTAAAAAAAATGCCAAACAAGTAAAGAATACACAATGAAAATATCTCTAGAAGATAAAGTTGGACAACTGCTAATACACAGAAGCACAGTGCTAGCTTAGAGTGCACTATCACATGTATTGTTAGATCACTTTAGAAAGAATGGAAGTTTCTTTCCATGGAGTTCACACAACATCAATTATGATCACATCAAAATTTTTCCAGGAAATCTTTCTGAACTGACTGGTTTGAGTATCTATAAATGTATCCTTTACAGTTTTTATCTGAAAATAAAAAAGGTGAAAGAGGAAAAAAAATCCCTTCAATTTCAAAACACAATGTATTAAACTATAGAAGTGGATAATAGACACATATTAAATACCAAAACAAAACATTATCATTGTCAGAGAATACTGAAGCTGGTGTAATTCCGAGATTAATAATACACAAAACAACACTAATTGCTAGGAGTAGATTTCAACATCATGTATATTTACTGGATAATCTTTTGTATGAAGGACAGTTGTACTAAAATTACCAAGGTGCATATGCTGGCATGTACAAACATTTATGTACAAGAGCAAGAAACATGAAAATATATACATTATATGAAGTATATCATGTAACACTGTAATTATTTTTCTGTATATGGTTTTAGTTTTCCTCTTCCAGAAAACCTAAATGAAATTATTCATAATTTTTAAAAAGTCAATTACCCATTTTTTAATTCTACATTTCCAATCATAAGAGGAATCAAAGAACAGTTGAATAAAATCTTTAAAGCATTGAAATTATCTGTATTTATATATTTTGTCCAAGCTTAATTTCTTCTTTTTCTTTCTTTTTTTAAATTAAAGCATAATTAATCTACAACACTATGTTAATTCCAGGAGCACAGCATAGTGATTTGATGTTTCTGTACATTACGAAATGATCACCACAGTAAGTCTAGTTACCATCTGTCACCAAAGTTAACACAATATTATTGACTATATTCTTTATGCTGTACATGTCATCCCTGTGGCTCGTTTATTTTAAAACTGGAAGTTTGTACTTCTTAATCGCCCTCACCTATTTCACTCAATCTTCCACACTCTGCTCTCTGGCAAACAACTACATGTTTTTTGTATCTATGAGTCTATTTCTGTTTCATGATGTTTATTCATTTGCTTTTTAGATTCCAAATATAAGTGAAATCACATGGGATTTGTCTTTCTGACTTATTTCATTTAGCATAATATCTATGTCCATCCATGTTGTCACAAATGGCAAGATTTCATTCTTTTTTATGGCTAATATTCCCTCGTGTGTATATATACCACATCATCTTTATCCATTCAACTGTCAATGGGCACTTACATTGCTACCATATCTTGGCTATTGTAAACAATGCTGCAATGAATATAGGAATGCAGATATATTTTCAAATTAGTGTTTTTGTTTTATGCAGAAAAATACCTAGAAGTGGAATTGCATTGTATGATAATTCTATTTTTATGTTTTGGGAAACCTCCATATGTTTTCCATAGTGACTGTATCAATTTACATTCCCACCAACAGTGCATGAGGGTTCCCTTTTTTCCATATCCTCACCAACACTTGCAATTCATTGTCTTTTTGATAACAGCCATTCTGACAGATGTGAGGCGATATCTCATTTGTCTCATTGTCATTTTGATTTGCATTTTCCTGATGATTAGTGATTTTGAGTAATCTATTCATGTGTCTATTGGTCATCTGTATGTCTTCTTTGGAAAAATTTCTATTCAGGTCCTCTGCCCATTTATTAATCTGGTTGTTTTTTTGATATTGAGTAGTATGAATTCTCTGTATGTTTTGGATATTAACTTCTTATCAGATATATTGGTTGCAAATATTTTCTCCCATTCCGTAGGCTGCCTTTTCATTTTGTTCATGGTTTCCTTCACTGCGCAAAAGCTTTTTAGTTTGACATAGTCCCATTTGTTTATTTTTGCTTTTGTTTCCCTTGCCTGAGGAGAGAGATCTAAAAAAAAGTATTGCTAAGACCAATGTCAAAAGGTGTACTAAGTTTTCATCTAGGAATTTTATGGTTTCAGGTTTTACATTTAAGTTTTTAATTAATTTTGAGTTTATTTTTGTATATGGTGTGAGAAAGTAGTCCAGTTTGGTTCTTTTGCATGTAGCTGTTCAGGTTTCCCAAACCATTTTTTAAGAGGCTGTCTTTTCCTCATTGTATATTCTTCACTCTTTGTTACACATTAATTGCCATATAAGCTTAGGTTTATTTCTGGGCACTCTGTTGTGTTCCACTGATCCATGTGTCTATTCTTCTACCAGTACCATACTGTTTTTTTTTTTTTTAAGTTTTGTTTTCTTTTTATTTATTTTTTTATTTAATTTATTTCTTTATGGCTGTGTTGGGTCTTCGTTGCTGTATGCAGGCTTTCTCTAATTGCGGCAAGCTGAAGCTCCTCTTCATTGTGCTGCATGGGCTTCTCACTGGGGTGGCTTCTCTTGTTGTGGAGCACGGGCTCTAGTGCGCAAGCTTCAGTAGTTGTGGCTCATGGGCTCTAGAGTGCAGGCTCAGTAGTTGTGGGGCATGGGTTTAGTTGCTTCATGGCATGTGGGATCTTCCCGGAACAGGGCTCAAACCTGTGTCCCCTGCATTGGCAGGTGGATTCTTAACCACTGTGCCACCAGGGAAGCCCTACCATACTGTTTTGATTACTGTAGCCTTGTTAGTATGCTTTGAAATCAGAAAGTGTGTTGCTTCTCACTTCGTTCTTCTTTCTCAAGATTGTTCTGGCTATCCAGGGTCTTTTGTGTTTTCATACAAATTTTAGAATTCTTTGTTCTAGCCATTAGTATTTTGATAAGGATTGAATTGAATGTGTAGATTACCTTGGGAAGTATGGCATTTTAACAATATTAATTTTTCCAATCCATGAGCATGATATATCTTTCCATTTGTTTGTATCGTCTTCAATTTCTTTCATCAGTGTTTTATAGTATTCCAAGTACAGGTCTTTTAGCTCCTTGGTTAGATTTATTCCTAGGTATTTTATTCTTTTTAATGCAATTATAAATGGAATTATTGTCTTAACTTTTCTTTCTTATAGTTTGTTGTTAGTGTATAGAAACACAACAGATTTCTGCATATTAATTTTGTATCTTGGAACTTTACTGAATTCATTGACGAGGTCTAATGGCTTTTTAGTGGCATTTTTAGGATTTTCACTGTATAGTATGTCATCTGCAAGCAATGATGGTTTTTCTTCCTTTCTAATTTGTATTCTTTTACTTCTATTTTGATTGCTGTGGCTAGGACTTTCAATACTGTGTTGAATAAAAGTGGTACAAGTGGGGATCCTTGTCTTGTTCCTGATAATAGAGGAAATGCTTTCAGCTTTGTACCATTGGGTATGATGTTAGTTATGGGTGTGTCATATGTGGCCTTTATTACACTGAGGTATATTCTCTCTATACTCACTTTGTTGGGAGTTTTTATCATAATGGATTTTGAATTTTGTCCAAAGGTTTTCCTGCATCTATTGAGATGATCATATGATTTTTATGCTTCATTTGTTAATGGGGTGTATCACATTAATTAATTTGTGGATATTGAACTATCCTCGCATCCCTGGAATAAATCACTTGATAATGGCATATGATCCTTTTAATGTATTATTGGATTAGGTTTGCTAATATTTTATTGAGTATTTTTGTACCTATGTTCATCAGTGATATTGGTCTGTAGTTTCCTTTTTATGTGATATCTTTGTCTTGTTTTGGTATCAGGATAATGTTGGCCTTATAAAATGAGTTCAGAATTGTTTCTTCCTTCTCAATATTTTGTAATAGCTTGAGAAGGATAGGTGTTAACTGTACTTTAAATATTTGGTAGCATTCACTTATGAAGCTTCTGGTCCTGGACTTTTGTTTGTTGGGAGTTTTTTGATTACTGATTCAATTTTATTACTGTTATTCAGACTGTTCATATTTTCTATTTCTTCCTGATTCAGTCTTAGGAGATTGTACATTTCTAGGAAATTATCCATTTCTTCTAGGTTGTCCATTTTATTGGTATATAATTGTTAGCAGTAATCTTTATGCTCCCTAATATTTCTGTGGTGTCGCTTTAACTTTTCTCTTTCATTTGTGATTAGATTTACTTGAGCCTTCTCTTTTTCTCTTGATGATATTGGCTAAATGTTTATCAATTTTATCTTCTCAAAAAATCAGATCTTAGTTTCATTGATTTTTTTTCTATTGTTTTTTAGTTTCTATTTTGCTTATCTCTGCTCTGACCTTTAAGAGTTCTTTCCTTCGACTAACTTGGGGCTTTGTTTTTTCTTCTTTTGTAGTTCCTTTATGTGCAAGGTTAGGTTGTTTATTTGAGATTTTTCTTGTTTCCTGAGGTGGGCTTGTATCACTATAAACTTCCCTCTTATAACTGCTTTTGCTGCATTTTATAGGTTTTATATCATTGTTTCCACTTTCATTTGTCTCCTGGTATTTTTTTATTTCTTTTTTGATTTCTTCAGTAGCTCATTTGTTGTTTACTAGCATATCATTTAGCCTTCACGTGTTTGTGTCTTTTGCAGTTTTTTTCTTGTAGTTGACTTATAGTCTCATAGCACTGCGGTCAGAAAAGGTGCTTGATATGACTTCAATCTTCTTAAATTTACTGAGACTTATTTTGTGGCCTAGCATGTGATCTCTCCTACAGAATGTTCCATGTTCATGTGAAAAGAATATATTCTACTGCTTTTGGATGGAATGTTCTAGATATCTCTTAAGTTCATCTTGTCTAATGTGTCATTTAAGGCCAGTGTTTTATTATTGATTTTCTGTCTGGATGATCTGTCCATTGATATAAATGGGCTGTTATTGTTTTCTACTATTATTGTGTTACTATCAGTTTCTTCCTTTATGTCCGTTAATATTTGCTGTATGTATTTAGGTACATCTACATAAGGTGCATGTATGTATTTAATTGTTATATCTCCTTGTTGAATTGATCTCTTGATCATTATGTAATGTGCTTGTTTGTCTCTTTTATGGTCTTTGTTTTAAAGTCTATTTGGTCTGATGAAAGTATTGTTACTCCAGTTTCCTTTTCATTTCCATTTGCATAAATACCTTTTTCCATCTCCTCACTTTCAGTCTGTGTATGTCTTTAGATCTGAAATAAGTCCCTTGTAGGCTGTACATATGTGGGTCTTGCTTTCTTTTATCCATTTAGCTACTTTATGTCTTTTGATTGGAGCATTTACTCCATTTACATTTAAAGTGATTATTGATGTGTGTATACATACTGCCATTTTGTTAACTGTTTTTGAAGTTTTTTTTGGTTTATTTCTTCCATTGCTCTCTTTTTTTGTGATTTGATGACTATCTTTAATGTTATGTTTCGATTCCTTTCTCTTATTTTGTGTGTGTACCTATTTGAGATTTTTGGCTTATGGTTACCATGAGGTTTATATATTAAACAACAACAACATAAATAAATAAATAAGTAAAGATTATTTTAAGTTGATGATCTCTTAAGTTTAAATATATTCTGACTACCCTGCATTTTTACTCCCCCACCCACCACATTTAATATTATGGACAGCATATTTTACATCGTGTGTGTGTGTGTGTGTGTGTATCCTTTACCTACTGTAGATATGGATGATTTTACTACTTTTGTCTTTTAAACTTCCTACTAGCTTTACAAGTGGTTGATCTACTACCTTTACTGTATGTTTGTCTTTATCAATGAGATTTTTCCTTTTGTAATATTCATGTTTCTTACTGTGGTCTTGTCTTTTCTCCTTAGAGAAGTCCTTTTAACATTCCTTGTAAAGCTATTTTAGTGGCATTGAACTCTTTTGGCAGACAGTAAATTGTCTTTAAAACTCTTTATCTCTCCTTCAAATCTGAATGATAGCCTTGCTGGATAAATTATTTTTGGTTGTAGTTTTTTTCCTTTCATCATTTTGAATATATCATGCCATTTCCCTTTCATCTGCAAAGTTTCTGCTGAAAAGTCAGCTGACAATCTTAGTTTTATGGGAGTTCCCTTGTACATAACTAGTTGTTTTTTTTTTTTTGGGCTACTGCCTTTAAGATTATCTCTTTATTTTTAATTTTTCCATTTTAATTATAATGTGTCTAGGCATGGACCTCATTGGGTTCATTTTGTTTGGGACTCTATGTGCTTCATGGACCTGGATGTCTATTTCTTTTCCTGGATTAGGGACGTTTTTAGCTATTATTTCTTCAAATAAATTATCTGCTCCATTTTCTTTCTTCTTCTTCTGACCCCTCTATAATGCAAGTGTTGATATGCTCAATGTTTTTCAATAGGTCTGTTAAACTATCCTCATTTAAAAAAATCAGTAGGGCTTAATGAAGATAAAATTAATTTTTTTCTCCTATGAATAACATGAAGTCAGCATTCCAAGTTAGCTGACTTCTCTGTTCTATGTAGTCATTCTGGAACTCAGGTTTTTCTATCTTTTCTCTCCACCAGCCTTAAGACAGTGTCCACATCTGTGTGGTTAAAGCTGAGTTGCAAGAAGTAAGGGAAAAGAGAATGTGGTGGAAGAAGGTCTTATGAGCACTCTCCTCTGGCTCTAGTCTCTGGGAAGTTCTTCTTTATGCATCATCCTCCATGGCCACAACCCACTTTCTGCTTGTGAATATACTCAATTTTTTTTTAATTCTCTTTTCTTTTTTTCTGTTCATCTTGGATGATTTCCATTACTCTGTTTTCCAGTGTGCTGATCCATTTCTCTGTATCATCTAATCTACTGTTGATTCCCTCTGGAGTATTTTTAAATTTCGTTTATTATATTCTTCAGCTCTGTTTGATTCTTCTTTACATTTTCTCTTTGTTAAACTTCCCACTGTGTTCATCTGTTCTTTGAGTTTGTTGAGCATCATTATGATCTTAACCTTGAACTCTTTGTAGGATAAATTGCTTATCTCCACTTTGCTTAGTTCTTCTTCTGGGTTTTTTTTCTCTTGTTCCTTCATTTGAATCATATTCCTCTGTCACCTCATTTTGCCTAATTCTTTGTTTTTGTTCCTATATGTTAAGTAGGTCAGTCACTTTTCCCAATCTTTCTGAAGTGGCCTAATATAGGAGGTTATATAGGGCCCAGCAGCACCTTCCCCACTGGTCATCAGAGCTATATGCCAGGGCCAGGTTTCAGGAAAGCTGGCTGTGCAGCCCAGGGCTGGTGCTGGCCCACTGGTGGGCAGGGTTGGTTCCCCACACCTGGATGCTCATCCTGGGGAGTGCTAGGACTGGTGCTGACTGGCTGGTGTGCTGGCAAGTGCTGGCTCTAGTAGGCTAGAGGGAGGACTCAAAAATGGTGCTTGCCAGCACCAGTGTCCTTGTAGTAGAACGAGTTCCAAAAAAATGACTGCTGCCAGCATCTATGTCCCCAGGGGAGTCTCGGTTACCTCCTGCCTCTCCAGGAGGCTCTCCAAGATCAGCAATTATCTCTGATTTAGGCTTCTTTCAAATTACTGCCTCTGTGCTGGGTCATGGAGTGTGTGAAATTTTGTGCACACCCTTTTAGAGTGGAGTCTCTGTTTCCTATAGCCCTCTGGCTCTCCTGTAAGCAAGCCCCACTGATCTTCAGTGCCAGGTGTTCTGGGAATTGTCTTCCCGTTACAGAGCCCCTGGACTAGGGAGCCAGATCTGTGGCTCAGACACCTCGTTCCTTGGGATGAACCTCTGCTGTTGTGATTTGCCTCCTATTTGTGGGTTGCCCACGCCCAGGTGTGTGTCTAAATTATACTTTGTGTATGTCCCTTCTACCTGTCTTATTATGGATTCTTCTTTATATCTTTGGTTTTGGAAAATCTTTTCCACTAACCTTCATGTCATTATCATCAACAGTTGCTCTGTAAGTAGTTGTAATTTTGGTGTGCCCATGGGAGGAGGTGAGCTCAGGATCTTCCTACTCTGCCATTTTGTCCCCACCCTGATCAAGCTTAGTTTCTAAGTTTAAAACTGTCTATTCAGGTATTTAATAATGTTTTAAATTATTTTAAGGATCAATAGAAACTATGATGTTATAGAAGTTTACCATAGAGAGCAATTGAAGAAAGATTTTTTAAATATGCCTTTTTGGGGGAGGCCATTATTAACAAATCACAGCTCTCCATATATACCTAAAAAAATCTACATATTCATTCTCAATTTATAATACATAAATGTTTCACTTCTCACACAATTCCACAAATTAGCCACAGTCAAAGTGGTTTCGGTATGTTATTTGCTTCCAAGTCTTTTCTGCTTTTGTTTTTGTTTTGCTTTGCTTTATTTTGTAGAAACAGCTGTAAATATTGCTTCTTTTTCAAATATGTCAAAAGTCACACTAAAATGCTCTTCCCTGAAGATCTGTAGTCTTTTGTGATGATAACATTAAACACAAGCAGATCTACACAGGCAAGTTATTCACTACTTACACATATGAAGTTTTATTTTTCTAGAGCGCTCTTAAATTTTAATTCTCTCATCTGAGGAGTCAACACCATTATGTTACTAGATTGGAACAAAGAAAAAAACTATATCTGAAAGAAAAGCTCTTCATCTACAAACTTTAACCATGTTTCTGAGACTAGATGAATTATACTTTTTAAAATTCTGCTTTGCCTACAAGCTGAAATGAGTCTTTGTTTCTTTTATACTATAATGAAGTAATGAAATATAAGCATAATCCTAGACCAAAAGTTCAATAAAAATAAACTTTGTATTACCAAAGTTCAGTAGTTTAAGTCCAGCGTACTTCTTTTTCAAGTCCATCTCACTCAAATTCTGTATGCAGACAACACATCTTTCAGGATGTATAAGATTCCTCCTTTACTACATTTATTTCTAAACATCAATGTTGTGTGCTTTCTTTCAATTTAAGTGATTCTAACTGAAAGTTAAGTATGTGTTTGGACATTTTGATTGAACAACTTTGCACACAGGATTCTCATTTTATCATTAACTTTTTTATTATAATTCCCCAGGGTTATTAAATATATCATTAATATTTTCTAAATAATGTTTTCCCCTTTCATGTTGTAGACTCATCAAGATTTTGACTCCATTTAATTATTTTTCCATTCTAGTAAAAGTAGTCATGACTCAATTTTTATAGGTAAACTCATAACAATTTAGCATCTACAAGCTAGTATTGTTTGGTAGACTTTTGACATCTGCTTCTCATTTGTGGATTCCATTATTTTCTCACAAATGGTCAAATTTGAAATAGAATTGAAACCTAACATTATTCATAACTGTGTTTCACCAAAATGATCTCAATCATCCTAATTATTCAAATGAAATCTGAAAGTGTTATCTCCAAATCCAGTTGTTTCCGTACACTTAAATATGACATCATATGAATGCAATCATGGAATCCAAATGCAACTTCTCTACGCTATTATTATCTATAAAGCTTATTTTAAAAAAATTAGTAAAATCTATGAATTCAGTGCATTATATGGTTTTAGTGCTCCTGTGTTATTTACAGTCTAAACAAATACATACACCTGCTACATTTACATGTCATTCTACACATAATTGTTTTGTTTCTCAAACTTATAATTGGAAATTATACAACTTTTCCTTTTTATTTTAATAATGCATATTAATAAACATGCCTAAAGTGGAATAAATGGTGTAAAAAGAAAGAAGAGAGGGCAAATAAGAAATTAGGGAAGGAAAAAAGGGAGGAAGGAAGAAAGTAAGGAAGGACTGATTAACTTCATACTTGACCATATGGAACTTACACTCTCTTTCAAGTAACTACATTTACAAGTAGGATAAAATGTACTTTGAGTGAAATTCTAGTGCAAACTGTTAAATAAAAAAAGGAAAATCTAGGTATGATGAGTTAGAAAAAACAGGTATTTTGAAGTGTACTTTAAATAATCATCTCACATCACGTTATTTTGAAGTTTAATCAAACTTATTTTAAAGGGGTTAGCATTATGCTTGAATCAGAATAAGTAATAAATGGTAAATATTAATTACTTTCACTGCTACTGCAGCAGTTTTATTGTTAACATTGTAAGATATTTTCAGAAGTATGGGGGAAGAATCCAAGTAGATAAGCAGTATAAGAAAAGGATAATGACAGGATTGAGAGTTGCACATTGAGTGGATGGTATAGGAATAGTCTTGATTAAATTTGAGAAACAAAGGAATAGTTTTGGAAAGTTGTAAGATTAAACAGGTTTTTTAAAAAGCCTGTTGGAACACTTTAATTTTAAAAGATTTTTTTAATCCTTTATGTTAAAATATGTTGGGGAAAAAATAGAAGGCCAGGAAATGTATAAAAAGATAATAATAATTTATAATTTTACCATTTTAATCACTGTAAACATTCTGGTTTAGTTTCTCCATAGGAAGATTTTCTCCCTGCAATTGTTTTAAAATACTTGGCATTATAATTCATATTATAATGCATTCATATATTTGTGCCTTGCTGCTTTTTTTGTGTGTTTTTTTTTATGGTACACGGGCCTCTCACTGCTGTGGCCTCTCCCGTTGCGGAGCACAGGGTCCGGACGCGCAGGCTTAGCGGCCATGGCTCACAGGCCCAGCCGCTCCGCAGCATGTGGGATCCTCCTGGACCGGGGCACGAACCCATGTCCCCTGCATCGGCAGGTGGACTCCCAACCACTGTGCCACCAGGGAAGCCCCTTGCTGCTTTTTTTTAACATTATAACACAAGCATTTTTTCCTGTAGCTGCAAGTTGTATACAGCAATCATTAATGGACTCAAATAAACATAATTCTCTCTCTCTTTACTCCATCTTTCCTCCCACACTCCAGTCACAACAATCTACTGCATTTTTCTGAAGATTTCAAGAAAACCCAATGGGATTTCTATATAATCAGATCAATATGAATAAAGACTTTTTCCTTTACAAACTGTATTTATTATATTTCTTTTTCTTGCTTGATTGCAATGTCTATAAGCTCCAGTACAGTGTTGAGTAGGAGTGGTGATAATGGACATCCTTGTTTCTGATTTTAGGAAGAAAATTAACTACAGTGTTATCAGTTTCTCATAGATGCCCATTATCAGGTGTGAGGGAATTCCCTACTTTTCTTCATTTTCTGAGAATTTTTATCAGGAATAGATGTTGGATTTGGTCAAATGCTTTTCTATGTCTTCTGGCTTTAGCGGCAGGAAACTCAGGCTTTAGTTATAAACACCCCAGTATAGTTGGGATGGGGCTTTCTTCAACAGGGGCTTTGAGCATAAGGTCTTTTGCTGTGGGAGTAGTAATAGTAGCAGTAGTAATACCAATTATTGCTCAGGCACGTGGGCTAAATAATTTATAAATAAATTATCTCTGGTCAGGGATAGCCTGTCTACCATATTGTCAGTCTTCCCACTCTGACTTTAAGAGTATATCACATATTTTGTTTCCCTTCTGAGGACATACAAAAGAAAGTTCTCTCTTCCATGTTGTATTTAGAATGTTCTTATTTAGTAAAGGTAGCCTCTCTTCTTCAAATATAGAAACAGTTTTCACACTGCTGAATAAAGTGATGACAAAATAGCAGAATATATTATTTGCCAGTTTATGTAAAACACTACAAAGATCTGTATTGTAACATACTTACATAATTTTGATTCTAAAGCAAACTAAAGAAAAAAAGAAACCTTGCTGATTTAGAATTATAGTAGCGTTCTACAAGCCATTTTCCCAATTTTTGGAAAATGTGTGTTTCTAACATCAAAGGTTTTGGGTTTTGTAAATTTAAGATTGTTCACACACCATTTATTATCTATCACTGCCAACAGGGCCTGAAGTGGTAGAACTTAAACTTATAATATCTCAGCAGCAAAAAGAAAAAAAAGAAAAAAAAATTTTCACAAAGAACATATACAGCCTCACACTGGTTCAGGTCAGGCTTTGACTTCAAGTAAGTTTTCTGCAATTCACAAACATATGTTTGTTTTAAAAAGATATATATTTGGAATTGTGGATAAACAGATTTTGTGCCTATCATGGGCATTTAATTTCATTTAATTTTTTTCCACAGCTTTAAATAATTTTTGACAATATTATTTTACACTTATTTCTGATTATTCTAGAGAATTTCACAATTGTGCTTTGTTGGTTATCACAAATCACCCCAAAAAACTTGGTCATTTTGACAAAAATTGAAGAAATTCATTTATTGTAATTTATGGAAGGTGGTGCTAGGAAACACAGCCATTGTAAGAAACATGTTGCAGAAGGGAAATATTTATGCTCATCCTATTTTACTTTATTGTAAGTCAAATATTTTTACTCATCACTTTGGAAAGTTTTTTAATGTGAAAGTATTATAAATTCACTTTAAAGCTGGGTTTTATATTTTATTCTTTCTTAATTTCTTATTTTCTTATTTTATGGAACTAGATGACAAAGGATAGTAGCAATTAAGGATTGACTTTGGCTATTTTGTTAAAACAGTACCAACTGTCTTTACAGGGTATTCTTATATTCAGTTTACATAAAGTTTATACCTTTGACTATCATTTTGATCATTGAAGTATTTTTCAAGAAATCTAGTACAAAACATTTTGGAATTCTGAAGAACATGCTGTAACTGTTATACAGTTGTTATGGCAAA
The DNA here is from genome assembly GCF_951394435.1 of Stenella coeruleoalba. Taxonomy (NCBI): domain Eukaryota; kingdom Metazoa; phylum Chordata; class Mammalia; order Artiodactyla; family Delphinidae; genus Stenella; species Stenella coeruleoalba. Next base: position 22,961,935 of record NC_137150.1, on the reverse strand, counting down.
GACAATTTTGACTTTCAGTTTTTTCCTCTAAATAAGAGAAAATGACACCCATTTGGTAGTGGGTTCCCATTGTTGTGCAGGATATAGGTGCAACTTTCTTATTACTGAGATAGAAGAAAAGGTATCTGGTTCAACTACATACAGTGAGAAAACTTCCACAAACCTCTTGGCTGAAAATGAAATAGTCTGTAAAGAATTACAAGAAAGAAATAACTTGAAAAGTAACATAAACATTTTAGTCCAAGGTCATAAATGAAAAGGATGATGAGAAAGTAAAGAAAGAGGTGATAAGGGATAAAAAGAAATACCCTTAGCAATACATCTTTTGACCCAGATAGAAATATAACTATTACCTGGTTGGCTGTTTTTGGCAAAATGAGAAGCTTATGGAGAATTGGCACCATTTGGGGTAAACCTTTATATGACAGTGTTTTATACAGATAGTTATACATATAAAGATGTATTTTATTTTTTAATGACTATTCTCTATTAATATCTGATTGAATACTTTACAATCTCGATGCTATTTGTTAAATTACTTATTTTTGTCAGTAGAATTTCACTTCACTAATCTGATAGCAGTGATGCTTCCTTCCAAGGAACAAGATTATAATTTAATATTAAATATGACAACTACAATTTCCTAAACATTTATGACTAAATGAGATATACATAAACTATCTGGTGCACAATATAGATAGAAAAAAATGTCATTTTATTTTTTCCACTGTTCCTTCTCCTAAAGATTATAAAACATAGTATAAATATGCATGTAACTATTAGACAACTTAGAAAATATTAACTCTTTTACCGAAAGAAATCTTTCTTTGCTCAAAAAGGACAGTCAGAAGGAACTATGTGTGTTGACAGACCATAAAAATTGGTATCTTTAAAGGTTTTCATAGGGACTTCCCTGGTGGTCCAGTGGTTAAGAATCCATCTTGCAATGCAAGGGACACCAGTTCGATCCCTGGTCAGGGAACTAAGATCCCACATGCCATGGGGCAATTAAGCCTGTGTGCCACAACTAGAGAGCCTGCGCACCACAACGAAAGTTGTGTGTCGCAACTAAGACCCAACGCAGCCAAAAAATAAATAAATAAATATTTTAAAAAAAGTTTTCATAGATAATGTTTAAAATTTTCAGGACTGAGGGGTAGCATTTCATGAAAAGAAACTTTGGCATATAATGACAATTTTCACTTCTCAAAAGAACAAAGTAAAATTTTTTATTTTTCATATGTGAGGACCTAGCAAATGCTATAAATTCTTGGATTTGGTGAAAATTAAAACATTTTACATAAATTATGGTCATGTTTATCCATGTCTATAATATGGAAGATGAATATATCTAAAGAGTTGGCATTTGTAAAAACAATAGACAATGACTTTATTCATATAAATTTTGTTTTTTCCCCAATCAAATATACTCTGGAAATACATATTTATTCTGCATGAGGAATAACTCAATTTCATTAAATATATTAAATATATTAATGGCTTTTTATGGACCAATGAGATAAAATTTTAAAAGAATAATCAAGTAGCTATGAATATAGATATCAAGTTATGATGCAAGGCATAGACTGCTTTTATCTATATGTATTACATTTTGGATTGTCAGAATACCTGTGTGTAGCTTTAGAGGAGGTGTACCCTAGTTTTCTTCAGAATGGAAAGGTATCCAGTGTCACTAACTAAACAAATGGATGTATGATCATTATGCAAGATTATTGACATACAAAGAGATAAATATAACTCTACTTGCCTTTGAGGAGCTTAAGAGTAGTATAAATTAAAAAAAGATAATTAGAGCTTAGGTACCAATATAGTCAAGTTGGGATTTTGGAGGAAGGAAATTAGAGAAAATGATCCAAAGGAAGTGACTCAGTTGAGTCTTTCAGGAAAGTTAATATGGCCAAATTTTCAGGTAGAAGGAGGCTAATCTAGGATGAGAAACAGCTGTGTTTCAGTTCAAGAGACAAGGGGTTGAAATTAGGAACTTGAGGGAAATGATAAAACTAGTGATCGAAAGAATGGCTTACATGAAAACCACAGTGTTATGGAAAAGAGTTTGGTTTCATTCTGAAAGTCAGAGAGGTTAGTGAATGATTTTAAACAGAAAAGTCATTCGTAATTCACATTTTAAAAAAATTTCTTCACGTACTGTGGAAGAATCAGTCAGAAAGGACTATGACTGAAACTAGGGAAGCAGGTAATGAGGCTGTTAGAAAAATTCACAGAAAAATGATGAAAATTGAAACATGGGTGTTGTCTGAAGGACTGGAGAGAAAGCAGTACATTTGAGAGACAGGAAGGAGGGAGAATGAACGGATGGCTCTGAAAGATTTAGGGTGCAGGTTTAGAGAGAGGAATGAAAAAAAGTCTCTTCCATATTCCTGGCTTGGGAGACTGGGTGATTGGTGTTACCATTCCCTGAAATAGAGATAATGTAAATAAGAATAAATATGGAGAGAGATAAAGTAAAAATGAGTTTAGCATTGGACATGTTAAATTTGGAGTGCCTGTGGGACTTAAGTGCTGATGTCAGTTTTGCTGGGATAAACTCCTTCCTAACAGATCATAAAGTCAAACGTATTCCTGAGAAGCATCTATCCCTTCCATCATAATCTGATCATAAACATATGCTGTTCAAATCCTTTAATATGAAGAATTCAAGCAGTTAAGCACTAATGCCTCCTTTGTATCAATGAACGATTATATCTACAGATATATTCTATAACAGAATAGTGCATTTTCTTTTCCTGAGTTTAGATTCAATCATTAAAGAGGTTGTGTATTTGCAAGTAATTTCAAAAAAATCAAATTAATTTCAGATTGTAATGAATGAAATAGAAAACTAGCACAAGGGATTTTTTTTCAACATCTTTATTGGAGTATAATTGCTTTACAATGGTGTGTTAGTTTCTGCTTTATAACAGTGAATCAGCTATACATATACATATATCCACAAGGAATTTTTTCATGCATGATTTCCCCAAATGGTTATCTGACTTGGATGAATTTTAAGGGCAAAATATTTGAAACAATTAACTTTACCTCTATTTCTATTTTGGGCTAAGATGAAGATATTCAACTCAAAGTAATATTTCAAGTGTGGAGTTTTACATAATATTTACTCTTAGAAAACTGTGTCTATGTCCCTTATTATCGGTTTTCCCCATGTAGACCATGGCACTTGATTTAAAAAGTCCCACACTTGGGAGAAAGTCTTCAAATAATTTTGTTGACTTGCACCTCCCTCTTGATTGCAACTTCACAAACAGTATAGAATTAGCTGCAGGACATTTGCATTTATACACATGCTGGCTGCTTTGGGATGTCCTATTTTGTGTAAGAGAACAGAGCAGAGGTACCTTTAAATGATGTGTTGCAGAGCTCCTTTAAACCTTATTAAATCTTTTCATCAACAGGAGGGAGACATCCTACTGAGATAATTTCTTTTCACCATCTCTCTCTCTGTCTTTCTTCTCTCAAATCTGAAAGCAACAGTATTCTGCAGAAAGCAGATGCGAACTGAATAGGACTTTTTAAAAGCTCATACATAAATAAGAAGGAAGCTGTCATCAATGTGTAATGTTCATTCACTTAAAAATATATATTAAGCCCCTACCACATGTCAAACACTGTGTTAGACTCCAGTGTATACAATGGTGACAAAAGCAGTCATGATTCTTGCTTTCCAGCAGCTAAGACTAAATATAGTGGGGAATATAGCATTGAATTTTTTAAAAAAAGATAGTCATAAATACATTAACTTGAGATCTGTCAGGGTTAGCTTCTAATGTCAAGCAAGTGGTCTTTTATTTTAGAGGAATCTTGGGTATGGGAAAAGCCACAGTTCCACAGAACTCTTTTTGCCATAGCTGTTTGGAAATGCATCATTTGTTTTAAAACAATTTGTCCAGATCAAAGTGGTTGAAAGAGCATATAAATCAAAGGAATCAGTGTATAGAAAAATAATATTTGCAATTATTTTGTGCCATTAGGGTTTTGTTTAATTTTTATCATCTGAAGGAATTTTGTTAACTTTAATTTTTGGATTAAGATACAATTATACAATTTATATATATTTTAATATATTTACCCATTTTCCAGATCTCAAATGTATCATTCATTTCATCATTTATCATTCATTATGTTTGCTGTATATGTTGCTGGTATTAATGAATTTTAAAACTATCTCTAACAAAATTGTATGAACACAATTTTATAATTGGTAGAAATTTTGACATTTTAAAAATCTGAATAAAGTCAAAATATTTTTTCAAAAACAGATGTCTTTAAGAATAAATAAATCTTCCAAATCAAAAGTCTTAAAAAAGGATAAATTCTTCTTGAAAATACTAAACAAGTTATAAAATTGTTTTATTTTATATAAAAATTAGACCAAAACCCTTAAAATTTAATAAAAACACTGAAAAGTTTATTTAAAACTTTAAAGAATGATTGATAGATGTTTGGTCTCTGGTTCCACATGTAAGTCACCACTCTGTCTTAACAACAAATAAAAAAGCTTGAACAGATTGAAAAATCTACAACTATTTTTGAATGCATAAGACGGAGGACATAGGGCATTGAAAAATAATCAAGGAATACTATTGAACAATTCTAAAAATTTTATAACCTTGTTGGAATGGACCTATTCCTTGAAAAGCACAACCTGTCAGAACTTACACAAAAAATAGAAATTTGAATAAGCATATACCTCTTGAAGAAATTGAATCAATAATTAATAACACTCCAAAACAGAAAGCACCATTCCCAGATGGGTTCACTGGTGAATTCTGTTATATCAAACATTTATGGAAGAAATTACACCACTTCTCTATAATCTCTTTCAGAGGATAGAAGCAGTGGGAATACTTTGTAAGTCACCTTATGAGGCTAGCATTACCTTATTACCAAAACCAAAGGCATTACAAGAAAAGAAAACTACAGACCAATATCTCTCATTGCACATAAATGCAAAAATTATTAACAAAATATTAGCAAATTAAATCCAACAGTATATAGAAAGAATTATATCCCATGACCAAGTGGTTTTTATTCCAGGTGCGCAATGTCCTAGTTCAACATTCAAAAATCAATTAATGCAGTCCAACACACTGATAGACTAAAAAAGAAAAATCACATGATCCTATCAATAACTATAGAAAAAGCACTGACAAAATCTAACACCTATTCATGATAAAAACTGTCAGTAAACTAGGAATAGAAGGAAACTCCCTCAACTTGATAAAAAATGACTTTAAAAAAAAAAAAAAGAAAAAACACCACTAACATACTTAATAATGAGAAACTCAAAGCTTTCCCCCTGAGATAGGTAAAAGGTAAGGAAGTCCACTCTCACCACTTCTTTTTAACATCATATTAGAAGTACTAGCTAATGCAATAAAACAAAGAATAGAAATAACATGTATACAGATTGTGAAGGAAGACATAAAACTGTCTTTGTTCACAGATGACATAGTTGTTTATGTAGGAAATCTTAAAGGACTGATCAAAACACTCCTATAACTAATAAGCAGTTATGGCAAGGTTGCAGGACGCAAGGTTAATATACAAAAGTCAGTCATTTTCCTATATGCCAGTGATGAACAAGTGGAATTTGAAATTAAAATCACAATACCACTTACATTAACTCCCTCAAGATGAAACACTTAGATATAAATCTGACAAAATATGTGTAATATCTATATAGGAAAACTACAAAACTCTGCTGAATGAAATCAAAGAAGAATTAAATAAATGGAGAGATATTCCATGTTCATGGAAAGGAAGACTCAATATTGTTTAGCTATTAGTTCTTCCCAACTTCATCTATAGATTTAATGTGGTCTCAGTCAAAACCCAGCAAGTTAATGTTGTGGGCATCAACAAAATCATTCTAAAGTTTATACCGAAAAGCAAATGCCCAAATAGCCAACACAGTATTGAAGAAGAGCAAAATTGGAGGACTGACACTACCCAATTTCAATACTTAGTATAAAGCAACAGCAATCAAAACAGTGTGGTAATGGCAAAAGAAAAGGCAAATAGATCAATGGAACGTAGTAGAGAGCCCTGAAATAGACCTCGATGAATATTGTCACCTGATCTTTGGCAAAGGAATAAAGGCAATACAATGGAGCAAAGATAGACTTCTACAAATGGTGCTGGAACAACTGGACATAAAAAAAATAAAGCTAGATACACACCTAAACACCCTTTAAAAATTTACTCAAAATGAATCACAGTAATAAATGTCAAATCCAAAAGTATAAAACTCCTAGAAGATATGAGAAAAACTAGATGACCTTGGGTATGGTGGTGCCCTATTAATATAACACCAAAGACACAATTCATGAAACAAATAATGATAATCTGGACTCCATTAAAATTAAAAACTTCTGCTCTTGTGTGAAAGACAATGTCAAGTGAATGAGAAGACAGGCCACAGATTGGGAAAGGATATTCGCAAAAGACACATCTAACAAAGGATTATTATCCAGAATATACAAAGTACTTATAAAACCCAAGAGTCAGAAAGCAAACAACTTGATTAAAAAATGGGCCAAAGCCCTTAACAGACACCTCACCAAAGAATATATGCAGATAACAAATAAACATATGAAAAGATGATCCACATCACATGCCATCAGGGAAATGCATATTGAGATACCACTACACACCTATGAGAATGGCCAAAATTCAAAACACTGAGAATACCAAATACTGGTGAAGATGTGAAGCCACAGGAAGTGTGATTGCAAAATGGTACAGCCACTTTGGACGACAATTTGGCCATTTCTTATAAAACAAAATGTACTCTTACCATTTGATCCAAAAAATGTGCTCCTTTGTATTTACCCAAAGAAATTGAAAACACCTCCACTCAAAAATATGCACATGGTTGTTTATAGCAGCTTTATTCATAATTGCCAAAACTTGGAAGCACCAAAGATGTCCTTCACCTGCCAAATGGGTAAATAAAGTAGTACATCTAGACAATGAAATGTTATTCAGTGCTAAAAAGAAATGAGTTATCAAGCTATAAAAAGACATGGAGGAATCTTAAATGCATATTACTAAGTGAAACAAGCAAATCTGAAAAGCATTCTGGAAAAGGCAAAATCGTAGCAATAGTAAAAACATCAATGGTTGCCAGGAGTTGGACACAAGAGATGAATAGGCGAAGCAAAGAGGAATTTTAGTGCAGTAAAAATACTCTGGATGATAATGATGGATACATGCCATCATACATTTGTCTAAAACCCATAGAAGGTACAGTGCCAAGAGTGAGTCTTAATGTAAACTATGGACTTTGGATGATTATGATGTGTCAATATAGGTTTATCATTTATAACAAATGTACCATTCTGGTAGGGGATGTTGATATTAGTGAAAGTCTATGCATGTATAAGGGCAGGGGTATATGGGAAGTCTCTGTACTTTCCCTCAATTTTGCTGTGAACCTAACACTGCTTAAAAAATAAAGTTCTAATAAAATGAGGAAAACAATAAAGAACAAGGAATTTATAAATTTCATGAAAAATGTATCTTTTTAGTAAATCTACTTGGAATTGGCCACAGTTGCCAATGGATTTGCCAATGGGCAATTGTTTCTCGATTGCCAAAAAAAAAAAAAATCCAAGTGTAGTGGACATCTTTCTCTCATAAGTCACTCTCATAATTGGTTTGCTCCTCAAAATATATTGGGAGTCATTTCTCCTTTTGCCAGCACCCCTTACTTAACAACTCAAATAGCAGCAACTTCCAGGTAAGTATATTGCTTTTCTTAGAATCTTAATATTATTTAGTTCCATATGCATTTCACCTAACCTAGAAAAATTCTTCAATTCTTGTGGCATATGTGTTGACATCTTTTTTTTGTTTGTTTCTACTTCTAATTCACATGTTTCTTCCGTAATTGTGTTTTCTGTTAGTCCTTTCCTTAGCTTTCAGTTAATGGTGACTGGGGATGGGAAGGGCAGGGGCCAGGAATAATGCCTGTGCTTACATCATTCCCTGAAGACTCTTGTTTATGTCCTTCATGGAGAGTATTATATCAAGTTGAAGAGCCAACAGAGTGCAAAGGACAAATCAGTGTGATATTGAGAATGTCAGTCTAAATTTGATTCTTTAAGTATCATATCTTTAGAAAGCCTCCCTAAAGTTTGCAGCTGGGTTAAGTACGCTTTATATGTTTGCCCACAATATTGTGTGTGAATGTGTTTGTATACTTATATACATATGTATGTGTATGTGTGTGTATACATATATACATGTGAATAATTTAATTTACTACATTGCATTATAATTATCCCTTATTAGACTGTGAACACTCTGGAGGCAGGGAATATATGTTAGTAATATTAAAATCCCCAAGACCTGATATAATACCTGAACGTAGAAAAATTTCAAATGTATATTAGTTGAATTAAGTATGGCATCTTTTACACATACAAGTATGAATAAGTATTCTATATTGTTATGAAGTATTACCACTTATACACTTATTCTGAATTTATTTCCTATTTACGTAACTGTCCATGTTTTTGCCTAATTGTTTAGTGTGATTATAATCAGTGAGAGGACATTACGTGTGAGATACAGCATGCATTTACCACCTTTTCAGTGTACTATGGAACTATATTTTGATAAGGGGCATCAGTACATTATTATTTAACATTAGTATTTAGTATAATAATTGTCTATATTTGACACTTGTTTTGTAATCAGAGGTTAATGGTACTAACTACCATTTATAACCTTGCTGAGTAATCTCTGATTTCAAAGATAGATTGATTTGAATGTTATATTTAAAATATCTCATGTTGATGATTAATGTGTAGTAATGTATATATGAAATTAATTATATAATTATGTTTCCAAATGCTGAAGTCATGCTAAAATTATAATGACACTAACTAGAAATGGCTTCCAAGGTTATTTTCACGTATTATTAAATAAGAAGATCAGGGGAAGTTTTTAATTGGTTTAGTACCTTACAATTCAGCTTGAATTTAATCTGACACCCACAACCAATATAAAATTGGATTTGTTCATTTTCGAATATGATACCAAAAATCAATCTTAAAATATCCATGAAAAAAACTATGACACTGGTGATGAAGAATTCAGTGTGTACTAGAGTGTAAATAGAAGTAGTCTCTGTACATCTGCTAAGTTTTCCTAAAAATTAATGCGTAAGGTGCAGAAAAATGGACTAGAATGGGAATAAGGTATAACTACAATAAATAAGGACTATTCACATGATAGAAGTTGTTAAAATGGCCTTTCTTAGTGCTTATGCTGCTAGTTCAGGCCTTATAGTACATACAGCTTCAGTGGCAAAGAAATAACTGAATTCTGATGGATAAAATCCACCCCTCCTCCCTCCCACCTGATATGTTTTCTACTATTTGTGAGAACAGATATAGTTACAGCAGCAACCTCAAATATTTCTTGACTAGCTGCTGTTTAGAACAACCTCTGGTAGTGATTTAAGATGTAAAAAACTTAGAATCTGTAGGGAAAACCAAGCACACATAAAATATAAGTGGTAATAAGAGCTCAGGATTGGTAGAAATTGTGTTTCAGTCAGATTGATAATAATGTTAGAGAACTTTATTGAGGCCATAACAATCTCTTCCTAAGCTTTGGGTAGGATTTGTTATAGGAATTAAATAATAAAGTAATGTATGCTATTATTTAGTATCATGATACTTTCTAGTATTGTTAAACATCTACCCTATGAAGTGGCTCTTATTATTCCCATTTTACCCCTAGGAAAACCAAATAATTTGTACAGGAGGCACACAGTTGAAAAGTGTTAGAATTGGAATATGAATTCAGGACTCACTGATTCTAAATCCCAAGCCCTTTCCATTATACCATGCTGACTGCTAGTATCACCTCAAACTCTGTTTTCCCTATTCAAACCATACTTTCATTTGGAAAATAGTAACACAACCTTCAGGTAATATGGAATTGTGACAAAAGAGACAAAAGATCAGAGCTGAAGGATGAAGAGCTCAACTTCCTAGACATATCATTCCAGACATTGCTTAGATGACCTTTTCTTCATTGAGCACCAGGTGGCCCTAGACAGAAAAGACAATGTATCAGCTTGGAATTGCATGTGGCTGCAGTGGCAAAGAACAGAAATAACAGTTGCTTCAATATGAGAGAGGTTTATTTCTCTCTCATAGAGTAAAAGTAGAAATATGTAGTCCAGAGCTATTTTTTTTCTTTTTTTTTTAAACATCTTTATTGGGGTATAATTGCTTTACAATGGCGTGTTAGTTTCTGCTTTATAACAAAGTGACACACATATATCACCATATCTCCTCCCTCTTGCTTCTCCCTCCCACCCTCCCTGTCCCACCCTCTAGGTGGTCACAAAGCACCCAGCTGATCTCCCTTGTGCTATGTGGCTGCTTCCCACTAGCTATCTATTTTACATTTGGTAGTGTATATATATCCATGCCACTCTCTCACTTTGTCCCAGCTTACCCTTCCCCCTCCCCGTGTCCTCATGTTGATTCTCTACATCTGCGTCTTTATTCCTGTGCTGCCCCTAGGTTCTTCCGAACCCTCTTTTTTTTTTTAGATTCCATATATATGTGTTAGCAAATGGTATTTGTTTTTCTCTTTCTGACTGACTTCACTCTGTATAGTCCAGAGCTATTTTGACTGCTATGTGGTGATTCAGTCAAGGACCTACCTTTGTTTTTTCCCTCTCTTTCCATTTCATCATTCTTTGCAAAGTCTTCCACCTTTAGAATCTCCTCCAGATCCAAAATGGCTCATGGAGTGAACACTCTTCATCATAACCTGCATTTCAGAGAAGCAGCAGGAATAAAAGGGAGGGCATATGCCAGCTCTGTCTGCTTCTAAAAGAGCTTTCCCCCAATTCTACCTAGCAGCTTCCACTTATTTCTCATTAGTCAACTCAGACTTCATGGAAGATTGGAAATGTAGTTATTTAGCTAGGAAAATTGTTGCCTAGAATAATACCTGGATTTTGTTACTAAGGAAGAGGGGAGAATGGATACTGAGTAGCAGTCTGGGCCCCAAGCACTAAGGAAACAAAATAGTGAACACATTCCAGACATGCATTACCCAAGCAATTTGAGTAGCTTGGCTCTCTTGTTAAGGTTAATTGGGAGTTTGTGGAATCCCCATTGGGAGAGTTTCAAAGGGAAAACTGAGTGATCAGGTAATTTATGCAGCTCAAATCGGGTGAAAAATTCAGTTAAACTCTTATGATGGGCTCTGTGTCACAAAGCTTTCTGTCTGCTTACATTTTCTCTCAGCCCATCAGCAGGAATTAACTTAATCAGCAGTACAAGATCAAACTATTATGTATGCAACTCTATATTCTAAGCAACTTTCCATCAATCTAGAAGCCAATTACATGATAAATCATCAAAATCCTGTCTATATTTTCATGGTCAATTTTTTAATTTTCATAATTCACATTCATAAATATATATAACATCCACATGCGCTGATCATATTCAGATATTATATCCTCCAGGAAACATTTCAAATGATGCAATTCACAACATGGAGAAAAATTCTAAGTCAAGTTTAAGATTGCTTCTATAGTTTTCTTAGATCTAAAGTAAATTAGTTCCTTAGTTGGAAAAAAATAAGGAACAGGGAAGCAGTGTAGCAGTGCAGAATGAGCATGGACTTTGGACTTGAATAAATCTCAGTTTCAGTGCCATCTCAGACCGTAATTCTCTTGATATTTGACTTTGCACAAGCTGTGTAAACTCCTTGAGCCTCATCTTGAATTGTAAAATTGTGATTCTGGTACATAGCTAGGGCTGAGAACCTCTGTAGTAGAGTATTTAAGAAATGTCTATTTATTCTCTAATCATCAGCCTACTAAAAAGTCAGCCTTCCTTGGTTAACACAAGGTAGACCAAATTCCAAGAACTGGGCGCCTGCTTGCTAAGCCACCAGTTCAGAGATGGAACATGGGTAGCAAATGTGTGGGACTGCATGGCTGAGCATATTTTATGGGATGAGTCAGCAGGTTGAGTTTTTGTTACTAATTCTTGTTGTCCTGAGGGGGACAGGCAGTCTGGACACAGTCCATTGTCTGTGAACTGAATTTGTCCTCAGGCCAGCCCTTTAAGTCCTAGGAAAAGAACAGGCTGTGAGGAAAAATAAAAAATAAAAAACAAAGCCAAGCAAAAAACTGTGCTACTACATCTTGGAACACAGAAACTCCTGCTTTGAGATCTGTTGAAAACATTGTAACCCATTGGGGAGAAATGCACTTTCTCAGTTTTGCTGTAAACTCCAGTTGCATCTTTTGCTTCCTAAATGCTGACTTGAATACCTGGAAGTTGATGTGGAATAGCTGTAATACTTACTGTAAAAATAGGATAACAGAACAAAGCAGGTAACCATCCCCCCATAACAGAGCAGTACAGTACAGTGGATATGCCCAGCATGCTCAGCCCAGCTGACATGGCTCCTGGCAGGGAACTGCTCAGGGGACTGTTTGGGAGGAACTGGGGTTCCTGATACCTGAGTGTGGAAACATTGGGAATGGAGTACCTGTAAGTCATCCTTACAGAGCCTCCCAGAAATACATACAGAGGACAAGTAATACAAAGTAGTAAGAATCCTGAAGTTAAGCAGATGGAGATATGAGTCAACAAAATGTGATTATATACACTATAGTAAATAATTCATTTATGTTTAAGCTTGTATTTGGAGTCTAGCAGCCTGTTCTCTGTCTTATTCACTATGATCTTGTTTGTTAATGGGCAGAAGCTGAGTGGAGGTAAATCCTGATTATTATTATTATTATTATTATTATTATTTTTTTGTGGTACGCGGGCCTCTCACTGTTGTGGCCTCTCCGGTTGCAGAGCACAGGCTCCAGACGCACAGGCGCAGCGGCCATGGAACACGGGCCTAGCTGCTCCGCGGCATGTGGGGTCCTCCCGGACCAGGGCATGAACCTGTGTCCCCTGCATCGGCAGGCGGACTCTCAACCACTGCGCCACCAGGGAAGCCCAATCCTGATTTGTACTCTAGGACAGAAAAGAGGAGTAAGGTTCCCCTAAGGAGCAGCAGTGATGTGTTAGGACCCAAGACTAGATACCACGAGGTTAAAACAGGTGGACCCAGAGTGTGTGTCAGGAAACACACATAAAGAACAGGCTGCCAATTCCAGTATGGTCAACAGATAAGCTAAAATACTCAGGAAATCAGCACTGAGTTCACAAATTCAAGAACCCTTGTGGACAAGAGAAACTACACTTTGGGTTGAAAGTAGGAGGTTGAGCAACAATGTGGTAAACAAATAAAAATGAAGTTATCCGTTATAAGACAGCAGATAAATGTACAGATATGGCTTTTGTTTGGTTCCTCTGACCATAGTAGGAACAAATGTCAAAAGACATGACTGGATTTGTAAACAGCATATGAGCATGAGTCTCGAATCTACTTAGAATCTTGCTTCTTTGTAGTTGGGGACCCTATATGACTATTGCCAATCCTTCAGGATGCTGGAGTTCTGTAACTTGGGCCCCAGTCCCATTTACCCTAATAATTAATTGCCATAGATTTCCTTATTTAATGATAACCATCTCTCACCTGTCTGATACGTCCTTCTTCCAGACTCTACTTTGGTTTCTTTCACGTGTCTAAAAACATCCTCATATAACCCTTGCGAAAATCTCTGAAGATAACGAAGACTTGCCTGAGTCTACCTAGTACCATACTTTAGGTTATGCTCTACTTGCCTACTTGACTATTGTTGACAGATGCTGGATCTGCCTTTAAGTACCTATTCCTCTGTAGTAACTTATCGGTTCTATGCCCCACTTCTTAATTGGTCAACTAAGAACCACTGCCGAGAGAACCTTTTCCAGGTTCGTTCTTACTGCCTGTCAGGATCATGTAAACACAATTAAACTACTAGCCGGGGACACAAAGCTTTAGCCATAATAGAAACTTTGTTCCAAAGAGCAAGTACTATTTAAAATAAACTGAATGTCTTAGCTTAAAGGGCTTGAAAACAAAACTAAAAGGTAAGGTCGTGCGGCATCAAAAGGATCAGGACTTGGGGTCCCACCTCAAGGTAACCAATCTGCCATCTTATTAGGTTTCTTTGTACATGGTAGTGATTGAACAGCCCTGTTGCTCAGCCACATAGCAGAATCTTTTCTCCAACCTTTGTCTGGAGTTGAACAAATCTTCTAGAGCTTTTCACCTCTTTTTAGATAGTTTTCCCAGATATAGCCTGTGTCTGTATTGGACACTCGTAGATTTTAAATTTGCATCCAAAGCTACCCTTTCCGTTTTTATTTGATTTTATCAATCACCTAACCTCCTAAAACAGGAACTATTGTAAAATTAGATTTGAAAGGTTATAGATCTCCTTTAAAGATGTTCGTTTTGGTTTTACAGTCGCTCCTACTCAGATAGAGAGGCTATCTTTTCATCTGGGGTTTTCTTTAGAACTCTCACTTCTGTTTTTGAATTTCAAAGTAAGTACAAACTATGTTTTATGCAAAATCTCTTCTGGTAGCTCATTATGTCAGTAAAGAGGAACAGATGAGCTGGTTCAGCTAGAGTCTTCCACCAGTAATTGTGTGGGATCACCATGGCCCAGGATCTGGTCCTTAATATTTCAGGCTGAGAAAAATAATTATATCATTTTATAGTTTCTCAGTCTGTGAGAGATAAGCTCATAGCAATGTAATAGACCAAATGACATGCCATTAGGTGATTTGGCTCAAGAACTAGGGCTGTTCTCCTGCAAAGAGCTCTTCCCTCTGCCACTCAGGAGACTAAATTACAAATCTGAAGGTAGCAATATAAGCTTGGAACAGGACAAGGGATGCTGGATATGCTCAAGATATTTTTATCAAATTATGATACATAAATGACATCCTGATTTATATTAAAAATGTTCACGATGAAATAAAGTTGTTCTTTTGGAATCAGTCATTAAGATTCTCTGCTGAACAACAGGAAACAAATTCTCCATCTTTTAAATTTCTCATTTTAGATTTAATTTAAACTATATTAGAAATGTTATGGGAGCACAATTCTTAACTCATGCATTTGAATATGATAGAGTTGGGGGGCGGGTGATGCCTATGTCTTCTTGGTTAGATCCAGGGGATATTTGGGTCCCAATACATTTATAAACCTTCCCTTTGCATATGTGATTACTGCTCGTTTTACTTTCAGGATATTTGTCTGAAGTTGTCCCCAATTCTTGAAAATTAATATTATAATCCTTATCACACAGATAACATATTATACTCTCCAAAGAAGGACAAGCTCTATGGGATGGCCACTTTAAAGGTTATATATCCATTATGTATCCATTGCTCATATATTTAGTTTTTACTTTAAAAAGTATAGTAGCTTGTCTTGAAGTTTAAAGTGTATTGGCCTTCCTTCTCAAAAAGAAAATGCAGTGCCCTGGCAGAATAAAAAATGTCCTTGCCTCTGTGGCCTAACACATGGTAAACTCTGAAGCTGAATATTTTAATCCAAGCTCTGGGTCATTCTTTTAAAAGTACATAGTCTGTGTACATAATCTTAAATTTTATTATTGGATAAATTAGAATTAATATAAAAATTCTCAGACAACAAAGCATTAGACTAACAAAGACCCTGTTAATAATAACTTGACTTACAGATAGACTCACTGCTGAGCATAATATGACTCTGCAAAATGCTGTGTCATAGCATGTGCTCCAACTGTATATGAGAGACATAAAAGCTATCTTACTTAAGTACATTTTTTAAAAAGGTCATTTATTTTTCCAATCCATGGGTGACTATTTAGATGTATTTTAAGCATATGAATTTTTTCTAGTTAGATTACATTCATTGAGATGAAAATGTTGGCAGCTTGTAAGTAAACAATTTAGATATGCCAGGTGCGCTGATATTTTATCATGAAGTAGAGATGTTTTGTGCCTTTGCTGCAATTATTTTTTATGAGATTTGGGAAAAGATGGAGTATTTAGTATTAAACATAAATTAAATCTGAGCATTTTCTGTAATCTTTTTCATTCTTACACAGTTTTGATGATTGGCCTTATTTTAATACCAACCACCTGGGGAACAGTAGTGCACATATATCTTGACAAACACAATCTGAAGCCTTATTTCATTAGTCCCACTTGTCCTTAAGCACTAAATTGCTTTCCATTTACCAAAGGCAGTCTGAATTAATTTATGTGAGTTTTCTCTAAGGTGCTCTTTACATTTGTGTGCATTATTCTTGTAATCCTGGTTATATTCCTAAATCAGAGGAAGGAATAAATAGCATTCACTCATAGACTTGATTATTTGTGTATTAATACCTAGTACTTGTCAAGAGCAGAAGAGTTTGAGATTTTTATCTTGCTTTAAGCTGACAAGCTATCCTGCCACAGTTTCTATAAGTAGAAACTGGGTGTTGGTAGAAGGCATGATACTCTTGGATCAGAGATGAAGGACTTTAATTTACAACACAGCAAGCAGCTTAAGTTTCCTGTTTGCTTCAGTTCCCCTTGCCCCCAAATTCCACAGTGGCACATGAAATGCCCTTAGTGGACGTCGTGCACACGGTGGTTTTGCTACAACTGAGGAGACTTAAACTTAGGCTACTCAAATGTTTTATAAAGCAAACTCTCCACACTTTTTCCTGAAGGCTCACATTGGCTTTGATGTATTCAGTTGTAAACGTACTTGTGCTTCCCTCTGGAGGGGGCTGCTATCTATATCTTCTAAGGCTCTTATACAAATATCCTTGAAAAATAATCTGGAAAAAAAAGATGTCTACGCCTCCGCTTACAAGATGTGCAGAAAACACAAGAAACTCAGGGAGAATTGCCTCCTAACCATACTTTATAGAGATATATTTTTATGGTAACGAATCAGCCAGACTGTTTTATTTTAGATATTACACTGAGAGACCGAATATTCAAAGGAACAATAGTCAGACCGTTATATGAAAATAGAGCTCTCTCTGGCTCCCAATCTCTGCAGCAACCAGCCCCAGAAGCCAAATCACAACCTCTGTATAAACCAGACCCAGATGGACAGAACTTGGTCAATGACTACCAACTTTACTATTTTGCCTCCTGCTTCCAACTCAGGACCAAGTAGAGAAAGCCAAATATGTTCCCCAGACCTATCACACAAGAGGCCCTGCTTCTAGTTAGCCATGCTCCAGCTTCCCCTGCCAACAACTTCCAATCAAGCATACCTGAAGCCTGTCCTTTTTTTTTTATGAAATTGTCCCACTCCTCCGCCTGCCTTGAGTCTCTGCCAAACACAGGTGATGGACTAACTCCCTTGTGATAGCAAGTTCTGAATTGCCTCTGTTTTCATTTCAGTGACTTTCATTTATTTCCACAATATACATATTTAAAAGAATATGAAAATTAGAACTGGATCCAGCAACAGTTTAATTTCTATAAAAGATACCAAATTAAGACATTATGGCTGTATGTGTGTGTGCTTTAAAAGATCTGGATAGAATTCAGGGAAAAAAATTAATCTAAATGGTGTAATCTTTGTGGATTTGTATATATTTTTGATGTAGTGTGAGTGCTTAACACTAATGAAAAAAGCAAAAATCTCAGTTTACTTAAGTTACAGATTCAGTCTCTAGATACTTATAAAATGCCATATAGCTAGAGATACTAAGAATAGCTTAAAAAAATCCCTCTATCATATAAATATTTAAAATCTATTAAAATTATATTGCTTTTATAACCTTACTATCCATGAAATAGTTTAGATGAGATAACCTTCCATGCTGTTCTTTAATGCAAATAAAGAAGGAATTTTGCAAGCAGTAGCTGGCCTTATCAACACTGGGGACATAAAATGTGTAAACTGAAAGGTAAAAGGCACCAAAATTCTAAAATATGCCTTGCTATAAAGACCAAAGAAATGTGGTCCATCCAGAATTTGCTGCTTTTTATATTTTGGCTGTGCCTTGCAGATATTAGGCATTCAAGCATGTTTGTTTAATACGTGAGTGAGAATATTTTTAGAAGCAGAATCTCAAAGCCCTCAGTTTGTCCTTGTAACCTTGACCACTGAGGGGCCAAGGAGAAGGTACATGGCTGGGGATTTGTACCTTATCTGTAGCCCCCTGACTGTATGCAGTTCAGTGGAGATTTCATAGATATCAATATGATCACCTCTTTTAAGCACAAACACAGATAACTCCATTCTGTCATCTGTAAGTGCTCTTGCCCCCAAGCAAACATTTCCATGGGAAAGTAAAGCTACTAAAATAATTGGGCTAATTATAGACTCAGAATAATGACATTCTAGCTATGCATTGACTAAAAGTGGATTGTTAGAGGAATGAGTGAGATTAGAGAGAGGACATTGGTAGAGAAAACTGACAGGAGTTGATTCATTTGAGAAGAATTTGGGTAGCTGATTATGGGTAGCCAACGATGGAACTGGATATGGTACCTAGGAAAGGACTGAATGATTCCTCCCCTGGCTCACCTGAAATAACATCATACAGGGCCACTGTTAGAGACTATGGCCTATGGTGTAGACAAAGATGATTCTGTTTCTGTATTAAGGCAATTTTTGAAATTCACCTAAAACACACCTAAAGTGAATCTAGGGTAAAGTTTGTTTTCATATAATTTTATTTTCCCTTATTTCTGTGTTATAAAGAGAAGGAAAGCGTTATCTTGAACAAATGACAGTGTAGGAAATAGAAGATACACTTAGAAAACTAAAGAGCTAAAAAAATTACTGATGCAATGTGCAGAAAGAATAAAAATATTCATTTTAAAACTTCTAGAAGAATTCACTGCTATTTTGAAATCTTGTTCTAGAGTAATAAATGTCCAAGTGGCCAGATAAAGATGCTAATTAAATTGGCTTTTAGCTTCAGCACTGTGAGGTCTGAAATAACTGTACCATTCTCTGTCACATCAAATGAATGAGGCTTAACCTTAAGACTATCAGAGGAAAATCAACATTCTTGGGAATTTGCTGCAGGTTCTCTTCTAATCTTTTTTAGATCAGTCATTTTCAAAGGACTTCTATTTGTCCTCTTGCAGGATACTCAAGTTTTTTGTGGTTTTTTTTTGCGGTATGCGGGCCTCTCACTGTTGTGGCCTCTCCCGTTGCGGAGCACAGGCTCCCGACGCGCAGGCTCAGCGACCATGGCTCACGGGCCCAGCGCTCTGCGGCATGTGGGATCTTCCCGGACCGGGGCACGAACCCGTGTGGACTCTCAACCACTGCACCACCAGGGAAGCCCAGGATACTCAAGTTTTATTCAGTAAGTTGGCATCTGTCATTTAGTTGCCACCATTTTTTTTTACTTTTCTTTCTTTCATTTTTTAATTTTAATTTAAAATTTTATTTTTAGTAATGCCATTGGGCTTGGAAGGTGAGGAAAGGGCAAAGGCTTGCCAGTTATTTGTGGTACTCTCATTGGCTCACTTTGGTTGGTGTTGCATTTGTGTGTTTCTTGGGGCAAGTACAGGTGGATGCTTTGATTTAACTAAGTGGTCATTTTCACTTAGTGAAGAGTTTTAAAATTTTCAAGAAATACTGACTTTTGCTGAATTGATGAAATCAAGCAGTAATTTTGGTGTCTTGGGAAAGAAGGTAAACAGGGACTCAGGTAATATAAGAGGTTACCCAGTTACTACTTGCTTGCACCAAGGTGAACTGAATGTCTTACTCTATGAAATGGATCTTATTATAATTTCATATTTTAAAAACAGTGTTGGTCTAAATCATGTCTAAAGTGTTTCTAATGCTTTATGTTTTTATATCAATTTAAAGTTAAATTGAATTTCTTATGAGGTAGTCTCCAGAGAAATCCTTGGTTTGAATTCCTTTCTGGCACATATTACTATTTTGGATCAGGCTTGAATACAACTGAGGGTGAACTTTTTTTTAACACTTAATCTACTCTCTCTAAGTTTATTTTAATTTTTATAATACCCCCACCTTTGACAGTCTCAGATACCAGTGTCCTCAAGCTGTTCTGACCAGGTAGCCTCATGACCTTTTGAGATGGCAGCATCCTGATAAACCTTAAAATAATCACAATCTCTCTTACACAGGGCTGGTTCCTGTCTCAATCCTCAATTCTTGTATAAATGGAAGTTACCATCAACCTGTGCTTTAGATCCTAAACCACAAACTATTACTCTTAAATTTAGAATAAGACCTCAAGCTGTATTGTTTTTGACTTTTGCACACTGTATTTGAAATCAAAGGCATAAATACTTCATCTAATAAAACTATATCCAAATTAGGCCCAGACTTCCAAACCTCTAAAATCGCTTTCTTTGATACCTCTAGGCCAGATGTTTGCTAGCAATCCCATCTCATCACAGCAAACACACTATCTTCATAGTCAGTCTTCTTTCTCTCTCCCTCCCTCCTTTCCTTCCTTCCATCCTTCCTTCAGTTCTCTCTCTCTCACACACAGAGACGCACACACACACCACTACATGTGGTGGCATTCACATGTGTGGGACATTCTCCGTGCTCTTTTAATTTTATTTATTAATTTATTTATGGCTACGTTGGGTCTTCATTGCTGTGTGTGGGCTTTCTCTAGTTGTGGTGAGCGGGGGTTACACTTCATTGCAGTGTGCATACTTCTCATTACAGTGGCTTCTCTTGTTGCGGAGCATGGGCTCTAGGCGTGCAGGCTTCAGTAGTTGTGGCACACGGCTCAGTAGTTGTGTGCTGTTTTTAGCTCCACCGCTCACTCTCTCACTTAAGAAAGCACATCAGCATTAATGTAAATGAGTGATGGTGTCAATAGGAAAACTGCAATGACTGTCTAATTTGTAAAGAACAAATTGTTTGAAAATTGTAGTGTGTATCTATTGTAACGTCTCCTGAATCAGGTAAACTTTTTCACTAGGTAACAGTGTGACTCCCCAGAGTGATACATCCAGTCACTCTAGCCCAAATCCGTGAAAGCATCCTTAATCCCTCCCACTGCATCTGCCTCCAATCCATCAGCCATGCCCTTAGCAATCCCTACCTCCAAGGCTGCCATCGTAGTCCTTGCCACTGTATCTCTTGCCTAGGTCACTTAATTATCCTCCTCAGTAGGCTTCTCACTTCCATTCTCACTCTGCAGTAGCTCAGTCTCCACACAGAAGTAAGAATGATCTTCTAAAGACTAATACTAGTTGAGACATTGCTAAATAAAACCATAGAATTAAACGCAGACATCCCCCCACCTCTGCTAAGTCTTTGCATAGCCAGTTCCTGCTTATCTCTTGAGTGCATTCTATAGCTTCTCCCCTTTGCTCACTAGGCTCAGCTGCCCTGCTCTGTTTTCTCTGAGAAAACATGGAGGCTTTGCTTGGCTTAGTGCTTTTGCCCTTCAATGAGTCTGATTCATCAGGCTTGGCACATGGCTGGGCTCCTTTGCAGGCTTAGCTTACCTACTTATCCTCCATCCACTGCTTCTCCTCATTAATTCCCATCACATAAGTGTGTTTACTTTTTTTTACAGCATTCAGCAGACACTGAACTTACTTTTTAAATTTATTTACTTTGTGTTCATTTCACAGTAAAATGCAAATTTCCAAGGGCAATACCGTGCCTTTTTTTTTCACTTCTGTATCCACTGCATCCAGACTAGTACATGACCAGAAGATAATCAATGATATTTATTGAATTGTTGATCCATATTTCTAACAATATGAGAAATCCAAGTCCAGGTACCAGATATCCATTTTATATTGTTAAGCATGTTTTACATGTTCTATAGTGATACAATTTTACAGTTACATAGCCTGTAACATACATAAAGTAGGATGACACAATGGAAAGAACATGAATTTCAGCATCAGACAAAACTAGATTTAAATTTTAGCTCTAGTCACCATCTGAAGTGAACGTTTTTAGTTTTAGAAGTCAGGATAGTGTTTAAATTTGGGAAGAGAGAGAGGGTAGTGATTGGAAAGGGTAATGAGAGGGGTTTCTGGGAGGTTTGTAATGCTTTATTTCTTCATTTGGATAGTGGTTACACAAGTGCATTGACAATTCATTGACTTGTAAGCTAAGGTGATTTTCTAAATCATATATATTACATAAATTATATATATGTAATTCTACATATATTATGTATTCCTATTATGCATATAATTATACATAATTAATTCTATATATAATCTTTAAATTAAAATATGTATAAGGTAGTGAATTTCTGGGTCCAAGGGTCTGAAACATTGTTAAGTTCTTGACCCTTACTGCCAAATTTTCCTTTGGAAATTATTGTTGGTGTGCAGGCCCATCATTTTCTCATTCATTTACTCAACAAATGTTAACTGTTTACTTACCCATCACCATTATTGACGGACCCTTGACAACTCAGAATCCTCTTATGAAAGTATATCTTTATTACTTAATAGCGAAATATGTAACATGTTTTGCTTTTTTATAATTAGTGAAGTGACATGATTTTTAATATTTTTCCACTGAAATTTGTTGCCTTGTTAATTATCCATTCACACTGTGCTAAGTTTTATTTTGAGGTTGCAAGTTCTTTAAGTATTAATTAATAATTCTTGTATTAAGTATCATCCCTGATTTTCCTTTTTATGATAGGATGAGGACTCTGGGGAAAGGCTGTGGATCCGTAAAACTGCCACCAAATTTCTCCTGTCCCTCTCCCAATTACACTGTCACTTTTATGTAGCAAAGATTGGAAGGGGGTGTACTAAAATCTTGCTGGAAACATGATGGTACAAATACAGATAATTTGAATTTTCTTCTTCATATATATAGTGTTTTTTTTTTTTTTTTACTTTTCCAAATTTAACATGTATAGGGTTTTAATTTTAAAAATAAATAAAACCTAAGACAGTTAATACAGAATTTGGTATGTAGAATATGTTATTTTTTTCTACATATCACTCTTATTTTCTTCTTTTATTACTCTTTCTTTCCTTGCTAAATCTTTTCCATGCTATAAAAAATCTAGGATGCCTATAGTATATACTTTCTTTGAAATTTCTTTATGGGGAATGTGTGTTCATCTTAGAAGACAGATGTAGAAATCTAATAGAATGAGGACCATAAATCCTTGGTGGCTTAGTAGTAGTAGGAATAACAGTAACAGTACTAATAGTACTGCATGCCCTTTGAGAAGCTGTTGCTGGACATTTTTAAACTGTAAATTGATGATGGTGACTGTTGTTGAGATGTTTGAAAATATTTATTGACTAATTGGTGTCAGTCAGTCTTCTAAGCACTGTGTGTGCTTCATCTCATTTAATACAACATACCTACATTGTAGATTTTAATGTTATCCCCATTTTACATAAAAGGAAATAAGGCTTTGTATAGTTTGTGTAATTTGACCTAAGACACCAGGTAGTAAATGGTGAACCTGGGATTCAAACTGACTGAAATCTGATCCCAGGTACAAGCATTTATGAGGGACAAGTACAAGGAATGATTGTGCCATTTACAATGAGCATGGCAGGCCCAGGGGTGGATGAAAAGTTCCTGCCCTCAAGGACCTCACAGTCTCCTAGTGGTACCAGATGAACATAATAGTCATTTTAACACAGTTTGATGAAGGATGCTATTCCAGAGGGAAGCATAACACTGTGAGAGCATATAGGGGCACATCTACTCCATGTTAATGCTGAATATTTTTTCTTATAACCCCCCCCCCCCCCGCAAAAAGTGCCTTTTCTCATTACGAAAGCAATCTAGATTCAATGAAACATAATCCAAATATCCATATAGATAAACTGAAGACAAATTTAAAACAAATAAATGAAAAGTTTATAAAGCTATCACTTAGGATAGTATTTATTATCCTTTCAGACCTTTATCAACATAATTTTACAAAACTGGAATCACAGAGCACACACTCTGTGGTAACCAAAGCTTCCATGGCTAAGCTTTACCACATGTTGCTTCCTTAGCCTAGAAGATTCTTCCTTTTAAACTTCACCAGTCAAATTTCTATTGCTTCTATGCTGTTACTTATCCTCAAAATTAACTACTCTGTTAAGTTCATTTATACTATAGTCAATATTTTTCATCTTTGTATTTATTATAATTTTATAATAAGATTAAAGGTACATATTTAAGCAGAGATTTTTGTATTTATTTCTAACTCTCCCTTAATGAGTATTTCGTTCATAGTATGTCATAGTGACACATGTTGGAAAAGTGATCACATATTAATAGCCTCATAACACTGAGTGTTTTAAGTTCAATGATGGGAGATTTTCCTGAAGATAATCCATAAAGAACCACTAGATAAATATTAGTTGAACTAATGATACATTATAAACATAATTTATTTTTCCAACCTCATCTTTTAAAAAGTCTGAAAAGTATTTATTGTATGTTTATACCATAAATTATTAATCCCTTACAGTTTAGCAGCTGCCTTGTTGATATTTTTTCATGATCATTCATGCTGCAGCAATAAAAACATCATACTTTTTACCCCCCAAAATAAGTGCCTAGATATAGAATTGTTATATATAAAAAATTTACCTTTATAAGACTATTGACAAATAAAACAATAATAGAACATAATAGAATAACTCTCAGAGATCAATATAATATTCAGGACAGGCCATTTATTCAATCATTTGCATTTGTTTGGTCCCCTGAAAAAGCAGTCATCTCTAATTGTATTTTTATCAGCTACTTTTCCCTGTTTTTTTTCTGTTTTTGTTGTTGATGTCCCACTTTGGTCAAAAGTACATAGATTATCCAAAGTCAATTAGTTCAAAAGTGGGAAGAGTGGTAAAGAAATAGACTCAGTTATTAATGATGATTTATTTAAAACGTGACATATTAGGGCCATCCATATGTTTTGAAAGTATAATCTAACTTTTCTTATACCACATTATTTGGAGTCAATCTATAAATCTTGAGTGCTTGGTATTGATTTTATTTAGCATTAGGATAGTGTTTTTGCATATGTGACAACTTAAAAGCAGAGGTTTGAGTACAGTTATGAATTATTATAATTCAATTATCATAAATTAAATGGTGTCACTTACTACTTATCTTGCTTTATTATTAACTCATGCTCTGGTTGTACAACTATAAATATAATTCAGGAACACTTTTATCTATGCCACCTAATTTTATACCTAAAGGATTCTTCAAGACTGAATCACTTTAGAAGTGTAATTATGTGGTAGAGGTTGCTAATTGACTCTCAGAATTCCAACATTCTTTTCCTCTTTAGTAATAAAACTGTAATATTATTTGGGATGACAACGAGCCCTGTTAAGAGACTAGATTTCTATAGCTTCCTGGAACTTAGGTGTAGCTGTATAACTAAATTTTGTCATATTAAATGTAAGGAAAAGCATTGTCTATGACTACTGATAATTCTCCCTTTCCCTTTATTTCTACCACTTGTTTGCCTTGAGCTAAAGCAGTCACCTTTGATAATGAGAGGATGTTTAAAGTGCTTGTGAGCTTGCCAACAATGGAGCCCACAAACCAGTCCTGAACTGTCTATATCTGGATTTGATTTTACAAGAAAGTATAATCCTTTGTTTCTGAGCCAATTTTATTTGGTATGTTTTATGCATACAACCAGATCTAATCCTAAATAAAATATATTTATATTTATCCCAAGTATTCAGACTATACTCAGAAACAAGATTGACAGTTTTACTGTTCATTGTCTATGGAGTGTCTGTGAGTTTCTCAACTGAAAATGCTAAAGTAGAGGAGACAAAATCTGTCTGTTGCCTAGGATGGCTGTTCTGATAGGAGATCCCAACAAAGTCAATGTTTTTCTTTCACTAAGTAGTCCTTGTTTCAAGTATTTATTACTGTGTAACAAATTACCACCAACCCTTGGATTAATAAAACATGTTTATTATCTCATAGTTTCTGTAGGTCAGGAGTTGGGCATGGCTTTGATGGGTTCTCTGCTTCAGTATCTCATCTGAAAGCTGCAGTCAAGGTGCTGGCCATGGCTGCAGTCTAACTTAAGTTAAACTGGGGAGGGAATGCTTCCAGGCTGAATGAGGTCTTAGCTCTTTGTTGGCTGTCAGCCAAGGGCTGCCCTCATTTTATGGCTGGTTGTTAACACAAGGCCACCCTTGCTCCCTTACCACATGGACTTCCCCAATATGGCCACTGACTTTATCATAGCCAGCAAGAGGGAGCATCTCTAGTAAGACAGATGTTAAAACCTTATGTAGCATAATCACTGATGTGACATCCTGTCACTGCACCTTTGCCATATTCTGTTGTTAGAAGTGAGTCACATGTCCCACACACAAGAAACAGGAGGGTATTGCATGAAGGCGTTAGTACTAGGAGGCAGGGATAAATGGGATAGTCTGTATGCCACAATCCTCTGAAACACTTAAAAAAATTATACATGCCATATTTCTGCTTACCTTTAATACTTATCAATCTAAGTTCTTTTGCAGAATCTTATTTTGCAATAATTTCTGTGAATTGTTATTATTTCCCAAGGAATCATAGAACCTCACCTGGCTTTGGAACAATCTGTAAAATATAAAATATACTTTTTGGGCTTCTCTGGTGGCGCAGTGGTTAGGAGTCCGCCTGCCGATGCAGGGGACGCAGGTCCGTGCCCCAGTCCGGGAGGATCCCACATGCTGCGGAGCGGCTGGGCCCGTGAGCCGTGGCCACTGAGCCTGCATGTACGGAGCCTGTGCTCCGCAGCGGGGGAGGCCACAGCAGTGAGAGGCCCGCGTACTGCAAAAAAAAAAAAATATATATATATATACACACACACACACATATATATATATATGTGTGTGTGTGTGTATATGTGTGTATATATATATATATATATATATATATATACTTTTCAATTCATTCAGCCAAACCACCACAGATCTTAAGTCATTCTGATCTGAGTATGTATCTCTGTTGTTTACCATTGAATCAGCTCAAGGAAAAGAGAAAATCCCCCTTAAATTGACTGTATCTATTTTAAGACAAATAGTAAATGTTTATAGTGTGCTGTATGAAAAAAATAATATACACATTTTCCTGCTTTATTGTTCTACAATGAAATTAAGTATAAAATATATGAGAAGAGAAATACTTTGCAAAAAAGTTTACAACTATACACTGAAGTTAATAGTGGGAGTCAGATAGAAGTTTACTTTTGTTCCTGAATGAACACTAAACATTTAAATCAGGACATGAAATATTATATAAGTGAAGAAATATGTATTTTCTAGCACAGTTCCCAGATTTTGAATCCTGGTTTCTGAATATTCCTTGGCATGT
The DNA here is from genome assembly GCF_951394435.1 of Stenella coeruleoalba. Classification (NCBI taxonomy): domain Eukaryota; kingdom Metazoa; phylum Chordata; class Mammalia; order Artiodactyla; family Delphinidae; genus Stenella; species Stenella coeruleoalba. The sequence goes on along the minus strand of NC_137150.1, from coordinate 22,934,650 downwards.
TTTAAATTTATGAAAATGTGTTACCCATTTAGAAAATTGGTGATAATTAGAAAAAAAAGGATTAGGGTTGTATAAAACATTGGCAGGGTAGAAATAGAGAGGTTTGCAATGCAGCTTTGACAGAGATAAGGAAGGCTGAGCCAAAGATACTGCGGATTTAGGACTGCATTCCTCTAGGGGAGAGAGCTGATCGGTCCCTGAACTTTACTGCTGGAATCTGCTAAGATCTGTCAGGAGGCTATATATTATAGTGTTTACAAGGGCACATTCTGTGAAACACTGAGTTCAAATTTTCACTATAAATTTACTTGCTGAATGACCATGGCAGGATCATTTATTTGAGCCTCAATTTTTTCAACTGTAAATTGAGATTAAAATTGATATCTCTCAGGGGTGTTGAGTATTCAATCAGATAGTATTGATAAAGTGTCAAATCAGTTCCATAAATGATGTATAATTGTAAAGCTAAAAGAGATAACTGTGTGTTTTTATGTATATGTGTGTGTTTGTGTGTGTGTATTTTGGATAGGTATGGATGGTAAATGGAAAATCATCCCGGAGTATTGCTCCTATAGTTAACTAGTAACATACTTAGCAAGTTTATTTTCTTTTTAATGTTGAAGTTCATTATCCTGGATCTCCTAAAGCTGGTAAAAGACCAGAAACAAGAGTCTGCCAATCGGATATTGTATTTGAAGTGCCCAGCACATTTATTGGCTCATAGTAGGCCCTCAATAAATACAAATTCCCTTCTTAACTATCCCGAGTCCATTACTGAAATTCAATAAAATATCTCTGTATACAAATGCTTTTAATTTTATAAAGTAAAACTTTTTTTGTCCTCAAAATGCACTTTTTCCTTGGGAGAATCACAGTCTACTTTACTGTTACAGTAAAGCTTGCTTATGGATGAAAATATGAGATGATGTTCTTTGTGGGAAGAATGTTTGAAATTAAATTTTATGGAAAATCCCATAAATCTATGAATGATGAAGCTTATAACTTGAATATTAGGTGACATTCTACTTTCCAAATTCTTCTAAGAACATTTTAAAGTATATTTATTAGAAGCATTTGGATTGTTATTTTAAATGACACTTTGCATCACCTTATCCCAATTGCTAAAAATGAACCTCAAATTTTATAGAAACCAGAATCTGATTAAACCTGTTCCTGAAAGCTGTTTCTCTACATTGTAAAATTTCATTAGCATTTTAGACTTTGAAAACTCATTCAATGGTGTTCATTTATTCTTATCTTTCTGATCTTCGTGTGTTATCAAGTATATTATTTTAAAAGCATTTTATACTGCGATTAAATTATTTCTGTCTTAATTCATTTGTAACAAGGATGGTGTAATCTTTTAATTTTATAAGTATGTATTATCCGTTAACTGCAAATATCAGTAATAACAAAGAATGTGTCTATTTGGAATTAAAAATAAAATTGGAGCTGCTTTCTAGCATGTTTATTTTCTATCAATATTTATATAGAATATACCTGAGAATATACCTGAGAACAAACTTTCAACCTGGATGCCGAGGTATGGAAGAGGTATGCTAAGTATATGGTGCTTGTAAAATTAGCAATATCTGTTGCATACAGTGGATGTGGTAGCATATGATAATAAATATGTGAAGTGATTGTAGTATTTGAAGAATGACATAAGAAACATGAGAAATCTACTCTCATTTAACTAAATCTTGAAAAATATTGGGAAAAAATAAAGCCATATCTGAAGAAATAATTAAGATAAGCAAGAATTCTTTTAGGTAGCTATGCATGTGGAAATTGCCCTAAATTTGTAATCGGTAGTCATGAGTTGCATCCCTGATTTTCTTCTTTCTACCTGAGTGAAAGTAGCAAATCACTGAACACCTCCAAGTCACAATTTCTTTAGCAGCAAGATAGGGTATTAATACTCACTTCACATAGTTGTTATAAGGCTTAAATTAGACAATGTGAAACCCCATTGTAAATCGCTGGACAAATGTTACTCATTATTAAAATGTATATGAAAGTACATTGTCAAATATGAAGCACTGTATTATTATTGAAATGCAGCATACAGATTTTTTTCTATAATAGTATTATTGGAATATATGTTTACTTATTCATCAAACAGTAGTCCTCATAAGACATATCTGTTTTGCAGTTGTAAAAAGGTACTAGTAATTCTTAGATATTTCTATCTGTTGTTTATTATTCTTATTAACTATGATACTAAGAATATAATTGACATAGGTGAGGTCTATACAGATGCTATTCATGGCAGGGAAATTTGGATGAAATCTGGCCAAATACAAAATATGAAATTAGTAAACCGAGATCTTCTAAATAGTGGTTAGATTCTTTAAGTGTATTTGTTTTTCAGGTGATTACTTTCTCTTGCTAAAGGATTATTAGCTTGCTTCCATCTGGTTGTTCTTACTAGTAATTCTTCTAGTAAGCAAGTTTCTCAATTGCTCTCTTCAAGTTTCAGTTAGTTCCGGGTTGGAAGACTTTATTTCTCTTGACCTAATTGCCAGTAGAGAAATGGTAGAAGTTAGCTGGAACTAACCAGATGGAGAAACAGTATACAAGATACGTATGGGGAAAAGGGCAAGAGAAATATTAATAAATGTTTCTCATTCTTTTCTTAATGACCCATAATTAACATAGGAATATGCATAATTTTCCCATTTTGTCTGTTATTTCCCCTAATTTTTAAAAATTAATCTCTATTGTATAGAAGGTTTGTATGTGGAGTATATTGAGTGAAAGACTTTAGATTCAAATACTGATTCAGACACTGGAAACATGAGCAAGATGTGACTACTTTGAATTTGTTCTTCAATAATTAAATGGGAAGAAGTAATATTTACTGTTGAGTATTCATTGAGATACTCTAGTCATGTTTTAAATAAACACTCCCCACCATTATGCCAAGGACACTAATAATCTCTGTGTCTCTTCAGCTAAAGGATGTATTTTAGTGTTCTTCTGAAATTTGACCTCTCATCAGCATTTGATTGAACCGATCATTCCTTTCTTCACAAAACACTCTTCTATTAGCATTTATAACACAATGCTTTTCCTATTTTTCCTCTATTTCTTAAGTCACCTCATCTCATTCTCAGGAGTCATTAAAATTAACCCAGAGAATAAACAGAGTTTCTAGGGTCTCTCTTTCTTTCCACTCTGTTGCCTCTCCTGAGGCAATTTCATCCTTTTCCTTGTTATCATTTATCATCCATGTAATAATGACTCATCAATGTATATCACCAGACCAGATCTCTCCTTTGAGCGCCAAACCTATGTATGTATATATCCAACTACCTACTCAAAATTCCCGTTCCTCTAGAATGTTTCAGTCTCATCTCAAATTCAGTATGTCCTAAGACCAAACCCCTGATCTTATAAATACTCTCTCGCATGTAAAGAACTAGGCAGTAATCAAGCATGATTTCTTGTTTCTAATCTAGTATTTCCCATCTTGGTGAGTTTTACCACCTTCCATGTAAGCACAGAAGTCTGAGCCTAAAAATGATCAATACTGGCTTCTCTCACCTTACATAGTTATTCCATTATCCAGTTCTAACAATTTTACATCTTCAACACATTTCCTATTTATATGCTTCTCTGTCGCCACCCCCCTAGTGCAAGCTTCTGTTTTCACCTGTCCAGTCTATAGCAATATCCCACGACCAGGTCTCCTAGTGTCCAATCTGTTCTTCAGACTGAAACTGCTATTCTGGTCTCAGAATAAAAATCTGATACTGTCACACTCCTTAATAAATTGATTGAAATCCCTTTATTGCCTCCCCATTGTTCTTAGAAAAAAGTCTAAAGAACTGTACTTAGTGATGCAGAATCCTTGCCCAGCTGCCACTCCTCTCTGGTGTCACTCTCTCTTGGTGTCTCACTGCTCTCCAGTCTTAAAGGTTTTCTTTTATTTTCTCCTGCCACAGGGCCTTTACACATATTGTATTTAGCCTTCAGAATGCTCACCAACCTCCCCCTCTCCTGCTTATATCTTGTTCATCCCTTCAGAACTGGCTCAAGTACCTTTTTTTCAGGAAAGCTTGACCTGATACTCCTGTGTCTTTCGGTAGGTTGAAACTATCATATACAATACCCCCTTCCCTCTTTAGACTCTACTCAGTCTCAGTTTGTAATTGTGCCCCCTTTTTCTGTGATTATTTTAATAATGTCTGTCTCTATACGCAGAACTTAAGCTCCTTGAGAAGAGTAACCATTTCTGTTCTCACTCTGCAGTACTCAGAGCGTGATAGCCTAAACAAATATTTTAATCACATTGTTGCTAAAGGTAAAGAGCTCTACAGTGTCTAGACTTATTATAAAACTGTTATTTTAGGCCTGTGCACCTATTTGTTTTTGTCCACATCTACTTTCTCAATTTACATCAAGTTGATTGAGAAGTTATTTTATGAGGTATGTTTTAATAATAATATAGTTTATATGCATTTCCTTGGAGAAGCACTCATGCACCTCGGATAAATATGATTTATATGTAATTCTTTTCTGTATCTTCAATTCACCTTACTTTAAAAGAAGACATTGAAAAGCAAAAGTACCTTGACTTGTATTACACCCATAATGTTAAATGGAAATGAAGTACCATTACGCTGCCTTGTCCTTTAGGGTCTATTGGAGCATGAAATCAATACCACCATTAGCTCAAGTACAATCAAATATTCTTTCCAATTTCTGCCACTAGCTGTCACCTGCATTTGTAATTTCATGACATTTTAATTTCACACACTTTCTCTTCGCACATTTCTGCAAAATTCACACTACCATCTAGAATTATCAAAGGGTCACTGCCGAGGTGAGTAAGATTAAACTTCAAATAAAAGATATGACTTAACATAATGGGAGCATGATTATCTCTCTTTCCTTTTTGACTCTGACTCTACATTCTGTTCTCATAGGAAAACAGGGTAATGGAATTGCAAATATTTCAGTGTGTTCAGCAGGATTCACTGTTGTGAGGAATGATCAGTTATTGACAGAGGCTGGAAAGACTTGGAAATGCTGATTGCTGAAATATACTGACCTTCTGGAACAGGGTGAACATGAATAGTGAGGAGACACTGAGAAGTCTGGGAAAGGCCCAAGGGAATGAGAAGAGAAAGCTCTGAGGAACAAATCGGTGAACTGAAATAGTGAACTCAGATGAGAAAAATGAAAGGAAATTCAGAGGCACAGAATAATTCAGATGGACCAGTATTCATCAAAAGAGAAGATTTTTAAAATAATCACAAAAATGGAAGGGAGGAAACATTAAAACAAACAAAGAAAAAAACAACTCTCACAGCCTGAGATAAAGCCAACATCCTTAGATTGACAGGCTCTAACAAAGACTGAATAGGATGAATTTAAAAGAGATTCATCTCTAGACGTATGTTGGAGTAAATGTCAGAGTACTGAGTATTGAGGGTGAACTCCTAAACCCCTTCCAGTGGGAATGAATAGATTTACTTTAAATAAAGAAAACTAGATTATCATCAGACATCTTATTGGTATTACCAGATAGATGAGGAAAGTAGAGAAACACAGTGAAAATGCTGAGGGAAAACCTTACTGCCCAGTTTCTAGAGCACATACTTGAGCAAAATTAAAGAAAAAAAAACCAACTCAGGAATGTGATATAGGAAGTAATCTAAAACAGATTTTAATTTATTATTTTAACAAATTGAAACTTAATAGCAACTTGGAAATAAAATATCAGAAGATCTCAATGACGAGGTTGCTGGAACCCTATAGGGTGTGGAACATTCAAGAAGGAGGAGAAGGCAGGTAAAAACACTAATATTTCTTATTTAGGGAGGGAAACTTTAGGATGGAGAGAAAATGTGGCTGTGAGTTGTGTTAAAATTTTGTAAAGCTTAATATACACATACAATAAAATGGAAGGGGTTAAGTCTAAGCAGATGAATATTCATAACATGTCAGAGCAACTTAACCTATTAATGGCTTCTGAGAACAGTTTTTTTTTTTTTTTGAGAACAGTTTTAAAACAATTGGCTAGATGTTTCCAAAGAAAGGTGTTGAAAAAACTATTTTATATAGGAATTTTGGGAAAAGAGATGTGGGGGATGAGGTATGGGTGCTTAAAGAGAAATAGACAAAGTTAATTGCATAACTTTTAAAAAATTGGTAAAATAAAGTACTCCATAAATACAATTAAAGAGCAAATAAAACTATGTGAGGAAGATGGTTGTAATACTTACAACAGAAAATTGACTAATATTTGAATGTAATACTTTTATCGACTGTCAAGTGAGATTAAAAATTAGTAAATGTTTTGGAGGATAATTTGGCATTAATAAATGTATCATTTAACCCATCATTCATTGAAATGATGAGGAGATCCATCACAGGCTATGTGAAGTAGAGTAGAGCCCCATCAAGGAATATTAAGCAGAGATAAAAAGCAAAAGATAGATCTATATATACTGACGTGAAGAGCTCTTAAGATACTAAATAAAAAAACTAAGGGCCGAACAATATCTACAGTATGACACCTCTAATATAAAATACACTAACACACACAAGTTATATTTTCTATTTTCTATGGGTACAATATAGGCATGTAAAACATTTAAAAAATTCTGGAAGGACACACAGAATGGTGTTAATGGTTACACCTAGGGGAAGGACTGAATTGGAATGAGCTAGTAATCAAAGAGAATTTTTACTACGACTGTATTGTTTAAATACTTTAGTATGTGTTAATAAATATTAATATTTTATAATTAAAAATTAAAGCAAAGTAGGTAAGATTAAAAATAGAAAGCCAAAAACTGAGTTAAATTTAGGGGATGAGTCATCAGTGGAATTCTAATTGCTTTAACTCTGGAGAGAAAAAAAATGTCCCTAATCTTTGCAGCTAAGAATACAAAGAAGTTGTTGACATTATAAAAAAGTTAATGCTCTGTTTAGTCTTGAAAAAGAAGAATTGGTATACACCTATTCAAAGAAGAAATTAACTGTTAACACACTCACATATAATTCCAATCAGTTTTGTTGCATTTTTCCTGACGTCAGTTACTGTTATCATATTCTTATAGATGGTATTGGGTGAAAGAGAGGTTGAAACATTCAGAATCCCAGGCTAGAAATAGATACATAGGGAAACTTGAATGCAGCCTCAATACGGAGCATTATGTCACAGAAATCAATCTTTCAATATAAAGTTAAATGTTTTAACATTGACCTACTACTGCATTTATAGTCTGGAATCAAGCTTATACAAGCATTTGATGTGGATGTATTATATCAGTACAACAACTTCTTTATCTTTGAGAGTAGAGACTTTCATTTTGAATAAAATTATTTTCCGAAAGCCTGAATATGACAGATAATATCTAACCATTTATAAATATTATCTGTAGCACATTACCATAGATACAGATATAGGTATATCTCTGGTATATGCTATAAGTATTAAAAAAGATGATGTGAATATATATCTTAATATAAAGTATTTGAGTAATTATTCATCAGTTCAACAAATATTTACAAAGTATCAGGCACTGGACTATGGTTTCAAGATACAGAGATGATTAAGTCACAAACCCTGCCCTTTCAGGATTTACAGTTTAGTTACGAAGTCAATTATGTATGCAAATGGATTATAATACAATACAGTAGATGCTGAAAATATATTATGATAGACATCACCAGGCCAACTACATATTTCTATTTTCTGAGACTTCTTTGAGGAGGTAATTTACAAGCTAAGTCTTAAAGAATGAGTAGGGTGAGAAAAAAGATACCATAAGTAGAAATTAACAAGTACAGAGGCTCCTCTCTTTTTTTATGCACTGTCAGAATTTCCTGCTCTTTTCTCCTTTTGAGCCTTTGATCATACTGTTTCCTCTATTTGAGAAAGCCTTCCCTTCCTTGCCATTTCAACCCCTGCTTGACAGTCCCATACAGTCACTCAGAAATAATTCACTTGGCAGGTCTTCATGATAACATCCCAGAATCATGATTCTCCCTTACCCCATTTTATTACTCCTTTAAATATTATAGTTTCTCCTTAATGTATTATCTGTGCGTATGTCACATTCTTTTTTGGCTGACCAACCCCTTGAAAGCAGGGATGATGTTTAGTTATCTTCATATCACAAACAAATCCTTTCCTAGTTCTTGGCACTAAAAAATATTTCCTGGGTTAAATTTTCCTCACTTAATGACATAGACTTAGAACATGATCAGGTCCAGTACATGACAGGCATGTGTGGTGGTAAAAGGTATGAGTTGGGAAAGGGGGGCTCTAGTGGGAAGGGAGTCACTGCAGATGTATATAGACATAGATTTTGGCAATGTCACATCAATTAAAAATAAAAAGATATTGGTGTCTCTGTCCTCTGGAATATCCAGTGTTCTCTGTATACTAAGTGTAAGTGTTAGGAGGGACAAGATACAAGACAGTCTAAAGGTTTTTAGTGGAAAGTTACTTCTTCACTCCACAGTTATAGAGACCATGTCAATGTCTTATCCAAGCCCATTAACCATCGCTTCAAGTGGTATTTCAGAGGTTTCCCATTGCCATTTCCATTTAATCACTTCAGGATCTAAACTGAACAGCTTCTACCAGCAGGATTATTTTTATCTGCAAGTGATATAAACTCTTTGGTTTAATAATCACTAAGTACTTTTTTGCCTTATTATGAGGTAAAATATATTTTTAGCAAATTGTTATTCTTCAGAGTTAAGAGACTTTCTAGTTCTTAGATCTCTCAAATACCTAAAGTTTATAATGTTATTTCTAATTTTGGAAAGGTGTCCAGATACCTCTCAATAAAAAATTTGCAATTGCTGGGGTCACGTTTTTGGACTGAGCAATTCAATATAATAATGCCCTGAATAGAAAAAAAATGATCAGGACATTGTGTACTTCTATTAAATTTTGTGTAGTCTAATAAAAATATATCAAATTATTCATTAATTCAAGGACTACATCTTATCAGAATAAAAAAATAATGCCCAAGAAAATGCTTTCAAAATTTCACTAAGCACTTAATGTACCTTAAATAAAGTCTATGCTAGAAACAGAAGTATGGAATTTATTCTCACTTGTTAAAGAAAAATCTAGGTAATTAATTCTTCATAAACCTTTTAAACAGCAAAGAAAAAATGCGTAGCATTTTGTCTTCAAAGGAACCTTAGGAAAGTAGGCTTTAAATCAATTTGTTTTTGAAAGTTGAGCTAAATGAATTCTATTCTAAACTTCAGCTGTGCTGCGGTAAGAAAGAAAAGCTGCTATCTGAAATGAGGTCAAGTTCATAGCTGGCCCAAAGGCCACTGTTCTCAAGTATTTGAGAGTTTCATTTCTGCACCTGCAATATGATAGTGTCAGAATTGCTGACTCAACTGCCCAGCTGTCCTGTCTGCCAGATGCCTAGACTCAGCTTGTTAATACAGCACATCTAATAAGTAGCCCAAGACAATGAAGGGAATACATTACATATTTGATCTTGGTTCACATCACTGTTTGCCTACCAGTGCAGTGTATTATATTTCAACAGCTATGGTATGTAAAAGGGATGATTCTGGAGCATATAATGCATATGAAGATAATTCATGATCACATGGCTTTGTAGTACCCTCTACATTTAGCAGCACTCAGGAGTTCTTCAGAAGGGCATGTGCTGTCCTTGAAAATTGATTTTTTGTGGATTCTCAGAAACAAATTTAGGCAACTAAGCAACTAAATCATTCATCTTGTGAAAATGAAGTATGGTGTTTTTATTACTCGAATAACTATGAAAGACTGATAGAAATATCAGAGTCCTAGCAGTATCTGAATGCGTCGGCATTGTGAATATTCACAGGATTTACTTGTCAGGGATGAATGACTAGTAGTGACCCCTGCCGTCCGAAAAGATACGTGCTCCTCTGATCCTGCCCTCTCTGTGTCAGAGACATATCATCCTGGTTCATTTCTTACTTTATTGATTACCTTGCTCTTTCTTATTCACTAATTTTTCTCCCTCTTTCTCCAAGAATTGAGGGCATCCAAGAAATGGGAACATCCTTCAAGCGTCAATATCTCTCCTCCGTCGTTAGGACTTCTTTCCTGATAATGTCAGTTAGTAAAATTGCTTAAAAGGGCTCAAACTCTTCCATTCCCCATGTCTGTTTGTGACAAATGGCAGTTTCCTTGTATTGTTTTCTCCAGAAATTGCAGAAAATGTTTCTTTGACATGTAATTACTCAAACATCTGAATTTAGTTAAGTGGAGATTCTTCAGCATTATTTTTGTTTCTGGCTTTTTTCATCTCTAATTACTCCAATCCTTGAGATGCTGGGATTTAAGATGCTTCATTTTCCTATGATACATTTTCCAAAAAATGTCTGCTTCCTGAGACCTGGGAAATGCCTTCTCTCAGTGTTTGTTCTGTGCTCAGCTCTGGCTGTTCTCTTTGGCTCTGATTTCTGTCTATACCTCACTAGCTATACTCCTATAGTAGTGGTGATGGCACAGAAGAGGGAGAAAAGAGAAGGAGAAAGAGACTGTTTTGGTGGAAGTGAAGGTAGTGGTATAAAGTGAGATTGTAGTACAAATCTGCAGCTGTGATAGCAAAACTATTTCCAGTTTATACACTGAATAAAAACGTGTTTTCACTGTATGTAATTCTGGCTTTCAGAAGGAGAGTCTGTCCAGTTTGAACACTGCTTGAAAACTGTTTTTTTTCACTGTGCATAAATTTCAGAGCTTCTGACATTTCCTATGCAGTATTTTTAAGCACACCCTCTTCATCCGCACCTAGCAGCAAAGGATATTGTTGTAAGTCAGTCTATTACCTTCACATCTAGGCCACACTGACACAAGATACATTCACAATGTTTGTGTAGATTGAATGACTGACAGTAAGTTAATAAAAAATTATTTGCCTCCCTAATACTACAGAAGCCCTAAATTTTACTGTAGTCACTGATTCACTCTATTAAAATGAGCACAAGCAGAAAGAAATGCTGTGGTTTGTTCTACGCATCAGAGAGAAATCAGAAACTTCATGCTAATGGAGCTTGTTAAATAGAAATTGCTGGAGCAAAAGTTAACAACCTGCTTTGCCTCCCATGGAGTGTCATATTACTGTATTATTTTACTTTTCATTTACTAAAAAAATTGCATATAAATTGTTCAAAGTTGTATAGTGGATGATTATTTAGTAGGTCTATCTTAGAAGATTCCAGAGTAATCTTTTGGTATTTTTGTGTATGCACACACAGACACGCAGACACACACATACACATATCTTCCTAAGACTTCTGCCAAAAATGAAAAAGCAAAGTGCTTTTACATAAAGCACAGTGGATGTAAAGTCTCTCTCTTCAATTTCGGTGCGCTTAATTAACCCTACTAACTTTTTCTCTTAAGGATAGCTGCCAATACATACCTGAATGAATTGATACAATGTCAATAATCACGCTCTTGGAACTCCCTTCTGTATCTGAAAGACCATGAGGGACTTTCATAGCTGACTAGAAAGGTTAGATTTCTCCCTATTCATTATCTCAAAAAACATTTATTTTTCTTTAAATCTCAGATGATCAAGTAGACTTTTAAATACACTCTAATTTACGTAACTACTGAAATATTTAAGACTTTAATCTTATCCCAGCAGAGCCTTGATTTACAATGATCTTAGTTGTAAGGTTTAATTAACATGTACAATTAATTAGGTTCATTAGTTAATTAGGTTTAATTAACACGCACAAACTTTGAAAAATATGGAAACGATATACTTTTGTATGCGGTTCAGCATGGAAAACATGAGTTGTTATTTGAACAATAGTTTATTTACCTTTGAAGGACACCAGGTCCCTTGTGGGACTGTGGGCCATCTTCCGTGGTCTGATCAGGGTGCAGTGATTCTTCCACCCTTCTCCATATTCCATATTTGGGCACTCTTCCTTGCAGTTGTAACCATCTTCTTTACACAAATATATATTACTTTGACATTGATGATGTTAATCTTTCTTGGAAAACATACTGGTAGAGATTGACTTCTGAAATCCAGATACATAAGTTTAGGAAGACTTTATAATTCCTAGAAAATAAATGATCAGAACCAGCACACCCTTCATAAATGACAATAATTAACAACATTTATGTCATTGTGCCAAAACACTCATAGATTGACCATGGTCTAATGTTGTAGGCAAGCAGAGGTACCATGTTCCTTACCTCTCATTTATCTACCATTATGATGTGAATGTGGAAACATGTACTGTGTTAGAGTCCATAATTCAGTTTTAAAACCAACATTGATCCACCATGTCATGTTAAAAAAGATCAAAGCATGTGTAAAAAAAAAAGTTGAGATCAACTAACTACTTATTTAATGAGAGGGCACAACTTCTCTAAATTAGCAGGAAAATACTTCTGGTTCCAAAGATTCTGGTTTACTAAACTGCTAAGTCACTGAGTCTGAGATTTTTCACTTTTTGAATATATTTGAAAAATACCACTTTTTTTTCAGGTATTTTAAGTTGACCTTAATGATATCAGCAGTTTGTAATAAAAGACTTTAGGAGACACTTACTTAGGTCTGTTTTCTTTGGATGTTAAAATTAAGAACAGGAAAATTTTCTAAAACTTCTTATTTTGTAACTAGTAGCTGGTTTCTTGTTTCTCCAAAGAAATATTATTTGTAAATTCCATGACCTCTACAACTAAATAAAAAACACAGAAACACTTTAGATCCTTTATTAAGGAAATTCAGATTAATAAAATAAAAAAGTAAAAACTAGAATAATGAATTTAAAGGGAGAATTTTACACTCAAAAATTTTCCTGAGAACTGGTTTTTGCACCCATATTATGTAAAAGGAAATATTTATAAGATTTGAAATGGAGAGTTGAAATGATATATTGATAACATTTATACTGGTTACAACTAAACCAGACTCAGGTCATTATTGAAAAATTAAGTGACAGTCTTCACACACACACACACACACACACACACACACACACACACTTAGGACAGTGACTGTCTCCCCAGAATTCCTCATTTTAATCTTACCATTGTGTAGTAGCTGTTTATTTTGGTTATATTAACCTAACTCCAGTTGCTAGACTGGCACTGATTCAACTAAACTAATCACCTATCAGCTAAGGTGGCCTCACTGGCCTCACTAATTGATTGGTTTAGGGAAGGGATCATCGCCTGTGTCTGCCCAATCAGAGTAAAGCTCAGAAATGTCATTCAGCGGTGGTGGTAGTGGTGAGTGGTGCTTCTACCTTCTCTTAAAAAGCATGTTATATAGATGTAGAATTAAAGCTGCCTCAAGTACTTTGCTTCCTTTGAAGCGAAGCTTGAAGAGGAAGCTGATAAATAGGGAAGATGAGAATAAATGAAATTGCCAAAAAGTGGGTCTAATGTCTGATCAAAACATGCTTGGACCCAGAGATAAACCCACGCACATATGGTCACCTTATCTTTGATAAAGTAGGCAAGAATATACAATGGAGAAAAGAGAGTCTCTTCAATAAGTGGTGCTGGGAAAACTGGACAGCTACATGTAAAAGAATAAAATTAGAACACTCCCTAACACCATACACAAAAATAAACTCAAAATGGATTAAAAACCTAAATGTAAGGCCAAACAGTATAAAACTCTTAGAGGAAAATATAGGCAGAACACTCTATGACAAAAATCACAGCAAGATCGTTTTTGACCCACCTCCTAGAGAAATGGAAATAAAAACAAAAATAAACAAATGAGACCTAATGAAACTTAAAAGCTTTTGTACAGCAAAGGAACCCATAAGCAAGACGAAAACATAGCCCTCAGAATGGGAGAAAATACTTGCAAACGAAGCAACTGACAAAGAATTAATCTCCAAAATTTACAAGCAGCTCATGCAGTTCAATATCAAAAAAACCCAACCCAATCCAAAAATGGGCAGAAGACCTAAATAGACATTTCTCCAAAGAAGATATACAGATTGCCAACAAACACATGAAAGGATGCTCAACATCACTAATCATTAGAGAAATGCAAATCAAAACTACAATGAGGTATCACCTCACACTGGTCAGAATGGCCATCATCAAAAAATCTACAAACAATAAATGTTGGAGTTGGTGTGGAGAAAAGGGAACCCTCTTGCACTGTTGGTGGGAATGTAAATTGATACAGCCAATATGGAGAACAGTATGGAGGTTCCTTAAAAAACTACAAATAGAACTACTATATGCCCCAGCAATCTCACTACTGGGCATATACCCTGATAAAACCATTATTCAAAAAGAGTCATGAACCACAATGTTCATTGCAGCTCTATTTGCAATAGCCAGGACATGGAAGCAACCTAAGTGTCCATTGATAGATGAATGGATAAAGAAGATGTGGCACATACATACAATGGAATATTACTCAGACATGTAAAGAAATGAAATTGAGTTATTTGTAGTGAGGTGGATGGACCTATAGTCTGTCATACAGAGTGAAGTAAGTCAGAAAGAGAAAAACAAATACCGTATGCTAACGCATACATATGGAATTAAACAAAACAGATGGTTCTGAAAAACCTAGGGGCAGGACGGGAATAAAGACGCAGATGTAGAAAATGGACTTGAGGACACGGGGAGGGGGAAGGGTAAGCCGGGACGAAATGAGAGAGTGGCATGGACATATATACATTACCAAATGTGAAGTAGATAGCTAGTGGGAAGCAGCTGCATACCACAGGGAGATCAGCTCGGTGCTTTGTGTCCACCTAGAAGGTTGGGATAGGGAGGGTGGGAGGGAGACACAAGAGGGAGGAGTAATAGCTGATTCACTTTGTTATAAAGCAGAAACTAACACACCATTGTAAAGCAATTATACTCCAATAAAGGTGTTAAAAAAAAAAAAAAAGAACATGCTTCGAGTTAGCCTCTAGACTGAGTCCCCTAGATTACTTAAGCCAGGTTGAGTTGTATATTCTGTTACTTGCTAGTGAAAGTATCTTAAATTATAAAATGATTGAAAATTCTTAAAATGGTCCCTAGTTTATCATATAGATATGTAGCTGTCAAACAACTGGGAATTGTTTCTATTTTATTGGGGGCTTTCCATCAGACTTTATACATTCCATCAGTCAATATTAGACAATATTCAATCATATATAGTGCTTCAGTCCCATAGTGCTTTATTTTTAAATTTATTGTGGGGACAGCAGTAGTTTATGTCAAATGATTAAGAGTTCAATATGAACCATCCCATCAAAAAGAATTTTAAGTGGACAAAACTGAAAACCCCCCAAACAAGTCATTTTAATGGGCAAAGGTTAATATTAGTAATAAAAGCCACTATTTACTAGGTGCATACTACATGTCACGGACTTTATATATACTAGATTATGATTAATCCTTATATCAACTCTGTGAGGTCTGCTTTATTAGGATAATTTTAGAGCTGAACAAATTGAGACTCAGGGAATTTCGATAATGGGTAAAATTTATTTAGCTAATAAGCAGAAACATAAAGCCCAAATTCTTTTTTTTTTAAATTAATTAATTTATTTTTGGCTGTGTTAGGTCTTCATTGCTGCTGTGGGCTTTCTCTAGTTGCAGCAAGCAGGGGCTACTCTTCGTTGCGGTGCGCAGGCTCCTCATTGTGGTGGCTTCTCTTGTTGCGGAGCATGGGCTCTAGGCACGTGGGCTTCAGTAGTTGTGGCACGCTGGCTCGTACTTGTGGCTCGTGGGCTCTAGAGCACAGGCTCAGTAGTTGTGGTGCATGGGCTTTGTTGCTCCGCGGCATGTGGGATCTTCCTGGACCAGGGCTCAAACCCGTGTCCCCTGCATTGGCAGGCAGATTCTTAACCACTGTGCCACCAGGGAAGTCCCAGACCAAATTCTTCTAGATTCAAAACTCATTCATTTTATTTACTCAGATGCTTCCCTTTCACATATTTATTTTCATGAAAATTTACTGAGGACCTGGTATATCCAAGACACTATATCAGAGAGTGAGAGTCACACAAGATCATCAAGTACATTTCCTGAGAGCCAGAGCATTCCATCTATATAGAGGAAAAGAACTGTGTGAGTAATTTAAAATATATGTATATATACGTATAATATACTAATACACACACACACACACACACACACACACACACACACACACATACACTAATAATTGACTTGAGGACCAAAGTAAAGAACAACATTAAAGAACTTCTGATCAGGCACTATGGATTCTAGTTCTGAAATCATGAACAGTTTTAGGGATGGACTTTCATTTGAGCACAGTCTAAAAGGAAATGAATATTGTTTTAGCTACAGAGGTGGAGAGGCCATTCTTGGCTACGGATCATTTGTGAGTTAATGTATGAAAGGCAGTAAAATTCAGAGAATATACAGGGCAGACCCATGATTCAGTCTGGCTCGGTGAAAAATATTTAGTAAGAATAGAATCTAGGAAGGAAAAATATAACCAGGTTTTCTAGGTTCAGAAATTGCAAACTAAAGATCCGTGGCCTCTACTTAGTCTGTATGGCTGCTTAATGTCATCTAAAAATATTTTGAAGATAACTGAATGATTACAGTCTTGATCTGTGATCTTTAGTCCCACCGTCTCCACCAAGCAGTTTCACTCATCCTTAACATACCCTGACTGGGGCCTGACAAGGACACTGAAGATTCTGAATATTATTCTGTAAAATGGGTATGGGCGACCTGGAAGCGAACTGATCTCAGCTACTTTTACATCAGTAATTCAAGTAGCAGTATAGGAGATAAGTAGGGTGACTAAATAAATTAACATTTTGGAGGTTAGTGAAGAGGCGAGTACAATAACATGGATTCTAGTTAAAAATAAAATTAAAAAATAAAAAAGCCATGATCTGGACTAGTGGCATCAGGAGTGGAAAACATGACTGATTCCAGGGACTTCCCTGGTGGCCCAGTGGTTAAGAATCTGCCTGCCAATGCAGGGGACACGGGTTTGAGCCCTGGTCCAGGAAGATCCCACATGCCGCGGAGCAACAAAGCCCATGCACCACAACTACTGAGCCTGTGCTCTGGAACCCACGAGCCACAACTACTGAGACCACGTGCCACAACTACTGAAGCCCACGCGCCTAGAGCCCGTGCTTCACAACAAGAGAAGCCGCCGTAGTGAGAAGCCCGCACACGCGACAGAGTAGCCCCCGCTAGCTGCAACTAGGGAAAGCCTGCGCACAGCAACGAAGACCCAATGCAGCTAAAAATAAATTAATTAATTTAAAAAAGACTGATTCCAGAACTGTAGAGTAGACTGAATAGACATTCTGTTAGTACATTAGAGAATAAACATAAATGGCAATCATTGAGAGGCCCTCTCAAAGGGAAGAAAAATACACACATACAAATACCACAAACAATTTTTGATTTACAAGTGAAGATATCTCTGATAGGTAGTGTGGATTCTATCAATGTCTCTTAAATTTGGAAATGAAACAATGTGTGGAGTGCTTGGTGTAGCTTAGGACTTTACCATTTTGAAAGAAACAAGCAGTTTCCATTCCTTGGTCTTGAAAGTTTTACATTTGGGAGAAATCGTTCTTAGCATGATATAAGTTCTTTAATGTGTCTTTTATTTTCACATATATAAGGTAAAATGTAACTATTTGTTGGAAATTTTCTCTCAAGACCTGACTCTGTTATAACACAAATGTAGTAACTTCAGATTGAGATGTGGTGTATGTGGAACATATTGTGTAGGAATCTGAATTTCATGTGACTTTAGCACAATTATGCACAATAAATGTAGAAAATGCCTTTCTCTCACATCTAGATTTAGAATGGCTTTGACTTAAAAAATATTTTTCGTCTTTAAATATGTGAGTGCTTGTGTCACCTCTTGGTCACAGGAGGTTAAGAGTGAAGATCATGTGTCAGTACAGATTACATGCAGGCTAGAGTATCTTCATCTCTTGCCAATGTAAAGAATGGAAAACAACTGCCCTGAACTTGGCACAGTGCTACCTGGAGCCCTTTGTTGCTGAGCCACATACGGTCTCATTTGAGACTTAATAATCCAGAATCTTGGAAGCATATGGTCAACTAATCTGATTAGATTTATCCCGGCCATGGACTTGATAGCTTTTTATGTGAGTGGGTTGAGTTTCACTTGAACCCATTGTCAAATCTTGGAAGAAGGTCAAGTGTAGGAGGAAATGAAGTAACTCTTAAAATAAGTAAGGAAAAATACTTCTCTTTCTGGACCTGTGGGCAAACTGTGCCTGAGATCAAAGACATGGAAATGTTTTGAAAATTCTAATATTGGAAGTATGTCTGCCACATGAAGGCTGACCAGGGGCTGGACAGGTTATCAGGCTGACCAGGGGCTGGACAGGTTATCATGGCAAGTCTTATTCAATTCATCACCCAGTATTTCTCTTCTACCAACATATAGCTTATGATTGCATCTACTTTCTCAATTCTCACTGCAATGAAAATCATCCAGGAAACTATCATTTTTCAAATGTATGTTATTTCAGTGCCTGTATCCACACTGGTCTTACTGCCTCTCAGCTTCAATTCTGACAATCACCCTTATTAAGAAGGAAGAAACTTTGTAAAACACCGGCTTGTTAGTGTCACCCTTCTTCCTAAAATTTTTCAGTGACTCCTCATTACTTTGTCACAAAGTGGTCTTTGAAAGTTTTGTTGACTGAATGAAAAGTAGTCTTGACAAAGACCCTTCCAAAGACCCTTCCTCCAACATTTTAGATATATCTTCCCAAGCAAACCACATGCATAGGAAACAGCTTAAGGAGCATTTTTCATGAAAAATGAAAAGATAACAGATAAGTAATTAAAGACAAATATATTTAAAATCTTATAGTACACAGAATAATATTAGGTAAGATCAGACAGCTAAGTTTTTTAGTGAAAATCATGAAGTTTTGTACCTGTATAGTTTTCTCATGGATTCTGTCAGTCCAAAAAATGAGGCAGGTTTATTCAGTTATTATTACATATCACTATAAAAACAGAGAAGCTAAAGAAAAAAAACAGACAAGCTAAAAAGTTGAGAGTTTGAGAAACGAGGTAATCAGATGAACATATTCAGTTGAAAGGTAATAAAAAAAAAAAAAACCAGTGTGTTGTGGTTCTTAGAAGCAATGCTTTAGAAGCTAATTCTTCCAGGAACTATATTAAATATTAGAAACCATGATTTGCTGGTACTCTGGTGTTATTCACTAATCTCTAATTTCTCCTGTTAATATTAAATCAAAGCTGAAAAATACTTATCCCTTCAATATATTATGGTCTAATCATTTTACCATGTGATAATAAAAAATGTGGATTTGTATTACAGTAAATTTTTGTCACTTAAAAACTCCTGTATTTCAATCAATTAGGCAAACCATCAGAAGAATACAAATCCACCTCCCTACCACAAAACATGTACTCTTTCACAAGCAGACACCTACAGCACACATTTGGGAGCTGTACCTGTGCTCTTTTGATTACCTAGGATTCTTCGCTTTAGTAAACAGGCTTTTGAAACCAACTAAAGGGGTTTACAAAGGAATTTGGGGCAAGTTTTAATTTAAAATGAAGAACTGATTTCACAGTTATATTATACATTTAATCTGCTTAACCTCAACTCCATTGACGCACCGTCAACCCTAGGCCATTTCAGCCAAATTAAAAATTCATCTACTCTTCCACCTTGCTAGCTGCTGTATGAACAACTGAAGGAGAAGCTGTCAGTTTGGTCAGTGGAGACAGGGGCCACTTGGAGAGGCATCCTTATTTTTTGTAGTAATTAGAATATTGAGATGCCCAAAGTAATATATTGAGATTGGCAGGATCAGTTTATAGATACATTTATTAATCGATTCTTTTATTCATAATTTTAGTTAAGAATTTAGTGAATGGTTACTATATTCTTAACGCCTTGCGTATAAAGCAGTAGGAGACAGATAAAGCATTAAATAAGCAAACAGATGTAAGCTCTACAGAGAAAAATGACAGATAATAAGAAGAAATAGAGAATATTGGTGTTTGCAATTTCTAATTTACATTAAACAGAATCAGAGAAGGTCTTGCTGGTTAGGTGGCATCTGAGGAATGTTCGGGGGCCTAAGGGTGGGTCTGGAGATGGGCACTCAAGGTAAAGGGAGCATTAAGCACAGTGGCATCAAATACATTCATATTGTTTTAGGAATGTAAGTATGTCAGTGTGTGGGGTTGAGAGTCTAAAGGGGAGAATGGCAGGAATTCAGGTCAAAGAGGTGAGAGTGAGTCAGATCATAAGGCCTTGGGATCTTTGTCACAAACAGTTTCTTTACCAAAATGCATTCCTCTTCTGATGGGGCATAAAGACAACATTTCCCAGTTTTCTTTGGATCAGATGTAGTCATGTGATTGACTTATATCCAGTAGAACAGGAAGTGAGGTGATGTATTCCATTTCTAGCCCTGGCCTATAAAAATCTCTCAGGTTTGATCATCATGCTCTTTCTTCATTCGCTGATATGAGACAGATAAGCATAGTCACCATGGAAGCCACGTGCTTAAGAGGGTGGAGACATGAGATTGAATTCATGGCCTTGAACTGCCATGGGCAAGGGAAATACCTTCCAATTAGAAATGCTTGTTTTAAGACTTATGAGAATCAAAAGTAAACATTTATTACGTTTAAGCCCTTACACATCTGTGGCTCTGTTATGGTAGCTAGCTAACATTACATTAACTAATGTTGGGCCATTGGAAAAACAATTGCCTTTTACTCTGAGACAGATAGGGAAAAGTTGTTGAAATTAAAATTATTATTTTCCTTTCTAATGTTTTGTGCAGAAGAGAGGCATGATCAGATTTATAGTTTAAAACGGATGACTCTGCTCACAGCATGGAAAATAGTATACAATGGGGAGAGGATGGAAGGTGGGGGATTGGTTAGAGGCTATGTTTTCTAGTCTAGAGATAATGTTGATTTAACTGGATTGGTAGCAGTTGAAGTGGTAGGGAGTGGTTAGATTCTGGAAAAAAAAATATCTGTAGAGTTAACAATATTGCTGACAGCCTGGAAGTGAAATGCATGAGAAGGGAAGAAATCGAGAATGATAACGATTTTTGTTTTTTGTCGGAGCAATTGAAAAAAATGATGCTGGCTTTTACTGGCTTTTACTTTGACTGAAAGTAGCAGAATTCGAGGATGATCAGGACCTCAATTAGAAATGCCTTTAGACACCAAGTATTGATGTTGAATAGACATTTTAAACATGGATCTGGAGTCCAGTGGAGAGATTGACACTGAAGATATAATTTTGAGGGCTTCCCTGGTGGCGCAGTGGTTGAGTCCACCTGCCGATGCAGGGGACATGGGTTCGTGCCCTGGTCTGGGAAGATCCCCCATGCCGCGGAGCGACTGGGCCCGTGAGCCATGGCCACTGAGCCTGAGTGTCCGGACCCTGTGCTCCGCAATGGGAGAGGCCACAACAGTGAGAGACCCGCGTACTGCAAAAAAAAATAATAATAATTTTATATATATATATATATATATAATTTTGAGTGTTGAGATAGTATTTAACTCCTTGAGACTACATGAGATATCTAGGGAGTAAGTGAAGCAACAAAAGAGAAGAGGGGCAGAATTGCCACCTGTTGCACTCCAGCATTAAGAGGGCAGGGAGAATAGGAGAAACCAAAAATGGAGTCTGTAAAGCAGTGGCCAGAGAAGTAGAATATAAAAATATCTCAATGTGGTTTTTAAAAGCCACGTGAAGAAGTTTATTTCAAAAATGAATGAATGAGAAACTATGCCCAATATGGCTGTTACATTAAGTAACATGAAGATGGAGAATTGATCAAGTGGGATTCACGAGTGATTCTATCAATAGCTGTTTCAATCGAGTAAGTACCACAGAAGTTTTACTGGGGTACACTCAACGTAAAAAAAAATTGGGAGAGAGAAATTGGAAGCGTGAGTATATAAAAGTCATTCAGAAGTTTTATTCTGAACAGGAGTAAATAAATATGGTGGTAGCTTGGGGAGCTGTTGGATCAAGAGAAAATTTTTCACTATGATGGGAAATGTTAGAGTACATTTGGAATTATACATTAGAAGGAAAAATGATAATTCAGAAGAGAAAATAAGCAACTTCTGCGGTAGTTGAGCTGGCAAGAGATTATGGGATCTAGCACATACATGATCATTTAAGTAGGAATATGGAAATTTTATCAGAAAAGAAAACAAGACTAATTGTCATTTTTGTAGGCAAGAGGGTAAATGTGGTGGGAACTTTTAGAAGCACTGATTGTTTTGTATTTTCTCAATGAAATAGAAAGTAGGATCAATAGCTGACACTGAGAATGTGGGGGAGAGGAGTTGGAGGTGTGATGGGAAATGAGGAGGCATAATAGTCATCTAAAAGATGGGGGACTGAATGTATTCTAGAAAGCCATAAGATTGTTGGACATTATGATAGTTCCACTTCTGGTTATTAATCATTATATGATGGGACAAGTTTACAAGGTTAAATGGTTTTCTCCAGTTATTAGCTGCCCAGGAACATACAAAGAGTTGGCTTTAAACAGAATGGCTGTTGTGTTAGTATAGTACCATATAATGAATGGAAGGTAAGAGACTTAAGGACACATCAAAAGATTGATAATGATCGAGGATTTAATTTAATCCATGAAAAGAGGCATTTGTAAAAAATTTAGTAAAACTGTAAACAAAACAGTAAAATTATGATAAGATCAGTGGACTTACAATTCTAGTGGAATTTAAAAAAATTAAAATCATGGTATTGGAAAATGTCTTGGGGTTATGTTGTAGATGTGGATCAAAGAGCATGACAATTGAAATTAAGATTATGGAGAGTATCTTCTCATGTTTCTGCTGGCCATGTGCAATCCCTCTTTGGAAAAATGTCTATTCATTTCTTCTGTCTATTTTTAATTGGGTTGTTTGTTTTTTCTTTGATGTTGAGTTATATGAGCTGCTTATATATTGGTCATATAATTTGAAAATATTTTCTCCCATTTAGTAGGTTGTCTTTCTGTTTTGTTTATGGTTTCCTTTGCTGTGCAAAAGTTTTTACATTTAATTGGTTCCGTTTGTTTAGTTTTGCTTTTATTTCCTTTGCTTTAGGAGACAGATCTAAAAATTATTGCTGCAATTTATGTCAAAGAGTGTTCTACCTATGTTTCCCTCTAGGAGTTTTATAGTATCTGGCCTTACGTTTAGGCCTTTAATCCATCTTGAGTTTATTTTTGTATATTGTGTTAGAGAATGTTCTACTTTCATTCTTTTACATGTAGCTGTCCAGTATTCCCAGCACCACTTATTGAAGAGACCGTCTTTTCTTCATTGTATATTCTTGCCTTCTTTGTCATAGATTAGTTGACCATAAGTGTATGGGTTTATTTCTGAGCTCTCTGTCCTCTTCCATTGATCTGTCTATTTTTGTGCTGGTACCATACTGTTTTGGTTACTGTAGCTTTGTAGTATAGTCTGAAGTCAGGAAGCATGATTCCTCCAGCTCTGTTCTTCTTTCTCAAGATGATTTTGGCTATTTGGGGTCTTTTGTGTTTCATACAAAAAATTTGTTTTTGATTTCTAGTTATTTTTTATTTTTTTAAAATTTTTATTGGAGTATAGTTGCTTTACAATGTTGTGTTAGTTTCTACTGTACAGCAAAGTGAATCAGGTATATATATATATACATACATAACCTCTCTTTGGATTTCCTTCCCACTTAGGTCACCACAGAGCATTGAGTAGAGTTCCCTGTGCTATACAGTAGGTTCTCATTAATTATCTATTTTATACATAGTATCAATGGTGTATATATGTCATCCCAGTCTCCCAATTCATCCCAACCCCTCATTCCCCCTTGGTATCTATATGTTTGTTCTCTATGTCTGTGTCTCTATTTCTGCTTTACAAATCATACAAGTTTTTAAGTCATATGTTCTAGTTCTGTGAAAAATGCCATTGGTAATTTGATAGGGATTTCATTGAATCTGTAGATTGCCTCAGATAGTATGATCATTTTAACAATATTCTTCCAATCCAAGAACATGGTATATCTTTCCATCTGTTTGTGTCCTCTTCAATTTCTTTCATCAGTGCTTTACAGTTTTTGGAGTACAGATCTTTTGCCCCTCAGGTAGGTGTATTCCTAGGTATTATATTCTTTTTGATGTGATGGTAAATGGGGTTATTTTCTCAATTTCTCTTTCTGATAGTTTGCTGTTAGTGTATAGAACTGCAACAGATTTCTGTATATTGATGAAAAGATGCTCAACATCGCCAATCATCAGGGAAATACAAATCAAAACCACAATGAGATACCACCTCACACCTGTCAGAATGGCTATCATCAGAAAGAACACAAATAACAAATGTTGGAAAGGATGTGGAGAAAAGGGGACTCTTGTACACTCTTGGTAGGAGTGTAAACTTGTGCAGCCACTATGGAAAACAGTATAGCATTTTCTCAAAAAAAACTAAAAATAGAACTACCATATGATCTAGTAATTCCACTCCTGGGTATATATCTGAAAAAAAACCCAATGTATTGTACAACACAGTAGATGCAACACAGTAGATGCAGCCAATATTTTGTAATAACTGTGAATGGAGTGTAACCTTTTAAATTTATATTAAAAAAATTTATAAATGAAAAAGATTATGGAGAGTATATAGTTATTGAGAGTGACAAAGTCTAAGTCTATGTAAAATGAATAACTGAAATAGGGGGATGGAGAAGATAATTAGGAGGAAGGGATCTAGGTTATTAAAAAGTTCTCTGTAGATATTGGAATTATAAGTAATATGGCAGGAATTGTTTTGGAGAGAGAGAGACTGAGGCAAATATGAAGATCTTCAGGGAATGAACAGGTGACCAAAGAGATCTGTCCATGACTGTAACAAGGATAGGTTGTACTAACTTCAAAGTTGGAAGCTTTTTTTTAGAGAGAAGGAAGCAACTGAGAGTAGGACACTATCCCACTGCAGGCCTAGTGGAACTGGTTTGTTAAAAATGAATGGTCATAGGCAGAACACTTTATGACATAAATCACAGCAAGATCCTTTTTGACCCACCTCCTAGAGAAATGGAAATAAAAGCAAAAATAAACAAATGGGACCTAATGAAACTTAAAAGCTTTTGCACAACAAAGGAAACCATAAACAAGAAGAAAAGACAACCTTCAGAATGGGAGAAAATATTTGCAAATGAAGCAACTGACAAAGGATTAATCTCCAAATTTACAAGCAGCTCATGCAGCTCAATAACAAAAAAACAAACAACCCAATCCAGAAATGGGCAGAAGACCTAAATAGACATTTCTCCAAAGAAGATATACAGACTGCCAACAAACACATGAAAGAATGCTCAACATCATTAATTAGAGAAATGCAAATCAAAACTACAATGAGATATCATCTCACACCAGTCAGAATGGCCATCATCAAAAAATCTAGAAACAATAAATGCTGGAGAGGGTGTGGAGAAAAGGGAACACTCTTGCACTGCTGGTGGGAATGTGAATTGGTACAGCCACTATGGAGAACAGTATGGAGGTTCCTTAAAAACTACAAATAGAACTACCATATGACCCAGCAATCCCACTACTGGGCATATACCCTGAGAAAACCATAATTCAAAGAGTCATGTACCAAAATGTCCTTTGCAGCTCTATTTACAATAGCCTGGAGATGGAAACAACCTAAGTGTCCATCATCGGATGAATGGATAAAGAAGATGTGGCACATATTTACAATGGAATATTACTCAGCCATAAAAAGAAACAAAATTGAGCTATTTGTAATGAGGTGGATAGTCCTAGAGTCTGTCATACAGAGTGAAGTAAGTCAGAAAGAGAAAGACAAATACCGTATGCTAACACATATATATGGAATTTAAGGGAAAAAAAATGTCATGAAGAACCTAGGGGTAAGACAAATAAAGACACAGACCTACTAGAGAACAGACTTGAGGATATGGGGAAGGGGAAGGGTAAGCTGTGACAAAGCGAGAGAGAGGCATGGACATATATACACTACCAAGCGTAAGGTAGATAGCTAGTGGGAAGCAGCCGCATAGCACAGGGAGATCAACTTGGTGCTTTGTGACTGCCTGGAGGGGTGGAATAGGGAGAGTGGGAGCTAGGTAGACGCAAGAGGGAAGAGATATGGGAACATATGTATATGTATAACTGATTCAGTTTGTTATAAAGCAGAAACTTAACACACCATTGTAAAGCAATTATACTCCAATAAAGATGTAAAAAAAAAAAAGAAAAAAAATGAATGGTCACCCCTTGAGAGTGATTCCAGGGGAAATGTGATTAGATGAGAACCAGTTTTAAGTTAGAGAGGAAATGGATGAAAAGAAGATTTTAATCTTTGCTGCATAGTAAAATCACTTGAAATTTTTTCACACTACCTATGTTCATTCTCTACCACTGACTCATTATTCTAGTTATGGCCCATTTACCTTTTCTTTTTGTGTGTGTGTGTGTGTATCCTAGGTAAATTTTCAGTCCTCTGTATTATTTTATTCTTAAGGTTTAATACTTGCTATTTCCCCCTCTATCGAAGCACTGACATTAAGAAAAAAACCCTACTAATATCTTTTTCCCTGGAAATGGGTGCATGCCCAACAAATTTGGGGTGGCTTTTCCTCTGGGGAGAAAAAGCCCAATGCAGTCAGTGTTCCAGAAGTTTCTGTTCCTAAACCTCCCTGGTCACGTATGGACATAGGTAAGTGTCTGGGTACCTGTGCACACACACATGAGCTGACAGTTTTCTGCTCTTTGTCCCAGGTATCTGCTCTATCCAGTCCTGGGAAAATGGAGAACCTAATCTTCATGGAGCTGAAGTACCAACTCCATGAGGTGAGCTCCGTGAAGTGGGCAGCAAGCACCTTTGGACCCCTGCAGAAGAGCCGGCTGGGAGAGCATGAATTAGAGATTCTCAGGAAATTACTGGAAAACCTGGTGAGTCTCCTGCTATTGCCCTTCCATGCCAGTCTGTTGAGGCTTAGCACCCTGGAACCAGTCAGTACAAGGCATTAGGTGGGCATGAGAACTGTTGTATCACTGTTCAGTTGTTAAAGCCTCATTGATTGGCAACTTTAAATTTATGGTCATTCTAATAGTAATTGAGTTTTCTTTGTGTGTGTATGCTTTTTTTTAAAAAATTGAGGTATTATTGATATATAACATTATATTAGCTTCAGGTTATCAACAAAAATAATCAATAACCAATCTATAATAAGAATAGAAAAGAGTTTTATTTGAGCCAAACTGAGGACTATAGCTCAGGAGACACAGATTCAGGAAGTACTTGTAGTCCACTGGACTACAAAATGGGCTTATAAAGGCAAAAAGCACAAAATTACATAAGCTGTTGTCAAGAATTAGGATTGGAACTGACAAGAAGTAAGGGTGCTTGTTAAGTACGGATTGTTTGGGGTTTGAAATGCTTGCATAATTACAAGGGGAGACCTTGAGACAATAAGGTTGTAACTGGTAGCTCCTAGCAGATATTGTTTTGAGAATGGCTGGTGGTATCCTTGAGTCTGATACAGTTCAGAAAATTCAAGTTATCATATCAGTAATGAAAAAACATGTCTGAAACCAAATCCAAAATGGCCACTGTGCTCCATCCTGGATGCTTTAACCACAGTCACTCCGTCTTAATTTTTTAAATGCATCCTTTTCTGTAATGATTAAAGCATGTGTATACTGCATGTGTGACAGGGCACAATACAGGCTGTTCTAGTTAGCATAAAGTTCAACTTAAATCATGTATAAGCCAGAATGACTTCCCCATACCTCAGTATGTGAAAATGTCTTCCATCAAGGTGTACAAATATACATAATGATTTGATACTTGTATATATTGTGAAATGATCACTAAAATAAAATTAGTTAACATCCATCAACAACACTTAAAATTTTTTTCCTTGTGATGAGATCTTTTCAGATCTGGTCTCTTAGCAACTTTCAAATATACAATACAGTATTAATAACTATAGTAACCATGCTGTATATTACATCCTTGGGACTTATTTATTTTTTAACTGGAAGTCTCTACCTTTTGAGCCCCTATACCCAGATAAATATGTGATATACTTCTTTTCTTTATCCATTTAATCATTGATGGACACTTAGGTTGATTCCATATTTTGGCTATTATGAATAATGCTGCAATGAACATGGGGTTGCATATATCTTTTCCAGTTAGTGTTTTTGTTTCTTTGGATAAATATCCAGAAATGGAGTTGCTAGGTCATATGGTAGTTCTATTTTTAATATTTTGAGGACGCTCCATACTGTTTTCCATAGTAGCTGCAGCAATTTACATTCCTAACAACAGTACACAAGGGTTCCCTTTTCTCTACACTTTTGCCAACACTCGTTATCTCTTGTCTTTTTATAACAGCCATTCTAACAGGTGTGAGGTGATATCTCATTGTGGTTTTGATATGTATTTCCCTGACAATTAGCAATCTTGAGCACCTTTTCATGTACCTGTTGACCATCTGTATATCTTTGGAAAAATGTCTCAGGATACTCTGCCCATTTTTTAATTGTTTGTTTTTTAGCTATTGAGTTGTATGAGTTCTTTATATATTTTGCATATTAATTCCTTATTAGATGTATAATTTGCAAATATTTTCTCAATCTTTAGATTGCCTTTTCATTTTGTTGATGACTTCCTTTGCTGTTAAGAAGCTTTGATGTAGTCATGCTTGTTTACTTTACTTGCTTGTGCTTTTGATGTCAAATCCAAAAAAATCATTGCCAAGACTGATGTCAAGGAGCTTCCTGCCTGTGTTTTCTTCTAGGAGTTTTATAGTTTCCGGTCTTATGTTCACGTATTTAATCCATTTTGAGTTAATTTTTGTGTATGGTATAAGATAGTGGTCGTTTCATTATTTTGCATGTGGCTGTCCAGTTTTCCAACACCATTTTTTGAAGAGACTATCTTCATAATTCTAGCTGTGGAATATTTACCTTTTTTAAAAAATTACCCCCAAGTGATTATACTGTACAGTCAGCATTGAAAAATATTGATTCAGACACTGTAGTAACAAACCAAGCAAAGGTAAGAATGCATAAACCAGAAGGAATAAATAACTCCTTTCTTTCTGTTGACACCATTTGTGATAGCTTTATTATAGCACTTATCTTTTTGTAGTATAGTAAAATTTACATGTCACTGTGTCTCTGACTAGACTTCGAGCTCCTTAAATTGAGACTCACGTCTGATTCATGTTTGCACCGTGTTGAGCTTAACACAATGACTTTCCCAGACAGGTTTGTTTTATTATTACATGACAGCTATGCCATCATTGAGAATATAGAAAATTGTTTTACTTAATAAAGAAAACCTTCAAATAGGTACCAAACATCCAATACTTCTTTTTTAATCAGCTCTTTCCAGGTGGTATTGTCTTCTAAATTATTTAATGTCATTATTTTCTATAAACAATGTATTATAACTATAATAATTAAATATTGCTATACAGTATTTCTGTTTCTCATGTAGAACATCAAGCATTTTAAATTATTTTGGACTCCTCAGTAGGAACTCAAATTTTGTCGTCTAGGTAGGGATTACATTTTTTAAAAAATATGTTGAATTCTAAATTTGGCAAGGCTGATGGCATCTTGGCTATTCAGGGTGAGTTATTTCATCCACTTGTATCTTCATCAAGGAAATTGTGAATGCAAGTTTTCACTGATAACCAGATGCTGTGTTGGTGCTAATGTACCCTATTAATCAGGCAGTAAACTTACAGCACAGCAAAAATAGAAGGTGAAAGAAACAACAGAAAAAGCAATACAAATTCCACAGTCTTCAGAAATTGTTATTCAGACTTCTCCCAGTTCAGAGTCTACCATTTGACCTTAAGGTAAATGAAAATGATATACAGAGCACACCACTAAATAGGAATTATTTTATTATTTTTATTCTGAGAATATAGAAGCAGTGGAGTCATTATTTTTTAAGTATTTTATTTTCTTCATCCTTTTGCATTCTCATATGGTAGAAAGGTTTGACACCTATTTTAAGCTAAGTCCACAATTTGGTGTAAATACCACTATTGGAAAAATATTTTTTTAAATTAATGACTAGTGAATATTTTTACAGAGTGATTGATCATTACTACCTCTAAATTGGTTTGGGCTTAGCATCTAATCTTGACAGGGGATATAAAACAGTATTAATTATGTGTTTTTTCTACCTGGCGCTGCATTGATAAAAATCTGGATTAAAAAAAAAATCTTTTCATGTTATCCTTGAACTCAATTTATTGTCTTCTTTCTAAAGTGCACCGCATCCTCTCTATCTGCATTCCTACTGCTTTACTGCAAACTCCCATACACGTTCACATAGACTCTTAACTCCTTTCTTATCTCTCCAAACTCCACTTTCTCTTTTACAGTTACCATTTAAATTCAAAAGTGACTTTGATGGTAAACATGCTTCTCATCCTCCTGCTTAAAAAGAAAACAAAGAAAAAATTAACGCCAAAATGCTTAATAAAGAAACTGAGATGGCTTTTGAAGCTGTTTATGTTCAGATAGTTACTGGCAGATTTTCAGAGGTATGAATGAGTTAATGTCAGCTGTAGAAGTCTGGTTACTCAGGTGAGACCATTAGTGATAGGTTGGTCCAAGGAGTCCATTTATGGGAATGAATCCATGTCTGATTGTCTATAAATAAATAAATAAGTAAAATGAGGTGCTATTATCTGATTGGTGTCCAGAGGCTTGTTCACTGAGGAAAAAAAAGTCACTGGTTAAATAGAAATGCACACTGGATTTTGGTTGTTCTATAACTATAGAACTATAATTTATTGATTAAACGTGTCTAACCAGTTCTAGTGGCTACTTATTATCATGGCTAAAGAACAGTTGGTTTCCCCATGGATATGGGGACTTGTTTTTAATCTTACCCTTTCCTTTTTCATTTTTTTCAGCCAAGGCTGCAGGAGAGACTATCAAGGATTAACTAGATTTTAACCATTGTTGTTAATTTTCTTTGAGCATGAGGATTTGGGGCTTTGTTTTTTGGTGAAGGACTGATTTTATGCTCCAGTATCAATTAGCTTAATTTCATTATGTTTTTGTCTTTTAGTTATTTTTTGAACTATCTCTTTGAATAGTGGATATATAAATTTATTTAAGATTCTGTATATATACATTGAGCAACTGTGAGACCAGAAAACTAAAAGTAATAAAAGGTGGCACTGGATGTCTCTATATAAATATTACCCACAAATGTTCAAGAAGATAAGTCCTAGTAATGCCTTAAGTCTATCTATCTGAAATAAGCAAGTTAGCTTTTCTTTTAACTTAGATATGGATTGTTTAATTTTACCTGTAGTGTTAAGCCAGATAACACATGAAATATTACCAGTTGTGTAGATTTCCTATGTTTGACCAAAAGAAAAAGCCAAAGCTATTTTGTTTTTCATCTGAGAAATTGAAATTGGATTTGGGGATCAGAAAACATGAATTGAATTATTAGCTATGTTAAACAAAATAAGACACACATTTTTTATGACCGTCTTATGTTTTCCAACTTCTATGGATGAAAGCACTATCCTCAAGAGTCTTTCAACTGACAATTATTTTTTTTTTCCAGGAAGGGTTTTATCTCTTTGGACTATTTTAAAGAAGACTTAATAAATAGAGGATGATAAAAAGTCATCTTCTTCAAATAATCTGTCCATTTTACAGAACATATTCAATAATTATTTAAAGTGTTTGTCTTAGGAATAACTTGGGAGTGTTGAAATATAGATTTAGAGTGGTAATTGCCCTTAATAAATCTTAAAGGGAAATTATACACACACATACACATGTACACACACACAAAGAAGAAATATATGACCAAATTAACAAAGTTGAGTGTGAAAATCAGTAATTTCAGGTGTCCCTTTGGTCTTAGGTAGAAACTATCTACTTAGGGAAGGCATCGACTTGTTTTGAGGATCTTGAGTCATTAGACAGCTTCTGTTGATCTTCATTTTCTGGAGGTTCTATGTAGAATCACAGTTAAAGGCATCAAATATTACAAATTTCAATTTCCTATAAAGTTCTTTCCATTTTTCCAGAGTTTAAAGATAATAAAAAGAGTCAAGTTCTTGAGCAAAAGACCAGCCGTGCATAATTCATAATAATTATCTCAGTAAAATGTGTTCCTTTACTGTTGGACAGGTAATGTGGAATACGTTAGATAAGAAATATATTTATAGTTGTGGGGTTTTTCCTACTATAAGTGCTGTGGTTTTGGCAATATAATGTTTCAGGTCCATTCAAAAATATGAATTCTATTAATAGACTATTTTTATAACTAATAGAGAGAAACAATTGTATAAGCTACTTACAGATGTTCAAAGTATTCTTCAGGATATGGTTCAATTCTATGCACCACCATTACAGTTTTTATATAATTAAAGTTGCAGCATACTATGACTACATCTTATATTATTCTAAAAAATTTTTGCTAATTACTATTTCATATGATGATCAATTTATACTGATTGTGAGAGATTGTCTCATGGAGAATTTTTAGCAAATGTCAACTTGAAGTTATATCTGGTGCTGCTAGGCAGCCATTCTGGCTGTGCCAGATCTTATTCTCATGAACCTAACAACTCAATTATATTCAAATTTTTATCGAATTGAGGCCACGCATTGTGTGTACATAATGAGATCCCTAAATTTCTAAATGGGTTTTTCTTTCTTTTACATAAACATAACTTTAGTCTTATATATATACCAGTTTAACATGATTATCTGTTAAAGTATTTTCTCTACATACTGTGATCCTCTAAACTTATTGCAACAATTTATTTGGTACCATGAAGGCATCAAGTAATAATCATTCCATAATATACTATATACATACTTATACTTTTATTTTTAGTAATTTGAGATGCTCTTGAAATGCCATAATTATGGCTTTTGGAGTTGATTGACTTCTGGTGAAGATTGGATATTATAGATTAGCTATTGCATCACCAGACTGTCATTGTCACTTTTAATTTTCAAAGGAAGACATAAAAACAAAAAATAATACTTCAGAATTTGTTAACAGAGTATCCAGAATATCAGAATCTGTACATGAATACGTCTTAGGCCTCAGAAAGATAATTATGAATTACTCCTTCTTTGGTTAAGAATGATAGAGATGACGAATTGAGAGTGTTTTACTACAGAAAGAAAAGAAAGCAAAAATTTTTCATAATCAGTTTGTCAATTAGTTAAAACATATTGAATGTTTTCCATTAACATTAGGAATTATTCTACATAAGGTACCATCAGATTTAATGGTTATCTAGTATAAGTGCTGAAGAATCTGTAGTTAATTTTCCCAAGGCTGAAATTGCTGAGGCAAGGAGAGTAAGACTTGACTACTATATCAAGAGATAGGCTACGATAGGCAACAGGTCATTGATGTGTGCCATGCTGTTAAAAATCCCAGAGCATAGCCTAACATTTCATGCATATGAAAAGATTATGATAATCTTGGAAGAATTAATCTGTACTCCTGTGTGTATTGTTCCACATATTTTGTTTGTACCATGGAGTCTTTTTCCCTTAGGGATTCTAGAACCATAGATGATTCTTAAGATTTTTCCTTTTTTTTTTGAATCATACATAGTACATGTATATTAATGTTAAGATCAGCAGTAATCTGATCATATTTAAGAAAACTTTTTCAAAAAACGAAATAATCTTTCTATAGTATATTACTGGAAAGGTTGATTTTCGAAGTAGATTCTACCTATTACATTTTAGGGGTTATAACACAAGATGTAAGAAGTATCTTTTTGATGAGTCACCAAATGAGTTACAGGTTGGATGTGGGAAAGGATTTAGAAATGTTGGCAATTCCATCTACTTGAGTGGTTCTGGCAAACCAAGGCAAATAGTTCATTTCCCTGTCAAGCTTTCTACAATTTACTATCCACTTCAAGATTGTCTTTTACCTTATTCTTTCATATTTTGGCCCAATCAGACATTTTTTATTTAAATAAAATTTCTTTTTTGCTTTCACTCTTAAAGCTGGTTAATTAACCTCCCTTTTTCCTTTGAAAATCCCTTTAAAATTAACTCTGAAGATCTGATGGCCTATGGAGGTGGCACTCTGTCAACAAGAAAGCTGAATTATTTTCTACCTATATTTATAAATATAAATAAAGTTCTCTTGGAAATTTAGAGAAAAATTGAGAAATTTTCAATGCTAACATTGCCCTCAGAGCATAATTGGGCAAATTCTGTACAGTTGCCTTTTTGTTTCTTATGCATCATGGGGCACTGCTTCTTCTAATGGGCCTTTGTTTGCATCATCTGCTGAGGTCTTTACCCATAATAGGCTCTGAACTCTGAAAGAACAGAAGACTTTTTGATCTTGTTTTTATTTCTGAAACCAGTTGTTTTATCTAGTGCACCATAAGTTTGTTTTAATTTCTAGCTTGTTTATTTTCTAAGACCTTTTCAAAAATATTCAGCTACATATTGTTTTGGGTTCTTTTTTTTTAACATCTTTATTGGAGTATAGTTGCTTTACAATGGTATGTTAGTTTCTGCTTTATAACAAAGTGAATCAGCTCTACATATACATATATCCCCATATCTGGCAATTCTATATTTTGATTTTACTTCCCTATTTCTGAAAACAGTCTAAAGTTCCCTTTACTTCAGCTATTAAATCCATACCAGAATACACCAGAGCACTGTTTGAAAGTTTCCTGTAGTCAATTTCTTATCTTAATTTTCTTTACAATTTTCAATCTTTGCGGAATATGCCCATAAGTGAAAAGCTTTTAAAGTGGACTTGAATAGTATATATCCTTCTCAATTAAAAAAATTTTTTTAAATATATAATTAGATTAGATATTTATAATCTTTTTACCCTGATAATTTTAAGCATTTCTTTTTATTTCTCTCTGTCTCTCATGAAAGACTATTAATTAAGTGATCTAATTTGCTAACATCTCATAGTCCAGGACACTATGCATCTAATACAATCCTGATTTCTTCAGTTTCTGAAGTTTAAGGAAATCCTTAGTTAAAGCACTCCACTCAGGTCTAGAACAGGGTTTAAAGCCAGCGTCCAAAGATTTGTCTTAACATATATGAATTTTATAAATGATTGTTATTTTCTTGAAGATACCTGAAGAAAAGATAAGCACATTTGGAGGTCAGATAAAGAAGCATAAGCAAAAGAAGGAATATAGGTGCGTTGGGCTGATAAAGTTGAGAGAGAAAGCAGTGAAAGGAGATTAGGTTTTAGAAGATTAAAAAGAGAATGGTTGAGAGAGACTATTTTGGAATTAGATTTTTCTTTGGATTTGATTAAGGAAGCTGACTGTTTTGCATTTTATCTTCTAATTTTTCTAGAGCTCCCTCTTCAACGTACTAGTTAGTTGATTTTTCACATGTCAAAAATTTCCCATAATGGCCACTCTTATTTTAAGACAAAATTTTTACCTTTCACCAAGCTAATTTCAAAGTTTTGATTATAGTATGAGCTTATAAAAGGAACCAGAATTTCTTCTAGATATTTTGGATAGTGACAAGTTCATGATAAACAAGAAAGAGACCATCACAATTGGTACAAATGTGTGGTTATGAATGATCCTCAGTTTACTAGGCAGGGGCTAGAAAAGGGTCCTACAATCAACAGTTCATCAACCTTTACCACAAAATATGGTCTAAAGAAAAAGAACTTTCTTTCACAAATCGACAGGGGCACTTTTTTGAAGATTTTGTAGGGGTCAGGAGTTAGACCAGTTGCCAATTTGTCCATACTGACTACCTTAATATTGAACTTCTGGACTCCAGAATTGTGAGATAATAAATTTGTTTTCTAAACCACTACATTTGTGGTAATTTGTTATAGCAGCCACAGGGAACTAACACAATTACTTTTTGCAAAGACTTATTTGGTTATATGTCCTAGGATAATAGAATAAATTCAGAAACATATACTCAGTGAAACAGTCAGAGGTCAAACCATTGTTGATCATTGCTCAGCTGACAGAAAATCTAAAGGACAAACAGAATAAAAATGTCATTTATAGATTAAGCAGTTTTTAAATCAGTTCTGGTGACTACTTGTTATCATGGTCATAGAACAATTAGTCTTTTCCTAAGAGTGTGAGAATTTCTTTATATTCTCATGAGGGATCATGTCTTACTCATTTCTATATACTTGAATAAATGATTTTTAAATTAGTGTCTGAATAAATTTATTTTTTCTTAATATATATGGTCAAGAAAAAAGTGTTCTTTTATCGGAATGGCAGTTTGTTTTTTTGCTAATAAAATATTGCATAGTACTCTTTCGGGTGGCCAGCAGAGAATTTAAATATTTAAAATCAACGGCTTATAGGTGCAGCTTGAACCCTTCAATGTCTTGTACTCCAATGTCTTGTACTCCACTAGTACCTGTGTATTGTCTTAGATCAGGCAGTTTTATATATTTCCATTAAATGTGTAGCTTCTGAAAGCATGAAAGTTGGCAACCACTTTTAAAGAATCATCAGTTGTCAGTTTGTTGGTTTTCCTGTTCGCCACAAACACTCAGTAGATTATATGAATAGATATGCACATAGACATAATGGTTGAATCCAGGGTTATTCACTATTCCCAGGTAATCTTCCTGTAACCTTGCCTCTTTCTCTCCCACCCAAGAGATCATGTATATGAAATATCCTCACATTTCCTCCTCAGGAGCTATTTGCAAGCTGAAAACAAAAGATTAGTAGCAACTCACTCTACTTTCCAGAGGATTAATGTCCCTGGGAGTAAAGAAAAGAAATGGTCATGCCAAATCAATGAAGATATTTGATATCAGAAAGATAATGAAGAGTCTTTATCTATGGAATATATCTAAGAGGAGTTTCAGGGCTCTGAAAATTGCTATGGTAAATAAATCTAGAATTTATGGATTTATGGATTCATGACCTGCTAGGAATGTCATTTCTTCTGTATAATAATTAGAGTATAAAATAGAGTTGTTTCATGACTGAAGTATCTCCTTTTCTGCAAGCCATGTCTCATATGCATCATTTTGCACTTCATATGTTAAATATGGACTAGAGTCAGTCCTAATGTGGTGAAAAACTATCTGGGGAGCTAGTCGATACTTTAAACCTTCTCTGTGCTTTGACCTGTATCTTATTATCAGTGTTATTTGAATTTTTAGTAAAGTTTAACACTGAGAAATATCTCTGTTCATTTGAATTTAATTTGATAATCTGAGCCTTTGTGTTATCAATCAAACCTTGATCCTTTAATTTTCAATTTGTTACTAATTTTTCAATATACCCTTATGTTTATATACATCATGGTTGATAATCATAGCTATAAAGAATTCAGTCTAACAGTATTGGAGTTCATTTGGAGGACTGCTAGTAAAAAGAACTTAATAAGCAAGGTATGCACAACATAGAGAGTCTAAAAAGCTAGAATATGATTTTGAGACTTGCTGTCAGTGGCAGTGTTTTTGGTACGTTGGTCCTTTCCATTGGTATAAGCAATATATTAGGAGATTAGTTTTGTTACTCTGAGAAAAGAGGCCCATTAGTAAATTTAGGTAAAGGACTGTTGTAGTCATCCAGACATTTAGGAGACAACAGGTTAACTTAGAGTGTAAACAGTAGAAATAAAGTGAAAACAGAATTTTTTTAAAATTTAAAGAATCAACAACACTTAGCAACAGATTGAGTACCTAGAATATAGTCAGGAACTATCAGAGATGGCTACAAAATTTCTGCCTATTATCTGAGAAGACTTCTATACAATTCCCCACCAAAAAAGTGCTCACTGCTGTGGCATGGATTAGGGGGTCTTAAGTAGATTTTTGCTCCCAAAGGTAAAATTTAAATCAGACATTTTGTGGGCTGACTGAGGTTGCTGTTGATAAAGCAGGTAAAACATGATGTGAGTAGCAACATTAGAGATATTGTGTAGCTGATATTTTCAACATATAGAAGGAGAGCACCACCACTTTTATAATAATATTGAATTCATAAAATTATACATATTACTTCCAGCTTCACTCCCTTAAGTTTTTTTTTTTTTTTTTGCGGTATGCGGCCTCTCACTGTTCGGGTCTCTACCGTTGCGGGGTACAGGCTCCGGATGCGCAGGCTCAACGACCATGGCCCACGGGCCCAGCCGCTCCGTGGCATGTGGGATCTTCCCGGACCAGGGCACGAACCCGTGTCCCCTGCATCGGCAGGTGGACTCTCAACCACTGCGCTACCAGGGAAGCCCTCCCTTAAGTTTTTTTTGATGCCTCCTACGATTTTAATCTTATATCACATTAATTAATTCATTCATTTAAAATTGATCATTCTTTAAGCATGATGATAAGCAATGGGAATTGGTATGGCTATTAAGACCACACATCAGATAAATCAGATTTAAATATATTAAGCCATTTCTGAAGTGTTGTGTTGCAAAAAGGAAGGAGGCCCATGATCACCATCCAGTGTGCATTGCAACCCCAAAACGCAATTTCTTAACACACAAAAATTATGTGATTTCTTTTACAGAGAGGTACAGTCTTTGGCCCATTGCAAAAACTGCCTTGTGGTTAGCAATGAAAAAGTGCCACCATGGTACTTAGAAGGGGAAGGGAGATTTGATTTTGCAGTTGTAAATTAGCAAGCTTACAAGTTAATTTGAAAGTGGTACTAAAGTCACTAATAAAATCTTTTTTAAAGATACCAAAGTGTTTACCCCATAAAATAGGTGGGAAATATAATTTGGTTGATTTTTGCTTTCTTTCTTTGGCTATATCAGGTAGTATTGTTTTATTGAAGAGAGTATGATATAAAAAACAGTCTCTTTTAGAGCTCAGAGATATTTAAAAAAAATCTAAGATATGTTTTCTTTTTATTATATGATGCCATTGCTAATTTAAGAAAATCTAGGTAGATGTGTGTGTGAGACAGAGAATGTATGTATTACATTTTAACCATTTAATGTCACACTGCAGTTCACTATGCTTGTGAAGGACAGAATTTGATTGCATTTCAAACAAATATGTGCATTTAATAATGATTTTATACCATTTCATGTTGTGGAATAACGACTTAGGAATTGTTTCCTTTTTATCCAGTTCAGAGGTAAGGTGTCTATTTTAAATTAGTAAAATTTTAATACTAGGCAAGATTATCAACAAGTCTGCAAACCTTGAAAGAATGATATGCAAAATGCTAGTATCCCTTGAGAAGCACTTGTTCTTAAAGTCATTCACTGTGCATTTTAGGAATATTTCGACTTAAAACATACAGTCAAAAGTATGAATCATAGTTGGTATACTATAGTTTCCTGATTGACAGAGCTCTGAAAATGTCACTGGCTCTAAGCTGCTCACTGAGGGATGTGGAAACCATAATTGTATTTCTAAAGGCAAAACAGTCCCTAAGGCAGGGTTTCCCAAGCATTTCACATCATAGGACACAGAGAAAATGATAAAATGTATGTGGTACTTGGGTGTAAATGGGTCAAACTGTTCATGGATGGCAGTTACTGTTCTGGCCATTCATGTCCCCACAAAGCTTTCTTAAAGTCTGAGGACTTCTATACCTTAAGATTGTCTAATTCAGTCATTTAGTAATAAGTAAAATATCACACTCTTATGATGGAAAGACAAATGTTACGTTACAAAGAGTAATCATCAATGCCATGCTCTTATGTCAAGGAAAGAAGCAAAATCTTAGTGAAAAAAGGTATATGATCCATTTTTTGCCTTTGTTCAAAATTGCAGGAATTCGATGTATTTATTGATATTCTAATTTTTGAATAATCAATATCTAAAAGATTAGTAGTAATCTAGAAATGATGATGTTAACATATTTTTCCACATAGTGTTTTACCAGCAACACCCATACCTATTCCATTATGTATTTCTATTCCTAAAACCAATACCCATACTTATGTTTCTGTCCACTGGACTGTAAAAGCAAAATACATTTAAAATAATAAATTAGAAAATAGCATGATTGTGGGGACGTCTCTTCCAGTGTTTACTTTCCTTTCCAAGCAATTTCCTCCCCCAAAATCTTCTATAACTTTACATTTCCTAAAGAAGAAAGTTTTTAACCAACTCTCATGGCACCTTATGATCTGAATTTCAGTTATCTCTCCAAGAATTTCTTTCACTAGTTTTCTTTGTGCACCCACACTCCAGCTGTTTTCTATGGTTGGGTAAGAAATCATCACAAACTTAGTGGCTTAAAACAACACCCATTTATGATCTCACCCTTCGGTAAGGCAGAAGTCTGGTGGACTCTGCTGGGTTCTCTGCTCAGGTCTTACAATCCTGAGATGTTGGCTGAGCTGACTCAGTGTCCTCCTCCAAGCTCATGTGGTATTTACAGAATTCATTCCCTTGCAGCATAAGTTCAGGAAGCCTGAATATTCACAGTTGTCAGGAAAATGCATCTCTGAGTTTGAATCTCCCTTTGAGGCATCATCTGATTAGGTCAGACCCACCCAGGACAGTCTTTTTTTGATTAGAGACTTTAGTTACATCTATAAAAATCCTTTTTGCTAGAGAAGGTAGTATAATCATGGCAATAATATGCCCTAATAGTCACAGGTTCTGCTGCACTCAAGAACAGCATATTACACAAAGTATGTATATCAGGATGCAGGAATCTTAGGGGCCATCTTAGAATTTTGCTTATTACACCAGACAAATTGAACTACTTGCTCTTACTTATTCATGCCTCACATATTTTCTCAATACTTTTATGTATGGTCTTCCTTCTGTCTGGAATGATTCCTTTTCCTCAAGTTTACATGTATGAATATTAGACAGTTTTTTGTTCAACATTAAAATAATACTATCTCATTGAAGAAGTTGATTCTCCAAGTAGTTCAGTGTTTTCAAACTGTGTGCTGATTATCACCGTGTTATGTGAGTAGCATAATAAGTGAACACCCATTATTAAGCAAAAAGAATAGAATAGAATAGAATAACAATATATTAACAATAACAATAGTATAGAAATAGTATAGAACAATAGTATAGAAAGTATTAGAATAAAGATAGAATACAAAATAGATACATAAAATATGTATTCTTATACATAGAATAAAGATAAAATATTGTTCTGTGACACATTTGTTTCCATTTTATGTACATGACAGTGGAAAATACATTTACTACTGTGGGTTGAAGTAAAAAGAAGTTTGAGAAGCACTGCTGTAGTAAATCTCTAAAGCCAATTGCCATTTTCTATCTTGAATTACAATATTTCTATTTCATATCTGTCCTGTATAATTCATTCTTTCAAGGAGGAACTATGTCTCATTTATCTTTCCATCTCCCATAAGAGCTAATATAGTACCTTGTACATAGTATGAATCCAATAAAAATGTGTAGAATGAACAAAAATAAAGTTTGTTTTATATTTTCAATTTTGTTTTCCAACAAATAATCAAGTTAAAAGTAAATCATTTTTTCTTTCAGTTTTCCTGAGTCTATGTAAAAATTCCTTATTCTTTAAACACAAGGAGTACTTTTATCAATAATAAATCACTGTAGATTTCAGGTGTTGGCAATATATAGACATCCAAGTGATTGATTAAAATATTTCCTCTATTAAATTACTAGATTTCTGGAAAAAAATTACATTTTATTTCAACAAACATTTATTAAATGTCAGTGAGTTCTGGGCACCAGAGATATAATAGAACATAGAATGGTAAGGTCCTTGACGTTGGGAGCCTGCAGTCTACTGGGAGATGTGGGCAAAACATAAATAGAAGGATTACACTGAGACTACCATCATCAAAGGCAGAGTTTTGCAATAGAGCATTGCTGAGAGGGCCTGCCACAGAGAGGCAGTCAATAAAGTCTTCTCTGAGGAAGAGAAAGTCAAGAACTTAAGAACTTGGAAATTGTGAGTTTTTTTTTTTTTTACATCTTTACTGGAGTATAATTGCTTTACAATGGTGTGTTAGTTTCTGCTTTATAACAAAGTGAATCAGTTATACATATACATGTTCCCATATCTCTTCCCTCTTGCGTCTCCCACCCTCCCTATCTCACCCCTCCAGGCGGTCACAAAGCACTGAGCTGATCTCCCTGTGCTATGCGGCTGCTTCCCACTAGCTATCTACCTTACGTTTGGTAGCATATATAATGTTCATGCCTCTCTCTCGCTTTGTCACAGCTTACCCTTCCCCCTCCCCATATCCTCAAGTCCATTCTCTAGTAGGTCTGTGTCTTTATTCCTGTGTGAGATGTTTTAATTCAGGACCAGAAATACAAAACATTCACAAGTAATTTACTGTGGAATCATGTGATTATGTCTTGGCAGAAATACTAATTATTCACTAGCAGTTCTCATATTATTCAAGGGTATATAATCATTCAGTGAATATTATGTTATATGCAAGTTTGTGTATTTTTGCCTTTGTTAAAAGCCAAAAATGTATTTAGCCCTTACTTAAAAATTCAAAATTCTCCCTCTCTTTATATATATATATATTTCTCAATATTTATATACATATATATACAGTTTGAACTATGTATGTTTATCTTTCAATATTTTGCTCACAATTGAAAACTTTAATAAAATGCCTGCTTGATTTTTCTCCTGTGAATTTGACAATAGAAGCATAGTTATATTTTATTTAACTGACATCAGCTATTTGACCTAGTAATTTTAATTTGGAAGACACAAGCTCTATGTTGATATTCTGCTTTTAATACCTTCCTCAGTTCTTCGTGTTCTAACTGAAAGTTTTCTCTTGTCAAAAATCCTGAAATGGCAACACTAAAACCACGAAAACAGTAAATAATATTTAGTAGGATGTGCATATAAGGATGGTTTGAGAACAGGGAACTTGCAAATTCAAAAACTAATATAAAACTCAGGGGCATGAAGTTATAGGATGGCTCACAAAGTAAAAATGAGAAAGTTTTTTACCCTTTCCAGTGATTGGTTATTACAATGGAGGGTTTCAGGCAGCAGAGGCTTGGTTAAAAATGATTACCTCGTACTATTTTTAGTAAGATGACTTAAGTCTCTTTCATGATTGTCAGAGGCATTTATAGGAAATAACCTAAGTTAGGTTTTGCTTATGTTTATGAAATGAGATTGATTTAGTTTTGCTTATGTGGCCTAAATGGTTTTGCCTGCTCAGAGAATTCTCAAGTCCATTCTCAAGTCTCCATTTTGTATTTAATTTTAATACTTCGGGGAGGCAGAATTAATAAAATTATTTTTTATTTTTAAAAATTTATTTATGTATTTATTTTTGGCTGCGTTGGGTCTCTGTTGCTGCGCAGAGGCTTTCTCTAGTTGTGGCAAGCGGGGGCTACTCTTCATTGCTGTGCGCAGGCTTCTCATTGCGGTGGCTTCTCTTATTGTGGAGCATGGGCTCTAGGCGCGCAGGCTTCGGTAGTTGTGGCATGTGGGCTCAGTAGTTGTGGCTCACGGGCTCTAGAGCGCAGGCTCAGTTGTAGTGGCGCACGGGCTTAGTTGCTCCGCGGCATGTGGGATCTTCCCGGACCAGGGCTCGAACCCTGGTGTCCCCTGCATTGGCAGGCAGATTCCTAACCACTATGCCACCAGGGAAGTCCCAATAAAATTATTTTTTAAAACTTGGATTTTCAAAAATGGAGTATTTGATATTAGGGGATATATGCTTTGTTAGGCATATCTTTTGCCATAGATTATTCAATAATTTAAAGAGTACATCTCCAATTACTTTCCTCATATTTTTTTTCTGAAGTAAAAAATCTGTTCTCTCTGAAGTTATAACTCAAATTCAGAAATTGCAAATGTTCAGAAACCTAAACAAATATTGTCATATACTTCAAAAACATACACTTTGAACTCTTGGCTAGAATGTCCTGGTAAATACATTAAAGTATGTTTCCAGTAAAAATAATTTTAAACAATACATGTGTGGCACAACCTTAATTATACTTACTTGTGTACTTCTCTGGTTCTATCCACATTTTCACTGTAAGATTGGAAGGAGCATTGTGGTGGCAAGATAATTAGTTTTTGGTTTCTACTGTCTTTTAGAGTTTGGAGCTTGCTAGTTCCGTATTTAAAGACTTTTAGTGCCTACGGAATTGATATAAGCAAGTCAGAGTGGGGTCTGAGGATCTTCAGATGTGATTATGGCGTACTATTTCAGTCTGCTTGCCAACCACCCCCTGCATAGAGCCTGCATCTTATCCAAAGAGAAATTCTTCTTGCTCTTTTCTAAGCATGGTCCCTCAATTCCGGTGTCTGTGACTTTGCTC
Source organism: Stenella coeruleoalba (assembly GCF_951394435.1). Classification (NCBI taxonomy): domain Eukaryota; kingdom Metazoa; phylum Chordata; class Mammalia; order Artiodactyla; family Delphinidae; genus Stenella; species Stenella coeruleoalba. The sequence goes on along the minus strand of NC_137150.1, from coordinate 22,890,363 downwards.
ATAAAACTTCCTACCTTTCTAAATGTTTTAATTTAACCCATTCCTCAAAGTCCAGCACAAACGCAGTCATTTCTGGCAAGACTGTGGGTTCCTTAGAAAGAACATAGTCTCTTCCTCCTTCACGTTCTGTAGAAATCTATTCTGGACTCTGTTATGGTAACTGTCATTCTCTGACTTGTGCTATTATTTTTGAATATTTATTATTCCTCCACTACTAGACTGTTGTTCACTGTTTGTTCATATTTACAGCCCAAATATGCTCAGTGAATACCCTCTGAAAATTGTTCTTCAACAGCAGCTCTGGAAAGTGTCATAATTTATGCTTTGATTTGTAAGCTTTAGAATGTGTTTAAAGCACCATTTTCTCGTGGATTTTTTAAACTCAAACTTGTGCCTAAAGGAATGATTCAGATTTCAGACAATTATTTTGAAATTTTATATTCTTAACTTTTGCTCAAAAGCTCTTTGGCAGATTGTTCTCTTGTGCTCTCCTGTTATTGCTTCGCTTTAGACAAATTTACAAAGCCAAAATGTTACATGAAGGGATAGTTCTGTCTGTGTTATTCTTAACCATTTCTTCCTCCAACGAAACAGATTTTTTTAACCTTTGCTTAGAAAATCGTTGGTGTGAAGGAATATATTTTTTTTTAATATTTATTTTCTTTATTTTTGGCTACGTCGGGTCTTCGTTGCAGCACGCGGGATCTTTGTTGAGGCATTCAGGCTCTTCGTTGTGGTGCGCGGGCTTCTCTCTAGTTGTGCCATGTGGGTTTCCTCTTCTCTAGTTGTAGCACATGTTTATTTTTCTTCTCTAGTTGTGGCGGGCGGGCTCCAAGGCACGTGGGCTCTGTATTTGTGGTGCGTGGGCTTAGTTGCCCTGTGGCATAGTGGGTTCTTAGTTCCCCAACCAGGGATCAAACCTGTGTCCCCTGCATTGGAAGGTGGATTCTTTATCACTGGACCACCAGGGAAGTCCCAGTGTAAATGAATATTTATTTAATAAATCAGTAAGCTGACTTAGTTTTAAGGTCTAAAATTAGTGTTCTAGGTAGATAAGAATTTGTTTGATGCCATATTCTTTGCATTTTTTTAATTTTGTGATTTTTAAATATAAAGAATAACTAAAGCTAGAGTGAATTAGTGTTAACTGATTTTAAAGCAGTTGCCATAAGGAAATTCTGTTTCTCTCCTTATATATCAAGCAAATAAACATGCCTCATCGTTACACTTTAATAAGATTAGGAGCATACTAGAAGATATGAAGAAAACATTCTTTTGTATATGTGTGAGGACTACACTAAGAACACTTTCATCTAGGGAATTGGAGTAGATTGAACTACACAGCCTGAGACAGAAATGATAAAATTCATTTTCATTAATTAAACTCATCAGGGTTTGGGGCCTTTACTTGGAACCATGCCTTCTGCTTCCAACATACGTTTTTACTGCTTTCTTCTGAGTATGACTTTTGAAATTATATATTTAATTAAAGAGTACATGACAGCAGCCTAAATAAGATGAGGTAAGAACTGCAAAAAACTAACCAAAATGTAACCCTAAGCAAATGTAAAAAAGGCTGTCCTTATGCCCGAGTTTAAGAACCTGGTATTTTTCTGGATGAAACATAAAACAAAAATCCCCTCATCTGAAGTTCTAGCTGTAGATGTTAGAGTAGCTGTATGGAGAAATGTGATTTATTATTCTATTTTACATACAGGCTTTAGGTACCACACTGTTTCAATTTCTCAGTGACATAGGCTTGATTATTCAGATAATAGTGAATACTTACTGATACATTACTAGAGGCCCCAAAACTTTATGATTTTTTTATAGAAAGAATTTGATTAATCTTTCTGACAATCAACTGGTGTTCAAGCACCTGAACCTGAATAAAAGGCTCTTAATAAATGACTAGACGTGTTTGTAACTTGTAATTCCAATGGCATGGAAAACACATTTGTTTGAATGAAAGTTTTTCTCAGCAGAAAATCTGCATTTGAAATTAATTATCATAATTCATTATAATTTGCATAACATTTGATGGGAAAACATTGTCTTGGAAATTCTTAGGATTATAGTCTGCAGAAAGCTGTCTAGCAGTTGCATTAGTTTATGTGCCATGTAACCATTCATCAATTTTGCCAAATATGAGGCATGCAGAATTTTTCTTTTCTTTGTAAGGGAGAGGAAGATTATATATAAACATTGTTTCTTTCACAAGGTGACTGATTCAGAAGAATGGCTTCTGCATCGAATGTAACATCTAGTACAGGGAAATTTATCATGGGAACCATGAGATTTTTGAGAAAGCATTTCTTTCTGAAATTGCTTTAAGTTATTCTGCATATGACCAATGTGCTTGGTTGACACTTGGGAAATTTTGACTTAAGTACAAATTTCTGGTAGTGCTTCCACTAAAACAAAACAAAACAAAAAACAAAAACTACTGTATTCTCTATTCCAGCTTCTGTTTTTCTCACCACTACTCTAGCATCTCTCACTCCTTTACCAACCTTATCGTCCCTACAAGGACAAGATATTTTCCCTTGGCAGAGGATAGAAGACTTCATGAAGGAAGTCAACCTCTGAACAGAATCTTGAACAACAAAACGGGTTGGACTTCTTAACATAAAAATGTTATATACATACACTTACTTATACCTCTCCACGTGATAAATTACTAGTACAATTATGATAATTTGCAAATATTTTTTTCTACTAAATACTGTCTCCACACTCATTCATTGTTTCATTCATTTATTCAATTCATACTACATATTTTGTGCAAAGGGCATGGAAAGATAGATATGTAAGGGACTAATTATAACAAAAGAATAAAGTAATGCATTTTTTAAATCAGAGGTGAATTAAAGTCTATGAGAGCATAATGGGAGAAATGAGCTGTCTTCACAGTGGAACTGACATTTGAACAATTGTGGTTAGAGCGTAAATAAGGGGGAAGAAGACATAGGGAATTGCATAAGCACTGTTGAAAAAAATAAGATATATTTGGTAAGATGTAAGAAGAATAAAGAGAGAAAAGCTTTTAACAAGGGAGAAGGAATGCAGACGGTGGCTGGCTTTGGTTGTCACCCTAAAGTAGAATCTTCAAGAGCCAGCCAGGAGCTGCCTATAGCCATCCCTGGTCCATAATTCATTGAAGACAGTCCTCTAGGAATTCTTATTTACTCTCAATGGCACTGATGTTGACTGTGGCCCATGGAAGGTCCATGGGCTAGGGCACAAAAGTCCTGGGGAAGAACTTGTGTGTGTTTTATTTGGTTTTATTTTTTCAGTTTTTATTTTGAATTAGATATTTCTTTTTATGCAGTTAATAGACTAGAATAATTTGTAATCCAATCAAAGTGACCAAATCAGGTAATCTGGGGAAAAATATAAAAGAAAGTTGCGATCCAATGAAGGACATCATGCAATATGACTAAAGCAGTGGACTGATTTAAAAAGTGAGTTGCCAAAGATGAATACTTTTCTGCATATCTCCAGCACTGAAGAGGCGGCAGACACAGTTTTGAATGACCAAGAAAATAAACTGGTCCTAATTAGCAAGTAGCAAGTGTTTACATATATCTGTCAGAATATTTATTTGGGATTTGGAAACAGATGAAAGGGATTACTGGGTCCTCTGTTACAAAAGCTTGACTTTTTACTGACCAGCCAGTTTTCACATCCAGAAGGGCAGAGCAGAAGTCAAATTGTAGATTTCTGTCAAGTAAAGATGCAAATAATTTCTGTGCAGTGCAACAGATTATACACTGAAGATTACAGTTTATGGCTCCATTAGATATTTACCACTTTAAAATACTCTAATGTAGCAATTTTATCTTACTGTTATTTTGATAAATTGCCCATATACACCTAGTTTCTCAAATGATCTTTAAACCGGTTTAAACATCAAACTGATGGTTTAATTAATAAGCAGAATAAAATCTCTGACATGGCTTCATTTTACATTTGCATGAGAGTTGTGATTTTCTTAAAAATTATACTTCAATATATTCTCATAATGGATAGGACATTAGGCTATCATTATTTCTCATTAGAGTTTTCAGTTGCTCTTTAGTTTTATTTTCTGCTTTACAAGCACATTTTGATAATAGTTTAATACCTACCTTAATGTGAGAATTGTGTCCTGCTGCCATGTGTGTTACTTTATGCTGGGAAACTGTAATCACAGTGATTGGGATCTCATTCCCAATTCTTCCATGTATTAGTTTCATGACACAGGCAACAACTAAAATTTCTCTGATTTTCCCATCTCACTGGTAAAATGAAAGACCTGTTGCATAATGCTATCACGAGAATTTAAAAGGACTATTTCATTGTGAGTGCTTAGCAGGTGTAGAACATTGAAGGAGCATACACATTCTAATAGTCTTATTTGTATTGAAGTTAATACCTGCTTTTGTTTTTTCATGTAAGAATTCATGATTCGTTTTCTCTGTCACATTTACTTAACACATCTATACCTCAAAAATTGACTTTTTGTTATTGTAAGGCTTGCATTTTTTCTATTTTTATTGGAAAATCCTTCTTCCCCACTCTAGATGTTTCTATTATTTATTTCCTACTTCTCCATTCCAGGGTTATAGAGTGATTTTTTTTTTTTTCTCATCAGTATGTTTGGGAGGAGTAAATCTGCATGCTAGGCTCAGCCCTAACCTCCCTCCTTCCCAGGAGCCAACAGAGTACTGGAAGCCTTCTCTTGATGGTTCTTTAAAGGAGGTAATGAGTACCCTCTCCTAATTCAGGAGGAGGTGGGGTACGTATCTATGCCTGGATTTGTAAAGTAGCCTAATTCTGGATTAGTTAACAAATTTATTTTGCTTCATGCTCAGTTATGTCTCCATGTTTGTTGGTTGGTTTATCACTCATAAAGGTAATCTTTTGGTGTCCTCTGCCACTCTCTTGCATTATTTCTTAATTTGTTCATGGCAGGTGTTGGGAAGTAAGGTGCTTTTGTGGGAGTACCTAAGATACCCAATACCTATCTCAATTTCTTCCTTTTCTTTTCAGACATTTTCTTTCACTTTCCCTAATTTCCTGACACTTTTTCTCCTGTGTTGGACCATACATAGTCCATGGCTGTCTAAGGCATTCATCTTTGCTTGGGCATTACCAACTCTAAAGTAACTTAGGTATTCCTTTACTGTTGATGTTACAAAATTTTACATAGAAAATGAACACCCAAAAACAGGTGGGTAGAGGTTTATTATTGCTTATTTATATGTATACTTAATAATGTGACCAAGCATTGTCACATAAAATTTACAATAAAATTATTTAGATTTTAGAGAAGAGAAAAAATTGAGTCACAGAGTAGTGAAGTGATTAGCCCAAATTAACACAGCTAGAGAAATCCAGCAGGCTCAGAGCAGGAATCCAAACAGTTTGACTTCAAGAACTTTTAAATTCATCACTACCATGTCTCTCTATGTATGAGAAAGCAGAAGCAAAGAGGGGCTAGGGGCTTGTCCTTGATTCAGAAGATTTGCTTATCTGAGCCCCAAAGTTTACTAACTATATAACCTTGAGAAAATTTCGGTAACATCTTAGAGCCTCAAGTTTCTCATGTGTTCAATGGAAATATTAATACCTCCCCTGCATTCTTGCCAGACTTATTGGGAAGGTAACATTTTTTAAACTCTTATTTATTTCATATGTTGTATCATGCGTTGTTCCAAAAAGGATTTAAGGCAGTGTGAACATGCGTATGAAAACTCTTTCCAACTGTTAAATGTTAAACAGCTGAATGTAGTCATTGTCTATAAATGTAAACCCTAGCAGAGGTAAGTGTATACCTGCTCCAGGAAGAGAAACCTGCTCTGTCATGGCAAGTCTTTCACCTACTGGATGAGGAATATTTTGTGGAAACACCCATCATGATTGTTGAGAGGAAGTAGGGATTTCTAATGCATTGATTGTCACCATGCCTTTTGTGATCATCATGATTTAGAAGATAATGGCTAAATAAAAGTAAATCACATGATTTCAGAATTTTGAAAGATAGAAGCTGAAAACTCTGAATCATAGAAGATGGGAAGGGATAGCAACAACCACATAATTTGTGAAGGGATATGGAAGAGCCTCATTTTAAGGACAGAAAAACAGAATTTGTGCAACAAATATGAGAGAAAGTGCTGAAAGAGTCTAGATAAAAAATAAATAAATAATAATTTAAAACTGCTGTGTTTAAAAGCTATATAGTTTTCTGGACATTTCTCCAAAACTGCTGTATTTTCTTCTACAGTTAATTTGCAGAAATGCTTAGAGTTCAACAACACGTGTAAAAAATTATTCTCAGGGAATAAATGACCCATTTGTATTCAAACCACTGATGTTAGTAATGTGCAAAGTAAGTGAATCATACCAGCTAGTGGGAACTTGGAAACCAATTTAGCCACAAGTATTACAATATAGGGAATAGATGCTAGTTTTAAAAGCACAGGAAAGGGTTTGATTCTGGAAATTAATATTCCATTGTTTCATACTGTAATATTTAATCAGAATACAAAGTAGAATGAAATCAGGAGACATTTCCCTATATTTTTTAGATTGCATGTCAAAATGTAATTATATATAATTATATATTTTTAGATGAAGTGCATTTCAAACTAATTTCCAATTTCTATATTGAGATAACATTAAAATAGAGAAATAAAAACTTAAGGATAATAAAATGAAAATTTTACATTTTGCCACTAGAGAATTAAGAAAACTTTGGCTGTTAAAAGCATGGGCTTCTGAGTCATCAGACTTGGATTTAAATCTGTGATCTGCCACTAATTCCTAGCTGCGGACCCTTGTATAAATTACTGAAATCACCCATAGCTCAGTTTTCCTATCTGTAATATTTCAATTAATAAGAATCATAGATCTGTAAGACTATATGAGATAATATATGGGGAACAGATTGCATGGTGTCTGGCTCATAAAACTCAATAGACGGTATGTATTCTTCCAGTTATTCTGAATGTTATTGGTAAAATTCTAATATATCTCTTTATGGGTATTAGACTGTTACAGTGAAGACCTGGCACCTCTTTATAAAGAGAAAGCAGAATAAAAACCAGATGGTAATAAATCTGTTAAAGCTACAGAATCTCAATAGGGTCATTTATTATGCATAGAAGATGACTCATACAGGTTTGCAGGAGATATGTTTATGAGAAAGAAGGAAATTGGCATTTTCCTTGCATCTACTATATGTGCTTTGTATATAGTATATTGTGCTTTGTTTCCAGTAATACTGTGAGATTGATATTATTATCCATATTTTATAGAAAGATCACAGATGGCTTGGTTAATGAAGTTGGTCTCCCAGTCTATGCAAAGGCAAGATAACTGGTAGTAGTTAAGAGTATGAATTTTAGAGTCATACCACTTAGACTCAAATCAGGTTCAAAATCATTAAATGAAATAATGTATTTAGAGTGCCTGTGACACAGTAAACACTCAATGAACAATAGCTGTATTATTACCTTACTTTACTATTACACTTATTAATGTTATTGTTGGAAAGAAAGTTAGATTCACAGTCTTCACCTGAAACAACATTCAAGTAGCTGTCTGCTTAATGCTTTTGGTAATCAAAGGGAATCTTCCATCTATGAGTGATGTTCAGCAGGTACTGGTCAGCGTCCTGCCTTGTTCTGACCAGACTGGTTGTGAAAGATGTTGAATATCACCCATACTTCTAACCATTTGACGTCTAGCAGTGGAATCAATATTGCTATGTGTACTGTATGACATATGAGGGAGACTGAGTTGGTGGATATTTCTTTTCTGCTCTTCTCTTATGCAACTGGATATGCTGTAGTAATAAAGAAGATGTGATGTATCAGGTGTGTGAGCATGAAGCTGAGCACAAATGAGATCATGCATGGAAAAATGGACAGTTTTCAAAAACTGTTTTTAGGAATTAAAAAGAAAGCCTTGTTATGGAATTATATCAACAGGTTACACAAAGATATAGATGTGTAATTTCTCCCTTTCTCTGGTTAAATTAGATATTTCCAAGGGCGACCAAGATTATAGCAGTGATCATCGCCCATCTGACAGCCAAAAAAAGAAAAACAAAGAAAACTATTCACTCTGATATAAAACTTTAGCTGAGAAAGTCATCTTAAACAAATATATATTTGTGAATATTTGTTACATTATATTTTTTCTAATTCTCTTTTTAATGAAGTGGTAGTGCCATATGGAAATCTGCCTTTATAAATGTGATTTGAGATTTTGATGTGGGGTGAAATATAATATTGGAATTACAGAGGAATCCTCACTTAATTGAGTAAAGAAGTCTAATGGGAAGGGAGGGGAATTCAACCAAATGAAGTTAATATGTATGATTTAATTTTACAACTGTCTTTAATTTAAAAATCCCCAAATGCTTGCTAAGCAAGTGAATGTTCTTCCATATATTTAATAGGCCATGGTGCTATAAGAATTTCATATTAATTGATCCATTTTGTCAGGAGGAGAATCGATACAGGAACATCAAGATATAGAAACGCTTTCATTTTATGGGTATTTTAACATTATTTCTAAGTAATCTTAGAATATTTTTTTCCCTTTTGCTTTTTTAAATTTTTAATAGATCTTTATTGGAGTATAATTGCTTCACAATACTATATTAGTTTCTGTTGTGCAATAAAGTGAATCAGCCATATGCATACATATGTCCTCATATCCCCTCCCTCTTGAGCCTCCCTCCCATCCTCCCTATCCACCCCTCTAGGTCATCACAAAGCACTGAGCTGATCTCCCTGTGCTATGTTGCTGCTTCCCACTAGCTATTTTACATTCGGTAGTGTATATATGTTGATGCTACTCTCACTTCGTCCCAGCTTCCCCCTTCCGCACGGTGACTTCAAGTCCATTCTCTGTGCCTACATCTTTATTCCTGCCCTGCTACTAGGTTCATCCGTACTTTTTTTTTTTTTAAGATTCCATATATATGCATTAGCTTATGGTATTTGTTTTTCTCTTTCTGACTTAATTTACTCTGTATGACAGACTCTAGGTCCATCCACTTCACTACAAATAACTCAATTTCATTTCCTTTTTCAGCTGAGTAATATTCCATTGTATATATGTGCCACATCTTTTTTCATTCATCTGTCGATAGACATTTAGGTTGGTTCCATGTCCTGGCTATTGTAAACAGTGCTGCAATGAACATTGTGGTACATGTCTCTTTTTGAATTATGTTTTTCTCAAGGTATATGCCCAGCAGTGGGATTGCTGGGTTATATGGTAGTTCTGTAGGTTGCAGGATACAAAATTAATGCACAGAAATCTCTGGCATTCCTATACACCAACAATGAAAATCAGAAAGAGAAATTAAGGAAACACTCTCATTTGCCTTTGCAACAAAAAGAATAAAATACCTAGGAATAAACCTGCCTAAGGAGGTGAAAGACTTGTATTCAGAAAACTATAAAACACTAATGAAAGAAATCAAAGATGACGTAAACAGATGGAGAAATATACCATGTTCTTGGATTGGAAGAATCAATATTGTGAAAATGACTATACTACCCAAAGCAATCTACAGATTCAGTGCAATCTCTATCAAAGTACCAATGGCATTCTTCACAGAATTAGAACAAAAAATTTTACAATTTGTATGGAAACACAAAGGACTCTGAATAGCCAAAGCAATCTTGAGAAAGAAAAACGGAACTGGAGGAATCAGGCTCCCCAACTTCAAACTATACCACAAAGCTACAGTAATCAAGACAGTATGGTACTGGCACAAAAACAGAAATATAGAGCAATGGTACAGGATAGAATGCCCAGAGATAAACCCACGCACATATGGGCACCTAATTTATGACAAAGAAGGCAAGGACGTACATTGGAGAAAAGACAGCCTCTTCAATAAGTGGAGCTGGGAAAACTGGACAGCTACATGTAAAAGAATGAAATTAGAACACTCCCTAACACCATACACAAAAACCAACCCTAAATGGATTAAAGTCTTAAATGTAAGATGAGACACTATAAAACTCTTAGAGGAAAACATAGGAAAAACACTCTTTGACATAAACCACAGCAAGATCTTTTTTGATCCACCTACTAGAGTAACGGAAATAAAAACAAAAATAAACAAATGGGACTTAATGAAACTTAGAAGCTTTTGCACAGCAAAGGAAATCATAAACAAGACAAAAAGACAACCCTCTTAGAATATTTTTAATTCAATATTTTTAACTCAAGAGATGGAAAAAATATAGGACAATTCTATAGTCACACTTTTTAAAAATTAGAGTGTTGAACAGAAGAATCCCAGTATTTCACAATAGTTTCTATATTTGCATATATATATGAATTTACAGACACACACACATACACAAAAAAGAAATGTATGCACAATTTCATTTTGTTTCTCATTGAAATTGCATACTATTAGGGTATATTAGAAATAAAAAATAGTAAATAGGCATACTCTTGGTGGCTGTACATGCTTATTACTAAAATTTTTTCACATAAATAGGTGAATTTCATTCACTTGATTTTCATGTTTCCTCTTGATTAATACCACGTAGGAATAGTTGTCTCGTTTTTATAAACCTTTTTAAGATTCAGAAAATGATGCACATCTATATAAGTTAAAGTCATGAAATATTTGTTACTCTGAAAAGGTCTATGATTTTGTAAGTCAAGCTTAGAATTGCTGATTGAGTCTCTGGTAGTCAAATAATTTGTTAGTAAATAACATTCATAAAAGAATATTCATGAGATCAAAGTACCATTTAAACTCCAGGGGAATATTTAATCAAGCTGTATTTTTATCATAAATAGGTTATAGGCTCTTTTTAATGTTATAAATCATTATCACCACCATATTAATTTGGAAATCTACCCTGAGTCATCTATTCAAAATGAAGATAGTAACATGTTTCAACATAAGACATTCTGCTTATGACAATTTTTATATACTTTCAAATACACCATCATCTTGTTCCATATCATTGGAGAATGTATGACTTAATGTTTGTCTTCATATTTTGTTAAACATCAGAGTGTCTGTGTCAGTCTGTTTAGGCAGGTATGGGAAGTACTTATAGATCTGAACACTGATTATCAGAACTACTATTGGATGTTTATTTTTGTTTTTTCCCTCCTCTTCTTTCCTTTTGAAAAAGATTTTAATTGAGAAAAAAGCACTGCTTGGGTGGAGCATACTCATTAAGAAAACGATATAGTAATTTAGAAGGTAATGAATGGTCTAAGGAAAAACATGGTGGTCAGGATACAGGAAATCGAGAGTTCTGGGGATGAGGTTGGGGTCGAATTTTTAAATAATGCAACTAGGCTACATCTCAATGAGAAGGTGAGATGCGAGCAAAGAATTGAAAAGGTGAAGGATTTAACCAAATGGATATGTAGAAGGAGAACACCAGGCAGAACACCAGGATATATAGAAGGAGAACACCAGGCAACCCAAAGATCCCAAGGCAGATTTAAGGCTGTTGTAATCTCGGAATAACAGGAAGCCTCTAGAGTTTGAGCAAAATGAATGAGGGGAGGAATAGTAGGAAATGACATCACAGAGACAAGGAGGGTTCAGATAATCTATGACAGGAGTCAGCAAACTATGACAGTCTATGAGCAAATGTGGCCTGTAGGCTATTTTGTAAATAAAATTACTGAGATACAGGACAATTTGATTACATACTGTCTATGGCTACTTTAGTGCTACAACAACGGCAGTTGAGTAGTTGGGATAGAGACTTGCAAAGCAAAAAATATTTACTATCTAGCCTTTTATAGAAAGATATAAAAAATATTATCACTCCCTGATCTATGGCCAATGTAGAGATTTTCATATATTTTTTGGGAAAATGGTGAGTCATTGGGGGGATTTGAGCAGAGTGGTCACATAATTTAATAATGTTTAAAACAATTATTTTGGTTTCTATTTTGTGAACAAAATGGAGGGGAGGCATGAGTAGAAGGAGACACTTGAGGAGCTAGTGCTGAAATCTAGGTTAGGGATTATGGTGGCTCAGACAGTGTGGTAGTTGTGGAAGTGCTGAAAGAGAAAGTTTTGAGCAGTCTGGTTAGAGAACTCTGGACTTTAAGGACCATGCTGGTGAGGGCTCAGAAGGAAATGAGGAACATGTTAACATATTGCAATGGAAACCAACACACCCCTCTGGCTGGAACACTACAGTTCTATCCTTAGGCCATACATGACCCAAGTGAAGGCAGCACCATCAATCACAGATATTACATTACCATTAATACATTTTAATTTCCATTTAAAATTATGAAATATATCCATCACACCAAAGACTATCTAAAACACACATACATAGTACATACACACATATGCACACATATATAAAATGACTTTTAAGAACGTGTGTGTATATATATATATACACACACACACACACACACATATATATGTATATATATTTCTGCCTCCTCACATTTCCCTTTTTCTTCACCATATATAACCATTATCTTGCTTTTCTGGGGTATCATTTTATAATTTAAATAAATATAAGTAAACAATACATTGCTTAGATTTTCATCTTTCTTTAAATAGAATTTTGCTGATTTTCGACTTTTGTAACTTGCTTCTTTTGTTTGATAGCCCGTGTTTACTGTGTCTCTGTAAGTCTTGCTAGATGAATTCCTATCCAGTTTTACTAAGATGTATGCAGAGAAGGCTCCTGGCTCTTCAAAATATCAGTGATGGAATACAGAAGTCAAAAAAGTGACAGTGAAATTAGTATTGTCTGTTACTTCTTTTTATATTGATTTTAATACAGATTTATCTATTATTTATTTAGAATGTTTAAGAAACATAGGAAAGTCTGTGTTTCGATAAGGGAAAGAATTTTCCTTACAGTTATTTAAATAAGAATTTATAAAGACTTTATTAACATATAAAAGTATTAACATATAAAAGTATTCCTCTATGTCACCTATCAGAAATTATACCAGATTTTTAAAAAGACTCAAACTTCTTTTTTTTCTAAATGTACTTGACTACTTCTTAGGATACCATTGGCTTTCATAATAATCAAACTGTCGTTGAATCTTGACATAATTTATTTTGCAGATTGTATTTTTCAAGATAAGAAGTTCTGCCAGCTTATTCGTTTTATCAACTGTAGTTTGACAGACTTGAAATTTGAAGTTCAGTCTGTTGCAGCATTTGTAATATCTAACAAAACTTGTTATGATATATCATTATGATGAAATGAAAACAAGAAATGCTCTCATTAAATCGTGAAGCATTTTATGACATGTCATTAAGTGGTACTCAGGTGGTTGAATTCAATATAGTTTCCAAAGATGTGTATATCCAACTAATAGTAGATTATAATAGTAGATTATAATGGATAAACTATGTAACACAATTTAATAGGGGTTGTATTTGGGCATCAGAAAAACTGAAATAGTTGGTTACAAATAGGATATATCTAGGAATTTCTTGAGCCAGAGTGATGTAACAGCTAACTAAATGAATGATATATACTGTAATCTGACTTATTCATATTAGATTTATTTCCTACACTAATGGGTTCACAAAAAGTTAAAAAATCATATAGACATAAATTTTGAAGAAGTAAGATAAGGAGAAGTAAATGTTATAGAAAGCAAAGAAACCATGGTGAATTTTGAACAAAATTAAGTATTATTCATATTCATGGCTCAAGTTTATTTTATTTCCCAAAGATTAAAAAAAATGATGACAAATTAAACTTTTCCTTAAATTCCTGTTTAATTTTAATCTTATGTTGGAATCTCTTTTCATATAAGTAGCCATCATTTGTGTGGTTATAAAAGTCAGGTGCATGAAAAGAGAATACTAGATCTGAACATCAAAAAAGTCAAACATCTTCAGGAAATATATCTGTTCACACACACATAATTTGACTTTTGATAGCAGATTTTATAGGAACAAATAATTCCCATAGGTAGTGGGTTTCTTGCTGCTAGGTGTATTTTTAAAAAGTGGAGTTCTTCAGCTGGGTACCTATAAATTTATACACTTGACTTCTAAGATGCCTAGGCATCTTAGATCTCACCTTAAATAAGGGCACATATATCAGAACTTTATCAGAAAACTATTATACCATAATAAGAGGTATCACTTGAAAGCTTTCCAAAATGGTAATTAGTGTAGAGAAGACACATAAAACTGTCTGGGTGGAAGACTTATTGGTGCTGATGCTCCTTGTCAAGATGGGAATGCTGTTTATCTGCAGACATTAATTACGGACGGCTTTTTCCAAGTAGGTTAACAGATAATTTTCATTGACTGTCTTGTGTAATACAGCTCAAGAGCCATCACAATGAATGGGCCACTAGGTCTAAGAGTATTTGCATTTCAGGTGGGACAAGGTAACCTCAAGATCTTAACAGTATGGCAAATTTGACACTTGACATGAAATTACTCTCAGTGGATATACTTTGCAGTTGTACTTCTGGTTCTATCAGTACAACAGCTCTATAATATTTTATGCTCAGTAGACCATCTTTGTTTTTTTATTTTAACTATTACATGTTGGACCTATTGTAAACTTTAAAATACAAAATAAGACTTCACACACTTTGTTAAATTGGTCACGTCAGTCAAACTGTAAACATTTCATTTTTGACAAGTGAGTTTATATAGTTTTTGAAGAAAATGTTTTTGTAAGATATTATAACTTCAGAAATTAACACTCCCTTTAGAGGTGAATTGTAGAGAGTAAATGAGGGTAGATATATACATATATAGAAATGAGATGGCAATTTATAATGGCCAGTGTATTTGACTTAAAGTTGGATCCTTTCAAAACTCCCTGTGTGGCTTAATATTAGCATGAAATAACTATTAGATTATCATGAGGAACTTTTACCGGGGATCATTATCACCTATTAAATTCAATTTAATTTACCCACATCCATTATCACTTAAGCCAAATATGTTGATGAATCAGATGAATTTTATTTGAGTAAAACGGAACTTATATTTCAGTAACACACACACAGACAAATGCTTCGCATAAAGTGAATATTTGTGCCTCAAACATAAGTTTAGATGTTGAGATTTAAGATGCTTGGAAAATTAATTTTGAGAAGTGGTTCTTCCAAGTTTTCTCTTTTTTTTGGAGAGTAATCTGAATACTATGCTTTAATAAATATTATTCAGTGTGTTTAATTATGCAAGCAGCTTATATTATGGATATACATACATACTATGTATGTGTGATTGAGCATTAGTTTTTCAAATGAGAGGCAGTGACCTAAAGAAAACATAATTAGCCAACCCAGCTTCTCATGTACTAGTCTTCATAATGAAACTATGTCAAAAAATGTAAATATTGCTTAAATACAAAGACCATCCTAGACTCCATTAATGGATACAGCTAAGAAATTTCTGATTCCCTGAAACATATTTAAACTAGAGCTATTTTTAAAAATCACCTGTTCTGAACCAGAGTCTGTTGGGCCAATGTAGAATTTGTTGTTTCTGAAATAGAAATCAAATGAGAATGTAAAAACATCAGTCTTTCTCTCTATCTACCTATCTATCTGTCTATCTATCTATCATATGTGCAAATGACCACTCAGGTTCCTCTCATACTGCTATATTTTTATGGAGATCATTTTTTATTTATTTATTGTGAAATATAACAATATCAACTTATTTTATGGTTCCAATTCCCTCACAAAATATAATCTGAAGGATTTTTAAATCGAAACTAGTTTTATCACATTTCTGCTTCAATAAAAATTATTTTAAATCTTCTTAAGGAATATCAAATCCCTTTAGCCTCCTCAGAAGCATTCTGTATTTATTATTTCTTTAGTTATAAAGTTATATGCTAAGTAATAAGTTAAAAAATAATAAGTTAAAAAGTAATAAGTTAAAAAATCCAAAAATATAAAGAAAGATGAGCATAAATTAATTGTGCTTCTTTCAGTATGTTTCCTGTTTTCCCAATCCTTTATCCTGAAATAAGGCAAGGTTGACAGTATGGCATGTATTTTCCATAATTTTCACATACTGACATCA
Organism: Stenella coeruleoalba; assembly: GCF_951394435.1. Lineage (NCBI taxonomy): Eukaryota > Metazoa > Chordata > Mammalia > Artiodactyla > Delphinidae > Stenella > Stenella coeruleoalba. The sequence continues at coordinate 22,874,312 of NC_137150.1, read as the reverse complement.
ACATACATGCAGAGTATTGAGTTTTTTGGTTTAAATATGGAACTGCATTATGAAAATTATGAATTTTTAAATTATGAGCTCATCATGAATATCTTTCTAGTTACATAGAAGAAGATCTAATTATTTGCACAGCTTTGGAAAGTTGATAGAATGTATGTACTGTAATTTTTTCTTATTCCTCTATTAAGCGACATTCAGGCTGTTTCCCATTTTATGTCATAAATAATGCCATTATTTACTTAAGGTACCATTATTAAGGTACTTACTTAAGGTATTTACTTAACTACTTGTTTCTTTTTTTTTAGACGCTTATGCTTTTATTTCTACAAGATCAATTTGTAGAGGCAGAGTTGCTGTGTCATGTAAACTGCTCTGATGGATACTGACAATGACCTTCTAAAGGTTACTGTAATTCATTGTCAAACCAGCAATGTACCTGAAGGCCCTCCTTCCTAATGCCTTGTCTGCAACAACATTGGTCTTCTCACCTTCTGATAAATTAGGATTGAATTGTTTTTTTTAAATTTTGCACTGATTGGAATTTTCCTAAACACCATCGATTTTGATGATCTTTTTATGCATTTATTGTTTGTTTTGAGACCCAACAAAAACAAATAGTTAAGACTATGGATTTTAAAGACAGATGCTTCTATTGAATCCTGGCACCTCTAGTTAGTACTTCTGTAACCACGGGCAAATGACTAAGGTCTCTGTAACTCAGTTTCCTCATCTATAAAATGAGATAGCAACAGTTTCCAACTCAGAGCAGAGATGCCTGGGCAGATTCAGCTTCTCCTTGCTCTCTTCCACTTCATGTCCATTGACTGCTAGCACTACCATCCAACAGTGGCATCCACTACCAGGTATTTGTCCCCAGAACCACAGAGGCAGTAATTCTACAGTGGCAACAGCTTCCCTTAAACCTCTTCATAAATTTCGCCTTCATGATCACACTTTGCATTTCTCCGCAAGCTACGGAGAAAGAGAAAAGAGCGCTTGACATTTAAGAGTTGGCCTGGAATAGCAAGGTCTTGTTATTCTCCTGTTCAAAATGAATAATTTCAGAAACATTGATAACAGACAAGATTACTCTCTCTGACCTCAGTGGATCAAAAGAAAAACAAGATCACCCCATATTCATGTCTGAACATAAACAAAACAAGAACATTATACAATGCACAAAAATGACCACATATGCCCTAATCTTAGCTAGTATGAATAATTGTGCTTCTCTGCCAATTATAATTATAGCATTGGACTAGTCTTCTCTCCTTCTAGATAAGATTTTTTAAGACATCAAATCATTGAATTATCCTTGTTTCCAGAGTAAATACCTGCCTGCATAAACCTACCCTCAAATCACCTAACACAAACCTAAATCTTACAGTAATTCCTTTCTAACACACTTTCACTAAGACATTCCCATCGTGTGTATCTCCCTTGCTGCAATGAATAATAAACCCAACTTATTCAACTTGTTCAGATATGTTCCTGGTGGTCTTGGCTGGAAGGCATCAACACTACAAACTGTTAGCCCACACATGTGCTTCAGATGAAATAATAACCAATTTAGCAACTTCTCTGATTATCAGAAATCCTCTTTCAGACTTTACTTTCCTAGCTCTTCCCACTTTTGTGTAAGGTCTAATCCTTATAATATTCTCTGCTTTGCTCACTAAACTCCAATGCACTCTTAATAGCATACATTTGGCATACTTATATTTTTCTCAGTTCTATCAAATTTTCTATTCATGCTTTCCTACTATCTTATAATACTCACTTTTTAATATTAATATATTATTTGTTTGGAATCATTCTGAAGTTTTGTTTGGAATAATGTATTTATTATTATTAATTTATTATTTTTATTTTTTATTTTTTGCCGGACGCGGGCCTCTCACTGTTGTGGCCTCTCCCGCTGCGGAGCACAGGCTCCGGACGCGCAGGCTCAGCAGCCATGGCTCATGGGCCCAGCCGCTCCACGGCATGTGGGATTCTCCCGGACCAGGGCACGAACCCGTGTCCCCTGCATCGGCAGGCGGACTCCCAACCACTGCGCCACCAGGGAAGCCCCCATAACGTATATTTTAAATAAAAATCTTTTTCTTTCACCATGTGATAGCCCTTTGAATTGACACAAGCATATTTCTAATTCTTAAGCTATTTTATAAATGTGAAATCATATCAGTCACTCATACGACTTTATTCTGATTTATGTCTCGTTCTGATACATTGGCAGGGCAAATTTAAGATTCTGTGATAGAGACCATTGACTTCATGATATTTTCATAATGGAGAGATCAAAAGAGATAATCTATAAGGTGTCATGGCACACTAGTATGTGACCATGCCTTAGAGGTAGAAAGAGCCCTGTTCAATCTGTTCTTATGCCACTTTCTAGCAATGCATGATCATGGAAAAGTTAATTACACTTTTGCAGTTTCAGTTTTCCCATTTGTAAAATGGAGGGAATACATGAATTACACTACCTTTGTGATTGAAATAAGTGTGTAATGCCCAGCACAATATCTGGTACATAGTAGGGGTATCATAATAATGGGCATGTCCACCACTAACTAAATTAATTTGTTCAGTTATCCATATGCTCATTCGACAATAATTTATTGAAGGGCTTCTCTATGCCTCATGTCAAATGGAAGGAGAAAATAGAAGAGATAAAAAGAATTCCAGCCTCTAGAGTTCATATTCTGCTGAAAAAAAACAGATGAAAACCATTTATTAAAAAGAAAAAGAAAAAGAAGGAGGAGGAGGAAGGAGGCAGAGAAAAGAAAAGAACTTCAATTCAGCTTGACATTATTTCTTTCCAGTGTGAATGTTATTCAGTATTGCATTGTTATTTTAACTTGTCCATACATAGTTCAAAATCATCTCAAAACATCTGAGTAAATACATAGCATATAAACTACACAGAATCTAAAGGAAATTCCACAGGGTTGGATAAGAGTCACTCTAAGAGACATAATACTGGTTTGTCACAAATGTGACATTTGATATGCAGTTTAACCTCTCTTCCATCTTCATAAGTTTGTCCTGAAAATTCAGTGAGAAAAGACTTAAAAAGTACCTAGAACCTAAGTACATACACAGTAATTATTACTTATGTTTTATGTTTCACTGTCCTTTAATCTATCACTAAATCTTCTCTCTTTATCCTTATTATTTTATGCTGTGGTCAAAGTTATTTATCTGGTATTCCAGAAAATGACACACAGTTTTGTGATGCCTTTGTCTTCCAAAGCCAGTCCACACCCCATGTTAGCTCACACACATAGAACACTAGGTTTAGAAAGATTCAGGGAGCGTGTCACTATCCTGTAAACAGGAGTCCTATTTTTAGGTTAAAGAGAAAGAGGAAGCAGTAGCAACACTTGATTGAGTCTCCTGGAAGTAGCTTTTTGCCACATGACATGGATAAAGAACCAGTTAAACAAAACAAACACCTAAAAGTTTAAATAACTCCAAGCTTGGGTATAAAAGTTTACATAACTCTAAACTTTGAAATAGAAAATAAAATATAAATTATTTAAAATAATAGTAGGTCATCTTAGAATAGACTAGCTAGAGCCAAGAATGATGTGGGATTTAAAAGATGATTTAAAACCTGGTAGAGGGTCTGTATGAGGCCAGATCTTAGACTTTTCTGCCTAATTCAGGGGTGGAGGGTTGGGAGGTATAGTTTATAGCAGAATATTTCCTTATAACTCAATAGCATATTATATCTCGGTAGGATTTTAATTAATTTAAAATGAAATACCGTGTAATCCTATTCATCCTGCCTGTAAGGAAATGATTGGTGAGATACTTAGGAGAGAATTAGAGTTTCTCTTGCTCAGTATTTTTGCCTTTTTAACCTAAGAAATTTCCCCCGAATTATTTTTAATTTAAAAATTTAAATTGATTAAGTGGCTAGATCAAGAACTTAAATCTCTAGTATATGTGAATTGGATTGGAATTTACAGAATATATTTTAATACCTATAGAAACCTTAGGTTCATAAATGTATATGACTTTTCTCAGTATCTTATGAACTCATTTTATCAGCATTTTTAGGGAAAAAAAGACCCCCAATTCTTCTGTACTTTGTTTTTCAAATTTCCAAATTATTAACACTCATAGTTTGATGAATGATATTTTTGCTTATGTTAATTTTTTAACTTAAACATTACTGACCATGACTAAATTATTTTATTTGCTAAATATTGGCAAATTTAGAATATAGAGGCAAAGTTACTGAAGACATGAAATTGAGATTGTCACAGAAAATTTGAATATCTGTCTGTATCTGTGTCCAGTGATCTTTCATAAGTAAATAATTCTATTTTAATAAATGAGACACAGGTGAATATATTCTTCAATGTAGTCATTATTCTTCTTCAATATAGTCATTGACAATAAAATTGAGTGACTTCACTATTAAAGGGGTAAATTTTTCCTATTTTTTATCCTAAATCATTTTTCAAACTTACTATCTATATTTGCCTGTGATTCATAGAAAATTTTCCAAGGACAGGGTTTAAATAGGTATTATACGTACAGACATAGAATTTAAAACAGCAAGACTCACACACACACAAAACAGCAGAAACAATGGTTTATGCTCTGCTGTTGTTGCTCAGACTAAAACTATCTTCCCAAATGAATTTTCATATGAACATTTAGTTAAAAAAGCAATTTGGTTTCAGAGCATACATAGAATTCTTTAAAACATCACCACCTAATTGTTAATTGCCTATATGCTCAATTTCAGTACATTTGGGATATTATCATTGCAGGCACATTTAATATCTCTTAAGAATGATTTTTTATGAAAGCTAACTGAACAGGATCTTGTTCTTATTTTAAAATTTATATATCCAGCAGCTCCTTGAATTGTAGACTTAATTAATTCATGACTGAATCATAGGGCAATAAGATAAAGATTACAAGAGCCTACATACACTAATGCATTTGTTTATGAAAAATTGAACTTCAGACAGTTGACAACTTCGATCCCTTCTCCTCATAACTGGAGCTGCTTTCAGGTATGTTACAGCTATATTTTAAGAAGGAGCTTCTAGGATAGTCTTCCAAAACATGTTTTTTTTTTTTTCTATTTCTCAGGACTCCAAAATTTCCCTGTTACTCAAATTTCCACTCCCTTTGGACAAAAGCTTTAAAAAAAAATGTCTGGCTGAGGTGACATAGGAAGACTTAATAATTCTGTGCTGAATGTTACCACTGGATTCCTGGTATGCCTGACAGCTTGAGGAATAGGTGACACTCTCTCTAGAGATATAAGGTCACTGTTGTTGTATGACTAACTGTCCTGATGTGGTTTTGTTCTTATGGAATCGGTGCTGGCAAATTATATGCTGTTTGTATGCTTCAGTTTTAACAGGAACTTAAAAGGAGACTTTGATAACTTAAAATGCATTACATACATATATATTTGTGTTATTGTTATTTTTTTTATTTTTTATTTTTGTGGTACGCGGGCCTCTCACTGTTGTGGCCTCTCCTGTTGTGGAGCACAGGCTCTGGACACACAAACTCAGCAGCCATGGCTCACGGGCCTAGCCGCTCCGTGGCATGTGGGATCTTCCCGGACCGGGGCACAAACCTGTGTCCCCTGCATCGGCAGGCGGACTCTCAACCACTGCGCCACCAGGGAAGCTGTACTGTTAATTTTTATACAATTAAAAGTTTCAAAATCCCCATGTAATAGTCACATGATATATATCATCAGTTAATTTATCTTCTTAAGAGAGAAGGTATATATCACAGTAATATTAGAGAGGCTTATGTACTTTACTTGCCCAGTCCTATGATCCCTCCTGTTTTTCCTTGTGTCCACTCAGATATATACACTGTAAAATCATTTATAATAATAACACCTAGAATTTACTGAATTTCTACACTTCATATATTTTGTATATTTTGGAACCCACAACAACTCCCTCACATGTAAAATTATCCTCATTTTATAGATGAGACTCCTGAGGCTCAAGTGAGTTAAGGTCACTGCGTTAGTAGGTATAAGGACTTGGATTGCAACCAAGATCTGACTAACCCCAAATTATACACACTCTTCATTATGCTGCACTGACTATTTATACATTGTTTTATTTATTTCTATACCAATGTGTATGGACCCAATACAAATAGGTACATTTTAGCCCAAATCCTGAATCACTAAACCATATAAAATAATAGGAAGGAAGGATAGAAGCTCATGGTAGGCTCCTGACTAAAAAACATAGAGACAGTTTTCTAAATTTGGTACTCAAACTGAGGTCACTTTAGAATTTTGTTACTAGTATGTACAAGCATATTTGGGTAGTCTGTAGCACAAGCTTGTTTTAGATTTATTTGTAGGAATGACTGGGGTATTTGGGATAAAAATTCATATTAAGGGAATAGAATGTGTGTAAAATACAAGTTCATTCAATTGGCTAGGGTTAGAGAGCAAGACCATTTTGTCATTCAGATTATCTTCTATTTTCCTAATGCACATTTGACTAAACCCTCCAGAGAAGGGGCTGCAAATATAAAGCAAAAACAAAGACAAACAAACAAATCCCTGTGTTATTACACTTCCTTTAGGGCAATGGTACAAATGCTGGCGTTGACAGATGTAGCAGTTTTGGCAGACGTTCTTTAATAATCAGTTATAGAGGTTAGAGATCAGTCAGAGGCCTCAACAGTGCTCTGGCCAGTTGAAATCATCACAAAAAGTCAGGGTAAGGAAAAAAGGAAACATCAGCTATCACATGTGAGGGTAGGTTGTGACTCTGAACACAACTGAGATACTTCTTTCTTTAAGTTCTAAAAGAGAGATTTGCAAGACAATGTTCCCAACACTGAGGGTAGAACCAGAGGAAAACAGAGATGGCTGGGGTTTTTTTAATTTTTTTTCCCTGAAAAGACAGGCATTTATTTATTGTTTTTATTGGAGTATAATTGCTTTACAGTGTTGTGTTAGTTTCTGCTGTACAACGAAGAATCAGCTATGTGTATACACATATCCCCTCCCTCTTGGATCTCCCTCGCACCTCCCACCATCCCGCCCATCTAGGTCATCACAGAGCACTGAGCTGAGCTCCCTGTGCTATACCGCAGGTTCCCACTAGCTATCTATTTTACACATGGTAGTGTATTTATGTCAAACCTAATCTCCCAATTCATCCCATCCTCCCCTCCCCCTGCTGTGTTCACATGTCCGTTCCCTACCTCTGCTTTTCTATTCCTGCCCTGGAAATAGGTTCATCTCTACCGTTTTTCTGGATTCCACATACATGCGTTAATATACGATATTTGTTTTGGTACCCACATCTTAACTCCAAGCTGGTATGACCTAGGAAGCAAAGATACATGAATAAGTAGATCATGATTATCAGATGAGAATTTAGAGAGCCTATGTTTCAGCTTTGTAATTACATGCAGAAAAAAAAAAAAGTGAGTTTCTGAGTGGTGAGATGACTTACCTAAGGACCCCTATCTAGTCATTGGCAGAGACTGAGAAAGAAACAAGACCTTCAAATTCCCGCTTCAGTCCCTTTGCACTAAGCTGTGTCTTAACTTTAGAGCACAACTGTATATGTTGGAGATATTATTAGTTTAGTATCTCAGAGCATACAGTTCTGGGTCAGACAGATAAAGATTCCATCCAACTCCTTTGCCTGCAAGGTTCTGGGCAAATCACAAATCACTTTGTGCTTCAGTTTCCTCATTGAGAATATCCAAATAATGACAATATCAGCCTCAAATGCTTGTTTTAAGCATTAATTAGTAATGTAAGCATGGAGTCTAACTTTATAAATACTCAACAAAGAAGACATATTTTATTCATTTACACCATATTAGAGGTTGATTCCAAAGTATTTTTCTCCAGATGTCAACATATTTTCATGTAGTTTTAAATAAATCTTGGAAATAAGAGGGATATTCATTTTCTGTGTTAAGAAAGAAGGTTCTGTGGATATAGTATTATGCACAAGTCATTTGTGTGAAGCTTCCATTTCAAAAAATATTCACTAGGGTTAAATCTTTACAATAACACCCTGTTATTCTAATTTCACATGTAATAATGAGCTGATGGATACATTAGAGCCAAGTAGCTGAAAACGTGGATTGATGATAAAGCAATAAAATGAATGAATCCTTTATCACAGATCCTGCAATATGTATGTCTACAATTACCAGAACTCTATAGTAAAAATGAGGTTGTCTCACTTTTTGAATAGTAAAGTGATTTTTAAGGAACGTGCATGAGTCTAAGAAGAAAGCCACTTATTTAATTCTCAAATTTTGATTTAAATGCTTAGATAAAAGTGTAGTTTTAACAAAAGAAATAATGATTACAGTTTATGGATCACAGTAGATGGTATTGAAAGGAGAACGATACATACTAAAATTCCAGTCAATTTACCCCCCATATCTTGTTTAACATATCTGAAGCATTGTTTGTTAGATGCTATTAGTTATTTGTGTTTTACAACTTAAAAAACAAAGGCTTAGACAGTTAGGTCAATTGATCAAAATGAGAAAGTCAGTTAATAAGTGGAGGAACCAGGACATAAATTCATATCTAAAGAATCTAAAAACTTGCTCAATTCATAAAGTCAAACTATATATGCATAGAGATTGTCTTACTATTGATAGAGTATGATATTTGTTGTGACCCATGTGTGATACATAGGTGGTTATTTATACCAACTAAATTTTAGCAAAGACAAATATTAATTTATATTATTTGTACACGATACTAAAACATAAGTTTCAAAATCGGAGTAAACTAGATTAAATTGAGACTGCTTATTTTGGGAATAATTTAAATCTTGTTTAATGTTTAAAAGAATTAGAAGCATCCTAAGCAAGGAAAAATAAAGTTAACATTAAACTCAGTATTATGCTTCCTAGCAACCAAGGTGAAAGAGGAAATGGCTGAATAATGTCATCCACATTATCTATTATGAGGAAGCACAGCTTATCAGGAAAGAAATAAATGGATAAGAAAAGAAAACAAAATACACCCAGCATTTACTATTATATGCTATGTATAAGACTTTACTATTAAAGGGATAAATTTTTACATTTTCCTATTTTTTATCCTAAATCATTAGGATACTATAATAGATGATGACTGTAACATTATATGACCTTTTTCTTAGGTCAACCAATTATAAACCTTAAGACAAAATGTTAAATCCTGGTTCAGTGAAAGTGTTTCTATGAAGAACAGAATAATAGAATTCAGCTACCTGGCTTGCCGTCTGTCTGCCTTTTTAGAAAGGTAGAATTAAAAAAAAAACCTATGGAAATAAATGGTTATAATGTCCCTTAGGTCAGCCCTTTCAAATATCAATTGTCAAGCTTTGACAGCAGCTGTATGAGACCAAATTTCAAGTTGAGAACTCTGACAAGTAAGTGAAAGGTGTTCTGAGTTTTTGATTAAAAGAATCCTCATGCTCTGGAGACTTGGGATATAAGTTATAAAATTCACATTTTGAAATGAAAATTAAACAGTATGACTAAATCCAATCAGTGTGCATTATTTCATGAAATAATTACTATTTGTAGTTAAATGGAAAAGTCATTAAGATGATAAAATCATTCTTATCAAATAAAATTTAGTATTTAAAATTTAGGACTGCACTGCGAAACCTGTTTTTATAATTTCTCTCCATTTTCTCCAATTTGAAAAAGTCGTATTTATTTGTTAGTACACATTTACCTTTTTTTATGCCTATGTTACCTCTGATATTTTCACACCTAATTTATAATATAATTCCATTATGTTATATAAGTAAATTTAGAAATCAAGTACTTAACGTTAAAAAAAAGTCATTTTGTGTTCCCTAAAGCCAGAATCTTCGAGTTATGTAAAATAAGTCTTTTGGTGACATGAGGACATGAATCATTCTATCATTGGTGTTCAACATCTATTCTTTTTTTTTTTTTTTTTTTTTTTTTTTGCGGTACGCGGGCCTCTTAACTGCTGTGGCCTCTCCCATTGCGGAGCACAGGCTCCAGACGCGCAGGCTCAGCGGCCATGGCTCACGGGCCCAGCCGCTCCGCGGCATGTGGGATCTTCCCAGACCGGGGCACAAACCCATGTCCCCCGCATCGGCAGGCGGACTCTCAATCGCTGCGCCACCAGGGAAGCCCCATTTATTCTTTCTTCAATTATTTTTTGTAAAATTTTCCACATGAGTCTTATATTGTGTCTGATATGTGTTAAGCACCATAATAAGCTATGATAAGTTGTTTTCAAGGGCTACTTATTTATGATTTCCTCTCTTCAACTCTCTCTTATTTTGGAAATGCATATATTATTGATCTATTCAACCGAAATGTTCTAGCTAATGTGGTGACAAGCTCATACTCATTGATGAAATGGCAAGCTGAGATGCACTGTTTTGGTGCAAAACCATAGCTTACGCATCCTACCAATTAAAATTAGAGTCATTAACTAGTTTATAAAGAAAGATGGTTGCAGTCTTTAGTTTTGACATCCATCACTATTCATATGGCTGGTTAGAACTGTTGGTAACCGTTTTAAATTAATTTGAGGGTCTTCTGCTTGCATTATTATATTGGGCAATGTGAGGGATACAAAGATTCACATTACCCATTCACTCAGCAAATATTTAGTCACTACTGTATGACTACTGTTCTAGGTACAAGGAATTCAGCAGTGAAACAAAACGACAAAAAGAGAAAACAGTGAACAAAACATAAAGATACATTGTCACAGCCTTTTCTTAGAAGAAAAGAGAAAAATATGGATATCTAGACAGTATGGACAAGAGAAATTTCTGAAAACAATACCAAGAACTTGTTAAAAAGCAACATTCTTTGAAAGTTAAAAGCAAAAACCTGAGTTGATCTTTTGAGTCTTGTCTTACTCTTTACAAATGCCAGATGCATTTTTTTTAAACCTAATAATCAGCAAATATCCTCTGGGTAGAATGAAGAGAAAACAGCATCAGACCCAAAGTGACTATTTTCATTCCCTGATTATATAGTCCACAGTACTTAGGGTTATTATAAGCCATTTGAAACAACTTTCAAATGATGCATTTAGACAATGGTCTACCAGTGACAATTTGGAATGATGCCATTTTCCAGAGAAATATCTCACAATGAATACTGATTTAAATAGAAACTGTTAGATTAAACGACTTTTTTTTTTCTTACAAAGGTACTTCTGTAAATTATCTAATCCCTTAAAAGGATATTCTGATTGTCTCCTTTGTATTTCCATAATAACTGATAAATAACACAAGGCCGTGTGTGCACATGTCTGCTTCTACCAGAGGAGGGTGCTGCTGGAGGACAAGGGTGGGAGTTTAGTCACTCTTTCTCTCTGGGACACTTAGCCTCACACCTAAGTGTGCTTCAAACAAATGCTGAACTGATTGAATTTTAATCCTAATAAAACGGGGAGTCAAAGGCAAAAAAAAAAAAAAGAAAAAAAGAAAAAGAAAGACTCCCAAAGCATTCAGAGTAGAATGAGTCTTCAAAGAACTTTCTCTTGAGAAGGAGGTGGAGTAAAAGGACTGACAGCGCTCCTCACGCTCTTGCTTCTCTACCAAAGTCCCTCTCATATCGACGCAGCTGCTTATTCTCTTTCTTGCTCCTTCCCTTTTTCCTCCACTTTGCAAATTCCCCGAAGGATCCACAGTGTTCAAGCCGTTGCTGTTTTCTTACCCTTTCACCTTCATAGATTTTTCTACCTCGATTTCACCACATAGCCTTTCTGAACCATCCTAGTCTCTTAGTTTCTCACTGTTCTCACCATCTCCCCTCCTACAGGCAAAACCAGGGCCTATTAATACTGACCACACAACAGAAACACTCCTACTCTTTAGGCAACTGGAGAAAGCAGGGATTGCAAATGCTCAGGGTAGTTTTTGGTTCACTTATTTGGTTTTTGTTGTTGTTTTCATTCATCTCTATCACAGGCAAAAGACGTGTGGGTTGAAAATGTCTGCCTGTTAAAATCTTTGAGAAAAAAAAAAAAAACAAAGACATTTAGTAAACACAGCAACGTTCAGCAACTACAGACCTCTGTAGTTGGAACAGGAGGAGGCGGGGATCCATCACGTTACACTGCCATAAGTAAAAGGTCCTGGAGAAACTGGATTACACAAAGAAAAATCAACAAGCACAAAGAGATACAATCTAGCCAGTGTTTAGGTGGACTCCTGATACTCTGGTCCGTTCTTAGGAGAGATTAAAGTTAAAAAATCAAAAAAGAATTAGCAGGATGCTCCAAATTTAGGGATTAAGATGTGTCTCATGGTCTGAATACATCTGCTCCCCGGATTCTTAGCCTTCCCTTTATAGCCAAGCAGGAGATATCCTGATTCCTTCAGTGGCCAACACCTCCAATGGAACTACAGGTCCTACTCACTCTCACCTTTCCAAAGCTTTTGATCTGGCATTTATCCTCTCTAATACTATCTATGTCCCCTTCTCCACTGGATCCTTTCCATCAATATACACATATATTTTAATATTTTCTGTCTTATAAAAAAAAACGCTGCTTAATCCCACATTTACCCTATACTACGGCCCCATTTCTCTGTTTTCTTCACTTAGAAAAATGACTGAAAATTTTGACACCCTCTGTCACTCTTCTTGAAACCACCCACCCTTTGGCTTTCATGACAACACACATTAGGTGATGTACTTCTTTCCTCACTAGAATTCTCTTCTAAGTCTCCTTGGCTGGTGCCTCCTCCTTGACTGTAAAGGTCGAAAAAAATCAGAGATTTATCCTAGGCTCATTTCTCTTTGCCATCGATCTACATAATGTATGTAGGTTATATTATCTATATCTACATCTATCTATCTATCTATCTATCTATCTACCTATCACAACATTCTTGTGCAAAATGCTCCCTGAAATCCTACAGTTGTATGCCAGACTGTCTCCTTGCCATCTTTACGTGATTGTCTAAATGACATCTTGAACATATGTTGGACAATACGGAACTCGGGATTTTTCTCATAAATTTGTTCTACCTCATTCTATTCTATTCGAATAGAGCACAACTCTCTTCTCAGAAATGTCCTCCTAATTCATCTCCCTACTCCAACCTTTGATCTCTTTGCAATAAAATTTCCATCAAGCAGACAAGGTAATATTTTCAAACGTAAATCAGATCATGTCACTCCTCTGCTCTAGCAATTCCAGTGGCTTCCTTGTAAAGTTAGAACAAAATCTAAACTCACTATCCTTGTTGACAAAGCTCTAAATGATCTATCTGTTACAGGAAGGGGGACCCCTTCCTGGGCCTGAGAGTGGGTTCTTGTCTGATGCTTGCAAATGAATTGTCTGAGGAGACACATGTGATGACAAAGCAAGAGACTTTATTGAGAAGGGGTGCCCGGGTGAAGAGCAGCAGGGTAACGGAACCCAGGAGAACTGCTGTGTCACATGGCTCGCAGTCTCAGGTTTTATGGGGAATGGAGTTAGTTTCTGGATTGTCTCTGGCCAGTCATTCTGACTCAGGGTCCTTCCTGGTGGCACTTGCTTTGCTCAGCCAAGATGGATTCCAGAGAGAAGGATTCTGGAAATTCGGTAGGACGTGTGGACTGGCATCTCCTCTTTCCTTTTGACCTTTCCTGAATTCTTTCGGTTGGTGGTAGCTTGTTAGTTCCATCTTCCTTACCAGGACCTCCTGTTGTAAGATAACTCATGCAAGTGGTTACTATATTGTCTGGCCAGGGTGGGTGGTTTCAATGGTTCCCCTAACATATCCCCTATCTTCCTCTTTGCTTTGAAACTCAAGCCTCTGACCTACCTAGCCCAGCATACTTTTGTGAGTGGGGCTCTCTAGATTTTTTCAAAGTTGTTGAATTCCATCCATATTTGCTCATATGAGCATTTTCTCAAAAATATCAGTAGCAATGTTTAAATTACAAGCATCACCAGAAAGCCTCATGAATTTCAAATTCTGATGATGCTTATTTACTAAGCAAGGTTGACTCACACCCATACACAGGTCCTCACTGTGACCTTCAAGTGGCTGGCTCCTCATTATTTATGTGCTGATGTAAATGTCACCTCTTCAGGTGACTATAAGATGCCACTCAGTCACTCTCTATTACATCACCCATTTAAATTTCTCTATATATCACTCAGCACTAGACTGAGATTGTGTTTTTGTCTATTTGTTTATCATCTTTCTGTCTCTTCCAACTAGAATATACTCTCTATGTGAACAGAGACTTTGACCCTTTGTTCCTTGTTGTGTTCCCAGGACCCATGCCTGGCCCAGAGCAGGCACTCAGGAAATATTCATTATGTTGTGCTGCATCCTTATGCCCCTAGCATAGTACTTGAATCTTTAACAATAGCTTCCAAATTTTTTCCAAACAATAGCTTTCATATTTTTCTGAGTCAAATTTTGTACCCTTTATAATTCCATTGTCACCAACCCTCAAATATTTAGACTGTTCCCTGCTCCCCCCAATTTTTGTTGTGAAAAATAAAATTATAGAGATAGAACACATAAGAGTTCCTTTAATATGAATTAACAAAGAGAATTTTCAGGGAGGAAGAAATTTTCCTCTACCTTTTTAGATTCTTCTGGCTTGTCTAAGTTTTAAATTGACATGAAACAGATTAACAGGAAAAGATTAAACAAATTTTTGATTATATGTATACATGGGAGAGCTCCAGGAAAACTAAGAAACTTGCCAAAATGGCTGAAATCCTCCCCTTAAATACCTTCTTCAGCTAAAGACAAATGAGGATGTTGGGGGTAGTGATTTGGGACTTCAAAGGGGAGGAATGCAAGTCACATGGAGATGGAAAAGCAAATATCTGGTAAACAGATGTTTGCTGGGCCACAAAAAGACAGTGGAACACAGAGAAGAATCTTAACAGACTGCTAGGTTCCTCCCTGTCTACACACCTAGCTGATATTAATTATCTATGGTGATAGTAAAAACTGAGCAGGACCCTGTGGTTGCTCCTGGGCACGGGAGCCTTTCTGTTCAGCCTCCATGACCTTCCCTGAGTTCCCAAGGGCAGATTTGAACAGTTGCTAATCAAAGAATTTAAAGGATGCAGAATCAAGGAGGAACAGCCATGACACAATAGTACAGCCTTGGGGCAGGGTCCTGGGCCCTGCCTCAAGAGATACTTATAACAATGTCTTTAAGCCCATTTATAGAATTAAAACTGGAAGATGTCAGCGTTCTCCATACCAGAGAAGACCACCTGAGGCCAGGCTAAAGGAAAGAGAGAAGCTCATCAAGAAGATTACCTGAGATGATGGAAATTCCCTGGTGGTCCAGTGGTTAAGACTCTGCACTTGCACTGCTGAAGGCGTGGGTTCAATCCCTGGTCTGGGAACCAAGATCCCACAAGCTGTGCCGTGTGGCATAAATAAGTAAATAAATAAATACAGCTGTGCCGTGTGGCATAAATAAGTAAATAAATAAAATAAAAGGGGGCTTCCCTGGTGGCGCAGTGGTTGAGAGTCCGCCTGCTGATGCAGGGGACACAGGTTCATGCCCCGGTCTGGGAGGATCCCACATGCTGCGGAGCGGCTGGGCCCGTGAGCCATGGCCACTGAGCCTGCGCGTCTGGAGCCTGTGCTCCACAACAGGAGAGGCCACAACAGTGAGAGGCCCGTGTACTGCAAAAAAAAAAAAAGAATGGAGAATATCATTTAAAAAGAAAATATAATTACCTCAGATGAGATTAAAGGAGTGCAGGCCTTGCACACACCCTAATCTTATCAGCAACCCTGCCTTTGAACAGTTGCCATAAAACTCCTCACCAAACTCCCCTGGGTTGGGACACACAGTTTTCCAGGGCAGGAACCCACTGTGTCCTCTTTTGCCTGGCAAAGTAATAAAGCTATTCTTTTATACTTCACCCAAAACTCTTGTCTCTCAGTTTTGATTTGGCACCGGTGTACAGAGAGGCTGAACTTTCAGCATCAATAGCACCCTTTCTCAAACAGGTTCTCTATCTACATTGTTTCAGGTAGTTAGGTGGAAGAACAAAGGTTCTTCCTGAGTCTTTCAGTCTTTGATTGTTTTCAGCTCAAAATAATCTGCATAGCAAAGAGACACATTTTGGGGTGGCAAATTTTGCTACCCTACAAAATTCTGTGGTATCTCTAGAAATAGGAGCAAAAAAAGAAAAAGAAAAAAACTTTAGGCAATTTACATCTTAGAAAAAAAAAGTATGGTCAATGCCCCTAGTTGGACAAGTATAATACATACTATAAAGACTTTCTTTAATTATGTATTGCCAAAATGTAATAGCAAACAAAAAGTGTGTGAGTGTAACAGGGAAGAACAAAATCTGACTCCATGTTGAATCTGTTTCGTTTACTTTGACCTTTGCTTTCCGTTGCTTTTTTTCTGTTCTACCTATAGCTATAGACATACATAATGACCTGCCTTGGGGAACCCTGCCCCTCTGCCTGAATGTTAAACTAAAGTGCCTTTGTTTAGCTCACAGTGAAACACCCTGACCCTGCCCACCTGTGAATGGCTGCAGAGAAGAAGAAATGAACACAACCCCTCCCAGAGGCTGGGCAAAACCAGGAGATATTTTCTAAGATGTATGGCCTTTTTACTTTAATTCCTCACCTCCTCCCCTTCTCTTTTCTATAAAAGAAACTAGCATCCAGACCCCGATAAGATGGCACTCTAGGATGCTAGTCTGCCATCTTCTTAGATGCCTGGTTTCTGAATAAAGTTGCTCTTCCTTGCCTCAACACCTCATCTCCCAATTTATTGGCCTGTCGTGTGGCCAGCAGAGTGAGCTTGGACTCAGTAACATGAGCAGTGATTCTACCTTCCCATGTGTAGAATGCCAGGTTCATGTATCTTCAAATGTATTCCCTTTTTCATCATTATATTTCCTATTTCTTTCTACTTGTAATTTTGCATTACTTTCAAGAATCACTATATACTGATGAAAATGATAGGAAATGTGTAGATGATTTAGTTATTATTTATAACTGGTTTCATTCTCTATACTCATATACTTTATTTTTTTAACTTAATATACTATCAGAAATTAAGTTAATTACACCCTAAGCATTTTAACAAGTAATGAAAATCTAAATTCAATTCTATACTCCATGATGACTGCATAATTTCTATAGAGAAGGTGTAAAAGAGCAGTCAAATTGCAAGTAATGGCTAAGTTATTTGTCTTGAAATTACATTTATATAACACTATACTTTTCTTTGGTTGTTTTTTTTATTTGGGGTGTTTGCTTTAAAGTAAGGAGAATATCGAAGAAGACTAAAACTTTTTCACTTTCTCGGTTCCATCACAATACTCTTGTCTGATATTTTTAGAGAGGGTTTTGTTTCTATGATGTTTCTTTCTTTTTTAAATTTAAAACTAAAGGTCAAAATAGCACCTTGCTTAGAAAACTTGAATCAAATTTATAATAAATCATATTTTTAATCCCCTAAATAACTGGAAGTAACTTCTTTCTTTGATCATGTAAGCTTTTTCTTATAAAATATCTGGGATTAATGTTTACATTACTATAATTATCAGAAAGCCTAATGTATTTACAATTCAGAATAAGCTCATTTACTGAGCAAAATTGCCTTACAAATTTGTTCCCCTTTTCATACTATTGTATGTTAAATGTCAACCAGCATATAGTGAAATTGAAGTGCCAAGTGTCAAGTGTCTGAAAAACAACTTACTAAGTAGTCAGTAGACCAAGTCAGTTTTTCTCACAAGGAAATATATTTGACAGTCCTTGCTAAAAGGTGACATTACAGCGTGAAAGAGGAGAAAGGATAAACCCTAATGAGTATGCACAGAATATGGGTAATAGATGATTTTATGGTATACTGCAAACATGCAACAGTTTGATGAGTTTTAGAATCTTACATTTTTACTGAGGATTGTCAAACAATAATCAATATTGAGGCTGCAAAGAACAAAAGAGCTTTCTTTTGGGTTTTAGGAATTGCAGTTTGGGAGACACAGATTTGGTTAAAACCAAGAAAGTATTTTGAGGAAGAAGAAAGAGTCAGGGGCTTGTAAAGGCAAAAGCCATGGGGCTGTACTCTTACACAAGAAAAGAAATATTTGTCCTAAACGGAGAGGCTGTCATGAGTTGTTTTAGGTTAAGGGTCTGATAAGTATCTTGAGTTTCTGGCAGATGTTCTGGATGCGTTTGTTAGGACAGTAGTGGTCAAAAGGTCAGATTCCATCCAGACTGAGACATGCATAAGTCACATGTCCTCTATGGCCTCCTGGCTCCATTTTGGAGAGCTTTCTTAGCAATACCGACTCCGTTTTGCTTTTCCTTTCACAGGATGATTCCCTTAAAAATATCACTTTGAGAGAAAAGGCTTTAAGTGAAAACACATTGCCCTTCAAAATAATGATAAAGGTGAGAGCTAAGTTCTAGAGTTGAATTTTTTTTTATCAGTTTATCTGCTCTGATACCAGGAAACAGTTTTGCTAAAATATTCCAAGAAAACCAGGAAAATTTTACAGCAAGAAAGAGTTCAGCCTAAGACAGCTCTTTGTCATGAAGCAAAGGGAAAAGTAGTTAGTTGGTTAAATTCTCCTAATATATGCTAAAATAATCACATTTTAATAACGTCTTTTATTTTAACATATGTACTTTAAAGGAGCATGTGCTGTTATAAACATACGAATACATGAGCAGAGATAGTGCCCTAAGGAAACCGCCTCTCTGATTTTAAGAGGACTCAAGTTTTCACTGGCAAGACGTGTGAATAATCATTTTCACTTAGAAGTGAATTTTACTCCTTCATATGAAGCCTCCCATTTTGGGATGCCTTCTCTCAAAAGTTAAATTGTCTTTTGGTTAATTAACATTTCACTTTTAAATGATGTCCCATTGTAGTCCCTGTAACAGGATAATTGGGACATTAATGAGAATTTCAACATTATTTTATTTTATCTCAATTCTGTATCTTAAAATGTTGGAGTGGGTACATGAAAGTTAGTCTTCTGTGATGTATCTGAGTATACTTTAAAGAAATTGAGTGTTTTCTCATGTATTTTAGGTAAAATGATCTCTTAAAAACTTGATAGTTTGAAGATGCACATTTTAAAGTAATAGGGTCCATGATTACGACTGTCAGTTTGGTTTGGATGAAAAAAGTCAATGCCTTAGCACAAGTGCCTTTCACGGTGGTAAGCACACATGAGAATTTTTCACTGATTCATGAGCCTTGCCTCTGTGTGGGGCCTGTGACCCCTGACACCATGACACTTAGACTGCATCTGACCACAGCATGTACTCTGTGAGCTGCCTACTCTTACACCTGTGTCAGGCCCTGCTGTCCAGGGTGATGCTTTGCCTATAGTTGAGGACTAGTCCCCATGCTTAGTGCTTAAAGGGGTTTTCCACTATTTGTGGTTTTCATTACTCTATGGGAATTCCTTATTTACCAAGATCATGGATATTCTTAAACCAGATGCTCCAGTATGTGCAGTTCAGCATCACAGTATTTCTGTGAGTTTTACCACTGTTCTGAAACAGCGACTAAGCACAGAACAAGGATTTTTAAATAGCTTGGTGTTGGGTACCAAAAGATAGAGGGCGTCACGTCACTTCTGACTCTATGCTGATGAATCTTTCACACTGAATATGATAGTTTAGTTGTGCACTAGAACAGAGGCTGCAGTACTTGGCTGCAAAATACCTCTCATGAAATTAAATTGAAATTTCATGTTGTTTATGTTCATCTTACTATTTAAAATGTGCAAGTGAGCTCTTTGTTAAAAATATATTATTTCCCCATCATTCTTGTTTATTATATCATCATAAATATGTTGACAGTTCTCTCTACAGGCTTGTCAACTGTTGAGAAATCTAATGCCATCTTAATGTGATTTATATGTAATCAATAATTTGGTTTTTCTGCTTACTTTTCATTTCTTTGATCAGGATACTTCGATATGCCCTTCCATATGCTTTTAAGTCATTGGTTCATGAACATAAAGAAGAATCCACTTGGTAGGACACTGAATCCATAGTTTTTTTTTTTTTTTTTTTTTAATACTTATTTATTTATTTATTTTGGCTGCGCCGGGACTTAGTTGCAACATGCTGGCTTTTCGTTGCAGCATGCGGGATCTTATAAATTTATTTATTTATTTATTTTTGGCTGTGTTGGGTCTTCATTTCTGTGCGAGGGCTTTCTCTATTTGTGGCAGGCGGGGGCCACTCTTCATTGTGGTGCGCAGGCCTCTCACTGTCGCGGCCTCTCTTGTTGCGGAGCACAGGCTCCAGACACGCAGGCTCAGTAGTTGTGGTTCACGGACCCAGTCGCTCTGTGGCATGTGGGATCCTCCCAGACCAGGGCTCGAACCCATATCCCCTGCATTGGCAGGCAGATTCTCAACCACTGCGCCACCAGGGAAGCCCTCCGTAGGTATTTTTAATTGTAAAATTTTAACTAAGGTTCTGGGTGTTTGGCTGTTATGTTGCATTTCAAGTTCTCTCTTGGAATCCTTTAAACTTGTCACTTTCAGATTTTTTTTTTTTAACATTTCCAGCTGAGCAGTAAAATATTTTCACCTTACTAACTGCTCTAAGGGTATCCCATGGCATATGTAAAAATAAAAGTCTGAATTTCAGCGAGCTCAAAAATAGATTTTTATTTTCCCTTTTGTGAAAATAACAAACTCAGAGTCAATGTATCTGTACTTTATTATTCTGTTTTTCTACATTCGATTTGACTTTGGATTTATGAGAAGAAATAAAAAATTCTAGTCAATGTAGAAAAAAATTTAAATAGTAAGACTCATAAGTATTCTAAAAAAAGTTCCCCAAATTTGTGAAAAGACAGGAGTAGAATCCCTAATTAATTAATTTTTAATTAAAGCTGATGACCATTGTCCTGTGTGTTTTTCTAAAAGCATGACATATTTGAATTAAAAAAATGTATTTAAGGGAAAATTGGCTTAAAATAAAAGTAAGGAGAACAGTGAACAAGATCCTGGTAAGGGTGGAAACTAGGAACTAACCATATAGATCACATAGATATCATATATTTGAAATTTTGAAACATTAACTCAGAAATATATATATATATATATATATATATATATATAGTGTCTTTGCTTTCTTTTCCTTGGGTCATTTAGCTAAATAAGAATGACTCATTTTGGTAAGAATTGTTTTCCTCTTATTTATATGCAATTTAAAAAATTAAAGCTTCCCAAGGCAGACTTCTTCTTCTGGGCAGCAAGGCAAACTAGTTCTCCTGCCACAAAACACCTAGAGGTTGGACAAACTACAGCAAACATATTTCTAAATTATTTGCAAAACTCTGCAAACTCTGAAGGTGGCACCAGAAATTCCCAAGAATTTCCCTCTACCTGCACCCCAACTCCCCCTACAAACACACACACACACAAATTTGAAAGCAAATTGATAAGAAAACCTGGGAGCTGAAATTGCCCTGAGGGAAGCTGACAAACACAGGAAACTAAATTTTGGATGTTAACAGCATGTTATGATATGAGAATGGGTCTTAGCCTAATAGAATAAGAAAGATAACCTGAAATCCCCAAGTAGAACTGAGACTCTGAAAAGATATACCTTAAGTTAAAAGTGTGATCTTAAAAGTACATATCTTAAAACACATACACATATGTATGATGTAACATGTAGATATAGAGATAGATACATGATAGATAGATGATAGATTTTTTTTTTAAAGCAGAGTGACTGCCAAGCTTACCAGTACTTCACAAGGTTCCCCTCAGCAATTATCTATACTTCACTTCCTCCCTAAGAAGTAACCGCCAACATGAATTTTAGATTAAACATTCCCATGAAGTCTTTAGATTTTACTACCTATATATCTATTCCAAGCAAAAAAATTGTTTAGTTTGTTTTTCTGTTTTTGAACATGGAATCAAACTATACATGATGCTATATTCTCCACACTCATTTTGCCAGTAGTTTGGACAAAAGTACCCATTCAGTCAGACCAGTATCATTATTAGCAGCCTGCAGATCTAAGAACAAGCAGTAAATTAGATAAAAAGTGACAATCAGGAGTTAGTGCTCAGAGAGGTTTGGCCAAAATGATAAGAGGAAGCCCCTGATCTCACTTCCTCCCAAGGGCACACCAAAATTACAACTACAGTAATACCCTATGTACGAACCTTCAAGTTGCGAACTTTCAAAGATGTGAACGTGTGTTCCATCATTGTCAGGTGCGAGTGAAATTTCATCTTGCCCTCCCTCTCCTATTGCTCACGATCCTTCAGCTCTACCATCTCCCACCTCCAGTCAGTAACTCTTCTTGCCTGTTCACTGGATACCAGCCCCTGTATGCCAGCTGTTACACTGTACTACTGTACCTTTTAAGGTACTGTACTGTAAGATTAAATGTTTTCTTTATTTTTTGTGTTTGTTTTTATGTATTATTTGTGTAAAAAGTATTACAAACCTATTACAGTACAGTACTATATAGCCGATTGTGTCAATTGGGTATCCAGGCTAACTTTGTTAGACTTATGAACAAATTGGACTTATGAATGCACTCTCAGAACAGAACTCATTCGTATGTAAGGGACTTACTGTTTTTAAAGAACAACTGTAGTCTAGCAGGTGGCATCCATTTTGGGGAGGTCATTTCACCATGTGGACACCGGCACTGACAAGAACAACTTTGGAATTCTCCCTCTAGCTTATTAGCCCTGGGACCCAGACTCATCTACCGGTCTCTCAGCAATAGGACTCGGATGCCTCAGTCCAAGCAGCTAGGCTGGTGGAGACTCAGCCCCCATACCAGCAGGCCAGTTGCCATAGGGCCCTCTGAACCCCTAGCAACTCTGGGACCTGGCCTCACCCACCAAAGACCAGCACTAGCCTTAGCACCCCCTGAACCCTGGCATTGATCACTAGTGGGCCAACACAGTCTACAGGGCCTCCAGAGACTTACATTCAAAGACCCTGGGACCTGGCTGTGTCTACCAATGAGCTGGCACTAACATCAGGACCTGATCTTACCCACCAGTGAGCCAGCATCAGCCCCAGAACCATTGCAGCTCTGTAGCCAGCCCACATACCAGCAGGCATGCACCTTCCCTGGGACCCTCTGATCCCCAGCCCTGCCCACCAGCAGGCCAAAAACAACTATGTGGACACCTGGGCCCAGCAACCAGAGCCCCAGGACGTGGACCCACCCACCAATAGGCCAGCAATAACCCTGGGGACGCCTGGGCTCCAGCCTTCCATGCCAGCAGGCTGATACCAGCTCTGAGACACCTTGGGCCCCACAGCCAGCCTCCCTGGGGTCAGGTACCACTCACCAGGAGGCTGATACCAGCTTAGAGACACCCTGGACCCCACAGCCAGCCATGTCATGAACTGGACCCAACCAGGAGACTGACACTAGATTTAGGATCCATAGCCTCACAACTATCCACTCTGGAACCCAGCACCATCTACCAGTGAGCCAGCACTACCTCCAGGACCCTAGGGACACTTGACTCCACACACCAATGGCACAGGACCTGGCAACAAATCAGAATGGGAGTCAGCCATGCCTACCAGACTGCCCACAGCAGCCAGCCCACTACAGCAGAAGGACCCATGCAGCCCACATAGGAGAGACCTCTAGAGCATATAGCTCTAGTGACCAGAAGAGAGTGTGCTGCTGGGACACAAAAGATGTCTCCAACAAAGGGCCATGTCTCCTAGATCAGGAAACATAACCAACCTACAAAATATATAGAAAGAAAACAGCAAACTAGGCAAAATTAAGTGATAGATAAATATGTTCCAAACAAAGGAACAAGATAAAACCCCAGAAGAAGACCTAAGTGAAGCAGAGATAAGCAATCCACATGGTAAAGAGTTCAAATTAATGACCATAAAGATGCTCAAGAAAACTCAAAAGTGAATGAACAGAGAAGTTAGAAATTTTTGTTTTTGTTTTTGTTTTTGCGGTATGTGGGCCTGTCACTGTTGTGGCCTCTCCCGTTGCAGAGCACAGGCTCCAGACGCGCAGGCTCAGCGGCCGTGGCTCACGGGACCAGCTGCTCCGTGGCATGTGGGATCCTCCCGGACCGGGGCACGAACCCGTGTCCCCTGCATTGTCAGGCGGACTCTCAACCACTGTGCCACCAGGGAAGCCCAGAAGTTAGAAATTTTTAACAAAGATTTAGAAAATATAAAGAAGAACTAAACAGATCTGAAGAATATGATAACTGAAGTGAAAAATGCACTAGAAGGTATCAACAGTAAATTAGATGACACAGAGCAATGGATCAGTGAACTGGAAGGCAGAGTAGTGAAAATCACTGACGCTGAAAAGAAAAAAGAATTTAAAAATTGAGGACAAGTTAAGACATGTCTGAAACAACATCAAGCCTACTAACTTTTGCATTATTGGGATCCCAGAAGAAGAAAAGAGAGAAAGGGACAGAGAATATATTTGAAGACATAATAGCTGAAAACTTCCCTAACCTGGGAAAGGAAAACGACATCCAAGTCCAGGCAGTACAGAGATTTCCAAACAGGATCAACCCAAAGAGGACCACACCAAGACACATAGTAATTAAAATGACAAAGATAAAGAGAGAATATTAAAAGCAGCCAGGAAAAAGCAACAAGAGTACTCCCATAAGGCTATGAGCTGACTTTTCAACAGAAACTCTGCAGGCCAGAAGGGAGTGGCACAATATATTTAAAGTGATAAAAGGGTAAAACTTAAAACAAAGAATACTCTTCCAAGCAAGTCTTTCATTCAGATTTGAAGGAGAGATCAAAAGTTTTACAGACAAGAAAAAGCTAAAAGAGTTTAGGAGGATGAAACCAGATTTACAAGAAATGTTAAAGGGACTTCTCTAAGTGGAAAAGAAAAGGCCTCAATTAGAAATATGAAAAGTATGATAGGAAAAATCACATTGATAAAGGCAAACATACTGTAAAGGTAGTAAGTCAACCATGTATAAAGCTAGTAGGAAGGTTAAAAGCTGAAAGTAGTAAAATCATCTATATCCACAGTAGGTAGGTAAGGGATACACAAACCGGAAAGAAATAAATATGATGTCAAAAACAGTAAAGGGGAGGAAAGTAAAAATGAAGGATTGCTAAAATACATTTGAAATTAAGAGCTCAGCAACTTAAAATTACATATATACATATATATATACACGCACATCTAATGGTAACCACAAACCAAAAATCTATAATAGACACACACACAAAAAGAGTAAGGAATTCAAACATAACACTAAAGATAGTCATCAAAGCACAAGGGAAGAGAGCAAAAGAAGAAAGGAACAAAAAATAACTACAAAAACAATGCAAAAATAATTATGAAAATGGCAATAAGTACATACATATCAATAATTACTTTAAACGTCAATGGATTAAGTACTCCAATTAAAAGACATAGAGTGGCTGAATGGATACAAAAACAAGAACCATATATATGATTCCTATAAAAAATTCACTTCAGAGCTTAAAGACACACAGACTGAAAGGGGATGGAAAAAGGTGTTTCATGCAAATGGAAATCAGACTTTCCAAGAAAAGAATAGAAAGGGGCCAAATCAATAAAATCAGAAATGAAACATAAAAAATTACAACTAGCACCACAGAAATTTAAAATCTCCTAAGAATGAACCAGGAAGAAATAGTAAATATGAACAGACAAATTACCAGTAATGAAAGTGAATCAGTAATATTAAAACTCCCAACAAACAAAAGTCCAGGAAAAGCTGACTTCATAGGTGAATTCTACCAAACATGTAGAGAGAAGTTAGCATCTATCATTCTCAAGCTATTCCAAAAAATTGCAGAGGAAGGACTGCTTCCAAACTCCTACAAGGCCAGCATCACCTTGATACCAAAACCAGGCAAAGATGCCACAGAAAAGAAAATTATAGGCCAAAATCACTGATGAACATAGATGGAAAACTCATCAACAAAATATTGGCAAACCAAATTCAACAATGCAGTATTAGGATCATACACCATGATCAAGAGGGATTTATCCCAGGGACGCAAGGATAGTTTAAAATCTACAAATCAATCAATGTGATACACCACATTACAAATTGAAGACTGAAAATCATATGATTATTTCAATACATGCATAAAAAGCTTTTGACAAAATTCAACATCCATTTATGATAAATACGCTGGACAATGTGAGTAGAGAGGGAACATACCTCAACATAATAAAGGCCATATATGACAAGCCCACAGCTAACATACTCAGCAATGAAAAGCTGAAAACATTTACTCTAAGATCAGGAACAAGACAAGGATGCCCACTCTCACCACTCTATTAAACATAGTATTGGAAGTCTTAGCCACAGCAATGAGAAAAGAAAAAGAAAAGAAATTCAGGGGACTTCTGTGGTGGTCCAGTGGTTAAGACACCATGTTTCCTTTGCAGTGTGGCAAAAAAAAAAAAAAAAAAAAAAGAAAAGAAAATTGGAAAGGAAAAGTAAAGCTGACACTGCAGATGACATGATACTTTACATAGAAAATCTTCAAGATGCCACCAAAAAACTACTAGAGCTCATCAATGAATTTGTTAAAGTTGCAGGATATAAAAATAATATATAGAAATTGTTTGCATTTTATACACTAACAATGAACTATCAGAAAGAGAAATTAAGAAAAAAATTCCATTTACTATCACATCAAAAAGAATAAAATACCTAGGAATAAATCTAGCCAAGGTGGTAAAAGCCTTATATTTGGAAAATTATAAGACATCATGAAAGAAATTGAAGATGACTCAAACAAATGGAAATTTACTGTGCTCATGGATTGAAAAAATTAACATTGTTAAAAGGAACATACTAAACAAGACAATCTACAGATTGAATGCAATCCCTGTCAAAATACCAGTGGATTATTTCACAGAAATAGAACAAATATTCTAAAATTCATATGAAAACACAAAACACCCTGAATAGCCAAAAAAATTTTGATATAGAACCAAACTGGAGGTATGACATTCTCTATTTGTAAACTGAACTACAAAGATACAGTAATAAAAGAGGTATGTTTCTGGCAAAAAACTGGCACACAGACCAATGGAACAGAATGGGCAGCCCAGAAGTAAACCCACATTTACATAGGTAATTAATCTACAACAAAGGCATCAAGAATACACAATGAGGAAAAGAAAGCCTCTTCAATAAATGGTGTTGGGAAAACTGGACAGCTGTATGCAAAAGAATCAAACTGGACTACTCTCTCACACCATACATGAAAATACATTCAAAATGGATTAAAGATATAAATGTAGGACATGAAACCACAAAACTTCTAAAGAAAACATAGGTAGTAAACTCTCTGACATCCTTCTCAGTAATATTTTTTGGATATGTCTTCTCAGGCGGGGGAATCAAAAGTAAAAATAAACGAATAGGACTACACCAAACTAAAAAGCTTTTGCACAGTGAAGGAAACTATCAACAAAACAAAAAGTCCACCTACTGAATGAGAGAAGGTATTTTCAAACAAAATACACAATAAGTGGTTAATATCCAAAATATACAAAGATCTAATACAACTGAACATCAAAAAACAAAAACAGAAAAAAAAATGGGCAGAGGATCCAAAAAGACATTTTTCTAAAAAGGATATACAGATGGCCAACAGGCACATGAAACGATGCTCAGCGTCACTAGTCATTGGAGAAATACAAATCAAAACCAAGAGATAATCACCTCACACCCACAAAAATGGCTATTATCAAAAAGACAATAAATAGCAAGTGTTGCTGAGAATGTGGTGAAAAGGGAATCCTTGTGCACTGTTGGTGGGAATGTAAAGAATGCAGCTACTGTGGAAAACAATACGGAGGTTCCTCCGAAAACTAAAAATGGAACTACTGTATGATCCACAAATCCCATTCCTAGGTATAAATCTAGAGAAAAAAACCCACTATTTCAAAAGGATACATGCACCTCAATTTTCATAGCAGCACAATAGCCAAGATATGGAAGCCACCCAAGTTTCCATCTGCAGAAAAATGGAAAAAGAAAATGTGGTATACTTACAGACTGGAATGTTACTCAGCCATTATAATGAAATTCTGCCATTTGCAACAATATGGATGGACCTAGAGGATATTAGACTAAGTGAAATAATTCAGATAGAGAAAGACAAATACTGTACAGTGCATGAATTATCCCCAGTTTTTATATTCTAACTTCATTATTTCCATTGCTTGTTTATCCCTGGATAGACATGGTTTTTAACACCTCCTTCAACTCTGCATCCATACAAATTTAATAAAATTCCACAGGAGAAGAGATTTAATTTGCTATATCTACTTGTTTCCATTGATTTTTAAAAACAATAGTATTTTTTATTTTTACTTTTTTTTTAAAACATCTTTATTGGAGTATAATTGCTTTACAATGGTGTGTTAGTTTCTGTTTTATAACAAAATGAATCAGCTATACATATACATATATCCCCAAATCTCCTCCCTCTTGAGTCTCCCTCCCACCTTCCCTATCCCACACCTCTAGGTGGTCACAAAGCACTGAGCTAATCTCCCTGTGCGATGCAGCTGCTACCCACTAGCTATCTATTTTACATTTGGTAGTGTATATATGTCAGTGCCACTCTCCCACTTCGTCCCAGCTTAAACGTCCCCCTCCCTGTGTCCTCAAGTCCACTCTCTACATTTGTGTCTTTATTCCTGTCCTGCTCCTAGGTTCTTCAGAACCTTTTTTTTTTTTTTTTTTAGATTCCATATATATGTGTTAGCATATGGTATTTGTTTTTCTTTTTATGATTTGCTTCACTTGGTATGACAGACTCTAGGTCCATCCACCTCAGTACAAATAACTCAGTTTCATTTTTTTATGGCTGAGTAATATTCCATTGTATATATGGGCCACATCTTCTTTATCCATTCATTTGTCAGTGGACACTTAGGTTGCTTCCATGTCCTGCTATTGTAAATAGAGCTGCAATGAACATTGTGGTACATGACTCATTTTGAATTATGGTTTTCTCAGGGTATATGCCTAGTAATGGGATTGCTGGGGCATATGGTAGTTCTATTTTTAGTTTGTTAAGGAACCTCCATACTGTTCTTCATAGTGGCTGTAACAATTTACATTCCCACCAATAGTGCAAGAGAGTTAACTTTTCTCCACACCCTCTCCAGCATTTATTGTTTGTAGATTTTTTGTTGATGGCCATTCTGACTGGTGTGAGGTGACACCTCATGATAATTTTGATTTGCATTTCTCTAATGATTAGTGATGTTGAGCATCCTTTCATGTGTTTGTTGGCAGTCTGTATACCTTCTTTGGAGAAATGTCTATTTAGGTCATCTGCCCATTTTTGGATTAGGTTGTTTGCTTTTTTGATATTGAGCTGCATGTGTTGCTTGTAAATTTTGGAGATTAATCCTTTGTCAGTTGCTTCATTTGCAAATATTTTCTCCCATTCTGAGGATTATCTTTCCATCTTGTTTATGGTTTCCTTTGCTGTACAAAAGCTTTTAAGTTTCATTAGGTCCCATTTGTTTATTTTTGTTTTTATTTCCATTTCTCTAGGAGGTGGGCCAAAAAGCATCTTGCTGTGATTTATGTCATAGAGTGTTCTGCCTATGTTTTCCTCTAAGAGTTTTATAGTTTATGGCCTTACATTTAGGTCTTTAATCCATTTTGAGTTTATTTTTGTGTATGGTGGTAGGG
The DNA here is from genome assembly GCF_951394435.1 of Stenella coeruleoalba. Classification (NCBI taxonomy): domain Eukaryota; kingdom Metazoa; phylum Chordata; class Mammalia; order Artiodactyla; family Delphinidae; genus Stenella; species Stenella coeruleoalba. The sequence goes on along the minus strand of NC_137150.1, from coordinate 22,844,608 downwards.
AGTGTTCTAATTTCATTCTTTTACATGTTACTGTCCGGTCTTCCCAGCACCACTTATTAAAGAAGCTGTCTTTTCTCCGTTGTATATTCTTGCCTCCTTTATCAAAGATAAGGTGACCATATGTGCATGGGTTTATCTCTGGGCTTTCTATCCTGTTCCATTGATCTATCTTTCTGTTTTTGTTCCAGTACCATACTGTCTTGATTACTGTAGCTTTGTAGTACAGTCTGAGGTCAGGAAGCCTGATTCCTCCAGCTCTGCTTTTCATTCTCAAGAGTCCTTTGGCTATTTGGGGTCTTTTGTGTTTCCATACAAGTTGTGAATTTTTTTGTTCTAGTTCTGTGAAGAATGCCATTGGTAGTTTGATAGGGATTGCACTTAATCTGTAGATTGTTTTGGGTAGTAGAGTCATTTTCACAATGTTGATTATTCCAATCCAAGAACATGGTATGTCTCTTCATCTCTTTGTATCATCTTTAATTTCTTTCATCAGTGTCTTATATTTTTCTGCATACAGGTCTTTTGTTTCCTTAGGTAGGTTTATTCCTAGGTATTTTATTCTTTTTTTTGCAGTGGTAAATGGGAGTGTTTCCTAATTTCTCCTTCATATTTTTCATCATTAGTGTTTAGGAATGCAAGAGATTTCTGTGCATTAATTTTGTATCCTGCAACTTTACGAAATTCATTGATTAGCTCTAGTAGTTTTCTGGTGGCATCTTTAGGATTCTCTATGTATAGTATCATGTCATCTGCAAACAGTGACAGTTTTACTTCTTCTTTTCTGATTTGTATTCCTTTTATTTCTTTTTCTTCTCTGATTGCTGTGGCTAGGACTTCCTCAACTTTGTTGAATAATAGTGGCAAGAGTGGATATCCTTGTCTTGTTCCTGATCACAGAGGAAATGCTTTCAGTTTTTCACCACTGAGAATGATGTTTGCTGTGGGTTTGTCATATATGGGCTTTATTATGTTGCCATAGTTTTCCTCTGTGCCCACTTTCTGGAGAGTTTTTATCCTAAATGGGTTTTGAATTTTGTCAAAAGCTTTTCCTGCATCTATTGAGATGATCATATGGTTTTTATTCTTCAGTTTATTAATATGGTGTATCACATTGATTGATTTGCATATATTGAAGAATCCTTGCATCCCTGGGATAAATCCCACTTTATCATGGTGTATGATCCTTTTAATGTGTTGTTGGATTCTGTTTGCTATTATTTTGTTGAGGATTTCACACCTATGTTCATCAGTGATATTGGTCTGTAATTTTTTTTTTTTGGTAATATCCCTGGTTTTTGTATCTGGGTGATGGTGGCTTCATAGAATGTATTTGGGAGTGTTCATTCCTCTGCAGTTTTTTGGAAGAGTTTGAGAAGGATGGGTGTTAGCTCTTTTCTAAATGTTGGGTAGAATTCACCTGTGGAGCCATCTGGTCCTAGACTATTATTTTTTGGAAGATTTTTAATCACAGTTTCAATTTCATTACTTGTGATTGGTCTGTTCATATTTTCTATTTCTTCCTGGCTCGGTATTGGAAGGTTATATCTTTCTTTGAATTTGGCCATTTCTTCCAGGTTGTCCATTTTATTGGCATAGAGTTGCTTGTAATATTATCTTATGATGCTTTGTATTTCTGTGGTGTCCATTGTAAGTTCTTTTTCGTTTGTAATTTTACTGATTTGAGTCCTCTCCTCCTTTTTCTTGATAAGTCTGGCTGAAGGTTTATCAACTTTTTTTCTTCTCAAAGAACCAGCTTTTAGTTTTATTGATCTTTGCTGTTGTTTTTGTTTCCATTTCATTCATTTGTGCTCTGATCTTTATGATTTCTTTCCTTGTGCTAACTTTGGGCTTTGTTCTTCTTTCTCTATTTCCTTTAGGTGTAAGGTAAGATTGTTTATTTGAGATTTTTCTTGTTTCTTGAGGTAGGCTTGTATTTCTATAAACTTCCCTCTTAGAACTGCTTTTGCTACATCCCATCAGTTTTGGATTGTCGCATTTTCATTATCATTTGTTTCTACTTATTTTTTGGTTTCCTCTTTGCTTTCTTCAGTGATCCCTTGGTTAGTTAGTAACATATTGTTCAGCCTCCATGTGTTGGTGTTTTTTACCTTTTTTTCCCTGTAATTTATTTCTAATTTCATAGCATTGTGTTCGGAAAAGATGCCTGATATGGTTTCAACTTTCTTAAATTAACCACGCCTTGATTTGTGGCCTAAGATGTGATCTATCCTGGAGAGTGTTCGTGTGCACTTGAGAAGAAAATGTAATCTGCTGTTTTTGAATGAATGTCTTATAAACATCAATTAAATCTATCTAGTCTATTGTATCATTTAAAGCTTGTTCTTCCTTATTTCATTTTGGATGATGTGCCTATTGGTTAAGTGAGGTGTTAAAGTCCCCCACTATTATTGTGTTACTGTTGATTTCCTCTTTTATAGCTGTTAGTAGTGGACTTATGTATTGAGGTTCTCCTATGTTGGGTGCATATATATTTATAATTTTTGTATTTTCTTCTTGGATTGATCCCTTGATCATTATGTAGTGTCCTTCCTTGTCTCTTTTAACATTCTTTATTTTAAAGTCTATTTTATCTGATACGAGTGTTGCTACTCCAGCTTTCTTTTGATTTCCATTTGCATGGAATATCTTTTTTCATCCCCTCACTTTCAGTCTGTATCTGTCCCTAGGTCTGAAGTGGGTCTCTTGTAGACAGCATATATATGGGTCTTGTTTTTGTATCCATTCAGCCAGTCTGTGTCTTTTGGTGGGAGCATTTAATCCATTCACTTTTAATGTAATTATCGATATGTATGTTCCTATGACCATTTTCTTAATTGTATGGGTTTGCTTTTGTAGGTCCTTTTCTTCTCTTGTGTTTCCCACTTACAGAAGTTCCTTTAGCATTTGTTGTAGAGCTGGTTTCTTGTGAAGTCTCTTAACTTCTGCTTGTCTGTAAAGCTTTTGGTTTCTCCATCAAATCTGAATGAGATTCTTGCTGGGTAGAGTAATCTTGGTTGTAGGTTCTTCCCTTTCATCACTTTAAATGTATTGTGCCACTCCCTTCTGGCTTGTAGGGTTCCTGCTGAGAAATCAGCTGCTAACCTTATGGGAGTTCCCTTGTATGCTATTTGTCCTTTTTCTTTTGTTGCTTTCAGTACTTTTTCTGTCTTTAATTTTTGTCAATTTGATTATTATGTGTCTTGGCGTGTTTCTCCTTGGGTTTTTCCTGCCCGAGAGTCTCTGTGCTTCCTGGACTTGGGTGGCTATTTCCTTTCCCATTTTAGGGAAGTTTTCGACTATAATCTCTTCAGATATTTTCTTGGGTCCTTTCTCTCTCTCTTCTTCTGGGACCCCTATAATACGAATGTTGTTGCATTTAATGTTTTCCCAGAGATCTTTTTGGCTGTCTTTATTTCTTTTCATTCTTTTTTCTTTTTTTCTGTTCCATGGCAGTGAATTCCACCATTCTGTCTCCAGGTCACTTATCTGTTCTTCTGCCTCAGTTATTCTGCTATTGATTCTTTCTAGTGTATTTTTCATTTCAGTTATTGTATTGTTCATTTCTGTTTGTTTGTTCTTTCTTCTTGGTGTTTGTTCTTTAATTCTTCTAGATCTTTGTTAAACATTTCTTGCATCTTCTTGATCTTTGCCTCCATTCTTTTTCCGAGGTCCTGAATCATCTTCACTATCATTATTCTGAATTCTTTTTCTGGAAGGCTTCCTATCTCCACTTCATTCAGTTTTCCTGGGGTTTTATGTTGTTCCTTCATCTGGTACAAAGTCCTCTGAATTTTCATTTTGTCTGTCTTTCTGTTAATGTGATTTTCCTTCAACTTGCTGCAGAATTGTAGTTCTTCTTGCTTGTGCTGTCTCCCCTCTGGTGGATGAGGCTATCTAAGAGGCTTGTGCAAGCTTCCTGATGGGAGGGACTCGTGGTGGGTAGAGCTGGGTGTTGTTCTGGTGGGCACAGTTCAGTAAAACTTTAATCTGCTTGTCTGCTTATATGTGGGGCTGGGTTCCCTCTCTGTTGGTTGTTTGGACTGAGGTGACCTAGCACTGGACACTACACAACTCTTTGGTGGGGCTAATGGACTTTGGGAGGCCTCTCACTAAGGAGTACTTCCCAGAACTTCTGCTGCCAGTGTCCTTGTCCCCACGGGGAGCCACAGCCACACCCCACCTCTGCAGGAGACCCTCCAACACTAGCAGGTAGTTCTGGTTCAGTCTCCTATGGGGTCACTGCTCCTTCCTCTGGGTCCTGATGCCCACACTACTTCGTGGGTGCCCTGCAAGAGTGGAGTCTCTGTTTCCCCCAGTCTGGTCGAAGTCCTGCAATCAAATCCTGCTAGCCTTCAAAGTGTGATTCTCTAGGAATTCCTTCTCCTGTTGCTGGACCACCAGGTTGGGAAGTCTGACGTGGGGCTCAGAACCTTCACTCCAGTGGGTGGACTTCTGTGGTATAAGTGTTCTCCATTTGTGAGTCACCACTTAGCAGTTATGGGATTTGATTTTATTGTGATTGCGCCCCTCCTACCATCTCTTTGCAGTTTCTTCTTTGTCTTTGGATGTAGGGTATCCTTTTTGTGAGTTCTGGTGTCTTCCTGTCGATGATTGTTCAGCAATTAGTTGTTGTTCTGGTGCTCGTGTCACAAGAGGGAGGGAGCGCACGTCCTTCTACTCTGCCAGCTTGAACCAGTCTCTGAAAAGTCTTTGAATGGTTTGATTTTAATTTTTTCTTCATTACCTATTCACTGTGGGACTTTGGGCAGTTTCTCTACAGCTCATTTTCTTCATGTGTAACATGGAGATAGTAATAGTATATACTTCAGAGGATTTTCTTGAAAATTAATTAGTGCATGTAAATCACTAATAGCAGTACCTGACCCATAGTAAACTCTCAATAAATGTTTTAAATTATGGGAATTTCTAGGGGCAAGCAATAATAATCTGAGTAGTTCTGACTTAACCCATTATATTTGTTGATTGCTTAACAGGAAATCTAGGAACAGGTAGTTCTAGCATTTATTTTGCAGCTCAATGATATCAGAGCAAAAGTCTGACATCTCAGTTATTTTTCTCTCTTGTGGGACACAAAATTATTCTTTTTGCTCCAGATATTACATTTTCATAGCAGTTATTGTAAGCATGGAGGAAGAAAGGAAGAGATGGCAAAAGTAAGCCACCTTTGCAATCCTGTCCCTTTTGCCAAAAAGCAAAAATTTTTTCCTGACACCCTCCAAGTAGGCCTTCCTTCATGTGCTAACTGGCCATGACCATGTCACATCGCCACCATTAATTCCTAGTGAGTGTAGTCTTCAGGGAAGGGAATAATGATGAACCAATTGTGATTCATGTTTGGGGGTTGGCCGTTATGCTACCTGTATTAAAGTGAAGATACCTTCATAAGGCAGAAGGGTGGAAGTAGCTAGTAAATGATAAGCTTTGAAAAACATCCAGCTTTGGAAATTTCATATTAATTTTGCCTTTTATTTTTATTTTATACTGTTACCTTACAAACGCTATTATAATAATACAATGCAACATTTTATTCTATTCCAGTTGCCCAAAAAAAAAAGTGTTGCTTGTTAATGTTGATGAAAACTGGTTTCAGAAAATCAGGAAATTGGCTTAGGGTATGATTGAAAATCTGATTGTTTTTATTTTTTATGGAATTACTGCTTTCCTTGCTGCAAACTCTATTTGAACAGAATCACCCTTGGTGAAAAAAATCTTCATTGAATCACAGGCAGCTACAAACCTGATGATTAACTGATGTTTCTCTGAATATTTGGAACCTTGTCACATGAATAACTTTAGATGAAAAATGTTACACATGAATTACCATGTTTTGCTTCAAAAGACGGCCCTTTTTTACAGCATTAAGTGTATCATTTCTTGGTTTTTGCAATCTCTCTGACTCAAATAGCAAAACATAATCACTACCATAATCTTCATAGACATCTCATTTTTTAAAAAATTCTGTCATACTTGTGGGGACATTATAATTAAAAATTACACAATTGCATACGTAGATATACAAAAATCATTTTCTATTCATTTATTTATTCAAAAACATATTTATAGACCGCTTCTATTTCTCAGTGTCAATACCATGGTGAAAAACAAACTCTTCTTGCTCATGGAAATCTTATATTTTAGATACACACTACAGTAGTGCGACAGTGAAAGATCTCCAATAACTGTTATACCACTCTTCCTTAGTTAGAACACCGAGTTTTAGCTAGGAACATTGCCACCAACCTTAAAAGCTACATTTCCCAACCTCCATTGTAGGAGAGTAATGAGGGTCAGATTCCCCAGGAAGCACACTAGGGGATGAAGATTTACATGAAGGAATTTTACTGAGGAATACTTTCAGTATCAATACCAGCAGAAAAATGAGAAAGTGAGATTGGTAAGTATTGCCAGGCAGACACAGTAAAGGATTTAGCCAATCCTGAGGGGAACTTTAGAGCTGGAATGGCCAAAAGTTTTCCCATTTGGGGGATAAGTTACCAGGCGTTAGCCCTTTTTATCACCAATATTTGGAAGGGAAGGGGACATGACCTTGAAAAAGCTCTCTTTACCTGTTGACAATCATGACAGTCATGGGGGGAGAAGGCAGAGGTGGAGGAGCAGTGCAAACTCAGCTGAAAACTTAAAGCCATTAACACTCCCACAGCTGTTAGAAAATGAATGCTTCCATCCTGAAAAGATAGGATACCACTGGGTATCATCCCTAAGCTGGCACCTGAGCTGTGCCCTCAGCTGATCAATCACTTTTACAGGCTGACCATTTCTGGAAGGTATGGCATGTGATAGTACCAGGGTATCCCATTGTCATGCATCACTGCTGTACTTCCTTGATTGTAAAGTAGGTCTCCTGGTTCATTGAGAAGCTAAACAGAATCCAAGCTGATGGGTCAAACACTCTGTTTAAGTTCTTGGATGTAAGCACTGGTTGAAGTACTAGTGGCTGAAAGGCAAAACTACGTTTGGAATATGAGTCAAATCTAGTCAAGATGTATCATGGCGACTTTTGGGTTGGAAGGGGTCCAATATAAGGAACTTGACAGCAAGTCAAACTTATCCCTCTAAGGAAAATGGATGATTCTGGCCAATAATAATTTAATGCCCAGTACCTCTAATTGAGTATTACAAAATGATAACAATAGTAATGACAATAATAGCAATAATCAGTGAAAGACTGATTCCTTTAGCGGGGATGGGTCTCTTGAAGAGCTGGCCTTCTAAAAGGAGTTGAGCAGGTCTGAGCACTTCACTTAGATTTGGGGTCACAAATGAAGCAGTAGCGCTACTATCACATTTTGATTTGTCAGGTGAGAAGGTTGAACTCAGAGGAAAGCAGGTCTGGCTCTTCTTGTTCAGAATTCCTGTTTTCTGGGAAGGATTACATGCAGGGTTAGGGCTGTGAGTGACTGAGGTGCAGTTGGAGTACAAACAACAGAAATGGAGCTGAGGAGTGAGGGTACTGGGTGATCATTCAGTGAGATGCTGAAGATCCTCTGACTGTGCCTGAGCTTGGTAATGGTTAAGGAGTAAAGGAAGACAAAGAAATCTCCAATACATGAGGGGAACAAAAGGGAGAGAGCAGGTGAACTAAAAGTAAGGAGACACAGAGCGGTAAAAAATGATCTGCTTTTGGGAGAAGTAATATATCTGCTTTTGGGAGGAGAAGTAATAACTTAGTGCATGACTCTTGTTTACATGGGATGGAAAATAATAAACAGCATCTACTTAAAAGAGCTGAAGGAGATATGTACCCTCAGAGAAGATCAGGGTCTTTAGGAGAGATCCTGGAGTGATTTAAGAAAATAAGGGAGTTTACAGTGTTGATGATAAAGGAAGAGTGATAGGATCTTTGATACAGATTGGAATTTCATGGGGCGTCAAAAACAGATGTGTGTGAATAGGGATCGATGGGAGTATGAGTGAGAAAAAGGAAATGTAGGCTCGTATACAAGATTCAGTAAGAGCAGATAGCTGGCCCAAAATATTTACATTTTGGATATCGACAGAACATGATATGAATGTGAATTAAGTGGACTGTTCTAGGCAACACATCTTTCTTTATTTGATATAAAGGCCTTATGTCAGTTTTCATCATACTTTTCTTTCTTACCCCTGAATGTTCATTTTGATCCTGTTTTCCCTAAATAGTATTTTGGGGGTGTTCCAAAATACGATATGTACCTTTCTATCAAACATGGTACTGTCATAAGCAGAACTTACCATTTGTGGTCCATAGAATCTAGACTCTTAGGATTAATATAGCTCAAAGTAACTGATATTGCCCATTAGAAAATAGGCTGGGGGAGGGGGCACTAAACGAAACCCATAATCTCAGAGTAATTAGAAATTACAGAAACCTTTTGTTCAGATCACCTATAGAATTGATGCATTGTGTTAAATTTGGTTTCATCTAGTCAGAAGACTCAGTTACCTTTGGTCAGTAAATCATAGAGACATTTACCTCAGATGCCATTATTCTAAAAGCTACAATACTATTTCAGGAAAATACTGTACAGACACTACCAGGAATCTTTTGAAAAAGTTGACAAGTAATTTAAATATGTTTTTCAGCCAAATAGACTTTTTATCTGCATGTGTTTAACATTATGAAAATGTAATTTTAAGTTAAATAGTACCTATATTGACTAATCAGCTCATTCATTTTTACAGGCTTTAAAATAAAATTTATGCAAGTGTCAACAACTACATAACTTCTATATAACAAACAAAAAATTTACTCCAAACATCCTCTGTTAGATGTGGGTTTGGTAGGCCAGGCTATTAGGGAAACATCTTTTTTATTGAGTAAGTAAATTGCCTTTTCAATCTATGTTTTATTTTTTCATATGTAGGTCTTTGTGGTATTAGCAAGTTTTTTTATGGAGATGCTCACCTGCTTGATTCATTTAGTTGCAGTTTGCTGGAATCCTGTGACACCCTGGGAAAGAGGGCTTTGGCTAAGGCAAACCCTGGGATTAGTCTCAGTTGGTGTCTAGTGTGAGAAAGACAGAAGTGTCATGAGTGCCTGGAAGCTAACTTTTAAATCTGGATACAGGCCACACAGGTACAGGGGTACACACAAAAGAGCACTTCAAATGAACAAAGCCCTGAACTAAATCGAGGAGACTGTACCTAAGGCCTGTGCTGAGGGCCAAGCAAAGATTTTCTAAGGCACACAGAAAATTCTCTATCCATTTCCCTAAAATAAATTGTTTCAGAAAATAGAACAAAAAGTCCATCAATCTTCTCTTGCCTTTGAAAATTAAATAAAAAGTTTATAAATGTGCATATTTAAAATGATACTAATTGTATTGAACACTAATTTCAGGGTTGTTTCAGAATTGCCAGTTAATTGATTTTCCTACACAGTATGCAAAATCTGAATGTGAGACCAGGCATATTTGTGCCTTAATGTGCATCACACTGTTTTAACGATGCCTTAAAAACATTGCAGAGTAGTGATGTAAGTAAAGATTACTTTTCTTTAAATTCTTTATTATAAAACATATTATTTTTCCACCTGGACTATTATGGATAATCACATACAGCTATTCCAAGGAGTAGTTATTTGAGTCCAAATTGTCAATTAATATATAAGGTTGATTTAAAACACTCTGCCAAACAAAACTCACTATCCCAGCTTTTATAGGAAGTAATATTTCTGAATATTTACCTTTGAGCAGTAAAAATAGTAAACCAAGTAAGGTCAGATTCTTCCTTTCAGAAAAGAAAATTTATGATTCACCTACAAAACCAAATTGCTATGAAATTTTAATGAGAATTTGCAAGAGAGGTTAAATAAATGGAAAAAAGAAGCTCTTTAATTATGTTATTTTCTTACAGTTTCTTTTACTTCACCATATGCCATACAGCAGGCAATTTAGCAGTTCATAAAAGCCTTGATGACCAGTGGACAGGAAAATGAGAGCCATACAATGGAAGAAATATACAAATGTGGTTGTAGAGAAAACAGTTTTTAAAAAGCATTTTCTGACTGTTGATTTTTTACTTGACTTGGCTTTATGAGTATTGGGTAATTTGTGTTTTAGCCACCATGCTATATGTATCCAGAACCCTTTCTTAAAGACTTTGCTTGTTAATTATATAAAGGTCAAGCAAAGCCAATCTACATTTCTAGATTTACCGCTTCTTATTACAATTCAGTAATGTCATGCTATTTTAGGTACTGATTGCCCCATGAGGCCTGAGATTTAGAAATATGAAGCATTAATGATATTAAAGTGATGGAATTGATAAAGCAATGTTTTCCTTATTTAAATCCTATTAAAGAATGACAGGTAGTATATTAAATATTAGATATTTAAAGAATGTTTTGGATAAGTTTGATTGCCTTCATTCTTCAGTTTTGTTTAGAAGGACCATCTTAGAATCTTGGACTATTATCAAAGACACATAATCCCATTCCTCAGACTTTGTTATATTTTTCTGCCCACATTTATTTTCAATTACTTGGGATAACTTATTGGTAATCAGATGTGCTACTATTGTGATCCTCCACATTTAAGAAACTCATTCAAAATAAAAAATTCTCTACTTCAAAGACAAGTATGAGCTCTAATGAGTCATGCATCCTTACTGATTTCTCCAGTGATGTGTTGTACTAATACATCATTTCTGAAACTGTCTCTTTAATGATGTATTAATATAATACATCATCAGGCTGAAGCAGAAGAAAGATGGATTGCTTAAAATATGGTGTCTTCAATGGAACAAAAGATTTTTGGAGCAGATTAATTTTAATTATAATAGAAAGGGAGTGTACTTCTGAGCAAATTATATCAGCTCTTCCCAGTTGGTATCTGCATCTCTTCAACTAAATATAAAGATGCTGTTTAATTTGACTCTTTTATTTTGAAGCAAAAGAAAAAATTTATGTACACCTTCTTCTTTTTGTTACTCAGATTTGAAATATAGCCTTTGGTTACTTTTCAGTTATAATATCCAAATAGATTCTCCTCAATTACAATATTTTTAAAGACCTTTACTATATATAGGGATATTGTGATTATATGTTATTTTTAAGGGTTCTTCTTTATGTATAATAAATTATAATAAATCCATGTTATGTGAAAGTTGCTCACCTACACAAGAATGTTCTATATATGATTGACTATCAAGATAGAAGGCCAGTCAACTTGGTGACAAATTACTTGTCCTTGAATATTCACCTTTGTAAAGGGATTCTGTCATGTTTTTGTCTTTTGTGTGAACTCAGTAAGTCATTTAATCCCTCTAAACCTCAATTCCTTTATCTATAAAAGAAATTATGAATACTAGACGCATTTCCAATTCAAACTCTGTATATATGTCTTTGACTATGTGCCTGTATAAGCTACTGCTATAGAATAAATGTTTGTGTCCCTCTAAAATTTATATGTTGAAGCTTAACCCCCAATGTTATCTGGAGGTGGGGCCTTTGGAAGGTGATTAGGTACTGAGGGCAGAGCCCTCATGAATGAGATTTGTGCCATTCTTGAGTGAGGGAGAAAGCTTCCTTTCCCTTTCTTTGCTCACCTTTAAAATGATTCTACCTTGGACAGATGCATACTGCCAAGAAGCTGCTAAAAATATTTATTTTCAATCCAATTCACTAGTAAGATCATTCTAATTGTCTCAATAGAATTTTTCTTAGATTAACTTTTAAACTAAATCAATTTTCACTAAAAATGGTGTCATCAACATTTCCCTCAACATTAAGTACACAAATATTTGCTTTTTTCCTAATTGTCTAATCTTAAAAACTATAGACTTCTTGAATGATATTTACATTTGAATAAATTGAGTTCTATACTTATGAATTTCTGTATATTACCAGATTTTATACTCTATACTGTCTGTAAATGGCAGGATTCTTTAGCTTAAAAAATCAGAAACTGAAACAGTGCATTGCTATGTCCACAGTGTAGTATTTAAGCTAAATTTGGCTGAAAAGCTTTTAGAGTTAATTTGAGAGGTGAGAAAATTAACCAACTTATACTTTTTGTAAAATATTAACTAATAGAAATGTAAAAAGAATTACAGTGATTTAATCTCAGCAGAGTATTTACTATTCAGATTATGAAAATATCCAAATACAGTTTAATATTTTATGGAGATTGCTTATGGGAGGGTAGCATTTTAAATGATATGAAAGCCAAAATTATACCCACAAGAAAGATTAACATAAGACACAAAAGAAAATACTTACAGAAAATAGAAATACAATAGAAAATACAAATATTTCCTCTATGTAGTGGAAATACTATAATGAATTAAACTTGTTGAAAAAGTTTATGAAACTTTATTTGTTTAAAGTATGAGGACTTGCTTCCTAGGATGAACTGGATGGTGCTTGACCAGAAACAGTAATTGATGAAGATGAATTATGCCTTTTCCTTAAATGTCTTTGTATATTGACTCTAGTAATTTAAATTTCTATATATTAAAATTTATCAGTAAAAAGAAATGGACATAGTAATAAGAGCTCTGACACCTAAAGAGCTTGGAACTCATCACACCCATCCTCATAAGAAAGAAATTAACAAACTGAAACCAATGACTTTTTCTAGATACGTCAGAGAATTGAGGTCACAGGTAAAACCAGCATCTCAAAACCAACATTCTCAAAATATCACAGTCAATATCAGCTTACATGATCAGTACTGATAGGAACATTTAGTTGGTAATTTTGATGAATGCTGGTGGCTGAGTGTGGGTTGGTGTAAGAGCTGAAAATTCCTGGGAACTGAGTCTTGAAAGGACCCCCATAATTGCATGGGTTTTGCCTCCAGCCATTCCATTAAGTTCTCACTATAAAGATTGGAAAACATTTCCATCCTGATTCTGGCCATGGAAGGAAAAAGTAACCATTCTGTAATACCCCAGTGTGTTTTTCATAACAGAAGCCTACCCTCTAAGGGAATCCAGTTTAACAAAGTGACCTCTGGGAAGGACAGTTAGCCAACTCAAGCCATTTCTAGACTTTGTCTCATATAATGGTAGAAAAAAAGGGGGGGAGCTAATAAGTTATTCTGAAGATGACAGCCCAGAGATTCAAGCCCACTAAAAAAATGAGATTTAATCATACAATTATAGAATACTTCCTCTTCCCAAAACCTACCACTTTATTCAACAGGATTTCAGTATAATAGCAGCAGATTAGAACAAAGAGAGCTGCAAGACACTATTTAAGAAGGAGATTTTAGGGAAACACAAAGATAAAGGAGGAAAATAAAAAGCAAAAGGAAATTAGAGTAAACTGAAGACTTTGACATCTATAGAACTATAAATATTAAACACAGCCCAACATCGAGACAGATTAACATAAAATCTTGCAGTAAAGGGCTAATTGCCTCAATTCATGTTACACAATACATCATGTATGGCTTTCAATAAAATTGCAACGTAGGCTGAAAGGCAAGAAAAAATAGACTGAAAAGGCAAGGCAAACATTAGGACCTGATACAGATGACACAAATCTTAAAATCACCAGATAGTGGAATTAAAGTAGATGTGATTAATATGTTAAGGGTTCTAATGGGATAAAAATTAGATAACATAAAAAACAGAGTTAATGTAAGCAGAGGAATGGAAACTCTAAGAAAGAAACAAAAAGAAATGCTAAAAATCAAAAACACCATGTCAAATGAAGAAAGCCTTTGATTTACTTATTCACTGGGCATGGCTAAGCTGAGTTGGTGAGCTTAAAGATAGGGTGATAGAAACTTCCTAAACTTAAAAGCAAAGAAAAATGGAGAATGAAAAAAAGAAAAGAATATCCAATATCTTCAGAATAATTACACAACATGAACTATATGCATAATTGAAACACCAGAAAAAGAAGAAAGGAGCAGAAGAAATATTTGAAGTAACAATGGCTCAGAGTTTTCCAGAATGTATGACAGATATCAAACCACAGACCCAGGAATACAGAAAACACCAATAAATTTACACCTCTGTAATATAAATTTACATATAATATTGGAAGTGATGAAAAACGAAAACAGAAAATCTTGAAAGAAGTCAAAGGAGGGGGGCAACTTACCTAGAGAAGTACAAGGATAAGTATTACATAAGATTCTTGTCAGAAAACAATATAAACAAGAAGAGAATGGAGTGAATATTTAAAGTTCTGAAAGGAAAAATTCCCACAAGTGTAGACGGTCAGAAAATCAGATCTACGTAAAGAAGTGAAGAGTATCAGAGAAGAAATAGATGAAGATAAAATAAAATGTTTTATTGTTTTTATTCTTAATTGATCTAATAGCTAACTATTTGTTAAAAGTAATAAGAGCAACAGTGTATTGGGTCTTTATAGAGAATAGATACATGAAATGAATGACAGCAATATTATATGAGACACGGAGGGGTTGTGAATATTCTGTTATAAGGTACCAGGATTACCCATGAAGTGGTACAGTGTTATTTGAAAGAGAACTTAGTTTAGTTTAAATCACTTTTTTTTTAAAGAAGTATAATTGATATATTGAGAGGAGGGAGAAAATGTTATCATAAAATTCTCACTTAAAATAAGAGAAGGCAGATAAAGATGTGAAGATTAAAGAAGGAAACAGAGAGCAAGACTGCTAAATAGAAAACAATTACAATTATGAATGATGCTAATCTTACCATACCAATAATCACTTTAAATATGACTGGTCTAACTGCAACAATTAAAACAGAGATTGCCAAAGCAGATAAAAGATAGCCAATATATGTTGTCTACAAGAAATCAGCTTTTAGCAAAAAGATACAGTTAGATTAAAGGTAAAAGAATGGATAAAGATATACAGTTCTAACACTAATCAAAAGGAAACTACAGGCGTACATCAGAGATATCACAGATTTGGTTCCAAATCATATCACAATAATGCAAGCCATACAAATTTTTTTTTGGTTTCTCAGTGCATATAAAAGTTATGTTTACATTATACTGTAGTCTATTAAGTGTGCAATAGCATTATATCCATAAAAGACCACAATGTACATACCTTAATTTAAAAATACTTTATTGCTAAAAAATGCTAACCATCATCTGAGCCTTCAGCAAGTTGTAATCTTTGCTCGTGGAGGGTCTTACCTTGATGTCGATGGCAGCTGACTGATCAGGGTGGTGGTTGCTGAAGGCTGGGATGGCTGTGGCGATTTTTAAAAATAAGACAACAATAAAATTTGCCACATTAATTGACTTTTCCTTTCACAAACAATTTCTCTGTAGCATGCAGTGCTGTTTGATAGCATTTTATCTGCAGTAGAACTTCTTTCAAAATTGGAGTCAGTCCTCTCAAAGCCTCCTTCTGCATTATTAACTAAGTTTATGTTACATTCAAAATCCTTTCTTGTCATTTCAACAATCTCCACAGCATCTTCAACAGGAGTAGATTCCATCTCAGGAAACCACTTTCTTTGCTCATCCATAAGAAGCGACACCTCATTTGTTAAAGTTTTGTTATAAGATTTCAGTAATCCAGTCACATATTAAGGCTCCATTTCTGATTCTAGTTTTCTTGATATTTCTGCCACATCTGCAGTTACTTCCTCCACTGAAGTCTTGAATCCCTCAAAGCCATCCATGAGGATTGAAGTTAATTTCTTCCAAAGTCCTGTTTATGTTGAAATTTTGAACTCTTACTATGAATCATGAATGTTTTTAATGGCATCTAGAATGGTGAATCCTTTCCAGAAAGTTTTCGATTGACTTTGCCCAGACCCATCAGTGGAATCACTATCTATGTAAGCTATAGCCTTACAAAATGTATTTCTTAAATAATAAGACTTGAAAGTCATAAATATTCTTTGGACCATGAGCTGTGGAATGGATATTGTGTTAGTGGGCATGAAAACAAACTCAATCTCATTGTTCATCTTCATGAGAGCGCTTGGGTGACCAGGTGCATTGTCAATAAGCAGTCATATTTTGAAAGGAATCTTTTTCTCAGCAGTAGTTCTCAACACTGGGCTTAAAATATTCAGCAAACCATGTTGTAAACAGATGTACCATCATCCAGACTTTGTTATTACATTTATAGAGAACTTGCAGAGTAGATTTAGCATAATTCTTAAGAGACCTAGGATTTTCAGAATGGTAAATGAACATTGAATTCAACTTAAAATTCCCAGCTGCATTAGCCCCTAACAAGACAGACAACCTGCCTTTGAAGCTTTGAAGCCAGGCATTGACTTCTCCTCTCTAGTTATGAAAGTTCTAGATGGCATCTTCTTCCAATAGAAGGCTGTTTGATTACCTTGAAAATCTGTTGTTTAGTGTAGTCACTTGCATGAATTATCTTAGCTAGATATTCTGGATAACTTGATGCAGCTTCTACATCAACACTTGCTGCTTCCCCTTATACTTTAAGGTATGGAGACAGGTCCTCCTCTTAAACTTCATGAACCAGCCTCTGCTAGCCTCAGACTTTTCTTTTGCAGCTTCTTGCCTCTCTCAGCCTTCGTAGAATTAGAGAGAGTTGGGGCCTTTCTCTGGATTAGGCTTTGGCTTAGAGAATGTTGTGGCTGGTTTGATCTTCCATGGAGACCATTAAAACTTTTTCCATATCAGCAATAAGGCTGCTTTGCCTTTTTATCATTGGTGTGTTCACTGGTGTAGCACTTTTAATTTCCTTCAAGAACTTTTCCTTTGTATTTGCAACTTAGCTAACTGGCACAAGAAGTCTAGCTTTTGGACTGTCTCAGCTTTTGACATGCCTTCCTCACTAAGCTTAATCACTTCTAACTTTTGATTTGTAATGAGAGATATGCAGCTCTTCCTTTTACTTGAACACTTAGAGGCCACTGAAGGGTTGTTCACTGGCCTAATTTTAAGATCTTTTTGTCTCAGGGAATTGGGAGTAATGAGGAAAGAGAGAAAGGCAGGAGAACAGTTGGTCAACAAAATACTGTAGAGGAAGACCAATTTCAGATGACTGATACTACCAGACTTCAAAACTTACTATAATGCCATAATAATAAATACAATATGGTATTGTTAAACATAGACAAATAGATCAATGGAATAGAATGAGAGCGAAGAGGCAAACCCTTACAAATCTAGTCAACTCATCTTTGATAAAGAAACAAAAGCAACTAAATAGAAAACCAAAATTATTTCCAACAAATAGTGCTAGAGCAATTTGATATCCATATGCTAAAATTAATTAAAAAGGATCATAAACCTAAATGTAAAATGCAAAACTATAAAATTTCTAGAAAATAACATAGAAGAACGTCTAGGTGACTTTGAGATTAGCAACAACTTTTTATTTTTTTTCAAGATTTTTTTTTTTTTTTTTTTTTTGCGGTACGTGTGCCTTTCATTGTTTTGGCCTCTCGCGTTGCGGAGCACAGGCTCCAGACGCGCAGGCTCAGCGGCCATGGCTCACGGGCCTAGCTGCTCCGTGGTATGTGGGATCTTCCCGGCCCACGGCACGAACCCATGTCCCCTGCATCGGCAGGCGGACTCTCAACCACTGCGCCACCAGGGAAGACCCGCAACGACTTTTTAGATATAACACCAAAAGTGTGATCTGTGAAAGAAAAAAATTGGTAAGTTGGACTTTATTAAAACTAAAAATTTTTCTGTGGCTGACATTATTAAGAGAATGAAAAGAAGAGTCACAGACAGACTGGGAGAAAATATTTGCAGAATATATCTAATAAAGGAGTTATATCCAAAATATACCAAAAAAATCCCCAAAATCAACATTTAAAAAGCAGCCAAATTAAACAATAGACAAAAGATCTGAATAGACACCTGACCAAAGAAGATATATAGATGGTAAATAAGCTTGTCAAAAGATGCTCATAATATGTCATTAAGGAGTTGGAAATGAAAACAGTGAGACTCGGCCATATACCTATTAGAATGGCTATAATTCAAAAACTGTCAATACCAGGTACTGTCAAGGAGGCAGAGCAAAAGAACTGTCATTCATTGCTAGTAGGAATACAGAATGGTACAGCCACTTTGCAGGACAGTTTGGCAGTTTCTTACAAAGCTAAGCATCGTATTATCATATAATTCACTCATCGTATTCCCAGATATCTACCCAATTAACTGGAAAACTTATGTCTCCACAGAAATTTGCACATTAATGTTCATAGAAACTTTGTTTATAATTGTCAAAACTGGAAACAACTAAGATGTTCCTCAATAGGTGAATGGATAAACAAACTGTAGTACCTCCCTACAATGGGATATTATTCAGAAGTAAAACAAAATAAGCTATCAAACCACAAAAAAAATGGAGGAACTTTAAATTCAAAATAAATTTCATACATGAAATTTATTTTGTATATTTCAGTGAAAGAAACCAGCTAGAAGACGCTACTTACTTTATGATTCTAACTGTATGAAGAAAGCAAATTATAGAGATAGTGAAAAGATCAGTGACTGACAAGGGTTGGAGGGGATAAGGAATGAACAGGTGAAGCATCTGGTTACAGTAATAACCTAGTCTGCATACTACTGGAATGGTGGATATATGATAATATGTATTTGTCAAAACTCATTGACCCATGTAACACAAAGAGCAAACCTTAATGTAAACTATGGACTTTAGTTAATAATGTATCAATACTGGTTCATTTATTGTAACATATGTATCATGTATTGCTCTATTGTAAGTTGTTAATAATAGAGGAAACTGTGTGTGGAGGACGGTTGCTACATGGGCACTCTGTGTTCAATCTGCTGGTTTTTTTTGTAAATCTAAAACTGTTCTAAAAATGGGGGAGGGGCAGTTGGGGAAAGAGATTGGATCTGGGAAACCTGGGTTCAAGTTATTCTTCCAGGTCAAGTGACTATAGGAAGAAATATCAGAAAACCTTTTTGGGGGGTTTTATTTTCTCTTCCCCCAAAAAAATCTCTATTTTTCATAACTAGTTGCAGCTTCTCTGAGATTTCAGTTCCTGTGATCCTTTCCAGGAAAAAACCATATGCATATTATGACTTTGTCTGTACCTTACTGTATTTACACCTCATGAAACTGATGTCAGCATACTGGGCCACACAAATGAGATAGTTCCTAAAGGAATTTATTATCCTAAAATAATCTTCTCACAGGTTACTGCAATTATCTCAGTTTTCAAGTCATATATGCAAATGACCTTAACTATAAATGCAGTTGTTATGCTAAAAGCAAGCCATGGGGGAATAATGAATCTAATAAAAGGACTGTATTTGGAGAACCCATTGTTTTCTGGAACAAAGTACTTCATTGACACATAATAGTGAGGATAATGAAGTGTGGTGTATAAACAAGTAAAAAAGCTTTTAAATTTAATTTTAAATATGTTTCCCCACTCAATTATGAATATTTCCCCTTTTGTTATTAACATAGATGAATTAAAAGTTATATCAACAGTCTTATTCACAAAGGAAAAAAATAGAAGAAGAGAGGGAAAGAGAAGACTGTTTAATTGTGTTTGAGAAATGAAATAGAATCCTTATTAGTGTGGGAGGAATAAATTATTAAAGCTACCTGCACTCTCCATTTTTAATCTCTACTATTCAATTTTGTATCCATAAATGTTCTCATACAATCTCTGGTAAAGCACTAATTAGTATTTAAGAACTGATTCATTTTATGCTTGACCTTTAGCTAATTTCAGTTTGTGAATTCTTTGTGTATATAAATAGCTTGGCAAAATTGATTTCTTTCAGTTCTGAAAATCCAAAGTTCAATTAAAAGACTTTTATTTTTTTTCTGTGCTTAGTGAAGCCACATTTCATCATAGCATAAAGTGTCTTTATTAATTATTTCAGGAGTAAGAAGCATTGTTTTTAATGACAATCCAGTTTTAACATAGACTCCTATTGAATGTTTCTTGTAGAATCGAGAAAGATTTTTAAACTGTAATGATGTTATACTATCTTTTCATCATAATTAGAGGTAGAGAGTGTTGTGATTATACAGATGAGGAAACTAAAACACAGATAATTGAAACAATTTTTGCAGTTAATCAATATAGGAAAATCGGGTGGGGGGAGTTATTATATCCTGTATCTTGCTTACCTTTACTCAATAAGAGAAGCATTCAATACCACAGGAAGCATTTACTAAATTCCTGAGTGGTACAACTCTGTATATCATAAAAACGCAAAGTTCACACTTGTCCTTATTTTTATCCATGTTCTAACTTTAATCAAGCAGTACCTATCTACTTTATATGTGGGTTCCATTCAGGCAGAACCTTTGGTTTGAATTCCTTCCATGAGAGAGTGTACAATAAAATATCTCAATGAAAAAGACACCTGCTTAAAACCTGAGGACTTCTTGTAAGTGCCTTCTACCTCCCAGTCATTTGCTTATTGTTTTTCCTTGTGTCAACTGTCAACTCCCAAAAAGCCTATTGGAAAAAACTGTTGATCAAGCAAAGCCAAGTGTATTAGATTCATTTCAGGAAGGGAGAACACCGCCTTGACAGAACTTTGATCATGTTTCAGAGAGAGAATTCAGGGGGAACATTGTAGCATTTCAGAGTCTAGACTGGACGGTTTTCAGGTATGTCTTGCAAAGAAGGAAACTAGTTTATGACTGAACAAAGTTTAAGACATACTAACCTTGGGTTGGAGAGCACAGCAAGGAAAAGGTCTTGATTCATAATGAGTAAGTTTTGATAAGCTCTTTAGTTGGTTCACAGTCTTATCTTTCAAGAGAAAATATTTCTTGGAACAAACAGCTAGGTTATTTTCACTTATTTTCAGTATTGTTTAACAAAAATAGGGGAGAGGATTTCCAGTACTGATTAACACAGGAATAGGGACTATGCTCATTTCATTTTTTATTTTGTGGTTATCAATTTGTAGCTATCAATCGGGGTCTGGAACAGAAATATTTTGTCAGCTTAGATCTAACTCCCGACTTCCCAAGTTAGTGGACAAGTCAGATTGTTACTGAATTTGTTGACTGGACCCATCCTGGGGTCCTCATCTGGGCAGAGACCCCTTGTCTCAGACAGGAAGGTTCTTTTTCTGATCGGATTCATGCTCCCAGTAATGAAACCAGTGCTGAGACTGGAACAGCACAAACTTTATTCAATGGCCAAAGAATGGAGAAGCAGGAACCTAGTTCGCAAATCAACTTCTCAACCCAATTCAGGCAGAGACATCAAATATATAGAAGGGTTGAAGTGAAAGGGAGGGATTTCGGAACAGTGGGAGGAATATTCATGAGTTATCTGAGAACAAGAGTGTGGTTTGGACCTGGAACTGATGCAGCTCTTCTTTTCAGTCCTTGTATGGGCTTTTCTAGTTGTTGTCATGGCAATCTTCACTGCCATGGGCAGTGGCAGTGCCCTTCACTGTCAGGGCACTGGTGGATGTGTCATTTAGCATGCTAATATATTACCATACATGCATATTGAGGATCAAGGTCTACTGGAAGTCAAATCTTCCACTATCTTGGGCCTAGTTGGTTCTAGCTTTCTTTCTTCTTGCAGCTTCCTCCTGAAACTTAGATAAGAGTAATTGGTTTCCGTTCCAGGGAGGGGCAGGGGTATGATTCTGGGTCAGTAGCTTTGGTAACAAGGTGTTGTAATTATTGGAACTTCATTTTTTTCACTAGACAGAGTCACACAAAGATCTCAATGTGGTGCTTATAAATTGGGGGAAGTGCCCCTACTTTCTAGTCCATCATAGCTGCTGCTGCTGCTATTTTCATTGTCTAAATCTATGTAATTCCCTTAAATTCCAGGGATTTTCTTTATAGTGCATGGGAGTACTTGTCTAGTTTTGCATGATCAGAAGTGGATTTTAGGGGGGTAATTAATGAAGCTTAAGCTTCAAGGTCCATCACTTGCATGTGCACAGGCCCCTTCTGAGGTATTTTGAGTGGAACTTTCGATATGTAAACAGGCCCATCAATTTTAAAAATAAATACTATAAATTTAGGATATTTAACAATAGTTAGCTGAGACTCCTTTTGCTCCTCTCCTGCCTGGTGATATCAAAAGTTCATGCTGACAAAGGTAAAGATAAGTTGAGGATAATTTGGTTTTGGTTTAGTGGGATATACTTATGTGGTTCTTAGTATAGCTAAGTAACTGCAAGTCATTGAATGTAAGTGTGACTTCCAGAAATACTAATTCCATCTACTAGAGCATACCTGGTATCATGACAACATAGGTGTCATGGTGAAAAAGCACAGGATCAAAATGTACCCCAGGTGCCTGGCAAAGGAAGTACATGGATAGTGAATAAGAAACAAGGCTTGAGGTATCTGGAATCATAAATTAGATAGTTAATAAAGAGATGTGTAAAATTTTAAGTAGAGGATTCACTTCTCATTGGTGCACCAATGGAAACGCTCTCCCATCAGAAATATACCTCAAAATGCAGTAATGGACAACATGATAATTAGTATTCAATGTAATAATTTTATTCCTTGTGCCAGTGACTGTACACATCTTTCTCCAATTTCCTGCGGTAAAATACAAATATAAACTTCACCATCTTAACTATTTTTTTTTTTTTTTTGTCCCTGCCATACGGCTTGCAGGATCTTAGTTCCCCAACCAGGGATTGAACCTGGGTCCCAGCAATGAAAGCCCTGAGCCCTAACCACTGGACTGCCAGGGAATTCTGCATCTTAACCATTTTTAATTGTACAGTATACTAGTATTAAGTACATTTATATTGTTGTGCAGCTGTCACCACTGTCCATCTCCAGAACCCAGTTAGTCTTGCAAAACTGAAACTTCATACCCATTAAACAATAAATCCCCATTCCCTCCTCCCCCCAGACCCTGGCAATTACCATTCTACTGTCTGTCTTTATGATTAATACTACTTTTAGTACCTCTTTTAAGTGGAATCATATAGAATTTGTCTTTCTGTGACTGGCTTATTTCACTTAACATAATGTTTTCCAGATTCATTCGTGTTGTAGCATATGTCAGAATTTACTTTTTAAGGCTGAGTAATATTCCATTGTATGTATACTGTACATACAATTTTAAATCAACTTTATTTGTATTTTATAAATAAAAAACATTTTTTAGGTGTATGTATCTGTGAAACCAACACCACAATCCAGATACAGAAAATTTGTATGCTCCCCAAAAGTTTCCTTGTGATTCTTTACAATTCATCAGTCCTGTTGTCCTCAGTGCTAGGCAAAGATGGATCTGCATTTTGTCACTATAGAGTTTGTCTCTTCAAGAATTATATATGTGTATATATTGAATCATGTAGTATGTATTCCTTTTTGTCAGAGATTTTTCACTAAGAATGATTTTGAGGGGCTTCCCTGGTGACGCAGTGGTTGAGAGTCCGCCTGCCGATGCAGGGGACATGGCCCTGGTCCGGGAGGATCCCACATGCCCCGGAGTGGCTGGGCCTGTGGGCCATGGCCGCTGAGCCTGTGTGTCCGGAGCCTGTGCTCCGCAGTGGGGGAGGCCACGGCAGTGGGAGGCCCGCATACCGCAAAAAAAAAAAAAAAAAAGAATGATTTTGAGATTTATTCATGTTGTTGCATATATCTGTGGTCCATTACTTTTATTTCAAGTAATTTTCCATTGAGTGGGTATACCACATTTTGTTTTAGTCATTCACATGTTGGAAGACATTTGGGTTTTTTCCAATGTCGGACTACTATGAATAAAGTTTCTATAAATATTTGTCTAGACTTTTTTATATCTCTTGGATACATACCTAGGAGTAGACTTAGTGGATCATTTCATAAAGAAATAGCTACTGTTTTCCAAAGTGGATATACCATTTTACATTCCCTGCAGCAACCTATTCCACATATTTGTCAACATCTACTATCATCAGTTTTTAAAATTTTGCCCATTCTATTGAATACATAATAGTGTCTTATAGTTCAATTTGTGTTTCCCTGGATACAAATAATGTTGAACCTTTTCCTGCACTTACTGACTATTCATCTTTTGTCAAATGCATATTCTTATATTTTGCCCATTTATTATTTGATTTGTATTATTGAGTTGTAATATCTTCAGGAACCAAGTCTTTTTTCTGATATGTTTGATGCAGAAATTTCTCTCAGTTGGTGTAGTGTCTTTTAATTTTCTTACTATTGCCTTTTTCAGGGTAAAATTTTAACTTTGAATAATTCCAATTTATCATCTTTTCTCTTATGGTCTTTGCTTTTGTGTCCTCCTTAAGAATTCTGTAACTACTGCAAGGTTGCAAAGATTTCTTCTTGTGGTTTCTACAACATAGATGTCCAGTTGTTTCAGTACCACTTACTGAAAAGACTTTTTCCCCCATTGAATTGTCTGTGTTATTATCAAGTATCAAGTGACCTTACAGTATGGGTTTGTTTCTGAACTCTATTTTATTCCATTTATCCATGTGCCTTGTTTTTATCAATACCACATTCTCTTGTATTACTGTAACCAGAGAATGAGTCTTGAACTCAGGTAGAAGTCCTGTAACTACATTCTCCTTTACAGAACTAGGAAACTTTTCTAGGTTGTTTTCATTTCTATAAATATGTTATCACCAGTTTGCTAATTTCTACAAAAATATCTACTAGAATTTTAATTGATATTTATTGGGTCTGTAGATTAATTTGTATCACTTTTGGATAGTTGTATTTTTCAAAGAATTTGCCCATTTCATGTAAGGTATCAAATGTGTTGTTTATGATATTTTCTTGTTATCCACTTATGATATTTTCTTGTTATCCACTTAATGTCTGGAGGATCTGTAGTGATAATCTCTCTTTCTTGATTTGGTAATTTATCTTCTCTCTCTCCCTCTCAACTGAATCTCTTTAACTAGAGATATATCAATTGTATTGATCTGTTCAAGAAATCAGCTTTTAGATTTATTAATATATTTATTTTTCTTTCATTCCTTTCTGTTATAATCTTTACTATATCTTATTTTCTACTTATTTAGCTTTACTCTACTTTCCTTATCAAGCACCTTAAAGCAATACTTTAAACTTCTCTTCTTTTAGAACTTCTTTTGTTCTAAAATAATCACTTAAACTTATTTTTTTCTGAAATACTCCTTTGAATACACTGTATTTTCATTGTCATTTAGTTTGGTAGTATGAGAGCTAATATAAGAAGGCAGAGAGTGGCCTTTTACCACTCTCTGTTTTTACCTCAACAGGGAATATGTTTTTAAGTTGACTAAAATTTTTTGCTGCTTTGCACACGTCTATGAATGATCATGAAAGTACTGCAAGTATTGACATGGGCCTTACAAATAAATTGGGTAGTAGGCAAGTTAACAAATATAGAATCTGTGAATAATGAGGCTTTGTCACATATATATATATATATATATATATATATATATATTATTTTTCACTTAACCTGAGAATTTTATATTTAGAGTAAATGTTGACAACATGGAATTGCATTTTCTTTATTTAGACATTCTGGCCACCTTTGTCTCCTTTAATTATATCAATCATTAATTTACATACAATATAATTTCTGATATGTCTGTATTTAGGTTTAACATTTTATTTTTTATTATTTTACTTGACCTGTCACCTCTGTTTTTTATTTCTCTGTACTTTTTTCTCACTTATTTTGGATTTTTTTTTCAGAATTCTATTTTAGTTATTTATTGATTTTTAGCTATACATGACTTTCAGTGGTTGCTCCAGGGATTATATTTTGAATCCTCTAATTTCTCCAGTCCATTTAGAGTTAATATTATAAACTTTCATGTAAAATGCAGAAAATCCTGCAACTCTCTAGCCTGTTTTTTCCAACCCCATCATCTTTTATGGTACAGTTATCCAAGGTATGATATCTTTTAAAAAGATGGTAATTTTTGTTTTATACAGCCAAATTTACTTAAATTTCTGATACTTTTTATTTGTCTTTAAAGATCTGAGTTTCTATTGCAGTCTGAAGAACTACATTTACTATTTCTAGTATTGCAGCTCTGCTGGGAACAAATTATGTTCATGTTCTTTTACCTAAATATGTCTTTATTTATTTATTTATTTTTCTGTACGTGGGTCTCTCACTGTTGTGGCCTCTCCCGTTGTGGAGCACAGGCTCCGGGCATGCAGGTTCAGCGGCCATGGCTCACGGGCCCAGCCACTCTGCGGCATGTGGGATCCTCCCAGACCAGGGCACGAACCCGTGTCCCCTGCATCGGCAGGCGGACTCCCAACCACTGCGCCACCAGGGAAGCCCCTAAATATGTCTTTATTTTATCATGTTCTTGAGGAATGTATTCCCTGCATCTATAATTCTGAGTTGATCATTCTGTCTTTAAAACCTTAAATGTGCTTTTTCAAATGTTTTTGGCGTTCATCATTTCTGAAGCAAAGTCTGTAGTCATTTAGATCACTCTTCCCCTGTGTTCCAGTTACCTAATGTTGTGTAAAAACCACTCCCAAACTTAGTGGTTTAACAACAACATTCATTTTCTTTGTGAATTTGCATTCTATGAAGGGCTTAGTAATGATAAGCTTATTTATGCTTCATTCAGTGTGTGCAGGGGTGGCTCAAATGCTGGGGTGGAAATTATTTGAAGGCTCACTCACAAAGTGTCTGCTACCTGCTGTGGGAAACAAATAGCTCAGAGCTGGAACAGCTTGAGCTCTTCTGGTGCTTTCCTTCCTTCTAAGCTGTAACTTACCTGCCTTATCACATTATCCCTTCTCATGTTTCCTCTATGACCTGAGCCATCAGTGTTCCTTACAAGCTTTATCTACTGTTGTTGCTGCCATCATGACCGCCATAGCTTCCCATAGAAGTAAAGAAAATACAATGAAAGGGAAATAGAATAGAGGAGCAGAGAGAGACGTGTGAGATGCCAGCTCACATACGTGTTTAGAGAAGCATTGTTACATGTTTGTCCTTCCTGAGTTGGAAATCTTCATAAAACACAGATTGGAGAAATTCTGATTTTAAATCCAAAATAGAACTCATTTTTACCCACAGTGAGTTGCAGAATAAAAGATACATTTCTTAAACTAATTCATTAAGAAAACACACATAAATTTTGCCATGAAAAGGTGACAATAAAATATTTCTATTTGTCTACAAAATGGAGTTGCCTTGCACTTTATTTTTGGTGCTTGTACCTGTTCTTTTACTTAGTTATAACTTTCTGCCTAAAAGAGTTCTTTGACACCTTTATACACCACTTTGCTCTTTAGAATAATAATAATAAGGGGACCAGGAGAAAATGGTGTTAGACTAAAACGCGGAGATCACCTTCCTCCCCACAGATACATCAGAAATACATCTATCTACACGTGGAACTGCTCCTATAGAACACCTACTGAACGCTGGCAGAAGACCTCATACCACCCAAAAGGCAAGAAACTCACCACGTTTCTGGGCAGGGCAAAAGGAAAAAGAATAAACAGAGACAAAAGAATAGGGACGAGACCTGCACCAGTGGGAGGGAGCTGTGAAGGAGGAAAGGTTTCCACACACTAGGAAGCCCTTTCATGGGTGGAGACTGCGGGTGGTGGACAGGGAAAGCTTTGGAGCCACGGAGGAGAGCGCAGCAACAAGAGTGTAGAGGGCAAAGCGGAGAGAGTCCCACACAGAGGATTGGTGCCGACCAGCACTCACCAGCCCGAGAGGCTTGTCTACTCACCTGCCAGGATGGGTGGGGGCTGGGAGAGCTGAGGCTCGGGCTTTGGTCGGATCCCAGGGAGAGGACTGGGGTTGGTGGCATGAACACAGCCTGAAGGGTGCTAGTGTGCCACGGATAGCCGGGAGGGAGTCCGGGAAAAAGTCTGGACCTGCCGAAGAGGCAAGAGACTATTTCTTGCCTCTTTGTTTCCGGGTGTGCGAGGAGAGGGGATTAAGAGCGCTGCTTAAAAGGAGCTCCAGAAACGGGCGCGAGCTGCGGCTGTCAGCATGGACCCCAGAGATGGGCATGAGATACTAAGACTACAGCCACCAAGAAGCCTGTGTGCAAGCACAGGTCACTATCCACACCTCCCCTCCCGGGAGCCTGTGCAGCCTGCCACTGCCATGGTCCCGTGATCCATGGACAACTTCCCCAGGAGAACGCATGGCATGCCTCAGGCTGGTGCAACGTCATGCCAGTCTCTGCCGCCGCAGGCTCGCCCAGCACTCCGTACCCCTCCCTCCCCCTGGCCTGAGTGAGCCAGAGCCCCCAAATCAGCTGCTCCCTTAACCCCATCCTTTCTGAGCGAAGAAGAGACGCCCTCAGGTAACCTACATGCAGAGGTGGGGCCAAATCCAAAGCTGAACCCCAGTAGCTGTGCAAACAAAGAAGAGAAAGGGAAATCTCTCCCAGAAGCCTCAGAAGCAGTGGATTAAACCTCCACAGTCAACTTGTTGTACCCTGCATCTGTGGAATACCTGAATAGACAACGAATCATCCCAAATTGAGGAGGTGGACTTTGGGAGCAAGATATATTATTTTTACCCCTTTTCCTTTTTTTGTGAATATGTATGTGTATGCTTCTAGTGAGGTTTTGTCTGTATAGCTTTGCTTTCACCATTTGTCCTAGGATTCTGTCCATCTGTTCTTTATTTTTCTTTTTTTTATACTTAAAAATTTTTTTTCATAATATGTTTTATTTTAATAACTTTATTTTATCCCACTTCTCTCTCTCTCTCTCTCTCTCTCTCTCTCTCTCTCTCTCTCTCTCTCCCTCTCCTCTTTGTTTGTTTGTTTCTTTCTTTCTCTTAATTTTTTTTCTTCCTTTTATTCTGAGCTGTGTGGATGAAAGTTTCTTGGTGCTCCAGCTAGGAGTCAGTGTTGTGCTTCTGAGGTGGGAGAGCCAACTTCAGGACACTGGTCCACAAGAGACCTCCCAGCTCCACGTAATATCAAACGGCAAAAATCTCCCAGAGATCTTCATCTCAACGCCAAGACCCAGCTTCACTAAACGACCAGCAAGCTACAGTGCTGGACACCCTATGCCAAACAGCTAGCAAGACAGGAACACAGCCTTATCCATTAGCAGAGAGGCTGTCTAAAATCATAATAAGGCCATAAACACCCCAAAACACACCACCAGACGTGGACCTGCCCACCAGAAAGCTAAGATCCAGCATCATCCACCAGAAAACAGGCACAAGTCCCCTCCACCAGAAGCCTACACAACCCACTGACAAACCTTAGCCACTGGGGACAGACACCAAAAACAATGGGAACTACGAACCTACAGCATGTGAAAAGGAGAACCCCAACACAGTAAGATAAGCAAAATGAGAAGACAGAAAATCACACAGCAGATGAAGGAGCAAGATAAAAACGCACCAGACCTAACAAATGAAAAGGAAATAGGCAGTCTACCTGAAAAAGAATTCAGAATAACGATAGTAAGTGTGATCCAAAATCTTGGAAATAGAATAGAGAAAATGTAAGAAACATTTAACAAGGACTTAGAAGAACTAAACGGGAAACAAGCAATGATGAACAACACAATAAATGAATTTTAAAATATTCTAGAAGGGATCATTAGCAGAATAACTGAAGCAAAAGAACGGATAAGTGACCTGGAAGATAAAATAGTGGAAATAACCACTGCAGAGCAGAATAAAGGAAAAAGAATGAAAAGAACTGAAGACAGTCTCAGAGACCTCTGGGACAAATTAAACGCACCAACATTCGAATTATAGGGGTCCCAGAAAAAGAGAAAGAGAAAGGGACTGAGAAAATATTTGAAGAGATTATAGTTGAAAACTTCCCTAATATGGGTAATGAAATAGTTAATCAAGTCCAGGAGGCACAGAGAGTCCCATACAGGATAAATCCAAGGAGAAACACGCCAAGACACATATTAATCAAATTATCAAAAAGTAAATACAAAAAAAACTATTAAAAGCAGCAAGGGAAAAACAACAAATAACACACAAGAGAATCCCCATAAGGTTAACAGCTGATCTTTCAGCAGAAACTGCAAGCAAGAAGGGAGTGGCAGGACATATTTAAAGTGAGGAAGGAGAAAAACCTACAACCAAGATTACTCTACCCAGCAAGGATCTCATTCAGATTTGATGGAGAAATTAAAACCTTTACAGACAAGCAAAAGCTGAGAGAGTTCAGCACCACCAAACCAGCTTTACAACAAATGCTAAAGGAAATTCTCTAGGCAGGAAACACAAGAGAAGGAAAAGACCTACAGTAACAAACCCAAAACAATTAAGAAAATGGTAACAGGAACATGCATATCGATAATTACCTTAAATGTAAATGGATTAAATGCTCCCACCAAAAGACACAAACTGGCTGATTGGATACACATAAAAGACCCATATATATGCTGTCTACAAGAGACCTACTTCAGACCTAGGGAAACATACAGACTGAAAGTGAGGGGATGGAAAAAGATATTCCATGCAAAAGAAACCAAAAGAAAGCTGGAGTAGCAATTCTCATATCTGGCAAAATAGAGTTTAAAATAAAGAATATTACAAGAGACAAAGAAGGACACTATATAATGATTAAGGGATCAGTCCAAGAAGAAGATATAACAATTGTAAATATTTATGCACCCAATGTAGGTGCACCTCAATACATAAGGCAAATACAGGCATAAAAGGGGAAATCAACAGTAATACAATCATAGTAGGGGCCTTATCACCCCACTTTCACCAATGGACGGATCATCCAAAATGAAAATAAATAAGGAAACACAAGCTTTAAATGATACATTAAACAAGGTGGACTTAATCGATATTTATAGGACATTCCATCCAAAAACAACAGAATAAATATTTTTCTCAAGTGCCCATGGAACATTCTACAGGATAGATCATATCTTGGGTCACAAATTGAGCCTTGGTAAATTTAAGAAAATTGAAATCGTATCAAGTATCCTTTCTGACCAAAACACTATGAGACTAGATATCAATTACAGGAAAGTATCTGTAAAATATACAAACACATGGAGGCTAAACAATACACTACTTAGTAACCAAGAGATCACTGAAGAAGTCGAAGAGGAAATCAAAAACTACCTAGAAACAAATGACAATGAAAACACGACTACCCAAAACCTATGGGATGCAGCAACAGCAGTTCTAAGAGGGAAGTTTATAGCAATACAATCCTATCTTAAGAATCAGGAAATATCTCAAATAAGCAACCTAACCTTGCACCTAAAGCAATTAGAGAAAGAAGAACAAAAAACCCCCAAATTTAGCAGAAGGAAAGAAATCATAAAAATCAGATCAGAAATAAATGAAAAAGAAATGAAGGAAACGATAGCAAAGATCAATAAAGCTAAAAGCTGGTTCTTTGAGAAGATAAACAAAATTGATAAACCATTAGCCAGACTCTTCAAGAAAGAATGGGAGAAGACTCAAATCAATAGAATTAGAAATGAGAAAGGGGAAATAACAACTGACACTGCAGAAATACAAAGGATCATGAGAGATTACTACAAGCAACTCTATGCCAATAAAATGGATAACCTGGAAGAAATGGACAAATTGTTAGAAATGCACAACCTGCTGAGACTGGACCAGGAAGAAATAGAAAATATGAATAGACCAATCACAAGCACTGAAATTGAAACTGTGATTTTAAAACTTCCATCAAACAAAAGCCCAGGACCAGAAGGCTTCACAGGTGAATTCTATCAAACATTTAGAGAAGAGCTAACACCTATCCTTCTCAAACTCTTCCAAAATACAGCAGAGGGAGGAACACTCCCAAACTCATTCTACAAGGCCACCATCACCCTGATACTAAAACCAGACAAGGATGTCACAAAGAAAGAAAACTACCGGCCAATATCACTGATGAACATACGTGCAAAAATCCTCAACAAAATACTAGCAAACAGAATCTAACAGCACATTAAAAGGATCATACACCATGATCAAGTGGGGTTTATTCCAGGAATGCAAGGATTCTTCAATATACGCAAATCAATCAATGTGATACACCATATAACATATTGAAGAAGAAAAACTGTATGATCATCTCAATAGATGCAGAGAAAGCTTTCAACAAAATTCAACACCCATTTATGATAAAAACCCTGTGGGAAGTAGGCATAGAGGGAACTTTCCTCAACATAATAAAGGCCATATATGACAAACCCACAGCCAACATTGTCCTCAATGGTGAAAAACTGAAACCATTTCCACTAAGATCAGGAACAAGATATGGTTGCCCAGTCTCACCACTGTTATTCAACGTAGTTTTGGAAGTTTTAGCCAGAGCAATCAGAGAAGAAAACGAAATAAAAAGAATCCAAATCAGAAAAGAAGAAGTAAAGATGTCACTGTTTGCAGATGACATGATACTATACATAGAGAATCCTAAAGATGCTACCAGAAAACTACTAGAGCTAATCAATGAATTTCGTAAAGTAGCAGGATACAAAATTAATGCACAGAAATCTCTGGCATTCCTATACACTAATGATGAAAAATCTGAAAGAGAAATTAAGAAAACACTCCCATTTACCATTTCAACAAAAAGAATAAAATATCTAGGGATAAATCTACGTAAGGAGACAAAAGACCTGTATGCAGAAAATTATAAGACACTGATGAAAGAAATTAAAAATGATAAAAATAGATGGAGAGATATACCATGTTCTTGGATTGGAAGAATCAACATTGTGAAAATGACTCTACTACCCAAAGCAATCTACAGATTCAATGCAATCCCTGTCAAACTACCAATGGTATTTTTCACAGAAGTAGAACAAAAAATTTCACAATTTGTATAGAAACACAAAAGACCCAGAATAGCCAAAGCAATCTTGAGAAAGAAAAATGGAGCTGGAGGAATCAGGCTTCCTGACTTCAGACTATACTACAAAGCTACAGTAATCAAGACAGTGTCGTACTGGCACAGAAACAGAAATATAGATCAATGGAACAGGATAGAAAGCCCAGAGATAAACCCATGTATGTATGGTCACCTTATCTTTGATAAAGGAGGCAAGAATATACAGTGGAGACAAGAGAGCCTCTTCAGTAAGTGGTGCTGGAAAAAATGGACAGGTACATGGAAAAGTATGATATTAGAACACTCCGTAACACCATACACAAAAATGAACTCAAAATGGATTAAAGACATAAATGTAAGGCTAGAAACTATCAAACTCTTAGAGGAAAACATAGGCAGAACACACTATGACATAAATCACAGCAAGATCCTTTTTGACCCACCTCTTAGAGATATGGAAATAAAAACAAAAATAAAAAATGGGACCTAATGAAACTTAAAAGCTTTTGCACAGCAAAGGAAACCATAAACAAGAGCAAAAGACAGTCCCCAGAATGGGAGAACATATTTGCAAATGAAGGAGCTGACAAAGGATTAATCTCCAAATTTACAAGCAGCTCATGCAGCTCCATAACAAAAAAAACAAACAACCCAATCCAAAAATGGGCGGAAGATCTAAATAGATAGACATTTCTCCAAAGAAGATATACAGATTGCCAACAAACACATGAAAGAATCCTCAACATCATTAATCATCAGAGAAATGCAAATCAAAACTACAGTGAGATATCATCTCACACCGGTCAGAATGGCCATCATCAAAAAATCTACAAACAATAAATGCTGGAGAGGGTGTGGAGAAAAGGGAACACTCTTGCACTGTTGGTAGTAATGTAAATTCTTACAGCCACTATGGAGAAAATTATGGAGGTTCCTTAAAAATCTAAAGATAGAACGACCATACGACCCAGCAATCCCACTACTGGGCATATACCTTGAGAAAACGATAATTCAAAAAGCGTCATGTACCAAAATGTTCATTGCAGCTCTATTTACAATAGCCAGGAGATGGAAGCAACCTAAGTGTCCATCAACAGATGAATGGATAAAGAAGATGTGGCACATATATACAATGGAATATTACTCAGCCATAAAAAGAAACAAAATTTAGTTATTTGTAGTGAGGTGGATGGACCTAGAGTCTGTCATACAGAGTGAAGTAAGTCAGAAAGAGAAAAACAAATACCACATGCTAACATATATATATGGAATCTAAGTAAAAAAAAAAAAAAAAAAAGGTCATGAAGAACCTAGGGTTAAGATGGGAATAAAGACAGACCTACTAGAGAATGGACTTGAAGATATGGGGAGGGGGAAGGGTAAGCTGTGTCAAAGTGAGAGAGTGGCATGGACATATATACACTACCAGACGTAAAATAGATAGCTAGTGGGAAGCAGCCGCATAGAACAGGGAGATCAGCTTGGTGCTTTGTTACAACTTTGAGGGTTGGAATAGGGAGGGTGGGAACTAGGAAGACACAAGAGGGAAGAGATATGGTAACATATGTATATGTATAACTGATTCACTTTGTTAAAAAGCAGAAACTAACACACGATTGTAAAGCAATTACACTCCAATAAAGATGTTAAAAAAATAATAACAATAATAGACTTTTTTAGTTCTTACTAACTTTTTTTTTGGAATTTTACCTTCTATAAGATTATTCTCCCTTCCTTGTTTGGCATGAAATATTTATGGTGGGAGAGGACTACCTATATATGTAGTGTATTTTTCAGATTTACACTATCCCCAGAAAATGGCAGTGTACTAGGAAAAACAATTACCATTTCTCATGTCTCCAAAGTCTAAGCATGTGGGTTAAAAGTCATACTTAAACATTTACTCAGTGCCTGTGTTCCAGGCTTT
The DNA here is from genome assembly GCF_951394435.1 of Stenella coeruleoalba. NCBI lineage: Eukaryota > Metazoa > Chordata > Mammalia > Artiodactyla > Delphinidae > Stenella > Stenella coeruleoalba. Next base: position 22,810,019 of record NC_137150.1, on the reverse strand, counting down.
GTTAAATTTCTCTAAGTAACATAAACAATTATTAGAACAGCTAATTTTGAGGTCATTACAACAAGTTGGAGATAAGAATATTTAAACACTGTTAAATCATATTTGGAAAAATGTTAAAATGAGTTCTATGTATCAGCATAGAAGTTCATTCTCAACTTTTTAGGAATGAAATAACAACAGCAGAAACAAGAAAATTATAACAGTTCCTTTAGTAACTACAGATATATAATTACATAAAACTATTTCACAGTTAGCTAATAAAGTTTTGTATGTACTTCATACAAATACAGATACAACTCAAAGCAGTGAATATCAAGCACTAATCCTAATGCTTGTTTTTGATAAACAGCTATTATTTCTATATGTGGAAGTAACATATTCTAAGCACAATCTCCAGATTGTTATCTAGTTCTTACATTTATAAATATTTAAAATATTCCTGACCCTTTGAGGTTGACATCCTACTCTATGATTTTGATAATATCATACATAGCACTCCAAAATGTAGTACATTTAGTAACATCAGATGTCTAGACAGTATGATTTCTATGTTAGAAAGTATTTTTATTTGAAAATCAGAAAATAGAGGATTTATTGGTAGGAAACTGGGGTAATTCATGCAATGAAAGTTAAAGAATGATTCAGGAGAAGCAGAAACTCCGCAAGAGCTGGAGAGGCCTAGACACAGCTTACTGCCAGCAAAGCCTTGTTTAACCTCACATTTCTTCTTCCTTCATAGTACTGTTTTCAGTCTCTCAAACTGGCATGCCTTGTATTCATGTATGTATAGATCTATAACCAAAAAGGACTTAAGAAAAATCCCAGGGAAAGATTCTGATTACATGGTAAATACTGACTCAGAGTTGAAGGACACAATGATAACACAGTCTCAACTACTTATGTAACCTTTGAGCAGGGGTCAAGTGGCTATAGGATAGAACCCTCCACATTGCTGGAGTGGGGAGAAGCAGTTCTCGCAAACAAAGTGAGGTGTTACTACCAGAAGAAGGGGCAAAAGATGTTGGACAATTTAAAATAATGTAGGTACATTTCAATAAATGTCAAAATAGAATATTCTAAAATATTTCTAGAGATCCCAGGAGCAAGACATGTTGAGGAAGCTTAACTTAGAATTTTTTTCATAGTAATCTACCTCTGGAAGAAATTGAACTGCTTACAGTCAAGAGAAAGATTTAAAAGGATTATTTTATTCATTGTTTTTTAGCTCCTGTCTTTATATGGAAGCTTCGGGGGACCTGGAATGACTCCCAGTGAGAATGACAATTATTGAGTTACTGTACTTTTAAATCCAAAAATTATTTTGGAAATAGACCTGAGTAAAACTCTATAGTCCTCCAATGGAAACCCCTAACAGAGTAATCATAACACTTCCTCAGGCTACTAGGAACAAAATCCTTTAAGCGGTTACTTGAGCATCTAGTTCTTTTTCACTTGCTTCTAATGGAAAACAGTAGTTAGTTGGGCAGCTATAATGTACCTTTTTCCAATATACAGTTTCTCATTTTTAATGCCAATCTTTCCCACTTGAAACCATGTCTGAAAGAAACTGCATTAAATATTTATATGTTCTCAGGTCAATATACCTTAGTGATCTGTGTTTACTATGTAGTGCAAGGATTCCAAAGGAATTTAAGTTAATGTGAGAAAAGTGAATGACCTTTCGCATCTGCTCTCTTTATTTCACTATAGGAATGGATATGGAAGGCTCAGTGTATTATTTTCTAAAATGTCTAGCTATTTTCTAACTTGAAATAAATAGATGCTGGCCAGTGACAAAGAGACCAGTGAAGAGGCCATTCCAAAATCACTGCAGGAATTTATGAACATTGATAACAGGGGGTAGGCCCAGTAGAAATGGAAAAAAGATGTAGTCTAATCCTTTATAAAATGATACGGATGTTTCTACAAAATCTTATAATGAAAAAGAGGATATCATAAAAAACATATATTGATATAAAAAAAGGGATTTAAGAGCAGTTGAGATTCTAAAGTGGAGGATATTTTAAAAAGTACCCCTTAAGAGCTATAAAATACATTTCTAGAGAGAACATCCACTTTACCAATGAATGTTAAGTAACAGAATTCTTCATTGACAAACATAAATGGGTGATGGAGAGCAACCAGAGAAGAGAAAAACAGCAACACAAAAAACATGGACCATGATGGACAAACTGAACACAGAGGAATCAGAATATCAGCCAAACCATCAATCAAGCGTGAGAGTAAAATAGACTTAATTTGGACATACAAGAGCTCAGATATTGTGCCTACCACTCACAGGCCTTTTCTTAAGTAGTACAGCTGTTGTGGCGAGTTCAGGGCCACCAAGAAACAGGGCCTCACCTAGGAAATCAAAAGAAAGTACAATTCTAAGATGAAAACGGTGAAGCTGGCCTAGAAAGCAGTTGATACAAATTAAAATAGGAATTCTTTGAACTTCCAGAAAATTCCTTTAAAAAATGGGTTCTTTATAACAAACAGTTAAGTAAGCTAGAGGCCCTTGGGCATAAACTGAAGGTAGCTATTAAGAGAGTACACAAGAAAACAAATAAGCAAGCAAGTATGTTAATAAAGAATATGTAAAATAAATAAATCCATTATGCTTCTTCCTTCTCTCTTCTTTCTTTTTAAAACTCAACTCTCTAAAAATATTTGAGTAAAGGAATAGATGTTTAAGTGTGTTACATACAAATATAAGGGTTATAATAGAATAAAAATGAAAATAAATGTATATATACATTTAGCAAAGATTTAGAAGTGTAGAAGTAAAGGATGGAACTGTAGTAAAAGTGTCAACTTTTAGGGGGGGATAGATCTTATTTAACATTGACAAATTTTGCTATCTAGTGTATGCATTGCTCTTATAATATAGACAAAGCAAATTAAAACTAACAATGCAGTTATACCCATAAAGTATCATTGAAAAGAAGATTACTGAATGAAAAAATGATTACCTATCATATGATCACTTTTTACTACTGATCACATGTATTAGAACCCGTGCTACTGGCCTAATACTTGTACATTCTCACCAGCTGTCATCACCCATTGCTCTGCTAATGCATAAACACCTGTTTTACCCCCTAAGAGCTTTTCTTGTATGACTCTGGTACAAGCTTCCAGCCACTATCCCTTTATAAGAGTAATGATCTGTGTGAAGCAAGCAGTGATTTCTAGAAGAAAGATCTCATTATATTCCTTTTTGCATTAAAACCTTCACAGTAAAGGAGATATGCCTATTCTGTTGAATCTAAAAACCAGTGTTGGGATATTATAGATTTCTGTAAAATACATTAGGTATGATACTTAGAAGGACAAGACAGAATCTTGCATCGGCATTCAAGGAGAGATTTCTCCATCACCCTATTTCATCCTTTAGGAAACATTTTTTTTTCTCTGTGATAAAGGCTAGGACTAGGTTAAACCAGCCCTCTTCTCCTTTTCCCAGGAGATAAAAGAAAGAGGGAATAAACTGCAGCTGGACTATTTCCTACATCAAAGAGATTATGGGAGAGTTCTTAAAGAATTTTGTTGCGATTATATCTTCTTGGGAAAAAGGGAAATAAGACTCATGAGAAAGCTGAAGATTTGGTTTGTAAAGTATACTCTTAAAGTGTGGATGAAATGTTATGCACATTACTACTTATTTCCTTGCGGTATTACAGGGTTCCACACTTGGCTTCATAGGACAGTTGAACCAACAACAAAAACAACAAAAAGCACCCCCCTTGTAGTTAAGTGGACTGAGAAATGGTAAAGCAATTAGGAATACTGATATAAGACCCATAAGAAGATGGATTCATGTGTAGTGACTGCGATTGATGGCAATGACCTTGAGTGAGGTCTATTGTATAAATAGTGCATTGGTAACAGGCTGAGACTGCCACTATGAACATTCTGTTTATCTAAGCAATGACAGACCCAGTGTACTGATTTTTCCCTTTAAAAAAGATACTGAAGTAGCTCTGCAGTGGGCAAACCAGGTTTCAAGTGGATTCACTCTCTATCCTCATCCATCTTAAGCGAGCTCACTTGGGCTGTTAAAGTGTGTGGTGTCTTGGGTTCCAGGATGGAGGATATTTTTTTCTTTTTCTTTTTCTTTTCTTGGTAAGAGAGATTTGGAGCTAGAGGGTTCACTATTTTCTAAAATATAGTCCACTGATTTCTATTCCTATCAGTCATTCAGTAGTTGACTATTCTACTCCTGATTTCAACAGCTTGAGTGTAATGAGTACTCTGTTGGATCATGCCAAAAGTACTCACTTGGGAGTTTCAGGATAAGTGGCTATTCCTCCAGCTCTCTAATGTGCCATTCAGAAGTAGCATGGGAAATCAGACTCTGGAAACAACAAAGAGCAGATTGCCATGTATGATGTTGTTGAATCAGGTGCTGATCTCATTGCATAAGTCAGAGGTATTTCAGAGGTGGGAAATAAAGGTGGAAAAATGTAAAACTCCATGAATTCAGATGGAGCTGATGTCAATTTGGTAAGTGTTGATCTCATTAGGGAAATTGATACTATCAAGCAGCCATCCACTACTATGTACAATCAGCACATACTTGAATAATAATTGTTAAGTAATGGTTACCTACTATGTTAAAAGCTTTTAACAAATGATCTGTATATTTAATCACTTTATAAGGTTGATATTATTTGTCCAATATATATACAAGATGAGGAAACTGAAGCTCAGTAAGTGTAAGTACGTACTTAAGGTGACACAGCTACTAAGTACTTAATCTAAGATTCAAGGCAGGCTGTCTGACCCTTTCTCTTTTCACTATGTTGTTCTGGGTATCAGGTAATATGTGTTTTAACAATGGTCTTTTATATATGATGCCTTTTTCTTCCCCTTGAACTTGTACCATCAACAAGTCTGGACTATGGAAAGTTAGAGTGTGAGGTGCCTAGGAGTCGTCCTATTTTGAGCTTTAAGTACAAGCATTTCATGAATGGTGGCTCCAGATGACATCTGACATCCCTGTTCTCCTACTACTTTGCTTCTCTTATATTAAGAAGCAAATCAATGGGTGTGATAATGGTGAATCTTAGCAAACAATATATACGTTCAGTGCTAAGTTCAATTTATATTTAAAAAGTTCAAATAATATATTCGAAAATACAAACCTAAAATATGTTGTAGGTGTATTGTGTTCTTGCAGTTGAAATATTTTGTTTTGTTGTTGCTATTGTCATCATTTAAGAGAGTTAAAACCTCATCTTCACAGATGTATTTTAATAAAGCTCTTCTGCACCTAACCTATCTTATAAGTTGTTATTAATCTGTTTATAGAGATAACATTTAAACGTTGAGGTGTATTATGTAGCAAACTTCTATTTCATAAAGGCAAATTGAATAGGAAAATGGACAGTATGTATATAGTCCTAAGAATTGAAATATTAAATTATCCATTATTTTGAGAGAAACTAAGTGACTCAAACTTTTTTTAGTAGAAACTATTCTGTATTCAAAGGTCATTCATTTTTATTGACATATTTAGAAAATGCAATTTTAGTAAATGTTAATAAATTAATATAGACTCAATTTCAATAAATGTGATTACATTAATATGCATAAATTTGACATTAAATATACTTTCATTTTCATTGCGTATGAAGACCCCTCTGTTAAAATAATGAAACACCAAAATCAGCTATGGAAAAAAATCTCAATTGCTCCACAAAAACAATTTAGTTCTAAACTGAAAAAACATAAATACAAGAATCATCCAAAATAAAAAGTTTGAATCTTAACAGTTGATAGCTTTTTAACATATTAAAAACCTAAAGAGAATAACTTTTATAACATATATAATTATATTTTAGTTTTAAAAGACTCCCACCATATTTTAAAAAATATATAGCTGTACCATTTGCCAATAAACCATATAAAAATGTTTCATTCTTCTTCTAGTATCTCTGGAAGTTCATATAAGCAGTACCTTCTAATTTGTAGTATTAAAATTACAACCATAGGATTTCATGTTGATTTATTTATAACAACATGTTTTATCACCTAGATATTCATTCAATGACAATAACAAGGAACCAGGGTACTATATAAATGGTCCTCAGGTCATCGCATATTGGAAAACCATAGGTAATTGCCAATAATGAAATTCGTTATTTGTGCAAATTATATGAGTTAAGTTGTCAGAGGTATGTGAATTCTCACTAAAGAAATCACTATTCTTAAGTGATTTTAAGTGCAAGTGACTTCTATTTTTATGAGGTATTAGCTCAAAAAATCAAACTGCCATTTAATTTTTCTCTAGTGAGCCTATTGTCTTCATTTCATGTCCTTCTTGGGATACATTTTTCTCTGTATTCTTGAAGATTTATTCATGAACTTCCATTAGCATTAATAAGGGTTGTATAACTCTATCCCCTACACAGTGGTAAATGAAATCCCTTTGGCATAATTTTCTGACATTTAAATGAGTCTTGGGCTTTATAAAATACAATTATGGGGCAATGTTACAAATGTAAATACCAAGAAGATAGGGGAAAGGGAATTAAAGGTGCCCTTTATAATGACACATGAGAGGATACACTTTCTCACTGAAAGACACAATTGAGAGAAGTTCTCATATTATCCATCTGATCATCACCAGTTTGGGGAATAGTTCTGTCTCTTATGGAATTAATAGATATTAAATCCAAAATCTGACTTAACCACCAGATCACATAAAATGTTTTTTAATAGTGGAAACAATGGCAAAGTTTTTTACAGATAGTACTTGACTTTTTAAACTGCAAGAATAGTATTTATAGCACACCTTGCTTGCAAAAAGTGTAATCATTTACAGATACTTTTAATTTGAGTAGCCTCAGTGTTAGGAAAGTTATATAATTTCCAGTGGGAAGATTACAAATAATGATAAACAAGGGCACATGCAAGTCATGTGCTAAAAATCACCAAGCTCTTGAAGATATACAAAATGGACATTTCTTTTTCCCTACTCAAAACACCTAATGTAGGGTCAATTTTGATTCTCACTTGTAAGTAAGTGCACTGAATATTACAAATATAATACAGATACATCAGGAAATCTCATCTTTCACAAAATTTACCCTATCTTATGTCACCGTTCGTTTAATTTCACTATTAGTAAGCTGTCTCTTCGTATCTCAAAGAAAATTTTAAAAATATCTTCTGGAAACTTTTAAAAAAATGAGTCCAGAAGAAACCTACTCATAGATTACAAGTCAGAAGGGAGCAACATGATAGGTCGTTAATAGTTTAATAGAACTTTCTTTTCCACCCAGCAAGCCAACTGAGTGTTTGAATGGAACAATTTGCAAACTGGGAGAAATGGGACCCCAGAGTCATAGAAATAGGAGGGTATAATGAGTATAGGGGAACATCTCTGACCACTTCACAGTGAACTTGAAGCTGGTTCTTCCAGTGGTAAGTGAAGATAACAATTACAACTCAATCACTTTGATTCCATTCAATGATTGCTATATAGTAGTGAGCTATGCAGTATCGGTTTTAGAGTTAGACAGACCTAGATTAACAGCCTTTATCTTGACGTAAATAAATTGAACTTTCTGAACCTCATTTTCCTAATCTGACAGTCCTTTATAGTTGTTGGCATTGAAGAAGAATGAATGAGGGGGCAACGAGTTTGAAATTTGGCATGTGGTAATGTTCCCTCCGCATCAAGATGGAAGGTCTCCTCAAATCGGTAGCCACCATGACCAGCAGTGAGATCTGGCTGTTGTTTGTAATTACAGATTCAAGAGGAAAGGTAGTCCTAATTTGGATGCCCACCACATTGACATATACACACTACTATATATAAAATAGATAACTAATAAGAACCTGCTGTAGAGCACAGGGAACTCTACTCAATATTCTGTAATGGCCTATATGGGAAAAGAATCTTAAAAAAAACAAAACTGGATATATGTATATGTATAACTGATTCACTTTGCTCTACACCTGAAACTAACACAACATTGTAAATCAACTATACTCCAATAAAAATTTTTAAAAAAAGTCTGTTACTTAAACTTAGTTTCATCTCATGAATAATTTTAAATGATTTTGCATACATTTTGGTATTTAATGAAACTTCCATTGCTGTGGCATTCTTTCCATATGTGCTGTCCTACCCTTGGGTGGTTATCACTGTGGTTCTTTATCCAAAGTTGCCATCCGAGAGCATGATACTTTGGAATGCGGTTTGAATCACAGACAACAGTAGAAGTGCAGCTCTGTATAGGCCCAGAGTGATGTGAGACATGCACATAAAATGTCACAAAATGATATCATATAACTTGTTTTTCGATCACATTTCAGATGGAAGAGGCTGAATTTCTGTTACATTTATGGCCTCACGTTTATTTTCTCTACTCTGCTATTATGAAACCATAATGTTTGGTGAAAGCTAATCTGTCAGCTTTTTAAATGATAAATTGGAGAGTGGAGATATCTGTTTCAACAAATAAGTATTGAATTCTTACTATTTTTCAAACCAAATGCAAGCCGTTTGTGTACATTTAATCAAAACAGGAATGTTTACGTTGTTTCTAGAGTTCTTTGATTCTAAGGAACATTCTCAAGGTCACACAGGTAACATGTGGAAGAACCCAGATTCAATCAAAGTTCTATGAGGCTGTTTTCTGGAAATATTTTAATCTCTGCTGAGTCCACCTGCAGGCAAGAAGGAATGCACATGCACACATACACAAAAATACACTTACTAACGAGCATGTGGGAACCTTGGTCACTCAGGATTTGGCTCGTAGGGCTTGCACAGTTTTACCAATAACATTTAACTGTTGCAGCCATGACTAGCACCATTCAAGGAGAACACTCTATGTCTCTTGCATTTATTCTCAAACAAAAGTTAACTTGCTTCCTTATACCACAAAAGTTTGCTGCCTCTACCTCAGGGACAGATTGAAAAGATTTGAACTGCATAAGTGCTTATAAGAGAAAAGTCACATAAATTACCTTGTCAAACCTTTAATTTCAGTAATATTATTGAAATAGATTCTCCCATTTATCTTTTTTTTTTTTTTTTTTTTTTTTTTTTTTTTTTGCGGTACGCGGGCCCCTCACCGTTGCAGCCTCTCCCGTTGCGGAGCACAGTTTCCGGACGCGCAGGCTCAGCGGCCATGGCTCCCGGGCCCAGCCGCTCCGCAGCATGTGGGACCTTCCCGGACCGGGGCACGAACCACTGTCCCCTGCATCGGCAGGCGGACTCTCAACCACTGCGCCACCAGGGAAGCCCCCATTTATCTTCTTTTAACTCTTCATGCCACAAATTGTGGTTGTGGAAGTACTCATGAATTACTGTAACATTTCAGTGGTTTCATGTGATGTCTAGAGAGACATGTTCTAATATAAAACAATTCAAATTAATCTTACACTTGTATATATGTAATTCTAAACCAGGGATCAGCAAACCATGACCACAGTCAAAATCTAGCCGGCTGCCTGTTTCTGGAAATAGTTTCTTTTGGTAACATAGTCATACTTATTCATTTATATATTATATATGCTACTTTCATGCTACATTGACAGAGTTGAGTAGTTGTAACAGTAATTTTATGTATAGCCCATAAAATTAAAAAAAATTACTGTCTGGTCCTTTACACAAGAAGTCTGCCAATTCCTGAATGTACCTGTAAAGTGTTACTAATTTTTATATTAGCAACCAGATATACAATGAATGTTAAAATCACAGTTTAATCTTTCTAAAACATTTAATTATATTTAATCTTAACAGTTACACCAAATTCAACTTCATATAAATAATTTTATTTAAATATTTATTTTCTCAATTATAGTTACTATATTGACTAATAAATTTAATAGAAAAAATGAATATTTTAGAAGAAAATATTTTAAACATCAAAATAAATTAAAATTTTTTTTATTAACTATATTATTCTTTTTTGTTGATATATTCAAATTTTTACCCTTTGAATACAATTATATTTTATGTTTAATCCTTTAAATCACTGAGGATGAGTACAAGTGCAAGAAATAGGAAGAAATAAAAAATATGAAAGTGTAGCTCAGAAAAGAGTGAAAGTGAAAAGAAAATAGAAATTTTGACATCATGAAAATATATTTTATCAAGCTAGGAGGTTAGCACATACTAAGTAGTTTGTTGGCTTCACTTACATCTTTGTTTATTTAGGCCTATGGTATGTGGGCCTCTATTTGTGCTCTTCTTCCCAGCCCTGCAAATATTTGGAATGAACCTGATCAGTTCCAAACTAGCAGTAATCAGCTGCTTTAGGGTATCTTATCTGGATAAATCACCCTAAATTTCATCAGCTTGTCTGTCTAGTAAAGAGTGAACTAACCATAATCTTGCAGGTTTGTGGATCAGGAGGGAGACCCTCTCTGTTTCCTATTAACAGTCACACTTGGCATCTGGAGCTATCGTCCAAGATAGGATTGGTCATGACACTTCATAATCTCCTTAATTTTTTCATAATTATGCATCTGCTATTTGGGTAAAGACACTTATTTTCAGTAATTACTAACATTACTAACATTATAGACACATGATAAATAATTAGTGAATGTATAATTGATGGATTGGCTGAATGAATTAACCAATAATTTATTTGTGGGAAAACGAATAATAAAACCCTTAATATTTTCTTGAAGGAAGATTTTTCTTCCCAGGGAAAGAACTTAAAATACAGGTAATATTCATCAAATAGACAACGTTTAGAGAATATTAATAGTCCTGTGTCTACGATGTATAACATATTTAAAGAAGAATGAAAATGTGTGTTAGGAGTTGAGAGGGACAAAAAAGTAACCATAGCTATATCTGGAGAGTTTTATTGGGATGAGTTTGAAGGTGCTAAAATATTTGAATTTTACTGTGTAGGAGAATGAGGAATCACTGAGGGTTTTTTTTTTTTTTTTTCGGTACGCGGGCCTCTCACTGTTGTGGCCTCTTCCGTTGTGGAGCACAGGCTCTGGACGCGCAGGGTCAGCGGCCATGGCTCCCGGGCCCAGCCGCTCCACGGCATGTGGGATCTTCCCAGACCGGGGCACGAAACCGTGTCCTCTGCATCGACAGGCGGACTCTCAACCACTGCGCCACCAGGGAAGCCCTCACTGAGGCTTTTTAACTAGCAGACTGATACGGTCATGTTTGTGTTTTATTAAAATGGCTTCCGTGTGTGTGTGTGTGTGTGTGTGTGTGAGAGAGAGAGAGAGAGAGAGAGAGAGAGAGAGAGAGAGAGAGAAAGGGAGAGGAAATTGGTTAGAAGGCAAACTAAAATAGAGAGTATTTAGCAGGACGTTGAAATCGTTTAGAAAAAGACCATGAGAGGGTCTGTCAAAGAATAGTGTGAATTGAAATTGACATTAGAAAGAAGGAATGAATCAAGGATAAATGAAGATTTTTAAGTTGTATGTATGTGAGGCAGTTGAATGTTTATATACCTGTGGGAACTGAAGCAGATACTTATATATCTGATATATTGATACATATGATAATTAAACAATATAGTTTTATGCATACTTAACATACTGTCTTCAATTAATATTTCAGTAGCTGAGTTTTGCCATCCAGTTTCTAAATTTTTTAATATATTGGTGTATATTGGTGTATATTGCCAAATATACACCAAAAAGAATGGAGAACCCAGAGTTCTTGCGCCTGCTACCCCGTAGACACCACTGGGATGAGACCACTGATATTTCAAAGAAATTCTGACATATAGTAGCAGCAAAATTCTTGCCTTGTGGAAGAATAAATAAATGAATCAAAATGTTGATACACTTTCATCCTTACTGTATAAAGTATCTATGGTACACCTGGCTAAGTCAGCTAGTTAACAGTAAGAATAAATACTCTAAGCAAGGGATGGAGTCGTTTTGAATCACAGTGTACCAGCTAAATTTTTCATGTCTAGTTGAATACCCCTAATATTAAACAACACATGTTTTTTTCCAAAGAAAGAAGACAAGGAGAGAAAATATAACAAATCTGATACTACTCAGCAGAAAAAGTCAATTGGTCACTGTTTTTACATAACGTTTAAATTTTGAAGTTTGCACAAATTCATTAATTGCTCTATCCAGAATATTGAATGGCTCCTGACCAATACTAAAAAGAATTATACACCTTTCATAAAAGCAATTTCAATTCATCTTTCAAGGTCGAATTTTTGTGTATTATAAACAGGGGGGCTGATGGGGGGAATTAGAATGACCTTTACTGTTCCACCCCATGCCGTACCTTCCCCCCAAGTCTGTTTCTACTTAGACCATTTTATAGCCTTGAGTTGCTAAGAACTGATCAAACTTCATTAACAAGGAACATTAACAGTCACCTTATAACAGACAGTGACAGCTAAAAAAAAGTCTTTAAGGTTTCCAGATAGCGAGTTTAAATTAGCCTTAATTTTTTGTTAAGCAATGGTTTATATATTATCCTAAATATATTTGCAGCCTTAGAAAGGTTCATGTTGGTTTATGTTGTGAGAAAATAGGCATTTCATCAACTTGATTCAACCACCAGAATGCACATAAATTGGAGAAAGTAGAGACTTAGGGTAATGATACATTACACTTAGGCTAGCAGAAAACTTTTCTGAGCATTCAAATTTATTACATAGGAGGAGCTACTATATCTTGTTAATGTATTATCCAAGACAACCAAACCTTCTAATAAATTTTTTAGGGTTTCAAATCCAGAAAATGGAGCATATAGCCTAGAATTTTATATTATAATGCTTGATGAGATTCACTCTAGTGAGGAAGTATTTGTCTTTAAATTGTGCTTAACCTACCAGATTTCTCAAATATGAATTAGTTTTGAAAACTTTGACAGCGCTTAAGCACATATAATAAACTAAAAATAGAAGTCAGTCTTATGAGCAATAAAATTCTGCAGTGGTTTTGCAATAAGTTAAGCAACTAAAATGAAAATGGCACATTTGCGTCATTCATTTTGAAAATGATATCTTAAAACATCTCTTGAAGGGCTGATTCAGCTGACAACAGAATCGCCACAATGATGCAGGTGTTCTTTTGTCCATACTGGCGTTGATGAGGGGAAACAATGTGCATCATTGGGACTGAGATGTCCTGATGTTCCCAGATGCTTATAGTGGAGATACCAGACTTACTCTTAGACTATGAAACTGTATTTTTTATTTTATTTGGGGGTGGAGTTGAACAAAACATTATTTACTGAAAAATAGAAGTAAATCTTTAGGAAAATTTATGAGAAATATTCCCATTCAAGTATGTTTCATGAAGTTAGAGATAGTAATTAGTGCAAAAAAATATATAAGGAATGTATATCTGGTCTACAATTTCCTTGGCAATTTGTAAATATTATAAATATAAACTATAAGATCTCTTTGAAATGCTATTCTGTGTATCTCATGTACTACCCAACCCGATGTTCTATTAGAAAGTGACATTATGGCATAGTTGTCAAAGGATGAGTGTACCTTCCATGTTATAATCCTCAAAGATTTGAGATAGTCAGTGGGATATTCTCTTTATTTTATATAGATGCACATTGAGATAGGAAGAAATAAGAGAATCACTCAAAGGTTTATGACTGTGCCGGGGAAATGCTAAGAAATCTCTCTGGGCCTATTACATGGAATAAGACTTGCCTTAGAGCATCCAAAAACTACTGGCTAATCAGCAGAAGCTGTAAGCATAAAAATATAAGCACTATTTTGAAGGTTTTGTCTGTTGGTTTGAATTTTGAACAAGGTTAATTGATTGGTTGGGGTGAAGTGGAGAATGAACAGCTGAGCACATCTGGCTTCAACTGATAAGAACCACTGCCACACACGCCAGTGCCCTCCTGGAAAGGGAGGAGCTGCCCTTTACTTGACAATTCAGTAAAGATCTCCTGCCTGAAATGCCTGATGGCAACTGCTGGGAGGCCCTGATGCAAGACGTCCATTAACAGTAGACAGAAGGGTATTTGTGATTGAAGGAGAACTTTAGGTTGCTGAAATAAGCTCTATTCCTCTTTTTCTCCATTGGTGTTCCCTGACTGCTGTTGGGTGGGTGGGTGAAACCGTGGGTAAGCCCTCTGCCTTGAGAAACTCTTTCTCACTTCTGGGACAAGGCATCAAATAAAATAAAGTCATGTGTTTAACACAAAAGCCTATGTATGTGTGTGATTTTTTTTTCTTCAGGCATGTTTACACATAAACACTTAAAGAAAAGAGATGAGTCTGAACGACAGACATTATTCCTGGTATAGTGCTTTTGGCTTTACTTCAAAAAGGAAAAAAAAAAATACTCAGATGACTGAGATAACCCTTAAGGTGAAGGCAGAGTCTAGCAGGTATGAAGAATGATAATCTAGACCATACTTTGAAACTTTACCGTTCAGAGGGATCACTTAGGGATTTTATTAAAATGCAGATTCTGAATCAGTAGGTTTGAGATGGGTCTTGTAAGTCTGTATTTCTAAAAAGCTCCCATGTGATGGTAATTCTTCTGGTCTTCAGACTATATTTTGAGTAACAAGCATCTAAATTATAACTATAGAATGTTAGAATGGAAAGAACAAAACTAAAAACTTTACTTCCCACAGCTTATATGCAAGTAAATTTTGCTTTCCCATTTTGGGTGTGCTTTCTTGTTTTCTTCTGGACCTCTTGAAAAGAAAAAAGGTAATATCCCTGAGGTAAACTTAATAGTTTTTTTTTTTTCCTGCCTGAACACAGAATAAAAGTTTTTAAAATCATCTATACATAAATGTTTAAGTTAGCATATTTATCTAGTAACTGGCTTATAATATTTACATTGTACTAAACATGTATTATTTGGGCTCTGGACTAAAATTTTGTGTCTTGTAAATTTTGTGTTTTGTTAATGTTTTCTTTAGTACCATAATTAACCATTAAATCCCAGTGGTCCCCAGCAGTGAAATGGGGAAACATATTTATGGTAGTTGGGAAAAATATACTACAGTATTTAGCCATCCATCTATGTCAGTCTCAGTCACTACCTAAATGACAAGGGCAGTCTGCCTCACAGCCAGGAGAGAAATGGATAAGAAAACAGGCTGCACCCCTCATGAGACTAGAGCCTCATGTAAATATAAAATATTAAAATATAGCAGATTTCCCACACATTTTTGATGATTCAAAATTCAATTGAAAAACACTTTTATGAGGACTCTGGTAAGAAGCATTTCCCCTCAGTTCTGCAATTCTATTCAGTAAACGTTTTACTAGTCAGAACACCACAGTCAGTAATTTAGCAAATGTATTTTAAGTGTATATTTGCTAGGAGACACAAAGGTGGAAAGGAAAGTCTCTAACCTCAAGGTGCTATAGTCAGGGCTGCAAAGTTGCAGGCTGCTATCTATGATAAGGTGAGAAAATGCCTGTAAGAGATTATGCAGGTTTTGCAGCCGGAGCCCAAGAGAAAGGGACACATTAGTGACAGTCCTTTTTTTTTTTTTAATACAGCAGGTTCTTATTAGTTATCTATTTTTACATATTCGTGTATATATGTCAATCCCAATCTCCCAGTTCATCCCCGCCCCCCACTTCCCCCGCTTAGTGAGAGTCTTAAAGAAAATAGTTTTAAAACTGGTGCTTGAAGACTGAGCTTAAAGGGATGAATTATCTAAGCAAATTCAGGTTGGAGGAGGAGAGTCAGAGAGGGAAGGAGCACATTCCAAGCAGAAGAAGTGGCATATTCAAAAGTCAGGGCTGTATTAGAGTCTGTGATTTATTTAGGGATCTCCATGTCATTCAGAAATGGTGGTGGGATGTGTGAGGGGAGAGTGATAAGAGGTGAGATTGAGTGTGTAGACAGGACCACGATATGAGAATCTTCTATTTTTCTTTTTGAAGTTCTGAATTTTATTTAATTTATTTTTTTATACAGCAGGTTTTTATTAGTTATCCATTTTATACATATTGTATATATGTAAAAATATTTAGATCTTATCTGTAAATTGAAGGGAGCCATTTAAAATTTCAGCATCTCTAATAAAGCAGTCTTATATTCAAATGAATTGCATATAATTTTTCCTCTCTGCTAAACTGAATATGTGAATAAACAGTTTTTGGAGATACCTGATTTTTTTTCACACTGATTGAGTTAACATTAAAAATTAAAATGTTTCCAGTTTGTACCCATCTTTCCTTTTACCTTTTGTATGTACCACTCATCAGGTAAACAAAGAGCAGAGTACCATCTTCTTGCACCTCAAGCCTGTCTTTCTCTGTTTTCCTGGTTTCCTGCTATGGGAATAGAAAGAGCCATGTTTCTACCAGAATTCCCAGCAATACCTCTCCCCTACCCATTACAGACCTTAAATGTAGCACACCAGTTTCTCTATCCTTTATTCAAATGACACAATTACTTACACATCAGATAATCAAAACTATTCTAAATACTTGCATCACTCTGTTAAGCAAGCTGAAGTTCTGAAACACATGTATGTGTGTATGATTGTGATTTGAATATCAAAGCTATGAATTTGACCTTTTAAATTTAAATTCCAAGGACAAGCGGAAAAGGAGGGATTTGCAGATATTTAAGTTATTGGCTGGCAGTGCAACCCTGAGCAATTTTCTTTGAGCACTTGAAAACACAGAATGGATCTCTGTTGGCAATATCGGTCCTCTAGCTTTTTGAAACGCATGCATCGGAAAGCTGCTCTAAGTTCAAATCAAGTGTTAATTACAGAAAGAGCACGTATTACCAGTTTCCATTGTATGAGTATCAGATGTCTTTTCTGGACTTAGAGATTTGGGAGAGAACGTATTTTTATAAAAAGGAATTACTGAAAAAATATCTTCTATAGTTGTAATTCAAATAGTCGTTGTTCTTTTTGTGAACAGACAATTTACTATGGGAGCATTTGAAGAACCTCATTAAATGTGGTGCTTGGTAGGAATCTCAGAATTTAACCTGAAATATTGGGAAAATGAGGCTTGGTTTCACTGTCTCTTCAAATCAACTCAAATAGAAATTTGTGATGAAAACTTCTGATTTTACAGTATTAGGTAAGAAAAATGCTCATTAAAGTGATGAGATAATTTTACCTTTTATAAGTATAGAAGACTGCCCAGTATCTTCTCTTTTCTTTAGTAGCAGATGGTTCTTGAATAAGAAAAAATCCTTCTAAAGGACTTTTTAGTTTAGCTCTTCTTTATTGGTCATAGCTCTAAGAGTTTAGAGAAAGGACATGGGGGCACATTTGACAAACTAAGAATGTAGATAAAACATAGAGTGAATAGCTGGGTCCCTGACATCTATGTGAGGTACAAATTAACAGAAGAGGAAAATAGAACTGTCTTATGATTATGAACATATCTTTAGAGAGAGCATGAGAGAGAGCTGATTTCTGAAGACAGTTTATTCTATAAATATGCTTATGTACACACAACACATTCTTTATATATGATCAATGACAGCAGTCACTAAAAGAGTCCACAGGAGACATAGGAAATTTCTGACCCATGTTCTCATCTGGAAAGTGCTAAGAGCGTAGATTCACTGCACAGTTCTATAGTTCTGATTCAGTTCTCATGGTTCAGAATACAGCAGCAGCCTGTGGGGACTTTTGAGACTTGCATCATTTTTGTTCCCAGTTCTCACCACAATTCACAAAATGTCATTAAATTAGTGACAAAGAACAGTTCTCAATTTACGTAAATCCCAATATGGACTGGATTAAAATATGTCATAGCATCCTTCTGGCTTCACTTGCACTCTCACCTACTCCAGAATCAGTTAATTATATACCCCCTTCCAAAAATACCCTATAGCCACCCATCCTTGAATTTCCCTAGTGATTGTGGTCTGGTTCCAAAACCTAGACCACTACCACCAAATTATTTCTTCATTCTTTTTTTATACATAAAGTGTATGGAAGAGATACAAAGACTAAAAACTTGGTTCATGCTATATAGTCATAATGTCAGATTCCAACTGATTCCTTGAAGTTACTCAGCAGCCCCATTTTTTGTGCTTTTTTATACTTTACTACTTTCCTCAAGAATAATTCCATAATTTCTACTTTTATCAAGTAATCCCTCCATTTCCACCAGCTTTCACTAAATAGCCTCATTTTTGACTTTGTTTACTATTCTTACTAACTATAGGTACTACGCTAATTTGAATGTATCCTAAGGTAGGCACTATTATTAATTTAATTTAACTGATGAGGTGACTGTATATAAAAATTTTACAAATGAGGTGACTGCACATGATATTTGGAAAATGTTATTTTTAATATCCTTTTTAATATCCCTTACAACTCTGTATCTCCAAGTCAAAGCAGTGAAATTTACTGCCGTGGGGAAGAAAGAAGGTGGGACTACCAAGAACAAATCAGCTGTTCATCAGCTTTCAGTCTCAAATATTCTTGGTTACTTTAATAGACAATATTTGATAAAAAGCCCATGTAGTTGAGAGATAAAAATTTCAAAAATGTCTTCATTACCCTCTTTTAATATATCTTAAGGCAGGTCAATGGACTTTATTGCAGCTATTTTTTTAAGTGATGTTTCAAAACTATGAGAACAAGGAAGAAAATCCCCAAATTTCTAGGAAAATGACCTGTGGGAATAAATCTGTGTTGAACTACATTTTCTGACTACTTCTTCTGGCCTGAGTTCCAGAGAAGTCCTGTTAGTCCTTGAAAATTTTCAGTCTGTCAAGGGTAAGAGGTCTTTTATTTCACCTTCTGTTTGGGACTTTAACAAGAGTCTGCTTTGCATGTGGTCAAGCTAAAGCGTTTTGGCCTTGTAGAGGGAGAACATAAGAATCTATTTCGCTGTCCTTATCTTCCCTTGGCTCTCCACTGTTGGAAAATTACCTGTAATTTCCATCATGATCCTGTTGTGTGTAGACGTGTGTGTGTGTGTGTGTGTGTGTGTGTGTGTATGTGTGTGTGTGTGTGTAAATGGGGAGGTAGTGTAGCTAATAGCCTAGCCTGCTGGACATTCAGAATGTCAGAGGCAGATGCTGCAGGGAATTAAATGTCCCTAGAGATGAGGGCTGAAGGATGGGCTTCCTAGACTAGTTGCTAGAGAGAAATCAGAGCTCATAGGACTATCAGTGGAGTCATCAGAAAGAGGTGGATGAGTCAACAGGAGCATTGTCTAAATTAAGAACATAGACCATGTGTTACATTAGCATCAAATTTGAGCTATAGAAGCCAAAATGTCTGGAATGAGTTGTCACACCTCAGCAGAGATTAGCAGGGATCACAAGGATGCTGAGCAGATCTCAGTAGCTCCCCTCATTAAATTTCACATGGTTATCCTCCATGTGTACCCACAGTTTTCCCATATACCCAGATAACATCTTAAAGAGGAGAAGTGGAAGTGGGAATACTTCTGAAAGGATGTGTATTTAACAGAGTCATCTAGGCACATACTAACTTCCAAGAAAACTCTTCCAAATTATTGAACTGGCCTGAGATTACCAAATCAGAATTCATCTAGTTTCCTTCAACACCAAAACATCCCTACCCCTTGTCAGAAGGTTAGGAACTAACTAGAAGGATAATTTTAGTTATAATGAAATAAATAAAATATTTTTTCTTTGTTTATTTAAGTGTAGTGTGAATAAACTTTATTTAACAATTACAGCTACTATACTATGAGTTCTGAGACCGAAGATCACTTTTTTTGTTGTTGTTCACCATCTACTGCACCAGTGTCTGCCTAGCCACTTTTGAAATGTAGAGATAAAATAAAGAACTTGTTATTTTTCCTTTAAGGCACAGAGGTAGAAATATAATTATGATTTTGAAAACTAAAACTTTAACCACTGATCATGAACCAATTTCCTTTCACTTTGTCTGGAACCCTCATATCTCAACCACTCCATTTTGTCCCAGCATGTTCAATCTTCATTTCATTAGTCATTTTTCCCTACATCTATAAATATGTAAAAGTTGTCTCTTCTTGAAATAAAGAACAAAATTGAACATATATGAATATTCTTCCCCTTTGGGCAATCATCCAAATTTTATTACTTTCCAAACATTTTAATTAAGGTTTACAGTACCTGCAACCATTTCCATACCTCTGTCTCTCTCTTCTCTGTTCTTTTTTACCCTCACTAGCTTCAAAACTCTTACCTGAGAGCTAGGAACTAGTCTTAGACAGTATGGACACAACTGAGTTCCTAATGATAAATGGAAGAGCATATTTACAGTCTCTCTTCTTGACATCTCTGGAAACCTTGACGCTGATCATACCTTCCTTATTGATGCTTTCTCCTCTCACAGATTTAGTGAAATACATTATTCTAATTCTCTTCCTGCCTCCTTGTTACCTCTGTTATTTTTTTTTTGTTGTAGTTAATGCCTTTGCTTTGTTTGCTTCCTACTCACTGATCACACAAGCCTTTCCTTTTGTAAGGCCAGTTTATTAACTACTTTCCAAATACATTTCCACCTCCCAAACTATGGATATTAGTCATCTAAAGAGCATCATTGTGAGAGCTGAAGAGGACAGGGTTTGTATTTAGACATATCCAGGGTAGACTCTTGGCTCAGCTACTTAATAACTGTGTTGCCTTAGACAAGCTCTAACCTTTCCAAGTATAAGTTTTATTACCTGAAACAGTCGGATAATTATCTTTACATCAAACTGTTGTTTGATGATTTAAAAAATAAACCTTAAAAGTAGTACGAATAGCTGGCATATAGTATATGCTAATAAATGGTAACAATTTTCATTCTTTTGAGCATGTGTTTTTTTTTCCCCACTGAAATCATAAACATTCATCAGGACTTGGCTAAAGTCCTACCTCTTTCAAGAATCATGTGCTTCCACTCTAGTTTCAGGGGTTTACTTGCTCTACTGGACAAGTTTTAAAACATATATTGTCCATTAATTACATCTTATTTTTGTACAGAGGATTATTATTTGAAAGGTACTTCTATTACATCATAAAAATGAGCTTCATAAGAGAGGATTCTTACAGTATAAGAACCTTTCAATAGTATATATCAATTTCTTCCCTCTTGAATTTTGTACTATTGAGATAATACATTTCATTTTTACATATATTTTAAAACACACAATATATGTTATTGGGGGTTTCCCTGGTGGCGCAGTGGTTGAGAGTCTGCCTGCCAATGCAGGGGACATGGGTTCAAGCCCTGGTCTGGCAAGATACCACATGCTGCGGAGCAGCTGGGCCCGTGAGCCACAACTGAGCCTGCACGTCTGGAGCCTGTGCTCCGCAACAAGAAAGGCCACGACAGTGAGAGGCCCACGCACCACAATGAAGAGTGGCTGCCGCTCACCGCAACTAGAGAGAGCCCTTGCGCAGAGACGAAGACCCAACACAGCCAAAAAATAAAAATAAATTAAAAAAAAATGTGCAATTCCATCACATTAAAAAAAAAAAAAGAATCATGTACTTCCAGTCTAGATTCAGGGTTTACTTGCTCTACTGGACAAGTTTTAAAACATATATTGTCCATTAATTACATCTTATTTTTGTACAGAGGATTATTATTTGAAAGGTACTTCTATTACATCATAAAAATGAGCTTCATAAGAAGAGAGGATTCTTACAGTATAAGAACCTTTCAATAGTATATATCAATTTCTTCCCTCTTGAATTTTGTACTATTGAGATAATACATTTCATTTTTACATATATTTTAAAACAAAATATATGTTATTATTTTTGTTTAAATAGTCAATCATGTTTTAGAGATATTTATATAAAAGAAAAATTTTATAAATTTATCAATGTAGTTACTATTTCCAGTATCCTATCCTTTGTGAAGAGCCACATTTCTATCTGGGATGACTTTCTCTGTAACCTAACAAACCTCCTTTAGTAATTCTTGACGTGTGATTCTGCTGGTGATGAATATTTTCAGGTTTTGTATGTGTACAAAAGTCTTTATATTTTCTTATGTTTTGGAAAGATTGTTTGAGTGGTTATAGACTTCTAGGTTGACAGCATTTTTCTTCCGATATATTAAAAATGTTACTCCTTATCCATTCATCCGATGATGGACACTTAGGTTGCTTCCATGTCCTGGCTATTGTAAATAGAGCTGCAGTGAACATTTTGGTACATGACTCTTTTTGAATTATGGTTTTCTCAGGGTATATGCCCAGTAGTGGGATTGCTGGGTCATATGGTAGTTCTATTTTTAGTTTTTTAAGGAACCTCCATACTGTTCTCCATAGTGGCTGTATCAATTTACATTCCCGCCAACAGTGCAAGAGTGTTCCCTTTTGGCACATATATATAATGAAATATTACTCAGCCATAAATAGAAACGAAATTGAGATATTTGTAGTCAGGTGGATGGACCTAGAGTCTGTCATACAGAGTGAAGTAAGTCAGAAAGAGAAAAACAAATACCGTATGCTAACATATATATGGAATCTAAGGGAAAAAAAACAACATGAAGAACCTAGGGGTAAGACGGGAATAAAGACACAGACCTACTAGAGAATGGACTTGAGGATATGGGGAGGGGGAAGGGTAAGCTGTGACAAAGTGAGAGAGTGACATGGACATATATACACTACCAAACTTAAGGTAGATAGCTAGTGGGAAGCAGCCGCATAGCACAGGGAGATCAGCTCGGTACTTTGTGACCACCTAGAGGCGTGGGATAGGGAGGGTGGGAGGGAGGGAGACGCAAGAGGGAAGAGATATGGGAACATATGTATATGTATAACTGATTCAGTTTGTTATAAAGCAGAAACTAACACACCATTGTAAAGCAATTATACTCCAATAAAGATGTTAAAAAAAAACAAACAAAAAAAAACCCATGTTACTCCACCATCTTCTCACTTGCATTGTTTCTGATGAGAAATATGCTGTCATGTTCATCTTTGTTTCTTTGCATATAACAAGTCTTTTGTCTCTGGCTGCTTTTAAGGGCTTCTCTCAACACTGGTTTTGAGCAATTTGATTTTGGTGTGCCTTATAATAGTTTTCTTCTGTTTCTTCTTCTTGGAATTTGTTGAGATTCTTAGATCTGTGGATTTATAATCATCCAACTTGGAAGATTTTCAACCATTATTCAAATAATTTCTTTCCTCTCTCCTTAGTGATTCCAATTACATGTATATTAGGCCACTTGAAGTTTTTCTCAGTTCTCTAATGCTCTGCTCACTTTTAAAAGTTCCCTTTCAACTCTGTGTTTCATTTTGAATAATATCAATTACTATGCTCTAAAGTTCATTCATGCTTTTAATGCAATATCTAATCTGCTATTGATTCCATTCAATTTATGTTTCATCTTAGGCATTGTAGTTTACTTCTCTATGGATTTAATTTGGGCATTTTCTGTAGCTTCTATGTCTTTACTGAACTTTTGAACATATAGAATATAGTTTACAAAAATATTTTAATGTCTTTGCTAATTCTAACATCTGTTCTTAATTGCTTTCTATTGATTATTTTTCCCCTCATTATGGGTCATGTTTTCATGCCTTCTTGGCAGTGAAGACTGCCAAAAAAAAACTGGTAGCTTTTGACTGGATGCCAGACTTTGTGAATTTTTACTCATCAGGTGCTGGATATTTTATTTTCCTATAACTATTCTTGAACATCACTCTGAGATGCAGTTCAGTTACTTGGAAGCAGTTTGGTCCTTTCGGATGCTACTCTTAATTTTTTCTTTTTTTTTTAGGTAGCACAGCAGTAGCAATCAGTCTAGGGATAATTATTCTGCATTACTGAGGCAAGTATAATCTTCCCAAACACTTGTGAATAATAGGATTTTCCAATTCTGGCTGTTAGGAAGAAACCTTATTCCCAGCTGTATGTGGGCACTGAGCATTACTAACTCTGATTCTTTGAGGGTAGTTCATTCTCTGGCCTCAAGTAATTTCCTCACATACATCTGCTGAATTGTAGACAGGGACCTTCTGCAGCTCTCTGAATTTCTATCTCTGCACACTTTCTCCAGCACTCTGCATGTAGACTCTTACTAACTCGGTGTCCCCAGACTCTCAGTTCTCTGTCCCCAACCTCACCTTGGTTCTCACTCACAGGACTGGAAATTCTCTCTAAGCAGTAAGCTGGGGGCAATTATTGGGCTTTTATCATTCATTTCCTCTCAGGGATCACTTTCCTTCATTGCATGATATTCATTGTCTTGAAAATTGTTTTTTTCTTATGTCTTATCCATGTTTTATTTTTTCAGGTAGGAATATTTTGACCTGTTATTCCACCTTGGCAATAATTAAAAGTTCTGTTCAAATGTGTTTTGATTTATCCCAGTTTGTAATCACTAAGGTGACTGAGTGGGGACTTAAATGTTTTCTGGCTGAAAGTTAGGTCTCTATTTCTTAATATAAATTAACATAATTTAGGTAAATTTAACAGTATACACATAAAGCACACTCACATATGTAAACGCACACACACACACACACCATCTGTGTATATGTATAGTCTTCAATTGAAGAATATATTACTAATTTGCTTCACTCATTCATTCATTTAGTCATTTATTTATTCACTTTTTAAGTATATATTGAATATCTCCTTTGTGTTGATCACTCATGATAAACATGAGGCATACAACACTGAACATACAGAAAATTTTCTACCCTTAAGGACTTTAAGATAGAAGAAACTACTTAATAAAGTAATACAGTTCATTCTTTTTATTTCCCTCATAGATCCTACTATATTGTAGGCCTGCAGATAGTTAAATGTTCATTGAAAATGTAATTTTAAATTTAAAAGAAAATTCTCAGATAAATGAAGTTGTTAAATTTTACTTATCTGTGTGTATTTAGGAATAAGGATAATTTTCCTACATATATCACTTAAAGGGTTTGGAATATCTTTAATGTAGATAAAAGTTAGCTTAATATTTAAGATATTCCCTCTACATGCCACCTCCCACATACCCATACTCTTCTAAAATTCTTTGCTTTTGAATGTATCTGATGATGCTTAATTAATTCCAATATTTTTTTAAGCCAGCACTTCTTGTCTGAAGATACAATTTCAAGCTTAAAGGCCTCATATTTTTAATGTATTTCTTAAATCATTTGTTACAAGCATGAAATAATTGACTTGTGCCAATGTGGCTTCATTTTATTTTTAAAATTATTTTTAAAAGTGCATTTTTTCCTTCTTTTCTATTTATGTATATATAAGACATGAATAAGCTAATATTTTCCTTAACTACTACCATGGCATTGATCATACGTGTATATTAGTTAAGGTTTCTATAAAAAGTATAGCAAAAAACAAACAAAACCTCTCTATACAAGGCAGTTGTAATGTATTTTGTCTGTCATTATGTCATTATGTATGATTCTAATGTATTCTACATGATTTAGTTACAATGTAGTTCAATATGATTATGGTATAATTATAAATATCCATATACATTGCTCTTCTATTTCTGAAATTTTAAGTAAATATCTTTTTAAAATTTTTAATTTCAAAGTTTCCATATATTGGGTTGGCCAAAAGTTTAGTTCAGTTTTTTCCATAAGGTGGCTCCAGTAGCACTTAGTTGTCTTTAACTTCATTCGAAACAATTTTGTTAGATTGTATGTGACAGCTGTCATATCAGCGTGTATTTAAAAAAAGACATAAAAATTGGTGAATTTTTGAGTAGCCATTTTAATATTGAAGATGGGAGATAAAAAGCAACATTTTCGGCATATTATGCTTTATTATTTCAAGAAAGGTAAAAATGCAACTGAAACACAAAAAAATTTGTGCAGTGTATGGAGAAGGTGCTGTGACTGATTGAACATGTCAGAAGTGGTTTGTGAAGTTTCGTGCTGGAGATTTCTTGCTGGACAATGCTCCACGGTGGGGTAGACCAGTTGAAGCTAATAGCAATCAAATCAAGACATTAACTGAGAACAATCAATGTTATACCACGCGGGTGATAGTTGACACACTCAAAATACCAAATCAAGCGTTGAAAATCATTTGTACTGGCTTGATTATGTTCATCGCTTTAATGTTTGGGTTCCACATAAGTAAAGCGAAAAAAATCTTCTTGATCGTATTTCCACATCCCGTTTTTAAAACATATTGTGATGGGCGATGAAAAGTGGATACTGTACAATAACGTGGAATGGAAGAGACCATGGGGCAAGAGAAATGAAGCACCACCAACCACTCTGAAGGTTGGTCTTCATCCAAAGAAGGTGATGTTGTGTATGGTGGGATTGGAAGGGAGTCCTCTATTATGAGCTCCTTCTGGAAAAAACAAACGATTAATTCCGACAAGTACTACTCCCAATTAGACCAACTGAAAGCAGCACTCTACAAAAAGCCTCCAGAATTAGTCAACAGAAAACGCATAATCTTCCAACAGGATAACGCAAAGCCGCATGCTTCTTTGATGACCAGCCAAAAACTGTTAGAGCTTGGCCGGGAACTTCTGATTGATCCGCCATATTAACCAGACATTGCATCTTTGGATTTCCATTTATTTCGGTCTTTACAAAATTCCCTTAATGAAAAAAATTTCAATTCCCTCGAAGACTGTAATAGGCACCTCGAAAAGTTCTTTGCTCAAAAAGATAAAAAATTTTGGGAGATGGAATTATGAAGTCGCCTGAAAAATGGAGGAAGGTAGTGGAACAAAAGGGTGAATATGTTGTTCAATAAAATTCTTGGTGAAAATTAAAAATGTGTGTTTTATTTTTACTTAAAAACCGAAGGCACTTTTTGGCCACCCCATAAATACCAAACTAGAATCCACACTTGAAATTATTTTAGTCCTTAGAAGCTACTGTTTAAATTGGAATTGCTATTTTTATAATTACATATATATATACATACAAATTATATATATGTGTAATGTACATAAATATATGCACAGTTTCCTTTAGCCAAATCAGTATGAGATATATGAAGGCATATATTGTGATTTATATGCATAATTAGAATGACTCAATTTATTATACAAAACTCATTATATATCAACGAAAAATGGGTTTATTTATTTTGTTATTATTCAAGGACATCTTTAAATAAAAGCAGGGCACATATCTCTAAATACAAACTTTATAATTAGGCGTATTTGTCTTTAAGTATTTAGAAGTAAAAATATAAATTATAAGGTTATTTCAAACAATTACGTTTTTATTGTTAAATACAATTTATTGCAGTAAAAGTTATTCCTTCCCTTGTAACAACAGAATAAATTTCATATATAATCTTAAAGTGTATAATAATATTGTTATTCATCTTATCACAGTTACTTTTGTGGGGAGAGTAGACACAAATTGGTCTGACTCCCTAGCTCTGAGGGACTTCTCCTGTGATCCTGTCTGTTCTTCCAAGCTCTCCCTTTCATCCCCATAATACTCGACCATGACTAAATGCTCCAAAGTTCAGCATTAGTGTCCCAAGCTAGACCAATCATATATTCTCCCTTGAGGGCTGGGATTTACACAGAGATATAAAACCAGAGGTGGGGTTAAGTTGCCTCATAGCAATGCCCCTGGTGAAGGTGCCTAACTCCTACTACCTTTTGACTCAGAACTTGCCTAGTTTCTAAGGTTTCATTGATTGTCTCTTCAAGTTTTTGAACTACTCCACTATCCTTTCAATAAATGTTCTTTTTGCTTAAGTTAGGCTTTGGGGTTAAATAAAGGAAGTTGGTCTAATTAAGAGACAATAACTCTAAGTGTATATATTGAAATCTAGGGTACACAGATACCAAATATTAATTTTGGTATGTTAGGTGATACTTTAAGGATAGGTGGACTATTTTTATAGTAGTTATATTTGTATTTATCTGATTTTTTTTTTTTTTTTTTTTTTTACAAATGATTGCAGCAGCATGGTTGGTGTCAGAATGGATGAATTTTTGTATTGAAAACAACCTTGATGAATATGTTGGGTGGGCCAAAAAGCTCGTTCGGGGTTTTCTATAAGATGTTATAGAAAACCCCATACAAATTTTTTGGCCCATCCAATATTTGGATGTTAATAATGAATGTTCTTCCCGTTTGGAGTGTTATGAAATAGAGGATAAAACAAGAAGAAAAGTTACTCTGAATAACATAAAGAGAAGAGTTTTGAGATTTTTTGACCAACTCTGCAGTATAGAGGAGAAGATATAGCAAAAAATGCAAGGGAGAGGTCTTGTGACCACATCATTATGGCCTGAGAAGATGTTTGTTTCTAAGGAATTCATGGCAGAGAATAGATGGCAATTGTGACACCCTGGAATTGAAGTTGCTTTTTGTTTTCTACTCTATGGTACAAAGAAAAACGCTGTTTGTATTGTTTCTGCTGAAATGAAGTGGGAGGAGTTGTGTCCAATATGGAGTAGAGTGGAAGCTGGAGGCTTGGGTCTGATGGAGGGAATCTAGACAGAGGCTGCAGCAAGTGTGAATTAGAAAATGGTCCTCCCCTAAAGTCCCTTGGAGGTAAACAGAGAGTCTCTGAACTTCTCATGGCTCAGAGGATGATCATTCAGCTATCTTATGTGGATATTTTAGGAAAGGTGACCCCAGAAAGGCTGAAGACTTAGGCCACTCAAGCACGAGGCATACTCTTTATTATGTTCTTTTTTTTTTTTAATTCCACTTCAACATATATTGGACCTTATCATTATTTTCTCTGTGTCTTCTTTGGAATGGGTCCATCTCTTTACATCTCTGTATCTCTGTATTATATTCCTTGTGATTTGTTTCCTATACTTATTCCTAATATTTCCCAGTTAACTCAGTTTCTCTTTAGTTGCATGTAATATACTATCTTTCATGTCAAATAAGGTTTTACTTTGAATGGCCATAAGTTTCATTTTTAGAAGTTCTTATAACTTGGATTTAGTTAAAATATGCTTCTTGCTTTTCCATGCTGTCCTATTCTTTCAATATTATTTCTGTTATATTTTATATTACTTTAATCCTTCTTAATGCATAAGATTTTTTTAAAAATTTTGAAATTTCTCTGTTATCTATAATTTTGAGGTTGTATAATCTTCAGCTTATCATTCGTAGTGATTTTATTCAGTGGTTTGTAATGTTTCATAGCTAAGTCATTATTGCCTAGGTTGTTATTTCTGTAGGATTCCTGTATGCCCTGGAATGTGAAAGTCTCAACACACAGCAATTTTGTTTTTGCTGCTTTTTGAAGTCCTAGGAATTTCTATGGTGCTAACCTAGTTATATGTTCATTTCTGTGTGACTAACCCCATTTCACAAATGTAGTATAAATTTGTATCCCATATCTTTACATGGAACAGGCTTAAGCTTTAGCTTCTTTGTTTAGATGGCCACAACTTCTCTACTGAGGTTAAAAGAACTAAAATCCTTCAACAGTATTCATATGCCAGTTGGTGTGTCTCCAGTCTGCTTTCTCCAAAACATTGAAGCTGTTTGTTTTACCACTATCTCCCTATTATATAAAGTCTCCCAAGGCAACAATGTGTCATTTTTATCTGAGTATTTAACACCTTCCCTTCCATATAGATACTCAAATTTTAAGTGAACGAGAGCATGTGATGATCAAATTTCAAATATTGGCTTAAGTTGATATTAATTGAGTAAAACTAGAAAAAAACAAGTATAATTCAATTATCTAGGCAGAAACTACTTTTTAGATTTGTTTTATGAGGAATTATTTTTCTTTGCCATATAGTCTAGACATTAATCTTAATATTACTGATTAAGCCCAAATTATGTTCTTCTTTTTAATGCAGAGGCAACATATAATTATAGTATACATATATCAAATGGATATATAAAATGTGTAAATATTCCAAAACCTATCTGGTAAAGATGCACATAAAACACATAAATCTGTATAGAGAAAAAGTGAGTTTCTTACTTCAAAAATATGTAATAAAATTTAAATTATATTTCTGATGATTTTCAAAGCATCAGCAAAATATCCATCATTCATAAGGTTTTACAGAGAAAAAAATGTATTATAATTTTGCAAAAGAAATAATTCAAGATGCTGTATTCATATTAAAATGTCATGTGAATTTTATGACGGTTTTGAGCATGATGAGACATTGTTAAATTTGGGAAGAATTTATAACACTTCTATTTTTTTTTTTTTTTTTTTTTTTTTTTTTTTTTGCTGTACGCAGGCCTCTCACTGTTGTGGCCTCTCCCGTTGCGGAGTGCAGGCTCAGCGGCCATGGCTCACGGGCCCAGCCGCTCCGCGGCATGTGGGATCTTCCCAGACCGGGGCACGAAGCCGTGTCCCCTGCATTGGCAGGCGGACTCTCAACCGCTGTGCCACCAGGGAAGCCCTTTTTTTTTTTTTTTTTGTACACTTCTATTTTATAGACATCTTCTGAAGAAAAGGTTTTCTTTCATATCTTCAAGTCCCAGAAATATTTAACTGTATGTCATTGTGAGTAGCATATTAATAATTAGAATAACTACTCTATTAGAATAACTTATTTTAGTATTTGTTTTGGTGCTTTATATTTGCTTAAAGAAGAATTGAAGAAAAGCAGCCTATATTTTGAATTTGCTGTAGGATAAGCTTAAAAGACTAATTATCCACAGGCTTCTAGCAGACATGTAAATTTTAGCATCTCCATGTCATTTACCTTATAATGTAATTAGTTATATTTGGATAATCTAGTTGAAAACTTTTGAAAGTATTAGGTCCACTTAGTGAATATGTATTTGTATAAAACATTATTTTTTTATTGATGTATAGTTGGTATAAAACATTATTTTAAGTCTAGTTTTCAAATATTCCTTTCGTATGATTTTTCTCTATGACTTAATATCAATTTTTTTTCAATTATAGTAATTCAACATTTTGGTTTTATTTAGCATGTACAAAATAGAAAAGACAATTTAATTTTATTAATATAATGAATGAACTTTAATTTCATTAATATAATAAAGGTAGTTTTCTACACTTTGTATTTTAAATCAATTAAAAACAAAAAGCTTATAATATTGCAATTTCCTGAAAATTCCTTTGAATCATTAGATATGAATATGTTATTTTAGTGTTCACTGCTTTAAAATATTCCAGAACATAATTTTGTTTTGCTATACATTGCTATAGCGTGTCATTAAATATAGCAATAATTTTTGGATAATCAAAACATCTCACAATATGTGTTCCTTTAAATTAAAATTTAAATTAAATTTAATTTTGAGAATTAAAACAAAGTAATCTTGCTTTTATGAAATCACTGCAGTATTATTCCAGTTACTTTAAATTTTATAATCAAAATGTTTATTTGAAAGCAAACAATTCTTTGGTGGAATTAACAGAGACAAATTAGATTTCTATTAGATTTTTAAGCCATTAATATAATATGTGGTTGTGATTGATTTGAGATTCAAAAGTATTTTATATCTTTTCATATGTATATACATATATACACATGAAAAGAATAGGCTTTACTTTCTATATATTCACATAATCAGAGTTTCTGAAACCCTCACTGACCTGTGGGTACATATGGCCTTAAACCAACTAAAATGTTGCTAACATCCAGAATATTAATGGAGAATATACTCTAAGGATAATTTGGATTTTTTTGACTGGGAGTCCAAAGCATTTAAATAGGATGGTATTCTCTGGAAAATAAGACAAAATCATGTTTTTAATAAGTTCATAATAGTTGCTGTTATTCATGAGATTCAAAGATTACTTTCTTATGCTGTGGTTCTTTCAGTCTCTTTTTAAAAATTTTTATTGGAGTATAGTTGCTTTACAATATTGTGTTAGTTTCTACTGTACAGCAGAGTGAATCAGCAATACATATACATATATCCCCTCTCTTTTGGATTTCCGTCCCATTTAGGTCACCACAGAGCATTGAGTAGAGTTTCCCGTGCTATACAGTAGGTTCTCATTAGTTATCTGTTTTACACATAGTATCAGTAGTGTATATATGTCAATGCCAGTCCCCCAATTCATCCTCCCCCCTTTCTCCCTTGGTATCCATACATTTGTTCTCTACGTCTGAGTCTCTAGTTCTTTTTTATAAATAAGATCGTCTATACTAATTTTTTTAGATTCCACATATATGTGTTAATATATGATATTTGTTTTTCTCTTTCTGACTTACTTCACTCTGTATGACAGTCTCTAGGTCCATCCATGTCTCTCCAAATGACCCAATTTTGTTCCTTTTTTATGGCTGAGGAATATTCCACTGCATATAGGTACCACATCTTCTTTATCCATGCATCTGTTGATGGACATTTAGGTTGCTTCCATGTCCTGGCTATTGTAAATAGTGCTGCAGTGAACACTGGGGTACCCCAATGTTTCAGTCTCTTGTTAGCTATGCTTGGGGTACCCACAGGAGCCAGGCATAAGGTGGAGGCTAGAATTCATGGAAGAGCTCAGCTCACTGAAGGAGTGTTTCAGAATGCCAATAGGTTGTAACAAATTCAAGAGTTTCAATGGAATGTTAATAAGTTATTTTAATGTTTCAAGAACCTTGAGAGAGACTATTACTACTACTATTATACATAGTTTTTAAATGAAGTAAACAGTATTTCCTTTATCTTCACAGTTTGATTTTAGGACTTCTATGAATAATGAAAAGAGAAGAAGCAGATGAGTAAGTGTAGGGACTGATTAAAAGAATGGAGTTTCATGGAGAAACTAAAAGCAGGAAAGGTGTATGGGAAAAAAGGTTATTGTGTGGAAGGAGATGTTGGAAAGTTAAATTATCACAAAACTATAGATTTAATAATCAACTAACCATCAAGTCAAATAATTGTAGAGCATTTTTACTTTTAAATAATTTCTATCATTGCACTTAGAGAAATATTGCTCTACATTGATGCTATTTCCTAACTCCTCTTCTTGTTCATTTGTTGTTTTAATTCTTCAGATGGGCTTATGTTGAGTTTAGATCATTATTCTCTCCATAGTTTAATGTATCCACAGTTATAAACCATTTGTCTCACAGGAGTATCAGTAAATATTTCTGATATGAACCACTAAAATCGCTGTATTAAATGTTTTCTCAAGAGTATATAACAATTTGTTACTATTATGTTACTGTATATATAAAGAAACACTTAATTTCAGTTCCTGTATCAGTGCTAACCTAGAGTTTTCTAGACTGAATACATCATATGAGCAATACTGAAATAAATTTCAATATACACATGTTGCAGTTTCAAGGTGAAAATAATACCAGGTTTTAACAAGATGGATCTTTCTCCAAAGACTTTATGTTTCAAGTGTTGTTCAATTTTTTCATTTGTCATAAGACAAAATACACCACTGTGACATGTTTTATGTCTTCTAATTTCTTGAGGCAAACTGACAAATGTATTATTCTCGCATAAAGAAGAGGATGTTTGCAGCTGCATTACCCTGCTGGACCAAACCGCTGCTTTTGTTCATGCTGTCTTAACTGCTGTAGAATCCGTTTTTGGGGTTCAAACCGTAATGCCTACTTCATAATGCTGTTTTGTTCTTTCTGCAAAGATTCACTGTCACACATTACATATGCCCATAAATCTCTCAGTAATTGTGTATTATTTTTCTGGTCCCTGTGAAGTTTACACATTGTATTCAACTTTGAGCTTATTCAGCTTTGTACAGTGGTATGGCAGGCTTATGTGATGCTGTAAAGCTGAGAAAAGTAAGGCAATTATTGTTAAGCCTTTGTAAGCTATTTGAGAAAAGACATTTGTCACAATCATGGTATGAGGACCAATTCTACCGGGTATAGGTTTACTCAGATTTTTATTTAAACTCTTTCTGAAGGAGTGAGCGTTATGAAGAACTTTTCAAAAATTGAAAACTTCACATAGAAAGTGGGAGCTTTTCATTACTTTTTAAATAACAACTAAGGGGTATCAGATATAGGAGTTATAAAAATAACATGAGTGAATAAAAATTGATTTTTTTATCTAATGTAAGTGAACTGAAAAGATATTCTAAAGGAGTTATATGAATGAAAATTATAATCATGTATCTACAAGTTCCCTACCAAATGGAAATCTTCATGAACTATCCTATTTGAATAATATTAATATTTTATATCAATTATCTCCAAAGAAGTAGTTGTAGATATTGAAGTTGTAGCTATAGAAGAATATGCCACTCCAAAATATTTTGATAGTAGGAATTCAGGACATGCCACCCCAAAATGTGTCGCTTTGATATATTTTGATTATATATTGATTATTTTGAACAGTAGCACTTGCAAACTGCAAGTGCAAGGAGAGGTTTTCTCAGAACACCTCTTACCTGCCTAAAGATAGATCCTCCCAAAGGAACTCAGCTGTCATATATCCCCTCCTTGGGAGTTTCCGTTAACCAGGGAAGACTGACTTTTATACAGAACAAGAGAATAGAAGTCGATACCGCACCCAGGCAAACTGTCACAAACTACCACACCCCTCAACTATTCTTTTTTTTTTTTTTTTTTTTTTTTGCGGCACGCGGGCCTCTCATTGTTGCGGCCTCTTCCGTTGCGGAGCACAGGCTCCGGACGCGCAGGCTCAGCGGCCATGGCTCACGGGCCCAGCCGCTCCGCGGTATGTGGGACCTTCCCGGACTGGGGCACGAACCCATGTCCCCTGCATCGGCAGGCGGACTCTCAACCACTGCGCCACTAGGGAAGACCTCAACTATTCTTTCAAGGTCTTATTCATCTTTCCTAGAAATCATTTTCTCTCCCCTAAGAAGCCTACATACCCTCTCCCCTTTCCCTTTTCTTAAGATGGTATTCAATCTTAAATGCTAAAGCTACCTCTCTGAGAACTATTAAATTTCCCTGGGGTATTTCCCATGTGTACATGAGGTATACATGTTAATAAACTTCTGCTTTGTTTATTTGTTGTTGTTGTTAATTTGTCTTTTATTACAAGCATTCTCAGCCAAGAACTCAAAAGGGTAGAGAGAAATTTCTTTTCCTTCTGTTATGTTGTATGGCCACAGTAATAGTCAGGTAAAATCTGTACAGCCCAGATATCTATGTGTTTATAATATGTGAAATGCACAACTGTAATCGATATACATGAATACTAATTTTATGAAAAACATTAAATTCATAGACTTTGGTAAATGCTATATAGTATAGTGGTAAACAAATTAGGCATTTACATTAGAATACTTGTGTTTAAACTCAGCCATCTACTCTGACACTGGTATGAGGATCAAATGAGATGAGAATAAAGCCCTTTGGCCACTGCCTTAATGACCTACAAATGCTACAATGAATCTTGTTATATAAATCTTCAGTTTATTCCCTCTAAGGGACTCATGATAACATTTCATTACAGAGAAGGGAATACTCTTGTCCAGACTTTATTATTTTTCCAGATTTTGAAGATCTTTTTGTTTTCCTCAGGAGGACAATTCTTTTTTTCTTTTTTAACATCTTTATTGGAGTATAATTGCTTTACAATGGTGTGTTAGTTGCTGCTGTATAACAAAATGAATCAGCTATGTGTATACATATATGCCCATATCTCCTCCCTCTTGTGTCTCCCTCCCATCCTCCCTACCCCACCCTTCTAGGTGGTCACAAACCACCAAGCTGATCTCCCTGTGCTATGTGGCTGCTTCCCACTAGCTATCTATTTTACATTTGGTGGTGTATATATGTCCATGCCACTCTCTCACTTCATCCCAGCTTACCCTTCCCCCTCCCTGTGTATCATTAAATTTTACCAGAGGCTTGCTTTTACTCCAGTGTTACTGGAACAATGTCTGCCTGGTTCTTCTCAGGTTTGTCTGTTAAATCTTATACTGCTTTAATTCTAAATGTAAGGATAACTTAGGGGAATCACTTCTTTTGCTTCCTAAAAACACAAATAAAACCTATAATTCGGGTCTTGGACTGTCATGTCTTGGCTACTTTGATAATCTCCAGTGACTAAAACAGGACTTGAAATTTTTATTTCCTGATTTACAAGTTGGCATTGGCAGAATGTTTGGTGCAAATTAGTGCATCAATCAGAAGCTCAATTTCCCTGCCATCTCTTGGGTATGATATTTCCCTAAGGTCAGTCATCAGAGATCTTTCCTAATTTTTCTTTGGAATTACATCTAAGAGTACACGTTCAGTAAATAGATGGTAAATGACTGAATGATTGAATGAATGCTTGTTGAAACTCTCTGCTTACCTATAGTTAAAGTTCTCTACAGCAAGTAAATTCTCTTCAAAAAATGAACATTTCCTTTTCTGCTAGCTATGGTTGTATTTGTCACTTTAAATACATGACAGGCATTATTATTTTTTTTCTTCCAGGTCACAATAAAAACAGATTCTTCTTTTATGTAGGGATTTGGAAGCCATGATTAACTCTTTGAACAGCATTTTACAGTCCTCTGTCTGAAATGTCTACTTTTCATATTCTTTTATTATTTATCAGTTAATTTTAATAGTTACCCAAGTACCGTGGAGACTGTCAACAATGAGACCCATGGCTTACGCTCAGCATCTCCTGCCTCCAGGCCCAACTCTCTGTGAACACACTCCCCACAGATAAACGCTTCTTTCTACTGGCCCAATATTAAGAATTATGATTCCACAGAAATAAATTTTCACATCGGCAAATTATTCACTTATTAAACAATTATTTAGTCAATTAGCAAAGCCCACTGGCTTAAGGCTTAATGAAATTATCTTTGATTTAAGTAATATTGATAATGAAAAATAGCCTTTATTTCCCTTTTAAATTTATTACAAGTAATTTATAAATAGATATTACAGCCAATAAATGAGGGCTATATTTTATATAACTGGGTATTCTAAACTAGATATACAAACTACAGTAGAGGTACATAGTGAACATAGTGAGTGTACATAGTGTACATAGTGAACAACTTGTAATTCTTCAAACAGATTATTTTCTCATTAACGGCGTGTTTTAGCCCATGATGCAGCTCTCCCCTGTCATATTGCCTCCTTCTCACCTCTTCAGAAATCAGAAGAAAACAATCACCACTTCAAAAAAGTTTTTTCTAATATTTCTAATTAGGGTTAAGTGTTTATCCATTACTGCACTTGTTATCTCTTTCTCTGACAAGAGTGTGAGATTTTCAAGAACCAGGATTATGTTCTATCAGTTCTTTCTAGTACCTACACAATGCCTAGAAATTGTTACTAGATAATGGATGCTTATAGAGTAAAATGTGAGGATGACTCTTGTCTCACTTTAAACTGTGAGCTGAACTATTAACACAAGGGCAAAACTGCTTCCGTTTTCTGATTTGAACACTATCCAGAGTTCATCCAACTTTCCTGGATGTGCTCTGGGTCTTATGTGCCAAGTTAAGACCTTCATCTCTGAGCTTAGATCAAGGAGGATGCATTTGTCTATCACTCAATATCAGTGACTTCAAGTCAACATTTGATTCCTCACCTCTTAAGTTACTTTGCTAATAGAAAACTGGATTTTTCTACCATATCCATCATATAGCTCTGCCTTCAAAAGTGCCATGTCTTTCATCTTGCAAACAAAATCTGTATGGAATTATCCTTTTAAACATTAATTCATCATAAAATATGTGATTATAAAATTTGAACTATCTGTTTTACCTGTTCTTTCATTTCCATGCCTGTTGTGATTTTTCCTGATCAAGTCTTTACATTTAAATGACGTGTTGTCTCTCATTCTTTTTTTTTTTTTTTTAAATTTCATTATGGTTTATTATGGTGGAAACACTTCTCAAGTTCCTCATTCATATCCTTAAGTGACACCACATTATTTTCCAAGAATTGTCAAAGTTTCTGAGATTGACTAGCAAGGCTTTCATTGATTAAGCCACACTTATCTATTCAAATGTCTCCTGACTTTTTCCCTATGGTTTGTTCCTGCCAGAACAGAGTCCTTACCATCTGTGACTACACTTTGTCCATGTCTGTGTAGACATTTTGGTGAGATATCTCTGCTGTTGACTCATTCCTCTCATTTTCTCTTCCCATGTCTACTTTTTCCCATAGTTTATTTGTTTACTTTCCTTGTAGAACATTTTCCAGTTACTCTAGTTGTGTTAGTTCTGGACCTGGACTAGTCAGTGTTTGAAAGAATTTATTCAGTGCTTACTAATCTTTGGCATATAGTGAAGAATTGGGGTATAAATATAAATACAAGCTACCTTTTTCTCTACTACTGATTTCACCATGACATGTGCCTAAAGAGATATATATATATATATATATATATACACATATATATATATATATATATATATATATAAAAACAGTGTCATGACAGCAAGAAGGAGTGGGGTAGCTACTGTCTGTACCATTTTACCTCCTGTGTAGCCTGGTGTAGTTTCAAGTTTCTGGAAGGAAGGATATACTACTTACACTTCTTCTGCTTCCCGTATAGCACCTGACACACTTGTAACATAACATCTCAATAAAAGTATGTTGATTTGGGTTTTGTTTAATGCTTATTTTCATTATCAGCCTTAAAAATCACATTATAAAATGATGGCCAGGAATGTTAATATATTTCCAACCCTTTTTAAATGAATTTCTACAGGGAAATTCAAGAGCACTAATTCTAAATTTAACTGCTTAAATTTGCC
Organism: Stenella coeruleoalba; assembly: GCF_951394435.1. NCBI lineage: Eukaryota > Metazoa > Chordata > Mammalia > Artiodactyla > Delphinidae > Stenella > Stenella coeruleoalba. Next base: position 22,771,550 of record NC_137150.1, on the reverse strand, counting down.
TTTGAAATGGGATTTCGTGATTACCGTTGAACATGCGGATGTCTTTGAAATCAAACAATATAACACCTCTACAGGCTAAAAGGAGTTGAAACAGTGCTTGGCTCCTTTTCTCATTCCTTGTCATTCTCTCTGTGTCCCAACCCACTTTTAGCTCAGCCAGCTCGCTTACAGGAAATGATGTTCCTCAAACTTTACCTGGGGCAGAAATGTTGACAATGTTTTAATAGTTCAAAGAACTTCCTCTTTGAAGTGCAAGAATTTAAGAGCAAGAAGTATCAGATATTAACAAAAAAATAAATGTAAAAATATATTTGGTTACTTAAGGGATGTCAAAAAATAACTTAGTTGGAAACTATAAGTCATATTTAGATAGACTGCATGTACCAGCAGGATTGCTCATACTCCTGCCTCTTTCTGTTTCCTCTTTAAGGATTTTTGTGTTATAGCTGACCATAAGAGTCTATTAGGTTAAGCCACATGAAAAACAATACATAAACTAATATTAAGTTATGTTATACTGACATTATGATATTTACTTATTTTTCACTAGAATGTAGCTCCTTGAGGCAGGTATTTTGCCTAGTTCAGTGTTGTATATCCAAAGTCTAAAACAATCATGGCATAAAATGGATAACTCAGTAAGTGTTTCTGGAATGAATTAATGGATATTTTGTATGGTTTTGTAAAGAAAAGGTGGAGTTATAAAGGAGTAAACGTGGACTCATTTTGCTCGGTAATTAAATCTAGTGAAAACCAGAGTTGTTTTAAATTCAGCTAGCTTATGCTCTGTTTTTCAAATGTTTTGCATTAGCAAAACCTTTAATGAGTTTGGCCTCAAGGAGTTTTTCTCCAATCCATATGTTTCTGATTCCCATTGAGTTAGCTCTTACTAAAACTATTTAAATTATTTATTTGAGTTCAAAGAAGCCTTTTGAAAGGTTTCTCTAAGGAAATCTTAATGTCTGACTTTTTAAAATAGAAAGTCTTATTTTTCTCAACACTTTTTCAGTTACATTTTCAAAATCTATAATCATTCTGAGATTCTTTATTTTTATGCTGGTCCCCCATTTCTATTTCTAATGTCACTGGAGCAAATATGTCCTTAAATTAATTAAAGGAACAAATTCTCTGTAACACCTATCTTCATTTCTAAATTTATAATGGTTTAGTGTCTCACAATTTAGCCACAATATTTATCTTAATAAATATATACCTAGTAATCTTATAAATGATATTCTTCTTGAGTTACTATATGGAGAAGTTCTAAGTTTGCCTTAGAAATGGATTTTGAGTTTATGTATGTGAGAGTTGAGGAGAAACAAAAGAAGAAAGAAAGAAATCCAGATGATAACAGATATAGCTATTTTCTCTCCCGATCATGTTTAAACTCACCATGTCACCAATAAATGCATTTTTTGTTTTTGCAAGAATGTTTAAATTTAGAGATTTTTTTCTTATTTTCAGCAAAATGAAGATATTTAAACCAATAAAATAAAGGATAAAACATTAATTATGTCAATATACACACCCTCCATTAGTTCAACTATGGTAATTTTATTTATGTATTTAATTTTTTAAAGATTAGTCATATACCTGTTGTATGGCAGTGGTGTGGGAGCATATGCTTTAATTTTTAGTGAATTGAAAAACTTCCCTCGTGTACTGTGAGTGCTTTATGATTTAGGTGTATTTAATCAATACTTCTGATTAACTTACTGCTAAAAAAAGAAAATTAGCCTCTGTCTTTTGCCCATTCTCATGGCTCAAGTACTTTATAGAATATTCTTCTCTATGGTATTTGATATTTTCAAGTAAAAGAAAATTTTATTTCTTTACTTGGGTAAAATAGGTTATATAAACTCTTTAATTTTCATATTTCCATATTCTAAAGCAACACTGTATTTAAAATACAGGCTATTAAATATATAAATAGATAACTTGATAAACTAAAACAAATAAAATGGCAAAAGAGAGTATCTATAGCAGTCATATAAGAAGGAACTCCTATTTTGAAATCTTTTCTTTTGAAATAAAAGAATCTCTGAAATGTAAAAGCCTTTATTATATTGTCCAACTTTTAATGATTCTGCTTACTGTTCGTTATTTAAAGCATAAATCCCTATGCTTTAAAAATTTATATAAGACTTTACATTGTTTAAGGATACGTCTCCCAGAACATGGAGACATTTTCTAGAGCATAGTGTAAAAAACCATAAGCTAATGCTTAGGTTCAGTGTGAAAGCTCATTTTGTAAATAAAAACATTTGAATGTAATTGATTTTCCTGAAATTTGAGAGCATAAAATAAATGTGCCGTGTATAAGTAAAGTGGTGAGGGAGTTGAAGTTCAAGAATAGATGCTAATCTATTGACATTTCAGGCCTGAAAATATTGTGTCTGTAACGTGGTGCATCATCAAAACAACAAAAGTAAGGGAAAAGTCTGTTTTATTAATATGTGATATCAAGATGCAAAGTTTTAAAAAATTCTATACTTTCCATCCTTACCTAAAAATGAGTTTACAAAAATAGGTTCATGGTATTTTTTTGGTGTTAGGAAAAAGTGAAGAACAATTCTATGCAATTTATTTTGTCACATTACCCTGATTTTAGCTATAATGTAAGTTACAAATTATACTTCAAAGTGCAGAGAAGTTAGAAAAAAATGCTTTGGAAATATAGTTGCTTGGATTTTATGTGCCTTGAAGCCTGGAATGATAGGGGTCTTGTTTTTCATAAGAGTCATATCAATGATAGTGATGACTTAAACATGTTTTAATTACTCCCTTTGATGCAGAAGCAGTTGGACAAAAATCATAATCATTTGGTATCTAAAAAGGGTCATGTCCAAGGACTTTGAATTCCTGATTTTTGTTAATTATAATTTGATATTTTTAACTTTTATTTAATTTTTTAATTTTTAAAATGTTTATTTTGACTGCTAGGGGTCTTAGTTGCAGCGTGCAGGATACTTAGTTTCGGCATGCGGGATCTAGTTCCCTGAACAGGGATCGAACCCGGGCCCCCTGCATTGGGAGCACAGAGTCTTAACCACTGGACCACCAGGGAAGTCCCGATAATTTGACATTTTTAAAATGCTGCTTATAAGCATGCTAACTAAATATGTTTAGGATTAGAAAGCAGCATTCAGTAATTTTTAGATGACATTCCTATGTACTGCCCATGCCATGTTAAAACCCTGAGTATTGAGAATATTATAAAACCATACTTTATGACATTTTCTAATTGAAAGAGATCTTAGAGGTAACCTAGTCTAATCTCCTAATTTTCTGTGTGGAAATAGGCTCAGATTAGATAACCATCTTAACATAATATGATTTTTTTAACTTGAAGCACTTAAATTCTTCTATCAATTATTCAAGGGTTGTTTTCATTGGCTTAAACTTTATGAAACTACTGATTAAGTTAGCTTTTAATTGAACAGTATCTTTTTGAAAAAAAATATATTTGTATAATGAAAATATTTTTAAAGTGGTCAAAATTTGTGCAAATCAATGCCATTTTCACTGGCACGAAAATAACGTTCAGGAAAATGAATTGACATGTTTTTAAAAGAATGAAATATTATACGAAAAAGCATATGCTCAGTTAAATAAAGGGGACTATTTTTAGGTGGCTGCTGATTGGATCAAGAAGGAAATAACCAGACAGACTGGTCTCAGGCAAAGCTATTTTCAGGTAGAAAATCCTAGCAAAGTTGATGCAACAAATATGATACCCATGTGTTTTTGTTCTAACAGATAAATTAAACTCAATGTTTAGCAAAGCCATGTTTTTTGTTTCCAAAGAGATCTTTGTAATTTTTGCTCTGAAATAGTAATTTTATTAATAATAAAACATTTAATAATTAGTGAATACTAACCATGTGCCAGATATTACTGTAAGCTCTTTATATATAGCACCACATCTAATAATTAAAACAGCCCTATGAGGGAGGTAATTCTATTTTTTGTGTTTTATTCAACATGTAGTTGACAACAGTTTTAAGCTCTCAGTCTTTATTATAGCACTAAATAGAAACCAAATGCAGGAATGATGTTGCTAAGTTTCAAAAAAGTAAACAAAATCATGTAACTCCTATTTCAACAGTTAAATACTGTGGTCCTTCAGATTTTAAGAGAGACTGATATGCACTATAGGTAGATTTTATTTTTTTCCTCTGAGGCTATCTATGGTCTTCTTAGTTGAGTTCTGACAATAATTGTAGCTTCTCACAGAGGCTGGTGTCTTGGTCCATTCTGGCTGTTGTAACAAACTACCACAGACCCAGTAGCTTATGAACAACAGAAATTTATTTTTCACAATTCAGGAGACTGGAAATCCAAGATCAAGGTGCCAGCATGGTTGCCTTCTGGTGCAGGCCCTCTTCCTGGTTCATAGCCAGTACCTTCTCACTATGTCCTCACAGGGTAGAGGGGCTACAGGTCTCTCTGGAGCATTTTCTATAAGGCAGTAATCCCAATTATGAGGACTCCCACCCTCATGATTTACACACACCCCCCCAAAGGCCATACCATCACATTTGGGGGTTAAGATTTCAACATATGAATTTTGGGAAGACACAAATATTTAGACCATAGCAAATGAGGAGCCTTATTTTTCTTTCTATCTTAATACCCTTAATTAAAAAAAATTTAAACTACATTCATGTTTATTATTAATAATTGAAAAAAGTGAAATTGTTAAAAAGAGAAATTAAAAATTACCGTGTTAAAGAGGTACATTTCTCTTTATCTAAAATTTTAATTATTTTATACACATTTAGTACATGCCTAGAATATTGTGGTGGTTCTAGGATTGTAAGAAAGATACATAGATAGGTAGATAGATCGATAGATGACAGATTTTTCAGATATTAGTGGTCCCTTTATTTTCAAGCTCCTAAATAAATTTTTGTGGTATGAAGATCAACTTCACATCAACCAGAAAATAGAAGTCAGCACAATTTACTCAAAAGAACTTTTCACTCTCTCTGCTCTCTGTCTCTATCTCTGTTTCTGTCTCTCTTACACACACACACACACTCACACAAACACACACACACATCAGCAGACATATTCACAAATACAGTAGTATGCAATGCAGACTTTACTTTTTGAGGAGTTATACAAAAATGAGTTTACATAACTAAACCTACTCAAACAAGTCAAAAATGTCCATTTGGCGTTTCTTTCTCATCACCAGCAGGGATTCCTTACCTTCCCCTTCTCCCAAGCTTAGCACTGGCTCTTTTCCCTTACTGCTGACATTTGTTCCAGGAACTGACTTTTTCTTGCCTTCTGTGTGCATAGCTCTCTAGTTCTGTCCCTGTTCCTAATGTGCATCATAAAAACATTGTGCATCTCAACCAAGAAACTACAGTAAACAGACCCCTCCTCTTTAGAAGGCAATATAAAAATCCTTTTTTTTTCTTGAATTAAACATGTTGGTGAGGTATCTGTCACACACAGTAAACAGTACATTAACATATTTCTTGTAAGTTACTTATATGGTTCTTTTTGACATTTGTTTGTAATTTATTAGCAGCAATTAAGCATAAGGATGAACCACAGATGGGCCCTGGAATTTCATGACCTTCTGTTGATATTCTCTCAGGCCTGGGTTATGCAGTCTTGGTTGTGTCACTTGCTCCTCAAATTCTTAGCCTTTAGATGTGGAAAATATATGGATGGCTTAGATAATGTTTTCTAGTTCTTCATTCTTAATTCTCTCTCTCTCTCTCTCTCTCTCTCCCTCCCTCTACAAATGCTCATGTGCAACCTTGAAGTTACCTAAACAAAGGCTTCAACATTTACAGTTTCTTACAAGCTCTAATAAAAATATATAAAGTAATGAATATAACAATGCATACTTATGCTGGCAACATGAACAGAACGCTCTTGAGGCTAACTTTGGGTTCTGGATCTGATTATTGAACTCTTCTGATGGTGGCAGTAATATTTGTTGGAAAAAAGTTTTAGAGTGTGGCTTGGAAGGGAAAAATGAGAAGATACATGTGAACATGTTTGGGTGGAAAAAAGTACTTTACATTTTTATGCAATAATTAAACCTCTAGACATTGTTATCTCAATGGATCTTGCCTGAGAAGAGCAATATATTAAAAGTTGAACAATTTCATGTAATCATGAAATAATTGGACTGCTCTCCATGCATGGTGTAAGAGAAAGATTAACAAAACTATATAAAAAGTGTCTGGGGGCTTCCCTGGTGGCTCAGTGGTTGAGAGTCCGCCTGCCGATGCAGGGGACACGGGTTCGTGCCCCGGTCCGGGAAGATCCCACATGCCGTGGAGCAGCTGGGCCCGTGAGCCATGGCCGCTGAGCCTGCGCGTCCGGAGCCTGTGCTCCGCGACGGGAGAGGCCACAACAGTGAGAGGCCCGCGTACCGCAAAAAATAAATAAATAAAAAGTGTCTGAAACACTGTGTGCCTTAAAATTTCCTAATTGTGATAAAATAAACCACTTTCTTTTCTCCCATCAGGTTATATTCAAAGAAAACTCTTAAAATGAAAATATTCTGGCTATACAATAAAGTCTATGATTTTGTCACTGTGCTTTGAATACCATTTAATAACTAGAATAACTAAAAACAAAAAAATCACCAAACAATTAAATGCAGAGTCTAGGAAGCACTATTTTATTTTGCTTTAACTGCATGGCAATTATTCTTTACAATAGAAGACTCTATACTGCAAATATAATGATGCAATAAATTTTACTAGAAGCTGATAATATTTAAAAACTTGGACAAAAGTATTTCAACAATGAACATTAAATTACACCTTTATCAATTATGTATGGTGCAAGTTACTTCTGATCTTGTCCTTTGGCTAAGTGTCAACTGAAAATCTAGAGGTCATTTTATTTGTACATGTTAAATTGTTCAGCCACTGGCTATTTTCTGAGTAAATTAAGCACCTTTTTCATAAGATAAGCATCAACTCAGAAGAATTATTGAAGGCATTAGGAGACAATGCTAATGTATTTCATGCTTCAAAGGCTACAGTTGCCAAAAATTCATAGCAATCAATCAACATCTTTTCTGCTATATTTCATATCTTAACCCACCAGGGGTAATTATTATGAGTATATTTTCCTTTTTTGGATACAGTTGCTGGATATATTGATTAACTTATTGTTCCTTTGTGACGGCCTCATATGTAGCTAAAATATTAAAGCTGTAATCAGTTTTTCATTTAAAGAAAAAAATTTAAAACCCACTCTAGACAATTTAACACAATTTATTGCTTGTGAATAGAATTACCTTTTTGTGAGTGCTATTATAACCTACAATTCAGAACTAGAAAGCTGAACAAAAGACTAAAAATGGATAAAGGATTTGTTTTTCACAGCCAAGAGATTTTTGCCTTGAATTCTAAAACACATTTTGGTTGTCACTGAGAGGTCCCCAGGGAAAAGGGATCTCTGTGAGAGAAGCATCTCAGCTCATTGGAACAGGTAGATATAAGGTCAAGTCATAGCTCTTCAGTTGTTCATAGGGATATCTTCTTAGCCTCAAATGCAAAAATGATGTGCACTATAAGTCAAAATCCTCAAGGGAAGGAAAGACAACAAACCAAACCTACCTTGGATTTTGCCTCCATTTTGAAAGACCTCTTTCTCCTAACCATCATCACAGCCACATTGGAATAAAGTCATTTAAACAAACATATCAGGATAATGGCTCCAGAACATGATGCATCCACAACCTAATTTTCTAAACAATGGTTAGAGGATGATTTTTAATTCAGAAGTTTCAAACTGGCAGTCTTGGACCAAATAATGACCTATAAATGTATTTGGTTTGGCCTACACAGTAGTAAAAAGTGTTAAGCGGGGCTTCCCTGGTGGCACAGTGGTTAGGAAGCCGCCTGCCGATGCAGGGGACATGGGTTCGATCCCTGGTTCAGGAAGATCCCACATGCCATGGAGCAACTAAGCCCTTGCACCACAACTACTGAGCCTGCATTTTAGAGCCCGCGAGCCACAACTACTGAGCCCACGTGCCATAACTACTGGGCTTGCATGCCACAACTACTGAGCCCGCGTGCCTAGAGCCTGTGCTCCGCAACAAGAGAAGCCACCGCAATGGGAAGTACACAAACCGCAACGAAGAATAGCCCCTGCTCGCTGCAACTGGAGAAAGCCCGTGTGCAGCAACGAAGACCCACGCAGCCATAAATAAATAAATAAATACATAAATAAGTGTTAAGCAAGTTGACGATATTTAAAATTTGGAATAATTTTGGGACTTCCCTGGTGGTCCAGTTGCTAAGACTCTGGGCTTCCATTGCAGGGAGCACAGGTTTGATCCCTGGTTGAGGAACTGGGCTCCCACATGCCACGCGGGGTGACCAAAAAATCCAAAATTGGAATAATTTAAATAAAACATCTTTATTTTCAGTTTTTCTTCTAAAAGTAATTAGACCCTCTGACAAGTTTGAACCCACATCATGTGGCAATAAGATGAGTAAAAAGAACTGTCCCCGTTCCTGAATGTCTTTAGATGCCTTCCTTAAGGCACATTGACTCCTATAAACACTGCCAACTTTTATCATATTTATTTGTGGACAAGTTTTATTCCTAACTTGTTGGCTTCTTGAAAAAAGAAAGAATGTCATATCCTTTGCAATGTCTGGTACAAGGATTCATACAAAGAAGGAACATAGTAAATGTCCCTTTTAATACGTATGAAATAAGGTATGAATGAAAAAATAGTTAGTACATCACTAAGTATAGTACTGTTTGGAATGTAAAGGAGTTTACGAACGATGCTAATGAAAGTGAAGCATTGATTTATACAAATTTTTCTGTAAAACCTTGAAATCTATTTTGAAATGTGAAGAGAGCTTATTTACAGTGCAGGACAGTGGTTTTGAGACTCTGTTATCACTCAGCAGAGAAACACTGGTTTGTCCAAATGGAAACTAATATGGACACCAGATATATATAGAACAGCTCCCCCTGCTGAAACAGGATTGAAAGGTCCAAGGCCCCTCAGCTAAGCCTGCTTCTTGGCCTCAATGCACTTTAAAAACATCACCTAGGTTTCTGTGAATCAGTATGGAAACCACTAATCCTATCAGATTTCCCTCATTTGAGAAAAGAGGAAATTGATGTTCAGAGAGGATAATAACTTTGTCTATTATGAGCAGACCCAGGATTACTGGTTCACAAAGATCTGTTCTGAAACATATGGGAATTGAAAGAGTTTGTTAGACACTCTTCCTGCCTACAAAGAAACTAAAAGGAGAAAGGGGAATTTATGAAAAATAACCATATAAACAAGCACCATACAGCTAAGAATTACTTAGGAAACTAAAAGTGTCTCTAAAAACAGAGGCAAATATAGGAGATCTTGCTAATGTAGTGTTTTTAGACTGTTTAGTCTGAATTACAGGAACACTGTTTTATAATTGTATATTCTGCATCAGGGTGTCTCAATCTCAGCAGTACTGACATTTGAGGCTGGATAATTCTTTGTTGAGGGGTTTATCCTGTGCATTGTCATATGTTTAGTGACATCCTTGACTTCTACCCACTAGATTCCAATAGAAGATCCCAACTTGTGATGATCAAAAATGTCTCCGGCCATTGCCAAATATCCCCAGGGCAGAATTGCCCCAATAAGAACCACTGCTCTATATTACTGTTTATAGATGCTAATTCTTGATAAACAGACTTCTACATGGCACTCTTCAGTTCCAATTATAAGATATAAGTAAATTATAATAATTTTCAAAATATTTGGAATTATTTTGAAACAACCCACAAGATTTTAAGTGTTAGTTCTCCAATATAGTATTTGAAGCAAAGGTGTTTTTACATTTATCACTAAAGTAGAATCTGGACGTGGACAGTAAAGTTATTATAAGTGTATTCCTTGCTGTCTTAAAGATCAGGAATTAAAGAAGATGTCTGCGCCTGGGCAAGTACTGGTCTGGGGTTACTTAAGCCTGATTGGAATCCTTCTCTACAGATGCTAAGAGTAGATGTCGGGCAGAGTTAGTACATGAAGCATTCTTTGCCAGGCATTCCAAAACATTCAGTAAGCCCTTGGAGAATGTCTACTCTCATTTGTGTAAATTTGATTTAAAATTTCTATTTAAAATACAGAACAAACAAAAAATCAACTTCGTAGGTAATATATCACTTGTTATGTACTAGACAATGTCCCAAGGATTTTACATATATAAACTCATTTGATCCTCACAAGAAGACAATGACATAACTATTATAACTATCCCCATCTCAATCATAGAGAAATCATATAGTATGCAGTCATTTAATTAGTAAGTTAAAACAACAACAACTAAGATCAGAAAGCAGATGTTTGGCCTCCAGAGTTGGTACTTTAATGTTCATGACTAAGTTTCTCTTCTGGAATATACATGCTTGGATTTTTTATGCTTACGTTTGATAATTATAATCAGTATGTTGGATAACTATATATTCATTTGGTAGATGAACATATTAATACAAGTATTTTGTTTAAACAAAATTTTGTCAGATTTATAATTGATTTCCCTTACCATCCAAGCAGTTACATTTTCATAAAATAAAAGTGCAACTATTTTCTGAAGTATAAATAAAGTATATATGTACATAATTATATAAAATACCAAAGTATAGATATACATGCAATGTACTGTGCATACATGGATTCCTTTTTTTTTTTTCTCTTTTTTCTTTTGACGTAGTTTCAATCTTACGGAAAAATTGTAAGACTCCCTTTTTGTTCCTTCTTCTTCCCCTTCTTATTCTTCTTCTTCTTCCACTTCTTCTCCTCTCTCCTCTCTCTCCCTTCTTCTCTCTCTGTGTCTCCTACAAAGTTGCTATCTTCTCCTTGTAATCAGTATACAATTTATGGGATGATACTTTATACCTATGCACATACTGACTTACTCTTCAGATTTTTACCTTTAGTTTTAGAATCCATTGATAAGCTTGCATGAAGTGATTACTGTTATCTCTTGCTGTGTAAAAAATTACTTCAAGATGTAGCATATTAAAACAGCAAACACTTACTGTCTCACAGTTTCTGTGGGTCAGGAATTCAGAAGCTGCTTTATCAGATGGTTCTAATTGAGTATCTCTCATAGGTGGCAATGAAGATGGTGGCTGGAGCTATAGTCAATTTGAAGACTTGGCTGGAGTCAAAGGATTTGCTTTCAAGATGACTGACTCACATGACTATTGACAAGAGACCTCAGTTCCTCACTGGCTGCCATATGGTCTCAGCTCTTTCCCATTTTAGACTTCATCAGGATGCTCGCGTGCCCTTCTGACGTGGTAAGTGCTTAACCCTGGAGTGAATGGTCTAAGAGAGAATAAAATAGAAGCTTCAATGTGTTTTATGTCTTAGCCTAAGAAGGCACACACCATAATTTCTACTAAATCTTATCTATTACACAGGTGTTCAATGTGAAAAGTGAGTACATAGGGTGTGACTATCAGGAAGTGGAATAATTGGAGGCCATCTTGGATTCTGAGTACCATAATTATTTTTGTGATGGTTGACAAATGATTTTCTAATTCCATTATTCCTTCTACATTATTATTAGGCTTTCTATAGTAAAACAGAGCTTTTCTTTCTCTTTCACTTATTAAATTATGTATTTAATCAGTGACTTCATGAACACTTATTCAAAGGACCATGATCTTTTACTGAAATTATTAACTTTATGTTCAAAATTTCCCAGATTCAGCCAGCTGTATCCCCTTCAAGTTTTCTTGTTTTCTTTTAATATGTATCCATTATTTCCTTGAATTAGCCGTGTTTTGAATTATTTATTTCACTGGCTTTTCAAGGGTGATTTGTGTAGGCTCCTAAATTCCCAGACCTTTTCAGTGGAACTGCCAGGTCGAAACTACTGTCATAATATTACTACGATCATATTTGACTTTTTTAGTTTGGTGATATTTACACTGATAGTGCAAGTGATATGGTAGGAAAAATTGCTGGAACCTTAGCACTAATCAAGAGAGTCCCGGGCTTCCCTGGTGGCGCAGTTGTTGAGAGTCCGCCTGCTAATGCAGGGGACGCGGGTTCGTGCCCCGGTCTGGGAAGATCCCACATGCCGCAGAGCGGCTGGGCCCGGGAGCCATGGCCGCTGAGCCTGCGTGTCCGGAGCCTGTGCTCCGCAACGGGAGAGGCCACAACAGTGAGAGGCCTGTGTACCGCAAAAAGAAAAAAACAAAACAAAAACAAGAGAGTCCCAAAATGTGTTCTTCACTACTCTCAGAAGGGAAAAATTCTTTAAAGAGGCAGTTTCACATAAAAATATTCTTAATACGTTAGTAAAGACAACTAATGTTATTAAATCTGTACCCTTGAAAATAATCTTTTTACTATCTGTGTGACAAGATAGGAAACATCCATAAAGGACTTCTGCCACATACCAAATTACGACTGCTATGGGGAAGAACACTTGATTACTGTTTTTGAGTTGTGAGCTGAACTGCTTTTGTTCTTGGTACACACTGGAAAGAATGCCTGATGAGCAAACCATAGTTTTTCAGACTTACAGTGACCGGCAAACACTTTCTCAAAAGTGAAGCTAAGTCTGCAGCTTTAAGGAAAACAACTGATATTGTTAATTGTCAACGACACAAATTAAGCTTTCATGTGAACATTCGGCATTCAGAACACTCAGCCACCATAGGCTAAGGCTTTTTGAGGAGACTGGTGATAATACTAACAAATGTGATTTTTTAAAAATACTGTTCACTCAAATGTGTCAGCATTTGGCAGATCCATATAACTCAGTGAATCAATATTTTCCAGATGACTAATATGTAATATGACAAAATCATGTGTGGGTAAAACATCCATGCAAAATAAAACGAGATTTGAATGTAACAGTTTATGAAAAGTTCATTGATCTTGTTTCAGAATCCATATTTCAACTAATCTAAAAAACAAAACAAACAAAAAACCCTACCACTTGTTGAGTTTTGGTATAGCATCAAAGAAGAATATGAACAATCACCTCTAAAGTCTATTAAAATACTCTTCCCCTTTCCAACTACAAATATGATATTGAATATTCTTCATATGCTTCAACAAAAGCAATATGACACAGAAAATCGAGTTCAGAAACAGATATTAGAATCCAGCTGTCTTTTATTAAGCCATGTGTAAAACAATGTTGCTCTTCTTACTGATTTTTTACGGGGAAAATTTATTGTTTTTCACAACAACCATTATTTATGTTAACATATAATGGGTTTATTACTTCTGTTTTAAAACAAATACATATTTAATTTTTCTTTGTTTTCATTTACAGTAAATTTTTATAGATATAATCTATAGAAACACATTGGGAGGGTCTTTGATAACTTTGAGAGTACAAAAATATCATTAATCCAAAAAGTTTGAGAACTGCTGCTTTGAATTATTTTTCTTTTTTTTTTTTTTTTTTGCGGTACGCGGGCCTCTCACTATTGTGGCCTCTCCGGTTGCGGAGCACAGGCTCCGGATGCGCAGGCTCAGCGGCCATGGCTCACCGGCTCAGCCACTCCGTGGCATGTGGGATCTTCCCAGACCGGGGCACGAACCCGCATCCCCTGCATCGGCAGGTGGACTCTCAACCACTGCACCACCAGGGAGGCCCTATTTTTCTTTTTATATTCATTTATTTTATGACTTTTAAAATAAAATGTCTATTATTTTGAAGATTTTCTTATTTTAAATTTGAACATGTTAAATTCTATGCACATCTATAAAGGGGACAACAGAAAATGTAGCCCATGCCTCTAGCACAAGATTAGCCAACATGATTTGGAGGCTGTGGTGGCCCAGCCAATTTCACAATAAATTCCTTCAGCTGTGTCTAGATAGGAACACTGATTTTAAAATCAACCAGAGAATCTTGATAGTCTTATTTTAAAATTAACTGAACTGAGGACCCGGCCAAGCTTGTCAGACCACTGCTCTAAGAAAGCAGCACTCCACAATCCCTGGAGGGAAGCTGCCCCCCACCTCTGAAGGAGACCTTCCAACACCAGCAGTCTGAGCCATGTGGAGGACAGGCTGTTGGTGCTCCAGCCAGGCGTCAGGGCTGTGCCACTGAGGTGGGAGAGCCAACTTCATGACACTGGTCCACAGGAGACCTCCCAGCTCCATGTAATATCAACTGGTGAAAATCTCCCAGAGATTTCCATCTCAACACCAAGACCCAGCTTCACTAAATGACCAGCAAGCTACAGTGCTGGACACCGTATGCCAAACAACTAGCAAGACAGGAACAGAGCTCCATCCATTAGCAGAGAGGCTGTCTAAAATCATAATAAGGCCAGAGACACCCCAAAACACACGACCAGGCATGGACCTACCCACCAGAAAGACAAGATCCAGCCTCATCCACCAGAACACAGGCACTAGTCCCCTCCACCAGGAAACCTACACAGCCCACTGAACCAACCTTAGCCACTGGGGACAGACACCAAAAACAACGGGAACTCCGAACCTGCAGCCTGCAAAAAGGAGACCCCAAACACAGTAAGATAAGCAAAATGAGAAGACAGAAAAACACACAGCAGATGAAGGAGCAAGGTAAAAACCCACCAGACCTAACAAATGAAGAGGAAATAGGCAGTCTACTTGAAAAAGAATTCAGAATAATGATAGTAAAGATGATCCAAAATCTTGGAAATAGAATAGAGAAAATGCAAGAAACGTTTAACAAGGACGTAGAAGAACTAAAGAGGAAACAAGCAATGATGAACAACACAATAAACGAAATTAAAAATACTCTAGAAGGGATCAATAGCAGAATAACTGAAGCAGAAGAACGGATAAGTGACCTGGAAGATAAAATAGTGGAAATAACTACTGCAGAGCAGAATAAAGAAAAAAGAATGAAAAGAACTGAGGACAGTCTCAGAGACCTCTGGGACAACATTAAATGCATCAACATTCGAATCATAGGGGTCCCAGTAGAAGAAGAGAAAAAGAAAGGGACTGAGAAAATATTTGAAGAGATTATAGTTGAAAACTTCCCTAATATGGGAAAGGAAATAGTTAATCAAGTCCAGGAAGCACAGAGAGTCCCATAAGGATAAATCCAAGGAAAAACATACCAAGACATATAATAAAACTATCAAAAATTAAGTACAAAGAAAACATATTAAAAGCGGCAAGGGAAAAACAACAAATAATACACAAGGGAATCCCCATAAGGTTAACAGCTGATCTTTCAGCCGAAACTCTACAAGCCAGAAGGGAGTGCAGGACATATTTAAAGTGATGAAGGAGAAGAACCTACAACCAAGATTACTCTACCCAGCAAGGATCTCATTCAGATTTGATGGAGAAATTAAAACCTTTACAGACAAGCAAAGCAAAAGCTGAGAGAGTTCAGCACCACCAAACCAGCTTTACAACAAATGCTAAAGGAACTTCTCTAGGCAAGAAACAAAAGAGAAGTAAAAGACCTACAATAACAAACCCAAAACAATTAAGAAAATGGGAATAGGAACATACATATCGATAATTACCTTAAATGTAAATGGATTAAACGCTCCCACCAAAAGACACAGACTGGCTGAATGGATACAAAAACAAGACCCGTATATATGCTGTCTACAAGAGACCTAAATAGACATTTCTCTAAAGAAGATATACAGATTGCCAACAAACACATGAAAGAATGCTGAACATCATTAATCATTAGAGAAATGCAAATCAAAACAATGGGGTATCACCTCACACCAGTAGAATGGCCATCATCAAAAAATCTAGAAACAATAAATGCTGGAGAGGGTGTGGAGAAAAGGCAACACTCTGGCACTGTTGGTGGGAATGTAAATTGATACAGCCACTATGGAAAACAGTATGGAGGTTCCTTAAAAAACTACAAATAGAACTACCATATGACCCAACAATCCCACTACTGGGCATATACCCTGAGAAAACCATAATTCAAAAAGAGTCATGTACCACAATGTTCATTGCAGCTGTATTTACAATAGCCAGGAGATGGAAGCAACCTAAGTGTCCATCAACAGATGAATGGATAAAGAAGATGTGGCACATATATACAATGGAATATTACTCAGCCATAAAATGAAACGAAATTGAGTTATTTGTAATGAGGTGAATGGACCTAGAATCTGTCATACAGAGTGAAGTTAGTCAGAAAGAGAAAAACAAATACCATATGCTAACACATACATATGGAATCTAAGAAAAAAAAAAAAAAGAAAAAAAAGTCATGAAGAACCTAGGCGTAAGACAGGAATAAAGACACAGACCTACTAGAGCATGGACTTGAGGATATGGGGAGGGGGGTGGGTAAGCTATGAAAAAGTGAGAGAGTGGCATGGACATATATACAATATCAAACGTAAAATAGATAGCTAGTGGGAAGAAGCCGCATAGAACAGGAAGATCAGCTAGGTGGTTTGTGACCAACTAGACGGGTGGGATAGGGAGGATGGGAGGGAGGGAGATGCAAGAGGGAAGAGATATGGGAACATATGTATATGTATAACTGATTCACTTTGTTAAAAAGCAGAAACTAACACACCATTGTAAAGCAATTATACTCCAATAAAGATGTTAAAAAAAAAATTAACTGAGCTTTGTAACTTAAGGGACAGAGACTAAAATACCACTCCTAGAAATGTATCTGTTGTCTCTGTGACAAATGTAAAAGTGTTGGATCCATTTTTTTTTTTTTTTTTTTTCTTTTTGCGGTATGCGGGCCTCTCACTGTTGTGGCCTCTCCCACTGTGGAGCACAGGCTCCGGACGCACAGGCCCAGCGGCCATGGCTCACAGGCCCAGCCGCTCTGCTGCATGTTCCCGAACCGGGGCACAAACCCGTGTCCCCTGCATTGGCAGGCAGACTCTCAACCACTGCGCCACCAGGGAAGCCCCCATTTGTTTCTATTTAGTTGTTTGTTCATGTGGAAATGCACAATCCAGAGCTTTTCATTTATTTCAAACATTTGATATACAGGGACATATACTCTAGTGGATCAAGTATACATATGCATATTTTACATATATAATCACATTTATATATGTATATATATATGTATTTTGATGCCATAGTTTCTTAGTTTCTTGCACTTTGCAAGTATCAGGTTTACACAGCTGTAGTGGGAGATATATATTCTTTACTCATGGACCAGAGAGCTTCACCTTTTTTATGCAGGTAATTCAAGCTTTCTAATCCTGAGCTCTTGTGGTGCCAGTCTCTGATCTTCTAGACTGCCTGGAGACCAACTGATAACAAACAGACCCTGCCACTTTGATAACTAGATTTATCTTTAATGCAAGAAAAACTACACTGAATTTCTGTTGCAATTGTCTCAGGGCTTGGAAGGCCCTGGGGTTTTTTGAAACATAGTTTAAGGCAGGAAAAAGAAAAACTGAAAAGAAACTAGTCCCATCATAAAAAATACAAATGATGCACACTTTCAAAGGACTTTTAAAAGTTACCTTATTTCTAGTAGTTTTCAGCTTTTCATTTAAAATATTCTAAAATACTAAATGAATTATCTTTATAGGCATTGATTTAAAATATCCTTGAAAAATATTTTGATTAAACATCTTAAACAGCTCATATTTATGTCTCACATGAGGGATCCTGGCTAATCTTCATTACTTTGAAAACTTCATTTTCATATTTCAAGGAATGTACTTGATCATTGTCAACTGACAATTAAGTTTTGATGGTTTTTAAATATCTAATTTAATTTGAATGCCTAAATATTTTATGCTATCTATAGGGACTTATATGTGATGACTATGATGAAGTTCTTTCTCAGGTTGAATGATTCAGTTAGCACTTTAAAATATAGCAAAAGCAAAAATTAGTAGATCTTAGTTTATTTAACTTTTAAAATTAACGTAAAAACAAATTATAATTTCACAAATTAAACGTGGCATTGTTTTTCAGTAACAAGTATTATATATGATTACATTGCTGAGGTTGTTTTTTTTTTTTTAAAAAGTTAGTTACTTATTTGGCTGTGTTGGGTCTTAGTTGTGGCACACGGGATCTTTCGTTGCAGCGTGCAGGCTTCTCTCTAGTCATGGTGTGCGGGCTCTAGAGAACATACGGGCTTAGTTGCCACGGAGCATGTGGGATCTTAGTTCCCTGACCAGAGACTGAACCCGCGCCTCCTGCATTGGAAGGCGGATTCTTAACCACTGGACCACCAAGGAAGTCCCTGACCTTTTATTTTTTTACTTAGTATTCAATGTATGGACTTTTGAAAAATTGGTAATATACTATCATTTGTCCATTACTATAAGAAATACTTATTGAATTCTTGCCAAGTATCAAGTATAGTCTCTATAATTAAGGTTCAATAGTGTAGATTAAAAACTCATGGGAGAGAAGGACTTTTACAAATTCAATCACAAATAATTATTTGTGAGTGTTATAAAAGAAAAGAACCAGAGTGATAGTAATTTGGTGATCTTTATTTTCAAGAGGGTAGGGATGATTTTACAGAAGAATTGTCATTTGTATTAATATCTGAAAGGTGAAGAGAAGTTATTCACATAAAGAGTAAGAGAGCTTATACTTTATGATGCAAAGGCCCTATGTTAAATAGTTTGACACTTTCAAAATACAGGAAAAATACCAGTGTGGCTGGTTGCTGTGAACAGCAAGGGAGGAGATAAAGTCAGAGCTTTCAAGGGCATGCCAAGGGTTTGGGATATTAAGTCCATGGGAAGTTATTGAGGGTTTTTAAGCAGGGGAGTGATATGATGGGATTTCTGTTGTATTTAAAAAAAAAAAAAGAAAGATCATCCTGGCTGCTACATGGAGAATAGAATAAGATGTGTCAGTAGTGAAATCTGGCAAGCAAGTTAGTAGGCTCTTTTAGTACTTCAAAGTAGAACATAGAGCATAGAGGTGGATAAAATTTACAATGCATTTCATAATAGAAGCAATTGGATGGGATGATGGCTGTGTAGGACAAGGTGGAGGATATGGAGGGCTCAAGGTGGCTCCAGTTTTTTCTTTTGAGCCATGGGTGGTGCTATATCTTCAGGTGAAGATCTGAGGAGAAGTAGATTTTTAGGGAATGATTAAGAGTTTGATTGTGGACATATTTTGCTTGAGAAGTTCTGGGAAAAATTCTAGAGGAATATCACATAGGTAACTTGATGTATGAGAAAATTTCAGAAAGGAGGCCTGGACCCACATGTTTTAAGTACCATAGAATATAGCTGTGAGTTCCTGCAATACTTGAAGTAAATAAGATTGTCTTTAGTAAAATGTAAGGTAGACAAGAGCAGATTAATATTTAGATTCAACCAGAAAATACTCTATGAATTCCTTACCTCTCTCTCCCTTTCGATATCTCATTCATGAATATGAGCTTTGCACAAAGGATTATCACATTCACAACAGCTGAATTACCATTACTATTATTATTTGGATCTCTGTTTAATGGATATGTTAATCTGGCAAAAAGAATTATTTTTTTAATTGAAATTTGAATAACTTATCTATAAAACCATCTGGGTGTAAATTTATTTTTATTATCCTCTTTGACCTTTAATTGGCCCTCTCATTCTGAGGACTCATGACTTCCTTCCTGGGTGATGATCTGGACCCGTAATAACATTAGATCTGAGCACGGGGTACTCCTATACTGGACCTCACACTCAAAATCTCCACTAAACATTTCTTCAAGCCATGTTTTCATCACAGGAGTGAGGTCCACCTGCCCAGCCAGGGCCATGTTCTACCTCAGAACCACACTTAAGGGCACCTGGAAACCTTATACTTAGTTCAGATAGCCCCAGTATGCTCTCAGGGGTTGTGTTGCTCTCTTATCCATCCTCTTGAGGGCTGACTGCTCCCTTGGTTTTACATTTTTTCTAGGGTCAAAAGTTGGCCAAGGATATCTGCTGTTTTCTTTTCTATCACAGTATTGTTCTACACACAACTAATTCTTGACTGTGCTCTTGAATTTTTAGTTTACAGTTCCTGTTAGACTATATTAAATCTCCCTTGTAGGATGGGATAGGAAGTTTTACTATGATATATATACTGGCATACTTTCAGGGAGACTGGAGGAAGGAGTCTGCTGTTAAGAGAGAATATTTGCCTTGTCCCTTGGGTATAGACAAAGGCTGCCCATTTTTCCCATTCTTTTCCATCTACTTAGAACAATTTCTCCCTCTGCCCAATTTACGACAGTATTCCTCAAAGAGAAGGGAGATATCTAGGTCATGAGTGGACCAGTCTAGGGATAAAGTGTAAATATCTAGCTTCCATGTTGTGGCACCCCAACAAAGTCTTGTTGCTTGCCTACAGGCTCCCTCCCTCTCATTTTCTGACATCATTATATACAGTCAACTTCAAATCACTACTCCCTTGTGCAGTATTGATCCTTGATGTCAAGTAAACAAGACTTTTTGTTATGTTGGATTTTGAATCTACTTTAGCCATGGTTTTTATTTTTCTTACCCAGATGTCAAGGAGAAAACCATACCCAAGGGTCCTGCATTTTCTACATAAGAGAAAATCAATACAATGTACATAAAATAGATCCCCATGAAACACATCAGTTACAAGTTAGCAAATACAATGTGGGTTTTTTCTACATTGTCCTACATAAGTCAAGATTCCAGCACTTGGCATTTAACATGGAATGATTCTTCTAGGAGGAAGTTTGTATTGAATAGTTCAGGAAACACCAGTGAATATCTCAGAGAGCTTAATTTCTTTATTACAGAAACTCCTGTTTAAAGTTTAATTTTTAAATAAAATCTTTCCCCTGTATGTTTGGCTTTTTTGTTTCCTAGACCTTAAGGATATTAGAATGCAAGTAACCTGTAAGAGCAGTACTCTGCTCTACAATGCCATCTTTTCTTTGATGACTAGCTTAACATTGTCATGGTATCTGATATGGCAGGATTCTTCTCTATGAACATTTTCTTAGTTATCATTATTACCTATAGTTCATTTAAACTTTAGTCAAGAGTGAATTATAGTAGTTTTAGGTTTGTGAATATTTCCAGTATTAAGCTGCTTCTTCCATCTCATCCATTTTGCATTCTCTCTTTCAAGGACTTTTCACAATTTTAATCCACTATAGCTTTTTTGTTTGTTTGATTTTCCTTCTCCAGCATAATTATAGATTGAGTTAAAATTTTAAACGTTCTTTACACAATTTACAGCATTTGGGACAGAAAGGAGAATCCATAGTATGTACACAAATTCCTGATAACTTTTTACCTGTAGGAGTTTCTCAGAATTCTCCTGCAGATCCTGATTCAGTAAGTCTGGGGTAGGGTTTAAGGATCTGCCTTTTGTTAAACTTCCAGAGGATTTTTATAAAAATGTACATTAGGGAAACATGATTGTAATGAACAAAAATCCAATTTCAATCAGAAAACTTTGGTTTCAATTCAAGCTCTGTCATTTAAAGCAAGTCACTTACCATCTTTGAACCTCAGTGACGTTTACTATAGAGAACGATACCTACCACTTAGAGTTGTTGTGAGGAATAGAATTGATAATAACTGTGAAGCAAAGATAGATTGCCTGACTACTAATGTTCTATAAATATGAGTTCCTTTTCTTTCCTGAGCTGCCCAGATAAAGAGAAGGAATCCATTCTGGGAAACACATAAACACATTGCTGGTATGGGATCACTTGGATCTTGGGTCTTGTATAACCCTTCCTTGCCATTGTCACCTAGACAAACATAATTGTCTGCAATTATGTTAATTTTCTTTGATTTTTATCTAGTACCTTCTGTGTAATATGCTACATTAGTTTGGATTTTCTCTAATTCTGATATGTAATGAAGACTCTATTGCTGTGCTATGAGCACATGTGGGATGAAGTTTCAGACCACACTCACCAGGCTTAGACTTGCATAAAGGAAGACGTTCCAAAAGCAGCTTGGAGATAGAAAACACCAAAAACCAAAAAGGACTGAGGGGAACATAGTTCTGGGTCTAACTTAACTTTGTTTTATTATTTTTAATTTATTTTATTTTATACTTGTATTTTAATGGAGAGTCAGATGGAAAACTGTAGGTTAACTTTAAAAGTAAATTTTGGAAGCATTCTCACTTTTAACTCATGGGGCTTTTTTGTTTGTTTTGTTTTGTTTTTGCATAATCCATGTAATTCACTACTATTCTGTTTTGTTAAACTCTTCAATGTTTTTTGTAAATTTTAAGTTTTTATAAGTAAGTTTTCCAAGTTTCTCATGGGTAAGTTAACCTGGTCACTATAGGGAAGATCGGATACTTGAAAAATATATATATATATATACACATGTATAAGTACACATATATATATGTGCATACATAACTAAAACAGTGGCAAACACAATTGTGCTGACCTGAATGATCAAAATTTATTAGACTCACATCCATTCACCATATTATAGCTTTATTACTCAGGCATTTAAACTCAATAACTATGTCAATTATCACTTAACTCTGCATTCATATAATTAAATATCAATTCTAAATTGATTAATTCAGAATGTTTTAGATTACAATTGAGTAATTCTATTTTGGTCTCTTTCATGAAACAAACATTTTAATTCACTTAAAAGATTTACTAAAGTTGTTAATGATGTTCATTTGCAACATCTCACAAATATGCACTTGTAGAAGTAATGTATTTTCTGCTGCTTTCTTTTCTAATTTAAATTAATAGCTAAGTACAAAATTAAGTATTGAGTAATAAGGCCACTATAATTGTTGCTATGAGAAATCCACGTTTGAAAAAAAAAGTATTTTGAGTGCTCTAATTAAAAGCTAATGAAGATTAAAATGTTTTTAATTCCAATTTTCAATTATTTGAATGTCATACTCCCTCAGATTGAAGATGCATATGTATTAAAATCAAACTACCATTTTTAAACAGTGGAGTCATTAAAAAACAGGCAAAGAGACAAAACCATTTTTTAATGCCATTTAATTACTAAAGAGTGAAATAGTTATACTCTGTGTATATGGAACGAAATAAACTGAATTCTATGCTGGAGGTATGATAAACATAAAACTATGGCAGATATTTTATTTTTATGAGTAATTACATTATATGGATTTTTTAAATTCTAAGCCTACGTCACAAGTTATGGTTATAATTATCCTAACAATGCTTGTACATGGTTTTAAATTGTAACTCCAGGAGTTTATTTTCTGGAGTTAAAGTTTCAAATTAATCTGTGTTTTGTAAAAAAAAAAAAATAAGTTACATACAGATTGAAATATTTTCAAAGTAGTTTATTTTCCAATATGAATACATTCTTATATATTAAAGATACATCTGTTTAGTTAACAAACACATAACAATGTTTACTCTCTAAAGATATGATTATTAACTATATTGTGGATTAAAATATACTATATTCTCTGATACATTTTTGTAATGCCAATTTGAATCTATACATTATTCTATATATAAAAATCAATAGCAATAAAAATCAGTTCAACATAGTGAAATCCAAAGGTTCAAATTACTGAATACTGCAATTCAGTGGAAACTGTGCTTTGGTAGAAATAGAGAGTTAAAATCTCTGTTGGGGCAAAATAAAGCTATTAGCTAACGTCAGCAAGACATTTTCCCACTATACCCATATCAACTACCCATGTTCCCGTTAGACTCTCTGTGTTTATAAACATGTGAGCTCTGTTCTTAGAGAATCAACTGTAAAATAAGTTTCAATAAGTTTTCTTTTCTTTCAGGCATCTTTATTTTCTGTTGTGTTGGCTAGAGAAAGACGTGAAGAAAAGGGATTCCACTCAGTTATTTTCTTTACTCATCATCTGTCTCTTATTTCCTAAATGTCTGTATAAACTTCATTTCCCTTAACTAGGTTTGGACTTCCTTTTCTTAATGGAAGATTTCAATTTCTTCTTTACACAAAGAATTTAAGCCATCAGAGATGTACTCAAATGACTTTGTTGTCTCTTCTTAAAATAACAAAAGTAAAATCAACAATCACATTCCTCCTTGTTCCCATTCAGTGTACAGGGTTAAATCTACCCAATCTACTCTTGATGACTTCCTCTTCACTCCCACCTCCTGGGTGATCTAGCTTCACTCTTCAGTGTCTCCTAATTAACTTCTTCCTCCTAAGTACTCCCTTAACCTGTAAAATACAGTTGATCACTGAACAACAGAAGTTTGAACTGCACAGGTCTACCTATGCATGAATCATCTTTACTAAATACATAGTGCAGTGCTACATGATCCTGTTGTTGAATCTGTGAACGTGGAGCCATGGATATGAATGGCTGACTGAAAAGGTACCCATGGATTTTTGACTTTGTGGAGGATTGGTGCCCCACATGTTCAAGGATCAACTGTATTTCCAAACCTTTTTATAAAAAACAAAACAAAAACAAACAAAAAAAATACAACTTCCTTTGATCCTCCAGTTACTAACTGGCCTCTCTTCACTTTATCTCAGACTTCTTGGATGGGATACTGTGATGCATCATCTGACACCAACTAATTCTCTGACATGAGATGGGTGTCCAGCTATTCAATTCAATTTGGACACTAACTACCAGGAGTTAGTGTAGACCCTACAGGTTCAGAGCTCAGTCTCACAAGACTGCCCCAACTTCAAATGCCAGTTACAACTCTTGAACCACTCACACTTCTGACTGACTGGCTATAAACAGGGATTTCTATGGCTCCATCCTCAGGTTCAATAATTTGCTAGTATGGCTCACAGAGCACCAGAAATCACTTTACTTGGGTTTACTGGTTTTTATAAAAGCTACAACTGAACAGCCAGGTGAAGAAATACATAGGGCAAGGTCTGGAAGGTGCTTGAGTACAAGAGCTTCTGTCCTTGTGGAGTCAGGGTGTGTGGCACATCCAGCTCTCCAAACATTGTAATTGAAGAGTTTTTTTAAGATTTTTTTTTATGTGGACCATTTTAAAGTCTTTATTGAATTTGTTACAATATTGCTTCTGTTTTATGTTTTGGTTTTTTGGCCACGAGGCATGTGGGATCTTAGCTCCGCAGCCAGGGATCAAACCCACACCACTGGAAGGCGAAGTCTTAACCACTGGACTGCTAGGGAAGTCCCTGAAGAGATGTTATTACCCTATCTCCAGGTCTCCTTCCTTACCTTGAGGTCAGGGTGGGGCTGAGAATTCCTACCTTCTAATCACATGTTTGGTGTTTCTGGTGACCAACCCCATCCTGAGACTATCTAGGGGTCTCCACCCTTAGTCACCTCATTGAACCAGAGACAGATGAAATATATTTCTTATTATGCCACAGATACCTTACATGTCCTGTCTCAAATTTTTTATTTTCTTTTGACTTCTTAACTTACTGCAATAGTGTTTCCACCACCAGCATTTTACTGAAACTAGTTAATGGATTTCTTACACAATAAATTCAATAGATATTTTAAATATTTATTTTATTGGGCTTCCTTCCCGCATTTGGTATTATGGATCATTTTCTCCTTACATGATGTTTTTTCCCCTCCACAACTTCCATGGTTTTTCTTTCCCCTCCTTTTATATCTCTGCCTTTCACTTCTCACTTGCCCTTTTGGATTTTTTTTCCTTTCCCAATCTTTCCACCCTTACCTAAAATCAGTGGTTTGCAAGTGCCTATTTGGTACTGTTAGGTGTCTTATTTTGTCCCATTTGTGTTATTACTAATAAAGTACTACTTTTAATTATGTCACTCCTATTTGCTAGCATTATTTTATACAAAATATTTCAAATTACAGAAAAGTATACAGAATAATGTGACAAATGCTGTGACCCCCCCCTTCCTGAATCCAATCCTTACTTCTCATTTTAAAATGTTTGCTTGTGCAAATGTGTAAAAGCTAATTAATATATACTGATTCGGAATTTCTGTGTTATAGTGTATGTGTTACTGAAAGTGGGGGTCTGGCTGCTCACCACTCAAAAGCCAATAAAGAGGCAAGTTGCCAGAAAGGAAAGTCTGCTTTATTTCAGGTGCCAGCAACCAGTGGGGAAGGTGGACTCCTGTCCAAAGGCCGATTCCTCCTCCCCCCCACCCCCCACCAACTGACAATCAGTGGACAAGGGCTTTTACAGGCAGAGGGAGAGGGTTAAATGTAGAAAAAGCACAGTCAGCTCTGATAGTCATTTTGAAATTGGTCACATGGTGGTCTGACCAGTGTCATCTTGATTGTTTTAAGCACAGTTAATCTTCAGTTCCAGGGTTGGTTTGTTCCCACTTCCTTGAGGCCAGTTCTCGGAATTGTGGCAGCTTATGTCATGGCTACAGTCTGGTCATCGTGTAGTTAATTTCTTCCACCTGGTGGGGGTTGCAGCATCTATAAGACAGCTCATGGGATATGGCTCAGAATATTATCTGTAGCCCTTGAGGAAGAACTAAAGGTCCTTGACTTTACTTAATGACTAAACCATTATTATTTGGTCTCCTTTAACTGTTTCCTTTGTTTCTGCATTTTCTTACTTCTCTGATTAAACTTATTTTTTTGGCTAAAGTTTTTCCATGGACAAAAGGCAGGTGGAGGACATGGCAGGCAAGGACCATAGAGTTCTGCTCCATTTCATAGGTACACTTTCAAGTTTATTAGGTATTGCCAAAATGTTTTCCATAGTGGTCACATGCAGTATGCTACCTCCTATCGTATTTATAGTAGCTGCTTCTGTCCATCTACACCGACACATATTGGCAATATAGATAGCGATTAAGTGCATATGCCTTGGAGTTCAATCTTGGCTCTAACATTTATTAGCAATGAAACATTGGGCAGGAATTTAATTTCTCGGTTCCTCAGTTTCCTCATCTTAAAATGAGAATAGTATAATACTGTCAACTGAAGAAAAATGAACAACCTAAAAGGTGCTAGTTATGTTTTATTTGGGAACCTTACTGAGGACTATAGCTCGGGAGACAGCCTCTCAAATATCTCTGAGGAACTGTTCCTAAAAGGTTACAGAGGAGCCAGGATATATAGGAGTTTTTGCTGGAAAACAAAACAAAACAAAACAAAAAGAACTCATGTAGTCAAACGTCAAAAGAATACTGCTAATCACAAAAAACAGACATCTCAGGTTAATGTTTTTCTGTGTATGGGAAGATGAAAGAGTCTGGGCTCATTGAAATTATTCCTTACATATGTATCTTAACTATCTAGGGTCAGTATCCTGTTTTTCTCCATTCTGAATCCTCCTCAGGGTACACTGTCTAGGTGGGCAGCTGCAGTGCCTGATGGCTTGGTGGTGGGCAACACTCTTTGTTTACTGCAATGGCAGGCAACATCCTTCGTCCCAATACCTACTTCATAGAGCTACTGTAATGATTACATGATTTATTAAATGTAAAAATGTTAGAAGGATGCTTGGAAAATAGCTGATTAAGGATTAACCATTTTATTCTTGTTGCTATTATTGCTGTCAGGAAAAATAGCGAAGATATTGCATGTTCTAGGTTGCATTCCAAAGAGGTTTGAATTCCAGCTCCACCACTTATTCATGACTTATCTGGGCCTTGGTATTCATATCTATAGGAGGGAGATTACAATGTCTAGCTCGTAGAATTTTTTCATGAGCTACTGAATTAATCCATGAACAAGCATAAAACATCTGGTGTTTAGTACAGACTTAGTATTCACAACTGACATCATTATCGTCATTTTTTAATGGCCGGAATGATAGGTATGAACTATTTTAATTTGCATTTCTCTGATTACTGGTAAAGTTGAGCATCTTTGCAAACAGATATTGACAGTTTGGATTTTCTCTTATATAAATTACCCATTGTAGGGTGATCTAAGGACTTAGCATTTCTTCCAGAAATATCTGTTTTGACAGTACTCAATTCAGAAATAAACGTGGACCAGGCTGTACAAGCCTGACTCAACCATACTCAGCTTCTTGAGGACTGACAGTATATCTCATTCTCCTGTTCATTCCCTGCTCCCAGTCCAGTGGCAAGAATATAGGAGGTGATATACATACATACATACATACATACATATAGTGCCTGGAGCATTTAAGTCTTATATAAGTACCAGTTATTGTACTGCCCTATGCCCCCAACCTTTTAGTCATACTAATTTCTAAACTGCCAGTATCTGCATCTCCATGCCTACTGGCAAAATTGACCAGATTTGTGGAGGGTCCATGTACCATCTGTGGCAAGCCAGAAGTACCAGGGAATTAACACCCCCCCTCCCCCCAGGGGAAGCCCTCAAAATATGACTTGGTGGAGTTGGTTTCTGACTCCTCAGGCCTCTGATTATTTTCTGTCAATCTACATAGACTGCTGGAAGCTTGCTGGTTCCTTGCCTCAGAAGTGGCCTTTGTCTGGGCCTTTTGTGTAGATCTTCGGTTTCCTCTCCTGCAGTCAAAATAGCCAAAAGTTCTGAGTTCGGTGGAAGCTGCAGAGTATCTCCTCGCCATTCTATTGCTTCTCTATCTCTACAATTTTTCCTCCTTAAATCCTGTTCACCTGGGCTTCCCTGGTGGCACAGTGGTTGAGAGTCCGCCTGCCGATGCAGGGGACACAGGTTCATGCCCCGGTCCGGGAAGATCCCACATGCCGTGGAGCGGCTAGGCCCATGAGCCATGGCCGCTGAGCCTGCGCATCTGGAGCCTGTGCTCCGCAACGGGAGAGGCCACAACAGTGAGAGGCCCGTGTACCAAAAAAAAAAAAAAAAAACCTGTTCACCTCAGCAGCTGTCCCATGACTTTAACCATGTGATTTTAAATTTTATGTGGCTTTTCTAGTTATCTGTCTATAGCAGTTGTGATGTCTGCCTTAGTCCTCACTACCAGAGCCAGAAGCAGAAGTCTCAGTTTTTGTTTGGATTCTATTACGTGAGTCAAATAATATGGATTGTATACTGATTCTTAGTTATTTATTTTGTGAAATTATACCAACTTTTGAAGATGAACATTGTGTTTATTTAATAAAGAATAGACATTGTCTTTTTTCTTTCTTTTTCCACTGTATGGTTTAAATGCCTACTTGATCTGTCAGTTTCTGAGTGGTCAACTTTCTTTCTATGATTGTGGCTTTTAAAATTTAACTTAGTAGGATGTCCCTGGTGGTCCAGTGGTAAAGAATCTGCCTTCCAATGCAGGGGACGTGGGTTCGATCCCTGGTTGGGGAGCTAAGATCCCACAGGCCGCGGGACAACTAAGCCCTCGCGTCACAACTACTGAGCCCGTGTGCCTCAACTAGAGAGCCCACGTGCTCTGGAGCCTGCACACCACAACTAGAGAGAGAAAACCCACATGCCACAACTAGAGAGAAGCCCGCAGGCTGCAACAAAGAGCCCATGCCACCCAACGAAATTTCCTGCATGCTGCAACTAAGACCAAAAACAGCCAAAAAAAAAAAAAAAAATATATATATATATATATATATATATAAATACAAATAGCTTTAAAAAAATGAACTTAGTAATTCAACTATTTTGATTTTATCCATATTTTAAGATAATTTGTTATGCTTATGCACATTCAGGATTGTTATTTCTTGTTTCTTTAATTAATGACTAATATATTTATATTTATTAAATAATAACAATCATTTTGCCATAAAATCTCTTTCCTTATATTAATATAGTTCTATCACATTCTTGCATTGTATGCTCCTTAGGGGATATATTTTATTATTTCTTTACTTTCATTCTTTCTTGTTAGCTATGTTTTTAGTGATCCTTTAAAAATTATGTAGTGACACATTTGTATATTTGTTAATTTTTTATTGAAGTCTAAAAGTCTTTGCCTCATAACTAGTAGTTTAGTCCATTTATCACTTTTCTGATAGATTTGGAATTATTCATAATATCTTGTTTTGTGCTTTTCAATACCATGACACTTCTTTCCATTTTTCTCTCTTCCATTTGGTTCTATTTATGTTATTGTGTTCTTCCTTTTTTCTCTCCTTTTTTTTTTTCTTTTCTCTCCTTTCTTATCATTTAACCATCTTGTATTGTTCTCTTCCCCCTCTGCTGCTTTGGAATTGTACTCATTTTGATTCCTACAGTAACTTCCCTTAAGTATTTTCAAACTTATTTGGCCTAAAATAGTTTAAGTTAGCACTGTTTCTGTGGCCTTTCTGCCACCTCACCCCAGCCCTCCTTTCATGTTATTCTGATTTACTATATTATTTGTGTTTGGCTCCAAAGTATTTCTTTGTTTCTGGCACCTGAGGATTTTTTTTTAATATCCTCTTTAAACCTCTATAAATGTATTGTTAGTCATTGATATGGAGGGATTATGTTGTCTCTACCGATTATGTGTAGACAGACACATATGCATAAGCTCTATTTTATCCATGTATTTGAAGTGGGATATGAGGTCTTATAGTCATTATAGGCCTCCATATGGCAAAAAATTATCAACTTAAAAAGAAAATTAGAGAGAATTTAGCAGTACCATTCTCACTCACTTGCATTCCCATATGCTATTTGAGAAATTTAGTTAGTAGTAGAGCTTTACTCAATAACTAGGAATTGCACATAATCTGAAACTGATTTAGTTATGGCCTAATATACAGGGATTGACACTATTATGTACCCATTATTAATTGTGATAGTGCTTCATATTTTCAAACATATTTGGAAAGTTTCAGTAAAATCTGGATGTGAGTTTTATGTGAAAATGCCATTTCTCATGTGTATTAGTATGGAAACTATTTTTTAGATATCACTTTTATCTGATTCCATCCTCAGCCCACTCATCTTCTTTTTCCACATTCTGATAATCACCCTGGTATGTTTCCACTGTCATAGTTTTAATCACATTCCATGTGTTTCCCATCTAATTGATCTTCAAACTGAGAGATATTTTCATTTGAATGAGCTGCTGGTACCTCATACTCATCAAGACACAGCTTGAGCAATTCATCTCTGCACTAAACCCTTTGTTTCTTCATAGTGTTCCCATCTTGTCAGTTACCCAAAGTCATTATTTTTAAATACTATGTTTGAATTCATGATTTATAATACTATAAATGTAAAGTCATATCAAAATAGTTTATACTTTACATATAATCAAACCATTATTCAGGGCAGATTTATTACAGTTGAACTCCTTTTATATTTATGGAATAAGAAAGACATGTCTTTTTCTTACCTAACTCTTACAGTATAAAAATATTGATTGAGTTTCCATCCATTTTTTAAACATATGAAATAGCGAATTGAAAGGTTTTTGCCACTTTTAACCAGAATATGAATGTTCTTATGAATAAGAACATGCAGGAAATATATTAAAAAGACACAAAACCACATGCATTGTTTAACCATAACTTCAGGTATCTGAACTGAAATCCAGTAAGTATTTTAAGTAATACTTGCTGGAGTCTGTTTTAGGAATGTACTTAATTTTCCATTTAGGAATTCCAGATGTTGATCAATGCTGTGGCTTAAACTAAATAAAGACAGATTACATTTCTTGACCATATTTTTGAATGCTCTGATGGATTTTCATATTGTGCTTAGTTATGACAAGGACTGAGATGCAAAATATTCTATTAGAAAAGTATTCTCTCAGATACTCTCACTGTAGTCCTAGCAAACAGATTTGCGTACAACAAATACATATTCAATTATAATGTAAATATGCACTTGGGTGCAGTAGGAATATAGATATACTGCATTTATTATAATAACTATTCTGTATTTAGTGCTTTGTACAATATGAGCTCCAAGTGTTTTAAAAAGAATGCTGCTTTTCTCTCTGTTCTCTGGAGGGAAAATTTAAGGAATGATGCTGAGCAGAACAATACAAAAGGAAAGGGAAAAAATGTATTTCAACTAATTATTTCCCATTATTTAGATTAAATCAAAGTACTTGGGGGATTTTTCAATATATATAATACAGTAAAAATACTGTCTTTCCTTGATTTTTCTTACCTCTTTTATCTCTTATGTTTCCTCTCCATCCACACATTTAAGAACCTGCCCACTTTGCTGTCATGTTCTTAACAAAGCCAGTATTTATCTTAAAATATATATCGACTTCTGAGGTTAGTAATGTTTTGAATTCATTCAATATTTATTTGAAGAATACATATTAAACACCTATTATGTATCAGGTACTGTACTAAGAATGGGATCATGGAAACACGACAGAGTTCCTGCTCTCAAGGAGCTCATAACATGGTGAAGGAGACACACATGTGAAGAATAATTCTATTACTTAATTCTATAATGAATCAATGAGAAATACATGCCTTAATAAGAATGGGAGGCCACTAGAGACCAGTCAAGAGACCCTTCACAAAAGAGGTGGTGTTGAAGTCATCCTGAAGGACAAATGCTGTGCCAAACAGAAGGCATGGCATGTGTACAAGCGCGGAGCTATGACAACTACATTTATGGAGCACGTTACAGTTTAATGGGGAAGCCATTGGTAAAATCCTTCTAAGGACATAAGCTAAAAAATTGTTCATGAGACTAAACTATTACTTCTCATTTGTATGTTGAAAGTGTTAATTATATGAACAGCATCACTTCTAAATTAAACATGTTAATTATGTGGTAATTACAAATCAGAGAAAAGGGGATGAGCCAATTATCAGAAAATGACCAGTTTTAAAGTGAACTATTAGTAACAGTCTCTTGAAAATGAGGGTGCGTGGTAAAACATGTCTCAGAGTGGGACTGGAATTATGCAGCAGAGAGAAATAGAACTTAGTTATGACAATTGGATAAATGAGGTAATAAACAATAAGTCACTGCCCAGTGGCCATGTGGCTGCCTCTGTGCACTTGAAACAAAACATACAGCAAAAGTGAGATAATTACATAAATTCTAGGCTCCAAGTAGACATCAGAAAGGGGTTGCTAATATTGGTAGGCCATTGGTTTAAGACCTGGGCAAGACTGACTGAGTTGCAGCTGGAAAGTATATTGACAATATAAGGACAGAATTAGAAAACCAACAAAACTGGCTGACCATATTTTAATCACCAAGCGAGATGATTTTTGCAGTTTCTGTCTAGTGAATACTTTTTTTTTTTTTTTTACTTGTGCTGTTCCTTCTTCTTGAATGGTCATATAAAATACTCTGTGTCCTTCAAAGTCAGTTCAAATATTACCTCTTCTCTGAGGTCTTCCCCAACTTATTACCCTCTCCGCACATTCAAGTGAATGTGGAAATCAGCCGCTTCATTTTTACTTTCTGTGTAAAAGTATATACATTTCTTATGCTAAAAGGCATCACAGTGTATAGTTATTTAGGGTCTGAGGCATGTCCTTTTGAAAATGTTCCATTTCAGATTCATAAAGTTGACATGATTATAAGTTTATTTAAAATCAAGGACTGCTTTTAGCAGAAAACATTTAATTTGAAACAGAGAGTAACAAAAAGGAAAATAAATTTGTATATGTGTTCATTGATACAATTTCTTCAAAATGGGGATTTCTTTCCAATAATTTTCTCTACGTTATATGATATAGCTTAGCTTCAGCTATACTCACTGTGTGAGGTGTAAAGGGTCCTAAACTGTTAGACATGGCTCTCTCTAATTCTGAATCTGTATAATTTAGCAGTCATTCAGCATATAACTTCTATTCTTTGGAAACATTAGTTTGTAATTTGAGGATTGAAATTTTCCCTATGTTTACTTAATATTTATTAAGTTATTACTCCCCCACCTCACTTTCAATTTTGACCTTCATTTGCTCATTTTATTCTAGAATAGCAAGTGATGGCCTTTTCTGTCATCTTCACTTTTAACAGTCACAGTCATATTTCACTCTTAGAGGTTTAGGCTACCCCCTGTACAGTGATTGATTATATGCAATACTGAGAATTCTGAGGAACTGGTAGAGATTTACAACCTTTTCTGACTCATAGAAGGAAAATTTTTTAAAGAAATAAGCATAATTATATCTTTCCCGCAATATTAGTGTACCTGCATTTCGCATGGCGTCTCTGACTTAGAGTAAATTTTATTTTATTACAATGCATTTTTTCCAGACCTAAATGGCACTTGCTTCTTTCCCCCTCTGAGTTTCCTTAGGTCATGCCTTATATGTCTTATATAATTAATTTATCCCATTCATTGTTTATGTCACTGAGCATGATACTGACCACAAAGAATTTTTTAGTCAGGATTGCCTTGGATTCTGACCTGTCCTATTGTTCAGATGTCATGGAGCTATACAGTGGAAGACTCTTCACACACATAATATTTTGATCCCTGTGCACCATGGATCACATTTGAAAGAATATTCTACAACAATGACCTCTTTGTGAATTTAAAGGCTCATTAGTATAACAGCTTTAATTACTCATTTTTATTACTAACTTGAATAGTTAATGCTGTGCAGAGATTGCTTTTTAGAGATAATTAACAGTTATGTGATTTTTATCAGTGTAATATTCCTCTAAGATATATAAACAGGACACTATAATTTTTACTCCATACTAATAATAACCATTTATCATAACATTATTAGAACACATTATATTAGCATGTGTATATCTATTTTTATTCTCTCTGTGACCCTAATGAAACCTGCATGCATATTATTATTATTGCTATAATTAATTTGTGCTTTTCCCTTTTTGGGGAAAGCAGCTTTCTGAATGTTTTGAACCTGAAGTTAAGCAAATAAGGTTATGTTCAGGGAAAGAGTCCCAGGGCCTAGGACATCTCAGATTCATGGCTGTTCGGTTGCACACATGTTTTATGGCCTTAAGTAAGTTACTTCAACTCTCTGAAACTAGGTAAAATTAAATGAAAGAAATATACAGCTTGGGAAAAGTTATAGTAAGATATAATTTACATGGATGTTTTGGTGACTTAGAAAATTCACTTTCCTTCTGAGAGGGTAAAGGAGGATAGCAAGGAGTGTAAAGATGTCAGAAGTGAGTAGCACACCTGAGATTAAAGAGTATATAAAGTGCGATTAGATTGAAGGAAGACACCATCATCTTATCGATACTTATAGTTTCTACCATGGTTCCTGCCCACAGGAGTTCTTCTACAGGCATTTGCTGCCCACTCTATTATTGCACTTGGTGAGTCACATTTGTAAAGGGTAAAATCCTGGATAGCATAGATTATAATAGTTTATAGACTATGTATATTTCTGATTATGCTTAGAAATACAAACCATAATTTTTTTTTTTGCAATTTACATTAAAAACTCATGCATAATATCTTTTATGAGAAATATCAGAAAAGCCTTCCTAGGTAATATTCCTAGAACAATAGGAATTGTAAAAGATACACAAAAATGAAAATAGTAATCCTTGATATTGCTAGTACATATTTCCATTTTTCTGCAGAGTTAAATAGATTACATTTTAAATAGTATTTGACAATGCCTTTTGAACAAGCATACAAACCATTACAGAGTGTTAAACTCAGGCATTAAATAGATATGATCAAACTTATTTTTAAGGAAAAATAACTTCTTTTGTGTATATGGTATTAATGCACTTTTCAAGGAGTAAGTCCACTGATACTCCTACCATGACCTAATTTTTCCGAAACTAATTCAATGTGAAAGTCAACTGGCCACAGTTATCTGGGTTTTTTCTTTAATCATAATATTTATGTCATTACTTCCTGAAGACACAAAAAAAATGCTCATCCAGCTCAGTAGTGGGTCCTCTGACATAAGCAGAATATTCTTGAGTTGTAAATAATTATACTTTTGTTATTCTTGAGTAATTGCATGCACTTTGGAACCAGAATAAGTAATTCTAATAAGTGAAGTGCTGGGTGGAGTGTAGTTCAGCAAATTGGGGCAGAACGTGAAGCACAACTTCTTAAAAAAAGACCTAGCTTAGCATATCATTTGACATGTCTCAAATGAATCAAACCAAACATGTTTTCCTGCAAAGAACTGACTGATGTCAGTTACATTGATTATATTGTTGTTGCAGAAATGATTCAAGTTAAGCTCTAGTATGCCTTCATTCAACAAAACACTTAGCAATTATGTGCCATGCACTGCTGTAGGCATGTGTGACACAGTGTGACAAACCTTCAAAGAGTCTTGTCTACAAGAATAATGAAGTTAAATGATATGAGAGAAAGCACTGCATTTCTGTATTTGTTATGGTAGAAAGTGTCATGTTCTGACAAAATCCATATTTTTTTACACAAGTTTCTGACAAATGAAACTAAAACAAAGGAAAAGATGCTTTCCCCCACTTGTCAAAATGTGCTGTATGGACTAATAGCAGCCTTGTCTATACTGAGATTTTCATTGTATGAATTAATGAGCATAGGGTTATGAATTTGATTCTTTTGTGAATCCATTACTGCCCTTTGATTGCCTTGGGCAGTAGGTAATTTGGTGCCCATACTTTAGATTTCCTTTCTTGACATTTTAGAATCTTTGTTTACTGCCAGGGGCTGGATAGGGCTGACAGTGCCATCCACACTGGAGTCCTCTTCAGATAAGTATCCATTTGAGCCCTAACACCCAATTTTCAGGTCATTCTCTGATACTTTACCCCATATGTTGAATCAACAGGATGCTTCAAGGAGTTCTGAAAGTCACTCTTGTGGGTCCTCCTTGGGGGATGCTCTAGGAGTTTGGCCTCATAAGCAGATCACTACCACTGGCTGGCATGGTATTTTTTCATAGGATCAAGAGACATCTGGCCATAATAGTGGTGTTGTTATGCTGATTTGGTGACCAATAATGTTTATATAAACAGAAGCCCTCCAAAAATAATTTCTGAGGACCCTGCACATACTGGGGGCAACCATGTATTGATTAATTAGCTTTTCACCATTTTTTAACAAGGAATATAATATTCACCCTGATCAACGTTCTTACAAACGGGTTCCACTAATAACTCTCCTCCTGTCTTCTCTATTATAGAATTATTTCTCTTAATTTCCTTTGTTATGGTTTATATTTTCTCAGGAGGTAGCGAAAATAAATGCATGTGCTCATTCTGCATTTTAAATGAAAAATTATCCCTTTATGCTAACAATAAAATTATGCTTTTTGCTTAAGTAATTTTTGAATATATTTCTGTTACTTTAAACAAAAAAAGATTACTTGAATGTGCTTAATTGTCAGGCTTAAAATATAAGAAATTAGCAACTTTATTGTGTTGTCTTTCTAAGTTTAGCTGTGTTCTCAGCATAGGTTATAACTCATTAGTCTGAGGCACAGATTCTAACGTCTAGATTATCATGGGAGTCAGATCCTGAAATAGTTAAGGCTGTATATGGAAAGAATGAAACAAGGAGTTGGAGGAAATATATGCAACATATAATATACTGCCCTTGCCTTTTTATAGAATTAACAGCAATGTGCATTAAAACATTCATGTATGGTAAGTAAGAAATCAGAAGATGTGGAAGAGGAGTTAAAAAGGGAGAAAAGAGCAAAGAAACAGGAATGTCATCTTTGTGGGTGTGTGTTTAGTACCTCCTAACTAGATGGAGGACATAGATGATGTTTTTCCAGTACATTTTCAGGTGATCCCAAGACACAGGGCAGTTTGGGGAGGCTCTATCTCTTAAATACCCCAAATTACTATATCCTTAATGAAAGAAATCCATGTGTGTGTGTGTAAACAGGGTATTTTAGAGATTATTTAATGGCTTTGGTAACTTGGTTTTACTTTAGCAACTTGAAGAACCATCGTGAACTAATAAATTTGACCTAATACTCAATGGAACAAGACTGACTGAAAGTAACTGAAAACTTCTAACATAACATGTTAGAAGCTATTATAGTCAAAGAAGAGGAGCAAAATGCAGTTTAGGAAAACACAATTAAAAGTGTGCTAAGTCAAGATAGGATTTTTTTTTTTTTTTTTTTTTTTTTTTGTGGTACGCGGGCCTCTCACTGTTGTGGCCTCTCCGCTTGCCGAGCACAGGCTCCGGACGCGCAGGCTCAGCAGCCATGGCTCACGGGTCCAGCCGCTCCACGGCATGTGGGATCTTCCCAGACCGGGGCACGAACCTGTGTCCCCTGCATCGGCAGGTGGACTCTCAACCACTGCGCCACCAGGGAAGCCCAGGATTGTTTTAATGCCAAAGATTTTAAACAGAAGAATAGTGGAGAGTGATGGAAAGAACTTAACACTAAAATGTGGTTAATAAAAACACAAATGGTACTGAGCGGGTGATATGGAAGGAGCTTAACACTAAAATTTGGGCAATAAAAACATAAATGGTACTGAGGGGGTGATATTTACATAAATACATGTTTTCAACAACTGTCTTTGGGAGGTTTCATTGTGCCAAGATACTGTGGTAAGCCTCACAACACAATTGTTATCAAGACAGACCAGATCCTGCCCTAAAGAAGTCCACTTTCTAGTGGGATAAATGGCTAGGATGGTGTAAGTTCCAGCATGGCCAAAAAGTCCAGTGTTCCACTTGCATTCCATATGGGAATGTGTGTCCTGGACTTCTATCC
The DNA here is from genome assembly GCF_951394435.1 of Stenella coeruleoalba. Classification (NCBI taxonomy): domain Eukaryota; kingdom Metazoa; phylum Chordata; class Mammalia; order Artiodactyla; family Delphinidae; genus Stenella; species Stenella coeruleoalba. The sequence continues at coordinate 22,733,177 of NC_137150.1, read as the reverse complement.
ATCCTATTCAGATTCCTTTTCCTAGTAACACCATACCACTCTAAAGGTGACAAAATTTATAGTGAGAATGAAACCCATACTCTGGAACACTTGATTCTCATTATTTGCAGATTCTGTATCTGAGAATTTACCTACTAGCTAAAATTTATTTATAACCCCCAAATCAATATTCATAACACTTAACGTGGTCATTTGTAGACATGTGCATGGACAGAGCAGTGAAAAAATTGAGTCTCCCCAGGTGAACATTCTCAGATGAAGTTGAATAAAATGACTGTCTTCCTGTTTCATCTCTCACACTGCAAAGAAGTGTCCTTTTTGCAGTTCATTCAGTGTCATGTTTTTCTCGTTTTTGCTTTTTATTGATTCTGCTGTTAAAAATGGCCCCTAAAACCTAGAGCTAAAGTGCTGTCTAGTGTTCTTTAGTACAAGGAAGCTGTGATGTGCCTTATGGTGACAGTACAGATGTGTTAGATAAGTTTTATTTAGATAAGTTACAGTGCTGTTGACAGTGAGTTCAGGGTTAATGAATCAACAATCTATATTAAATAAGTTGTCTTTAAACAGAAACACACATAGAATAAAGTTATGTATTGGTCAGTTGACAATAGGCTGGCAGAAATCTAACTCTGTATTTTCCCTAAGAGCCATTATAATTTGGTATTTGCTAATTAGTGTTCCCAGTGCCTTTAGCTAACAAACTACTGCAAATTGACTGTATATTGTTTTCTTATAGTTCATGTAACTAACATGCAATCATTCAATAATTGTGTTTAGTATTCATTTATAGCCCTATTTTCTTAAAAGTTGGTGAAATTATTAACCCTTGCTCCCACCAGCAAACTCCCTGCCCCTTAGCAAGAGCAGAGCTATCTGACCTTGTGTGAGTCTCCTCCTTTTATTGTTTTAATATATTGACACTTTTTATCCACATTTTCTGACCTACTTTCCAACTGCCCCATATCCCATCTTACTATGGCTGCTGCTTAATATTGGAAGTGATTAACTTACTGCAGAGACCTTTGGATTTCTCCTTAGGCAGTAGGTCTTTGTTCATTTATTAAAGTAGTGACTTTCTGTATCAAGTATATGGACTTTATCAACTGTATTTCTATTACTGTCACTATTTCCCTTCTTAACTGCCCTTCCCAAAATCCATGCAAATGCTGAATGTCAAGAAAAAAAAACAACAGGTTTTTTTCTATGCAAACTCACTCCATCAAGGTGCTTTGCAAAAACATCTATGAATACCCACTTTCACTTTGATAGGGTTTTATAGATCATTTCAATTTTAGTCAGAGAGAAAAAAAAGAAAAGAAAAGAGAACATCATCTAGGCTGCAGTCTGGATGACCTTGTGTGTGTCATTATTCAAAAACCCTTTATTCTAAGATTGTTTCTTGTCTCTTCCAATAAAGCAGCTGGTGGAGATACTGTAAACCAAAGGCACAATTCTGTAAGAACAGCTGGAAAAATTTAAAATTCAGAATAAACTATAGATTGTGTAAAATGGTAAGCAACCAAAAAAGGAGTTTATAAATTTGGTTTATTCTAAGCTAAAGAATCATGTCAATAGTTGAGAAAAGTATAGACCATTTTTTCCCTTCTGTTTATTCAATTTAAAAGAAATATTTATCTGTAAAAAATTTTTTAAAAGTTGAGAGGAAATTGAAGTCAAAGATATTCAAACTGAAGGTAAGAAAGCTGAATGCCGTTAAAATGGTGAAGATTCAGGCCCAGACATATTATTGCTTCAGGTACTAAAGAGGGTATTGGATATAATCATGGAATTATGTGCCAAAACTCAAGATCTGAGTACATTTTTGAAAAAGTGAAAAGGATGATTTTAGAAAATACAGTGTAGAGAAGCATGTGATCAAATCTTATAAAAATTCTGAAATTATCAGATCAAGTGGTCTTTAAGAACTTAGATATGGAAGCCCAAGTTGCCAAAAATCATCATGCATTCCTTTATGATAGATCATAGCCAAGATTTTTAAGCCTGTTTTTTAAGCCTATAAAGTTTATTAAACTTAATAATTTGTTTGAGTTTCATTTATTTGTATTCTAACAAAATCTTTTTAAATTTACTATATAGTGGTAGCCTAAGATCATAAATACAGATTCCATGATTTTAAACTTTGGAGAATAGACGCTTGGTTGAACCATCTCAAGCAGGTTATGAAACTTATGAATTTTAGGGTCTAGAGCAAGGGTTGGCCAAATATGGCTGCAGACCAAATCTGTCTACTACCTGTTTGTGTGCTGCCCACAAGCTAAGAAACTTTTTTACATTTTGAGCAGTTGTAAAAAAATCCAAAGAAGAATAATAGAGACAGTATATGGCCCACAACGACTTAAATATTTATTTTCTGCATCTGTCCTTTTCACAGAAAAGATTTACCAACCCCTGGACTAGAGAACAGTTTCTGCCTCCATATTTTGAGGACTCTGTCCTTGAGCCAGTGCTGTTCTGTATTTGATCAACAATCTGAAGAAATCTGAAGTGTACTTGTTAAGTGAATGGATGGTAAAACCTGGGAGGGCTAGCTTAAAATGAGAGAGTATCTAAATTTTGACACACAAATATATACAAGGATAAAAGCATACTCACACATACCAGCTAGAACAAAAAAAAATCTAGAAAATGGAATTTAGTGGCTACTTATATGTAATATATACAATGTAATATATTAAGTGAAAATGACTTGATGGCTGTACACTTGGATAATTTGAAATATTATGATGCTGTTTCAGATGTGACCCATTCCTATTTAACTTAATTATACTTATAGTTATCATCTATCTACCCCCCAACCAGAATCTAATGATTCATATAGACAAGAATAAAGGAATATTAATAATGTATATCTCACATCTTGGCTGGTAAACAGCCTGGAATATTATTGATACTAAATACTTAGTCACTAAATAAATGAATAAAAGAGTATATGATGCAGTCTAGTACTGTGCCTTATGTAGTAACAAATGCTAAAAAAATACTGTCAATGGATTAATGAATGGTCTCATAAAATAAATTACTGTTTACCTGCATTGTTAAAATTCTGTGCCTATGCAAAGAGTCATTCCCAATTAGATAAACTTTAAATTATTTTATTCAGTTAAGGAAAATTAATTATTTGAAGTCATTGATTAACCCGGACTGTGTCAGGAAAGATCTAGAAATTTAGGGATATGATAAATAGAGAGCATTTATCATACCCCTTCTGAGTGAAGAATTTTCTCTAACATTTCTTGTGAACAGACATGCTGACAATAAACTCCCAGTTTTTGTTTGCCTAGGAAGCCTTTATTTTTCCTTCATATTTTAAGGGTATAGAATTCTGGTTCAGCAGTTTTGAGTTTTCAGTACTTTAAAGATGTTGCTCCATTGTCTTGTAGCAAGCATTGTTTCGGATGAGATAGGCTGCTGTAATTTCTTTCTCCTCTCTATATAATGTGTGGTTTTACTCTTGTTGCCTTTAGGGTTTTTTTCTGTTCTTTTTCTGTTTTTAGTAGTTGAATATAATACATGATATGCCTCTATGTGTGTGTGTGTGAGGGGGGTGCTTTCTATATGTCTTTCTTGGTGTTCTCAGAGCTACTTGGATCTGTGGTTTTGTGTCTGTCATTATTTTTGAACATTCTCAGTCATTATCACTGCAAACATTCCTTCTTCCATATGTTAGAACATTCGATATTCTTCCACAGCTGCTGGTTGTTTTCTTTCTTTATTTTTCCTCTTTCTGCTTCTATTTGGGTAATTTCTATCTTCAAGTTCACCTATCTTTGAGTTCACTGATTTGTTCCTCAGCTGTTGAAATTTTTCTGCATAGTGGCTGCTTTCTTTTTCATTGTTAGTATTTCCATATGATTTTTTGTATAGTTTCAATCTCTGTGTTGCAGTTGACCATCTGATCTTGCATATTTAACATATCTATTTGAAATTTAATTTTAGTTATTATTTTTATCACTAGAATCTTTATTGGAATTTATTTTAAATTTCCATTAAAATTTTTCCTTTTATAATTTAAAAATTTTCCTGATAAAGTTCTAAGGCCTGATTTTTTCTCTCAAATATTATAGCATAGTTTTAAAAAGTCCTATGCCTGATAATTACTATATCTGGAGCCTGTGTGTCTGTTTCTTACACCTGTTGGTGATGCTGGTTTGTGTTCATGTTTTCCTCACTGCCCACATGCCTGATAAATTGTTTTTGTGTTTTGGACACACAAAATATATAATATTTATGTAAATAATTTGAGCCCTAGAAAGACAATATCTTTTTCCAAAGAGAGTTTTGGTTTGCTTCTGGCAAGAATATTAACAGTCTCAGTTTTAGGGATTCTGATAATTCAGAGCTGAGTACAATCACTGCAAGGGTCTGTCTATTTTGAACTCATATTTTAGAATCCTGATCTGTATCAAGAGATTTACCAATCTCTCCTTAGTGGTCCTGAATACCATTGTTGTTTTTACATATACTATATGCTTGAGTCTTTGAATTGCTATAAGCTGAGCTTTGAGTCTGCTTAACTTCCCAGCCTTCTAGTTGCCTTTTGTGGAATGATAGACATTTCAGAGTTTAAAAGTTATCCTAAACACCAGATTCAGTTCACTGGTATTCCATGTGCTCTTAGATATGAGTTAAGTAATTCTTCACTGTCTTGATACCTTCAATAACTTCAAGCAGACAAAAACAATATATTGTGCAACTTTTTTAGTGGTCCTAAGTAGGAAGGTTGATCCAACTTATCTAGTTTCCTGAATCCGTGGAAGATGATATGTTCATTGTCCTTATTTACTTTTTTTCCATATATGTTGATTAGGCTGGGGTGTGCTTTCTCTGAAATGATATGTTTGTGAATGGAGTTTTTCACCAATGTACATTCATTAGTTGTGCATGATAGTTCTATTTGCCTCATATCCTTCTTTTTCATCCATTCTTGTAGATTTCTAGTAGTATCCAAAGATACTTTAAGATGATTTTAAGCTATATTGCCCTAAAGACTAAAAGAGCTAAACACTATTCATATATATATATACATTTGCCATATGGGTATTCACTTCTTTTGCCCGTTTCTCATTTTTCTCCTTTTCAAGAAAACTGAATTATATATACTATATATATATAATATATTTCATATATATATACTTTCTTTTATTCCCCACTGCATAATTGTTTAATTTCTTAAAAAGATATTTTGAATAACAGAAATTTTAAGTTTAATGTAGTCCAATTTTTTTTGAATCTAATAATTTTTGTCTACTAAGAAATATTTCTTACCAGGACTACAGCAAAACATTTTTCTACATAGTCTTATAGGTTATTATTTTACTTTTTACATTTAGATTGACAGTCCACCTGAAATTGATTTTTATAAGTGTGCAACTGACCTAGTATGATTAACTTAAAGTATTATCCTCCTCCCTACCCTGCATTGCTACCTGTGTCATAAATGAAAATGACCATATTTGGATGGACCTTTTTCTTTCTTTTTTTTAATAATATTTTATTTTTATTTTATTTTATTTTTTTTACCGTTTTTATTGGAGTATAATTGCTTTACAATGGTGTGTTAGTTTCTGCTTTAATAACGAACTGAATCAGTTATACATATACAAATATCCCCATATCTCTTCCCTCTTGCATCTCCCTCCATTTCACCCTCCCTATCCCACCCTTCTAGCTGGTCACAAAGCACCGAGATGATCTTCCTCTGCTATGTGACTGCTTCCAACTAGCTATCTATTTTACATTTGGTAGTGTATATATGTCCATATATACACTACTATGCTCTCACTTTGTCCCAGCTTGCCCTTCCCCCTCCCCGTGTCAAGTCCATTCTCTAGTAGGTCTGTGTCTTTATTCCCATCTTGCCCCTAGGTTCTTCATGACCACTATGACAGACTCTAGGTCCATCCAACTCACTACAAATAGCTCAATTTCGTTCCCTTTTATGGCTGAGTAATATTGCATTGTATATATGTGCCACATCTTCTGTATCCATTCATCTGTTGCTGGACACTTAGGTTGCTTCCATGTCCTGGCTATTGTAAAGAGAGCTGCAATGAACATTGAGGTACACGACTCTTTTTGAACTATGATTTTCTCAGGGTATATGCCCAGTAGTGGGATTGCTAGGTCGTGTGGTAGTTCTATTTTTAGTTGTTTAAGGAACCTCCATACTGTTCTCCATAGTGGCTGTATCAATTTACATTCCCACCAACAGTGCAAAAGGGTTCCTTTTACTCCACACCCTCTCCAGCATTTGTTGTTTGTAGATTTTTTGATGATGGCCTTTCTGATGGGTGTGAGAAAATATCTCATTGTAATTTTGATTTGCATTTCTCTAGTGATTAATGATGTTGAGCATTTTTTCATGTGTTTGTTGGCAATCTGTATATCTTCTTTGGAGAAATATCTATTTAGTTCTTCTGCCCATTTTTGCATTGGATTGTTTGTTTTTTTGATATTGAGCTGCATGAGCTGCTTGTAAATTTTGGATATTAATCCTTTGTCAGTTGCTTCATTTGCAAACATTTTCTCCCATTCTGATGGTTGTCTTTTCGTCTTGTTTTTGGTTTCCTTAGCTGTGCAAAAGGTTTAAATTTCATTAGGAACCATTTGTCTAGTTTTGTTTTAATTTCCATTTCTCTAGGAGGTGGGTCAAAAAGGATCTTGCTGTGATTTATGTCATAGAGTGTTCTGCCTATGTTTTCCTCTAAGAGTTTGATAGTGTTTGGCCTTACATTTAGGTCTTAATCCATTTTCTGTTTATTTTTGTGTATGGTGTTAGGGAGTGTTCTAATTTCATTCTTTTACATGTATCTGTCCAGTTTCCCCAGCACCACTTATTAAAGAGGATGTCTTTTCTCCATTGTATATTCTTGCCTCCTTTATCAAAAATAAGGTGACCATATGTGCGTGGGTTTATCTCTGGGCTTTCTATCCTGTTCCATTGATCTATCTTTCTGCTTTTGTGCCAGTACCATACTGTCTTGATTACTGTAGCTTTGTAGTATAGTCTGAAGTCCAGGATCCTGATTCATCCAGCTCCGTTTTTCTTTCTCAATATTACTTTGGCTATTCGGGGTCTTTTGTGTTTCCATACAAATTGTGAAATTTTTTGTTCTAATTCTGTGTAAAATGCCAGTGGTAGTTTGATAGGGATTGCATTGAATCTGTAGATTGTTTGGGGTAGTAGAGTCATTTTCACAATGTTGATTCTTCCAATCCAAGGACATGGTGCTTCTCTCCATCTGTTTGAATCATCTTTAATTTCTTTCATCAGTGTCTTATAGTTTTCTGCATACAGGTCTTTTTGTCCTTAGGTAGGTTTATTCCTAGGTATTTTATTCTTTTTGTTGCAATGGTAAATGGGGGTGTTTCCTTAATTTCTCTTTCAGATATTTCATCATTAGTGTATAGGAATGTCAGAGATTTCTGTGCATTAATTTTGTATCCTGCTACTTTACCAAATTCATTGATTAGGTCTAATAGTTTTCTGGTAGCATCTTTAGGATTCTCTATGTATAATATCATGTCATCTGCAAACAGTGACAGCTTTACTTCTTCTTTTCCAATTTGGATTCGTTTTATTTCTTTTTCTTCTCTCATTGCTGTGGCTAAAACTTCCAAAACTATGTTGAATAATGGTGGTGAGAGTGGGCAACCTTGTCTTGTTCCTTACCTTAGTGGAAATGGTTTCAGTTTTTCACTATTGAGGACAATGTTGGCTGTGGGTTTGTCCTATATTGCCTTTAGTATGTTGACGAAAGTTCCCTCTATGCCTACTTTCTGGAGGGTTTTTATCATAAATTAGTGTAGAATTTTGTCAAAAGCTTTCTCTGCATCTATTGAGATGATCATATGGTTTTTCTCCTTCAGTTTTTTAATATGGTGTATCACATTGACTGATTTGCATATATTGAAGAATCCTTGCATTCCTGGAACAAACCCCACTTGATCATGGTGTATGATCTTTTTAATATGCTGTTGGATTCTGTTCGCTAGTATTTTGTTGAGGATTTTTGCCACTATGTCTATCAGTGATACTGGCCTGTAGTTTTCTTTTTTTGTGACAGTTTTGTCTGGTTTTGGTATCAGGGTGATGGTGGCCTCATAGAATGAGTTTGGGAGTGTTCCTCCCTCTGCTATATTGTGGAAGAGTTTGAGAAGGACTGGTGTTAGCTCTTCTCTAAATGTTTGATAGAATTCGTCTGTGAAGCCATCTGGCCCTGGGCTTTTGTTTGTTGGAAGATTTTAAATCACAGTTTCAATTTCAGTGCTTGTGATTGTTCTGTTCATATTTTCTCTTTCTTCCTGGTTCTGTCTCAGAAGGTTGTGCATTTCTAACAATTTGTCCATTTCTTCCAGGTTGTCCATTTTATTGGCATATAGTTGCTTGTAGTAATCTCTCATGATCCTTTGTATTTCTGCAGAGTCAGTTGTTACTTCCACTTTTTCATTTGTAATTCTATTGATTTGAGTCTTCTCCCTTTTTTTCTTGATGAGTCTTGCTAATGGTTTATCAATTTTGTTTATCTTCTCAAAGAACCAGCTTTTAGTTTTATTGATCTTTGTTATCATTTCCTTCATTTCCTTTTCATTTATTTCTGCCTGATTTTTATAATTTCTTTCCTTCTGCTAACTTTGGTTTTTCTTTGTTCTTCTTTCTCTAATTGCTTTAGGTGTGTTGCTTTTGTTTATTTGAGATGTTTCTTGTTTCTTAAGGCAGGATTGTATAGCTATAAACTTCCCTCTTAGAACAGCTTTTGCTGCATCCCATAGGTTTTGGGTCATCGTATTTTCATTTTCATTTGTTTCTAGGTATTTGTTGACTTCCTCTTTGATGTCTTCAACGATCTCTTGGTTATTAAGTCGAGTATTGTTTAGCCTCTATGTGTTTGTATTTTTTACAGAGTATTTCATGTAATTGATATCTAGTCTCAGAGCATTGTGGTCAGAAAAGATACTTGATACGATTTCAATTTTCTTAAATTTACCAAGGCTTGATTTGTGACCCAAGATAATATCTATCCTGGAGAGTGTTCCATGAGCACTTGAGAAGACAGTGTATTCTGTTGTTTTTGGATGGAATGTCCTATAAATGTCAATTAAGTCCGTTTTGTTTAATGTATTATTTAAAGCTTGTGTTTCCTTATTTATTTTCATTTTGGATGTTCTGTCGATTGGTGAAAGTAGGGTGTTAAAGTCCCCTACTATGATTGTGTTACTGTTGATTTCCCCTTTTACGGCTGTTAGTATTTGCCTTATGTATTGAAGTGCTCCTATGTTAGGTGTATAAATATTTACAATTGTTATATCTTCTTTTTGTATTGATCCCTTGATCATTATGTAGGGTCCTTCTTTGTCTCTTGTAATACTCTTTGTTTTTAATTCTATTTTGTCTGATATGAGAATTGCTACTCCAGCTTTCTATTGATTTCCACTTGCATGGAGTATCTTTTTCCATCCCCTCACTTTCAGTCTCTGTGTGTCCCAAAGTCTGAAGTGGGTCTTTTGTAGACAGCATATATATGGGTCTTGTTTTTGAATCCATTCAACCAGTCTATGTCTTTTGTTTGGAGCATTTAATCCATTTACATTTAAGGTAATTATCGATATGTATGTTCCTATTACCATTTTCTAATTGCTTCAGGTGTTATTGTAGGTCTTTTCCTTCTCTTGTGTTTCCTGCCTAGAGAAGTTCCTTTAGCATTTTTTGTAATGTTGGTTTGGTGGTGCTGAATTCTCTTGGCTTTTGCTTGTCTGTAAAGGTTTTAATTTGTCTGTCAAATCTGAATGAGCTCCTTGCTGGATAGAGAAATCTTGTTTGTAGATTTTTCCCTTTCATCACTTTCAATATGTTTTGCCAGTCCCTTCTGGCTTGCAGAGTTTCTGCTGAAAGATCAGCTATTAAACTTATGGGGATTCCCTTGTATGTTATTTGTTGTTTTTCCCCTGCTGCTTTTAATATTTTTTCTTTGTATTTAATTTTTGGTAGTTTGATTAATATGTGTCATGGCGTGTTTCTCTTTGGATTTATCCTGTATGGGACTCTCTGTGCTTTCTGGACTTGATTAACTATTTCCTTACCCATATTAGTGAAGTTTTCAACTATAATCTCTTCAAATATTTTCTCAGTCCCTTTCTTTTTCTCTTCTTCTCCTGAGACCCCTATAATTCGAATGTTGGTGCGTTTAATATTGTCCCAGAGGTCTCTGAGACTGTCCTCAATTCTTTTCCTTCTTTTGTCTTTATTCTGCTCTGCGGTAGTTATTTCCACTGTTTTATATTCCAGGTCACTTATCTGTTCTTCTGCCTCAGTTATTCTGCTATTGATTCCTTCTAGAGACTCTTAAACTTTATTTATTGTGTTGTTCATGATTGTTTGTTTGCTATTTAGTTCTTCTACGTCCTTGTTAAACGTTTCTTGTATTTTCTGCATTCTATTTCCCGGATTTTGGATCATCTTTACTATCAGTATTCTCAATTCATTTTTAGGTAGACTGCCTATTTTCTCTTCATTTGTTAGGTCTGGTGGGTTTTTCGTTGCTTCTTCATCTGCTGTGTGTTTCTTCATCTTCTCATTTTTCTTAACTTACTGTGTTTGGGGTCTCCTTTTCACAGGCTGTAGGTTCATAGTTCCCGTTGTTTTTGGTGTCTGCCCCCAGTGGCTTACATTGCTTCAATGGGTTATGTAGGCTTCCTGGTGGAGGGGCCTAGTGCCTGTGCCTTGGTGGATGAAGCTGGATCTTGTCTTTCTTGTGGGCAGGTCCACGTCTGGTGGTGTGTTTTGGGGTGTCTGTGACCTTATGATGATTTTAGGCAGCCTCTGCTAATGGGTGGGGTTGTGTTCCTGTCTTGCTAGTTGTTTGGCATAGGATGTCCAGCACTGTAGCTTGCTGGTCATTGAGTGGAGCTGGGTCTTGGCATTGAGATGGAGATCTCTGGGAGATTTTCAGTGTTTCATATTACGTGGAGCTTGAAGGTCTCTGGTGGATCAATGTCCTGAACTTGGCTCTTCCACCTCAGAGGCACAGCCCTGACTCCTGGCTGGAGCACTAAGAGCCTTTCATCCTCACGGCTCAGAATAAAATGGAGAAAAATAGTTAGAAAAAATAAAATAAGATAAGATAAAATAAAAATGTTATTAAAATAACAAAAATTAATTATTAAAAAGAGATTTTTTAGGTAAGTAAAAAAAATAAAGAAAGAAAGGTGAGAACAACCAAACCAAAAAACAAATCCACCAATGATAACAAGCACTGAAAACTATACTAAAAAAATAGAAACAAACAAAAAAACAGACAGAAAGAACCCTAGGGCAAATGGTAAAAACAAAGCTATACAGACAAAATCACACACAGAAGCATACACACACACACACTCACAAAAAGATGAAAAGGGAAAAAAATATATATATCGTTGCTCCCAAAGTCCACCTCCTCAGTTTGGGATGATCCGTTGTCTATTCAGGTATTCCACAGATGCAGGGTATATCAAGTTGACTGTGGAGATTTAATCCGCTGCTCCTGAGGCTGCTGGGAGAAATTTCCCTTTCTGTTCTTTGTTCGCACATCTCCTAGGTTTCAGCTTTGGATTTGGCCCCGCCTGTGCGTTTAGGTCAATTGAGGGTGTCTGTTCTTCACTCACACAGGATGGGGTTAAAGGAGTAGCAGCTTTGGGGCCTCTGGCTCACTCAGGCCTGGGGGAGGGAGGGGTACGGATGCGGGGCGAGCCTGTGATGGCAGAGGCCGGTGTGATGTTGCACCAGCCTGGGCCACGCCATGTGTTTTCCTGGGGAAGTTGTCCCTGGATCACGGGACCCTGGCAGTGGCGGGCTGCCCAAGCTCCCTGGAGGGGAGGTGTGGAGAGTGACCTGTGCGTGTACACAGGCTTCTTAGGGTCTGTGTGAGGGAAAAGAGAATGAATAAAAGCCCAATAGGTGCTGAGATTTCCCACCAAAAGCAGAGGTGGTTGAAAGTTTAAATCTTGGGGAAGGTGAGTAGAGGGTACTTACACACCCCATAAGACGGAACAGAACCTCATGGACCATATAAAGCAGGGGGCTGGGGTTGTTGTTCCTGTGCTTCAGTATGAGAGTCAGGCAAATCTCCAGACTCTCTGAGCTTCTAGAATGAAACAGATTGCTTGCCTTGTATAGAAAGAGCCAGCAAAAACTGCCGTAGACCAAACGGTAAGCCCCCAGTGCATATGGTTCTGACACTATGGATTTGATCTCCTAATGGGACAAAGATGTTGGGTAGCTCATATAAGGCTTGTCCTTGGATTGTGATCTCCAGGAACCCAGAAGTTGAGGCAACCTTGAATTACTTGATAAGAGAAGTGAGGTGGTGGCGGGGTTTGAAATTCAAAACTCCCTTGGAAATGGGTGCTCAGGAGGAACTTGATATTCTCATACTCAGATAAATTTGTATGGAAGTTCCTTTTAAAATCATACCCTCTGACACTATCAAAGTCATATTCTCTAACCCAGTCAGTCTTTATCTTTGCTATACATCCTTTCATATTGGTTTTCATTTTGCTTCATTTGAAGGAGAAATAGTTGAATTTGTAGGATATACTTGTGTTTCCAGGCTGGCTGAGTAATGCATTGTAGCCTTCAAAAATATTTGCAGTGGGTGGAAATGAACTACTCTCCCACAAATTGCTCAACAGATTATAATAAAAGCAAGTCCCAAATTCTCTGCCACCCTTGCTGACATTTATTAATCATGTGTTCATTAGCAAGCAAGCACAAAACAGTCCAAACTGTTCATTCTGTCAGCTTGAATGAACAGTTATGTCTTTGTAGGTGTTCTGACCAAATCTTAAAGGATTCAGGTTAAGTCAGACCCTCAGCTTTCCAGACCCAGGCAGGATTTTATAACTACTGGGGTTCGTATCACAGATCCACCTAAACCAGTGGTTGGACACAGTACATTTTAAGAATCAAGCCTCTAGTGCCATCCCATGTGCCTCTCCTGCCTCACTTAATTTCTATACACTGCCTATTCATGTGTGGGAAGTGTTTCCAAATATCTTAGCCGTTTCACACAACTGGAATACATTCAAATTTACCAAAGAGAACTTATTCAAAATATTTATCATGCTGGTCTATGGAACATTATTTTCACCAATAAAACTCCATTTCTGACATTTGCAATGTTATTTTTATAAATGTAGGTTGTTGATCAGATTCAAATTAAAAACCTTTATAAGAGCCATCTCTGATATGCAGCTTTTATGAAATAATACTAAATAGCTATATATAGACTATGTATTCTGAATTAGCATGCTAGCTGTACAGGATTATATTTTAACCAAGATAACACCTGCATAATACCACACTGAAAAAATGACATATTTTAAAGTAAGTTGTAAATATTCTAGAAACTAGTTAATCTAAAATAATCAAATCACAGAAATGTCAAGTTACTTTATTACTTAATATGGAAGGGTGGGGAGAAGTATGAAGATTAATGGATTGAGTAAGATGTTCAAAAATACAATTAATTATCAAATTGAGGCTATATTTTTCATCTTAAAAATTTACATCATAAAAACACTGTTAAACTCTGTGACACTCCTGAGACAGTAAATTAATCCTGGGGCAATGAAAGAACATTCTCATTTAATTAATTTAAAGACAACAATATAGGGCTTTCCTGGTGGTGCAGTGGTTAAGATCCACCTGCCAATGCAGGGGACACAGGTTCGTGCCCTGGTCCAGGAGGATCCCACATGCCACGGAGCAACTAAGCCCATGTACCACAAGTAAGGAACCTGCGCTCTAGAGCCCGCGTGCCTAGAGCCCATGCCCAGCCACAAGAGAAGCCACTGTGATGAGAAGCCCATGCACCAAAACAAAGAGTAGCCCCCACTCACCGCAACTAGAGAAAGCCCACGCCCAGCAACGAAGACCCAACGCAGCCAAAAAAAATAAATAAAATTAATTAATTAATTAGAAAAATAAAGACAACAATATAAAGTAAACAGACATAAATGACAAAAGGATAATTTAAAGGATGAATACTATTAATGAAACGGGAGGGAAGAGGGCATGGCACAACCTCTAAAAGGATGGCATAGCCTTTGAGCATATGACATAAACTGGTCAGAACCAACTAGGCAAGGTGGTGGAAGATTCAATTTCCAGTAGACCTTGAGCCTCATTATGTGCTCATTGTAATGCATTAGCATGCTACGTGACACATCCACTAGTGCCATGACAGTTCCAAGGGTAACCATAAAAGGCCTAAAAGTGGGTGGTGACCCAATTCCTGGAAATCTCCACCCCTTCCCCTGAAATAGTTGGAATAATCCTCCCACTCATTAGCCTATGAAATTACCCAGTCCATAAAAACTAACCAGACCATATTTTGGAGTCTCTCACCTTCTGAGATGGCCCCCACTCTGTGGAGTACATGTCTCCCTTAGCCGCTCTCACATTCCAAGATGACCCCATGCTCTGGGGCCACTCTCACCTTTTGAGACAGACCGCATTCTGTCTATGGAATGTGAATCTCTCTAAATAAACCCACTTCTTATCTATCACTTTGTCTGTCACTGAATTCTTTCTGCGATGAGACATAAAGAACCTGAGCTTCATTAAGTCTTGAGACCAGGTGTGTGATCTCAATTAAAAGACAGTGGGTTCAAGTCCCAGTCTGAGTTGTACAGTTTCATTATTATCCCCACTTTACAGATGAGGAATATAAGCCACATCATGAAGTATAGTTTTTGATGAAGAATTTTAAATATACTTCATATTATCCTTCATAATATATTTTTAGGTAATGCAGAAGATTGATATAGATTGCTTAGTTTTTAAGTAGTATCTCATAAAAACCTACATTTGATAAGTATGCTAATGCAGTTCAAATCATTATTGTAGTTCAAATCCAATAGTTGAATTGACATTGAATTTGTAAGATAAGGACATGAATTGGCAGGAAATAGCATATCAGCAGGCTGATTTCTAAAGGCGTTTTTCTTTTTCCTTTAAGAGAAGTATTTCTAACAGTTCACCCCTCTGAAAAAGAGGGAATCTACTGTATTTACTTTTTCCAGACTTTATGTTCTTTTGGGGAAATTCATTTGGAACTCATTCTCAATATAAGTGGCAAATATATGTTAAGTACTGTTATAAAATTATTACCGACAATATATAGCATTTGCAGTGCACTTATAACCTTTCAAATACTTTGATATCTATTAATGGTTTTATTAGTATCATCATATTGAAAATAACTCATCATTCCTATTTAACTTTAATTTTCACTTTCAAATACAGTGTGGAAATTAATGGATTTTTGCAACTGCCTTATAGGGAAGACAAAAATTTTAGAATGTTATTTAATTGAATTCCTTTACACTGCTTTAGACAAAATAGAATAACTAAGATGATGAAAAGAGATAAAATCTAAATGTCTAAGAAATTTATTTTCAGGTAAGTATTCACTTTTTTTTCTCTATTCTAAAATAAATCTGAATTTTAAAACTTTTCTTTCCAGAAACTTAATGGAATTGTACTACTGCATAAGCAATGTTTCTGGAAGAAAAAAAAAAGTCCACCATTCTAAAATGTTGGCGACAAAAACTTTCTCCCAGATAAGATATGCTAGCAAAAATACTTTTTAAAAATACAGGAAACTTTTCTATGTGTAAGCTGAATTGATCACTCTAATTCTGTATTATAAATGCCTAAGAAAGTAATTTGAATGCTTAAGAAACTTAGATGCTAATCACTCCCTCTCTTGAGGGCTTTACTTATGTTTCTTTTGTGCTTTGTTTTTCTCTTTCTGCTTAAATCTTTAGAGAGTGAAATAGCTTTAAGGCAGAAATGATAACTTGAGGGTGTTTTTTAGCACATAATTCAGCTGTACATGTAAGGAAAAGGAACAGGATAGGCATGAGACATATTGTGCCTTCAATTTGAATGAAGTTCAGTGACCAGAAGAACACTTAAAAAATCAAATCATATAAAATATTTTACTGCTAACAAGGATTGAGAAAGCTGTTGAGGTCAGAGTGAGTGCAGTTCCATATTGTACAATGCTGTAACTGTGTTATTAACATGTGCATGGAGGAAACTTGAAGTTTAAAACACACACTGCAGTTTAGTCTCCATATAATCTGAGTGATCCTTTTCAAATTCTAAGTCAAATGAAGTCACTTGTGCTCAAAACCCTCCAATGGTTTCCTGTCTCCTTCAGAATAGATCTAGGGCCTTCCCCTGGGCTTTCATCTGCACCCCCTCCTCCTCTGACTGCTCCCCCCTCTCCATGTGACTGCCACACTGGCCTTCAGATGTGTCTTTGAACACACCACATCTTGTCAAGCCTCAGGGACTTTGTCCCAACTGTTTTCTCTACCAGGAAAATTCTTATGTTGGTCAAATAAACCCAGATCTCACTCCTTCGTTTCAGTCAGTGTCAGTCAGGAATACAGAAACCCCTCTAGAAAATTCAAATAGATTCAGAGCTAGCATGTGGTCACAGAAGATATGAAAGGGCTAGGAGAATAAAACAAAAAGGATATTACCCAAAGATTAAAACCTGTTGCCACCTGTGTTAGGCAGAATACTGCTCTCATGCCGGTAAAGATGTCCATGTCCTAAATTCTGGAAACTGTGAACATGTTATGTGAATAAGGCAAGGGGGAATTAACATTGCAGATGGAATGAAAAATACTAATCAGCTGACTTTAAAATAAGGAGATTGTCTTGCATTATCCAGGTGGGCAGAATGTACAGTGGACCCCTGAACAATGTGGATTTAAACCACATGGGTCCACTTATACTGGGTTAATTTTCAGTAGTAAATACTACAGTACTACATGGTCCCTGTTTGGTTTAATACACAGATGTGGAGGAACGGAGGATATGGAGGACCTACTGTAAATTAAGAGGGGATTAACCCTGACTTCTTCAAGGGTCAACTGTAACTATATTGGTCTTTATAAGTGGAAGAGGGAGGCAGAAGAGTTAGCGTTGAGAGATTTGCCCATGCTACTCTGCTAGTTTTGAAAACGGAGGAAGGGGTACTATCAGGAAATACAGCAGCCTCTCAAAGCTGGAAAAATCAAGCAACCAACTCTGCACTAAAGCCTCCAGAAGGAACACAGCGCTGCCAATACCATGCTTTTAGTCTAGAGAAACCTATTTGGACTTCTTACTTCCAGAACTGAAAGGAAATAAATGTGGTATTTTCTACCACTTAATGTGGTAATTTGTTACAGCAGCAGTAGGTAACTAATACACTACTCTGGAGCCTCTAAACCCACAGGCCCATCTCAATGGGTGGTGATGCAAATCATGTAAATATCCAAAAAAAAAATTCAGGAACTGCAATCTTCTTTTTTCCAATAGTTTTATTATAAGCTGGTTCACATTCACTGGGCTTTCATTTTCATTTTTAGGGTTTTAACTCCCACCCATGTTTATGCTTTTTAATCTATTCTCTTATCCCTGAATGCTCTATAGTATCAAACTTATAAATCAGTTGTTTTCTGGATGTTTTTTAGTGGATGCTCATGGCTAACCCAAACTCTTTGTGTTCAAAATAACTCATTATATTCTAAAAATAGCCATTGTATTTATCAGCTCTACTCCTCAGTATCCCTCAAACAGACTACATTCCTCTGTATCCCTTATTTTGTTAAAAGGCCTACTATCAATTGGCATTTTAAAGTCAAAAGTTAGACTCATATTCCAGCATGTATCAATTATAACTTATGGGCTATTTTATATCCTAACTGCTTCTTCACTTTTCCCCTTCCTCACCATCTGAAGCATGCTGACTCCTGCTGTGCTAACTTTCCTTGCCTGGACAATTGCTTTTCCTCTTGTGCCGTCTCCCATTTTTTATTCTTGCCTGCCTTCATATTTTGAACAATTTTCAACTTTTTCATTTTGATATGAGCTCACATTATAAGTTCCTCCTTCAAATGGTAGAATCCCAAAGCTACTATTTCCTAGTCTCCCATGCAGTTAGTATGTGGCCTTGTGATCTGGGTTCTACTCAGACACATATGGACAAGAATCTGGTACTGAAGTGAGTGGTGAGGTATCTTTTATGCTGTAAGAGGTGGTGGCAGAAGTGGTGGCCCAGGTTTCAATGTCAGGCTGTTCTTTTGCAGAGTCTGGGTTGATTACTGTCATCAGGGAAAGCTCTGTCACTAACCTAGCTTGTGGTGAGGTTCTGGGTATTTCTCCAATAAATTTAATCTCAAGCCTGTTTTTCTAGACATCTCAATGCTTCTATGAGCTTATATCCTTTAGCAAATTCTTTTGCTGGTTAACTAGCCATAAACTATACAGAATTATATTTATGTTCTATATTATGACCTAAATGATCTTTAAAAGTGAAAATCGAATTCCACTGCTAGAGCTCATCACTGTTGAGTTCCTTCAGTGATACACAACAGGATAAAGTCCTGGCTCCTTTAAATTATGTTCAAGCTCCTCTGTAACCAGCCTCTAGCCTTGGTTTCTATCCCCTCTCATCCTGTGCTCCATGTGAAGTTTTACAGCTCCAAGATTCTTGCTCCTGATTCTATCCAAAATATTCAGCTCCCCTTCTCAGTCACTAAGTTCTTGCTGATCTTCTAAAACTCAAATCAAACATAATCTGCTCCAGGCAGCCTACTCAAGAAGTAATAGGAGAGACCCATGGCCACAGAGAATTGTATATAATGACGAAAGGAGGACAGTTCAGGGAGATGTGAAGTCACAGAGGAATGGCACCTTGCCCAAAACAAGACAGTGGAATTGGGTAGAGAAAAGACTACTTCTTGAGTTCCTTGACATAGGCTGAAAATACCCATATCAGTTAAATTTGTGCATTCCCCACACCTAGCTGCACCTGCTATTTAATACATTCATACATGTTTGAGTGAATTCTGATATGAGTATGAGCAAAACTGTATGTGATTTGGATTATATTTATAACCAAAACAGGAAGAGACAAGGATAAGGAAAATGGTTTCTCTCCCAAGGCAGAGGGAATACTAGAGACATTTTACTTCTTTGAAGATGCTTTGTGAGAAGGAAAATCTGTGAACAAATAGGTTTAGAACATATTGCAAAATGCATCTCTTCTTAGAGATTTACTATATTCATTGGAATATTAAAGAGTCTGAGAAATCATGCCATATCAAAAATGTATAACTTTATATCTCCATTCTGTAGAATTGCATATTAATGGGTTAAGGAAATAGGGTTCTGAGGGATCCTGTTGAATGATAGTATATAGGTGAAAACAGAGCCAGCAATGTCTCTCACTATTATTTTGTCTGTCATTTTCAGTGCTGTGGTAGTGGGAGTCTTTTATTATTCCATTATTACACTTTTTTCCATTGTTCAGAAAACTGCACTTTAAATGTTTTATTTGGGAATAGACAATAGTGCTTTTAGCCCTGATCAGAATTAATGATGGCATTGCTAATCCTGAGCAAAAAATATTTAAAGTAAACTTCTTTCTTCAATAAATTCATTTTAAATTGATCTTTCAAAATTGACCTATGCAGCTATCAACAGTCCTTACTTTAAAACTGATTTGACTCCATGTCAAACAAACCAAATAGTCAGCATTCAGAAGCAGGGGAAGTCAAGTTAGCAGACAGTAAAATTGACACTCTTGAAGAATAATTTGTTTTAAAATGATGAATATCATAATTTTCATGAGTCTACACATTACAATAGAAGCGATGTGTCTGTAAGGAACTGATTTCTTTCCAAAGTAGCAGCTAGCTTTCTTCAATGTAATTATCTATGGAAATGTGGAAACTTTGTTTGAAACTTTATGTAGATACAAAGCATATTTCATTTAGTTACTAATTTTATTATCTCATAATGAGATTGCTAATTGATTCTTTCCCTGTGTGCTTTAATTTTTAGCTGGGAAAAATGGCCACCCAGAACAATACATTTCCACACTTTTCTTACAGCTAGATGTGAAGATGTGACTACCTTCTAGTCAATGGGATATAAATGGATATTTTCTGTGTCAGTTTTTAGTAATTTCCTTAGGAGAGCCCTAGACACATCCTTCCTGTACCCTGATACCTGTATTAGAGAGGAAACTTTGCACCAGGAGGATAAGGGTCACACTAAATAAATACATTGGAAGGATCCAAGCTGTAATAGGTTGTTCTTCCAGAAATGAGCTCAGCAATATTTCACATCTCAAACAGAGTTCTAGAACCTGTTACCTATTACTGTTGCCACTACCTATAGAGAGGCAAGTGGTTTCCTTTCCACTAGAAACTGGATGAGACTGTGATGACCTCAAAGGACAGAATGTGGTAGAAGTGACATTACAAGACTTCTGAGGCTAGGTCATAAAAGGAAATACAGCATTACCTGGTCTCTTTCCCACTTACCCTTCGGACTCAGCCCCCATGCCGTGAGAAAGTGAAAAGTAAAAAGACACCATGGGAGAGGCACAACCACCAGATTTACGACTAAACAAGGTTTCAGATGAATCCATCTCCCAGTCTTTGAATCTTCCAGCTGACACTTTCAACACTAGAGCAAACGCACATCATCTTCACTGTGGCCCATCCAAATTCCTCACCCATACAACCTCAGCATAATGTTTGTTTTATGTCATTTAATTTGGGGGTAATTTTGCTACAAAGCCAGATAAATTGAAACAATGCATTACTGGGGATTTTGTGGATTGGTGCTGTCAGATAAAACCTGAAAAAGATGGCTCTGAACTTTAATGTGAAAAATAAATATTATTATATTTCAGCCACTGTTATTCAGGGTTTTTAAAAATTACTTCAAGATGGAAGTAATGCAACCTTTATTTGTGCTCTCCCTCATGCTTATAGCTGCAACTACCATGTGTATGTCCATTACCTAAATCTCTATCTTGAACCCAGATATATGAGCTCCAGATTTGTACATTCAGCTGCTTACAGGAAGGTCAGATGCAAGATACATATCTCAACCTGAACTCATTAACATTTCTCCATAATCTGATCTTATATTCTGTACATTGGTTAAAGGCATAAAATACCCAGGTAATCCAAAAAGGTGTTCCTCCTTTTCTCGCTTCCATTCATATAATTGTCCAACTGTCCAAAATCAAGCTCTGTTGACTCTCTCTACTACAATTTTCCTGTCTTCAGTACACATTGCCATGTCTTAATTCTGTCTATTATAAATGATTTCCTTTCCCATCTCACCCACAACCCTTTTTCTGTGGTAGCTTCCCTGCTTATACTATCACCAATCCATCCTCCATCATGCAGCTAACAAAGATTTTTCCAAAATGAAAATGTGATCACATCAGTTCCTTGATAATGGAGATCTAGCTTACATGCCCCATTTGATCTCTCATCATAATTCCAACTATAGAGAACCAAGACTAATGAAGATAATTCTTTTCTGTATTCTCCCAGCTCCATTTTCATGTATTGGCCACAGCTTGTAACTTAGAATTCCTTGTTTCTCCCATTATAATGTGCTGTCTAGAAGGCAGTGACTGCATCTTTTCCCTCTACATTTTCTAGCTTAATTCCTGGCACATTATATGCACTCATAAATCTTTTTGGAATCAATTAACTACTGAACAGCTTATTGGCTTAAATTTTTCAACAACTGTTTCTCATTCCATCCCCCACTGTAACAATGAGAAAAAGTAACAAAGCCTTCTTTTGCTTACTCAGTACTTTTCTCTATTATAAAATTTACTTTTATTGTAATTGTCTATACATGTGACAGTGTCCATTTATCCAGTCCAGAGCAGAGGATGATTTACTGTGAAGTTAATGAGGCTTAAGCTGTAGGGCCACTTAATTACATGACTTTGTCTAAAACCATGCATCTAATTTTCTTCCCTTAATTTTTACTCTTTTTCTTAAACATAGTTTCCCAAATTATATATATGCCCCACAAAACCTGAATTTATTCCTGTTTTTAAGCACTTTATTAAGTGCTTACCATTTGACAGAGACTGTACTACATCTGCACAAATCCAACAAAAAATGAAATGTATTTAATTCTACATAATATTTCTTCAAGACATGCAGGAGGAGGTCATGCGTACTACATCCCAGATTATCATGATATCTCAATGTCTGGTCTCTCTATACTCTTATGTATTCCCCTCATTATTAACAGAATTAATCCCAAACTCTTAGAAATCTAATCTCAATGTGCTCTTTTGGTCACATAGCCTGCAACTTCCCCACTTCCTAAACACTTCCTTACTCCACTACTTATATGTTCAAGGCAAACTAAGCTACTCATTAATAATGCCCTGATTGTCTCTCTGCTCAAGTTATTTTTCTCCTTTCAGCATCCAGTTTTTATAGTACCGTCTATGACATTCTCCAACTCAAATTGGCAGGCTTAATACTTCTTCCTTTGCTCTCTGAGTAATTTGATCATACCTTTTGAATGGTGTTTGTCTCACTCTATTAGTTAGGAGATAGTAGTTAGAATTGTATTCACTGATTGAAAGCACAACATTGTTAATAACAACTCTATTAATTATTTTCTGTTTGCATATCTAGATCTTTTCTCTTCCCATTTCCACTCTGCTCTGTGCCCAGGAAGGATGGTTTTTACAGACTGCTTCATTATACCTCCTTTCCCCTCTAGATTCTGGTTGGGGTCAGACAATTGGAGGTACTGTCAGGAAATTGGTATTTGCAATTGGAGGTACTGTCAGGAAATTGGTATTTGCAAGGAGAGAGTGGTCAGAATATGTATTCCCTTTACTTCCTGCTTGGCCTCAGCGGTGGCTCTGTCCTTCTGCCTGTAACCTCAGATCCTGTTGAGAGACCTTTCTGCTGATCCCAGCTCTTGCTTCTTGTCAAGTTCTGGTATCATCTCCCTCCTTTCGTCATGTCAGGCAAAGGACAGGTAATGACTTTCTGCTCTTGCTGGATCTGGGCACTTCATCATCTTTACTTTAGTTCCTTTAACCTTGACCTCACCACTGAATGTAACCTTTGTTACATTCATTACATTTAAAAAAAATTACCTCCTTGACTGTACCATCTGCTCCCTGAAAAGAGTATTGGTATCATGTGTGGACTCAGAAGACAACCTTCAAAATATATCTGATTATAGGGCTTCCCTGGTGGTGCAGTGGTTGGGAGTCCACTTGCCAATGCAGGGCACACGGGTGGGAGCCCTGGTCCGGGAAGATCCCACATGCCGCAGAGTAACAAAGCCTGTGTGCCACAGCTACTGAGCCTGCACCCTAGAGCCCGCGAGCCACAACTTCTGAAGCCCACGCGCCTGGAGCCTGTGCTCTACAACAAGAGAAGCCACCACAATGAGAAGCCCGTGCACCGCAGCTAAGGCCCAACACAGCCAAAAATAAATTAATTAATTTAAAAAAATGTACCTGATTATCTGTCTTTTCTTGTAATGGCAAGTACTTTTGACAGAATGAAGAAGGAAAATCATACAAACGTTAAAAATTGAATAAGTAATTTTTCCTGTAAAGCATTCCCTTATTGACGGTTGGCATTATTTAGTATTGGTCTCTGCATATCTATTTATAACCATCAAATTATACCATGTTTTTAGGGAAGTGTGAGATTATACTGTCTTACAGAGAAGAGGGAAAAATGATTATGTCCTTTGTACAAGAACATTTTTTTTGTCATAAACAGCTTTTTCATCCCAGAAATACCTGTCACAGAGAGGATTTCATGAGGAAATTAAGTTTTAGAGCAGATTTAGTGGAAAATAATACTTGACTAAGAGTCAGTAGTTAGGTCATAGTTCTAATTCTACTAAGAAACCATTTATGTGACCTTTCTAAACTCTTAGTTTCCCCATCCTGAAATGGAAAGTTTAAGGCATCATGTCTTTGGTTTCTTTTCAAAAGGTTTACAACTTTGGAATGTTGTGAGTAATCTTTGGTTATAAAGAATTTTTCTTGGGAAGATTGAATTGTTTTTAGGTTCTGAAATTATCACAAATCTCTCTCCACTGGCATGGTTTGGGGCAAGTCTTTGAAGAAATAATATACCAAGGGGAGATGTCAAATATTTAAAATATTTCTCTTAGAATTGCTTCTAGCTCTCTGATGAAATTATAAACATTAGAGAACCCTAAACTGATTGAAGCCTGCCTTGAACTCCTGAGAAGAAGAGCTAGGTAGACCAGAACAGCCCCTTTTTTTTTTTTTTTTTTTTTTTTTGCGGTACGCAGGCCTCTCACTGTTGTGGCCTCTCCCGCTGCGGAGCACAGGCTCTGGACGCGCAGGCTCAGCGGCCATGGCTCACGGGCCCAGCCGCTCCGCGGCATGTGGGATCTTCCCGGACCAGGGCACGAACCCGTGTCCCCTGCATCGGCAGGCGGACTCTCAACCACTGCGCCACCAGGGAAGCCCCAGCCCTTTTTTAAAGTGACATTTGCTTTTACTCCTCATTGCCTTGAGACCATCATCAGTTGCTTTTTCAGGTTGAAATGTCATGGCAACAGCCCTAGCTATCTTAGGGTACTGGACACCATAGACAAATATCAGGGTAACTCAATGTCCTCATGCAAGAGGAATTGATGTCCTTCAACATTTGTTCCTCTTCCTTCAATCTCCCTCACTACCAGGGCTTGTTAATTGTCAAATAGGGTGTAATATTTATGAAGCTGCTCCTTCCTAAGTTTTCAATGCTGAGATCCTAACCAGAGGAGACTCAGGAAAAGGAGTGCTGTCTAGTGTCTTTGCAGGTCCCAGGGCTTGAGTGTAGGGTTGTAGGTGTTCACAGACTGTGTGTCTAAGTGTTCATCCTGCATGAGTAACTTAAAGGCCACTAGATCAGATATATTGATGTCTCCAGCCCTGTCATTAATGATTCTGCAATATTCTCACTGACCTTCACTCATATAATACAAATAATCTGCCCTACAAACTTTCAGGAAAACAATAAAATGAATTAATATGTGTAAATATTGTTAAAATAGTTTTTTAAGTGAAAAAGTTTTTTATTTTAATAATTAAAGTTTTGAAAGAGGTTTGGATTATAATTGTTGTTTTTTTGTTTTTCCCACTAAACACCAGAGCTCATGAATGGTAGAAGTTACATCAGAATAACCAGAGCCTGAGTCTCAAAAATGGAACAAGGTAGGCAGCTGCTTCTCAAACTCTATAGTGGGGTTGCTGCTATTTTTCCTATCTTCCCTTTTCCCATTAAATATAATACCATGGATATTGTGGTATATGGATACCAAAGTGCAGTAAGGTATGATATTTTGGGGTAGAAAGAAATTATCTTCTCTGTGGGTGGGATGAATGTTTACAGCTATGGGAACCCAAATTCTAGAACGTGCCCCTCTATGGTTACAATCTAATATCTATCTTACTTTTATTTTGCTTCGTTGCCTTTGCTCTGTGTTTCATAAATAAGATTAAATAATTTATTTCTATTATATGTGTATGTAGTGTTGGGTCCAGAGGTTAGACTTTCAAAGTCACTATTTATACTCAGAATGAAGTTTCAGGCATCTGTCCCAAGTGTGGATGTGTGTGAAGAATGCAGGTGATCAGGCCAAACCCAAACAGCATAATAAAAAATGTCTACTCATTTGGGGCAGAGATTTGTAATACAACTCATGAAAGTGCTATAGTAATATTAAGACAAATGTCATATCCAGAAACAATTAGGCCCTATTTGGCTTGCTAACAGCTTTGCTGACACAGTTAATAACAGCATTTGTGAATATTAAGAAGAGTATCTGTCAATTTTATTCATGTCACCGATATTTAAGAAACCTGTGATTTATGAGGTCTGTGCTAATAAGTTCTAAAATATTGCAATCAATTTTATCAACTGAAAAACTAAATGGTAATTTGTATTCATAAATTTAAATATTTAAAATGAAAATTAAATCTGTAAAAATAATTTCACCTATTTGAAATGATTAAAATATTTCAATTTCATTGTTATAATTATGAGAATATGTTATTGTTAATTTAGTGTGAACCTAATATTATTAAATTTATTTTTAAATGTCATAAATTATAGTATCATATCTTGAATAATGTATTTTTTTTCTTGATATTTACTACCCAGAATACTCACGCCATCTGATAGGTTAAACTACTTTAAAGAAAGCTTTGTCAAATGCTGTTGTCAAGAATGTGACAGGATTGGGAATAGTAGGAATAAATTAACTTAGCAAGAGGAAGATATAAAAATGATATAGGAGTCAATAAGTTTTTCCATCTCTAGAAACACAGAGGTAGAAAGGAACACTTAGAGAAGGAATCCTCTGAATAGAGAATAAAACATAATATCCACGAATCCAAGTAAACCCCAAGGAAAGCTAGCCAGACGTTTACTTTTTCCTATTTTCAGATCTAAATCATACAACATGTGTATATTCACGTAGTTTCCACCACTAGAAATGACAGGATACAAATAGCACTTAAACTAGATGAGTATTAGGTAGGTGGGGGTGAGGCAGCTCAAGAGTGGATGTATCTTGAATATAATTTTGCAAGAAATGAGAAATATCAGCCATAAAAAGAGTCAAGATGTTGGCTCGAATCTTTCTGTAATGGTGATTTCATTTAAAAGTAAGATCTTCATTGAGCAAAAATTGAGGGCTGCGAGTTTGTGCCTTTCTCTGTGATGCCCTTTGCCAAGAAACTGCTAATTATTTATTGCAATTAATATTCTGACAGGAAGCATCAGGTCTCTGGAACAGAGAACTGATAACTTATTACTCACAGAGCATCTTGGTGTCAGTTCCCAGAGGCCAATCTTCTTGGATGTGAGAGCCTCATGTTACCCTGTATTGCAGTGCGGGTGCAACACAGGAGAGCAATGCTGAAATTATGAGATCGAAGATGGTATTGAGTTGGGTGGCACAGCTGCTCCTTCTGTTTGAGGTGGGAGGGGAAATGGAGGGAGGGAGAGGGAGAGAAGGAGCTCTAGCTTCACAATCCTGGAATGCAAGCAAATGCCTCTGGGGAAGATAAGTCTGGGGAAGATAAGTGATAGTGATATCACTTAACCTTTGCCCTTGGCTCATAAAGTCTAGACTACGTGCAGAAATGTGAAAATGTTCATGGATAATCTTAGCCCAGCAGATCCCTAGACCAAATCTAAGATGTGAAATTTCTTAGTTTCATCATTTCAGTTAAAACCACCTAAATCCCCACTGTTTAAGACCAACTTTCTTTACGAGATGCCCTTTGCTGATGCATGCACTCACCACCCATGCTAAGATTGTTCTCAAAAGTGACATAATAGTTTAGCTTATTAGATCTATTCTCCCAGTGGCAGAAGATTGCCACTGTGCTTATATTTAAATAGCTTTCTACTATCTGTGTCTACAACAATCTACCTAGAAGTCTGCTTTTCATCTCAATTGTCATCCTATTAAGGCTTCAACAGTATAGTGTTAGAACCCTTTACTTAAAAATGAGAATCCCCTACTTTTTATCTAGAGGAATAAAGGATAAATAAAATATAACAAATTAATAGATAAATGATTTATCCCACTTATTTAATAAATAATAATTGTTTATTAAAGTAAATACAATCCAACATTTCAGTTATTCAATTATTTTATCTTTATTTTTGAAAATATAATATTAAATGCTAATATAAAAATTACTTACATATATTCCTTTTCTTAATTTAGTACCTGTGTAGCCACATGGTAATGTTTCATCAAACTAAAAATGATTTATATTCCTTTTCTTTGGTTTTATCTTTAGCATACTATCATCTGAAATTAATACTCCTCTTAGCACTTTATTATATTATTTAAATGAAATAGAATTAACAGTGACTGCCTTTTTTATGAAATTGGTTTGGATGAATACCCAGATATCCTTTTCTCTCTATTCCATAGGTCATCCCCCTAAGCACACAGACATACTCTAATGTCCCCAAAGCTTAAAAAAAAATTTAAAAACAACAACTTTCCACCATTACTTCTTTTTCTCTATCATTTTTATTCATAAACGTATTGAAGATTTTTTCACATGTTATATTCATTTCTTCACTTCTCATTCACTTTTCACTTCACTCCATGCCTACCAATTTATGGAATATATTTTGTGTCGAGGTCACTAAGCATATTCTTGTGCTAAATCTTGTAGAAAGCCATAAGCATAATTTTAAAAGATATTTATTATGCATATCAGAAAATCCAACTGAATGGCTAAACAATATTTCTTATAGGCATCTTTATGGAAGGTGGAGGAAAAGACTCAAAATATTTGTATAAATTGCAAATTGAATTATGGTTACTTCAATGTAGACTATTAATCCTAATAATTAATACTTTCAATAGTGTTTCTAGAGGTTGAGATATGTGAGTTGGAACTCAGCGAATTGTTAAAGAAGGATTCAAGGTTTGTATTTTCCCTAAAGCAAAGCAGAGACCATCCATTTAATCAATAGGCACCACTGTACTTTTCTGTTTCACTCAAACATTCTTAACCATACTGACCTACTTTCTTAGGAAATTGACATTCATGTAACTAAGCCTTTGAGAGGAAACAGAAAAAGCAGATTCTACCCATGTGAGAACTTCGCGTGCTAATGGGTTGTTGAACTTAAGCTAGGTTGGGCGTAAGGGACATTCATCTTACTCAAAAAATGCATTTAGTGATTCTTTCTGGTTCACTTGGTCAGATCCTTTACTTTTATCTAAAGTTCAAGTAATTACATTTATCATTACTATGTACAGCACTAGATTATATAGTAGTTCTATAACAGAATACATAAACTATTCACATTAGTTATAGATTCCTTCTATACAGATGGCTTTCTCAAGTCATTTTTACTCAGATATGTAAATAGAGTATGTTGCCATATTGACCTTAAACTATACATAACTTAAAAAGTGGTATGTATTATTTTAAATTATTTCTGAAAAGATATTATTTTGAAAACAGAAAATTTAATCCCCTTTCAAATATCTAAAGTAGAAACTCTTTGTTATTTTGCTCTGATATGGATGGATATACTCTGAGATAGACAGGAAACTTGAAGATTAATTTTCACTAAAGAATCTCTTCTTGTTTTACTCTTAAGACTAACACATGTCTTAGAAGTATGGAAGAATATTTTTCTCTTTTCCTTTTTTTTTTTTTTTTTTGCGGTACACGGACCTCTCACTGTTGTGGCCTCTCCCGTTGCGGAGCAACAGGCTCCGGACGCGCAGGCTCAGTAGCCATGGCTCACGGGCCCAGCCGCTCCGCGGCATGTGGGATCTTCCCAGACCGGGGCACGAACCCATGTCCCCTGCATCGGCAGGCGGACTCTCAACCACTGCGCCACCAGGGAAGCCCTCTTTTCCTTTTGAGAGTAGAAGTCAGTGAATCCAGATCTCCTCATCCCATAGGAGTTTAGGTGTGTTTATTTATTCATTCAAAGATTAATTGAACATCTACTATGTTCTAGTAATCATCCAGGGAAAGAGATTCTAATAGTGAGCAAAATAGCAAAGTATCCTTGACTACATGAAGCTTACATACTCCTAGTGGAAGATAGATTAGGAAAAATAGAGAAATTGTTCATTGAAAAAAGTATTTATAATACCAAAGGAGTGCAAAAATCTTGATTCTTAAATATATCTGATTAATTGATTAATCATATAAAATATACTAGTATCATATACCAAATATAGTAATTTCAAAGCATGAATTTAAATAATTTTTGAAATGAAAATGCTCATAATATAATACTAAAAAATACAACTTTATATAGAGATTATACAAACACACACACAGAATTGATCCTCATTATTAGCAGATTCCTTATATGCTTATTTGCCTATTTGCTAAATTGTATTTGTAACTAAAATCAATACTTGAAGTGCTTTTTTGGTCATTCCCTGACATGTGTGAATGCAGAATGGTGAATAAATTTAACTTTTGACCTCAGTCAAAAGTTCCCAGTTAGGTTGGTCAAGGTGAATCAGTGACTTCTTGCTTTGGTTCTTATACTGTAAAAAAGCCCCTTTTGCTGTATATTAGGTGTCACATTTTTGTGCTTTTGATTGGTGATTTTGATGTTTAAAATAGCCCCCAAGCATAGTGCTGAAATGCTGTCTAGTGTTTCAAAGTGGGAGAAAACTATGATATCCCTTTTGGAGAAAATTTGTGTGTTAGATAAGCTTTGTTCCAGCATGAATTATAGTGCTACAGGTTGTGAGTTCAATTTAAGGAATCAACAAACTATATAAAATAAAGTGTTTTAAAACAGAAACATATGAAGGGAACCTTCAAGATGGAAGAGGAGTAAGATGTGGCAATCACCTTACTCCCCACAAATATATCAAAAATACATCTACATGTGGAACAACTCCTACAGAACACCTACTGAACGATGGCAGAAGACCTCAGACTTCCCCAAAGAAAAGAAAATCCCCATGTACTTGGGTAGGGCAAAGAAAAAAGAAAATAACAGAGACAAAAGAATAGAGACAGGACCTGCACCTCTAGGAGGGAGCTGTGAAGGAGGAAAAGTTTCCACACACTAGGAAGCCCCTTCACTGGCAGAGACTGGGGGTGGGCAGGGGGAAAGCTTAGGAGCCATGGAAGAGAGCATAACAACAGGGATGCAGAGGGCAAACCAGAGAGATTCCCACACAGAGGATCAGTACCGACCAGCACTCACCAGCCTGAGAGGCTTGTCTGCTCACCCGCTGGGGTGGGTGGGTGCTGGGAGCTGAGGCTCGGGCTTCGGAGGTCAGACACCAGGGAGAGGACTGGGGTTGGCTGCGTGAACACAGGCTGAGCTAGCCAGGAGGGAGTCCAGGAAAAAGTCTGGACCTGCCTAAGAGGCAAGAGACAATTGTTTAGGGGTGCGTGAGGAGAGGGGATTCAGAGCACCACCTAAGCGATATCCAGAGATGGGCGTGAGCCGCGGCTATCAGTGCCAACACCAGAGATGGGCATGAGATGTTAAGGCTGCTGCTGCTGCCACCAAGAAGCCTGTGTGCAAACACAGATCACTATCCACACCTCCCCTCCCGGGAGCCTGTGCAGCCCGCCACTGCGAGGGTCCCGTGATCCAGGGACAACTTCCCTGGGAAAACACACAGTGTTTTCATAGGCTGTTGCAAAGTCATGTTGGCCTCTGCTGCCTCAGGCTTGCCCCACATTCCAGTTACAACTACTGTACCCCTCCCTCCCCCCGCAGCATGAGTGAGCCAGAGCCCCCTAATCAGCCGGTGCTTTACGCCCTTCCTGGCTGGGCAGGAACAGAATCCTGAGGGCGACCTACATACACAGACGGGGCCAAAACCAAAGCTGAACCCCAGGAGCTGTGCAAACAAAGAAGAGAAAGGGAAATTTCTCCCTTCAGCCTCAGGAGCAGTGGATTAAATCCCCACAGTCAACTTGAGGTACCATGCATCTGTGGAATGCCTGAATAGACAATGAATCAACCCAAAATTGAGTTGGTGGGCTTTCGGAGCAACTGTAGAATTGGGATTTGCTGTCTGTGACTGACTTGTTTCTGATTTTTATGTTTATATTAATATAGCTTTTAGCACATGTTATCATTGGTGAATTTGTTTATTGGTTTCGTTGCTCTATTCTTTTTTTTATTTTAATAATTTTATTTCATTTATTTTTATTTTTATTTCTTTTTTTCTCCCTTTTCTTCTGAGCCATGTGGCTGACAGGGTCTTGGTGCTCTGGCCTGGTGTCAGGCATGAGCCTCTGAGGTGGGAGAGCTGAGTTCAAGACATTGGAACACCAGAGACCTCCCAGCCCCAAATAATATTAATCAGCGAGAGCTCTCCCAGAGATCTCTGTCTCAATGCTAAGACCCAGCTCCTCCACCCAATGGCAAGCAAGCTCCCGTGATGGATGCCCCATGCCAAACAACTAGCAAGACAAGAACACAACCCCACCTATTACCAGAGAGGCTGCCTAAGATCATAGTAAGTTCACAGACACACAACTGGACACAGCCCTGCCCACCAAAAAGACAAGATCCAGGCCCACCCACCAGAACACAGGCACCAGTCCCCTCCACCAGGAAACCTACACAACCCACTGAAATATCCTTACCCACTGGGGTCAGACAACCAAAACAATGGGAACTACGAACTTGCAGCCTGTGAAAAGGGGACCACAAACACAGTAAGTTAAGCAAAATGAGAAGACAGAGAAGTATGCAGCAGATGAAGAAGCAAGGTAAAAGCCCACCAGCCCAAAAAATGAAGAGGAAATAGGCAGTCTACCTGAAAAAAAATTCAGAGTAATGATAGTAAAGATGATCCAAAATCGTGGAAATAGAATGGAGGAAATACAAGAAACGTTTAACAAGGACTTAGAAGAACTAAAGAGCAATAAACAATGATGAACAAAACAATCAATGAAATGAAAAATTCTCTAGGAGGAATCAAGAGCAGAAGAACTGAGGCAGAAGAACGGATAAGTGATCTGGAAGATAAAATAGTAGAAGTAACTACCACAGAACAGAATAAAGAAAAAAGAATGAAAATATTGAGGCCAGTCTCAGAGAGCTCTGGGACTACATAAAATGTACCAACATTCAAATTATAGGGGTCCCAGAAGAAGAAGAGAAAAAGAAAGGATCTGAGAAAATCTTTGAAGCGATTACAGTTGAAAATTTCACTAACATGGGAAAGGAAATAGTCAATCACATCCAGGAAGCACAGAGAGTCCCATAAAGGATAAATCTAAGGAGAAACACACCATGACACATATTAATCAAACTATCAAAAATTAAGTACAAAGAAAAATAGTAAAAGCAACATGGGATAAGCAACAAGTAACATACAAAGAATTCTCCATAAGGTTAACAGCTGATCTTTCAGCAGAAACTCTGCAAGCCAGAAGGGAGTGGCAGGACATATTTAAAGTGATGAAAGGGAAAAAAAATACAGGCAAGATTAATCTACCCAGCAGGATCTCATTCAGATTCGACGGAGTGATTGAAAACTTTACAGACAAGCAAAAGCTAAGAGAGTTCAGCACCACAAAACCAGCTTTACAGAAAGTGCCAAAGGAACTTCTCTAGGCAGGAAACACAAGAGAAGGAAAAGATCTAAAAAAACAAACCCCAAACAATTAAGAAAATGGTAATAAGAGCATACATATTGATAACTACCTTAAATGTAAATGGTTTAAATGTTCCAACCAAAAGACATAGAGAGGCTGAATGAAAAAACATAGACCCATATATATGCTGTCTACAAGAGACCCACTTCAGACCTAGGGGCACATACAGACTGAAAGGGAGGGGATGGAAAAAGATATTCCATGAAAATTGAAATCAAAAGAAAGCTGGAGTAGCAATTCTCATAACAGACAAAATAGACTTTAATGTAAAGACTATTACAAGAGACAAAGAAGGACACTACATAATGATCAAGGGATCAATCAAAGAAGAAAATATAAAAATTGTAAATATTTATGCACCCAACATAGGAGCACCTCAATACATAAGGCAAGTGCTAACAGCCGTAAAAGGGGAAATTGACAGTAACACAATCATAGTAGGGAACTTTAACACCCCACTTTCACCAATGGACAGGTCATCCAAAATGAAAATAAATAAGGAAACACAAGCTTTAAATGACGCATTAAACAAGATGGACTTAATTGATGTTTATAGGTCATTCTATACAAAAACAACAGAATACACTTTCTTCTCAAGTGCTCATGGAACATTCTCCAGGATAGATCATACGTTGGGTCACAAGACAAACCTTGGTAAATGTAAGAAAATTAAAACCGTGTCAAGTATCTATTCTGACCATAATGCTATAAGACTAGATATCAGTTACAGGAAAAAAAAACAGTAAAAAATACAAACACATGGAGGCTAAACAGTACGTTACTAAATAACCAAGAGATCACTGAAGAAAATAAAGAGGAAATGAAAAAATATCTAGAAACAAATAACAATGAAAACACGACGACCCAAAACCTATGGGATGCAGCAAAAGCAGTTCTAAGAGGGAACTTTATAGCAATATGATCCCATCTCCAGAAACAAGAAACATCTCATATAAAGAACCTAATCTTACACCTAAAGCAATTAGAGAGAGAAGAACAAAAAAAAACCCCAAAGTTAGCAGATGGAAAGAAATCGTAAAAATCAGATCAGAAATCAATGAAAAAGAAATGAAGGAAACAATAACAAAAATCAATAAAACTAAAATCTGTTTCTTTGAGAAGATAAAGAAAATTGATAGACCACTAGCCAAACACATTAAGAAAAAAGGAAGAAGACTCAAATCAACAGAATTAGAAATGAAATAGGAGCAGTAGCAACTAACTCTGCAGAAATACAAAGGATCCTGAGAGATTACTACAAGCAACTCTATGCCAATAAAATGGACAACCGGGAAGACATGGACATATTCGTAGAAAAACACAACCTTCCAAGACTGAACCAGGAAGAAAGAGAAAATATAAACAGACGAATCACAGGCCCTGAAAGTGAAACTATGATTAAAAATCTTCCAAAAAACAAAAGCCCTGGACCAGATGGCTTCACAGGTGAATTCTATCTAACATTTAGAGAAGAGCTAACACCTATTCTTCTCAAACTCTTCCAAAATATAACAGAGGGAGGAATACTCCCAAACTCATTCTACAAGGCCACCATCACCCTGATACCAAAACCAGACAAAGATGTCACCAGAAAAGAAAACTACAGACCAGTATCACTGATGGACATAGATGCAAAAATCCTCAACAAAATACTAGGAAACAGAATCCAACAGCAGGGTCATTAAAAGGATCATACACCATGATCAAGTGGGGTTCCTCCCAGGAATGTAAGGATTCTTCCATATACGCAAATCGGTCAATGTGATACACCATATTAACAAACTGAAAGATAAAAACCATATGATCATCTCAATAGATGCAGAAAAAGCTTTCAACAAAATTCAACAATGATTTATGATAAAAATTCTCCAGAAAGTAGGCATAGAGGAAACTTACCTCAACATAATGAAGGCCATATATGACAAACCCACAGCCAACATCATTCTAAATTGTGAAAAACTGAAGCCATTTCCTCTAAAATCAGGAACAAGACAAGGATGCCCACTGTCACCATTATTATTCAACATAGTTTTGGAAGTTTTAGCCACAACATTCAGAGAAGAAAAAGAAATAAAAGAAATCCAAACCATTAAAGAAGAAATAAAGCTGTCACTGCAGATGATATGATCCTGTAAATAGAGAATCCTAAAGATGCTACCAGGAAAGTACTAGAGCTAATCAATGAATTTGGTAAAGTAGCAGGATACAAAATTAATGCACAGAAATTTCTTGCATTCCTATACACTAATGATAAAAATTCTGAAAGAAAAATAAACACTCCCATTTACCATTGCAACAAAAGAGTAAAATACCTAGGAATAAACCTACCTAAGGAGATAAAAGACCTGTATGCAGAAAACTATAAGACACTGATTAAAGAAATTAAAGATGATACAAACAGATGAAGAGATATACCATGTTCTTGGATTGGAAGAATAAACATTGTGAAAATGACTGTAATACCCAAGCTATCTACAGATTCAATGCAATACCTACCAAACTACCACTGACATTTTTCACAGAACTAGAACAAAATATTTTGCAATTTGTATGGAAACACAAAAGATCCTGAAACACCAAAGCAATCTTGAGAAAGAAAAACGGAGCTGGAGGAATTAGGCTCCCTGACTGCAGACTATACTACAAAGCTACACTACTTCAGACAGTATAGTCCTGGCACAAAAGCAGAAAGATAGATCAATGGAACAGGATAGAAAGCCCAGAGGTAAACCCAGTAACATATGATCACCTTATCTTTGATAAAGGAGGCAAGAATATGCAATGGAGGAAAGACAGCCTCTTCAATAAGTGGTGCTGGAAAACTGGACAGGTACATGTAAAACAATGAAATTAGAACACTTCCTAACACAATACACAAAAATAAACTCAAAATGATTAAAGACCTAAATATAAGTCCAGACACTATAAAACTCTGTACTATAAAATGTTAGCAAAACATTCTTTTACTTTGCCTTCTATTATTTTCTTCCTCTCTCTCCCTCTTTAAAAAGATCTGGCTTCAGTGGCTTGACATTAGTACTTAGGAATGTATGTCAAATAATTAAACCCAATAATGAATGTGTCATTGGTTTTATAGTCTTTCAATTAGTAAGAATAAACCTATCTCTAGCTACAAGGTATTAACTACACAGTACATGGAAATTATGTAGTAATTTACAAAATAATAGAAATCAGCACAATATCAGATGCCAGCAGTAGGATAGAGTACATTAGATTTTCAATAACAATTTAATTTATTGGGAATACAATGCTTGAAAAATGCAAGAAAAATAACTCACAATGTAAAATTAAAATTATTTTTAAAGTGGTTACTCTATCATGGAAGTTATAGTTTTTATACATCAAAAATAAATAAAATAGCCACCACCAGGATTAAAAATAACTTTACAGTAGGTCTATTAATTTTTTCGGCAAGGGAATACTTGTCAGTGAAGAAATCCACTGTGTAGACTGCTAAGGGGAAAACTATAGGAATTTTAATTGCAAAAAGGAAAGTAGTATTTATGGTGGTAATGCTGATTAAAAATGAAAAACTAGCACTCTTAATAGTATGAGAGGAATGTGTAGGTATATACCCAGTTGGATGAAAATATGTTCCATTGTTCATTGGTCGGGACAGGGTCTTCAATGCATTAGATCCTGTTCGCATCTGGTATCCCAGAATCACCAAAAGTTCATTGTCCTTTATTGGCTTCAGCTTTTTAAGCCAATTGTGATGAAACTACAGTCATTTCTGACATCTACTAGGCAAATGAGGTATAAGTGGAACATTTTTCTTTATACACACATGATTTTATTTCTGTCCACCTTTCCACAAGTCTTTCTACCAGTATTAGTAGCACAAGCACAGTGTATGTACTACAGAAAAAATTAGACTGATCAGGTCTAGAAATTAGAAACTGAGAAACTAAAATATTTTAAAAGAAGGGTTTGTGCAGATAGCCTGCACAAATTAGAAATAATTACAAAATATAAATTCCATTACTAGAAGATTTTTGTCTATTTTACTCTGACTACATAAACTCAAACATCTCTGTCAATTGATTATACATCCAAGTGAGACTACAGTAAATGGTGCTCTGTGGTTCTTCCAGGACTTGCAATTAGGATGGTCTTTAAATTGGCATGCTAATGAAAGGAGGGACTAGGTTGCATTTATTAATAAGCTCTCTGTTCTTGTTTAGAGTGTATGTTTGTTTAGCATGGCTTGTGGGAATGGCAATTGTGTGTTTTCTGTTGGAATGGAGGTGGATGGTAGGCATTACTGTAATCTCCAAAAGCCATGGTCTGAAAACCGGTGGTTATATTTTAACCATTTAGATTAACAAAGAATGTAGGTTCTCTGTGGACATTTTGTTTTCTCTAAATTCTGTATTGGATTACTGTTCAAGCATTTCTTTCTACTATCCAGAAAAAAATGGAAAGAGAAGAAAGTTGAATACCTGAGTTGTGTGTTTTATACTGAGGGAGGTTTGTAATGAGAACTTTTATACTGATTTATTGACAGGCAGTGTATGGCAAGTGTTTGAGGAAATAATCTTGTTAATGTCTTTAAGCTCCTTGCAAACAAAATATCTGAAACAAAAGGTTCCTTGGTCCAGACCAAGATCTAATCAGGGTGATGAAGAAGACTCTGGCCACAACAGACATGTGATCGTTTTATATTTATTTCACAATAATGTATTTTTATATACTTGTTAATTATTTGGGCTGCAGTCACTCAGGTCCAGGACAGCAGTAATTAATGTGGTGCTTCATATGCTAACTAAGTAGAGTTATTCTTATTCTTTCAAATCCCGTGCCCTTTTGGATAAATTTTAAGATCTCATTTACGTATGGAATAATAAGCAGCCCTAGGGGAAACTGAGAAAAGTTTATTACATAACTATCACCACAAATAAAAAAATAATTATGTTTTACTTTTTGTAATTTATTTAAAAATAACCATAGTTGTTTCGGCGGTTGTTTTAAAATTGTAAAATTTTGATGAAACATTGAATATGCTTTTTCAAACTAATATGCTGTACCCTGAACATCCCAATGCTCTACATCTCTCAGGCAGGTGCTAATCTCTAGGTTAGAATATCTCTATTACATATAATTTAACAATTCATTGAAGTAAAATACTTCCAATTCATTTTCACTTTATTTTGTATGCTCATAATAGCCATATTAGATGAAGGGAAACCAAATTTTTTGTGAGTAGTTTCTGTCTGCTCATCGTTTTCTGGGGCCTCTAGGCTGTGATATAAGGAAATATATTTTACTGACTCACTTACTGAGTCATTTGTTAACATGTATGTATTGAGAGTGTACTGTGTACAAGGCACTGTTTTAGGATGTGGGGATACAGTCAGTTCTATTTTGTTTATTTTGAAAATATGTACATTTAAGATAAATTTAAGATAAATTTATCTTAAATTTAAGATAATTTTTAAGATAATTTTTCATGAAAGGGTAAGCCAGGATATTTTGGAAAAGAGCTTTTTTTTAAAATAAATTTATTTATTTTATTTATTTATTTTTGTCTGCGTTGGGTCTTCATTGCTGCGCGTGGGCTTTCTCTAGTTGCGGCGAGCGGGGGCTACTCTGTGTTGCGGTGTGCTGGCTTCTCATTGCAGTGGCTTCTCTTGTTGCGGAGCGCGGGCTCTAGGCGTGCGGGCTTCAGTAGTTGTGGCACGTGGGCTTAGTTGCTCCACGGCATGTGGGATCTTCCCGGACCAGGGCTCAAACCCGTGTCCCCTGCTTGGCAAGTGGATTCTTAACCACTGTGCCAGTAGGGAAGCCCCTGAAAAAGAGCTTTTGGGTCAGAGAAATCCACCAGAGCAAAAGCCCTCCAGCAGAAGTTTTCCTACACAGTTCTATAGTCCATAAGTAAACCACTGTGGTTTGAAGGGGGTAAGTGAGGGCATATAAGGATTTATAGGGCCTTGTGGGCCATGGAAATGATTGTGGTTTTTATATTGAATAAAAGAGGAGCCAAGAAAGAATCTGATGAAAACAATGGCCTCATCTGATATTTCACAAGGTTCCATGGGCCTGTTGTGTTGAGAATGCATGCAGTGGGTGTGGGTGGGCACAGAGGACCAGTTGGGTGGCTATTGCAATCATCCCTGCTTGGATAAGTGTGGTGTCTATGGAGGTGAGAGAAGTCAACAGAATCTAGATATGATTTTGGTAGAAAAGAAGCAGGGTTTCCTGAAAAAGCACATTTAGGGTGTGAGAGAAGAACATTTGGACTAGAAGCAAATAGAAGATATGAAGTTATCATTAACTGAGAAGGCTGTGGTTGGAGTGAGTTTAGCAGGCAAGATGAAGTTTAGATTTAGACCTGTTAAGTTTGTGTTACATCTTGTCTTAACTTCTTGGCCAAAAGTTTGGGTGTTTAAGTTAAAGTGAAGAAATGGAAGCACCTCTGCTGAAAAAAAGTTCATTTCTTCTTTAATATGAGATCTTCATAGACGCAGAATCTCCAGGTTTACTTTAGGCATCTTTTTTAAGTGGAGATAGAATAATTGCTCATAAAGGGTATTCTAATTACTTACTGTAATAAAATAGTAAAAACAGGTATGAAGAAAAAGCATACCAAAAATTAGAAGAGGCATTCAATATTTTCTTAGAATGAATACAAGTATTTAATGTTGGTAAGTTGTAAGTTATGAGTACACTAGTCCAGATGTAAGTGGAAATTTTGGTTTGAAATCTGGCTTCCCATAAGCAAAAGTCACTCAGGCTGACTGAATATTTGACTCAAATCTCTGTGGTTCAATTTAACTAATTGATGAGGGATTAAAGAAGTTTAAATAATTAATTTTCCTATGGTTTCACATGAAATGGCATGGAATTACTATTGTCTAACTTTTTATAGGCTCTATTTCAATTATTTAAAAATTAAAGATATTCAATTGCAGATACACTATACCACTGTAAATAACATCATATGAAAATGCCGTTTAAAATTGTGAAAAATAAACATCAATTATTATTATTGCTATTTCCAAATTCAAAACCTGAAATCTGCATTTGTTTGATTCTCTTATCTACCAAGATATAATACCTCAACTTTGAATCAAATTGTTAATTTTCTCACTGTTTTAAAATTAAACTAAGAGGAAGAAGAAAATAATCATCTGTTTAATCATATTATATGTGCTTTTTACTTTTCTGTTAAAAAGACATATTTGTATGTTCAGGCACCAAATGAAACATAATTAGAAATATGTTTTTTATAGATACTTTAATATTAAAGATTAAGTTCATACACATAATTATTTGTAAACATTTTCTTTATATATCTAATGATCTAGATTCCAGCAGCATAAGTTGTGTTCTCATAATAGAAAATAAACTGTTTTAGATTTTAAAAAGTATTTAGTTTTTCCCTGTATTTTTCTTTTAATAATTTGATTTTAGGTATTATGTAAGATAAGGGATGAGAATTCTATAAATATATCATATGTCAAGCTATTTTAAGAGCCTTCTGGGATTCAGGGCGAAAGAACTGTCTTTATGTCAATCACAGAATAACTGAAGAGATAAGGATTTTTCTGTTTTGGACTTTTTTTTTAAAGCATATGTTCAAATTCTAGCTATAAATGTAAGATTTATTCAATCCTTTTTTGGTCCAAATGTCCCAGAGTTTACTGTGATATATATAGTATTGGCTTTATAATATTCCTTAAACATTACAGTTGTATTTCTCCTCTGGAATTTTTTGTTGCCATTCTTTCTATTTTCTCATTTTCTTTAGTTGTTTATTTATTTTTTAGGAATGTAGTATCAATGAGTCTGTACAATATATGATGCACAATTTGCCAACTAACTATACTGATTAACAAAATCAAAATAAAATGAAACTCTGGAGGCTGGTGAACTATTAATGCTTACAGAAAACTTTATCATTAGCTTAGGATATAGGCCAAGTTCTTCTGAAATATTATGTATATTCTATACTTGCCATATTGAAACTAAATTGGAAACAATACACTACCTCCTTTTTTTAAAGAGTGGCTTCCCTTAATATAAGGAGAAGTTTAATCTTGAGAGGCTGATTGCAAAACTAAGCTATATTTTAAGAAGTCAAAGTAGCTAAATTATTACAGACTCTGGAAAATTGCTTCTTTATTATCTCAAGCTTTAAAAAATCAATTTTGTTTGATTATTATCATAGATGTTAGTGATTTGGGATATTATATTGTGCCAAACATAAGCTCTATGTCTTATTTCAATTTTATGTAATTAAAGGAAGGAAATGAGATTGAATTTTTTTAACAGCATGTTTTATTTAAAAGGCAATAGAAGGGCTTCCCTGGTGGTGCAGTTGTTGAGAGTCCGCCTGCCGATGCAGGGGGACACGGGTTTGTGTCCTGGTCCGGGAGGATCCCACATGCTGCAGAGCGGCTAGGCCCATGAGCCATGGCCGCTGAGCTTGCGCGTCCGGAGCCTGTGCTCCGCAACGGGAGAGGCCACAACAGTGAGAGGCCCACGTACCGCAAAAA
The DNA here is from genome assembly GCF_951394435.1 of Stenella coeruleoalba. Lineage (NCBI taxonomy): Eukaryota > Metazoa > Chordata > Mammalia > Artiodactyla > Delphinidae > Stenella > Stenella coeruleoalba. The sequence goes on along the minus strand of NC_137150.1, from coordinate 22,691,614 downwards.
AAAAGAAAATAAATATAAGGCAATAGGGACTGAATTGCCTGGAGTATCCACTTTACTATTTTAATCTGCCTAATCGGGGCATATTTTTATTTAAAAAAATGATATTGTATCAAAGGATCCTGGGATATCTGCAGGGCATGTAAATAAAAGTGTAAAGGTGCAAAATATTTATAGAGCAAAGAGATAAAAGGTAAGCATCTATTAAATGGCTACATAAAGGACCCATATTTATTAATGTTATGATGATAAATCTGTGTATCAAGTTTGGTATTGTAAAAATACTTGAATTAGTCATCAGAAGACTTAGGTAGCTGACCCTGATCTGCCCCATTGTGAGGCTCAGTTAACAGCAAAGGTTTATGTGGTATAGAGAAATGAACGTAGATTTTGGAGCCATTTGGAGCAGAATTTGAAATCTGTTCTACCACTGGCTGCCTAACGTTGGCCAAGTTGCATAAACTTTATGAACTTCAGTGTGGAGATAATGATATGTACATTAAAGATTTCATAATTGTTAGGAATCTTTAATTGACAAGTGATAAAATACTCAATGTATAAACTACATTAATTTAAAAAAAGGCAGGAAGAAAGGAGGAAAGAAAGGGAAGAAAAAAAAAGGAAAGGAAGGAAGGAAGAATAGAAGGCCAATTTACTGGTTTATGGAACTGGTAATGAATGTGTGTGCTTGCTTTCCAAGCATGATTTGATCCAGTAGATTCAAATAATATTAAACTTAGGCTCTATTTATCTACACTTCTTGACTTTGTTCAACTTTATCTTCTTCTAAATAAGTCCATAATGTGTTTTTCTCCACTTTAAAGGCACTTAGGTTTTGACTAAATCAGAGTTTGATCTTAGGAGTGCTCAGTAGGCTAATGGCACTATTTTTGTGGGTCTTATTGAAGTAGAGGAGACACTATGGACTTAAAATTATAGTTTATTCCTGGTTTTAAAATGATGCTTTTCTGTGAAAATTGATGCCACTAATGTTATGGTTCTTTTATATTTTGCTTTATTAATCTACATGTATTCCAGTTCTAAGTTTTTACCATTAAAAACTCAATCAAGAGAAATATATATTATTCTATGTAAGACTCATGTAAGGATACTATAGAAACTAAAAATGGTACTAAGTAAGCATTTATTTAAAGGGAAAGGGTTTTGATAACTTCAGGAGTAAATTAAACTTCTAAAATTCTTTAAGTTATAATGAATACTTAGGTATATCTATTTTAAACTAAATTTAGTGCATTCATGAAAATGCTTAGTAATGTCTTTTCCGGTGTGAGACCTATAGTGCTGGTCAGCAAATGGTAGTTATTAGTCAGCAAAGCAATACCAGAACTCCTGTGATGGTCATTTCAGTTTCTTACCTCTTTTCATTGCAAATTTAATTGCCCACATAAAGCTAAATGCTTTGAAATAATCTGAAAACCTTATCAAATAGTTTTATTAAAGAATCAAATATAAACTAGCAACTTTATGGAAGGTTGGAAATAGTTTTGCGTGGAAATCAACTTTAGTAATTTTTTTTTTTTTTTTTTTTTGCGGTGTGTGGGACTCTCACTGTTGTGGCCTCTCCCGTTGCGGAGCACAGGCTCCGGACGCGCAGGCTCAGCGGCCATGGCTAACGGGCCCAGCCGCTCCGCGGCATGTGGGATCTTCCCGGACCTGGGCACGAACCCGTGTCCCCTGGATCAGCAGGCGGACTCCCAACCACTGCGCCACCAGGGAAGCCCAACTTTAGTAATCTTTTAAAAGACGAAAATCATATTTTAGATTATCAATATAGAGATAAAAGCAATAAAGCCAAGTTTTATTTATTGCAGGGACTTATAAGATCCATTGTATTTATGTGAAAATGTATGTATATGTGAACAAGCAATTAATTTTGAAGCAGTGATGCAATGCACAAACTATGAGCTCGTGAATGGATGTTTATTTGCCTACTAGAAAACAATATAATATGTGAAAAATCAATAGAAGATGAACATTTATCAAGTGGATCTCTTTATATGGTGGAATGAGTGGGGATGATTGATTTTTCTTTTACATTTCCTCCTTGTACTACATATTTCTTCAACATTCACAAGGCGTTAAAAATAGAATGCATTCTAAATAAGGTGTATTTGATGTCTGTTTTCAGATATTGATTTCCAATATTTAGTACTTTTCTATGATAATATTCTTCCCAGAAAAAATGCAGAAAGAAGCAAAATTCATGTAATGTATATAAAACATTTATGTTCTTCATACCACTTAGAAAGATAAAAATATTGGATTATCCAACCCAGTGCATATCCTTGAGATAGTTTACAGTTAAAACAGATTCCTTCCCTTTAGGTAGCCAGTGTGTGCATTTTCTTCACCAAGAGGAACATTTTACAGGACCATTATTGGAATGTTATAATCAATTTAAATAAACAAATAACATTTTAAAAATATACTGGAAGTATTTGGTAACAAGCTCAGAAGAAGTAAGAAAATGCCTTATAAAAAAGTAGAATTTTGCCAGGAGCAAACAGAAATGATGTTAAATTATAAAATCTACGCAACAGAAAACTCACAAGTCAGACATTTCTAAGTATAAATAGTGTCTATAATTATGGACGAAAGGATCGGTGCAAGCAAGTTGTTGCATAGACAGCTGCAGTTAGTGATTAAAACCTTGTGTCTTGTATACGTCTAGGCATTGATACAATACACGAACATAAATGACTGACTGAGTATTCACACTGTTTCCTTCAGTATTCCAGTCACATATTTGTGTTGCCTGAGGCCACTTTTAAAGAAATGTGTGAAATTCAAACTTTATTCACAAGAACTCTAAAAAGTGAATTCCTGTATTTACTAGATAAGCCTGTGAGCCTTTTAGGGTCTGGAGCACTTTGCAAGAGATTTTCTGAGCAATCAGAAGTCCCTGTCAATGTGGATTTCCTTTGCACTAGAATAAGGACAGAGAAAACTTGGAGTGTTAATCATTTAATAAAAAGTGACATTGATTTTTGTGGGTAGAGGCAGTAACCTATTTATTTTGTGTGCTAAATTTCTAGCATATTATCTGTTTTGTAGAAGGTGGTCACATAAGGGGGCATGGAAATGATGACACTGAATTGTGAAAATAATATTGTAACTCCTATTGTAAAAGGAAGCAGGAAGTAATACATTTATCATGGTTGTAGATCAAGTGTTTCTGGTGGTTATTGCATTTGAGTTTTGACAACTAGCACTATTAGGTCAAAGGACTGAAACTGGATGAATAGTTAGAGTCATCTTCTTCTTAAGTAAATTGATTACCCTATTTTGGTGTGTCTTTGACTGTCATTTTATGTTGCATGGACAGGCTCTGAATTTATGTTTGTTCAAAATAAAATAATGCAGAAATTAATGATGCATGAATGAATTCTTGTCATTGTTGCCAGCGTTCTCTCTCTCTCTCTCATTCTTACTCTTGCTCACTAGTCTAAGGCTTTACATTAAAAACAAAATTTCAATTCTTAGAATACAAATTTCAGAAGCCTACTTAAAGGTACTTTCCAAGATCCCGAAGGGAAAATTAAGGTTTTGGTGTGGCAGCGTTTTTTGCTACCTGGGAGTGCATCATTTTCTCTCTTTAGTGGGAGTCACTGCCTCCATCTTGCCACCTACTCTAGGCTCTAGACTACAGGTGAACTTGTACCACTGATGCAGATGATTAGTCATTAGATGGAGCAGTGCAGATGAAGCTGATCTTATACCCCAGGTATAAGAATTTGGCTGCTGCCTCCTTCACTTTTAGTTCTGGTAAGTGACTTCTTCCATGTTTTCCAGAGTCTGCAACCAAGTTTTACAGCCTCAGTAGCCCCTATCTTCTCTTCAGTGTTCCACCTCCTCCACACCTGATGGCTTGAGATAAATTCTGTTCCTCACTAGATTTCACAAGTTTCTGTGATGTCTTCTGAAGTCCTGGGCTGGGTTGCTGGTCCTAAATCATGTGTCTTATCTTCTTTTCAAAACCAAGCAACTCACAGTTCATCACCTAAAACCCAGTATTACTGACCCATGACTCTTCCCAGTGCACACAATTTCCCAGCAGGTTGAGTTCAGTCTTATTACTGCAGTGCTTCTCAAACATTAGCACACATCAGATCCACCAGGAGAGCTTGTTAAAACACAGATTGCTGGGCCCTACCTCCAGAATTTCTGATTTGGTATGTCTGGCCAAGGCTTGAGAATTTTCATTTCAACAAGTTACCAGGTGATGCTGATGCTGCTTGTCCAGTTTGAGAATCACTGCTCTATTCTGATTCGTTGGCTGGTGGGCAAGTGGCTCTGTCAGATCAATTGTGCTTTCCTATCTCTTCCTAGATCTCTGATGGGTAAAAATATCTCCATGTTACTCTAATAACAATATCCAGCAGCTACTGAGCTCTTATTCTGTGCCAAGTGGCACAGGGATTTCATATGATTTATTTTAATCCATAAACAAATCTAAAAGATAATTCTTACTTTACGTATGAAGAATGTGAGTCACAGAGATGTCCAGAAACTTCACCATGGTTACATAAACTGTAAGTGGGAGAACTGAGATTCAAAATCAGGCTGTCCAATTAAAACCCTCATGTTCTAGAAAAGTTCATGTTATCTTTATGTATCTATAAATGCCATTAGAAATTTTCTTTAAACCAAAGATTCTGACAGAAATCAGTTTTTTATCTTAAGAAGTGGTGGTTGTTATAATTATATATTTGTTATGCTGCAAAATCAAGTTTCCAAGGAGAGTAATTAATTCATATGACTGATAAACAAGATATAAAGACTTTAAAATCAACATCACAAAGACAGAATAGTTAGAAAACTGGCTCTGTGTCGCAAGCACTTAAGAAATAACTTTATCAATACGTATCATGCCAATAAGGGACTATATATCTATAGAGACAACAGTGTATAGTATAAAGTATGCTCATATTAGGGATTAGTTGATAAATGAGTATCTCCTGATACCTTCAGTTAAATATACTTACATATTAAAATAGTTACAACCTAGAATAGGGTTAGATTTGTCAGGAAGACTATTTCTTTTATGTTAGTCAAAGTTGAATGAAAAATTGCATTGTTCCAGTCTGTTTGCCCACCAGTCTGTTGATTACTTTTCATTAGCCTAATATGGTATAGGAAGTTATACATTCTTACAGTTTTAGAATTTGTTTTTGCTGTAATTCAAAAGCAATATATTGCTTCCAAGATGCTCAAGACAAGTATCAGCAACATTTGTCGAACCCTATTTGAGGTCATAAAGACACCCTTCTTTCTACTCCAGTGAAGGCAAGTCAGGACTGAGGAGCACAGAGTAAACCAGAGAGACACCCTTAAAAGTTCTATGGTTAATTTCAACATGTGCTTTGAACACCTTGGAAAGTACGAAAACTTTAGCTACGACCCATTTTGTGTTTAACATCCTTGACAATTATACAATTACTAAGTACACAAAATAGCATAACTGATGTTCCCATTAAGCACTTTCTTTTCCAGCTTGATTCTGTTTTATTGCTACAGATATACAGTTCGAAAAGGATCAATAGGCATGTAAATTGTGATGGTATTAATGTTAGCTAAAGGTTTCTTAAAAGTCTTTGGCTGAATAACATTTAGCTATAATATATTAGAAAACTCTTCTGGATAAATATCAAATTTAATTGAATACTACACATTGGATGAGCTGACAGTTCTAAATAACTCAGGAGTTGGGTAATTGAGGCCTTGTTTTTGTTAAAGTTAAGCATACTTCACAACTGTTTTTAATTGAGATCTCAAGATAGTCTGGACTCATTGGGATAGTAATATATAAAGGAAATGGACTTGGAGGAATCAATTGTTTAGTCAGAGAAACTAAATGAACTATTAAAGCTCAAGTTAGACAGAATTTCATTTTTTTACATGCAGCTGTCCAGTTTTCCCAGCACCACTTATTGAAGAGACTGCCTTGCCTCCATTGTATATTCTTGCCTCCTTTATCAAAGATAAGGTGACCATATGTGCGTGGGTTTATCGTTGGGCTTTCTATCCTGTTCCATTGATCTGTTTCTGCTTCTGTGTCACAAACATACTGTCTTGTTTACTGTTTACTATACTTGTTTACAGTATAGTCTGAAGTCAGGGAGCCTGATTCCTCCAGCTCCAATTTTCTTTCACAAGATTGCTTTGGCTACTTGGGGTCTTTTGTGTTTCCATACAAATTGTGAAATATTTTCTTCTAGTTCTGTGAAAAATGCCAGTGGTAGTTTGATAGGGATTGCATTGAATCTGTAGATTGCTTTAGGTAGTAGAGTCATTTTAACAATGTTGATTCTTCCAATCAAGAACATGGTATATCTCTCCATCTGTTTGTATCATCTGTAATTTCTTTCAGCAGTGTCTTATAGTTTTCTGCATACAGGTCTTTTGTCTCCTTAGGTAGGTTTATTCCTAGGTATTTTATTCTTTTTGTTGCAATGGTAAATGGGAGTGTTTCCTTTATTTTTCTTTCAGATTTTTTATCATTAGTGTATAGGAATGCAAGAGATTTCTGTGCATTAGTTTTGTATCCTGCTACTTTACCAAATTCATTGATTAGCTCTAATAGTTTTCTGGTAGCATCTTTAGGATTCTCTATGTATAGGATCATGTCATCTGCCAACAGTGACAGGTTTACTTCTTCTTTTCCATTTTGGATTCCCTTTATTTCTTTTTCTTCCTTGATTTTTGTGGCTATAACTTCCAAACCTATGTTGAATAATAGCGATGACAGTGGGCATCCTTGTCTTGTTCCTGATTGTAGAGAAAATGTTTTCAGTTTTTCAGTTTTTCATTGAGAACGATGTTGGTTCTGCGTTTGTCATGTATGGCCTTTATTATGTTGAGGTAAATTCCCTCTATGCCTACTTTCTGGAGACTTTTTATCATAACTGGGTGTTGAATTTTGTTGAAAGCTTTTTCTGCATCTATGGAGCTGATCACATAGTTTTTATCCTTCAACTTGTTAATATGGTGTATCACATTGATTGATTTGCATATATTGAAGATCCTTGCATTCCTGGGATACACCCCGCTTGGTCATGGTGTATCATCCTTTTAATGTGCTCTTGGATTGTGTTGGCTAGTATTTTGTCGAGGCTTTTTGCATCTATGTTCATCAGTGATATTGGTCTGTAGTTTTCTTTTTTTGAGACATCTTTGTCTGGTTTTGGTATCAGGGTGATGGTGGCCTTATAGAATAAGTTTGGAAGTGTTCCTCCCTCTGCTATAGGTTGGAAGATTTTGAGAAGGATAGGAGTTAGCTCTTCTCTAAATGTTGGATAGAATTCGTCTGTGAAGCCAACTGGTCCTGGGCTTTTGTTTGTTGGAAGATTTTTAATCACAGTCTCAATTTCAGGGCTTGTGTTTGGTCTGTTTATATTTTCTATTTCTTCCTGGTTCAGTCACGGAAGGTTGTGCTTTTCTATGAATTTGTCCATTTCTTCCAGGTTGTCCATTTTTTTAGCATACAGTTACTTGTAGTATCCCTCATGATTCTTTGTATTTCTGCAGTGTCATTTATTTCTCCTTTTTCATTTCTAATCCTGTTGATTTGAGTTTTCTTCATTTTATTTTGATCAGTCTGGCTAGGGGTTTATAATTTTGTTTAGCTTTTCAAAGACCCAGCTTTTGTTTTATTGAACTTTGCTATTGTTTCTTTCATTTCTTTTTCATTGATATCTGATCTCATCTTTATGATTTCTTTCCTTCTGCTAACTTTGGGGTTTTTCTGTTTTGGTTGCTCTAATTGCCTTAGGTGTAAGGTTAGGTTGTTTACTTGATAATTTTCTTATTTACTGAGGTAGGATTGTATTGTTATAAACTACCCTCTTAGAACTGCTTTTGCTGCATCCCATATGTTTTTGGTCATCGTGTTTTCATTGTCATTTGTTTCTATGTAATTTTTTATTTCTTAAGTGATCTCTTGGTCATTTAGTAGTGTATTGTTTAGCCTCCATGTGTTTGTATTCTTTACAGTGTTTTTCCTGTAATTGATATCTAGTCTCATAGTGTTGTGGTAAGAAAAGATACTTGGTATGATTTCAATTTTCTTAAATTTATCAAGGCTTGATTTGTGACTCAAGGTATGATTTATCCTGGAGAATGTTCCATAAGCACTTGAGAAGAAAGTGTATTCTGTTGTTTTGGATAGAATGTCCTATAAATACAAATTAAGTCTATCTTGTTTAATCTATCATTTAAAGCTTGTGTTTCCTTATTTATTTTCATTTTGGATGACCTGTCCATTGGTGAAAGTGAGGTGTTTAAGTCCCCTACTATGATTGTGTTACTGTCGATTTCCCCTTTTATGGCTGTTAGCATTTGCCTTATGTATTGAGGTGCTCCAATGTTGGGTGCATAAATATTTACAATTGTTATATATTCTTCTTGGATTGATCCCTTGATCATTATGTAGGGTCCTTCTTTGTCTCTTGTAATAGTCTTTATTTTAAAGTCTATTTTGTCTGATATGAGAATTGCTACTCCAGCTTTCTTTTGATTTCCATTTTCATGGAATATCTTTTTCCATCCCCTCCGTTTCAGTCTGTATGTGTCCCTAGGTCTGAAGTGGGTCTCTTGTAGACAGCATATATACGGGTTTTGTTTTTGTATCCATTCAGCCAGTCTGTGTCTTTTGGTTGGAGCATTTAATCCATTCATATTTAAGGTAATTATTGATATGTATGTTCCTATTGCCATTTTCTTATTGTTTTGCAGGTTTTTTTGTAGGTTTTCCTTCTCTTGTGTTTCCTGCCTAGAGAAGTTCCTTTAGTATTTGTTTTAAAGCTGGTTTGGTGGTGCTGAATTCTCTTAGTTTTTGCTTGTCTGTAAAGGTTTTAATTTCTCCGTTGAATTTGAATGAGATCCTTGCTGGGTAGAGTAATCTTGTTTGTAGTTTTTTCCCTTTCATCACTTTAAATATGTCCTGCCACTCCTTTCTGGTTGGCAGAGTTTCTGCTGAAAGATCAGCTGTTAACCTTATGGAGATTCCTTTGTATGTTAATTGTTGCTTTTCCCCTGCTGCTTTTAATATTTTTCTTTGTACTTAATTTTTGATAGTTTGATTAATATGTGTCTTGGCATGTTTCTCCTTGGTTTTATCCTGTAAGGTACTCTCTGTGCTTCCTGGATGTAGTTGACTGATTCCTTTCCATTTTAGGGAAGTTTTCAACTATAATCTCTTCAAATATTTTCTCAGACCCTTTTTTTTTTTCTCTTCTTCCTCTGGGACCCCTATAATTTGAATGTTGGTGTGTTTAAAGTTGTCCTAGAGGTCTCTGAGACTGTCCTCTATTCTTTTTTCTTTATTCTGTTCTGCGGTAGTTTTTTCCACTATTTTATCTTCCAGGTCACTTATCTGGTCTTCTGCCTCAGTTATTCTGCTATTGATTCCTTCTAGAGAATCTTAAATTTCATTGATTATGTTATTCATCATTGTTTATTACTCTTTAGTTCTTCTAGATCCTTGTTAAATGTTTCTTGTATTTTCTGCATTCTATATCCAAGATTTCGGATTATCTTTACTATCATTAATCTGAATTCCTTATCAGGTAGACTGTGTATTTCCTCTTATTTGTTTCTTCTGGTGGGTTTTTACCTGGATTCTTCATCTGCTTCATATTTCTCTGTGTTCTCATTTTGCTTAACTTACTGGGTTTGGGGGTCTTCTTTCTGCAGGCTCCCAGTTCGTGGTTCCTGTTGTTTTTGGTGTCTGCCCCCAGTGGGTAAGGTTGGTTCAGTGGTTTGTGTAGGCTTCATGGTGGTGGGGACTGGTGCCTGTGTTCTGATGGGTGGGCCTGGATCTTGTCTTTCTTGTGGGCAGGGCTGTGTCCGGTGGTGTGTTTTGGGGTGTCTGTGAACTTACTATGATTTTAGGCAGCCTCTGTGCTAATGGCTGTTGTTGTGTTCCTGTCTTGCTAGTTGGTTGGCATGGGGCGTCCAGCACTGGAGTTTGCTGCCCATTGGGTGGAACTGGGTCTTAGGGTTGAGACAGAGATCTCTGGGAGAGCTGATTGATATTATGTATGGCTGGGAGGTCTCTGTTGGTTCAATATACTGAACTTGGCTCTCTCACCTCAGAGGCTCAGGCCTGACACCAGGCCAGAGCACCAAGTCCTTGTCAGCCGCATGGCTCAGAAGAAAAGGGAGAAAAAAGAAAGAAAATAATAATAATAAAAATAAAATAATATATATATATATATATATTTTTTTTTTGGCGGTACTTGAGCCTCTGACTGTTGTGGCCTCTCCCGCTGCAGAGCACAGATTAGGGGGCCTCACTCATGCCGGGGGGAGGGAGTGGTACGGTAGTTATAACTGGAATGCAGTGTGAGCCTGCTGCAGAATCCTACATGACTTTGCAACAGCCTGAGGCATACCTTCTGTTCTCCTGGGTAATTTTTTTTTTTTAACATCTTTATTGGAGTATAATTGCTTTACAATGGTGTGTTAGTTTCTGCTTTATAACAAAGTGAATCAGTTATACATATACATATGTTCCCATATCTCTTCCCTCTTGCATCTCCCTCCATCCCACCCTCCCTATCCTACCCCTCTAGGTGGTCACAAAGCACCAAGCTGATCTCCCTGTGCCATGTGGCTGCTTCCCACTAGCTATCTACCTTACGTTTGGTAGTGTATATATGTGATGCCACTCTCTCACTTTGTCACAGCTTACCCTTCCCCCTCCCCATATCCTCAAGTCCATTCTCTAGTAGGTTTGTGTCTTTATTCCCGACTTACACCTAGGTTCTTCATGACTTTTTTTTTTTTCACTTAGATTCCATATATGTGTGTTAGCATACAGTATTTGTTTTTCTCTTTCTGACTTACTTCACTCTGTATGACCGACTCTAGGTCCATCCACCTCACTACAAATAACTCAATTTGGTTTCTTTTTATGGCTGAGTAATATTGCATTGTATATATGTGCCACATCTTATTTATCCATTCATCCGATGATGGACACTTAGGTTGCTTCTATCTCCTGACTATTGTAAATAGAACTGCAATGAACATTTTGGTACATGACTCTTTTTGAATTATCGTTTTCTCAGGGTATATGCCCAGTAGTGGGATTGCTGGATCGTATGGTAGTTCTATTTGTAGTTTTTTAAGGAACCTCCATACTGTTTTCCATAGTGGCTGTGTCAATTTACATTCCCACCAGCAGTGCAAGAGTTTTCCCTTTTCTCCACACCCTCTCCAGCACTTATTGTTTCTAGATTTTTTGATGATGGTCATTCTGACTGGTGTGAGATGATATCTCATTGTAGTTTTGCTTTGCATTTCTCTAATGATTAATGATGTTGAGCATTCTTTCATGTGTTTGTTGGCAATCTGTATATCTTCTGTGGAGAAATGTCTATTTAGGTCTTCTGCACATTTTTGCATTGGGTTGTTTTTTTTTTTGTTATTGAGCTGCATGAGCTGCTTGTAAATTTTTGGAGATTAATTCTTTGTCAGTTACTTCATTTGCAAATATTTTCTCCCATTCTGAGGGTTATCTTTTTGTCTTATTTATGGTTTCCTTTCCTGTGCAAAAGCTTTGAAGTTTCATTAGGTCCCATTTGTTTATTTTTGGGTTTTTTTTCCATTTCTCTAGGAAGTGGGTCAAAAAGGATCTTGCTGTGATTTGTGTCACAGAGTGTTCTGCCTATATTTTCCTCTAAGAGTTTGATAGTTTCTGGCCTCACATTTAGGTCTTTAATCCATTTTGAGCTTATTTTTGTTTATGGTGTTAGGGAGTGTTCTAATCTCATATTTTTACATGTACCTGTCCAGTTTTCCCAGCACCACTTATTGAAGAGTCTGTCTTTTCTCCACTGTATATTCTTGCCTTCTTTATCAAAGATAAGGTGACCATATGTGTGTGGGTTTACCTCTAGGCTTTCTATCCTGTTCCATTGATCTATCTTTCTGTTTTTTGCCAGTACCATACTGTCTTGATTACTGTAGCTTTGTAGTATAGTCTGAAGTCAGGGAGCCTGATTCCTCCAGCTCCATTTTTCATTCTCAAGATGTTCTTGGATTGGAAGAATTAACATTGTGAAAATGACTCTACTACCCAAAGCAATCTACAAATTCAATGCAATCCCTATCAAACTACCACTGGCATTTTTCACAGAACTAGAACAAAAAAATTCACAATTTGTATGGAAACTCCTGGGTAATTTGTCCCTGGATCATGGGACACTGGCCGTGGCATGCTGCACTGTCTTCTGGGAGTGGAGGTATGGATAGTGACCTGTGCTTGCACACAGGATTCTTGATGGCTGCAGCAGCAGTGTTAGCATTTCACACCCATCTCTGGTGTCTGAGCTGATAGCTGCATCTCGTGCCCGTCTCTGGAGCTCGTTAGGCAGTGCTTTGTCTTCTGTGGGCATACAGGGAATGAGTCCCCTCTCCTCTTACACCCCGAAACAATGGTCTCTTGCCTCTTAGGCAGGTCCAGACTTTTTCCCGGACTCACTCCTGGCTAGCTGAGTTGCACCAGCCCCCTTCAGGCTGTGTTCACGCAGCCAGCCCCAGTCCTCTCCCTGGGATCGGACCTCTGAAGCCCAAGCTTCAGCTCCCAACCCCCGCCTGCCCTGGCAGGTGAGCAGACAAGCCTCTTAGGCTGGTGCTTGCTGATTGGCACTGCTTCTCTGTGCAGGAATCTCTCCACTTTGCCCTCTGCACCCCTTTTGCTGTGCTCTCCTCTGTGACTCTGAAGCATCCCCGCTGCTCACTCTCCATCTCCTCCAGTGAAGGGGCTTCCTATTGTGTGGAGACTTTTCCTCCACAACTCCCTCCCAGAGGTGCAGATCCCATCTCTATTCTTTTGTCTCTGTTGTTTCTTTTTTCTTTTGCCCTACCCAGGTATGTGGGTATTTTCTTGCCTTTTTGGAAGTCTGAGGCCTTCTGCCAGTGTTCAGTAGGTGTTCTGTAGGCCTTGTTCCACATGTAGATGTATTTTTGATGTATTTGTGGGGAGGAAGGTGATCTCCACGTCTTACTCCTCCACCATCTTGAAGGTCCCCCAGTTGAGTCAATCTTGTTAGGAGTCGATCTGGTTTTGGGTTTTTTGATTCTATGCTTAATTTCCCTGTACCACATATTTGAAATTCCTCTAGAATCAGCATGTTAGCTAGTTTGCTGGAGAGTTTTTTCCCAATGTCTCAAGGCATTTTCCTGAAAGTCACCATAGGAAGAAAAATTTTTCCCTTTCTTTCCCTATGAGCAATTTATTCTCACCTGTGCCCTAAGGGAGATAGAGTTTTCTGTCCTTTGTCCAGAGGCTTAAGCCTTTGTGCAGTATAACTGATAGGGGAGAAAGATCCATGTGAGGATTTTGTGCCTTTTCCATAGTGGCTGCTGTTTCCCTGCTCCAAGCCTGCACTACCAGGAAGTTTTCTGTGATCTTTCCCTTCCCCAATCCTACTGACAAATAGTTAGGTCTTTGGAGAAGAACTTATAAGGGGCTGTGGATTCCCTTTTATTTGCAGTTTCTAAGTGTATTATGGTCTCAAGCTAGTGCACATGGCCATTAGCAATTTGTTAAGAATCTTAACTAAATTATTTTTATCAGTTTGTATGGCATCATCAAGTGTCCTCCCCAGGTAAGTAAGTTTTCAAGTTCCTTTCTTCTTCTCTTTCCTTTGGTTTCAAATTAATGATTGCCCTGTGACCTCAGCTCTTTGTTTACTTATGTTTTATTGTAGAAAGAAAAAAGAGAATCTTGAGAAAGGGCAGAGGTGATGGAATAGTCTGAGAGGGGGATTATACTAAGGGTTCAGTAATTAAGATGGAGCTAAGATCGTAAAATGCAAAACTAAAATGTCCTGCCTCTGTGACTTTTCAGTCAAGTAGAAGCAAGTATATGACTATTGTAAATCATTGTAAAAAGAAGATTGAGATTTAGAAAAAAAATTAAAACTCCTTAACCCATTCCTATAGACCAATTAATACCACTCAATATCAGGAACTTTAAGGAAAAAAGGAAAACTAAGAGGGAGGTTTTGTTAGGTGACAGAAGCAATATGATGAAATTATGAAACAGATGTATATGGTGAATGTGAGCATGACATCAAAATGGGAGGATGAAGATGAAGTTTGACATTTCACCCTCCACTTTTTACTCACATGTAATCCCAGGGAAGGATGTCTTCAAGGTTCCACCCAGGATGGTGGTGGTTAATGATGAATATGATAATTGCTGCTACTAGATCTTGATTTGGTTGTACTGTGTCCCCACAGAAGCTCTCTGGCAGCATCTCCTCCCAATAGCAGTCCAGTTATCATCTTACAGCATCCCCCTTCATTCCATACTATGTTTCTGTGGACCTGAAGGTTTTTCTCCATGATTATTCCATCAGAAACAGCAACTTACAGAGCAGTGCTCTGTATTAACTTCCAAGCGGTATTTTGCTTGATTGTTGAAGGGAAGGTGAGATAAGATTTAATTAATCCAGTAAATTTAAATCTCATTAAAACACAATAAATGGGGTCCAAAAATTCAATCACATAAAATTAAAGCCACAGTATCGAGAATTTTAATGACAAACTATTTTTTAGTCATTTTTTTGTCATAAAAGATAAAAAATTCAATAAAGCAAATGTTATACTGCATACAAGTAAATGAACTCTGAACTGAAAAGGTTCTAAAGAATCAGGAGTCATTCACCTCCTAACAGAATCTCTCTCTACCACGAGGGAGAAACTTTAACTTATTTATCTTCTCTTGAGTTGTTGAACTGGAGTAAGGGAGCCAAGTGTCAATCATTATATGCCATTTTGTGTTCTCCTAGCATTTTAGTGTAAGCATCAAATTAATTTTATATCCCAAACCTTGGGCATCAGTATAAAATTATCTCCAATTTACTTTCTTAGAACAATACTCTAAAATGGAACAAACTCTAGGTTTCACTTTCTTTTTTTCTGAAGAAATGTAATGACAATATGCAATAGGAAACCCCTCAGACATTGCTGAAGAAGTGTACTGATAAAGCATAAGCTGCAAATATCAGTAAAAGAAAGTAAAGAATTTCTTGTGCTGTTAATATTGGATCTGTAATTTGAGCGCATTGATACTTTCTCTTAAATAAAAGTACTTAAAGACCCTCATCAGTTATTGTTTACAGTGTTAGAACTAGTTTTAGTTGTCCTGCAGGATTTAAAAATACACTAACTGTGTTTTTATAAAGGTTATCTAAATACATGTCTGAAACCCTGTTCAGTGATAAGACAGAATATTTTAAAATCAAGATTATCTTGAAAAGCACAAGATGTACGTTTAATAGATGCTTCTGCAACCTAGAGGAAGTGCCAAGTATACTTTGGTAGTTGATACTTGTATTCTATATGGGAAGAGTGAAAACAAATCAGATAAACAAATCCAGGTAAACTCGATTTAGCAATGAAAGGAATTCTTTCCCTCTTTCACTCATACACATACACACAGCCTTACGTATTTACATAAAGACCACATAGATAGCTCCAAAATCAAATCAGAAAGCTAGAAATGTGAGAATATATACTATTTTGATAGCTTCAAATTCATGAATTGATGGTGATTATTATTTGCTTTATTACTAATATGAAGTTACTATGTTGTCTGATGGCTTTCCGAGGATTCAAACCAGAAGACTAAATTGACTTCAATTTCTATTTTTCAAAATACTTGGTTTTCAAAGAAGTTTTGAACAAACAAAAGACTTACCTTGTACTTATGTAAGAAAACCACTGTCATAAAGATGTCACTTTCTCTAAAATTTTGTAAAACTAAAGACATATTAATAAAATATTAATTTTATATAACTAGATAATTTTATCTGAAAGAATTTATGGAAAATCAACAATCAAGAATAGCAAGGAGAACTTGGAAAAAGAAGAGACATGAATGGAGATTACAATCACTAAGTATTAAATAATTATGAAACAGTAATTAATCAATATCCTCCTAGCACATGAATAGGCATATAGGTCAAGCAAATAGAATAAAAGATCTTGAAATAGGACCAAATACAAATGCAACTTATTAAGTGTTACAGACAACATCTCAAACATGTAGGCAAAAATAGACTATTTATAAAATAATGATGAGGCAATGGATCAACATCTAAAAACAAATAAATTTAGATATACAAACCTTATAACTTATACTAAGATAAATTTTAAATAGGTGAAAATGTACATTTGGTACATTGTTTAATAAAAGTTAGGTAATAGGTGAATTTCTATATAAAGTTTGAATAGGGAAGACTTTTCTAACTATGACTCAAAACCTTAAAGCCTTTGAAGAGAGATTAATCAACTCAATTATATAAGCATCAACACTCTGTACATGCAAAAATTAATGCAAATAAAAAGAAAACATCATGAGAAAAATAAAAAGAAAATGCTATATTTATAATGAAGAACTAATCTCCTTAGTGTACAAAGAACTTCTAGAGGGTGGTGCATTAGTTAGCTTGGGCTGCCCCTTACTGACATCCTATTCCTGGCTCACCCAAATTTATGTACTTCTCATATGCGAAATACATCCATTCCTTGCCAACAGCCCCCAAAGCCTTAACTCATCATAGCACCAATTCTAAAGTCTAAAGTTCAAAGTCTCATCTAAATATCATCTAAATCAGATATGGGTGAGGTTCAAGGTACAATTCATCCTGAGACAAAAATTCCTCTCCCGCTGTAAACCTGTGAAAGCAGACAGGTCACATGCTGCTGAAATACAATGGTGAGACAGGTATGCACAAGATATTCTCATTCCAAAAGGAAGAAGTAGGAAAGAAGGAAGGTTTGATGGATCCCAAGCAAGTCCAAAACAGCAAGGCAAATTGCATTAGATCTTAAGGCTCAAGAATAATCCTCACTGGTTTTATGCTCTGCCTTCTGGACCCAATGGGTCAGTGTTCCTGCCTCTGCAGCTTTGGTAGGAGGGGGTCCTTCCGCCAAGGCTCCAGGCAGCCACCTCAGGCCTATTGAAACAAAGGTGGTGATGAATTGAGAGATTGGCATTGACATATATACACTAATATGTATAAAATGGATAACTAATAAGAACCTGCTGTATAAAAAAAAATAAAATTCAAAAAAAGAAAAATGAAACAGAGGTGATACCCACTTACCCTTTGAAACTGAGGCAGCCCTGATGATCTCTGAGTTGCCTTTGGGTTCATTCTACTCTTGTCTTTAAAAATAGTGCATGTCTGCAGTTTAACAGCTTTATCATCAGATCCTGTAGGATCTAAGAAGTCTAACAGCCTTCCTTCATTTTGTCCCATCTCTATCTCCTTCACATCAAACTGGCAGTGTTTCTGCCAGTTTGTTTGTTTGTTTTTGTAATATTAACAAGCTGAGGATTTTCAAAATCTTTAAGTTCTGGTTCCATCTTGCTTAACAATTCCTTCTTCAATTTCTATCTCTTTTCTCAAAATTTATCATAAACAGTCAGGAGGAACCAAGCCTCTTTCTCACCACTCTCTTTAGAAAGGTCCTCAGTTAAATATCCAGTTTCACAATTCACAAGTTCTACCTTCCACAAAACACTGAAACATAAACACAATTAAGCCAAGTTCTTTGCCACTTTATAACAAGGATTGCCTTTTCTCTAGTTTCCAATGACATGTTCCTTATTTCTGTCTGAGACCAAACCAGAATGGCCTTTAACATCCATATTTCTACCAACATTCTAGTCATGATTACATATATATTCTCTAAGAAAATGGCAGCTTTCTCTCCAGCTCTCCTCTTTTCCTGAACTCTCACCAGAATTTCCTTTAACAGTCATATTTCTAGCATGCACCACAAAACTCTTCTAGCCTCTCCCAACACCCAGTTCCAAAAATGTTTCCAAAATTTTAGGTATTTATTACAGCAGTACCCCACTTCTCAGTACCACAATTTGCATTATTAAGCTCTAGCTGCCATAACAAAATGTCATAGACCTATGGCTTAAACAACAGAGATTCATTTTTTCACAGTTCTGGAAGCTGGGGTGTCCAAGACCAAGATCCAGCAGGGTTCAATTTCTGGTAAAACTTCTCTTCCTGGCTTGCAGATGGCCACTTTCCCTGTGTACTCATATGGCCTTTCTTGGTGCACACATGTGTAGAGAGAGAAAGCTCTCTCCTGTCTCTCTTATAAGGACACTAATTCCATCATGAGGGCCCCACTCTTATGACTTCATCTAACTCTAATTACCTCCCAAAGGCCTATCTCAAAATACTAAAACACTGGAGTTTAAGGTTTTAACATATGAATTTTGGAGGGACACAAACATTTAGTCCATAACAAGTGGTAAGGCAAAGACCAATAACACACTAGAAAAAATGGACAAAGTTTATGCACACATAGTTCTCAGAAAAGAAAATATAAATGGCTCTAATAGATATGAGAAAATGAGCCACTACATTTGTAATCAGGGAAGTATACCTAGTCACTATTTTCCACCTTGATGGCTGGCCAAACCTAAAAGTTTAATAATACCCTCTGTTCAAGAGGTTGATAGGAAACAGGAACTTTCATATAACTGGGGGAACTGTAAATTGTTACAATCCCTCCACAGAGAAATTTGGTATAGTCTAGCAAAATGAAGATACATATACCCATAGACCCAGATATTTATCCTACAAAATTGCATGCCTGATGAATATATAACACAATTGTATGTAATAGCAAAAGACTAGAAGCATCCTTAATACCCAGCAATCAGGAACTGCTTAAACAATTGAGGGAGCATCCTTTAATGGAATGCTTTACAGCTGTCAAAACAACGAGGCAGCTCTCTATGTACTGATATAAAAAAACTTCTGAGATATATGGCTAGTAAAAAAAATTGCAGTACAGTGTATATAATAAACTAAATTCTGTATAAATTAGGGGTAATATGGATTTCTATTTTTACTTGTATACCTGTGCTTAAAGACAAAGGAACCACAGATAAGAATATGGTGGTTCTTACGCCTCCAATAAATGGTTGGTGTTAGAAATGGGTGAATAAGGAACAGAGATGAGAGGAAAACATTTGACTGTGTACTCTTTATGTATTTTATTTTTGTTCTTGACTATTTGAGTGAATAAGCTATTCAAAATTAAATTAAAAATCACTTTAAAAAGGTTTTTGATTTTGTAGAAAGGCAGAACCTAGAAAAGAGTCTAGTTATGAAATACTGAAAATGTTATAAACCCTACAATTAACAAATCTAAATGAAATCGATGAGATTTGTAAGGTCACTGAACTAAAATTTTTAGCATAATGTGTTATATAAAATATAATTTCATGTGTAAAATTAAAATTTACAATTACTATGAAATGGATTGCTGTGTGAGGTAAGAAGGCCTGGAAGGATCAAAACATGCAGTTTTCTTTGAATGATCCCCTTAAGAAGAAAATATCATATAAATGAGGGAAATAAAAATAAGAGAGTTGTTAAGGACTAAAAGTAAAACGTTTAGCTTGTGTCACCATGAGAAAAAGAGGCAAAGGACTACAAAGAGCTAAATGAAGATAAAAGCTCAAGAAAGAAGGATCAAGGGCCCCAGACAACCACGGAGCAGAGGCTGCCATCATGACATGAAACTGTAGTTCTTAGGCCACTGAGATTTGGTATCCCTCTCCCAACAGTTTTCCTGTTAGGATGAAAACAGTGACTTAGCACGTGAATGCCTTCTCTTTTAAATGTAATAATTAAATTCACTATCAAATAGGAAGCTTGATAACTTTTAAGCCAGTCCCAATGAAATAGATGGACAGGACTATTTTTATAATACATTCTATCTCTTCTTTAGGGAATGAAAATTTTTCATTACTTCCTTTATATTTCCGTCAGAACTTACCATATGTCAAAACACATATCTGGTATACAAATTTTATTTATTTATTAAAATCAGTTGATACTATTGAGTTATACGGGATCATACGCCAAGTAAATATTAACACTATGTTTTCCTAATGAAGACACAATTTTTTAAAATAATACACTTATATCGGCAGATTTTTTTTAGATATAATTTTGGCACATATAACATATAGTATGAAGTCTCATACTAAACTTCTCAGATTGATTTTAGCTCTCAGAGGCCCCTCTATGGTGTGATCTTGTGCAGAGCACACCCTGATCAATCTTGTCTGTACACAACCATAAATGATATGGACAACTTGGAAGTACAGAGAGGTGACACAACTAGGGAGAAGCAGAAGAGGGGATGAGAAATTGGAATAGAAAAGTATGTATTCATAAAGTCGTTTCATTAGTTAAAGCTTGGTGATAACAAAGGCAGTATTAGCATCCTTTATGACATATAGCAAAAGTTAAGATGGTCCATGGTACTTGATTTATATTCAGCTAGACTTTTCGAGAACACTCTTTGGGGACTCTGAGGAGTAAGTTAGAGGCTGGTGATGCATTGGCTCTTTCATGACCTTAGAGTTTTCATTTCTCGAAATGTGTAGTATTAGAAACTCAATGTACCTAACTTGCTCCCAGGGAATCATTGATGATCAGAGAGACTTGGCTTCCCACGCAGCGGTGATGAGGCAGCAGAACTCAGAATGTCAAACTGTGGTGATGTGTACTACGGGGAACAATAAGGAGCAAATTTGTGATTCCCCCTGCATTTGCTCAGGAATCTCCTTGTGTGCTTGGAGCTGCTGTTAGCATCTTTGAAGCCATGCATTTTGTGGAAATATCGTTTTCTTCCCTTACTGACTCACTGTATTGAGAGTTTGTTGGTATGTGTTACCCAGTGTAGTGAGACACTATAACTTGAACTACTTTTTCTCTTTCCTCCTATGGAAATAAATCAGATAGTTTAATTTATTCGTATGCAGTTTGAGTCAAATTCTCTTTGTATTTTTTTGGTGGCATAATAGCTATCAGAAATACTCCCTTGGCAGCCATGAACACTATAATAAGCAAGGTCTCAAAGAATGATTTCATATTATGCTCTAAATGTGCAGAAAAATAATTTTGGAAAGCTATATTATTTACTTAATAGTCCATTCTTAGGCAGTTTGAAAATACAGAATGAATAGCTAATGCCATCAACCATTGAAACATTTTGATAGAGCTAGGCTGATCATAAACTTGATATATTAGGATATGCAGTTGCATTTTCAATATAATACATCTAAAATATTAATAAAGATGTAGATACAAAATGGCATCAAAGCATTAAGATGGGCAGCATTGAATTCTGTATGATTATATGCGTGCTTTCTTTTGATAATATATCTTAATCAACTTTATGACCTAGAGAAAATATTAGAAAAAGATGGATATATTCAAAACCCAGAGATATTAGCCATGTATGTTTTTGAATCAGAAAAGAAAAATGTGTTCTGTTTTATTTTGCTAAGCATTGTACTTTGTGGCCAAGAAATTACACAGGCTGTACTGGAAGGTAGACAAATGCTTAATGATAATTGAATTGAGCTGTTGCATTGTTGATGCATTTATATTCAGATATAATTCATGGTTTCCAGGAAAATTGTTTAATGAAATAAGAACACTACTGAATATTTACAATCTGCTATAGGAAAAAAAATCTAGAACAATTTAAACTTTACATTTAAACTTTTATAAAAGCAGAGAAACTAAACTTGAATAGTTGCTTAAACTTTTCTGGTTTCTTTTTATTGTTAATTATTACTGATTCTGAATTCATCAATGATGCATTCATTATCTAAAGTTACTAACAATATAGAAGAAGGCATTAATAATAAATAAAAATCACCCATTCTCTTAATTATGAAAGTTTGCTTCAGATATCTCATTTAAAGTAGCTTCTAGCTGACAGCTCCCAGTGTGGCTTCTCCTAATTTCCCACTAAAGAACTCATGAAGAAAATATCCAAGGTAAAAACTTATAGCACAACACTCGGAGTGATAGACAATGTCTTTTAACAATCTGGGAGTAATTTTCATGATGAGTAGTTGACAGTTAATTTTTTTAAAAATCATAGTCTACTGACTGTCTGTCTCATGAATCAGAGAAGCCCTGCCAGTCTGGAAGATCAATAAACTGATAGGCAGGGGAATGCATAAAAGGACACAGATTAATTGGAAGTGCAGTGGTACTTTATGTAACAATATATAGGGATGGTATATTGGTTCATCCTTCACTGTATATCTACTGATGCTGAGTTAATAGATAAAAGGAAGGCACTTCCTTTCTATTTTATTTTAAGGATTTCCTAACTTTTCTAACTCTCTGCATCCTTATAGAGAATGCAGTTCATGGAAGAAGGGTGGTATAATGGGTTGAATGGAGGCCCCTCAAAGTCCAGGTCGTACTCTCCAGAACCTATAAATGTTACCATTTTTAGAAGAAAAAAAAAAAAGTCTTTGAAAATGTAATTAAATGAAGGATCTTAAGATAAGATCATCCTGGATTATCCCGGTGTGCCTTAAATCCAATGACAAGAGTCCTTATACAAGAAAGAAAAGGAAAGGTCACATAGAGAAGGCAGTGCAAAGACAGAGACAGAGAGTGGAGTAGTGGGACTGCAAGCCAAGGAAGCCAAAGAATGCCAACAGTCACCAGAAGCTGGAAGAGGAGAGGAAGGGATCACCCCTAGAGCACCCAGAGGGAATGAAGCCCTGCTGACACCTTGATTTTGGAATTCTGGATGTCAGAACTGTGAGAGAATAAATTTCTGTTGTCTTAAGCCTCCAAGTTTGTGGTAGTTCATTCCAAGAGCCCCTAATAGAGGTGGGGATAAGGAGGTGAGGACAAAGAGTGCACATGTATAGAGCCCTGATGCGATACATTGTTTCATGGAAGGTAGACAAGTGCACACCAGAGAGAATCTTGGTAAATGTACAAACTGGGGTTAATTATAATGATAATGATGATGATGATGGTGATGATGATAATGATGATGATATCTTCTATGTTTCCATTTTTACTATACAATATTTTATTACTGAGAGTCATAAAACCTCAATTTCTGAATGCTTTTATTCTTCATCAAACATTTAGTTTCTTAATATATTACTTTCTATATTTTGTTCTGTGGAGTACACTGCAATGAGAAATAAGAATTAAGTTAATTATGGTTCTTCAAAGCATCTTGTTTTTGAACAAATATCACCCACTTTTACCTCCATTGAGAGCATATCTTCCAGACATTAGTCCAGTAAATCAGGCCTCAAGTCAATTAATTGTAATCCTGCCTGGTATGCCATTAGTGTATCTCATGTATCAAGTACATTTTTTTTTTTTTTTTTTTTTTTGCGGTACGCGGGCCTCTCACTGTTGTGGCCTCTCCCGTTGCGGGGCACAGGCTCCAGATGTGCAGGCTTAGTGGCCATGGCTCACGGGCCCAGCCGCTCCGTGGCATGTGGGATCTTCCTGGACTGGGGCACGAACCCGTGTCCCCTGCATCGGCAGGTGGACTCTCAACCACTGCGCCACCAGGGAAGCCCTCAAGTACATTTTCTTAAATACAAATAATATAAAACTTTATACACCTGCTTTCTGAAAGAAGCTGTCAACACCACTTTTCCATCTATAATCCGAGTCTACTTAAAAATTATGAATTCCTGATGTATTTAATCAGATCTTTCTTGTTGAAGTCTCTGATACCTGTAAGTACCAAGTAATTCTGTTCATCAAAAGAAGGATTCCATATTAGTCTTATTATCAACTCTTTATCTCCAGTTTTCAGAGGACATCTGTTAATAAAATCCTTGATCTGAATTTGTGTTAAAGTAGTTGTTCTAGTTTGCTTTCTTAGATCTTTTATTTTCAGTTAAATACAGGACCCAGTTTTCTTCCAATTTAGTTTTTTGGTTTTATCTAATTTTTTTTTAATTTTAATCTTTTTCACTTGGGTCTAGTTTGTGCTCTGATTTTATGCCTCTCAGACTTTAATGTACATACAAATAACAAGGATATACTGCCAGTTTGGATCCAGATTCCAGGATGTAGACTGAGATTCTTCATTTTTAACAAGACCCTAGGTGATGCAGATGCTGCTGGTTCACAACTACATTTGTTTAGGAAGAAAATTCATCTACTTTTTAACGTGATTCTGCTCTTTGTTTCCTAATACTTACCCAATTTACTTTCTTATGTTTCTAATTCTAAAAATGGTTTTCTGGGCACCGTACTGTGTTCACTGACAATATCTGGTAAATATTCTGTCTTAACATATAGTCACTCAAGGCATAAGTGCTTTTAAATTTTTTATTAAAAAGTGATAAGCATTATATATGTATATGGTTTATCCTGACAACAAACATGAAGTTATAAGATTTCTGGATCAGAGATCAGTTATTTACTTTCAGAATATGTTGGCATTAGTATCCCATGTCCCATATCCAGGGTAAAAATGTTGAGGGCAGATGTCATTCTACAGGTGCAGAAAGGTCTGTATTATAGGAGAAGAGCCCCAAAATTTTGAATCCCAAAGCTTATATTGAGCAGCTTATGCAGCTGCCCCTCCTCCTTTCAGGAGAAACAGATTTTATCCTTCGAATGAAAATAGCAACTACAACAAGATATTTATTTATCTATGTCCATTACCCTATGAAATGTAAATAAATGGCTCTAGAGGTGATTAACCTGCAAACCTCTCCTGAGAGATTCAACATCTCCAACTTCTAAGGCATGGCTATCATTCAATCATCCTCTAACACAGGTTGCCAGTAATTTTGATCAGAAAGCCTTGGCCTTGCAGATATGTGAAAATATCCAGGAAACATTGATTATCAAAAACCATATTTTTCTTTTTCATTTCCTTTTTAGGACATCAGGTACTTTAGGTTTCAGAATCATATTCATTAAATAACATTATTATCATTGTTACTAACCTATAACCTCCCGTTTTTCTCTTTCCTTCCTTCCATTTATTTTTTTTCTATTTTCTGTTTCCTATCCACTGAATGTTCATAGCAAACAACTCTACAGAGTTTATTTTATATCTTTGTTTGTGTTCTTGTTATGTTTTAAATGCATGTATTTTTGAATTAAGGTGTAATTTAAATAGAGTGGAATGGAAAAATCTTAAGTGTGCTCTTCAGTAGGTTTTGACAAACGCATATACCCTTGTAAATATTCCCCTATCAAAATATAGAATATTCCCATCAATGCAAAAAATTCATTTGTGTTCTTTCTCAGTCAATCCTTTTAAGCCAGTCAGTCCCTCCTAGAGGCAAAGAGACAATGCTGTTCTGATTTCTAACAACATTGATTAGTTTTGCATATCCTAATATTTCATATAAAGAGCTATGTACTTTTTGTCCACATAGAGCTCTTGAGATTCATTCATCTCATCGTTTTTATCAACAGTGTTCTCCTTTCTAAAGCAGAATAGTATTTTATTACATAAATACACAATCATTTGTTTATTCAGTTTCCTCTTAAGGATATTTGGGTTGTCTCAGTTTTGGGTTATTATGGAAAAAGAATATTAAAAGTATTCTCGTTGAAGTATTTTCTTGCTTAAATACATAGGAATAACATTTTTGGGTTATAGGTAAAATATATTGTAACTTTTTAAGAGTTTATGGGAATTCCATTTGTTCTCTGTCCTCAGCAACATTTGGTATTGGTAGTTTTCGTTTTTTTTTTATTTTAGCCATTCTAAGGTGTCTAAATGGCCTCATAAAATAAATACTTTATTTGCTAATTTGAGGACAATTTACATCTTTACAATTGTAAAATATCCTATCAAAGAGAATAGAATATTATTCTTTTAATTAAATAAATTACTTTGTCTTTTAATGTATTTAAAATTCATTTTTTTGATTCCAGAGTGTACTTATATGATCTTAGTTCATGTCTAAACACTTTGCTAACTTTTGTTAGTATGTGAATTATATCTTATGTTTTATTACATTATTAGATAGTTATCACTGATATAGTTGTAATTGACAACCTTGAACAAGCTCAAACAATTTAACTTTTTCATTTTTCTCCACATTGGTAATTATATTTAAATAATTATAGCTTTATTTCTTCAATTACAATGATTACATCTTTCATCTTTTCGTTTCTTTAATCTATGTACCAGGTATGCCAGGACTATGTAAAATAGTAGGATAAGAGTAGGCATCCTTTCTTACTTGATTTCAAAAGGCGATCATCTAAGTTTCAACAATAATTATGATATTTGCTTAGGATTTTGGTACAATCATTACTAAGTTAAGGAAGTTGCTTTTGTTATACTTCTGGGAGGTTTTTTTTTTTTTTTTTGCAGTATGAGGGCCTCTCACTGTTGTGGCCTCTCCCGTTGCGGAGCACAGGCTCCGGACGCGCAGGCTCAGCGGCCATAGCTCACGGGCCTAGCCACTCCGCGGCATGTGGGATCTTCCCGGACCGGGGCACGAACCCGTGTCCCCTGCATCGGCAGGTGGACTCTCAACCACTGCACCACCAGGGAAGCCCTATACTTCTGGGAGGTTTTTTTTTAATTTATATAATCAAAAGTTTTTAATCTTTATAAACCTTTTCCGTTGGCTGTTGAGATACTAATGGTTTCTTCCCTTCTGATAATTAATAAATTGAACTGCATTCTTAAGTTTTCTGACATTATCCATACTTCCAAGTTTGAGATCTAAGTTAAATATATCAATTGATGAATAATTTCAAGTTTTATTTACTAATAATTGATTTATTATTTTTGGATCTTTACTCAATTGTGTCATTGGGATTGTCTGAGTTTTGGTACCATGGTGATGCAGGCTGCATCTAAGGAGTTTGGGGTTTTCTTTCTTTCTTTTTATTTCTTTAATTATTATTGGGAAGACCTGATAGTCTGTTTGTTGGAATACAGTAATAAACCCATCTAGTCGAGAGACTTTCATTGTGGGAAATTTTAAATTTTAAATTTCTGGATATTTAGTCACTTCTTGAGAGCTAGTCATGTCTTCTCCCTGTGTTTAATTAACTGGCTTTTCTCTGCTATCTCTTTCAAATGTAATATACTCTGTCTAAGCTTTTAGTAGAACTCGATCTATTTTAACATACATTCTTTATTGTCCCTTCATCAATGTGAAGAATTCTAATCAACGCTTGTTCATATTGTCCAGTACTTTGTTTTGAGCCTGTTTTTCCAACAAATTTGATTTGATGATTATTGCTTTTATTAACTCCTCACATGTTGTTCCTTCTATATTCTGTTTCCTCTCTTTAGATGTAAATAGATGTCTTTTAGAACTCTCCACCTTATCCTTTATGTCTTCTATCCTCTCCTTTTATTTTTCTATTTGTCTCCCTGTACTGGATTATGAATAAACTTATCAAGGTCTATATTACAGTTTATTAAATTTTGTTCAACCTTGGTTGTTCTAAATATTTAAAAGACCTGATGTTTATTTGTATCCTGTTTAATTCTCCTTTTAAAGCTTTGTTCATTGCTTTAAATATATCAACACAGCTATTTAATATGCTATGTCTAAAAATTATAGTGTGTGATATTTTAGAAAGTCAGTTCCTGCTTTTTATTATTTCTGTTGCTGTTGCTAAACCAAGATACATAGTTTCCTCAAATAATTTTTTAGGTCGCCTATTGTCTCCTTATTTTCATTGAAATGTTTTCTTTGGGAATATTTTATGGCCAGGTGGGATCCACATCTTCTGCCAGACATGCAGGGACACTAGCAACACAGAACCAGTTTAAATCAAATTCTCCATTCAGGATGTTTTAGACCTCACAAATGGCACAAATGTAGGCATAGGATCCCATGAGAGCATACTCTGAGCTGTGATTTCTCATGGGAGACTCCAAATCTCAGAGGACTGAAATCATTTATCGTATGTTCTCTGATCACAGTGAAATTTAGTAAGAAAACAATAGCAAGAGTAAAAACACCTTTATGTTTAGAAATTTAGAAATTAAGATAAACATTTCTGCAAATATGCATCAGAAAGGAAATCTATTTTGAAAGTAGAAAATATATTGGACTGAAGCACAATTAGCATATCTGTATTCAGGACAGAGATAAGACCATTCAAAGAAAATATACCAATATAAAGTCATATATTAGAAAAAGAGAAAGGCTGTAGAATCAGTGAGTTATTTCAAGAAGTTATCATAGAAGAAATCTAAACCCAGAGAATGCAGATGTAAGTAAATGTAAAAGCAGAAATTAATTTTGTATATCACAAGCAGCAGGGAGAATTAACCTAGACAATACCTTGCAAGATAGATTCTTTGCAATACTGATCAATTAGAAAAAAAAGAGGAAGCACAAAAACATTGTCATAAATACAAAATGCTCATCCTTACAGATAATATTACAAAGATCATGATAACATGTTGTAAATAATTTATGCTAAACAGTTTTTAAATTGAAAGATCCTAGAAAAATAAACTGACATAAGATAAAATAGAAATTTTAAGTAATTCTGTAGTTGAACCCATAACAAAGCTTCCTGTATTACTAAAGGTGGGCTAGGATCAAATTACTTAAAATCTCAGAGATTTAAAAGAACAAATATTCATTTCCTGCTCATGGTACCTATCTGTTATGGATTGTTGGGGTTGATGCTCTTCTCTACATCATCCTCCCCTAAGCATCAAGATTTATAGGGGCTTCCCTGGTGGCGCAGTGGTTGAGAGTCCGCCTGACGATGCAGGGGACACGGATTCGTGCCCCGGTCCGGGAAGATCTCACATGCCGTTGGAGCGGCTAGGCCCGTGAGCCATGGCCTCTGAGCCTGCGCGTCCGGAGCCTGTGCTCAGCAACGCGAGAGACCACAACAGTGAGAGGCCCGCGTACCGAAAAAAAAAAAAAAAGATTTATGGAGGTTCTAACTCCATGCTTCCATGATTGGTGCACCAGGGGAAAGAGAGTTCTATAGTATCTTAAGTGTAAACTTAGTGCTTCTCTCTGAAAACAACATCTATAATGTTCACTCATTTCACTGGCCAGCAAGACAAGCTGTCTTGATCATTGGGTTCAGAATCGCACAATTTCACCATATGCCTACGATTTCATTAAATGTAAATTCCCCAATTAAAAAATTTAAGAGTACTGTAGATATAAAATTTATTTAAAAGTGTAGAAAATGTAGATAAAACAAACCTATCTGGAATAATTATGCTAATGATATAGTTGAAGGCAAAAATAGTTAATATGGACAAATAAAGGACATTTGTTCTAATGTTAATGAACTAAGGTCAATTTACTGCGATAATATCACAGTTTTAAATATGCATGCATACAATACCATACATTCAAAATAAAGTAAAAAAAAAAATTACTGAACTGAAAAACGAAATAAAAAGATCCACAGTCCTAGAGAGGAACGTTAATATACTTCACCCCATAAATGACAAGCAGAAAAAATTAAATGAAATAGACAGATTTTATGAAAAACACAACTTAATAAAGGAGTCTACTAGAAATTATAGAACATTGTATTAAACAATGATAAAATATAAGATTTTTTTAGATAAATGATGTAAAACTTTAAAAAATAGCTCCATATGATGAGTCATACAATAAACCTCATCTCAGTTGCATTACTTAAATCATCCAAAGAATTTTCTAGACTAGAGTGGAATAAGAAGAAATCAATAACAAAATGCCAAATAGAAAACCCCTAACTGGCGAGAAATTCAGTAATATACTTCTAAATAGCTTAAGAGTAAAGGAAGACATCACAAGGGAAACTAAAAACCATTTTGAGTTAGTTAACATTAAGTTATGATACATCAATCCTTGAAGGATGCACCCCAGCAGTATTTAGAGGAAGATCTGTCCCCAAAGTGTATACATTAGTGAAGAAGAATATCTGAAAAACAGTAGTCTACTTCAAGAACCTACAAAGTGAAGTTAAGTCAGATAGAGAAAAACAAATATCGTATACTAATGCATATATATGGAATCTAAAATAAATGGTACAGATGATCTTATTTTCAAAGCAGAAATAGAGACACAGATGTAGAGAACAAACAGATGGATACCAAGGCGGAAAGCATAGGTGGGTTGAACTGGGAGTTGGGGATTGGGGATCATACACTATTGATACTGTGTATAAATTAGGTAACTAATGAGAACCTACTGTATAGCATAGGGAACTCTACTCAGTGCTCTGCAGTGACCTAAATGGAAAAGAAATCCAAAAAAGAGGGGAGATATGTATACGTATAGCTGATTCACTTTTGCTGTATAGTAGAAACTAACATGACATTGTAAAGCAAATGTACTCCAATAAAAAAAAGAAATAAAATTAAAATAGTAGAAGAAAGGAAGTAAGAAAACAAGACCAGATATCTGCGAAATAGATGGCCTCAGCTGGGGATACTGAGTGGCTCTGCTCTTTTTTGTGTGCCTCTCATTCTCTATCAGCTGACCCTGTGGAAGGCTTTCATATTAAAGGCTGAGAGCAAAAACAAAAGTAAACCCAATCAGGCAAATGCTTTTCAAGTCTCTGCTTAAATAATTTTTGCTACCATCTCATATCCAAGCCAAAGTTAGAGTGGAAGTGTGCTGAAAAATTACCAGATAAGAATGTGGGTATAGAGAGAAGTGAAATATTAGTGCCTTCTGGCAAAGTAAGCCTGTGGAGTTAGGTATCGACATCTTCCAGTAGAAATGACTGGAAGGGGACAGACTGCTTCTGGGATGTTGGTAATAATCTGTTCCATGATTTGACTTTTGTTTTCTCAGGTGTATTTTTTTCTAAAAATTCATTGAGCTGTATAAAGTTATTTGTAGGTATAGGTCACTTAAAAATTTCACTTTAAAAAATCCACAGTATAAAAAAATTTTTAATTAAAAATTATAGATGAAAAATATAGTTACAAACATGATATATTACTATATGACCACAAGATTTATTAGATTTAAAAATAATTTTAGAATACAAGCCATGTGTTGGTAAGGATGTGGAAAGGAAATTTTATACGTTCCTGATGGCTGTTTTCCCTACTTAGAGATAATTTGTACAACCACTTAAGAAAGCAGATGTCTAATATCTACAAGTACTGGTCCATATGCCATATGACCTTGCAAATTCACATGTAGATATAGACAAAAGAACTTATTACATATGTGCACTAAGTAATTTGTACAATACTAGGCATACAGTGGCATTCTATACTAATATAATAAATGAAATACCACTATGTACAATAACACAGATAAATTTAAGAAGCATAGTATTGAACCAAAAAATCCAGGTCCAAAAGAGCATATATTATATTGATTCCATTTATATGAAGTTCAAAAGTCACCAAAACTAAACCAAAGTCTTAACACATGCCTGCTGAGATGGTAAACCTCTGAAGAAATACATTGTCATCATTGCCATAGAAGTCAGCATACTGTTAAATTTGGGCGGGAGGGTGGGGTGCAATGACTGAGAAGGGGCACGAGAGGGGTTTTGATGGTACTCATAATATTTCATGTATTTTCCTGGCTGGAGGTTACATGGGTTTTGTTTTGTGATAAATTATTGAGATTTACATTTTTGCTTTATTTTCTTTTCTCTATATGTGTATTCTCTATGTGTAACTATATCATTATTAAAATGGATACAAAATTCATGTTATTTGAATATGATTGGTGTTTTTTGGAGGTATTAGGGATGCATTTGGCAGGAGCTACTTTGAGGACATCAAAGATACTGGTAATATTTTATTTGCCAGTCTGTGCACTGCATCAGGGGTGTTTATTTATTACTCTTCTTTTAAACTAAAAATATCCCTTAGATATACCAGGTTGGTATATTTGATATATTTCATAATGAAATACATTTTAAAAGAATATTTAGTCATGTATTTGCAGGTTAAAACATGCTTTTCTTCAAAATGCTGTCATAATTCTGTAATTCCACTAAAGTATTCAAGTAATGTAATCCAATCGTTCAATTTATATGCAAGCTGAATAATTATAATGACATATATGCAAATGCAATTAAGGGTGCTCATATATGCAAATAAGTATAACTTCCAACTTGATAAATATTTCAGTAATTCCGTAGCGAGGGTAGCATTTTTCAGGAAATGACTGCCTACTACATGTAATGAAATTTATTATAATTGTAAATATTTCTTTTATGTATATTTTGGCATGGTAAAGATATGCAAGTTTTACTGGAGCTCTTCATACATCCTGCAATAATTGGCACTGTAAAACCTGAAGAGGTGGTGCGAAAGATTGGTCCTTCAATTAAATTATTTCCATTAGATTACAAACCTTACCTGTACAACTCACCTCTCAGCATTTGAAAATATTCAGGTCCCTGTCTCTCCATACCCCCCAAATTTCTATTTATTTATTTTTATCACATCCAAGACTTTTTTTCTTCATTAAAAACTTTTTATTATTATTACACAAAAGTAAACATTTCAGCAACATTTTTTTAATATAAATTTATTTATTTAATTTATTTTTGACTGCATTGGGTCTTTGTTGTGGTGTGTGGGCTTCTCATTGCAGTGGCTTCTCGTGCAGCATGGGCTCTAGGCACGCGGGCTGCAGTAGTTGTGGCAGGCAGTCTCAGTAGTTGTGGCACGCGGGCTTCAGTAGTTGTAGCTCACGGGCTTAGTTGCTCCGCGGCATGTGGGATCTTCCTGGACCAGGGCTTAAACCTGTGTCCCCTGCGTTGGCAGGTGGATTCTTATCCACTGCGCCACCAGGGAAGCGCCTCAGCAACATTTTTAACATTCAGTTTGGTATGGAAATGGTTTCCAGAGAAAATCAATCTATTGAATAGAAAAGGTACAAAGCTGAGGCTGGAGCCAGGGTCTATGTCATATCCTTCTCCATAGCTGGAAAAGTAGCACAGACTCCAGGCATCACACTGAAAATTCCTTTTTTTACAACATTTCATTAAAAATACCAAAATCCTCAGTATGTTTCTGTATTTCTTCTCTGCTGAAATAAAAAGAGGAAACGAACAGTTCATCAATCCAGTTTCTAAACTCACTGAAAAGAACGGATCCCTTCCTCTGCAGCTGGCTGGGAAATGCAGGGGATCCAGGGGAGCATGCCAAGACTTTTATGCTTTTGCTTCTTTCCCATTGTTTTTGCCACATCTACTGACTCTAACCATTTCTTCCCTAACTTTATTTATTTCTATATTTCTTCCCTCTTTCTGATTTATTCACACCTGTGCTTTTGTTTGTTTCTTTCCTCAAACCTTAGGCAGCCTGGATATTTTTCATGGTCCCGGATTATATATAAAACACTATGAATTAGTTAGTTAGTTATAGTCTTCATACTATGCCCAGATTTTCCTTGATTGTTTCCAAAGCAATGAGAACAATAAATTAGACAGAAACTTTGTACCTATATCTTCCATTATTTAAATATAATTATGTAGTCAGATTTTTAATTCTGAAAGTATTATAAATATAAACCAGAACAAATTAAATGTATTACATTGTTGAAAAGGCTTTATTTAAAGACTTTTGCTTCATAAACTCATCATGTGGCATCTTAAAACATCTTGGGTAAAAAGAATCATCATCATCATCACAGAGAAAAGCTGTGGATGAAACTCTTATTACAGAAAAATCATTCAGCAGAGAAATCTGTTCACTTCGGTTGAACACAAGGTTTTCTAAATTTACTTGGCAAATTATTTGTATTGTAACTGCTTAGTGATTTTCCAATTGATGCTTCTGAATGGTAAATGCTGACTTAAGTCCATGTACATTTTTGCAATAATTCTTACATTTATAAGTCACAATTTTGAACCACATAATAATGGTCATGATTCAGTTAAAACTCACATAACTCACTAAGCAATGACCACAAAATATGCTATTTTGAATTTTAAATTTTTGAATTTTAACATTTTACCATAAAATCTTTTATTTTACAAAGTGCCAAATAATAAATTGTGTTGCAGCCAAATTATTAAGATAGAGTAACAGGAAAATCATCTATCAGACCAATTATGAGTACTACTACAATCCTTTTATTTGTCAGAAATAAACTAGAAAAAGAACAGGCTAGATTTCTTGGCACGAATACTAATTTATTCACTCCACCCATAAGGACCAAATTAAAGTTACAACACAAGTTACAGCAGTAATTATGCTAACACATACAATTATTTATCTTTGAAATAAATGAGGTTGAAAGAGATAGATCTTGCTCTCAGTGCCCCAAAGCCAATTACTTAAATAGTTAAAAATCAATTTAAAATACTTAATAAAGCCTTTGTAAAACTAGCTTATTTTTATTAAAAAATAAAAGACTGTCATACACACTTGATTTCCTCCTGTGACAGAATGAGCGACAGGTAGCTCAACACGAAGTGCTCTTTAAGAGGAATCGCATCAAATTTGGTTCACTATCATTTTCCTAGGGCCTAGCAAAAGTTTTGGGCACTGTGTAAGTGCTCAAAAAAATACATTCAATTAGTGAACCTAACCGGTAGATCAAAGCAAATGACCAAATAAAACTACCTTACTTCAACTACATTTATAATTCTACCATATAACACACTCATCAATAATCATGATAGGTTACTAATAGCCATAAGATATGCATATGTGTGTGCGTGTGTACACACATACATACATAGGTACATACATATATATAATCAGCATAAGCATCTGGTAAGTTATAAGCATATGTGATACATGCAGGCAGTAGCAAAGTTCTCTCAGGAGGGAACTGTTCTCACCTAGAAAAGTCAAATGTACAATCTCAACGTATAATTGATCAGAACTGGAGTAGTCCTATAAATACTCGGTCTAGTCCTATAAAATACCTTACAGAAGGTTGATTGGAGATGTTAATGTGTGAACCTCAACATAGTATCATTCACAGGAGTGACAGGTCAACCTTAGAATTCTAGAGGACATGGCATCACCAAAGAAAGTCTTATAGGCACCTGTTCAGAAAATATGCAGATGTCTTGTCCAGCAAACACAAGCATGTTTTGCCATAGTTTCCTACTGTGAAGAAGAGCATAGAAATTACACAACTAATTTTTTTGTTTGAAGTCCACGTTCATAAGAATTGTTTGGATAATTGATGTCTTGGAAAGTTTGCCTACAGATAGACAATGCCCTCTTCAGATCAATGCGACATTTTGGTCTTCATGAAATATCCATTTATAGATACCTGTATATCCGGCTCGTAAATGTTACATAGCATTCTATGAATTCTGGACAGAGATAAGATAGAGTTTCAGGGTATAAGTCTGAGAAACAGGTCCTAGATAATGATCATTTCACCAAAATAAATATCCTCTGGTATGGATATGACTAGACAATCAACGATACTTTCTGAATGACCACCCCTCCCCTACCTATGACCTCCATTTCAAAGAACACCTATATTTCAATGTATTTATTTTCTCTTACTAGACAATTGTTAAGGGTAATTTTATGTTCATAGCAAAATTAAGCAGAAGATACAGAGATTTCCCCTTCGCTGCCACATAAACACAGCCTCTCCCACTATCAACATCCCGCACCAAGGTGGTGTGTTAGAATCAATGAACCCACATTGACACATTATTATCATGCAAAGTTCATAGTTTACATTAGGGTTTATTCTTGGTGTTGTACATTCTATGGGGTTTGACATATGTATAATGACATGCATATAGTTTTCTACTGTAATAAATAGTTTCACTGCCCTAAAAATCCTTTAATTCCTGCTTTTTCCCTAAACCCTGGTAACTACTGATCCTTTTACTGTCTCCATAGTTTTATCTTTTACAAAATGTCATATAGTTGGAATCATATAGTAAGTAGCCTTATCAGACTGATTTCTTTCATTTAGTAATATGCATTTGTTTCCTCCATGTTTTTTCATTGCTCAATATCATTTCTTTTAGAACTGAATAATATTCTATTCTCTGGATATATACCATAGTTTATTCATCCACTCACCTACTGAAGCATATCTTGGTTGCTTCCAAGTTTTGGCAATTATATATAAAGCTGCTATAAACATTTGTGTATAGGTATTTCTGTGGACCTAAGTTTTTAAC
This sequence comes from Stenella coeruleoalba, assembly GCF_951394435.1. Taxonomy (NCBI): domain Eukaryota; kingdom Metazoa; phylum Chordata; class Mammalia; order Artiodactyla; family Delphinidae; genus Stenella; species Stenella coeruleoalba. Next base: position 22,655,678 of record NC_137150.1, on the reverse strand, counting down.
TCATTTGGGTAAATACCAAGGAGTGCAATTACTGGATTATATGGTAAGAGTGTCTAGATTTGTAAGAAACTGCCAAACTGTCTCCCAAAGTGGCTATACGATTTTGCATTTCCACTAGAAATGAATGAGAGTTCCTCTTGCTCCACATCCTATCCAGCATTTGGTTTTGGGGAGTTCTAATAGGTGTGTAGTGGCATCTCATCATTGTTTTAATTTGCATTTCCCTGATGATATATGATGTTAAGCATCTTTTAATATGCTTATCTGTCATCTGTATATCTTCTTTGGTAAGGTGTCTGTTTAGGTCTTTTGCCCATTTTTTAAAGTTGGGTTGTTCATTTCTATTGTTGACTTCTAACTTTGTATATTTTGATTGAGCCCTTTATCGTATATGTGTTTTGCAAATATTTTCTCCCAGTCTCTGGTTTGCTTTCTCATTCTCTTGACAGTCTTTCTCAGCGCAGAAGTTTTAAATTTTAATGAAGTCCAGCTCATCAATTATTTATTTCATGGATCATGCCTTCAGTGTTATATCTAAAAAGACATCACCATACCCAAGGTCATCTAAATTTTCACCTATGTTATTTTCTAGGATTTTTATAGTTTTGCATCTTACCCTTAGGTCTATGATCAATTTTGAATTAATTTTGTAAAGAGTGTAAGGTCTGTGGCTAGATTCATTTTTAAAATTTTTTTTGCATGTGGATGTCCAGTTGTTCTAGCATAATTTGCATTTTTTTCCCTTAACATCTTTATTGGAGTATAATTGCTTTACAATGGTGTGTTAGTTTCTGCTTTATAACAAAGTGAATCAGTTATACATACACATATGTTCCCATATTTCTTCCCTCTTGTGTCTCCCTCCCTCCCACCCTCCCTATCTCACCCCTCTAGGTGTCCACAAACCACCGAGCTGATCTCCCTGTGCTATGCGGCTAGTTCCCACTAGCTATCTATTTTATGTTTGATAGTGTATATATGTCCATGCCACTCTCTCACTTTGTCACAGTTTACCCTTCCCCCCCCATATCCTCAAGTCCATTCCCTAGTAGGTCTTTGTCTTTATTCCCGACTTACACCTAGGTTCCTCATGACTTTTTTTTTTCCCTAAGATTCCATATATATGTGTTAGCATACGGTATTTGTTTTTCTCTTTCTGACTTACTTCACTCTGTATGACAGACTCTAGGTCCATCCACCTCACTACAAATATCTCAATTTTCTTTCTTTTTATGGCTGAGTAATATTCCATTGTATATATGTGCCATATCTTCTTTATCCATTCATCCAATGATGGACAATTAGGTTGCTTCCATGTCCTGGCTATTGTAAATAGAGCTGCAATGAACACTTTGGTACATGACTATTTTTGAATCATGGTTTTCTCAGGGTATATGCCCAGTAGTGGGATAGCTGGGTCGTATGGTAGTTCTATTTTTAGTTTATTAAGGAACTCCATACTGTTCTCCATATTGGCTGTATCAATTTACATTCCCACCAACAGTGTAAGAGTGTTCCCTTTTCTCCACACCCTCTCCAGCATTTACTGTTTCTAGATTTTTTGATGATGGCCATTCTGACCAGTGTGAGATGATATCTCATTATCATTTTGATTTGTATTTCTCTAATGATTAATGATGTTGAGCATTCTTTCATGTGTTTGTTGGCAAACTGTATATCTTCTTTGGAGAAATGTCTGTTTAGGTCTTCTGTCCTTTTTTGGATTCGGTTGTTTTTTTTTGTTGTTGTTATTGAACTGCATGAGCTGCTTGTAAATCTTGGAGATTAATCCTTTGTAAATTGCTTCCTTTGCAAATATTTTCTCCCATTCTGAGGGTTCTCTTATGCTCTTGTTTATGGTTTCCTTTACTGTCCAAAAGCTTTTAAGTTTCATTAGGTCCCATTTATTTATTTTTGTTTTTATTTCCATTTCTCTAGGAGATGGGTCAAAAAGAATCTTGCTGTGATTTATGTCATAGAGTGTTCTGCCTATGTTTTCCTCTAAGAGTTCGATAGTGTCTGGCCTTACATTTAGGTCATTAATCCATTTCGGGTTAATTTTTGTGTATGGTGTTAGGGAGTGTTCTAACCTCATACTTTTACATGTACCTGTCCAGTTGTCCAGCACCACTTATTGAAGAGGCTGTCTTTTCTCCATTGTATATTCTAGCCTCCTTTATCAAAGATAAGGTGACCATATGTGCACGGGTTTATCTCTGGGCTTTCTATCCTGTTCCATTGATCTATATTTCTGTTTTTGTGCCAGTACCATACTGTCTTGATTACTGTAGATTTGTAGTATAGTCTGAAGTCAGGGAGCCTGATTCCTCCAGCTCCATGTATCATTCTCAATATTACTTTGGCTATTCGGGGTCTTTCGTATTTCCATACAAATTGTGAATGTTTTTATTCTAGTTCTGTGAAAAATACCATTGGTAGTTTGATAGGGATTGCATTGAATCTGTAGATTGCTTTAGGTAGTAGAGTCATTTTCACAATGTTGATTCTTCCAGTCCAAGAACATGGTATATCTCTCCATCTATTTGTGTCATCCTTAATTTCTTTCATCAGTGTCTTATAATTTTCTGCATACAGGTCTTTTGTCTCCTTAGAGAGGTTTGTACCTAGATATTTTATTCTTTTTGTTGCAGTGGTAAATGGGAGTGTTTTCTTAATTTCACTTTCAGATTTTTCATCATTAGTGTATACGAATGCAAGAGATTTCTGAGCATTAGTTTTGTATCCTGCTACTTTACCAAATTCATTGATTAGCTCTAGTATTTTCTGATAACATCTTTAGGATTCTCTATGTATAGTATCATGTAATCTGCAAACAGTGACAGGTTTACTTCTTCTTTTCCGATTTCATTCCTTTTATTTCTTTTTCTTCTCTTATTGCTGTGGCTAAAACTTCCAAAACTATGTTGAATAAGAGTGGTGAGAGTTGGCAACCTTGTTTTGTTCCTGATCTTAGTGGAAATGCTTTCAGTTTTTCACCATTGAGGATGATGTTGGCTGTGGGTTTGTCATATATGGCCTTAGTTATATTGAGGAAAGTTCCCTCTATGCCTATTTTCTGCAGGGTTTTTACCATAAAGGGTGTTGAATTTTGTCAAAAGCTTTCTCTGCATCTATTGAGATGATCATATAGTTTTGCTCCTTCAATTTTTTAATATGGTGTATCACGTTGATTGATTTGTGTATATTGAAGAATCCTTGCATTCCTGGAATAAACCCCAGTTGATCATGGTGTATGATCTTTTTAATATGCTGTTGGATTCTGTTTGCTTCTATTTTATTGAGGATTTTTGCATCAATGTTCATCAGTGATACTGGCCTGTAGTTTTCTTTCTTTTTGACATCTTTGTCTGGTTTTGGTATCAGGGTGATGGTGGCCTCATAGAATGAGTTTGGGAGTGTTCCTCCCTCTGCTATATTTTGGAAGAATTTGAGAAGGATAGGTGTTAGCTCTTCTCTAAATGTTCGGTAGAATTCGCCTGTGAAGCCATCTGGTCTTGGGCTTTTGTTTGTTGGAAGACTTTTAATCACAGTTTCAATTTCAGTGCTTGTGATTGGTCTGTTCATATTTTCTATTTCTTCCTGGTTCAGTCACGGCAGGTTGTGCATTTCTAAGAATTTTTCCATTTCTTCCAGGTTGTCCATTTTATTGGCATAGAGTTGCTTGTAGTAATCTCTCATGATCCTTTGTATTTCTGCAGTGTCAGTTGTTACTTCTCCTTTTTCATTTTTAATTCTATTGATTTGAGTCTTCTCCTTTTTTTTCTTGATGAATCTGGCTAATGGTTTATCAATTTTGTTTATCTGCTCAAAGAAGCAGCTTTTAGTTTTATTGATCTTTGTTATTGTTTCCTTCATTTCTTTTTCATTTATTTCTGATCTGATCTTTATGATTTCTTTGTTTCTGCTAACTTTGTGGGTTTTTTGTTCTTCTTTCTCTAATTGCTTTAGGTGCAAGGTTAGGTTGTTTACTTGAGATGCTTCATGTTTCATAAGGTAAGATTGAATTACTGTAAACTTCCCTGTTAGAACTGCTTTAGCTGCATCCCATAGGTTTTGGGTCGTCGTGTCTCCCTTGTCATTTGTTTCTAGGTATTTTTAAATTTCCTCTTTGATTTCTTCAGTGATCACCTTGTTATTAAGTAGTTTATTGTTTAGCCTCCATGTGTTTGTATTTTTTACAGATCTTTTACTGTAATTGATATCTAGTCTCATAGTGTTGCGGTCGGAAAACATACTTGGTACGATTTCAATTTTCTTAAATTTACCAAGGCTTGATATGTGACCCAAGATATGATCTATCCTGGAGAATGTTCCATGAGCCCTTGAGAAAAATGTTTATTCTGTTGTTTTTGGATGGAATATCCTATAAATATCAATTAAGTCCACCTTCTTTAATGTATCATTTAAAGCTTGTGTTTCCTTATTTATTTTCAGTTTGGATGATCTGTCCATTGGTGAAAGTGGGGTGTTAACGTCCCATGCTATGATAGTGTTACTGTCGGTTTCCCCTATTATGGCTGTTAGTATTTACCTTATGTATTGAGGTGCTCCTATGTTGGGTGCATAAATATTTATAATTGTTATATCTTCTTCTTGGATCGATCCCTTGATCATTATGTACTGTCCTTCTTTGTCTCTTGTAATAGTCTTTATTTTATAGTCTATTTTGTCTGATATGAGAATTGCTACTCCAGCTTTCTTTTGATTTCCATTTGCATGGAATATCTTTTTCCATCCCCTCACTTTCAATCTATATGTGTCCCTAGGTCTGAAGTGGGTCTCTTTTCGACAACATATATATGGGTCTTGTTTTTGTGTCCATTCAGCAAGCCTGTGTCTTTTGGTAGGAACATTTAATCCATTTACATTTAAGGTAATTGTCAATATGTACATTCCTCTTCGCATTTTCTTAATTGTTTTGGGTTTATTATGGTAGGTCTTTTCCTTCTCTTGTGTTTCTTGCCCAGAGAAGTTCCTTTAGCATTTGTTGAAAGCTGGTTTGGTGGTGCTGAACTCTCTCACCTTTTGCTTGTCTGTAAAGGTTTTAATTTCTCCATCAAATCTGAATGAGATCCTTGCTGGGTAGAGTAATCTTCGTTGTAGGTTTTTCTCCTTCATCACTTTAAATATGTCCTGCCTCTCCCTTCTGGCTTGTAGAGTTTCTACTGAATGATCAGCTGTTAACTTTATGTGGATTCCCTTGTGTGTTATTTGTTGTTTTTCCCTTGCTGCTTTTAATATGTTTTCATTGTATTTAACTTTTGATAGTTTTATTAATATATGTCTTGGCGTGTTTTTCCTTGGATTTATCCTGTATGGGACTCTCTGTGCTTCCTGGACTTGATTAACTCTTTCCTTTCCCATATTAGGGAAGTTTTCAATTATAATCTCTTCAAATATTTTCTCAGTCCCTTTCTTTTTCTCTTCTTCTTCTGGGACCCTTATAATTCGAATGTTGGTGCATTTAATGTTGTCGCAAATGTGTCTGAGACTGTCCTCAGTTCTTTTTGTTCTTTTTTCTTTATTCTGCTCTGCAGTGGTTTTTTCCAGTATTTTATCTTCCAGGTCACTTGTCCATTCTTCTGCCTCAGTTATTCTGTTATTGACCCCTTCTAGAGTATTTTTAATTTCATTTATTGTGTTGTTCATCATTGCTTGTTTCCCCTTTAGTTCTTCTAGGTCCTTGTTAAATGTTTCTTGCATTTTCGCTATTCTATTTCCAAGATTTTGGATCATCTTTACTATAATTATTCTGAATTCTTTTTCAGGTAGACTGCCTATTTCCTCTTCATTTGTTAGGTCTGGTGGGTTTTTACCTTGCTCTCATCTGCTGTGTGTTTTCATGTCTTCTCATTTTGCTTATCTTACTGTGCTTGGGGTCTCCTCTTTGCTGGCTGCATGTTCTTAATTCCCATTGTTTTTGGTGTCTGTCCCCAGTGGCTAAGGTTGGTTCAGTGGGTTGTGTAGGCTTCCTGGTGGAGGAGACTAGTGCCTGTGTTCTGGTGGATGAGGCTGGATCTTACCTTTCTGATGGGCAGGTCCATGTCTGGTTGTGTGTTTTGGGATGTCTGTGGACTTATTATGATTTTAGGCAGCCTCTTTGCTAATGGGTGGGGTTTTGTTCCTGTATTGCTAGTTGTTTGACATAGTGCGTCTAGCACTGTAGCTTGCTGGTCATTTAGTGAAGCTGGGTCTTGGTGTTGAGATGGAGATCTCTGGGAGATTTTCACCGTTTGATATTACATGGAGCGGCGAGGTCTCTTGTGGACTAGTGTCCTGAAGTTGGGTCTCCCACCTCAGAGGCACAGCACTGACTCCTGGCTGGAGCACCAAGAGCCTTTCATCAACATGGCTCAGAATAAAAGGGAGAAAAAATAGAAAGGAAGAAAGAAAGAAAGAAAAAGAAATGGGATAAAATAAAAGAATATAAAGAAAGGTAAAATAAAGTTATTAAAATAAAAATTATTAAGAGAAAAATATTTTTAAATGTAAAAAAAATGGACGGACAGAACCCTAGGACAAATGGTGAAAGCAAAGGGATGCAGACAAAATCTCTCACAGAAACATACACACTCACATAAAGAGGAAAAGGTGAAAAAATAATATATGTTGCTCCCAAAGTCCACCTCCTCAATTTGGGATGATTCATTGTCTATTCAGGTATTCCACAGATGCAGGGTACATCAAGTTGATTGTGGAGTTTTAATCTGCTTCTCCTGTCGCTGCTGGGAGAGATTTCTCTTTTTCTTCTTTGTTCGCACAACTCCCTGGGTTCAGCTTTGTATTTGGACCCGCCTCTGCAGACACCTGAGGGCGTCTGTTCTTTGCTCAGACAGGACAGGGTTAAAGGAGCCGCTGATTTGGGGGCTCTGGCTCACTCAGGCTGGGGGGAGGGAGGGGTATGGATGCGGGGCGAGCCTGCGGCAGCAGAGGCAGCAGGACATTGCACCAGCCTGTGGCGCACCGTGCGTTCTCCCGGGGAAGTTGTCCCTGGCTCCCGGGACCCTGGCAGTGGTGGGCTGCACAGGCTCCTGGGAGTGGAGGTGTGGACAGTGACCTGTGCTCGCACATGGGCTTCTTGGTGGCGACAGCAGCAGCCTTAGCATCTCATGTCCGTCTCTTAGGTCCGTGCTGTTAGCCGCGGCTCGCGCCCGTCTCTGGAGTTCCTATATGCAGCGCTCTTAATCCCCTCTCCTCGCGCACCAGGAAACAAAGAGGGAAGAAAAAGTCTCTTGCCTCTTGCAGGTCCAGAATTTTCTCCGGACTCCCTCCTGGCTAGCTGTGGCGCACTAGCCCCCTTCAGGCTGTGTTCACGCCACCAACCCCCGTCCTCTCCCGGCATCCGACTGAAGTCCGAGCCTCAGCTCCCAGCCCCACCCAACCCGCCGGGTGAGCAGACAAGCCTCTCGGGCTGGTGAGTGCCGGTCGGCACTGATCGTCTGTGCAGGAATCTCTCCGCTTTGCCCTCTGCACCCCTGTTGCTGCGCTTTTCTCCACGGCTCCGAAGCTTCCCCGCTCTGTCACCTGCATTCTCCACCCACCCACGAAGGGGCTTCCTAGTGTGTGGAAACCTTTCCTCCTTCACAGGTCCCTCCCACTGGTGCAGGTCCCGTCCCTATTCTTTTGTCTCTGTTTTTTCTTTTACCCTACCCAGGTACGTGGGGAGTTTTTTCCTTTTGGGAGGTCTGAGGTCTTCTGCCAGCGTTCAGTGGGTGTTCTGTAGGAGCAGTTCCACATGTAGATGTATTTCTGATGTGTCTGTGGGCAGGAAGGTGATCTCCACCTCTTACTCTTCAGCCATCTTCCTCAGCTCCCTAGCAGCATTTGTTGAAGAAGCTATCTTTTCTGCATGTGTTGTCTTTGTCCCTTGTCAAAGATCAGTTGACTATACTTATGTGAGGATGTATTTCTTCTTAGTCTCCAGTTAATCATTTCCTTTACAAGTACACTGGAGACTGTGACATACTATCCTAATACTTTTTCAGGATGGAAGGACTTATTCTTTTAGCTTCTTGGAAGTGCTGCTGGCAGACAGCCTTCACCTGTCAGCCTTCTTTGAGGTTGGTCTTGGCTGAAGTGAGTGGCTTTGCACAAGGGTATGAGTCCTTCCTGAGGAGGTTCAGATCCAATGAACGATTAGCACATTGTGAATAATAAGGCAGACCCCTTTGCCCAACTCAGGTTAACTCTGAAGTGCCCTGTAGACTCAGTTTTCCCTGAGACTGTGGCTAAGGCCTTTGTTGAGAATTCATTGAAGTCCAACTTCTCTCTTGCCTAGTCATTCTTATTTCCCCACCCTTTCATATATGTTGATAAGAAGAGCGTGCCCTAGTAAACTTCCTGTGTGTTAACCTTTGTTTCAGAATTTGCTTCCCAGGAACCAAACCTGTGATAATTGGCTAAATTATGGCCTGAGTCTTCATTGGGATGCCACTATTTATGGAAAAAAATATCATTAAAGGGACAGAGACTTTAGGTACTTGACGGAATGTTTACTATGTTTTCAGGCAAAGACACTGGATGAAGTAAAGATGTGTCTTGGCCTATATTTCTATGGTAATGTTTATTTTTGTTACTTTCTATTTTGTTTATTTATTCAGTCATTGCCAGATCTGTTTCCAGAAGATTTTGGTGGTTTTCAAAAGACTCCTGGTGCTGAAACATAACTTACTTGGGAAAAATAGATTGAAGAAGAGGATTCACAAACCTGAAGTACCTAATGAAACAGCTAACCCTGTTTCCCACTCTAAAACTTGAGGAACTAAAACATAATTTGCATGTTAAGTTTCACTGAACAAGAATCTTTTTTTTTTTTTTTTTTTTTTTTTTTTGCGGTACACGTGCCTCTCACTCTTGTGGCCTCTCCCGTTGTGGAGCACAGGCTCCGGACGTGCAGGCTCAGCAGCCATGGCTCATGAGCCCAGCTGCTCCGCGGCATGTGGGATCCTCCCGGACTGGGGCATGAACCTGTGTCCCCTGCATTGGCAGGCGGACTCCCAACCACTGCACCACCAGGGAAGCCCAGAACAAGAATCTTAAACATCATTTTATAGTTTGACTTGGAGAAAGGAGGCCTGACATACTGCTTCATATTTTAATAATTTGTGATTTTTAAAAAATTGTCATGATCTTTATTGTTACATATTGAAATATATTTGCATAATCCTTAAATACTATTTAAAATTTTTTCATGGTCCTGATTTTGCTGAAATTCTGACAAATCACAAATATATTTTAAAATTCTGACAAATCATTACGTATCCTACAGCAAGTTGCTGCGCTATCCTCTAGAATATCACTTCCTTGAATTTTAACTGGATTATGTTTAACTTTCCAATTTATCAGAAACTTTACATGTTATTTGGAATTACTGTATTACTTGTAACATTATATTTATTTATTTTAATCATTTAAAAAAATCATCCAGTAATGTAATGAATGTATCTTTCCCTTCATGAAAAATATAAAATAATTATATATTAATGGTCAGTTGAATAAAACAGCTCACGTGGTTGCTACAGGTACACATCAATATAAAATTATTGATAATTATTAATTCATAATATGGGTTGTGACATCCTCGAAAAGTTACTCTTCAGATTTCCCACGCTAGGGAGCACAGTTTGCTGACAGCTCCCACTGCCACCCCCTTTGGACCCATCATCATATCATGATCACTCCAAGGCCACACTTTCCTGGATTGCTCCTGGATGATGACTGCAGGTCCATCTCTGTGGGCTATGGGGTTCCTATAACAGGGGGCTTTGACTAGCAGATTTCCCATAGGACTAGCCAAAGCTTTCTTAGTATTGTGCTTCAGTCTGAGAGTCTTCCTACTCAATCCTCTTCCCTCCTGTTCTTCTTTTACAAATGGCAGTCCTGCCTCAGGGTCTGAGAGCTCTCCCCGCCTACTCCTGCTTCTTTGATCTTATATCCATGACATTTTCTGTTTATATGAGTGCATTAGTCAGAGAACAACACCCAGTCCTGGTAGATTAGGAAGCTACCTGGGAAATCACGTTTGGGTAAAAAGGCAAATGGAAATAGACTAAAGTAATAGACAAAGTGATTTTATTTTTAAGGTTCAAAGTCTAAGGAAGTTCCCAAGATTTTGTGAAAACTTAGGTAGTAATTATCTAGTGTTCTTTATGGTATTTGATTTTTCCATATTGATTCGTAGATCTTCTTTATATTTTTTCATATTGTCCTTTATTTATAGTCCTTACTAATTGTGAATGCTAACCTCTAGTCACTTATATAAGTATTAATATATTTTCTCAGATTTTGTCTTTTATTCTCTCTTTCTTCTGGAGCCTGTACTGGGTACATACTCATGTTCTGGCTTATTGTACAGCAGAAAGTTTCAATGCATGTCATCACTATTATATCACACTATATATACTACATAGAATTTTAGTACTTATCATAAATTTGAGGTACTTTTAAAAAATTTTAAATATGACATGAATTTGTAGACATAATTAGATCTTTTACATGGTTCAACTTTTAAATTCAAATCTTCTATATTTTTCTATCAAGTTCATGAATGATTTTAATTAGAGCATTTCTTGTGTTTACAAGGTGAAATCTTAAAAAAATAATAACACTTTACCATTTTTAAGTTATCTATGTCAATAGGAATACAAAATAAATCATACAAATGAATTAAATGTTGAAATTTATGTGAACTCATAAACCTCTAATTACAATTTTGTTGTGTTCATCAAAACAATGCTTTAATTCTAGATTATTAACTTATGATAGATATAGGTTACAAATGCAATTCCCAAAATAACTTTATAATTGTGAAATGAATATAGCTTTTAGAGAATCTGTAGATTAATATGTAGATAAAGCAATAAAGCTATTAAAAACTCTAATGAATTAGTAGAACTGAGGGAAAGGGAAAGTACAGACCCCCAAAAATGTTCCATGAATGTTAGGCTATTAACACAAATTTATCTCTAACAGAGCCTCTATTTCTCTTTTTAGAACTGTCTACAAAGCCTCTTGTTGACATATGTTACATTTATTGGTCATAAATATGTTAATGTGAATTATTTTAATATATTTTTATCTCCATGAAATCTAAGATCAAAGGAAATGTGGAAAGTTATTTGGATTAACTTTCATATTTCTGCTTAACATGCTAGTTCTGAAACACCATGATCTATTCTAGAAGGCTAAAATGATACAAAGGTATGACATAGGTGCCTGGGGCAGAGGATAGGAGTAGGTGGAGATTAGGGGCAGAAGAAATTATACAGGAAGAAACTGAAGAAAAACATTTTTTTTATTTCAACAGTTAAGAGACTCAATTTCTCTTTTCTCCCTCATGCATCTTTTGGTAAGTTTTATATTAGATCGAGGGTTCAGCTGGGCTCTATCAGTAATTTAGCTCAGATGCAATATGGGCTAAATGGAATTTTGTGGGAAACAACTACTAGACATAACATTGTGGTACACCTTTGAGAAAACATATTTAGAATCCCAACTAACAGACCTATAAATACAATTTTAATAACAAAACTTGTCTATAAACTAGGAGTTTTTCACCTAACTAAAATAAATACTGCTTTTCTTGAAAGCAAGAGATAACTCTTTTAAACATTTTCTTTATATTTCTGGAATGTTTCAAACTTTGTTGTGAAGCATTATAGATCCCCTGAAGTACTATGAGATAGTTTTTCTCGCCAGATAATATGCTTAGAGTGGGTTGCTATTGTGGCAAAATAAATGATGTCTGAATGTACTGGCATTTAAAACTGTAAGAGCAAGGCCATAGGTTTGTTTTGTAGTTATGACTCAGCCGTACTGTATAAAATGAGTGTCTATTCATTACAATATGCTTTAAAATAATATTTAAATGAGAAAAGATGTGCACTCACTCCCTCTTGTGAGAGCACCAGAATCACAACTAACTGCTGAACAATCATCGACAGGAAGACACTGGAACTCACCAAAAAAGATACCTCACATCCAAAGACAAAGGAGGAACCACAATGAGATGGTAGGAGGGGCACAATCAATAAAATCAAATCCCATAACCACAGGGTGGGCGACTCACAAACTGGAGAACAACTATACCACAGAAGTTCACCTAAGGTTCACTCAAGGTTCTGAGCCCCACATCAGGTTTCCCAACCTGGGTGTCAGCAACGGGAGGAGGAATTCCCAGAGAATCAGACTTTGAAGTCTAGTGCAGGATTGCAGGATTGAAGTCTAGTGCAGGATTGCAGGATTTTGACAGGACTGGGGAAAACAGAAACTCTACTCTTGGAGGGCACACACAAAGTAGTGTGTGCATCAGGACCCAGAGGGAAGGAGTAGTGACCCCATAGGAGCCTGAACCAGACCTACTTGCTAGTGTTGGAGGGTCTCCTGCAGAGGTGGGGGGTGGCTGTGGCTCACCACAGGGACAGGGACACTGGCATCAGAAGTTCTGGGAAGGACTCCTTGGCGTGAGCCTCCTGGAATCCAACATTAGCCCCAGCAAAGAGCCTGTAGGCTCCAGTGCTGGGTTGCCTCAGGCCAACCAAACAACCATCAGGGAGGGAACCCAGCTCCACCCATCAGCAGACAAGCAAATTAAAGTTTTACTGAACTCTGCCCACCAGAGCAACACCCAGCTCTACCCACCACAAGTCCGTCCCATCAGGAAGCTTCCACAAGCCTCTTAGATAGACTCATCCACCAGAGAGCAGACAGCAGCAGCAAGAAGAACTATAATCCTGCAGCCTGTGGATGAAAACCACATTCACAGAAAGACAGCAAAAATGGAAAGGCAGAGGACTATGGAACAGATGAAGGAAAAGATAAGACACCAGAAAAGCAACTAAATGAAGTGGAGATAGGCAATTTTCCAGGAAAAGAATTTAGAATAATGATAGTGAAGATGATCCAGGACCTCAAAAAAAGAATGGAGGCAAAGATTGAGAAGATGAAAGAAATATTTAACAAAGACCTACAAGAATTAAAGAGCAAACAGAGATGAACAGTACAATAACTGAAATGAAAAATGCACTAGAAGGAATCAATAGCAGATAACTGAGGCAAGAGAATGGGTAAGTGACCTGGAAGCCAGAATGGTAGAATTCACTGCCACAGAACAGGATAAAGAAAAAACAATGAAAAGAAATAAAGACAGCCTAAGAGACCACTGGGACAACATTAAATGCACCAACATTCACAATACAGGCTTCCTGAAGGAGAAGAGAGAGAGAAAGGACCCGAGAAATTATTTGAAGGGATTTTAGTGGAAAACTTCCCTAACATGGGAAAGGAACTAGCCACCCAAGTCCAGGAAGCACAGAAAGTCCCAGGCAGTATAAACCCAAGGAGAAAGTAGCCGAGACACATAGTAATCAAATAGGCAAAAATTAAAGACAAAGAAAAATTATTAAAAGCAACAAGGGAAAAATGACAACATACAAGGGAACTCCCATAAGGTTAACAGCTGATTTCTCAGCAGAAACTCTACAAGCCAGAGGGAGTGGCATGATATACTTAAAGTGATGCAAGGGAGGAAGCTACAACCAAGATTACTCTGCCTGTCAAGGATCTCATTCAAATTCTATGGAGAAATCAAAAGCTTTACAGACAAGCAAAAGCTAAGAGAATTCAGTTCCATCAAACCAGCTCTACAACAAATGCTAAAGGAACTTCTCTAAGTGGGAAACACAAGGGAAGAAAAGGACCTACAAAAACAAACCCAAAACAATTAAGAAAATGGCAATAGGAACATACATATCTATAATTACCTTAAATGTGAATGGATTAAATGCTCCAACCAAAAGACACAGGCTTGCTGAATGGATACAAAAACAAGACCCATATATATACTGTCTACAAGAGACCCACTTCAGACCTAGGGAGACATACAGACTGAAAGTGAGGGGATGGAAAAAGATATTCCATACAAATGGAAATCAAAAGAAAGCTGGAGTAGCAATACTCATATCAGATAAAATAGACTTTAAAATAAAGAATGTTACAAGAGACTAGGAAGAACACTACATAATGATCAAGGGATCAATTCAAGAAGAAGATATAACAATTATAAATATATATGCACCCAATATAGGGGCACCTAAATACATAAGGCAAATGCTAACAGCCATAAAAGGGGAAATCAACAGTAACACAATAATAGTGGGGGACCTTAACACCACACTTATGCCAATGGACAGATCATTCAGACAGAAAATTAATAAGGAAACACAAGCTTTAAATGACACAATAGACTATAGATAGATGTAATTGATATTTATAGGACATTCCATCTGAAAACAGCAGATTACATTTTCTTCTCAAGTGCACATGGAACATTCTCCAGGATAGATCACATCTTGGGTCACAAATCAAGGCTTGGTAAATTTAAGAAAATTGAAATCATATCAAGCATCTTTTCTGACAACAACACTATGAGATTAGAAATAAATTACAGGGAAAACAATGTAAAAAACACAAACATATGGAGGATGAGCAATATGTTACTAGATAACCAAGAGATCACTGAAGAAAGCAAAGAAGAAATAAAAAAATAACTAGAAACAAATGACCACAAAAACACGATGATCCAAAACCTATGGGATGTAGCAAAAGCAGTTCTAAGAGGGAAGTTTATAGCAATACAATCCTACCTCAAGAAACAAGAAAAACTCAAATAAAAAACCTAACCTTATACCTATAAGTACTAGAGAAAGAAGAACAAACAAACCCGAGTTTAGTAGAAGGAAAGAAATTGTAAAGATCAGAGCAGAAACAAATGAAATAGAAACAAAATAAACAACAGCAAAGATCAATAAAACTAAAAGCTGTTTCTTTGAGAAGAAAAACAAAATTGATAAACTTTTAGCCAGACTCATCAAGAAAAAAGAGGAGAGCACTCAAATCAATAAAATTAGAAATAAAGAAGTTATAACACACACCATAGATATACAACGCATCACAAAAGACTACTACAAGCAACTCTATGCCAATAAAATGGACAACCTGGAAGAAATGGAAAAATTCTTAGTAAGGTATAAACTGCCAAGACTGAACCAAGAAGAAACAGAAAATATGAACAGAACAATCACAAGTAATGAAATTGAAACTGTGATTAAAAATCTTCCAACAAGCAAAAGTCCAGGAACAGATGGCTTCACAGGTGAATTCTATCAAACATTTAGAGAGGAGCTAACACCTATCCTTCTCAAACTCTTCCAAAATATTGCAGAGGAAGGAACTCTCCCAAATTCATTCTGTGAGGCCACTATCACCCTGATACAAAACCAGACAAAGATACTACAAAAAAGAAAATTACAGACCAATATCACTGATGAATATAGATGCAAAAAGCCTCAACAAAATAATAGCAAACAGAATCCAACAACACATCAAAAGGATCGTACACCATGATCAAGTGAGATTTATCTAAGGAATGCAAGGATTCTACACTATTTGCAACTCACTCAGTGTGATACACCATATTAACAAATTGAAGAATAAAAACCATATGATCATCTCAAGAGATGCAGAAAAAGCTTTTGACAAAATTCAACACCCATTTATGACAAAAACTCTGCAGAAAGTGGGCATAGAGGGAGCCTACCTTGACATAATAAAGGCCCTATTTGACAAACCCACAGCAAACATCATTCTCAATGGGGAAAAACTGAAAGCATTTCCTCTAAGATCAGGAACAAGACAAGGATGTCCACTCTCGCCACTATTATTCAACATAATTTTGGAATTCCTAAAGATGGCAATCAGAGAAGAAAAAGAAATAAAAGGAATACAAATTGGAAAAGAAGAAGTAAAACAGTCACTGTTGGCAGATGACATGATACTATACATAGAAAATCCTAAAGATGCCACCAGAAAACTACTAGAGCTAATCAATGAATTTGGTAAAGTTGCAGGATACAAAATTCATGCACAGAAATCTCTGGCATTCCTATACACTAACAACGAAAGAGCAGAAAGAGATTAAGGAAACAATCCCATTCGCCAATAGAACAAAAAGAATAAAATACCTAGGAATAAATCTACCTAAGGAGGTAAAAACCTGTACTCAGAAAACTATAAGACTCTGATGAAAGAAATCAAAGATGACACAAACAGATGGAGAGATATACCATGTTCTTGGATTGGAAGAATCAATATTGTGAAAATGACTATACTACCCAAAGCAATCTACAGATTCAGTGAAATCTCTACCAAATAACCAATGGCATTTTTAAAGAACTAGAACAAAAAAATCTTAAAATTTGTATGGTGGCACAAAAGACCCCGAATAGCGAAAGCAATCTTGAGGGAAAAAAACAGAGCAGGAGGAATCAGACTCCCTGACTTCAGACTATACTACAAAGCTACAGTAATCAAGACAATATGGTACTGGCACAAAAACACAAATATAGATCAATGGAACAGGATAGAAAGCCCAGAGATAATCCCACACACCCGTGGTCAACTAATCTATGACAAAGGAGGCAAGGCTATACAATGGAGAAAAGACAGTCTCTTCAATAGGGGTGCTGGGAAAACTGGACAGCTACATGTAAAAGCGTGAAATTAGATTGCCTAACACCATACACAAAAATAAACTCAAAAGGGATTAAAGACCTAAATGTAAGACCAGACACCATGAAACTCTTAGAGGAAAACATGGGAAGAACACACTTTGGCATAAATCTCAGTAAGATCTGTTTCAACCCACCTCCTAGAGTAATGGAAATAAAAAGAAAAATAAACAAATGGGAACTAGTGAAACTTCAAAGCTTTTGCCCAGCAACGGAAACTGTAAACAAGATGAAAAGACAACCCTCAGAATGGGAGAAAATATTTGCAAATGAATCAATGGACAAAGGATTAATCTCCAAAATGTATAAGCAGCTCATGCAGTTCAATATTAAAAACACAAACAACCCAATCTAAAAATGGGCCGAAGACCTTGATAGACATTTCTCCAAAGATGACATACAGATGTCCAAGAGGCACATGATAAGCTGCTCAACATCACTAATTATTAGAGAAATGCAAATCAAAACTACAATGAGGTATCACCTCACACCAGTTAGAATGGGCATCATTAGAAAATCTATAAACAAGAAATGTTGGACAGGGTGTGGAGAAAAGGGAAACCTCTTGCACTGTTGGTGGGAATGTAAGTTGATACAGCCTCTATGGAGAGCAGTATGGATGTTCCTTCAAAAACTAAAAGTAGAATTACCATATGACAGCCATCCCACTACTGGGCATATACCCTGAGAAAACCAAAATTCAAAAAGGCACATGCACCCCCATGTTCATTGCAGCACTATGTACAATAACCAGGTTATGGAAGCAACCTAAATGCCCATCAACAGACGAATGGATAAAGATGTGGCACATATATACAATGTAATATTACTCAGCCATAAAAAGGAACCAAGTTGGGTCATTTGTAGAGATGTGGAAGGACCTAGAGACTACCATACAGAGTGAAGTAAGTCAGAATGAGGAAAACAAATATTGTATATTAACGCATATATGTGGAATATAGAAAAATGGTACTGATGAAATGGTTTGCAAGGCAGAAATAGAGACACAGATGTAGAGAACACACAAGGGGGGAAAGCGGGGTTGGTGGGGGTGGTGGTTTTGGTATGAATTGGGAGATTAAGATATATATACACTATAATGTATACACTAAATGTATAAATACACTAAAATGTATATATACACTAAAATGTATTAAATATGTATATACACTAAAATGTATAAAATACACTAAATATGTATAAAATGTATATATATACACTAAATGTATAAAATATGTATACACTAAAATGTATAAAATATGTAAGTACACTAAAATGTATAAAATACACTAAAATGTATAAAATATGTAAGTAATAAGAACCTTCTGCATAAAAAAATAAATAAAATTCAAAAAATTTTAAATGAGAAAGGAAGCACAATTTTAAATAGCCTCTGCAGATTTAATCTGATAACTGAAATACAATTACAGTGTTGAAATTGAACTTTCTTTTTATTTTATGTGTAAATTAATTTTTCAGAAGGAAAGAGTGTCCCATTTCAATCTTAGTTTTTGAGATATACCATCTCATATTTAGGAAGTATCATGCACACTTTCATGCCAAGGGTGTTTTTAAATAAATCTCATCTCATGAATCATCGATCTTAAAGAATTAGAAAACATCTCTAGTGTGAGCAATTAGATCTCTTTTTATTGTGGATTTCTGGTTCAATAGGCATGAAATTCTATGGCATGGATTGTGAGTTATAGTACTTCTGGGTCCTTACTCCACTGACAAATTCTGGGGTTTCCAAAATGAAACCCCAGCTTCATATTCAAATTCTCCTCTGTTCAATGATCCTTGTAATGCATTTTGATGTTTCAATCTCTCAAGTGTTGGTTGAGTACAGGTTTAAAGAATACTATCAAATTTTCCATAGATACGCAAAGAAAAAGTACACAATTCAATGCATTGTACAAAGAAAGATGAATAGATTGATGCAGAGTTGGATGCACTTTACATAGATAATCAACTTGCTAATTTTAGCTGATATTGAGTGTTAGGAATACATGTTCCTGTCCACTGAGCTTGTACATAGGCGTGTGATTATTTCTGGCCAGTGATATGTGAGTAGAAGAAATGTGTACTACTTTTGGACTAGGTATTTCATTTTTGATGGTCAGTTTTCTGTCTCCCTCTTCTTACACCACAGTAATTGTGAAACATGTGTCAGAATGAAGCATCCAAACAGCCTGGTTCTGTTCACAGCTTTGAGCCAAGGCTTCCACTCTTAACCCACACTAGGCATGGAGGATAAGTAAGAAATAAACCTTTTTTGTTAAAACTACCAAGCCCAAATCTGATAGCAAAACTTAGCCTATCTTGGCTAATACAAATAAGAAGGGGTATTTATTATGTAAAGAATATGAGAAAATATTTCTTCTTTCCTAAATAAAGAAACCCTCTCTTTACTGGTCAAAATTTGTCACACCAATATTTTACACCATCTGAAAAATCACATAACTTTTTCTTAAATGATCTTTAAATTAGTTTGGTAGGCATTTGCATTTTTATGTGCATTAATATCAACTTTTTGAAATACCAGTATTTGGGCTAGATTCAGAAAAAAAATTTAACCCAAGCTCTTTATTTCGTAAAGATAACCGAAGTTAAGAGATTTGTCCATGGTTACTCATAATAATAAAAGTGTACGATAAAAACCTACTTTTTCAGGAAACCAGTTCACAGTTCCATTCCTTACACTATATTTTCTTCACGTCACCACCTAGCCTTGCATTCGGAGTGCAGCCTGGGAACCTTGTGCAGAAAGAAGTGTGCTGGGAGGTAAGAATTCCTAAAGAACGAATTTGGAGATAGACAAGAGAGGTATAGAAAAGGGAAATGGTAGAACAAACTCTGTATCACAACATTTTTGGAGCAAATGCCTGCATTTTTATTTTTCTATGCAAGTCACACAGCTATGGTTCCAAAGGGACTCAAAGTGGCTGTAGAGTCCTCAGGTTCACATCTCATGTGAGTCACAGCCTATTTCTCGATCATTTCAATAGCTGTTATAAGTAAAATCACATATTAGACTTCTAAGCAGATTGATGTACATTTCAGGATCCGTTCTACAAAACTTCAGGCAAAATTCTGTTTTTCCCTTTGAAAAATTTTGGATTTGTTTGTCTAGCCTTTATTTTTTTTTCTAGTGAATATGTCTGATGTATAAGCAAAAATTTTTTTTTAACTGTGCTTCTGTTTTAGAAGAAAAGATACCCTGATTCTTTCAAAACAGCCTCAAAATAATGATCTGGGATAAATTACCTTTTCTAAAAGTTACTGAGATTTTTAGATAAAGTGTAACATGAATGCACCCCGTTAAGTTTTATTACCACTTATCAGGATCAGGCTACGCATGGTATGGTATCTGTGCTTTGTTTATCTCTGTTTTAATAGGCATTTCATTGACATTTTGATAGACTCCTCCAGTGCTTGAGGTTACTAAACTCTGTACTTTAGGTTATTACAGTGAAAGCAATGCAATTAAAAACACTCCTTTGATCGTGCATTATTCACTTATTTTTAGCTTTGAATATATTACAATGGAAAAATTTTAAAAGACAAGGTTTTAGATAAGTTTGAGGCCACATTCCTAAATGATAATAATAAACCTCCATTAATACTGCAGTTTGGACATTTTGAAATGTAATTTTCACTGATTGTCACCAAATATATACAAACATTTTCAGCTGCCATTGTTCAGATTTGCCTTTCTTCTTTCTTGAAAGGAAGGCAAAGTATGGGAAAACTACTGTTTTTGAGCCAAGAGTTTTATATCCTTGCAAATCTGGCAAGGATTTCAGCTTCCAATAAAGTTTATCTCACATTAAACTTGATTTTTATATTATTTTGCTGAGATAATAGTTCATTCATTCTGTAACAATGAAACCGTGAGCTGACTGAAGTTCATAACTTGTATTAACAGCAATGATCCTAATACCTTTCATTTATCAAGACTCTGCTCTATTTCAAATTCTGTATTATAAATTCTTTATATATGTATATAAGTTTGTGTGTGTTGTGCTTAAACCTTACAACAAATTAAGAGTCAGGTAGGATTATTTCCCCTCTACAAGTGAGGATACTTGCTTAAATTGGCTGAAATCACCTCACTAATACATGGCAGAGCCAGGATTCAGATCTAGCGCAATCTCACTGCAGAATTATGCTATGATACTTTACTACCTTGCTTTGCATAAGACTGTTTTAAAAATTATATTTAAACATTTATAATGAATACCTAATATTTCTGGAGCTTTTACTTTGTGCCAGGTGCTGCTAGCACCGATTCAAATGTATTAGCTCATTACTTCTCACAGCATCCCTGTTTTATTTTACAGACATGAATGGTATAGAGAGGCCGTAGAATTTGCTAACCTAATGCAGGTACTCATTGATGGAGCCAGGATTCAAACTGGTTGCAGAATCCAGGCTCTTATCCATCATATTTACACTGACCCTCATTTCTAACATATTATCTTAGAGAGGAAAACATTTTCATGAACATTGGGTGAAATCTCCCTTCCAGAATTAGGATGTGCTGTATCAATTTTCTATCTGTTCACACTCTTATCTTTTCATTTCTAATCTTTTCATCCTTCTCTGAGCCCAATATACCCAATCTGTATGTTTCATCTTGTCTGCTAATTCTTCTAAATGTAGTGTTGATCTGAAGTCTTGTTTTAAAAATAAAAATAATTTTGAGGCTACATGTCTCTTTAGTGAGTAAGGATGTCATGAATATACAGCAATTTCTGCCAAGGATGCAGAAGGGTGGAATTGTGGTTCAGCTGTCACATATTTACTATAACAGATGTAAATTCTTATCTAAATTTAAACAGAAATGCTTTAAATAGCTCATATATTTATCCTTGATATTGTTAGTCTAGCGCTATCTAGGCCCCGCGATTCTAAATTGTAGGCTTCTACCTGATCTTAAATACATAACCAGTTTTTTCACAGTCCTTGTTAGGGTCTGTCTGAGCATCTGCCTCAGAAAACCAATCCCTTTAGGAGTGCAATCTTGCCTTTTCTTTGACAATTCCACTATCTTTAGCTTGAAGACAGTTGCCCTTCTCTATGATGATGAATTTCTACCATAAGGATGACTTACCTGAATAATTCTGGATTCTTTACTCTGTGTTTCACGATTCCCAAATAGCGTCCCTGGCTTGCCAGAATGAATTTCCTCCAGCAGCTCTGATTGTGCCCTCAATCTCTTGTTATTTCATGTGCTACGCAGGTGACATTGTTCATAGAACTTTCATCAGCTTTAGCATACGTTTTCAGACATCAATAACTTGTCATGTCTGCTTTGATTGTGCTGCTCAGAAACAAACAAAATTTCAGTGCAGAGCCCAGTGATCATTTCTCATTCCCTCACTGAACTTTACATGAGGCTTCTGTTACTATAGCCAAAAATGGCATTGGGCTTTGTAGCAGCCATATCATTTATGGCTCATTATGAATTTGCACTTAAACAAAATCCATGCAAGAGTTGCTGTAAAGACAAAAGTCTTCCCTTATGAACTTAGTTATTAAATTTAATATCTAGAGCACATCAACACCTTTATGCATGTTAAATATTAACAATCACATTTTAATGTTTTTATCTTATACAGTTTTTTAAAAATTTAGATTCTATCAGTCACTGAGCCACTATCTCTCTTATATTTGTGTCCTCTACAAATATGTTGAAATTAGTTTGCATTGAAATGGACAGGGTCAAATCAGAGTTCTTTGGCATCCCCCAGGACTGGCATCCATCCAGCCTGACTTTGTACCATTGGTACCAATTGTACCAATCAATTATCCTTAAACACTGGTTGTCAACGAGACCACTAGCTGCTAGCGATTCCACTGATGCTAGTTAGCAAGTATTTACTGAGTGTTTGCAAATGTTCCCATTCATGATCATGTAGCAGTGGTGGTTTCTTTTTTTACTCATTGGGGAAATAACTTCAAATGGCTATCTTAATTTGGTTAATAATGTTATATTCCCTTAAGTGTCTAGAATTAAAGGCAAATCTAATAAAGAGGATTTAAACTGCTGGCTGTCTTTAAAATGAGAGGTGAATGCTCAAGCCACTGGCCTGAGCTCCAGTTTCCATCTCCAAGGATGGCAATAATCATTCTGTTTGGATATCCATGTCAGAGGGTCAAGTCATGATAGGATTTCACTGATCCATGCATGATCTCTCTCTCAATTAACTCATACCCAGCAATGTTGTGGCTAAAATCCGTCCCTCCCCAAGTGAGCAGATCAAGGCACATGTGGTATGAAATGGTAGGCAAATATGCAAAGTTAGACATTTTGCCATTTGCAGACTGAGAAAATGCTGGATTTGTTATCAATATGAATTCTGACATGTTTAGTTATAGGAAAAGAGATTTGTTTTTTCTGATGTATGTCAATATCTTACTGAAAAAAAATTGGAAAAACGTATAATATGTAAGAAGGCACTAATGGACTCCTACTCCTATTCTACTGGTAGTCGCCTTATTACAACTAAGTCCTGTGGTTTTCTTATATGATATGAGTACATTGAAATGCTACATACTAATAGTAATAAGCAATAAGAAGTTAAAACTTGAAGTCATAAATTAAACCGCTAAGAAAACATAGTCATTTTCTCTTCTGAAAGAATCTTTTCATGTTTTTGAAACTCAGTAAAAAGTATCTAATTCAGATCAGGATTCACAATGAACACAAACGCCCAAGATACGTGGGAAGAAGGAGCCAGGGACACTGCTACGCCTTTTCTTTAGAAGTACCTTGGTTTGCACCTCTCTTTTTCCCCCTGACTCCCATCATGCCTTCATTGGAACTCTCATCAGGAAGGGTAGTCTTGAGGTAATATCTATATTTCCCTTATTAGCTTATTTTGTGGAAGCAAAGAAATTAAAATTTATTTTTCCCTAATGTTGACCTATATTACTAATGGTACCAGGTACACTTAATTATTCTGCCTCAACCCAGCTAAGTGCAAGAAGCATCAAATCATATTTATAGCAACAAGCATAAGCACAGATATGGATTATGGATTGCAATATTCTTGATGTTTTGAAACTTATGTTCTATCATTATATTGAATTCAACGTGATCTTTATGATCTATTTTTAATCAATGCCTTTTTAAATTTAATTTATCAGCTTTGCGTCAGATTAATGAGTTTCAAAGGCTCACAGAGTCCATGACTCATAATACTTCTATTAACTCCTTGCTTTAGGGTCGATGTTTCATGCTAAACAATAGCAATTAGATTCTTTTGATTTTTATGGCGTAAATGTTGGAATTCATTCTCTAATAGCTACTTATATTTATTTACAGCTCTTTACAGCAATGTTTCCACAATCCAGTTTTACAAATGAAAGATCAGTGAGGTTACGTGCCTTGCCCAGCATCACCCAGTAGGTGAATTAAAAGCTGAGATTAGAATTTCAAATTTCAATCGCTCTGTGAGTCACTGAACCATGCTGCCTTGGAAAGCATTAAAGGATTTCTTTGGCAATTTTTAAAAACCTTCAAATTTCACGATGAGTTTTTAATATTATTTTCTAGGGGACTCCCTTATTATAACATTTAAATGCAGTAAATGTACATAACCAATTCAATATCAACTATTTTAATTAACTGATTTATAACAAAATTGTTAGCAAAAAATTTACTAGCAGTTTAATTCTGACTATAAATTTAGATTATAGAAACAAATTAATTTGTCTTTTTGTTTTATAAAATAATATGAATTGTTCACCAATAATGGTCTGTGAAGTTGCTAAGTAGGAATATAAAAGTTTTTTTACCCAATAACTATGTTCAATTTTTATTAAATATATTTACAGCAGATTATGTTATGGTAAAGAGGATTCCAGGCTTGTAGATTACAAATTTGGAACCAATTTTCATGCATAAAAGGCTAACGCATTAATGAACTGAGTTTTAACAGATGACCTCTAATTAAAAATGCATCATGTATCATAAAGTACATTTAAAAGCTACTGTGAAGTGAACCCATTTTTGTGTGAATAATTATACCCCTTAATGAATAACTTAATAACATATAGTATGATTGAGAAAAAATTCCTACAGCACCATCATTGACTCACAGAAGATAAGCTCCAGAAGATATTAATGCCTCTCAGGAGTCCTGATTGTTGAGCAGAGATCAAACATTTATCTATTCATTTATTCAGGAGGCTTAAGTTTTTGCTTTGACTGAGATAGCGCATCTTCCCTAGATAGACCTCTTCTGTGTTTCATTGTATCTGATGTTTACTTTGCCCATCACTCACAGAATCATCTAATTCTGGAACTAAAAAATTTTAGGATTATTTGACCTATCCTTTCACTTTTCAATGAGGAAGCAGAGTTGTGAAGAGGTAGAGTTATCTTCCACAGGTTACACAGTGAGTCTATAGTTTTGTCATTTTCTATAATTTTCGCCTATGTTCTGAGTGACTGCAGGAGGCATGATTTTACTAAGAGCTCCCTTCCCAGCTTCCTGGCTTTGTTTCTTCCACAGAGATATTTTTTGTTTTTCCTTAAAAGCTGTATGATGCAGGAGAGTGGTTTCAAAGCTGGCAAGTTAATTTTCTAATTTATAAATTAGGAAAAAGAATTCCTATTTCTGGAAAGGAATAGTACTGTCATAGGATTACATTAATCAATATAAACTACCTTGCTAGCAGCTGCCTTCCTCTTAGCCTGTAACTCTTATGCAGGATACAGATTTTTTTTTTAATTATTTATTTTTGGCTGTGTGGGGTCTTCATTGCTGCGTGCGGGCTTTCTCTAGTTGCGGTGAGCAGGGGCTGCTCCTCGTCGCGATGTGTAGGCTTCTCATTGCAGTGGCCTCTCTTGTTGTGGAGCATGGGCTCCAGGCACATGGGCTTCAGTAGTTGTGGCACACAGGCTCAGCAGTTGTGGAGCATGGGCCCAGGTGCTCCGCGGCATGTGGGATCTTCCCAGACCAGGGTTCGAACCCGTGTCCCCTGCACTGGCAGGCGGGTTCTCAACCACTGCGCCACAAGGGAAGCCCCAGAATACAGAATTTTTTTTGGAAAGGGCACATGTGGATACTTTCACAATACAGGTCTAAAAATGACCAAGAGCTCTCCACATGATAACTTTTCATGAACATTAGAGCTTGGGTTTCACACATGTTTTGTGTACTGTTGGATTCTCAGATATTTCCTTTTTTAATACTAGTGAAAACACTGATCAAAGTATTAAACATCTGAAAAACTGACAGAATCACAGAGTTTATATCGTTGCCTTTTCTTCTACCTATAAAATATAAAAGGATTAGAAAAGATATCAGATAATTAATTCTTGGTTGTCATGAGAGGGTAACAGTCCTAAGTTAGAAGGATAATCAGCACTCTCTCAAAGCCTCGAAAAATGCAGAAAAGGAAAAGTTTATAAGGAGGTAAAACCTTAGATATATTTCAGAAATAATATATTTATTTTTATGTAATGAATATCATTATATGGTCATCAGTGTTACTGGAATGAAAGGGTTATATTAATGAATAGTTACTTTTTGGTGTATAATTGAGTTCTGACCAACATACAATACATATTTAAAGTGTACAACTAGATATGTATATACTCAGGATATCATCACTAAAATCACTAAATCAAGATAATGAACATATTCATCAACCTGAAAAGTTGACTCATGCCCCTTTATAATTCCACTCTTCCACTCCCCTCTGTCTGTCCCAGAAAAATGACTGATTTGTTTTCTGTCACTACACATTGTTTTCATTTTCTAGAATTTCATATAAATTAAATCATTCTGTATGTATTATCTTTTTCTTCTTTCATTTAGCATGGCTATTTTGAGATTCATGAATCTTGTTGTTCATATCAATAGTCCATTTTTTCACATTGCTAAGTAGTATTCCATTTCATAGATATACCACAATTTGTTTATCTGTTCATAAGATGATGGACATTTGGGTTTTCAGTTTGAAGTTACTACAAATTTGTAAAATTTATATTACAAATACAGTTGCTATATTACTGTATAATAATTTTAGTGAACTTATGCTTTCATTTCTTTGGGATAAATACTAAAAACTGGAAAAGCTGAATCATGATATCTGTATGATACCTTATGAGGAAACTGGCAAACTATTGTACAAAGTGGATATACCATTTTTCATTTCCACTAACAGTGTATGAGTTTGTTACTCCAAATCCTCACTAACACTTGGTATGGTCAGTCTTTTGAATTTTAGCCATATTAATAGTTGTGCAGTGGTATTTCACTGTGGTTTAACTCCCATTAATCTAACTAGTGATATTGAGCATCTTCTCAGATGCTCATTTGTCATCTATTTAGCTTTTGTGGTAAAGTGCTGCTCAAATCATTTACCTATACTTTAATGTATTAGTATTATATTTTAAGAGTTGTACCTCTACATATTCTGCATATAAGTTCTTTATCAAATATATGATCTACAGATATTTTCCACATTCTAAAACTTGTCTTTTTATTCACTTAATGGTGTTGTTTAATGAGCAGAAAATTTTAACTTTGATGTACTCCAGTTTACCATTCTTTTCCTTTTATGGGCCATGTTTTTATGTCATGTAATACATCTTGGCATTGCACAAGGTCACAAAGATTTTCCCCTATATTTAATTGTACAAGTTTTAGAGACTTATGTATTGAAGTTAGGACTATGATCTAATACGTGCTAAATTTTGAATATTCTTCATTGTTTTGTGTATGGATATCCAAATGTTCTATCACCATTTGTTGAAAACTCTATTCTCTCTGTACTGAATTTTCTTTGCATCTTTGTGAAAAATTAGCCATTCGTATATGTATAGGTCTATTTCTCGGCTTTCTATTCTGTTTCATTAATATGTTTGTCTATCTTGTCTTGATAGTTAAATCTTGCAATCAAGTCGTTGTCCTCCAGATTTGTCTTTCTGTTTCTGAGTTGCCTCTGTATTCTAGCTGAATTTTCTTTACAAATGAATTTTAGAAACAGCATGTCAAAATCCTACTGTTAAGGTCATTTGATTCTGGAAGGTTTTCTTCTTAAGGATTTTTAATTACAAGTTCAATTCTTTGAGAGATATAGGGTTTTCACACTCTCACACTTTGCCATAGAGTACTATGTTAACTGAATTTGTTTCTTTTATTATTTTTCCAGCACTTTCCTGCTGTCACTCCAACTTATTTTTGATTGCACTGTTTCCCATGAGGACTATAATTTTTTTTCTTCCACATGTAATATGCTTTTTCCCTCTGGCTTCTTTTAAGATGTTTTCTTTATCAGTGATTCTAAGTTTGATTATGATATTTCCTAATGTAGTTTTTGTCATATTTCTTGAGCTTCATAAATATAATTTTAAAGTTTTCATCAAATTTGGAAAAATTTTGTTCATTGTTTCTTTAATATTACTCTCCTGATTTCTCTTTTCTCCTTTGGGGAATTCTACTTTAGTTTTCCCCACAGCACACTAATGTTTAATTCGTTTCAGTCATTTTGCCTTTGTGTTTGGTTTTGAATTATTTAGATTGCTATGGTTTCGGTTTCTTCTTTCACAGTTTTTAACCTGCCATTAATCCCATCCATAGCTACACTATGAAATAATTGAATAAAAATAACTATGAAAAAACATAAAGTATAAATATTATTCTTTTGTCTTTTTCTATGGTTTGAAACCATGTCAAGTAATCTAAGCTTCCACATTTCTGCCATCCAACAAAGGCAACCAAGTAATGTTTAAAGTATTTTTGAAAACTATCAATACGTATACTTCAAAAAATAAGCAATTCATTGTTTTTGTACAGAATAAGGTAAGTGTGTAATTTAATTTTCTACCACCAATTATCAGTAGTAATGTATCAGTAGTCAGATTATGATAAGAAAGGGATGCCTTCAAGTTTTTCAACACAGAGTTAAAACATTGTTTATTTTACAAATTATAAAAAAATAAGTTATATCCTCTTATGAAAAATTTATAATAGAAACAAGTTTTAGAACTTGCCCATCCAATAGTAAAATGGATACTATGCAATTGAAATTAAAAGGTTACTGAAGTTCTCTAGGGAAAACAAGTTATAGAAAAATAAATATATCTCATAAAAGAAGGTGTTGTCAGTTTTGTCTCCATGCTCTAGGAAATGTAAGGGTATTTAAGCAAATATAAGTCTTATTTATGAGTGACAAAAAAGAAGTCAAAATACAAGTAGATCATGACTAAATGGTGGATCTACAAGACCCATAAATTTAGCAGTCTTCTTTGTTCTTTTGCTTCTTTTCTCTCTTTTCTGATCTCCAAAATATGATGGTTCAAAATCCAGGATGGTAGATAAAGCTGTTCATTCCAGGCAACAGGTGCGAGGAAAAGGGAGAAGCGGGAAAAGACCGTTTATGAGATTTCCTGGAAGCTGATGTATAGCACATTCATTTACATGTCAGCGTTACTGGCCAAAACTTGGTACCAGGCTGCACTAACTGCAAACAAGGTTGGGATTTGCAGATAATTCTAATACGAGAAACGAGAACAGATACTAAAGTAGAAAACAAGCAGCCTCTGCAATAACATGTTTAGGGGAAAAACCAACCCACCATCCACAGTATAGTCATATTATTTATTTAAGGCATTTCACCTCAGAGGACCTGATACTTGGGGTTATTCCAAAGAAATATTTCTGCTACTATATTAGACTCCCTAGTAAGAGAACCTAGGATACTCTTTAGGGTGATTACAGTTCACCACAGTAAGGAGTCTTATTTCAAGCATGAAAGCCAGAACTTTGCTAAAAACTCCTTGCAACTTTTAAAGGATATGCTTAAAGGAACTCAACACCATGTCAGGTATAAAAAATATATGGTTATGAATAAGCAGTAAATTTTTATTATAAAATCCCACATATACATATAATTTTCACACACACACAAAAAAAACGTTCAAAAGACAGGGTTTTATTTTAAATCCACTGGCTGATAAGAGTTGGAAAGATAAAATACATATTGTGTTTCATAACAGCAACAAAAAAAGAATTGTAGTACTGGACGTTTTTGGACCACCTACATGTTGCTAGACACTATGCTAAGTACTTCACATACATTTATAAAATTATCATGTTTAACAACCCTGACAGGTAAATATTATGTTCATTTTTACACATAAGGGCAATAAAGTAAAGAGGGTTTGAATATTTTCATGAAATAAAGTGGAAATGCTATGCCTCCAAGACAACAGCCGTACCCATGGTTGAAAGGACATTTAGTACCTCACATTCTAAAATGACTACTTTCTAACATTTAAATGTATTATTAAAAAGAATTTGAGGACTTGACCTCAATTGGTAAAATCGTACTAGTTCTTTCAAACAATGTAAGTGTTAAGGGAATAGTCCAGATAACTCTGTCTTTTTTCCAGGAAGTATAAATTATAAAGATATGATATTCACTGAAATCTAGAGAAAATGAGATACATTACTATACTGGGACTTATAACTTTCAGAAATTTTATGCTTTTTTTTTTATCGAACTGGAAATTGAGAGGAGAAAATTCATTTACCAAGTCTTACAGCAAGGCTATTTCAGAGAATGAATGAGAAGTGTGTGTATGAAAATTGGAAATAAAATGCAAATGTAGCAAAAATGTACAATTTAGTTTGATTACAGTATAGGTCAGCTTGGCAGATGAGCTGCTTGAAATAGATGAGGAAGATTGTATGAGTTAATTCTGTGGCGTGCTGAGACATAACTGTCAGTGTTTCTAATGTGCTGCACCAGGAAGCACATAATTACTGCTGTTATTATGGAAGATGTAAATGTGATCTCCTAGCAATATGCTAAACACCGTCTCTCTTGAGCACTTAAAGTGTTTCCTCTGCTTCAATTGGGAAGGATTTTATTCATATAAAAAATAGCAAATAAAATAAAAAAGTAGTAAAAGTACAATTTAATTCCAAAACTATATATATATATATATATATATATATATATATGATTTAAGCTAATCTTGATTTTTAAGTTTAATTCCTAGTGACTGAGTGATATAGGACAGTCTTACTTTCTAGATATTAATACCTTGATTTAAAAAAGCTATAAATAAAAAAACATGTATAATAAATAATATCATGATAATTTTAATTATTTAGTACATATTTGTTACTTTAAAATGTATTATGTGTAGCTTTCCTTTAAAACACAAGTTGTTCTAGTGTGTATAAAAAGCACAATTTGATTGAGAGATACTAGTTAAAATGAAATCCAGGGCTTCCCTGGTGGCGCAGTGGTTGAGAGTCCACCTGCCGATGCAGGGGACACGGGTTCGTGCCCCGGTCCGGGAAGATCCCACATGCCGCGGAGTGGTTAGGCCCGTGAGCCATGGCCACTGAGCCTGTGCATCCTGAGCCCGTGCTCCGCAACAGGAGAGGCCACACGGTGAGAGGCCTGCATACTGCAAAAAAAAAAAAAAAAAAGAAGAAATCCAAAAATTTAAAGAAAAACACATACATAAAGATAAGGCATATATTACCTACAAAACAAAACACTGAAAAATATAATTGAATAAATCAGTACATGAATTGTATTTTAGACATAAGTCTGCTGTATTAAGTGAAGCATTCTATGGACATTATTGCAATTTTTTGTCTTGGTTCATTCAGCACATTTTTTATGTGTGAGGCAACATATCAAGCTTTTCATCCAAAACCTAGATAAAGTAAATTAGATAACATTAAAATTTTTATTTTATTTTTTAACATCTTTATTGGAGTATAATTGCTTTACAATGGTGTGTTAGTT
Source organism: Stenella coeruleoalba (assembly GCF_951394435.1). NCBI lineage: Eukaryota > Metazoa > Chordata > Mammalia > Artiodactyla > Delphinidae > Stenella > Stenella coeruleoalba. The sequence goes on along the minus strand of NC_137150.1, from coordinate 22,624,299 downwards.
TCTGCTTTATAACAAACTGAATCAGCTATACATATACATATATCCCCATATCTCTTCTCTCTTGTGTCTCCCTCACACCCTCCCTATCCCACCCCTCTAGGTGGTCACAAAGCACGGAGCTGATCTCCCAGTGCTATGTGGCTGCTTCCCACTAGTTATCTGTTTTACATTTGGTAGTGTATATATGCCTATGCCACTCTCTCACTTCGTCCCAGCTTACCCATCCCCCTCCCTGTGTCCTCAAGTCCATTCTCTACGTCTGAGTTTTATTCCTGTTCTGCCCCTAGGTTCTTCAGAACCTTTTTTATTTTTTTTAGATTCCATATATATGTGTTAGCATGCGGTATTAGCTTTTCTTTTCCTGACTTACATCAATCTGTATGACAGACTCTAGGTCCATCCACCTCACTACAAATAACTCAGTTTTGTTTCTTTTTGTGGCTGAGTAATATTCCATTGTATGCATGTGCCACATTTTCTTTATCCATTCATCTGTCGATGGACATTTAGGTTGCTTCCATGTCCTGGCTATATAAATAGTAGTGCAATGAACATTATGGTACATGTATCTTTTTGAATTGTGGTTTTCTAGGGGTATATGTCCAGTAGTGGGATTGCTGGGTCATATGGTAGTTCTATTTTTAGTTTTTTAAGGAACCTCCATACTGTTCTCCATAGTGGCTGTATCACTTTACATTCCCACCAACTGTGCAACAGGGTTCCCTTTTCTCCACACCCCCTTGAGCATTTACTGTTTGTAGACTTTTTGATGATAGCCATTCTGACTGATGTGAGGTGATGCCTCATTGCAGTTTTGATTTCTCCAATGACTAGTGATGCTGAGCATCCTTTCATATGTTTGTTGGCAATCTGTATATATTCTTTGGAGAAATGACTATTTAGGTCTTCTGCCATTTTTGGATTGTGTTGTTTGCTTTTTTTGATATTGAGCTGCATGTGTTACTTGTAAATTTTGGAGTTTAATTGTTTGTCAGTTGCTATGTTTGCAAATATTTTCTCCCATTCTGAGGGTTGTCTTTTGGTCTTGCTTATGGTTTCCTTTGCTGTGCAAAAGGTTTTAAGTTTCATTAAGTCCCATTTGTCTATTTTTGTTTTTATTTCCTTTTCTCTAGGAGGTGGGTCAAAAAGGATCTTGCTGTGATTTACGTCATAGAGTGTTCTTCCTGTGTTTTCCTCTAAGAGTTTTAAAGTGTCTGGCCTTACATTTAGGTCTTTAATCCATTATGAGTTTATTTCTCTGGACGGTGTTAGGAAGTGTTCTAATTTCATTCTTTTACAAATAGCTGTCCAGTTTTCCCAGCACCACTTATTGAAGAGGCTATCTTTTCTCCATTGTATATTCTTGCCTCCTTTATCAAAGATAAGGTGACCCTATGTGCATGGGTTTATCTCTGGATTTTCTATCCTGTTCCATTGTTCTATATTTCTGTTTCTGTGCCAATAGCATACTGTCTTGATTACTGTAGCTTTTTAGTATAATCTGAAGTCAGGGAGCCTGATTCATCCATTTCCGTTTTTCTTTCTCAAGATTGCATTGGTATTCAGGGTCTTTTGTGTTTCTAAACAAATTGTGAAATACTTTGTTCTAGTTCTGTGAAAAATACCATTGGTAGTTTGATAGGGCTTGCAATGAGTCTGTAGATTGCTTTGGGTAGTATAGTCATTGTCACATTGTTGATTCTTCCAATCCAAGAACATGGTATATCTGTCCATCCACTTGAATCATCTTTAATTTATTTCATCAGTGTCTTATAGTTTTCTGCATACAGGTCTTTTGTATCCTTAGGTAGGTTTATTCCTAGGTATTTTATTCTTTTTGTTGCAGTGGTAAATGGGAGTATTTTCTTAATTTCACTTTCATATTTTTCATCATTAGTGTATACGAATGCAAGAGATTTCTGTGCATTAATTTTGTATCCTGCTGCTTTACCACATTCATTGATTAGCTCTAGTAGTTTCCTGCTAGCTTCTTTAGGATTCTCTATGTATAGTATCATGTCATCTGCAAACAGTGACAGCTTTACTTCTTCTTTTCTGATTTGGATTCCTTTTATTTCTTTTCCTTCTCTGATTGCTGTGGCTAAAACTTCCAAAACTATGTTGAATAAGAGTGGTGAGAGTGGACAACCTTGTCTTGTTCCTGATCTTAGAGGAAATGGTTTCAATTTTTCACCATTGAGAACGATGTTGGCTGTGGGTTTATCGTGTATGGCCTTTATTATGTTGAGGTAAGTTCCCTCTCTGCCTACTTTCTGGATGGCTTTTATCATAAATGGGTGTTGAATTTTGTCAAAAGCTTTTTCTAAATCTATTGAGATGATCATATAGTTTTTCTCCATCAATTTTTTAATAGGGTTTATCATATTCATTGTTGTGAATATATTGAAGAATCCTTGCATTCCTGGGATAAACCCCACTTAATCATGGTGTATGATCCTTTTAATGTGCTGTTGGATTCTGTTTGCTAGTATTTTGTTGAGGATTTTTGCATCAGTGTTCATTGGTGATATTGGCCTGTAGTTTTCTTCCTTGTGACATCCTTGTCTGGTTTTGGTATCAGGGTGATGGTGGCCTCATAGAATGAGTTTGGGAGTGTTCCTCCCTCTGCTATATTTTGGAAGAGTTTGACAAGGATAGGTGTTAGCTCTTCTCTAAATGTTTGATAGAATTCTCCTGTGAAGCCATCTGGTCCTAGCCTTTTGTTTGTTGGAAGATTTTTAATCACAGTCTCAATTTCAGTGCTTGTGATTGGTCTCTTTATATTTTCTGTTTTTCCTGGTTCAGTCTCAGAAGGTTGTGGTTTTCTAAGAATGTGTCCATTTCTTCCAGATGTCCATTTTATTGGCATATAGTTGCTTGTAGTAATCTCTCATGATCCTTTGTATTTCTGCAGTTTCAGTTGTTTCTTCTCCTTTTTCATTTCTAATTCTATTGATTTGAGTCTTCTCCCTTCTTTTTTTTTTTTTTTGATGAGTTTGGCTAATGATTTATGAATTTTATCTTTTCCAAGAAACCACTTTTAGTTTTATTGATCTTTCCTACTCTTTCCTTCATTTCTTTTTCATTGATTTCTGATCTGATCTTTATGATTTCTTTCCTTTCACTAACTTTGGGGGGTTTTTTGTTCTTCTTTCTCTAATTGCTTTAGGTGTAAGATTAGGTTATTTGAGTTGTTTCTGGAGGTAGGATTGTATTGCTGTAAACTTCCCTCTTTGAACTGCTTTTGCTGCACCCCATAGGTTTTGGGTCATCGTGTTTTCATTGTCATTTGTCTCTAGATATTTTTTGATTTCTTCTTTATTTTCTTAGCAATCTCTTGGTTATTTAGCATTGTATTGTTTAGCCTCCGCGTGCTTGTATTTTTTTACAGATTGTTTCCTTTATTTGGTATCTAGTTTCGTAGCGTTGTCATTGGAAATGATACTTGATATGATTTCAATTTTCTTAAATTTACCAAGGCTTGATTTGTGACCCAAGATATGATCTATCCTGAAGAATGTTCCATGAGCACTTGAGAAGAAAATGTATTCTGTTGTTTTTGATGGAATGTTCTATAAATATCAGTTAGGTCCATCTTGTTTAATGTGTCATTTAAAGCTTGTGTTTCCTTATTTATTTTCATTTTGGATGATCTGTCCATTGGTGAAAGTGGGGTGTTTAAGTCCCCTACTATGATTGTGTTACTGTTGATTTCTCCTTTTATGGCTGTTAGCATTTGCCTTCTGTATTGAGGTACTCCTATACTGAGTGCATAAATATTTACAATTATTATATCTTCTTCTTGTATTGATCCCTAGATCATTATATAGTGTCCCTCTTTGCCTCTTGTAATAGTCTTTATTTTATACTCTATTTTGTCTGATATGAGCATTGCTACCCCAGCTTTCTTTTGATTTCCATTTTCAGGGAATATCTTTTTCCATCCCCTCACTTTCAGTCTGTATGTGTCCCTAGGTCTGAAGTGGGTCTCTTGTAAACAGCTTATATACAGGTCTTGTTTTTGTATCCATTAAGCCAGTCTATGTGTTTTGGTTGGAGCATTTAATCCATTTACATTTAAGGTAGTTATCAATATGTATGTTCCCATCACCATTTTCTTAATTGATTTGGGTTTGTTACTGTAGGTCTTTTCCTTCTCTTGTGTTTCCTGCCTAGAGAAGTTCCTTTAGCATTTGTTGTAAAGCTGGTTTGGTGGTGCTGAATTATCTTAGCTTTTGCTTCTCTGTAAAGTTTCTTTTTATTTTTGTAGTACGCAGGCCTCTCATCATTGTAGCCTCTCCCATTGCGGAGCACAGGCTGCAGACGCGCAGGTCCAGCAGCCATGGATTACGGGCCCAGCTGTTCCACGGCATGTGGGATACTCCCAGACTGGGGCACGAACCCGTGTCCCCTGCATCGGCAGGTGGACTCTCAACCACTGCACCACCAGGGAAGCCCTGTACATTTTTTAATTTCTCTGCCAAATCTGAATGAGATCCTTGCTGGGTAGAGTAATCTTGGTTGTAGCTTTTTTCCTTTCATCACTTTAAATATGTTCTGCCACTCCCTTCTGGCTTGCAGAGTTTCTCCTGAAAGATCAGCTGTTAACCTTAAGGGGATTCCCTTGTATGTTATTTGTTGTTTTTCCCTTGCTGCTTTTAATATTTCTTCTTTTTATTTAATTTTTGATAGTTTGATTAATATGTGTCTTGGCATGTGTCTCCTTGGTTTTGTCCTGCATGGGACTCTCTGTGTTTCCTGGAGTTGATTGACTGTTTGTTTTCTCATATTATGGAAGTTTTTAACTATTATCTCTTCAGATATTTTCTCAGTTCCTTTCTGTTTTCATTTCTTTTTCTGGGCCCCGTATAATTTGAAAGTTCATGAGTTTAATGTTGTTCCAGAGGTCTCTGAGACTGTCCTCAATTCTTTTCATTCTTTCTTCTTTATCCTGCTCTGTGGTACTTATTTCCACTATTTTATCTTCCAGGCCACTTATCTGTTCTTCTGCCTCAGTTATTCTGCTATTGATCCCTTCTAGAGAATTTTTAATTTCATTGATTGTGTTGTTCATAATTGTTTATTTGCTCTTTAATTTTTCTAGGTGCTTGTTAAATGTTTCTTGTATTTTCTCCATTCTATCCCAGATTTTGGATCATCTTCACTATCATTACACTGAATTCTTTTTCATGTACACTGCCTATTTCCTCTTCATTTGTTTGGTCTGATGAGTTTTTACCTTGTTCCTTCATCTGCTGTGTGTTTTTCTGTCTTCTCATTTTGCTTATCTTACTGTGTTTGGGGCCTCCTTTTCATAGGCTACAGCTTCATAGTTCCCCTTGTTTTTGGTGTCTGTCCCCAGTGGCCAAGGTTGCTTCAGTGGGTTGTGTAGGCTTCCTGGTGGAGGGGACTAGTGCCTGTGTTCTGGTGGATGAGGCTGTATCTTGTCTTTCTGGTGGGCAGGACCACGTCCAGTGGTGTGTTTGGGGGTGTCTGTGACTTTATTATGATTTTAGGATGCCTCTGTGCTAATGGGTGGGGTTGTGTTCCTGTCTTGCTAGTTGTTTGGCATAGGGTGTCCAGCCCTGTAGCTTTCTGGTCATTGAGAGGAGCTGGGTCTTAGTGTTGAGGTGGAGATCTCTGGGAGAGCTTTTGCCATTTAATATTTTGTGGAGGCGGGAGGTCTCTGGTATACCAATGTCTTGAACTTGGCTCTCCCACCTCAGAGGCACAGGACTGACACCTGGCCTGAGCACCATGACCCTGTCAGCCACATGGCTCAGAAGAAAAGGGAGGGAAAATAAAGAAAGAGAAAAAAATAACAAAATAAAATAAAGTTATTAAAATAAAAAAATATTATTACAAATAAGATAATTTAAAAGTCTTTAAAAAAAGATAGAAAGAAAGAAGAGCAGCCAAACCAATAAACACATCCACCGATGATAACAAGCACTAAAATTGTACTTATAAAGAAAAGAAAACAAAACAAAAGGACAGATAGAACCCTAGGACAAATGGTAAAAGCAAAGCTATACAGACAAAATTACATATAGAAGCATACACATACACACTCACAAAAGGAGAAAAAGGAAAAATATATATATATCTATATTTTAAAAAAAGGAAGCAAGCAACCAAATCAATAAGCAAATCTACAATGATAATAAACTCTAAATACTAAACTAAGATAAACATAAAACCAGAAGCAAATTAGATGAAAAAAGCAAACCCCATGTCTACAGTTGCTCCCAGATTCCACTGCCTCAATTTTGGGATGATTCGTTGTCTATTCAGGTATTCCACAGATGCAGGGTACATCAAGTTGATTGCGGAGATTTAATCCGCTGCTCCTGAGGCTGCTGGGAGAAATTTCCCTTTCTCTTCTTTGTTCACATAGCTCTTCTGTTTCAGCTTTGGATTTGGCCTCACCTCTGCATGTAGGTTGCCTCAGGGCTTCTGTTTTTCGATCAGACAGGACGGAGTTAAAAGAACAGCTTATTAGGGGGCTCTGGCTCAGTCAGGCCGGGGGGAGGGAGGCACATGGAATGCGGGGTGAGCCTGCAGCAGCAGAGGCAGGCGTGACATTGTAACAGCCTGGGGTGCATCCTGTGTTCTCCGGGGGAAACTCTCCGTGGATCACGGGACCCTGCCAGTGGCGGGCTGCACAGGTTCTTGGCAGGGGAGGTGTGGATAGTGACCTGTGCTTGCACACAGGCTTCTTGGTGGCTGCAGTAGCAGCCTTAGCATCTCATGCCCGGCTCTGGTGTCTGCGCTGATAGCTGTGGCTCGCGCCCATCTCTGGAGCTCTTTAGGCGGTGCTCTTAATCCCCTCTCCTCGCACACTCCAAAACAATGGTCTCTTGCCTCTTAGGCAGGTCCAGACTTTTTCCCAGACTCCCTCCCGGCCAGCTGTGGTGCACTAGCCCACTTCAGGAAGTGTTCTCACAGCCGTTCTCTCCCTGGGATCTGACCTCTGAAGCTGGAGCCTCAGCTCCCAGCCCCTGCCCACCCCGGTGGGTGAGCAGACAACCCTCTCGGGCTGGTGAGTGCTGTTCGGCACCTATCTTCTGTTAGGGAATCTCTCTGCTTTGCCCTCTGCGCCCCTGTTGCTGCGCTCTCCTCCGTGGCTTGGCTCCAAAGCTTCCCTCCCGCCACACCCCATCTCTGCCAGTGAAGGGGCTTCCTAGGGTGTGGAAACTTTTCCTCCTTCACAGCTCCCTCCCCGAGGTGTGGGTCCCGTCCCTATTCTTTTGTCTGTTTTTTCTTTTGCCCTACCCAGGTACGTGGGGAGTTTCTTGCCTTTTGGGAAGTCGGAGGTCTTCTGCCAGCATTCAGTAGGTGTTCTGTAGTTGTTCCACATATAGGTGTATTTCCGAATGTATTTGTGGTGAAGCAGGTGATCTCCACGTATTATTCCTCCGTCCTCTTGAAGGTCTCTCCCCTAAAAATTTTAATTTAATAATAAGTTGAACTACTATCCAAATATTTTCTTATGGAATCATAAAATGTCAAGCAAATCCATTGTTTAAATTCACTAGAGGTGATCCTATATAAAAGACAGTCTTTTTCTTTTTTCCCCGGATTTGTCCAGGTAACTCCAGACATGCATTGCTCATTGGTAATATGTTATGAAATGTCTAAGAATTATTCAAAGGCCTGAGATGTCATGGAAAATATCACATTAATTTGTTATTACAGCTATTCTTGTAGTAAAAGTCGATAATCCTCAACCAGAATCACCTTTAAAAAAATAGGAATGGCGTATTACAGATGTTAATAGTTGAGAGTGGTGGCTTTCTGGGTTTATATCCTACAATGCAGTTCTACTGTCCTAATTCTGGAGGAAATAGGTATAGACTTCTATTTACACGTAGTTGCACCACAAATTCATAGTTCCTCTTCTCTAAAAGGAGGCAATGTTGAATGAATAATTTCTTGCTAAGAGCATTTGTGTACTAGAATTCATGAATCAAATACTTTTTCTAAGTTCAGATATTTTTGTGTTATAATTATGATTATACATGCTTTATGAACATGAAAAATACTTCCTACACTCATCTTTCATGTCAAATTATTAAATTAATAGTGACAATTTTGCCTATTGCGGCTTCCCCTCTCTCCACAACTCTTTTCTACACCCTACATTGTTGTTCTCATTTGCCTTATTATGCAGAGACTAATATAAACCTGTCTGAATAATCACACAGCCCTAATTTAAAACAAATCAAATCTAGAAATTAGGTTAAAGTAAAAGACAATTTAAGAACAAACTCTGTGCCTTTATTATGTGCCAGGTCTCATGTATATAACCTCAATTCTTTTCTACAGCTCTGGTAGGTGATGTATTATTACCCTTCTGTAATAAATTGGGAAACTGAAGCATCAAAATGTTAACTAACTTATGAAAAGAATACACATCTGGGAAGTGGGGAAGCTATCTGGCCCTAATGCCTGTGTTTTTTCTATTATTGCATAGTGTATATGACAATAACTATGACATAACGTGAAATTCATATTAAAAAACTCATAAAAGAAAAAAAATGCCTATCTTCTCAGAAGAGCCTATAGTCTTCAGTCTTTTAGACAAAAGGACAATTTACAAGTAATGCATAAAGTAATAGAATAAGTTTCTCACTAGAATGATGATGGGATATGGAAGTAATCAGATTCAGGACTCTAAAAATATTTAATTCCACATTATTTATTTAATAAATATTTGTTCACCTTCTTGCACGTGCTCTGCACAATTCTATGTGTTAGGCTTATAGATGTGCACAGGACAGGACTCCTGTCTTCATAAAGTTTATATTCCATAGGAAAGAGAGAGCAAAATTACCAAAAAAAGTCGAATTTTAAAAGTTAGTTTCAAATATTGGTAAACACTATTAGAAAAAAAAAAGAGTAATATGATACTAAATGTCACTTAAAAGGAGATGGTATTTGCATTAAACCTGAAGGGTTAGAGTTACTGGGCCATGTGGAGAATTTAGAGATGGACTCTCCAGACAGAGGAAATAAATTTAAAAACTAACACTTTAAAGGCTTTGGTGTCTCCCAGACACAGAAAGAAAAATAACCAGATGTAATGGTCTAGAAGTTACGTACATATAAGGTTGAAGAAATAGGTATGTACTATTCACCTTGTAGGCCATGGTGAGGTGTTTGGAATTTATTCTGAGACCAATGACAAATTATTAGAGGGTTTTGTGAAGAAAAATAACATGGAATTTTTCAAAGTTATTACAAAGATTAGATGACACTAATGCTTCTGAGGAAGACAGAATAACAAGGACCAGATTTTCCCTCCTGCTGAACAAGCAAACCAAAATTAAACAAAACAAAGGGGGAAAATAAGTGTTTTTCAAGATGTTTGACATCAAGCAATGAAGGGCTGTTACTACATCAATTGACTCAGAAAAAAATCATGTGACAAAATCTAATATCCATTTCTCTCAAAAACTCTCAGCATTTACAATCAGGTAAGAAAAAACAAGTAAAAAGCATCCAAGTTGGAACAAATAAAGTAAGACTGTCCTTTTTCACAGATGACATGAAAGTATTTGTATATCATGCACCTAATATGCAAAGTGTATCCCTAACACACAAACTTTCAGAATATAATAAAGCAATCATTTAAAAATGGACAAAATATTTGAACAGACACTTCACCAAAGATGATGTACAGATATCAGTGAAACAAATGAAAAACGATGACCACCACTATTAGAATAGCTAAAATTAAAAACACTGACATACTAAATGTGAGTAAGGATGTGGGGGTACTGGCACATTTATATACTGCTGATGGGGGAGTGAAATTGTACAATCACTTTGGACCACTGCATGTCCCTAAAAAAGACCAGGAAATGTATAGACCTCGAGGTGTAGATATAAGACTTGTTCAAGAAGCAGCAAGGAATCCAGTAAGTCTAGAGGCAGAAAGGCAAATGTGAGAGTGATAGGTGAAGTCGGAGAACTAAAAGAGGTCTTTGTAATCCACTTGTAAGCATAATGACATTCACTTTGACTGAGATTGGAAGCCATTGGAGGGTTTCTGAGCAGGGGTGGAACAAGATCAGAGGTTTCAACAGGATAATTGTGATTGTCATGTAGAGAGTAGACCCTGTTGTCAATAGGCGGGAGTGACCAAATGTTTGAAATAGAGTAGTTAAGAGAGTTTTGCAATGGTCCAAACAGGGCAGGGTGGTAGGTTTTTCATGAGTAATAAAGATGAATATATTTAGGTTCTGGATATATTTTGATACTGGATATACTTTGAAGGTGGAACTGACAGGAATTGTGGGACTTTGTAGAAAGTATGAGATAAGGACAAGTCAAGGCTAACTGCAAGATTATTGACATAAGTAATTTGTAGAATGGAATTCCCATTAACTAAGATGGGAAAGATTGAATAGGGGGTGTCAGAAGAAAAGCAAAGGGATCTGTTTTTAAAAAGTGAATAAGAATAAACTAAATACTTGCAAAATGCTAGTTAACCTTAGCAGAAGGATATTAATCATTGCTTACTTTAAAATAGAATGAGGGAATTAACCACTTTTGAAAACAGCGAGGGAAAAAAATACTGGGTAAGACAAAAATATATTGGTAGAGAAAATCAAATAGATTAAATTTGATTTTGAGCATTTTGTAGAAGTCAGGGTGAAGAAGAAACCTTTTATTATCTGGGAAAAAAAAAAAGATTTTCAGTTCTCCAAAAAAGGAAAATTCCTTCCAACATTAAATATTGGGGTTACTTTACTGTGTGAGAATTTACATTAAAAATATAATTGAACATTAAAAGATACGACATGTAAAATTTTTTTCAGCAACTCCAGCAGTTAAGTTAGTAAGCCTATATTGTTGAGCTAATATTGATGAAGACAGAAGGAAATGCAAATGCATGGTATGATAAGTGATTAATATAAATAAAAGTTGGATCTCAGGGGAACTATAAATTCCTATTTATGGGATATTTTCAAACCTTTAGCCAGAGTCTGCTAAAGTGTTTTCTTATTCATTCATGCTCTGTTTCTCTTTTATCTTCTCAGTTCTGGGTCACCAGCAACTGCTGTCCACATTTTGCCAGTCTACCCACAGTGGATTAGTCACCTCTTGACATCAAGTTTGATATGCTCATTGTAATTATCAAAACTTATGTCTGTAATTTATCAAAGGTAACACTTTTCTGCTTTTTCTATTGCTTTAGCTATATTATTCCAGGATTTAATTTGTAAAACTCTGTGTAACACAGGTTTATTGTAAGTGAAAATTATAAATTCGATTGCATTCTTTAGAAACCTTTTGAAAAATGCTTTTTTTATGTCATGTATTCTCTTGTGGCAAGAGTTCTACAGGATTTTTAGACTTAGAAGAATGAACATTTTCTTCTGGGCTGAAAATAGTCAGGAATATTATTCCTATTAAAAATTATAAATTATAGTTATTTATTTCTCATTTTCAAATATCTCCTAGTCTATAACACTCAGGTTAGATCGAATTGTTCTTTCCTCCATATGAAAGATAGAGAAATCCTGTAAAAGAATCTATGATTTAATAGCTTAGTTATTTATTGTGTTCATTTTAGCCTACTCAGTTCAGGATTAACAGCTATCTCCTATTCTAAGGTATAAAAATATTGAAAAAACATCATTGCCAAGACACGTCAAGGAGTTTTTTCCTTTGTTTTCTCCTAGCTTTAAATTTTCAGTCATATTTAAGCCTGTAATTCATTTTGAGCTAATTTTTGTAAGTGTAAGATAGGGGTCTAGTTTCATTCTTTTACTGGATATGAATATCCAATTTTCCCAGCACCATTTATTGAAGAGACCACCTTTCCTCCATTGTATATTCTTGGCTCCCTTGTCAAATATTAGTTAACCATGTATACCTGGATATATTTCTCATCTCTCAATTCTGTTCCGTTGGTCTATGTGTCTGTTTTTAAAGCCAGTACCATACCCTTTTTATTACTCTAGATTTATAATATAGCTTGAGATCAGGAGGTGTGATGCTTCCTGCTTTGTTCTTCTTTCTCAGAATAACTTTAGCTATTCAGGATCTTTTGTGATTCCATATAAATTTTAAGATTGTTTTTTCTGCTTCTCTAAATAATGCCATTGGAATCTTGGTAGGGATGACACTGAATCTATAAATGGCTTTGGTACTATATACCTTTAAACAATATTAATTCTTCCTAACCATGAACAGAGGATACCTCCTTTCCATTTATTTCAATTTATTTCATCAATGTCTTATAGTTTTCAATTTATAGATCTTTCACCTCCTTGGTTAAATTTATTCCTAAGTACTTTATTAATTTTGATGCTATCGTAAATAGGATTGTTGTCTTTATTTCTTTTTCAAATAGTTTTTTGTTAGTGTATAGAAGTGTAATGGAATTTTACATGTTGATTTTGTATGCAACTTTACTGAATTTGTTTATTAGTTCTAGGAGTTTTTTGGTGAATTTTTTAAAGTTTTCCATATACAAGATTTTATCATCTACAAACAGACAAAATTTTTTTTTTTTCCTGTGGTACGCGGGCCTCTCACCGCTGTGGCCTCTCCCGCCGCGGAGCCCAGGCTTCGGACGCGCAGGCCCAGCAGCCATGGCCCAGGGGCGCAGCCGCTCCGCGGCACGTGGGATCCTCCCAGACCGGGGCATGAACCCGTGTCCCCCGCATCAGCAGGCGGACTCCCAACCACTGCGCCACCAGGGAAGCCCCCAAACAGACACACTTTTACTCCTCCCTTTCTGATTTGCTTGCCTTTTATTTCTTTTTCTTGACTAAGTTCTCTGGCTAGAACTTCCAGTAGTATGTTGAATATGAATAGTGAGAGTGGGCAAACTTGTTATGTTCCTGATCTTAGCAGGAAAGCTCTCCACCTTTCACTGTTGAGTATGATGTCAGTGTGAGCTTGTTATCTATGGCCTTTATTATGCTGATGCATGTTCTTTCTGTAGCCAATTTGATTAGAGTTTTTATCATGAAAAGATGTTGAATTTTTCTGTGTCTATTGCGGTGATCATATAATTTTTATCTTTCATTTTGTTTATGTGGTTTATCACATTTACTGATTTGCATATGTTGAAACATCATTATATCCCAGGAGTAAAGCCTACTTTATCATGAATGTATAATGTGCTTTTCAGTTTGGTTTGTTAGTATCTTATTGAGAATTTTTGCATCTATATTCATCAGGGACATTAACCTGCAGTTTTCCTTTCTTGTAGTGCCTTATCTAGCTTTTGTATGAAGGTAATGCTGGCCTCATACAATGAACTTGAAAGTGTTCTCTTCTATTTTTTGGAAAAATTTGAGGAGGATTGGCACTAATTCTTCCTTAAATGTTTGGTTAAATTTACCTGTTGAACCATCTAGTCTTGACTTTTCTGTGTTGCAAGGTCTTTGATTACTTATTTAATCTCCTTACACATTACTGGTCTTTTCAGATTTTCTGTTTATTCATGATTTGCTCTTTGTAGGTCATATTTTTCTTGGAATTTATCAATTTTTTTCTAGTTTATCCAATTAGTTGGCATACAATTATTTTTAGAAGTCTCTATAATCCTTTGTGTATCTGTGGTATCATTTGTAATGTCTCCACCCTCATTTCTGGTTTTATTTGAGTTATCTCTTTCTTTTAGTTAGTCTAGCTAAAGGTTTAATATATCTTTTCAAAAAAACAGCTCTTAGTTGTGTTGATCTGTTCTATTGTTTCTCTTATCTCTATTTCATTTATTTCTGCTTTAATATTTATTTCCTTTCTTCTGCTAACCTGGCCTGAATTTGTTCTTTTTCTAGTTAGTTGAGGCATGAAGTTAGGTTGTTTATTTGACATCTTTCTTTTTTATTAATGTAGGAATTTATAGCCATAAACTTCCATCTTAGAACTGCTTTTTCAGCATCACATAGATTTTGGTATGTTGAATTTCAATTTCTGTCTGTTTAAAGACTTCTAAACAAATTCCAGTTTGGTTTCTTCTTTGGCCCATTGGTTGTTCAGGAGTGTGTTGCTGAGTGTGTTAGTTTCCACATACTTATAAATTCAGTTTTCCCTCATTACTGATTTCTAGTTTCATACCATTACTTATGCTAAGGCTTGTTTTGTGACTCAACACATGATTTATCTTGGAGAATGTTCCATGTGTGTTTGACAAGAACAAGATGCTGTTGTATAGAGTATTCTGTGTATGTCTATTAGTCCATTTGATCTAAGGTATAGTTTCTTTATTAATTTTTTATTTGGGATCTATTTATTGTTTAACGTGGTGTATTGAAGTCCCCTATTTTTATTATATTTTTGTCTATTTGTCCCTTCATATCTGTTATATTTGCTTAATATATTTATGTACTTTGATGTTTGATGCATATATAATTATAACTGTTAAATCCTCTGGATGAATCAACACTTGTATTCTTACATATGACCTTTGTCTCTTATTATAGTTTTTTCCTTTTCTTTCTCTTTTTACCAGTTTGATTCACATGCACAAAGCAATCTTGCAAGCCATTTCTTGAGGATAGTGGAGCCAAAAGATAGAAAGAGCTAGAATCTCTAAATTATTACTCAGGGGAGAGTGACCCAACAATACAGAAGACTGATCTTGGACTCTTTGTTACATAGAAATAAATGCCTACTTTATTGTGAACTGTGTTTTTTATAGCAGCTAGTATTACCCTGACTAATGCAAGTGTGCTTTCAAACCTTTTGCCAGTAGAATGGTTTAGGGATAGATATGGAAGTCAGGTCTAGGTCAAACAGTGAGGGGCATGTTTCTTGACCACAATAATTAGGCTTAGGTGAATCACATAGCTCAATTCAGCCCATTAGAAAGAACATTAGAAATGTTTAAGAATGTATGAGATTTGAAGGTAAAGAAGCCTTACATACCACCAGCATCAGTAGTTGGCCTCACCTCTTGATGCAGTAGGAGAGCTGTCCACTTGACAATTGAGTCTTTTCCCATTTGCGTGCTGGATGGTGTGCCCCCATCCTTCTTAGGGATTTTCCTCTATTGATTATTTTCTATCTCTTATACTCTTCAGCATCTTCCACTCTGTCCATTATCTCCCATTTACATTTAAATATTTTCAAGTCTATTTTACTCTATAAAACATCTTACAGACTACTGTCCATTATAAAACCCCCTTTGACTCAATTTTCTTCTTGCTACTCACACAATACTCTCATACTCATTCTCTGTAACATTCTCCATTGTCACCTTTTGAACATCAGGCTGCTGGAACCACTCCACAACATGGTCTAGGGTGAGGTATAGCTTTTATTTTGAAAGCAAACTTTTACTTGGCTGAGGTTCACAAAAAAGAGAAAGCATAGATCTCTCATTCTTCCATAAGATCAGAGGGAGCTGTGTTTGGGCCTGCCTTGATCTTTATCACACAAGGGTAAATACTTTGTCAGTTTGGAAATAAACTGCTTGGCACCAAGCAATGTAGATTTGGATACTAGTCTATTAACAGGAGTAGTGTGGGAATGCAAGCTGCTCAGCACCTGGAGTCCTTGAGGGTATATAAGGCCTGCCCTGCTTGGAGAAGGGAACTGGCTTCCGCTGCTGGTGGGAAGGAATCACTGATTCTATGGGAAGCTGAATTTGGATGCAGCCTTGCCCACTGGGAGAAAGGTTGTAGAGGAGGCCCTGTGTTCCAGGTAACTCTTTATCTAGGCAATATAGGACACTCAGGATGGGCAAAACTACTCCTTGCACTATCCTTCCTGAAAGAATGACCACTTTGCTGCTGCCACATTTTTACATTTGCTTTCAGTTCCCCACAACTCTGAAACTCCTTTTACCTTGTCACTCACACTCTCTTGTAGCCAAGTCCAAAGAACACTAAGTTCATTGGTGTTAAACCTACTGTTTTGGTCATTTTATCACAGTTGTCCACTTAAACCCTCTTAATCTGGTAGTTCTCTCAGCCTTTCAGTGAGGTTGTGATGAGCCAGCCTCAGGTCAAATTCTGCCACATGTACAGTTGTAGAACAAATACTTATGAGCAAAGGAAGCACAAGGCAGTTCCTAAACCTGTCCTGGAGACAGAAAAGTTCCAGCTTTCTGTGCTTTCAGTGTTCCAGTTACATCTTTATGAGGCAGACACATGCATTCCAGAGCCTGATCCAGAGCCAGGATTCATCATGGCATGTTATCAGAAATGAGACCCAGCACCTGGATGTAGTCCAAACCAGTACCTTAATGTCAGAACTTTGGGGGATGAAGCCAAACCCATGAGAATGGTTGCATACTTATTCTTAGTTAGTGGGGAGAGTCTCTAAGTTATTTCAGCCAATCCACATATCTTGAATACCTTTAATTTTACTAATGAGAGCTCGTTTCCTACATTCATCATGATAATTAAGAGATCACTTTTATCATTGTGTGCACATTTTCATAGTATCAGTTGTTGATCAAGATAGGGTTTCAGAAAGGCTTGTCTCTGCCACCTGTAGAGCATAACCCTCCCCTAGACAATATCAGATAATCTCCCTAGAAAGTTCTTTCTTGGTATCATAACAGCTGAGCACTCCTGGACTATGCATTCTTTATCATTGCAACTGATTCTGCCTAGAATTCAAAGATGAAAGTTATTGACACATGCATCATCAATACTGAAGTGGTTTAAAGGAAATTACAGTCATGATAACCATTGGCAATGCTGTGTCATCCTTATGCTGCTTCTTAGTCAGTTCCTGAAGTCAGTAGTGCTCTTACCAGCTTAGCTTACATCAGCAAATGTATTAAATTTATTGAAGATAAAGTTCTTACTTAGAGGAGATCTCGTATTTCCTCCTTCTGCCCCACTCTCTACCTATTCGCCTTGCTCTTTATCACCATGCACTTTCCAAATTATAGTTAATTTTTTTAAAAAGATGGATGCTTGATTGTCAATATTATAAATATGAAGGTAAATCCTTAGTGCTCTTTTCTTTGTGAGTTCTTAGGCAGAGGAATACGCTATTAATATATTCCTCAGTTTTCTTTATACAATTTTTTATCACTAAAACTCATCTCTTATTATTTTCTTTCTCATCTCTGTCCCTGAACCCTATTTCCTCCCCTACCCAGTCTAATAAGTTTGATATATGTCCTTACAATGTATATATCTTTTTGCAATATGTGTTGCTCCATTGCAATTTTTAATTAGTAGATGTTAGTTTTAGAGCAGTTTTACCTTTACAGAAAAATTGAGCAGAAAGTACAGAGTTCACACATACTTGCCCCCAATTTCTCCAATTATTAACATCTTGCATTAGTGTGGTACATCTATAACAATTGATACCAATATTGATGCATTATAAATTAAAATCCATAGTTTGCATTGGGATTCACTCTTTGTATTGAACAGTTTTATGGTTTTTAACAAATGTATAATGTCAGGTATACACCGTCACAATGTCACAAAGAAAGTTTCACTGCTCTAAAAGTCCCCTGTGCTCCTCCTTTTCATCTTTCCTCCCTTGCGCCTCAACCCCATGGCAATCACCGATTTTTTCACATCCTTACAGTTTTGCCTTTTCCAGAATGCTATATTATTTGAATCATACTAATGTAGCTTTTTCAGACTGGTTTCTTTCACTTAGTAATCTGCATTTAATGTTCCTCCACGTGTTTTAGTGGCTTGATAGTTCATTTCTTTTTATTTCTGAACAATAGTATATTTTCTGGAGGTACAACAGTTTATACATTCACTTATTGAAGGACATCTTTGTTGCTTCTGTGTTTTGGCAATTATGAAAAAAGCTGCTATAAATATGTACTTGCAGGTATTTTTGTGGACTTACGTTTTTGACTCCTTGGGTAAATACCAAGGAGCATGATCACTAGGTCAAATGGTAAGAGTGTTGTGAGTTTTGTAAGAAACTGCCAGGTTGTTTTCCAGAGCAACTGTACCATTTTGCATTCCCAACAGCAGTTCCTATTTCTCCACATCCTCTCCAGCATTTTATGCTGTCCATGTTCTGGATCTGGGCCAATCTAATAGGTGTGTAGTGATATCTCAATGTCATTTTAATTTGCAATTCTCTATTGACATATGATGTTGAGCATACTTTTATATGCTTATTTGCCTTTTGTATATATTCTTTGATGAAGTTTTTGTTCAGATCTTTTGTACACTTTTTAATTGGATTGTTCATCTTCTTATTTTGAGTTTTACAAGTTATTTTCATGTTTTAACTAGTAGTCCTACCAGTACTGACTCTTGAAGAGGGCTTCTGCTCCCAGGAAGCTGTGATTGTTGGTATCTGCCTTTCCCTATAGTTTGGGGGGCAGAGGTCTGCCTTATGACCTCAGTTCTCTAATGGATCTAAGAAGAACTGTTGATTTTCAGTTTGTTCAGCTTTCTTCTTGTTTTGAGAATGTTTGATGATATCTAAGGTTTTTCATGTTTGATCTGAATAGGAAGTCTGGTATTTTAAAAATTCAAATACATTTACTCTAAATATTTAAGATCTACTCCTGTTGCTCAAGATTATTAATCTTATCAATGCCTATTATTTTGTACTATGCACCAACCACATATTAATTTTTAATTCCCCTAATGATAGATACCCAGGATGCTTCCAACTTCCTGCTCCAAAGATCTCCTGATGGACATACTCACATGTTTCCTGTTCGTATTTCCTTTTGTAGTTATAATTTGCTATATATTTTTCTAAATATATTACATCTATAAGCTTACCTCCATTCTTAAAATAATTTTTGAGACAAATACTATTCCTATTTTAATTTTTCAAAAGAAGAAACTGAGGCACAGAGAAGTTAAGTAAATTACTTGGTAGTGAGCAGATGGGTAGTGTAAAATCAAATCATCTTATTTAAGAGATAACGTTAAACCACTATATTATACTTGACTTTATACTATTGTATAGCTTGGTTTACAGAGTTACAATCTGGAGTAATGTTATTAATGATATCTACATTTCCCCCCAAATGTCTATGTATGTGCATGTCCACTTCTACCAGCAATGGATGATATAACAGACTGTCTCCTCTCGTCCCTAACAACCTAGTTATTAGCTATTAGTCTTACTTTTTGCACTATACTGACAGGCATATACATGTACCTCACTGTTGTTTTAACTTAATTTAAGTTGGTAATTTAGTTTATCTTAATGTTATTGAATTTCTAATGAGGTTGAACAATAATTTGGGAAATCTGTGAAAATTCTAGTCCTATTCCCTTGCCATTTTAAACCTGTTTCTCATCATGTTCTTGTTAATTTCCAGGAGTTTCTTATATATTCCAGTTATTAATGGCTTATTAGTTTTAGTATGTTAAATATCTTCTCCCAGACTGTCATTAAATCTATTACATGCATCTCTAGTGTCTTTCGTTAAATAAAATATTGGATGTTATGCATTTATCACAGGCCCTGGAGGAAATACCCAGTATGCCTGGAGGGGCCATGAGGGAGGTCAAGGCAGAGCGCAGACAGAGAGAGGCAGGACCTGGGGCACATGCCATTATTAGGGTCTGTTGGTGGAGTGCTTGGATGTTCTCAGGCGAAGGCCAAATTTATCGATTCAAATCAGAAGAGCACGGTTTAGATAATTCACATGAGGGTCTTATCCAAAAAGCACATAAAGAAAAAGTGCTAGGTGGCAGGGATGACTTGACCACAGGGCTGTTGGAGAAATCATATCAGGAACTTACATTTGCTTGTGACTCTGGGCTGCTATCTAGGGCATGCACTTGTATGCGAGGCTAGTGTCAGTATAAGGTTCCTGAAATTTTCTTGGCTAAATAAATAAACAAATAAATGCTAAGGCGGCAATACCATGAAGTAATTTAGCTAAACTTTAAGCAGATGTAGTCAAGTCAATCTGTTTTGCCTTATAGTGAGTGCTTTTGGCAACCTATCAAGGACTCTCTTCCCAATCTAATCCACAGTGATATTGGCCTGAATTTTCCTCTTTGCCTTTATGTTTTTACTGCTTATATTTAGGTCTTTAATATATTGGGATGTATATTAGCTAAGGATTCGACATTATTTCTTATCTAGTTAGCCAGTTCTCCCAGTACCATGTAGCACTGACTTAAATGGCCAACTTTATTGTATCAATGTTTCTATATATATGTACGTCTATTTTTGAGCTCACTCTTCTGTTCCAAAGATCTAGGAATATCTCACAGAGCGCATCCTCTTCTTTAAAATGATTTAGCTGTTAGGATCTTTAGTCTTTGAAAAACAATTTTGAAAAATGTCAGTTTCCTCAAAAAAGAAAAGCAATTTAAATTTTTTTAAAACATCTTTATGGGAGTATAATTGCTTTACAGTGGTGTGTTAGTTTCTGCTTTATAACAAAGTGAATCAGTTATACATATACATATGTCTCCATATCTCTTCTCTCTTACGTCTCCCTCCCTCCCACCCTCCCTATCCCACCCCTCTAAGTGGTCACAAAGCACCGAGCTTATCTCCCTGTGCTATGCCGCTGCTTCCCACTAGCTATCTATTTAATTTGGTAGTGTATATATGTCCATGCCACTCTCTCACTTTGTCCCAGCTTACCATTCCCCCTCCCCGTATCCTCAAGTCCATTCTCTAGCAGGTCTGGGTCTTTATTCCTGTCTTGCTCCTAGGTTCTTCATGACCTTTTTTTTTTTTAGATTCCGTATATATGTGTTAGCATACAGTATTTGTTTTTCTCCTTCTGAATTACTTCACTCTGTATGACAGAATTATTTGTATACAAATAACTCAACTTCGTTTTTTTTAATGGCTGTGTAATATTCCATGGTATATATGTGCCACATCTTCTTTATCCATTTATCTGTTGATGGACATTTAGGTTGATTCCATGTCCTGGCTAATGTAAATAGAGCTGCAATGAACATCTTGGTACATGACTCTTTTTGAATTATGGTTTTCTCAGAGTATATGCCCAGTATGGGATTGCTGGGTCATAATGTAGTTCTATTTTTAGTTTTTTAAGGAATCTCCTACTGTTCTCCATAGTGGCTGTATCAATTTTCATTGCCAACAACAGTGCAAGAGGGTTCCCTTTCCTCCACACCCTCTCCAGCATTTATTGTTTGTAGATTTTTTGATAATGGCCATTCTGACCGGTGTGAGATGATATCTCATTGTAGTTTTGATTTGCATTTCTCTAATGATTAATGATGTTGAACATTCTTTCATGTGTTTGTTGGCAATCTGTATATCTTCTTTGGAGAAATGTCTATTTAGGTCTTCTGCCCAACTTTGGATTGGGTTGTTTGCTTTTTTGATATTGAGCTGCTTGTAAATTTGGAGATTAATCCTTTGTCAGTTGCTTCATTTACAGTTGCTTCAATCCTTTGTCAGTTGCTTCATTTACAAATATTTTCTCCCATTCTGAGGGTTGTCTTTTCCTCTTGTTTATGGTTTCCTTTGCTGTGCAAAAGCTTTTAAGTTTCATTAGGTCCCATTTATTTATTTATTTTTTTATTTCCATTACTCTAGGAGGTGGGTCAAAAAGGATCTTACTGTGATTTATGTCATAGAGTGTTCTGCCTATGTTTTCTGTACATTTAGGTCTTTAATCCATTTTGAGTTTATTTTTGTGTATGGTGGTAAGGAGTGTTCTAATTTCATTCTTTTACATGTAGCTGTCCAGTTTTCCCAGCAGCCCTTATTGAAGAGGTTGTCTTTTCTCCACTGTACATTTTTGCCTCCTTTATCAAAGATAAGGTGACCATATGTGCGTGGGTTTATTTCTGGACTTTCTCTCCTGTTCCATTCATCTACATTTCTGGTTTTGTGCCAGTACCATACTGTCTTGATTACTGTAGCTTTGTAGTATAGTGTGAAGTTAGGGAGCCTGATTCTTCCATCTCTGTTTCTCTTTCTCAAGATTGCTTTGGCTATTCGGGATCTTTTGTGTTTCCATACAAATTGTGAAATTTTTTGTTCTAGTTCTGTGAAAAATGCTCTTGATAGTTTGATAGGGATCACACTGAATCTGTTGACTGCTTTGGGTAGTAGAGTCATTTTCACAATGTTGATTCTTCCAATCCAAGAACATGGTATATGTCTACATGTATTTGTATCATCTTTAATTTCTTTCATCAGTGTCTTATAATTTTGTGCATACAGAACTTTTGCCTCCTTAGATAGGTTTATTCCTAGATATTTTATTCTTTTTGTTGCAATGGTAAATGGGAGTGTTTTCTTAATTTCACTTTCAGATTTTTCATCATTAGTGTATATGAATGCAAGAGATTTCTGTGCATTAATTTTTGTATCCTGCTACTTTACCAAATTCATTGATTAGCTCTAGTAGTTTTCTGCTAGAATCTTTAGGATTCTCTATGTATAGTATCATCTCATCTGCAAACAGTGACAGCTTTACTTCTTTTCCAATTTGGATTCCTTTTATTTCTTTTTCTTCTCTGATTTCTGTGGCTAAAACTTCCAAAACTATGTTGAGTAGTAGTGGTGAGAGTGGGCAACCTTGTCTTGTTCCTTATCTTAGTGGAAATGGTTTCAGTTTTTCACCATTGAGGACAATGTTGGCTGTGGGTTTCTCATATATGGCCTTTATTATGTTGAGGAAAGTTCCCTCTATGCCTACTTTCTGCAGGGTTTTTTATCATAAATCGGTGTTGAATTTTGTCAAAAGCTTTCTCTGCATTTATTGAGATGATCATGTGGTTTTTCTCCTTCAATTTGTTAATATGGTGTATCACATTGATCGATTTGTGTATATTGAAGAATCCTTACATTCCTGGGATAAACCCCACTTAATCATGGTGTATGATCCTTTTAATGTGCTGTTGGCTTTTGTTTGCTAGTATTTTGTGGAGGATTTTTGCATCTATGTTCATCAGTGATATTGGCTGGTAGTTTTCTTTCTTTGTGAAATCTTTTTCTGGTTTTGGTATCAAGGTGACGGTGGCCTCATAGAATGAGTTTGGGAGTGTTCCTCCCTCTGCTATATTTTGGAAGAGTTTGAGAGGATAGGTGTTAGCTGTTCTCTAAATGTTTGATACAATTTGCCTGTGAAGCCATCTGGTCCTGGGCTTTTGTTTGTTGGAAGATTTTTAATCCCAGTTTCAATTTCAGCACTTGTGATTTGTCTGTTCATATTTTCTCTTTCTTCCTAGTTCAGTCTCTGAAGGTTGTGCATTTCTAAGAATTTTTCCATTTTTTCCAGGTTGTCCATTTTATTGGCATATAGTTGCTTGTAGTAATCTCTCATGATCCTTTGTATTTCTGCAGTGTCAGTTGTTATTTCTCCTTTTTCATTTCTAATTCTATTGATTTTAGTCTCCTCCCTTTTGTTCTTGATAAGTCTGGCTAATGGTTTATCAATTTTGTTTATCTTCTCGAAGAACCAGGTTTAATTCTATTGATCTTTGCTATCATTTCCTTCATTTCTTTTTCATTGATTTCTGATCTGATCTTTATGATTCCTTTCCTTCTGCTAACTTTGGGGATTTTTTGTTCTTCTTTCTCTAATTGCTTTAGGTGTAACGGTAGTTTGTTTATTTGAAATGTTTCTTGTTTCTTAAGGTAGGATTGTATTGCTATAAACTTCCCTCAGAACAGCTTTTGCTGCATCCCATTGGTTTTGGGCTATTGTGTTTTCATTATCATTTGTTTCTAGGTATTTTTTTATTTCCTCTTTGATTTCTGCAGTGATAACTTGGTTATTAAGTAGTGTGTTGTTTAGCCTCCATGTGTTTGTATTTCTTACAGATTTTTTCCTGTAATTGATATCTAGTCTCATAGTGTTGTTCTCAAAAAAGATACTTGATATGATTACAATTTTCTTAAATTTACCAAGGCTTAATTTGTGACCTAAGATATGATCTAATCTGGAGAATGTTCAATGAGCACTTGAGAGGAAAGTGTATTCTGTTGTTTTGGGATGGAATGTCCTATAAATATCAATTAAGTCCATCTTGTTTAATGTATCATTTAAAGCTTGTGTTTCCTTATTTATTTTCAGTTTGGATGATCAGTTCATTGGTGAAAGTGGGGTGTTAAAGTCCCCTACTACGATTGTGTTACTGTCCATTTCCCTTTTTATGGCTTTTAGCACTTGCCTTATGTATTGAGGTGCTCCTATGTTGGGTGCATAAATATTTACAATTGTTATATCTTCTTCTTGGACTGGTCCTTTGATCATTATGTAGTGTCCTTCTATGTCTCTTGTAACAGTCTTTGTTTTAAAGTCTATTTTGTCTGATATGAGAATTGCTACTCCAGCTTTCTTTTGATTTCCATTTGCATGGAATATCTTTTTCCATCCCCTCCCTTTCAGTCTGTATGTGTCCCTAGGTCTGAAGTGGGTCTCTTGTGGACAGTATATATACAGATCTCATTTTTGTATCCATTCAGCCAGTCTATGTCTTTTGGTTGCAGCATTTAATCCATTTACATTTAAGGTAGTTATCGATATGTATGTTCCTATTACCATTTTCTTAATTGTTTTGGGATTGTTATTGTAGGTCTTTTCCTTCTCTTGTGTTTCCTGCCTAGAGAAGTTCCTTTAGCATTTGTTGTAAAGTTGGTTGGTGGTGCTGAATTCTCTTAGCTTTTCCTTGTCTTTAAAGCTTTTAATTTCTCCATCAAATCTCAATGAGATCCTTGCTGGGTAGAAAAATCTTGGTTGTAGTTTTATCTACTTCATCACTTTAAACATGTCCTGCCACTCCCTTCTGGCTTGCAGAGTTTCTGCTGAAAGATCAGCTGTTAACTTTATGTGGATTTCCTTGTGTGTTATTTTTGTTTTTCCCTTGCTGCTTTTAATATTTGTTCACTGTATTTGA
This sequence comes from Stenella coeruleoalba, assembly GCF_951394435.1. Lineage (NCBI taxonomy): Eukaryota > Metazoa > Chordata > Mammalia > Artiodactyla > Delphinidae > Stenella > Stenella coeruleoalba. The sequence goes on along the minus strand of NC_137150.1, from coordinate 22,599,517 downwards.
TTTTTGATAGTTTGATTAATGTGTGTCTTGGCGTGTTTCTCCTTAGATTTTTCCTGTATGGGACTCTCTATGCTTCCTGGATTTGATTAACTATTTCCTTTCCCATATTAGGGAAGTTTTTGTCTATAATCTCTTCCAATTTTTCCCAGTCCCTTTCTTTTTCTCTTCTTCTTCTGGCACCCCTATACTTTGAATGTTGGTGTGTTTAATATTGTCCCAGAGGTCTCTGAGACTGTCCTCAATTCTTTTCATTGTTTTTTTTATTCTACTCTGCAATATTTATTTCCACTATTTTATCTTCCAAGTCACTTATCCAGTCTTCTGCCTCAGTTATTCTGCTATTGATTCCTTCTAGAGAATTTTTAATTTCATTTATTGTGTTGTTCATCACTGTTTGTTTGCTCTTTAGTTCTTCTGGGTCCTTGTTAAACGTTTCCTGTATTTTCTCCATTCTCTTTCCAAGATTTTGGATCATTGTTACTATCATTATTCTGAATTCTTTTTCAGGTAGACTGCCTATTTCCTCTTCATTTGTTAGGTCTGGTGGGTTTTTATCTTGCTCCTTCATCTGCTGTGTGTATTTCTGTCTTCTCATTTTGCTTATCTTGCTGTGTTTGGGGTCTCCTTTTTTGCAGGCTGCAGGTTCGTAGTTCTCATTGTTTTTGGTGTCTGTCCCCAGTGGCTAAGGTTGGTTCAGTGGGTTGTGTAGGCTTCCTGGTGGAGGGGACTAGTGCCTGTGTTCTGGTGGATGAGGCTGTATCTTGTCTTTCTGGTGGGCAGGTCCACGTCTGGTGGTGTGTTTTGGGATGTTTGTGGCCTTATTATGATTTTAGGCAGCCTCTGTGCTAATGGAATTGGTTGTGTTCCTGTCTTGCTCGTTGTTTGGCATAGGGTGCCTTTCACTGTATCTTGCTCGTCATTGAGTGGAGCTGGGTGTTGGTGTTGAGATGGAGACTCTGGGAGATTTTTGCCATTTGATATTATGTGGAGCTGGGAGGTCTCTTGTCGACCAGTGTCCTGAACTTGGCTCTCCCACCTAAGTGGCACAGCCCTGACCCCTGGCTCGAGCACCTAGAGCCTTTCATTCACATGGCTCAGAATAAAAGAGAGAAAAAAAAAGAAAGAAAGAAAGAAGAAGGTAAAATAAAGTACAGTAAAATAAAATAAAATAAAGTTATTAAAATAAAAAATAATTAAGAAAAAAATATTTTTAAGTAAAAAAAAAAAAAAACAAAAAACGGAGTGACAGAACCCTAGGACAAATGTAAAAGGAAAGCTATACAGAGAAAGTCACACACAGAAGCACACACATACACACTCACAAAAAGATAAAAAGGAAAAAAAAAAAAATATATATATATATATATATATACCGTTGCTCCCAAAGTCCGCCTCCTCAATTTGGGATGATTTGTTGTCTATTCAGGGATTCCACAGAAGCAGGGTACATCAAGTTGATTGTGGGGAGTAATCCACTGCTCATGAGGCTGCTATGAGAAATTTCCCTTTCTCTTCTTTGTTCACACAGCTCCTGGGGTTCAGCTTTGGATTAGGCCCCGCCTGTGCGTGTAGGTCACCTGAGGGCGTCCGTTCTTCGCTCACACAGGACAGGGTTAAAGGAGCAGCTGATTTGGCAGCTCTGGCTCACTCAGGCCGGGGGGAGGGAGGGGTATGTATGCGGGGCAAGCCTGCGGCGGCAGAGGCCAGCGTGACGTTGCCCACCCTGCGGGATGGGGTGTGTTCTCCCGGGGAAGTTGTCCCTGGATCCTGGGACCCTTGCAGTGGCGGGCTGCACAGGCTCCCGGGAGGGGAGATGTGAATAGTGACCTGTGCTTGCACACAGGCTTCTTGGTGGCTGCAGTTAGCAGGCTTAGCATTTCATGCCCGTCTCTGGGGTCCATACCGATAGCCGTGGCTCGCGCCCGTCTCTGAAGCTTGTTTAAGCGGTGCACTGAATCCCCTCTCCTTGTGCATCCCGAAACAAAGGTCTCTTGCTAATTAGGCAGCTCCAGACTTTTTCCCAGACTCCCTTCCGGCTAGCCGTGGCGCACTAGCCCGCTTCCGGCTGTGTTCACGCCGCCAACCCCCGTCCTCTCCCTGCGCTCCGACCGAAGCCCAAGCCTCAGCTCCCAACCCCGCCCGCCCCGGCGGGTGAGCAGACAAGCCTCTCGGGCTGGTGAGTGCCGCTCGGCACCGATCTTCTGTGCGGGAATCTCTCCGCTTTGCCCTCCGCACCCCTGTTGCTGCGCTCTCCTCTGCGGCTCTGAAGCTTCCCCCTCCGCCACCCGCAGTCTCCACCCGCGGAGGGCCTTCCTAGTGTGTGGAAACCTTTCCTCCTTCACAGCTTCCTCCCACTGGTGCAGGTCCCGTCCCCATTCTTTTGTTTCTGTTTTTTTCTTTTTTCTTTTGCCCTACCCAGGAACGTGGGGATTTTCTTGCCTTTTGGGAGGTCTGAGGTCTTCTGCTATTGTTCAGTAGGTGTTCTGTAGGAGAGTTCCACATGTAGATGTATTTCTGATGTATTTGTGGGGAGGAAGTTGATCTCTGCATCTTAACTCTCCCGCCATCTTGAACCTCCTCTCTGCAATTTAAATTTTATTGGTATTTCTTTGAATGTATAGATTAGTGGTTGGAAGACTGACATCTTCCCAATATTTAGTCATTCCATAATTGAACATTCAAGTCTCTTTTTATGTACTTCAATGGAGGCTCTAAAATATCAGCATTAAAAATACTGTATATCCTTTGTTGATAAAAACTTAAATGATTAAAGACTTTTATAAAGACACATTTAATTATAAGAACGAACCAATGATTTATACATGACAAAATAATTATCCTATGTTTTCTTAAAAACAAGACAGTTAAAGTATTACCCAAGGATATATAACTTTTCTTACACAGTATAGTCTAGAAGCCATGTCTCATCAGTCCTTGTTGAGAGGTCTTTATACTATACTCTGCAGAACTGTCTTCTGTAGAAATAGGAAGGGACATTCACACCATCTGAAAAAAAAAATTTTGGAGCTTCTAAAACTTCTAAATTTTAGAAGTTTAGTGAAAATATCATTTCTAAACACTCTAGAGAAACATCTTTTTCACTTGCCTGTGCACTCATGGAGGCATTCTTGTTTGAAGAATAATTTGCTATGTCAGGCATGATTTTTATTGCTTTGCCTTTTATAAATACATTCATAGTATTAATGCAAGCTGGAGGAATGGACACATTTGAGATTTTAGGAAACTGTCATGATTTTCAGTTGATATCTTACAAAATTTCTTTTAAAATAAACAAACAGCTCTCCTTTGGATAGTTTAAAATTCAGTGTTAAAGAATGAGATGTTTTCATTAAAAATTCCCACAAATACATCTAAATAAGAATGTCTCTTTTACCACTGTGGTTACATACACGCAAAAAATTATTTTTTATTTGCCAGGAAATCTGTTTGGGCACAATCAACACTGAATCCATGTTTATGTTTCATATTAGGTAAGTTTTCTTTTTAAGGGGAATCATTTGCTTTATTCAAGTTATCTTCTTATTACTGACAGGCATTAACCAGAATATGAATCAGGGCCATCTGGCATTCTTTAGTATCTTATTTTGACACCTCACTCATTTGTTTAAATAATTCACTGATTCAATATAAGCTAACTCTCTAAAATGCAAGGCACTTTTATCCTCAGACTAAATCAGCATACATTTACATTTTTATAGGTACAAAGTAATTAATGCATGGAACATAAGTAAGCCATTTTGGTGTGTTTGCTCTCTCAGCCCCCAATCCATTCACTTATTCTAAAATCCCTTTTCCTATACTTTGCCTATACTATTAGGCTAAACTAGAGGCCTGGGTTTGCTGCATTAATGTCAAATTTACTGACAAAATGTCAGAAATCTCCAGAAACTAGAGTAGAAGCATTATTCTCCTATTTTTAAAATTGACATATATGTACAAAGTTTTAAGCTTTGTCAAATGATATGATGGGGAGATATTTCCCACTCTCAAAGTGGGTCTTGACAAGCTCAACAGAGGCAACATAATTTCTCTTAACTGTTACAGTCCCACATTGACAGTTTTCCTTTTTCTCCTCACTCTAGCTGGTAAAGAAAGTCAAAGTTTCATTCTGAAAATATGATATGCTTTCATTTTTATTGTAATATATAATGTATCAACATCATATGCAATATGTTAGAATACACTTTTTCTTCATATTGTTTGAATAGAAAATAATTTCCAAGCTTCTTTCTCCATAGTCTTTGGGCAAATAAAATAATGTAGAATGGATCTGCTTTAACTATAACTCTTCCACATTTTTGCAGCACAGTATCATTTTAAAGGCTATGAACATAATTTCTTTATCAATCATTCAGAATGGCCAATAAAAGGAAGTAAGTTTCAGGAATAGTCGGATCTTATCCTTTTAAAAATATAAAAAGTACCAAAGCCTTATATGTTTTCCCTGTTGAAATATAAGTGAGTTTCCAAATGTACTCCAAAAGTTATTTTTGACTATTGTTTAGGTATATTTATGTTTATTATATAATGCTATATCTAATTAATAATAGTCCTAGAACTAATGACCCAATATACTCAATGTATTGTTGGTACTAAACTAATTAGCAAGCTCTGAAAGTTAAACATTTTGTTTTCAGATTGTGTGACAAATATTTATTTTATGACTACCCAATTCAGTAACAGGAAGATAAAATACACACACACGCATACACACACACATATACACATATACATTCTTTCAAGAAACTTAATAATCTACTAGGAGATATGCACAAAAAATAGTTATATTGTGGTTAAATGGATGAAGCAGATACATCAATGCCTTACTCATATTTCCTTTATAGCTTACAGTTTCCTTGCATGAGAGCCTAATTTCCACTAGCTACTTCCAATTTGTTACCTAATGTGTGTCTCTGGCTACTGGAGCCTCTTCTACCTGGCTGAGTGACAGGTCAGAAATGCCAGAGAAATAACAATTTCCATCCAGCAGTGCTCTGACAATAAATGATGGAAGTTGGATAATTATAGGCATGTCCTACATTGGTTCTCAAGGTTCCCAAGTAGAGTTAAGCTTCACTCAACTTACAGTGGCAATTCTAAAAATAAGATACCTTTTCTTCCCTGTCTTACTTCCCCAATCTGTTACCAATGTTTTCTGAGCTCATCTCCCCAATAAACAACCAGTCCTCAAATGCTTCTCAATATATGCTTCTGTAGTGATCCAAATAAGACAATGCAATAATAAAAATGTTCATGGGAGCAGAGATGAGAGATGTCTTCCATCTAGAGATGATCATGTGAGACTTTCTGGACAAGATGAATGCTGGACTGAGTCTAAAGTGATGAGTAGGACTTAAAGAGGTATAAGGTGTAAGAATTTCATTCTAAGAAAAGTAGAGCCCATGAGAAAAACCACAAAAGTGAAGACTGTCTTAGTGATGTTTCAAAAGAACCAGAGCAATTTTTAGCTTTAGAAAGATAAAATTGGGGATGAACAATGTAAGAAATTTGATTGAAGAGATGGTTAAATTGTTTGAGGATTAGAATTTTGGTGCATTAGTGTGTTGAAGGATAGAGGTATAAGAGAGTAAAGGATGATTATGCTAAAGCAATTCAATGACCAACCATGGGATCTGAGCTGTATGGGATTAAACAAAGATCAGGAAGGGCTGATATACTAGGAGCCAAAAGCAATATCATATATAAATATACAAAAGGAATTGAAGAACAGATTGTTAAAGGGAAAACTAAAATACAGGAGGTCATGATCATGATCATGATCTATGATCAGAGTTCAATACTGCTCATTAAAATTAGAAAAGTAGATAAGTTATGTATGATGATGTTGGCCAGGGTGAGAACTCAGGTGTAGAAGGCATAGGCTTGGAGAAATGACAGCAATCCGAAGGTCTGGTATTGGGTGGAATGTTCATTTTGAAAGGGTGTGAGCAAACAGGGTAGAGGAAAAGGTTTAAGTGTAGAGTTCATCAATGGACAAAAGAGGCAGAGAATGATGGACAATAGATGGGTATCATGAGGTGGGACTTTCTGTCTTCTTGATAACACGTGCTACAAAGAAGACATGATTTTTATGTAAGGTTGAAAGTATCACGGTAAAGGTTGGTATTAGTAAGTGGGAGAAAATTTCTCCTTTCCATGTTCCCAGTAAAGCCATAAAGAAAAGGAAGGTGAAAATTATAGTAAAAAGATAAAGAATGTTTGGGAATTTTCCTAATATTTTCTCAAAAAAAAAATTTCTTGAGTCCCGACGGAGTGCAAGACACCATGCTAAGATTTGGGTAAACAGCTGAAAGATAATATAAATACATACACACCTTTCCTTATTTTAAAATGATTGTTATAAGTATGATATAGGAGACTACATAAACATGGATTTTAGAGGGCACAGTGAAAATGTACTTATTGCCAATATCATTAACCAGATAGTACTCTACATATGTAGTATTTAACATCTTTATGCTCTTTATTTATTCAGTTTATCTCCCTCACCTCTCTTTTCCTTTCCTTCCTTCCTTCCTCCCTTCCTCCCTCTCTCTTTCTTTCTTTCTTTCCTTCTTTCGTCTATCACTGTCTACCTATCTAACCATGAGTCATCTCTCTCTTTATCCCATCATCTTTTTTTCTTTTCTTTTTTTCTGTACATAGTTTCAACATTCCCCTCACTCATAATTATGGATTCCCATCATATTTGAAAGCTTTCTCTGTGTGTATTTAATGAAAAGAATTAGGTACAACTAAGTAATTCAAGCAATTGTAATGTCATACATTACCATAAATAATTTAAAGAGTATTTCTACCTAGATCATTTAACTTAGTCATTTAATATACCTCACAAAATTGTTCCTCAGAGTTAAAGAACCTGAAATTTGTACAGGTTATACGATTTGGCCTTACAAAAACAAGGTATGATTCTGATCTTCCAAATATAAATTTAGAACCCTAGCTTTTCTAAGACCTCAGTTCAAAGGCTTATGATGTACAGTCACTAAATATAGTCCATCCTATAAAGAAAGCTAGGCTTCATTTTTGCTCTTTGGGGAGGCACAAGGTAAAAAATATATACCTTCTCTGTCCCCTAAAACCTCATAATTGCCTTGGGACTATAGGAATGAATAATAACATCTCTATTACTGGAAGACTGAGGGGAAGAAGTATACTTCCACTTTGCCCTGTACATCTTGAAAACATGTCATAGTATTTCTTTTGGTCTGCACAATGACTGTAGGAGAAAATAATATATGTTCCCCATGGTGTCTTGAAATATCTAAACGAGACTTCATTTTCCCCAAGCTTTACTAAAAAATTGCATTTGCTTCAATTTCCCCAGTTACTATACTCACCTGCTTAAAAGAAAAAAAAATCTACTTTAATTTTTATTTTCTGTATATTTTTCGTCTGATCATGGGAAATCTTCAAAGAACAATTATCTTAATGGTTCACTAGGAGTTTTACAATAGTTGTTCTCAACCACTTGTGAAGGAAATTTTTTACTCAATTTATAAATATTATAAATAATTTAAAGCATGTTTATTTTGCTGTCTTAGTATTAGCAATTTCCTTTTTCTCTCTGTAGCAGTATGATGGGTAAATTAGAGGATAGTGTTTTTGTTACAAAGTGGGAAACAATATTGTGTACTTAGGTGACCTTTTTCAGATGCTATCCAGCACCACTGTATAATTCCCCTTTGCACTATGCCCATAATTTAATATTTGATGTAATCTGAATTTTTTGAAACTTCAGAGGTAAAAGTCATTCATCTATAAATTTTGTTAAACACTGCTAATATATTTTGCTGTGTCTCGTTAGGAGAGATTTAAAAGAAAGTGATTTGTGTTTGCATGTATCTAGACTATGATCTATTCTTTTTTGGCACATTTTCCAGTTATATTATTGTACAAAATATTTATATTACATTAAAATAACTCAAGAATAACAAGAGCTCATTTAAAATTTGTATAAAAATTTCAGTACAAATATTATTTTAGGAATTGTCTCTATGTGTTAGAACTAAGTATTTAAAATTAAGAAAAACTAAAGAAAAATGATGGTGGCAAGGGTCAGAGAGCTAAATTGTGAAATACCACCATATTCAGGATATATGTTGAAGTAGATTACAGAAACAGGACAACAAAATGCTTTGTAGGATAATAGATTGGATCCCAGGGTCCATAAAAGACTTTATTGTACCATTTTGTGAAATTAAATAGTCTGTGGAGTAGAAGGTAGTACTACATAAATGATAAGTTAATTCCTAGAATTTGATGGCTGTACAGTAGTCTTTAAGAAACATACACTGAAATATTAAGAGGTACTGTAGCATTTTGTCTTTAAGTTATCCTCAAATGGCTAGAAAACAGAGATAGAGAGACAGAGGGAGAGGGAGAAGGAAGAAGATGAGGGGGTGACAGGGAGAGACAGAGACAGAGAGAGATGGTAAATGGAAGAATTTGACAACTGGTGAATCTCTTCTGTAAGTCTGAAATTACTTCTACATTAAAAACTGAAAGATGGTCCATATATTCTGGATGCTTGTATAGAACAGGCTTGAAAGATGGAGAAAATGTCCTCCTATAAAGCAATTATAAATAAAGATAACTTATCCCTTCAGAACATAGAGTAGGCAAGTTTAATGCCCATTATAAAATTGTCTGTTTTCTGAAGCCAGAGTTTCTTTTCTGTAATAAAACCAACTGGTTATGCATTTGCCATCTGGCTCTCTTTGTGTCACCCTCTAGGAACCAGAGCTCTGGTACAAAGAAACATCAGTAATCTAGCAACTGACATCGCTGTGTGTGATAATGTCCTTTGTTTCTGACCCAGGATTCTTGTGTATTCTGCCAGCATGTTGAAGCTCTGGTAAGTTAACTTTTCAGTTTGCAGGTGGGATAAAATCTCAGACACTTCACAGTTCCTAACAGATACAACTTTTATTAGTTAAAGACTTCTTTATGTCCTTCAGACATTAAAATCAGTTCCGTATGAAATTTACACTCAGTCTAGGTTAGAATTAAGTTTATCTATCTGTTTAGTGAGAACTGAGATCTTTATTATTTTGACCTTTTATCTCTGAGAACATAGTATGCCTTCCTACTTGGTTATGTGTTTTGGTGTCTTTTGTTGGAATTTAAAACTTTTCTTCATAAAGTCCTTGGAAATTTATTTTAAGTTCATCTTTTATACTTAAAATGTATGTGTTTGTGTGAGTATATGTGTGTTTAAGCAACATATAGTTGAGTACAGGCATACTTCATTTTATTATGCTTCACTTTATTGTACTTTACGGATATCGTGTTTTTTACATATTGAAGGTTGTGGCAACCTCTGTCTAGCCAGTCTGTTGGCACCATTTTTCTTACAGCATTTGCTCACTATAGTGTCTCTGTGTCACATTTTGGTAATTCTCTCAATATTTCAAACTTTTAAATTATTATTATATTTGTTATGGTGTTCTGTGATCAGTGATCTTTGATGTTACAATTGTAATTGTTTTGTGGTGACACAAACCACATCCACATATAATAGCAAATTTAATCCATAAGTGTGTGTATTCTGACTGCTCAATGGAGAGGCCATTCCCTGTTTTTCTCCCTCTCCTCAGGCCTTCCTATTCCCCGAGACACAACAATATTGAAATTAGACCAGTGAATAACCCTACAATGGCCTCTACATATTCAAGTGATAGGAAGAGTTGCATGTCTCACACTGTAAATTAAAAGCTAGAATAATTAGGCTTACTGAGGGAGGTGTGTCAAAAGCTGAGATAAGCTAAAACCTAGGTCTCTTGTGCCAAATAGTTAGCCAAGTCATGATTGCAAAGGAAAAGTTCTTGAAGGAAATTAAAAGCGCTGCTCCAGTGAACACACTAATGATAAGAAAGTGAAACAGCCTTATTGCTGATACGGAGAAAGTTTTAGTGGTCTTAGATGGAAGATCAAACCACCTACAACATTAAGCCAAAGCCTAATCCAGAGCAAGGCCCTAACTCTCCTCAATTCTATTAAGGCTGAGAGAGGTGAAGAAGCTGCAGAAGAAAAGTCTGAAGCTAGCAGAAGTTGATTCATGAGGTTTAAGGAAATAACCCATTTCTATAATATAAAAGTGCAAGACAGAACAGTAAGTAGGTGCTGATGTAGAAGCTGCAACAAGTAATCCAGAAAATCTAGCTAAGATAATCCATGAAGGTGGCTACACTAAACAACAGATTTTCAATGTAGACAAAAGAGTCATCTATTAGAAGAAGATGCCATCTAGGACTTCCATAGCTAGAGAGGAGAAGTCAATGCCTGGCTTCAAAGCTTCAGAATACAGGCTGACTCTCTTGCAGGCTAATGCATCTGGTAACTTTAAGTTGAAGCCAATACTTGTTTACCATTCTGAAAATCTTAGGGCACTTAAGAATTATGTAAATCAACTCTGCCTGTGCTGTATAAATGGAACAATAAAGCTTAGATGACAGCACATCTGTTTACAAGAAGGTTTACCGAATATCTTAAGCCCACTGTTGAGATCTACTGCTTAGAAAAAAAGATTTTTTTCAAGATATTATTGTTCATTGACAAGGTGCCTGGTCACCCAAGAGCTCTGATGAAGATGTACAATGAGATTAATGTTGTTTTCATTCCTGATAACAAAACATTCTGCAATCCATGGATTAAGAAGTAATTTTGACCTTCAAATATTATTAGTTAAGAAATAACATTTTATAAGGCTATAGCTGCCATAGAAAGTGATTCCTCTGATGGATCTGGTCAAAGTCAATTGAAAACCTTCTGGGACTTCCCTGGTGCCACAGTGGTTAAGAATCTGCCTGCCAATGCAATGGACACAAGTTCTATCCCTGGTCCGGGAAGATCCCACATGCCGCGGAGCAAATAAGCCCGTGTGCCACAACTACTGAGCCTGTACTCTGGAGTCTGCGAGCCACAACTACTGAGCCCACGTGCCACAACTACTGAAGCCCACATGCCTAGAGCCCATGCTCTGCAACAAGAGAAGCCACTGCAATGAGAAGCCCGCACACTGCAACAAAGAGTAGCCCCTACTTGCCATAACTAGAGAAAGCCCGCATGCAGCAATGAAGACCCAAGGCAGCCAAAAATAAATTAACTAATTAATTAATTAATTTAAAAAAACCTTCTGGAACGCGTTCATCATTCTAAATGCCATTAAGAACATTTGTGATTCATGGGAAGAGGTCAAAACATCAACATTAAGAAGAGTTTGGAAGAAGTTGATTTCAATCCTCATGGATGACTTTAAGGGGTTCAGTACTTCAGTTGAGGACATAACTGCAGATGTGACAAAAATAGAAAGTGAATCAGAATTAGAAGTGGAGCCTGAAGAGGTGACTGAATTGCTGCAATCTCATGATAAAATTTTAATGGGTGAGGAGTTGCTTTTTACTGATGAGAAAAAAGTTGGTTTCTTTAGATGGAATCTATTGGTGAAGTTGCTATAAAGATTGTTAACATAATAACAAAGCATTTAGAATATTACATCAGCTTAGTTGATAAAGCAGTGGCTTTATCAGGATTTTGACAAGATTTGACAGGATTGATTCCAATTTTGAAAGAAGTTCTACTGTGGGTGAAATGTTATCAGCAACACTTCATGCTACAGAGAAATCGTTTGTGAAAGGAAGAGTCAATCAATGTGGCAAACTTCCGTGTTGCCTTATTTTAAGAAATAGCCACAGCCACCCCCAGCCTTCAGGAGCCAGCACCCTGATCAGTCAGCAGCCATCAACGTTGAGGCAAGATTAGTACTCGCTGAAGTCTCAGATGATGGTTAGCGTTTTTTTTAGTATTGTACATACTCCTTTTTAGACATAATGCTACCACACACTTTACAATATAGTGTAAACATAACTTTTGTATGTACTGGGAAACCAAAAAATTTGTGTAACTTTCTTCACTGTGATATTTGCTTTATTGTAGTGATCTGGAACCAAACTTGCAATAACTCTGAGGTATGCCTGCATTGTTTTATTATTCTGTTTAATATTATCTGACTTTGAGTTATTAAGTCCTTTCATATTTAATGCACTTATAGGCATGGTTAACTATACATCTTCCATAAACTTTATAATTAGTCTACTTGTTTGTTACTTCTCTCCCCCTTTCTGCCTTCTTTTCAGTATTATATTTTTTGGTATTCCATTTTCTCTCCTATACTGAAATTTAGCTATGACTATAATATACTAATGCTTGCTCTAGAGATTAAGAAGTTACCTTTAAATTATCCTGTTCTACCTTCAAATAATATGATAGTGTTCTACAAACAATGTAATGTTTGCTACAATAATGTTTCAGAGAGTATGAATTCTTCCTCAACAGCTCCAGTCTATAATAATTTATCATTCCTCTCTAAAGTTGTAGTCCTCATAATCATCTCTGTTAATTTGGTAGTTACTGTAGTTTCTTAGGATTGTTGCTTATTCTCTTTACATGTATATGCTCTGTCTCCCATCTAGATTGTAGAATCATGCAGGGTGAGGATTAGTCTTATATTTTTGTTATCTATAGTAACTTGAATAATGTTTTACAAATAATTTGTCACAATAAATTATCTTGTTCTCACTTTTTATGATATGAAGATAATTTGAAGCATTTGCAAACATTTTCAAATAGTCCTCATAATTAGAAGATGTTTTAAAGTTAGCTGATACAATTTTAGTATAGCAGAATATTTATAATAACTCACATTAATAGATGAGTGATTATTTGTTAGGCCCTGTATTTATATCTTTAATATTATTGTTATTATTTATGCAAAAATCACATAAAATATTTTTATTTAAAATTTTCAGCTTAGAAAACTTAACTTATGACAGTACCAGCTTTGAAGATCATTGAGGAGAGGTTTAACCTTATAATAAGTAATGAAAAAAACAAATGGAATTAGACCCTTTTCTCATACCATACACATACATCAATTTATAGTCAATTAAGTTTTAAATATGAAAGACAAAATTACAAATTTGGCGGGAGAAAATGATCATACTAAGTTTATAACCTCAAGGTTGGAAAAGATCTTCTACATGAAACACAAAAATGCAACTAATAAAGGAACCACCAAGAAGAATTAGGACATTCTGTTCTTCAATAGGTTCATTAAGAAAGTGAAAAGAGGGCTTCCCTGGTGGTGCAGTGGTTGGGAGTCCGCCTGCCGATGCAGGGGACACAGGTTCTTGCCCCGGTCCGGGAAGATCCCACATGCCGCGGAGCGGCTGGGCCCGTGAGCCATGGCCACTGAGCCTGCACGTCCGGAGCCTGTGCTCCACAACGGAAGAGGCAACAACAGTGAGGAGACCGCAAACCGCAAAAAAAAAAAAAAAAAAAAGGAAGAAAGTGAAAAGATAATTTCAAAATTGAATGTGTAGAATACAAAATGAAATGTCTGTAATGCAATATGGCACTCTTTATTGAAATTACACAACGTTCATTCAACAAACCTGATATCCAGCCAGTAGGCACTTAGATTGATGGCTTTACCTATTGTTTGCTGCCACTATCAAGTTTCATTGTTTGGTGCCCATGCCATAAATTTTAAGTATATGGAATATTATCCCTGCCATATAACACAATTTGTAGATATTTAGAGTATAATATTGTGTTTAAAAGTTAAGAAACAGAAAATATATTTGGGGAAAAAACATAATTTATATATATTAGAATCACATACCAAATCCTGTCCTACATAGTTTACAATAACACATGCATTATCATTGACATATATTAATCAAAGCAGGTACATATAGAGACTAAGGGAATAAAAATATAAATTGGAGATGAAAAACAAAATTAAAGTAGAACCAAGATTTTTAAAATTCAGAGCCATGAAATTTGTCATGAGCCACAGTGTATGATTAACTCATTTCTACGTTTGAGTTCTTGTGTATGTTTGTACATTGAGATGTATGTGTGTGTCCTATGTGAAGATTTTCTTCCATTAGTAATTTAGCATACACCATTATCAAGCCAGAGAGAAAAAATTTTTTCAGGCATGGAAAGTTTAATAACAGAAAACCTTTTCAAAAGGGCAAATCTTGACTAATATTTATAAAAAGTAGTATCTATTACTATCCACTAAAAATATAAAACAACTTTATACAGTAGAACCAGAGAATTTCCACTCTTTTAATTGAATCAGTAAATATTTAAGCAGTCCCTAAAAGGGAAAACAAGCCAATCATTCGTTTTGTAATTTGCATTCTTATTTTTTAAGAGGAACTTTCCAATGTATAGTTGTAAATTTTGAAACAAAGTCCTGTCATTTTAGCATCTAACACTTTAGTTTGTTTGTGAGTTAACACTAAAGCAACTTGTGAAGGGTTTTTCCTGCAGGACAATGCTTCCAGTTGTGAATCTTTAGAAAAACATATCTCTTGCCAAGAAGCAGTGACTTTAAAAATAAGACTCATTGCTATGCATATTAGTGGACAACTTGCTGTTCCAGACATTCTAAAAGGAGTTATTCTGGCTCAAGCAGTAAATCAAGCCTGAATGTGAGGGTGAGCTTCCTCACTTAAATCATTATTATACTGTAAGCATTATATAAGCCATATTGGAGCTGTGGGGCCTTGTGTAATACATATGGAAAGCAGAGAGAATAAGTGCTGACAAGCTGCCACTCTATTTAACTTTCATTACTTTGCATCTAATCAACAACATTTGTATCAGATTAAAATCATGGCCACATTCTCAAACCAGTCACATGGCAATGATTAAAATAATGAGGATCTTTCAGTGATAACTCAATATATTTTATTCTCCTGGAGGTTCCTGTCATTTAGAAGCTAGAAATCTGGCTCTATGGTTCAGCTCTAGCTAAATGAATAAGGGTTATGATTTGCTACAAAATAGTTGCTTTAAAATTCGCTAGTGACCAGAACACTAAGCTATAATTATACTGGAGACAGGTTGTACTGCAAGTAATCGTTGTTTTCTTAAACTTCATTAATCTTTATCTTAGCTAATTGTAGCTTTGAATTTAGGTTGAGTATGCACATATTTTGGAGGAAAATGGAAATTATTGGGAAATTTAATGCAGACATATTGAAACCCACTCTCAATATAGAAAATCTCGAATACCCACTACCTAGCATCACTACCTTACCACCAATCCTGTGAGTTACTTTTCACCTGATTCCTCTCAACTTGTGCAGATCCAACCAAATTTCAACTATAATAATTGAAACAAAGAAGTTTTAACAACAAGTATACATTAAGATTGCCACTAAAATAATACATATGCAGTGCATAGTTGTTTTCTTATTACTATTTTCAGATATAGGATCTAAGCTATTAAGTTTATTATCTTACTGTTTGAATATCAAACACTCTAGCTAAAATAATATATTTGCATATATAATTTGTTTAAAATCTATTTTATATTAGAATCTTGCTGTTTTAAATCCATTAGCTCTAGCAGATGGCTCTATAGCATATCAATGAACAGAATCATAGTAAAAGAAATTCCATATACTTATTTGTTGCTGATAGGATTTAATTATGTGCTGCCAGTAGCTAGAATCTGGCAGTTGGAAAAGTTTCATTTGTCCTCTTGATAAAAATGGTTGACTAGGGGCTTCCCTGGTGGCGCAGTGGTTGGGAGTCCGCCCGCCGATGCAGGGGACGTGGGTTCGTGCTCTGGTCCGGGAGGATCCCACGTGCCACGGAGCGGCTGGGCCCGTGAGCCGTGGCTGCTGGGCCTGTGCGTCCGGAGCCTGTGCTCCGCAACGGGAGAGGCCACAGCAGTGAGAGGCCCGCGTACCGCAAAAAAAAAAAAAAAAAAAAAGGTTGACTAAAGGCAAGTCACAAAAATCTCCCTTCTCTATTCAACCAAGAAATGAGCAAAAAAAAAAAAAAAAAAAAAGAGCAAAAATAGGTTAGATATATACACATAAAAATGTATATATGTATATATATATATACATATATACTTAAACCATTATTATGCTGTAAGCATTATGTAAGCCATGTGGAAGTATGGATCCTTGTAAAATACGTGCTAGGAAGTATGGTAGAATTATGTCCATGAAAACATCAGACAAACAAGGAAGGAGAAAATGCCTCCTTACACAGACTGAAAAAAACAAAGCAACATATTTTGAGTATCCTATCCACATGAATGCTACTCCCTCATGATTCTTTTTACAAGGTGTTTAATGAAATTTTGCTTAAATGTCCAAGCTCGGTTTGCCAACAAACCACCAGCTCCAGACTACTCCTACTTATCTCCAGTGCTTTCTCTAATACCTCCTTGAATCTTCAGTCTTAGAAAAGCAGGTGGTACACTTTGCCCAGCCTTTCAACTGCAAATCAGAGAAGACCAACAGGTCTTAGAAGATTAGGGAAGGAAGTCTAGAATTCACCCATTCTATAGCAGTGCAAATAGAAGTTCTATAATAATTCCACACATAAGTGTAAGTCAGAGGAAACAAACAAATGACAAGAAGAAGAAATGCCAAGAAAAACCTATGGAATTCAAACTATTCAAACAAACTTTAGACACAGAGGAAGGAAGGAAGGAAAGTAAAAGGAAGGAAGGCAGGAATGAAGAAACGAAGGAACAGAAATGAAAGAAAAAAGAAGAAAGGGAGGGAGGGAGAGAAGGATGGAACGAGGGAGGGAGGGAGTGACTTCTTAATGACAAAATTAATAATGAAAGAGAAAAGAAACACAATTCTAAATAAACAGTGACCCGAGTATATATTTTTCAGCAAGAACAATTATTTTCTCCCTTTTAAAATCAAAGTAAATATACTTTGAAAAGAAGTATATTTTACCTCCATGTTCTCTATTTTACTACTCTGTATTCTGTCCTATGCATATTAGTTCCAATTTTAAAATATTATGTAATACAAAAATATTATCATTAATTTAATCATTAGTTTAATATTTGTTCTTAGTGTATTTTCATACGATCTTTGTGTATGCCAGCCTTGCCACTTTGATAGAAACAGACTATAAAGAAAATGCAGTACTCCATGTACCATAACTGGGGACAGTTTTGAATAATTATACATTTACTAAGTGTCTGATGAGAATATGTTTGCTCAATTTCTCTTAAGCAGTTTGAAGCATTTTATTCAGGGAATCATCTAATTTTTATTTTGCAATAAAGTGAGAGTGGGTAATGGTGAGAATTCCACTTTTTTTGTTTTCAATATTTATTATTATTACCAGAATCAATTAAGTATAATGGTTTTTATATTGCTTATGTTGGTTTTCTACATAGTACAAACTCCATTAATAGCCATATTATTGTTCCTGCTTCTGGGTTTATCTAAACTAAATTGCATGAAATATCTTTTTATAATACTTTCCCCAGAATATATTTCAAAATAGATTTAAGGTGTAGAGCCCAGCAATTGAGCAGCAGCATAAATAATTAAATAACTCATAGGTGTAGGTTGTTTCCCTTCAACCAGATGCCACAGACACTGAAGACCTGGTTCCCTTCCCCTGTTTCCCTTCCCCACAATTTACAATCTCAAGAAATGGAGTACACACAGAAAATTAGTTAAATTCAAATTCATAACAGGATATGAGTGAAAAGGAAATGTGTTATTTTAGCATTAGGTAATCTTTCAGTTTTAGAGATTCAATTGCAGAGAGATGAGAGATTGGTCCCTGCACGCTAGAGATTGAGCCTCAAACATTTCTCAGGGTTTTGGAGGTTAGGGGGAGAGATTTGTATTTCAGGAGAAACAATAGGAGACAGCAGGAGAGTGGAAGTGATTCAATCTTATGTGTACTTGGGTGTGAGGGATAAAGGAGGGAGAAACAAATGACTAGAGACTGTGGTGACCAGATGTCATGTCATGGGCCCTTGAAAATCAAGTGAAGTGTAGATTTGACGTAAAAGGACTGGGAGTCACTGTAATATTGGGGTGTGAGCGATTTTATCCAGAACTGAAGATTTAGAGTGTAAATGTAACTGCTTCCCATAACACTTCTGACACATAATCATTCCAAAATGATTAAAATGGAGAATATTTACAATTTTCCAGAAATAAATTTCAACGTATTATTTATTGAACCTCATCCAATACCTTCAACGTATTATTTATTGAACCTGATCCAATAATCTTTCAAATATAAAGAGGCTTGCCTAGCGTTCTCTAATTGACCATCATCTTAGAAAGGAACATAGCTTATAATATTTAGGTCCTTATTAGTAATGCGTTACAATAAACCAGCTTTACACTTTTATGAGTAGTTTCTAAACATGCTAAAAGAGATAACCATAATAAAGGAAATAGAAATAACTGAACACCATGACAGCGTTTAAACATTCTTAAAACAATGATTATTAGTTAAAGATTGATGCAATAATCAGTTAAGTCCACTCACAAACAGGAAACCAAAGGAGTCATATGCAAAAAAACATTTACAACTTGCCAGCTACTTGTTTATCATCTCATGGCACCTTATCATCTCGTATCACCTTATTGTGCACATTTTGAGTGTAGAAAATGGAAACTCAAAGATTCGGTAGCTTACCAACGACCCCACTTACAAAACTGACTGACAAACCTGGAATATATATTCATGGCCTTTCACATCCTAGAAAAGCTTTAAGGAAAATCACTGTTTAATGAGAGTACAGCAGGAAAGAGGCAATGAATTATAAACTCCTAAAATTAGCAAGGCATAGATTGAAAATTATTTCAAAAAGTATTATAGAAGTTATCTGAAATATGAAACACCTGGCAAACATGATACTTAAAAAGTCAAGAACAGTTAAAGCATTTGTGAATAAGACTATTATGAAGAAAAACTGCAATGTATTAGATGAATGATAAAAAAAACATACTCTCAATCTGGAAGGTAAGATAAAATCAATAATCTTATAAAAGTGGAATTTCTCTTGACTGAAGTGAGGGAAAGGACTTTCATTAGGCTGCAGCATTTAAAAAATTCTTAAGGAAGAAAAAACAGAAAAGGAATTTGCCAAACCTACTCTCATAAGCTTTCAAAAACAGCCAAACAGGAAATGACCTTGTGATTATATCTAATGTCTTAGATAAATATCAGCTACTGAAAAGACTTTTGTATTTAATACTTTTCCTCAACTATTTTATGTTAACTGAAAGTTTAATTCTGGCTAGGAAGTAAATGCTAATTTTTAACTGTTCATGTAAGAAAATGCATATGTAAACTTTAAAATCCGTAATGCATTATAATTAAATTCATGTAGTCATTTACTTTTCAATTTTATGTGGAAAAATTATTCCTAATTTTAATATATATTTATTTTAATGTACATAATTTTCCATCTCAGATAGCTGTATTTGAACTTTCTAAAATTTATTAATAAGATTTAGGTAATCTACTTTGAGTTTAAGTAGGTGATGATTGGGCCAAGGTTGTAACTCTAACCCCTGTGTGGGATAAATAACTGGCAGTTATCCAATGATCACATGAAAATACATTATTCTCACCAGTAGACAGGGAATTCAAATTTAAAACCTGTTGTCACACCATTCATCATGTATCAAGCAAATAATTTTAAAGAATGGCCTAGAGAGTGTAATGAAATATTAATTCTAATAAATTGCTCTTGGAAACATGAATTGCTACATTTTTAAAAGTAATCTCAATATGTATTGAATTAACATTTCATGTTGATCCAGCAATTTTACCTTGGAGGTCTATCCCATAGAAATAACTATAGAAAGGTGAATATATTTAACTAAATGGATATCCAAATTGAAATAAGCAGGTACAGGAATGATGTCATAAAAAACAAACCAAAAAAGATGCCCAAAAACCAAATCTATTCAAGGGAGAAAACCATGGCAGGATATACACCAAAGAATTAACATAGGTTTGATAAAGGGATTGGTTAGAGGAAGATATAAAGAGAACTAAATTTCTATTGATTCATTCATTCTATATTTATTGAATTCCTACTCTCTCACAAATATCTTTTTAAGGGCTGATAATACAGCAGCAAACAAAATATGTAAAGTTATTGTCCATATGAAATTTACATTCTAGTACAGAAGACAGATGTTACATCAAAAAAATTAAGTATATAATGTCAGATAAGTGCTTTGAAGTAAATAAAGTTGTATGGACCTGAAGAGTTAAAGGAGTATATTATTTTAGAATGAATGATTCTGAAAAACACAACAGAGTATCAATCTGAATTGAATGATTCATCTATTACTCATTTTCACATTTTTTAATAATTTTAAATTGATCAAATAACTAAAACTAAATTAGACCAAGGATACCACAGATTTCTAACCCAGCCAGCTAAATTGAAAAAAAAAAAAGGGACCAAGGCTGTAATAATAGGCAAATTAGTGTATCTCAATTACTAGAAAAAGTGTAAAGGATATAAGAGTTAACCTGGACTCCATGATCACTGTTAATGTTTTTGTTGTTTGTTTTTAATGCTCTAGAATTGTCTAATTTAAAAAAAAATGAACTCTCTATTCTGTTTTAGACATATCAATTCCTTTTCTAAAAGCTTTCAGAACTCTTGTTAGGCTCTCTGGAGCCCATTAAAGTAAACCTTATCTAACCCAAATACCTATATACATGGTATCTTCTTATGCATATGTTCCTGTGATGATCTGAAACATGAGTAGTCATAGTAGCATCATCTCACCTGGAGGCAGGGGCATGGGTTAGATGACTTATCTCACAAAACTTGACTGAAATATGATTTTCTGAATGGATTGAAAAGCAAAATTTTTATCTTTATTTATGTTAGCAAAGCTGTTGCTACTTTTTGAAGAAGTCCCCAAACCTTCAAGATAAAAATCTGTAGGAGGTAGCTTGAAGGAATGTCCTTGAATATTTTGAAATCAAATCTCTTTCTCTAGCAGCAGGTAAGCCTCTTACAACATGCTTGCAGTATTCAGAAAAACAGCATCTCAGCTGGTTCAGTATTCTTGGACTCAGAATATGAGTGTGTTACCTAGTAAGTTACACACTTGTATATCATCTTACCACACAGGACTGAAGTGGAGATAAAGGAGACATTTTGTAGGAATTCATGAAATTATGAAAAGTTAGATGTCAATAGAAGAAATTATTTATTATTATGTATATTTTTTTAGATTTTACTTCCTATATCAAATGCCATTATTTTTACTCAGTAGATACATTAGAATACTTTTTTTAGAATTCTCTAGATATTGTGTATTACTTGAAGTTAATAGATTGAAAGAAAGAAGACCAAGGTCATGGCCTCAGTATACAAACACACACAAATAAACTCAAAATACGTTAAATAACTCATTTTTATGTTTAAGTTATAGGGTTTTCTATTTAAAGTGTGGTATTAGGAATGGAAATAAAGGCTCAATGACATGATATAACTTAAATTGTGTATTATGTTATATCATTACTGAAAAATATTGTTTTGAGGACCTTGCAAACATTGTGTTGATTATCTCCTTGATTTAAAACAGGAATCAAAGCCCATATCCTAATAAATAGACCTTTGCAAAATAAGCAAAAAAATCCTAATTTTTTTTTTTTTTTTTTGGAGAAGGTAAAAAACATTTCTTTGGAATTTTACTTTAAACAGAAGAACATTCTCTTTTCAGTATGTTAAGCCTTGGGCCTTAACATTTATGCGGAGCCAGGGGAAATGCCTGTGTGCCCATAGAGGCTGAGTAGACCCACCTTAGATGAACATGTTTGACACAACTAAGTAGATCATCGTGATTAGTTATGAATTCAGCTATTTTTTATGATGATAAAATAAAAGTACATTTGTTTGTACGGTTAGTTTCCCAGAGAAGTTTGTGATTACTCTGCTTTGGGGAAGGGAAAATACTGAAATAGGTACTAAGAGGGAATACATATATCTGAAGACTCTAGTTATAATTCTGGGTGATAATGATTAGTTATGTTTTAACAACTGAAATATGGAGATAAAGAAAGAAAAGTTATTGAGGCTCAATCTACTGGCATTCAATTAACCTAATGACATTCTATTATTTGACTTAAGTGATATCAATGACTGGGATAAAGTGAGATAAATAGAAAAGTACTTTAACTCAGAAAATACATGTTGTAGTAGAATAAGTAATACATTTAGTTGATTTAAAGTTGCTAATCTATGATAATAGTTACAGTGACTCTAAAAGATGTTTTATTTTTCTATTACCTCCGGAAAAGAAGAACAGTTAATGAATAGAATTTTTTAATTACCCAAGAAATTAATAGAAAATAAAAAACAAATAGACATGCTTGTACCTGATAGTAACAAGAATTCTACTTTCAAGACACCAGCTGGTAGACACAGATATAGTAGCATGAATATATATCTATAAATACAAAAATTAAATTAAATACATGTATGTTCACAGGCGTGCTTATTATACTGAATGCTACAGAAAGAAAATTCAATTGATATGGTAGGTAAAAAAAATGAAGAATACGTCTAATATTAAAATAAATTCACATAGAAAAGGATGTAGAACTAAATTGTTTCAAAGGTGGTTATTAATAAATCAGATATAAAAAAACAAAAAGGTGTATTTCAATGAAGGGTGATATGTATCACTAAAATAACAAACAGATATACTTAAAGAAGATAGTTTATAAATATTTTGCAAAGCAGTTGTAAGATTATTGCTCTCATTGATTGTGTGTGTATCCTTTGGTCTGTATGTACTTATACACACAGGTAAATTAAATGTCTCATATTATAATAATGTATGTGTATGCATGAATATATGTGTTTATACCGACAAATGTTAGAGATAAAATACAATTCATTTGTATACAAATTTACGTTACACATATATGTATAATACTTATTTTCTAATATTTCTGCATGTCCTTGGAACTTCAGAATTTCTTAAAAAATATTCTTTAACCTTAGATTTGAACTACTTTCTCTACACACAACCATAATTTTTAGTCATGTCTGTTAAGTAGGTATGTAATAGTCTGGAGAAAGTATGATGTTAAGGTTTTCTTTTCTTCAAGCAACATTTGTATTGTGTATTATCTTAAATTCCAGATTGTGTTAATGTTTTCTCTGAGTATATGAAAAAGCAGTTTCAAGATCCCTTGTGTGTCATTAAGTTTGTCTTTGAACGAAGAGGAATGATGAAATTCACCTGTGATCTTTCTGCTTATGGATAGTAATTCTGTTACATCATGCTGTGGATATTAAATTCTGACCATACAAATGAAGAGTGCAAGCAAAATATGTTATGTGATTCATTTATCTTTTTATTTATTTTTATTGAAGTGTAGTTGGTATACAATATTATGTAAGTTACACATTTTTAGCATAGTGATTCACAATTTTTAAGGGTTATACTCCTTTTATAGCTATTCTAAAATATTGGCTATATTCCCTGAGCTGTAAAATATATCCTTATACTTTATTTTATACATAATAGTTTATACCTCTTAATCCCCTACCCCTATCTTGTCCCTCCCTCCTTCCCTCTTTCTACTGATAACCACTGGTTTGCTGTCTATATCTGTGAGTCTGTTTTTGTTTTGTTATATTCACTAATTTGTTGTATTCTTTAGATCCCACATATAAGTGACATAATACAGTATTTGTCTTTCTCTATCTGACTTATTTCATCTAGCATAATACCCTCCAGGTCCATCCACGTTGTTGCAAGTGGTAAAGTTTCGTTATATTTTGTGGCTGAAGCCAAATCCGGCTTCTGTACCCCACCACCGAATTAAATCTTGGAGACAGAGTTTTAGGTGAAGTAGAAAAGAATAGCTTTATTGCTTTGCCAGGCAAAGGGGACCACAGTGGGTTAATGCCCTCAAAACTGTACATCTCAACCTGGAGGGGGTAGTGAGAAATTTTATACTAATGGTTCAAAGAGGGTGTGATCAGCTTGTGGACATTCTTCTGATTGGTTGGTGGTGAGGTAAGTGGAAGTCAGCATCATCCAGCTTATTGTTCCAACTGGTCTGGGGTCTACATGCTAGTGAGCAGCATACAGTTAACTTCTCTCACCTGGTGCGGATTTCAGTATCTGCAAAACTTCTCGAAGATATTGTTGTGTATATCCGTTGATGGGGAACCAGGACTTTGCCCCAAGGCTGCACAATTTTTTCTCTTGACTGTTCCTCCCTTGTCTCGCATCTCCTCCTTTCCCTAATTAGCAACTGTTTGAACCTGCCTGTTGGAACTCAGGGAATGCCATGGAGGCTGAATGAAGCCTATTTCCTGAAATCAAAGAAATGGGGGACACAGGAAGGCTTTTGCACCCAGCCCACAGGATCCTGCTCGGTATCGTGGCTGAGTATTATTCCAACGTATTTATATACCAAATTTTCTTTATTCATTCATCTGTTGATGGACACATAGGTTGCTTCCATAACTTAGCTATTGTAAATAATCGTGCTGTGAATATTGGGTGCATGTATCTTTTTAGATTAATGTCTTTTATTTCTTTGGATACATACCTAGGAGTGGAATTGCTGGATCACATGGTAGTCTTATTTTTAGTTTTTTGAGAAACTTCCATAGTGCCTTCCATAGTAGTCTATGTGATTAATTTAAATCACTTATAGTTTTCACACCATGTTTGTTTTCACTATCAATGCAATTGAATTTCACTTTTCTTTATGGATTTTTTATTCTGTAAGTATTTCTAAATATTATTAGTTATAGGAGATGCAGAAATTTCTTGTTAAGTGAGAATATTTGAAATCATCATTCATTCACTGTATTGCCAAAGTAGCAAAAGACTTCCATTCTTTTTCCTTTCCAAATTTATGATTTTAAAAATACAAACAGAAATTCTTAATATTCTCACTAAATTCTTAGGGAACAACATAGTAGAATTCAGGGAGAAGTGTTTCATAACATATTGTAAAGGAAAAAATTTGTACTTAGGGTTTATAACTTGGGGAAAATTTTAAATTTGTCACTTTCAAATATTGATGTATGGCAATCGTTGGTAATTACTGTAACAAAATTTAAAATTTTTAGCCCAGATAGAGTCAAAACTACAAAGAATTAACTTAAAAGCATTCTTACAAATTCTACATTGTTGAAGTTTGACTAGTGAGAACAAAATTGGTATGGCTTTTGTGTACTTAATTTTTTCTATACCCTTTATATTCTTAATTACAATGATTTATCATGGATATTGCTGTGATTTTGGAGTTTTTCTCTTCAAACATCTGAAATGGGAAAATAAAGTTTCAGCTTTTAATTCATTCTCACATGATAAGAAAAAAAATCTTTTAGAAAGGCCCATATTCTGTAAGAAAATTGGTCTAAAAGAATTATAAATAAAATTTAAATATATTTATTAAATGTCATTTGTTTAACCTTATGATTGCTAGTAGCCAAAACAATTCTATAGACAAATAAGAAAAGAAATAACTAACATAAGAATGAAAGGATTGCAATAAAACTGTTGTAATTAGAAAACTCAATAATAATGAATTGTTAGAATTAATAAAATAATTCAGCAGTGCCAATACTTACTAGGTTAAATATTTACAACAGAAGTAAAGCTAAAATTATGATGAAATATAGAAACTATTCAATAGAAGCTGAAACTTCACATTATTATTTAATTTTAAGGCAAATCATAAGACTATCATGGAGAAAAATTTTAATGACATAATGCCATTAAAAAGTTTCTGAATATTTAGAGAGATGAACAGTTTTTATGAATGGAACAACTAAAATTGTAAAAAGATCAATTCTCCTTAAATTAATTTACAAATGAAATACAATCAGAGTAAATATTTGGATAAAATGGTTAAGGAACTTCTTGCCATGCTTATTCTATTATTTATGGATTAATATATGCCAATAAAGTCAACTTTTTAAACATATAGTTCACTCTAAAGATTGAAACATGCTGCAGAAATTCAGAACAGTCTCCATATGAGAACCATTGGTCTATTACTAAAAAAAGAGAGCTAAGCAATAAATTCAGGTATATATATAGTTTGATAAAACTGAAAAAAGAAATCAATATCAATAATAATATATTACATACAAAATTGAATTTCATGTTTTAAAGACCTAAATGTTAAACTTTATTTCTTTTAAAGTCTTAGCATTTTTAAAAAATTTTTAATTTAATTTAATTTTTTTATTATTTGGCTGCGTAGGCTCTTAGTTGGAGCACGCAGGATCTTCTTTGCGGTGTGCAGGCTTCTGTAGTTGCTGGCACGGGCTTCGCTGATGTGTGGGCTTAGTTGCCCTGCGGCATGTGGGATGTTAGTTCCCTGACCAGGGATTTGAACCTGCATCCCCTGCATTGGAAGGAGGATTCTTAACCACGAGGGAAGTCCCTGTTAAACTTTAAATAGTGTTTTTGTGTGTGTGTGACAGAATATGAGATGGCTTTCTTAAATAAGACTTCTAAAGTGAAATTTCTTAAAAAGAGCACATTAAGCCTTCAAAATTAAAAATTTCTTTGCAGTGAAGGACATCATAGACATGGTTACCAGAGAGATGACAGAACAAGAGAAAATATTTTGTAATTCCTGAACACACAGTCACATAAAAGGAACTCTTGAAAGTTAACAGTAACAAAAGAAAAAAAAAGGAAACCTAATTAAAAGTGTGTAAACATACAAAGAAACAATTCATAGAAAGCCAAATTGAATGAGTAACATGTATATGAAGAGATTTTCAAAAGTAAACTCAAATGGAAAATGCAAATTACAACAGAGTTACCACTTTACAACCAGAAGAAGAACAAAAATTAGAAATACAGCAATGATTTTGATAATTGAGGATTTGTAGTCCTGCTGCTGATAGTGTAAAATTACTGTACGTTCCTGAAAGCAATATGGAAATATTTAGTGAAATATGTATGATCTAGTAACAATTGTCCAGTTGCTCAAATTTTTATATAATTTATATCTTATATAAATAATATAAAATATATTCTCTAATGAAATATATATAGAAATATATTTATATCTATAAATATGTTTTATTAGACAAATTTAGACTAAAAAATTGCAGACACTATAGGTGTTCAATCCTGGAGGAATAAATAAATAATGGTAAATACATGCTATGAAACACTATTCAGAGCTTAAAAGGAAAATATTAGATGCACATACAACCATATGGATAGATCCCCAAAACACAAGTGGATAAATCAAGAAGTTCTATCTCCAGCAATGACTGAGTAATTCTTATCAACCATCCCTCCCAGGGACAATGACTACAGACTCTAGGAAAAAAAAAATCTATCTCAAGTCACTAGAAACTGAAAAATAGCTAGCAGAGGGGATTGGCAATTGGAAAGAGGAAGCAGCACTGGATAAGTTTCCCATTCTTTGGTTAGAAGGCAGGCAAAAGTGGCAAAAACATGTTGAGAACACCTGCAGTTTTACTGTCTTAAAGAACCAGTTAGGGCAACTATAACATCTGTAAAGGGAGGTGGGAAACCCTACCTATGAGAAAATCATAGAGAAACAGTCCTATATTCCGGTTATATACTGCTCAAAATCATGTCCAACTCACCACTAAAAATGAATGTGGTAGAGCTGCAGGAGCTCAGCTAAGGCTGAAAGTGTTGAACTGAGATTCAGAACTTGGAATTTAAGTTTATCCATGTTAACTGACTACTAAAACAAAAAGACTCATTCTCTTGGGAGGAATATAGTTGAATCTGAATCTAAGGTCTCTACAATGAATCATATATAATGCTAAAGATCTAATCTAAAGTACCTAGGAGTACAAAGAAACAGGAAAATGTGATTGATAGTCAAGATAAAAGGCAGTCTGTCAAAAACCAATCCTGAGATCATCCTGATGCTGGAATTAACAGCGTTTTTAAAGCAGCTATTAGAACTATGTTCAAGGATATAAGTGATAGCATATGGTATTTGTTTTTCTCTTTCTGACTTACTTCACTCTGTATGACAGACTCTAGGCCCATCCACCTCACTACAAGTAACTTTGTTATACAGCAGAAACTAACACACCACTGTAAAGCAATTATACGCCAATAAAGATGTTAGAATATATATATATACATATATTTTAAATCTTGAAATAAAATAAAGTTTTAATAAAAAAAGAATATAAGTGAAATTATGCTCATAATTAATTTAGAAGACAGGAAATTTTACCAGAGAAGTAAAACTGCAAGAAATGCCAAATGTAAATTGTAGAGTTCAGAAGCACAATGTCTGAAATGTAAAAAGGAAAAAAAAAATCACAGGAAGAGCTTAATAGAGGACTAGAGATTCCAAAATAAAGAGCTAGTAACTCTGAAGAGAGATCAATAGAAATTGTCAACTGTGAAAGATTTAAAAAAAAAAAATTCAAAACAATGAACAAAGCCTCAGGTACCTACAAGACACATCAAAAGTGGTAACATGTATGTAATTGGAGATGGTGAAGGAAATGAGATAAAATGAGTCAAGAAAATACTTGAAGGAATAATGGTTTAAAACACACAATATTTTGTGAAAAGAAAAAGCTTACAGACTCCTATAGGTCGTTGTGCCTGCACACAAGAAGAATACAAAGAAAACCACATCCATATGTACCATATTCAAACTGATGAAAACTAAGGATATAGAGAAACTCTTGAAAGCAACTAAAGATAAAGAATATATTACATACAAAGAAGCATTTTTTCAAAAGACCACTGCTGTCTCACCAGAAACAATGGAGGGTAAAGGACTAGGAGTACATTGTGGAAATGCTGAAGAAAATAGAAACAAAGACATTTACAGAGGAAAAAATTGAATACTGAAATTTCATCAAACAAAGAACTACACTCCTGAATATGCTGAAGATGGCTTATAGGCTGAAAGGAAATACCAGGTGACAAGTCACATTTTCATAAAGAAATCAAGGGTTCTGGGAAATGTAAAGATGAAGGAAAACATAAAAATATTTTATTCTTTTTCAATATTTTTGATTTTAAAGCAAAAATTATACTATTATATTTTTGATTTATAATGTATGTAAACTAAAGCTAAGTAGGTTGTATGAAGATAAGGATGAATATTGATCAGTCACTAAATAATCAATCAATCTATGAGCTAGA
The DNA here is from genome assembly GCF_951394435.1 of Stenella coeruleoalba. NCBI lineage: Eukaryota > Metazoa > Chordata > Mammalia > Artiodactyla > Delphinidae > Stenella > Stenella coeruleoalba. The sequence continues at coordinate 22,570,466 of NC_137150.1, read as the reverse complement.
GTTAAGATAACAAAAGATAAATTAAAATGAAATTCTATAATATAGTCAATTAATGCAAAAGAAGACAGGAACAGAGCAAGAAAAAATAAAGTGGACAACTGAAATGCACAGTTGGGTAAAAAAGTTAAAAAATAAAAATGTACTTATTTTGCAATTTAAGAATGCTTCTTTTCTATCTTGGTGTAGTATTTTACCAGATATATGCACATCAAAAATATATTTCAAATACACAGGAGTAATTATGGAGGCACATGACCTAATGTTACAATTGATTAACCCAACAAAATACATTTGAGGTTTAACAGGAAAAAGTACAGTATGTGGTTTACAACTGAATTCGAAATGGAAATTAATTATCATAAAAATAGCAATACTAGGTATGTAATACAAAGATACCTTTATACCAATTGGGAAAGAAGGAAAGAAAATGTTGGCTAAATGTAAAATCTGCATGTTATTTATTATCTGTTTTGGTATTTTCATGATGTGAAAAACATACTTCTAATACTGGATTAAAACAGAATATCTTCCAAATTGCCAAACTAGACTAAGGAAAGCACACTTATCTCTATAAGACAGAAAATAGAAAATCATCATGGAAGTCCACAGACAGAGATAATAAAACATTGGTGTAGTAACACAGATATCAGTAACACAAATAAGTGAAAATAGGTTTCATTCTTAAAATTTGATGTGAAAAGTTAATAGACTACTTGTATGAAACACAATCAATCTGAAATACAAAATTACCATTAAAGTATGTATGTATCAAACAGAAAAAAATAGTAATAAGAATGTTCGTATTACAAAGCAAAATGTCTGTCTTTATGCCATTACCATACCGTGTTATGCACTTGAAAATTTATTAAGAGGGTAGGTCTCATGTTAAGTGTTCTTTCACAAAATTACTAACCAAAACAAACAAAAATCAAAGGGCCACCAGAAAACTTTTGAAGATGATGGATATGTCTATTACCTTGATTCTGGTGCTGGTTTCACTGGTGTATGCATCCATCCAACATCAAATTGTATACATTCTCTGCAGTTTTTTGTACATCGGTTATACCTTAATAAAGCTGTTTTTAAAAGGGTTACAGTCCATCCTTTTTTTTTTTTTTTTTTTTTTTTGCGGTACGCGGGCCTCTCACTGTTGTGGCCTCTCCCGTTGCAGAGCACAGGCTCCGGACGCGCAGGCTCAGCGGCCATGGCTTAGGGGCCCAGCCGCTCCGCGGCATGTGGGATCTTCCCGGACCGGGGCACGAACCCATGTTCCCTGCATCGGCAGGTGGACTCTCAACCACTGCGCCACCAGGGAAGCTCCAGTCCATCCTTTTATTTAAATAATATGAAATCTATTTGTGGATTGATCTAGGTAATGAGTAAGATACCTGGACTCCTTATTGGAGCTCCTCGATTCCCTTTGTCTGCGGTGCATTTTGGTGAGAAGCCACTACTTAAATTGGATTTAAAAAGCCAGCAGACTATTGATGTACTTACTGAAAGAATGGTGTTACAGATTGTATTACATAGTTTCTGTGTTTTGAAGACACAGGTAAGATATTTTTAGCCTGGAGGCGGTGAATCTTGAGTAGATTTTGTTGTTGTTCTCATCTTTTCATTGTTAGAAACCTGAAACCAACTCCATCTCTCTATCAATTGTATAAAAATATCTGCATTTTGATGTGTTTTGTGTTATTCACTCGAGTCCACAAGACTTTTCTTATTTTTGCATTAAGAAATACAAGTATTTTTTTGAACATCAGTTATGGGTTAAGTACTATTTATTTTGATATATTATGTGAACCTTTCTAAGACATATGTCTTTTATGGAACATGGCAAGATATAAATAAACAGCCACTTACTGCATAACTTTTGACTGAACACATGAGTGAAGTAGAAACCAAACCAGTTGGCGCAAGAAAAAAAATATTGTATTAGGCAAGTCGTTACACTTTAAATCTCTGATGCTACTAAAGGTTTTATAATCTTTTAAGAAAATAAGCAGGTAATATAAGGTTAACGATGGTTTATACTTTTGAGAATACCAAGATGTGAGTTCACAATGTTATAGGAGATTTTCTGTGATTTATTTTGGACTATGTATTTGCCTTTCTTCAATTGTGTTTGTAATAATGTGTTTACCTTATACAACTGGTTATGAGCTATTTCATTAAAGCAGGACATATTCTTTAGATGCTGATTATACATATGTGATGCACAAAATTCAGATATTGGAAACTTTCCCCTCATTACTTTTCCTCCTGAAAAATTATTCTTTCTAAACCTATTTCATTATTTTTCTGTCTCATTTTTTCCCACTTAAGGCATCTCCCTCTACCTCTAGAGCTATAACATGGTCAAAACAAAAACAAAAACCACGTGTCATTCTATGTACTCAGATCTCAATGATGAAACCTACAGCTCAGCAGAGATGGGAGCAACTTGGCTCAGTAAAATAGAGCCCTGACCTTTGTCGCCAGTATTTCCTGAGGCTTTCAGAGGTGGGACCGACCCTTTATGACTTTAGCACAACTCCAGAACTCTGCCTGACCCTATTTTTTTCTTTTTTTTTTTGCTGTGACATGGTGAATATTTCATTTTTGCTATGTATTTTTTTTCTGTAATTGTCTAATGGTTGCTAGATTTGTTGTTGTTGTTGTTAGTGTCACAATGAATTCAGTCCTGCTTGTATAATTTTTCACAGATATCTTCCATTAATAAAACCTCCTAGGGAATCCCCTCATGGTCCAGTGGTTAGGACTCCACACTTCCACTTCAGGGGGCATGGGTTTGATCCCTGGTTGGGGAACTAAGATCCCGCAAGCCACATGGGCAAAAAAAACCCAAAAACAAAAACTCCTAATTTTACATAGCTGAAAGTGAAAATTATAGATCTTTATTCTCAGGTTCCTCTGCTATGATTCATTGATGAATTGCAAAAATTAAAATAATTCAAAGTTTAATAAGCAAAGAAGTAGGATACTATAAGCAAAGAAGTAGGGTACTATTAGAATCCATAATTGTATGTGTGGCCTCAAATATAAATATTAACATTTGAAGTAAAATATATTTAACTTGAGGTAAATATAAAATATTCTATATATAAAGAATCACACAAACCTTCACTGGGGAAAGCACGTACACACACACACACACACACACACACTTGCACATTCATGCAGATAAGAATGAAAAAAATGAAAGGTCAAAACAAACTAGAAAAAAAAAACCTTAAAAACTTGCTTGAAAGCCAAACTAAAGTTCACCTGGAAGGATATCCAAGTATAAAGCAATGAGGGCTTTTTCCTTTGAGCAGTACTACATAGGACCTTAATCATGTGGAATCAATAAACCCAGATTCAAAGACACTTACTAGGATTCCAAATAAAACTTCAAATACTTTGCTAAGAGCAGGGAGTTTTCTCACAAGGTATTTTTATTTTTAACCTGGCAAACTAATGTGAGCCAAAGGTTGTTTCATAAAAAGGATCATGATTTTAAGCTTCAGACCTAAGGGATTTCAACTTGGAATGAGAAGAGGTATTAATAGTGTGCATTTCAAAGTAAATTAAAAGCCCATCACGTAATTTATGGTAGGTGCTCCGTATTTATAGAAAATATGCACAAAAAGAAAGTTAAAAAAAGTAAAATACAAGCTTCCTTTATTCCTTAAAAAAGGTCAGTTTATTAATAAAAATACCATCAAAATGAAATAAACCAACAAACTGAAATCTTTTAAAATAATTGAGGGTCGTGTTTATTGACTAGTACTTGATTTCTTATATACATATTTTATGTGTATTATCAAATCATTAATTGTTTAGCCATTTTGCAGGATGGAAGCTTTTTAACATTTACGCAGCTTTCTACTTGCTGACTGGAGTATATTTGTGTAATGATTCTACCGGTGTAGATAGATAATTATGGAATTATTGTGTCAATTTCAGAGAACAATTCATTCAACGTTCATTATTTCCAACATTCAACTTTTTCAAATAGTGTTTTCACTGAAATAAAACGTATATGTCATTGTACCTAACTTTTTTAGTTTGCAGAAGGAGCAGGATAGATTTGAAAGTTTTGTGTCTAACACACCTAAATTTAGATCACTCTCTTTCATATTGTAGCTTTATAAATTTTGCAGAAAGCTACCTAAGCTTTCTGAATATCTCAAATTATTTATTACTAAAATTGTGAAGATTGGAGGTAATGTATGCTCAATACCTAGCATAGCTTCTGGAACACATTTTTGTATCCTCAGTAAATACCTAGATTAAATTACATATGCTCTGGATGATGAAAAGTAAGCAATGCACTTTAGATGGTATATTTCCAAAATAAATCATGAATGAAGAAGTTTGGGGTACTTGTACAAATAGAATTTCAAGTTACCTAATGAAGTCACTTTCTTGGAAAAGCTAACTTCCTGATTACATCAGATGAAGTACAGCATTTATTGGATATTTATAGCATTTATTGAATATGGTGTGTTGGTACCATACTTGAAATTAAAGCCATGCATAGAGAACAGGAATTTTAAGGAATTCTTTAGTCAGGTGATTATGCACATATTTTTGTTGCAAAATATTAATACATGAAAATACCAACATTTATATTAACTTTTATAGTTTTCATCGGCCGTATGTTATTACTGCTGTTTACATATAGTCTCAACCTATCAGTTTGTAACCTCCAGTAAGTGTTGTTTGTTCACAAAATCTCTATAGACAATTATAAAATTAACAAATGTCATTAATGTTGAAAATAATGCAATCTCTTTGTATCTAATTACCTATATTATTTTAAATTGTATTAGTTTCATACTCACTGTATAAATTATTATCATGAGATTATAAATATTCATGACAAATATAGTGTGATTTAATATAAAAATAAGGCCTCCCTGCATAACAGTGACTCAGATCATGGGCAGCTCAGACCTAATTAACATGGACTGAAGCATAAAAGCGTTGTACCATTATGAAGATATCCCTAAAACATGGCACATGATACTGCAAAGGGCCAGGTGGCTAGAATAAATGGTTTTGTATTTTCCCATGGTCTATTGGATGGGAAAATAATAATAAATGACATGTTTTATTGAGATAGAATTGACATGAAATAAACTGAATTTATTTAAAGTGTATAATTTGGTAAGTTTTGGTCTGTAGAACCACCACAATGAAAACAATAAGCATGCATCCATCTCAGCAAAAGTCTCCTCATACCCCTTTCTAATCCTTCACTTTTGTGACTCTCTGCCTCCACCATCCACAGCCAACCACTGACGTGCTTTCTCTTACTATAGATTGGTTTGTCTTTGTCCAGAATTTTACATAAGTGGAATGATATAGTATGTACTTTTCATGCAAGGTGGGGCGTGCCTGGCTTCTTTCACTCAGCATAATGATTTTGAGATCTATTCATGTTACGTATTTTAATCGTTAATTTATTTTTTATCGCTGAGCAGTATTTCATTTTTGTTCATCCATTTATGGACTTTCAAGTTGTTTCCAGTTTGGGGCTATTAAAAACAAAGCTACTTCGGATATTTAGATCCAAGTCTTTGTATGGATATACGCTTTATTTCTCTTCAGTAAATTAGTAGTAGAATGACCGGATCATATGATAGGTGTAAGTTTAAGAAAACTGGCAAATTGTTTTCCAAAGTTGTTGAGCCGTTTTACATTCTTACATCAACATAAGAGAGTTTCAGTCCCATCACATCTTCATCAACATTCAATGTGATCAGGCTTTATAAACTTAGTCATTCTAATAAGATTGTATTTGTATTTCATGTGTGTTGAATTTGCGTTTCCCTAATGTGGAAGGTTGTTGATCACCGTCATGTATTGTTCCCCATCTTTCTATCTTCTTTTCTGAAGTGTCTGTCCATATTACATCTTTTGTTCATTTTTAATTGGCTTATTTCTTTATTATTGAATTTGAGAGCTTTCCATATATTCTAGATACAGATTCTATATCAGATATGTGAGTTTAAAATATTGTCTCCCAGTCTGTGGTTTGTCTTTTCACTTTCTCATCAGTATCTTTAGAAGAGTAGAAGTGAGGAATGACTTCTTGCAATCTGAATCTGACATGGTAAATTCATTCTTGATACAAATACAAAAACCAATGACCTCTGGAAAGAATATAAAACTGTATACACACACTCCACATACGTATACACACATCAGAATGGATTGCTGAAAAGGCAGAAAAGCTTTAATGATGCACGAGAGTGAAAAGCAATATTAAGAGCTTACAGGAAAATACTGTTATGAATAATAATATTTACCAAAGCAGGCTATATTCTAGAATTATCAAGTATAAGTTAATTTCCTAATATTTATGCTCTAAAACTCACAGTATTGGTAATTCAGTAAAAATTTTTCCTTAGGAGCAATTGTATAAATTTGTGTTATTAAAGTTGCCTAACTAATAATTTGATAGACCCTAGTTCTGATAGTGTCTTTAAATCACCCCTGGTCTCTGAAACCTAAGTCACTGTAAGCTTTTTTATTTTCACCAATTCCAATATTTTCACCAAAACTTGAGTCTAGAAGAGGGCTGACTGTGTTAAGTAGTCTTTATTGGACAGTACTTGTATGACAATCAAGATAGAAGATTCCTGAAGCAAGTTATTTCTTAAAAGCAATTATCATTATGCATGGATCATTCTCAACAGAGTGTTCTACTGTAGCTTTCTGGATAGTTGAATAATATGAATAGGTATCTTCCATAGTGGGTTTTTTGAAAATACATGTCTGGCAGGAATGAAATTAGATGTTCTGTAGTCACCTTTACATCTTCCCTTTTCTTTATCTAACTAAGGATCTTTTTAATTAAGAGTAAAATTATTACATTGAGTAGCACCACCTTTAGACTGAAAAAATTAGACAAAGTTTAAAATAAGCTTTTATCAATTTGGGGAATGGATGTCTCTCTCTCTCTCCCTCCCTCTCTCTCTCTCTCTCTCTCTCTCTATATATATATATATATATATACACACACACACACACACATATGCCATTCTACAAAAAGGAACACTGTAAGTTATAACTAGTTTGTGAGCCTTTCACTCTACAGTTTGCAACTTTTAGTACAGCCTGTGTGGTCTAATGACTAGAGACACAAAGGTTTATATTGTTATTTTTATTTTTTATTTATTTTTATGGTGTTCAACTGAGGTTGTGGGAAAAAGAGAAAGCAGAATTTATCTTTTGTGGGAAGCAGGAGTGTTTTCTGTCTTCTCATGTTCTGTATGCTGCCTATATATTTTGCTTCCAATGGAAAAATACCAAGGCTGTGCTCCTCCCCTCAGGGACAGGCGAGACTAAGAAAGAAAGGAGACTCATATGTTGCAAGAAATGATCACAAAGAATATCTTTATTACATGGAGGGAAGAAATAATAATGATAATGATTGAAGATAAGCAATACTGGTTACAATGAGTAAGAAATGGATATTTGATTATTGTTATAATTACTAAAATAAAAAAGCTTGTCAGTGATTTAGAATCAAAAGGCCAAACATCCTAGTTTGTCTAGAACAGTCCCAGTTTGCACCTTTTATTCTGGCAAACCATTCAGCTTAGCATTTGTTGTGGATTTTTTGTTTTCCTAATGAAGTAACATTATTACTAGTTGTAATAAAATAAGCCAGAATGGGGTTAATAGATCTGCCCTTTTTTTTTTTTTTTAAAGAAGATGTTGGGGGTAGGAGTTTATTAATTTATTTATTTTTGCTGTGTTGGGTCTTCGTTTCTGTGCGAGGGCTTTCTCTAGTTGTGGCAAGCAGGGGCCACTCTTCATCGCGGTGCGCGGGCCTCTCACTATCGCGGCCTCTCTTGTTGCAGGGCACAGGCTCCAGACGCGCAGACTCAGTAGTTGTAGCTAACGGGCCTAGTAGCTCCGCGGCATGTGGGATCCTACCAGACCAGGGCTCAAACCCGTGTCCCCTGCATTAGCAGGCAGTAGATCTGCCCTTTATACCTCAAGCGTCTGCCATGGTTTCAACTAGTCAAGTGTTAGACACAACCACAGTGAACACAGATCTAAATATAATACATAATTAAATCTGAGAGGCAACCAGGATAGCCTTTTTCTCTTTCATCTGACACATGTGAGAATTTGCAAAAGTGAGAAATAAACTTGCTGCATGTAACTGCTCACATATCAGCATTAATTTGTTAATGTAGCATATCTCATCCTATCCTACTATTAAAATTATGTCTGAAAATTTTCATAATGTACTAAGGTCTTTATGAAAACTTGGCTACTAGAAAAAAATACATATAATGGTCGCATGTTGATCAGCTATTACAGGAATGAGCTCAGATTTTGTGCCAGGGATTTCTTTTCTCTGTTTTGTGATGTGATTTTGACTCCCTGCTTCAAACTGATCCCATCTACCTTCAATATTTGGTGAACATTTTCCAAAATTTCATAACATTCATACACTAATACACTGAATAAAGTGTTTCTTTTTGTATTCTAATATTATTAGAAATACCTTATTTTTAAAATATACTCATCTTCTGTAATTTCTCCAGGTGTAGGCGTAGAAGGGGAGGCTGAAGCTTGGGCTCTGTGAAACACCATTGATACCTAGGAATCTCTATCTGCTGCAGATTTATACACGTGCAAGTCGTGTCAGTTTAGAGATGAGGCAAACTAGTAAAGAATCAAATTTGAAGTTTTTGTATAATTCAGAAATGGGGTACTCAAGAACAATTAACTGAAGAACTGGGATCTGTTCCTGGTTCTGCAGCTCTCTGTATGGTCTTCTCTGGGAGAATCAATTAATTAGCCTTTGGCCGATATTTTCTTATCTGGACTATCTTTAAGGTTCTTTGACATTAATATTTAATGTGCCTATGATACTCGTCTAACTTCAACAAGGTATGTTGAAAATAAGACAAAATATCGGTGCCTTATGTTTTCTATTTTATTTTCATAAAAATGAAATAATATGTGTTTTGCCCCTTAAACTCAGACTACAGTAATTTGTGCCAAATTCAGAGTGAAAATTTAAAAAAAAAATCTGCAACCTAAGTTGCTGTGCTATATTATACTGCATAAAGGTTTCTATCTTTCCCCTTTTCTGTTTAGGAATCTCAAATGAGAGTTGGTGTTAACACAAATGACAGGTTGGATAATCACTTTAAATTTAAGTAGTTTGCAATGTACAGATGCCTAGTTGGAGTTCTCCTTCACTTCACACCCTGTTAAGGTCCTAGAGATATTAATGAGGACAGTTCAACTGCACATCAGTGGGGAAGTGCCTAAAAGTTCACTTCAGGCCGTGGGGACTCACAAGGTTTTACAGAGACCTGTTCTCTTGAAATCAAATAATACCCTTGCATCTTTTTTTTTAAAGAAAACATTTTTAACCTTATAGTACAGTACCTTGAAAAGTACAGTAGTACAGTACAACAGCTGGCATACAGGGGCTGGCATCGAGTGAACAGGCAAAAAGAGTTACTGACTAGGGGAGAGAGAGGAGGTGGGAGATGGTAGAGCTGAAGGATCCTCAGCAATAGGAGACGGAGATACCCTTGCATCTTAATTAACATAAGGAGAACTGAGAGTAAATTAACACTCATTACAGAGTTCTCTGGGTGTTGATTATGTGCTACTCCACTTGAGGCTCCGTTTAGTCTGAAATGCAAGGATATTTGCATACTGAGTTTAGATCATGAGGTAATACGGGATAAATACAGCTCCCCTTTCTCATCTCCTGAGCACTTCTCTACTCACATCCTGAGCCATAGGCCAGTGGCATCAGCATTATCTGGGAGTGAGTTAGAAATGCAGAATCCCAGGTCCCACTGAGTTAGAAAATGCATCTTAACAGAATCCATAGTTGATTTGAGTGCACATTCAGGTCTGAAAAGCATTGCTCTAAAAGATGCCCAGAGGAGAGAATTTCACTGCATTATAACTTCCTAACACCATCATATTATCATTTCATTCTATTTAATTTTCATAATTATTTGCTGTCATTTTAGTTTTCTACTTTTAGCATTATTCTTTAGAATTGAGATCTATCAAGATGGTTTCACAATTTTAAAAGGTGTTCTCACCAAAACATTTTGTGTTATCTTAAAAATATGGACTTTGCTAAGGCTTTGTTTAATTTGGGTTCCAATATAGTTTAAAATAAGTACCTGATATTATTTCTGAAGTCTTTTAAATGTTTATCCTTAAATTTCATCAGTATATGTTTTGCATTTTTGATCCTTATTTAAACACAAGCAAGTATAATTTTACTGGAGGAGCAGAAATGACTTAGCAATTTGGATGAGCTATTCATTATGTCCTGTGATAGTTCATTTTAATAAATAAAATTTTAATAAATAAATAAGAATTAGTTTTAGGTGTATTTCTTCTGTTAAACAGCTAAGCAAAGCAATTCTTGAGCACATAAGAAAGAAAATAACCAATTTAAAATTACCTTTATTTCCTTGAAAGGATATTAAAAAACAAAGATTTGCTTAACCTTCTCTGCACACTTCTCAAGATCGTCAGTTATATCATGTTACCAATGACTTTGTAGATAGATGTCATCAAAACTTGTGCAATTTTTTGTCATATTATAAGAGATTTTAATTCTATATTAGTCACCATTTAGTGTATACTCCTGTTGCACTATTCTCTTTTCACGTTTAGCATAACATCAGTGCAAGCAACATACTAATCATAGCTTTATACTTAATTTACATCACAAATTGTGAAGGGAAGTAGAAAAAATTGACATGGTAGTTGTAAAGGATTATATTTTATACAATAAACTATTTGAGAACCAATATGAGACTATGTAGTAATTTAACTACAGTTAAAGGCTGTAGGATTCCCATTTTCTGAGATAAAATTCAAGTCAATTCTTGCGCCAAGTAAACTGCTATGACTTTGTCTAATCAACTACCTATCAACCATATGCATGCTTATTGCAGTATTCTAAGTGTATAAATCCTCCTTAGCAGAACGAAAGCAGGCCAATATTTCAAGTGAATTCAGGCCAGTGGTACTTTTCAAAATATTTATAGATGAGTGTACTTTGAATGCATGTTAGTTTTAAAATAGTATTTTAGTTCTCTGTGTCTTCTGTAACAAACTACCACAAACTTTGTGACTTAAAACAACAGAAATTTATTCTGTCACAGTTCTGGAGACCAGAAGTATGAAATCAATACCATTAGGCCAAAATCAATGTACTCCCTCCAGGGATTCTAGAAGAGAATTCATTCTTTGCCTCTTCCATCTGTTGGTGGCTGCCAGCATTCCTTGGTTTCTGGCCACATCATTCTAAATTTCAAGGCCAGCATCGTCAAATCTCTTTGCCCTGTATTGACATGGGTTTCTCGTGTGTGTGTGTGTGCGTGTGCACGCGTGCGTGTGTGTGCGCAGGTGTGCCTGTGTGTGACATCTTCTACCTCCCTATTATAAGGATACGTATAATTACATTTAGGATGCACCTGGATAACCCAGGATAGTCTCCCCTGACTTAGTTTGTTTGGGCTGCTATAACAAAATACCACAGATTGAGTGGTTTATAAACAACATAAAATTTATTTCTCACAGTTCCAAAGGCTGGTAAGTCTAAGATTATGGCAACAGCTGATCTGGTATGATAGCTGGTGAGGACCCACTTCTTGATTAGTAGATGGCAGCTTCTCACTCTGTCCTCACGTGGTGGAAGGGGCTAGGGATTTCTGTGGGGTCTCTTTTACGAGAACACTAATCCTATTCATGAGGGCTACACCTTCATGATCTAAGCTCCCAAAGACCCCACTTCCTAATACCATCACATTGGGCATTAGGATTTCAACATATGAGTTTTGGGGTCACAAACATTGAGACCATAGCAGCTCCATTTCAGGATCCTTAACTTTACCACATGTGCAAAGATGTTGCCTTATAAAGGAACATACATCCATTCTAGGGATTAGGGTATGAATATCTTTTGGGGGACTGTTTTTCAGCCAACCACAAATAGTGATAAAGAAAATTCTTAGAATTTTTGACTCTTTCAACTTAGATACTACTATATACATGTGTTAACTTCATGATTCTGGAAAATATTGAATTTTTAAATTTTTATTCTTAATGTTAGCATGCAACATAATGTCAGGATATTTCTGCATGCTGAAAAACTTTATGTGTTAAGATATGTCAATGTCTGATACCCTAAATATGAATTTGAAGAAAAATCCAGTCACATAGTTCTTTCCAATAAGCAATTTGAGCTTCATAGGCAGCTGGAACATTTCTAAATTTGTCCATCTTCAGAACAGAAACACTGTAACTGTTAGGTTATAAAAATTGCATAGGATTTAGAGAAAATCTCTGAGAATTATCTAACTTCAAAAATGTTGAAAGAATAGCAATGTATTCTCAGATGCATGTTACATAAACAACTCTGCTAGAGCTTAAAGTCAAATGATAAAGCACTCAGCATAATGTTCATTTTTTTTTTTAATAAATCACCATTGACTTTTCAATAGAGGTAACTAAAAAGTCAGTATATGCTTCACTGGCTCACAAAATGTTTTGCTGTCATACCATGGAAATATCTAAATGTCTCTAATATGCAAGATTTAATTCATATGCCTTATGTTTTAATCTTATAGGTAGAGACTTGCTAACTGCATGTGTTAGAGGAGAAAGGTGAAGAGAGAACATTACTATGTGAGTCATTTTGGCTGTTCACTTTTTATCTTAAATGAAAGCCTAAGACTTAAGATTGCAGTGTGGACCTATACTGAATGCCACATGATTTCTGGCTTTAATGAATAGTACTTTAGTGGACAATTCCCTAATAAAATTAGCAGCAGTATATTATTTGCTATATTTAAGTGCTTTAATAACACCTTATTTTTGAATAAGCTTTTTCTTGACCCCTCCTTTTTCTAATACATGAAAATAACAATAAGGCATTTTCCCATTAGACAGATAAGGGCTTCAAGCACAATTATTTCTTGACTGTCTTAACAGTATTCTCACCTTCACAGAGTTCAGTATCCTATTTGTAAAGTGGAATTGTTATAAAAATTAAACATGATACCATATGCACATGACTTAGCCTGCATGTGTCTGACACATTGCAGATGCCAGTAAATGTTAGTGTCCTTCTGTTTCACTACTGTAAGTTTTTTAAAATAATGAATTATGTAGTTTTCAAAATCACCCTTTCTGCCGGGAGATGTAAAGAGCTGGAAAGATCAGTGGCCAACCATACAAAAAGAAACAAGTCAGATAAGCTATAAATTATCATAGCTTTTTTTTGAACCCAGAGAGATGAGCTAATTTGAAGTCTGGGTGAGACAGGTGTTAGCGGTGAGAAAGGGATGCAAGCATTTGCTTAACTTGAGATAATGCAGCTGGACACTAAGAAGAGTTGGGTTAGAATCGCTGACGTGTTGGTTGAGTCTGAGGGTTGTGTATGCAGACAATGTGAAGAAGCTTTTATTCCCACGACCAGGCCCATCAGGGAAGACTAGACTCTGAAAAAGTTACCACAAAGTGAAGGCACAGGAGAGGGGAATAGCAGCTACTGAGGAAGAGACACAAAATTATTCCCTGCCCCTTCTCTCTTCTCTCTCCAAAGCAAAAGAGCACTGATCTGCTGGAAAAATGGCAACACAAGTGATGCTTTTAGGGAAGCTGGGAGGTGGGAAGACGAAAAAAGCCACTAATCCCTGAGGAGGAGGCAGTTCAGAAATAGAACTGGAGGAGGGACAGGACTCTTGAGAAAGCCACACTCTCAAGAAGGAGGGACACAATGCCTGCTTAAAACTCAGGCTTATTTGCAAAGTCAGAGAATACTTCTCTCCAGCCCCCACGACCAGGCAAGCAAAAATCAAGCCAAAACAGTGCTGTGAAAGATGCAGAAGGACTCTGAGGCACAGCACAAAAAAAAGACTTACTTCTAAGGGCAGAACAGGTATCGAGAGAAAGCCTCTGACAAACCAGTCACCACCCTAAACTCAAAGTACCGCTAGAGGAATTTGAACGCTGTGGTAAGAATAACAACAGTCCATCTTCTTAGGAAATAATGTAATCCCCCACTAAAGGTAAAACAGAAGAAAAGATGTGACCATTTCCAAACGTAGAACTAGTCACCTGTCTTCAGCAAATTGTCCAAATTTCAACAAAAGATTACGAGACATATAAAAGGCAAGAAAAGTCAGCACATTCCCAAGACAAAATTCAATCAACAGAATCATATTCACATATGACACAGATGTTGGAACTACCTGGAAAAGGATGTAAAATAACTGATTAATAAATATGTTAAAGTCTGTAATGGAAAAGGTAGACAACATCCAAGGGCAGATGGATAATTTCAGCAGACAGATAAAAGCTGTAATAGAAAATCAAATGAAAAGGCTAGGAATGAAAACACAGTAAACCAATGAGGAATGCCTTCATTCCCTCAAATAGTAACAATAACAATGTATTCACAGAATGTGTCAAAATAAATGAATGACAGAAATTGTCAAATAAAGAGAGGGAGGAAATGGGAATATATGATTATAAGATATTTGTACAACAAAAAAGAGGTATAATATTAATTAAAATTACACTTTCATTAATAAAATGCATATGTTGAGCAAAATCATTACAGATATATAGAGAATTAAGTAGAGGAAAAAAGAAACAAAGAACGTATGAAATAAATAGAAAACAGCTAGCAATGTGGTAGATTTTAATCCAATTATATGGATATGAAAGAATTAAGGAGACAATTTAAAAATAGAGCTTGTCAGAATGGACAAAAAAAAAAAGCAAATCCAACTACAGTTGACCTTTGAATGACATGGGTTTGAACTGTGGATCCACTTATAGCAGATTTCTTTCAGTAAACACATACTGCAGTTCAACATGATCCATGGTTAGTTGAATTGAAGATGTGGAATGGTGTATTCAGAGGGCCCACTGAAAAGTTATACATGGATTTTCTACAGTACGGAGGGTCAGTTCCCCTAACCCCCATGTTGTTCAAGGGTCAACTATATATACTTTCTACAAGGAACCCGATTTAATTAAAAAGGCATAGATTGGTTAAAAGGAAAATAATGGAAAAAGTATATCATGCAAACATTCACTGAAAAAAGTTGGAGTAACTATATTGATAAACAAATTGACTTCAGAACAAGGAATATTATCAGTGGAACATTACATGAGAAGAACATTACAAAATAATAAAAGGACTTAATTTTCCAAGAAAAGAAAAAATCTAAACAAACAAGTAGCTACCAGCAGAGCTCCAAAATCCATGAAATAATTGATAAAATTTAAAGGAGAAATAAACAAATCCACAATTATATTTGGGGTCTTTGACATTGCTATCTTAGTAAAGGCTACACATTATATGATTCCATATATGATACTTTTGTGGAAAAAGCAAAACTATAAGGATGGAAAACAGTCATCACTAGGGGTAGGAGTAGGAAGGAAGTTTGGCAACAAAGAGGAAAAAGAAGAAAATTTGGGGGTTGATTAAACTGATTTATATCATGGCTGTTTAGGTAGATACATGGCTATGCACTTTTCAAAAATTCATAGAACTCTACAGCATGATGAGTGAATTTCATTGTATGTATATTTAAAAAAAATAATGTGGAGGAATGAACATAGATTTGTAACAAATTAGAATAAATTAATGTAATTGTAGTACAAATGGGTAACTTACCTTGAAGATGGTGGGAATAAAATAACTAATTTAAGTAACTTTGGAAATTAAATTTTGACCGAACAACAAAAAACTGTAATTTAGTTAGTAAATTTATTTTCATAAGGTAATCAATTTTGAAACTAGTTTATGTATATAGTATGGTTTTAAAATAAGTAAATATATTATAGATAATGAGTCATATTTCTCATTGTCTGTAAAGAAATTACAAATATGGGAAGAGAGGAGGCTAGAATGAACCCAATGTGCCTGGAAGGAGGAATATTTACTCATGTAACTACAAAAATTGGCTTCAAGAAATAATTAGCCATGAGTTACAAATATTCTTTTACAATTTCAAAACAATACTTCGGCTAACAAAGATAAGAGAGTTTTAATTTTTAGCTCTGGCTTAAGAAAGAAAAGTTTTGTTTCCTTTAAATAATGAAGAAATGGAACTTTTGTTCCCACTAGTATGGCATATTTCATATAACACAGGCAACTTGATTACTCAAATTTTAGTGTGAACAGAAACAGGACTAGTGACAAAACTCTCATGCTATCATCAATACAGTTAAACTACAAAGATAGTACAGATTTTTCCAGAGTGTTATTTTTTTTTTTAAGTCCATTGATTTGATCTGCCTGTGTTACTTAGTGGGCATCCTCTTTTAATTTATTTTATTTTTATTTTTGGCTGTGTTGGGTCTTCGTTTCTGTGCGAGCGCTTTCTCTAGTTGTGGTAAGCGGGGGCCACTCTTCATCGTGATGCGCGGGCCCCTCACTATCGTGGCCTCTCTTGTTGTGGAGCACAGGCTCCAGACGAGCAGGCTCAGTAGCTGTGGCTCACGGGCCCAGTTGCTCCACGGCATGTGGGATCATCCTAGACCAGGGCTCGACTCCGTGTCCCCTGCACTAGCAGGCATATTCTCAACCACTGCACCACCAGGGAAGCCCCAGAGTGTTATTTTAAGATTCATTTGATTTGGATTTTAGAAGGTATTTTTGAAGTGCTTTCTTTCATCAAATATCTTATACATTCTTTTTTTTTTTAAACATCTTTATTGGAGTATAATTACTTTACAATGGTGTGTTAGTTTCTGCTTTATAACAAAGTGAATCAGTTATACATATACATATGTACCCATATCTCTTCCCTCTTGCATCTCCCTCCCTACCACACTCCCTAACCCACCCCTCTAGGTGGTCACAAAGCATCAAGCTGATCTCCCTGTGCTATGAGGCTGCTTCCCTCTAGCTATCTATTTTAAGTTTGGTAGTATATATATGTCCATGCCACTCTCTCACTTTGTCCCAGCTTACCCTTCCCCCTCCCCATATCCTCAAGTCCATTCTCTAGTAGGTCTGTGTCTTTATTCCCATCTTGCCCCTAGGTTCTTCATGACCATTTTTTTCTTACATTCCATATATATATGTGTGTGTTAGCATACAGTATTTGTTTTTCTCTTTCTGACTTACTTCACTCTGTATGGCAGACTCTAGGTCCATCCACCTTGCTACAAATAACTCAATTTCGTTTCTTTTTATGGCTGAGTAATATTCCATTGTATATATGTGCCACGTCTTCTTTATACATTCATCTCTTGATGGACACTGAGGTTGCTTCCATGTCCTGGCTAATGTAAATAGAGCTGCAATGAACACTTTGGTACATGACTATTTTTGAATTTTGGTTTGCTCAGGGTATATACCCAGTAGTGGGATTGTGGGGTCGTATGGTAGTTCTATTTTTAGTTTTTTAAGAAACCTCCATACTGTTCTCCATAGTGGCTGTATCAATTTACATTCCCACCAACAGTGCAAGAGGGTTCCCGTTTCTCCACACTGTCTCCAGCATTTATTGTTTGTAGATTTTTTGATGATGGCCATTCTGACTGGTGTGAGATGATATCTCACTGTAGTTTTGATTTGCATTTCTCTAATGATTAATGATGTTGAGCATTCTTTCATGTGTTTGTTGGCAATCTGTATATCTTCTTTGGAGAAATGTCTATTTAGGTCATCTACCCATTTTTGGATAGGGTTGTTTGTTTTTTCTTGATTTTGAGCTGCATGAGCTGCTTGTAAATTTTGGAGATTAATCCTTTGTCAGTTGCTTCATTTGCAAATATTTTCTCCTATTCTGAGGGTTGCCTTTTCATCTTGTTTATGGTTTCCTTTGCTATGCAAAAGCTTTTAAGTTTCATTAGGTCTCATTTGTTTATTTTTGTTTTTATTTCCATTTCTCTAGGAGGGGGGTCAAAAAGGATCTTGCTGTGATTTATGTCATAGAGTGTTCTGCCTATGTTTTCCTCTAAGAGTTTGATAGAGTCTGTCCTTACATTTAAGTTTTTAATTCATTTTGAGTTTACTTTTGTGTATGGTGTTAGGGAGTGTTCTAATTTCATACGTTGACATGTACCTGTTGAGTTTTCCCAGCACCACTTGCTGAACAGGCTGTCTTTTCTCCACTGTATATTCTTGCCTCCTTTATCAAAGATAAGGTGACCATATGTGTGTGGGTTTATCTTTGGGCTTTCTATCCTGTTCCATTGATGTACATTTCTGTTTCTGTGCCAGTACCATACTGTCCTGATTACTGTAGCTTTGTAGTATAGTCTGAAGTCAGAGAGCCTGATTCTTCCAGTTCCATTTATCTTTCTCAAGATTGCTTTGGGTAGTAGACTCATTTTCACAATGTTGATTCTTCCAATCCAAGAACATGGTATATCTCTCCAATTATTTGTATCATCTTTAATTTCTTTCATCAGTGTCTTATAGTTTTCTGCATACAGGTCTTTTGTCTCCTTAGGTAAGTTTATTCCTAGATATTTTATTCTTTTTGTTGCAATGGTAAATAGGAGTGTTTTCTTAATTTCACTTTCAGATTTTTCATCATTAGTGTATAGGAATGCTAGAGATTTCCCTGCATTAATTTTAGTAGTAGTATCCTGCTACTTTACCAAATTCATTGATTAGCTCTAGTAGTTTTCTGATAACATCTTTAGGATTCTCTATGTTTAGTATCATGTCATCTTCAATGACAGCTTTACTTCTTCTTTTCCAATTTGGATTCCTTTTATTTCTTTTTCGTCTCTGATTGCTGTGGCTAAAACTTCCAAAACTATGTTGAATAAGAGTGGTGAGAGTGGGCAACCTTGTCTTGTTCCTGATCTTAGAGGAAATGGTTTCAGTTTTTCACCATTGAGGATGACGTTGGCTGTGGGGTTGTCATATATGGCCTTTATTATGTTGAGGAAAGTTCCCTCTATGCCTACTTTCTGCAGGGCTTTTATCATAAATGGGTGTTGAATTTTGTCAAAAGCTTTCTCTGCATCGATTGAGATGATCATATGGTTTTTCTTCTTCAATTTGTTAATATTGTGTATCCCATTGATTGATTTGGGTATATTAAAGAATCCTTGCAATCTTGGGATAAACCCCACTTAATCATGGTGTATGATCCTTTTAATGTGCTGTTGGATTGTGTTTGCTAGTATTTTGTTGAGGATTTTTGCATCTATGTCCATCAGTGATACTGGTCTGTAGTTTTCTTTTCTGGTGACATCTTTGTCTGGTTTTGGTATCAGGGTGATGGTGGCCTCATAGAATTAGTTTGAGAGTGTTCCTCCCTCTGCTGTATTTTGGAAGAGTTTGAGAAGGATAGGTTTTAACTCGTCTCTAAATGTTTGATAGAATTCACCTGTGAAGCCATCTGGTCCTGGGCTTTTTTTGGTGGAAGATTTTTAACCACAGTTTCAATTTCAGTGCTTCTGATTCATCTGTTCATATTTTCTTTCTTACTGGTTCATTCTCAGAAGGTTGTGCATTTCTAAGAATTTGTCCATTTCTTCCAGGTTGTCCATTTTATTGGCATAGAGTTGCTTGTAGTAATCTCTCATGATCCTTTGTATTTCTGCAGTGTCAGTTGTTACTTCTCCTTTTTCATTTCTAATTCTATTGATTTGAGTCTCCTCCCTGTTTTTCTTGATGTGTCTGGCTAATGGTTTATCAATTTTGTGTATCTTCTCAAAGAACCAGCTCTTAGTTTTATTGATCTTTGCTATCATTTCCTTCATTTCTTTTTCATTTATTTCTGATCTGATCTTTATGATTTCTTTCCTTCCGCTAACTTTGGGGTTTTTTTTTTCTTCTTTCTCTAATTGCTTTAGGTGTAAGGTTAGGTTGTGTATTTGAGATGTTTCTTGTTTCTTAAGGTAGTATTGTATTGCTCTAAACTTCCCTCTTAGAACTGACTTCGCTGCATCCTATAGGTTTTGGTTCATTGTGTTTCCATTGTCATTTGTTTCTAGGTATTTTTTCTCTTTGAATTCTCCTCTTTGAATTCTTTGTGATCTCTTGGTTATTAAGTAGTGTATTATTTAGCCTCCATGTGTTTGTATTTTTTGCAGATTTTTTTCCTGTAATTGATATCTAGTTTCATAGCATTGTGGTTAGAAAAGTTACTTGATACGATTTTAATTTTGTTAAATTTACCAAGGCTTGATTTGTAACCCAAGATATGATCTATCCTGGAGAATATTCCATGAGCACTTGAGAAGAATGTGTATTCTGTTGTTTTTGGATGGAATGTCCTATAAATATCAATTAAGTTCATCTTGTTGAATGTATCATTTAAAGCTTGTGTTTCCTTATTTATTTTCAGTTTGGATGATCTGTCTGTTGGTGAAAGTGGGGTGTTAAAGTCCCCTACTATGGTTGTGTTCCTGTCCATTTCCCTTTTTATGGCTGTTAGTATTTGCCTTACGTATTGAGGTGCTCCTATGTTGGGTGCATAAATATTTACAATTGTTATTTCTTCTTCTTGGATCGATCCCTTGATCATTATGTAGTGCCCTTCTTTGTCTCTTGTAACAGTCTTTATTTTAAAGTCTATTTTGTCTGATATGAGAAGTGCTACGCCAGCTTTCTTTTGATTGCCATTTGCATGGAATATCGTTTTCCATCCCCTCACTTTCAGTCTGTATGTGTCCCTAGGTCTGAAGTGGGTCTCTTGTAGACAGCATATATACAGGTGTCATTTTTGTAGCCATTCAGCCAGTCTATGTCTTTTGGTTGGAGCATTTAATCCATTTACATTTAAGGTAATTATCAATATATATGTTCCTATTACCATTTTCTTAATTGTTTTGGGTTTGTTATTGTAGGTGCTTTTCATTTATTGTGTTATTTATGATTGTTCGTTTGCTCTTTAGTTCTTCTAGGTCCCTGTTAAACGTTTCTTGTATTTTCTCCATTCTATTTCCAAAATTTTCGATCATCTTACTATCAATATTATGAATCTTTTTCAGGTAGACTGCCTATTTCCTCCTCATTTGTTAGGTCTGGTGGGTTTTTACCTTGGTCCTTCATGTGCTGTGTGTTTCTGTGTTTTCTCATTTTGCTTAACTTACTGTGTTTGGGGTCTCCTTTTTGCAGGATGCAGGTTCGTAGTTCCCATTGTTTATGGTGTCCATCCTCAGTGGCTAAGGTTGGTTCAGTGGGTTGTGTAGGCTTCCTGGTGGAGGGGACTAGTGCCTGTGTTCTGGTGGATGAGGCTGTATCTTGTCTTTCTGGTGGGCAGGGCCACGTCCAGTGGTGTGTTTTGTGGTGTCTGTGTCCTTATTATGATTTTAGGCAGCCTCTCATCCAATGGATGGGGTTGTGTTCCTGTCTTGCTAGTTGTTTGGCATAGGGTGGCCAGCACTGTAGCTTGCTGGTCGTTGAGTGAAGCTGAGTCTTGGCATTGAGATGGAGATCTCTGGGAGATTTTCACCGTTTGATATTATGTGGAGCTGGGAGGTCTCTTGTGGACCAGTGTCCTGAACTTGGCTCTCCCACCTCAGAGGCACAGCCCTGACACCTGGCTGGAGCACCAAGAGCCTTTCATCCACATGGCTCAGAATAAAGGGGAGAAAAAATAGAAAGAAAGAAAAGAAAGACAGAAAGAAAGAAAGAAGATAAAATGAAATAAAGTAAAATAAATAAAATAACGTTATTAAAATAAAAAATATTAAGAAAAAAATTTAAAAAGTAAAAATAAAATAAAAGCGGACACACAGAACCCTAGGACAAATGGTAAAAGCAAATGTGTACAGACAAAATCGCACACAGAAGCATACACATACACACTCACAAAAAGAGAAAATGGGGAAAAAACATATATATCTTTGCTCCCAAAGTCCACCTTCTCAATTTGGGATGATTCGTTGTCTATTCAGGTATTCCGCAGATGCAGGGTACATCAAGTTGATTGTGGAGCTTTAATCCGCTGCTCCTGAGGCTGTTGGGAGAGATTTCTCTTTCTCTTCTTTGTTCTCACAGCTCCCAGGGGCTCAGCTTTGGATTTGGCCCTGCCTCTGCGTGTAGGTCGCCGGAGGGCGTCTGTTCTTCGCTCAGACAGGACGGGGTTAAAGGAGCCGCTGATTCTGGCACTCTGGCTCACTCAGGCCAGGCGGAGAGGGAGGGGCTCGGAGTGCGGGGCGGGCCTGCGGTGGCAGAAGCCGGCGTGACGTTGCACCAGCCTGAGGCGTGCCGTGCGTTCGCCCGGGGAAGTTGTCCCTGGATTACGGGACCCTGGCAGTGGCGGGCTGCACGGGCTCCCGGGAGGGGAGGTGTGTGGAGAGTGACCTGTGCTTGCACACAGGCTTCTTGGTGGTGGCAGCAGCAGCCTTAGCGTCTCATGCCCGTCTCTGGGGTCTGCGCTGATAGCCTCGGCTCGCACCCGTCTCTGGTGCTCCTTTAAGCGGCGCTGTTTATCTCTCGTGCACCAGGAAACAGGCAAGAAAAAGTCTCTTGCCTCTTCAGCGGCTGCAGACGTTTTCCCGGACTCCCTCCCAACTAGCCGTGGTGCACTAACCCCTTCAGGCTGTGTTCACACCGCCAGTCCTCTCCCTGGAATCCGACTGCACCCCAAGCCTCAGCTCCCAGCCCCCGCCCGCCCTGGCGGGTGAGCAGAGAAGCCTCTCGGTCTGGTGAGTGCTGGTTGTCTCTGTTTTTTCTTTTCTCTTTTGCCCTACCCAGGTACGTGGGGGGTTTCTTGCCTTTTGGGAGGTCTGAGGTCTTCTGCTATTGTTCAGTAGGTGTTCTGTAGGAGTTGTTCCACATGTAGATGTATTTCTGACGTATTTGTGGGGAGGAAGGTGATCTCTGCGTCTTACTCTTCCGCCATCTTGAAGCTCCTCCATCTTAAGCGTTCTTAACTATGATGATGCCTTTTCAAACACTTTATAGTTTTTGTTCTCTCTTGTACCTAAGAAATAACAAGGATCTGAGTATTTGTGCTTGAAATCAGATTTTTGTTCCAGATTTCTGTCTCCAGTTGTATTAAATATTCCTTTATTTTTAGCTTGCTGAGTTTGTGTTAAATTTAATTATTTGTGTTTGAATAGAAGAAATATGATTTATAAGTTACAGATAACATTTAGTTTTCCATGTATAAAACTCTTCTTTTGAGAAAGTACTGTACACTTACTACACAAGAAGCCATTAATTCATAACATAAAAGACTATGGATCCCTTTGTTCATTAGTAATTGCTTTATTTGATGGATATAATTTAATCAACAGTTATAGCATTTACATTTTAATGTAATCCTTGAAGCAATAAATACATCCTTAAACAGGGTTAACCTAATACAATTACAAACTAAACATTTGATTAGTACATTTAAATTTCAAAGTACTAAGTAACTACCAATTAATTAGTAAAGAAAGTGCATTTGATACAGGTCCATAATTGAGGCAGTTTCATAATACATAGGAGAATGAACCACATGCTTGGGGAGAATGTTTTTATTTAGTTATTTGAAAAACTCTATAAATAGAATTAGTAATTTAAAATTTGAAAGCAAATTATATAATCAAGTTATCTTTGGGAAATATTGCTTTTTTCTTTCCAAATGTGGCATGTTTCAAAAGAAACAAAACAAAATCTGATGACAGTCTTTCAGAAAGTATATATACAAATATTAGAAGAGACTACAATATTCATAAAATTAATAGGATACTCTTTACTAGCTGACTTAAGAGAGGGTGGCATTTGTGAATATAAAATTCCATTTTAGCAAATATAAATGATGCACAGGATAAAGATACAATGGATAATGAGCAGAAAAAAATGGGAACTCTGAGGAAATTTTCCATTATGTGAGTATGAAGTTGTTTGTTACTAAGAAACAAACTTCAATTTCTTGATTGAAATCTGACAACTAATACATATAGACAGTGAAGGTTACTAACTGAATCTATAAATAATAGATGGATAACATCTAAATGAGTTTTATTTATTTTTCTATATACCAATTCTCTAACTACCCCACCTCAATTTATGTAAAGAAACTAAAATCAGTAGAGGTATTTTAATATTTACATGGAAAAGACAAGTTTCTGCAGGATTTTTAGCTTCTCAAAAATCTGAATAATTGCTTAATAATTGGAATTGAAAATAAATCCATTAGCAACATCTTGGGGGAGTATTTTCCCCCTTTCCAAATTTAGACTTTTTAATGTAGATGAAAACAAAATGTTTTATTCTGATTGTTCGAGGAGGATGGGGAAGGAAAAGAGGTACAAGGCCAAGACTGGCTAGATAATCTGTGGGGCCCTGTGCTAAATGAAACTGTTGTATTAGTGTTGTGGAGCAGCCAAGCATATCAGGATTGAAAATTCCTATTTCTGTATTGGTATGTAGATGCAATTTGTGCCAATATTGAGTTATTTGATAGAATTATGGAACCAGACAGAATTGGAATGTGTCTAGATGACAAAACAGAGACAGGAGCGCTGAGAACTCTTGCAGAGGCTTAGCTGTCAACAGAGAAGAGAGATAAGATGAAACATGAATGAGGATATGGGATGGAGGATATCTTGTTTCTTTTTGGCCTTGATGAAAATGTTGAGGGTGTGCAATAAAGGGATCCTGTTAAGAAGAGGTTGTATGTACGGGGAGAAAAGGGATGATTGAAATAATGTGGTTCCAGAGAAACCAGGATGAATGGGAATTTTAAGCACAGGTAAAAGGATATTAGGAGGGCCAGGACCTCTGTTGTGTGTATGAAGAAGGGCAGGAAAGGGTGCAGATGTAGTAATTTTGGATATTGTAGTTGAAAAACCTAGTTCTCTTCGGATGGTTTCTTTTTTATGTCTTTCTAAATTTATTCTGTGAACAAACAAGGTTATTTCCTGGCAGAAGTAGAGCAGGAAGATTTGAGGAGAGTAAATGATGTTTGAAAATGTGATGCAAAGCCCAAGAAAGAGAAACAAATATACCAACAGGTAATATTGGGATCCCTTTTAAATTTGCTGATGATAGGATTTTGTGGAACCATTTTGTCCAGTAATAGGACCTCCTCCATATTCCTCATTTTTATATGTTTGTAAATATGTCTTTAATTTTTTTGTTTTGGGAATAATTTATTGAAATCTGCAGAGGAATATTAGTCTATCATTATGATTGGCATTTGGCCAAGTGCTCCTGGTACTTCTGACAATATTTGCTTCACATCAGGATGCATTGCAGTTTGTTGAATAAAGCCTGCCTTCACAATAAGTTCCGAATTTCTTGCTTTGATCTATAAGTTTTGTACCAGTGTCTCCACCTTCCTTGTCCCCGTCCATCTCCACTTTTGCCTCACTCCAGCCTCGTTCCTTTCTAGTCCATTTGTCAAGCCTTCCCTTACCTCAGGTACTTCGTGGCAGTTATCTCCTTTTTCAACTTACTCTTCATTCAGAACTTACTCTTCTTGGCTCTTCATAAGCCTGCATCCTTTTTGATCTTGAGACATCAGTTTAAAGACTCATTCTCAGAGACTCCTTCTATGACTGCATTATTTAAAGTAAACATGTCTACTTCCATCTAGCTACATCCTTCTAGCTGCTTTCTATCACATGATATTGCCCGTTTCCTTCAGAATACTAACCAAAATTTGTACTTTTTTACTTATGTATTGAGTTGTAGTGTGTATTGTTGAACTTTTTCACCAAAAACCTTAGCTCCACAGGCAACTGTTACCTTATTTACTTCATATAGTTCTCTACTTTGCTCTCATTAAGTGATTTTTTTATGTTATGTGTCGTTAGGATATTATATGTGAGTTTGCGTGGGTTAGGTTCTAAAGTAAGCAGAAAGATGGACCTCGCATAGATTCAACGGTATTATTGCATTTCTTTAAAAATGTGCTATGTCAGAGACCAACCCACTGTAGCGTCTCTCGAAAGCTCAACACAGCCAGATTTTCTCCAGAAAAGCATGGGATTAGATCACTGTTTCTTTATTTGAATGAAAGATAAACTTTATGACTTGGGCATAAAAATGATTACTGTAAGAAAAATGTATCTTAAAATACCAGATACATCCTGACAGAACATCTGGAGTACCGAGATCATTTATAGAAAGGTAGCAGAATTCTACAACATATTTAAATTTCTTGCTGTTCTCTTTTATGCTTTTTCTGTTTTAGTTTTACTTTTCTGCTTATAAAGCACATAAATTTTAAATTTATGTAAAAAATGTATATTGTCTGAGATTGAGTTTCCTAGAAGCAGAAACTCTAGTGGGGATTTTGTGTAAGTCATTTATTGAGGCAGGACAAACAAGGGAAACCTGTACTCAAATGAGAGAAGAAAGGTTGGGCAGAGAAAGAAGCTAAACTCATGGGTTTAGCTGAAGTCTAAGCTCCGCTGATTTCAGGGAGAGCTCTGGAGTAAGAATGATGTCACAGAGTTGTGCCTCTTGAGATGGGGAAGTTTCTGTAGTTCTAAATCATGCACTGACTGTGGGCTGCCTAACGGAAAGGGCATAACACTCTAGAAACATCTGGTCAGTGAGGCTCCTGACAGATGCAAGCAACTGTCTTGGAAAAGAAGGCAATTGTGAGCTCTTAGCAGTTAATGCTCACAGCACCTAGGCAGGGGAGAAGAGTTTATAAAGAGAATCTGGATGGGGCTTAAATCATAATTACTACACTCTTACTCTTGCATCTCTCAGAACCACATACTTTTTATATTAGGTCCATTCCATTCAACTGCAACTTCTTCAGGATTCTATTTATTTGCCATTTCTAGCTATAGTTACAAGAAAAAAGTTAGTGAAGAGAACTAGAGTTCTCTAGAGCCTGAGTGCTCTAGCTGGTGCCAGACCTTTAAGAGATACTCATCATCTTCTTTTTATACTACTCACTTTTTATTTCTCTCCCACTTGGCTAGCATCTCTGCCAACATAGGTGACTTGTCTAGTGAGGTGGACCAGAGCCTCATTCTCGAGGAGTCTGAGATCTAGGTTGGAATGCCATTATCAAGTTATTAGAGCACTTCTTGTCCTTTTATTAGTAAGCACATGCACAGAAAAGCAAATGTTACTTCACTGATCTCCTGAATGCCAAACATAATCCCTCCTGCCTTCATTGTGTAGAAGCAATCTGAAGTCCTTATAATGATCAGGGTAATTGTGTTTGTTGGTCTGGTAAGTAGTTGCTTTGCTTTCTGGCCTACTGGCATGAGGAGTTACATGTGATTAGGCGGTAGCTATAGGTTTCTTTTGTGGGTTTTTTTTTTTTTTTTTTCCCTCTCTGTCCCCTGGTATAAGCTTTCCCTTTCTGGGAATCTGGACTATTGGACCAACATGGCTGAATTTGCAGAGGTGGGAAGCACATATTCTAGGGAATCACTGGAACTACTCCTACCACCCCTTGGCCCCTGTTCCCATGCATTCTACCTACTGACAGCACAACACCATGCAGTGATTATTGATTTAAGATATTACCACATTCTAAAGGTACCTTGTTCTCACCAGGTATCATTTTCAAGCTGGCATCTCCACTGTCCCCTCAAGAGGCTGCTCACTACTCTGTAAGCCTGGCAACTTCTGGAAAGCTGCATTATATGGTGAGTCAGTGAATCTCACATCCATGTGCCTGATGCTACACTTCCATTAGTTTGAAGCAATATTAGGTTAAAAAAAACGTACCAGTGGAAGTGATACTTTATAAGTCCATGGATATTAATGATGGCTGAGATGCTGCAGGCAGGAAAAGTATATTACACCTGGGATGCATGTCAACACAAATCTTTATCCAATATCTTCCCCCAAATTTGGTTATTCTTCATTCCTCAGTGCCTGCTTATCAAATTAAATGAATAAATAATGACTTTAAGTTCTTTTGTGGAAGTACTAAAGTAATTTCTACCGTGTATACTTGCTGTAGCATTGCAGAGACCTTCCTTATGGGGACGTGGGGCCTCTCTTTATCTCAGTGTGTGTCTGAGAATTGGCTCCTGCTTGAAAACAGTGAATGTCCATGAGAGAAGTTGACTTCATCTTCTGCTCATCCATTCTTCATTACATTTGATTATAAACATTAAGCAACACCTCTGTTTTTACCTCTGTGCTCATCTAACTGTCCTCTAGGGATATTAGCCATCCTCATAGATTACCTGAAGATCAGGTCATCCTGGACTTCATCCTGACCTTGTTGTTTTCATGGTAATTCTACCTTACTTGTGATGCTTAAGGACTGACAACCAAATGGGGAAATTGGAGAGAACTGAAGGGAAATTAGATCTTTTGGGGGTAGACGGGTATCAAGAAGCCTTCATGTTAGAGACTTAAGGGATGAACAGATTACTGAATCTTGGAAACTTAATCAATAGCATTCCTCTGAAGAATACGAACAAGTTAGTAGAGAGGTGACTCAAACCTTTACTGAGTTTGCATTTCAAATACGAGGTATTGTTATCTACTTTGGAAATACCCTCTCTGTCTTTCATGCAAAGTATGTTCATTGTATATTCTTGTTAATTACCATCTATCACTAATTCTTCTCTTATAAGGTTTACAATGCATTATAAACTACACATACACACACACCCCATCTATTTATCTATGTATCTACTCTATCTGTATTGTTTCTATTTTTAGTGAATTATGTCACATTCTAATACATAGGAAATACTTGCCATTATTCAATTTATTTATAATAAATTAGTGTCCCTTTTATAGGAATTGCAATTTTAATATTTAAATAGAAGGATGTTTATGTATATGTGGAAATGATAAATCAATAATATGGATGTTGTGCATTTTTACTATGTAAGTCCTTAAAAGTCAAATGTCAGGGGAATACTTTAGCAGCAGGTTGTGTCTACAAGGATATTTGCATTTTTCATTTTGTAGCTTTCTGAAATTCCAAGTATCAGATTGTCACTATTCAAATGTTTTCTCTATGCAAAGAAAATGTTTTCTTATTTTTCCCCTTTATACTGCTAAGATATATTTTACTCCAAAGGTAAAATTTCAATAGCCATAGTATGCCAACTGAAAGTAATACTTACATCAGATTTGAATCTGCATTTTAAAATATGTGTGGCTTGTTAGGCAAAAGTCTTACATCTCTGTTTCAGTAGAAGGAAAGGGAAAGAAAGGGGAAGGGATAAATATATACAGAATAAAGTTTAGTCTAATAATTCATTTCTCCAGTTGAGAATTTTAAAATATACGCCTCCCAGTCTGTTGAAGAACATGCATATACTTGTTGCTGAATATTCTTAGAATTGAGCTGTCCTTTCTCATTGTGTTTTTAGAGGGTAAATACAAGCAAACACACACAAAATATACTGCAGAGAGCATCTTATAACCATATATGCATATATGATCGTCCCTCATTAAATGTAAGCTTCACTTAAATTTCTGTTTGACAATTCACTGTGATTTAAGGTCTAGATTTCTGAGCAATTACACATGTACTGTTATTCATAAAATGCACACTTGCTAATAAAAAGGAAACTAAATCTTGGAAGAAAGATAAACAGCAATTGCTAACATGGCATTTAAATTCATGATGTAGAGAAATGGAGAAATGATTATGATTGAAGATAAACTGTAAGAGGAAAAGTATTATTAAACCCTAGGACTTTAATTCAAAAATTATGTAGGCATAGTAAAGGGAAGAAAGATTTTCAAGGTTATAGTATTCCAGAGTTTTATTAAAGAAAAATGTAATGAATTATAGTACCAAAAATTATTTTTTAGATATTACAATGTTATTGAAATGACTTCATACATACATATTTATTTATTTATCTATTTATTTAATTAATTTTTTTTTTTTTGCGGTACGCGGGCCTCTCACTGTTGTGGCCTCTCCCGTTGCCGAGCACAGGCTCCGGACACGCAGGCTCAGCGGCCATGGCTCACGGACCCAGCCGCTCCGCGGCATGTGGGATCTTCCCAGACCAGGGCACGAACTCGTGCCCCCTGCATCGCCAGGCGGACTCTCAACCCCTGCGCTACCAGGGAAGCCCCATACATATTTATTTTATAGTCAAATTTAAGTGGGTCATTCATAGAAAGCAGTTATGTATCTGCTGGAAAAGCTGGGAAAAATCAAGTGTTGCAATCTGTCAGGTCTACCAGACAGCTTATAGAACCAGAAACTTCTAACAAGTGTGACCTAATGAGATCCTCGATGAAGAGGAAATCCAGATGGTTCCATTCCTCACATTTTCATTCATGCCTAAGGCCTTGCACCACTCAGAAATCACTCACTAGTGAGGATGCTGCTCTCTCTAGGGAGATTTTAGAGTTGTTATTCCCCCATGTGTGGGAGGGTGCTCCCTTCGATAAGGGAGAAAGACAAGCTCCTAAGTAACAGACCCTGAGGCTCAAAAGTGGGCTTATTTCATGAATAGAAGTGAAAAGTCTCTCTGTGCAAGAAACTGATAAAGATAGAAACAGAGGGAAGAAGGCTTAGGGAGTACGCCTGTTCCACCAAAGAATTTCATCATTTGACTGAAATTCTCTATCTTGCAGTCTTCTGGTGAGTAGATTTTTCCAGCTGCATTTTCTTAGATGGTGGTGATTTTTAGAAAACCAACAATAATAATACCATTGTTTTGCCTATCTGTTTATTTTCAAAATTTACCCATTTCCATATCAACTTCAATATTTTTGCCTTACATAATATGCCTTAATTCTCCTTAACATTTCCCTTAAGTGGATTTTAAAATGATTTTCTTGGTTGTGAGGTTGGGGACTAATAAATGGGTAAGCTTCAAAAAAATGTAAAAATTGTCCTTACACAGCTGAAAAGATCTGTGTCATTAATTGGGATATATTCATTTGGGCAGTGCACTGTATAATGTTCTCCATTAACCCTTGCCTGACTTCAATTTTGAGGCTTTGTAGGGTAATAACTAATGTCTCCACAAACTCCATATCATAAGGAGACTAAAAACCAAAATAGCTTAAGTGGGTTTCCAACAATTCCTTTCTAATTAAACAAATGTCTTATTGAATAGTTCCCTTACCACTTAATACTGATATCTGACCCATGGAAGCAAAAATAAAATGAATGTGCTAAGGTGAGGCTGCAGGAAGGGACTTTGTTTTTGCAATATCTTGGAAGGGAAGCCTATGTGGCTTCTCCCATTTCCGTAATGAAAATGTTAAAAATCTTTAGGTTCTGGCAAAACATAGACGTATTGACCACGTGGAAGGACACACATTTAAATTGTCTCTATAAGGACGGTCATTTGATTTGCATTCATGTATGAAAACTGTGTTTAATTCTTTTTACCAGTAGAGATCGGCTAATTGACATCCACAACCCCTTCAATTCCTTAGTTACAAACCCATTTGAACATAATTTCTCTAGACTTTGATATTCTAGTTTCTTCCAGCCTGCTGTAAATTTCCATACTTTTTAAGGAAGAACGATACACATTTAAAACTAAAATGAGAACCAAGGCCATCTGTGTCAAAGTGACTTAGATAAGATTGCATACTAATGTCAACCTCACTTAGTTTTTCTTTTCCAATAAATCTTTGCCAAAGAAAGAGTGTACATTAATCAATATTTTCACTGATTTAAAAAATTCCTACAGATTAATTTATGAGAGACAACAATTTACTCACCAGAGCCAACGGTGTTCTTATCACACAACAATTTACTTATTGAGATTCATGTCAAGACCCTCATCTCTGTTTCTACCAATCCTAAACCATTAGATCAGGAACCTTGCCCCCTGTCCTACAGTTCCTTGCCTGTTTCTAAACCACTAGAGGCTAGACCAAGAATTCCTGTGTGTATGCCTCTTTTGACTTCACCTTCTGAGACACTGCAAAAACTCAAGGTGGTGTTTTCCCTTACAGCAGAAACTTCTAATACACGTAGCCCTGGTTTATTGACAGGCTGTCTGGTGGTATTAGGAAAGTTCAAACAAACAAATAAATAAAGCAAAACCATCACAAAAAAAAATCAAACCTGTGTTCAAGGTCTAGCTTCTTGTTATGGACTGAAGGTTTGTATCCGCCCCCAAAATTACATGTTGAAACCATAACCCCCAATGTGACTGCTGTCTATTATGTATGAAAGTTGGTAAGAGAGTAAATCCTAAGAGTTCTCATCACAGGGACATTTTGTTCTTTATCTTTTATTTCATGTCTATAGGAGATGATGGACGTTGACTAAACTTATTGTGGTCATCATTTTGTGATACATATAAGTCAACATTATGCTGTATAACTTAAAATTAAACAGTGCTATATGTTAATTATATGTCAATAAAAATAGAAGAATAAATACATAAGATTCTTATAAACTAAAAAAAAAAGCATGAAGAAAGAAATTTTAAAATCACATAAACAACAAGCATGAAATATAAGACTTTCTACACTGACAGTGACAAGTTATGACTCTCCCATCATGTAATGTTCCAAGTGGGATCTGAGATTTGTTTCACCATCAGAATTTAGAATTCCGTATTTTTCATTTTCTGCAGTGTTTCTTATGAGAGCTAACCTTTCACTGTTCTTGTTTTCTTTAGAAAAACTCAGTAATTCCCCAGTTAACTTTCCAAGAAATCACTAAGACTGGCCTATAGGTTTAGGTATTTTTCAGAGCAGAAACGCTTGGAACCCCAACATCTCATTTACATCTGGCTAAGGTTTTCAAATCTCTCATTTCTATAGGACTGTGGTATTTCCCCTGTGGAATTTCAACAATAAGATGTACACTGTCAATTTACCTTTAATGTTTAGTACATATAACATGCATATTTTAGGAGGTGTTTTTCACTCAGATACTGAACTTGTGTACTATTTTAGACACTTTCTAGAGTTTGAGGATTGTGTGTATTTGATACTCTGTGTTTGCTATTTTGAGATAATTGTGCTTCTGAAAAATAGTTCTGAAGCAAATTGAGTTCTAGCTGATCTCAAAGGTACACCGCCAGCTACTGTATTTCAAAGTAGGCTACAATTTTGCAATATGTTCAATTTTAAAAGTCTCTTATAATTTCTCCTTTTGTAAGGAGCCAGTGGAGCTATAGCAAAAAGAGGAAATAAGGTATGTCATGATCATGCGAGGCCATTGGGTTATGGCCTATTCATTTGGACTTAGCTGAGGACTTTGGTCACAATCTCCTACTGGCTTGATTTCTGATCCTGCAGAAGTCTCCTAATCTATCTGAGAATCAGCTTCCTCTTGTGTAAAAATGAAGGTGTTCAACTGAATGGCTGCAAATGCATGTACAGCATTATAAGCATTATAAGGTTGAAACAAATACATGAGAACGCTTCTGAAGTCTAAAAAAATGAAAATTCAACATATTGGCATGATAGAAAAACTTTACTTGTGTTTGTCTGCAAAAAAGTAAAATGCAATACTTAGCTCACATAACATGCTGACTGTTCATCAAATATTTGGAAAAAAAGCCTGCATACCTCTATGGCCCTATAAAGTAATTGGTGCCAGAGGTTATCTAGGGTCAATTCACTGTCAAGGTAACATCTTTGCTTGTTAAGACTTTTCCTGCGCTTGGGATGTGGACCAGATCAGACTGACATGCTTTATCAGCTTGCCTGCCATTTTTAATTGATTTATCTGCTCTTATTCATTAGATATATAGTACCAAGTAGAGATTATGCCCTTGGCTCTTTTTTTCCCCCAGAATCTCTTCTCCACCATATTCTCATATTCTGCTCAGGGCTATAAATCATTTGGTAAATCAAGCCCAGTCATATCACTAACCCCCTTCCTCACATAAATATATATTAATTTCACTTCTGTGAACTTGTCAGTTATTCTTAGTGCCTAAAATTACAAACTGTTTCCATTCAAATCCTGCCCATCCTTAAAGACTCAACGAAAGCCCATATATTGTAAGACATGCATTTTACAGGCACACTTTTTAACATATACTCCTTTCAGCCCTGCTGAATTACTTTTACATTCTCCTCAAAATTATTAAAATTTTGTCTAATCTAATATAAAGTGATATCTCTTATTTATTCTAATTTACATCACTTGTTTCACTCAGGTTTTTCATCTATAAACTTCCTAATAGCATTTGTTAATTTTATAATGGATTTCATTATATTTTCTTTATTGATTTGCACAAATTATTTTTATATTCTTTTATACGCTTGTCAGTTTTATGCATTACAAATATTACCACACAATCATTTATCTTTTAATTTTGTTCAAAGTGTTCTTAATTAAACTGAAATCCTTTAATTAGATATACTATATAAGCCCATCATTGTTTTTCCTTCTTTTAGTTTTTACTGTGTGGTTGTTTTAGAATGTTCCTTACCTATGTAATAAGAACATTCCTCTTTATCTTCTTATCTATATTGATAATTTTACCTTTGGCATTTAAGTCATTATCCTGTGTAAAATTTTTATATATAGGCATAAAGTGACATTCATTTTTAGTTTTCATATGGTGAATCCATATTATCCTCCAAATAATCCACGTTTTTTGTAGTGATTTGTTTGTTAAATTTTTATTCTAAAATTTCTACCAAAAATAAGCAATAGTGCAATGGATTTCTTGGTACCCATCACCCAGCTTCAACAACTCTTGATATGTGAACAATCATTTATATATAGCATTCTCAATTACTCAGCTCTCACCAATGCCCTCATCTCCTCCAGATCCAGGGCAAATCCCAGACCTTGTGTCATTTTATCCATAATAAGTCAGTATTTATTAATATGTACCTTTAAGAGATAATATTTTAAATCTTGTTATGAAACCATTATCACACCTAGTGTCACTTCATATTGAGTCATTTTTCATATTGTATCAAATGCCTCACACATTTTTGGTATTTTACATCTAGTTTGTTTAAATCAAGATAAAAAAAATCCCTTACATTTGATTGCTATATTGCTTAAATAATTTAATATCTATAACATTTTCTGAAGTAATCAGGTCATTGACCCCATATACTTTCCTGATTATGGATTTTGCTTCATGAATCACCATTTAATATGTTCATCTGTTCCTTGCATTTCCTGTAAACTGGTAGTTAAATTTAGAGGCTTCATTATGCGTAAGTTCAGTTTTGGCAAGAACATTGCCTACGCTGTGGTGTGTACCTCTATTGCGTGTCACTGGTAGGCATAATATGTCTCTCTTTTTATCATGTTAAGGTCAATCACTGTGGTGAGCCTGGCCCATGTATTATAAAATTCCTTATTTTGACAGTTTTCTTTAATGTATCAGTAAAATATATTCAAAATGTGGCTCCCTCACACCTTACTCAGGATACAGGAAAATAAGAAAGAAAGAGAAGGGAATGAAGAGAGGACAAACCAATGAGGGAGAAAAGATTTTTAAAAATAGACTAACAATGTGATCAACAAATAGAAAGGGCTAGACACGGAAGAAAAATACAGTAAAAAAAAATGATCATTAAGAATGCAAAACATTTGAAAAAGAATAGATATATGTATATGCATAACAGAATCACTTTGTTATACACCTGAAACTAAAACATTGTAAATCAGCTATGCTCCAATATAAAATAAAATTTTTTTAAATAAATAAATAAAATAGTAAAGAATGCAAAACTAACCAGACTACCAATTATTCTGATGCACATTTAAATAAGATGGATAATTTCCAGTACTGATGATTTATGCATGAATCAGACACTGTTGGTAGAAGAGTCAAAGTGCAAGTATATGCATATGTTCTGATATTGAAAGATCTGCAATGAAAATGACCATGCTGATTATAATGATAATAATGATCATATCACCAAAATAAGAAATAACAACGTTGATTGCTAACTCTTTACAAGAAACTGTACCAAGAGCATTCCTTCCATTTAATTAATTCCCTGATACATTTATTATTCTACTTGAAAAAAATTGCACTAAATTTATACAATAGGGTTTCCTTTATTAAATCAAAACCAGACACACCTATGGAGGCTTCCAAATGCTTAGCTAAATGACAAGAAGGATTCATTCCAAACTGCTAACAATATGGCACTGTGGTGACAGGTATGGGATTGGGTGAGTTGTAAGAGTGCTGTTCTTGACTTCTTTACGAACTTCTTTATCACTTTGATTTTATGAGCATATGTTACTTTTAAAATATAAAAGGCATACTAAGAAAAATGTATGCTTCCCTGGTGGCACAGTGGTTAGGAATCCGCCTGCCAATGCAGAGGACACTTGTTCGAGCCCTGGTCCAGGAAGATCCCACATGCCGCAGAGCAAGTAAGCCAGTGCACAACTACTGAGCCTGCACTCTAGAAACCGCGAGCCACAACTACTTAGCCCATGTGCCACAACTACTGAAGCCTGCTTGCCTGGAGCCTGTGCTCCACAACAAGAGAAGCCACCACAGTGAGAAGTCTGTGCACTGTAGCGAAGACCCAACGCAGCCAAAATAAATAAATTAAAATAAAATAAATAAATTAAAAAAAATTATAAAATCTACTCAGCAACTTTCAGGTACACAATACAGTACTGGGAAAAGAAAAAAAAACCCACTACCTACCTCTTCAATTTATTCTATTTCCATAGCCTATTTCCCATAATGATGATTTAAAACACAACAAAGAAAACTGGCCTGTGGCCAAGAGGCTCAGACTATTCCAATAAGTATGAAGGCTTTAATTCAAATTGAAATGTAATTTGAAAAGTAGAGTCTTGTGTCTTGCTTGCACCTAGAAATAAACCAATCACACATTTTTAACAAACTGAAAGAAATGAAGCAGTTTGTATTAATATTTAGACCCATCAAACTGTTAAATTCTCGAACTGAAAATATAATTGTAATCGCAATTTTATCTTAGTTATGTACATACATAATAAGTAATCCAGTTTCAGTTTCTGATAAACATTACTTGAAATGGAGTATCGATTCTAAAAGCCTATAATAATAGAGACAGAGGGTTTTTGCTTCCTTAGTTGTTTTTTCTGACTTACTTCCAATTCCTTTAAGTCTGAGAGGTCACAAGTTGGAATACCATAACACATTAAACATCATGCCAGATTATAATAATTTACAGTGTTTATCAGTATTGCTGTCTGATCTAATTTGAACCAAGCTAATTCTAGATTTCAGCTTAATAAATCATGCATCTATGGACAAAGTGGTTGACAACTTTACTTTTCACACAACTGTTAAACAGAAAACTAGGATGCATGGCCTCCCATACCAGGGCAGAGTAAAGATGTTTATTATTTGTAAAGTCATTGTGTGAAATATATGTGTGTGTGTGTGTATATATATATATATATATATATATATATATATATATATATATATGGCTTTATATTTCACTGCTCAAAATGTATCTGACTCCATTAAATAAGTTTTGTTTTCATTGTGTCAATTCAAAAACTTTCCCTTTTAGTGAACTTGTTTAAAGCTACATTCTGAAATTAACATAATTTATGATAACATACACATTACATTCATATTCATAAGGTTTGTTTTATCCATCAAATCATTTTTTTCATTCAGCACATTTTTATTGAGAACAAAGTCCTTATCAGGGACTCTTGTTTTCCTTGTTTCTTTCAGAAGCTGGTCATATAGTTTTATATTTGAGTAGACTAAGATCCCTCCCCAACTCCCCACCAGAATTGGCTCATGTATCAGTAGGGAGCAGCCATCAATATTCCCACTGGGGGTAGAGAAGCATTTTAAATCTGTGCTGAGAATATAGAGCCGAAAAGGGCTAAAGTTAATTTCCACTGAAACTCTAAATATGGATGATTTTTTTGGAGATTTTTCCTTTCTATTGACATGCTGCATTGTCTTATTACAAAGTTGCTTTTTTTTTTTTTTTTTTGCGGCATGTGGGCCTCTCACTGCTGTGGCCTCTCCCGTTGCGGAGCACAGGCTCCGGACGCGCAGGCTCAGCGGCCATGGCTCACGGGCCCAGCTGCTCCATGGCACGTGGGATCCTCCTGGACCGGGGCACGAACCTGTGTCCGCTGTATCGGCAGGCGGACTCTCAACCACTGTGCCACCAGGGAAGCCCAAAGTTGCTATTTTTTAAATCAATATATTACTTGAAATTTTTTCCTCTCCTTAAAACTATACAAAATACTGAACTATAACACAATTTACACTTGCTAAATAGAAAAGTTCTTTTGTGACCACTTTAAAAGAGCATGCACACATGAATATATTTCAGTAGCTGTCAAATTAAAGTTAATGCACATTTGGATTCTGTTGTTAAGAGTACAGGTGCCATATTTTGTCATATCTTTCTTTGGCATTACTGGTTGTTTACCTTTATTTAATTCCTACCGTGTTTTATATTATAGAATGTATGGTTAAAGATCTGAAGACTGAATTAAACTCTCTGAGGATAATTTATATCCTCTCTTCCCAAAAAGGAAAATAACTCATTCCATTTAAAAATATATAGGACTATCTGGTCCACAAAGAGATTAACTGACAGAGGAAGAAGATCTAGGGTCCCTTATGGTCCCTTATGTGAAAGTTGGAGAAGATGTACGTTAATATCAAGTAGGCAGCAGAGGTTGCTTCAAAGGCTAGCTACCGTCTCTTCATTTCATCACCATTAAACCTCCTGAATGGATGGCTGGAACTTTTGGTCTCAGCCTGCTGACCTCTAGGGAGGGGAGAGGAACTAGATATTGGGTTCAGTCACCAATGGCCAATGATTTAATCAACCATGCCTATGTAATGAAGTCTCCATAAAAACCCAAAAGGACGGGGTTTGGAGAACTTCTGGGTTGGTGAACACATGGAGAAGAGGAGAGAGGGGAGCACTCTGAGAAGACGTGGAAGCCCTGAACCCCTTCCCGCAGGCCTTGGCCTCTGCATCTCTTCCACCTGGCTGTTCCTGAGTTACATTCTTTTATAATAAACCAATAATCTAATTGAAAAAAGTAAAAATTAAAAATATATGGGACTATATTTACATCTTTAAATGAAGACCATAATTTCTCTATAGAAATATGAATTACCAAAATTAACACAAGTAGAATATCTCTAGACTAAAAACAATAAAATAAATCATTTTTTAATTTAAGTTATCCCAGAATGTACAGAAGAAGAGATCTCCTTGATGTTTTTTCAATTAAACATATATTTTTTTATCTTGAAATAATTATAGATTTACAGGAAGTCAAATTCTATTTTTTGTATTAATGTTTTTATAACATTTAGTAGATTTAAAAGCCTATTTTTTTTACATTATATTTGAGAAAATTAGTAAAGGTAAGTCATCTCAATAGATACATATTACATATATATGTGTATATATATATACACACACAAAGAGAAAGAGATTTACTCCCTTACTTAATATAAAAGTCCAGAAAATGATCTATGTTATACTATTTCTCTCTGAAATAAAAAGCAGAGATTTTAATCTTGGCAGAGCTTGTACTGCATTGCTGACAATATTCTTTCCTATGTTTGATAACACTGAAAATTTCGGAATGGTCTCAGTATCATTTGGCAGTGTATATATTTTCTATTCCTTTTTTTTTTAATCAAGTGAAGAAAATAGAATTTAAAGCAAAAGAAAGCACATTTGAAAACCTCAGAAGATAAGCTGGCCAAGTCCCCAAAGTTATGTATTGTTTTTGCATTCCAGCTACTGTTAGTTGTAGAATGCAGAACATTTGATTTGTGTGCACTTAGTCATGAAAATCAACTCAAATTTATTTTTGCTGACTTTCTTGTTGAATTTGGGATATGGCTGCTTTCTGTATAATAAAACAGCTGCTTGCTGACTCTTTAAGAAAAGAAACACATACATAAAACCATCAAACACATTTTTCAGTTCTTCTACCACTGGCTTAAGATTTAGGTTTGCTGATTTTCTGGGTTACAATCAGCACCATTTATTGTTTTCATTTTATTACTCAGCGCCTGCGAGGATGACTAAATTGGTTCTACTGGTATTCCTATCAATTTCTTTAAAGGATTTATAAGATTCCGTGAATAAGAGATTATACTTTCTAATTCCAAATTGTAATTGAAAACCCCATCTGCTCCCTTACTTTGCATGGCACCACATTTACCATCATTGTCATTTTATCATTTTCTCCTGATTGGATGAGCACAGAACTCATTAACCAATATGAGATGCATTACGTAGAGCATTTAAATGTAAATATATACCTACCTCTTCATCTCTCCCCTCTATCTCCTGATTGGATGAGCACAGAACTCATTAACCAATATGAGATGCATTACGTAGAGCATTTAAATGTAAATATATACCTACCTCTTCATCTCTCCCCTCTATCTCCCCTAACCTTCCCCATCTCTTAGCTATCACCTCCTAGGCAGGAGTTCCCAGGTTTTGAATGAACTGAATATTTTCTTTAAGTATCAGTATAATCAATTACAGATACAAATTTAGATATAAAAGGGAATATGTCTCTTCAGAATGAGATCATAAATCACAATTTACTAATTTTAAAAAGCTGATGAATTGTATAAACATCATAAAATGTTTAATACTGAGAAGAATTTTCTAGAGTCCCTTATGGTCCTGGAAGGGTCCATAAAGTGATAGTTCTGAAGCTTCAGTTGTGTGGCTTTCATGATCAATCAGCCCTGGTTCCCACTCTTTTCCCCTCTCCTTCTGCTTGAGCCACCCTGGCTCTTTGATGCTCCTGTAGGTCTCCAGAAACATCCACACCTCAGCCTCTTGCATAGATCCCTCTCTCATCTCTTTTACTTCTTTGCTCAGATGTCACCTTCTCATTGGGAACTTCCCTGATCACCATATTCAGAATTCCAAGCACTCCTCCCACCAGCATTCCCTAGTCCTTCTCTTTATTTTTTCTCCATAGCTTTCATCCCATCTTAAATAGAAGTTGCACTTAAGTATTGGCATGTAGTCTATTTCTAATCATTAAGATGCAAGTTTCATGGTGGAAGGAATTTTTTCCTTTTTTCTTAAAGTATCTATTTGTCCCAGTGCTTAAAATAGAACCTTATATATAATGGACACACAATGTGTGTTGGATACATATTCAATTTTATGTTTAACAAAATAACTGTAATGAAAAGATAATTATCATTTGACCAAGAAGAGAATCAGAGAGAGAAGAAAAACCATAAAGATGGTAAAAAAATTAGAAACAGTAACCTGTGAGTAAAGAAGGAAGAAAAGACTTTCTCTGGGAAGACTGACTCAACCTTCTTCTTGGTTTTCTGTGCTCCTTACAAAGTCAGAACATAAAATTTTATTTAATTTGCTGTTTTAGACTTACATAAAGAAAGTTTATGAGATGAAAAAAGTCCTCACCATATGAGGAGTACTTGCCTGGAGTTTAGACACAGACCAAATAGATGCTTCAGAGTAAAGTAGGTTTCAGTGACAATTTAAGGGATTTTAACTAGGTGTTAATGATTCTTGGACTTGAAATTTGATTTGTAGGAGAGTGAGAGACACCTTTATAGCACTGCTAAGAAAATATTCATGTGCATTTTACTGTTAAAAGCTTTAGTGAGGTCTAATTTACAAGAGCGTAAGCCTTCTTACAATTCCATTTTGTCTATTCTAATATTTTTGAGAACTTTAAAGAAGAAACCATTAAACACAATGCACAAAACCTGTGCTTGTTTATAAACACTTTCTACATGTCTACTAAATATACAAAAATACTTGAATATGCACTGCTTCCTTTTAAATGCTAAGAGCAAAGAGACAATAGTAAACTGATTAATTTTAATCTTCCTCTTACATAGTATATTAGTTTTCTATTGATGCTCCAACAAATTACCACAAATTTAGTGGCTTAGAACAACACCAATTTGTTGTCTTATAGTTGAGTAGTTGAGTTGTCTGACACAAGGTCGCTGGGCTGAAATCATGCTGTGGGCAGGCCTGTGTTCCTTTGGGGAAGCTCTAGGGAAGATATCTCGCCTACCCCTTCATCTTCTAAAGTCCGCCTGCATTCCTTGGCTTGTGACCACTGCCCAGCTTCCTCCAGCTGCTAAACCAGCA
This sequence comes from Stenella coeruleoalba, assembly GCF_951394435.1. NCBI lineage: Eukaryota > Metazoa > Chordata > Mammalia > Artiodactyla > Delphinidae > Stenella > Stenella coeruleoalba. The sequence goes on along the minus strand of NC_137150.1, from coordinate 22,528,534 downwards.
ATGTACCAATAGCATCACGATGAGACACTTTCTATCATCAGGTCTCTTTCTGATCACGGATAGGAAAGATTTTCCATTTTTAAGGATTCAAGTGATTACATTGGACTCAACTCTAGCTAATCCCTTTATCTCAGACTTAAACTTAATTACCTCTGCAAAGTCCTGTGCACCATTTCAGGAAACATAGTCACAGGGTTGATAATTAGAGATTGAGACTCTATGGGGGCTATCCTGTTATACTTAGCATAAGTCTTCAGAGTGTTTCTTAAACCAGTTCCAATGGGCTTAAGCTATTTTAAAGAAAGCCTTTATGGTCAGTATCGTTACTCAATGTGCCTTAATAAAATAGAAAAAAATTAAATGCTATTAAAATCTAGCCACTTCCATTAAAACACACACAAACACACACACACACAAAGCAAGATTTACACCTTCTCCTGGAGAAATTATAAATGTAATTGCCCCATTAACACTTCTTACTCTTACCTGAGTAATTTGAGTAGATCAAATTTTATCAAATAATAGGATTAATTCTCACATTACATAGTAGATATAAACATCTTCAGGGCTCAAATTAGCCTTTCTTTCTTTTATGACTGCATGAAGTAATCCTTTAATCTGCCCCCTTTGTATTAGCTTATAAGCAATTTAGGCAGAAATAGACCAACTCCAGGAAAGAAAGAAAATAACAGAACCAAACAAGATAATATGTATTCTCTTGTAGGAAAACAAATAATAACTTAGATGATTGTCTTATTATTTTATTTAACTATTGAAATTATAATATTTCATATATAATTAACTTGCCTTTTTATGAAATTATAACTGTATACTTTTGAACTTGGCCTGGCTGAGAAGTTTCATTGTTTTAATAATTACTGGGAAAGGCACAAATGGTTGATCTTATCTAATAATGTATTAAAAAGTATTCTACTTTTAAAAATCTGTACATATAAGATTTTTTAAATCCTATACATCTATAATAATTATAAAATGTTGTGTTTCAGTCATTCTAAACCTGCCTTTATATAGCAGGCACCTGGGGAGTATGTGACAAGCCCCTACCTTTTTTTTTTTTCAACATCTTTATTGGAGTATAATTGCTTTAAGTGTTGTGTTAGTTTCTGCTGTATAACAAAGTGAGTCAGCTATATGCATAAATATATCCCCATATTCCCTCCCTCTTGCATCTCCCTCCTACTCTTCCTATCCCACCCCTCTAAGTGGTCACGGGCACTAAGCTGATCTCCCCGCGCTATGCACCTGCTTCCAACTACTTATCTATTTTCAATTTGGTAGTGTATATATGTCAATGCTACTCTTCCACTATGTCCCAGCTTTCCCTTCCCCCTCAGGGGGGGGCTTGTGTCCTCAAGTCCATTCTCAAAAGACTTGTGTCCTCAAGTCCATTCTCTACATCTGTGTCCTTATTCCTGTCCTACCCCTAGGACTTACTTCACTCTATGTGACAGACTCTAGGTCCATCTAACTCACTACAAAAAACTCAATTTCGTTTATTTTCATGTCTGAGTAATATTCCACTGTATGTATGTGCCACATCTTCTTTATCCATTCATCTGTCAGTGGACACTTAGGTTCCTTCCATGTCCTGGCTATTGTAAAGAGAGCTGCAATGAACATTGTGGTACATGACTCTTTGAATTATGGTTTTCTCAGGGTATATGCCCAGTAGTGGGATTGCTGGCTCATATGGTAGTTCTATTTTTAGTTTTTTAAGGAACCTCCATACTGTTCTCCATAGTGGCTGTATCAATTTACATTGCCACCAACTGTGCAAGAGGGTTCCCTTTTCTCCACACCCTCTCCAGCATTTATTGTTTGTAGATTTTTTGTTGATGGCCATTCTGACTGGTGTGAGGTGACACCTCATGGTACTTTTGATTTGCATTTCTCTAATGATTAGTGACGTTGAGCATCCTTTCATGTGTTTGTTGGCAATCTGTATATCTTCTTTGGAGAAATGTCTGTTTAGGTCTTCTGCCCATTTTTGGATTGGGTTGTTTGTTTTTTTTCTTTTGAGCTGCATGAGCTGCTTGTATATTTTGGAGATTGATGCTTTGTCCTTTGCTTCGTTTGAAAAAATTTTCTCCCGTTCTGAGGGTTGTCTTTTTGTCTTGTTTATGGCTTCCTTTGCTATGCAAAAGCTTTTAAGTTGCATTGGGTCTCATTTGTTCATTTTTGTTTTTATTTCCATTTCTCTAGGAGGTGGGTCAAAAAGGATCTGCTGTGATTTATGTCAGACTGTTCTGCCTATGTTTTCCTCTAAGAGTTTTAAAGTGTCTGGCCTTACATTTAGGTCTTTAATCCATTTTGAGTTTATTTTTCTGTACAGTGTTAGGAAGTGTTCTAATTTCATTCTTTTACATGTAGCTGTCCAGTTTTCCCAGCACCACATATTGAAGAAGCTGTCTTTTTTCCATTGTATATTCTTGCCTCCTTTATCAAAGATAAGGTGGCCTATGTACGTCGGTTTATCTCTGGGCTTTCTATCCTCTTCCATTGATCTATATTTCTGTGTTTGTGCCAGGATCATACTGTCTTGATTACTGTAGCTTTTTAGTACAGTCTGAGGCCAGGGAGCCCGATTCCTCCTGCTCTGTTTTACTTTCTCAAGATTCTTTTGGCTATTCGGTGTCTTTTGTGTTTCCATACAAACTGTGAAATTTTTTGTTCTGGTTCTGTGAAAATTGCCATTGGTAGTTCGATAGGGATTGCCCTGAATCTGTAGATTGCGTTGAGTAATAGAGTCATTTTCACAATGTTGATTCTTCCAATCCAAGAACATGGTATATCTCCCGATATGTTTGCATCATCTTTAATTATTTTCATCAGTGTCTTATAGTTTCTGCATACAGGTCTTTTGTCTCCTTTAGTAGGTTTATTCCAATTTCTGTGCATTAATTTTGTATCCTGCTACTCTATCAAATTCATTGATTAGCTCTAGTAGTTTTCTGGTAGCATCATTACGATTCTCTATATATCGTATCATGTCATCTGCAAACAGTGACAGTTTTACTTCTTTTCTGATTTGGATTCCTTTTATTTCTTTTTCTTCTCTGATTTCTGTGGCTAAAACTTCCAAAACTGTGTTGAATAAGAGTGGTGAGAGTGGGTATCCTTGTCTTGTTCCTGATCTTAGAGGAAATGGTTTCAGTTTTTCACCATTGAGAACGAAGTTGGCTGTGGGTTTGTCATATATGGCCTTTATTATGTTGAGGTAGGTTCCTTCTATGCCTACGTTCTTGAGAGTTTTTATCATAAATTAGTGTTGAATTTTGTCTAAAGCTTTCTCTGAATCTGTTGAGATTATCATATAGTTTTTATTCTTCAATTTGTTAATATGGTGTATCACATGGATTGATTTTGCGTATATTGAAGAATCCTTGCATTCCTGGGATAAACCCCACTTAATCATGGTGTATGATCCTTTTACTGTGTTGTTGGATTCTGTTGGCTAGTGTTTTGTTGAGGATTTTTGCATCTATGTCCATCAGTGATACTGGCCTGTAGTTTTCTTTTTTTGTGACAGTTTTGTCTGGTTTTGGTATCAGGGTGATGGTGGCCTCATAGAATGAGTTTGGGAGTGTTCCTCCCTCTGCTATATTTTGGAAGAGTGTGAGAAGGATAGGTGTTAGTTCTTCTCTAAATGTTGGACAGAATTTGCCTGTGAAGCCATCTGGTCCTGGGCTTTTGATTGTTGGAAGATTTTTAATCACAGTCTCAATTTCAGTGCTTGTGATTGGTCTGTTTATATTTTCTATTTCTTCCTGGTTCAGTCTCAGAAGGTTGTGGTTTTCTAAGAATTTGTCCATTTCTTCCAGGTTGTCAATTTTATTGGTATATAGTTGCTTGTAGTAATCTCTCATGATTCCTTGTATTTCTGCAGTGTCAGTTGTTACTTCTCCTTTTTCATTTCTAATTCTATTGATTTGAGTCTTCTCCCTTTTTTTCTTGATGAGTCTAGCTAATGTTTTATCAATTTTTTTATCTCCTCAAAAGAAGCAGCTTTTAATTTATTGATCCTTGCTATTGCTTCCTTCATTTCTTTTTCATTGATTTCTGATCTGAGCTTTGTGATTTCTTTACTTCTGCTAACTTTGGGTTTTTTTTTCTTCTTTTTCTAATTGCTTTAGGCGTAAGGTTAGGTTGTTTATTTGAGATTTTTCTTGTTTCTTGAGGTAGGATTGTATGGCTACAAACTTCCCACTTAGAACTGCTTTTGCTGCATCCCATATGTTTTAGGCTGTGGTGTTTTCATTGCCATTTGTTTCTTTGTATTTTTTGAGTTCCTCTTGACTTCTTCAGTGATCTCTTGGTTATTTAGTAGCATATTGTTTATCCTCCATGTATTTGTATTTTTTTCTTTTAACTGATGTCTAGTTTCATAGCGCTGTTGTTGCAATACATACATGATACAATTTCAATTTTCTTACATTTACCAGGGCTTGAATTGTGACCCAAGATATGGTCTATCCTGGAGAATGTTCCATGAGCACTTGAGAAAAAAGTGTATACTGTTGTTTTTGGATGGAATGACCTATAAATATCAAGTCCATCTTGTTTAATGTGTCATTTAAAGCTTGGGTTTCCTTATTTATTTTCATTTTTTATGATCTGTCCATGGGTGAAAGTGGGGTGTTAAAGTCCCCTACTATGAATTTGTTACTGTTGATTTCTCGTTTTATGGCTGTTAGTATTTGCCTTATGTATTGAGGTGCTCCTATGTTGGGTGCATATTTATTTACAATTGTTATATCTTCTTCTTGGATTGATCCCTTGATCATTATGTAGTGCCCTTCTTTGTCTCTTGTAATAGTCTTTATTTTAAAGTCTATTTTGTCTGATATGAGAATTGCTACTGCAGCTTTCTTTTGATTTCCATTTGCATGGAATATCTTCTTCCATCCCCTCCCTTTCAGTCTGTATGTGTCCCTAGGTCTGAAGTGGGTCTCTTGTAGACAGCATATATATGGGTCTTGTTTTTTTTATCCATTCAGCCAGTCTGTGTCTTTTGGTTGGAGCATTTAATCCATTTACATTTAAGGTAATTATCGATATGTATGTTCCTATTACTATTTTCTTAATTTTGGGGGGTTTGTTATTGTAGGTCTTTTCCTTTTCTTGTGTTTCCTGCCTAGAGAAGTTCCTTTGGCATTTGTTGTGAAGCTGGGTTGGTTTTGCTGAATTCTCTTAACGTTTGCTTGTCTGCAAGGCTTTTAATTTCTCCATCGAATCTGAATGAGATCCTTGCTGGGTAGAGTAATCTTGGTTGTAAGTTTTTCCCTTTCATCACTTTAGATATTTCCTGTCACTCCCTTCTGGCTTACAGACACTCTGCTGAAAGATCAGCTGTTAACCTTATAGGGAGTCCCTTGTATGTTATTTGTTGCTTTTCCCTTGATGCTTTTAATATTTTTTCTTTGTGTTTAACTTTTGATATTTTGATTAATATGTGTCTTGGCGTGTTTCTCCTTGGATTTATCCTGTATGAGCATCTCCGTGCTTCCTGGACTTGATTGACTATTTCCTTTCCCATATTAAGGAAGTTTTCAACTATAATCTCTTCAAATATTTTCTCAGTCCCTTTCTTTTTCTCTTCTTCTTCTGGGACCCCTATAATTCAAATGTTGGTGTGTTTAATGCTCTCCCAGAGGTCTCTGAGACTGCCCTCAATTCTTTTCATTCTTTTTTCTTTATTCTGCTGTGCTGTGGTTATTTCCACCATTTTATCTTCCACGTCACTTATCTGTTCTTTTGCCTCTGTTATTCTGCTATTAATTCCTTCTAAAGAGTTTTTAATTTCGTTTATTGTGTTGTTCATTATTGTTTGCTCTTTAGTTCTTCTAGGTCCCTGTTAAATGTTTCTCATATTTTCTCCATTCTATTTCCAAGATTTTGGATCATCTTTACTATCATTATTCTGAATTCTTTTTCAGGTAGACTGCCCAGTTCCTCTTCATTTCTTTGGTTTTGTGGTTTTTTTACCTTGCTCCTTCATCTGCTGCATATTTCTCTGTCTTCTCATCTTGCTTAAGTTACTGTGTTTCAGGTCTCCTTTTCACAGACTGCAGGTTCCTAGTTCCCATTGTTTTGGTGTCTGCCTGCAGTGGGTGAGGTTTGTTCAGGGGGTTGTGTAGGCTTCATGGTGGAGGAGACTGGTGCTTGTGTTCTGATTGGTGGGGCTGGATCTTGTCTTTCTGGTGGGCAGGACTGTGTCCGGTGGTGTGTTTTTGGGTGTCTGTAAACTTAGTATGATTTTAGGCAGCCTTTCTGATAATGTGTGTGGTTTTGTTCCTCTTTGCTAATTGTTTGGCATGGAGTGTCCAGCACTGGAATTTGTTGGTAGTTGAGTGCAGCTGGCTCTTAGTATTGTGGTGGAGATCTCTGGGAGAGCTCTTACTGACTGATATTACATGGGGCTGGGAGGTCTCTGGTGGTCCAGTATCCTGAACTCAGCTCTCTCACCTCAGAGGCTCAGGCCTGACACCAGGCCAGAGCACCAAGACCCTGTCAGCCACATGGATCAGAAGAAAAAGAAGAAAAAAATGAAAAAAAAAAATTAATTAAAAAAGAAAAAATTATTAAAATTAAAAAAAATAATAATAATAAAGAGAGCAACCAAACCAATAAATAAATCCACGAATGATAACAAGCGCTAAACACTAAAGTAAGATAAAGATAAAAATCAGGAAAAAATCAGTTGCAGACAGCAAAGCCCAAATCTACAGTTGCTTACAAAGTCTACTGCCACAATTTGGGATGATTCGTTGTCTATTCAGGTATTCCACAGATGCATGGTACATCAAGTTGATTGTGGGTATTTAATCCACCGCTCCTGAGGCTGCACGGAGAAATTTCCCTTTCTCTTCTTTTCTTGCACAGCTCCTAGGGTTCAGCTTTGGTTCTGTCCGCCCCCTCTGTGTGTAGGTCACCCTCAGGCATCTGTTCCCCACTCAGACAGGAGGCGGTTAAAGCAGTGGCTGTTTAGGTGGCTCTGGCTCACTCAGGCTGGGGGGCAAGAGGGGTACAGTAGTATAATTGGAATTTGGGGCGAGCCGCTGGTGGCAGAGGCCAGCATGACATTGCAACAGCCAGGGGCATGCCGTGTGTTCTCCTGGGGAAGTTGTCCCTGGATCATGGGACTCTGGCAGTGGTGGGCTGCACAGGTTCCTGGTGGGGCGAGGTGTGGATAGTGACCTGTGCTTGCATACAGGATTTTTGGTGACTGCAGTAGCAGCGTTAGCATTTCATGACCATTTGTGGGGTCCAAGCTGATAGCCCCGGCTCATGCCCACATGTGAAGCTCGTTTAGGTGGTGCTCTGAATCCCCTCTCCACGCACACCCAGAAACAATGGTCTCTTGCCTCTTAGGCAGGTCCCTGGACTCCCTCCCAGCTAGCTGTGGTGCACTAGCTGTCTTCAGGCTGTGTTCACACAGCCAACCTCAGTCCTCTCCCTGGGATTTGACCTCCAAAGCCCGAGCCTCAGCTCCTAGCTCCCACCCACCCTGGCAGGTGAGCAGACAAGCCTCTCGGGCTGGTGAGTGCTGGTTGGCACCAATCCTCTGTGTGGGAATCTCTCTGTTTTGCCCTCCGCACCCCTGTTGCTGCGCTCTCCTCTGTGGCTCCGAAGCTCCCCACCCCCTCCCGCCTCCTGTCTCGGCCAGTAAAGGGGCTTCCTAGTGTGTGGAAACTTTCTCCTTCACAGCTCCCTCCAGAGGTGCAGGTCCCGTCCCTATTCTTTTGTCTGTTTTTTCTTTTGCCCTACCCAGGTACGTGGGGATTTTATTGCCTTTTGGGAAGTCTGAGGTCTTGTGCCAGCATTCAGTAGGTGTTCTGTAGGAGTTGTTCCACACGTAGATGTATTTTTGTTGTATTTGTAGGGAGGAAGATGATCTCCATGTCTTACTCCTTCGCCATCTTGAAGGTTCCCCCAAGCCCGTACTTTTGATTAAATTTTATCGAGCTTGGGTTGGAGCCAAACCAGTCTTTTAAAAACATTTCTAGGTGGACACAGTTAACATATATATATATATATATATATATATATATATATATATATATATATATATATATATATATATAATTAGTCAAAATTTAAGAAAATCATTTTCACTCCAAACTAATTCTGGTTAGCTAATGATAATTTCCAGAATTTTTAAAACTGGATTCTCATTTGTGAAGGTAATGGGGAAGAGGTGGAAGCCATTTTGTAATATGTTGAAAATTATAAAGTTTAATATTTAAGTTCCTGCTTCTAAAAGTTCCCTTTCAATAAAACAGATATTCTTATTCCTCTTCTTACAATTTTGTAGTGTCACTCATCAATTACATCATAAAGATGAGGCTTCTCATCATAAGGGACCCCTAACTTCTCCTCCATTCCAATATTTGTTCTGTACACAAATAATGTCAACTCTCTGCAAATACCCAAATATGCAGTTATCTTTTTGTTCCTCTGCCAGAAATGGCCCATCTTCTCTGAATTCTTCCAACCTAATAGGTTTTGCCATTCCTTTACCTACCTATGTTATATTGTAGTTGAGATAGAGTAATAAACTGAATGGTCAAATCAGACTGACAAGAATCAGGGATCTTACCCAGAATCAAACTTTACTAATAATCCAAATGATACAATTGACTGCAAGACAAGCAAAAGTAAAGAAGTTTTGGATTTTCAATACAGTTTTACAGCTCCTTCCTTGCCATATATTCTATTGCTATGTGCCTTGACCAAGATTTCACATATGAGGCCTCTGTGGAATATATGTGGTATCACCCTAAGAAAACCATTTTGGTCCTGAAACACCTGCATTTGAACACATAATTACATAGGTGATACTAACGTTTTCCAGTGGGCCATGCCCCGTGAGTCCATAGCTATGAGATTTGTTACAGTAGGTAAAGAAGGCAGACCAAGTTCCTTCTCTTCTACCTCCTCCTCCTCCTTTGGCACTGGGGACAAGTTCGAACAACACACAGGAATCCTCACCCTGGCTGTATCACTTACCCAGCATAAAACTGACTAGCCAGTCCCCTTTCATTTTTCTCTCAACCCATTTTCAGAGCTGCTTGGGATCCACACTGTTCCCTCTGAAAGCCTCATTGTGTGAGTAATAAATCTTCCATACCCTTTTGGTGTGTGTGTGGTGTCATCAGTGTCAACATCTAAATGGATTTTGGGTGAGAGCCCGTCCTGCCACAACCAAACATCCTGCTATGTCTCTCCTCTTCCACTGTTGCTCCTTCCAAATCATTTTCCATTCTCCATGTAAAGAAAAATTAATGCTCTAAAAGAGTTAATCTTCTTAAATATTTAAGATTAATTTAATTGAATATCCTTATTCCCCATCTTAAAAATGAAATGCCTAACTATTTCTAAAAGCCCTCTATGACCTAAGCCTTGCCTGTTTTTCCAACGTCCCTTGGTACCATATTCTCACAAGGTTACCAAGCTCTAACTATCACAGTCTTCTTTGAGTTTCTTGAATATTCCATTTTTTCTTTACCTCAGGACTTTTGAGCATGCTCTCCTCGCTTCCTGGAATGATATTGCTCTTGTTCTCTCCACCTTTTAATTGATAAATCGTTTTTCTTTCTTTAAATTTTAGCTTAAATACTTCCTCTTTAGAGAGACGTTTTGCTGCCCTGCCCTGCCTGCCTAAGGAGGGAACATCTTCTATTTTCAACCTCAGTCCATAATTTGATTCCTTCAAAGATTCACACAGGCAGAGATTGTGTTTTTTTTTATTTACTCTTTATCACTAGGACCCAGTTGAGTATCTACCACACAATAAATATTATTAAATGAATGAATATTGCTAACTGAGTGACTGATTCAGAAATTAAATCCTTAATTAAGGGAAAGTGTAATACAGGTGACTTAAACAATTACCGAGATGAAACTCACCCACCTGAATGACACATAAATGGTTGCAATCACACACAAAATGAATACTATTCAAAAATAAAGAAGAAAGCAACAGACAAAAACTATTAGCTTGGGATGAACAGAACGCTAAAAACTGTAGGTATTTTCTTCTTCTTTATGCTAGCTGGAAAGTAAACAGATGGATCTAAATGTTTGAGAAGAAATTTTATTCATCCCTGAGGTAGCGAAGGTGGAAATGCAATGAGTATATGAAGGCAGCTGTTCTATTTCCCAGAAGGAAAATTAAAATGAAGAAATAGATTACCTCTTTACTAAAAGTGAAAGCCACAGCCCCTTCCTTCTCAGTTTCTCAGATCAAAATAGAAACTCTTCTTTCCATACAGCATTATTCATTAACATCCTTCACTTGATATATTAGCATTTTTTACTTAATATAGAGCACTGATCACTGAAAGAATGAATACGCCCATTGAACAAGCAAAAATCTGTATAGCTATGTTTATTGGTCTAATGCACACTTGAATATAAAAGTAAAACTTGGGAAGGCCATTTGTTTTTTCATTTCCCGGACAGGGACGCAGGATATTTATCTATTGAATTTGACTCATGTCAAGTAAGAAATTAATACCAACACTCCTGATAAAATAAGGAATTAATATTTTTATCAATGTAATAAGGTCATTATCTAAAGCAAGGTCTTGAATGAGTATCAGATAAAACTGTGGAAGAGAAGTTCAAATCTAGAGTTAATAAATGCTTTAAAAATGTTCTCACTTTGAAGGAGCTATGACAGATATAAAAAGAAGATTGGAAAGGAAGGGGGATAGCAATAAAGACAAATTGTTCAAATTATTGAGTTTTTGCTTAGAATATGAAGTGAATGTAGAGTTAAATTTTGTGTGATTTGAGATGGCTAAGACATTGGAATGTGTTATATATGATTATTTTAACTGACAGTTATTCCTCATTCTTATAATTATTCAAATAGATGGTTTTTTATAAATCTAGATTGATTTACGAGTTTTCCGTGTTTCCCTTAATTTCTTCTTCTATTTTTTAAAATCTCTAAGAAAAATATTTATTAAGGAATAAATAAGAAATATTTGAGATTTAAGAAAAGATGTATCCTTTCATAAGCTAGTGGAATGTCTGAATCAACATATTGGGTAAAAAGCATTTCATTATTTTTATTGTAAATAATAGCTGTAAATGTTAATTGTTGCTTCACATTCTATTACTTATGATAAACATAAAGGTATAAAGTTCTTTCACAGCCTAGAAACTCTGAAATTAGAAACATAATTTTGAGCACATTAATTTGTTTTCTTTAAACTACATATAATAGAGTTAAAGGAGATTTTTAGAGATTAAAAATAGAGACAAAGTGCTTTATTATGAAATAAACATTTTATTATGAAGAGAATCAATATGCTTTTTAAAAATAATTTTATTGGAGTAGTTGATGTACAGTGTTGGGTTAGTTTCAGGTGTACAGCAAAGTGAATCAGTTATCCATATACATATATCCACTCTTTTTTAGATTCTTTTCCCATATAGGTCATTATAGAGTATTGAGTAGAGTTTCCTGTGCTATACAGTAGGTCCTTATTAGTTACCTATTTTATATATAGTAGTCGTATATGTCAATATGCTTTTTTAAAGACACTTTCAGTGTGTCTGCTCTGCACATGCACAGCCCGCTGGGGTGGATGGTCCAACCACAATCCTGGAATTTTCTATATGGGCAAATTGTGTGAGTTGTAGATCTCAAATTTCTCAAGTGGAATGTTAAAAAACTGAAAAAGAAGGCCTCAAATCTTGTTTTCGTCTTACGCCATTTTACGATTCTGTATTATTTTTGAGGAAAACTCTTCAAAATTTGAACTGGAGTACCTTTGATATTTGATTTTTATTTTAAATATGTTTAATAATATATCTCTCATCAACATTCATCCAAATTTGCAATTTATCATACCATGCCAACTATTTCTTTATAATTAATTGATTAAACTTTATTATTATTTTTGTACCAGATTTAAATATTAGTAGATTTGTAATGTCTTTATATGTTTGCTGTGTTGAATTACTTTTGAGACTTTTTGTAAACAAGCCAGTAGTTGCTGATCTGAGAAATAAATTGCTTCCCTCTGGCCCTTCCAGGGGCAGTACAACGGGAACCTGTACCTGGCTTTGCTGAACCTTTGTTATGAGGCAGCCTTGGGCTGCTATGAATATCCTTACTTCATTGCTGTTGCTGTAGTGTATCTTTTTACTTCACTAAACCATAGAATCATGAGTATTGTCATTTTGGGTCCTATGAATCTTCTTTATCTATTGAACCCTGTTTGACTACCACCCTTAGCACCATTCCCAATCAATTATCTTGGATTTTCTAACTACATAAGTATATAATCTCCAAAATCAATTTTATTAACCCATTTTACACTTTTTATATCCCTAAAGCCTTTCTAATTATGGTGGTTAGCACTTTTAGAAAAAATGTTAAACAAGAGTAAGCATCCTTTAATTTTATTCTTAATTTGATGAGAATGTATCCAGTGTTTTCTTAGTATTTTGTTTTCCCAATATTTTAAGGATTTTTGAATATTGTTTGAGATTGATCTATATATAATTTGTTTTTGCAAATTTTTTTATAAAAAATATTTGAGACTTTTTCTTCCTTTTTTAAATATATTCTGGACATTTTAAAATGGCATTATATTCATCTGTAGTTTAAAGATTTGGGTTTGGTAGACTTCCTTTAGGAAGTCATCTGAGTTCAGTGTTTCTAAGAAGAATATCACTTTTGTCAATATTCTGTATTTTTTCTATAACAGTAAGTTTCTACTTTATTAATTTGGCATCATTTTAGGTGAATTATTTTTTATTTTTATTTTTTTTGCGGTACGCGGGCCTCTCACTGTTGTGGCCTCTCCCGTTGCGGAGCACAGGCTCCGGACGCGCAGGCTCAGCGGCCATGGCTCACGGGCCCAGCCGCTCCGCGGCATGTGGGATCCTCCCGGACCGGGGCACGAACCCGTGTCCCCTGCATCGGCAGGCGGACTCCCAACCACTGCGCCACCAGGGAAGCCCTGAATTATATTTTTATAAAATATAATCCAGTGAACCTCTTTTCTGGGTTTTTTTTTTTTTTTTTATTTTACCTTATAGAGTTCAGTAAATTTTAATTCATGTAGTTTCTTTGGTAACTGTGATTACTTTTCCCTTAATTTTTGGCATTTTCTGTATTTGTGTTTTTTCCCTTTTTCTTGGGTAAAATAGCTTGCCAGCCAAATATTAGCTCTGTTTCTTGTTTTTTTCTTTATTATTCTATTTTTTTAATTAAATAAATTAAAATAATTTTATTTCTTCTTTTTACTCTGATTTTCAAATCATTGTTTAGTAAAATGAAACATATTACAGAATAAAAAATGTCAGAGAATGTTCTAATTTCATTCTTTTACACATAGGCATCCAGTTTTCCCAGCATCACTTATTGAAGCGACTGTCTTTCCTCCATTATATATTCTTGCCTCCTTTATCATAGATTAACTGACCATAAGTGCATGGGTATATTTCTGGGCTCTTTAAAAGGAATACTTTTTAAATTTTTAAAAATTATTTATTTATTTTTGGCTGTGTTGGGTCTTCATTGCTGTGTCCTGGCTTTCTCCAGTTGTGGTGAGCAGGGGCTTCTCTTGTCATGGAGCTTGGGCTCTAGGTGCGTGGCTTTCAGTAGTTGTGACATGTGGGCTCAGTAGTTGTGGTGCATTGGCTCAGTACTTGTGGTGCACAGGCTTATTTGCTCCATGGCATGTGGTATCTTCCCAGATCAGGGATTGAACCTGTGTCCCCTGCATTGGTAGGCAGATTCTTAACCACTGCACCACCAGGGAAGTCCCAAAAGGAATACTTTTAAAAGGCAAAGAAACCAGTTAGAAAATCCCTAAAAGATTAATAATAAAAAGACAAATAGTACTCATAATTATCAGTGTTTGTGAAGCCCTGATAAATTTCATTAGCAATCAAATACATACTAAAAGTCAAAAATTACCACTTTCTTCCCCTCAGATCTGCAAACAATAACAAAAAAGATATTTCAAGCTGTTTGATCACATGATATTAACAAATGACATCACAGACAATTTGGTAGCAGCAGTGCACAGAGAGTACGTTTCTGATTTTATTTATTAATTTTTTGAGTAGGCAGACATGCAATGTCAATAACACCACTCTTCACTGCAACTGAAGACCAAACAATATTATTATAGTCTCACATAATATGCGGCATCTTTGATGGTCCACACTCCTGAATTTATCTACGGCAAAGTCAGCAGCCTGGTCTGCAGTGGGAAGACGGAGAGACAGTGAGGTTGGCAAGTTTGCCTCCCTGGGGGACATTGCTGGTCAGGGGGGTCGTTGGCTGACAAAACTCCACTAAGGCTCAGGCCATTTCACTTGAGGAAATTGGCTGCATTCCTGCTTGTTCAGAAAGGAGACAATCCCTTCCCCTCTCCCCCCTTTCACCCAGCAGTAGTTGGTTTCTGAGAATTAGACACCTGAAGGATGAGAGAGAACAGGAGGTTAATTCAGCAATTCTGTAAATAGTTCAGTACCAGAAGTGTTTGCCAAATAACAAAGCTGCTTCTTTCCCCAGGGACAGGGAAGTGAAGACATTTTTCAGAGACACAAAGTGCAATCTGATGAGGATGGTGTTGGCCTCTGGCCAAGCATGAGCTCTACAAAGACCATAAGGCTGGGCCTGCTTGTGGCTTTCTTTATAGCTTTAGTTCTCTGGATTAAATTGTATCAGTCCTTCAACTCAAGAATCTTTAAAGTATCCCTCTCTTTTAGTCCTATAGTCCTTTTTCTGGACAGCTATCTAAGGAAACATGACAATCAAAAGTCTATAACTAAGAGTGCATTTCAACAGGACAGCCACAGTAATTATACTTCCATGTGAAAAAAGGTAAACATTGACACATCACAAGCTAAAATGGCTCCTGGAGCATCTCTGGAAATTCAGAAGAAACATAATAAGGCCACACTGAGAATGGAATTACAGCACTGTGGCAACTGACTGGTAGAGGATGGGATGTGCCATCTGCCACTCCAGACAGAAGCAGCTGTGTATGTGCTCATTGCATTGAAGAAGTCTGCAATGCTGCCTAGTGAAAGCCTCAGTGAAAAGGTAATTCCTTAAAAACTCGCAAGTATTTCCCTTCAAGAAAGAGAAGTTTGGTGAATGCAGCCTCATTCCAGGCTCTGATCTGATTCGCCAGAACAGCCAGGATGCTCTCAGGCCTTCATGCTCCTGTAGAGCTGGCAATAATCAGGATTTAGAATCACTAGAACACTGCTGAATGCCTAAAACTCTCAAGGTGACAGGAAGTATAATATCATGCTGTGAACGGAACAAGAGGCATTGAAGTCATAAATAGAACATTCTTCAGAGATGTTTCAAAGATAGCCATCTTTGATAGCCATCTGACTTTGAGGAGTCAGAGAAATGTTGCTGTAGAGTCCTGCTGTTATGCACATCCTGTCTCCAGGATTTGTGCATAGGCTCTCAGTGTATATATGACTGGGATTTTATGCTGAGTTCATAATTACCCATAATCAAAAAAAAAAGTGCTCTGTCCTTGTCTTTTTGATTTCTAGTCAAAATTATGTTGATGCTCCATCTGCTAATGCACTATAAAATGTGGCTTACGGGAGTGGTCATTACATTTTTTGTTTTTTCATGGATGTTTTTTGCTTGCATGCCCCCTTAAAGAATATTAAAAAATAATATGCCTTCTCTTATTTATTATAAATGTTATTAGCACATAATTAATAAAATCAACATGTATCATATGTATTACATAATTTGATGAATAATTATTAAACAACATTAAAATTTTGAAACAAAAGTAAAGCGTTACTGAAAGTCTATTCCTTAATGAGGTGAATAGGGTCAGGAATTTTAAAAAACAATAGTTCACTCATCGCAGATTTATGAATCAGTTTGTTTCTAGAATGAGACAGAATTAAGTATCATTTCTATGTCTACATTTTTGTTTTTATAGACAGAAATGCTGAGTAAACATAAAGATGGAAATGAAAGAGTTTAGTTATAGCAACGTCATTCAAGTTTACCGATTTCATTGAAGTTATTAGTCAAAAGTTATCTAGTGATCTATAAAAATTATTTTCAAGGGAAAAAGCAAAATCAAAGAAGGGAGAAACACCTGCCTTGTGTGACTTGTTGCTCAGTTATTCACTTTGACAATTTTGGGTGTGAGTATGAAAACGAAAAAAGAAAATATATCAAATGACTAAATTATTTTTCTTCAGCCGACTAAAGATGCTCTGCTTTCCAGCTGATGGCAAGTCCTAAGTGAATATTGAAAGAGCTGATAGGAATTGCTTATGTTTTACTATGTGAAAGAGTCATATATCGCATATCTCTTATGACTCTTTTACAAACACCTCCCTCTCCAAACTTTCCCTCAAGAGTTGTGTTTTCTTGCACAAGAAAGAAGCAGCTAGGTAGGTAAAAGAAAACTGTTAATACTCCCAATGCCTTTATTCTGCAATTTATTTGATTTTAGTCCTTTCCAGTATAGGCTAAAATATCCTTTCTTGTGACATGTCTCCTGTTTATCACATATATTTAATAATGTAAAAGACAGAATGCCTTGTGTTGGTTTATGGTGTTCTGATTATTCACTAAAGAAGGCTTCACCCATTCCAATAGTGGGGAGCACTGGAGGTTTTACCCCCAGGGATATGAAAGATTGTAAGATTTTGGAGAGAGAGGGCTATTCTTTTTGTTGGTAAAGAGGAATAGGGCTGTTGTGAAAGGAAAGACGGGAGGAGAGAAAATATATCTTGGGAGAGAGTCCATATAGAAGCAGAAGATCTGGAAATGTATTCTGAAAATGATAGCACCCGAAGGTCTCTTGGAAAGTAGCCTAGTTTAAACACACCTGCCATAGGGGTTCAGAAATTTGTAAAACTAAGTTTACGTAGTTATAGTATAAATTGAAAACAGAAAATTGCTCCTCTTAGGACCCAATGAAAATTGTGTAGTTGTCAAATCTGTGACTGCAGAAGAGAAAGGATGAAAATCTGTAAGTCAACAAGGAATGAAACTCACTATGAAACTCAAAACCAAGAAGCTGAGGTAGTTTTGGGAAACTATAAAAGTTAGAGGTACGATTAAATAGAACCTGAGCATTGTGGACCCAGATGGAAGAGATAAATAGAGCTCCATTCTCAGTCTAGGGAACCATCTGCAGCAGTGGTTTCCAACCCAGATTACATATTAGGATCAGAATTCTCTGGAGGGCTTTAAAACCTACCAGTGCCTGGGGCTCACCCAAGACCAATTAAGTTAAAATCTTTGTGGTTGGGAGCTAGGAATTTGAATATTTGAAAAGTTCCCAGGCGATTCTAAAGTGCAGCATAGATTGAGAACCACTGTTTTAGATAATTTTGATCTAGTAGAATTGTGCAATTGAATAAGCTTTGATGAAATAGAAAAAAGAGAGACTGCTAGTAATTTAGAGGTACTAGAAAATGGAAATTAACATGAGAATAATAAGAATTATCATGGACAAGAGTGACTTTTTGCCCTACCCCCCTTAAAATTTGAGAAAGGAATTAGAAATCAGAAACAAAGATTAAATTTATTTTAGAATCATACTTCTTTACAGAGCCATCAGAACAGAAATAAACTTTAAAGGTGGGGCAGGAGTGATATTTTTATAAATGCTACAGAAAAAATTTAGGCAGATATTTATGCAAAAACAGGTTTACAGTAAAATTAATATGATAGAAACATATGTGCTACAATAAGACAATGGTTGCATTAAGTTGCCTCTATATGATAGAATATAATGCAGTTATTAAAATATTTTCATATGATGTTCAAATTTATTTCCTAAAGCATGAATAATTTCAAGGCACTAGATAATATTTCATCTAAAATATATGTGTGTATATGAGTGTGCATGAACATATTTGTATAGGTGTGTGTATGTGTGAATATATATAATTTTCAAAATATTAACTAAAGCTATTGATTGGCTTCTTATTTTCTTTCTGTATTTCTATATTTTACTTTCTTTTTCAAGTCGACAATGAGAATGTATTATGTTTAACATCTAAATGTTAAATATTTTTCAAAGACTAAATAGAAATAAAATTAGTCACATCCTGGTGACTCATTAAGTGATACAAGCATGACCTATTTTAAAACAAATCTTCAAGATAAAGGATACTCAATAAATGCTAAAATGTGTGCAGTTCCCTAATTTCATACATCTGTTCCTAAGGTGATGTACCCAGAAAACAGTATGCGTGTGTGGTGTTTAATAATTTCCGTAGGCATTTGTCAAGTATATACTTGTAGAAGCTTATATGATTCAAATTTTCCTGAGTGTTTTCTAAGAACATAATAAGTTAAGCATGTGAAACTCTTAAATAAAGTATTCTAGGGTACAGTATCACTTTTATTTAAATAATAGTATTTCATCATTATTAATCATTTTTATTTAGGTAACATAGAAGCATGAAAAATTTGTAAGACATAAAACACTTTAAAAAGCTATAATCACAAAGATAATATAATACTATTATTTTTGTATATTCCCTTAGAATTTAATCAGTTATACTGACATAGAATTTATATAAATAAAATTCACCAAATATGTGTATTTTTTGGTGAGTTTTAAGAAACTTATACAGTCATGTAAATACCATCACACTCCAGTTATGGAATATTTACCTCATTCCAATTCTGATTCTTATGGAATCCGTATGTAGTCTTTTGTATCTGATTCATTCACCTAACATAACACTTTTACTTACGAATCATTCATGTTGCCACGTGTATTAGTAATTCATTCTTTTTTATTGCTAAGTAATATTTCATTCTTTGCATAGTTTACAATTTGTTTACTGATTTACCTGTTGAAAGGCGTGTGTTTTTTGCCCTGCTCCATTTTTTTGTCTATTAGAAAGAAAACTGCTCTAAGTAGCCTATTACAGTTATTTTTTTGAACATATTTCTTAGATGAATACCTAGGAGCAGGATTTCTAGGCCTTATGGTCGGCATGTATTTGACTTTATATAAAAGTGCCAAATTGTTTTTTAAAATGGTGGTACCATTTTTCATTCCTTCTGCCAATGAATGAGTTCTTGTTCTCCCACATCCTCATCAATAATTGACATTTTCAGGGGCTTCCCTGGTGGTGCAGTGGTTGAGAGTCCGCCTGCCGATGCAGGGGACACGGGTTCGTGCCCCGGTCTGGGAAGATCCCACATGCCGTGGAGCGGCTAGGCCCGTGAGCCATGGCTGCTGAGCCTGCGCGTCCGGAGCCTGTTGCTCCGCAACGGGAGAGGCCACAACAGTGAGAGGCCCGTGTACCGTTAAAAAAAAAAAAAAAAAAAAAAATTGACATTTTCAGTGTTTTTTATTTTTCACTACTTTAGTGAGTGTGAAACAGTATCTCACTGGGCTTTTAATTTGTATTTTCCTAATGATTAATGACACTGAATTCTTTTCACGTGCTTATCGTTCACTCATATAGACACTCATATATCTTATTTCATGAAGTACTTGTTCCAATCATTTGTTAATTTAAAAAATTGGGTTCTTTGTCATCTTTTCATGGATTTGCCAAATTTTTTACTAGAAATATTTTTTGCAAATATTTTCTCAGTGTATGATACTCTTTTATTATCAATTTTTATTGTTCAATGTTTTGTTTTTTTGGCCGCACCATGTGGCATGAGGGATCTTAGTTCCCTGACCAGGGATTGAACCGTGTCCCCTACAGTGGAAGTGTGGATTCTTAACCACTGGACCACCAGGGAAGCCCCTCAGTGTTTTGTATCAAGGAAATCTCTTCTTATTCTTGGTCACAAAGATTTCTTCTATGTTTTCTTCCAGGGCTTTTGTAGTTTAGCTTTCAAATTTAGTTTTATGATCCATTCAGTATGGCTTTATAGAAGACAAGAATAGAGTTTCATTCATTTTTTACATTTGGATATATAGTCCTCTCCTGATTGAATGTCATCTGAACCTTTAATAAAAGTCAGTTGACCATATTGGATTGTTTCTATTTCAGAAATCATTATTCTAACCTACTGAACTATATGACTACCTTATGCCAATATACACAGACTTAATAATGTAGCTTTATAATAAGTCTTGAAATCAAGTAGTTCTTGTCTTTTAACTTTGTTCTTTTTTTTTTTTCAAAATATTTGACTTTTATATTTCCATGTACATTTTAGAATCGGCTTGTGAATAGCCACAAAAATATATCAAATGAAATTTTGACTGGGATTGTGTTGGATATATAGAAAAATTTGAGGAGAATTGACATCTCAGCACTACTGGGTCTTTTGTTTCTTAAACATCTATGTATCATCATTTATTTAGATTATCTTTAATTTCTCTCAGTAACAATTTTTAGTTTAAAGTGCATAGGTCCTACACACATTTTTAAAAATTAATTCCTAAGTATTTGATTTTTTTGTCACTAAAGTAATTACAACTATTTTATTTAAATTTTAATTTCCAAATTTCCCTTGCTATTATAGAGAGATAAAATATTTTTATATATTGACCTTGTATCCTGCAACTGAATATTGGTAAACTTACTTATTAGTTCAAGAAATTTGTTTCTAGGTTTTAAAAATATTTTTCTCCATCATATAATTTGTTAATAGAGTCTTCCTCTTTAATTATCTATCTTCATGTTTTTTATTTCTTTATGTTTTTGCATAGCACTGACTATAACCTAAAAGAAAATGTTAAAAAAAAAATAGAGTGTACAATCTTGTATTGTTCCTAATCTCAGAGAAAAAATTTTCAGTCTTTCACCATTATGTATTATGTTAACTATAAGTTTATTGTAGCTGTTCCTTATTGGGCTGAAGAAATTCTCTTTAATACCAGTTTTCTGAGAGCTTTCTTTTTAAAATTATAAATGTGTGTTGAATTTGTCAAATCTATGCTGAAATTTGTTTTTTAACATATTGTTAATATTGTATTATGTTGATTGATTGATTTTATTTTGATTGATTTTAGAATGTTGAACTAATCTTGCACTAATGAAATGAACCTCACTTGGAAGTTGAGGTTATTTGCAAACTAGAAAATGAATGAATGGAAAGTAGGAGGAGTCTTAGAGACAGTGAATGTAGTGCTGGCTGTGGATTAATTATATAAATGAGATGGAAGCACTGTAGCAATGGAGGTATTAGAATGAGTGTGATGGAAGTGTAAGAGGTGCTGGGTGAAGTATGGGGTGTTCGCTGTAGATATTTTGAAGATGAAGCAGTTAGTGGTGGGTGATGATAAAATTTGAAATGTGTTCTGGCGATTGAAAGAAGTGGTTGCTGAAACTGAGAAGGTCACTACACTCAGAAGCTAGGGTGATAGACAGATATACACTTGAATATAATTATCATCAAACAAAGATGGTGATTGTGGGGTAAAGAGAAAGACATTGATTCAGGACTGAACATATTCAATTAATAAGAAGTAACAAGAAAGTGCACAGTTGCAAAAACAGAGAAGAGAGTGTCCTAGGATTCAAGTGAACAGAGATTTTGTTGGGATGTCAGATTGAGACTTAGACTCGTTCAAACTTAAGACAATTAAGGGAGATTTCTAAGAAACTGATTTTTGCTCCCCTTGGTCTTATCAAAACTAACAAGGAATATGTTGGCATTATTTTACACCAGTTACTTGCAGTTGGTGGACAGACAGGCTCACCAGCCAGAACTTTCATAGCAATCTGCTTCCTGAGTGTGACAGCACTGGAGCAGCCTCATCATGGCTCATGAGAGCCATTAGTTAAATTTTCAGGGATTATTAAAAATCAGTCATTATTAAAAATTAAATTATATAAACTTCTACTTAAAATAATTATACTAAAACAAAGCTAATAAATACTCAAATTCTTCATTATCAATTTCTAATTACTTTACTACATTTTACTATTTCCTCTGCCCTGGAGGTCATTTACATCCATTATATCTGTAAGACTTAAAAGTTACATATCAGTTTGCTTCTGCACCTCTCTTCCCAATTCTGCATTCGGTAACATTACACTAACAGCTTAAAAATTGACCATGGTGGGAGTCTTTACCCACAGAAATTGTCAAATATTACAAATCAAAACTTGCCTTACTGTTTAGTTGATTTCTAAGCTTATGAAAAGTGGCAAAAAAACTGTTAATGTAGATTAAAGTTCGTTGCCGTTTGTGGCCATTAAATTGTCACTATTACAGATATTTTGAAAATATTTTTCCATTTTCTGAAAGCCACTGTCCAGTTTAACAAAGAAGTCACGTGTCATTGCAAAAGAGTGCAGTTCTGACATGTCTGTCTCTGTTGCCTCATTTTTGTCCTACTTATTAACGTAAATAAAAATATCAGCCAACATCCAGTATATTTTGGGAACTTCTCATCATTTGCATATCATAGTTGGCTAGAAATAACAAGAGTTCAGCAAAAATCAACAAACATTCTGCAAGAATCAATGTTGATATAGAATTTATAATAAAGATTGTGGTGCATTTTATTTATATAATGTGTACTATACCACCTTTATATGAGTAAAGATAATAGCAAGCATTATACATTGTGTATATAAATACATACATACACATACACACACACAGCACCTAGAGTACTGATGCTTCAAATACTGATTGTTACTGAAGTATAAGAATTGGGAGAAATGATGGCATTAATCTAGCAGATTCCCTACTGGAAGTGGAATTCTCTTCTAGCACGAAGACCTAATTTTTAATTTGCTCCTCTGCCAGATTCCTGTGGGCTGCTCTCTTCAACCATGTGAAACCTAGTGCTGCATTTGGGTCCTGCACTCTGAGGCTTTCTCCATCAGCAGGCCTCAAGCTGGGTAGTTATTGCAACTCCCTCCAGGCCTAGATACATGGCAGGAAGCAGCAGTTTTACTTGGAGTTCACAGTGATTAGAATGTTTTATTGTGAACCAAGGGGAAAAAAAGACTAAAAGTGCTCTGGAAAAAAAAACAAAATCCTGTTTATTTTTTTCCCTTTCAGGGAGGACAGGATTTTATTGGCTTGAAAAAGCTCCCCTTTTGAGAGGGAGAGTGTTCTCAGGAAAAGTCTTGGGGCCTCTAGCGCTGAAGACATGGCACGATCCTTGAGAATGTAACACAACTCTCATGATTCATTATGGGAGCATTTTCGTGATGAAAATGAAAAACCATAGAACCAAAGTCACATCAGAATAACCACAGTCTCTTTAATTTGCATGTCTAGAATATCATGAGAAGTCACAAAATATCAGAATATCTCTCAAAATCACTCTTTTTTTCTTTTCTATCCAATACTTTTAAACACTGAGCATGGCTTCTGATCATCTCTACTCAAAACTGCATACACAAAAGCCCTTTCTTTATTAAAATCATCTCTTGCCTACCAATTACTGCTCTCTAGAATTCTTGTCTAAAGGAAGGGAATATAGAGATGGGTTAAATGGAAAAATATGGCCTAGAGCCAGATAGCCCATGTAGAAATCCTGATTCTGTCACTTAGTAATTTTGTAAATGGCCTTGTGGTTTCTCATCTTTAAACTGGGATAATAATATCAGCACATGACAAGGGTCTGTTGTAATGATCAGTAAAAAACGCTAAAACAGAGTTTGACATAGCATAAGTACTTAAGAAGTATCAGCTATTACGTACCTTTTCTTCTTTCCTTCTGACTGGTGAATGAATTCTGGCATGGAGAAGGGGAAGGATGCAAGATTTAAAGAGAGGGAGTAACATTGGGAACCTGTATAAAATATTCTATTCATATCTTCACAAAATATGGGAGCCCATGCAGAAAAAATAGGGGTAAATTTCAAAATGGAAGAGTTCTAGAAAGAAAGAAAGCCCCCTCTTCAGTGATATTTATGCTCTGAGATTAGTCACTGTTGATGTGGAGAGACACATTAATTGTAAAAGTCCTCATCACTATGTGCATGTCAAATATCTCATTTTTTGTTAAAATTTACATCACTTTCCAAACTACTGTATAGGATTTTAAATAAGAAATGTGAAATGTTTCAAGTGGTGTATATGTAATATACAGCTCTCTACACCCCCATGAAATGCAGCCTAATCACCCACTATAAAGGAATCCCCCACCCCCAAATTATATATCTTCATTAAAGCACAGAATGATATTTTAAAAGTCACCTGTATCTGGGCAGTAGGGTTAATATACTTGTGCTGAAATTCAGATGTTTTCATATTTAATTCCAAAGTCGTGTACTAACACCTTGGGTAGGGAAATTTTTAGCTTTGGCTTCCAATTTGCACAAATAATTGATGGCTCATTAACAACTCTGTGGGAATACTGCAAAACACACACACGCCTGAGAAAAACAACTAGATGTGACAGAGGGAATAAAGTCTGTGTCAATCATATTGAAATCCTCTATTACATTTCAAATGAGAAGTTAGAAAACACTTTGAGTACTACATTAACATAAATAAAAAGAATCTCATAAATTGTGCTTGCTAATGAGATTTATAATTTTCAAATTCATATAATAAACAGATTTTATTTTTGCTTTTGCTTTATCCAGAAATTTTTTTCTGTTAAAATATACTTTTCAAATGCCATTGCCTATTTCATTGGGGGCATGTTATTTGATCATGATTTTAGAATATTAGATAATGTGATGAAAAGTAATAAAAAAACTATGCACTTGTCTTTTCAGGTATTTGGGAAGTGAGCATTACCATTTTAGTAAACTTGTTTCAACAAATCTAATGTTAGAATACAATTTTGAGAAATTTATTTTTAAAGGAATGACATATGTAGATTGTTATTGTAACAGTATCTGGAATTTAACTGGCAAGATGTTATGTAGCCAGCAATGCTGTGGTCAGACTCCTTTACACAATTGTCTATGTGAACAAATTACTTTCTGCTTTCAGGGGTTTCCAATTACCAAGCAAGTGTGGCTTCAGGTAGAGCATGTTATGACAATGGAATTTAACATTTGGGAGAGCAAGCAGTATGGTAATATTCGTTTAATGAAAAAAAATCAGCATCTTTTTTCCTGATACAATTTTTTAAAATAGATCTTTATTGGACTATGATTGCTTCACAATACTCTGTTAATTTGTACACCAAAGTGAATCAGTCATATGCATACATATGTCCCCATATCCCCTCCCTCTTGAGCGTCCCTCCCACCCTCCCTATCCCACGTCTCTAGGTCATCACAAAGCACCAAGCTGATCTCCCTTTGCCATGCTGCTGCTTCCCACTAGCTATTTTACATTCGGTAGTGTATATATGTTGATGCTATTGCCTTCTTTGGTGAAATGTCTATTTAGGTCTTTGGCCCATTTTTTAAATTGAATTGTTTGGTTTTTTGAAATTGAGCTCCATGAGCTGTTTGTGTATTTTGGAGATTATTCCTTTGTCCACTGTTTCATTTGTAAATATTTTCTCCCATTCTGAGGGGTTTCTTTTCATCTTGTTTATGGTTTCCTTTGCTGTGCAAAAGCTTTTAAGTTTCATTAGGTCCCATTTGTTTATATTTCCATTATTCTAGGATGTAGGTCAAAAAAGATCTTGCTGTGGTTTATATCAGAGAGTGCTTTTTCCTATGTTTTCCTCTAAGAGTTTTATAGTGTCTGGTCTTACATTTAGGTCTTTAATCCATTTGGAGTTTATTTTTGTGTATGGTGTTAGGTAGTGTTCTAATTTCACTTTTTTACGTGTAGCTGTCCAGTTTTCCCAGCACCATTTATTGAAGAAGCTGTCTTTTCTCTATTGTATGTTCTTGCCTGCTTTGTCATAAATTAGATGACCATATGTGTGTGGGTTTATCTCTGGGCATTTTATCCTGTACCATTGATCTATATTTCTGTTTTTGTTCCAGTGCCATGCTGTCTTGATTACTGTAGCTTTGTAGTATAGTTTCATTGCAGCACTATTTACAATAGCCAGGACATGGAAGCAGCCTGAAACACTTTTTAAACTCTTCCTGCCATGGCAATATTTTTAAGTGGTAAAATTCAGGGAAAACAAGTAAAATATTCTTTAAGATATGGAAGAAAAACAGGCTCTTTCTCATTGTTTGGCTATTTAATGTGACTTACTCCCTAGTTCATCTGAATACATGAGTACATGAACTAGATAGGGGTTATCTGAAATGTTCTGATATTCACATTTACATAGGAAAGCCCTCTATGTTGTCAAGACATATGCTGGATAAAGTATAGACAGAAGTTATAGCTTGCAAAGTTTTCTATTGGTTGACCCCCTCCCCCAGCCTTACCTCCCAACACTTCCCTTCCACACACCCACATTTCAACTGTACTACAGAAATTACACTAAGTGCCACCCTTGCATGGGTTATTACAGTCACTGCTTTTTCTTGGGCAGCTTGCAGTACTTAATCATCTGCTGCCCCGGTAAACCGATACTTAACCTTTCTTCTCCACCTGATTTACTCCAAGCCGTCCTTCCAGATTCAGCTCAGGTATTGTAGCCTCCGGGAATTATTTTCATGGACCATGGCTTTCTCTTACAGGAGGTAAATTATCTCAGTGCTTCTGCCTTCTGATTTAGCACTCATCACTCCATATTGTAATTGTTTGTTTAGTCATCCATTTCTCCCATGAGATGGAAGTCTGTGAGGGGATTATGTTTTACATCTTTATATCCCTTTAAAACCCATACATAGGAGAATGATGCACGACTTCTATCTCCTCCTCTCACTTTGACAATTTTTTACTTGTGTGACTTTAGCATCCATCTGTTTACTTAAAAACTCTCCAATCTAAATCTCCTAGCCACAGTTCTCTCCTGAATTGTAGACTTTTACACAACTGAAGTATACACTAGAAATGTCTATTTGGCTATATCACAGGCACTTCAAAATCAACAAGGCCAAAATGGAACTCATCCTTCTTTCTGAAATTTAAATGGAATACTTCTCCAAAGTTTCTCTCAGTAAATACCACAAGAGCAAAATGACTAAATGGTTGGGCTGTGAAGGAGCCAGGTGTTCAAGGTCTGCTATTTATACTAACTGTAATCTTGAACAACCTCTATGCCTCACATTTCTTATCTGCCTAATAAGTATAATAATAACACTTCTCTCAAATGATTGTTGTGTATATTAAATTAGTCATTATATGTAAGTCACCTAGGATACTGCATGGCAAATAGTATGTGGTCAATAAATATTAACCATTGTTTCAATTCATCCAGTTATGTAAGCTAAAATCTTGAGTCATCTCTGGGTACTCTTTCCTCTCCCCCTTCCCTACACAACATACACACACACACACACACACACACACACACACACACACACACACACGTATACATATATAATATATATAAAGGATATATTTATAAACATGTCAAAACTATTTCTGTCTCTTAAATTTTGCCATATATCTTAAATCCATTGTCACCATCCTGTTTGAAAGCCACCTGCATCTCTCACCTAGCTTACTCTTACTATCCTTCCAGTTCACTCCGAACTTCACTTCTCTAATCTCTTCACCATGCTGCAGGCTGTGTGACTTTATGAGACGAGATCGGGCGCTTTCAGGGTGGTATGGCCGTAGACAGGCTGTGTGACTTTAACACACACTGCAACACATGGCTAGGATATTTACAATCCTTCCATCTTCTCTTTGAGGTTAATGTAAGTCTAAAATACTTACCTTGTCTCCTGTGTTCCTCCAAGGTCTGGCATTTGCCCACTTCACCCTCTTGTCTATTGCTGTCCCCAACTCTGCCTCCTTTTGCCCTGCTCTGTCAGCATGGAATTTTATTCAATTCCTCTAAAACACCTTACTCTCGCTCATTTCTCTGGCCTCTTGGCCTTCATACCATGCTGGTCCCTCTTCTTAGAACACATTTCTTCCTTCCTGTAGAAACTTCCCAGGGCCTGAGTGTTCAGCTTCCCACAGAAGCCCAGGTCCCTCTTGGTACTTATTTGTTTAGTGTTTATAATAATAGTCTACATTACAACACAATTTCTGTTAAGCAGGACCAATATCTTTCTTATTCCCTCTGTCTTAACAGTGACTACTAGAGTACCTAATTCATAGTGAAAATTCAATTTAAAAAAATTGGTTGAGTTAATGGATCCAAATAGAAGATATTTCTAGTAGATGATCAACAAATATCTACTTAATAAGTAAATTAAATTTTGTCATTTTCCTCAAAATATTATTTGGATAAAAATTACAACTATAAGGATGGTTCAGTTATGTAAAATGTGAGATTAAGTATTTGGTATAAGGTATAATCCAACAATAATAAAACCATAACTTATGACTAACTGTATTTCCCAGTAATATTTAGACCTTTGAGGATCATATTCTTTGCATTAAAATCTGGACACACCTTCTGACCAAAAAAACCCCCACAATTTTTGGAATTGACACTCTTGATTATAAATAAGGATATAGTAGTTTTTGTTTCGCATCTAAAGATCTTGAATGTCACTATTCCATCCTAACAATAGGTAAGAAAGCTGAAGAGACTGAAAAACCAACAATTTTTATTGGATCCATAAGAGAAAGGGAGGATAGAGGGCAAACTGCTGTCCCCAAGACTGGAGATACGTGTGAATACAGGGAATCATGGCTTCCTGGAGCAGACACACAGGAACAGAAACTACTACAGAAAACAGTGCCAGGGTAGGATTAAAAAACATGATCCAACTATGTGTTGTCTACAAAATACCCAGTTTATATCTAAAAGTAAATGGATGGAGAGAAACATACCATGCTGACAATAATCGAAAGAAAGCAAGAATAGCTATATTAATTTTGGACAGAACAACTTAAAAATAAAGAAAGTTTACATAGATAAAAAAAGGGCATTACATAATGATAAAGGGGTCAGTTCTCCTAAAAGACATAGCAACTCTTGACATGTATGCACCTAAGAACAGAGCAGAAAACTATATGAGGCAAAAACTGATAGAACTACAAGGAGAAATAGATATTGCCACGATCATAGTTGGAAAGTTCAACACCTCTCTGTCAGAAATGGACAGATCCAGCAGACAGAAATCAGTAAATACATAGCTGAAAATAACGCCATCAATCAGTTAATATAAATGACGTTTATAGACTACTACATCCATCAGCAGCAGAATTCACATTTGTTTCAAGATTACATGGAAGGAACATTGATAGACCAAGATACGTTCTAGGCCATAAAGCACACTTAACCAATTTAAAATAATAGAAGTTATGCAAGGTTTGCTCTCA
Organism: Stenella coeruleoalba; assembly: GCF_951394435.1. Lineage (NCBI taxonomy): Eukaryota > Metazoa > Chordata > Mammalia > Artiodactyla > Delphinidae > Stenella > Stenella coeruleoalba. Next base: position 22,499,316 of record NC_137150.1, on the reverse strand, counting down.
AACCACAATGGAATTAATCTAGAAATAATATCGGAAATATAACTGGAAAATCCCCAAATACATGAAAATTAAACAGTGCTAAAAATAAATGAGCTGTCATGCCATGAAAAGACATGCACGATACTTAAATGCATATTACTAAGTGAAAGAAGCCAATCTAGAGGCTACATGCTGTATGATCCACCTGTATGACATTCTGGAAAAGGCAAAACTATGGAGACAATAAAAAGATCAGTGGTTGCCAGGGATATGGTGAGGGGGTGGGGGAGAAAAGGATAGGCAGAGCACAGAGTATTTCTTAGGGCAATGAAAATACTCTGTATGATATTATAATGGTGGTTATATGTCATTATACATTTGTCCACACCCATTGAATGTACACCACCAATGGATGTTGTACTACGGACTTTGAATGACTATGATCTGTCAACGTAGGTTTATTCTATGTAAAAAAAATATACTATCCGGGCTTCCCTGGTGGCGCAGTGGTTGAGAGTCCGCCTGCCGATGCAGGGGAAGTGGGTTCATGCCCCAGTCTGGGAGGATCCCGCATGCCGTGGAGCGACTGGGCCCGTGGGCCATGGCCGCTGGGCCTGCGCGTCCGGAGCCTGTGCTCCACAACAGGAGAGGCCACAACAGTGAGAGGCCCGCGTACCACACACACACACACACAAATATATATATATACATATATATATGTGTATATATATATATATATATATATATACCATCCTAGTGAGTTAATAATGGGGGAGGCCATGCATTTGTGAGAGCAGGAAATATATTGGCAGTCTCTACTTCTCAATTTTATTGTAAATCTAAAACTGCTCTAGAAAAATAGTCTTAAAAAATAAGGTTATATAGACCCTATAACAAGTATATAGTACATAAATACTTGAACTTTCTCAGAAAGTGTGAAATAACTCTGACATTGGGATAATCTCACAGTCTACAGTGATTAACATGGTGATCTCTGGAACTGGGCAGGCGAGTGTTTAAATTGATGATTTGCTTCAAAGTCCATGAGTTTAATGCATGGGGTTATTAATTGCATAAAGCTGCTCTATTTGCATTTGAGATAACAATGAACATTTGTTGTAGTACGTTTATATAGTACATGCTTTTAGTTTTCTTTATTGGTATATTTTCTTGCAGCTGAAAATAGGAGATTTGTGTTATTTTAAATTATGAGAAGACAATGATTTCTTTCTGGCTCGTGTATGCTATATGGTTATTACTCACAAATAAAGGGATAAAAAGAGAAAAAATATAAATATATTACATATAATTTTCCTTCCCTGTTATTATAAAATAATCTAGATTTATATAAAATATTTTAATTTTAATAAATCTGTGTAAACTTAATCATCTGTTTTAGAGAATAAAGTTAAAAAATTCCCTGAAGTAAATATTCAGGGCAAAATATTTGTATCCATTGTATCCAAAGTAGTATCCATTATGTTCAAACTAATAGGGAAAACTATTCTGTTTATATTATTTATATTTAGAGTAAAACTGAGATAAACATATTGATGATTTATTATATTTTTAATATATATAATGGTTTAATTTAAGGTGCAGACTGACTCTAGATCTGGACTGTATGAATGAAAAATGCTTTAAGAGAAGTTTTTTAAGAGCATGGATAAAGAAAAAACTAATTCTGACTAGGGTAAAATATCCTTTTACAGGGGAGAAGGCATTTGTCCTGGAATTTTAAGGATGTGTACAGTTTCAGAGGGGTGACAATACTGTCATTTTAGGAATGGTATTATTATCAGGAAAAGCAAGATTGGGGAAAAGTCATGGAGAATTAAGGTTCTGTGTCACTGGTGTGACAGGAGCAAGTGTGACAGGGTGGGAACCTTTTGGAAATCAAGAGTAGGGCTACAAATTGATATTAAAATTTGAAGGGCACTGAATATGATGCTCAGAGTTTCACAAGAGGTAATCAGGTAGTATCAATATTTCACCCAGACAGCAACACTGTCATATTTGTGTTTCAGTGAGTTATCAGTGCCCATGTGAAGAAAGATCTTGAGATAAATTGAGGACAGTAGATAACATCTTAATAATCTAAGTAAGCAGACATGAATGTACGCCAGTGAAAAGAAAAGCAAAATATTTAAAAGAGACTTTCAGAGGTAGAATTTATGGGGTTTATTCATGATGTGCCACAGGGTTTAGAGATGTAGGAAAACTGAAAACTGTTATCAGAGTTCATTTCTGCTTTATTGAAAGTATGTTGATATCATTAACTGGGAGAAATATCAAGAAAGAAGCAAGCTTTAGGGAAAATATAAAAAATCTGTTCAGGATAAAATTGTACTCTGAAAAGGGATGAGACTTTGGTATCATTCTCAAACAATTTATAGCTGATATGATGGAGATGGATAAAATTGTCCCAGAAAGGAGGATAGAATAGTGAAAGGATGAGAGGATTGTACTTTAAACTTTGAGAAGCATCTGTATTTAAGGTATTCCTTATTAGCTTTTAAGGAAAAAGCTCAGCCATTGAAGAAGATAAAGTTTAAAAAAATATGTTGACCAGATCAAAAGAAGAACAAGAAAAACAAAGAGTAATGAAAATAAAATAAAAATGGAAGTAATTTTCAAATAGGAGGAATTTTATGGCCAAATGATACAGCTAGTGTATCATTTGAAATGCTGAAAAACAATCTAGTGTTACAAATTTCCACCCACCTAAAGGAAACTTGGTAACAGGTTTAACTTGATTTTAAAAGAAAATTCAGTGGTGTACGTGTAAGTTAAAATACTTTATATTGTTTCCTATCATCCAGTATTAGAGGTTCTTTGCATTACTGATATTTTATATAATTTGTTTATTTCTTTATCTTTGATATTATAATTTCACCCCCTCAAAGCTCATTCATTATTTACTACATGCAATGCAGAATTTCTGCCAACGCATCTGTGGGGAATATGCTTTAAAAAAATAATAGAATCTCTGTGATGTCTAAATGTCATTCTTCCATTTCAAAGTAGAAAATTCATGAAACAAAGATAGTTGCATTTTTTAAATAAATATAAAACTTTAATGTCTTTCTTTTTGATCAATTAAAATATGCCCTTATGGTTATTTTTCTCTCTGAAAATATGATCAAGATTGTTTCAGCATATGTTTGTAATCATGCTAATCTGAGTAAAAAGTATTAATTATTTTATAAATATTTGATAATTTGTCATTTTATACGTAACCTCTTAGGTGCAAATTCACTAAGGTAAATATTTTATTATACTTAGGAAATATAGAAGATATTACTTTATTTGCAAAGATTTATTCATTCTGATATATTTTTTTAAATGTATGAAAGGTATTTTGTATTTTATGAAAACTTGATTTTCACCATCTGCTTCACTGTCTGTTTCTTATGTTGTATTTTATGGTTTATAATAAAGGAGGAGCAGTTTTTAATAAGCAAAATATTATTTTCAGTACAAAGAAATCACATGTACACATTGAAATTACTTCTGATTATGGTTGGATTGTTAGATCCTTTTATGATGGCATGTGGGATTGAATGGAAAGAAAGGCAAAATTAAAAAATACTTGAAGCTTTTTTGCAAAATCCCTGGGTTGACTGCTTTATCACAATCTATTACAGCTAATGAGAGTCATCGAGAGTCTAGTGTCGCTCTGAGAACCTGGTTCAGCACAATGGCTGGGCTTAGCTGAGTAGAGTCCTGGCATGGAGAAGGATTGCTTGAGTGCAAAATTGATCCATAACTTTATACTCCTACATCTCACCTGATCACCTAAAACCTTCACTTCCTTATCTATACAGCAAGTACAACCATCATACCTACACTGTGGGTTAGTTGTAGGACCAACAAGTAAATGTACATATGGTACTTAATAGAGTCCTATTTAGCCAGTCTCTTAGTAACTTCTCAGTGATAAGAGGTTATAATGTTAATGATGAAAAGAACTCTTTCTTTCCAGGAAAAAGTCAAAATTCCTGATTTGGAGGCTCTTATAGCTAAGGTATGGTAATAAGAACATAAACACCAAATGGAACAATTTCTTTTTAATGTGTGACCTCAAATAAGTCATCATAGAATCTCATTTTCTTTCTAAATGGAGAATTGTATGGCCAGTGTCCCTTAGTTGTTATGGTTGGGAATACTAGTGATTTGCATGAAGGCGAAGGGATCATGGAGAAGAAAGTTTAAAAGTGTGCCATGGGATTGTGGCAAAACAAGAAAACTAGAGAGAACAGCTTATATTTTTGGTCACCAGACTGGACCCAGGGAGTAGATTTTCCTCATTTCTCCCATAACTTAGCTACTACAATGAACTGAGGTCTGGAGGAAATGCATTGCCATATTGTCAACCTAAGAGGGTAGCATGTAAGAATCTCCAGAGCCCATAACCTGGACACCACAGGGCTCCCTGGTTAGACGTGTGCAACTTTGCACCCATAAACATCATGTTGTTTTATGGCACATGACAGGGCTTACCAAGAATGGAAAAGCCTTATTAGAAATCCAACATACTTGGATTTCTATACACACTGTCAAGCTTCCCTAAGCCTGGGTAAAATGTCCACAAATAGCTCACAAATAGAACTTGGAGTGTTGGGGGAAACTAGCAGGGGTTCTATGTAGAAGTTAGAGCCATACAAACAGAATTGAGTGTAAATGGTAGTGTGGATTCATTTACACTCATTTATAGCCAATAAAATACAGAGTTTGAGAACTTTTAACTCTTTTGTACTTGGTGCTTTATTGTACCTTTTCTCTAGAATCATCATAATAATACTGTGGGTAGTATTTTATTTTATTCTAAGCTTGTTAAACCTTATACATTGGCCATTTACTACTTTTGTACTTAGGGAGAAATTTTGAGGGTTATACTTCTTAAAGTAAATGAAATTCGTATTCCATTTATTTCCCAAATCTTCCAGAGCAAAATTATTTCTATTTCCTCTTTATTTTGAACATTTTTTTATTTCATATATATTTTTTATATCAAACTTTTAAAACTTTTCTATCATTTTTTCTTAACATCAAGAAGTCCTTGCCATAGTGATTTTAAGTGCTTTCATGCCATCTTTATATAAAACAATTACTTACAATTATTATTAATTGAAATATTAAATATCTAGCCTACTGTGAAATAGTGTGGACCTCTATATACTGTAAAACTGCTGAGAAAATGGTGTTTTACTTTTGAAAAATTGAAACTGACAGTCATGTATATTGTTTTCCCCAAAGGATGAGAATGTTTTGTTGGTAAATTAAAAAAATCATAAACATCTCTATCTACCTACCTATATCTATTGTATATAATATGTTATATATATTATAGTGTGTGTATGTTTGTGTATGTGTGTGTATCTATTCATGCTGATAAAGTTGAGTAAAATATAATAACTGACATGCCGGTAAAATTGAGTAAAATAGTTATTTTTTAAAAATATAATAGCTAGGGCTTCCCTGGTGGCGCAGTGGTTGAGAGTCCGCCTGCCGATGCAGGGGACACGGGTTCGTGCCCCGGTCCGGGCAGATCCCACGTGCCGCGGAGCGGCTGGGCCCGTGAGCCATGGCCACTGAGCCTGCGCGTCCGGAACCTGTGCTCCGCAACGGGAGAGACCACAGCAGTGAGAGGCCTGCGTGCCTAAATATATATATATATATATATATATATATATATATATAAAATAGCTAAAGTTTGGCATTCTGGAATGGCAGAATAATGAGCTTGGTGGACCTGTCTCTCTACCAAAACAACAGTTTAACTGCTGAATTTGTTTAATTTAGTTGTCTTGAAATTGTCTTAAGGGCATACAACAAATGGGGAAATATTCTTTCAAGAAAATCTCCTTAAATCTTGGTGAGAACAGCAAGAATCTGTTATTTGAAACACGACCTGCTCTGTTACCTGTCTCCTCCCACAGATTCTTATTACAGGACTTCACTTCAGGTATTTTACTCTTGATAAGGGTAGCCAAGAAGACAGGGGCTCCCTGTCCCCCTAGATCCTAGTGCGACCACAGTTTTACCCTGGCAGAGGTGGACTGCTGGTATTTATTTCTTAGCACTCTGTTAGAGAAGATCTATCTTAGGCAGGGCTGAGAAGACAGTTTCTTTTCTCACACCCAGTCCCAGTCATAGACTGGAAACTCTACTCCAGTCACAATGCGGTGAAAGTAGGATTCCAGTTTTTCTACCTCATCTTGCTCATAAAGAGGAAGTTTCCACTCAAGCCAAGGAGAGCAGAGGCTGACACCTGCTGACAGGACACCAGTGCTCATTATGCTTAAAGTCATTGTTGAAAATAATGTAGATCTTTGTGGAGAGCAATCAAGAGGAAGCTGGTAGCTCCAGGATATAAACAAAATCTGAGAGCAGTCACAAGTTTAGTGGAGAGAACCAGGGAAAGACAGTCAGCTAAGAAAGCCCTCCTGGATCACAGTCAACTCTGTGGGGTCTGAATGGCTGTGTGTGTGCCCTGCTAGGCTGTTCCCACATATCAGCAATCATAGCTAGACATGGGGCTGACTTGAGAGCATTCCAAAGCCACACAGACTCATCACCAGAAGGCAGTAGCTTGACTATAATAGGGTGCTTAAAAACAGCCTTTAACCAAACTCACAGCAAGGCAAGACAAGGGAAATAGAAGAATGGGAAAATGTGAAACAGAAAGAACAAAAAATGGCAGACTCAACCCTAACATATCACTTACCTTAAGGTCTAAATATACCGTTTTTAAGGCAGAGATGGATGTACTGACTTAGGTAAAAATAAAAGTAAAAAATAACAATTCTCACAAGCCAACTGTATGCTGTTTACAAGTAATTCACTTCAAATACAATCACATAGGTAGACTGAAAGTAAAAGAATGGAAAATATATATCATGAAAATGTTAATCAAACAAAAAACAGGAATGGCTCTCTTATTGTCAAAAAAAATAGACTTCAGATCAGAGAAAATTACTAGACACAAAGAGTGACATTATATATTGATAAAATGATCAATTTGTATGCACTAAACAGAGCCTCAAGATAAATTAAGCAAACACTGATAGACCTCAGAGTATAAATAAGCCTATTCAAATTTATATTGGGGGACTTCCCCAGCCCACTCTCAAACACTAGACAGAAAACCAGCAAGGATATGGAAAAACTGAAGAACACAAGCAACCAACAGTTTCCAAAGGACATGTATAGATACTCCACTAAAAAACAGGAATACACATTTTTTCACACACTCTTGGAATATTCTTAAAATGTCAAAGATATTGAAATGGAGACCAATTCATGGTAGCCAGGGATAAGGGGCTAGGGAATGGTGGAAGGGAGATGGGTGTGGCTTTGAATGATCTACCACAGGAAAGATCCCTGTGGTGATGGAACTGATCAGTATTTGACTATATCAATGGCAATATGCTGGTAATGATATTGTACTATAGTCTGTCAACATGTAACCATTAGGCATTCTGGGTAAAGGGTATGTGGGACCTCTTTGTATTACATCTCACAACTGCATGTGAATCTACAGTAATCCCCAAAGGCAAATGTTGATTTTTAAAACAGCAGTGTTAATTTGCTAATTAAACTTGAGAGAGACTCTTTATTCAAGAACAGAGTCTCCAGGAACTAAAATTGGATTATGGAAGATTCTGTTGGGCTTGAGGTGATGTAGCATCATATGTGCATGCCTGGGACATGGTAAACATTTCTCTGTTATAGAGGTTTAGATAATCAATGTGATAACTGTTGCAGGAATCGTGCATAGAAATTATGAGAGCACATGTGAAGACAGTCAGAATTTTTTTCCTGGCATGGAGGAGGAGCAAGGATCATTAACTAAGTTTGAAAAATAAACATTCTAAGATAGGAAAGGAAGGAAACACTTTCTCCTAATACTAAAGATGTAGAAAGACTTGGAGGTATAAATATCAAATTTGATTTTGAAAAGTGATGATTTGTTTTTGGAAGTTTGAGTGTCATACATTATTAAATGTTGAGCATTTTTAATGTAAGAGATATTGTATTGCGGAAGTAGTGGCATAGACCTCCAGGACAGGCAGAGCTGTTTAGGTTTCTAGTTTTTGAATATGTAGTCTTGGACATATAACTTAACCTCACTAAATCTCAATTTCATAGGAACCAGAATCCCTGACAAGGTGGTTGCTACCTGTAACTATTATTTAGTTACCAGCAGAAGAACTAGATAGCCTTATTTTCTCTTAAACTAAAATATTTTATTTGAAACAGCTTTTTCATCATTTTTGTGGACACCAACTGGCATTCACACTTGCAGTGGTTCTCAGCCTGGCTGTACACTAGAGTCGCTTAGGAAGCATATAAAAAGCAATGGTTCCATGACCCATCTACAAAGATTCTGATGTAACTATTTAAGGATGGAACCTTGATAAGAGTATTTCATTTTTAAAGCTTGTCACTTAATGATCATCTAGGGTCGAGAAACATTATATTCATTTATTCAGCTCTGTGGGGTTATAGTTTTCCATTGACTCTAGCATGTAAGTCCATTTGAATACAATATTCATTAAAGCATAAAATAACTTACAATCTTTATGAGTAATATAGTTTTATGTGATAATTTTTTAGTGTAAAATGTTTAACTGTTAACAACTAGTTAAAATAGTTCTTGCTTTATGTTGTTTAATATAGAAAATGTGGTATCAGTTAATTGGGCAAATCTTTGAGGAAATTAACTATATGACTGAGGATTTTACCTAAAATTTCTTCTTTTGTCTCATCTTTACTGAAGTATAGCGATGTTCGATTTTGTGTAGAAGATATATCAGATTCCCAAGTTCTAGTGACACCATGACAAGTGTTTTCTCATATATTGTGTCTGAAACAAAAGGCTTTCATTTTGGCCAACAAAGTCTATAATGTAAAGCTTTTAATAATTAGCAACTCAAATATACATTGCCTCCAAGGCAGGGCTTGGCCAGGCTCAACCAGAAAGTCTGGTATCTCCCAGAACAGTCCACTGAGAAGTCATATATGTCACTTAGACATGCTTAGAGTCTCCATATATTTTTCCCTGGATTATTAAAGTGTCACAATGGCAGTTGTATTTTAGAAAAGCTGTGTTATAATCTAAATTTATAGAGGATAGGTATAAGAAACATTCATTTCTCTCTCTTTTACAACTGCATTTCAAGACACTCTCCATGTTTTCCTATGTCTCTTTGATAAGATATAACACAATAAGCAATGCCATAAATTTTGTTTGGGAGTGGAAACACTTACAAAAATAATTTAACTAATTTGCGTTCTTTTCTATGTCAGTCAAATAAGTTGATGTATTTTTCGTTTTTGCCATAGCTACAAGGAAGCTCAAATTTATAGAGCAGATATTAAAATTAGGAAATCTCTGCTACATGGCAATATCTACTTCTATTCTTTCCCCCTCCTTTCCTCCCTCCCTCCCCCAGTTTCTTTCTTTCTTTCTCATTCTTTCTCCCTCCCTTTCATTTTCTCTCTCTTTCTTTTTTCCTTGTTTAGTTAATATTTTTTCCATTTACTCTGTAATTTCACAGTTGTGAGTGGTCTCAAATTTTGTTCAAATTTCTCAGTATTATATTTAAACATGTTATGTAAAAATATGTGATATTGCATAAACAGATGCATTGTCCTTATATAAACTAAATCTTTACAGCTAGCGCTAATGACCCTGTTGATCAATACGCCAGTCCCCCAGTCCTTGGTTTCTCCTACATTCTGCTCCACTCCTCTCATTGCCTGGAAGTTATCAGACTAGTCATCATACTCCAGATTTTTTTGCCCCTTCACACATATGTAGGCTCCAATAGAAAACATTTAGTATTTCTGTGTGTCTTTGTAAACATAAATGACATACCATACATATAATTCTGTGACTTTTTCAGAAGTATCTGGAGGATACTGCCATAAAATCTGTGTAACTATAAATCTACCTAATATTTTAGAGACATTTGTTTTTTCAATTATGAATAATGGTGTATGTTCCTCCTTTAACACAGGTGTGAATATTCACTGTGGACAAAATTAAGAAATAAAATTACTGGACTATTGAATATTCACATTTTTATTTCATTGAACACTGTCAAATTTGTTACAAAGGTGCTCTAAAATTTAAAATACCACCAGCTTTGTATGAAAGTACCCATCTTCCCACAATCCAATAAACCCTTTAAGTTTATTTTTGAAAAAATTGCCAGTTTAATGAGAAATCTATCTACCCATATATCATCTATCTATCTGTATCTATCTGCAAACCTAATAACTAGTATCTTCTTGATTATTTCTCAGGATGAGCTTCTTTTCATACAATCACTATTTGTATTTTACCTTATGTGAGTTGTCTATACGTATCGTTTCAGTATGGATTGTTATTTTGTGTGATTTCTAACAATTTAATTTTAAATCAAGATACTAATCCTTAGTCTGTAATATAAATGTTACACATTTTTTTGGTTTTCCAAATATCCATTGACTTTGTGTCATCTTATAGAAATTTAAACATTTTAATTTAGCATGATCAAGATTTCCAATTTTTTGTCATATGCTTTATTTGCCTTGTTTAGAAACACTTCCTGTTCTCCATGAACATAAATAATTGCTGTATATTTTCTGGTAATATTTTTATTGTAGAATTTTTTACATTTAGTACATTAATATACCTATCTTTTCTTGCATAATATAATGTAGGGAATCTAACATTATTATTTTTATTTGAACTTACCTTGAATCTGAAATATAAAGTTTCCCCCCGTGAAGATAAAACACCACTTAAATATATATTTATTAATATAAATGTTATCTTAATGTATTAAATATAATAAGATAAATATAGCACTTATTTTTTTATTTTTTATTTTTGCTGTACGCGAGCCTCTCACTGTTGTGGCCTCTCCCGTTGTGGAGCACAGGCTCCGGACGCGCAGGCTCAGCGGCCATGGCTCACGGGCCCAGCCGCTCCGCGGCATGTGGGATCTTCCCGGACCGGGGCACGAACCCGTGTCCCCTGCCTCGGCAGGCGGACTCTCAACCACTGCACCACCAGGGAAGCCCAGCACTTATTTTTTGATGATTATTGCTGCTCTTCAAGCACATATTAAACATCAATTCATATATAATGTTGAACAATGCATTCCAAGGAAAGTATGCAGTATCATTGTCCTATAAATTTGTGACTAATGTATAATAATATTCTTTGGGAAGTGTGAAAATTTCGAATTCATGTTTGAATTATGTCTTGCCTGCCTTGTAGATCCACGTAAAATGAACTACTGTTGTGCAGCTTGATTCTTTTTTTCCTTTGCTTTGAGCTGACTCATCCTGTATATGTCCTAGAATTAATAATTCTATGGGAGTTGAAAGAAGCTGGAATAAAGAGCAGCTGATTTTCAAGATTTAGCTTCCTGTTTGATAACCTTATCAGTATACTACCAGATGTTACAGTAATCATTTTCTCCACTGAAGCAGCTGCGATTTTTATGTGGAATACCTAATTGGTCATCATGAGGGCTATGTTACTGCCAACTTCAGGGGAAGTCATTGAAATTGGATTAAAGTAAGAACTGGATTATTGCTACATGGGGCCCTAGGAAGCTTTGAGCACTTTTAATTGACTTGGAGCCAACAAAGAAGAAAATCAGCTAGACAAGTCCAAATTTGTGTCTGCTCTTTATACTTAGGGCTATAAGAACAGAAAAGCCTAGCAAGTGTTCAAATTTAAAAATAAATTATTATTTAAAAATGTTTCCCAAGCTTGCATTAAAATGATGGTTTAAATTAACCTAAAGGATAATGAAATTTATGTAAAGATAACTAAAATATTAAAATAATCAAGAGGAAGGGAAAATAAGCTGACCTATTTTTCATGCATATTCTGTCAATCCCTGTTCTAGGCACTTTGAGGCACAGTATTTTATATCAATATTATGTTCTGAGGAATCAAATAGAATAAAATAGAAGAAGACTGCTTGATTATGCTATGCAACATCTTCCCCCAAACTTTCTAATTTTTCTGGCATGCTTTATAAGAATCAGTTGCAGCATAAATAGATTTTCTATCCTACAAATCTGTCCTACAAATCCATTTTGTCGATTTTTTCTTATATAGATGTAAACATCTGGTGTCTCTAACATTATGCTACATTTCTGGTTTTCCAAAATGCATTCACTCTGTAGAAACGAGTAAATGGCGTAATGAGATAAACTAAGTTTAAAAGGTCTTTTAAATTATTTATGCACAAAATTCATGGCTGTGCATTCTCTTTGTAAATAGAGTTCACATTTATACACTCTGTGCCAGGTTTGGAGAAGCAGACCTAAGAAAGAAAAGGGAGATTTTCTTTTAATAAAACACTAATCTTTTTTCAGCATTGAAAAGAAATCCTATATAAGTGTCCTGCAATGTTCCCAGTTACCACAATATCAACTATGGCTTAGGTTGAATGACAGATAACAGAAATGAAATTTCGATAGAAGACAAAATAACTTCATCTTTACTTATACATACATGGAAAAGTGATCACATTTTTCTGCTTCAGTGATGGGTAGAATCATCTGATCAAATCAGTTTAAAGATTCACCTAAGAGCGCTTGTTAAAGGTGTTTATTTGGACATCATGATTTTGTTTTATTGATTACATTGCTTGTAAATATGTCATTTATATGACCTTAAGAATAAAAAAATAATAACTAATTACTTAAGAAATTTGGTATATGTTTTCATTTTTTCCCCGATTCTAAAGAGAATATTTTTGGGGAAAAGCCATTTCTACTCTAGTGACTTTTGAATAGGTATCGGTGAAATTGATTAGCAGTGGGGAATTTCCCAAGAGTTAATAGCCAGAGCAGAACATTTCCTCCTCTCCATCTTCTTGTATTCTCTTTCAAGTAATGAAGTCTCCATTCTCACAGGCTAGTGGGTTCAGAAACTTGGATGTTACCGTAGTGACTTTGCCCACTCCTTCATCTGTCCGCCCAGTCAGGAACTGCATCCTGTCATCCTGTTACCCCTGTAAAGTCTCTCTATAATTTTTTAATCTAAAGTATTACAGTGGAATCCTAAGCCACTGATGTCTCCAGTAGCCTCCATCTTCTAATCCAGCCTTATTTTTAAGGCACAGGTCACCCCTTGCTGGTTTATGTGTACTTAAAAGCATTGCCGCTACAAGATGGTCTCTACCTCATAAAGGTACAAACACTATTTAAACTTTATTCGAATTGTTTTAAATATTTTCCCAATCTAGCTTCCTTTACATAGTTCTCTTTATTTTTCTGTGCATCCAACGTTGCATTCACATTTGGACTATATGTTTCCTAAACAGATCATCTATTTTAAAACTGCCTGATTTTGTTTATTCTCTTCTTTCAGCTTACAATTCCCTTCCATCCTATCTCAACCTTTCAAAACTCTAGTTATTTTCCACTGAATTATTTCAAGTGCCACATGGACAGGGACACCCCCAACACATACACACACAGTTAATATCAATCTTTATTTTTACTGCTCTCATAGTTGAGAATTGTGGTATCGTGGAAAGGGAAATACATTTTGAGATAGATACTTTTCAGTTTTAACCCTTGGATTTTCTACTTATTAGCTATAAACATAGCTGATCCTAAATGAATATTTGCTGAGTGCTTATATGATTGATGATAAATAAAACTGAACCACTTAATTATGAAGACCTACGTAAATGTAACAAAAGATTAGTACCTTAATTTATAAAGAATAATAACAAATATAAAATAAAAACTTTAGGAAACCCAAAAGAAAAATGAAGAGGTCATACACAAAAGAAAAACTGCCCATAAGAAAAATTAATTTTAGCGGTGAAAGAAACATTTGAATCAATGATACAGCATATTTTATCTACTACATCAACTGCTGGGACTATAGTATTTAAAGATGAGGTTGGCAAGGCTGAGAGCAGCGAGCAGTCTCACACACTGCTAGCAGGTTACGTAAATTGGTACAACCTCTTCGGAAATTTATTTGGGAAGATGGATAGAGTCTTATAAAGGAACATTTTCTTTGTTGCAGTAGTCGCACTTCAAAATTCAGTCTTTGGAATCTCCATAAGTATTGTCAGGTATTTACACAAAACGTGTTCAATGTAGTTCTCAATTAAATCAAACTTTAACAATGATTATCTCCTGGTGTTAGAATTATAGATAAATTTGAAATCTTCAAACTTTAATGCATTTTCTATAATTGATTAGATTTTACATTCAAAAAATAAATATAAATTAAAAGATGATTGAGGGATTTCTGTATCCCTTATTTTTACTTAAAGGAGCAATAAAATAATACAATGACGAAAGTATAGAAAAAAGAGTAAGAGAGGCCAAACCCATAATCAGCACAATGAAGTCCATTTAACATGGGAAATAGGGAAAATAATTACTAATTCAGCATAAAATTTTTGCTTTAAAAGACTTTGCCCAGGAGTACATATATTCAGTTACTTTGTATGAAAGTTAAGGTTATACTTTGTATGTACAATGAATTTGTATATGGTACACATGATATAAGGTTTTTCTTTATTAGGTCTGAATGTGTCTAAAATATTCCAATAATGTTTAGTTGGCAATTAAATTATATTTCTAGTATTTCAATTTTCTTTAGACACAGGCTTTTTGCAGTCACATATGCTGTATCAGAGCATGATTTAAATAAAAATAGCACAATACTGAATAGTATATTCCATTTCTACCTGGTTATAAGTCCCAGGGAATATCTTTTGCTAACATTATTGTTGTTTTAGTAAATGAATCTGGATATAAAATTTCCTTTCCGGTGATGTAATTTCAATGGACATTTTAATAGATTTAATGCCCTTCACATTAGCAAATCAGGCTGCTTAAATAGTTGCTAAATACTGAATTTAGGTCTTCCTGAATAACAGGATTTGTAAAGACATACAGCTCTATAAATGCACCTTGTATTTTATCAAAATTGCTTGCTCTCTCCTTTTCTACAAAATATATTTAGATATCATCATGCTTCTCAATGGAGTTGAAACAATACATAGAGCCCCAAAATAGTGTTGATTTCCATGATGACAGGAAAGATTGAGTGAAAATGTTAGGAATATTCATAAAACATTTAATACCTCACATTTATGGAAGCAGAAGTCCACTTACTGTAATGGCCATCTGTAAAAGTAGGTTCAGTTCAGAGTACATGTTTGGCTAGGTCTAGTGGTTTTGGTAATGATTAATTTATATGTGGTTATTTTTAAAATGTTTTTTCAGAAGACACTGGAATCAAAGCTCACATATTAATTAGTTTCAAGAAAGCTCTGGAATGGTCCAGTCAATGTAGTGCATCTCTGACGATTAAAATATTCAGGTGCCACCATGTGTTACATGTTTCAGCAGAGCAGTAAAGCAGAGACATAAACAATTAAAAAAGAAAAAAGAAAAAAAAAAAGGCAGGGTAGGATGCAGAAAGGAGCCATTCTCAGCCCTTTCAAAGAGTAGGATCTTTTATTTTGGGTTCCAAAGGATATATCCTCACTGTGATCCAGATAAAATCATCCCCTTTTGAAGAGTCTGCAGAGAATGAAATTATCTCCTCAATATTGTTGGCCTCCTTTCCATTATCTAGGTTTCAGAGTGAGGAATAGCACATACTTCTGTAGAGACGATACAGTAAAACACTAGTAAGATAAATTAGGAATACTCAATTTCAACAGTGTCTGGAATGTAGTAGAAATTAATAAAATACATATTAAAGGATAAAGAAAATTGTTACTACAAACTTTTCTTATCCAGTAAAATAAAATTTGTCTTTGATTCTTAAATACTGGCAAGCCAATTCAAACTCAGGCTATTCTCTTTTCTTATTATATCATAAAGTTTCTAAAAGAGATCTATACCTTTGATCTAATAATATAACCATACTCATGGTTTTAGGTGACAACTATCGTTAAATTTGCTCTAGAAGCTTCATTAATTTATTGTATCATTTAAATAGACATTCCCAGAAATTCAGTACAGAGATAGTTGCAAACTGGTTTCTGAAGTATTGACAGATAAATTATCTCAATTTTAATATTTTAATATTTTAATCTCCCTAATCTATCCACACATATGGACTGAAATGGACATTTTATACCAGATATTTAAACAAATAAATGAGGCCTGTGCACTGGATTAGTAAACAAAGAAGAAAGATGCCCCACTACCTGTCCTTCCTATGTTCCTAGCCCTAAACCCAGTGCAGGATGATAATGTGTGGTGATGGTGGCATGCACCTGTGTGCATTGACTGGGAATGCAAATTTAGACGATTCATTGACCACAATGGTAAGAATAGAGTTGTGTGTTATTATTACTTATTCATTCAGAAATATTTACCTAATGCTTACCATGAGTCAGGCTTCATTCAAGGAGGAAGTATATACCAGTTGAAATGTTTTCTCTCTATAACAGGAGATCAGTCCTTTTAGGGGAGCTGCAGCCTCCCCTTTTCATCTGTTATCCATCAGAAATGGGCTTTTCTCATATTCTTTTCCTTCCAGGCTGTTTTGTCACCAACAAAGGCTTAATTTGATCTAAAATTCTTTCAAAGGAGAGTGTGACTCTGACATTCTTGTCCCATCTTATTTGGGAGAACAGGTTTTCTGATATTTGGGAATAAAATCATCTTTTAGGAAAAAATATGATCAGGAAAAAATTATCCCTGAATCATTTAGTTTCATGAAGCATGTTAAATCTAAACATCCTCAATATTTAAATTTGAACATGTTCATTTTGTCAGTTCTACAGCATAAAGTAGTTACAGAAATGCTAATCCATACATTTGTAAGAATGAATTTAACAACTCAAATTCACTATTTGTTTACCATTCAATTTTTCTTCAGACTGAGGTGATTTATTCAATACCGTGTTCAAATTTTACTTCTGTTAGTTCATCACTGGGAAAATAAATAAATACTCCGAGGTAAGCAGGGACCCAATTTCTTCTGTTGGAGAAAGGAGTGACAAACATGGAAAGTGTGAGGGCTGGAAAATACACTAATGCTTAGTCAAAATTGGAGATTAGCGCCACAGACAGGTCATTTAATTCATCCACCCATCCATCCATTTATTAGTTTATTTATGTTTCTTTTTTGTTCTTAATGTTTTCAAGTCAGAGGCTTGTAAACTTTCTGATTCCTTAGAAATGACTTGGGATTAAATCCATTTATTTATCTAATATTTAACAAAAGTTTAATGATTACAGTATACTATGGGGCAGGCTCTGCTCTAGGTGCTGGGATACGGCAAGGAACAAAATGAGCAAAGAGCCCTGCCTTCGTTTATCTTATATTTTAGTGCTGGAAAGAGTCAATAAAAATAATTTTATTAAATTCATATCGTGATAAGTTCTAAGGAGAATAAAAATAGGACTGATGATGTGATGTGTCAAGAGGTGAAGAGATTTCAGGTGGGGTGACTACTAAAAGCTTCACTGAGAAGGTAACTTTTTAAAATTAATTTTTATTGGAGTGTAGTTAATTTACAATGTTGTGTTAGTTTCTGTTGTACATCAAAGTGAATCAGTTACACATATACACACATCCACTCTCTTTTAGCTTCTTTTCCCATATAAGCCATTACAGAGTATTGAGTAGCATTCCCTGTGCTTTACAGTAGGTTCTTATCTATTTTATATATAGTAGTTTATGTATGTCAATCCCTATCTCCCATTTTATCCCTCCTCCCCCTTTCCTCCTTGGTAATCATAAGTTTGTTTTCTACATCTGTGACTTAATTTCTGTTTTGTAAAGAAGTTCATTTGTACCATTTTTTAGATTCCACATATAAGCGATATCATATGATATTTGTCTTATAATGTCATTTGCAGTGCACGGATACACCTAGGATTGTCATACTGAGTGAAGTAAGTCAGACAGAGAAGGTAACTTTTGAGAAAGAGCTTAAGGAACTAATGATCATCTCTAATAAAGCATATACTTAAGTGCTGTAACACCGAATTTTCTCACCAATTCCTGCAAGAATCCAGAAAGATAGGACTAACTCCCTCTCACAGAAGAGGAAACTGAGGCTTAAAGAGACTTGCATATCCTCTTGTAAGACCTATAGCTAGGTTGCAAATATTCCATACTCCATAGCCCCTACTCTATCCCTCTTTGCAAGAAGCATTTTCTTTCTCTCTGTACTGTGCATTAAAGTGCTTGCCAAGCAAGGTAATAGAACGGCTATATTTCCAGTAGCTAGTACTGTCTTCTTAACTGCCTCTTTGGATGAAGTTTTAACAGCTTCTGAGCTTTCCAAGGCCACACAGCTGCGTTATAATCATTGTTCTATCTCTAGAGGAAGTCTTGAAGCAGACATCCTTAAAGCTGCTGATATACTGCCTGTTTGGAAACAGTTGGATTGGATTATCTCAATGCAGTTTCAGGCAGAGCATTTGTCCTTCAATTCTTATTCACGTATGGTGAACTCTTTCAGAGATTCAACAGCTTTCCAGATATTGCCATAGAGACTTCATTATTCTTCCTTAGAAGACAACTGTGACACATAGAGTTTCAAATATTTTTATGGATGTAGGCAAGCCTACAACATATATTCTAGGAACTTAAAAATTCTCCAAGCTTCCCCCAGTAATAACCTTAACTTACACTATGATTTAAATTTGTCATTAATTCCATGTTTTCTCACCACATTATTTTAAAATAGTAATGGGTTATAAACCAACATAAGTGATGCATCTTAGAAGTGATATAATGTTTATTCTGGGCACTCTGATAAGTTGTAAATTTGCCTTTATTTTTTTCTTATACATTTTTTCCTTCACAGTTTTTTAAATATGATTTTGTTATTTAAACGCTCTCATTAACTGTATTAACATAAGAACTATTTATGGCACAGGGAAATTTCATTTTTGGAATGCTCTATAGTGTCCCACCTTCCACCAAATCCTAACAGTATGGGTATGTGTCTCCTTCCTGCTTCTCTCTCCAGACATGTGAAATCTAGTTTATAAAATAGTTCTTATCCTCTCAACAGCTAGAACTATCATATGTAAACATCATAAACTATTTTTATAGTCTTCTCTTCAGAACTGATGAGCAAAATACCCAGTTTCTATGCTCTTTTAGCATTAACATACTAGTAAAAGCACGAATTGATTTCCATTAAATGACAGGCTATAATTTAAAAATAAATATTTTAAATGAATATTAATTTGTTATTACAACCACAGTTATCAATAGGCTAAATTTCTGGGGTTTCCTTTTAAAAAGAACAAAAAAAACAATTTTTATTAGCAAAACTTTAAATCTAATTTTCATGGATAGTATGATAGCAGCTAGATTTCTTTAGTTGTAGCATCAATGCATTTTCTTTATTTTTCTTCCTTAATATATTCATGGATTGTTTTTTCCTTTAACATTCACATTGCTTTAACCACTACTGCTTTGCTAGATTTCTTCTCATCACCCTCTCTCCACACACTAGAAAATGTATTATTCTTATCAAGAGAAGCGTGTATCTAAATCTGTCTGCACATTCTTAATATGAATGCTTTTATGACAAATTATTCAAATGGTTATATTCATAATTCTGCGGGTTATCATTTCAAAACTTGAAATGAAAATGAATGTGCCTGCTGGTATTCTTTTTGGTGACCCTCATTTCAAAGAAATACTATGAAAAATCTTCCATTTCTTTTCATCTTCCAAACGTCATAAAATTTGCTTATCAAAGAGAATTAGAAATTGAAAGGTCCTGATTTTTCAGAGTTCTTATTAGTCATAGTCATTAGTCATTAATGTTGCTACACAGGATTTAGAGTCAGATAAGTTTTCTCTGATTTGAAAATGAACTACTAGACCATGCTGAGGTGTTAAGTGTGCTGAAGTATAAACTTCTGTGAGTGTTTGCCTTTTGATAGGAGTTTTCTGAAAATCCAACATCTAACCCAAACTAGTTCTTAACTGTCAAATGTGGCAAACTGATAGGAGTACTATTGTATGATGAAATGTTAATGTTTCTTTCTTTTTCTGTCTAAATCCAGTTACTCTTTGGGCAGTTCAAATCCCTGTTGGCGTTTCTGTTTTCCCATTGGGCAGAATAAGTGAACAACAATCTAGTTCTAGATCATCTAGTGCAAGCACCTTCATTCGGCACATAAAATATTCCATAAACTGCACCTTCCCCAGAATTATCAGAAAACAATCTGGATCATATTAATGAACTACACTTACCAAATCAAAATGACAACTCACCAAACCAAAATGAGTAATTCCGAACTCTAATGCATGGTGTGTTTTGTTTACCTACACTATCTCCATCGTTCTCCCATAGTATTCCAAGATCATTCCATACTGAACTATCAGTCCTCATATTTCTGAATCATACTCTAATGATTGATCTCCTAAGATATTTTCTGGGAGCCTGATATAATGACCACATTCTCCTTGTTCACCTGGCTGGTGCCTATTCACACTTCAGAACTCAGCATTAAAGGGTATCACCTTAAAAAGTTTTTCTGCCTTCACAAGTTATAGTCTTCCATGCTTATCTATATGTACTATATACTCTGTTTTTAATATCACACTTTAAAAGGAATAGAATGTTTGTTTTTCCTGCAAAATGAAAAACTTTGATAAAGTTTTAAAAATGCATCATTCTTCTTTATATACCTAGAAAGGAGCTTAGACCTTGACCTGATTGCTCAGTGAGAGAAAGAGAAATATATTTGGTTTCTGATTTAATGTTCTTTACACCATGTCTTGTATGTGTCCAAATATCCCCAGCAAGCAGTCACAAACCTCATTCTAACCTTTGAACTTTTAACTTTCTGAATTCAATGCCCTGTTCTCTATTGCTTATGCTAAGAAGTCTGAGGTGATTTTCTGTAATTCTCTTCCATAAGGGGTGTTAGAGAATGCTAATCAAGCAAGAGGAAGCAGTTGTGATGTATGTTCACAATAATAAATAACTCCCATTTGAGTCATGAGTTTTACTGATAGCAGTTATCTAATTTTCCCTGTCATTTTTTTCAGATGAGAAACAGATGGTTTTTAGTGTCAGGAAAATAAGAAATGATGGAATTTAGTATTAAAATTTTTAATGAGTTTCATACAAAAGCCCCAATAGTGTACATTTGTGGAGTTTGTTTGTTTGTTGCAAGCTTCACAAAGCAAGTCAGCCCCTGCAACCACATGATGCCTCTGGCAGAGTGGTAGAGATGTAATTAATTTCCTTTAAGATGTTTTGGACTTCACTGTAAACATAAAGCTACTAAAGTATTGCATATGCTTACCTGTGGGAAGAAATATTAAATGTTTTCCCCTTGCATGTGCAAATTTGCAAAATCACCTTCATTACGTGATTCGGCAACATGGACTTTAATAAGTATACTTAGCCTCAGTGCTTGTGGAGTTTTTACAGAGGCATAATCTGTTTGACGGATGCTATGTACAAAGACTGTGGTTTACATTCCCTTAAATAGTTTTTCCTTCTAATCAGTAGTTAATTTTTGGCAAAGTATCTCCCCATATAATCTAGACCATTTCTATATTTGAAAGATTCTTTAATCAGTTTCATTTTTGGCAAATCATTTCACCATATATTTCAGATTGTATATTTGAGAGACACTTCAAATTTTGGCTCACTTTATCTGTAAAGTCTTTAAACTGGGTTATAACAGGAAGACTACAAGTACAAAGAGCCATATAAAACATGACTTTCTACATATCAATATTTGAACAAAACCATTCAAAAAGATGCATACTTTACCTATAGAGCTGTACTTTCCATAGAATCAGATAATTACTGCTTATCTTGTCTGAATCCAACCAAATGCAGGCTACAGATACATCATTTGTTAAATATCTAGTCTTTTCCAGCCCATGAGAAAGCTTATTCCAGGGTTGATGTGCTGTGTGTAGAGTTAAGTCACCTGCTTGCATCATGCCAGCCTTAATTCAACCCTGTCCCTCACCTCTCCACACTACAGTTTATCCATCTGTAAAATTAGAACCATTGTACTCTCAAATTTTATTTGCTCTTTTAAAAAATATATATTTAATGTATTGTAAATGAGGCAAGATAAAACATCTCTTTTAAATATGAGGTCAGGTAACAATAGAATCATTTGGCATGTCACTAGAATCTTACACATAACTGATTTAGTACAGGTAACGTGGTGTCAGAATGCCCTGTTTGAGTCCTGCAGATCTTGGCTCCTAGTATAAAAAAAAGAAGTTAACTGAAAATTGTAGGAGAAAATGTAATATTTCTTTACTCCTTTAATCTAAAATAGAATAAACCTTAGAAAATAAAAATTCCAAAATACCTTTGATTTCAAACTTACAGAATTCATATTAAAAATGTAATTAATCATTATGCTGAAATGTATATGTGTATGTGTAGTATTACTCTGTAATGCAGACTAACAAAAATGTATTTATATATGTTTACTGGTAATTTAAATGATAATTTTGAATTATAAAATCATTTATCTTCTACTTTAGAAATATGCTGATTTTCTGAAATTTTCTTAGAAAAAATCTTGTCTAAATCAGATTTTCTTTCATTTTAATATTTTTTAAGAGAGTGATGTTGATGAGTTGATACTGATAATGACAGTGAGGAAGATTATTAAGAATTGATGTTTGGGGCTTCCCTGGTGGCACAGTGGTTGGGAGTCCGCCTGCCAATGCAGAGGACACGGGTTCACGCCCCGGTCCGGGAGGATCCCACATGCCGTGGAGCGGCTGGGCCCGTGCGCCACAACTACTAAGCTTGTGTTCTAGAGCCCGCAAGCCACAACTACTAAGCCCGCATGCCTAGAGCCCGTTCTCCGCAGCGGGAGAGGCCACCGCAGTGAGAAGCCCATGCACAGCAACTGAGACCCAATGCAGCCATAAATAAAAATTAAAAAAAAAAAAAAGAATTGATGTTTGTTAGAAATACATTAGATTTCAGGCAATATCCAAAATGCTCACGTGTTACCTCGCTTAATGCAAACAGTAACTCCGTAAGACAGATGCTAATACTAACCCAATTTTAAAATCATGATACTCAAGTACTGAAGTTAAGCTTTTTGCCAAAGGTCAGCTTATAGGTTATTGTGGAGTTAGAATCTGTACCCTAGCTGCTGACTCTGAGGAGTTTCACCAAGGTCTCTGTTTTTTTAATTCAACAGTTATTATATAAATATTCACACAAAAAGATTCCCAACATCGTTAGTTATCAGGAAAATACAAATCAAAACCACAATGAGATATGACTTCACACCCACTACAATGGCTATAATAAAATAAACAGACAATAACAAATCATTTGTAAAGATGTTGCAAAGTCAGAGTCCTGATACATTGCTGATGATAACGGATAATGGTAGTTTCTTTGGAAAACTGGCAGTTCCACAAAATGTTAATAGTTACCATATTACTGAGTTATCCTTCCCATAGATATATACTCAAGAGAAATGAAAAGATGCGTCCACACAAATACTGGTACACAAATAT
Source organism: Stenella coeruleoalba (assembly GCF_951394435.1). Classification (NCBI taxonomy): domain Eukaryota; kingdom Metazoa; phylum Chordata; class Mammalia; order Artiodactyla; family Delphinidae; genus Stenella; species Stenella coeruleoalba. The sequence goes on along the minus strand of NC_137150.1, from coordinate 22,475,822 downwards.
TCAGAGCAGCATTCTTCTTAATAGCCAAAAAGTAGAAACAACTTAACAACCATCAGTCAATGAAGGGATAAATAAAATGTGGTCTAGCCCTTCAATGGAATATGTATTACTCAATAATAAAAAGAGATGAAATACTGATACATGCTATAACATAGATGAAATTTTAAAACATTATGCTAACTGAAAATAGCCAGTCACAAAAGGCCACATTTTGTGTATATGATTCCATTGCATATGAAATATCCAGAATATGCACATTTATAGTGACAGAAAGTAGGTGACTGGTGGTTTAGAGCTTCAGGGAGGGAGGAATTGAGAGTGATTATTAATGGGTACAGTGTTCCTTTTGGGAGAGGATGTAAATGTTCTAAAATTAGGTTATAGTGATGGTTACACAACCCTGTGAATATACTTAAAAAGCACTGAGTCATACAGTTTGAATGGGTGGATCTTATAATATGTAAATTATATCTCAATGAAAATTTTAAAGAGAAGTAAGTTGTGAAACACAGAACTTGAAAAGAGGAAGTGGATAGAAAAAAAATATATTGTAAAAATTCCTAATTTTGTTTAATTTTTTTCTTTTTCAAATTTAAGAAAATATAACACTAAACACAAATATAAAAATTGAAATTTCATCTCTGAATACTTATTTCTTTGGAAGGAAGGTTAATGTCAAGATAATTACCAAACATGAATAGTTGTGAGCTTTTTCTCCCTAGCTGCTAAGTAGTAACGATCAATAAGTTTATTCTTTTGGGTGAAAATACTCCTTCTCCAAGGATTCAGTCTTTTTAATTTTATAATGAAAATTGGCCCAACGTTAATACAGAAGTAAATCACAGAATACTTTAACTTGATATTTATGTCTCATTGCATATAACCCTATAGTTACTACAAGGCACTTGTGTAAGTAAAAATTACTACATACTATTTTAAGATACCAATATTTTAGCTAAAGATTATTGAACAACAATCACTGTAGAAATCAGCCCCAAAATTTCATGTAAGACAAATTGAATTCATTTTTATATCAGCCTGTAAATTTAAGTGGTTGAAACACCTTAATATTATAAAATTAAAAATTAAAATCAGCAATGTAAGCAAATATGATATCCACAGTAAGTATTTCCAAAAAGAAAATTATGCATTAAAATTTAAAAATAAACTTTTGATAACCAGTCTCTTCTTAACCTTCCTCTAAAAAAAGTCTGACATTTTGAATTTTCACAAATATTTTTGTGATGAAAAATGATTCAGTTTATCATATAAGATCAAAACTCTTGCAGACAAATTTTTTGGAATCCTGATCTATTTATTTTTCAGTTTAAAATATAAATTAAGGTAAACTAAAATAAGTTAACTTGAAATGTCAGAATGTATCCACTTCTACCAAGTTTACCTAGAGTTAACTTGAGTTGCTGCTAAGGACAAAGACAATGAATGTAATAATGATTTTTGTTGCTCTTTTCCCACACCCTTGTAATTGCATAATAATGTACATATTAATGGAATCTTTTAAATTGCAGTGTAAATACATAAATAATATAATTTTTAGTTTCTAAGTCAATTCCTTTGTCTTTAGTTATTATTTTCAGTTAATTCTGAAGTGGTTCATATTCTTTCTCTCTTTCTCTATTAAAGCTCTAAAACACGGTTTCTCTTAGGAGGAACTCACTGCCAGGTATAGCATGTGTATTTAGAATGATGCTAATACAAATGTCAGCATTATTCCAAGTATATTTAAGCCTTCAAATCAATTCTAAACCACTGGTTTTTATTTTTTTTAAAGGAAATTACAGCATTTGAAAAATCTCATCCATTTTACAATCACTTATCTCATCACTTTTTTTTTGTCCCTTCTATTATCACCCCTCTGTAGTCTTGATTATACCTATTATACTTCCCTTCTAGGGGAAAGACAGCAAACTACTGAAAAGAGTACTTCCATTAAAAAACAGAGAAGCATTACATTAAAAACACAGTTATGAGAGAGAACAGCTGCATTTTCATTATTATTCTAATTTATTCTCCCTTTATTCACTCCAAGCCTAAGTGTCAAGCATGGACTGTTTTTTCCATATGTATGTTACAGCGTGTTCATCATCTTGCTAAAACTTAGTCCTAGTTCAGAATTAAGTCAACCAGAAGAAAAAATCTGCCCTGAAGGATTGGTGTAATTTAAATGGCACAATTTGTTCTCATCTATGTATTTCTTAGGTTTTCATAATACTAGGGTATATCAGCAGTTTTTGAAATCGACATTATTAAGTCACTATTATAAAGGAAATATTAAGTAGAGCTGGTTTGGTGATTCTATACAAGCATACCTGTTTTATTGTACTTGGGTTTATTGCACTTCACAGATACTGCATTTTTTACAAACTGAAGGTTTGTGGCCACACTGTGTTGTCAGATGATAGCAGTTTTTAGTTAAGTACTTTTTAATTAAATTATGTACTTTTTAATTAAATTATGTACTTTTTTAGACATAATGCTGCACACTTAATAGACTACAGTATACTGTAAACATAACTTTTATATGCACCAGGACACCAAAAAATTTGTGCGACTCTATTATATTTTCTTTTTTGCGATGGTCTGGAACTGAGCCCATAATATCTCCCACATATTCCTGTAATCCTAGTGAAAAAGAAGAGAAGTTTATAATGACTTTATGAAGGAAAAACATATTGAAAATAATTCTAGGAAATATGTTGAATTGAAAATAATTCTAGACAGTATATTGAATTCAGTGCATAGTTTAAATCAGATAAACAAATATTTATCAGGAATTAATAGATGGCATTATGTGTTCTTAGAATTATGATGTATTTAATATAGTAAGGACATTTATGACTTTGAGATCTAAGAAGAATTCAAAATAGTAAAAACAATAAAATGGCAATGTTATTTATAATATAAGTGATTAGCATCTTTAATCCTTAAAAATGAAGTAATAATTTGTCTGAAGCACTTTACCTATTATGATATTATTTACATGTTCATCTCATTTCTTTAAAAAAAAATAATTATAGGAAAAGAGAAAGGGACTATTCAGAATTTGAAATCTATCATCTTCAGTTGTGTTCACAATACCCAGTGAACTGAAAGAAGCAGTTAACAGAAATAGAAAAGGCTTTTTATTTTTCTTAACTTAAAACTATATCCAATGGGGAGAGGGCGTGGAAGAGGGATGGATTGAGAGTTTGGGATTAGTGGATGTAAACTATTATATTTATATATATATATATATATATATATATATATATATATATATGTATATATATATATATATATATCTGAATCACTTTGCTGTACACCAGAAAGAGTAACACAGCATTGTAAATCAACTATGCTTCAATAAAGTAAATTAAAAAAATTTTTTTTAAATCTATTTTAGACCCCCCCCCAAAAAAAAACTACATCTATTTAATTCACATCTTCCAATCTCAAAGTGGTCAACTCTTCTATACTTCTTACATAAACTCTCCTTGATATCCTGTAGCTTCAGTTTAACTTTCTGATGTGAAACCCGTTTCTGTTCTGTCAGGTCTAAAATTAGGAGGGCAGGACTTACAGGAAATAAGTCAGTGTTCAGATTTCTTCCTGTTGCCAAATCAAAGTTCTCCCACAAACCTGCCATGATATTTACCACAACTGTTTGTGGTAGTCATTACTGAATTTCACTAAATATTTGTTCTCCTCTCTCAGTGCATTGCTACACCTCTTGATTCTCTTGTGACTGAGTTGGACCTTGAATAGGTGCATTAATTGCTGATATGCTTTGTATGTAGGGTCCTCTTCTTTTGTTTTCTTGCAACTAACACAGTTAGAGATGGTGTCTGCTCTCAGCCTTGGTCTTAGAGTGAAGACAAGTGTAGCAGAGAACTTACCCAATCAACGATGGATGTAGAATGGGTGAAACATAAATCTTCTTTCTTTTCCCTTTTTTGGTTATGAACTAATAAAATTTGAGGTTTTTTGCAATTTCAGCAAACCTATGTTACAGAAACTAATGAACAACTATTAGGGTCATATTTTGGATTATTGTTTCAAGAGTTTTCCAGCTAAACCAACTCAAAATCACACTGGGAAAAATTAATTAAATTTACTAGTTTTGAACTAGCCGCAAGAATGAAATCACAAACTTTTACAAACTCAGTAGGAACTATAAAAGTTATTCTAGCCAAATTATGCATTTAAAGCCGTAATGGCCTTTAAACATAAACGTAAACATTATCCAGACTAATCTTATTTCACTCACAGATCAGAAATCTTATTTTCACTGATGCCACTTCTTCCAATGTAGACAGCTTTCACTGGTATAAAAGGAATTTCCTTAAATAAATCCAAAACTTTCTAGAAGCTTCTATTCTCTTTTTCCTGTTATATTTCTTTTACCTATAAAGAACAAGTGCAACCCTACTTGGTTATATAAAACTCTCCAGATGTCAAATATTTGAAGAGAACCAAATAACTTTAAATGCCTTTTTTGTAACTCTGTGCTGAATCCATTCCATTTTCTCTACCCGTTTTCAAATGCATGCTAAGTGTAATACAGCAGCAAAGTCCTATTTCTTCTTGAATTCTTGAAAGCATTTTTTCACTAATATAGCCTAATTTGCATATATTATTGTAACTACTTAAAAAATAAGCCATCTTAAATTGCTAACTTTAACTGTGCTTGTCTTCTAATATCCCTAATTCTTTTATTAAAAAAAAAAGTTATCCAATTTAAGCCATACCTCCCTGACTCCTTATACTTAGGAAATTTGTATTTGATTCTAAGGTACATATCCAAATTAAATATTACATTTTTAAATTTGATCTGCAATTCCATATTCTTATTGAAGTATTGGACCATGATTCTGTCAGAGATTCTGTAAGCAATATGTTACCACTCCAAGCATTACCTGTTTTTCAGATTTGTTAAGCATGCATTCTGAACTTACATTAATGTCTGATAAAAATGTAGAACAGAACAGATCAGGACCTTTGACAAATGCCTTCCAGGGTGATCCCAATTGATCTATGAAGATTCATTAATCCTGAACGTTATTATTAATCCACATAAATATTCTGGTCTTCACCATATTTTGTGGCATTTGGTTCCCTAAATCCCAAAAGGAATTTTGTCACAAAAGATTTCAAAGGAATAGAAATAGACTTAGTGAATTTGCCTGGGTAAATTGAGGATTAAAACAAGTGTCCTGCATAGGGGCTTGTTTAAGGTGGTCAGAACAGCACTGGTGGTATCTGGGACATAGGAGATGTTAAGAATCATTTCTTGCTTGTGTATACAAATTAACTGGTGAAAAGTCAGAGAAAAGTGAGATGTATAAAAGGAGATAAAGGAGCAAAAGAATGTGTGGAAAGCACCCAAAACCAGCAACAGGGAGTCAGCAAAATTACTTCGCAGATAAGAGGTGCCAGTTCATATTGTTTAATGAATGGATGGATGAATGAAGCAAATGTTATTTGATTCTTTTATAAAGACTAGAAAGTTTTCTTCAGTGGAAATTTTTAGTCATCCAGGTAAGGTATAAGGTAGCTCTTTGGATATACAGGTCTCAGTACCACCTGAAAATTTTATACCTGAAAATTAAAGTATTATCAGCTTTGCATTGTCTCCCTATTAGAAAATGAACATTTTTGTAACATTCTTTATTGGCCTGTACCTGACTATTTTAAGATTATTCTGTTCTACCTGTCTGAAGAAATTGTTATACTTAAAAATTTTTTGAAGTATTCTACTAATAATATTTACTGAAAGATCAATGTAAATGTCGATCAGATTTCTGAAGAAGTACCAACTCATCCAATCCAAAATAGTCAAAAAAATTATAATAAAAATCCTCCATAATTCTATTGCAAAATTAACACATTTGAATTCCACACTCTACTCCCCCATAACAATATAGATTTTATTTTCTTTCATTCCATAATGACTTTATGACCTTGTCCTTTACAAATGTTTTATTTTTTTATCATAACATTTGTAACAAAATGAAATTGTTATACCAGGAAAAAAAAAGTTATCAACATAAATCCTGAGGGACTTGTACCCATGGATGTATTTTGAAATAAGGATAAAAAAATAATGCAAAATCATAAGCTATTCAAGCCAGTTAAAGTCACTTTATTTTTAAGGAAGCTTACATTTAAAATATATTAGTTTTCTTTCCTTGTCACTTTGTCATTGACTAAGTATAATATCAGGATGGACACAATGGAGGTAAATGGAAATTTCAAGGGAAAAATTGCCTTTCTTGAAGAGTATGCTTCCCTCATAAATGGTTCCCTCAATTTATAAAAATAAAAATATTCATTATTTTCTTGGAAAGTTCTTATTATGGTGAAAATTGCTGAAGTCATAATGTTTGCCATAAAAGCCTTTTCATCTGAGATGCTAAATGGAATATTGAAGAAAAAGCCTTGTGGAAAAATCCTAGAGGAGTCATGTAACATTTACCATCTGCTCATTCTTTGTGATCTGAGGCCATGCAATTTTCTGCAGAAAGAAGAAATGGAAACTTAATACATCTTATATACCTAACAGAGCTGCTCTCTAAATGAGCCTAAGATATATAGCCGAGTGTATTTAAATTTTAAAATTGACTGAGTGAGACTTGTAGCTGAAAATTCATTCTGTTCTCGATTTACCAATTTTTCACCTTATGCCTTGCAGCAAATTGTAAATATTTAATTTTAAATTCAACTCAGCTTATTGGTGGAGGATGGGGGTGGGAGGGAAGGGCATTAAAAGTGAGAGGGACAATGGCATTTTGTGGCCAGTAGATTTAATATAAGTAGGACTGTCAACATTATAGGGAAAAAAAAAAGGGCTATCAACAATACTCATTTAAGAAAGACTTTTCATATTAATAAGGAAGTGAATGATGACTGAAGTATAAAATCTAATAGGTGAAACAGGAAAAATGACTTGCTTTTGTTTAAATACATTCTAAAATTGGTTTTCTCCCTGTATGAACCTTCACGTATATTCAAAGTAAGTTCCCTGACTGTACATGAAAGACACGCAGGTCAGTACAAGTCTTTACGCCTCTGTTGCATCCTCTTCTGAGTCATTATGCCTGACACTAGAAGACATGTTACTTAGTCAGTTCCACAAACCAGAGACCATCTTAGCGGAAGGTGAAACCGGATGCAATCATTTATTTCTATCAATATTTGATAATGGACTAATGAAAATGAGAATTTCTACTTATTAGAATTCCTATGTCTTCCAAAACCAATGATTCCATACTGAACAAAGCAAATTGAAAGCCTTTGTTCCAAAAAAAAAAAAAAGAGAGAGAAAGAGAAAGGAAGGAAAGAAAGCAGAAAAAAAGAAAGAGCAACCACTGTTTAAAATTAGTGAGAATCAACATCAACAGTAAAACTTGTAGAGAGAACTACTGAAGTGATTGAGAGAAGTTTCAGCTTTTAAGATATCAACCTTTAAACTGTATATTTTGTCTTCTTGGAAAAGAATACCTGCCTTCAAATCATTTTCTCTGTATAAGGAATACGTAATTCGATCCACTTTACTTTTTCCCATATGTAAAGAACCTATCTTTCTGATTGACTCTGGAACACACTTAGAATTTTGAGAAAATAATCTTTTTCAAGTCCAGAAGATTTACGGAGCTTCTGCTGACACAAAGCATCCCACTGGGAAATGGAGTGAACTATAGGAATGGAGGTGACTAGGAATAAATAGAAAAGTTGAAACTAAATCATGCTACTTGAAGACATGTGCCTTTAGGACTCAAACCATATGAGAGGAGCACGTATTAATTCCAGATAAGTTTCCACAGTGGCAGCTGTAAAAAGCAGCGAATTAGCTGCCAAATATTTTATTGTTTCTCAAGCAATTTTATTTCTAGTATGTCAGAAACTAATTTTGTGGAGAGAATCATCTCTATTTTCAATGATTTTGGCCAGTAAAACAAGCAATAAACCTGTGAAAGTGAGGCATCATTTCACCTATCCAGAAACCTCTTATGTACTTATTAGAGCCAAGATGTTTGTGTGATTTTAATTCTCAGTCAGAGGACCTAAAACTTACCCTCTGCAATCTCCTGAGATAGGAGGGGTAGCATTTTCCTTCTAATAGATGTCCCTTCCCTTCAAAGGGTCAGCTACTGACAGAGTCCAGGGCAACTGCAATGCTGATGGGTCATTTATAACGTTGACCATCAGAACATAAAGTCCCATATCTTTCCCATGGCTAGCATAATTCTAATTAGTCTTCTCCTATGGGATCTATGGTTTACTTTGTTGTCTAGTGTATGTGAGGGGTAGGCACCGTTTCTATTTCTGTACCTGCACCTCATTGTAATAGAGGCAGAGAGAGAGCTAGATAGGGTTGGGACTATTAATCACAAAGTTTCTGAAGTGCTACAGTTGCCAGCATGGCCACGACCTCTTTTTCATAATGCTCTAACTAATCACGTAATGACGTTGTATATGAAATACACTGAGTATATCAAGTATATGTCAGCAGAGGCAGGACAGGAAACACTGGGTCATTTTCAAAAAAACTAATGCCTGAGTGAGAGTTTACACTGTGTTTGATGCTGAGAGTCATGAGTGTAGCAGGTTGGGAGAAGAGTTGAACTTCGCTCAGGATCTAAGGTGGGAGGAGGAACCAAATGAGTGCCTTACAAAAATGGCAGTTTGAGTTTGCTTTGAGGATGTTAACAAGGGATATACCTATCAACTCAGAAACAAAAGTTCAAATCTGGTCTTCTCTGTCTGGCTCAGAGAGGATCATAAGTTAGAGGCTTGAAACATGCAGATTAGAAAGAATAAAACTAACTGTTAGGAATGCTGTAAAACTGTCTAGATTCCCATGAAAGAATAAGGGTATATCTAGTTCAAAGTGTGCTGCTTCAAACACTGACATTGCACAAATGGTTATTCCAGCAATACTTGGAAGGTTAATATCATTTGAAAAGATATTAGCCATAAGGAATGTTGAGAGTTAAATGTGTAATTATTTCAGTGATCCACATCTTGCTAATACCCCAGATAGGTTTTGCATAAGGTGACTGCTGTTGCAGTATTAAGTTTCCCATTCCAAATCTTGCTCTAGCTATTTCAAGTACTTAAGGATGGATGAGAAATAAATGTACATGAAAATGGTCCCTTACAAGAATCCCTTAATGGAGAAAATCAGACTTTTTATGATAGAAGTTATCTAAAAATTCATCAAATATATATCAATTAAATATATATATCAATTAAAAATACATCAAATATATATTAATTAAGAATTATTTTATATGACTAACCTCTAGTAGTAGAGTTTAACAAGAGCTATTTCTATTATTATAAAAATAATATAGTCATTATAAAAATAGAAAGTAAAAATTATAAAGGAGTGGAAAATAAAAAATAATTCTTCCACCAGAGGAAACCACTAGGTATACATTAGCATATTTTATTGTAGTAGTTTCCTTGTGTGTTTTATAGTTTTAAAGAGAAACACTGTGATGGTTACATAATGGGATATACAACAAATGGAATGAGATCTATATATGGCAATATGGATAATTCTCAGGAACATATTCTTGACATTAAAAAACAAAACAAGTTGCAGAACATCACATATTATAGTATGATATCATTATGATACCATTTATATAGATTTTTAAAAACCTATAAGAATAATATATAACATATTTACATATGCATGTTCATGGTATACATACATATATAGTGTGTGCATATAAAATAATATAATACAATATAAATTACTATCTTTTATAATTTCTTTATAAATTGATTTTACACAGATTGATTGTTTATCTTTTTTATTATATATCTTAAAAGACTACTGATCATTCATTTGCATTTTGGTTTTTGGTATCTAGCACTTGCATGTCTCTGAACTTTCTCGCCAACTAAGAATAGCATATGTTGGGAAAAATGAGGTGAAAGCAGAATTCTATTGAGGAGTCCTAAAGTAAATTCAAAGTCAATATAATTTTCAAAATCATATTAACTTTTTAATATGATTTTCAAATCATATTAAAAAGTCAATATGATTTTCACTCTCCTTTGCCTAGTACTACCAAACCACTGTTAAATCCCAACACCTCGGTGTTAGTTTAACTATTCAAAAATAATAACAATAATATATATATTTACTTGTTGACTGTACCACAGAGAAGAAGATAGAAATAAAAGATGGGATGGTTTGAGGTGTAAGGCTGTATTCTCAAATGAAATTAGATGCTTGTTAGGGAATGTTCTTTTTCTTATCCTTTTAATTCCCTTCATTTGAATATTATTTCTTTTTGTGCTTCCTTTTAAAAAATTTTCTTCTTTCAGCTTTTATTTTCCTCCTTTTACCCTTTGCTATCTTTTTAGACGTCCAAGAGTTTGGAGGAACAAAAAAAGTTAAGAATGATCTGGGGCAGTGGGATGAAAAACTGAAGTATACCCTTTTAACTTGAAGCTTGAAAATAGCTGTAAATGTTAAATAAAGTATTAAATAGTAGAAAGAAAAGAAAAAATCTAAGACCAATAACTTCGTTAGAAATAAATCACAGATATGATAAATGGGACTGAAAAATTCAAGGAAATTGTCAGAAAATTATACCTTTTGTGTGTGTGAATGATTACTAGGATCATTGTGTATATTCACTGGTTCTTTCAAAAAGAAATGAAAGCCATTTGAAAGGTATAGGGACTTATCTTCTAATACAAAGAACTACTCAGGTCTTTCCATGTGAAATGATGACATTCACCCATTTTCTCTGCTCTTTTACTTTTTTCAAAGCACCTGGAAGAAAAAAATTAAACTTAAAGAAAAAAAGACTTTGTGTAGACTTGTCAGGTGTAATTTTATCGCAGGAGGCAGCTTTGCACGTTGCTATTAAAAAGAGTTTGTCAAATGTTAGGAAAACAGTTGAATCCTGAAACAAAGGGAAAGTTTTTTTTTTTCTGTTTGTTTTTTTTTGCTTGTTTTTTTGTTTGGTTTTCTACATGAATCATCCTGATTAGTATAATATTCAAGCAAAATATAATAATGCTAAGTTTCTTAATTTAGTTGAAAAACTGAAATATTTCCAACCAGGTTACCTGCCTGTTTGTTCTCTTTCAAAAATTAGTCCTCAAATTTAGTAGTGAATCAAAATTAGACAAGCAGTTCATAAGCACTTTTTGTGTGCCTATAATACTCTGACTGTTGGGTTCCATGACACACACATAGAGTTCTTTGGAAGGGAAACTAAAAGCAAAATATGAATGCCTTTCCAAATGTATCTACATTGTATGTGCTCTCTGATGAACTATATTTAATGTTAGCAAGTTACAAAATTTTAGAACTCGTTGTATACTGTCGACTGAAAAAATGCACAATCTAAAATTTTGAGTTAAGTTTTATTTGGGGACCTTACTGAGAACCGTAGCCTGGGAGAGAGCCTCTCAGATAGCTCAGAGGAGCTGCTCTAAAGACCGAAGATGTAAAGGAGTATGTGGGAGTTTTCGCTGAAAAAGCAAAAACAAAAACATGTAGTCAAACATCAAAAGATTACTGCTAATCACAAACACCAGACATCTTAAGTTAATGATTTTAGTGCTTTTCTATATATGGGAAGATGCAAGAGTCTGGACTCATTGAAATTATTCGTTAGAGATGCACCTTAACTATTCTACAGCAGTATCTACAGCATAGAATGCTTCCTGTTTTTCTTCAAACTGAATTCCCCTCAGGGGGCACCATGGCAGGGTCTGGGCTGGGGGAAGGTGGGCAGACAGCTGCAGTGGCTGATAACTTGACGGCAGGCAACATTCCCTTTCCACAGTACTTAGCAACAAGTCTAGTACATCTGGAACAATGCTTGTGGAAAGAAAACTCTTCAATTTCCATCATAACTAAACTAGCACATTGTTTTGTTATTGCAATTTTTCCTAAAGCAAACATCTGAGAAAAATAAATTTTACTAAAAGGCAAGGCATTTAAAACACAGGGAGTATCAAAGAGTTGATTTTCTTACTACATTTCCAATCCAACTCAGCAAGTTTACCCTAGGTTTCTATTAAAGACGTATGGTTTTAAGAATATACTTCTTTATATCTGAACAATAATAAACATTGTTTAATAATCAATAATAATCAAACATTTTTGTGCACAAACCTACTGCTCTCTAGAGGCTTAGACTACTATGTCTTATATAAAAACTATGTTTTTTTTCCCCAGATACATAACTAGACTATATTTCCCATTGGATATATCATATGTTTGTGCTATAACTAAATAAACAATATTAGAAGTGATGGGAGGCATGGCCCACATAAATCCTCCATGGGTAATCTTCCATACTCTCTGTTTCTGCTAGTTGATTAGAGAGGATCCACAAGCACCCAAATGGTTGAACTAGAAGTTCTGAATGACCACACAGAATATTCCTCAACCAGAAACACTTAACATTGGACTGTAGTGTGAACTAGAAATAAATATATGTTGTAAATACAATAAATGTTGTATTTAGCTACTGAGAATTCAGGTTTTATCTATTATATTAACTAGTGTTACTTACCTTACATCCTCATATGCCTTTTTGATCACTGGGCAACATCATTTATCTCAAACACTCCCATCAAAATTTGGGCAGTGTCTTTTTTTTTCTCTAAATTCTGTTTATTCCACAGTTTTGGTTTAATATCTTTATTTCTATCCAAGACGTCTACTGCACCATATTTGTTCAAGTCATCTTCATACATGTTATTTTTTAAATTATCAAGCATCTTCCAGTTTAGCTCTAGTTAAGCCCTTTTATCTCTGCTCCAATATTCCCACCCATCCACTCTTTACTCTGAAGTCAGAGTAATCTTCCTATTACAAAAAACATCTCAAATAACTCCCTTGCTTAAATATATCAAAGGTTCTTAGTTTCCTTGAATATAAATGCCATATGCCTAAGCATGTAATATAAAGCCTTTTGCTATCTGGATCCTGATTACTTTTCCCATCTCAATTTTTGCCTTCTTAAAAACTAGTTCCTAAACAGAATATATTACCCACTCTTTAGCTTGCATATGTCCAGCGTATCCTTAGGATGCAGTCAAGATATTTCCTTGAGTTTTCAGACTCCTCATAAATTTAGGCTAAATAGCCTTTGGAAGAACCCCATCGAATGGGGTGCTTACCATTTTCTTAGCCTCATAGCTTGCTTTAATCTCCCATTAATCTATAAACTTCAGGGACTACATTTTCCATTATCATATCTCTAATACTTAGCATAATACTTGGGATAAAACTGATATATAGTGATTTTTTTAAAGAATAAATTTAATTAAGATAGAATGTACTAAAGTATATAAGCATAATTGATTGAACAACTAAATATAACTCAAAATGTAGTGAATTAGACACTAGAATCTGTTCATAGTAGTAATATGATGAGAAGAATTCCAAGCAAACTTGGGTTCCAATCTTGACTCTAGTACTTTTCAGGAATGTTACAATATTCTAAGCTACACTTTCTTAGCAAAGCAGAGCTAATAATACCCAAATTATTCCTTGTTCCTAGAATGAGTATTAAATATGTAAATATGTGTGACAGATGATTAATTGGAGGTAAATATCAACACTGCTTATGTGTACTCAATAACTAAAACTTATGAGATTTGAATATAGGCAAATAAATGAAGTATAGAAATGTACCTACACACACACACACACACACACACACACACACACACACACACACACACACACACACACACACACAAGCCCTGGAATAGAAGGTAGGGTTCTCATACTCTGCTATCAGGTATGCAACAAATTAGATGTGTAACAATAAATATGACCCTTAAATCTTTGAGATCCCAATTTTACTATTATTGATAATATTTAATAATTTATATGTTAAATATGTGTTGAGCATACTATGTATCAGAAACTGTATTATGTTTTGGGGGGTAAAGTGGTGAATAAGATAGATAAGCTCCTGACATTTAAAGGTCTTGGACCCTCATGGGGGATACAGATAAGTAAACATAACATTGAAGTAAATGTAACGTATGACAAAAGTGCCATGGAGAGCAAGCACATGGAAAAAGTAGGACTGTATGACTTCTTTGTTCTTACCTTTTTTTAATTTTAAGAAACTAAAGAAGTTGTTCTTTATGCTAGGGTTGCTTTCTAAATGTCTTTTTTGTAACTCACCAACAGTTATTTCACTGAAATCCTAGTAATGGTTCATTTCTTGTTTTATATCTTCATAGCCATCCCTTCCCTCACACAATGTAATTTATGTGATTTGCCAGATATAGAACCTGGCAAATGAAAATCAAACCAAAGAAAAATCACAGTTGTGAGATGAGCCATCTGATGGCAGCATTTTACAAGAATGACTCGTAACATCCTACTACCAACAGCCTAAAAATGTCCTCGTTCTTATTCTTCTAATGGCCTGGTTGTTCAAGTTTCTCCATAACTTTGTGACTTATATTTTATTTATTGAAATTTACTTACTGTTTAATGTGTTTCTGGCTGTTTAATTTATAATGAGACTGTTTCTTTGCTTAGAGTCAAATAACTTTAATGAATATAAAACTATGCACCTAAAGTGGGTTGTTGCTAGAGATAGATGCTGAAACATAAAAGAGGCAGGCGTAAGATACTATGAATGGTAATAAGGATTCACCTGATCTCCACTTCCAATTCATAATTTGACAAATCTTGATATTTATTATGTAAGCAGCTCAAAACTGGTTTGTTGTTTTGTTTTAATTTTTTTTGCTTTGTTTCTTGGAAATCAAAGTTATAGATATAATAGGGCCATGGCTTTAGGACATTTACTAGAAAGTCAGAATGTTGGTGGATGTAACACTATTTTTCGTTAGTTATAATATAATCCCACAGTCTTTTATCTTCCCAAGCAGCCTAGCTAAATTAGAAAGGAAATAATATACAGCTTTGTTAGAGTCTTTCTATCTGTGGCCAGCAATACAAACAGAGAAATCAGATAATCATGATCTTAAACTCAAAATTCTGAATTCATACTTCCATGTTAAATTTAGCAGGCAAAGAAAAGAGGAAGAAACCACAAGAGAAAAAAACCATGGAATTGGGGAGGAGCAAAAGAGAAGAAAGCACATTTCCAATGTACCTCCCATTCTTTACAGTCCCTGACTCAGAGGAAATAAGTACCTTTCTTGTAAGACACCATCTACTTGGATGCAACTTTGGGGAAAGAGATAGATAATGTTTTGATTTACAATACTCTTGGTCGACATTTACAACACTCCTGATCTCCAGGGTGTTGAGAGGAACACAAATATAAATAGAAGGTGGGGACTGACCTCAAAGTATATCTAATCTATCAGAATAGGAGTTTGGAGGGAAATAACAGGTCAAAAAGTTTCCAGTAGACATAACAATAATGCTAGGTAAAATATGCATCTGTGTGCCATTAAAATAAATGCAAAGCATTTGGTATCTGAATACTGCTTTTACATGGGGAGAGAAAAGTCTATGTGAAGGAGCTGACAATTTATAGAGCTCATGAGTTTGGCAACAATTTCCTGCATTAACACAGTAGACATTTAAATATTTAAGTATTTAAATATTTTAAATATTTAACAAGGATTGCATTGTCCCCATCCAATAAAAACAGAGAATCAATGAACATATATTCAATATTTTACTCCAGGTAAGAATACAATTTTTATAGTAATATGTTGTGTTACAAAGTGTTTAAAAATGCGTGTGTATGTGTGTGTGTCTGTGTATTCTGTCAAGCAGGATAACGTGGAATGCAGTATTGATTGTTTTTTAGCTTATCCAGATGTAAAGGTTTTGTCATTTAGGTTTCTAAAGATATCCCCATTAACATGGATACTATTCATAGTTTTTAACTCTATGATTTATTAGTGGTAAAATTGCAGAGTATTTCCCATTTTCTTTATTGTCACCATCATTATCTTCAAAATCATTATCACAGCAGCAGTAACATACATTTTTGCGTTCATTATGTTTTTATTATCCTGCTTTTCCTCAAAGTTGCAAACGAGTATGAATTACATCCTGCCCTCAAGGGTTTTTAAGTTATATGCTAAGTTAAAGATACATAAAGATGATCTTTATACTGATACCAGGTACAAAGCTTTTTTCTCCTCAATGCCTAGCAATGTATCTGAGATATATAATGGGAGATCAAAAATATGTGTTGAATTATGGAAATAATTCTGTCTAGATAATAGAATATTATTCAACACGAAGAGAAATGAACTATTTAGCTATGAAAAGAAATGGATGCCTCTTAAAAGGACTCTTTTACTAAGTAAAAGAAGCCAATGTGAAAGAGCTACATACTGTTTGATTCCAACTATATGACATTCTTGAAAAGGCAAAACTGAAGACAATAAAAAGATCAGCGGTTGCCAGTGGGTGGAGGGAGGAGAGGGATGAAAAGGTGGAGCACAGAGCAGTGAAAATACTCTGTATATTATAGTGATGGATACTTGTCCTAATACATTTGTTCAAACCCATAGAATGTACAACACCAAAAGTGACCCTTAATGTAAACTGTGGATTTGGAGTCATTGTGATGTGTCAACGTGTTCATTAATTGTAAGAAATGTGCCACTCTGGTGGAGGATGTGGATAAAGGAAGCAGCTATGCACGTGTAGGGTCAGGGAATATAGGAAAATCTCTGTACCTTTCTCGCAATTTCGCTGTGAACCAAAAACTGCTCTAAAATATATTCTCTTTAAAAAATCACAAATATTTGGGAGATCTTTAGTAAATAAACCTCAAAAACACTTTTGAATGAATGAATGAATACAGGAGTGAATGACTAAAGGAATGATTCATTTCAAGCTATGTTGTCAGAGACCTTGACAGTCTATTCATGGAGTTTATTTGATAGAAATTCTGTCCATGGAAGCAAATAAGGAAGGAAATCAATTGATATAAAAGAAAAATTAACTTGACAGCAATGTGGACAATGGAGTAGAGGAGGGTGAGCTTGGAGGCAAACAATCCAGTTAGGAGATTTGTGCAATAATCCATGAATTATTGTGTTTTTTCCAGCTACATAGCAAAGTTTGAGGCATGATGATTTAATTATCTTTGCTAGCAACAAGTTGAGTTAGTCAGATGAAGATTCCATTCCTTTTCCTTTAAAATATTTGAGAAAAATTAATATAATTTGTGGCTTGCTTCCATCATATAAAGGGTATTATTTTATGTAAGTAGAATTAGATTCTAGTATGAAGTAAGCAGGGATGTTAATTTCTAAAGTAAGCAGGGATGTTAATTTCTAAGTATATATTTTCATAGTGTTTGTTCAATTATCTTTTTTTTTTTTAACTTTAGGATATTAAAGTAAACTGTTGTTTAAACACAATTTTGTCCTAGCTTTAGTGAACACAAAGATAATGGCAGGGTAATTTGACAAATAGATTGGAGTTATAAAGCAATATAAAATCATTTTAAAGAATTGGGTGAGCCAAGTGTAATTGATTCTTGTATGTGATCAGTGTACTGACGAAGAATCCACCAGCAATCAAATACTCCATTCTTTTCTAAATTAATCTTAACGAGAAAGGAAAAATAATTTGCGTAGTGGAGAAACACTAGAATAGAAATTAGTTTACATGAGAGTAGAATGCTTTCAGTCTTTTGTTCTGAGGAAGCTTATTCAGGACACTGAATAGCTTTTCTCTAATTATGTTGAGTGTGTGTGTGTGTGTTATTTTTACATGTATTCTTATAAAATTATGGTGGGAAGTTTATGTATGCCAAACTTGGTTTTCTTAGTGATTCTTATTCAACCATTTAAACTAATTCTGCAGAAAACCATGTTTACGTAGCATCTCTTTCCTCTATTGCAGAAGTATGTCTTCTCTCCCTTTCCCTCTTACTCTCCTTATCCTACTCACTTTCCTAGCAAACATACTTAGAAAACACATGTACCTATACATTGCATTGTTAAATTTAAGAATGTGAAAATGAAAATGATCACAATTAGAAAGCAACATTTATTGAACAAACATGTTCAGAGTACTTATTCAATACTGTAGTGAAAAAATTTAAAAGACAAGCCGATTTGAGTTAGCAGTTTATTTGCTGGAATTTCACATGACATTTTTGACAAATGAGAGTGGAATAATCTCTTGCCAACAGGACATGGGCTCTATCTAGTGGTGTTTAGACCTGCTTGTACCAGTTCCCAAGATTTGATTGTGTACATCAGTTCCCATCCCTGCATGATGTCCTTTCTGTAGTCTGAAATCAGCTGTGGTGGGAGTATTTTCATTAAGGAAATTAGCAAACACTACAAATCAGGGCTTCTTCCCACCCCCATCCTGTTTTTAAACCTTTCCAGCACATCACTGATTTTCTTCTGGTTTTAATAACAATAATCCATTCACCTCTCTTATCCAAGCTCCTCTGAGATGAATGAATGAGTTTAGGATTGCACATTGTGACTGTCAAAAAGAGTTTTTCATGAGCACAGTCATCTATGTCAGTGTCCTCCAAACATTTTGACCATGTTTCTGTCAGTTAAAAAAAAAAGTTGCATGCTCCCTAATATATGCAGATTTATTTAATTGCAAGTTGAAGGGTGTATATACCTCACTTTGTTAATAATTTACTACACACAAAAAAGCAAAAACCATGTGTACAAGAATGTGTCAAAATAAAAAACATTTTAAATTAGTGATTCTATTTTTATGTATTGACTTTACAAAGCTTTTGGCCTTTACTATTATAAGTAATTTAGTATTTTATAGAGAAATGCACTTGTATTTGTGCTATTATTTCTGAATATTCAGCTTTAACACACTGGGAAAGTAATTTGAAGGTTTTTAAGTTTAGTTTATTTTGATAATTGGTTGTATTAGCTGTGATACCTGAAAATGAGGCTCCACCAATATATATAATATACACAAGTACATGCAAATAGAAAAATATTGAGTAAACTTAAAAGTATTACTTTGTAAATCTGTGTGTATAAGTATGTAAAGACTTCTGTTAAAATTGAGAGGTTAAAATCCTATCCTCTTGAATGTTGCTTTTATGAATTTATCTGAAAATATATGTATTTTATATAAATTACAAATTGCTTCAAAGTCTCTCAAAAATGTTAATTTTGAAACATTTTAAATAGATTAGAATATATTTTCAATTTTTTTAGGGTATAGATTTAAACGTATTGTTTTAAGTCACACATTATTTTAGCTAACAAAATGGTAAAATGTTGGGACATATTGAAATAGTCATATCAAAAGCGTTTCTTATTAACAGAAATTTCTTTCATTTTCAAATAATGACCTCTAAATTGTATTTACATTTTCAAAATTTCTACCAAGTAATATACTACTAATAGACATTTATCATCAAGAAAGATTCAATAAAAGTGGAAAACGTATTTATTTTTTAAACTGCCACATTATTTTAGCCAACAAAATGGTAAAATGTTGGGAAATATTGAAATAGTCATATCAAAAGCGTTTCTTATACAGAAATTTCTTTTATTTTCAAATAATGACCTTTAAATTGTATTTACATTTTCAAAAATTTCTACCAAGTAATATACTACTAATAGACATTTGTCATCAAAAAAGTTTCAATAAAAGTGGAAAACATTTGTTTTTTAAACTGCCACTAATTTTTACTCAATTATTTTAACCACTGTTCCAGAAGATAACCAGCCTACTTCTCTGTGGTTAAAAAGATTTTCCCAGCTATTCTCTATGTCCTTATAATATTATAAAAGTCTACTATACATTTTAAAGATCTCATTTTGTGAAATTAATGACCTATTGACAGGTATAATGTATGCATCTTTGACATCTACCTGTGTAGAGGAACAATAGCTATTCGCTAAAAAATGTCGTGATATTAATGCGTGGTATGATCTCTTTGTACCCTTAGCCTAGACCATTTAGCTTTTTCCCAAAATATTTTAAAAGTTTTATTTACTTTAAAAGACATTCATTTTCCAGTGCATTTTTCCAGTAGCAGCTTACAAAAAGCACTTCTTGATGTATTAGTTTATGAAACAAAGTCTAGAAAATAAAATGAGACACATTAAAAATATCTGGACTGTCAGGTAGACCTCCCACAGTGCATAATTTTCCTAAAACTTGTTTCTTTAAATCATCAGTAATACACTCAAGCACCTGTCAAAAGTGCATACTGGCAAAATAATGCATTTTAATTTTTCTATTTTGTTTTATGTATATTAGTCTAGCTAATTCTACTGCTCCAGTAAAGCAAATGTTTCAGCAATGCTGTAGGGCTTTTGCCATTTGTTATCCAGTGAGAAACATGAAAAAAAATTCATTATTTTTCTGCAATATTGTCATTGGGTTTTTGCTTTCTGTTTTAGTGACTGTCCAATAAGAAACAATGACCCTGCCATTTCTTTTAACAGGTAACATATTCTGAAATATTTATTATTATCCTTTATTACTAGTTTCTTTACAGGAAGATAAGTTAATTCTCCATTTTCTAAACACTGGTTAAGACTAGAGAACATGGACTTCCCTGGTGGCGCAGTGGTTAAGAATCCGCCTGCCAATGCAGGGGACATGGTTCGATCCCTAGTCCGGGAAGATCCCACATGCTGCGGAGCAACTAAGCCCGTGCACCACAACTACTGAGCCTGTGCTCTAGAGCCCGTGAGCCACAACTACTGAGTCTGTGTACCACAACTACTGAGCTGTGAGCCACAACAAGAGAAGCCACTGCAGTGAGAAGCCCGCGCACCGCAATGAAGAGTAGCCCCCACCCACTGCAACTAGAGAAAGTCCACGCACAGCAACAAAGACCCACCGCAGCCAAAAATAAATAAATAAATTTATTTAAAAAAAAAGACTAGATAACATTATCTGTAAACAAACTTAACAGGATACATAGAAACTGTCTTACAATGCAGAACACAGAAAGTGAGGGAAGATGTCCCTCATAACTCCTCTGCCTATGGAAATGCACTACTTCCTTAAGGGTATCCCACATACCAATAGCCCATGTGATTACCTAAGGAGACTACTTCTATTTTGGCATTAAATATTACTAAAGTCTAAGTTCTATTTTTTTTTTTTTTTTTTTTTGCGGTACGCGGGCCTCTCACTGTTGTGACCTCTCCCGTTGCGGAGCACAGGCTCCGGATGCGCAGGCTCAGCGGCCATGGCTCACGGGCCCAGCTGCTCCACGGCATGTGGGATCTTCCCGGACCGGGGCACGAACCCGTGTCCCCTGCATCGGCAGGCGGACTCTCAACCACTGCGCCACCAGGAAAGCCCTAAGTTCTATCTTAGTTTAGGTAAAAAAAATAAATAGAAGGCTTAATATTTACCCTCTATACCACAATGATTCATTTTGTGCCTTGAAAATAACTCTTCTGTGTAATTGAATGAATTGACTGGTAATTCAATGACTCTCACATGTCATGTATGTAAGAAATAGCCTGGGATACTTTAAAATGCATATCCTCAAGCCCTACTAGAGTAGGCGTACTGAATCAGAACTATTGGGAGGTGGGCAAGTGTTAAAACCAGATAGCCTAAATTTGGAAAAAAACACCAGGTGGCTCTTTATAAATACTCCTTAAATTACACATTGATATATATTGACATGGAGTAAGAAAAGTTAAATCAACGGAGTCAAGCATATGAGGACATATGACTCATAAAAAGCTTAGGGTCAAATAGAGATAGGTTGTTTTCCCAACATATATTTGTAACATGCTATTTTGAGGGATGTTATAGGTAGGCAATATAAATAGCTCCAAGAATGTTTTGTGTAAAATCAGGGAGATAATATATAGTGCCCAGCATTGCATATTACCTTATGGATGAAAAGAATCACGAGAAATAAAAATGCTATTTTATAGATAGCTAGTGGGAAGCAGCCGCATGGCACAGGGAGATCAGCTTGGTGCTTTGTGACCACCTAGAGGGGTGGGATAGGGAGGGTGGGAGGGAGGGAGACGCAAGAAGGAAGAGATATGGGAACATATATATTTGTATAACTGATGCACTTTGTTATAAAGCAGAAACTAAGACACCATTGTAAAGCAATTATACTCCAATAAAGATGTTAAAACAAATGTTATTTTAATAGAATCATTAATACTTTTTTTTTTTTTTTACTTTTTTAGTGCTATGTGTCTGTATATTTGCCATGCCACATTTTTAGTTCAATTTTAAGAAGGCTGTTTTTTTTCTCTCCCTTTTAGTGTTATATCCATTAGTAATAGTGAAGTTTTTACAATATTTTTTAATTGGTTGTGCTAGTAGATAGCAAATTTAATTCAATTTAGATTACTGTAAGATAATTAGTCTTGGGATATGGAGTCTGGGACATTGATCAGTTCTGCAGCACTAATGAGGAAAAATGATAACAGAAGCTATTGTGGAAAAATAATTGTCAACATCAGACCCAACACACACCTTCAGAAAAGTTAAAGAGTCACTGAGGATAAGAGATAGGATATATTTCTGAGATGAGATTGGACATGCAGCAACATGATTACATTGAACATTTAGGCAGATGACAAGATAACAGGGCTCCCCAAAGACCAGGTGAGAGGTCAAAAAGTGAAGTGGATTAGGAGTTACTACTAAAAAAGATGACTGCTGTTAAAAAACAAGAATAAAAATCTGTCTTGCCATGACATCGCAATTGGCTCAACCCTTAAGGCAGACATCTGATCTTAAATAAAAAGTTAAAGACTCTGAACTAAGGCAACGTTCTTAAAAGACTGAATTATCACACCTTTGGAAATTAGATACTGTATATTCAGATTCTTTAACTTTGAATTAAGCTTTAACCTATGTATGTTTTCAGTTTTTAATTATTTTCTTCTTTATTTCCAGTAACAAAGTGTATGACATATAGTTATGAAAATATGCAGTGATATAAAACACGTTAAATAACATACACATCTATATTATGAACAAAATCTTCTAGAAAATGTTAGGCAGAAGAATTTTGATATAGATAAAGGAATCAGCCTAGTTTACTATCCAGAACTTTAGGAGAATAGTCACACTTATTTTTGAAAGAACACTAATTTCAAAACCCTTAAAATCTCCGCTAGGAAAAGATATGACTGAGCAATAGTCTTGTGTTCTCAGATTGCAGTAGTATGATGTCAAGGAAAATGGAATTCATGGTAAACATGATTTGACAGTGCTAAGTGGGATAGTTTATATTGTCAACAGAAATATTCTACAATGAAAGTATCCATTCGAAAGTTTAAATGTGGCTTACAATACAGCTTCCAAAAATAGATCTAATATCTCCTTCCTATAAAAAATGGAAAAATACAAAGGGAATATTACTGATCTTAGACTTATCCCTTAGAAGTTTTATAAATTTGAACTTCATCTTTCTGTTCAAGACTAAAAATAAGAGCTATAATGTAGCAATTTAGCTTAATTTTACCTTCCAATTCTTTACAGATTCCAAGTAATAAAAATTCTCAGAAAGCAATGTCATCATCTCTTGTTTTATCTCCTATATTCTGTCTCAATCAAGACACTAGGAGTTTACTCTTAGACAGTTTACCCTGAGCTCTCTCTCAACCTAGACTAATCATAAAATTAGGTTAAGATTAGTTTTAGAAGAAGAATTAGGAATAAAGTTGGAATTGACCAACTTTTCATACATTTATTAGTTAATTGTTATTCTTTAATAAAACGTCCATTTATTTGCAAATATTTTCTTCTTTGCTTCTCTATTTTTGTTTCCTTTATTTTTGTTTCAATTTCCATTTCTAGGGACATTGACATATTGTGGATAAGATCTTTTAACTGTAGTATATGTTGCAAATATTTTTTCCCCAGTCTGTCACTTGTTATTTTTGTTTGTGACATCTTTTGTGTGTGTGTGACATCTTTTATCATACAAATATCAAATTTGTCAGTCTTTTATGTGTTGTTTTGTGTTTTTTTTGGTTTTGGTTTTGGTTTTGGTTTTTTTTTGCGGTTTGCGGGCCTCTCGTTGTGGCCTCTCCCGTCGCGGAGCACAGGCTCTGGATGCGCATGCTCAGCAGCCATGGCCCATGAGCCCAGCCGTTCCGCGGCACGTGGGATCCTCCCGGACCGGGGCAAGAACCTGTGCCCCCTGCATCGGCGAGCGGGCCCTCAACCACTGCGCCACCAGGGAAGCCCTGTTTTGTGGTTTTGTATCCAAAAGAAATCAAGTTATTATGTTCTCCAATGTTCAAATCATTTTAATCTCTTGAACGGAACACAAATTTTATCAAAATTTTATATCATTTTTATCTCATTCTATGCTTTTTGCCTTACCTTTTTTGGTCATATTGCCCTTATGAACAATTATCATTAGTGATATTAATGAGGTGGAAGTGGCCAGATGTCTACAAAAGCCCTCTTCTTTGCTGCCTGAGTCCATGGCTAATGGCTACCATATTGGGTAACCCCATTCTATAACCTTACCCATTTTTCTCTTCCTTAACCATAAACCTACTGAGAGTAAGTATTTGTTTACTTACCTAGTTTAGTGTGTGTGTGTATTATTTTCCTATTACTGCTGTAACAAATCACCACAAATTAGTGCCTTAAAATAACACAAATTTATTATCTTACAGTTGTGGGCAGAACTATGAAATAGGTCTCTCTGGGCTAATGTCAAGTTGTCAATAGGGCTGTATTCCTTCTGGAGACATGAGGGAAGATTCTACTTCATGCCTTTTCAAGCTTTTAGAGACTGTCTTTATTCCTTGATTTATGATCCCTTTCCATTTTCAAAACCAGGGATCTTATCACTTTAACTTCACATCTCCACATATTCTTTTCTGCCTCTGACTTTCCCACCTACCTCTTTCACTTATAAGGGCCCCTGTGATTACACTGGGCCTATCCAGATAATCCAGAATAATCTCCCCAGTTCAAGATTCTTAACTTTATTTTTCAAAGTCTCTTTTGCTATTTAAGGTAATATATTCAGTTTCCTGGGATTGGGACAGAACATGTTTGGGGGTCCATTTTTCTGCCTGTCATAGTATGTAACATAGTATGTAAACCTTCAAGTTCAAAAACTGTCTTACACCTTCAAGTTCAAAAACTGTCTTCTCATTTATTGCTAAATGTACAGCACATAAAGCAGTGTTTTTAATAGAAGTACTTCCATGCTTTTTAAAATTTTTGAGTATTTTTAAGCCAGAATGCAAACTCCAAAAATTCATAAGGAGAGAAATTTTCACAGAAGTATATTACATAAAATTAAAGCAAATAAGTTAAGACTGCCTATTCTTTCCCCACAAATAACTGTACAATAAAGTGTCCTACAAAAAAAATTAAAATGCAAATTACAAAGTGGGAAGAATACTTATGACATAGAATGTACAAAGGGTTTTTTTTTTTCATGAATACATGAAAGATCTGTGCAAACAGTAAGAGATAATGATGCTCAATCTCAGTAGAGGTCAGGGAGATATATATTAAAAAAATATTTATATAAAAATATCCTGTAATCTAGTGTATGGGGACTGTTTAATGTAATTCATTCACACAACTTCGTGGAAGTCAAATATGTACAGCAGTTGGAAGAAATATATTTTCTGGAGATTAAAAATACTTCTACATTTAAATAAATATTGTAAAGACATACAAGTGACCACAAAGAATCATGTAGAAGCATGTTTTGAAACATCATTTGAAATAGCAATATTTGGTAGAGAATATAATTATATAATTACACAGCAATAAGGAAATGGTTACATTAATCTGGTTATACCCATACAACTCTGAAAATAAGGAGATACAACTCCCTATATATTAACACAGAAACACCTCCTAGAGTTCCCCTTTGCCTAGTTGTATTGGCAAAGTAACTGGCACCTTTAGTTCTTTAGATTTTATGGCTGCTTACCTGCCAAGATGATGCAGGAAACGGGCATCAGGATAAGGAACCCAAAAGAAAGTGGTCGTTCAAAGGCCTAAGTCTTGGGGGGAAACCTGTACCTCCTAAACCAATTAAATCAACAATGAATACTTTTATGATTCTCAGTCAAGCAAATTTTTACAATTATTTATTTAGCATACTATTTCACAAATAACAGACATATTCAGAAATAAATAAAATAAATGAAATAAATTTATGGAATAAAATATATGAAAATCCAGATATATAAAGATATATTTGAAAAAAATAGCATTTCCCATAAATGAATATTAAAGCCTCTGAATTCATAATGTATAGAATGTATTATTCATTGAAAATGAAATTTATCAGTAAAAGTTTAAGAAATATAACTTGTTAAATATTTGAGTTTATTGAGTACAAGGGAAGTTGCATTTTAAAAGCCGACTCTCTTCTTCCCCACATTTGTGGGGAACTTATTCAAAAATTCTATTAATCCATGTTTTTAAAGAGGAAGCAGAGTATTGGGAGAATATTGACAATCAAATGAGTTTTGAGCATTAAAGCCAATCATGCAGTTCAGTCTACCAAGACCAACCTCATTTCCTTTGCAGTAGGAATCAAAGTAACTCAGATGAGAAAGGGTATTTGCATCAGGGCAGTATTTTAGTCTTTTGGTCCATATATAACTGTATGTGACTTGATTTGCCAAAATGTTAAAGGCTATTTGTGGATTTAAATGATAATTAGGAGTAGACTTTGTGTTGATGTGCCCTCACCCTCTGCTATAAGCTGTTGATTGTTTCCATATGCATCATTTCCTATTTCTGACAGCCTTATTTCCTCAGCAGGTCTTCAACCAAGTTATTCAAAGGTCTGCATTCAGAATATTTTTGAATTCAGTTTCTCCTAAATAGTTGTTTTCAGCAAACTGAACTTCTAGTCTTTTATGTTTTGCATCTGTCTCTTACTCCCCTCCTGAGATACCTTTTCATCTCAATCTTAGTCTTCCCATGCCTGGATGGCATTGTCTTTGATAAAAGTGTTTTTTTTTTTCTTCTTGTGAATGTAACTCTATTTTTGTAGCATTTGTTGTAGAAAACCAGACACTTCAATCCTCTCTGGTCAGCCCTCCGGTCAGTCTTGCATTTCTACACCTCATTTCCCCCCCATTCTCTCTCTCTCTCTCTCTTCCTGCCCTGTCTCTTAAAAGAGGGATGAATGCATAGTAAATCAGTATTTGCATGTGAGAAATACTCATTTTGTTTTGTAGTTTCACTACTTCAACAATCTTATTATGCTGTTGGTTTTCTTATTTTGCTATTTATTTGGTGGTGGTTCTTTTCATTTATATTTTTCTTAGCATCCCTGTCCTCTCTCCCAATTCACTGAAATTTAAATTTATTTTATCATTTTTTTCTAGCTTGTGCCTCTTATCTGTGTAATCCTAGGGCCATACCAAAATGCATTAATATTTGGAAAAATAATTTGTCTTTTATCTTTGTCATAAAAAATTTATTGTTTTTTAAATTTCCATGCTTGCAATAAATAGCACATCATTGTATTTTCTAAATACCATGTGTAATATGAATAAAAGATAATTCCTCATTGCATTTAAGTATTTTGACATATAATTATTAAACTTACTATCAAAAATATTTTAGGATTTCTGAAATGTTTTCCATAGAAACATAATGTTAGTGTGCGGTCTAGAAAATATTATCATAGGATATATCATTTTAAATTATTTTCTTTTCATAGTGATATCATGTAAAAACTTTAATATTCATTAAAACTATATTTATAGTACTCATTAGTGAAGTGATGCTATTCTTATATTCTATAATACATTTAGGGTCAAAGAGCTCCAGACACTATGCCAGAAAATTCATAGACAGATCTAATTTAATCATTAGACTAACCCTATAGCATGATCTTAGAGTCTGATATTTCTTTTTCTTTTTTAATTTAACTTGTGAAACTGAATCATGGAGATTAGTTAAGATATTTCTTCAAAGACCCACATAGAGTAAATGTCATAACTCAGATCTTGGTGCCCAGAAATTTTTTTTTATGATTTCTTTTTATTATTGCTCCTGTAAAATTACTTCCAATTTTTTATCAGTGAAGCCCTGTTATTTACAGTGAAGGTCACAATTTCTGATCCCTGCAGTTGTCAATTTCCCACTTATTATTTTCATGCCATTCTTATTTCAACCCTTACCCTTAGAGGGAAACTCAAATGTAACCTCAAAAAAAATTCCATTTTCTTCTGTGTTTAGTTCTACTTTTACTGCCTTCAGTGTAGACATAATTGTCATCTTTTCTCTTCAAGCTTATATTATTACCTGTTGTTCTTCCATCTTACTATAACTTGCAGTACTCATTTTTTTAAAAAATTTCATTTGATATGTTTTTAAGTCAACTTTTTTGGGAACTAGGTTTTAGAAAACAAAACATACTCATTTTTAGTGTATAGTTGAATGCACACAGACGAATGCACACACTGGTATAATGATCATCACAATCAAGGTATTGATTATTTTGGCCATTTATACAAGTACCCACATGACTCCATACAGTCAATCGCTCCCCAACTCTGGCTCTAGGCAAATATTGATCTACTTTCTGACACTATAGTTGATTTTTTTCTTTTCTAGTGTTTCTTATAGATTGAACAACAGAGCATGTACTCTTTTTTGCCCACGGCTTCCACTGCTCATCAGTGTTTTCACCAATGCATCCGTGTCAAGTGTGTCAACAGTTTGCTTCTTTTCCCTGTGTAGTCATAGTCTATTGTATGAATAGGCCATGCTTTACTTATCCGTTCTCCAGTTAATGGACATACAGATGATTGCCAGTTTGTTATCATGAATAAAGCTATTATGAACACTTACCTGCATATCTTTATATGGATATACGTTTTCATCTTTCTTCAATAAAATCCTAGAAGTAGAATTGCTATTTCATATGATAAGCTTAGGGTTAATTCTATAAAAGTCTGCCAAAACATTTTCCAAAGTGGTTGTCAAAATCAGTGTTCTCTTAAGTAATATATGAAAGTTCCAGTTCCCCATCTCACCAACACTTGGTTTTGTTCATTTCTTTTAATTTAAATTTTTCTAGAAAGTGTGTAGCATCATCTCATTGTGATTTTGATTTTGATTTCTCTAATGACTAACAGTATTTAACACATTTCATGTGCTTGTTGCGCATTTGTATGTCTTCATTTTTGTGTCTGCTTAAATTTTTCAACCCTTTTTATCATGTTGTTTATATTTCTTCTTTGTTTCTAATATAATAAAATACTAGTTTTCAACAGGGTGTAGTTGTTTGTCAGTAGTTTATGAACTACAGAAATGGAACAAGAAAATCAGCAGTAAATGATTTTTCATCTGTGCTTTCCTCAAATTTCCTAGCACATTGACGGTAATATCTTTTCACTCTATTAACTCAACTATGTTTTCAAAAATTATCTAATATAGTAAATATCTTCAGTGAGTAGCAGAGGGTTCAAGAATTACACAAAACTGTTTTGAAGCCTTGATGATGCTACTTACTGATACTCTTTAGCTATTACTGAATCTGTCTAGAAGTTAATAACTTTTTTTTCAAAAAATGAGTCCAAACACTTAGGTTGTTTTGAGGATTCAATGTGATTGTGATCTGTATGGGGAAGGGGGTCAGGGAGATGTTCATTTCTGATACATAGGTACTCAATAATTTTAATTTCCATTCCTTCATCCTTTGCTAGTGAAAGTCTAAAGTAAATAATAAAGCTAAGTCATATAAACCCAATTTAAATCACAGGTAGAATGAAGAAATAATTGAATGTGTAATTTATTAATTTTAAAAAACTACAAGAAATAGTTAATCCTTTAGCCATTTCATTTAGTAGTGTTGGATGATAATATTTTAAGATACAGAAAGTCAAAGAAAATTCCAAGTCAGTTAAGATTTTAATCACATTTGATAAGCAAACCATAAGTGAACATACTAAATGTACTTCAATGGTGAATGGATAAACAAACTGTGTTATAAACATAGAATGGAATACTACCTTTCAGTAATGAGGAATAAACTATTGACATAAGTAACAATTTGGATAGAACTCAAAGGTATTATTATGCTGAATGAAATATGTTGATCTCAGTGGGTTATATATGGCATAGTTCCATTTATGTGGAACTCTCAAAGTAACAAAAGAATAAATGAAGAATAGAGCTCATTAGGGCTTTGGGTTGGGAAAGCCTATGGCTATTCAGTAGTTACCTAAGGGAACTTGTTGGTGATGATGGAACAACTGTATTCTGAATGTGATCATGGTTACTCAAATCTGAACAAGTAATAAATTTTTATAGTACTAAACATTAAAAGAGTGCATGCAAAAACTGGTGAAATCTGAACAAGACCTATACCTAGGTTAATAGTAGTTAATGGTCAATATCCTGGTTTTGACAAGGTTCTATGGCTATGTTAGATGTTGTCTTTGGGGGGAAGCTAGGCAAAGGGTACATAAGAACTGTGTACTATTTAACTAACTTCTTATGACTTAAACTAAGATAAAAAGTTGGAATATAGCAAAAAAAAAAAAAAAAAAAAACAAGGTTTTAGCTCTAAAAGAAATGATATCAACTGTGAGAAGAGCCAGGCATCATCTGTGCTTGGAAAAAAGAGAAATGTGGGCAAATTGTTGACCTACCATGTTCAAAAGAGGAAGGGTCTAAGCAGGGTGATGGTGGTAGGTGAGAAGCAGGAATCCTAGAGAAACTTGTCTTATGCAATAGATAGTAGGGTCCTAATGTGGAGCCTGAAGTTCAGAGTCAGGATTCCATTCCCCATGGGTAGCCACAACAGCAAGGCAAAGTGTATTTTGGTGGGCTTTCAGGACAAACACTCAGAGTTGGGTAACAGCAGCATGCCATTTTCTGCAGCTAGGATCTTAACTATCATACCTGGCAATGCATAGCCATCGGATTTACTACTATCTGTCTTCTAATTTCCCTCTACCTGGCACTAAGACTAGCCTCAGAGCCTGGATCACAAACCTGGGGGGAGAAAACAAGTGAATTACCAAGAGTCACATAGCTTGTAAGTTAGTTCACAGTTTACCAGGTGTACCATAAATAAACACATGCCCCGTAATTTAAGTTTGCACGTAAATAACTCTGAAGAATCATAGCAAAATTTAGATCTCAATCAATAAGAGTATATAATGTGAGAAGCAAGAAGAACTACAATCCTGCAGCCTGTGGAACAAAATCCAAATTCACAGAAAGATAGACAAGATGAAAAGGCAGAGGGCTATGTACCAGATGAAGGAACAAGATAAAACCCCAGAAAAACAACTAAATGAAGTGGAGATAGGCAACCTTCCAGAAAAAGAATTCAGAATAATGATAATGAAGATGATCCAGGACCTCGGAAAAAGAATGGAGGCAAAGATTGAGAAAATGAAAGAAATATTTTAAAAAGACCTAGAAGAATTAAAGAACAAACAAACAGAGATGAACAATACAATAACTGAAATGAAAAATACACTAGAAGGAATCAATAGCAGAATAACTGAGGCAGAAGAACGGATAAGTGACCTGGAAGACAGAATGGTGGAATTCACTGCTGAGGAACAGAATAAATAAAAAAGAATGAAAAGAAATGAAGACAGCCTAAGAGACCTCTGGGACAACATTAAACGCAACAACATTCGCATTATAGGGGTCCCAGAAGGAGAAGAGAGAGAGAAGGGACCAGAGAAAATATTTGAAGAGATTATAGTCAAAAACTTCCCTAAAATGGGAAAGGAAATAGCCACCCAAGTCCAGGAAGCACAGCAAGTCCCATACAGGATAACTCCAAGGAGGAACGTGCCGAAACACATAATAATCAAATTGGCAAAAATTAAACACAAAGAAAAATTATTGAAAGCAGCAAGGGAAAAATGACAAATAACGTACAAGGGAACTCCAAGGAGGTTAACAGCTGATTTCTCAGCAGAAACTCTACAAGCCAGAAGGGAGTGTCATGATATACTTAAAGTGATGAAAGGGAAGAACATACAACCAAGATTACCCGGCAAGGATCTCATTCAGATTCGATGGAGAAATCAAAAGCTTTACAGACAAACAAAAGCTAAGAGAATTCAGCACCACCAAACCAGCTCTACAACAAATGCTAAAGGAACTTCTCTAAGTGGGAAACACAAGAGAAGAAAAGGACCTGCAAAAACAAACCAAAAACAATTAAGAAAATGGTCAGAGGAACATACATATCGATAATTACCTTAAACGTGAATGCATTAAATGGTCTAACCAAAAGACACAGGCTTGTTGAATGGATACAAAAACAAGACCCATATATATGCTGTCTACAAGAGACCCACTTCAGACGTAGGGACACATACAGACTGAAAGTGAGGGGATGGAAAAAGATATTCCATGCAAATGGAAATCAAAAGAAAGCTAGAGCAGCAATACTCATATCAGATAAAATAGACTTTAAAATAAAGAATGTTACAAAAGACAAGGAAGGACACTACATAATGATCAAGGGATCAATCCAAGAAGAAGATATAACAATTATAAAAATATGTGTACCCAACATAGGAGCACATCAATATATAAGGCAACTGCTAACAGCTATAAAAGAGGAAATTGACAGTAATACAAAAATAGTGGGGGACTTGAACACCACACTTACACCGGACAGATCATCCAAATGAAAATAAATAAACAGAAGCTTTAAATGACACAATAGACCAGATAGATTTAATTGATGTTTATAGGACATTCCATTCAAAAGCAGCAGATTACACTTTCTTCTCAAGTGCGCAGAGAATATTCTCCAGGATAAATCACATCTTGGGTCACAAATCAAGCCTCAGTAAACTTAAGAAAATTGAAATCATATCAAGCATCTTTTCTGACCACAACGCTATGAGATTAGAAATGAATTACAGAGGGAAAAAAACGTAAAAAACACAAACACATGGAGGCAAAGCAATACGTTACTAAATAACCAAGAGATCACTGAAGAAATCAAAAAATACATAGAGACAAAAGACAATGAAAACACTACAATCCAAAACCTAGGGGATGCAGCAAAAGCAGTTCTAGGAGGGAAGTTTATAGCTCTACAAACCTACCTCAAGAAACAAGAAAAATCTCAAATAAACAACCTAACATTACACCTAAAGGAACTAGAGAAAGAAGAGCAAACAAAACCCAAAGTTAGCAGAAGGAAAGAAATCATAAAAATCAGAGCAGAAATAAATGAAATAGAAATGAAGAAAACAATAGTAAAGATCAATAAAGCTAAAAGCTGGTTCTTTGAGAAGATAAACAAAATTGATAAGCCATTAGCCAGACTCATCAAGAAAAAGAGGGAGAGGACTCAAATCAATAAAATTAGAAATGAAAAAGGAGAAGTTACAATAGACACCACAGAAATACAAAGCATCCTAAGAGACTACTGCAAGCAACTCTATGCCAATAAAATGGACAACCTGGAAGAAATGGACAAATTCTTAGAAAGGTATAACCTTCCAGGACTGAACCAGAAAGAAATAGAAAATATGAACAGACCAATTACAAGTAATGAAATTGAAACTGATTAAAAATCTTCCAACAAACTCCAGGACCAGATGGCTTCACAGGTGAATTCTATTAAACATTTAGAGAAGAGCTAACCCCCATCCTTCTCAAGCTCTTCCAAAAATTTGCAGAGGAAGGAACACTCCCAAACTCATTCTATGAGGCCACCATCACCCTGACACCAAAACCAGACAAAGATACTACAAAAAAAGAAAATTACAGACCAATATCACTGATGAATATAGATGCAAAAATCCTCAATGAAATACTAGCAAACAGAACCCAACAACACACTGAAAGGATCATGCACCATGATC
Source organism: Stenella coeruleoalba (assembly GCF_951394435.1). Lineage (NCBI taxonomy): Eukaryota > Metazoa > Chordata > Mammalia > Artiodactyla > Delphinidae > Stenella > Stenella coeruleoalba. Next base: position 22,442,045 of record NC_137150.1, on the reverse strand, counting down.
AAGTGGGATTTATCCCAGGGATGCAAGGATTCTTCAATATATGCAAATCAATCAGTGTGATACACTATATCAACAAACTGAAGAATAACAACCATATGATCATCTCAATAGATGCAGAAAAAGCTTTTGACAAAATTCAACACCCATTTATTAGAAAAACTCCCAGAAAGTGGGCATAGAGGGAACCTACCTCAACATAATAAAGGCCATATGCGACAAACCCACAGCAAACATCATTCTCAATGGTGAAAAAATGAAAGCATTTCCTCTAAGATCAGGAACAAGACAAGGTTGTCCACTCTCAGCACGATTATTCAACATAGTTTTGGAAGTCCTAGCCAAGGCAATCAGAGAAGAAAAAGAAATAGAAGGAATACAAATTGGAAAAGAAGAAGTAAAACTGTCACTGTTTGCAGATGACATGATAATATACATAGAGAATCCTAAAAAATGCCACCAGAAATCTACTAGAGCTAATCAATGAATTTGGTAAAGTAGCAAGATACAAAATTAATGCACAGAAATCACTTGCATTCCTATACACTAATGATGAAAAATCTGAAAGAGAAATTAAGGAAACACTCCCATTTACCATTGCAACAAAAAGAATAAAATACCTAGGAATAAACCTACTTAAGGAGACAAAAGACCTGTATGCAGAAAACTATAAGACACTGAAGAAAGAAATTAAAGATGATACCAACAGATGGAGAGATATACCATGTTCTTGGATTGGAAGAATCAACATTGTGAAAATGACTATACTACCCAAAGCAATCTACGGATTCAATGCAATCCCTATCAAATTACCAATGGCATTTTTTACGGAACTAGAACAAAAAATCTTAAAATTTTTTATGGAGACACAAAAGACCCTGAATAGCCAAAGCAGTCTTGAGGGAAAAAATGGAGCTGGAGGAATCAGACTCTCTGACTTCAGACTATACTACAGAGCTACAGTAAACAAGACAATATGGTACTGGCATAAAAACAGAAACATAGATCAATGGAACAAGATAGAAAGCCCAGAGATGAACCCACGCACCTATGGTCAACTGAGCTATGACAAAGGAGGCAAGGATATACAATGGAGAAAAGACAGTCTTTTCAATAAGTGTTGCTGGGACAACTGGACAGCTACATGTAAATGAATGAAATTAGAACACTCCCTAACACCATACAGAAAAACTAAACTCAAAATGGATTCGAGACCTAAATGTAAGACTGGACACTGTAAAACTCTTAGAGGAAAACATAGGAAGAACACTCTTTGACATAAATCACAGCAAAATCTTTTTTGATCCATCTCCTAGAGTAATGAAAATAAAAACAAAAATAACCAAATGGGACCTAATGAAACTTCAAAGCTTTTGCACAGCAAAGAAAACCGTAAACAAGGCAAAAAGACAACCGTCAGAATGGGAGAAAATGTTTGCAAATGAATCAATGGACAAAGGATTAATCTCCAAAATATGTAAATAGCTGATGCAGCTGAATATTAAGGAAACAAACAACCCTATCCAAAAATGGGCAGAAGACCTAAATAGACATTTCTTCAAAGAAGACATACAGATGGCCAAGAAGCACATGAAAAGCTGCGCAACTTCACTAATTATTAGAGAAATGCAAATCAAAACTACAGTGAGGTATCACCTCACACCAGTCAGAATGTGCATCATCAGAAAATCTACAAACTAAAAATGCTGGAGAGGGTGTGGAGAAAAGGGAACCCTCTTGCACTGTTGGTGAGAATGTGTATTGATACAGCCACTGTGGAGGTTCCTTAAAAAACTAAAAATAGAATTACCATATGATACAGCAATCCCACTACTGGGCATATACCCAGAGAAAACCATAATTGAAAAAGGCACATGGACCCCAATGTTCATTGCAGCACTATTTACAATCGCCAGATCATGGGAGCAACCTAAATGCCCATTGACAGACAAATGGATAAAGAAGAGGTGGTACATATATACAATGGAATATTACTCAGCCATAAAAAGGAACGAAATTGAGTCATTTGTTGAGACGTGGGTGGATCTAGAGACTGTCATACAGAGTGAAGTAAGTGAGAAAGAGAAAAACAAATATCGTATATTAAAGCGTGTATGTGGAACCTAGAAAAATGGTACAGCTGAACTGGTTTGCGGGGCAGAAGTTGGGACACAGATGTAGAGAACAAACATATGGGCACCAAGGAGGGAAAGCCATGGTGGTGGGGGTGGTGTTGTGCTGAATTGGGCGATTGGGATTTACATGTATCCACTGATGTGTATAAAATTGATGACTAATAAGAACCTGCTATATAAAAAAATAAATTAAGTAAAATTTAAAAATTAAAAAACTAATACAAAAAGTATATAATGTGCATTTTTGTAGTCATTCAGATGACTACTTTTTCATTTTCTATTGTCCACATTATTTTTGTACATTTGATTGAGCATTAGAATAAATGCTTTATTCAATCACTTACTAATATTATTGTAATAATGTAATAATCTCTCCACAAATAATTCTATTCTATCTGTATGGTATGCTCTTCTTACACATAATGTTATTTCTCTTTTGGTGTAATGTAGTTGAAGGTAATGAGAAGAGAAACAATAACCAGCCTATCAATTTTTTAAAAAATAATTTTATTATCCCAGTTTCCTAAACCTATTGAATGAGATGTCACATCAGAGCTAAAGTACAATTAGCATACTGTACAATGGCAATTAACAGCATTTGCTTCAGAATTACAGAGTGACAATATCTCAGTAACCGCAGTAACACTCCTATGATGTCCCAACTCTAGTAAACATTTTTCAAAAGATTATTCAGCCTCATACAGACATGTTTAATTTAAAATCAACATATTTTACAAGGAAAATGACTCTCTGTGGTACTGTTTAGCCATTCAAACTACAAGTTATTAAAAAGATGAATTGAGATTGTAGCTACTAAGGATAAGGGAAGGTAATTGGAAGCAAGAAAGGCACACACATTTCTTTCTAGCTATCAGGGTTAAATCAGTAGTGAAATTTTAAATAGTCTCCATTTTGAGGAAGATAATAAGCTTTAAAAATACCTGAATCATCATTTTGCAATACTTGCAGCAAAACACCATGTTCGCATCTTGCCTGTCATGGGCATCAAATCCTAGTTTCAATGTCATATGGACAACTATTGGCTACAGCAAAGATGGATTGCAAACACATTCTTCCTACAAGTTCAGTTGCCATTTTATTATTTCATATAATCACTGGGGTTCAAATGCATTTAAATAGCCTGGAATGTAATTAAAGGGGTATAAATGACTTATGTGACATGCATGACCAGTTATTATTTTGCCGTGTTGTAAATACACTTGAGTAGTTTTCTCCTTATCAGTTTAGTTACATGTGTATTCGACCCATATTTCTAGAGTGTGAAGTTAGTGGCAAAGGAGTACTATCCCTTAGTCAACAACCCCAGAGAAATATTTGTGACACAATCTTCTCCACACTAGAAATCTCTCAGCGTCCTCTACACTCCTGTTACCCATAATGACTAATATCTTCGACTGAAAACCATCTCTATTGAAGTGATATATCTGGCTCCTCCACTAGACTGAGAATTCCTTCCCGACCTCCACCCAGCTTAATGAACTGTAAAATCCTCGCTTTCACTCCCACAGGTTATCCCACATTGACTCAGAGTCCAGAGGATTTGCAAGATCCAAGTTCTAAGGAGGGTTCTTAGCTCTGTCCCCTCACAGTTGTCTCTCTGACTTCACATCTCTCAGGTTCTAATCTCATCCTGTACTTTTCAAAATCTTCACAAGATCTTCGCATGTTGCCTTTTAGCAGACCAAAATGATGCTTCAGACCTTGGGCATGAGAAAGGCTTTCTTTGTACTAAGCCAGCTTGCCTTTTGAATGCTAAATCTGGGACTCAAGCCTAGCAGTAATGATGTTAATCAAAAGAGTAATCAGTCAAAATTTGGGTTCCTCTGAAACTTGAATGTGGGCTGCTTCACATGTCGTATAAAATTTACACTTGGCAACACAGTTTCACTCTTGATGGGAGCACACTGAGCAATGAGAAGAAGAGTATCTTCACTTATCCATTCATTCAACAAGTTTTGTTTCATTTCTGTATTATTTTTTTCAATTATATGCCTCGTTCTGGAAGTGTTGTGAGAATTCAGAGGAAAGATTATTGAATAAGTACTCAAGTGAGGCAGAGCAGAATTCCTAAGGGGATGGGATTGAAATTGCTCTTTGGATCATGTAGAGTTTAAACAGGCAGAGAGTAGAAGGGAAGGACTTGCAGTCCAAGAGAGTAAGAAAAACGTAAACTTAGGGGCAGAAATGAGTGACATATTCCTAGAATCATGAGGGGTTGAAGTCATAAGGCAAGCAGCATACCTATCCAATTACAAGGGAAGGTTTGGTGTGTTTTTTTTTCTTTTCCTTTTTTCCTTTTTATATTCACACATTTCTCACGCCACTGCCCGCCCCCCAAATCCCCTGCCTCTAGGAATACATAATATCTGTTCCCTGTACCTATGAGCTTTTTTTTTTGAGAATTTCATGAAGGTTGAGACTGCATTTTACCTCTGTATTCCTGGATCCTAGTGCAGTGTATAATCCATCAGGCCCAGAATAAATGTTTGTTGAATGAAAAATAAAAGATGTTTTTACAATTGTTTATGATACTCTAACTGTACTCCTCACACACTTTCCAGTCCATAAGAGATGTCACCCAATCTCATTGAGATAACTAAAATAATTGAGAGTGTTTTAAAACTTTTATTACAAAGTGACAGGACAATGTTTAAAGTTTATTTGATCTAATAATTTAAAATTTTGCCAATTGGATGTATATTTTGAAGAATTATTTTGCTAATTATTTACTTTTATTATTTTTTAAAAGTATAAATCCATGATACATTGGAAGTACATTTGAAAGAATAAAACACATCCTTCATCTCTAAGAATTTGAGAAAAATGGCTCCCTAATCCACATAAAGCTGTGTATGCCAGAAGTGTTGTCAGTAATGTGCTAATTTAAACACCATATCACCAAAAGAATCTCTAGGGGCTGAATTCAGGAGAAAGGCTTTTAAAAAATAACAAACACTAACAATCTCTAAGTTCAACATTGTGAAACAACCATCACATTAAGTTAAAAATAATATTTATTAAGCTGCAAATGCATGGTAGAACCGTTCCCCCCTCTCTGAGAAAACTGGACACATTTCTGCTGCTTTTTGTTCCCAACATGGGCCTCCAGTTACTACTGAGTAACTGAAGTTGACATAGGAGATGGAGTATATTCGTCATTTGACACCTGAGAATTCAAGTTGAGAAATACTTAGTGCAGAGTATTTCAACCTCAGTGCTATTTACCTGTGGGGTCAGAAGTCACTGCTCTAAGGGCTTTCCTGTGGAATGTAAAATGTTTAGCATCCAGTAGTTGCCAGTAGCAACCTCCTCGGTCTTCTCCCCTCAGTTGTTTACTAATTTGTAACAATTAAAATATTCTCCAGACATTGACAAACTTCTCCAGTAGGCTAAAATCCCCCCAGTTGAGATTTATTGACTGATAGTAATTGGAGGCATTAGGTACTTCTGGCAAAGAGTGTTGGAACTACAATTTCAACAGTGTACTTTGCCCAGTAGAAAATTCCCAGAACTGGAAAAGAGAGGGCTTGGATTGCAACCAGTCAAAATTCACTATATGACTAAGGTTAAGCAATTTGAATTTTGACATCTCTAGCCCTCATCTTTAATACAAGTATGTTAGAATTCTGAAATTTCATGTTTTCTGACTTCGTCAAAAACTAATGTCCTATTTGTAAAGTATCTGTAAAATTTATATTCTAGTACATAAAGCTGTCCTTGGACCAATAATATTCTGTAAAGAAATATGTCCCTCTTTAAATGGTAGAACTTCCTATCTAATCTCTAATAAAATTTCACCTCAGGAGACCAGAAAAGTAACCTAGATGTTGTTGACTTTATATCATATTATAATAAATAAGAAGCAGGTTTACGGTTTGTAATAAAAAGCTATTATTTACATAGGCATTTAATCTAAATTATTATATCTCTTGTGCCAATTTTCTAAAAGATAGCAGCAACAACACTAATAGTATTCGTTTTTGGAATGGACCTTATATGACTCCAGGATTTTCTAACCTGATAAACATCTCAAGAACTCTTTTAGTTTATTCATTAAATCGAATTCACCAAAGATTGCAAATGATGCCAAAGACTATTTGGGGTTTCTGATCCATTAAGTTGCTTTCTACATTGTCGAAGCAAAATCAAATGATATTTATATAATATTTCCTTTACAGTTCACAGAGGATTATTAAAACTTCAACTTTATCTGGAAAAGTATTTTTTTAAGTAATGAATATCCATAAATTATTCTAAAAATTAAATTTTTAACAATCAACTAATGTTTTCTTTGTGTCTACTGCTTGTGTATTTGTACATGAAGACCACATAATTTTGATTTGTAATAGGCTGAGCTAAGTTTTCTCTCCTCCACTGTAACCATGCACATTTAGAGCTTGAATGTTGGGAGGAGAGGTCAAATACCCTTACCCTCGTTCACATCACACATGCACAACTATACACACAGAAACAGGGGTGCTTCTATTTGTAACCAGAATTAACAATGGTTTACCACCATCCCATTGATCCACTGATATATACAGTGGTACATGGGGTGGGGAAGAGGAGGTCCGTAAGAAGTACTTCACCACATAGGCTGAAGTTCTCTTCACAAACAAAATATACTCCGGAGTTGAGGCTCAGAGATCAGTGATGACTTTATCAAACCTACATGGGTTGTCAGTGGCAGGGAATGAGAAAATAGCCATATATGTCAGAAAGGAAACAGTCTTACCTCAAAACAAGTTTAAATGTGTAGAGATTAGGATTTGTTTGTTTGAGCATTCCCTAATAATAATAATAAATCAGCATCCTTTAACTCCTCACTGCCACCATTTCCCAGAGATCTTGTTTGCTAAATGTAGTCAGGAACCTTGTGAACTGGGCTCTACAGAGTGGTCCTGCAGAGTCACTGTAATTTGTTAGTTTGATATAAATATGACATTTTTATCCGCAGATTAAGAAGGCCTGGAAACATCAGGTTATCATGAGTTGATCTTATTCAGCTCTAGGTGTGAGAAAACTTTAGATATATCTCCCTATGTGTAGAGAAGAGTATTATTAATACCCTGTTCCTCTAATCCAGCCTGAATAAAGGAAAACATACTAAAGCTATAACATCCTTTAACTTTTAAAATGTACATTCTACTAAGCTTTTACTAAATACCCATAAGAATAAAAACGCCAAGGAGTTGATAATGTTTCCCATAGTAGCCTCATTGCCTAGCAGTTTTTCTTGACTATTTTTCTTTCTTTTGTGTTTGGCACATATAGTGAATGGTTCAGAAACACTGCTAACTCTGGCCACCTTGCCACCTATCAGCCTATGCTGAGTTACCATCCAGCAACACTGTGCTTCCTTCACCCTGAAGTACAAAAGGGCATGTTGTAGCCCTTGTCTCTACTTAGACTAACGACTCCTAAGCCATAATTTTGCACAGCATCTTATACTTCTAAGCGACTTTGTTAAATGCAGGCCATGCAGTCGTATTTACAAATTCACTGTGCAAGCTCAGTATATTGGAGGAAAAGACAGACAATAGCCTCTGCCAGAAAGTGGAAGCACCTTGTAGCCAGGCATTCCCAAGGTCTACATCCTGCCTCTCAACCTACTAGGTGTATAAGTTTATAAATGTGACTAGCCCCCTCTGAGCATCAGAATTCTCGTCCATAGAATGAGATCAAGAAACATAACTTCCAGGGTTTTATGAAGATTAAATAAAAACTATGTGTGAGAAACCACCCAGCATGCTCTGTGCTGCTTACCTGGTATTTTACCTGGCATTTAATAATGTTATCCTTGCACGTAAGCAAAGCCTGTCCTGAAGTAAGTGAATTTGGGGAGGTCTACAGTTAGAAAATAAAGTCTACAAAGTTAGTTACCAAACTTAAGAACGTTGCCAAATTTTGATAACAAATTCATTCAAATCAAGTCTTACTGAAAGGATTTAATTAATTGTAAATTAATTGTAAATTGCTATCCACTTCTTACACTGTGAGTTGCTATCCACTTTTTTACTTAATGTTCATAGCTATCATTGTGAAATAATCATGATGATATGTTCCATTTTACAGATGGACTAAAAGTGTTGTATAGAAATTGAGTAAATTTCCTAAGGGCCACTCCAGTGGTAAGGAAAAACAAGCAAAATCAACCCTCTTCTCTAGTTTCTCCTTTGCAATTATCCTTCACACCAGGGCTTAAGATCAAAATATATTTTTAAAAGTTTGTTTTACAAACAGAATTGGAATCCATAAAATATAAATAACTTGAATTGCAATTTGACCTGAGACCATGATTCCTGAAATTGATGATTTTGGAAGTTCTCACTTCCTGCCTCTTCCTGTACAGGCTACTTCCAGTCCTAACGTGCTAACATCAATTCCAAAGACAAATAAAACCAGAAAATAATTTGAAACAGGCTTTCACTGATTGACTGCTGTTGCTGTGTTTAAGGCCACTGAAGGGAAGACCAGGACACATAAGCTTGGAAGTACATAATGTCTTGAGTGGCTCTAGGACTCTGAGGGTAGCAGAAACAATATATTGGGAATGAAGGAAATCAATAAAGAGTCAGACTGAATTATTATAAACTAAAACCAATAAACAGCACCTGGACTCCAAGACTACATGAAAAAATAATCCAATAATTCACTGTAAAAGTAAAAATATGTATGTCAATGCTGGAGCATCTGTAATTTCCTCAGATTAGAGAGGTTAACAGCATAGGCACCATTATTAAATGTTGAACTCTGTGGAGATACCAATTTATTCCAGTCTCTTGTCATGTAAAATTTTATCATTATAACCTAGATATATTCACTAAATTGATGATGCTTTAAAAATGTGTATTTTCCCATGCTGCTCTCTAATTTACAAAAGAATTCAAGTTCAAGGGCACATTTCTAGGAGCCGCTTTATGTTAATGACCCCTTGGTTAAACCCTTTGAGACTATCTTATTATTTTTATGTTCATGTTCTCTGGGGCTGTGAAAAGTGAATGCTGTTACTGGAACTTAATTTTGTTATTTTTCCTGCCGACATTTAGGAGACAGCTATATGGGCAGTTTCTGTTCATCCTCTGAACCACAATATAAAAATCCATATAGAAGCTTACTATGAGTGAAGCTGAATATGCTTTCCAACTGTAGGCTTGGTCCATTTAGAATTAACGCCTCAGGTCAATGGGAGCAACACTTTATTTCGTAAGCTATTGTTTCTATGCAGAGAATGTACTAGAAAATATGAACCTAAGGAAGGGTTGGCCAAGTTGATATTTTGGTTCTAAATTTCTAACATTAAAAATAATACTTCCAAGTTAATGTTTAGTGTTTGTACATATTGTTGAAAATTTGCTTGTTATCTACCTGCTTATGTTGGCTTCCCTTCATCTGAAGAAGAAAATCGCATTAACTTGTATTATCTTGTGCAAATAGTTGTCTATTTCCCTCTCATTCAAAGGAAATATTCATCATGAATTTACTTCAGATAGCAAATCATTATTTTTAAATAAACATTTTATTTTAGAACACTTTTAGATTAAAAAATTGCAAAGACTGTATAAAGTTCCCATACACTCCACACCCAGTTTATCCTATTGTTAACACCTCATAGTAGTAGTATGGTACATTCATTATAATTAATGAACCAATATTGATATATTATTATTAACAAAATTACATATTTTATTCATATTTCCTTAATTTTTAACCGAATCATCGTCTTCTGTTCCATGAACCTATTCAGGTTACCACATTACTTTTTTTTTTTTTTTTTTTTTTTTGCGGTATATGGGCCTCTCACCGTTGTGGCCTCTCCCGTTGCGGAGCACAGGCTCCGAACGCGCAGGCTCAGCGGCCATGGCTCATGGGCCCAGCCAATCCGCGGCATGTGGGATCTTCCCAGACCGGGGCACGAACCCGTGTCCCCTGCATCGGCAGGTGGACTCCCAACCACTGTGCCACCAGGGAAGCCCAACACATTACTTTTAATAGTTACATCTCCTTAGGCACCTGCTGACTGAGACACTTTTCTCAAACTTTTCCTTGTTTCTGATGACCTTGACAGTTTTGAGAAGTATTGACCAAGTGTTTGGTAGAATGCCCCTCTATTGGGATTGGTCTTATACTTTTTCTCAGGGTTAGACTGGCGTGGGTTTCTGGGAAGAAGACCACAGATGTAAAGTGACATTTTCATTATATCATATTAGAATGACTTATCACCATTAATATTGATCTTGATCACCTGACTGAGGTAGTGTTGTCAGGTTTCTCATTGAAAAGTTCCCGTTTTTCTTCTCTTATCATACTATAATCTTTGGAAGGAAGACAAGCCAAAAAGGACGTCAAGAGGGAAAACAAAAAAACAAGGCTGGTTCAAAACTCCACTTGCACTACTCTATTTTAAGACTTACTTAAAACTGCATTAATAGAGGCAGTGTGGTATTGGTGAAAGAAGAGATACATAGACCAATGGAACAGAATAGAGAATCCAGAAATAAATCCACACAAATATAGCCAACTGATCTTGGCAAAAAAGCAAAGGCAATTCAGTGGAGAGCGTTTTTTTCAACAAATGGTACAGGAACAATTGGATATCCATATGCAAAAAGATTTAGACACAGCCCTGAAAAATTTAGCTTAAAATAGATTATAGGGCTAAATATAAAACTAAATCTTTCAAATAAAACATTGGAGAAAAATTTGTGACATTGGATTTGGTGATAAATTTTGATAGACAACACTAAAAGTATGAGCCATGAAAGAAAAGATGGATAAGTTGGACTTTATTAAAATTAAAAATTTTGGCAAAAAACCCCACAACCTATTAAGGGAATGAAAGGAGAAGCCACAGAGTGGAAGACATTATTTGAAGACAATATTTAATAAAGTATTGTGTCCAAAATATGCAAATAACACTTGAAACCCAACAGTAAGAAAACACACAAACCAATTAAAAAATGGGGAGAATATCTAAACACTGTCAAAAATGATATACAGATGTCAAGGAAGCATTTGAAAAGGTGCTCAACCTTATTGGTCATTGATGAATTTCAAAGTAAGACAACAATGAGATATCACTACACACCTGTTAGAATAGCTAAAATATAAAACACTGACAACATCAAATGCTGTCGAGGAGATAGAGCAATAGGATTGCAAAATGGTGGAGCTGCTTTGGAAGAGAGTTTGACAGCTTTTTACAAGGCTAAGCATAGTCTTAACCACATGATTTTAGTAATCATGTCCTACGTATTTACCCAACTGATTTGAAAACATTTCCACGCAAAAACCTGCATGTGAATTTAATAGCAGCTTTATTCATAATCACCAAAGCTAGAAGCAACCAAAATGTTCATGAATAAGTGAACTGAAAAACAAACTGTGGTGCAGCTGTACAATGAAATATTATTCATCAGTAAAAGGAAAGGAACTCTCCAGCCACAAAAAAACATAGATGAACTTTAAATGTAATTGCTAAGTGAAAGAAGCCAGTCTGAAATGGCTACATATTATACGATTCCAACAATTCGATGATTTGGAAAATGCATCCCATTAGGTGAGACAAGAAAACTAGAGGGGGCTGGAGTGTGAGGAATGCCCCTTCCCCACGTGGCATAAGCTCTGGTGAAGTGTTTTTCATGGAAATGAAGCCTTTGTTATGGAGAAGTCTCCGGGTTTATTTCACAATGCTTACTTTTCCCCTTTCCCTGCCAGAGCCAATAGGGAGGATCTTTCTCAGATCTCACCAGGAGAACCCAGTGGGGTTTCTGGAGGTAAAACTCATTAACGTGTGGTGGCCTTTCCAAGACAGTGCCCCCTGAAAGTATCACTTTCATGATAGTCTGCAGTCAGCCTCCAGAAATGCATCAAAATTACCATTTGTGTATTCTCACCAGTGGCTCTGTTCCAGGTCTGAATATCTCGCTGTGGTTCTCTAGATCAGCCTATCTTTTAGAATTTTGGGATTGTGGTCTACCTTGCCATCTAAGTTCTCCGATAGTTTCAAGAAAATTGTTGATTTTCTTCTTGTTTGGTTTTTTTGCTGTTGTTGTAAGGACGGCAGTCATAACTTCCAGATTCTTTACATTTCAAAGCTAAACCCAGAAACTAATCATTATGATGTTTTAAAGTATGTAATGATGAATTGAAAGGGGTTATTAGTATAGATTAATACTGGAAGAAGAATATTCCAAAATAAGAAACGTTATCACAAAGACAATTTCTGTATTGTGAAGTGAGAGGAAACAAGGAGATGCCATTTTTAGGGGAGTTATTTTCATCTTCATCCATTTTATTGCTCATATGATACAATGGAGTCTCCAGAAATTGCAACAGATAATGAATAACTAATAAAGTATGAGGATTTCTTACTAAAATTTAGATGAGTTAAGGTGATTTGGATTATTTGAAGCTTTATGAATAATTATGAAAACACAATGCCGAGTTGAATATTTTTATTCATGAAAATCAATATTTTATGACAAATCTCTATTGTCCCAATCTAGGTGATTGTGAATAGACAGGCAATCAGCTTGCTCACAGATAAAGATCAAGGCAGTGCCACAGTGAGAACCAAGACCCACTCTCCTTCCTTTGACTTTGCTGTGATTCCAAGCAGTTAAAACATTATATTCTAAGGCAGAAACCTTTTTAAAAATAGTTTTTTGTTTTACTTAAGTAAAGAATAGCAGATATTTGTGAAAATTATATATTACTAGGTGTACTAGGCAACTGAGGATGTCTATAATATTTCAACAAGCTTACCAAATAAAGATTTCAAAAGCAGTGTCTAAAATCATAGTTCTCAAATTGGGTACTTTGACACCCCAAGGTACTGCAATGAACTGTCAGAAATACCCTGGATATTTTAGGTTTTTGAGGATATCAATGATACTTGACATATCCTACACCATGTGAACTATTATCTCAAGGTAGCTTATTGGTTTATCATTAGATCATGCTATATAAGTTTTGATGTTGTCATATCTTTGCATAAGTGTGCTTATTTTAGTTTCAACTATAAGACAAGTACAACCATCAGTGTAGAATAGGAAACGAGTAGTCTTTCCAGTCTAATGCTAAGGTTTAAGATGTGCATTTCCCAAGAAGCATACACATTTCATTAGTAAGAATTTGTACTTATTTCAAAATGAAATAAATATTTTTCTCCAATTAATGGATGTTCATGTTTCATATAACTACTAAGTTGTTGGATATAAGTACTTAGTTTAGATCTAACTACTTTAAAAAATGAAAATTCTTAGGTAAAAAATGAAAACTCTTAGGTATTCCTTTTGGTCTCAGGATAATATGAAATAATTAATGAGACTCTAAGGATGCCAGAAACCAAAAAGTTTGAAAGCCTGTTGGCTAAAATATAAAGTGAAATGGAATTAAAAACAAAGGATCAAACAGGAGAGGCACACACACACACACACACACACACACACACACACAATTGAGGAGAGTTTAGAATATAGTGTGTTATTTATCAATTTTAACAATGCAAGAGAGAATGAGGATAACATGTTGCAAAAGCAATTATCCTCATTATCTATGGGAAAATAACAGATTGGAAAGATGATGATATAAGGAAATCATTAATGGTGCTTCATAATTCTAAGTTTCTTTGATTTTTAAGGTGCAAATTAATTTTTTGTGACACACTGTAGTTTAAATTTTTGTTTCGTTAGATAATTGGGCTAGAGAACCTCTTTACTTCAACGTATAAAATTCTATAGATCAAACTCAGGCCCATAGTGTCAATGAACATGCAGTCCATATGGTTTCTGTATTTATTTGCACTCTCCTTATAGACATGTCTTTTGTTTTAGAAGCAGTCAGAAGTATTCATGTTATTTAGAAAGAGGGTTAATGTTTACTATCTTTTATTTGAAGCATTACTTTTATAATTGCAAACATTAGTAAGCTGACAGGTCTAATTACATCTCCAATTATGTGTCTAAGATGTTATTTAGGTTTTTAAAGCTTACTATAGTGGCTATTTTTAAATTAATACTCCTAAGATTGCTTCTAAAGAAATCACTATGGAAAAATTCTAACTTGGTTAGAAACATACAGTATAGTCTTCAGGTTTGCTTCTACATATGTGATGTGTACTATTTTCTTTATTGTGATAAAATATGCATGACCTATTTTAACCATTTTTAAACGTGTATAATTCAGTGGCATTAAATACATTCTCATGGTTGTGCAACCATCACCATCTCTCTCCAGAACTCTTTTATTATCCCAAACTGAAACTGTACCCATTAAACCTTAACTCCCCATTCATCCTTCCACAAGCCCCTGGCCACCACCATTCTACTTTCTGTCTCTCTGCATATGAGTATCCTATGTACCTCATATAGGTAGAATCATACAATATCTGTCTTTTAGTGTGTCGGGCTAGGTTCATCCATGGGGTAGCACGTATCAGAATTTCATTCCTTTTTAAGACTGAATAATACCCCATTATATGTATATATCACATTTTGTTTATCCAGTCATCTGTCAATGGACATTTTGATTGTTTCCACCTTTGGACTCTTGTGAATCATGTTGCTAAGAACATCGGTGTACAAACATATTCATATTGTTTTATACTGTTTTCAGAATGAATAGAATATTAACTCATGGAAATGCTCACTAAATGTGACATTTTGGTTGTTGTTTAAAAAAATTGCTAGTTAAAAAACAGGGCCTTGGCACACCAGTTGTTCCTTCGAACATTTCTGACTGGAAATGATCCTACAATTACAAGTTACACTATCATGTGCCTTTACCTGATAGCACTTACTCTGGTTGTTCTTTAATATTTATTTGTATGATTATTCGATTAATAGAGTTTTCTCATTCCCTCACTGTACTGTAATCTCTGTGAAGGCAGAAACTGTCTGGCTTTGCTCACTGTATTTTACATGTCAAATACAGTAACTGACATAAAATACAAACCTAGAAAGATACTTATCTCTATATACTCTCTAATGTATACATGGTATACCAACTGCAATATAGACCGTAAGAAGACATTCCTTCAGGATAGCTTTACACAGTCTTTTCCCAATTTCAGTTTGTACTTGATACAAAATTACAGCTACTCCCATCATCTTAGCTCAGAGAGTAAAGCCAAACCTATCAGCACAGAGGGTCAAAACTGCTTAACAGCCTTCATTCTATGTCCTTTGATGATGAATCCCATCTTTTCCTTATAATATCTGGGATTTATTGAGCATCACAGTGAATGACATCAATGAGAGAGAATAGCTGTTAAATGATCAACTAATAATTTCTGTTACATCATATACTATTCTTTTAGAGAAATGAACATAAATTACTTGCACAATGAAAATATAAAAGCATTTTTAAAGATGCAGAATAAAGCAAGCAAATTTTCTTTCCTTTGTATGTATAGTGTAATAAAGAATTGTGTTTTTAACTTATTTTATCTTTAGCTGACTTCAATAATATTACGAGAAATATAAGTGATGGTTGTGCTGTATGGTGCAAGTGTGGAGAGGGTAGTAGTTGACAATAGATAAAATGATGTGACCTGAATATTTCCCTTGGATATTTGCTCTATGAAAGAATTAAGAGGGATAGTTAGTATTCAAGATTTCAATACAATCTTCATTTGTATTGAAAACTACATGCTGTGGAAACTTTTAGAATAGAACTTGAGCGCAAAGGGCTTATTTAGATTATAATGAAATAAAGTTTTATTTAAGATAAAGTAAGATCCAAGATAAAGTAGTATTCAGGCATATTGTTTAAAAAAGATATATGCATGTCTAGGTTAAGGAAATAAATGAGACTTAGAATTGATTTTCAATTTAATTGAAGGGATTATGTATTTTGTTAATATGTTAATTACCCATTTCTTTGTGTCTATATACAAAACATTTTTGCCACTCTTATTCTCTCACTCACCAAGGTAAACTGTTTTAAGAGGCATGTACCACCTAGTCAAATGAGACCATCCTTGTTTCCCTGAGCATCACATCAATATATGACCATCACCTTTCTGGAACCTGGAAACAGACTCCCTTATGGCTGAATATTACATATTATTGATAGCTTTAAAGGGTCCCAAATTCTCAAGTGCCTGAGTCTTCCAAATTGTCTAATCCAAATTAAGTGAAGGACTTTAAAAGTCAGCCCTTCAGTTGAAATGCCTCAGGGAGAAAAAATCAGAATCCACGTTATAAAGGTTATTAGTATTAAATCAATATTAGTCAACCACCTGATTAGTCAAAAAGGGGCCAGTGTCTTAGTTGTCAGAGTAGCTGGCATTGTTTGACTTCCTAGTCCCTTGAGTACCTGAGATGCTGCTCAATAGGACAGGAAGGATCATGTAGCATTAACAATCCCACTTCACAATGAATATATAAGGGTCATAGAACCTTGTGAATCAAATTATATTGCAATAGCATCCAAAGCAAAGCCATTGTAAACAGAAGTAGAATACTTCAATATATTTATCCAACATACAGATAATTATAAAGTATGTATAAGGTATATGGACGAAATAAAGACTAGATGCACATACGCATTTGTGTTCCCTCATATTTTGCTAAAATTCTCCTTTGATTTTTGTTGTGACATAACTTTATCCCCATATTTCTTTCATTTTCAGTATAATGCATGATTATTTCTGAACAAATAAATGTGTGTTATGCAATGAATTGGGTGTTTTTGCTCCATGAGATTAATTTCAAGCGGCAAGATGATTTGGGTACCTGAAAGCAGGATGTGTCCACAATGAAATCCAGAAGGAAGCTGTCAATTGTCAGATTTTCAGTTTCAAATTCTTTTTAATTGAAGTTTCATAAACTTCATAAAATGCACAGATATCCAGTGTTCAATGAATTTTCACGATTGTATATAACAATGTATTTATCACCTCGATATATGTCTATATATATATATTTTTTTTTCCTCCAGAAAAATCCCCTTTTGAATTTTTGCACTCAATCCACCCTACCCCCCCGCCCGCCACATGCAGAGGCAACCACTTGAGATTTCTATAATCAAAGATTCGTTTGTCTGTTCTTTGACTTTCTACAAATTTTATTTCTACAATATGTGCTTGTGTCCAAATTCTTTCATTTAGCATAATATCTGTGAGGTTCATCCACACTGTCATGTACTTCATAACTGACTCCCTTTTATTAACAAGTAGTAGTCCATGGTATGAATATACCACAGTGTGTTCATCAGATCTGTTGATGACTAGTTTAAATGGCTTGTGCTTTAAACATTCTGTCCAATAGATTTTTGTGTACTCTAGGTTCATGATTATATTCTCCCAATTGCTTCAAGAAGTTTAGCAATGCTAGCATTTTAGATCTAGGATTCATCTCAAATTACTTTTTGTGTATGGAATTAGATAGTTTGGAATTTTATCCATTGAGATAAACAATTTTTTCCAGCACCGTTTATTAAAAAAGAGATATCTTTTCCCACATTGACCAATTATGAATTGACCTATAATCAAATTCAGTATCACAATGTCTTGATTATTGTAGCTTTAGTGTAATTCCTGTAGTAAGATATTTTAAGTATTCCAATTTTGTTCATTACCAAATTTTGCTATATGAGATACTTTGTATTTCTAAATAATTTTTAGAATTGTCTGTCAAATTCTAGAAAGCCTATTAGAATTTTCATTGCAGTGTATTGAATATATAAAATAATTTGGGTAGCATTAAGTCCTAACAATGTTGCTTTTTCCAAATCATTAACATAGTATATCTCTTTGTTTAGTTGTCTTCTTTAATTTTTGTTTTTAGTGTTCAGGATAAGTTTGGCACATTTTGCATTAGATTTATTCCTAAATAGTTTTTATTCTTTTGAAATTACATTTTTTGTATTTTATAGCTATAACATAGAAATACAATTTATTTCTGTATTTTGACATATTTGACATTGCTAAGTTTATTAGTTCTTGGAGGTATTTTGTAGTTTTTTATAGTTTTCTATGTACATAATCATGTTGTCTATGAATAAAAAGTTTACCATGTTATTTTCAATCTCATGTACCCTTTGCTTTTTTAACTTATAATGTCTCAGGCCTCCAGTATTATATTGAATAAAACAATTGTGAGGAGATAACCTTGAATTATGTCAAACCTTAGGAGGAAAACATTCAATAATTCACCATTAAATATTATTACAGCTGAAGGATTTTCATACATAAATACCTTTAATCAGATTGGCTGTTTTCTCCTATTTCTTCCTATATCTAATATGCTGAATTTTATGTGATACCACAGAAAAGGAAAATTACAGGCCAATATCAGTTTGAACAAAAATACAAAAATCCTCAACAAAATATTAGTAAAGCAAATTGAACAATCCGTTAAAAGGATCATACATTATGATTAAGTGGGATTTATCCCAGGGATTCAAGGATTTTTCAATATCTGCAAATCAATCAGTATGATACTACATATTAACAAATTAAAGGATAAAAACCCTACTATCATCTCAACAGATGTAGAATGTCATATAGTTGGAATCATACAGTATGTAGCCTTTGCAGTTTGGCATGCTTCACTTAGTAAAGTGCATTTCAGGTTTCACCGTGTCTTCACGTGGCATGATAGCACTTTTCTTTTTAGTATTGAATAATATTCCACTGTTGGATGTACCGCAGTCTGTTTATTCCTTCAAGTACTGAAGAACATCTTGGATGCTTTCATGTTTTGGCAATTATAAATAAAGCTATTATAAATACTCATGTGCAGGTTCTTGTGTAGACGTAAGCCTTCATTTCATTTGTGTAAATACCAAGGAGTGTGATTGCTAGATCGTATAGTAAGAGTATGTTTAGTTTTGTAAGAAATCACCAAACTCTCTTCCAAAGTGGCTGTACCATTTTGCATTCCAACCATTAATGTAGGAGAGTTCCTATTGCTCCATATTTTTGCCAGCATTTTGTGTTGTCAGTGTTCTGAATTTTAGCTATTTTAACAGTGTAGTAGTCTTGTATCTCACTGTTTTTTAAAACCAAATAGATGTGTAGTCTTGTCTCTCACCATTTTTTAAAATCAAATAGCCCTTTATAGATTTAGATTGAGAGTTTCTCCTCTTTTTCTTTTCCTTCCTGCCACATTCTTGCAATTAATTCAAAATCCACATGCACACTCTCAAATGACTAATATAGTAGAATAACCTGGGCCATGGAAAAACTTCTTGATTAAAATACAGAATTCGTTTCTTAGCAACTCCCCTCTCTTAGTTATTTTACTCCTCTAATTCTTAGTGTCTTGATCTGTAAAGTGGGGATAGTAATAGAACCTACCTCATAAATTTGTTGTAATCTGTATAAAGTATTTAATGCAATGATAGGAAAAAGCAGGGCTCAAAAACGTTAGCTATTATTTGTATTACTACTACTAATATTTTGAAGCTGTATAATACTCCTATATTAAAAAACAAAAACAATGTCTTTCCTATAGTAGGCATATTGGTTACTTAGTGGATTGGTTTACAAGAGTTCCTCGAATCAGGAACCATGTCTTATTCCTCTTCACAGATCCAATGTCCAACAGAGACTGTGGTAGCACTAAGTGAATGGTTGAATGGACAAATGTATAACCAGAGCTAAAATAGATACCAGATTTTCAAAGTTGATGCCAAACATAATTAAATAGTAAATCTAATTTAGGACATATGAAGTGTAAGCTGTAGCTGTTTCTTCTAAATTTTTAATACGATGAACATGTTCTGTGGGGAAATACTTTTATTGAGTAAAACATAGTTTCTGCTATCATAGAATTCATGTTATCATGAGAGTCATTACTGAAAGAGATATACAAAGCAGTAGGATTTTCCTTTCCAAACTGTGACTGTGTGTGTTAATTCTGTTGTCATATTAAAGTATAAAAAATAGAAAAAGTCACTATTTATTCTAAATAAAATACACAAGCTCTGGGAAAGAAAGAATCTTTAAGTTGTCTCCTACCTAATGTTTAAATTTATTCATTCACCTTTTAGCAACCCTAGGCTAAGAATTTTTCTAACCCTCAGGGTGATTTCATAAAATAATGAAAGTTCACAGTTTAGGAGGAGAGACATAAGAGTCTAGCAAATAATAAAAATACAGCATAATGCAATCCATTATAAATTATGCACAAATGACTCTCCCATGTGTGCTGAACATTCTAGAAGAGACTTGAAATCATATCTTAGTTTTTGGGAAGAGTTGAATGCTTTTGTGTTTGATCAGATAAATATGGAGCATGGACAGCTCCACATTTATCTAATAATATTAATAATAATTATTATTATGGAGCATAATATTTAAAAACAAATATCTGCAAAAGACACTGCACACAGATCATTTTAAAAATATGAAATGGACAGAACCTTATAAAATGCATTTTTTCACAATCCAATCTTATTTTTGTTTTCTTCCTACTACTGTTTTTCTAATTGTTTTTATCACCTTCTATATCAATTTTGTAGAGAATTTCTTCTTCCATCCTAATGAAGATAACTTGTGGTAGATAAAAAAAATGGCCATAAATTCTTTGCTATTTCTTCCATTGATAAATAAAGACTACTTCACCTCTCCTTGGATCTAGTTGGCCTTGTAACTAGTCTTTACTGATAAAATACAGCAAAAGAGATGCTGTGCAGTTTCTGAGGCAATCAAGAAATTTGCAGGTTCTGCCTTCACAACATAGAATATTTTGCTTTAGGACCACCAGGCCACAAAAACCCCAAAGGAACTAGAGAAGAAGTCATTTGAAAGGAACAAAGGCATGCTGTCCAGCCCCCGCCAAGCCCCTGCCTATAGCCAGTAAAAACCGCTAGCCATGTGGTCAGGTATCTTGAATGTTTCAGCCCCAATCAAACCTCCAGTTGAGCACAGTCCCAGACATCATCATGTGGAGCAGAAAGATATACAGCTAATCTGAGCCAACGTAAAAACACTAAGAGTTAGTAAACTCTTTTTTTTTTAAGCCACTAAGTTTTGGGCTGGTTTGTTACATAGCAAGAGACAGACAAAAGAGATGCCTATGGTTTTCTAAATTTTTCTTCTAATTTTTACCATGGACTATTCTTATGGTCATGGTCTTCTCTGAATATTTTCCCACTGGCACCTACATGTGAGTGTGTGTGTAAATGCTCACATGTGCAGACAAACACCTAGTCTAATCCTTAAATAAGAGTCTATTATTCCTGAAAACTAGCCCTTTCAGGTTGCAGTGTCTCACTACAAGTTTCCCTATCTTTGTCTCTACTTTGTTGATGTTATGAAGTTAAAATAAATTTTTGAAAGTTAGTTTAGGGAGCATGGGTGTGCTGGGGTAGAAAAAAAGATGAACAAATACATTTTGAAATCACATCTCAAAAAAGTGTCACACAGGGGGCTTCCCTGGTGGCGCAGTGGTTGGGAGTCCACCTGCCAATGCAGGGGACACGGGTTCGAACCCTGGTCTAGGAAGATCCCACGTGCCGTGGAGCAACTAAGCCCGTGCACCACAACTACCGAGCCTGCGCTCTAGAGCCCGCCGCAACTGAAGAGGGCCTGCGCGCAGCGGCGAGGACAAAACACAGCCAAATATGAAAACGAATAAATAAATAAAAATTTTTTTAAAGTGTCACACACACAAGAGGGTGATGCTCCTGAATCCTTCTGAGTTTTTCTGAGGGTAGAGAATGAGGGATTCCGAACTGAAGGGTGGAGAATGGGTGACCGGCAAATTATTTCTTTTGCATTCTATCAGTAGATGAGCCTGTTCTGTTTTGTTATGCCAAACAGGGGTGTGCCTGCATTTCTTACCATTGTTGAAAAGCCCCATCAAAATTCCTTCCCCTCTTATCCACCATAACTTAATAGTAATTGTATCTTTATAGACACTTCAGTGTTAAGTCAGGGGCTACCATTCAGATAACCTTTTTAAAAGGGTTATGGAGTGGGAAAATAATTATACATATATATATAATCATTATATATATATATATATATATATATATATATATATATATATATATATATATATATATATCATTATATATGTGCCCCTGGTTCCTGGCACAGAGCTCCTAAAAGTCTTGTAATTGCCTAAGTGATAAGAGCGCTAGGAGCATCTTTTGTTCTCATATTTGACCTTTGTCCCTTCTTTTCTTCTAATGAGGTGACTCTGGCTGGGCTTCTGGATAGCTTCAGGAAGGGGACTGGTCACCAGAAAAATCAAAATATGATTAGAAGCTTGGGACTTTCAGACCCACCGTGATCCTCTGGGAAGAGGAGAGAGGCTGGAGACTGAGTTAATGATTGATGATACCCACATGAAGAAACCGCCATAAAAATCCCAGAAGTATGGGGCTTGGAGAGTTTCCAGGTTGGTGAATATATCCACGTGCCAGGAGGGTGGCACCCCAGCTCCACGGGGCCAAAAGCTCCTGCTCTTTGGACCCTTTCAGGCTCACCCTATGTATCTCTTAACCTGGCTGTTCACCTGTATTCTTTATTTCATCTTTTATTATATAATAAACCTGTAAATGTAAGTAAGTATTTTCCTGAGTTCTGTGAGCTGTTCTATCAAATGATCAAACCCGAGGAAGGGAAGCTGGACTTGTGACTGGTATTTGAAGTGGGTTGAGGGCAGCTAACTCTGGTTAGTGTCAGAATTGAACTGAATTGTAGGACACCCAGCTGGTGTCACAGAGAATTGTTTGATGGGGAGGAAAAATCCACATATTTGGTGTCAGAAGTATTGTGAGTGTAGTCGCAGTATGAGAGTAAAGGAAAAGCAGTGAGCTTTCTCTATAGACAGGAATTTATAATAAACTTTCTAAATCTAGCCATTAAATGTCAGACACAATTCCACTTAAACAGCTGGAAATCATTCAATTTTCAAATAAGCTGATGTCTGTATTTGCAGATGAATCACTTAGATTCATTCAGTGCTAACATTGATGTCAATACCTTTTAAGGAGAACTAGTAGAAATGTCAATATTTTCTCACTGAACTGATAAACAAGTGGAAAGATAAAATAATTTATAGAACAACAATGAAATATAATTTGGGAACATTTTACGGATACTGAGAAGTTCAGTGCTGACACTTAGGTCAAAATACAGTCATTATCTTGCTATGTTTGAGTAAAGGTTAGTGGATTTCATGATTATAATATTACTAAGTGATTTTCAAAAGCTGAGTATGGACTACGTAAGCATTGATTAGTTATGTCAAGCCTCAAACAGATTTTGCATATGTATGTGTGCTTGTGTGCGTTGTTTGTGAATATGAATGAAATGAGCATACAACAGAACAAGTGTATCAGAAGGGAAGCTTGTCATATATTTCATTATTTATAGAAAAAAATGTAGCTCTGAACTTGGATTATGCTGAGACAAAGTATATTCTATTTTCAAAATACTCTTGCATCTCCGTTTGTACTACAAAAGAAACTGCAGAGATGTGCAGAGTACTTTCAGTCTAAGGTGATTTGACTAAAAATATTCTTATCCATATTTGAAAGTTCTTTGCTTAGTAAGGCTTTGAAATTCTTCTGGCTTTAACTTCTAGTGCTACTGAGCCAAGCACTTCACAATTGAAATGCACCATATCATTAGTACCAGATAGAATTTTCCAGAAAATTATTTTCTAATCACCAAACTCAAGGTTTAACATCTTCTCCAGGAAAAATTCTAAATCCACATGGTGAGAGGGTTCTCACCTCTTTCCAAGCCAGGAAGAAGCTGCCATGTGACAAATGTTTAGTGATGTAGTTGTGTGTCATTAAACTATCACTGATGTGCAATAGAGACCTTCAGCGACTTCTCCCCTCTCCATCCGCATGTTCTTTCCTAGTGTCCCCTCTTTCTACCACCATGTCAGTTATGTTTTGTTCAGGGGAGATATGACACCCAGTTTATTATTTCCTTCATCATATTTTCTTAGAATTTCATTATATGTAGGATCAATAACAGGCTTTATTTATAGGAGGAAGGAGATGGAATTTTAGCAGCTCTGTTCTGGAGGGATATAGAATTGTACCATTTCCTGCCAGGTTATTGTGTGTGATTCCCATGTTAATCAGTTCTTTCCATTCCTAATTCAGATTCTACCTTTTAGACCTTTCTGACTTACAGTTCCCTGCATCCACCATTCTCTTCCTACTGTCAGTGGCAAAGTATTGCCTGCCATCAGTAAACAAAGGGTGTTGCAGCCATCAAGCCATTACATTACAGCCCACCAATGGTGAACCCTGAGGGAACTCAGGATAGAAAAAGATGCCCGCCATCTAGCAGTCAACTGCTGCAGCCACATACACTCTGCCGCCACAGTTCACCTGAGGAGATCAGGATGAGAAAGCACAGGATTCTGGCCCCAGGGAGCTGAGGTGTCTATCAAAGGAATGATTTCAGTGAGCCCAGACTCTTGAATCTTCCCATACATAGAAAAGCACTAAATTCCTTAACTTGAGATGTCTGGTTTTCTTTAATGAACAGTAACCTTTTGAAGTTCTAACTACCTGGTCTTTGTTACAAAAATTCTTATATATCCCAGCTCTTCCCTGACCTCTTTGGAGCCGTCCCTCAGAGCTATCTGAGATACTGTCTCCCAGGCTTGAAGTCCTCAGAATGTCTGCTGAGTAAAACTAACTCTCAACTTTCAGGTTGTGCTTTTCTTTTTTCAGTTGACACTATACAGATAAAGAGACACATTTAGGTATGGATTACAGCTTGATATCTACATGATAAATAAAATACTTTATTCATATAAATTTACAGAAAGGTGTATTTTCCTTTTTTATGAAGAAGTATATACCTAAAAGAAAAATAATGCTCATTTATGCCTACAATCAGGAAATATATTCTCATAGATATTTCGTCACATTATAGTGAAAGAAAAAATGAAATACGGTCTTGATATCATGCCGTATGATGGATTTAACAAATAATTAGATCTGAAATCATAGTGTTTGGTATTGGCCTTTCTAGTCAATGGCATGAAAGAGCATTGAAAGTCTGAAATATGTTATTTACTAAATTCATCTATTTGTCATCTTACATAATTTTTAATCTTCAAAATATGCAATATTTACTTTCTAAATAATGTGTTATTTCTCCACATTATTGTTTCCTGGGGATAGTTTGAAGCAAAATTACAAAGTCTGATAAAAGCAGAATGTTTTGCCAGAGGGTTTTGTGAGACTAGAAATCTTTCATTGGAAAGTCTGACACTGCCCCAAGTAGCTCTTTCTAAGTTGATAAGCAGGGGGTTATGGAATATCAATATGTTTGAAGATAAAAGGACATCCTTTGCAAGTCAAATGAAGATAACCTATTTACAATTTCAGTTTTACTTCACCACAAATGATTTAGAGTTTTCTAAGTATAAAACAAGGGAAAAAAACTTCCGTCTAATCTTCAGTGTCAAACAATAAAAGGAGCATTATTTACAGGGAAGTCGTGTGTCTCAGATATCATTTGAAATATATTAAAATAAAAAAATAATAGCATTGATGTTAGCAGTTGTAAAAGAAATAGCCTTTTCTTTCTAAATCCAATTCTCTATAAGCTTCAAATATTTTGGTTTTACTAAACTATAGTTGGACTTACTGGGGAGTTGTTTTGTTTTATTTATCTTATTGCCTCCTTTTTGTGCAGTGCTTTCTACATTTATCCTTTTTTTATACGAACAATGTAAACTATTTGACATATTTTCTTATAGCATACTCATGTCCAAAAAGTAATCTTTTGCATTTTATAAGGGTGAGCTCCTGTAAGGAAACAATAATATGTATGCCAAACAACATTTAATTTGTTACCCAGTTTGTGGAAGGGGTTCTGTGTATAGCTGGGTAGGTCATGCATTAAGAAACAGGGTTTAGTGACAAGTACAGACATGGATAAAAAGGAATGACAGTGAGAATTAAATAATCATAA
Source organism: Stenella coeruleoalba (assembly GCF_951394435.1). Taxonomy (NCBI): domain Eukaryota; kingdom Metazoa; phylum Chordata; class Mammalia; order Artiodactyla; family Delphinidae; genus Stenella; species Stenella coeruleoalba. Next base: position 22,415,975 of record NC_137150.1, on the reverse strand, counting down.
AAGCTTAATACTGAAAGTTCCTTAGAGGTACTTGCTTTATACAGAAATCTCTTTAAGAGCTTAGTAGCAAATGGCTCTTTGGCTTCTGCTTGAACATTTCAAGTATAGGCATTTTGATGTTTGCATGCCAGTATTTTCTATACTTGAGTCACATTAATTATTATAATTTCCCTTTTATTAAAGCAGTCCTTTAATATAAGGTGATATTAATCAACATCCTATACAAGTTGTATTAATATATGTATCAATGCAAATCAAGTATATTATTCCATCTATTTTCACTGATTAATTTTTCAAGACAGATGCACCTAAACTTAATCTCCTATTGTATTATTACAGTAAAGTTAAAGAACATTTTTGGGCGAAATAAAAATTATTCCACCCCACCAAATTATTTTTATTCCTATGTATTTCCTTTTTTTTTTTTTTTTTTGTCTCTAAGGAAAAGAAAGTTCATTATTGAATTCTGCAGGTTTGTAACTTCTCCCACTTAGTCCTAAGCCTTTGGTATATAGACACAAAGAATATGCATATTCTTTTTCCACATGTCAAGCCTTTAAATATGTAGGTAACATAATTATATTCTTTGGTTGAGTTTCCCATATTCAGGTTAATGATATCAGGTGACAATTAGAGATTAGTTAATGTGATTTCAGAGCCCTTCATGTTCCTGGGTGATCTCCTTTGTATATGCTCTGATTGATCAACTATAAAAGTATCATTCAAAGGGGAAATAGTGTCCAGATGTGGCCTGGAGACTAGACATAACTTGATGAGGGTATTACCTACATTATTGTTAATGCAACTTGCATCTGTCTTTATTTTGGTACCCATTCGACTCATGACTTCTTTTAAGCTTTCAGATAGCACCTTTTTCTTTTTTCTCACATGAACATTTGCCAATTTAGTTTTCCACCTATACTGAGGTGATAATCTTTTTATTGTGTATGCCTAATTTCAGAACTATACACTTATCTTTATTTTTATAGTTTATCTTTTAGCTACTATTTCATTTTACTTATTAATGTTAGGGAATCTTGATCTCTTCATTTTAATTGCATTTTCTAACTTTGTATCTCTACAATTTGATTAGCATAACCTCTATGTGTTTTCATCCAAACAGTCAAATGTTTGTCTGTACAGGGCTGAAGATGATGTAAAAAATGACATTTGCTAATGGTACTATACTAAATGGAGATAAACTTCATCAATCAATATTATTCAGATGTCATGCATCTTACATATGTTTATGCAGTTGACACCACAAACTGTTTTAGGCACTACTGAATCAGCTTTTCTAGTAACAATAAGGGAAATAAAATTATTTTGTATGACCATTTTCTTGATGAAATCTATAATGTTTTAAGTAAACACTATTTTCTTTTTAATTACTAGGTTCTGGATTTAGAATTTTATTGAGAAGATTGACATATTGTAGTTCTTGTTAAGCAAGAAAATTGCTAACTCATGAGCGTTCACACAGGACTTTATTATGCAATAAGCAGATATTACACTCATTAACATGTCATTGCTATAATGGTGAGGATTCTGCTTGTCTTCTACATATCCAAACAGCTTGAGAATGCTGTCTGGAAGGAGTGGGTCAGAGTTAACCTCCATGGATATGTCCTGGCCAGAGCCACCAGGCAGTATGGTGTAATGGCATCTCTTTTTTTTTCTTTTTGGAAAAAGATTAAAAAAAACTACAAAAAAATCTAATTAGAACTCTCCCTTTTTCTCCCAATTTGAGATACTCAAAGGACTTGTATGTTTCTTTTGTTTTTGTTTGTTTTCTTATTCTTAAAGAGACACATTAAAAAGATGCAATCCCTAGATACATAAAGAACCATCAGAAGTATTTTATGATACACTCTATACACACTAAATAATTTATTATTTTATGAAGTAATAAATTCATCTATCTCCTTTTCTTGTTGACATATATATATGTATATATATGTACACATATATATTTTTTCAACTTAAAAACACACAACATTAGAGTTGTGAGTTTAAGTTTTATTCAAGGACTTACTGAGGACCATAGCCTGGGAAACAGCCACTCAGTAGCTCTGAGGAAACTGCTCTGAAGAGGTAGAGGAGCAGCCAGTATATATATATGATTTTTGACCATGTGATTTTGACCATGTGCAGTCAAGAATACCTCTTGGTAAAAGATTACTGCTTGTCACAAAGAACATATGTGTCAAGTTAATGATCTTAGGACTTTTCTGTGAATGGGAAGATGCAAGAATCTGGGTTCATTAAAATTCTTCCGGAGACATACATCTAACTATTTAAGGGGCCTGCTTGTCCAAAGCACAGAGTGCGTCATCCTGTTATCATCTTAATTTCCTCTGAGTGCACTGTCAGTGATTATAGCAGGTTACAACTGAATTCTGGTAGAACTGGGTGGTGAGCAACACTCTTTATTCTTCTTTGTTTAATATGTATATATATATTAAATATATATATATATCTTCTTTGTTTTATATATATATATATATATATATATATATAGTTGGAATACACTATGCATTGCACTGATAGGCAGGGAAATCTTGATAGTTGGTCCCTGGCAGTGTGTATGAAAGCCCCTCAGCATGCAGACTATCACCTAATGTCTCTGTGATGCACAACACTGCACATTTGTAATAAGGTCAGGGGAAAGATGATGTCAAGATAGTAAAGAATATTTTGTAAGAAAAAAATCAGAGATAATGTCTTCACCTAAATACCATTATTTATATTTGTTTTGGTCTTTGTGTGCATACATAAAGCACAAATGTTATATTATTTCTGTTTTATGTTTGCTTAAAAGCATAAATATATAATAATATATAAGTAAAATATATTTTAGACTGCTATATCTCATAATATCCAGCTTTGAGAGTTGTATGTAGAATTAAATAAAATAACACATGCACTGCATTAGCAAAGTATCTGGCACATTGGAAGTTCTTAATAAATACTTGCTAATGTTTGGATTATAGAACTACTAGAATAAACATTCTTGTGTATTATTATTTTCCCCTTGTATAGTTTCCTAAATATAAATTTTCAAAATCAAACTATCAGTTTAAATATTATAAGTTCTTTAGTGATTTATGACATATATTATTAAAATGATTTCCAAAAATATTATAGCAATCTAAAAATGTGCTCTAACTTTTCCTCTCTCATATTTTACTTTCCCCAAATTATTTGCTTACTTAATAAGCCAATAAAATTACCTCATAGTTGCTTTAATTTAAATTTTTATCAATTTGATTGTTTTTTGCCTTTGCATACCAAAGACATGAAATTTCCTCTTATGTAAACCATAGGCCCTATGCCCTAATGACTATTTATCAGTTTGGGTCTTTGCATTTTTTTCTTTCAATTTTGCATTAGAATAATAAATGTACACAATTCTACATAGCATAATCTAACAAAAAGTGTGCCTTCGTTTCTCAGAAATATTTTTATTACTTTGTCAGAAGCTTAGATGGTTTGCTGCACAGTGAATATGGGGCTTATCCAGGACAAGAGATGATAAAGATCCTTGTGGAGTTAACTTAAATCAAAATGGCCTTATGAGACATGGGTTAGCCCATTTAGATGATTTAGGATTTACTTGCAGTCTGACACATCATTGTTTGTGGCTAAAGTCAACTGTTAGGCCAGGGCAGAATGGAAATCTGGAAATCTGTATATTAACTGAATATTCTAACTAAAGGGTCTATAAATGTGGGATAAAACACTTGTATTGGAGAGGTCCCTTGGGTTTGAGAAAGATGAGAGAGATTCAGTAGTGCTAATACTATACTGGATGCTAGTTTCCCAGTCTAACTTCCTCCCCTCCTTGTAATTCTTATTTAAGTATGCCTCAAGTTTTAATGTCAGCTTTAGCCAATAAGGAGCTAAAACACACACACACACACATACACACACACACACACACACACACACACACACACACATGATTAACAAGGCTATAATATTGATTTCAGGGTAGAAGAGCAGACCTTATGATCTCACGATAGGCTTCATAGTGACTAACAACTTGGACAGATACACTTTGTCGTTCAAGGTCTTATTTTCTAGGGTCCTAATTTAGGGCAGGGCTTTGACATGGGGGCACTTCAAGTCATCCTTAAACCATAGAGTAAACTTCCTATTTGAGCAGGGATGATAGAAATTCCCACAGAACTTAAAGCCAAAGTCTTAGTTATGTAATTACAAAGATCAAAAGAACTACCTATCACATATATGTAAGCTATCTTTCCCATAGAAAGTTTTCCCTTACAGGAGGCAAAAAACTCTTGCAAGGTAGTAGAAGTGAATTCCTTATGCCTGTTCCCAGCTTCCCCTTGGTTTACTATTCCTGTTAGTAAATCAGGGTATTCTCATACTCTCTTGAAGATCCTTCCATTAGAGTCTCAATTCGGAGATTCTTACAAATTTTTTTTATAAGTTTAAATTTACTTTTTAAAATATGTATTTAACGCTGACAACAAATAAACTGTTTTACAGTAAAGGATATCTTTGATCTTTGATCATTGTTATTGGGGTCTTTGCTAAATTATGTTAAAACGTAGTGGAATTATTAATATGTTGAATTCATAATCATCATCTTTTTCCTTTTTTTTTTGGCTGTGCAGCATGGCTTGTTGGGTCTTAGTTCCCTGACCAGGAACTTGTGTGTTCCTGAATATCTCCATACTATTTTTTATTTGAATTGGCAAAATGCAGACTGTTATGTGTTGACCATATTGAACACATTTTCATATGATAGTTAACATAGTTAATTTAAGTTTCTATAGCTATATCAGTACTTAAATTGGTTATTTTTGTCATCGCGTCTATCCAGAGCTTTTCTTCTACCCTCTTTCATATTTTGTTCATATTTCCATTATCAAATTCCTAGTTAGTTCTGAACTAAAATTATGTACTTTTCCTAAGCTAATATAAGTTTTAATTTCTAATGTATATATGGGAATTGAGGTTACTTCCGTAAATTTAATATATGTGTAAAATCCATTTATTTGAAAAACAAACCAAAAATGCATGATGACTTATAGAATGGAAATACCTTCTCCCCAGCAAAACAACCATAATTAGTAAAAACTATCTAAAAAAATAAAAATATCTAGAAATCCTTCTAAAGGCCTACAGCAAATGAAGAAATATTTACTCAAGATAATCTACTAAGTCTCAGTCACAAAAAGTCTGTGGCATTTGAACCACGACCCACTTGCTACCCACCATTCAAGTTCAAAATGATGGAAACTCCACTCTAGGTGGGTACATCCAAGAAAACAGGGCTCCTAGTCCCCTAGTTCCCAGTCAAGGTCTATGGAGTCTCCCTGCTAGGAGCAGACCACCGGAATTTCTCATCCCCTTAGGCACCTTGTGGCAGAAACTGGACTTCAACAAGAATGTCTGGTATGTCTGGAGCTCTTTTCCTCCGCCCAACCCACACTGCTAGGGCAGAAGCTTTATCCCAGGCAAAGCAGTTTGAAAATATTGGGGCCCCAACCCACCCTTACTCCAGCTCGCTCATAAGATGAAAATTTCATGTTAGAGACACAAGCCAAGAAGACCAGAGTGTACTTCTTCCATTTGGTGCCCTGCTCATAAAGCAGGTGTGTCACGGTTACATAGAAATGTTAACTGTACCCATCCCGAGCTCTGGAACAATGGTGCAGAGGTTTTACCCAAACAGAAAGCCTGGTCATAGAAAGAGAGACCTCTGAAGCTTTCCCCAAGAAAACTGACTTTATATTTAACAGAGTATGGGCCAGTTTAAACCTAAGGGTGTTTTTGAGAACAGTGGGGTTATGGAAGTAAGCAATAAAGAGAAGGCTGATAGTTCCATCAGAGCAACAAGCTAAACACTAGGCCCTTTAGTTGACCAGGAGAACCAGGGAAGAGATAGCTAAGCAGAACCCTCTTGAAGTCAGAGAAAAACCTCATAGACTTGCCTCAAGACCACTCCTTCATAGGGAACCAAATTAAATTGAATAAGACTGGAATAATTTATGCCCTAGATCATTGTTGCTAACACACCTCCTTACAAGAAATGCTAAAGGAAGTTATTCAGAGTGAAAGCTGAATAAGAAAAGACAAGACAGTAATCTGAGTCCGCATGAAAAAACAAAGTGTTCTGGTAATGTTATGCTAAGTGTAAGAAGCCAGACACAAAAGATCACAAATTGTATGGATGTATTTATATGAAATATTCTAAAATAGGCAACTGTAATAGAGACTAAGAGTAAATCAGCGTTTGCCTGGGGTTGAAGGATTGAGTGGTGAGGTCCAGGAAACTGGACAGCATTGCTAATGGGTATTGGGTTTCTTTTGGAAATAATGAAATGGTCTATAGTTGATTGGAGCGATAGTTACAGAATGAAGCCCAATGAATTGTACACTTAGAATGAGTGAATGGATAGTTCTGAGTTACATTTCAATACAGCTTTTCAAAAAAGTAAAATGCAACACATTTAGAAACGTACAACCAACCAACCAACCATCAAAACCTTCGACAAAACTAAGGTATAAATTTTTGGACAGTTTTTGGACACTTTTTTGTATTCGTACACTAAAATTTTATCTATTAGAGTAAAAGTTGTCATTGATTAAAAATCATGGAGAAATAAGTCATTGGATAACTAAATGAAGGTGATTATTTTAGTAAATTGATGGATCAGGATATAATGTTATATTCTTCTTCCTTTATAGAGAAGAATTAAAGCTTGATCCAGGAAACATCTCTTCAGTGTTTATATCAAATAGTTAACAGTTTGGGTAAATTAGCACTGATGACCAATCTATCAAAGAGACAACTCCTTCACAAGATAAGTATACTGCATTCTCTTATAAAAGTGACATGTAATATGGGAGTAGATGCATTCATCACATTGCTTGAGTGATAAATATGTTTGTGATATATTTTATTGCAAAAAGTTATCTTATCAGTGTTTCTTATCTCTTTTCCCTACATCTGTTCTTAGTTTCATCTCTTACCTGGACTGTTGCATAACTGTGTATCGTCAAAGAATTTGCATGACTATTACTGAATAATATTTCCTTACCTCTTCTGATTTAGTCATTCCACCTGGCTCAGCTAATGCCCTTCTAACATGCTTAGAACCGTAGCCTTCATGTTATCGTACTGCCAAACTATGATTTTCATGCCCTCTACATGACAGGTACAAATGCTTATAATTCAAAAGAAGGAAGGAAAGAAGGAAGGGAGGAAGGATGGAAGGAAGGAAAAAAGGGTGGAAGGGAGGAAGGGAGGGAGGAAGGAAGGAAGGGAAGAAAAGGCAGGAGGAATCGATCTAGGCTAGAGTGTGAGATAGCCCTAGGAGAGAAAAAAGAAAGATAGGCAAGCAAGCAGACGAACAGGAAAGAAGGAAGGGAAGAAAATGATATCTAGATCTGACTAACGCACAGTTGCATAAATTATTCCTCTTTTGTTTTTCTTCCTTTTCAAGGCAGAATTTAAGAATTGAATCTATTTACAGAATGCTAAAATTTATATAATCACACTCTATCATTTCTATACTTAAAAATGTATGATACTGGTCTAACCTGATGTTCTACAGATATGGCAGATGAAAACAATAGCATTTCACTAACAGCTTGAATCAAGGCTAAGAAAGCAGTAATTTTGTGGCATTATATTTAATATATATCTTTAAACAATGAAATGCACCCTCAAATTATCAGGAAATATTCATGCATTTTATGAAGGTCCATGCAAGTCTCACTCTATGCTCAGCACTCTTCCAAGTACTTTACAAAGAGTAGCTCATAATTTGTTTTTAATATTTTATCTTTATGTTTATGAAAAGAAACTAAGTACAAAATGGTTAAGTAATTTGTCAAGGTGACCCACTGGGAAGACCCCTCTGTGCAATTCAGGGGGCTGGGACACACAGATATTGTGCTTGGTGGGGTCCATGTTACTGACACAGCACGCTCAGGATGGGCTCCTTGTTATGACTAGTGGCCACCTCCAGCAGCATCTGGGAAACCATATTAGTTTCCTATGGCTGCTGTAACCAATTACCACAAACTTTGCAGCTTAAAACAACACAAGTTTGTTCTCTTAAAGTTCTAAAGTTCAAAAGTCTAAATTCAAGTGTTGGTAAGGTTATGTTCCTCAGGAAGATTCAGAAAGGCACCAATTTCCTTGCTTTTTTCTGCTTCTAGAAGCCGCCTGTCTCCCTTGGCTTATGACCCCTTACTGGTATCACTCCAATCTCCTGGTCTCATTGGCACATTTCCTCCTGCAGATCTGATCCTCTTGCTTCCCTCTTATAAGGACACTGGTGATTACATTGGCCCTACCCAGATAATTTAGGATAATATCCTTATCTCAAGTTCTTATCTTATCATGTAAGGTATAATAGTCAGAGGTTCTGGGGATTAGGATGTGGGCATCTTGAGGGGGCCAATAGTCATCCTATCACAGAATCCAACCCAGGAAATGTAGCTCCTGAGCCCATGTTCTGAAGCACCTCCTTCAGTCGCTTCACATGTTACAGACTTTTCATGCAAATTATTCACATTTATTATGGGAAATGCAAGTCTGTTATCTTTCTAGTTCAGTTTCCATGCCTGTAAAATAAAAGGGTTTGCTTAAATACAGTCTAAAGCCCCTATCATAAACTATCATAAACTTCTGTGATTCTGAGTTTCAAGCAGACCATGTGGTTCTTCAATGAATAAAGCCTTTTATATTTTTAAATTTTATTGAAGTATAGCTGATTTATGATGTATTAATTTTTGCTATACAACAAAGTGACTCAGTTATATATATATATATATATATATATATATATATATATATTCTTTTTCATATTCTTTTCCATTATGGTTTATCACAGGATATTGAATATAGTTCCCTGTGCTATAGAGTAGGACCTTGTGTTTACCCATCCTATATATACTAGTTTGAATCTGCTAATCCCCAAATCCCAACCCTTCCCTCTCCCACCTCTCCTCCTCCTTGGCAACTACAAGTCTGTTCTATACATCCGTGAGTCTGTTTCTCTTTCGTAGATATGTTCATTTGTGTCATATTTTAGATTCCACATATAAGTAACATATGGTATTTGTCTTCCTCTTTCTGACTTGACTTTGCTTAGTATGATAATCTCTAGGTCCACTCATGTTGCCGCAACTGGCATTATTTCATTCTTTTTATGGTTGAGTAATATTCCATTGTATGTGTGTATGTGTGTGTGTGTGTGTGTGTGTGTATATATATATATATATATATATATATATATATATATATACCACATTTTCTTTATTCATTCATCTGTCAATGGACATTTAGGTTGCTTCCATGTCTTGGCTATTGTAAATAGTGCTGCTGTGAACATTGGGGTGCATGTATCTTTTTGTATTAGAGTTTTCTCAAGATATATGCCCAGGAATGGGATTGCTGGATCATATGGTAACTCTATTTTTAGTTTTTTAAGGAACCTCCATACTGTTCTCTATAATGGCTGCACCAATTTACATTCCCACCAACAGTGTAAGAGGGCTTCCTTTTCTCCACACACTCTCCAATATTTATTATTTGTAGACTTTTTTAATGATGGCCATTCTGACTGGTGTGAGGTGGTACCTCATTGTAGTTTTTTTTGATTTGCATTTATCTAATAATTAGCGATGATGAACATCTTTTCATGTGCCTCTTAAACCTTTCATTCTTGAGTGTATATTTGAGTCCCAGTTTTCCAAACAAGGGAGTGGTTCTTACTGCCTTAATAAAATTTCTCAGTACCCAAGTTAGTCACTTTTTAATCTCATATGCAGTCCACTGAATGATTGCTTATTAATCAATTACTGATCTCACATGTAGGAAGCCTTCCCACCTTCCTACCCTGTACAGATTCCTCCTGTATTTTGGGGTCACCTTTAATCACACCTCCTCCTATAAGCTTTTCTTGACGGCCCTAATCTCTATCAATCACTATCACTCTGACCAAAATAATCTTGACAGGCTGAATCCACTGGTGTTTAATAAAATTTAGTCTTATTCTCTTCTATGACATTGTACCTCTTTGATCATGGCTCTGCTTTGCGACATTTACTTACATCAGCCAGGTCACCAGATACAGTGCTGATCATGCCCTATGCACTCTGATATGTCTTCCTCTAGTCATTATCTTCTGTGTACAGGATGGAGGGTTTTAATAGAGTTCCATGTTTAGAGTTTCTAAAACATGTACAAATACAGTAGAGGTTGAACTGCATAGTTCAAAATTAAAAACACTATTGGAATAAGTAAGATGACTGTTTTAGAAAAGAAAAATTATTTTATAAGAATAGCTAGATTTTGAGGGTCATAAAAGAGGAAAAATATTACTCTCCCTTGGTTTCTCGAATAGAAAACTTCCTAATGAAAGGATCCATATAAAGCTACTTTATCTATGTTTACTAAAATGGAAAAAAATTTATTTGATTGACCTATTTATCTGTGACAACATCTGATTTTAGATTCCTATGGTTCTATTAAAATTTAATCAAATTACATAATATTTATATGAGCTACAAATTTATTATGAAACTAAGATGAAAATGAAAGTAGAAAAATTTTGCATAAATGTAATTTTGGGGGGATATGCCCTTACAGAAAATAAATAATGCTCTAAACCATTTAGGTATTAGAAAACCTATTTATATAAATGAAATTAAATACAAAAAAAATATGCAGTTTTATTGGCATATTTGATACTCTTCATGTTCTATACTTTATTATGGTTTTGAAAATAGTAAAATAAGATCTATTATCAGTCTGGGAATTAAGAGTGTCTACTTGGCATCTAACTTTAATTAAGACAAACACTGTAAAGAACATTGGAAATAATGCATTTAGCTTTGTTGTCTTTGTATTTGAAATTGATAAAACTATAGATTTTTTAACCCATTTTTATTGAAGTATAGTTAATTTACAATGTTTTGTTAGTTTCAGGTATATGGCAAAGTGATTCAGATATATATATTCTTTTTCATATTATTTTCCATTGTAGGTTATTGCAAGATATTGAATATAGTTCCCTGTGCTCTACAGTAGGTTCTTGTTTATCTATTTTATATACAGTAGTGTGTATTTGTTAATCCCAAACTCTTAATTTATCCCCCACAACCCATTATCCCCTTTGGTAACCATAAGTTTGTTTTCTATGTGTGTCTGTGTCTATTTTGTAAGTCCATTTGTATCATATTTCAGATTCCACATATAAGTGATATCATATGATATTTGTCTTTGTTTAACTTACTTCACTTAGTGTGATAATCTCTAGGTCCATCCATGTTGCTGCAAATGACATTATTTCATTCTTTTTTATGACTAATAGTATATATGTATCTCATATATATTATATATGTATATATAATACATATATAATAATATACATATATAATATACATATATATGTATCATATATACTATATATACACATATATCACATCTTTATCCATTCATCTGTCAATGGACATTTAAGTTGCTTCCATGTCTCGGCTATTGTAAATAGTGCTGCTGTTAACATTGGAGTGCATGTATCTTTTTGAATTAGAGTTTTCTCTGTTTATATGCTCAAGAGTAGGATTGCAAGATCATATGGTAACTCTATTTTTAGTTGTTTTTTTTTTCCAGATGATTTGCTTTATTTCAAACCTACTTTTAATCAAATAATAAGAGTTTTGCACTGAATTAATAGATAAATAAATATAACACACTAAGATTGCAAAAATCTGGTCAATAAAATGTTAAAATCCAATGAACACATTATTTTTAGTTTTTTAAGGAACCTCTATACAGTTCTCCTTGGTGGCTGTACCAATTTACATTCCCACCAACAGTGTAGGAGGGTTCCCTTTTCTCCACACCTTCTCCAACATTTATTATTTGTAGAATTTTTAATGATGGTCATTCTGACTGGTGTGAGGTGATAATTCATTGTATTTTGGTTTGCATTTCTCTAATAATTAGTGATATTGAGCATATTTTCATGTGCCTGTTGATCATCTGTATGTCTTCTCTGGAGAAGTGTCTATTTAGATCTTCTGCCCAAGTTTTGATTGGGTTGTTTGGATTTTTTTATTTTGATATTAAGCTGTATGAGCTGTTTGTGTATTTTGGAAATTAATCCATTGTCGATAGCATTGTTTACAAATATTTTCTCCCAGTTCATATGTTGTCTTGATAAAACCACAGATTTTTAAGCTCTGTGGGTTATCTGAAGGCTTAGGGGAAAAAAAAATTGAAAACATTTAAATATGATTTCTTAATGCTGGAGTGATTTTGAACTCAGAAAGTTTATTTAGAAGATATTTACTTTAAATATGTGCTCTTTCTGATGAACATTGATCAAAATACCTAAAGCTTCCTTTACCATCAGTTTCTAAGCCCCCGTCACTGCACAATACCAAATTTTCCAGGGTTAATCTATATTACCCTGGAATTTATATGACATAAGTAAGTTATATTCATTGAATAAAAGTATTGCTTATAAAATTTACATGGTCAGCCCCCTCAGTTCACTTATATCATGGCTTGGTTGTTTATAAATAAATTACTTTTTACTATAATTTTCCAGTTGCGTACAAGAGATTAAAGTGTATAAAGATTTAATACACTGGAAATTGCTATGTACTTGGCATCTTGGCTAAACACATATTTTATACAGATCTAAAATAATTTCATATGAAGCAGCCAATGTTTTTTAAATGTTGTCATTAAATAGAGATTGAAATGCAAATGTTGATCCAATTTTTCAGGAGTAAAATTGCTTTATAAGAATGGAACATTGTGTATTTCTTTATACTCTTACAGGCACCTAAAAATGCTACAGAATGACGCTTTTAAAATTATCAATTATTTTCTTTTTTTGCCCAGAGTTCTTACCTTTTCGGAATGTGTTCGAAGTGAAAAATCAAAGTGACACAAATAATTATCTAAGGAATTGGGATGAGAAATGATGAAATTTCTGGTAAGAAATTAGTATTTTGTATAATATTCATTTATAAAACCAAAAACATGAATGTATATCAATATAGATTATATATTTAGTAAGAAAGTTGAGGAAGAAATTTTCCTAAGCATGGTCTAAAAAAGATATATATAGAGAGAGATATATAGATATATATCTCTCTATATATATAATTGATATTCTTTCAAAATGGGAAATTAAGCTTATGTCCAGGAGGATTTCAATTATTTACAAATAATTCCATGTTTGACATCTAATAATGATCTTCCAAGGGAGGAATACATATTTAACCAACACATGTTCTCACCATCCTTAATGGGGCTAAATATGTTTATATTTGAGCAGACAACTGAATTAATTTGAAAGAACTTTCTGCTAGGAGAAGTGCTAAATCTAAAATTGGCTAATAAAGGACAGTGAATCTCTTTCCCTGGAGGCTTTTTGTTTTGTTTTACTTTATATATACATCACAGTGCCATACATCTCTGATATACTTAACTCATTATATCTCTAATATCTGTTTCCATGTCCCAGCTACTGTCTGATCCCCAATTTTCCAGGAAACTGTCTGGGGTCACTTCAAATTTAATAGATACCCATACCTGGGTTTAATAGGAAAAATTATCAGGTAGTAGGAGTCTTTTAGATATCGCCTTTTCAGCTACTTGCTACAGGTCATTGCCATAGCTTCTTCCCTTATCAAATTGAATCAGACAGTGGCAATAATCTGACTGCATTCGGCATGGTGCCTGCAGAAACATCTTTGCTTTCTGAACTGCTCTATTGTATTCATCTTTTTTTAGATTCCATCCAGTTTCATTAAGGAATTTTGCTGCGAGGTTTTATTCAGGATACAGAGGGAAAAAATCAAAAGCAAAACACTGAAATTGTCCTGAGAGACTTCAGTAACATCAGTTTCAGTTTGTCATACCTCAAAATAAATTTCAAAGAAGACTAGTTAAAAAAAGAGTTGGCAGGAAGTTGTTTTTCTCAAAAGATACAAGTTTCTTGTCATGCACAAGTCACTTAGCCTTTTGAACTGTATTTTCACTTATCTAATAAGAGTAAAAAATATGTAAGGAAAAGATATGTAAACTATAAAGTATCCTTTAGATAGAACCCAAACATCTATAGACCTACAGAGCTTAGAATAGCAAGAATTCATATTAGCTTTTAAATTCTAATGTTACTGACAGTTGTCCCTATCTACACAGGTAAAAATCTTTAGAAACCCATCCAAGCCCTTTTCCTTCTAAAATGCCTTCCCTTCCAATTATTTCTCAGGCAAATCTTTTTTTTTTTTCTTTTCTTTTTCCTCTTCTCTATGTCTACCCTTAAGTGTTCCCTTTGGTCGTTTTCATGCTGCCAAAATCATGCTTTATTTTGGCAGAACTTTGAACCCTAGGTCCTGAACAACTCTTACTGGGCTCCAGTCCTCACAAAACCTCTTGTAAAAATAGCCCCTTTATCCTCTCTATGGACACGGAACACTTGGTGGTGTGCTAGTGATCTGGGCAGGGGGTGGCAGTGGGGGGGAGAAGTGTGGTGGCTTGAAGCAGGACCTCAGTCTTTGTCTTCTTTGAAGAAAGAATGCAGTAAAGAGCCAGAGATTGTGAAGCAGATAAGGGTTTATTAGAAACAAAGTACATGTGGAAGAACACACAGGCAAGCTCGCAGAGAGGGTTGCACCCAATGGGGGTAGCTTAGATGGTTTATGTGGGTGCAGTCTTCTGAGTTGTCTCTGGCCAATCTTCTTGCTTGTGCCCAGATTTGGCCTGACTCAGAACTCTTCCTGGTGGGTGCGTGTGCATTCCTCAGTCAAGATGGATTCCAGCATGAAGGTTTCTGGGAGGTTGGCAGGATATATTATGGGCTGGAGGCTCCCCCTTCCTTTGGCCCATCCCTAGACTGAGGACCTTCTCTGTGCATGCATCAAGCTGGGGAATTCCCTTGACCATAAGAATGAGAAAAATGTGGTTGCTTTTTCTCCCACCCAATCAGGGCTCTGCTCCTGCTGCTGTCTTATCTTGAGGTGTCAGCAGGAGACTGGTTGTAACTGCTCAGCCTGGGGCCCATCAATCTTCTGCCTCAGTAGGGCATGTCATACCAGTTCTCTAGACTCAGTTATTAAACTTGCAGGACTTTTAGGAGCCCGTTGTTAACAGGGCATTAATAGAAATTAAATTATATGAACCACTATAAAACAAATTACGTTGAAAATATGGGCAATAAGTACTCAAAATTTACAACTTCCTAATGACTTCACTACATTTTCCTGTTATCTATCCTGTTGCAGTTATTTGTGCCTGTTGTATCTCTATGGTGTAAATACTCTGTAATGACATGCTACAGTGCATAGCTTACCAACTCCACATTCAATTATGTCAATCTGGTAACTTAAAATCAACCATGGTGAGAATGTTTTAGTGGTCAGTGTTTAATAACCAGTTCTCCAGAAGAAGAAACTCCTGCTTTGTAGTGTTGGCCAATTGTTTTGGTAGATATATCCCCACCATAGCTAACTGCTTGTAAAACTCCTGACAATTTGACAGTTTCCTCTGGTGAACTGGTTGGAGTTGGCGCCAACATATCAGTGAATTTTTGATGACAGAAATATTAAGACTGGCAAACATTAACAACTAGGTTTTAATTGTTTTGTTTTCTTTGGTTTTTATTTATTTTTTAAGCCAATTGTTAAACATCCCCCAGCACAGCACAGTGTCAGGTTGAGTGTCTGAGGCCCTGGGTGAAACAGGCACTTGTCTTTTCCTTTTCTGACTTTGATTCAAGGTGGTTATCAAAACTTGAGGGTTTAATTAAATCACAGGCAGCCAAACTGTAGTTCTATCTCACCTACAGTCTGTTTTTGCCTTGCCCTGGATCTGAGAATATTTTAACATTTTCAGAGGCTTGAAAACAGAAGAATATTGCAACAGAGACCATACATGTAGTATACAAAGTTAAAATATTTACTATATGGCCATTTAAGAAAAACTTTGCACCTCTTGTTCCAGTTCCTTATTCTAAAATTTCCACCTGGGTTATACTTTTGGTTCTTCTCTCAAATATCAGTGAGTGCAGGTACATAATACTGGATCATAATTCTGTCTCATATTCATTGATTTCCACTAGCTACTGCATCTGCCCTGCTTTGTATTGTTGCAGTCCCCAAAGCTATATAATTCTTAAGTATTTCTCTTTGGTGGCGAAAACCACCAAGTTGGGAACAAACTAGGTGTTCAGTTTTTAAAATATTTAACTCTGTGCTGTAGGAATGAAGCAGTTTCCAGAGAGAATGATGGAAGACTGGAGCAAGAATGCAGAGAAAAGCAGGTAGGAGAGTCTCACGTCCAGAAAGTGCTTTGGCTCTGTACTCTTTTCTAGTGTCCTCATTCATTTTCTCGTTGGAAACACAGAAGCACGATGCTGACACTGGGCTGTGGTGCTGAGCAAAACGGAGGCAAACCCAAATACATGAGCCCCAGCTTCCAGTTCTAGACCTCTGCATCAATACTGCCTGTATTTTTTACTCTGATTCTGTGATATATCAGAATATCATTCCAAAATCCTCTCTATGACCCAACCAGTTGTGAAATAAATTACTTTTCCATGCTTAAGAGAATGAAGTTGAAATGAATCAAAATTCCTGCATTTTTAGGGATTTAAAACACCAATTTCAAAGTAAACAAATGTGGTTATATATATAAAAATGCATAACCATATTTGCTTATAAATATATTGGGGTATATATATATATATACACACACACACATACATATTTGCGTTTTATTATTTCACCTTGTTCATGATAGATATTCTATTGCTGAGTTTCTTAATCTAAAATAATTTTACTTCTTTTATAACTTGAACCTCACACAAGTTATCTTTAGGAATGGTAGCCAGGTCATGTGTCATCTCTATAAGGTGATGCAGACACTAGTGAATAGTCTGAAAATGCTGAATCACTATATCAGCATTACATCAATACGGAAAATAAAGCTAACAGTTCTCAACCCTTTTTCTAAAGCTACCCATACATTTTTTAAAATACATGCAAACTGCATGAAGCTGTTCTATGACAGGGATTCTGTTATTTTATTTTCATGTGCACAGATATTTTTCAAATGTGTGAGTTTTTTTCTCCTCTCTGTGGAATTTCCAATATAAGTTAAATAAGGTTTATCTAAACTCACCCAAGATTATGGAAAAAAATTACTTTGGAGGGGAGCCAAAGAGGAGGAGTGGGAAAGATGGACAGTGACTGAGAGCCAAATAGCATTGCCTGCTTCCATTTCATTAACTTTAAACTGCATGGAATACCATTTAAAGTGCAGTTAACTCCTATCCTGTGGTGTCTTCCGGGTGATTGCAGCTCTGCTACCGAAAGTCTTTACCAGTGACATGTCATTTTGTACTTTGACATGCAGTAGAATTTGATTTTCAATCAACTTAGCACATAAGATTGCCTTAAAATTGCTGACAAGCCTTATTTAGTTTCATGGGTTGCCAAGTGCCTATTTCTTTGCATATTGCTGTTCAGTGTTTTTCTTAAATTTATTTAATATAGGAATATGCTTTTCTGACTCCTTTATTTCTTTCTTATCAATCTGAGTTTGTCTCTAAAGTCACATAATGACACAGCTGTCCTGAAACAATAATCCTCTTTGTTCACATTACCTTCCCACTTCAGAACTCTTAAACCTGTATTTAAAACATCTAGCACTTGATTTTCACAGCATTCTTTTTTTTATTGTGTATTTTTGTCTTCCCAAATAGATTTCCATTTTTGAAACACCATGAGCCATTGTACTTGTGGTCTCTCTCTGTAACTCATAAACACTTGTGGACATTAACAGAACACAATGCATATGTAGGGGAGGAACAATAATTTTCCCTCTACGTTTCTAAGTTCTTAGCTGTAATAAAAGACAGATTAACAACAGGGAAGCAAACAGAAGTTTATTAACATGTATACCTCATGTATATATGGGAGATTCACAGGGAAAAATAAGTGACTCAAAGAGGTGGCTTAGAATTCAGACTTAAATACCATCTTAACAGGGAAAGTGTGGGGAGATATAGGCCTCTTAGGGGGAGAGTAAATGAATTTTTAGGAAAGATGAATGGGTCCTTAGGAGAATAGCTGGGAGGTGCGATAGTTTGTGACAGTTTGTCTGGGTGCGGTGTGGCCTTCTAGTCTCCTCTCCTGTGATGAGTCAATCTCCCCTGTTGATGAAAGGCCCTGAAAAGGGATCTCTGACAACTGAGTTCCTTTGGGAGGATCTGTCTTTAGGCAGAGAATGGGAGTTCAGAGAAACTTCTCCTTGCATTTGCTGTTTCTAAAGTGTCTACAGCTCAAAATAATCAGTATACCAAAGTGGCATATTTTGGGTGGCATGTTCTGCTACCCTTCACACACTTCATAATTGAATAGACTTGACTATCTTTGAAATACAGTCTCCAGATACTCCTTTTAAGGAATTTTACGTGGTCAATTGAATGTTCTTAATTAGCCCACAGGAAGAGTTCTGACACTTATTTTATATACATGGCAGTCAGAGTGCACACAGCAAATTGGAAAAACCATGATTCAGTTATAAAAGGATGGCAGAGGTAGATCTAACTGTCTGATACATTACATTCTTAATACCATTATTCTTATTTATATTTCCTTATCTAGTAGAAATTATAGTTTAAAAACTATTTTGTAAATGTCACGTACAGGGACATTAGAAACAATGTTCTTCAATGATTACATTTAAACAGTTCTCTGAGAAGAATTTCAAAGTGTACATAAACATAAACACAGAAAGAAAGATGTTATATTTAAAACTTTCTGATTGGCCATCATCCTAAATATATTTTTGAGAAATATTACATGAGGCAATCAAGAGGTATCCTTTCTCTTAAGAAATAATGGTATAATAATAATAAAATAATCTGAGTATAAACAAACCATAAGTATACATAAAACATATATTTGGAGCTGGAAAAAATATCTAGTGGGATATGATCATTTTACAAATAAAGGAGAATCAATGAACGTAGTGCTTTGTCTAAAGTTATACAGATATAGGGCTATAACTCAAATTCATATTCCCTTATTCAGAGTTTCTTATTTCTGTCTCTCTTTTTTCTCTCTCTCTTTACCTAGATGAATAAAAATGAACAGTACATGTTTTGTATCTGAAGTAAAGAATTAATAAACTATACAGAGCACCTTCTACTACATATAAAGCATACAATAGAAACCTAGAGACTATACTATAAAATTGAAATTAAGCTTATCCAAAAAATAAAAAGACGGAAAAAAAGTTTTCAGGGATCAGTCAATGAGTTGATTTTTTAGTGCTGCTGAGAAGCAAGTTTTACCTATTGAACATAGGCATGAATAATCAATTCAATTTTTAAACTATTTGTTAAGAAGTAAAAATGATAGCAGTGGTACAACAAAAGGCTTTTTTTTCCCTTAGTTAAGTTTATCCTGGCATAAACTTTCCTAACATTCATTTAATTATTTCTAACTTGAATGCAAAGAAAATTATCCCAAGGGCAAACTCATTTGCGAGCATCTTTGAACAGAAATCATGTTTTCTGCACTTAGGACACAAGCATGACAGTACGGCAAGTATTTTTTTTAATGTGGACACCTGTCTCTCTACTCTGGAGAACATAAATACAGCCCACGTGATAGGTCCCAGATGGTGGAGCTTTTTCAGTTATCATGGCCCAGATACACTGCTGAGGTGAAGCACCATCTGTCTTTTTGCTGAATGCTCTGGGCCTCATAGGAAGTGGGGAGCTGAAACTTCCATAATTCTATATGAGTGACAAAGAGATGTAATATTTACAGTGTTGAAATGTTTGGGATGTGTGTTTCCTCTTATATAGTATGTTCTATTCAAAAGTTGTATATAATCTGTTTATATTTAAAATGCTACTGTTAGTTGCTATGGATAGCACATTTTCTTGCATAATATCCCTTCATTCCCTTGATGATTTCTAACTATATAAGAGATCATTTTCAAGCATATGGCTCCTAATCTTATATCACCATTTGGCATTTTGGAAAGCCATATCATAATTTGCTAAATGTAAATAGCTAACCAAATTTATACAGTAATTGGAGTAAGGAATTACAGTCTGCATATTTTAAAAATGTCTCCCTTAAGGAATACCTAATTTCTTACAGAAAACTAAATAGTCAAAGATATCTATAACTAATGAGGAAGAACATTCATGGAAAAAATGCAGAGAAAAAGAAATGCTTTGAAAGGTATTTCATTTGAGATGATGACATTCATGGTTCTATTCCCTTTGAAATTTTTAGGGAAGCTACTAACAAAAGAAATAGAAGTTTATAAATAGAATTGTGGTCAGGGACTTGAATGTTTGGGAAAGGCAATTTTCTTTGGGTTACCAATATTTGAGAGATAAATTAAATATATGTAAAAGTATATGTTCTTATGCATTCAGATTTTATGTCATAAATATCTTCACAATGACCATAGGTTTGTGAAATATTCCATGTGTTTGTGTTGTTTTCTGAATGAATTAGAGATGTTGTCCATAAAAAAGAGCCAAATATTCTTTCTATACTGTTATCAATATAGATGGGGAAATGCAATATTTAGTCAGATTAGGTTCATAATTTTGATATGTTATTTCTCTAGGTTAAGACTTGAATAAACTGTGAAGATTATTATTGAAAATATTTCAAAATTTGTTGACACAAAATTTATAGTCACTTTTTCAGTACTGCTTAGCTTGAGGGTTCTTGCATTGGAAAGTTCAATATTTGTGCAAAATGTGCTGCAACTTAGACCCACATTGCAACTTCAATTCTAATGATACGCCACACTAGATTCCAAAGAAATCTACAAAAAGAAAAAAAAAAGAGAGAACTAAAAATAAGTGAGCTTAAAGTTCAATAAAGTCACAGAATATAAAACATTAAAAAATCAATTGTATTTCTATATTCTAGCAACGACAACATGGTCACCAAAATTAAAAATTCAGTATCTTTTACATTTGCTCAAAAAAAGAGAAATACTTAGGTGTAAATCTTACAAAACATGTACAGGACATTTATGCTGAAAACGGCAAAACACTGTTGAAACGAATCAAGGAAAATCCAAATAAATGGACAGAAATCTTTCATGGATTGGAGGACTCAATAGAGTAGAGTTGCCAATTTTCCTAAAATTGATATATATCACAAAAAATATAACACAATTCTTATCAATTGCTGAGCAAGTTTTTGTTTTGTTTTGTTTTAAAGACAAGCTTTTGCTGAAAGCTTTACTAAAAGAACAAGAAAAAAGGAAATAACAGAAAGAAAGAAAAGAATGCTGGTACCTTATTTAAAAATTAACTCAAAATGGATCATGGACTTAAAAGTAAAACACAAATTGTAAAACTTTTAGGAAAAAAATAGGAAAAAATTTTCAGGATCTGGTACTAGGCAAAGAGTTCTTAGACTTGACACCAAAAGCATGAACCACAAAACGAACATTTGACACACTGAATTTTATTAAAATTAAAAGCTGTTGGTCTGTAAAAGATCTGTTAAGGGGATGGAAAGCCAAGTTTAAAACTGAGAGAAAATATTTTCAAACCACATATCTGACAAAGGACAAACATCAAAGAGTTTTAAAGGACATTCAAAACTCATGACGAAACATTTCATCAGAGTATAGCAAATATGAAGCTTGTGAAAAGATGCAAACATTGTTAACTACTAGGGAAATGCAAATTAAAACCACTATGAGATATCACTGTACATCTTTTAGGATGGCTAAAATTTTAAAACTAAATAAAATAGTGAGGACACCAAATGCTGTTGTGGATATAGTGAAACCAGACCACTCATTACGTGTAATGGAAAACAGTGCATCCCTACTATGTAATCCTACTCTGCAATGAGAAGAAATAACTATTGAAACA
This sequence comes from Stenella coeruleoalba, assembly GCF_951394435.1. Classification (NCBI taxonomy): domain Eukaryota; kingdom Metazoa; phylum Chordata; class Mammalia; order Artiodactyla; family Delphinidae; genus Stenella; species Stenella coeruleoalba. The sequence continues at coordinate 22,394,031 of NC_137150.1, read as the reverse complement.
TGCAAGAACCTAGATGAATCTTCAGAGAATTATGCTATTAAGGAGGTTAGGGAAGGTTAAGGAAGAAGTGGGGGCAGGAATGAGTGGGTGTGGCTATACAAGGGCAGCATGGAGGATCTTTGTGATGATGAAAATATCAATGTCATTACCCGGGTTGTGCTATTATATGATAGTTTTGTAAGATATTACTATCGGAGGAAACTGGGTAAGGGGTACATGAGGCTCTCTCTGTATTATTTCTTATAATTGCATGTGAAGCTACAACTATTTGAAAAATAAAAAGTTTAAAAAATAAAAATACATAGATATAGAGAAGTACAAAAAATTAAATAACATTAATCCTATTCTCACTACCTTGGATTAACCAGTGTTAATATTTTTATGGTTTACTTATTTATTTAAGGAAACATCAGGCTCATTATATTGAAACCAAATATGTACAAATTACAATGACAGTAAGTTTAAATATTTAACAAGATAGATTATGACGTTGGTGAAGATAATAGATAGATACCTAGATCTTATTTTAGAATGATAAAATTGCAGATAAGTGAACAGATCAATTGATAGCAAAATAAATATACATACATAGATATATATGCACGTGTACATACATACAGAGGTTGAGTATTTCTATATTTACCTGTACCTTACAGTGTAGCATATTAAGACTACATAGAAAGATTTCAGTAATAGAATTAGATGAGAGAATTGGAGGACTGTGACTTCAGACTACAGAGGTATAATTATGGGCAAGGGAACTGTGGCCTTTTTAAGGAGGAGACAACAGCCAGATGCCCATGTGAATTTGTCAGGACTGAATAAGAGCCTCCTCTAAACTCAGTGCTTTGCTGTTTCACCATCCCTTCCAACATTTGATCTCAAATTAAGCTTGAGCTGCTACCCAGGTTTGCTTCTTAAACTTGACTTTTTAAGTTGTTAGTGAAAGAAATGCTACTCAAATCAGCTTAAGTAAAATGAGAACCTCAAAAAAGAAGAAGAAGAAAAAAAAAAGAACATCAATGGCTCCATAATAGAAGGAAAGTGGAACTTGTTTCAGGAATTCTATGATTCATCTTTCTCTCCTCTCTGCTTCTATTTGATCTGTGTTATGATCGCTCTTTCCTAATTCAGTTGGTTCTCCTTGACATGGCAAGAGGAGTTAGTGGCATAGAAGAAAGAGAGAACTCCCCTCTTCCCACTTCATTAGGTTTACATTTCAGAGAAACTCTCTGATTGGTCTGACATGGGAACAAAACTCATGCTTTTTGACACAAGATTGGCCCTGTGGCAATGAGATATTACGTTAGTCAGATCCTGGGGCAGAAAAGTTCTGCAAAGAAGGGAGGAAGAAGGACATGCTGCATCGCCATTCTTGGTTGGTTAGGGATAGCTGCCTTCACTCTGATGTTTCATTTTGGCCCACTGTTTTTTTCAATGTATGACTCACATGTTGACATCAATAATTTAGGATCTATAATAAGAAATTATTGAGTAAAATATGTGTTTGTTCAATTGGATCTGAATTTATGTCTGTAGCTCATAATTGGTACGTCTCCTAGGAAAGCTTATTACATGAGATGGCACCAGAATTTTACATATTATATATTTTATATATGATACATTGTCCACATTTAACACATCATCTTCTCCAATAGGTACTCAAAAAATAACATGGCAAATAAATGAGTAAATTTGCCAAAAGAACAACATTGCTTGTTTGTTTATTCATTTGTTGTTAAGACTTGACTCTTCAATCAGTATTCATTATTTATGGCAAAATGTTAAAGCAGGATTCTCTCATGCTCTATGACATACACGAACTTTTCTTTTTCATAGTCTTGAAACTAAGCAACTCTTTGTAAGTAGTAAATCACTCTTTACAGATTTTCAGAATCAGTTCAATTTAGTATCTGACAGATATCAAAGGCATGCTCAGTTTTACTAAGAATGATCTACATTGATCAGAATTTAATAACTCAGCTAAACAAGGGCGTGTGTAACATGATGGTTAAAAAAATCCTGTCCTATAGAATACAGGGCTCTATCAACAGATAATCTTGGAGCATGGCATTTTAGACCCACCGAAAGTAAATACTGTATACCTTAATTTAAAATGGATTTTTAAATAGAAACCTCTGCTACAATGAGTCTTTGCCTATTCAACTCTCTTCCTTAATTCTTACACTTTCCTTACATTAAGAGTGGAAATTGTCCTTTCACTGAATTCCAATAAATTGCTCGGTTACCGATTGTAAAAGAACAGGAATAAAGACAGCCACTTCAAAGTAGCAGGAATCAGGCATAAAATGTAATATCAGGAAGAGAATATTGTCTACATATGGCTATTTTGCAAGTCTTTTTATTACCCCCAAAATAAATCTGTTATTATTATTGGCTTTTGGAAGGGGGTAGAATTTAACATTTCAGAAAGATTTTTTAAATCACCCTTTCTACCTCCCTCTCCTTCTTTTCCTTCAGAATCATGTTAATTTTCTTTCTCCTCATTTTAGTGCTTTATCACTCATTTTGAATGCAGAAGGTTTTAAATATTATCCTGGGTCAGGTTGTTATATGTGACTTATGATTAGTTAGATAATTAGTTCTTTGCAGATTTGTCCCCTAATGGATCTTTTATGATTATTAACAGTCTAATTGTTAAATACTGTTAACCACATAAATCATGACATCAAGAATTTGAAATTTACACAGTATAAAAATCTTTATTGGGCTTCCCCGGTGGTGCAGTGGTTGAGGGTCCGCCTGCCGATGCAGGGTACACGGGTTCGTGCCCCGGTCCGGGAAGATCCCACATTGCCGCGGAGCGGCTGGGCCCGTGAGCCATGGCCACTGGGCCTGCGTGTCCGGAGCCTGTGCTCCGCAATGGGAGAGGCCCGCATACCGCAAAAAAAAAAAAAAAAAAAAAAAAAAAATCTTTATTTTATATTACACATTACTTTCCCAGGATATGTTTATTTCCTAAATAATAGTTTCCAATGGCATACTAATATATGTGATGCATGACTAGCACTTTTATACTTCTTTAAAAATATTTTTTTTTATTGAAGTATAGTTGATTTACAACATTGTGTTAGTTTTAGGTGTACAGCAAAATGATTCAGTTATATGTATGTATTCTTTTTCATATTCTTTTCCAATATAAGTTATTATAAGATATTGAATATAGTTCCCTGTGTTATACAGTAGGTCCTTGTTGTTTATCTATTTTATATATAGTAGTTTGTGTATCTGTTAATCTCAAACTCCTAATTTATCCCTCTCCTCCTTTCCCCTTTGGTAACTATAAGTTTGTTTTCTATGTCTGTCAGTCTGTTTCTGTTTTGTGAATAAGTTCATTTGTATCATTTTTTTAGATTTGACATATAAGTGATATCATATGATATTTGTCTTTCTCTGTCTGACTTACTTTACGTATATGATCATTTCTAGGTCCATCCATGTTGCTGCAAATGGCATTATTTCGTTCTTTTTTTAATGACTGGATAATATTCCATTGTGTATATACAGCACACCTTCTTTATCCATTCATCTATTGATGGACTTTTAGGTTGCTTCCATGCCTTGGCTATTTTAAATTGTGCTGCTATGAACACTGGGGTGCATATATTTTTTCAAATTAGAGTTTTTGTATTTTCTGGATATATGCCCAGGAGTGAGATTGATGGGTCATATGGTAATTCTATTTTTAGTTTTATAAGCAACCTCCATGCTGTTTTCCACAGTGGCTGCACCAATTTACTTTCCCACAACAGTGTAGGAGGGTTCACTTTTCTCCACACCCTCTCCAGTATTTATTATTTGTAGGATTTTTGATGATGGCCATTCTGACCAGTGTGAGGTGATATCTCATTGTAGTTTTGATTTGTATTTCTCTAATAATTAGGGATGGTGAGAATCTTTTCATGTGCCTGTTGGCCATCTCTATGTCTTATTTGGAGGTCTAGCACTTTTAGAATGGATTATAGATAATTATAATGTAGACCGTACTTAAGTAATTTAAAACTGTATGAAAGTTCTTTAGTTAATATTTGAATTATTACTCATAATTTTGAACAAAACATAAATATAGCCTAAATTAACACATAATTACCATTTAATTCTATCAATAATACCAATATCATATCTAACTATAACCACAGTAGTGATGTATATTGGATTTTAAAACTAAGTGGATATAATAAAAATAATAAGGCTAATATTTATTATACACTAAATGCTAGTCTTTGTGCATTAAATATATTAGTGAATAGGCTGGCTTCACAGCCTTTTCTATGCTATCAGTTCATCTAACAGTCATGTATATCAAAATATTCAGCCTCTTGAAAAGAATAAAAGTATTTATTAAAATTAATTAAATTAATAATTCAGATATTTTAAAGTTAATTACTTAAATTATTTAATTAATAATTTTGCTTTATTTTAAAATGATCCAAGTCTTTAATTAAAATCAATCAATACAGCCTTGTGGCTCTTGCTGTTTCTAGTTAGTCAATTGATTTACTACGTATACTGGTTGAATTGTAAATATACAATGCATGTATATTCCTATTAAGCAAAAAACTTTTATCTTTTTATTTTAGCACCTGAAATTAAGCTTTTATTACTTTATTAAAAGTAAAAAAAGCTTAAGTTATTAAAATAGTCTATAGTACAAAATAGTTATGAGGGTGTTCCCTCATTTCTTGGTTATTCCCCCCAAACACAGTTCCTCATCTTTTTTTTTCCTTTTCCCCTTCTTTCTTGTGCTTCCCATCCCTCTTTCTTTCTCTTTCTTTTTGTATCAGTTTAGTATCTTTATGGTATTCCTTTTCATTCTGATGCTACTTCATAAAGCCAGTTCTGTCTACACAGACGGTTGGCTGTGGTATAGTGTGAGGAATTCCCTTAACACCCATCCCACCATATCTGAGTCCCCTCATCTGAAACTCTTGCATAACGTGAGAGCTGCATTTCACCCACAAGCATTTGGCCTTAAAGTAAAAGACGTGAGTTCTGTAAAGTTTGGGAAACGGTTTTAGAATCACTGAGAGCTGCTATGTCTTTTGAGATGGCAGGTATTGAGTGAGTTTATGTTATGATTTACAAATGAGGAAATTCAGCCACAGTAAACTTAAATTCTCTTGAGCACCCTCACACTGCTAATAATTGGTGGAGTTTGGATTTTAAATTGTTTTCTAATTAAAAATTCAATTATCTTCCCACCGTAATACACTTTGTATTTGACAAAGAGAGAAAAGATAAAAGATCTTGAAAGAGATAATACTAGAATCATAAATAGGAGGGTAATGAGGAAAGAAAAAATACTACAAGAGCAAAACATGAGCACAGTCACACTCACACATACCCGATTTTAACAATAACAAAGCTCAAAGCCCATGTAGACCTCCTGGTAACACTCCGAACAAAATTTACTTCAGTGATAATATTCCATGCTAGACCTTTAGCAAATTTATAGCTAAGGCACATTGATTTTTCAGTTCCTAGCCAAGTCTGCCTAGGTCAGTAAAACTGAACTAAAATCTGACATCTAAATCCCTGGATCATGGCTATAATTGTCTATTCTCCAGTTTTTCCTGGGTTTTCTGCAGCTCTTGCATCGGCAATGGTAGTGTTGCTTTCCTGATTTCAGCATAGCTTTCTCTAGCAGTAACCTCAGTAGCTGTATAGTAGCTCCTAATAAATCTAATAAATATTTGGTGAGTCAGTTCATTTTGTTCTCAGTGTCATTCCTGAAGGCTCAGTTTAAAACTCCCCCCAATATTTTAAGCATATAACTCCCTGTATTAGATCACTTCTTATTTAAACTGATTATCATTTCCTACTTTTTTTTTTTTTTGCCTTGACTTTGACTGGTCTAGCCTTTATATGGATATTTTAGAAGCAAGAATATTATAAAACATAGAATAGATAAAATAACTTTACTTTAAAATGCTATTATTTTAATTAGTTTAATATAGGTTGCTACTATATGATAGAATTGCCCATGATCTCTTGATGATTTAAACCACTGATTGTCAACGGTTTGGTTTGCCTTTATGGATTTTTTGTTTCCGTTCCAATGTCAGGGTAGGACCCTTTTGCTTTAATGGGTTTATCCAAAGCTTTGAGAATTATATTTTATTACTGAAGAAAAATCTCTACTAAAATGTGTTGTAAACTTTATATGTATGGTGAATTTCAATGAAGAATAAGAATAGATTAAAAAGTTGTGGAAGGTATTAAGAAAGAATTCATTGGTTTTGAAATGATTTGTGCTTTTTTTGATAGAAACAAATTCTCTTTTTTATAACTTGCAACTTCTATCTCATTCTTGAACATATTTTATGAATAAGGTTTGCTTTTTTAATTCACTCTTGCTTCTAATTTATACTACAACTCTTTTTGTGTTTTACACGACTTTAAATCCTCTTTGTGAAAAGGTATGGTTCAATTAGCAAATAATTTTTATTGAGAAACTCAACCCTTCATATACTTATAAATTCATAGATGCACCCAACAAATAACCTTCTATTTTTACTATTATTACTATGAATAGTACAGAGTATCAAAGGTTCTGTGTATGAAAAGTAAAACTGTAAAATATTTCAAAGAAAGAAAGATTCCATGATTAAAATGAGCTTTGTAAAGTTATATCCTGCTATAGTTTTTCTTGTCCTGAACAACAGAAATGGCTTAACTTCATCCAATAACTGCTTCTAAAAAGAAATATTATTCCTATAAACTTAAACTGCTCTAAGAAATATAGTCTATTATTTGAAAAAATATATATTCACTGCATTGAACTTCTGGAGAACACTGTGTCTTCAATGATTTAAAAAAAAAAGAAAAAGAAAGAGAAAATGTTTAACATGGACAAGGAGAAAAACATTATTTTGATTGAAATAGTTTTTCTATGCTTCTATAGATCCTCACACATTTCTACCAGAGCAACTATCAGTGTATTGAAAGGGATGCTTTATTTTTCACAAACGTTTATTTTCCTTTCCATTCTATTAGACTGTGAGTTCCAAGAAGACAGAGTTTCTACCTTATTCAACGTTACAAAATTTAGCATAGAGTTTGTTCTGACTGTTTTTGTTGAATATTTTGCTTCATGCCTTCAGTACCGCCCACAAACGTTCAATTTCTGATTGTTTAATTGTTCATTTAATTTACAGTCACAAGTTGAGCTTATGGCAATGAAGACTATATAATCTAATCATCTATAAAAAAAAGTTTGCCTTAAATCATTTCCCTCACTAAAAAATTGGAGAATGCTTTTTCACTATGAATATACCAAGAATAACCTCATTATGTAACAGTAGTTTTATTCCCATCACTAAAGAATAATTAAATCTTTTGAAAGTTACATTTATTACAAACTATAAAATCTGCACAATGGAATACCATTTTCTCACACTCAATGAAAAGAATCTTCCATAAAATATACTCTCAGATAATTTTCAAACATAAAAGAAAATATAAAGCTTTCTGGGAAGATACTCTGTGCAATGAGAGCTAGATCAACCTGTAATGATTGACTTTCAGTGGCTCTCTAACTTATTACCTAGAAAGTAAAATTATCTCCATTACAACTTAATTTCTTTGTGTACACAGATTTTAAATGTTGTTTAATAATGAGTCAGCCCCTTTATGAGAATTTGTTGAGGAAGTTTATCTCTTTAACTGACAAATTTTGACTCTGCATTAGAAGGAAGAAACAAACATCTATTATTTTTCTCAAAAGTCAATACATTATGACACTTTGATAATTCTGAGTTTTTTTGTTTTTTTTTTAAATTTTTGCGGTACACGGGCCTCTCACTGTTGTGGCCTCTCCCGTTGCGGAGCACAGGCTCCAGACGCGCAGGCTCAGCGGCCATGGCTCACGGGCCCAGCCGCTCCGCGGCATGTGGGATCTTCCCAGACCGGGGCACGAATCTGTGTCCCCTGCATTGGCAGGTGGACTCTCAACCACTGCACCACCAGGGAAGCCCTCTGAGTTTATTTTATTATAAATATAAATCATGACCTAAGCCTTAATACTGATGTTAAAGCAGGCAAGCAGTAAAATAATTTGTTTACTAAATTTTTATTATTGGTCCAGAGTTCTTTAATGGAAATTAAGAAAAATTATTTATTAATTTTATCTTTATAATTTTATTTTCTAAGGTAATTTTATGTGTTTAATGCAGCTTTGTGATTAATTCAATAAACATTTACTGAAAAGTCTAGTAATTGCTAGATACAGGTTAGGATCTAGAACATGAAAATGGCAAAATATGACCCTGACCTGGAAGAACTTCAAATGTAGTAGTGAAATAGAAAGGATAAGAATTAATTGCAGGGACTTCCCTGGTGGCGCAGTGGTTGAGAATCAGCCTGCCAATGCAGGGGACACAGGTTTGAGCCCTGGGCTGGGAAGATCCCACATGCCGTGGAGCAACTCAGCCCGTGAGCCACAACTACTGAGCCTGCGTGCCTAGAGCCCATGCTCCACGACAAGAGAAGCCAACGAAATGAGAAGCCCGTGCACCACAACAACGAGTAGCCCCCGCTCCAGCAACTAGAGAAAGCCCACGTGCAGCAACGGAGACCCAATGAAGCCAAAAATAAAGAAAGAAATTAATTTAAAAAAATAAAAAAGAATTAGTTGCAATAAAACTGGATGAGAGATAAAACAAGAAATGCATAAGTTACTAAGAAATTATATATTTTTCTGTTTAAGTTTGTGGAAAGTGTCTTATGAGAAGTCCTTAAAAGGAATAGATTTTTATTGGATACTCTGTGCTGGAGCATTCACACCAGAGAATCATATTTAGTCAATGCTCATGTATGCTAATCCTTCCATCAAGATAATTGATTTTTTAAAAGTAGTCTCCATAAATGTGACCTGGATGCTAATTCATGTTAACTAATTGTTATCCGTCGTGACTATCTGTCAGCTAACAGGAAACTTAAGCAGAACTTCTGTTTTTACATGCAGGCAGACATATTACATCCTCCCCCTTGACCCACCACCCCACCCAACACACACAGTTTTAGGTCCTGAGTTCTGATTTCGTTTGTCTTACTAAGCAAGACAGAATGAGTTAAAAACAATAAGCCAGATTGCAGCTTTGCTTGTCAAAAATAGGCACCCATTATAATTAATTTAGATAGAGATGATAGATAGATGATAGACAGATACGTACAAAGATTCCCCTTGGTACATGTGTAACTCATGCAAAAATTAGCTATGATAATACAATCTATTCCTTACCACGTATATATAAATGAAAAAAGTCAAGGATTTAATTGGAAATTATTTTTTATACAGAGCAAATATTGCTGACTTGAGTATTTTCTGGAGAATTAATATTTAGAAATAGCTTGAAAGCAAGTACTTAGATTCTTTTTATTTATTTATTTATTTATTTTTAACAGCTTTATTGGAGTATAATTGCTTTACAATGGTATGTTAGTTTCTGCTTTATAACAAAGTGAACCAGCTGTACATATACATATACCCCCATATCTCCTCCCTCTTACGTCTCCCTCCCACCCTCCCTATTCCACCCCTCTAGGTGGTCACAAAGCACCGAGCTGATCCCCCTGTGCTATGTGGCTGCTTCCCACTAGCTGTCTGTTTTACATTTGATAGTGTATATATGTCCATGCCACTCTCTCACTTCATCCCAGCTTACCCTTCCCTCTCCCCATGTCCTCAAGTCCATTCTCTATATTTGCATCTTTATTTCTGTCCTGCCCCTAGGTTTTTCAGAACAATTTTTTTTTTTAGATTCTATATATATGTGTTAGCATACGGTATTTGTTTTTCTCTTTCTGACTTACTTCACTCTGTATGACAGACTCTAAGTCCATCCACCTCACTACAAATAACTCAATTTCGTTTCTTTTCATGGATGAGTAATATTCCATTGTATTACCAGCAACTATATGCCAATAAAATGGACTACGTGGAAGAAATGGACAAATTCTTAGAAAAGCACAACCTTCCGAGACTGAACCAGGAAGAACTAGAAAATATAAACATACCAATCACAAGCACCAAAATTGAGACTATGACTAAAAGTCTTCCAACATACAAAAGCCCAGGACCAGATGGCTTCACAGGCGAATCCTATCCAACATTTAGAGAAGAGCTAACACCTATCCTTCTCAAGCTCTTCCAAAATATAGCAGAGGGAGGAACACTCCCAAACTCATTCTACGAGGCCACCATCACCCTGATACCAAAACCAAAGATGTCACAAGAAAGAAAACTACAGGTCAAATATCACTGATGAATATAGATGCAAAAATCCTCAACAAAATACTAGCAAACAGAATCCAACAGCACATTAAAAGGATCAGCCACCATGATCAAGTGGGGTTTATCCCAGGGATGCAAGGATTCTTCAATATAAGCAAATCAATCAATGTGATACACCATATTAACAAATTGTAGAAGATTATTTTTAATTAAAAGCAGGAATTAAGGGGAGAAGTTTGGAAACATCATGTTCATAAATGACTTCATGTGATTAATTATTGGTAATCTGGGATAAATGAGGTAAAGGAGGAAAAGTCTTCTCATTAATGTATCAGCAAGATGCAAAAACAGCCTAGCTTCTTTCTAACTTTCTTCATTACCACCCTGCAAACACATAAATCAAGATAACATAACAACTCTGACACAATGGAATAATATCTGAAAAAGCTTATTATTTTGATTGATTTTTTTTTTTGTTTTTTTTTTGTTTTTGCGGTACATGGGCCTCTGACTATTGGGGCCTCTCCCGTTGCGGAGCACAGGCTCCAGAGGCACAGGCTCAGTGGCCATGGCTCACGGGCCCAGCTGCTCCACGGCATGTGGGATCTTCCCGGACTGGGGCACAAACCCGTGTCCCCTGCATCGGCAGGCGGACTCTCAACCACTGTGCCACCAGGGAAGCCCTTGATTGTTTTAAAATGGTTACAAAGAAAAAAAAATTAAAGTTTTAGTGAAAAACCAAATGAACAACAATTATTTCATGAAGTTTATAATAATGATTGTATTGGATATGAATTATATGTATTTGGATATTATACTTAGAGAGTAGTATCTAAATATATCTGGATATAAACAAGAAATATTAATGTTGCCCAATTAAATAATGTCAAGAAAATTTCATAGATATTACTATAAAATGGGTGAGACGGTGAGTGGTGACTCTAAGTCCCAGTGATGGCCATAGTACCTTAATAGCATCAATACAGGAGTTATCTCATTTCCATATTCATAAAACCTTCAGCCTATTTGTGGGTTTAGAAGAATTGTTATCTATGCCTTAATCATATTTAGGGTCACACATGTAGCCAATCACAGCAAAAGTCTGAAAAGTCACACTCTTTGGAGGACAAACCACCAAAAAGTAGCCCACCACTATAGCTTTTATGGTTCAGTGTTACTTGCTGTCACTGTAGAGGTGCATGATGACCTCCTGCTCTCACAGCTTGAAGGTTTAGTCTCTAGCCTGAAGCACAGCAAAATCCTTTCATGGGACACTGTCCACAGTTCTGGCATAACAGCTTTCAAGGTGAGAAAGCTCATCTATATTTTTAAGGCACCTGATGGACTATCAAAGGAATCCTTATGAATGTGTGTATTAATAGGAAGGATCAATCTATACAAATGGAACATTTTTATATTGTATACATTTGTTATGTTGAATATTTATACAGTAAATATAAATAAAAGAATTCCTGCTGTCAGTTTCCACTTTTACAACTAAGCCAATGGAGTGAATGTAACGTGGTTCATTATAGGTCTTAGCTTTCCTTCCCAAGGCTTTGAAAGAGACTTTACTTCCTGTAAGTCAGAAAGAGAAAAACAAATACTGTATGCTAACACATATATGTGGAATCTAAAAAAAAAAAAATGGTCATGAAGAACCTAGGGGCAAGACAGGAATAAAGATACAGACCTACTAGAGAATGGACTTGAGGATATGGGGAGGGGGAAGGGTAAGCTGTGACAAAGTGAGAGAGTGACATGGACATATATACACTACCAAACGTAAGGTAGATAGCTAGTGGGAAGCAGCCGCATAGCACAGGGAGATCAGCCGCATATTACAGGGAGATCAGCTCAGTGCTTTGTGACCACCTAGAGGGGTGGAATAGGGAGGGTGGGAGGGAGACACAAGAGGGAGGAGATATGGGAATATATGTATAACTGATTCACTTTGTTATAAAGCAGAAACTAACACACCATTGTAAAGCAATTATACCCCAATAAAGATGTTAAAAAAAGAAAGAGACCTTCTAATAGCTATTCAAATCATTTAGAAATCAAAAATAAAATATTAATACAAAAAGAATTCTGAAATATTTGACAGTAAGAAAACAAAAAAATTATAACCTTCAGGACTTCCCAATGTTTTATGTCAGTAGAAAAAGAAGAAATATGTACAGATGGAAAAGAAAGAAGTAAAACTCTTCTGATGGAAAGATAACAAGATTATGTACTAACTACTAAAATAATTGAGCCTTGCAAGATCACATAAGGTTACCATATAAAAATTAACCATATTTCTATATGTTGACAACAAGATTGGTACTTAAAATTTAATAAAAGGTGGTTTAAAATATTATCAAAAGCATGAAATTCTTAACAGTGCATTTAAAAGGATACATACAAGTACTGTATTTTGAAAACTATGATGTATTACTGAGAGAAATTAAATAAAACCTAAATAAATGGAGATATACCACATTCATGACTTGGAAACCTCAATATTGTTAAGAGGTTAATTCCTTCCAAATTAATCTGCAGATTTATTGCAACCAAAATCAAAATTCCAATATGCCTTTTTTAAATAGAAATTTTCAAATATATTGTAAAACTTACATGTAAATTGAAATATTTAAAAGTCAAAATTTTTAATAAGATTAATGAAGTTAGAATTTTCCCATTATCTGATTTTATAAAACTACATCAAGGGAGTGTGTTATTGGCAAATCGTTAGATGGATAGGTCTATAGAACATGGCTGAGTCCAGAATTAATCCCAAACATATCTGGTCAATTGATATTTGACATAGTGTCAAAGTAATCTAATAGAGAAAAGACAGGTTTTTTTTTTTCAACAAATAGCGCTGAGAAAATTATGTAGCTTTATGTAAAAAATGAACCTTGATCATTTACACACACTATAAGAAAAAATTAACTCAAAATGTATCCTAAGCATAAATGTAAGAGTTAAAACTATAATTCATTCTGGTGGAATACATAGTAGGAAACATCTGTGACATTGGTAAGCAAAGATTTCTTAGATAGCATACAAACCTACAAGCTATAAACAGAAAAAGAAAAGTTAGCAACTTGGAAATTAAAAACTTCTCTTCTTTAAAAGACACTATTAAGTTTGGAAAAGAGAGGCAACTGACTCGGAGAAAATATTTTCAAAACTCATTTCTGGTAAAGAACTTGTATTTATAATATAGAAAGAAACCTTAAAACTGAATAATACAAAGAAAACATCCCATTGGACAAAAGATTTGAGCAGCACATCACCAAAGAAGATTTATGAATGGCCCATGAACACAAAAAACATGCTTAAAAATTTTAGTCGTCAACGAAAGGCAAAATAAATTGATAATAATGTACCACTACACACCTATTAGGATGGTTAAAACATAAAAAACAACCAAACAAAAATAACAACCTCAAAAAAAATGACACCCTGACAGCTCCAAGTGCTGACAATGATGTAGCAGTAGAGAAACTAGAATTACTCGTGGGAACACAAATGGTACAGCTACCTTGAGGGAAAAAATATTTGCAGTTCCATACAAACACTTACTACATGGCACTGTAATCTTACTCCTAGGTATGCACCTAAGAGAAATGAAAATTTATGTTCACACAAAAACTTATATGGCAGTATTTACGTGAGCTTTATTCCTCATTGTCTAGAACTAGACACAAATATTGTCTGATTCCATTTACATGACGTTCTGTAAAAGTTAAATTTATTAGGCTAGAACAGGAGTTGGGGGTGAGAGTTAACTAGAAAGGTGTCACACAAGGATATTTTTAGGGTGATATAACTATTCTGGATGGTGGTGGTAAATTCATAACACGAGCTCAAGATCTGACTCTGTATTTTTCCAAAACTCACAGAAGTATACACCACAAACAGTGTACTTTGCTGCATAAATATTAAAACCAAATCGTTTTAGGTATCACAAGAAGAAATGCATACTGTGACAGATGATCTAATTATATTACAAATATATGATAAACCCCATCAAAAGGTGGAAATAAAGTAGCTGACACAAGTAACTTTGTAAAACAGTGTCTTAACTGGATACTGTGAGGCGAAAGACAAAAAATAAGGATACATAAATACTCTATTCTAGCTTTTTTTTTTTTCTTAAAGGAGTACTGTATCCTGGGGTTGAGGGCATAAGTAAAAAGAATTGTAAATATTATGAGCCAAGTTTCTCACTGTCTTGGAAAGAAGTTAAAAATAAGCTTACAGGAAAGAGGGGAGGTTAGAATGACCCCTCTGTTACTGGATTAGAGTAGGAGATACCAGTATCAACTCATGTTTATCTTAATATATCTGCAGATGGATAGACACAGAATTAAATATTGAGTGTTTTATGTGGAAGACTTAGTATACCCTTTATATATCCTAGCTCAGTCTCTTGAGACAAACTAGAAGCAATGACACCTCAGTCGCAACAAGCACACCTAGTGCCCATTATCTTTGTTTCCAAATGCCATTATCCAATAGAAGGAAACAAAGCTCTACAGATGAATGTCTATTTTCTAAGGCTGGATCAAAGATAATATAAGATGAACCCAGAGCTTCTTGTAGGGCCAAAAGTAAGAAAGTGCTTATAAGTAAAATTGGGGGCATGTCAAAAGGACACAGAAACTAGGTGGAAAATGCTCCCAATGACCAAAGCTAGAACCATCGGAACATCAAAAAAAAAGAAGAGGGCGATAATATTATAAAATACAGTATTAAATATCAATGATGCTGATATAAATAAATGATTGAATAAGTAAATAAATGGTAAAGGACACATCCTTCTTCCAAAACAAATCCAAATTATAAATCTAGGAGCAATGAGGAAAGTAGAAAATCACCCTTAGAATGCCATAGCAATAATTATAGGCAAGAGACATAGGTGAATCCTAAAATACAAGGGTGAAATTTTAAGGAGAAATAGGATGTTTGCATAGCCTCAAATTATCTCTTCCAAAATATGAATTAATGACAGTCATGATTTTAGTATATGGAAAAACTCTTTTATAGTCTTCCCTCCAGCAGGTGGAGCTTAATTTCCCTCAGCTTCAGCAAAGGCCAGACTTAATGATGCACTTCTAACAAGTAGTCTGGAAAATGGAAAAACCTAGCAGACACTACCGTAACCAAGGGGTCAAAGTAAATTTCATCAGTAAAAAGTCATGATGATATAATTTGCCCCTTGATATGGTATAATAGAAAAGTCATTTTACTTCTGTGATATTCTTCTCCAAACTACAAAACCTACATCTAATCATAAGAAAACATCTGACAATCCCAAGTTGAGAGACATGCAAACTATCTGACCAATAGTCCACAAAAGTATGTTACTGGAGAAATGGAGACTCAGAATAAGCTCTGTGGTTTATAAATTGTAAAAATGTTAATTTGTTCATTTTGATAACTATACCATAATTACACATGGTCTTAACATTAGGGGAAAATGGGTGAAGGGTGTATAGGAGCAGGCAGTATTTTAAAAGTTGTGGAAACAACCTAAATGTCCATTAATGAATAGATCAAGAAAATGTGGTATAGACATACAACGAAATACTTTTCAATCTTAAAAAAGAACGAAACTCTGCAATAAGCAACAACATGGATGAACTTTGAGAACATTATGCTAAGTGAAATACGCCAGTCACAGAAAGACAAATACTGCATGATTCCACTTATGTGGGGTACCTAAAGTAGTCAAATTCATGGAATCAAAGGGTGGAATAATGGTTTCCAGGGACTAGGAAGCTGGGGAAATGAGGAGTGAGTAAGCGCTTAAGCAGTATGACTAAGTTCTAAAGATCTGCTATAAAACATTGTACATATAGGCAACAATAAAATACTGTACACTTAAGAGGGTAGATCTTATTTCAAATGTTCTTTTCACAATAAAATAAAATTTTAAAAAATCAGTTACCTGAATTCAAATAAGATGTCATTATTTTTGTTGATATAAAGCTTGTGGAAACTTATTCATTGAAGGGGAAACATCTGACACTGTTAGTACTTTCGAACATTCAGTTAAAATGTTTTTGAATGAAGATAAATACTATGATTTCAGATCACATAGCTGGTCTTATTAAGTTAGAAATGATATACAGGAGAAATGTACTTTCATTGTCTCTGGAGCACTCATAATTTATCACTGAACCCAAATAAGCTGCCGACTAGAATAGATTGTATAATTTTAAAATACAAAAACACTTCATATATAAAGTGAATTTTAACTACAAAATTTGTTAGAAAATTAATATTTAATATAAAAAGATTTCAACTTAGCAACATGTGCTCTCTTTTTCTTTGTCTTTCATTAATTAGAATTTTAAAATATTTGAACCAGGGGCTTCCCTGGTGGTTCAGTGGTTGAGAGTCTGCCTGCCAATGCAGGGGACACAGGTTCGAGCCCTGGTCTGGGAGGATCCCACATACCGCAGAGCCACAACTAGGCCTGTGAGCCACAAATGCTGAGCCTGTGCGTCTGGAGCCTGTGCTCTGCAACAAGAGAGGCCGCGATAGTGAGAGGTCCGTGCACAGCGATGAAGAGTGGCCCCCACTTGCCGCAACTAGAGAAAGCCCTCGCACAGAAATGAGGGCCCAACACAGCCAAAAGATAAATTAATTAATTGATTAAAAAAATGTATTTGAACCATTTAAAACTACCCTTTAAAACAATCTAAGGGTCTTACAATGACCATACACAACTTTATAAATAAGTTTTCTAAATTTATTTTGTAATTTCCTTGAAATCATTTGGAATAATCTAATGACTATATCTACAAATTGATTACAAAACATTTCAGTTTCTGAAGATTTCAGGAAATTGCAATTATTAAAGACAATCATACAAAGAGGAAGTCATTGAATGTTATCCATTTAAAATCAATGGAGGAATTTGGAACAAAACTGAATACTCAAGTGACATGTTTTTAAAATGTTTTTATGTTTTAATTCAGTCCTTGAATTTTGAAATATCTTGACTTGTGGGGATATCTTTTCATGGACCTTCTATTTTCATTTGGATGGATTCATATTCCGAAACAAAATAGAAAGAGATTTAGAAGTCTTACTATATTTTAACATATAAGTTAAAAATTAAAAACAATAATAAATACAGATAACTTATTGGATGATCTACTTCTACAAAAATATTCTTTGAAGAAATACTGTAGTGGCTAGAATATTTACATAGCTCATTAAAGATATACATGGAAGATATCTTTGAATTAATAGAATATTTTCTAGGCTTACCTGGTACTCAGCTCTTATAGAAAGAATTTTTCTCTCATTTAAAAATGCTATAAGAAAGTAGAGGACACAGGGCAAATCACTGCCCCCAAGATTGGAGAAGCAGACAAGCAAATACAGGGAGTCACATCTTACCAGAGCAGAGGCTCATAAGCAGAAACCACTGCAGGGACAAATTCTGGGGTAGAGACATGAACTGTAATTGACTAATTGCTGGAGGCTCAGTGTGGATAACTCTGCGAGGTAAACGCTCCAGCGTGACCAAGTCAGAAAGGGTGCCCGCAGTGTTGTGAGATTTAACCCTAGGAGCTCCACCAGATTCCCATAGTAAATATAAAAGGAAAATCTCCTTAGCTTCAAGCAGGGAGAGAGGAAAAGTAACCCATTTGAAATACGCCAGAGTGCTCTGTACTTCTTTATAAGGCCTGCCCTCAGGGAAAACTAGTTACCAGAGCCTAACCTGTTGGGGTGTCATCAGAGCCTAACCATCTGGGAGGATGAAAACTACCTAACAACACCTGGCTCTAGCCTTTCATATTGGAGAAGAGATATACCCAAATCCAGTCCATTATAGCCATCCTATTCCACCAAAGGAGGGAAGAAAAAACTAAGACTCGGGAAGTTGACAATCAACAGGCATAGACTCACTAAAAGATTGAATCCTAATCATAGGACTAGAGAACACTTTCCTTTTCCCCACACCTCACCACCAAATTAATAAAGGCCTGTTTACAGCAGTTCCCTTTACCCAGTAATCAATCCAGGTTATCAAGAAAAAAAAACTTCAAAGCATACTAAAAGTCAAAAAAAATGATTTGGAGAGACATAGCAAGCAGCAGACACAGACATGGCAGGGATGTTGGAATTATCAGACCTAGAATTTAAAACTATGATTAATATACCTAGGGCTCTAATGGATAAAGTAGCACGCAAGAACAGATGAGCCATGTGAACAGACCTGGAAATACAAAAATGAACCATAAAGAAATGCTAGAGATCAAAAACACTATAAGAGAAATGAAGAATGACATGGATGTAGAACAAAGACTGAATAAAGCAGAACAGACTAACTAAGGACTGTGGGACAATTACCAAAGGTGTGACATGTGCATAATGGGAATACTAGAAAGAAGGGAAGGAACAGAAGAAATATTTGAAGCAATAATGACTGAAAAATTTATCCTATTAATCATCGATCCACAGATCCATGAAGCTCAGAGAATTTCACCAAGCAGAATGCCAAGCAGAATAAATTAAAAAGAAGAAAACCCACTAAACTTGGCATTTCATCTCCAAACTACAGAAAATCACAGATTAAACAAACAAAAACAACTTGAAAGAAGCCGAGGGTGGGTTGTAGGGGGGACACCTTACTGATAGAAAAACAAAGATAAAAATTATATCCTACATCTCTAAGCACCATGCAAACAAGAAGAGAGAAGAGTGAAATATTTAAAGTGTTGAGAGAGGAAAAACACAAAACAAAAACCGTCGACCTAGAGTTCTGTATCCTATGGAATTATCCTTCAAAAGTGAAGGAGAAAGAAAGACTTTATCAGACAAACAAAACTTGAGGTAATTTGTTGTCAGTAGCCTTACATTACAAGAAATATTAAAGCAGTTTTTTAGAGAGAAGGAAAATAATATAGGTTAGAAATTCATACCCATATTAAGAAGGAGCATTGAAGAAAGAATAAGTGAAGGTGAAGTTAAAACTTATTTTTCTTATTCTTCATTGATCTAACAGATAACACTTTATTCAAAATAATAATACAACAATGTATTCAATATTGTATACTTATCTATACAGCTGTGTAAAGGTAAACACTAAAACTTAAGGAAAGAAGAAAGCAGCTCTTGATTGCTGTCAGTTAACTAGGCCGGCTCAAATAGGTAGCCCATGGCGTGTTCCTGTTGAACATAAATTATTTTCCTGCTCAGATTGTTCCACCTTTGGCCATTGGGAGCTCTTTATGTTGGCTGCTCTGCCGTTTTGACATACTACATAGTTTGCTGTTTTTGTTTTTAGCAGTTCCTTACTTTCTGGCATTAGAAGATGCTCCATGCTCAGGTGGTATATTCTCGACCCCAGTCCTAGGCTCAGCCATTTATTCAAGGAGCCCTGGTTCCTTTTATTGGTAAACAGCACTAGAAACCCAGATCTGGGCACTAGGTCTGTTTGTTCCTATTACAATGCCCTTGTATTTAGGGAGTTTCAACCAACAGACGAAGGAAATACAATCTACCTGGGAAATACTGCGGGTTCAGTTTCAGACCACCACAGTAAAGTGAATATCATATACAGTGAGTCACACAAGTGTTTTTGTTTGTTTGTTTGTTTTTGTTTGTTTGTTGTTTTTTTTTTCCAGTACGCGGGCCTCTCACTGTTGTGGCCTCTCCCGCCGCAGAGCACAGGCTCCGGACGCGCAGGCTCAGCGGCCATGGCTCACGGGCCCAGCCGCTCTGCGGCATGTGGGATCTTCCCGGACCAGGGCACGAACCCGCGTCCCCTGCATCGGCAGGCGGACTCTCAACCACTGCGCCACCAGGTTTTCTGGTGCATATAAAAATTACGTTTATACTATCCTGTAGTCTATGAAGTGTGCAATAGCATTATGTCTAAAAATATACAACGTACATACCTTAATTAAAACATATTTTTATTGTTAAAAAATGCTAACCATCATCTGAGTCTTCAGTGAGTTGTAACCTTTTTGCCATAGTAACATTAAAGATCACTGATCACAGAATACCATAACCAGTATAATAGGAGTTTGAAATATTGTGAGAATCACCAAAATGTGACACAGAGATGAAGTGAGCAAATGGTGTTGGCTTGAGGCAGGATTGCCACAAACCTTAAATATGTAAAAAAAATGCATTATCTTCAAAGCACAAAAAGCAAAGTGCAATAAAACAAGGTATGCCTATAATATACATGTACACTAATCCATGTGTATGTGCATATGCAAAAATATTTTAATATATGTGTGTGTGTGTGTATATATATATATATATATATATATATATATATATCCATCTGTATTAAGCTAAAATGAGCTCATACTGATGTCTCCAACTCTAATCCATTACTAAATGGATCATTCTAGCCTTCCCCCATGCTCATATGTACCCTCTTAGTCTGAGAGTGAGAAACCTCGCTTTCACCAACTGCCAACTATTTATTTAATTGTTTGATTCTGTTTATCTGATGGGTCCAAGAAAAGTACTTGATTTTCAGTTTGCTCAGCTTTTTCTTATTATAAGCAAGAAGAGACAGCTTTCAAGTTCACACACTGGACTGAAACCAGAAGTGCTGTGAACATATTTGTACATGTTTCCAGGTCAATGTGTATACATGAAGACCTGCAAATGTAGGGAACCCGGGTTATCAAAATCCCCTGTTGCTGCTTTCCAAATTCCATTGCTCTGTTTTGCTGCGGCCATGCTTTCCTAGAGGTTTCTCCTACCCAATAACTAAATGCAGCAGGAACGTAAGGCAGAAACATTCCTGGGAGACACATGACTACTTTGAGGCAACCGTGGCTCAAGAATTACCTGAAAGCTTTGTCGAACCTTCTTTAATCTCTCCCATCCAACTTTCTCTCCCTCTTGCCTTTACTGAAGGTCAAATTTACATCAGCCTGATAGGTTTTCCAGCCTTGTCTGACACCCTCCCTATTTTCTCTCAAACAGGGATTTCCATTAATCAAATCCTTGCACATTTTATCCCTCTTGTCATCTGTTTTTCAGAGGACCCACTATAACGGTCTAATTTGGGAGGGTCTGTCCCCACTCACAATACACATTCTGAGAATCATTAGTTTTAGAAATTGTATACTAACCTGTCACAGAAACATCCAAAAGTGTTAGGTAAAGAAGTGAATTGAAAGTATAAAAATTGAATGTACATAAAGTATATATGTGTTAAAAATATTTGGTTAGTTCAGTGACTATCAACTGCACAGCCCTTATAGGGTAATGCAGGGACGTATACTGAACACTCCTTGAGGTCAGAAAAAGTGCCCTTCAAAATAAGAGGAAAAATAAAGAAGGAAAGAAAAAACAAAGAAAAAACAAAGAAAATTACACTTTATTTTTGCATTTCACAGAGAAAATCAAGATGATTTTACAAACCTATATGCCTGCTCAAAAATCACAGAATTATTAGAAGAAACGTTAGAAGTTTAACCCTATGTATAATGCGTAAGCACACTTTATAATACAGTGCGCTATTCAGACTCTTCTTGAACATCTCATGGTAATCTTTTTTCTGCTAGTAATTAAATAGATATCAATGTAATACATTTCGTTTCCTCTGAGGAAAAATGCTGATGCTTGTCCAGAATTTTTACTTTATCTGGTGCCATGTAAATACAATACTTGTATGTAACATGAAATGTTTTACAAAGTTTTTCATAGACTTAATTTATCTAATCTTTATTTTTGTTACAGCAGAATAACTTTAAATACTAACCACCACAAAGTAAAAAATAATTATTTTTAAAGTCCCTCTAATGATAAAGCTTTTATTATCACTGTGTCTTCTGTCTACTCTCCCACCCCAGAGCATAGACCCATTCTGCTTTCTGTTTGGTATTACAGTGCTCCTTGTCAACACGAATTAACTCAAGAGGTGAACTGTTTGTTTTTCCTTGTGACTTCTTCAGGCAATAAATAGAAACCCAGAATA
Organism: Stenella coeruleoalba; assembly: GCF_951394435.1. NCBI lineage: Eukaryota > Metazoa > Chordata > Mammalia > Artiodactyla > Delphinidae > Stenella > Stenella coeruleoalba. The sequence continues at coordinate 22,371,811 of NC_137150.1, read as the reverse complement.
AATAAAATATGAAATACTTACGCTGGCAGGTCTATTGCCATGATTTATAGTTGATATAGATTTCGCTCTTATAGTAAAGTTCTATGTCAGAAATATTTTGTCAATAGCAATATTACACAAAACATAATAATAGCGATATGATTGGAAAAAATGTATTAATGTATCGAAGCAGACTCTAATTCATCAAGGAATATCATTATAATACAGTTTGGGTAAAGCATGTTTCAGTTTCATGTTTGTCAAAGAGAAGGGAGAACTCTTTGAGGTTCAACATTTTCCTGTTAGCACACATATATTTCATGCTCTTTGTTATGCTGCTTTCCATTACACTTATTTATGCTCTGTTGTTCTTAAGAGAAAAATAATCTTCATGCAGAATTTTAGTTGATCTGACTTTTAAAAATAGCATTCTGCTTTTTCTCTCTTAGTCACTCTCGATATTATTTTCTTCTTACATAAAAATACTTCCAGTAAAACCACTGAATTCGATTTTGACTTCTTGTATTACTATCAATTGTATTTTTAGCAGTTTTATTGAGGTTCAATTGACATACGGTGAACCGCAATATTTAAGGTGTACAATTTTATTTGTTTTAACGGATGTGTATAGCCATGGAGCCATCAACAATAATCAAGATAATGAACCCAACTATAACCTCCAAAAGTTTCCTTGTGCCCTTTTATAATCTCTCCCTTTGATCCCTCTTCTACCCCCCACTCCTTCCTAACCCATCTCCAGGACAACACTAATCTGCCTTCTGTGACTATACATTAGTTTTTATTTCCTATGATTTTATAAAATGCAGTCGTATCATATGTACTTTCTTTTTGTCTGTCTCCTTTCACTGAGCATATTATTTTGCAATCTGGCTATATTGTGTCATGCATCAATAGCTTCATTCTCTTTGTTGCTGAATAGTATTCCACAGTATGAACATACCACAATTTATCCATTCACATGTTACTGGGCATCTGGGTTGATTTCAGTTTTGGGCTATATGAACCAAAGCTGCTATAAATCATTCCATGGACATATGCTTTTATTTTTCTTCCCAGATAAATACCTAGGCATGGAATAGCTGAATCACACTGAAGATGTAGTTTTAATTTTTAACAAACTGCCAGAATATTCACTGAGACTGTTACAGAATTTGAAGAGTAATTAATATAATCAAATTAATATAATAATTATTAAAATTAATTAATAATAAATATTAATTAAATTTATGCATTAATAATAATTTATTAATAAGATTAATTATAAAAATTAATTAATATAATCAAATTAATATAATCAAAGTGATGGCTACTATACCTGTTGGAATTGTATGTCTTTTCATGTGGGGAAGAGGTGAGAAATTCATCAGTCAAAAGAATAGCTATAACTCAGGTGTATATATAGCATGACTTTGTTGTGGCATGAAAGTTCAAATGGAGATAGAAGGATGTATGTGGAAAGTGAGTAGCCAAGTTAGCAATTTATTACCTCTTGGTTCTAAATTCACTCTTATTTGCCTGTTCCTTGATATTAATGAGGGTGGGGTTTGTAAAAACTTCTACTTTGTCCCCTAGCGCAATACATGTTAATTCTGCCCAATAGAGGGCGCTGGATGGACATGAACGAGGAAGAGTTGTTTTCTTCCTGGTTCGTATGTGTTTTGTTCACTAGGCTCCTGGTGAGTACTCTTTCATGCTCACCATGTTCCTGGGGAGAACCCTTTCTCCAGTTGCCAGCTCCTATGCACAAGTGATTTATCTTGTACTGGGTTCCTTCAAGGACTAGATCTTTCTAGCCCTTGATTCTTGAGTACATGCAGATTCCCTCCTGATAGACTCCTGCAGGTTGCAGCTTTTTCCTGTGCTCTTCTGCTGCACACTGTGGTTTCTCCCAAGCTGAGCACTTGTAGCACCAGCACCTAACTCTTGTAGAGTGTCTTTTCTTCACCTTCGGTAGCGCAGGGAGACCAATGATGTCTAACAGCTCTCAGCTTCTAGCTGTATCTTCTCTGTAAGTCTCACAATGGAATGCAACAAGCGAGGCATCTCCCTATGAACAGACTCCCTCAGCACCCTCTCATGGCTCCTCCCTGGTGATGGCTTTCCCCAGCGTCACAAATTTCCAACAAGTCCCACCAGAGAAGTACTCCATGATTTCTCTGATATTTAGTGAACTGTTGCCACATCCTCTGAAATGAGGGTGGGGACAGGGGGCTTGGGTAGTGGCTTCTCCTTGGGTGCTCTGTCTCAGCCTTAGGAATGGCATCTGCTCCAAATATCTGCTATTGTACTCTTTAAAGTACTCTTTGACTATTACTAGCCAATCTCCTATTACTCTAATCCTCTGTTAAAAAAAAAATTATATTAACCTTTCTTATTCAATGTACTGTGTGATTTCTGTCTCCTTATTGCCCATGATTGATACATACAGTTTCTTACAAAAACTGTTTTTAACTATTGATTCAAATGAGTTAAGACTTGACAGTTTTTTCTTCTTTGCAATTTCATGTAGCTTATATCTTGAATCTGGTAGTCATAACACTAGATAAGTTACTTTTTATGGTGATATTTGAGAGATGTTGAGATGTTTGCCTGTTTCCCAGATACCTCCTTTCCATCATCTAGCTGCTGGTTTGTGAAATGCCACATTGTAAACACCATTATTTTGGGTTAAAATGGTATCAATTATTAAAAGGGAAAACTCTTGGGGAGGCTTTGGACATTAGATTTTCTCAGGAATTCAAACCTTGGTGGAAATTTCTCTTTTAATCATTTCCACACTGTTGTCTCTATAAATTAGGTTCTGCCTGTTTAATCAATAATTTTATTTGCATGGGGCTTGGGTGTACTTGTGTGTTTTGAGATGAGGGGCAAAATTGGGAATGGAGAAGTAAGAGAGCACCACAGAAGGTAAGACAAGCTCTGAAAAGAGGGAGAGAGTGTGGTAAAGAAAAGAAAAATTACTCTGTTTCACAATTTTAATCTACTTAGCCAGCATAGAAATTAGAAGTTGTTTTAAATATTTGACATTTATTTATTTGTTTGGCAAGTCGTCATCCATTGTTTACTGGCCAGAGATGACTGGAAACAAAGGCACAGAGGGATCAATCCTTGTTCTTACAGAGCTCGCTATTCAGTAAAGATCATACATTATCATATATTTTATATATAAAAGTGAACTGTGATGAGTTCCATAAGAAATATACACAAAATGCTAGGAGGGACTCAGAGGAGGAAAATCTTATTTCTTGCCAATGGGGGTGATGAAATGCAGATGCAGTTGTTTCTCATTTAAGTTTTTTCTACCCAGAAGTTATTAGTCTTCATGGGCATTTCACATTGTTCAAGCAGACGAATAAGACTTTCAAATTGTATTTAGCCCCCTGGACCCATCTTCTATCATCTGCCTACTATCCAGCCTTATCACACTATTTGCAGTTTCTTCAAATATCCTATATTTTCCCTTGTGTCTCCTTACATATCTCTTTGCTTTGGCATATGTTTATGTCTATGCCTAGAAAGCATTTTACCAGCTTCATATATGCCAAATGTCACCAGCTTTAGTAAACCTTCCTCAGTATCCCACCTCCTTACACTGAACCCCCATATGGCATTTACTGCTGCCAAAGAATATGACAAATACAGTAATATAATATCTACAAAATGTATGATAAATGGTGCATGCTTCAAGAATATAAAGATATATGCTCTACACATCTTTGTATCTGGCAGAATTTAATCAAGTATCTGGATCATCTGGTCTTCAAAATGTGCATCTACATTGAATGAACAAGTGAACAATTTGACATTTAAAAATCTTCAGAAATTTTGTCACTAGAAGATGATCCAGTTTGCAAAAAATATATAGTATCATCTGTTTCCATTTTGAAACTACTTATTTTTTATAAATTAATGTTGTATAAATGGTTTATATTATGCAATTAATGTCAGTATCTATGACCAGCAATTAGCAATGAGTCAGACTCTTGGTCACTGGTATTATGGAAGATGGTCATATATTGGTTTAAATGAAAGTTTATACTTTTATTTTTATTATAGTGATAATGCCTGCTGTGAAAAGTATCAATTCTAGAAAATTAAGAGAAGAAACAAGACAACATGTTAGCTCCTGCAGATGTCTGGTTATAAGCTAATGATGGCTTAGTCTAGGGTATATATATCATTAATAGAAATTGATGAAGTAAGCATATATTTTAGAAGCAGAGTCAAGGTGACTGTGGGATGGAGTATGAAAAAGTGAGGGAAATAAACAAAGCTAACTCATAGATTTTTGGCTCAAATAAAAGTGAAACGGACTGGGATGGTGACGACTAGAAGAGGAGTGTCTGAGTGGGTTGGGACAACAAGATGTCCTTTACCTGTGTTAAGTTTAAAATGACTAAAGCACATCCATGTGAAGACATCACAATGCAGCTACAAGTACCAGAGCAGATCTCAGAAAGAGCTGAGTTTTATGGATAGAGATACAAAACCTACCAGCATGTAGATGGGGTAGCTGAGACATTTACTGCTCACCAAATATCCTTGTGCTCCCCCAGTTTACCAGCCTCCTTGAACTGAGGCAGGGCCATGTGATGAGTTCTGAAGAAAGACTGTGATTGAAAATAATATGTGTCATTCTCAGACCAAATCATTTAAGAGCCAATGTGTAACACATGAACTCTTTCTTTTGCTCTGGTGACCTAGATGACCATGTTTTCATAAGATGAACTAAAATCTGGTAGAATGTTCACCAGCCTGGTTTTCTGAATTACTATTAAGTTTTATATGTCTAGTAGAATTAAAGTGAAGACATCAAGTGAATAGTTAAATGTATGTTTACAGTTCAGAGTTGAGGTACAATCTAAAGGTACACATTTGGGAATCATCAACATAGAGATGTTTTTAAGTGCTGACAAAGATTCTTTGCTTGACCAAACTTTAATCAGGCTCCTGAATCTTCTCCTAGGCCCATGCACTTCCTTACAAATCTAGTTTTTGCAAAACCCTTGCTAAGTCAGTTTAATGAGATTACTTACCTTCAAAATCTGATGAGGTTTCTTTACTTTCACCATCCCTCAGGTGATATCTGATCACTCTGGTCTGTCTTCAGCAAAAATCCAGTTGGGTCAGTTTAGCCAGAACCCCCCTTATCTTTGATGTTTCTTCTTAATAATTTTCCATCCAGTGAACCCCCCACCCTGCTTCTTATCTATAAATTCCCACTGGCCCATCCTGTATTCTGAATTGAGCTCAATCTCTCTTCCCCACTGTAAAATCCCATTGTGATAGTCCCTATCTTATTGTGAGTCACCTAAATAAAGTCTGCCTTACCATCTTTAACAAGTGTCATTAAGAAAGAGATATCTGAGAGAGAGGGGAGAGGAGAAGGTGTAGACTAGCATTTTAGGAAATTGGGAGCATGAATATTCTAAGGAAGTGCAATAGTTGCTTGAAAATTTTGTTCAAAAGAGACCATAGATTCAGAAAATAGAGTAAACGTTGTCATTTTGCCATCATGAGCAAGGAGAGGCATTATCACCATCTAGGGCTGGAGATCATTGTACCATCTTAATTTGTAATTTGTAACAAAGTACAAATGACTCCCTACAATTGAATTATTTAATAAAGCAATTTTTATATCTAATTATTCCTAAACAAAAACATTTGATGAAGGGTTTTTCTTCACATATTCTTTTCTAAGATAAGCTGACAGATGCTTTGACAATAAAACACATATATCCTTATGTCATTGTATCAGAGGAAGAGACAGAGAGCAGAATTACATTCTAGTTCTTAAATGCTTTGGTCTAGAAGTGACATATGCCATTTCTACTCACAATCCATAGGATAGAACTAGTCACATATTTCTGATCAACTACAAGGGATAAATGTAAAAGAGTCCAAGGATAATTAGTGAATAATAATATCTATTCTATCATTTCAGTTAGCATATCAAAATTATGACTTCTTTTGTAAAGAAGTACAACTTTAAGACTCCTCAGAAAATGTCCATGAATATTCAGAACACATGCCAGTAATTAGAAAAAAAACATCAAATTCTGAACACAATGTGAGTCTTTGTTGACTTAATGAACAAGCAATTTGAGGCCTTTCTAAAATATATTATTACCACTTCTACTTGAGTGCCAAAGTCTATTTTCTGGGTTAAAGCCCTCAAGGAATTAGGAATAGAGATTTCAACTCTATAACCTCAATAAGTAGAAATGATGTGTAGTAATGTCTGATAGCATGAATATCAAATATGGGGTGAAGAATGAACGATCAGAAAGTAGCAATGAGGTACAAAGTAAACATCTGTTCCTCCTGTAAGCCAATGTAAAGAATCAGTGAGAAAATGGAGCATCGACCCTTGAGTAGAATTTACCAAAAGTCAGCTTTCACTTGAAGCAATTAATGAAAGGATGTCTCAGAAATAAAATAGAGAACATAGGAGATGTTAACAATGACTGACCAAGAGTTACTGAAGGCACAGCCAAAGGTCAATGGGATCAGAAGAGAAGACACACAGAATCAATGAGGCCTAGAGTGAGGAGTAATATGGATGACCTGGAGTCCTGTGGATTTTGGGGTGACCTAATTAAACAAGGATAAAGAATCTAATGGGAATAGTTTTGGTAAGCCTATGAGGATTGGTAGAGCAGAAGAGGTGGAGATTCTTCCCAGAAACATGGTGTCCACTTTTCAGTTTGGTCAATAGTTGAGTGGAGTGATGATCTTATTAGAATACTCAGCACTCAGTGGTTATTCTATACTGTTTGGATGGAAGCTAAGGATGTATAAGTGACTTTTTTTTTTCCTGGAGGAGTTTAACATTAATTAAGGAGATAAGGCATTTGAGGATGTGCCTTTTAAACAGAGACAAAAAAGCCAACCATGAAAACCAAAAGAAAAGATGTGGTCAAGTGAGGTACAGAAAACAAAGAGAACAGCGTCACAAAAAGAAATCAGATACAAACAGTGTTTAAAGAAAGGAGTGGCAGACTGTGCTAAAATGATGCTGTGTGTGTGTGTGTGTGTGTGTGTGTGTGTGTTAAAATACATTTTCATTCATTGTTTTTATGGCTGTAATAGATTCAAAAGTGACTACTATTGTCCTTATTGAAGGAAGATAATTAGATGTTAATAAAATATTATTTCTTTTTATAATTCATTTAGTCATATTTTATATATACGTAATGTATATATAAACTTTGTTCACTTTAACCTTATTTTTTAAAATAATTAATAAACTTTATTTTTAGTACAGTCCTACCGAAAAATTGGGTACTACAGAGTTCCATATATCCTCCCCACCCTAACTCCACCCCCATCCCCAGCATGCAATTTTCTCTATTACCTTTCGTTAGTGTGGCACATTTGTTACAATAAATGAACCAATATTGATACATTAGTAATAACTAAAGTTTATAGTTTACATTAAGGTTCACTTTCTGTGTTGTACAGTTCTTCTATGTGTTTTGACAGACGCAATATTACATTATCATACAGAATATTTACAACATTCTAAAGATTTCCTATACTTTATCAATTAATCACTTTTCCCTCTCCCTAATCCAATAAAAACCACTGACCTTTTTACTAGCCATACAACTTTGACTTTTCTAAAACTTCACGACTGGAATCATACAGACAGGCTCTGGACGCGCAGGCTCAGCGGCCATGGCTCATGGGCCCAGCCGCTCCGCGGCATGTGGGATCTTCCCGGACCGGGGCACGAACCCGTGTCCCCTGCATCAGCAGGCGGACCCTCAACCACTGTGCCATTAGGGAAGCCCCAGTATATAGCCTTTTAAGACTAGCTTCTTTCACTTAATAATGTGCATTTAAAGTTACTGCACATATTTTCCTAGCTTGATATTTTATTTCTTTTTATCACCAAATAAAATTCCATTGTGTGGTTGTACACAGTTTGATTATCCATCCATCTATTGAAAGACATCTTGGATGCCACCAATTTTTAGCAGTTATGAATGCCATAAACATTCACGTGAAGGTTTTTATGTGAACATAATTTTTTAGTTCAATTGGGTAAACACTATTGCTGTATTGTATGGTTAGGCTGAGATCATCTTTGTTAGAAACTGCCAACCTGTCTTCCAAAGTGATGGTATTATTTTGCATTCCCACCAGCAACAAACACAGTTCCTGCTACTCCACAACCTCATTAGCATTTGGCATTGTCAGTTTTTTGGATTTTAGTCATTCTAATAAGTGCATATTCATATGTCATTGTATTAATTTGCAAATCCCTAATGACATATGATGTTAAGTAACTTTTCATACGTTTATTTGCCATCTTTATATCAATCTTTGGTGAGATGTCTGTTCAGATGTTTGGTCCATTTTTTAAAGTGGATTGTTTTTATTGTTGAGTTTTAAGTTCTGTGTGTATGTAAGGGTACAAGTCCTTTATCAAATATGTGTTTTGCTAATGTGTGTTTTTGTTTCTCCCATTCTGTGGCTTGTATTGGATTGACCAAAAAGTTCATTTGGGTTTTTCCCTACTATCTTATGCAAAAACCCGAAAGAAATTTTTGGCCAACCCAATATTTTGACTCACTTAACAATGTCTGTTGCTGTGCAGAAATTTTTTAAAAATTGTAATGAAGTCTAACTTACCAGTCTTTTTCTTTCAGGATCATACTTTTGGTGTTGTGTCTAAAACTCATTATCACCAACCAAGGTCATATCAATTTTCTATATTCCATGTTTTATTCTAGAAGTTTTATAGTTTTGCATTTTGGGTATAAATCCATTTGAATTACATTTTGTGGAAGGTTTAAGTTCTGTGTCTAGATTTATGTGTTATTCATATGATTATTCAATTAGTCTGGCATTTGTTGAAAAGACTATCCTTTCTCCATTGACTTGTCTTTACTCCTTTGTCAAAGATAAATTGACTTTATTTGTGTAAGTCTGTATGTGTGCTTTCTATTCTGTTCCATTAATTGATTTGTCAATTCTTTTACCAACACTGCACTCTCTTGATTTCTGTAGTTTTAGATAAGTTGTGAAGTTGAGTAGTGTCAGTGTTTCAGTGTCAGACTTGGTTCTTCCTCTTCAGTACCTGTCAACTATACTTGGTATTTTTCTATTCCATAAAAACTTTAGAATCAGTGTGTCAATATCCATGAAATAATGGGTATTTATTATCCATAGTCCCGTTCTTGGACTATGATCAGGACTACATTGAATCTATAGGCCATAAACATGGGATAGCACTCCATTTTGCATATGTTTTATTTTTTTCACTGGTGTGTTACAGTTTTCTGCATATATATATTGTATTCATTTTATTAGATTTATGCCTATGTATTTGTCTCTTATTTAGTGTTTTTAATTTCAAGTTCTAATTGTTTACTGCTGGTACATAGGAAAGACATTGACTTTTATATATTAACCTTATATCCTGTAACCTTGCTATAGTCGTTTATTGGTTCCAGAAATTTTTGTTGTTGTTCATTGTTTGTCAATTATTTGAGATTTTCTGCATAGACAATCATGTCATTTACTAACAGAAACCTTTTTATTTTTCCTTCTCAATCTGTATACCTTTACTTCCTTTTCTGGCCCTATTTCATTGGCTAGAATTCCCAGGACAGTGTTGAATGGGAGAGGTAAAGGGAGGCATCTTGCCTTATGTCTGACCTTGAAGGGAAAGATCTGTTTTCTCCCCACTACCATGAGGTCAACCATAGATTTTTTTGTAGATGTTCTTTTATCAAGTTGAGGAAGTTACCCTCTATTTCTAGTTTTCTGAGAGTCTTATGAATGTTAGGGTTTTGTCAATTGTTTTTCCTGAATTTATTGATGTGATCATATAGTATTTCTTCTTTAAGCTAATCAAGTGGTGAATTACATTAACTGAATTTCAATGTTGAATCACCTTTGCATACCTGGAATAAATCCCATTTGCTTGTAGTGTTTAATTCTTTTTATATATGTTTCAATTCAATTTGCTAACATTTTAGTTTAGATTTTTGCATTTATGTTAATGAGAGATATTGGTCTGTAGTGTTCTTTTCTTGTAATGCTTTATTTTGCTTTGATATTAGTGTAATTTTGGCCTCATGGAACGAGTTAAGAAATATTCTCTGTGCTTCTCTTTACTAGAAGAGATTGAAGAGAAGGGGAATAATTTCTTTCTCAAATATTTGTTAGAATTTACCAGTGAAACTATAGGAATGATTCTTTTGTGGAAAGTTTCATTATCAATTTCATTAATTTCTATCAATTTCATTAATAGATATATGCCTGTTTATGTATGTCTCATTGTGTGAGGGTATGGTAATTTGTGCCTTTAAAGGAATTGATCTATTATTTAGGTTATAAAAATTTGTGAACATAGAGTTTTATTGATCTTTTCAAAGAACAGCTTTTGGTATCATCAATTTCCTCTATTGATTTCTAGTTTTAAATTTCATTAATTTCTGCTCTAATTTATTTTTCTGCTTGTTTTAAACTTATATTGCCCTCCTTTCTTTAGTTGCCTCAGGTGGAAGCTTAGGGTATTGATTTATATCTTTTTATTTTTAAATATATGCATATAGTACTATAACTTTCCCTCTAAGTATCACAAACTTTTTGATAAGTTGTATTTTTGTTTTCATTTAATTCAAAATATTTTAAAAATTTCTCTTGAGACTTTTCTTTGAACTATGGGATATTTAGAAATGTGCTGCTTCAACTGAAAGCATTTGGGGATTTTTCAGATATATCTCTTATTGAATTCTACTTTAAAGAGTTTAACTTAACTTAATCTTTAAGAATCTAAATTAACTTTGTTGTGGTCTAAATGCATTTTTTTATTATTTTCAATTGGTTAAGATGTGTTTTCTGGCCTAGAATGTGGTCTATCTTGATGAATCTTCGTGGTGAACTTGAGAAAAATGTGATTCTAATGATAGATGAAGTATTCCATAAATATCAATTAGGTCCAGTTGATTAATGAGGCTGTTCAGTCCACTTACTGATTTTTCTGCCTACTGGCTCTGTTGATATTTAATAGAAGGATGAAATTTCCAAAAATAATCATAGATTCATCTTTTTTTCTTGCAGTTCTGTCAGTTTTCATCTCATGTTGATTCTCTGTTGTTAAGTGTACACACATAACATTATATATTTTTGGAAAATTGACCCCTTTTACCATTATGTAGTGCTCCTTCTCATCCACAGTATTTTTCCTTGCTTTAAAGTCTGCTTTGTTGAAAATTAATATGGTTACTCCAGCTTTCTTCTGATTAGTGTTAGCATGGTATATCTTTCTGCATTTCTTTACTTTTAATCTATTTTTGTCTTTATATAATAGGGTTTCTTCTAGACAACATATAGTTGGGTCTTTTTTTTTTTTAATTTACTGTGACTGTCTCATCTCTGTCTTTATTTGCTATATTTAGACTATTTTCATTAAAATTGATTATCGATATAGTTGGACTAATATTTACCATATTTGTAACTGTTCTCTATTTGCTGCATTTTTGTTTATTTTTTTAATCTTTATTTTTCTTCCTTTTCTAGTTTTAAATGAGCATTCATTTAATTTCATTTTCTTTCCTCTTTTATCATGTCAATTTTCTTTCTTTAAAAAAAAATTAGTAGATACTCTAGTTTGCAATACATATTTATAACTAATCTAAGTCCACTTTTAAGTAACACTGCATTATCAGGGGTAGTGCATTTAGCTTATAACAGATTATCCCCAATTCTTTCCTCTCATTTCACATAACATTTTCATCATTCATCTTACTTATTCATATGCTACAATCATCCAAGACATTGTTGCTATCATTGCTTTGAACAAATAGTTACCTATCAAATCAAGTCGGAAGATAAAAAATGTTTAAAACTTTTCCTTCATTAATTTTTCTCTATTGTTCTTCCTTTCTGTATGTTGATATATTCTATGACATATTTGAATTGCTTCCGCTCCTCTAAATTATGAGTGAGCTGTTAAAAAAAATCTTTAACCCCTCCACTGGCTCTTAAGTCCTTTGATCACTGGTTAGGTGCTCATTTTCACGATTTCTGTCATTCTTTAAATAAATTTTACTCTTATAATAGCACTATTTTGTGTTTTTATTTTTCTTTTGAACAAAGATTACAAAGTATGATTCCAAAATTTTATTTCTTCTAACCTTATTTTTAAATTTTATAGATACATTTCTCTTTAAATTTTCATGGTTAAATATGACAACAACACTATAAAAGTTTTAAAACAAATTAAATATTCCAGAATGTGCAAGGTACTTTTCTTTGGTTGATCAGATTATTGGTGAGAGTAATTACCTTAAAAAAATTCCATGTATTTTCATAACTAGAAATCTAAGTCTCAAAATGCTGTGAACAAGTCTGCATAAGTGGTTGTTTGATCATTTTTTAAAATACTAAGCCAGTCATGCTACATTAAGAAATCAATTTAAGAAAAATCTGGTTGATTATGGTATTCTTTAATCTCCTACTATTAAAGCCGTCCCTTCTTCTCTGCTTAAGCTGACTCTTTTCCTGGGGTTTCCAAAAACGCCAGGTTGATTAATTGTCAACCTGGGGTTTTTCAGCGTGTTTGTGCACTGATATGGCTCAGCAGGAATGCCTGAACAAAACACTAACACGAACAGTGGTGTGGGAATATTAAAGATTAAAAGTTGCATTTAATTTTCTAATGACTGGGAGGGCAATTTGTCCCTGGGATGCTTCCTTTAGCAGTTTGCAAATTTTGATTTGACTTAGAATTGAACTTTGACCTTAAGATGGAAATTTTTAATGTGCACTGATGTGCTGAATTATTATATAGATTTGTCTTTTTTATATAGATTTATTTATCTATTATATAGATTTGTTTTTTTTTAAGTCTTAAAGTGAAAGGGATATTATAAAAGCAAATGAGATAATGTTTGTGAAAATATTTAGAAAAAATGCAGGGGAAATTTTTTTTCTTCCTTCTTGCCTATGATGGTCATAAGCATCACTCGGAGCCACCTCTACCATTGCCTCTTCCATAAAATGTCCTTTCAACTTTTACTGTGGGATGATTAATTATTGTATTTTCAGAGTTCCTGTGCCATATTGTGAATACATCTTTATATTATGTATTCCATTATATTTTAATGAGCACATTGGGTCTTTCAGCTTAAGTATATCTCTGGTCCCCAGAAAATTAACTGCTGTGCAAAAAATAACAGTTGGAATAGTTAACATTTTTCAGCATTTTTTTTTTTTTTACTTATGCTTTAGATATATCACTCTAATCCTCATAACAGTCTTTTAGAAGTTTAGGGATATTAAGTCATATTAAGGATCATTGCAGTGATTATTCAGTAATAACTCAAGTTGGGATTTAAATTCAGATCTGTCTTATTCCAAAGGCTGATTTTTCCCCAACATAGCATGTGGCCATACTCATAACAACATTAGAATTACTAATTCTTAAACACATAACAGGAAGTTAATAATAATGCTAGAATTTTAGTTTATGCTCTGAGAATCTGAGGCCCTAACATGAAAAATATTTGAAAAAAGTAACGAGACAAACGACATAACAGTGTGTATGTGAGCATCATGTTGGCTCCTGTAGCAAATAACCACCAAACTCAGTGGCTGTCAATAAATGACTTTATTGCAAACACACAGAGGTGGTCCACAGAGCTTCCAAGCTGTTGATTTTTGGTGATACTCAGGCAGAGGATTATGCCCTGAGTCATTTGGGGTCTCAGGCTGATAGAGTTTGTGCCACACGCAATATGGTATAACTTCCTGGATTTTCTTGGGCACTAGTCTTTCAGCTAGCAGAAAAGAAAGGTGGAGAATCACATATGGGACAAGATCTAAAGGGATGTACATCATTTCTATTCCCTTCTGTTGGAAAGAACTCAGTAAAATAACCATAACTATCTGTGCAGGAGGCTAGAATACAGTCTGTGTGCTAGGAATATGAGGGAGAAACAGCTCTGACGAACATCTACTCAGTTCTACAACAGACTGATCTTCTAGTCACCAATATCCATTTCCCCACTAAGCACATTCTTATTAGCTCTCCAAAAGAGCAATCCATGGTTCTATCCAGTCAATGCATCTGACTCAGCATTTGCATTAGATCTCTTAAGAAACACCCCTTTCCAGTTCAATCCTCAAATCTGTGAAGTACCAGCAACCAAAATCAATATCAGCAAACTAGTCCTAATAAATCCTCAGTTTTGACATACGCAAGAGTTCCACTTCCTGAGTGATAAGTGATCTTTGTTCACATTTGCTTTTGATAAATTTCCAGTAAATTTATCAAAATTATAATAGTTTCTGATTTCTGTCCAGATTAGAATCAAAATTGTAGCTAGTAGGTGGAACTTGGGGGAGAACAAGTAATAAAGAAGAAATTTGGGGAAAGTAACAAAAGCTACAAGGTAGAGAATGCAGACTCCAGCATTAAAAATGTAGTTATGGGGCTTCCCTGGTGGCGCAGTGGTTGAGAGTCCGCCTGCCGATACAGGGGACACGGCTTCGTGCCCCGGTACGGGAAGATCCCACATGCCGTGGAGTGGCTGGGCCCGTGAGCCATGGCCACTGAGCCTGAGCGTCCAGAGCCTGTGCTCCGCAATGGGAGAGGCCATAACAGTGAGACGCCCGCGTACCACACACACACACAAAAAATGTAGTTATGTGTACCTGTTTCTTCCCTAGGGTGCAGATTAAAAGCAGAGACACTGTCCCAATTTAACACATGGATGTTGTAGTAGAGTTCTGAAAAATGTAAATACAAAATATGGTGGAAACACGCAGTGTTTAAATTAATATTAAAGATGCCTTACAGGAAAGGCATAATTTCCTTTTTCTATTCATCAATGCATGTAAGAAATGTCATCATAATTCTAGTTTTCAGGCATTAGATTTGCTGAGCATGTCCTTTTCTGTTTTAGAAACGTGTATCAGATGCATAAAATTGCAACCACCTGAAATTTAATTAGCATTATTTGTTATGTCACGCCACAGTTTAAGTGGAACAAATTCTAAGACCAACAGAGTACTTCATAAACACAAGGAAAAATGGATTTGGAAGACAATTTACAACTGACGTGAAGGTAATAGTGAGTTAGAGAATTAGCATTAAGAACGTTTTCAGAGATTCTGAGCAACAAGGTAAATGTGTGTTATGGAGCAAGTTTCACATAAGTTCGGAAAAGGATTGAGTCAAATCATCTGTCTGTGAGAGAAAGAGTCTTAAAAATTAAGATTAGGGATTCGCTGGTGGCGCAGTGGTTGAGAGTCTGCCTATCGATGCAGGGGACACGGGTTCGTGCCCCGGTACGGGAAGATCCCACATGCCGCAGAGCGGCTGGGCCCGTGAGCCGTGGCCGCTGAGCCTGCGCGGAGTCTGGAGTCTCTGCTCCGCAACGGGAGAGGGCACAACAGTGAGAGGCCCGCGTACTGCCAAAAAAAAAAGAAAAATTAAGATTAGTTATTTTAAGTTGTTTGTCTAGACAGCTTCGGAAAACATATTCATCTCATTTTTATTACCCTGTTGATAGATATTTACAACCACCAAGGAATAGATCTACATTAAAATGGAGAGTAGAATATGTTCATGTTAACTATTTAATGTTCATCAAGTCCTGTGTTAGAGACATTTCTTGTATCTTCCATTTAATCCTCAGAGTAAATACAATTGTTATATTTAATTATTATATTTAACCCGAGGATCCAGGTGCTTTGGAACCTGAAGTTAAAAAAAATTTGTGTGGGCACACATTTTGCAGTTTGATTTTTCTTTTTATTTTTATGATTTCGTTATGTTTATTTCACTGTAATCAGTTATCTTTCCAACCGCATAAAAAACGCTAGTATTTCTCCTATTTTATTTTATTAATTTAGTATTCTTTTATCATTTTTTTAACATCTTTATTGGAGTATAATTGCTTTACAATGGTGTCTTAGTTTCTGATTTATAACAAAGTGAATCAGTTATACATATACATATGTTCCCATATCTCTTCCCTCTTGCATCTCCCTCCCTCCCACCCTCCCTATCCCACCCCTCTAGGTGGTCACAAACCACCAAGCTGGTCTCCCTGTGCTATGTGGCTGCTTCCCACTAGCTATCTATTTTATGTTTGGTAGTGTATATATGTCCATGCCACTCTCTCACTTTGTCACAGTTTACCCTTCCCCCTCCCCATATCCTCAAGTCCATTCTCTAGTAGGTCTGTGTCGTTATTCCCGTCTTACCCCTAGTTTCTTCATGACCTTTTTTTTTTTTCTTATATTCCATATATATGTGTTAGCATACGGTATTTGTTTTTCTCTTTCTGACTTACTTCACTCTGTATGACAGACTCTAGGTCCATCCACCTCACTACAAATAACTCAATTTCATTTCTTTTTATGGCTAATATTCCATTGTATATATGTGCCACGTCTTCTTTATCCATTCATTTGTTGATGGACACTTAGGTTGCTTCCATGTCCTGGCTATTGTAAATAGAGCTGCAATGAACAATGTGGTACATGACTCTTTGAATTATGGTTTTCTCAGGGTATATGCCCAGTAGTAGGTTTGCTGGGTCATATGGTAATTCTATTTTTAGTTTTTTAAGGAACCTCCTTACTGTTCTCCATAGTAGCTATATCAATTTACATTCCCACCAACAGTGCAAGAGGGTTCCCTTTTCTCCACACCCTCTCCAGCATTTATTATTTCTAGATTTTTTGATGATGGCCATTCTGACTGGTGTGAGATGATATCTCATTGTAGTTTTGATTTGCATTTTTCTAATGATTAATGATGTTGAGCATTCCTTCATGTGTTTGTTAGCAATCTGTATATCTTCTTTGGAGAAATGTCTATTTAGATCTCCTGCCCATTTTTGGATTGGGTTGTTTTTTTGTTATTGAGCTGCATGAGCTGCTTGTAAATTTTGGAGATTAATCCTTTGTCAGTTGCTTCATTTGCAAATATTTTCTCCCATTCTGAGGGTTGTCTTTTGGTCTTGTTTATGGTTTCCTTTGCTGTGCAAAAGCTTTTAAGTTTCATTAGGTCCCATTTGTTTATTTTTGTTTTTATTTCCATATCTCTAGGAGGTGGGTCAAAAAGGATCTTGCTGTGATTTATGTCATAGAGTGTTCTGCCTCTGTTTTCCCCTAAGAGTTTGATAGTGTCTGGCCTTACATTTAGGTCTTTAATCCATTTTGAGTTTATTTTTGTGTATGGTGTTAGGAAGAATGTGTATTCTGTTGTTTTTGGATGGAATGTCCTATGAATATCAATTAAGTCCATATTGTTTAATGTATCATTTAAAGCTTGTGTTTCCTTATTTATTTTCATTTTGGATGATCTGTCCATTGGTGAAAGTGGGGTGTTAAAGTCCCCTACTATGGTTGTGTAACTGTCGATTTCCCCTTTTATGGCTGTTAGTATTTGCCTTATGCATTGTGGTGCTCCTATGTTGGGTGCATAAATATTTACAATTGTTATATCTTCTTCTTGGATCGATCCCTTGATCATTATGTAGAGTCCTTCTTTGTCTCTTGTAACAGTCTTTACTTTAAAGTCTATTTTGTCTGATATGAGAATTGCTATTCCAGCTTTCTTTTGATTGCCATGGCATGGAATATCTTTTTCAATCCCCTCACTTTCAGTCTGTATGTGTCCCTAGGTCTGAAGTGGGTCTCTTGTAGACAGCATATATATGGGTCTTGTTTCTGTATCCATTCAGCCAGTCTGTGTCTTCTGGTGGGAGCATTTAATCCCTTTACGTTTCAGGTAATTATCGATATGTATGTTCCTATTCCCATTTTCTTAATTGTTTTGGGTTTGTTATTGTAGGTCTTTTTCTTCTCTTGTGTTTCTTGCCTAGAGGAGTTCCTTTAGCATTTGTTGTAAAGCTGGCTTGGTTGTGTTGAACTCTCTCAGCTTTTACTTGTCTGTAAAGGTTTTAATTTCTCCTTCAAGTCTGAATGAGATCCTTGCTGGGTAGAGTAATCTTGGTTGTAGGTTTTTCTCCTTCATCACTTTAAATATGTACTGCACTCCCTTCTGGCTTGCAGAGTTTCTGCTGAAAGATCAGCTGTTAACCTTATGGGGATTCCCTTGTGTGTTATTTGTTGTTTTTCCCTTGCTGCTTTTAATATGTTTTCTTTGTATTTAATTTTGATAGTTTTATTAATATGTGTCTTGGTGCATTTCTCCTTGGATTTATCCTGTATGGGATCCTGGACTTGATTAACTATTTCCTTTCCCATATTAGGGAAGTTTTCAACTATAATCCCTTCGAATATTTTCTCAGTCCCTTTCTTTTTCTCTTCTTTTTCTGGAACCCCTATAATTCGAATGTTGGTGCGTTTAATGTTGTCCCAGAGGTCTCTGAGAGTGTCCTCAGTTCTTTTCATTCTTTTTTCTTTATTCTGCTCTGCAGTAGTTATTTCCACTATTTTATCTTCCAGGTCACTTGTCCGTTCTGCTGCCTCAATTATTCTGCTATTGATCCCATCCAGAGTATTTTTAATTTCATTTATTGTGTTGTCCATCACTGCTTGTTTCCTCTTTAGTTCTTCTAGGTCCTTGTTAAATGTTTCTTGCATTTTCTCTATTCTATTTCCAATATTTTGGATCATCTTTACTATCATTATTCTGAATTCTTTTCCAGGTGGACTGCCTATTTCCTCTTCATTTGTTAGGTCTGGTGGGTTTTTATCTTGCTCCTTCGTCTGCTGTGTGTTTTTCTGTCTTCTCATTTTGCTTATCTTACTGTGTTTGGGGTCTCCTTTTTGCAGGTTGCAGGTTCGTAGTTCCCGTTGTGTTTGCTGTCTGTCCCCAGTGGCTAAGGTTGGTTCAGTGGGTTATGTAGGCTTCCTGGTGGAGGGGACTATTGCCTGTGTTCTGGTGGATGAGGCTGGATCTTGTCTTTCTGGTGGGCAGGTCCACGTCTGGTGGTGTGTTTTGGGGTGTTTGTGGCCTTATTATGATTTTAGGCAGCCTCTCTGCTAATGGGTGGGGTTGTGTTCCTGTCTTGCTAGTTGTTTGGCATAGGGTGTCCAGCACTATAGCTTGCTGGTTGTTGAGTGACGCTGAGTGTTGGCGTTGAGATGGAGATCTCTGGGAGATTTTCACCGTTTGATATTACGTGGAGCTGGGAGGTCTCTTGTGGACCAGTGTCCTGAACTGGCTCTCCCACCTCAGACGCACAGGACTGACTCCTGCCTGCAGCACCAAGAGCCTTTCATCCACATGGCTCAGAATAAAAGGGAGAAAAAATAGAAAGAAAGAAAAGATAAAATAAAATAAATTTATTAAAATAAAAAATAATTATTATGAAAAAAATGTTAAAAAGTAAAAAAAAAAAGAACCGACAGACAGAATCCTAGGACAAATGGTGAAAGCAAGGCTATACAGACAAAATCTTCCACAGAAGCATACACATACACACTCACAAAAAGAGGAAAAGGGGAAAAAATAATATATGTTGCTCCCAAAGTCTACCTCCTCAATTTGGGATGATTCGTTGTCTGTTCAGGTATTCCACAGACGCAGGGTACATCAAGTTGATTGTGGAGCTTTAATCCACTGCTTCTGAAGCTGCTGGGAGGGATTTCCCTTTCTCTTCTTTGTTCTCACAGCTCCTGGAGTTCAGCTTTGGATTTGGCCCTGCCTTTGTGTGTAGGTCGCCTGAGGGCGTGTGTTTTTCGCTCAGACAGGACGGGGTTAAAAGGATCAGCTGATGCGGAGGCTCCGACTCACTCAGGCCGGCGGGAGGGAGGGGCACGGATGTGGGGCGGGTCTGCGGCGGCAGACGCCGGCAGGACGTTGCACCAGCCTGAGGCGCACCGCGAACTCTCCTGGGTAAGTTGTCCCTGGATCCCGGGACCCTGGCAGTGGCAGGCTGCACAGGCTCCTGGGAGGGGAGGTGTGGGGAGTGACCTGTGGTCGCACACAGGCTTCTTGGTGGCGGCAGCAGCAGCCTTAGCGTCTCATGCCCGTCTCTGGGGTCCGCGCTTTTAGCCGCGGCTCGCGCCTGTCTCTGGAGCTCCTTTAAGCGCCGCTCTCAATCCCCTCTCCTCGCGCACCAGGAAACAAAGAGGGAAGAAAAAGTCTCTTGCCTCTTAGGCAGCTCCAGACTTTTCCCCAGACTCCCTCCCGGCTAGCCGTGGCGCACTAGCCCGCTTCCGGCTGTGTTCACGCCGCCAACCCCAGTCCTCTCCCTGCGCTCCGACCGAAGCCCGAGCCTCAGCTCCCAGCCCCGCCCGCCCCGGCGGGTGAGCAGACAAGCCTCTCGGGCTGGTGAGTGCCGGTCGGCACCGGTCCTCTGTGCGGGAATCTCTCCGCTTTGCCCTCCGCACCCCTGTGGCTGTGCTCTCCTCCGCGCCCCCGAAGCTTCCCGCCACCCGCAGTCTCCGCCCGCGAAGGGGCTTCCTAGTGTGTGGAAACATTTCCTCCTTCACAGCTTCCTCCCACTGGTGCAGGTCCCGTCCCTATTGTTTTGTCTCTGTTTATTCTTTTTTCTTTTGCCCTACCCAGGTACGTGGGGAGTTTCTTGCCTTTTGGGAGGTCTGCCAGCGTTCAGTGGGTGTTCTATAGGAGCAGTTCCACGTGTAGATGTATTTCTGATGTATCTGTGGGGAGGAAGGTGATCTCTGAGTCCTTCTCTTCCGCCATCTTCTTCTCTCTGATTTTTTTTTTTTTTTTTTTGTATACAGGAAAGATCTCATGCAAGAGAGAGAAACTGAAGCTTAATATTCTATAGCTTCATGGTAAGATGGCCTCTGCCCATAGTAGAGTTGAGAAAAAAAGTCTTAGAAAAGTTAAGTAATTTTCATAGTAATAAGTGGTCAAGCTGACGTTCAAATCCATGTACTTCTGAATCTATAGACCATGAGTTTTTAATTCAAAGTGATGACTAGAAAATTGATGTAAAAAAGTGGAGAATATGTGTCAATCCTGGTAGATCAAAGGAGATAGTGCCATATTTGCCATTCCTTTTAGCCCCGGACCCAAATAACCTGCGAAGTTTGTGCAGAAATTCATAGAAGTGGTGTCTCTACATTTCTTCTCTTGAAGAAGTCAATTTATATTTTTATTGGGACAATTACAGCATTACATAATATTTATCTCTTTTCCTTTCTTTCTCCTCCTCTCAACTGAGAGCTCACTGAAGAAAGTTACTAAATCTTACTGATCTATCTCCAATGCTTTGGACTGTGCTTGAAACATGCTTTTGTTTTTTATTAGATCTCCTGAGATTTCAGGTCCAGTGGCTGATTAGTTCCATTATAAATTAAGCACAAAACTGTGTCTTCCTTTGCAATACATATCATCCGTAAAGAAATCTTCAGTGCTTTGAAAAGAACCTCATCATCTTTGTGAAAATGGATTTTCATTCCTTCATTCTACAGTTTATTTCACTTAAACACCTACCAATTCTACCTTGTTACTTCATAAAATATTTTGGGTTCTCTTTTCCTCCTACTAACCTCCAAAGTCAGTGAATTAGTGTTTTATTTTGTTTTAATTTCTATGAAAGAATCTTCATAATATACTATATGAATTATTTTTTAACATATAAACTCATTCACTTATAAAACTCCTAGTTTCTGAAGCACTCTTTATTACAAAGGAAGGATCTCAGAAAAAGGCAAATTAATGATGATAATTTATGTTATTGGGAAATAGATAGTACTGATACTGTTTTCATTGTTTATTCCAACATTACTTCTAGACATGGAAGTGATAGAATTAAAATTAACTTACATTGATTATTTTAATTTTAGAAAACAAATGTTGGTGTATTACATAATCTGCAAATACACAGCATTTTTTGCTCAAAACAATCAGCTTAAATTATCAGATGGAATATTCCAAATGAATTTTACATAATTACAAAAAACACACTTTATTAACATTTTACTAGACCATGATGAGTTTTACAATTTAATATGATACATGCTACAGACTACAGGATTGTCTCCAAAGATTCTGAAATGCAAAATAGACAAGAATGTTAAAACAACTACTAAAGACTAAAACGACCTTTGACACAGCCTATGAAATATACAATGGTCTCAAATGCTGCTAAGTGAAGTAGGGAAATATTTTTAAAATATTGCTTTGTTGCAAGAATATGATGACTTAATAAAGAATACATCAAATTGTTGTCAGACTGATTTGGATGATAATAAAATCCTCCTTTGATGTAGCAACCATCTACCAATTACTGATTTTTAAAATAATACACGAATTGACCACTTTTGTGTAATATTTTCTACAGTTATTTATCTTATATGTTACTTTCTTCACGTCATTTTATTATTAATGAATCAAATACTTCTTATAATACCTTCAAATTAAAATAAATTATGTTGAGGTATGGAAGGAATATCTACAATGTCTTTGGAAACAATCATTAAAATTTTATAAAGAAATAAAGTCCCCTAAGATAACTAATTTAAAAATATTAAATGAGACAATATGGAAACTAAGGGTGAATAATCTGTTATATTAATTACACATTTAAGTTTTATTAAACACATCTAAAATTACCTAAATCATTTGATCTGAACATTAAAAAAATGTAACTTTGTATATTAGAGTGGGTATGAAAGACCTATTTCACAAAGTCATTAAGAAGAACAGTTATTTACAGGGACAAAGTTCTTTCAAGAAACCTCTTGACATATCTCCACTGTCGTTGGTTTTCTAATGGAGGATGGCTTATGGACTTACACAACATCTAAATCCATATGAGTTTGAGGTTTCTTGCATCTCTATTTCATTTTAGTCTGTGTTCAACAGTTAATTTCCTTAAGATATCTTCTCTGATGACTGTATCAAAAATGGACCTCCTGTCACAACCAGCTTTACTTTTCTTCATAGTACTCATTACACATCCTCATGTTTTCTTATATATAATTCAATTTTCAAATATTTGTTTACTAAGTTGCGATCTACATCCTTCATTATAATGTATGTTCAAAGAGTCAGAGAGTGTTTATTAGTTTCTCTTCAATGTCTTCAATATCTGGCTCACTGAAGGCACTCAATAAATATTTGTTGTCAAAATGAATATATTTGAATGTCAAATAACTATGTACCTTATCATAGGTATGTTTTAAGTAAAACATACAAATCAAAAAGAAGATATTCATTAATCAGAGGTCTGATAAATGAATAAGACTGAGAAAAGCCACCTATATTGATGCACTTGCACTCAAGTCTCCTACCTAGGAGAACTCTAGATTGGAATACTTAGGTCATTAGAGAGTGAGAAAAGGGGCAGAGATCGCTGGCATCATTTGAAAGTCTATATATAAGACAGCTAATATACTCTCCCTTCTCTACTACTCCCTTAGGGGAAGTAGTTTGCATAAAAATATTTATCACCAGAACAAAAAAGAAAGAAAATGACATTCTCTCCTCAAAGATGGAACACACAGTCTGGAGTTTAACTAGATGACATAGGGCTTGGTGTCTCAGTGTAAAGCCATTTGCATTTCATTATTTTGTAGCCCTTGGACTACTGGGGTATTTTTTTTTTTTTTTTGGTTTTTTTGGGGGGTTTTTTTTGTGTGTGTGTGCGGTACGCGGGCCTCTCACTGTTGTGGCCTCTCCCGTTGCGGAGCACAGGCTCCCGACGCGCAGCCTCAGCAGCCATGGCTCACGGGCCCAGCCGCTCCTCGGCATGTGGGATCTTCCTGGACTGGGGCACAAACCCGTGTCCCCTGCATCGGCAGGCGGACTCTCAACCACTGAGCCACCAGGGAAGCCCTCTCAGGAAATTTTTTTTTTTTTTTTTTTTTGGTACATCGGTTATACCTTAATAAAGCTGTTTTTAAAAGGGTTACAGTCCATCCTTTTTTTTTTTTTTTTGCGGTACGCAGGCCTCTCACTGTTGTGGCCTCTCCCGTTGCGGAGCACAGGCTCCCGACGCGCAGGCTCAGCGGTCATGGCTCACGGGCCTAGCCGCTGGGGGCATGTGGGATCTTCCCGGACCGGGGCACGAACCCGTGTCCCCTACATCGGTAGGCGGACTCTCAACCACTGCGCCACCAGGGAAGCCCTACTGGTTTATTCTCTTGCCAACCCTTCTAGTGGAAATGCTCCAGACAAATATGAAGAGCTCTTATAGGACTTTCCTAAATGGGAATGGAAAATCATTTATTAGCAGATTAATGATAGAGAAAGACCAAAATAATGAACAGAGAAACTCTTTTAAAGGTATCAGCAATCACCTTGAATGTAAAAGAACCAAACACACCAGTTAAAGGAATATCAACAGACTGGATTCATGTAACTAACAAATATAAGCTGTTGTACAAGGAAAATAGTCTAAATAAGGACATGGCTAAATTGAAAGTAAAGGGATAGGAAAGGTGTGTCATGCAAAAATAATTAACTAAAATGCTGTGCCACTGTGTTAATATTAGGCAAAACAGGACTTTGAGCAATTAGTATTAAGAGAAAAAAGGACATTTCGTTTTGATAAAAAGTTATTCAACATGGAGACCCATAATAATGTATGAAAATCAGAAAGGAAGAAGTAAACCTCATAGTCTACAGAACGCATGATTGTGTAGCCAGGAAATTCTAAAATAATCTTTTTTAAAAACTATAAAAATAATTGAATTTAGCAAGATTCTGGACACTTGGTAAAAATACAATTTTTTAAACTGTCTCTATATACCAGAAACAAATATTTAGGATATGATTCTTTTAAATAGCCTTTATAATAGTATAAGGAATATCACATACCTAGTAATAAATCTGTGGAAATATGTGTAAGATCATTTCATTTAAAACTAGAAAATACCGATAAGAGAAAGTTAAAATTAATAAAGAAATATACTGTATTGAATGTCTTAAAGACAATATTACCAACAAGTTCATTTTCTCAAAATTGGAATATAGCTTTGGTGCCATGTTAATCAAAATTCTAACAGACATCTTTCCTGGAAATTGTCAATCAAATTTTAAAATCTGTGTAGAAATGTGGTGATCTAGGACAGTCAAACAATCTTCAGAAATGAACAATGTAAATTTACACTAAAATATATCGAACCTATTTAAAAATTCCAGTACTGAACATGAGATAGTATTGGTATAAATATAGAGATATGTTCCAGGCATACAGAATAGAGTTGAGAAACTCATATTCAATAACCTAATTTACAGTAAGGAGACCACTGCAAAATCAAATAGATAGCCATATGGAAAAATTTGAACCAGATCACTAATATATTACAAACACATATATAAATAAAAAGGTATCACAGATCTTATAATAGGAAATAAGGCCTTTGGAAGAAATGTAAACACTAAATTTTTTCTTAAAAGTATTAATCATAAAAGAAAAAAATGATTCATTGGACCTAATAAAAATTAAAATCTTCTGTTCTTTGAAAGATGATATTAAGAAAATGGAAAGTTAAGCTACAGAATGGGAGAAGATATTCATGGTACATTTATCTTGTTATGTAATCATACCTAGAATATTCTATGAATCAATGAGAGAAATAATTAAAAAATCTTTTTGAAATGGAGTAAAATCCTTTCTGAAATGAAGTCTAAGAGGATAGACTAATGGCCAGTGAGCCTTTGGGAGAAAAAAATGCTTACCGTTATCCTTCTCATCAGGGAAATGCCAATTATAAAAATAATGGCATACCAATACATATCAATAACAATAATAAAAGCAAAACAATATCAAGAATTGGTTAGAATGTGTAAAAAAGTAAAACTTTCATAAATTGATATTTCATTTATAAATTGGTGCAAGATTTTTGGAAATTGTTTGCTATTACCCACAAAAGCTAAACATAAATCCACCTTGTGACCTATCAATTTTACCCCTAGGTACATAGCAAAAAGACAGAGAAGATTGTTCTCAGAAGATATAATACAAGTAGGCCAAATTGGACATAATCCAAATATGCATTAATCATAGAATGTATAAATAATGTGGACAGTGATTTTCTCAGATTAAATTTTTTTTTATTTAACATCTTTATTGGAGTATAATTGCTTTACATTGTTGTGTTAGTTTCTGCTGTATAACAAGGTGAATCAGCTGTATGCATACGTGGATACATATATCCCCATATCTCCTCCCTATCCCACCCCTCTAGGTGGTCACAAAGCACTGAGCTGATCTCCCTGTGCTATGCAACTTCTTCCCACTAGCTATCTATTTTACGTTTGGTAGTGTATATATGTCCATGCCACTCTCTCACTTTGTCCCAGCTTATCCATCCCGCTGACCATATCCTCAAGTCCATTCTCTACATCTGCATCTTAATTCCTGTCCTGCCCCTAGATTCTTCAGAACAAATTTTTTTTAAATTCCATATATATCAGTTGGATACAGTATTTGTTTTTCTGACTTACTTCACTCTGTATGACAGACTCTAGGTCCATCCACCTTACTACAGATAACTCAATTTCATTTCTTTCTATGGCTGAGTAATAATCCATTGTATATATTGCCACACCTTCTTTATCCATTCATCTGTCAATGGACACTTAGTTTACTTCCATGTCCTGGCTATTGTAAATAGTGCTGCAATGAACACTGTGGTACATGACTCTTTTTGAATTATGGTTTTCTCAGGGTATATGCCCAGTAGTGGGATTGCTGGGTCATATGGTAGTTCTATTTTTAGTTTTTTAAGGAAACTGCATAAACTCCTTTTTATCTATTTGTACTGTTTGAATATTTCACATTTGAATGTAGTAGTTTCATAATGCAAATATTTTTAAAGTATAAATGCAATAGACATTTTATCCGACCTCCAAGTATTAAGGAAATATAGCAATCAAGAACCTCTCTTGAATAAATTAATTAATGAAATTCATCAACTAAGTGATTAAACAATGCAAAATATTCAAGGATGGGGAGGTTCTGGTAAAATAACTAAGAAAAAATAAAATGGGCATTTGGGAAAAAATTAATGTTAAATCATTTTTATAGTTTTGTCAAACAATTTGTTGTGCTGGGCAAAATAACACAAATCAAAAAAAATTAAATTTGTTTATCCCAGCAATAATGTAAAACAGGGCATTAAGTCTTGATACTCTATTACTAAATAAATATATAAACTTTAGACTACACACTGAGGTTGATAGTATTTTTCCTGTGTGTCAAAACTGATTGGGTATTAGAAAAAAAGCAATGATTTTGCAGCGATACTGGCCTATGATTGAGTCACAACTCTACCTCTTGATAGCTACACAACCATGGGCAAGCCACAATTTCTTCATTTATAAAACATAATTGTGGAACATAACTCAGAATTAGAGTAGATAACATACATATGTCCTCCAGCTCCTTAAGTGTACCTCTGTAGGGATTGCCAGTTAAACTACTGGTTATTTCAATGTTGTGTGGATTCTGCTATATTCACCATGTGTAGACTTTAGTTGTTAATGAATATTTCAAATTATTTTATTCACAATTATAGTTATTTACATCTCTTTCTTACCTGTAATTATCCCTTGATAGATATACTGCTCATTTACATAACACATTTCAATAGTAATAAAGAACTAAGAACAGACCAGGCTGAGAAGACATTGACAGGCTTACCAATTTTCTATAGCCTCTGGACATAAATAGTACATAAACAAGCCTGTCAAAAATCACTTTAAGCAAGGCTGGTTTGCAGTTGTATAATTTTCTTGTGCTGACAGAGCAATTATATCTAGTTTTCTGCAATGTTTTCTGTTTTTAGCAGGGTAGAATGACACACATTCTTAACATCCCATGAAATTCAATTCAAGGCAACAATCTTAGTTGCCTGCTTATGGAGATAGAAATATATTATGACAATTCAAACAGTATGTCAAAATGATAATAAAACATATACATTGACAAAAGTGTTAATTATCAAAATGCCTTTTATTGCACCTTGAAAATTTAGGAATCCTGATTGAGAGCATTAAAATAAATGATTCACTCTTAAAATATTTATGTTACAGATTTACTAAATTTTCAAAGAAACCTAAGTATTCAACTGAGTTACCCATACATTCTCTTCAATTCCTTGTCATCCTTTTATACTTTATTTACAGAAATGTTTTATCCTAACATGCATTGTAACTGCACTCTTAATTGGCCCTCCAAAACACAAGATATAGAAACTGTATAAATACCGTCTTTTTTAAGAAACTTTATTCCAGTTTTGAATAATTTAATCAACCTTGCCTTTTTATATTCTTTCTTTCCATTGCTTTTGTAGTATTTTATTGACCTAGTTCTCCAGCTATCAATACTTAGATTGCAATGTAAGAGTTCATCATCTTTTCTTAATGCCCTCTCTTCCTAAATATGGGTGACCCTAATTCTCTGTTCTTACCCTGGGCAACTCTCTTCCCATGAAGTGTATTACTTTTATTTTACTTACTGTTTTATACAGGTGACTCTTGGAGACCTCTTTTCTCAAACTTTAAGTCTAAGTTGCTCTTGTAATTAATTGCTCAAAGCATTCATTCATTCAAAATATATTATTGAGAAAAATACATGTCATGTGCTATTTGAAGTACAGAAACAAAACAGTAAACATTTCTGATTTCATGAAGTGTGTGGCCTAGTTTTAGTTAATGCTATGTGCTAAGGACAAGAATTGGCTAAATGAAGAGATACATTGTGATAGACATGTGTATGGGTCGGGGACAATGCTATTTTAGATAGGATATCCAGTAAAATTACTGACAAGATATCCAAAATTCCATACTGTTTTAAACCTCAGGGTCTTGATATATTTGATTTCTTATTCCAGGATAGAACTGTATCCCCAACTTCCCATTTTACACCATGAATGACTGACTCTTCAATTTACATCTCTCCCAAATCCAGTTTTGCTGCACTGATGCACATATTCACTGCAACTGCGGCAGAAAAAATGTCTACAAAGAGTGCTTATAGCCCACCTCCAAAAGTACTCTCTAATTAATTTCTTATTCCTGATGAATTCATCATTTACTCATATACATTATGGCAGACATGGTGCTTGGCCTTGCAGCAAAAATGATAGTCTCATACTTTAGCCCACAAAACATAATTAAGATTTTAATTAGGGATGCTATACTTCTCCCTATATGGGAATAAGAATTTCAATTACATGGTTAACTCCTCCTTTTAATTAGCATTTCAAGGCATGTATTTCATTCTCTCTCAACCACTCAGTCTTGATGATTCTTTCTTAAAAACGTTTTTAAAAATCACTGCTTTTTTAACATCATCACTTTGTTTGCCTCATTTTTGGCTTTAAGGTCCACAGCAACAACAAAGAAATCCTGTTATAGCCACTTTGTAACAAGACTTCCTGCCTCCATTCTCACTTTTCTTTAAAACCTACATGCTATCACCATCTCCTACACGGTTTACACAATTACTCCCTTAACTCTCACAGTAACAAAATAAAGTGCTTACTTTTTTTACACAATTTACATAATTTTACATTTACATAATTTTTACAATTAAGCTGTTGGCCCTAGTTTATACAACTAAGAAATAGTAGGGCCAGGATTTGACCAATCTGAAGCTGTCTAGAGCGTCTATGCCTTTGACCACTTCCTGTACTCAGGATATATATTTGCATCACCATTTTTTTTTTCCGTCACCATTTTTTAATCTTCTGGTATAAAAGAGATAACTAAAGAAAAGAAGAGGAATGCAAGTCTTCTGTGCACCCAGGCACACAATTATTGATGGCTATGTTTATTGGAGCATCATAGCATCACCATGTTAAGTCTCTTCGAAGAGCTGCTTGCTCTTTCTTTACTCCTCATAAAGTTTTCTTGTTTGAAGATAGTGATTATTATGGCTTTGGCTCTCCATTTGCCAATCCTGCACTCTCAACTAAGCAAATTTTGGTAAAGTGTAATCTTCCTTGTTCTCCTGACAGGTCACAGGCTCTGGCTCTACACTCCAAAATTGGGTTATCAGCTGAACTATTATGCTATTTGAATTTTAAAATGACATTAATATTAAGCATTTTGCTACTAACTTTCTGATTGTTTATTATAAATTCTAATATGGATATTGAAAGTCTCCAGAGTTCTTTTCTCATTTCTTTCTCCTTACCAAATGATTTTATGTTTCTCTAAGAATCTTTTTTTTTTTAAGAGGTGAGTGTGAGAGAATCCCAAAAATCTTGGAGTAAAGCAGGGAGATGTGATAAGTGTGTATTACTTCTTTTAGTTTGGTTTGTTTTTTCGTCTTCCAAAATATCTAAGTTCATGGCTAGTGCTTGATGATCCTTTAGGTAATTGAGAGTCTAAAACGTAACAATGCTACCATATCAACTGGTTAATGCTGATTAAATAGTTGGGGGTTCCTAGCAAGTTGATTAGCCATACATGAGGAAAGGTGAAAAAATGGTGTATTTAAACATGAACCATGTGGATCCTCTGAGGGAACACACCCTTTTGGCATATTGACAGTATGATACCTTCCGAATGTCAAACAGAAGTTGAACAGCATTTCTAAAGGGGTTATAAAATACATACATAGAAAAATTTTCTAAATTATATAGAAAAATATTTTGTAACTATGTATGGTGATGGATGTTAATTAGACACTGTGGTGATCATTTCACAATATATACACATATTTAATCATTATGTTGTAAACCTTAAACAAATATAACATTGTATGTCAATTATACCTCAATTAAAAAAAGAAGAATCATATAGCAAAGAGTTAAATACTATTTTGAATGTTAACCAAAATAAACATGGCATACCTCCCAAATCAGTACAAAGATAAAATCAAGCAAATCTTTTTTCCTATATTTCAAGAAGTCAAAGACAATAGCTAAGAAATATAAAACATCTTTAATCATGCCATGAGTAAGACCAATATACCAGTTATTATAATAAAACCATAATGTATACCACCCTATTGAGACAAATGTTGCACTTTTTAAATAAAGTGTGTGGCCATATGTTTCCTCTCCAAATATCCTCCTGAAATGCCTCTGAAAACTTGAAAAAAAAGGGAGTTTTTATTTTGAAAATAAAAATTAATCTAGTATCAGACCTGACATTTGAAATTATATTGTTTCACTACCGTTCAATAGAAGTAGAAACAGTGCAAAGGAGGAAAAGGAAATCCTATCTCGGTCTACCACAGTTTTACTAGATATGATTCCTTAACATCGAGCAAGGTGCCCACTACTTTATAATTTTTAATTTAGTAAAATTTTTATTTAGGTAGAACATTCATACATTCATACTCACCACTGAATTCACACATTCTGCTTCTTGGTGCATCCAGTCAGGTATAAAGGCTAATCACTGTTTTCTTAATGACACGTGAGATATTTTATTCTTTAATTCTCTAGTGTCCATTTGATTCCCTTTTCTCTGATTCCAACTTTCAATTGAATTACTTTCTTTTTTTCTTCCACTGTGTCTATCTTCTTACTGTGTATTAATATATTAATTATAGTTATTTTGAGATTCTTGTCTGTTAACTCCAAAATCTGGGTCACCTCTAAGTTGGCTAATATTTACTTCTTTATCTCTTATTTGTCAAGTTTCCAGACTATACCTGGTAATTTTTCATTTTATTTGATTTTGTAGCACTGTTCTATAGACTCTGAATTATATTATCTTCCTCTAAAGCAGATGTTGGCAATTTTTCTTAATGAGCCAGACAGTAAATATTTTAGGCTTGGGGACCATACTACTTCACAACTATTTATCTCTGCTCTTGTAGGGTGCAAGTAGCCACAAAACTATGTAAACACATGGCTGTGACTGTGTTCCTGTAAGAGTTAATTACCAAAATAGGAGGTTGCCCACAGGTCATAGTTTGCCAACCTATGGTCTAATGTATGTTGAGTTTCTTTCTAGCAGTCAGTTAACTTTCAAGTGAATAATTTTATTCTTGTCATGGTTTGGTTTTAGGCTCTATTAGGGTAGATGTAGTTCAGTTTTCCACTTAGTCTTAAGATTTAGCTGTTTTCTGAAGGTTTGGTCCTAAATCTCAGAGCATGGGCTTTATGTGGTCTCAAATGAATGCCTGGTATTTACCATGGTCTTTCCTCTTTGGCTATCTCAGACCTCCAGTGTTTCCCAGTATATATGAGCCCAGTGTTCTCTACCAAGCCTCCAAGACCCTCACTTTCTGTGTGTGCATCTTAGGAAGCCAGCAGGGACCAAAGGAAAAATGATACAGAGAGTTTAGGGCTTTTTCTCTGTGCTGCCCTCCTCCTAGGAACCTTGGCAGCCCTGAACTGCAATCTCTTTTTCCTCCACTGTCTCCACTGCTGCTTTCTACTTGGACTCCACTTTTCTGTGTGCAGTTAGGGAAGAGTCTCCAGGGTAAATGGTGAAAATGGGACTTACCTCAAGTGTTTCTCTTCTCTCAATAATCACGGCCCTGTGTTTTTTTTACTGCCAAATCCCCCCAATAGTTATTTTATACATACTCTCCATTTTTATATGTGTTTATCATGGGAGTGAAATCTGATACTAACTACTCCATCACGTACAGAAAAGGAACACCAGTTGTCGAGTTAAAATTGTATAGGCTCCAGATGTTACTGTTTTCTAACGGTGGATTATTGGTCTTTGCTAGGCAGCTAGACTTGGGGCTGGTTGTCTTAATCCAGTTAGCTACCAAGCGGAGTTATGTCCGGGTTTTAGTTTGTCAGGGCTTATTCCACCTTTTTCTAGAACACAACCCTCCAAATATTATGACATGATTGCTTGCTGACTTCACCAGGGATTCTACCCCTAGTAGGGTCTGAACTCTAACCCTTTTCTCCTCAGCATAGTGAGATTTTTGAAGAGAATTTCAAAGAATGTATTCAAAAGCTAGGAGAAACTGATAAACTAACAGAATAAATGAAAAAATTTGCCAAGCCATTCCTCTGGCATCTAAAACTTGTTTAATTAGTATTTTGCTTGAAGCCCAGATGTATTTTGAATTCTGAAAGCTCTAACGATATTTGAGGACATTCATAAAGACAAAAAACACAATTTTCTAGCAAGAAAGAAAAATATTAGCTTAATTGGGGTAAGAAAAAAAACAAACAAACACTTTTCTGCGCTTCAGTGAAAGGACCTTTGATCTCAGCTGAAGACCAGATGCATCTCTGCAGATATGCTTAGATGAATTTACCTACTGGAGCCAATTAAACCGTGCTGCTTAAAACATGCGCATCAATGACTATTGAAACCCAATCACTCATTTTTTTGGTTCCTGGGGTAATCTCATATGGCCAAATTTCACTTTGGCTAAAAAAAATTTGATTTTTTTTTTGTGAATTTGGAAAAAAAAATCATTCTCCCCATTTGTTAAAGAAAATAAATGAAAGATTTAATGGCCTCCATAAAACATAATAATTTCATTTTTAATGATTTGATCTACAGAAACTAAGAAGCATTGATTTAAAATAAGCTGAATTTTAAAAAAATAATAAGGGGTAAACTAAACTTCTAATGGTTTAAATGCACTGATATTTTCAGAAGAGCCTTTTTTTTTTTTTGCGGTTTGCGGGCCTCTCACTGTTGTGGCCTCTCCCATTGCGGAGCACAGGCTCTGGACGCGCAGGCTCAGCGGCCATGGCTCACGGACCCAGCCGCTCCGCGGCATGTGGGATCTTCCTGGACCAGGGCATGAACCCGTGTCCCCTGCATCGGCAGGTGGACTCTCAACCACTGCGCCACCAGGGAAGCCCAGAGGAGCCTTTCTTGAAATTATGCCATTTGTAACAATATGGATGAATCTGGAAGACATTATGCTATGTGAAAAACTCTGGACACCGACAAATACTGTTTGACCTCACTTTTATGTGAAATCTCAAATAATCAAATTCATAGAAGCGAAAAGGAGAATAGTGGTTGCCAGAGGTTGGGGGTTGGAGGAAATGGGGAAATGTTGGTCAAAAGCTATAAGATTTTACTCATTCAAGAGGAATGCATTCAGGAAATCTAATGTACAGTATAGTGACTGTGGTTACAGTACTGTATTATATACTTGAAATTTGCTAATTGGATAAACATTAAGTGTCCTTACAACACACACACCCAAAAGGTCACTATGTGAGGGGATGGATATGTAAGTTAGCTTGATCATGGTAATCATTTCACAGTGTATACATCTATCAAAACATCAAGTTGTAGACCTTAAATATTTCTTATTTATGTATTTTTGTCAATTATACCTCAATAAAGCTAAAAAAAAAAGCCTTTCTGTCATAGAAGTAGCCAACTAAAACAAAAAAAGAAAGAAAACACAAAGAAAAGCAAAAGTTGTGAAAAATCACTAACTAATTAAATAACAAGACAAAAAACAATGGGTCATTTCAAAGGGAAAGTAATACTCTTAGAAAGCCTAGATTTTTGATACAATTTAGAGATTTAAATACATAGAATTTTATATTAGATTAGGAAAAAGTCTACCAGTGTTTCCATTTGACATGAATATTTGAACAAATTAGATTGGCTGAAAATTTTTGTGTTCAGATCTGTATGTCTTCTAAGTTACTTAAACTTTCTAAATTTAATATGCTGGTTTTATATGGCAAATAAGTTAACATTCTTTCCACAAAATATTTTAATTTTGAAACTGTAAACATATGGGTTTAACTATATGAAATAACTGTATTTTAAGAGAATTTGCCCTGTAAACTCTGAACATTGTTGCAAATGATTTAAACTTAGTTTTTCTCTTACACTTACTAAAAAAAAAAGTATCAAATGTCATCTTTCTGACTGTAATATAATAAATGACCATGTTACAATATAAATCCTTAATGATTTTGAATACTTTAAATATTTTTAAATTAAATAATGGGTGTTCTTTGATTACCATTTATCTTTTTTACCCGATCAATTTCTAAAACCATAAATATTTAAAATAGCAAATATTCTATGAAAATGTATTTGCTCTTTGAAAGCCCCCACTAAGATGGCAAATTTGATGTGGTAATTGAGAGAGTTTTAAAAAAGAAAAAGAAAAATCAGTATTCAGAAAAATAACTCATCCTTGACATATAGTTTGCTCTTACATAAATAAATAAATAAATAAATAAATTGTTCTTTGTCTTTGAAGGGAGAATTCCCTATCACATCAAAGGTTAGTTTTCTGAAAGACTATTCTATAACTGTGGCTGGGCACTGATCTTGAATTGTTGTTTGCATATATCTTTAATTTAAAAATACTTAAAATTATTCTATAGCTAATACTTCAATAATGGCTTGTCTTCAAACATCCACAATATCTGTTTAAATTTTAACGTAAGAATATGTTTAGCAACTCTTTTCTGATACAGTCTTTTTCTAAATCCAGGTGGTAAATCCTAAAGAATAACATTTTAAAGAGATTATGTATACCTAAAGTAGCTTTGGAGTTTCCCATGCAGTCACTGGGCCAAACAAAAGATGTGTTCTTACTTTACTAAAGGAAGAATATTCTATATTTTGATTAGTTCTACACAACTATTTTTCTGCCCAGTTACCAGTTAAAAATAACCCAAAAAACCCAAAAAAACCCTGGAACACCAAAAAGACACATTAATTCTCCTGAGGTTAATTATTTAGAGATAAATGTTACCACCATAAATATTTTAGCAACTGAGTTCTTGTCAGGTTGGATAGACACTTCGATTCATGTTCAAAGTTTGTTTACACACTGTAAACAAGCTGATTTTTTTCCCAGGTATAAATGCTTTTGTCACTCTTGGTGATTATAACTTTTCTTTATGGTACAAATAAAAATGCCCTTGAGGTCAGTCAGCAGCCTCCTTATCATACTGTTCCTGCCCTCAGAATAATCATTGACTAAATATTCACAAATAGAGGATTTTACTCTCCTCCATTATGATAATGTGGGTTGATATAATTAACCAACCAGATCTATTCATATTTGTCACCAACAAATTGGGTTTTGCTTTTATCCTACTCATAAATAAAGGCCTTTGCTAAAGAGTGCAGATCAGAATTCAGTTTTGTGAAAGAAACAGCAGAAGAGCTGCAATAAATATCTGTACTTCATTTCTGCAAACAGCCAGCAGGCAGATCTATCAAGTGGCTGGCTTAAGATTTCCAGCATGCTCTCAGTCCAGAAGCCAGCAACTTTGTAGAAAAAACTCAAGACCCATAGACAAGAATCAATTCCCTAAGACAAAGTGAGCTGATTTAATCATGGCTTCTCAATATATCATTAGACCTAAGTTTAACATACTGGTGATTGGTGTCTAGTTTCAAGGAACCCCTTAGAATTTAGAAAGAAAAAAAAAAATTCTGTGACGGCTCTAGATATGGATATAAAGTAGAAATTTTTTCATAAAAATGAAAGTTAAAGATTCCATCTATGTATATGTATATCTCTATCTATCTATTGATTGGTCTTGTTTTTAAAATTATTCAAAACAGTGATTAAATGTCACATTAAATGAGAAAAAAATCACTGTAAAGAGTAAGCCAGTAACTTAAAAGATGTGGGGAGAATCATTAAACATGTCAGGGCAGATAAGTAAGTTAGTAAACCATCCAGACATGTTAGGCAAAGATAATGTAAATTAATAACCTGTAAGACATTTAGGCATGAAGTAAAGGAAATTGGTCATTTGTGGGACATGTTAAGCAAAGATAAGTAAGTAATATCTTTGCTGAACAAAGATATAAAAGGCATGGAAGGACCAGAAGTCCCAAATATTCATGACACACTTACTATAGATGAGGCATTTAATATTTATGAAGTGATAAATTGGCCATCCCATGGTGAAAGCCACTGTGTTCCCATGAGTACTCCACTAAGAAATGCAGATAAAGTCTATAGCTGCTCCTAAGCCTCCTGGTGAGCTACAGCTATTGACCAGGCACACTTGCTGCTATGTTGACCCAACGTAACAAGTATATGTTGGTTTCAGGCACCTTCTGTTCGCTGAGATCCTTCGATCAAACCTCAGCTCTGGTCCTCAAAACCATACCTTTAGCAGAGGAAGTCTGATGCAGCAGAGAGTGAGACAGGACCTGAGAACTCCCTATTCCAGGTACTGTAGCCCTTCTTCCATGCTGGCTCCTTATCCTAAGTATGGTAAACTACTTCATCTATTTCCCCCTACTTATTACTGTGTGTTTTAAATTGATTTAATTAACTGTATGATTTGAACATTACAATTTGTTTCATGAGCTTTATTCTTTTGTCATTCTGAAATTGGTAGCCTGGTAATGTACTTGGAGACTAGCATTATATTAAGACTGTCATTGCATTAATGCAATTTCCCATGCAACATGTACCAAAAATTTGAACCCCATTAAAAGCAGAGGTGTTAATAATTGATCCATTAAAATCAAAACAACAGTGAGAAGGAGCTCCATCAGTGTGTCAGATAATGTCTTCTCTGTAAAGGGCATCCCATGTATTTCCCTGAGAATACAAGCCAAAATTCTTACAGTGGCTTACAGTACTTACAACAGCTGCATCACCTGCTTTGGTCCCCATTCCTTTTCTGACATTTTCTCTTGACTCCTTATTCTGTTACTCTACTAGTGCATACTGGCCTCCTCACTCTTGCTCCTTGTCTCTTGGCTCAATCTGGAATGTTCTTCAAATATTCCCACAGTTAATTCAAGTCTTTGCTCAAATGTCACTCTTTAAAAGCCCACCTACCCTTGTCATTCCATTTAATATTAAATTCTGTATACCTCTACCACCAACATTTACACTTTTCTATTTTTCCTATAAAACACTTGACTTTTATTTCATATAATTTATTTAATTTTCCCCAGTAGAATATTAATTCTATAAGGGCAATTTTATCTGTCTATTTGATTCTTTTCCATGACGTCTGCTCTTAGACCAATGCCTGGTTTATGATAGGCATCCATTCAATTAATTAATGGATGAAAATGAATCAATCATTAATATATTTTTTCATATTTTAACATGGCAAAAAAAATAAAACTTTCTAATTCTCAAGACTTGTAAGAGTCTTGTGAGCAATTAATGCAACTATATTGCTGGTGAGAATTTGTAGAATTAATCTGACCATAGGGGCCACAACAGTTACAAGTTTTAAAAGTGTCTATACCATTATGAATCATTTATTCAATTTATGATACTCATTTTAAGGGAATGATTTTGAACTATAGGGAACAATGTTAAAGTGCTTATCTATGAAATGTAGAATATCAACAATATTTTCTGCATAATTTTAATCAGAAAATATCCAAAGGCTTAAAATTATGGCATTTGGCTTTCTCTTTTCAGGAGAACATAAGATTTCAAACATATTAATTATTCCGTATTTTGAATCTAGTTTTTGTCAGACACTTCATAGCTCAATTTTTGGAGATAATATTTTATGATGATAGTAGAGTGGCTTCCAAATTTTTATAGCAAATTGAGTAAATTCTTTCCTGAAATAGAGAGAAACTTTGTAACTTTCCCAGATTATAAGGGTGATAGTCATTACAATTAATAATCATGCCGCCCTCTTATTGGTTAAAATAAGAAACAATTAATTGTAAACACATTTATAACTGAGAACATGTGTCTTTAACTGGCCTCTCTCAAAAAGACTGATTTTACTCAGTTATTACAAGGTTGATGGCTTTAAATACTGGAAAGCTGCACTTTGGCATTGTTCTATTACCTCCTATTACACCTGTATACATTTAAAAAATTTTTTATTTGATTGGACTGTGTATCTGAGAATATTTAAATCACTTTTTAGAAGAAGAATATATTTTTATTTTGTTAATAATTGTCACTGATCCTTCAAAGATGTCTGAATATCTATCACTGCAAAACAAACCATCCATAACACAAGGGAGTAAAATGACTATTTTATTATGTTCACAGATTCTGTGAATCAGGAATTCAGGGCACAAAGGGTATAGCTTCTCTTTCCTTCATATCTGGGGCCTCAGCTCAGATAACTCAGTTGGGCATCTTGAACAACTGGGCACCAGAACAGCAATAACTAGAGGAAACATTTCCAAAATAGTTTATTTCAGTGCCTGACACTTGGTTTGGTATAGTTAAAAGATGGGTTCAGTGGAACTCTTAACATTAGCACTTCCCCTTGCTTGCTCTGACACGACAGCACTAGGATGGTCAGATCCCTTACGTGGAAACTCAGCCTCTAAGAGTGAATGTTCCAATGAACAGGCCAGAAGCTGCATGGACTTTATGACTTATCTTCCCCAGTCACATAGCATGACTCCACTTGTCAGTCACAAGTCCACCCAGATTCAGGAAAGGAGACAAAGACTCCATCTTTTAATGGGAAAAATGTCAAATTATTTGGTGACATATTTTTAAATCACCAAAAGTATAAACTGAGAAATCAATAAATGAAAAAATAAGATTAATGATAGTTTTAATAGAAATATTAATGCTTCTTCATTCCTGCTTTTAAAATATGAACATGAATAATAAAGAGAGAGTGAATAAATAGCAAATGCTTTTATGAGGCTCAGAAAAAATCAGAGGGAAAAAATCTAGAGAGGTAAACAGATAAATAAAGGGTGGTAAAAACTAAAAATAATGTGAGAGATGTTATGTTATACTTCAAGTAACCAGAAATTGAGGCTAACATAGCTTAGAAAGGCATAGGAAGAGTTAAGAGTAGTGGGCACTATGCTTTTAATTCTCTCAGATTACAAATGTTCTTACAATTAATGTAGTACATTCTTTCATTTTGTGAGAAGGAGACTTGCAAGAGTTCAAAAGATTCTCAAGACTATACTGCTGAGAGTTAAATATACTAGATTCCAGTCAGTTGCTCCTAATTTTAGATATACAAAGACTGATATTAGCACTGGATTTAGTAAATAAATGTCTGAGTGATGTTTATAGATTCTATTTAGCCATGCTACTCAAATAAACAAAATAACAATATTATATTAATTTACTTATTATTTGTAGAATGTAGGTATCAGATTTTTATCACTTTAATATGAGATTATTTGTGTAGGTGAAGACAAGCATATTAAATGACTATATATGCACATTAATATTTCCTCTTTTAGAAAAGAGTGAATTTAGCAAGTATGTATTTTCTAATGTAACAGCATTGTCTGTTTGTTGTACCTAGAAAATTGTAGGCAGGTTATACATGTTGACCTACCCAAATTCTAGGGGGATATACCATAAAAACCCAACATGCACGATGACCTCAAACATCACATCTGAGTAAAACTGCAAAAAAAGGGGCATAAATTCCAACTTTGCTTAGGATGTCTGATAATAAAAAAACACATACTGTGAACCACTGTTCTATGTCACTCTATTATACGATTGTGATACTAAAGGGAATAAGACAGATATAGTCTCTGCATGAATGGATACATTCTCTTTGTGTGTGTGTGTGTGTGTGTGTGTGAATGTGTGTGTGTATGTGATGGGAAGAGGATGATGGAAAAAACCTGATGTAAATGAAGTTTGGACAGCAAGAGTACAAATGTATGAATACTCAGAAGAGAGGCCATGGTTGGTCTATTAGTCTGCTCTGTCTAACAAAACAAAATACCATAGATTGGGCAACTTAAATAACAAAAATTTATTTTCTGACAGTTCTGGAGGCTAGAAGTTCAAGATCAAGGTTTCACCTGATTCAGTTTTTAGCAGGAACTCTCTTCCTGGCTGCCTTCTCTGTATGTCCTTACATGGCCTTTCCTCAGTATGTCCTCACATGGCCTTCTCTTGTATGTCCTCACATGGTCTTTCCTCAGTATGTTCTTGGAGAGAGAAAAAGAGCAAGTTTTCTTATGTCTCTTCTTATAAGGCCATCAATCCTATTGGTTCAGGACCCCACTCATATGACTTCATTTAATCTTAATTATTTCCTTAAGGGAAAATATATTTCCAAATATAGCCACACTGGGGTTAAGACTTCAACATAAGAATTCTGGAGGGACACAAACATTTAGTCCTTAACAGTTAGAGAACCATTTTTGAGTCATTTGTTCTTGGAAAAATTGTATCCATGCCTTGGTTTCAACTGCCTTCCCAGAGCCAATAAATCTCTTTTAATACAAGTAGACTCAGGACTGCACTGCAAGCTACTTTGACATCGGTTTGCTAACTGGAGGTAATTAATTTAAAAAGGGGTAACCAAAAAAGGAGTAAACAGTAGTGAAAAACAAAAAAATCAAGAGAGATTGTTGATGTAACAGAAATCAAGAATCAGAAAATATCAAAGAGAATTAAATGTACATCAATATAAACTGCTACTGAGATGTCAAGGAGGATATTAAGTCATCGATGTTCAGATAGTAGATCATCTAATCTGCTTTGAGCAGAAACTGTTAAGAAGATTTTTAAATATTTTGAAAGTTCAATTTGTGCTATTCAGGATAAGTATCATGACATAGAGTTTAGCATTTGAATAATAATTCACCTATAAATAGTTTTATCCTCAGAGTGAATCATCTGCCCATTAACTTACCACTTGTAATAGCCTGAAACTTTTCTCTTTAAATGATTTTATATATATATATATATATAAAATCATATCTGTATACTTCACACCTTCTCTTCAGTGTTGATAATGTGTATATGCTGGAAATACATGAAATGGCAGTCTTCTATTTAATAATATATGACTAATAACACTGTGTTTCATGCATGACTCAAATTTCTGCTTCTGATTCATACCACACAAGATTAGTAGCCAGAATACTTTACACGTAACTATAAAAATATCATTGCAGAAAACCTTAACAAAAATAAATCATTTGGCAAAGCTGTTATGTGAGTCATATGATGCTATAATTATTAGTCACTTGCTAGAAAAAGAATCAAGCCCTCTACCTTGTCTTTTAATTTAAATTCTAACAATATTAAATAAACTTATAAGACAAACTGTTTGAATTTTGGTTATCTATTTACCACTCTGTGTTAAAATCAAAAATTGGCAAAGTTCATGTAATTTAAATAGGAGGGAAGGGGGCAGGGCACAACCTTTAAAAGAATGACATACCCTGAGAACACTACATAAACTGGTTAGAACCAACTGGGCCCAAGATGGCGCATGATTGACTGTCACTAGACTTTGAGCCTGTTAAATGACACAGTCACAGGCACGATGACAGTTCCAAGGCTGACCACAAAAGGTCAAAAAGGGGTCGGTGGCCCAATTCCTGGAAATCCTCACCCCTTCCTCAAATACCTGGAATACTCCTCCCACTCATTAGCTATGAAATTACCCACCCCTCTAAAAACTGACAACCCCATACCCTGGTGCTGCTCTCACCTTCTGTGATGGCCCACACTCTGTCTGAGGAGTGTGTTTCTCTATAAATAAATCCACTTCTTACCTATCACTTTGTCTCTCACTAAATTCTTTCTTTGATGAGACATCAAGAACCTGAGCTTCATTAAATCCTGAGACCAGGTGTGTGATCTCAGGTAAAAGACCATGGGTTCAAGTCCCAGTCTGAGTTACACAGTTTCATAATTATTGAAACTCAGCATCAACCAAACAGCTATCAATATTTACTTGAATTCCATCTAAGGTAAGATAAAACTAACTGTCTAAACATGAGACTAACATAGATATTTATCTTAAAAATATTCTGTGGCATTCATACTTTGTACCTTTCATCCATTTCCTTAACCTTCATTTGTTTTCAAGTGTTCTCTCAGTAGTCTTTGCATTGCATTTGTTTGTAACACTGAATTCTATGAAAGCTTTGTATTGTTTTAAATGTCTGTCATAATTTTCTATATTCTTTAATAATCTTTGCTTTTTTTTCCTTCTCTCTCCTGACTTTCAAAATGTTATTGTAGGTAGTATTAACGGATAGAAAGTAATCTGATCAATCCCACAATCTTTGTTATCTTTTCTAATTAACTTCTAAAACAGCAAGTATGCTTACCATTCCTAAATCCTAAGTATCTTATCTATTATTCACTGTCCACAGGTAATATTATAAACAACAGACTTTGAAGGATTATCTAAGAGGATACTGCAAAAAAAGTATATTCACGGCCCAATAAACTAACATTTATGACTTATAGGCCAGGAAGGCCTAACTACTATTTTATGACTAAACTCACCTAGATCAAGGCTAGAAAATGGGTCAGCTGAAAGTATATTTGAAAGGAAATTTAATTGATTTTATTATTTCAAATTTTTCAAATAAATATATCCAACATTGGGTCAAGGAACTAGAACTACATGAAAGATTAGTGACAAAAGGAAAGCAGAGTTGAATCAGGGTACACAGACATATTGACAAACAAGTTAAGGACAATATACCAAGTGTGAGTTTTAGTTCACAGTTGTGTTTAAAAATATTGATGTTTAAAATGAGGACAACTTCCAGTTTAATAGCATCTAACAATTTAAATCTTTCCAAAAAACATACAGATAAGTATAGAAAGAAAAATCATCCAGAGCCCACACCAGCAGCCTATGAGAGCATATACTGTACATTTTAATTTACGTGGAAGTGAGGAGATAAATAATTCACATGCAGGGAATACATTATAGCAAAAAAAGCAAGGACTGTGCAAAAAGAGGAGTGTGGTGAGGTCCTGATATTGGATGAATGCAGATAATTTCAATAAAATTTCACTTCCAGAAGATGTTTTGTTTTCAACACTGGAGAGTGAAAATAAAGGGAAATTTTATTAATTTTTTATATTATATTATATGTTACCTTTTTCCTGTCAGTTAAACTTCTGAGACTCAACTCTGAAGATTCCCTTTCAAAATTAAGAAACTAAATATGCACCATTCTGCATATTCATTATTAAAAATTGAAAACAATCCAAATGTACACTTTATGCTGCCTATAAACAAACATTTTTAGAAGACC
This sequence comes from Stenella coeruleoalba, assembly GCF_951394435.1. NCBI lineage: Eukaryota > Metazoa > Chordata > Mammalia > Artiodactyla > Delphinidae > Stenella > Stenella coeruleoalba. The sequence continues at coordinate 22,328,031 of NC_137150.1, read as the reverse complement.
TACAAAATATGTTTAAACTTCTTTCAATAATTTTAATACTAGCAAAAAGAGCAGTATTATAATTTCAAACTATTTTGGACATTTTATAGGATAAAATCTAAGATGTCTTTATAAGAAAATAAGAGAAAGCCTGGTAATAACCTAATTATCTATTTAGAAAAATGATCACTTCACAACTTATCAATGAAAGAATATATTTGGTCAAGAATTATCAATGGATGCTAAAACATTCATTGAAAAGTTGGGCAATTTCACAGAACTAAATTATCACAGATCATATCTGAATCAATTTGATTTCAAAAAGTCCATGCTTTCTATTTCTACACAATCCTTCCTCCTCAAATAAATATTGGGACTTTAAATAAGTCATTGGCATGCTGGCTTCCCCACTTTAAACTTTACTTTTTAAAAAATATTTGGAAATCAGGGAGTTTACTTGTTTTTTCTTCTCCACTTGACAACTACTCACTACACATACACACACACAAAAAAAAGAAGAAAAAACCTACACTGAGGCTTCCTATAACAAAGTTTATTGAAGAGTTTCAAATAACTAAGGCAAATTGCAATTGATGTAAATAGTACCCTATATAGAGTAGAATTTCATTGTAAACTTGTAAACAAGAATTTAGTTTGAAGCCAGCGTATAATGCAAAGTTGAGTAAAGCCAACATCTCCCTTGAACAACATCTTCAAGAGGCAAACAGGTTGTGTACTTTCTCTCAGCGAAGCCAACCTAATCAATTTTCCCTCAGTATCAGAACAGATAGCTATTACTTTGTGAGAGCATGAGACAAAGAGCTGGGTTACTATTTGGGTGTTGAGGTATATAAAAAAATAATCAATTTTAAAACATGAATTTAATTTTTGTTAAGCTAAGATAATTTAAATTCATTCTAATAATGCATGACCTCATATTGAACAGAAAAGAATGTCAGTACAAGTCAAACGCTTAAATGGGTTCATCTCCTAGGCATATCTATGTTCCTGGCATTTCTCCTCCATCTAGAGCACTAGAGATCTAGACCCAGAGTCTTCCTTATTCACTTTTTCACAGAGATCACCTCCATCTTATTAGGAAAACTTTTCCCTTGGACAGAGTTTGGCTTAGCCTTAAAGTCCATGTCCCTCCCCATTTAGGTGATCAGTCTACAAAAAGAACACAAGGTTACAGATGTAAGAAGAAGGTGATAAATTCGGTGCTACCAATGTAATATAAGGTTCCTGTTTATATAAAAATAAAATGCCCTCCTTTCCAGGATGGACACAGCCCAGCTAGAGTGCATGACTCGTAGAGCAGAGTATGGGCTGAGCACTGGCTTCCAGTTGTTCTCATGATGAGGACTTTTTTGATTTGCCCAAAGAGCAGCATTAAAAGGCAGCCATGGGTGAATTCTGTTGAATATTCCTGGGTGATTTCAGGCCGATGAAAACTCATTCACTGTCTTTTTGCCGGTGTGAGAATTAAATATTCCTTTCCTAAATTCTTGGTAACCTTGCCAATGGTTTTGGATCTTTCTCTCTTTCCCATACACATATATCCATACACCTCAAAAGAATACAAAAGTATTCTATAATGGCAGAGTCTATTCAAGATCCATAGTAAGGAAGATAAAGATTTCCAAAATATACAACTAAACCTCCAGTGTCACTCCTGCCCACAATGGGGGTGACATTTTCCATCATGTGATGAAATATACCCTGTTCTGCTTTGGTTTAATCTGCTTTCAACTAGGTTGAGTGGGTCAGTGGGCATGAAAACTGGTTGGGGTTTGGGGGAACTTTGTTACCATTTCATATAGTAGTATTCAAATTATGGCACTTGGCATTAGCATCATCTGGGAAATTGTTAGAAATGCAAATTTCCTGCCCTACCCCAGACCTAAAAATCAGAAACCTTGGAGGTGGGGCTTCCAATTCATTATCATGCATGCTGAAGTTTGAGAACTCTTTCTTTGGTGCAGAGAACCACATTGTGTGCTCAAGACTTATTTTTGTTTGAGCCATCTTGAATCTAAACGAAGATAGAATCCACTAGGATAAAGCTATGGAATACAAATCTTGGCTAATATGGGGCACATAATTAATTTAAAGCATTGATATGAGTTAAAGAATAATACAAGGTTTATTTTAAGTGTTTTATCCATTTTTTCTTTGTTTACCTTGAATATAAAGAACATGGTGACATGAATAACATGCAATTAGTGGTTTATTTTAAAATTTCTCATTTTCTTTTTGTGTTTCAAAAAAATATTGCCATATGTTCCACTTATAATTAGAAAGATACAATCTATTATTTTGTTTTAAGCGTCATAAAATTCAAGTCAGCCAAATTATTTAAAGAGTATCTATTAGTCTTCTAAGTTTCTAAAAGGAATTTGGAATAATGGACCTAAAGTTTCATGCCCTGCCACTGAGATGGCTGGAGCTTGGTTAAGTTATATAACCCTGTACCCCTCAATTTCCTCTTCTACACAATTTGGTAATAGTACCTGAAACCTGAAATAGAAAATCATGTCATTATGTTTAATTAAGTAAAGTGGGTAAAAAGCAGAACTGGGAGTCTAAGAGCTGAGATTTACCAGAAAAATTTGCTACATAATTGAGGTAATATTTCAGATTGACCATCGCTCTTCTGAAAGAATTTTCTTTTTCATTTCTCTTACATAGTAATCCTTTCTATCCACTCCCAGTGATATTTTATAGGTGAAGATTACATTTGCTGCTGAAATTCTACTTTCATCATCATAATAGATGTCTATCCAATTCTAATACCATTTTTAAAAATTCAATATCTCTAATCTTAGTTTATTACAATCATTCTTTTAAAAGGAACAGACATGTGTACACTCCAGCTAGATAAAGTACACATGATGACAAAGAATGAGAAAAAGATGCAGATAGATATGTAGATATACACGAAGATAAAATTTTTCTCCAAGTGCTTCTGAAGATAATTTGGGGAAACTAAAACACATAAGTATGGTTAAAGAAAAATGTAAAAATCAAAAGAAAAAAGAGAAGTGGCTATCATTTTGATAACAGGAAGGAATGCATTATATCCCTAAAATCTTTTTCAGGAATAGAAAAAATATAGCACAGTTCTAAATTAAACCATCTCATTATCTTATGTCTATTTGAATAGGCTGCTGACTTTTGTGACACAGTGTTTCAGAAATAAGATTTTCCTTCAAACTTTCATGTTTTTTCCTTCAAACTTTCATGTTTTCCTCAAACTTTCATGTTTTTTACATAACTCTTTAAAATACTAATGGTAATTAATTGCATTATGATACATAAATATTTATTAAAAATTAAACAGTGCAGAGAAAAAATTTTCTAGTGATAATTACCACCCTTCATTGGAACCCCCTCTTCATAAGTCTCCACTCTCTTCTGACTTTATTACTTTTTTTAATTATAGAAGAAAAGGAGGTCTTTTCATGCCTTTTAGAATCCAAAGCCTGGAGGAGAGATATTTGTTTCCAGCAAATCATATTTATAAGTATGGGCCTACTCATTTTTATGGTCCGAAATTTTGTATTCTTTTTTTCCCAAGTCTTTTTTAAAGATGTGAATGATAGTGCATAAATCATTGAGAAAACAAGTCATATTAGCTGGGCATCTGTTATTTAAGTTAAAGGCCAATAAAATAGCTGAATATATTCTTCTGCTGAAAAACAGACCATCAGTTAATCAGAGTGCTTCATAAATAGAATATGAGACAGCACAATTATCAAATATGTATTCATATATTAATCAGAACTTAACTTGAGCATTGAGAGGAAACTAAAGTTTATATTTTTAGTTGAAAAATACCTGTTGTATTGATATTTATAGGATATTTCCTTAAAAGTTCAAGTTAAGAGCTATTTTATTTTCTCACTTCCATGTCCTTTACTATGTGGTCCATTTTCTTTGCATTTGTTTGTATCTTTTCTGATATTTAAGTAGGCTTATATTTTAATTCTAAATATGCCTTTATATTTATTACTCTATAAGTCCTCTTTATTGTTGTTTGTTTGTTTTTGTTAGTATTCATTAGATATATACTCTGAACTATGATATAAAGAACTTGAGTAATCTTCCTTCCCTATTCCTTCTTCTCCTTATGCAATCTGGAAAATAATACTACTATATTTTTCCTGTGTACCTTAGTAGAGTCTTCTAAAATTTAGGCTTATATAGGACAGTGACCTTATTCTACTTTCCACCTTCTTTCCTCCTCTTTTTATTTACATTCTCTTTTGTCTCTCTTATCCTTACATTTGTATTCTAAAGCAAATGTTGTAAAACTATAAAGTTAAGTGTGTTTACTACAGTTGTACTTACTGATGTAAATTCTCTGTCTCAGACTTTGTTTCCTTGAGTGCTACTAGGTTTGGCTCCATTGTCTTTTTGCACTGAATGGTACTAGGAAGAAATCTATAGCATCTTGATTATCCTTCTAGTTAGAGGGACTTCTTTTTTTTAACTTTGTTGCCCCAAAGATTTTTTTGTTTTTAATGTTTAAATAGATTAATAAATTTATTCATTATTAATCTTGTCTTATTCTTACTATTCTATTTTAATTTTCCCTGGTACATCTCTGCCACATAAATATGTAGTTTTAATTGTTCTTTTTTTGAGAAAAGTTTTGTTTGAATTGTATCTTAAAGTATATGTTTAGATTCATTGTTTTAGTTTTCTTTTTAGGCACTCCAAGTAAGTATTTGATGGATCTTCTTGTAATCTATGCCTATCACTTTCTCCCTAATACGTTTAATTTCTTTGTTTCTGTTTCCTTTTAGTTTGAGTGATAGCTGTCATATGTCTCTTCTTTATGTACTGTATTGTGCTTTTCACACAGTTTATTCTCCATAGTACTGTAGCTAATTTAGCCTTTACTTTCCCTGAAAGCCTCTTTTTTATTTCCTTCCTGAATTCTGTCAGCTCTGGTTTAACTTCTTACTCTACCGTCTAGCCATCACCTTTTGTTGTCTGGTCATCTCTTCGATTGTTTCCATTTTTTATCTTTTATTTATTTATTTTCTGTGTTTGCTTCTTTTTACCTAATGTCCATTTGTGTTTATTTCTGATTGTTGCTCATATTTTTGGAAAGAACCAACTAAAATTTCTAGGGATGTGCTTTGGAGTATGATGGAAAATAAATGGAAACAGTGTGCAATCTTCTGACGGTTTATCATCTCCAGAAACCTTTGATCAATTTGGTTATTTCCTTTGCTTGGTCACACTTCTCTTTTAAGTTTTTGGCATTCAAATCTTGGGTTCATCTAGTTGTCTATTCTTCACACACTATTGCAACATTTCCTAGGTGTGAGGAAGTAAAGTCTAGAATATAGAGTTTTCTTCTGCAGAACCACCTCCTCCACCATTGAAGTTACATAATTGACTTCCTAGGAACACTCCTGGTTTCTTCTGTTTCTGTCCTTATGATAAATAGTTGCTGTAATCAGTTTCTTCAACATGGTGTTTAGGAGCATGGCATTGTCACAAATCCAAGTATACTCACTGTATACATATTTATTCATGACATGCTCAAAAATATGTGTGGGTAGGTCTTCTGCCCATACCTTATTAACAATGAGAGGGCTAGTTATTTTATTTGAATAGTTAGTAATTTGTAGAATTGGATTGTGGAGTCAGACAGGCTGGTTGTTACATCTTTACTTGTCTACATGAGTCTACCCTTGGTCTACCTTGTCTCAGGCAAGCCTTACAGATTTTTATGTTTTGAGTGAAATCAAATCTGTAAAGTAAGGGTAGGGTAATAAAAATTACTCAGAACTAACTACATGCTTAGCCAGGTTTTAGCAAAAGAAAAGACAGATTTAGAGGTAATAAATCCCTTAAAGTAGCAGCCAGATGGGGAAATATACAGAGAAAAAGCCCCAGAGGGAATTCTGTTCTCTGATGCTAATAGCAATGAAGATATTATTCCTCTGATTGTTTTTCATTGCAAGCTGGGATAAAAATGGACCAGACTCTGAGAATTAGAGTAAATTAAAACATTTGAATATTCAGGGCTTATTGATATCAAAGGTATCATTCAAAATTGGTCAAATATTCCTAAGCCCTCAGGTACCCTCAAACACTCTAAAGGACTTCATAAAAGAGCACAAGAAAAGAATCCTGTTTGACAGCTGAAACTTACCAGAATGCAATCTGAGATAGCCCTTCAAACATTCCCATATTCAACCACACCTTCTTCAGGAAAAAGAAAAATAAATAGAACATAAAATATGGAGTCCAAAAAAGAAAAGAAACGTGATGAAAACAAGTTTCCTTTGCTGTCAAAAGGAGCAAAATTGTTTCCTCCACATTACATAGGAAACTGATTAAAGGTGTTTGAGTTACTCATATCAGATGCAAGTAAGTTACAGAAATCACAAGACACCTACACAAAGATATCATAAGCAAGTCAAAAGAGAAGGACATAGTAAAAGAATGTTTAAGACCCATTTTGAAATGAGATGTGGGAAAGAAAGTCCGCAAATGTTTTAAGCTATAGGAAAATTTAGAATTTTTCATAAATTCAATATAATGGAGCCAAATTGATATAACAAAAAAATGAGATAAAATGGGAGACTTAAGATGGAGTGAAACAGATTGAAGATAAATATATCATAGCTGTGAAAAACAAAGAATAGAATAGATATAGCTGTTGCCAACTTTTTTTTTACATGGACAAAAGCTACAAATGATTAAAATGACTGCAGAAGAAAAAAACAAATTCTTAAAGAAGTAGTGAGATGATAATGGCTACTGAAAATAGAACTTATTTCAGGAGGACTGATGCATTTAAAGTAGAATATACAAATATTAAAGAAAATACATTCAAATTACCATTGAATAAATAGGTTCCAGAAATGAAGTAAATGCTGATAAATGTTTAAATCATATTTTAGGAAAAATAAATATTTAGTCATCTATATGTTCACTGAATAATAATTATGGAGTTTCTTCTCCATGACACTGGAATAAAATGCAGAAGACTACATGGATTCTGGTTTAATGGAGTTTACCTTCCAATATGGTACCCTGCTGAAAACCAAGCATTAAGAAGTAACTCAAATAACTATAAACTTTGGTAAATGTGAGTAAGAAAACATAAGCTGCTGGGATAATAAACAGAGTTATTGCAGAGTGACTTTAGAAAGAGTAGAAAGTAAAACTATTAAAAATATAAGAATGATCCATCTATGGGAAGAGAAATGTTTCTAGGGAAGAAGCAAAAGGTACAAATTAAAAAAAAAAGGTACAAATTTCCTTAAGCAGAAAGGAGTTGGCTTTTTTTGCAGTCCAACCTGTAAATAAATTATGATTACTTTATTTTTTATGTCTTTATAAATGTACAGCAAGATTGAATCTACCTTTTACAGACGGTTCTGTTGCAGTCTCCTTAACCTATAAGAAGAAATAGTAGCAGGATGTTACTAAATAGTACTTCAAAGTAGTTGTGCCTTCTTGTATTCCCATCTGCAACATCCAGTTCTCTTTTCCTCATAATCAGATGAGTGTCTCACTGATGTTGTAGTTTGTGTTTTCCATCCTCGAAGTGTCAAATCCATTAACATAATTCTCTCTGAGTTCAGACACTAAGGACAAACTGTATTTTTAAGCAAACCAGAATAGTAATCTGCATGTGCATACTCAAGACCTTTAGTAAAAGGACTGACTTCTTTTATATCAATTCTAAATGCCCAAAGTATATAAGATTAAACCCCTATGTCCAGGAGTTAAGTTTCAATTCTCCAGAATTCTGCAGTTCTTTTTATTAAGACAACATAAACATCATATTAGAAAGTTTTGGCTTTCATCATATGCTAAGATAAAAGGATATCGGCAAGTGTTTGCCAACAGTTGACCGATTGTGGGGAATCTTTCAATGATTGTATTAGAATCCATCTCTTTCAAGGCTTCACACATCTGCCTCAGGAACTGCTGGAACCAAGGCAAGTAAATGCAGGTATCTTGCCGAGTTTCCTGTTCCCATACAGAAAACTTGCTTACCAAAACAGATAATCAGAAGCAAGGCCTACTGAATCTTGGGCCATGTCAGAAAAAAGGAAGAAGGCCATCTTCACAGTGGCCTGCTAAGAACTGAAGGAAACAGTGAGCACACATTGAACAATTCTGAAGGCTGGAAAGTCCAAGATCAAGGCAGCAGCGTCTTCAGTGTCTGATGAGGTCCCACTTCCTGGTTCATAGACAGTGATCTTTTGCTGTGTCTTCACAGACTGGAAAAATAAAGGATTAACTTTTTCAAAAGGTAGGCAGATTAGTGTGGAATAGGAGAATGTTCGGTGAAAAAAGATTGGAATTATTGAATAGGATTCTTTTCTACTTGAAATTGAAAATCATTAAATGTTTTAAGTAGCAACTGACACGATTCCTTTTATTTAAGGAAATCGCATGTTTATATTATGTGTTCATTGAATCAGAAGTGTCTAGCATAGAAGTGGGTAGAATAGTTAGGTGACATTTGCATGTTTCATATGATAATGACACTTCACTTTGATGATGTTAGAATTTGTTAACAGAAGTTAACATTTCTGTTTTATTTTGGACACAAAATAGTCAAGTATGTTGAAGGATTTGAAGTGAATAATGAGAAAAAAGGAGGATCTGAACAGCACTTTTAAGTTTCTGGCCTGAGCATCCAGTGTCTGCACTGAGGAAATTTCATTTGACTCAGATGAGGGAAATTGGAGAGGAGTAGAGGGCAGTTTTGTTTTTTTTTTTTATTTTTTAGATGGCAGTTTTGAGGTGAGGAGACTCAAGAGTTAATTTTGGAACATTTAAGGGGAGATTGAAAAGGCAGTTCACTGTAGATAATTAAGAGCTATTATAAAGGCAGCTCAATATACCAGTCTCTGTTTGGACGATAGTTTGGGGATAAAGATATAATTGACATATCTGACATAAAAATGACACTAAAATCCAAGGTTTAGTCTAAGAATAACAAGGAAAAGAATATCAAGAGACAAGGAAAAGGATTCGATTTAAATGGAAGAAATAGCAAGAGTTAAGCATAAAAACCAAGAAATTACATGATGGGAAAACTTTGGGGAAGTACCAAAATGAAAGCCAAGAGAACAGAATGCCTAAAACAGTAGAAAATGGTCAGGTGGCTAATCACTGAGAAGTACACTCAGTTAAGGAAACTTTAAGAAATATTATAGTAGGATAACCACAAGAGTAGACATTAAACGAATATTATGCTATCGTGGGTAGAGGCACATGGTGGGAAATGTAAATGACTGAATTTCATCTTTTAAAGGGCATTAACAGAAAAGACTGCAAATGATCACTCTAGATTTGAAAGCTTAGTTACAGAAAGTTATGACATTTACTCCCAACACATCTAAATATAACAATGTATGTAAGAAAAGTTGGAAGTGAAGGAGACTTCAGGAAGTATAAGATGGGCAGAAGGAAATACAATATCTCTAGTTATTTCATCTTCTTTCTCAGTAAAATTCCAGAGGCAAAGTAACTTATACTAACACACAGTTTTCTAGAATCAGCCACCTTGGTTCAAAACCCAGCTCTACTACTTATTGGGAATGCAAATTTGACAAAGTTACTAAATTTCTACATATCTCACTTTCTTCATCTATAAAATAAGAGTAATAGCAACGCCTGCTTCACATGGTTTAATTAATTTATGCAAAGCACATAGAAAAAGTCCCATTATACAATGAATGTTTGCTATTCTTACACTGTTTAAAGTTGATAAATCAACTTAATTTTGCATATAAAACATAGAAAGCAACAGAATTACAACTATTTTGACTATTAACTTTCCAGTGTCTAGGAGAAATGCCTCACACACATGCATAAACACATACATGCACACACACACATACACAGCAAAGAGATTATCAGTATGACATGAGAGAAAATAATGGAAGCATTAAGAATAAATTATTGAGGACACAGCGGGGAAGCGGAGGCTGGGATGCAGTGGGAGAGTAGCCCTGACATATATACACTACCAAATGTAAAATAGATAACTAGTAGGAAGCAGCTGCATCCAACAGGGAGGTCAGCTCAATGCTTTGTGACCACCTAGAGGGGTGGGATAGGGAGGATGGGAGGGAGGGAGACGCAAGAGGGAAGAGATATGGGAACATATGTATATGTATAGCTGATTCACTTCGTTATAAAGCAGAAACTAACACACCATTGTAAAGCAGTTGTACTCCAATAAACATGTATTAAACATAGGATAATTTAAAATAAGATGAAATGAAATTACAGAAAAAACTTCACATGTCAGTTATATAAATAAAAAGAAATAGGATTCTGTCTTTGTCTTATCCAAAAGGCACATCTAAAGTAATGAGTGAACTGTAAAAACACTGACCAAGAGGAGCATTTTATAATAATAAATTCAGAGTCTAAATAAGTCAGCAGAAGTCATAAATAATTTAGTGATAGGGCTTCCCTGGTGGCGCAGTGGTTGACAGTCCGCCTGCCGATGCAGGGGACGCGGGTTCGTGCCCCGGTCTTGGAGGATCCCGCATGCCGCGGAGTGACTGGACCCGTGGGCCATGGCCGCTGAGCCTGCGTGTCAGGGGCCTGTGCTCCGCGACGGGAGAGGCCACAGCGGTGAGGCCCGCGTACTGCAAAAAAGAAAAAAAAAAAATTTAGTGATAAATATAATGTTAAAATACCTAAGGCATAAAATAATTGTAGTAGTGGCTTTTCAATTTGTTGGAGATTTCTTTATTGCCTAAAGAGAAACTCTAAAGTTTTATTTTCTCAAAATAAAGAAACCAATACATACCTTATAGGCATACCTTATGAGTTGTTTCTATATTATCCTAATTCCTACCTTCTACTTTGGTATACAGAAGTAAATTTGTGAGCTGAGGAAATTTTAATAAATATCAACTTTTTTTTTTTTTTTTTTTTTTTTTTTTATGGTACGCGGGCCTCTCACTGTCGTGGCCTCTCCCGTTGCGGAGCACAGGCTCCGGACGCGCAGGCTCAGCAGCCATGGCTCACGGGCCCAGCCGCTCCGTGGCGTGTGGGATCTTCCGGGACCAGGGCACGAACCCGTGTCCCCTGCATTGGCAGGCGGACTCTCAACCACTGCACCACAAGGGAAGCCCAATATCAACATTTTTAAAGAAAAAATTGTTATAATAAAAAGTCAATCCATGAGCTTAAAATAAATTATTAAAATATCAAAATAAAAGTAGAGGAATTAGAATGTAGGAATTAAGATATACATAGAAATAAACAAAACAAAACAAAATTGATGCTTTCAAGAGTTGGTTTGTTATACAACAATGAGAATGACAGTTAAGTTTCCAGCAGAAACAAGGGAAGCCAGAAGAAAATAAAATGACATATGTAATCTGTGAAATACATTAATCACCAAAATAAAATTCACTATGTAAGAAATATACACATATTTCAAATATGAAAAAAATAAGGATGATAAATAAAAACTGAGAATATTTCACCAGGAATCTTATACTAAAAGAAAATAGTAAAGGAAGTGCCTCAGTGGGAGGAAGATAACCCAATAAGGAAATCATGGAAATGAAGGAAAGAAAGAACAGTAATGAAAGGGTAAAGATGAGGGTGATATAAATAAATATTGACTGTAAATGCAATTAAATTGACATCTTGAGTTTTAAAATATATGTTGAATTAAAATATAGAAAATTATAATTCAAAATTTCTGGAAAAATTACTGAAATGGTAAAAGGAAGTGTTTATGTTTGAAAATATTAAATTCAAAAATAAATATTATACTCTCAAGATTAACCACAAACATAATCATAAAAATGATTAACTAAGTACTTAATGGAAGGAAAACTGGAATAAAAGAAAAATGAAAACAATAAGGATTAAAAATAAAGATGAAAAAGGGAAAAAAAATTAGATGGCAGATATAATTCTAATTATGTCAATCATTATATTAAATGTAAATGAATGAAACACATTAATTAAGGGATAAGAATTTACATATGAATTTGTGTGTGTGTGTGTGGTACGCGGGCCTCTCACTGTTGTGGCCTCTCCCGTTGCAGACCACAGGCTCCCGACGCGCAGGCTCAGCGGCCATGGCTCACGGACCCAGCCGCTCCGCGACATGTGGGATCTTCCCCGACCGGGGCACGAACCCGTGTCCCCTGCATCGGCAGGCGGACTCTCAACCGCTGCGCCACCAGGGAAGCCCTACATATGAATTTTTAAAAATTCATTCTGCTTCCAAGATATAAACCTTAAACAAGGAGACATGAAAAGTTTGAAACTAAAATTTTGAAAAAAAAAACGTAACATTAACCAAAAAAAGCCAATGTGTTTTTGCTAATAACAGGCAAAGTAAAAAAAGCAACTTATTGGAGACACATTTCATTATTATGAAAGAGGTCTGTCCAACAGGAAGATATTACAATGCTGACTTATTACAGATATACTATTTGGCTTCAAATATATATAAAAACAAAAATGGACAAGACTAAAATAAAAAATTAAACTCACAATTGTAGGGGAGCTTTTAACACTACTTTCGTGAAAGCTGAAAAAATAAGCCACAAAGAGAAAACAATACATATAAAATAATTGAAAAATACAAAAAAAATACAAATACAAATAAAAACTTGACTCAATTTATATATATATATATATATATATATATATATATATATATATATATATATCTTGAGAGAGAGAGAGAGAGCATTGCACCTAATAAAATGATGGCAAAATGCACTTTATGTGCCATAGAACATTTATCACAATTGACATTCAAATAAGAGCTGATTAATTTAATAGTATTAGAAATTAAGCATATTAACTTTTAAATAATTCATATTTTAAAAAGACAACATAGGAGAATTTTTTAAATATTTTTGTCTGAAATGTAGACGATATAGCATATCATATTCTATGCAAAGCAACTAGAGAAGTGCTTAGAGGGAATGAATATCATTAAATAACTATTTTAGATAAGGAGAAAGTAAAAGAATCAATAATCTAATACTTGATCTAAAAGAATTCTAGAAAAAGAACAGTAAATCTCATTCAAGATATGGAAGAAAGTAAATAATAAATAGAAAATGAATATACAATAGAGTAAAATGAGAAAGCCAAAAATTGTGAAAGTAATAAAAATGATTTAAGTATTCAGCAAGATTGTTCAAGACAATAAGGAAATAAAAATCAAGCTACCAATATTAGGAATTAAAAAGGAGACATAATTCCAGATCCTCAATACAATTCAAAGATTACAAAAGTTATGAAATATCAAGCAGTAGTAAATTTGACAATATGAACAGACCAATTTCTTTATTCATAAAACTTACAATTGGGCTTCCCTGGTGGCGCAGTGGTTGAGAGTCCGCCTGCCGATGCAGGGGACACGGGTTCGTGCCCCGGTTCGGGAAGATCCCACATGCCGCAGAGCGGCTGGGCCCGTGAGCCATGGCCGCTGAGCCTGAGCGTCCGGAGCCTGTGCTCTGCGGCAGGAGAGGCCACAACAGTGAGAGGCCCGCGTACCGCAAAAAACAAAAAAACTTACAATTTTGTCACAAAAAGATCTAGAGTATCTAAATAATCCTTTATCTATTAAAGTAACTGAATCTGTTATTTAAAAATTACACCAATGAAAATTGGAAGTCCAGATGGATGGATGGGTGATTTTTTTCATATATTTAAGAAAGATATAAAACCATATTCACACAAATTCTTCTGGAGAATCGAATAATAGGAAGTTCTACTCATTTTATGAGACCAGCATACACTTGGTACCAAAACCTGATGAGAATATTATAACAACAAAATATGACAACAATCTTTCTCATAAAGCTGCAAAAATCCTAAACAAATATTAGCAAATTGAATTCAGCAATGTATTTTTAAAATGTGGTTTATTCTAGGAATGAAAGAGTGATTTAATTCACTACATTAGCAAAAAGAGTTGGAAAATCATATATTGATAGCTGCAGAAAATATTTCATAACTTCCCTATCATTTCATGATAAAACAGCGAATTAGGGATGGAAGGCAACTTCTTTACACTGATAAAGTGTATCTAATGAAGTTCTTCATCAAGCATCATGCAAAATGGGGAATTGCTGAAAGTTTCCATCCTGAAAACATGAATGACTCAACAGTACCCACTATCACATAGTAATATGCAACATAGTTATAGAAGTGCAAATCAGCAAGGAAAGAAGAGGTGAAATTTTTTTAAAAGGATAAAAAAAGAAAAGGATGAAATAACACTCACTATTCACACTATATGATCATGTACATGCATATATATTTATCAAAAAGATAATGCTGGAATGTCCCTAAATTCTTTATTCATAATAGCTCAACAAACCAGGTGGCTATATCCACACATTGGAATACTAAACAAGGAACATTTTTTAAAACTATACTTGTTCAAAAACAACGTTTAAGAAATTTATAATGTTTGGCAAAAGAAGCCAGACACTATAAGCAACATGTCTCATTTACAGAAAAGTGAAAGACAAGACTCTACTCTTTGCCAATAACGTTAGGATAGTGATTCCTTGACATGGGACTTGTCTGGAAAATCCATCACTTTTGATTCCTGCACCTTTCTGTATGTAGGTTGTAATTTAATAAAAAGTTTACTTGAATTAAAGTTTTATAATGAAATATTCCCATCGACTTTAAAGCAATTAAATAATGGCTTCTCTTATCCACATCATATTATAATTTTATGGAAAGAGCAGTCATGCAATTAGAGAATCAATAATGTGAAATATTAGAAGGGAGAAGACAACAGGATCATGATTTGTAATTGATGTTATTTTATCCTTAGAAACAGAAAATTCATTGGAAAAACCACTGGGAGTAATAAAAATCATGCAGTAATCAGGCTGAGGACAAAATTAGTAAATAATAAAGAACTTTTCTGCATAAAAATTACAAATTTTAAAAAGTGTAATGAAAGAAGAGACCCCATTTAAAATAGCATAAAAGCTATAGTACTTAGGAATAAATTTAACAATAATTGTGCAGAGTATTTTTTTAAATAAAATAAAACTCCATATGCTTACACACCCTATTACTGATTATCATGGGAATCTGTGTGGCCCAGAGATAACAGACAATCTTTCCCTATGTGAACTGCTCACAGCAGAAGTTGGAGTTTAGGTTATCAACTTCCTGTCCTTCAAGATGTTTCTCGGCCTCTGTCTCCTTACACTACAAACTGATTTGTAATGTCACAGATTACCAATGAATTCTTAAGTCATACTTACTGAAACATAATTAGGAATGCTAACTTGCTATAAGAAATGGCATTCCAAAGCCGATTATGAATGATTTTTGATATGCTTCTTACCACCGTGTTCCCATTCATTAGCAGAGGTAATTAAGAGTTAGCTGCAAATACAAAACATTAACAGCCTTTTGTCCTTGCTCTCTTTCCTTATGGAGTCTAATGTTCGACTCTGGCACCTCTTCACATTCTTGTGTCTTTGTGTTTGTTAATTAAACTTTCTGGTAGTCACTTGTCATTCCGCAGGCATAAAGGGAAAGTGAACCAGATATAGCCCGAGAGAGAAGTAATTGAGGCACCAGGCTCTAGAATATCTGCTCGCTTCAAGAAAGTGTTAGTGGCGTGCAGTGAACTCTCCACTCCAGAAAGGCATAGCATGGAAGAAAACATCTAGTGTACTAATTATTGGTTTTCAAGTGAATGTGTGTTCAAACTTACCTTTTATTCATGAATGCTTCTCCTTAAGGTACCTGAATAAAATAGCACTTAAGTCATCATATAAATGTAATATGACAGTAATACATAAGTAATTACAGTCACTTATAGATGACAAAGGAGCTAAATGACACAGCTTTTAAAAACTTTCACTTGTAATAAAAAATAAACTCTTAATTATAAAGAAAAATTGAAGACTTTTGAATATTTCCTTATAGTAAATGTTAAACATTTCAGTCAACTGTCACAATTGTTATAGCATTGATTTCAAGCAATGGCACCAACTTTCATGCTTAATTTTTGAAATTAAAATATCTGTTCTGTTCTACTCTGCTAATACACTGGATGAAAGAATGCAGGTAAATTGGGTAGTATATTGCCTGATATTTAAAGTTTTCCATAAAAGTTTGTTTTGGACATTATTTTCGGTATTAGTATTTTTCTTTTGTCAGACATAGTCATATACTTTATAATTTAACTTACATATAATATAGTAACAGTGTTCCAATGTAAGCCAAAGAGAGCTGCCATAGGAGAATAAGGCGAGAATGGGCAGGAGGAAATACATTTATGGCAAAACAGATTTTATGTTTTTAAAAATAGACTTCAAACACATTTTACTGAAAATGTGATTTATAGATTAACAACTGTGGAGTATAAAGACAATCATCACAGTGAGTTCATTTCTGTTTCATGTGTTTTTAAATAGTCAGATTAAGTATTTTTGGTGACCACATGTATTTAAGTATTGTTGAAGAGCACAATCTCCAGTGGAAGACAAGTGAAAATTTAAGTACTTTGCTATGACTGTCTATGACTTGTAAGAATGAGTTTGCTATTCCGACCTTCTTCAAATTCTTCACAATTTATATCTTTTAAATTCTTCATTTTCTCATAGGGAATCTTGACCATAATTCTCATGGGAATGTGAGAATAAGATTTATTTATATATAATTTCTACTAATGTATTTAAATTTTCACAATCTGTGTTTCCAAATCCACTCTATATATTGCTACTAGAATAATAGAGTGATCTCTGAGAAAGAGAAGGCTGGGATGGGGGAGAAAATAGCAGCTTTGACCTACCACTTTCAGAGGAAAGTCAAAGGCCTTAGAATAATTGTGATTTTCAGAATTTCCAACTGGACCTCCTTTTGTAGGCTTTTGCACTAAAACATCAAAGTCACCTTTTGCTCAGTTGAATTACACTACTCACTAATTACACTAACAATTCTTTTCTCAAAAATAGTGGAACAGAGACATGATTAATTTTTTTAAAAAACAATATGAGAGCAGAGGCAAAAAAAACCCCAAAAAACAAAAAAGTCCCATAGTAACTTTATGTTAGCATGCAGTAGTTCTTATTTTTATAAAACAAAAACAGATTAGTCCTTTTCGATTTATAATTTTGTGACCTATATGGAGTTCTCAGGTACTGTTTAGTATAGACAAATGTATGGACTGGTTGCATACTCTTTGAAAGTCATAGTCTTGTTATGGTTTCCAGAATTGTCAGATCAAGCACAGAATATTCCATTGGAAGGCAGCTATGCTAACCGCTATACCACCAATGCTGTACTAGAAATATTCCATTGAAAATTAATTTTAAATTAGGTTATTTCTTTCTACATTATTCCTATTTCTTTTTTAAACTTATTATGTATGCAATTCTTGTTTTTTAATATTGATGTATCTTACATTACAAATTGAATTTGGCAAACTTATATGTGAGTTCTAGTGGGAATACTAATGAAATCTAATGGGAAAATTTTGAGTGTGTGGTATAAGAGGTAGAACACTAGAATACAAGCAAGAATGCTCAATTTTTAAAATTCTATCTCTACCATTGACTATTTAGCTTTGAAGAAATCGTATAACATTTCTTGGCCACAGTAGGTAAGCATCATCTGGAAAGCATGTGGATTCCTGGAACTCTTCTTCCCAATCCCAACATGCTGACTGAATAGTTCTAAAAATATGCACAGTTGTATGAATTTTAAATAGGAGATCTTGGGCATTCAGCAGTAGGTTGGCCATCCTGATACTGAGAAATACATTCTAAAGTTTTGACTGGATGCCTCAAAAGTCATGTTAAGTGAAGAGGTTCCAGAGTACTCAGCATCCTGTTTGTCTGTCTTATACACTAGGTTCCCTTACGTTTTTCCCTAACTACATGAATTGATCATTGAACCCAATGTTTCATACCATTCTCAGATGAAAAGAAGAAACAAAATCAATTCAGTTATTCAAGGAATTATTTAGTGTAAATCATTAATTCCCTTTTATTGTTTGGACTCCTAATCCAGAATGTTTTAAAAAGAATACTGATTTATTATGAATCTGTCAGTTTGAAGGTTAATCATATAAAGGATCTTTATCTATGCTGTGACCCACAAGTAAAACAAGAAAAAAGACAAATGAGGATATATAACATGGAAGAGCACGTTCTACATAATACGCTTCTCAGAACATAGACAAGTATATTAATTTGTTTTCTTGAGGAAGATACAAATAAGAAGAAATATTCTTCATTCTATCTAAGCATACATCAGTCACAGTGTTTACATTTAACTAAACACATGGAACATGATTTCTCTCACTAATTTATTGGATGTGGGGCAGTAGAAATAACAACTGGGTATGCAAATTGAACAAATGTGTACCTCAAAGAGAAAAGCCACTGCAAAAATTAAATCAGGAATCCAATAGCATTAGTTACTCTTGAATAAATTGACTATAAAACTAAATTAGTTCAGACTATTAAAATTTATTTTCTAGAACTATACATAGAGAAAATGTAGATAAGTATCTCTAGTTAATTGTATGAGCATCCTATTGAGTGAAAATAAGTTTTCCAGTTTTCTTGCAATATAATTGATATATAATATTGTATTAGCTAAGGAGTACAACATAATAATTTAAGTTATGTATATATTGTGAAATTATTACTCCAATAAATTTAGTTAACATCCATCACTTCACATAGTTGCCATCTTTTTTTTCTTGTGAAAAAGTGTAGAACTTTTAAGATCTAAACAAAGCACGAGTATTTTACCTTCTACTTCATATCTCCTACTCATCCCCTTCTCCTGTGAAGAAGGGTAGCTAACTAGTGTTAAAAGATAAACTGAGGCATACTCAACATTTTAAGAGCTCATTTATTCATCAAACGGGCCAGTGCCAAACCAGAAGTTGTTCGGACCATTCTGCTGGGGGAATGGCATCAGAGGAAAGACATAGAGAAAGAGCAGGAGCAAAGAAAAGAGATTATCGACTGGCTCTGGCTTAAAGCTTGGTTGGCTGTTTGTGACTCGCTGTCCTTAGCATTCTGATCTCGTAGCTTTGAGGCATTTACAGGTTTAGACGATAGTTGGCTTACATGGGCCACCACGGCATTAGAGTCACCTCAGTCCAATGGTCTCCTTGTTTAATTAATTTAACAATCTTTACTCTTAACTATTCCAGTTAAAAGGGTAGTGATCTCTAAATCACGGCAGTATTGTATCTTATTTAATATTAATTTTGCGGGTTCTCAGTTTTTCTGTCAATTGTGCTCAAATATTTAAACCTATTTGCCACATGAGAGGACTAATGTATTTTTTCACAGTATAATTATCAGCTATTATGCTTATGTTATGTTTCAAATTTTCTTACGGCTATGTAAAATATACTTAAATGAGTAACCAACGGCAGTTTTGAACATAAGGCATCAGTACTTATGATTAATGCTTTCTAAGAACAACGTTTCACAGCATAGGTCTTAAATTATTCTCTTCAGACTAAGGATACAATATTCTGGTTGCTTGTGGTTGATTTTTTTTTTTTTTTTTTTTTTTTGCGGTACGCGGGCCTCTCACTGCTGTGGCCTCTCCCGTTGCGGAGAACAGGCTCCGGACGCGCAGGCTCAGCGGCCATGGCTCACGGGCCCAGCCGCTCCACGGCATGTGGGATCTTCCCGGACCGGGGCACGAGCCCGTGTCCCCTGCATCGGCAGGTGGACTCTCAACCACTGCGCCACCAGGGAAGCCCTGTGGTTGATTTTTGAAGAAATTCTCTCTTCTTCCATTTTACAGACCAGACATAAAAGGGACATGTTACGTGACTTCATATTTTAGAAGAATTAAAACTAAGTCTTTAGTAATCTCATTAACTATCAGTAGCCTGATTAAAAACTAAATATGATGTGATTTTGAAATTCTTAATTTGCTCTTATTGGGGAGGAAGAAAGCTTCCCTCTGTCCTTCTATGTCCTTCTGGTTGGTCAAAGAATTAAATTGACATGAGGCAGCTTAACAGGAGAAAATCAAATTTAATTTTGTATGCAAAGGAATGAGGATCAGAGATCACCCACATATCTGAGAGGTTCAAAGAGAGAAAAGTCAAATGAAAAGTATATGCCATTCTGAGCTAAGAAATGGGACAGGGGACCTGGAGCTTCCAAGAACTAGAGGGTCATTCACAGGATGATGAGAAGAGCAGATGTTTGGTAATTAGATATTTTCCCTGCCTTACAGATGGGGCTGCTTAGATAAAATCTGTCTCTGGTAACCATAAGGACTCTTTTTCTGGGAAAAAATCCCAATTTAAATTCTTGGTAGTTAAGGGAGGGGGGATAGTTTGTCTTGACTTTAGCTCAAAATAATCCTGCAGCAAAAGTGACACATTTTGGGGAGGCTTGTTCTGAAAGCCTACATTCTAATATAATACTCAATTTTCTCATTGTATACAATCTTGTAAATTTGTTCCTCTAGACACTTATTGATTAATTTCTGTCTGATTCAGGATGATTCAGATGTGCTTTTAAGTACTTTATGCCATGTAGAGCATTAATTAGTAATTGTTAGTTTGAAATGATGGAGTGGCCATCACTGGATTCAGAAAAGGGGAGTCAGTCATACTCCTGGCTCTGCAGTCGAGTGAAAAATCAGTAATACGGATAGATTACCAAAGTGTAATAAAAAACCTGGGCATCAGGATTGTGGGTGATACAAATATAGTGAATGGAGATGATAATAAATTTTTCCAGCCTTAAATATTTTAACTCAGATCTTTGTATCTATCTCACTATAAAATACTCCAGATTGTTTTGGGAGTGCTTTCTTTATAAAATGAAGAGGAGCCGAATATGCCACCCCCAAATATGCCTCTTTGGCATAAGGATTATTTGGGGCTGTTTACTTTTGAGAGGCCACAAACAGAGGAATCTCTGAAAACAAAGTAGAAGTAGCCTTACATTTATAAGAAAATCTCCATTTGTAAGTGTCTTTCTGTAACAAGAAGAGAAGGATGACTAACTCTAGAAATTCCTAGTTTTCCTCCCTCACAAAAGCAATAATGAAGGATTAGATGTTTTAATTTCCAAAACATCTGTGACAGTGTAAGTAAACTTCAGTCAGCTATCTTTAATATCGGCAGTGTCAGGGAGGAAGAAATTTTCCTCTACCCTTCTAGGTTCTTCTGGCTGGATTAAGAATTAAATTGACATGAGATAGATTAATAGGAGAAAATCAAACAACAATTTAATAACCTGTACACATGGGAGAGACTCAGGAATGGGTGGTAACAGGAACTTCCCGATTCTTCTGTTTCTTAAAAGTAATCAGCCAAAATTAATCTTCATGACAAAGAGACACATTTTTGAGGTGGCAAATTTTGTTCCCCTACATTAATCTATTACCTAAACTCGTTACCTTGAAGGGAACTTTTATTTTTAGCATATTCAAAGTTATACATTTTCTATTTGAGATTTACAAAACAAATATGTGTATTTCTGTTTTGAAATAATTGCCTAGTAACACAGCTTTCACAGTTTTAATCTTCCATTTTGTAAGAGTTTGTGTGGAAGAGACTGTCCCAAGTTAAGGAAAATAGTTTACATCTGGTGACAAAAATATGACTCGTGAAACTTTTTGAATAAAAGATTCATATTCCACAAATGTACAATTGTATTTGTGCAGATGCATACTATAGTAAGGAAATATTCTAACCATAACTATTTAATTAAAATAAAGAAAATACAAGAGAAACCAGATAATTATTTTAAATTACATGGATACTTTATACCTTAAACTTATACAGTGCTGTGTGACAATTATCTCAATAAAATGAGATTAATTAATTAATTAATTAATGAGTTCTAGCCTGGAAAAATAAAAAAAATTATGTACATGCTTATTTCTTGTCTGTAAAATTTAAATAAGTACCCTATTCATATATTTTATTAATATTTTCTCAAATGTTTCAAATACAATCATGTTATTTTATCTTTTTGTTCAAAATGCAGTTTTTACTCCCACATCATCCTTTTCCCAGGCATTTAAAATCCAGACTTATTTGTAAATCCCTCCTGATAATTCATTGTCTTTAAACCCTTGCTTTCTATTGGTCAAACTTTAAGGCAAAACAAAACTTCATGAAACTAAATTTCTTTCATTATTCCTTTGACACAAAGTTTTTTTTTTTCTATTTTAGATGTTTATATCTGCTGGATTGTACTTTGTATTTTGGATTTAAATAAAAGATTAAAGCAAATTCCACGGAAAATACCTTGATGCCAAAGTAATATCTCTTGTGAGCCCATAAAAAATAAATTAGAAATTTTAAAGAACTTACTGGAGAAAAAAATCAATACATTCAGTTTTGAATTAAATATGAAGCTTTCGAGAACTCATTGTCTTCTCACTTTTAATTCTTCTCATTTCCAGTTGAGTAGGGGATTCACCCTCCCTTTGCCCTCTTCTCCTTATCAGGTGATATACTGAAGCTTGAGGACAGGAGTTAGTTTTGTGATACCTTTACTCGAATCCCTCATTAACTCTAGCTGCCCACAGAGACCTTGCAGGCCCCCTTTAAATCTCTCTAAACAACTGATCTCAGTGATTTCCTACATGGCCGTAAGCTCTACAGATTTATAACACTGTGCTCATTCATACGCTCGATTTCCTTTTAGGAGTTTTAAATTTCCTATAAGTTGTTAGCATTATGTGTCCCTTTGCTCTTGTGTTATGGAGCCAGATGAAGAGGTGTGATCAGTGCTCCTTTAATAACCTATTTATTATTTATCATGCTGCTGAAATGGAGCATTTGCCATCTCAATTCAAGTTCTGGTTTATTTAGTTATATCTAAATTGAAGAACTCTTTGAGTTGCTTTTGCCACTACCCATTAGGATAGCTTGTTCCTATTTTCATGGACAGAAACTCTGATAGTGATGCTGAAAACTCAGCCTCTGTGCATCAGTGCCAAATCGAATCTCAGAGACAGAGTTTTGGGTGAGGTAGAAAAGAAGAGCTTTATTGCTTTGCCAGGTAAAGGGGAACACAGCAGGTTCATGCCCCTCAAAAACTTTGTGTCCCCACCCAGGAGGGTCTGGTGAGGAGTTTTATAGCAATAGTTCAAGGGTGGGGTTGCTGACAAGATTAGGGTGTGTGCAGGGCCTTCACTCCTTTAATCTGGTCTCAAGTAATCTCTTGATGTGCTTCTCTGGTTCCTTTAACCTGGCTTCAGGTGGTCTTCTCTGGAATGAAGAATGCCAATGTCTTCCATTTGTTGGGTTTTAGATCTGTAAAGAACTCAAAGATGTTGTTATATGTATCCCTTGAGGTGGAACCAAGATCCTGCCTCAAGGCTGCACTATTGTTTCTTGGCTGTCCCTCTCTTGTCTCTGCATCCCCTCCCTTCCCTGACTAGCAGCTGTTCAAATCTGCCCTTTGGAGCTCAGGGAAGGTCATGGAGGCTGGAGTCTATTCCCTACAAACAAGGAGTAGGGAACACAAAGAGACTTCCATACCCAGGAGGCCCACAGGATTCTGCTTGACTTCAATACTGTGATAAAACAAAATGCTAAAGGTTAATACTGATCTGTTTTTTTTTATGTTACTTAATCATGAAATAATATTAAAGTTATAGCTGCTGATTAAGTAATTTTGGTTCCCATAGGGACATTTTGATATTCCTGGTATCTGTGTCCCGGGAAATATAAATATACTCATATAATTTTCTTAGTATATTTCTTCTCTGGCATTTAATGACTCCTTTTTTTTTTTTTTTTTACTTTACTAATTGCATAAGTTGTTTTGATCTGTTTTCAGTTTGGCAGATAACTTGTGATGAGCCAAATAAACTCTTCATGCAACTGTACATTGCAGAGGAAGCTTCTGTAGGAGAGCAAAACTTGCCATCCCAAAATGTTTCTTTGACACTTGTATTGTTTCAACCTGAAAAAGATCAAGGTCCAAAAGACCCAGGAAGAAACTTCGACTTTCCCCCTTAACTGCATAAAAGAATTTAGATAACGGGCCTGCTCCCAGAATAGAGCTATTACTAGAGATCTCTGCAAAGACTATGCGCTAGGTGTGGTTGGGGAAACTCAGCAGGGCCTAGAGATCAGACTCTGTGTCCCACTGTCTCTGCAGGGCCCAGGAAACATTTGTTTACCAAACATTTGCTTTTCCATCTCCGTGTGAATTGCCCTCTTCCCTTTTGAAGTACCAAACAACTTCCCCCAACATCCTCTTTTGTCTTTAAGATGGTATTTAAGGTGAGAGTTTTGGCCATTTCAGTGAGTTACTCAGTATTTCTGGGTCTCCCGTATGCACACATGTTATTAAATTTTTGTTTCATTTTCTCCTTTTAACATATCTTCTGTCAATTTAATTCTTAGACCAGCCAGAAGAAACTAGGAGGATAGAGGAAAATTTCTTCCTCCACAAAATTAACAACTAATTACTGATAATCTTTGGTTTTACTTTTGAATTTAGAAATGTATCCAATTCAAAATAAAAGATGAGCAATATTTTATGATAAATTATATATATATTCCATTATGCTTAGAACTTTTAAAAAATTATTTATATACATTTTGTTTTTATAACTGCTAATCATATTCTTAGATTTTCAAGTTTTATTAATTGAAATGTTTATGAAATGAATTATACCTAGCTTCCAGAAATGTATCTTGTTCCTGTAGGAAGTGTGCATGTGTATGTATGTGTGTTTAATTAAAAAGGATTATATGTTTATACTCCTATTTCAGCCAAGTGCTTATTTCTCCAGTACTTTTTTTTGATCATGATTTGATCTCTGTTTGATGTCTGATATATCAAGAAATTAAAGAACCACTAGTAGTAAATGCATATTTACTTAGAAACAATATAAAAAATGCAGCTTGAAAGGAATATCAAAAGACGTTAACCATGAGTTCAGTAGGATTGTACCACCTGTGGTGAAATAAACAGTAATCTTTTACTCTCTCCTCTCTGCTTTATTTAGTATTATGCATTCTAGAGTTTTAGTATCAAAGTGCTGTCTCCAACCAATGCCACTTCCTCTTGAGTTTCAGCAATGATAGGTCAGAGTTCACCTGTGGCTCTGAAACCTGCTAAGGGTGAAACCAAACAATAAAACTTACTTTATATAATTTTATTAACAGTTAACAGAAAAAAAATACACTTGCAGTAATATAATTATTTACATAAAAATGCTTTGTATCTTTCTGCCTGTTAGAATAACTAAAGATCAAATTTAAATTTTTAATTTAAAAAAATTAATTTATATTTGATATTTAATACTATATTTTATATATTTATTAATATTTATATTTTATTAATATTTGATATTATATTTAATATTAAAAATTTTAAGGTTTTTTGTAAATCAGTTTCTCCTTTACCATAAGCATATCTTCTTTTCCTATTACTTACATTTTTAATAATTTTAAAAAAGTAATAAATAAAAGCTCAATTTCCAACAAAGGTATTGCTAAAGTTAGTGAGTGATAAATGCTATTACAGGAAATTTCTAAATTTATTTTGGTGTTCAACATATATTTTATTTATCAATTCCCTTATTGATAGACATTTATTTTTTCAAAAGTAAAAATTGTGCAACAAATCATCATTACAGATGTGCTGGAAGGTGAATATTGAATAATATCCTCTCATCTGAGAAGGAACTTTAAGACCGGAAAACAAAGCAGGCAACTCCATGAAGTGCAATTATAAAGTTTATTGTGGCAACTTACATACAGGGAGAATTGAGCAGAAGAAGATCCAGAGGCATTAGCAGCTGCACTCTGCACCACCAAAAGGGGTACAGGGGCGCTTAAAGGAGACAGAGCTGAAGACAGAATCTGACTACTAAGGGAGAAGCACTTTCTCACAGACCAGTACTGGGGTTTTTTCCTCCCCACAGGGGTCTCATGACCATAAACTATATGCATCAGAATAAGACCCTCTTCCAGTTTTTAATATCAGATGAAAGCAAGAGTAAAAGTTGAGAGGGAACTTTTCTGACTTGGGTGCATTCATTGTGAGCAGGCTAAAGCTCAGTCATGCAGAAAAGGGAAGGGTAGGACTTTAGGACTAAGATGGAGCTGACAAAAGTGGACTCAGTGTGATTCAGCCATGCATAGATGTCTCCTTGTGAACATATAAAGATTTTCTTTAGAATAAATCCCCAAAGTGTCATATCTAGGTCAAAGTGTCTGAAAATTTCAGTTTTATAAGTCACAGATAAATTGCTCGGCATAGTCACTATATTTATATTTTAACTCACTAACTCCCCCAAAATTGTAAGCTTTGTGAATAATTACCATACCACAACATGTCATGGAAGGTGAGTAACGTACATAAGGAAATTGATGATGAAAATCCTTTGGTAGCGATTATCAATCATGTGTATAGGTCCATTCAGGAATGATTTTTCTAACAAGAACCCTTAAGTGTTCTGTCATATACCCTTTTAAAAATGTTTTCTTTGGGGGAAATTTTAAAATTGTAGAAAAGTTGCAAAGATAGTAAAGAAAATTCCCATGTACACTTCACCAATTCCCTCTAATGTTAATAACTAAGATACATTTTTCAAAACTAAGAAACCAAACATTGGTACATAACTATTTTTTTTTTTTAGCTTCAACATTTTATTATAGTCAGTCAAGTACAGTGTAATGAAATTATATGATTATTTTTTTTAACATCTTTATTGGCGTATAATTGCTTTATAATGGTGTGTTAGTTTCTGCTTTATAACAAAGTGAATCAGTCATACATAAACATATGTCCCCATATGTCTTCCCTCTTGCGTCTCCCTCCCTCCCACCCTCCCTATCCCACCCCTCCAGGCTGTCACAAAGCACCGAGCCAATATCCCTGTGCCATGCGGCTGCTTCCCACTAGCTATCTACCTCACTACGTTTGTTAGTGTGTATATGCCCATGACTCTCTCTCGCCCTGTCACAGCTCACCCTTCCCCCTCCCCATAACCTCAAGTCCGTTCTCTAGGAGGTCTGCGTCTTTATTCCTGCTTTACCCCTAGGTTCTTCATGACATTTTTTTTCTTAAATTCCATATATATGTGTTAGCATACGGTATTTGTCTTTTTCTTTCTGACTTACTTCACTCTGTGTGACAGACTCTAGGTCTATCCACCTCATTACAAATAGCTCAATTTCGTTTCTTTTTATGGCTGAGTAATATTCCATTGTATATATGTGCCACATCTTCTTTATCCATTCATCCGATGATGGGCACTTAGCTTGTTTCCATCTCTGGGCTATTGTAAATAGAGCTGCAATGAACATTTTGGTACATGACTCTTTTTGAATTTTGGTTTTCTCAGGGTATATGCCCAGTAGTGGGATTGCTGGGTCATATGGTAGTTCTATTTGTAGTTTTTTAAGGAACCTCCATACTGTTCTCCATAGTGGCTGAACCAATTCACATTCCCGCCAGCAGTGCAACAGTGTTCCCTTTTCTCCACACCCTCTCCAGCATTTATTGTTTCTAGATTTTTTGATGATGGCCATTCTGACTGTTGTGAGATGATATCTCATTGTAGTTTTGATTTGCATTTCTCTAATGATTAATGATGTTGAGCATTCTTTCATGTGTTTGTTGGCAGTCTGTATATCTTCTTTGGAGAAATGTCTATTTAGGTCTTCTGCCCATTTTTGGATTGGGTTGTTTGTTTTCTTGTTATTGAGCTGCATGAGCTGCTTGTAAATTTTGGAGATTAATCCTTTGTCGCTTGCTTCATTTGCAAATATTTTCTCCCATTCTGAGGGTTGTCTTTTGGTCTTGTTTATGGTTTCCTTTGCTGTGCAAAAGCTTTGAAGTTTCATTAGGTCCCATTTGTTTATTTTTGTTTTTATTTCCATTACTCTAGGAGGTGGGTCAGAAAGGATCTTGCTGTGATTTATGTCATAGAGTGTTCTGCCTATGTTTTCCTCTAAGAGTTTGATAGTTTCTGGCCTTACATTTAGGTCTTTAATCCATTTTGAGCTTATTTTTGTATATGGTGTTAGGGAGTGATCTAATCTCATACTTTTACATGTACCTGTCCAGTTTTCCCAGCACCACTTATTGAAGAGGCTGTCCTTTCTCCACTGTACATTACTGCCACCTTTATCAAAGATAAGGTGTCTATATGTGCATGGGTTTATCTCTGGGCTTTCTATCCTGTTCCATTGATCTATCTTTCTGTTTTTGTGCCAGTACCATACCGTCTTGATAACTGTAGCTTTGTAGTATAGTCTGAAGTCAGGAAGCCTGATTACTCCAGTTCCTTCTTTCGTTCTCAAGATTGCTTTGGCTATTCGGGGTCTTTTGTGTTTCCATACAAACTGTGAAATTTTTTGTTCTAGTTCTGTGAAAAATGCCAGTGGTAGTTTGATACGGATTGCATTGAATCTATAGATTGCTTTGGGTAGTAGAGTCATTTTCACAATGTTGATTCTTCCAATCCAAGAACATGGTATATCTCTCCATCTATTTGTATCATCTTTAATTTCTTTCATCAGTGTCTTATAATTTTCTGCATACAGGTCTTTTGTCTCCTTAGGTAGGTTTATTCCTAGATATTTTATTCTTTTTCTTGCAATGGTAAATGGGAGTGTTTTCTTGATTTCACTTTCAGATTTTTCATCATTAGTATATAGGAATGCCAGAGATTTCTGTGCATTAATTTTGTATCCTGCCACTTTACCAAATTCATTGATTAGCTCTAGTAGTTTTCTGGTAGCATCTTTAGAGTTCTCTATGTATAGGATCATGTCATCTGCAAACAGTGACAGCTTTACTTCTTCTTTTCCGATTTGGATTCCTTTTATTTCCTTTTCTTCTCTGAGTGCTGTGGCTAAAACTTCCAAAACTATGTTGAATAAGAGTGGTGAGAGTGGGCAACCTTGTCTTGTTCCTGATCTTAGTGGAAATGCTTTCAGTTTTTCACCATTGAGGATGATGTTTGCTGTGGGCTTGTCATATATGGCCTTTATTATGTTGAGGAAAGTTCCCTCTATGCCTACTTTCTGCAGGGTTTTTATCATAAATGGGTGTTGAATTTTGTCAAAAGCTTTCTCTGCATCTATTGAAATGATCATATGGTTTTTCTCCTTCAATTTGTTAATATGGTTTATCACATTGATAGATTTGCGTATATTGAAGAATCCTTGCATTCCTGGAATAAACCCCACTTGATCATGGTGTACGATCCTTTTAATGTGATGTTGGATTCTGTTTGCTAGTATTTTGTTGAGGATTTTTGCATCTATGCTCATCAGTGATATTGGCCTGTAGTTTTCTTTCTTTGTGTCATCCTTGTCTGGTTTTGGTATCAAGGTGATGGTGGCCTCGTAGAAGGAGTTTGGGAGTGTTCCTCCCTCTGCCATATTTTGGAAGAGTTTGAGAAGGATAGGTGTTAGCTCTTCTCTAAATGTTTGATAGAATTCGCCTGTGAAGCCATCTGGTCCTGGGCTTTTCTTTGTTGGAAGATTTTTAATCACAGTTTCAATTTCAGTGCTTGTGATTGGTCTGTTCATATTTTCTATTTCTTCCTGATTCAGTCTTGGCAGGTTGTGCATTTCTAACAATTTGTCCATTTCTTCCAGATTGTCCATTTTATTGGCATAGGGTTGCTTGTAGTAATCTCTCATGATCTCTTTTATTTCTGCAGTGTCAGTTGTTACCTCTCCTTTTTCATTTCTAATTCTATTGATTTGAGTCTTCTCCCTTTTTTTCTTGATGAGTCTGGCTAGTGGTTTATCTATTTTGTTTATCTTCTCAAAGAACCAGCTTTTAGTTTTCTTGATCTTTGCTATTGTTTCCTTCATTTCTTTTTCATTTATTTCTGATCTGATTTTTATGATTTCTTTCCTTCTGCTAGCTTTGGGGTTTCTTTGTTCTTCTTTCTCTAATTGCTTGAGGTGCAAGGTTAGGTTGTTTATTCTAGATGTTTCCTGCATCTTAAGGTGGGCTTGTATTGCTATAAACTTCCCCCTTAGAACTGCTTTTGCTGCATCCCACAAGTTTTGGGTCGTTGTGTCTCCATTGTCATTTGTTTCTAGGTATTTTTTGATTTCCTCTTTGATTTCTTCAGTGATCACGTCATTATTAAGTAGTGTATTGTTTAGCCTCCATGTGTTTGTATTTTTTACAGATCTTTTCCTGTAATTGATATCTAGTCTCATGGCGTTGTGGTCAGAAAAGATACTTGATACAATTTCAATTTTCTTAAATTTACCAAGGCTTGATTTGTGACCTAGGATATGATCTATCCTGGAGAATGTTCCATGAGCACTTGAGAAAAATGTGTATTCTGTTGTTTTTGGATGGAGTGTCCTATAAATATCAATTAAGTCCATCTTGTTTAATGTATCATTTAAAGCTTGTGTTTCCTTATTTATTTTCATTTTGGATGATCTGTCCATGGGTGAAAGTGGGGTGTTTAAGTCCCCTACTATGAATGTGTTACTGTCGATTTCCCCTTTTATGGCTGTTAGTATTTGCCTTATGTATTGAGGTGCTCCTATGTTGGGTGCATAAATATTTACAATTGTTATATCTTCTTCTTGGATCGATCCCTTGATAATTATGTACTGTCCTTCTTTGTCTCTTTTAATAGTCCTAATTTTAAAGTCTATTTTGTCTGATATGAGAATTGCTACTCCAGCTTTCTTTTGGTTTCCATTTGCATGGAATATCTTTTTCCATCCCCTTACTTTCAGTCTGTATGTGTCTTTAGGTCTGAAGTGGGTCTCTTGTAGACAGCATATATAAGGGTCTTGTTTTTGTATCCATTCAGCCAATCTGTGTCTTTTGGTGGGAGCATTTAGTCCATTTACATTTAAGGTAATTATCGATATGTATCTTCCTATTCCCATTTTCTAAATTGTTTTGGGTTCGTTATTATAGGTCTTTTCCTTCTCTTGTGTTTCTTGCCTAGAGAAGATCCTTTAGCATTTGTTGTAAAGCTGGTTTGGTGGTGCTGAACTCTCTCAGCTTTTGCTTGTCTGTAAAGGTTTTAATTTCTCCATCAAATCTGAATGAGATCCTTGCTGGGTAGAGTAGTCTTGGCTGCAGGTTTTTCTCCTTCATCACTTTCAGTATGTCCTGCCACTCCCTTCTGGCTTGTAGGGTTTCTGCTGAGAGATCAGCTGTTAACCTTATGGTGATTCCCTTATGTGTTATTTGTTGTTTTTCCCTTGCTGCTTTTAATATGCTTTCTTTGTATTTAATTTTTGACAGTTTGATTAATATGTGTCTTGGCGTATTTCTCCTTGTATTTATCCTGTATGGGACTCTCTGTGCTTCCTGGACTTGATTAACTATTTCCTTTCCCATATTAGGGAAGTTTTCAACTATAATCTCTTCAAATATTTTCTCAGTCCCTTTCTTTTTCTCTTCTTCTTCTGGAACCCCTATAATTCGAATGTTGTTGAGTTTAATGTTGTCCCAGAGGTCTCTGAGACTGTCCTCAGTTCTTTTCATTCTTTTTTCTTTATTCTGCTCTGCAGTAGTTATTTCCACTATTTTATCTTCCAGGTCACTTATCCGCTCTTCTGCCTCAGTTATTCTGCTATTGATCCCATCTAGAGTACTTTTAATTTCATTTATTGTGTTGTTCATCGTTGCTTGTTTCATCTTTAGTTCTTCTAGGTCCTTGTTAACTGATTCTTGCATTTTGTCCATTCTATTGTCCATTCTATCTCCAAGATTGCGGATCAACCTTACTATCATTATTCTGAATTCTTTTTCAGGTAGACTGCCTATTTCCTCTTCATTTGTTAGGTCTGGTGGGTTTTTATCTTGCTCCTTTATCTGCTGTGTGTTTTTCTGTCTTCTCATTTTGCTTATCTTACTGTGTTTGGGGTCTCCTTTTTGCAGGCTGCAGGTTCGTAGTTCCTCCTGTTTTTGATGTCTGTCTCCAGTGGCTAAGGTTGGTTCAGTGGGTTGTGTAGGCTTCCTGGTGGAGGGGACTAGTGCCTGTGTTGTGGTGGATGAGGCTGGATCTTGTCTCTCTAGTGGGCAGGTTCACGTCTGGTGGTGTGTTTTGGGGTGTCTGTGGCCTTATTATGATTTTAGGCAGCCTCTCTGCTAATGGGTGGGGTTGTGTTCCTGTTTTGCTAGTTGTTTGGCATAGGTTTTCCAGCACTGTGGCTTGCTGGTCGTTGAGTGAAGCTGGGTGCTGGTGTTAAGATGGGGGTCTCTGGGAGATTTTCGCCGTTTGATATTATGTGGAGCTGGGAGGTCTCTTGTGGACCAGTGTCCTGAAGTTGGCTCTCCTACCTCAGAGGCAGAGCCCTGCCTCCTGGCTGGAGCACCAAGAGCTTTTCATCCACACGACTCAGGATAAAAGGGAGAAAAAATAGAGGGAATTACTAGAAGTATGAGGAAAGAAAGAAGGAAAGGAGGGTAGGAAGGAAGGAAGAAAGAAAGAAAGAAGCAAAGAAGGAAAGAAGGAAAGAAAGGAGGGAGGGAGGGAGGGAGGAAGGAAGGAAGGAGAGAAAGAAGGAAAAAAGACAGAAAGAAAGAAGATACAGTAAAAATAAAATAAAGTATAATAAAGTTATTGAATTAAAAAATTCTTATTTAGAAGAAAAAAAGGGACGGATAGAACCTTAGGACAAATGTTGGAAGCAAAGCTATACTGACAAAATCTTACACAGAAGCATACACATACACCCTCACTAAAAGAGGTAAATGGGGAAAAATCATAAATCTTGCTGTCAGAGACCACCTCCTCAATTTGGGATGATTCGTTGTCTAAAGGAGGGAAGGAAGGAAGGAAAGAAGAAAGAAAGAAAGAAGGTAAAGTATAATAACGTTATTAAAATTAATTATTAAGAAAAAAATTAAAAAAAAAAACATGGATGGATAGAACCCTAGGACAAATGGTGGAAGCAAGACTATACAGACAAGATCTCACACAGAAGCATACACATACACATTCACAAAAAGAGGAAAAGGGAAAAAATCATAGATCTTGCTCCTAAAGTCCACTTCCTTAATTTGGGATGATTAGTTGTCTATTCATGTATTCCGCAGATGCAGGTACATCAAGTTGATTGTAGAGCTTTAATCCGCTGCTTCTGAGGCTGCTGGGAGAGATTTCCCTTTCTCTTCTTTGTTCTCACAGCTCCCAGGGCTCAGCTTTGGATTTGGCCCTGCCACTGCGTGTAGGTCGCTGGAGGGCGTCTGTTTTTTGCTCAGACAGGATGGGGTTAAAAGAGCCGCTGATTCGGGGCCTCTGGCGCACTCGGGCCTGCGGGGAGGGAGGGGCACGGAGTGCGGGGCGGGCCTGCGGTGGCAAAGGCCGGCGTGACTTTGCACCAGCCTGAGGCGCACTGTGCGTTCTCCCGGGGATATGTCCCTGGATCCCGGAACCTGGCAGTGGCGGACTGCACAGGCTCCGCGGAAGAGGGGTGTGGAGAGTGACCTGTGCTCGCACACAGGCCCCTTGGTAGCGGCAGCAGCAGCCTTAACGTCTCCCGCCCGCCTCTGGGGTCCGCGCTTTTAGCCGCGGCTCGCGCCCGTCTCTGGGGTCCGCGCTTTCAGCCGCGGCTCGCGCCCGTCTCTGGGGTCCGCGCTTTCAGCCGCGGCTCGCGCCCGTCTCTGGGGTTCGCGCTTTTAGCCGCAGCTCACGTCCGTCTCTGGAGTTCCTTTAAGCAGCGTTCTTAAACCCCTCTCCTCACGCCCCAGGAAACAAAGAGGGAAGGAAAAGTCTCCTGTCTCTTCGGCAGGTGCAGACTTTTCCCCGGACTCCCTCCCGGCTAGCTGTGGTGCACTAACCCCTTCAGGCTATGTTCAAGCCGCCAACCCCAGTCCTCTCCCTGCGCTCCGGCCTCAGCTCGCAGCCCCGCCCGCCCCGGCGGGTGAGCAGACAAGCCTCTCGGGCTGGTGAGTGCCGGTCGGCACCGATCCTCTGTGCGGGAATCTCCCCGCTTTGCCCTCCGCACCCGTTGCTGTGCACTCCTCCGCGGCTTCGAAGCTCCCCCCTCCGACTCCCGCAGTCTCCGCCCGCGAAGAGGCTTCCTAGTGTGTGGAAACTTTTCCTCCTTCACAGCTCCCTCCCACTGGTGCAGGTGCCGTCCCTATTCTTTTGTCTCTGTTTTTTCTTTTGCCCTACCCAGGTACGTGGGGAGTTTCTTGCCTTTTGGGAGGTCTGAGGTCTTCTGCCAGGGTTCAGTAGGTGTTCTGTAGGAGTTGTTCCACGTGTGGATGTATTTCTGGTGTATCTGTGGGGAGGAAGGTGATCTCCGCGTCTTACTCTTCCGCCATCTTCCGCCAAATCCGGTACATAACTATTAACTAAATTCTACACTTGATTTGGATTTCACCAGTTCTTCCATTTATGTCCTTTTTCTGTTCCAAGATCCATCCATGATATCACATATCACTTTGTTGTTATGTCTCTTAGTCTCCTCTGGTCTATGAAAGTTTCTCAGTCATTCCTTATTTTTCATGACCTTGATACTTTTGAGACATACTAGACAGGTATTTTGCAATATTCTCAATTTAGGTCTGTCTGGTGCTTTATCTCATGATTATACTGGACCGATGGGTTTTCAGAAAGATTCAACAGAGTGAAATGTCCTTTGTATCACATCATATCAAGGAGAACATAATAGCCACAGGACAGCACTCATGTTTGTAAATTTTATCACTTGTTTAAGGTAGCATTTGGCAGTTTCTCTGGTGTAAAGTTATTATTTTTCTCTTTCCTCACTCTATTCTTTGTAAACACGTCACTAAGTCTA
Source organism: Stenella coeruleoalba (assembly GCF_951394435.1). Lineage (NCBI taxonomy): Eukaryota > Metazoa > Chordata > Mammalia > Artiodactyla > Delphinidae > Stenella > Stenella coeruleoalba. The sequence goes on along the minus strand of NC_137150.1, from coordinate 22,293,284 downwards.
GCCCACTTCAAGGGATGGGAGGATCAAACTTCATCCACTGGAGAGGAATCTACATATATCATTTGGAAATCTTCTGTAATGAAGTTTTGTTCTTTTTTTGATCTTTATTTATGCAAATTTTAAATTTATATATGTATAGACTCAAGGGTATTTATTTTATAATTTGGGTTTATGTTATTTACATTGTTTTTAAGTTTTTTAGCTTTGGTCCCACATGCCCCCGTCCTCTTGTTTTTTGAGTTCTTCTTAACTTTCTGGTACTACAAAGTACTCCAGGCTCATCCTGTATTTTCCTTTCCAAGGGCTAGAATCAGTGATTTCTCTGAGCAATTTTCTTGGACAATGATATTTAGAAACCAAGATCTGATGGAGGGTATGCTCACTGCTCTTGAGGTGTCATTGCTTTGAGGCCTTCTCATGGACAGAGCTGTGTAATATATGTATGTATACATATGCATAAACACATTTATCATTGTTTCTGTGTCTAATCATCTGAATATATTTTAGGCTAAGTATAAATTTATATTGATGTCTCTGACTCTTATCCTGTCATGTGCTTTTAATTCCTCTCTCTCTTGCTTTATTTAAAGCATATGCAGACATTGGCACTGAAGAATGTAAATATTAAAAAGCAATTATACACAGTATTCATAGATATGTCCATAATTTATATTTTACATATTAGCAATGTTTTAATCTATTCCATGAACTAATCCCAATTAATCATGAGAAAACTAGATATTTATGGAAAATAGGTAATTGACTCAAGTTAAACATTTATTCAGTGGAAGAACCAGAAAACAGTACATGAATTAGGACAGATATGTCAGATGTCTTAGTAGTGTTTTCACATTTATTTCAAGTTGGGGTGAAAAACCTCCCACATTACCTTTAAGATCATGTGTATATGGTGACAATGAAGATACAGAATGGGAAAAGAGAAGTTGGAAGATGAGAGTGATATAAAAAATACTTAAAGCAATAAATATAGATATGAGTTGCATTAAATATTTATATGTTAATCCTTTTTTAACTAAATAGAGTTAATATAGTAAGTTTAAACATTTCTAAGCAGCATAAATGCCTTAGGAAGGATTTATGGTAATAAAGTTATTTGAAATTTCTTATGTATATGTTAGCTGACATTAGCATAAGTAAATTGCTTCTGTTCTGGAATTTCTCTTAAAGCCACTTTTGAATTTGATAATTCCTTATCTTTTACTATTCAAGTCATACTTAAATGAGAAATGAGAAGAAAATTGTGTCTGTTACTCCTGGACATTCAGTATGTTCAAGGATTTCTAAGCATAGCACATGGAACTAACTACCATTATGCAGCCACTGGGTGCCAGATTCTACACAACTCAAAACAGAGACCTCAATGATCTACCGAGATAGGTGATCAACTATAATATTTAATCTCTTCCTATATTTGGTTTATTTCCATGGACTATTATTTTGGAACTCAACAACAGAGCAGCAGAGGGCCTCCCCTGATAATATCTAAGCTGGCAGTCACAAATGCTTTTTTAGCAGTTTTAACAAGTATCCTTTGTGAGCATGGAGAGAAAATAAACTTGACAGTCTAGTATTGAATCTTCTTTCACTCAGGAAAATGTCTCTTAATTAGATCCTAATACTTGCCTTATCAGTGACATTGAGACTCCAAGGAAACTATGAATAGTGCTTCACAAAACTTACAGGTTTTTTAGAAAATAATCAGCAATATAAGCTCAAGAACAAAAAAAAGGACATAAAATCTAACTCCTCTTTTTTCCATGATTCTTAGTTGGTTGAAGCAAATAGACATCAACTGTAAGTAATTCTTGAAAGAATATTCAGTGCTGCAATCCAATTGTATAATTATTTAATAATAAAGCGTTCCAGGAATAGTGATTTAGGATATTCGAGCCAAGTTTAAGTGATAAAATTTTATTTTACATGTTGAGTGCCCTGATGTTCTGTGTAGTAGTTTCCTTCCTTTTATCCCCAAAGTTTTTATTTTGAAATTTTGCAGTTGCCTCATACATTCTACGTAGCTAGAGTTTTGTTTCTTCTTAGTTTCTTAGATATCTGAAATTCCTTTTTTTAAAAACTTCGCAAACATTCCAGACATAGAAAGTAAGTATTTAAGTTATTTTCCATTATCTGAGGAAATTTTTTTTGAGTTGGATGACTCTTCCAAATTCTAGAATCAGATTCTTCCAAATACTAGTACATTTTTACACATCATTCAAAGAGGCACATTTATTAATATAATCAACAGTTTTATCAGAAAAGCCTTTAAGTTTTAAGAAGCTGTCAAGCTCATGGTGGCAGATATGAGTTTTCTAAAATTTTAGTTTTTATTCAAAAACAATTTTTTTGTTTCTATTTTTAATTGAGATATAGTTGATGTACAGTTTATATAAGTTAAAAGTTCAATTGTTATTATTGGCAACAAATTCTGTTATTTTGTTTTCTTTGAAATGACTGGCTTACTTTATCTATGTTCAAGAAATATTTGTTAAATACTCAAGTCTGAATAAGCATAATTTGTCTGTCAGTTGTTTCATCAAGTAAAAATACTCTTTCATGGTGAAAAAGTTACTTTACCATCAACTCAAAAGAATTGCATACGTGCTTTTAGATAACCATCATATGTCAGTATGCAGCAGCAAGGCTTTGTATGTTCTGGTTTCATCATACAGAAAATTTTTAAAACATGTACTTAAGAATGAGTTTTCATAAAATTGATACTTTTTTTTTTTTTTTTTTGTGGTACGCGGGCCTCTCACTGTTGTGGCCTCTCCGGTTGCGGAGCACAGGCTCCAGACGCGCAGGCTCAGCGGCCATGGCTCACGGGCGCAGCCGCTCCGCGGCATGTGGGATCTTCCCAGACCGGGGCACGAACCCTTGTCCCCTGCATCGGCAGGCGGACTCTCAACCACTGCGCCACCAGGGAAGCCCAAAAATTGATACTTTTTCCTGATATCAGAAAGACAATCTTCACTGCAACTTGTTTTTCTCTTCTGAGTGCATGGTGGAAAAAATAACATAACTATTCATACAGCTTGGTACCACTGACTTGATTTGTGTTAAGGCAATGGGAATTTAAATCATCATGTAAATGACAACAAAAATGTTTCTGAATAAACCCTGAGATTTAAATTGGTTATTCAACTCTGAATATTTTAGCACCATTTCTATTCATTTCCAAGCATTCCTATAAAAGAATATTTTCTTTGATGATAAGTGGTATTGATCCAACAAAAAAGCACAGAACAGGTCTACCTATTATTTATAGATTCATCTCTTTGTAAAGCATAGTTACAATTCTGCCGATAACATACAGTATCAATTCATGCTTGCAGATAAATCTTTAATTTGGCAAGCTACTGTATTTTTGGAAAATGGCAATACTGTGATGTCTATTACTGACTTTTCATCAGGCAGGTATTCAGCAATGTCAACGTCATAAAGTTTTATTAATCATTTAGTTACTATGTGCATTTCTCAAACCAACATAGTGTGATGGCATACCCTAATAAGCTGCTCCAGTGGCTATTTCATTTTCACTTTGAAAAATTATTTTTAAAAAATGCAGGGCTCCTGAAGAGCTCATCAAGTCTACGTTTACAATATTTAATTCAGTTTTCTTTTAAAATCTAGGCAGTTAAGTCTTAAAATGATGCTACAACTTAGCTGGCAGCATAAAATTATGGGAAAATCTGTTACATAAGACATAAATTAAATTATTAACATCTATAAAGCCTAAAGAAGGATAAAGTTTGCCATATCTGTGCTCACCACTTTACATTTTGTCCATTTTCTTTGGAGTAGATTCCTTTTCATGCATCAGAAAACTATGATACGTCTGTTTCATGTTTTTTCAGCATCATTAGACATAGATTACGTGGGCTGAAAGGCAAGTCTTCCATCTCTGCCTTTTAAACTCATAGTCCACTTTGAAATATTAGAAAAATACATAACAAATACACTTTATTTTATAATAGACTAATACTATGTTCTTTGTTTTAATAGAATTTATTTATTTATTTATTTTTGGCTGTGTTGGGTCTCTGCTGCTGCTTGCGGGCTTTCTCTAGTTGCAGCGAGGGGGGGCTACTCTTCGTTGCTGTGTGCAGGCTTCTGATTGTGGTGGCTTCTCTTGTTGTGGAGCACGGGCTCTAAGTGCATGGGCTTCAGCAGTTGTGGCACGTGGGATCAGTATTTGTGGCTTGAGGGCTCAGTAGTTGTAGCTCGAGTGCTCTACAGTGCAGGCTCAGTAGTTGTGGTACACGGGCTTAGTTGCTCCATGGCATGTGGGATCTTCCCGGACCAGGGCTCGAACCCGTGTCCCCTGCATTGGCAGGCGGATTCTTAACCACTGTGCCACCAGGGAAGCCCTAACACTATGTTCTAACATTTATCGGATAAATGTGAAATTGGGAAGATTATAACAGATGTAACTGAAGATAGCAGTAAGAACAGACGTATCCAGAAGAGTATGATTTAATGTTTGAACATGTACATATTTATATACTAAACCTACTCACTTAGAAAGTTCTAGAAAACCAATACACAACTATACTCTCAATTATTCAAAAGAGTGCTGACATCATTATACAGCATGTAGCTTCTGGAAAACAAAAACAAATACTTCTCTGCACACTCATGAGAGATTGAAAGTGAACAAGAACAATAATGATTTAGTATTATTATGAATGCAGTTTGATCTTGCCAACTCCCAGAGCGGGTTACAGATTCTTCCTTTACTACTGCAGGACTAAAATTAAAATACTCAAATTTATTATATATACAAGGATGTGTATTGTTTTATAATATATACTTTGAGACATACATGCATATGTGTGCACCTAGCTCTGACATAAAATAGATTTCTTACTGTCAGTTGAATGAACCCAGCTCCGCCAAGAAAGCAGGGAATAACAAAGAGAAGGAAGTTGAGCTGAGGCCAATGGGGTCATACAGAGGGTGGTGGGTGCAGATCTTCTGATTTTTCAGAAATTTAACTTTCTATAAGATATATTTTTCTATAAAAAGATTGGCAAGCAATAATTTTTATAAATACTATTTGCCCCTCCTCCCCAAATACATCATTTTACTGAATTAATTTGTATCATGGTAGTTTTCCAAAGAAGATTGCCATAAAATAATTTAAGAACCTCCTCTGATTTTCATGCTCCTCATACTCCAAACAATTTTCTTGACTATCCTTCAGTATAATCAAGTATAAACCTTGATTAAGTACTCTCTTCTGATTCTCTCCTCCCATTACTATTCACTCTTCAAGACTTTCCAGTTTGGCTTCCTGCACCATCACTATATTTAAACTGGTTTTGTAAAGGTTACCAATAAATTCCACACTCAAAAATCCAATAGACACTGTTAATCTTACTAAATTTTTCTGAAATATTATAAATGTGCACTGTTTTCTAATTGAAATAAAATTATCTAGCTCTTTTTTTAGTCAGACAGGGCAACCTTTCTTGCTTTCCTTTGCTTGTTTATGTTTCCAAATGTCAGAGTGTCCTGGTTATAAGTCTTGCAAATTTAGCAATGCCTTCTCTCTTCGGCACAGTCCTTGCTATAATCGTTTTGACCTGAATGAGAAGAAAAGTGAGGACAATAAAAAAAATACAGGTTAATTCGAATGATTCGTTATTATCTTATTTCTTATTATATAAAATTCCAAGCATTACTCACTCTGGTTTTGCGTTAAATAAGATAGGATTCTTTGATATAAAATTTCTGGACCTAAGACCAGACAGACCTCACGAAGCATTGACAATTAGTTATTTTATCATTATAATTATAAATGTAGAACAGAGAAATTTCTCCCAAAGCCTATCTCCAAACATTGTAAACAACTAGGCTACAGTTTCTTTCCTTGGACATAATTTGTGGACTCACGTTAACATCTCTACAATTTTGTTTTACTTTATGCAAAGGAATATGCTTTCTCCCAGTTTACTTATAAGGATGTAAATGACAAAAGAATAAGCAGGCAGGATTTCTAAACTAATGTTATGAAGCAAGGGAATTTCAAGTGTTCCATGTAATTTAACCTCTTTGCAGATTAAAGGTAGCTGTAGAATCTTTGACACTCCTCTTATTGAAAGGCAGGTCTTTTTTCAATCCCTTTGAATATGAGCTGACCTGTGACTGCTTGAAGTAATAGAGCATGGAGGAGATGACACTATGTCAGTACTGCCTCTAGCCTCTTTAGGCTCTTAGCATTCCTGAGGAACCCTGAGCTGCCATGTATGAACTTAACTATACGCTGAAGAGACCACATAGGGTAGCCCTAAGGCTACCTGGAGAGAGAAAGGGGACCAGATGATTCCTTTCTTCCAGCTGTCACCACCAGTTCTCCAGACTAGAGCTGCCAGTTGAATACCACCTAGTGACTCCAGTTGATGCCACATGGAGCAGAAGTATCCAACAGCAAGTTGCACCTGAATCACTGATTCCAAAGTTACGAAATATGATTAAATTGTGGTTGTTTAAAGTTACTAAGCTTTGAAGTAGTTTGTTAGGCAGCAGTAGATACCAGAATAAAATTTGGTAACTGGTAGTTGTTTGCTACCATAATAAAAATCCAGAACATGTGGCATTGGCTTTGAAACCAGGTTAGAATTTGAAAGGACCTTACTTTTAGTGGAAGCTGGCAGTGTTACCTGAAAAACTGGATTTGCCTCTTGGTGGGTGTTGAGTCAAAAGACACAACCAAACCAAAGAGTGGGAGAAGAAAGTATTTATTTATGCAGCAAGTAAGAAGAACAGCCGGGATCTTGCCCAAAGCATTGTCTCCCCAACAGCAAAATTGGGAAAGTTTAAAGCTAAGGGTATGTGCATATTCATGAAGAGGCTTGAGCAGAGGAGAATTCAACATAGAATTGGGACAAATTTTGGCCAAGTCCAAGCTTTAGTTGATTGAAGTCATGAGGGTCAGAAAAAGTTAACATCATCATCTCTTAGGTTCCAGTTGATTTGGTGGTTGAGCACTTCAGGCTAATCTTTACCATAAAAACAGAACTGGGAGTCTACAACTGATATATTATCTTTGCTATTGCTACTTCTCTTGCCTGATAACAGTCCTTTATCCTGCATTCTTTTCTTACTTAACATTATAAATTACTGACACCTGCTCAAAGACAAGCATTGTGGCCAGGCTTAGATCACAAAATACCTTCAGCCAAAATGGCTTCTCTTATGTGAAGAAAGGCATGCCTGGTTCTCTTTCTCTGGGGATCCTCTAACCTCGATCATTTAGCCACCATCAAACTCCAAAAATAACATAGCCAGATGAGAGAGCACACACTGAGATGAGCGGAGCCAGTCCAGACTCAGAGAACTACTCAGCAGAGTAGTGAACTAAACAGAATGCTTGTTTTTCAAGCTGCTGAGTTTCAGGGTGGCTTGTTATGAGGCAAAATGTTACTGATGCAACCATTTTAGCCTATGTCCTAACTATTACAGAAAAGTGGTACCAAGAAATGGGTTGCTGTCATAGAAATTACCTACATTCAGAGCAGGCAGCAAGGATAAAATTAGAACAGGCTGGAAAGCTAAGGATGTAAGTTAGGGAATGACAAAACATCTGTAAAGCTGTTACCTGAAATACCTTGGAAGTTAAACTACATAACAACACAGCCTATAATTTTTGCATAATTGATTGCAAAATTGATTGCTTTTAGAATGTGTGTGTATTTCAGTAATTATTCAAAACATTACAGTAAAATCAGGAAGATATGAACCCTTCACTAGGGAGAAGCTTCCAATGCCCACATTATCTATTCTTATCTAAAGAAAACTATATCCAATATATTGTTGGTGATGAAATAGAATTATATCTAATATAGTAAAAATAAAGTAGAATTAACGTCCACTGGAGAACAGTGTATTCTTGTTTGCCCTATAGCTTTATGGAAGCCAGTCTCCAAGATGACCCTCAGTGACCCAGACTTCCGAGTACTCATGAACTTGTGTGGTCTCCTCTCACGTTGAATAGGGTAGACTTGTATGATCAGAGGATATTAGGGAGGTGAAAGTATATAATTTCTGAGGCTAGATAAGAAAAGGCATACTGACTTCTGCTTTTTTGTCTCTTGGCTCGCTCACATTTGGGGAAGCCAGCTGCCTTGTCATGAGAACACAAGCAGTCCTGTGGAGAGAACTATAGAGAATTAGGTGGAGGACAGAGGCCTCCTGTCCACAACAAGCTGGCCATGTGAGCGACCCACTCTGGAAGTGTATCTTCCAGTCCTAGTCAAGCCTTCAGATGATTGCAGCCCTGGCTGACATTGTGACTGAAATCTCATGAAAGTTCCCCAAGGAAGAACTGCTTAGCTAAGTGGCTCCCAATTTCTGATCTGTCCAAATGTGAGAAATTAAATTTCCTTGTTATTTTAACTATATTTTAAGACAATTTTTATTACAGCAATAAATAACTAAGGCAAACTATAAACAAAGTTTTTATGTTTAAAGTTTTACTTGAAGGCTGAATTGCCACTTACTCTGTGACCTTGGGCGAGTTGCTTATTTTCATATGTTCATTTCCCTAATCTATAAAATAGCATAGTTATTACATTGTTGAGGTGTGTGAAATTTAAATTAAATAACATACATATAGTGACTAAAAAAGTACCTGGTACATAGTAAACACCTAACCTCTACAAAAAGTCATTTTTGTGAAAGGGCTAGTTGTTTAAGTTTGACTATACGACATATCACATTTGACTAAATTCTAATACTTCAGGCTTTGTTTTCCAAAATAATACTGTTACTATTTTTTTCTCATAGAATATTTCTAGAACTTGCTTTCAGTTCCACTTTTTTCTTGTTTCACAGAATCATAGTGCATTTTGTACTCTTGCTATAAACAAACCAAGCTTTATAAAGATAGGCAGTGATAGTCTCTAACAGATGAAATAGTCATCCTAAGGCATAGCATGGAAGATATGTATCACTTCAAGGTCTTTATACAAAGTGGAGACTTCTATTAATATTAAATATGTACTTCTCCAGTTTTAGACTCACATCTTTATCTGAGCTTCACACTCCTTGGGAGACATATCAAATTGCCATTCTTGCCCTTTTGATGTTTACTACAGCAAACAACTTACTTCCTATGGTGCTATTCATTTTACTCTCATAAATAAAACATTTTTTCATCTATTGTATATTTTATTTGTTGTAGAGAGCAAATCCTAGGACTAGCGTCAGGGTTTATCTCTTTGGTTTTGTCATTTTATTGTTCCTTTAATCTACTGTATATTGGGAATACTTATGCATTAATACACTATGACTATTAGAAGCTTTCACTTTGTATAACTTGTGTCTGCCTTCCAACTCCCCAAATGACTAATTGTTCCTTAAATAATTCTTCCTTTTCAAGCTGAGCTATTTCTCATATATATGGTGAAAAAGTCATACTCCTAAAGAACAAATAAGGACAAAATTCACTAACTGAACTCTGTTTTGAAATTTTGAAAATTTTTACTTCAGTAATCCAGGTTAATTTTTGAATCAGTAATCCAGGTTAATTTTTGAATCAATCATCCCTAAGTAAACAAATTTAAAAATTATTGCTTAAGGTGGTTAATTATGTAGTAATTTAATAGAGATGCTGCTTTCTAAATTGAGCTATTCTTTATTAGTTCAACATAAATTATCAATAGTTTTAATATCTGGAAGAAAATGACAATGGGATTTTCAATTATATTATTATATTAATATAATAAACTAAGGAGAACACTTGAATACATTATATAGGAGAAAGTAGTAAAGGCTATTGTGCTATCATTGGTTTTATTCTTGAGTTGGTTAATCACCAACATGAAGAACACACTTTCATTAAGCTTAATGTGCAAAACATTGAACTACATGTGCCGGACACTTGCTTCCAGTTAATAAGGTGGAATTTACAGGAAAAAATAACCATTTAGGTGACATTGTAAAATTGTTACTGCCAAGCAAGTCAATTTGCAAAAAGTAATATCACATTTTTGTAACATTTGTTTAAAATTATCTATCTCACGCTGACTAGTTACCATACACAGCCAGAGATGTAGGCAAAGTGGCCATCAGTCAAGTGTGTTGTATGGTGTTTAACACTCAAAAGAGAGAGGTCCACTCTATTTCCTCCCCATTCCTATCTCTGCTTGATAAGGACAGAGCTTGTGGCTGTGGAAAAATATCCAGTCATATCATACAGATACTTGACAGGAAGAGCATTATATATTCATATAATTAGATATAAATATATATATAAGTAAGTATACACATACATCCACATTCCTACTGGATCGCTTCTTGCTTTACAACCCTACACAGACTCTGCAGAGCCTCCAAAGGGATTATCTCCATTCTGTGTGTAAACTATAAACACTTTATATTTCTTCCTAAATGATCTGAGACATTTGGGGGGAAAAAACGGATTTTTTTTTCAAAATCAGAGGACATGAGTTTTAAGAATAAATTGGTGCAGGAGTTTTCAAGCCTGTGTAATCTGGAACAATATTTACCAGAGTATTTTCTTCTAATTTAGCTCAAATACTCTTATTGTCATTATACTTTTGCTAGCTAAAATTTTAAGACATTGGTGTGCCCTATGCCCAAGGTAGAAATGGGAAATACATTTTGTATGTATAATAAGTACTTAATTATTAAACATTGATCAAGCAGAATCAAACAGAATGGATTAAGCCCAAGAAAGAAAGACAGAAAAGAGAGGAGGGGAGGAAGGAAGGGAGGAAGGAAATAAACCATCTGACACTTGATTTTCCCTCAAAAAACACCAAGTTTACACAAAGGGAAATACCTCAGTGTGTTTTCTGCTTTCTGCTTGAGGAAGAAGAGAAGCAATAATGACCTCTGAGTCTAGAAACCCTCCACCAATGACTAGAAGTTAGTGAGCTTAAATGAGAAGAGGATTTGCAACCAGGCAGATGAGCTTTTGAATCTCTATTCTATTACTCACTCTGTAGTACTAACTATACCTTACTGAACAATTTAAACCCAATCAGTCTTTAAAATAAGAATAATAAAAATTAACTTCCAGCTTCTTTGATGAAGAATTAAATGAAATGGTATATCTAATACCCCTGACATGAAACAGTTTTTTAAATGTACGTATTTTTTGGGACTGTGAACTATTGCTGGAGACCAGAACTGAACATAGGCTAAATTTCCACAGCATATCTTTCTAAATTGAGTTTTATATCAAATTTTATGCAGTAATGGCTAAACCCTATATTTTTTTAATCTGTCTATCCTTCTATCGACATGTATATTATTAAAAGATAGACTACAAATCTTCAAGTGTTTATTTTAAATAAATAGTCTGGCCTAGTAAAAATTTGCAAGTTAGAAAACAAAGATGAACCAACCCACAATAAAAAGAACAAAGGTATAAACCCCAAATTTAAAAAGCACTGTTTTTGGGCTTCCCTGGTGGCGCAGTTGTTGAGAGTCCGCCTGCCGATGTAGGGGACGCAGGTTCGTGCCCCGGTCCAGGAAGATCCCACATGCCGCGGAGTGGCTGGGCCTGTGAGCCATGGCCGCTGAGCCTGCGCGTCCGGAGCCTGTGCTCTGCAACGGGAGAGGTTGCAACGGTGAGAGGCCCGCGTACCGCAAAAAAAAAAAAAAAAAGGCACTGTTTTAAGTAAGATTTAAATAAATAAGAATTTCTCTAAATTATAATGTAAATTGCATGGTATTAAAACTTTGGTTCAGAACCATAGAGAAACCAATTAAAACCTTTTTCCAAATCATTTCCTTTAAAGGTACAGATTTATTTAGACGTCTAAGAGAAAACTAACTGGAAAATCATAGAGACATAATAAAATATTTGCTACACTCAAGGAGCAAACCTGACACAACTGCGATGTTTTAAATTTTTTATGTTAGTTCATAGCATAAAATGTTTATAGCATCATCAGTACATAACATATATCAAATTTCCATAGAGTGTAAACAAGGTTGAAGTACATTTAGGACCTTTTCATTTTATAGGATGCAAAGTAGGACTAACATAAAATTGGAATAAATGTTAGTATTGTCACATTATTCCAATTTGATTATTTAATAGTTACTGATCTTGTCAATCCTAGTGAATTCCTCCAAAATTGTGGAGAAGTGTTGTCTTTCTAAATATGGTGAGAAAAAGTATAACACCATCAAAGAAAAGTAGTAACTTTGTCCTGAAACATGATATTCAGAAGCTTGAGATATGAGGTAGCTAAAAGGGCTTCTTGACTGTGGTAACTTGGCTCCTAACTTTATAAGTAGAATTTTAATGTTATAAAAGTTATAAAAATAGGTACTTCCAGTTCAATCAGAGAAAGATAAGTGCAAGGAGTGATGAAGTCTAACTTTGCCATTCCAGAAAAATTAGAATAAAAAAATAGAATACCTGAAAGCTATGATTTTGTTCTTATTTTGTGTATGTGTGCTGTTCAATTTGTTAGACGTTCTAATGTAATATGAAACAATCTTAGTACAAGTATCCTGTCTAGCCCTGCTTTTAATTAAAAATGGTTTCAATATTTCATCAGGATATTTTCAGTGATTATTATACTTAGAATGTTTAATTATTTTGTCATTTAAGATTTCTATTAGAAATAGTAACTGGGTCTTATTGAATACCTTTCAGTTTTTGTTGTTATAGTACATTTGTTTGCTGCTTTTTCTTGTCGATACAATGGGTTAGACTAATAAATATGGCAATGAACTATTTTAAAAATGTATTCCTTTAAAAGCTTTTTAAAGAGTTAGCTATCGAACTCACTCAGTAATTCATTTTCAATACATTTAATTTATCATTCCTTGACTTCATTTATTATCTTGTTACCTGTTTTCCTATCTTGTTTTTAAATGTTTTATATATGAGTGGGACTTCCAAATTTCAGTTGTGTGTAAGGAGCTTGGAAATCTCCAGCAGTCCTAAAACAAGTAGAAAGCTAAACAGACTGAAAAGTCAACAACTATTCTTGGACCTGTAATAGCAGGGAGGACACAGGGCAAACAGCTGCCCCCTGGAGAGACAGACAGGCAAACAGAGAGGTACATGGCTTTTTGGAGCAGAGACTCATGCGTGGAAACTGCTCAGAGAACCAGTGCTCCGTTAGGAAAACCCGAACTGCAATTGACAAATTTGCTGGAGGCTCAGTGTGGGCAACTCTGAGAGTGAAACACTCCAGAGGGACCTTGTCATACTTGTACCCCCAGCAATATCGTAAAATTCACCTCCAGGAGCTCAACCAGATTCCCACAGTAAATATAGGAGAAAAATCTCCTCAGCCTTCAACCGGAGGAAAGGGAAAGGGGACCATTTTGAAATGTCAGAGTACTCTGCTCATCTTAACCATGCTGGTCCTTAGGGGAAACTAGTTAAGGAGAGCCTCACTGACCTTTGAGAGGGAAACACCCAATTCCAGCCAGCTCTCGCCTTCTACATGGGAGAAGGGAAACGCACAACTTCAGCTACTCAAGCCATCCTGTCCCAGCCAAGTGGAGAGAAAAGAGCTGAGAAACACTTGTGAAATTCACAATCTACAAGCATAGGTTCACTAAAAGACTCAGCCCTAATCATAAGACTGTACAATACTTCCAACCCAACACCTCACCACCACATTAACAAAGACCTATTTACAGCAGTTCCTTTTACCCAGTACATCAAATCTGGCTGTCAGGAAAAAATTACAAGGCACACCAAGAGGCAAAAAACACAATTTGAAGAGACATAACAAGGATCAGAACTACACATGACAGAATGTTAGAATTATCATACCAGCAAATTTAAAACAAGTAGGATTAGTATGCTAAGGGCTCTAATGGATAAAGCAGACTCCATGCAAGAACAGATGGACAATGCAAGCAGAAAGATGGAAATCCTAAGAAAGAACCAAAACAAAATGCTAAAGATCAAAAGCACTGAAATAGAAGTGAAGAATGCCTTTGATGGGCTTATCAGTAAACTGGACATGACTCAGGAAAGAATGTCTGACCTAGAGGATATATCAATAGAATCCTTAAAAATAAAAATAAAAAGAAAGAAAGAAAGAAAAAAAAACACAATAGGATATCCAAGGACTGTGGAAGAACTACAGAAGGTGTAAAATATATGTAATATGAATATAAAAAGGAGAAGAAAGAAAGGAACAGAAGAATATTTGAAGCAATAATAACTGAGAATTTCCCCATATTAACATTAGACACCAAACTACATATCCAGGAAGCTTAGAGAAAATCAAGCAGGACACATGCTAGAAAAACTGTACCCAGGCATCTGATCTTCAAACTACAGAAAATCAAAGATAAAGAAAAAATCCAGAGATTCTTTCTCCTCTGAAAGAAGCCAGAGCTAAGAGTTACATTCAATTCTTCAGAAACCATGCAAACAAGAAAAAGTAGAATGAAATATGTTAAGTGTTGAGAGAAAAAAAACAAACAAAAAACCCACGAACCTGGAATTGTGTATCCTGTGAAATAATCCTTCAAAAGTGAAGGAACAATAAACTCTCTCAGACAAAGAAAATCTGTAATCAGTTGCCAGTAGACCTGATTTACAGGATATGTTAAAAAAATAAAAAGTTCTTCAGTCCCTCACACCGTACACGAAAATAAACTCCAAATGGCTTAAAGACTTAAATATAAGACATGACACCATAAGACTCCTAGAAGAGAACATAGATAAAACATTCTCTAATATAAATCCTACCAAAGTTTTCTTAGGTCAGTCTCCCAGGGTAACAGAAATAAAAGCAAAAATAAATAAATGGGACCTAATCAAACGTATAAGCTTTTGCACAGCAAAGGAAACCATAAACAAAATGAAAAGACAACCTACAAAATGGGAGAATATATTTGCAAATGATGCAACTGACAAGGACTTAATTTCCAAAAAATACAAACAGCTCATACAACTCAATAAAAACAAAAGTAAAAAAAAAAATTGGGCAGAAGACCTAAATAGACATTTCTCCAAAGAAGACATACAGATGGCCAATAAGCACCCGAAAAAATGTTCAGCATTGCTCATTATTAGAGAAATGCAAATCAAAACTACCATGAGGTACCACCTCACACCCGTCAGAATGGCCATCATCAAAAAGTCTATAAATAATAAATGCTGGAGAGGGTGAGGAAAAAAGGGAACCCTCTTGCACTGTTGGTGGGAATGTAAATTGGTGCAACCACTATGGATAACAGTATGGAGGTTCCTTAAAAAACTAAGAATAGAGTTACCATATGATCCAGCAGTCCCATTCCTGGACATATATCTGGAGAAAACTCATTCAAAAAGATACATGCACCCCAATGTTCATAGCAGCACTATTTACAATTGCCAAGACATTGAAGCAACCTACATGCCCGTTGACAGATGAATGGATAAAGAAGTGGTGTGTGTATATATAGATATATATATAGATAAATATATAGATATATAGATATATATCTGTGTATATATATATCTGTGTGTGTGTATATATATATATCTGTGTGTGTGTATATATATATATATACACACACAAGGTGTGTGTGTAAATATATATATGTACACAATGTGTGTGTGTAAATATATATATGTACCCAGTGGAATACTAGTAGCCATAAAAAAGAATGAAATAACGCCATTTGCAGTAACATGGATGGACCTAGAGGTTATCATATCAAGTGAAGTAAGTCAGACAAAGACTAATATCATATGATATCACTTATATGTGGAATCTAAAATATGATACAAATGAACTTATTTACAAAAGAGAAACAGACTCACAGACATAGAAAACAAACTTATGGTTACCAAAGGGGAAAGGAGGGAGGGATAAATTAGAGGTTTGGGATTAGCAGATACAAACTACTATATATAAAACAGATAAACAACAAGGTCCTACTGTATAGGATAGAGAACTGTATTCAATATCGTATAATAAAATGTAACGGAAAAGAATATATATATATAAACTAACACAGCATTATGAATGAACTATACTTTAATTTAAAAAAAAAAGTTCTTTAGTGAAAAGGAATATAACAGATTAGAAACTCAAATCTACATTAGAAAGGAAGCACACTGAAGAAGAAATAAGTGAAGGTAAAATAACTTATTTTTCTTATTCTTAATTGGTGTAAGAGATAACAGTTTGCTCAAAATAATAATAGCAACAATATATTAAGTTATGTATCCTTATGTATAATCTTATACATAAGGTATGCTTATGTATAAGCTTTATATACTTATATATAAGTGAAATGAGTGGCTGCATGATTGGAGGGAGGAATTAGAATTATTTTGTTACTATAAGGTATATACTACTTGTGAGCAATATAGTGTTACTTGAAAGTGGACTTGAATTAGTTGTAAATGTATATTGCAAGCTCTAGGGAAACCACTAAGAAAAGTTTAAAAAAAGTATAACTGATATACTAATAAAGGAGAGAAAATAGAATCATATAAAGTGCTCAATTAAAACCACAAAAGGCAGAAAAAAACTGGAAGACAAAAACAGGAACAAAGAGCAAGGGCTGCAAATTGAAAGCTCTAATGAATATAGTAGATATTAATCCAACTATATGGATAATCACTTTGAATATTAGTGGTCTAAATGCACCAATTAAAAGACAGAGATTGTTAGAGTGAATCATAAAACATGGCCCAACTATATGTTATCTATAAAAAACCCACTTTAAGTATGTAGACACGTATAGATAAAACGTAAGTGGATGGAAAAAAATACACCATGCTAACACTAATCATAAGAAAGCAAGAGTAGCTGTATGAATTTCAGACAGAGCTAACTTCAAAGTAAGAAAAGTTATTTGGAAGAAGGGCATTGCATAATGAAAAAGGGCTCAGTTCTCCAAGAAGCCATAACAATTCTTAACATGTATGCTAATGACAACAGAGTATCAAAGAAGTGAGGTGAAAACAGATAGAACTACAAGAGTAAATAGGTAAACCCACTATCATAGTTGGAGATTTCAACACACCTCTCTCAAAAATGGACAGATCCATCAAACAGAACTTCAGTAAGGACAGTTGAACTGAATAACAAGTGTCAAACTCAATATCAAGTGAATATAACTGACATCTATAGCCTGTATCATCCAACAACAGCAGAATACACATTTTTCATAGGCTCACATGGAACATTCAAGATAGACCACATTCTGCACCATAAAACACACCTTAATGAATTTAAAACAATATAAATTATATAATGTCTGTTCTCAGATCACAATGGAATTAAACTAGACATCAGTAACAGGAAGATAACATTAAAATCCCCAAATATGTGGAAATTAAACAATATATTTCTAAATAACACACGAGTAAAAGAAGAAATCACAAGAGAAATTTTAAACTATTTTGAACTGAATGAAAATGAAAACACAACTTATCAATGTCTGTGAGATACAGCAAAAGCGGTGCTTCAGGAAAAAGGGTTTTCTGGATCAGGGAAGCTGATAAAGGCTGATATCAGTCTAAGCTTTTGTTTCATTTCACCGTAAAATCACAAAAAGACCTCCTAACTATCTGGATTTATCCCAGTTTATGTAATTTTCTATTACAGTAATAGAAAGGGCTTGTGCCATTATTGTTACAACATTGTAACCTTGAAATCAAAGGCTTTAGGCTTAGAGATCAGGCTTACAAAAATGCATACATGCATCTATTAAATCTTTGGCTTCTGCTTCAAGCCAACAAAGGAAAAATTACCTTCAACAGTCAATTGCCTTTTATCAAGTTGAAAATAGTGACATACATTTTTTTCTTATCTAGGAGAAGTTATAAGATGAATTTGAGAAAGGATGGTGAAAAAAATAGGAATCAAAGTAAGGAGTGTTTTTGTTGTTGTTTGGTTGGTTCATTTGTTTTATTTTCAATAAGATATTTTGATAATAAGCACTGGTAACATTTCCATTAAAATGGCTTCCAATGATTTCCAATCAAACAGCATTAATACCAAAACAAGCGGTGGGAAGAAGTTGTTATATGACATATTTGAATGTGATTTTTATAATACTGTACACATTTTAGGGGAAAAGGGGTTAGCCTTGTTATCTTTCTTTTTCTAGGGTTTTTAAGGCATTAGATAAATTTGTTAGTCTTTTCAATAAACATTTTGTATATAATATGTCCATTCCAAAATCATTTCATGGAATATATTTAGTATCACAGTAGATCTTACTAGTGTAATCATACATTGTTGAATAGAACTGAACAACTAATTCAGTATCTAAGTCCATGAAAACTTCTGAATATCTGTAGAATAAATTGGTATAAATATAGCACCAGACTTCAGATTTTCAGTGAAAGATAAATTTTAGTTTTTTGGAGAATTACATTATTAAGCAAATAAGAACTTGTTTCCCCAGCCAGTATCAACTTCCTTGGGCAGCCCACAGCGTTCTATCATTCCAGTGACATTAGAGCTAGTCTATTATTGAAATTGCTTCTGTGAATTCATCTTCTATTTGTACATGTTTTACTTTAAGTTTCTTAAAGTTATATAATGAAAATATTTTAATGAGGAAATAGTAGCCTGTAGGATTAATGGAAAGAGCAATTCTGCTCCTAAGTATAAACAATAGTTTTTCATTCATTCATTCATTCATTCATTCATTAACTTAATCCACACTCACCATTTTCTACTTTTTAGAGATTCATGGTTGATGTATTGGTACAAAAATTAAGGACCTTCCCTGATTTTAATTTGTGGATAGGTTGTCTCTATTAAGTGAGTAGTTGTTAAAAACATCTTTAAACTTGGAAAGAACAGGTTATGACTGAAGAATTCCAATCAGAGTTCAGAGTCCTCAGCACTAATGAAGAATTTTGTTAACCCTCCACAAGGTAGTGTATTTCACTCAGAGGATAGAGTTACAGGTGTGAAATTCCACTGGTGAGGCAAGATGCAAGTGGAGAGTGGAGAACCCCAAAACTGGCTAGGAAGCAAAATGATTAGAATTAAGGCTGGACACTCAAAAATTTGTCTCTCTTCTGTGTCATTATGTCCACGGTTACAGGGACACAGTTGAAGCTGTGTCTTTAGCAGACTATGAAATATTTTGTGTATATTTACATCTTTTCTCTCTGACTTTTGAATCTATGATATTACCTAACACATAATGTTGCTCAGTAAGTGTTCGTTGAATGGGTAAAGTAAATACTTTGTTAAATGAGAAATGCCACGAAAATTAAAAATATAAGTTTTAGGGCTTCCCTGGTGGCGCAGTGGTTGAGAGTCCGCCTGCCAATGCAGGGGACACGGGTTCGTGCCCCGGTCCGGGAGGATCCCACATGACGCGGAGCGGCTGGGCCCGTGAGCCATGGCCGCTGAGCCTGTGCGTCCGGAGCCTCTGCTCCGCAGCGGGAGAGGCCACAACGGTGAGAGGCCCGCGTACCGCAAAAAATAAATAAATAAAAAATAAAAACATGAGTTTTAAAGACCAAGAAATTCACTAGTCTTAATAAAACCTAATATTCTCCAAAACATTTGGTAATGATTCTATACCAAAGGTAAACCTTTTAAAATATTCTCTAAGACCCATGACATTTTTAAAAAATCATAAACGTTGATTATTTTAGTCTAGCACCAATTTTAGGTCACAAGTACTTAAAACAAATCAATTTATTTAAAAGTTCTGGTTTTTGTAATGACCCTTTATAATAAAATGTTCCCAATACCTTTGAAATTTTTCAAAATGCCCTGAAGTATAATTCCTCCATTGTAACTGACCTTGTATCAAAACTTTCTGTTTCAGATCAATATATATAATATCTCTATTTCATCTTCTGCCCCGTTATTGAAATGAAAAAACTGATTTATGTTTGCAGCATATGGCAAATCACTTCAAGATCAAAATAATAATAAAGTACTATATTTAAAAACAAATTAGTTTAAATGAAAACCTGTCACCATTAAGACTTGTACAAAATATTCATTACAGCTTTATTCAGAATAGCAAAAATTGAAAAACAACCAAAATGTCTATGAGTAATCAATAAAATGGATCCAACTACTAAGCAATAACAAGCAAAAAATTACCCATATACACAACATGGATGAACCCCACAGGCATTGTGCTAAATGAAATAAGCTGGTCACAAACAACTTCATACTATACGACTGCATCTTTTTAAGTTCTAAAAAAGGCAAAACAATAGTGATGGTAGATCTGTGGTTGCAAGGGGCTGGGGATGAGAAAAAGAGACTGACTACAAAGGAACACAAAGCAGATGGGATGAAACTGCTGGAACATGTAGAGAAGTGAAAAATCAAACCCAAATAAAGATGGTTGCTGCAGAGTTAACCATCATTTTCCAACAGAGTCTAAGCTCAGAATAAACTGATAGGAGATGCAGGAATGAGCAGTGTATCTACCAGCTTTTAGGTCATGGATAAAGCAAAGCAGGATAGAGAGAGGTCACTTATGTCTCTACATGCCATTCAGTAGTAACTTATAAAGATCCAGAATAAATTCTAGAAAAGGCAACAAGGAAAGAAAATGTGCAAAAAACATTATATTACTTCCAAGCATGATTTACCCTACCTAAACCACTGAATAACAGATCTCAGTGGTTTTCAAACTGTGGTCTAGGGGTTATTTTTGCAATAATATAAACTCTTAGTAATGTCGTTGTCTTTTTCACTCTCATTCTCTCCCGATGTATAGTGGAAAACTTCTCAGAGACTACGTGATATGCTGACATCATCCCTCTGAAGATTAATGAAATGTGTGTTTCTATATTCTTGGGTTTTAAATGGTTTTTGGTTTTAACTATTAATGTGGTAGACATTAGAAGAGATAACTCACATAAATAAAAGTATAGAAATAAGTCCTAAGACCAAAAAGTTGGAGAACTGCTAGTGTAGTTAAATAAATAATGGGCCACCTACCAAGATTGGAGCTAGAACCACCCCTTCCCTCCAGCATGAAAAGCAGCACTTGCTTCCAAGTCCAAGCTGTGAGAATTACTTTCTAACCACAGCAAAATATTTCATGGGGAGCTCATATGGCTGAAAAGCCGAACATAGTTAAGTTTCACTGCAGACCTCTGTAGGGGACACAGATGAAAAAGAAAAAATCTGAACATTCCTCCATTCAATAATGTAACATTACCCTACAGCATTTCAAAATAGGAGCATCCTTATTTTAGTCTGCTCATGACAGACTATGCTCAGAGGAAGCTAATTCAGAAGAATAAACAGACTAGCACAACTACAAGAAAAATATACTACATCTCAGAGCGCTGTTCTTGTGGAAGGAAAATCAAAAGGGAGTAGGTATTGCTAAGAGAGCTCTCTAAAATGAGGCTGAGAGGGCATTGAGGACGTGTGACTTATGCACATCTCAGCCTGGATGGAATCTGACCTTTTGACCACTTATTGTCCTAATGAAGGCATCCAGAACATCTGCCAGAAACTCAAGATACTTTTGGGACCCTTACTCTAAAACAACTCATGACAGACATCCCTTAAAGACAAATATTTCCCTTCTGGTGTCAGAGTACAGCCTCGTGGCTTTTGTCTTTATAAGTCCTGGACCACTTCTCTTCCCCAGAATCCTCTTTTGATTTAACTCAAATCTGAGTCTCCTGAAGTGCAATTAATAAGACCCCAAATAAACTCTCTTCTTATTTGCAAACTTCTGTGTATTTCTTTTTTTTTGGTTGACACTCTCAAATATAAAAGCACAACAAAATACAAACAAATATTTGAGAAATATAAAAAATATTAAAGAAAAATGTACTATGAGCAATGAGGACAATTAGTCGAGCCAAAAGCTGTGTCTATGAGTCTCAGGACAAAAACATAACACTATGAAATAAATATTATAGCAAGAATCAAGAGCATGTTATATTCAGAAAAAACTAAAAACTAACTTCTCTAGAAGGAGAGCAATCAGAAAATAAGAAATAATTATGTTAAAACACAATTTCTATTCTATTTCAATAGAATGTCTAGAAAAGATAATGCACATGTAAGTGACCTTCAATTTAAAATGTAAAATTCTCCTGAAGGTTCAACAATAAGTAAAAGAGATATAAAATGTAATAGAAAAGTTTAGAGATATAGAGCCCAAAGCCATATGTTCAAGCATCCCTATTGAAAGAGAATCAACAAGAGAAAACAATTTAGGGCTATAACTAAGAGCTGAAAATATACCTACTTATCTTTACATTTAGATAGTCTACTAATGTTTGGCAGAAAATTATTTTAAATATATGTAGATATAACTCATAATGTTTCACAAAAAATAATTTAAAATGCTGAAATTTTTAATAATTATAATAATAACTTTACCTCCACAGTAGCAAGAATAAGACTGGCACGAGATATGTCATGAATAATATTTGATGCAAAGTGACTGACAAGCAGCAAGTCCTTTGTCTCTTCAAAGTTTTGATTACCATTGATCCTAGAATTATACATGACAAAAACAGTAAAATGTGAGGGCAAAATGAAAATATTTTCACATATGTAACAACCCCAAAACCTTATCTTCCTGATAGTCTTTCTAAAAAACAGCAATTTTTTTCATCAATGAAATGAGTTTTTCAGATCTTCATTTTCCTAATCAATAAATTCTGGATGGTTTCCAATGGGCCATTTCTGCTTGACATTTGCTAACAAAACTAACAAAAATATCCGTTACGAAAACAAAAATGACTTGATGAAGTGCACTAGAAAATGTAAAGGAGGAAGATGTGCTCTACATCTAATCTGGGAGTGCGATGGATAAATGTGCCATTAGGCAGGAGCAGCCGGCCCAACAGTCTATGGGCCCAAATTATGTTAGGAGAACATATGAGAACTACTAGTGAAGTGATGAGAAGTCACTCATGACCCTGTACAATTTTACTGCATAACTGATGAAATCTATTCCTAAAATCATATATTCAATCATTTATCTTCCAGGGCACACTGAAGGAAGCAAACCTAGGTGTATGCATACAGCATATATATGTGATATGCTACCACCCATCCACAGTGGTTGACAAAAGCATTATCATTATCTCACATGGTAAATGTCCATCAAGGGTCAGCTGGGGCTCTACTTTGCTTTGTCTTCACCCGAGAGTCCAGACTATACACGTTCCATTTTTGGGTTTCCACATTTGTTGAGGTGGGAAGGAGTGCACGTGGTAAACTGTTCTCAAGCTCCAGATTTTCAGCCAGAAGTATGGAAATTGCATGTTTTCATGGACCTTTTTTTTTTTCATCAAAGCACAGCTAGCTTTAAGAGCAATGAATTGCAATTCTCTGTCTAGAGGAGAAATGACCACAAATTTTTGCTGAATAGCATTTATGACTAACATATTTTAAAGAATTAATACCTTTTGTTTTATTTTATCATAATATCATCTTTGACACAAAAGGATTAAACTTATTTCTGTAAAAGAGGGGTATTAATTCTTTTAGCACACGCAGATTTAAGTCTGGGTTCTTATCCTATGGCCAAAGACCCATTATGTAATTAGGAGAAAATCATCCTGTCTCTAAGATCTTCCATTTTCCCAGGCATAAAGTCAATCTCAAAGATCTTCAACTTTCTTATCAATAAAATCCTAGAAGGTTTTAAAGGGGCCTTCCCTTCTTGCTTGACATTTGCTTCTACTTTACAGACAAGACATAAGAAATTTAGTACACAGAAAGGTTAGGTGACAACGAATTTCACAGTACATGTTCATGATCAATTTGAAATCTATTACACTATTTATATACCTCAGCTTACATATATTTTATTTCAAATACACACAGCAAATCCCCCAGAACAAAAGCAAAGGAGTAGTAATAATAATCGCAACTACAAAAACAGAATCTGTCTTAAAAAGGCCAAGTGATCTGTTTTCTTCTTCAAATCTCCATTTGCCTATCACATACTGGGCTCTTAGAGGCAAATGATGGTTATAGAATGAAAAAATTAGATAAATTTAGAAGTGCCCTGGAAAATATGTCACGTCATAGTCAAGACAGTATGTAAGATGTATTGCATGAAATAGTTATCAGCAAAATGCTCTTCAATCTCTGCAGGATTCTCTACACTTGAAAGAACAGATGCTCATTGTATTTGATGAGCTGCAGAACCACTGCCTGCATTGAAAACGAAACAATCAGGAGTGAAGTGACATTGAGGTGCAGCAAAAGCAGCCACTTTGCAACAAGTTTATATTCAGCCACTTTTACCTTCCTTGAGTAGTTTGTGAGATTCTGGTAACAAAATATCAAGAAAATATTTATTCCTTTTTCTTGATTTTAAATTATGGATTTGCTTAATTCATTTTTCCTCTCAATATGGGAAACAGCAAATTAAATACATGCAACCAAGATTTTTATTTTCAATGATACAATACAAAAATTACTGCATTCTCCTTATAAAAATGCAAGACTTGTAATGATAGAGAAGTTAAAAATAAAATTATCTTTCATTTTCATATTAAAATTGTCTTTCAACATTCATTTCATGTTTCTCTCCCAGAATCAGTTACTGGTTTTAGTTTTGTGTAAATGTTTACAAGTAATGTTATATGTTTATATGCCTCTCCACGTATAAAGTTTATGTAGATATATATTGTGTGTAAGTGTAAAAATGTTTGTATTTGTGCATGTATATTGTATTCAAGATATAAATTATTGAGTTGTAATGTGTTTACTTCTGTGTGCATCGTGTTATTTCTCAAATATAAAGATCTCCTTCAAACTTTTTAAAGTTCAGTAGTAAGCTGATATTAAGCTAGTATGTTAGGATATGATCAGACTGGTTCCTAAAATGTGGAAATAATTCTATACCTATATAGTAACTAGCATTTACCCCAGGACTTCCTAGTTCCCCCAGCCACCTTGCCTCTCCCAAGGAGCTCCATGCCCCAGCAATCAGCTTGACACTTGGCTAGCAGAAGTCCTTCAAACCTTGCTCCAGAGCCCAGGGCAGCCAACAATTATTCTGAATGGCCAAAGAAGTTAATTATTATCAGTATCGCCCCAGGATATATCAAAACATAATTTGCCTTTTTTTTTTGCGGTTTGCGGGCCTCTCACTGCTGTGGCCTCTCCCGTTGCAGAGCACAGGCTCCGGACGCGCAGGCTCAGCGGCCACGGCTCATAGGCCCAGCCGCTCCGCGGCATGGGGGATCTTCCCGGACCGGGGCACGAACCCGTGTCCCCTACATCAGCAAGCGGACTCTCAACCACTGCGCCACCACGGAAGCCCCTGTCATTTTGCCATCGGTCATTCTTTCTCCTACCTTCTTATATTACTTGTCTTCATAACATTTTTCATCTTCTAATAAATGATCAAAAATAATCATAATTACATTAACTTGATAAGGGTGGAAGGTTTTCCTGTGTTTTTACTGCTGCATCCTAATTGCCAGGCATATGGCAGCCTCAAGGAATGTTTATTGAATTAACATCCTCATGCTCCTACCCACACTGAAAATCTCTATAATTTTTGCTAATAAAATAAACTAAAAATATCACATTGTTTTGTCCATTAGCATTTCCTGCTTATAAGTGAGATTGGACATAATATTTTCAAAAGATTACTGCTTACATACATATATATATTCTATAAATTGCCAGTTTATTGTTCACTGATTTGTTTTCTCTTATATCGGTCTCTGTTAAGTTTGTTGAAGTCCTTGTACTTCTCCTGAAGGCAACTTGCTATCTGACACATTTCAATATATAGTTTTCACTTATTCCTTTCCTTCATTTATGTTGTTTAACTTGCAGATTTAGCTTGATTTCCTTTATTTCTAGGGTAGAATTTTCTTTTTAATTTCTGTAACTTAAAATTTTTGCTTTTCTTGTTAGTTACCAGCTTTATTTCACTGCAGTAAGAACAAAAGACTTGCATGACTTCTTTTATTTTGAAAAATGTATTTTTAAAATTTTTCAGTAAAAGTTAGTCACATTAGACAGGCCAAGTGGGTTTGTACTCGGATTATATAACCCCAGGGCCTCAGTGACTTGGCATGTAAACATTTCTTCTTACCCTTTTTGGGTAGCTGTGGAGGCTCAGTTCTACACACTCATTCAGGGCAAATGGGATCTTGAACTTCTGTCCTCCAGGGCTATGACATAATACATTTCTATTGTTTAAGCCACCCAGTCTATGGTATTTTGTTAATGTCAGTGAGTTGACTAAGACAGGGCATTTCATGTGCCCTCATCCTCGGTGGCTATTGAAGAATATGCCCAGCTTTCACAGTTCTCTTCGTACTCACTGCAGACTGGGGTCCCAAGGGCTGTTTGCTCTCAAAGAGTCACGGGAATTTTCAAGTCTAGACTCATGGTTTGTTTAGCAGCACTTCAGTCTCTATTCACATCCACTCGAATCTAATCAATTCCATGTGCCAGCTATTTTTGGAAAATAGTTTTCAGATCTCCTATCTTTCTTTACTTTTTGCCAAATGTCTGTCTCTCAAATTAAGCTTTCATAGTCCTCTGGCAAAAGCTATACCCCTACTCTGATTCATGTCCTGAATCATTTTATGCACTGACAGATATTACTAGTTTTCATACCATTGTACTGCTATATTTTCCTGAATTACCTTAATCAGGTGAGAAATTTTAATAATAAGAAAGCAAGCTACACTCTTAGTCTGACTTTTTCTTCCAGGCTGAATTTCAGAGGCCTTTGTTGCTACCATATTTTCATGATTTTATCTCCTGCTGTAAAGATTAAAAAGCATTTTACTGCTTCATTATTTGTATACCCTGAATTTTTCAGATTTCTTCATTACTTTTTATTTTGGCTTGAAAACAATCTATTTTCTGAGTTCATCATTTTCATGTAATACCTGGTCATATCCAGTCAGTAGTGATCAATACACAGTATTATAATTCAATTGTAGAATATCTTCTCCACGATCTAAAAAAGTTCAGTAGGCAAACGATCTAGCTTCTGAGCTATATCTGATGAGTTTTACCAAACGTTTTGCCACTTCATGGCATAGAAGGCTGTCCTTCCATTCTCAGGAATCAATTTCTTAATTGCCCATCACCTGGTCCTTAAAATAACGCCAGCTATTTTAGGCTTCTGATAGGACAACCTCACTTCCAATAACTATACCATTATTTATATTAGGATAGGATTGGATAGCATAGGATGGATATGCTATAGTAACACCAAAATTCCAAAGGCTTAAAACAACATATCTATTTCTAATTCTTATGGCATGTATGATGTGAGCTGGCAGAGGTTTCTGCTCCCTTAGGAGGTGGGATCTTTGAATTTGGACTTGGCCTGGGATTGGTTTTACCAATGGGATGGTGGGAAATGCGATGCAAGCAGAGACTTGAAACCACCAACATGAACCAAGTGAACCATAATAGTGCACTAGAAGATGAGGGGACACGCGGAAGAGAAGGGAGTGCCCTGTGTCACAATTTACTAACTTCCAGAGATAAGAAGGTCATTTCAGATCATCTCACTACTGGCCAGCTGTCAATAGGCATATGATAGAGCCCATCAGAAATCATTTGAACTCCCTCAGACCAGGAGAACTACCTAGACACTAAAAAAATCATGAGCTAAATGAAATAATTAGCTTTTTAAGGCAATATGTTTATGAAACCAAATAGATTTTTAAGTTTCAGATGTTTTGTTGTTGTTACACAGCAAAATCTAACTGATACATGAACTATTATCTAGAAATGGGGTGCTGCTGTAACAAAAACCTAAAACATGTATTAATTTTGTGTCTGGAATAAGTGAAATCTGGGGAAGCATCAAGGAAATTGTGGAACTTGGAAAAGTGGCATAAAACTGCTATATCAGGCTGGAAAAATGGCAACCTGTATTATACGCTGTTGGAAAAATTGTTAAAACTGCTGCCTATGGCAACTTGGAATATAGAAATGTACCTGTGGAGCTTAAGAATCTGGCTAAAGAAATTGCTAGAATTTAATATAGAAAATTCACAAATATTTATATCTTTGAATAAACAATATTAGCAGTTTTCTCAGTGAGTCCCCCCTTGCCCTCTTATGTATATTCTGGTATGTTTAAGAAAAATAGATGGGTGTAATCATGTGCTATAGAAGAACACTGGAAACAAATAAATATTACCTTCTATCAACTTTACAATGCATGCTGAACACATTGAAACAAAACAAACTTGTTTGTATTACAAAACAAACTTGAATTTAACATGCGGTGAATCATTTTGAAAGGAAATTTAGGTGTGATTCCAGTGCTTAAAGTTAAAATCTAATCACTCTTAAATAATCATAATGCTATACTGTAAGGAAAGATTAAAAACAGAAGTTTATAATTAGGATTTGAAAAGTGTGTATAATATAATAGCAAATGCCCCATGTATTATCTAGGGAAAAAAATAGCAAATGCACCAGTCAAAACAAAATTAGCTTGAAGAAAATGCATTTATTCCATTTTCTTACTAAAGATAATTATGTATCTTTGATTTTGTATTTTCACTTTCTTTTCAGTCTAATCATAGACTTTAGACTTTCTGCAAATGTCATTTTATAGACTCATCTTGTTTTGAAAATCTTAGTAAAGAATACATTAGTGTCAGACAAATGTATCCAAAAAGAAACCCAGTAAGCAGAATGGGAAATCCTGTTTTTAATTTGATTTATTTCTGCTGAAAGCCATCACTAAACTTTATCTAAACATCAAGGAAATACATGATGAGACAGTATCCATAATTCTTTAAATATATTTATTACTAAATTCTATATTCTGAGCACAGTGAAAATAAAAATAACTAGGATTTGGACAAAAAAATTCATATATTAATATGTATATATTTACTCTCAAAGTTGGTGTGCCCAAGGGCTCAGTCCCTGATCATTTTCTCTGTCTATACTCACTCACTTAGTGATCTCATCACATTCCTGACTTTAAATATCATTATAACCTGATGATACAGAATATGTATTTATGTCAGAGAAGTTTCTCTCAAACTTTAAACCTGAGCCCAAATTTTACTTGTTATTTCCACTCAAATTCCTAACAAATATCAAAACTCAGTTTGTCCAGAGCTGCCCTCCTGACCTTCCCACATCCCAAACTGCTACAAGCACAGCCTTTCACATAACATTTGATGGGAAACTCATTGTTTCATTTGCTCAGACCAAAAAATTTAAGGACAGTTTGATTTTCTTTTTCTCACACCCCACATCCAGTTCATCAGGAAAACCTGTTGGCTGTACCTTCAAAAATATATCTAGAATCTGACCACCTCTCTCCATCACCATGTTCCTGATATGATTCCCCATCATCTCTGCCTGGACCACTGCCATACCTTCCTAACTGTTCTCTGTTTCCGTCCTTCCTCAGCTATATTCTTAAACATGTATATCAAGTCATGACTCTCCTCTGTTCAAAACCCCACAGGAGTTCCACATATTACCAAGAATAAAACCAAAACCAAAACTTTCCTCATTTCTCATTCTGCTCAATTCACAGGGGTCTCTTTGATACTTCTTGGTAGAGCCAGGTACATCCTTATCTTAGGACATTTGCACTGGCTAGAATGCTCTTCTCTCAGATATTCACTTTGCCAATTTCCACACCTTTTCAAGTTTGTTCAAATGTCACTATCACATTGAGGCCAACCTTGTCCAAATTGCAACATGATCACTGCTTCCTTTCCACCCACTCTTGATTTTCCTTATGCTCCTGGGTATATATACACACTGTGTGTGGGGGTATCTGTGTGTGTGTGTGTGCATTTTACTTGTTCAATAGCATTTATATAGTGCCTGGTACGTGTGCTCAAAAAATATTTGTTGAGCACATGTAAAAATGAATGTTAGTGAACGAACATTTATGACTAAAGAATTCTAAAATTAGCTAGAATGCAAATAGAGTAAAACACAATTGGTAAACACTGCAATGTAATTTCTAATTTCAGAGGATTAAGTCATTTCAATATCATCTTCCTTAGTAGTACTTAACTTATTAGAAATACATTTAGCTTCCCTCTTTTCTCAGGCAAATCTCATTTCATTTATACTTTTTTTAAAAAAAAATTATTTCTGGCTGTGTTGGGTCGTCGTTGCTCGGTGCAGGCTTTCTTTAGCTGCAGTGAGCGGGAGCTACTCTTCATTGTGGTACAGGCTTCTCATTGTGGCGGCTTCTTTCATTGCAGGGCGTGAGCTCTAGGCGCGCAGGCTTCAGTAGTTGTGGTGCGTGGGCTCAGTAGTTGTGGCTTGCGAGCTCTAGAGCACAGGCTCAGTAGCTGTGGCGCACCGGCTTAGTTGCTCCGCGGCATATGGGATCTTCCTGGACCAGGGATCGAACCCATGTCCCCTGAATTGGCAGGCAGATTCTCAACCATAGCGCCACCAGGGAAGTCCCTCATTTATACTTTAAATGTAAATTTAATTTCCCTTCTCTTCTGAATATATTCACAAATAAAGACAATTTAATTTAAAAATATGCATGACCATAAAATAAACCCTGTTAATGGGATTGTTTTAGAACATTTACATTTAATTTAAATGTAGATAAGTATAAACTGCCATCTTGCTGTTTGGTTTATATTTATGCCATGTGTTCTTTGTTCTTCTTTTCCTCAACAGTTATAGTTTTATATTTATACAAATATATAATTTTGAGATCTAATACGATAGGTAAAGCTATTTTATAATTGCATACAAGACTAACAAATGGAACTGTAATGCTGAATCCTATTCAGATTAGGAAGATGTATTGACAAAATGACAATAGCAATTTCATCTAGTATTCAAACCAGTTTTGATTTTGTGTTCACAGTTAGGATTTGCTTTGCCCTGTTAAGTTCACAAAAGTTTTGTACATTTAAAAGTTGTAAAATTAAATTTTCATATCTAACTAATATGCTATTTGACAATATTGTGATTCTTCTTTTAGAAAATAAGAAAAAGACCAAATTATGATGTTGTGCACAAGATATGATAACTAAAGATGTCATGTTTCCCCTGCTCACTTAGCATGAGAATTTGGGGGGTGAAGATAAAGTGTAATATTCTTTGTAGACAATGGTCATTGGAGACATATTGGGTCTAAAGTGTCACATGGAACTAGGGAGCGTGGTAGTAATAAAGACCAAATTTAAACATAGAGATGTATTCAGATTTCATCAACATGATTCTGTGTTTATTATATCTTTTCTTAGTGTATTGCTTTGAGGCAGCAATAGAAGGTGAAATTTAAATTTTTAAAAAATATATAAAAACTTTACAAGCTTTTAAAATTAAACGTAACTCTCACAAATTTTATCTCCTCCCTTTTCCTGAATATACTGAAGTATATTTTTATTTTGAGTAAAAGAAGACAAAAATAAGATTATGATGGATAATAATTAAAATATCATTTTAAGGAGACACTTGCTTTCAGGTTTTTTTTTTTTTTAATTTACTAAAATTTCATCACTGTGATAGCTACAGATATTTTTTACAGTAATTTCTAGGTCGTACGGTTTAATAATAAGAGACTATCATTGAAATACTGCATTTTATTCATCAGTTGGCAGTAAGGCCCAGGCTATGATCGATATTGTTCTTGAAATAAATGTGTAGGAAAAAGCATGAATAGATGGGCAGATAGATACGTCAATAAATAAATTGATAGATCCTTGCAATTTAATCATAGAGAAAATTATATACAATATGTAGATGCATTGCTTATAAGTTAGTAGGGAAAAGCACAGTTGTACTGTCCTGGCTGGATCCTTTATGGCAGTATTTAGAGAGAGATGGGATGTCCCATTGAGTTAGCTCTTCTTCTCAAGCTTAATTAATTGATTCTAGAAGAGCTAATTTACCTGTTACAAATGAGCATAAAGCATGAAGGATATTGTTGGGGAACAGGTATGAGGAGGAGAGTGAAAACCTGACTCTCCGCACATCAAAGCAAATCCTTTGCAAAAATATTTAGCCTATTTTCCTTTACTAAAAGCCTTTTTCTTTTTACGTCACCAAGGCTAAAAATGCTCTCTGCATCCCCGTGGGAACACTGCTTTGACCACCCTACAATCAATGTAAATGACCCAACTGCTCACAGGTATATTAGAGGCAGTATCATGTAGGTCACTGAAGTGGATAATTTCCTTTGAAAACAAAAAACAATTCATGGTGAAAGGAGCTGACCACCTCCAGGTGTTATTTACTAAGCTGAACTTTCAAATATACAGAAGTATCCTTTTCCCTTTAGAGTGCTGTCCCCAATGTCCAATCACATGACAGCTTCTCATAAGGACCCCATTCACATAGTCATTATTGTTCTGATGAAGACCTTCTAAGTAACAAATAAAATAAATTTGCTTCTGGGTACACACGGGCATGAAAATTAATGGAGAAAGAAGGTCCTTTTTCTGTGTGGATCATCTATAGTTACACCTTGCTAAACAAGGAGAGAGAGAAAACAGATGGCTTGAGAAAATTACAGAAGACTTGGGATTCCATGTGGGTATTTATCATCAAAATTTCTATTAAGGGAAAATAATTACAGTTAATTACTCATTGCCTTGATTTTCTTTGTATGAGTTTTGTTACTGAACTCAGGTTTGGCTGCTTACTGCTTATAAGCCTATAATTCAAGAGGCAAGTGTCAGTAGAAAGGAAAGGTGCTTTAATCAGAAAAGCTGGCAATCTGGGGAGATGGTGGACTCATGTCCAGAGACCAACTCTGAAGATTCTGCTCGGTCATGAGAGTTTTTAAAGGGAGAAATGGAAGGGGAAGAATCTCAGTGAATCATGGAGGCAAGAGGGTATGAGAGCTAAGCATTTTTAACTACTTAATTCTTCATTCTTACTTCTTTTTATCTAGGAAAAGAATCAACAGGTTAGACAAGGTATGGTGTGCATTCAGGAGAGAGCATAAGTCAGGAGTTAGTTTCAATTACTTAGTGATCTCATTCCTATAATTAGATTTTTAAGGTTAGAGGGGAACAGAAATGGATAAACAGGAAAGGGACAAAGAGCTGCTTTCAGTTTGACTCAAATATATAATTTGCTTTATCATTTAAACCAGGGATAGCACTAGTTGATCAAGTAATGAAACCAAATAAATTACTATATATGGAAAATATCTCAATAAATGTTATCATTGGGTTTATCCTGATTCTAGCATTCTTTAACATAATTTGTCTTAATGTTTGAAAGTTGGAAATACTCATCTTCACGTCATATATTATAATTAATTATACATTTATTTGGTTTAGCCTCTGTACTCAATGCCAATTACTAAAACAAAACAATTAAAAGGGAAAGTCTAATGAGGAGGTTGGCTTGCCATACATATTTTGTTTTATTTATAAAACAATAAAAATAGGTAACATACTATGTCTCAAGCACAGATGTTTTATCTTTAAAAATAATTCTGAGAGTACAACGTCATTATCTTCATTTTCTAGATGAGGAAGTTGAGGCTTAGTTAGAGAGGTAAAACATTTTGCTCAAGGCTAATCATTTAAAAAATTGTAGAAAAGAAATTGAACCTAAGTTTTTCTGGCAACAAATATTTTACTCTTTTTATTATACTATAAAGCTTCTAAATTTGAACTGAAATTTAGCTTTAAGTTTAAATACTAGGATTAGAAAATAGTAAGAAAGATTTTTCTCATTTGTCTTATGCAAGAATTTGCACTAATTTTTGAGTAATCATGCCAAAACTATATATTGTATACCTGATATATCAATTACAAAATTCTACCATATCAAGACAATTATTGTTTTAGTTCTCATATATTTCATTTAATATGTATGCATTTTTATACTGTCATCTTTAGTGGCCTCTGGTGACAGTCCACTAAAATAACATTACTTTCTCCTTTGCTTACAGACCCTAATTTGTTCCCATCTTATGGGAAGATAACTATTTCCTGCTCAAGGAGTATATCTAAATTTGTCTGAAGTTCAGTTGTGGCAATTGTATTCTTCTTTTCAGTGATTAGTTCATGGTCATTTGATTCAGTTCTGGCCAATAAGATGTGAAAAAATGTCTTCAGGGACTTTTAGGAAAAAATCCGTATTATTTAAAATGAACTTTGAGGAAGAAATAGTCTTTCTTCTTCTATGTGACTTTGCTATGTCTGAACATGGTACACAGAACTCTTGCTGCTGTAAGAAGCCTGGAAGAAGAGCTTCTAACACACTGAGTTTGGTGGAGCAGAAAAAATAAAAACTCAGGGGTTCTTGATTAAACAACAAGACCTGGGGACACTGTACCAATAAATTTCAGGCTACATATGATAACAAATTTCCTATGCTTAAACCATTTGAGATGAGCTTTTCTGTTATTTGTGGCTGAAGGCATCCTACTTGTCACCCTGTGATACAGAGGTGCATTTCTATTTCTAATCACTATGAAACCCAACTTCCTTATGGTTCAGTCTAAATGGAAGTTCATTCAAGTGAAATCAAAGGGTCATTCAGAGCAATTGGTACCTGTAATGCACTTCCTCTCCTTTTCTCTCTCTCTGTACCAGCATTTTTTCTTCGTTAATAATTTGAGGTTAGGGCTTCCCTGGTGGCGCAGTGGTTGAGAGTCCGCCTGCCGATGCAGGGGACACGGGTTCGTGCCCCGGTCCAAGATCCCACATGCCACGGAGCGGCTGGGCTCGTGAGCCATGGCCGCTGAGCCTGTGTGTCCGGAGCCTGTGCTCCGCAACGGGAGACAACAGTGAGAGGCCCGCGTACCGCAAAATAATAATAATAATTTGAGGTGAAATTCACACATAAAGTAACTAAAAGTGAACAATTTGATGACACTTGGTACATTCACACTGCTGTGCAACCATCTGCTCTATCTAGTTTCAAATTATTCCCATCCCTCCAAAGTACATATGGCCACACCATACCTTGAGAGCAAGGCATATTCAATACTTGTCTTTGTATATCCAAAATATAACACAACTCCTGGCACAGAGTAGATACTCAAAACAAGGTCTTTGAAAATACAAGAGTTATTTCTTTATCACTAAACTTTCTTTTTAATAAACACAAACCTAAACTTAGATCCCATAACACCTTTAATGAAATTATTGTTGACAACCAGATTAGTTAATATTATAAAACTTGCCCTGTTTTAAGAATCTGTCCAATAAAGTAAAAGATTACAGAAAAATGCAATATTCTGAGAAAAAACTTTTACGGATAATTTTTTTTTTTTTTTTTGTATGGTATGCGGGCCTCTCACTGTCATGGCCTCTCCCGTTGCGGAGCACAGGCTCCGGATGCGCAGGCTCAGCGGCCATGGCTCATGGGTCCAGCCGCTCCGCGGCACGTGGGATCTTCCCGGACCGGGGCACGAACCCGCGTCCCCTGCATCGGCAGGCAGACTCTCAACCACTGCGCCACCAGGGAAGCCCTTTACAGATAATTTTGATGCATTATGGAGGCAATCTATCACTCTATTACATTAATTTAAGTAAACATGCATTATAAGGTAAATTACTCTATAAATTAGTGTAAATATATATTATAGAACTATAAAAATTTTATTTTATATTCAGTATTATAAAATATATCTAACAAAATAACATAATGCATATTATATGTATGTGTGTGTGTGTGTGTGTGTATATATATATATATATACTCATAAATCTATATGTGTAAATTTGAAAAAGTTAAAACCAAACTCAGAATTTACAATAGATTCCAAAAGATAAAAAAGTGAAATATGGTGGAAAAGACTGTTTTCCTTTTGTTCACAGACTGTCAGGTCTAAATTGTTAACGTGAGAAATACTTTATTGTGTTTCTTAAAATCATCACTAAATAACAGTTATCCAGCTGCTTAGTTGATATTGATATTTACACTTATTTTTAGTTTGTGTTACTTATGGGAAATGTTTAGATTTCAAAAGAAAATTCTGAAGAAAAAAACGTAGAAATAGATAATATTATGGTGGGCAGCTGGGATACTGAGACACCATCACAAAACAGTTACAAGACACATGCTGAAGGAAGGAGGGGTTGAAACGTCTGCAAACTAGCATTTCAAGAGAAGCAAATATAAGCCACACCACATTTTAATGGACTTCTCAGTTATTTCAACATTTTTTTTTTTATAAATTAGACCTTGTATTTAATCTTAGTTTACTCTAAACTTTTCAAAAGCAGTTACAATAAAGAGTATTTTCATGTTGCTCAAGGGGTCAAGGTCATGCATTTGACACCAATTCTGACTGGTTAGTTCAACCTAGAAAACTTTGACTCCCTGGTGAGGAGTCCACTGGCCTCAATGAAAATGGTAATGTCTCAACAGGAGCTCATCCCTCCAATGTAGGGGAACAGACTGGAGTGCTGTGTTCTGACAGAGTGAGGAGCAACCTTCTGTTCCAAAGCCAACAAAGCTAACATCTGCAATTTTACTTAACATCAAGGGATCATTTGAAAAGAATAATCATGATTAATTCACATCAACAAATAAGTATTAACTATGGTCATCTCCTATACACACAAATTTACGCATTTGCTACAATGACCAGGTGTAGTAGTTACTGTTTTCTCTGTGTGTACGTATTTGTGTGTGTTTAATCCTGGAGTGTAAGCTGTTTACACACTCATTGTACAGAGAGATATGTATCTGTGTATGCCTGTGCTAACAAAATTATTTGTATTTGAAAATTCAGTCAATCTTCTGTTAAGATGAAAAGAACTAAGAACTGCAGCATATATTCACCCAAAAGTAATACTGATTCCATTCTCTGTCAACAAAATAAGAGGATAATACTGATTAGACCAGTAAGGCTTGGTATCCTTGCTGTGTGGGGAATTACCTGGATGGAATAGTAAACTCCAAGTACACCAACAAAGAAGTTTTCCAGTCAGTGGTCATGGAACAGAAAGGTTCACAAACCAAATTAAATTGCCTGAACCACAATGTTAATGTGGTTGACATTAATACCACACGTAGCATAAAGCAAGGGGAAAGAGCTGGAGTAAGTTAACACATTTAGGATAATATGCAAGTGCTTTGGAAGGACTCTACTACCTGAATGCATAGTACACAATCCCTAGTACACAAAATTGTCCTGTCTATCTGCCTATCCTGTGATGATATGGTTACCAGAATGAGCATCGAGGTTCAAGCAAGGGAGCCCACCTGGGGAAGATGCCCAGGGCAAATGACACACTCTTGCTTTATCACAGATACACAGAACATGTTTGTCTGGCTAATAGCTGTGGCTTGCCAATTAACTTGCTGAACAGCCATGGGTTTTATGTGAGTTTCTTGGGCATAGAACTGTTAGGGCCAAAATGGGTGTCATCAGTGGGTGGCTGAATTAAGACCTCATGCGTAATGAGTGGTGCATATGTCTCATGTTTATTTAATATATTCGTTATTTTGTGCTTCTGGTACCTCATGAATAATCAGTGTTCTTAGTCATCCCATCCTCTCTCTTTTTAACTCATACATGCTCTACTTACTAACTTCTTATCTATACTTAATACAGCTTATGAGTTTCACCCATTTTTCCTTGCAAGAATCAAATATTCTCAAACAATACAACAAATAGCTGAACCTCAGCTATTAAACTGTGAACTACTTTAAACCAGCTAAAATAATCAGAATTTTTTAAATCTAGGAAAAAAGCAAAAGTTGGATATATTTTCATGGATATGTTTATGTATGTGTGTGGATGGATAGATAACTAGGTAGATATTAAAGAGACGATTGTATTCACACATAATGATGAGCAACTAACTTGTATGTACGAGAATTATTTTGATTTGCAAGCCTGGGAGTCACATGATAGTAGTTATGAGAGAGAAATTTTACATTTCTTTTTTGAAAATTAACAAATTTAATTAATTGATAAGAAATTCAACATTAAAGTAATTTTGAAGCAATTATTCTTTGAAAGAGCTGAATTACCAGAAGCACCAAATTATTTTATGAAACTAAATGTATATATGTGGTATTAAAATTTGTATTCTTTTTTTAGAATAAAAATGTATTATCAACTGTCATAAGTTTATTTCTACACTCTCTATTATAGCTGAAAATAGTACTCTCAATTAATTGCAGAGAGTACTGTGTTCCTCTCAGACTGACTTATGCAACTGTATCAAACCTAAAATTAATATAATGTATAATATGTCCAGTTCGTACTACTCTAAGTATTAAACTTAATTATTAAGCAGGATCAACTCATCCAGTGTATGTCAATCTTGACACATTCCATCTGAATGGTATGCTATCTTGGCAGTTTCAGTTGGTAACGAATGTATCAATTTTAGATTATAAACCAGTGTGTTGTTGTGTGTATGGGTATATTGGGGATAAAGGTAGTGTTGATGGTATGAGCTTCTCTCTGTACCCAGATATCAGCATGGGAGGAAGAAGGTGATGATGCACCTTTTTGGAAGGAAAGAGAAAAGGAGAAAATCAACCATGATGCAGAACATGAATTTTAAATTTTCAGAATAATATGCACAATGAAGCTCTTTGTTTTAAACAGTAGAGCCACATTTATTTTTTAATGTTAAATTTATTTTATGGTTCCTTCTGTCATCAGAATAAAATGAGACCAGTTATAAACTACAAAGAAATTTAATTTTTTGTGGAGAGTTGAATACAGGAGTGAAGTGAGCAGTTCTAACTTTAAGCTACATATGTAAATTTCAGAGTATACAGCTGATCTCTTATAAATAGCATACAGTTAGGTCCTGGGGGTTTTTTTTTAATCGATTGTGGCAGAGTTTGCCTTTTAATAGGGTTAATTAAATCCATTTATTTTAATGCAATTATGACATAATTGTGTTTAAGACTATCCTCTTGCTATTATTGTAAGCATTCCCTCTCTTTCTTGTTCTTTCGATTCTGCTTTCCTGCTTTCTTTGAGACTAAATATTATTGCATAATATTCAACTGTATTTCTTGATATTCTCTCTCTCTGTCCTTCTCTCTCTCTTTTTCTTTTAGTTGTTGATCTGAGGAGTACACTATAATCGATAATTTCTACTTTTCACCACTTATTTACCATTTCAATTCTTTCTCTAAATGGAACCATTCAACTGGTCTCATGCTGATGAAACTTATGTGGCATTTCTTACAGTGCTAGTTAGTCTGCTGATGACAAAGTCCCTTGGCTTTAATTTGTCAGAAAATATAATTTGGACTATTTTAACTGGATAGAGATTTCTGGTATTACTTTTGTGTGTACTTTAAAAATGTAATTCCAGGGCTTCCCTGGTGGCGCAGTGGTTGAGAGTCCGCCTGCTGATGCAGGGGACATGGGTTCGTGCCCCGGTCCGGGAGGATCCAACATGCCGCGGAGTGGCTGGGCCCGTGAGCCATGGCCGCTGAGCCTGCGTGTCCAGAGCCTGTGCTCCGCAACGGGAGAGGCCACAGCAGTGAGAGGCCCATGTACCGCAAAAAAAAAAAAAATTGTAATTCCATTGCCCTCTATTTTGCATTTATTGTTGATGTGAAGTCAGCACTGTCATTATTATGATTGGTCCCTTTTGTGTGTGTGTGTGTGTGTGTGTGTGTGTGTGTGTGTGTGTGTGTGTGTGTGTGTGTGTTTATTGAGTGATTTTAGGATTTTCTCCTTCACTTAATACTCAGTTATTGGACTATCGTGTACTTATGTTTGGTTTTCTGAGCTACTTGTATTTAAGGATTGATCATTTTAATTAATTTTTTAAAATTCCATCCATTATTTCATTAGATAACATTTCTGCTCAATCCTCCCCCCTTTTAAGACTCCAATAACATCTTTGTTAGTTTTTGTCTGTTACTGTTCTTTTTCTCTTTTTTGTGCTTCATTTTAGATAATTTCAATTGATATTTTTCTAGTTCAATGATTAATTCCTTTACAGTGTTCATTTTGTATTTTGTATGTATTTCTGATTTCAGAAATTGTTTTTCTATATTAGAATAAATTTTGTTTTTATAGTTCTAATTTCATTGCTGAGATTTTTCTGCATTTTCTCTCATTCTTTCCATTTTTCCTGTGAATCTTTGATCATACATATATAATGATTATTTTAAAGTTCTTTTATACTAGTTCTAATATCTGGGTTAGCTGAGGAATTTGTTTCTGCTAATTTTATCCCCATCTCATGCATCCTATTTATTGCTTCTTCAAATTTCTTATAAATTTTAACTGTATATTAATATTGTGTATATAATAAAAGGTCTTCTGAGCAACTCTATTTTTGTTTTGTTTTTTCAGAGAATATAAGTTTGTTTTTAGGACTAGTGGCTAAGTGAAGACTTGATCCTTCAGATTTGTAACAATAATCATATTGTCTACGTACACAACAGATTTAAAAACATTTATCTCAGTTTTTCTGGCAGTTTAGTGCACTTATAATATTTATGTATCTTTTCAATAAATGTATAGTTTATAATAATAATTCCATTATTAAAACATAAACTAAAGAGATATAGAATAT
Source organism: Stenella coeruleoalba (assembly GCF_951394435.1). Lineage (NCBI taxonomy): Eukaryota > Metazoa > Chordata > Mammalia > Artiodactyla > Delphinidae > Stenella > Stenella coeruleoalba. The sequence goes on along the minus strand of NC_137150.1, from coordinate 22,252,894 downwards.
TTAGAAGCTAAAGCAGTTTCAAAATAGCACAGAACTAATAGTTCCTTAACATAATGCATGCATATATGTTCGGCTTGTATATCTTCAAATGCATAATCATAATTATGTAACATAAAGAAAAGTTCCCAACAACAGCCGAATAACGAACATTTAAGGAGACAAATGTCATAGCAGAATCTGGGATATTTAATATTATTAGTTCTTTAAAAATAAAGAAAATAACATTGTGTTTCTTTTTAAAATGTTTTCATATGAAACAAAAAGTTGCCTGTGTGTATATACATGTCAAAATATAAGAATAATTCATTGGCCAGCCAAAAGAACTACTGTTGAAAATGGTGTTGAAAAAAATTGTTAATGAGCTGGAAAATTAGGAATGTACAGGATATCAATCATACGTTTTTTCAATGACCAGAATTTATACATCTTTGCAAAATTACAAAGAAGAGATAAAATGAAAAGAATCATTGTAATTGTTACTGGGGTTTATATAACAGAGCAATACTTCCTTAAAATTGCTATATTGATTCTCATGGGAGCAAACTATATTTATGAGAAATTGCAGAAGAGGAGATAAATATTACATCATTTTTCAGTGAACTGATATTTAGAGCTATACATAATTATACTTACATTATTTATATTGACTGCTTATTGTGATCTCAGCTTGATAATAGACTACTATGAATCTTTAAAGCCTGATATACAAAATCATTTCTTCTGTTTCAAATTTGGAAATATTGGGGAAAGTATCACCAAAAAATTTAGAAATAAAGGATGAAAGAGAGTTGGTAATAAATGAAGGAAAAAACAAAAAAACCTGACAGTATTTCTTTACATATTTCTTAGAATTCCCTCATGAATAATCTGGAGTTTCCTTGTGGGAAGTTTGTAACTACAAATTTAATCTCTCTAATAGATATAAGTACTATTCTGATAATCTTTTTTTTTTCTTGAATGATCTTTAGGAGTTTGTGGCATTTAAGTAATTTATTTCACCAAAATTGACACATTTACTGGCATGAAGTTGTTAATAACATTCACTTGTTATCCTAATCATCTCTGTAAAATTGGTAGTGATATCTCCCCTCTCATTATGGAATTTGGAACTAGTATCACATAGAAGTCAAATTTTCATGCATAGACTAAGTGCTTTCATGGTCATTTTGCCAGTCCTATTTTCATTTTTTTGTTTTTAAGATAATGAAAGGCTGGGCTAATTAAGGCATCAAAATAAAAGACATTAAGTTGGTTCTTGCAAAATTTCAAACTATAGAAATTAAGAAAAGAACTCAGAAATCAGTGATATCTTTCAACAAATAGGCGTTTTTGAGGCTTACTAAATCCTTTTGGCAAAATGTTATTACATTTTATACCTCATATGTTTTTAATGATGCATACTAATTCCATCTGTTTGACTAGAAGCATCATATCTCTTCATGGACATGTTATTTCACATATATTGCTACACTTGAAAATTCAGTTAACATATTCCAAATACATGTCATTAGTTTAAAGTTATGATCATTTTGGGGGAAAGAAATGAGGCATGCTTTGTTTTGTATATTCTAAAATGTACCTGTTTTATATTCTATAAATTACATATTACAGTGTATGTATTTTATATATTCTAAAACCTAGATTTTCCAAGGGGTAACTTTTAATTTAATTATTGGCAAAGAAAATTTGCTTTAGTTTTTCTTGGATTCTTTTAAACTTTTAGCCTTTTGAAAAAAAAATCAACAATATTTGAAAATATAGTCATCTATTTTCAAATTAGGCAAAGAAAAATAAGTTATTTGTTTTTCCTTATATAAGATAGACTAAGCCATTTTCTTATATTACACATGGATTACTTTGAAGAATTTTGGGATAGCTGGATATGAAGCAGGTATCCTGCTTAGAAAAAATACAAAAGGAAGTTGTGAATTAAAGATACATGAGTTTCTTTTATATTTTCCTCAGCCATGTTAACTATTGTCATAAACTTCGAACAACAATGCATATTATCGAAATAAATATTATGGTAGGAATTAAGATGCCCACATCTGTTATTGAAGGATTAACTGCTACAAAATTGCCCTCTCACTATAAATGACTAGAAAACCAAACCAAACACGTGAAACAACTGTTTTCAGATATGGGGCAATGGGCAGCACAGGGTTTCTTTCCTGAAAGAAGGAAACAAACAAGGTGAATGTTATGACTGCTCCATTTTACTTCCTGGAGGCAAATGTCAAGCTTTAGTTTAGGAAGGGTAATAAAAACAGTCCAGCAGTTAAGGAGACAGAAATCTGAGTCGAAAGAGTTGTAAGACCTAGTTATACACAAGATATAGCGTAGAGGTTTTGGAATAGCCTCACCTTTACTAGAGGGTAAAAAATTAATCATAGACTAATCAAGCAAGCTTTTAAAGGATCAAACTGATCCCAAATAACTTACCTGCATGAAAGAACAAAGTTCCACATTATTTAAAGGAATATAACAAAATTTTCCCCTTTTTAGTAATATTTGGAAACCGACAAAATTCTCTCCCTGACCAAACTTTGATCAGGCTCATCTGAGTTCTCATTTAAATTCAGAGCTTCTGTGTCCTTCCTTATAGAGTTCAGTTCTAATAAGAATCCTGCTAAGTCAGTCTAGCAAGAACCCTTACCTGCCCCCTTGATATATGAAATTCCTCACCCCATACCTTTGGTACCTGATTATCCTGGCCTGACTTCAGCAAGAATTTTGTCAAATTGGTTTATCCAGAATTCCCCACACACCCTTAGTTTTTCCTCTAGTAATTTTCTATCCACTGACATCCACTTTTCCTTTTTGTTTTCAGAATTGAGCCCAGTTCTACAATGAGCTCTCTTTTTTCCCATTACAATCATTTTTAATATATAATAAAAGTTATCTTCATCCCTTTAATTTCTGTCTGCTCTGGTTTTCTTTGATTAAAAACCAATAAGAATTATCAGGCATAGAGGTAGCTGAGGATAAACACAGCAGCATAGCTATCTACATCCCTAAATTTCCTCTCTGAAGACATGAGAAAATAAGAAGGCATAAATAGCTTCTACACAAAATCATGGCTTTGGCACAACTGTAAGAAAGAGAAAGCTGAAAATACAAACTAACTGTGAGTGAAGAGAGAAACACCAGTCTCAGCATGAACTCTCTCATGCTACTGCCTTAGCCTTACCCAGCCACAAGGCTACATGGAGAGCAAAACCATAATGAGAAAAACTATGGGGAAGATGGAAGATGAAAACTAGCAAAGGGGCCTAAGAGTGATATGGCATGATTGTCAGAAATAGTAAATCCATCCCCTTCCTATAATTGTTGGAAATGTTTTCAGACAGATCAGAGTATTTCAAAGTATGTGTGGTTTAAAGGAGCAGGTGCTATTTAAAGAAGCAGACGCAATGTAAAGACAGGCATGACTTAAAGGGACAAGCACATATAAAGGAGCAGTTTTTGAAATGCATAGCTTTTGGTGGAGAAGCTTTATGTCCATTTGACATAAAGAGGGGAAAAGTGTTTGGCAATTGGGTGGTGAAGGTAAAAAGAGGGGAAAATCTTAGGGTCCTACAAGGCAAAAGGGAACCATTAAGCAGGAGGATTCACAACTCTTCTTCACCATCAAAACAAACAGAAAAGCAAACAAACCTGCAAAATTATCAGATATATTTTGCAAATATGTTCTCCTACTTTATCAGTGGTCCTTTGATTTTTTTTATTTGCTATTGCTATGCAAAAGTGTTTCTTTATGTAGTCAAATTTATCAAATATTTTATTTCCTCTGAATTTTGAATCAGAATGCCTTTTCCTACAACAAGATTAAAGAATTTAGTCATACTTTTTTCTAGTATTTGTTATAGCTTTATTTTTTTAAATTTAGGTCTACAATCAATTTGGAATTTATTAGTATGTATGGTATGATGCATAGCTCTAATTTCATCTCTTTTTCCCAAATTTCTACCATTTCCCAATAGAACAATGGGAAAAATATGTGAACAGTCATATATGTGTATGTATGTGTACACACATACGTGCACGCGAATATATAAAGCATACAAAAAACATTCAATCTCACTCATAGTTAAAGAGATGCAAATTAAAATAACTCTGAAATACCCTTTCTCATCATCAGATTGTGAAAACAAAAAGTATTACAGTAAATTCTGTTGGCAAAGCAATGAGGAAACAGTCATTCTTATACAGTGCAGGTGGGAATACAAATCAATACAACTTTTTTGGAGGAGAATTTGTCAGTAACAAATCTATATATGTGCTTATCTTTTGACCCAGCAATCACACTTCTAAGACTCTACCCTAAAGACACACCTCCAAGAGTACAAAAATACATATGAACCAAGTTATTTATTTAGCACTGTATATAATTGCAAAATATTCTGTCTAGCTTAAATACCCTGAAGTAGAAGAATATTGAAGAAAGTATCCTACATCCTCATAATGGAGTAGTATGTAGACTTAAAAAAAAATGAGAACAATCTCTCTGCATTGATTTGAAGTGATTTTCAGAATATACTGTTAAATGAAACAACTAAAATGAGAAAAAAACTGTAAAATACTATTTGTCATATAAAAATGATGGGGATAGAGAAAAACAGAGATATATCTAATCATTGGTAAAAAAAGAATTACAGCAAGGGTAATCCACAAGCTAAAAAGATTATATACCTACAAGGAAAGAAGTGGGTCCATTATGCACACATGTAATACTTACTGGGTGAATTATTAGTGATAAATGAATATTTATTATTCACAGTAAATTGTGTCATAAAGAACTTATTGTTTTAAACTGAAAACAGTTGTGTTGTTATTTTTAACAAATGACAGACAATATGAGTATCAAATTTAACCAGTGTATTATTGCCAACAGATTTTTTCCCTTAATTTAGAGATAGTCAACCATCAGATAATCTGTCCAAAATTCATCTCCTAATAAATAGGAAGACATAACATTTACTATGCACTAGGAATTCCTGAGCACATTAGGATTTTGTATACATTACCCCAAGAATAGTTTATTTTAGATATAAATCAACAAGGATGTTGGATTATCACCTTTCTTCTTCCTCATTACGTCAGAACAGATTAAACTGTACTTTATAATCTGTTGGAAGATTGTCATAGTAAATTGACCTTTTTAAAACCTGTTATTATCATCTATCAGAGAACTGTAAAATTGTTTATCTTTGGAATTAACAACTTTAAATACATATTTACATATATATAATCTATGCATATAAATATTCAAAACAATAAAGATGACTATGATCTGATATCTTAGGTACCCTTGTATGGCACCATTAGACAACGCACTACTTTCAAATCCAAATATTATACCAGTTAAGGCACTTCTTTTAATTAATTTGCAATTATTCCCTCAAGGAGGAAGCCTGACACTTTACAGAAACATTCATACTCTGAAATAGGTGTCAAAGCCAGGTTTTGCCCTCTCCATCCATGGAGATTTTATTCAGGGTTTTAATTGCTGTTTCTCGCCCTTTTATGCCACTCAAATGGCCTATCCAACAAAAGCAGTAAAATTATGTAATTTAAAATATAATGGAGAACATGGTTGAAGTCTTAGACAGTTATCTCTCTGCAAGTATCCTGACCATCGTAAGTTCCATCCTTCACTCCTTTCTCCAGTAATCATCAAGCACTAAATAATAATAATTTTATTTCCTGGGGGGAAAAGTCAATCTGCATCCCCAAGCAGACACACTTTGTGGAATTTTTCTAAGACAATCCCATACCATTCACTCATGACAATAGTAATATAGTCATATGAGTATTAGTCTTATTTTCCCAAAGGAATATGATAAAATGATACTTCTTTTTCTAAAGAAAGTTGAATGATAGAACTGGAAAGAATATTGGGAGATTATTATGTGTAATGACTTAATTTTTCTTTTTTAAGTTCTTAGACCCGATTCCAAGGTGTATGCATGTGTGTGTGGAGGAGGGGGGGACTTCTCCACATACCAGCAAGGAGTTCTTGGACACCTGTGTCCAAGAATTGGACTCAGTTCTGACACTGTCAGGAGACAGCATCATATTCCACAGGTTGATGATTCAGTCCTACAAGACAATTTACCACTCCCCCCCGCCACCTCAGACACCAATTACAAGCCCAGGCTGTTACCTGTGCTTCTGACCCACCAGCTACAAATTGGAGGTTTCAATGACCCCCTCTAAACCCCAGGATTTCCATCACAAATCTAAGTTGTTATTTCTACTTCTGACAGACTGGCTATAAATCAGAGGTTCCCATGACCTCCTTCTTGAGTCTGACTAATTTGCTAGAGTGGATCATAGAACTCAGAGAAACATTTTACTTAGTAGATTACCAATTTATTATAAAAAGATATAATTCAGAAACAGCCAAATGGAAGAGATGCACAGGGCAATGTATGGGGAAAAGACATGGAGCTTCCATGCCCTCTCCAGGCATGCCATTCTCCCAGCATCTCCAGGTGTTCACCAACTCTCCAAACCGTTTCCTTTTTTGGGAGGGTTTATGGAGGCTTCATTACATAGGCATGACTGATTAAGTCATTTTCCCTTCTCCTGTGCCTCTCTCTCCTCCCCAGAGTTAGGGGGGTGCAGGTGGGACTGAAAGTTCCAATCCTTTAATCTCATGGTTGGCTCCACTGCCAACCAGAACCCATCCTTAGGTGCTTTCCAAAAGTCACCTCATTAGCATAACATAATAGACACCTTTGAGATCTCATTACTTAGGAAATTCTAAGGGTTTTAGGAGCTGTGAGCCAAGAACCCTGGGTGGTTTCTGATTATATTAAATCACAAAATCACAATTTTATAAATAGAAAACTTAGGGATGGGAGGAGGGAGGGGATATCTGTATACATATAGCTGATTCACTTCGTTGTACAATATAAACTAACACAACGTTGTAAAGCAACTATATCCCAATAAAGAAAAAAAAAAGGAAACTGAGGCTCAGAGTTGTCAAGGGGTTGGCCAATATTGGCACCCACAGATATGAACAGGGCCGTCAGTGAAACCTATCTTTACTGAATCAACAAATCTACTACTTATATTTCAATTTCTTTTCTACTAAAATGTAGAAAATCTTTCTGCAGTGTTCCAGAATAATGATATGAAAGACAATTTGTAAATTGGGCTTTAAAACTTGATATTTATTTTTATCCTTTGCAGTTTTATGGAAGGCAATCAAAATTAAGAGTTTGCATATTAAATCACATGTAAAATAAACTCTTTTTAACAGGGAGATCTGTACTAAAATTCAGTTCTTTTGATGAACTTATCAACAAAATCTTGGTATGCTAATGACTAAATGTCATGATCCATTTCAATCTTTTGTGCACTAATATAATAAGCAGTATTGTATAGAGAAAACTTTATTTATTATCAACTCCTACTATGTACATTTAGCCACTTTCAAATTCCCAAGAAATATTCTTTACTACGTACATTACAGCCATTAGATGGTAAATCTGAAAGGCACAAAGCACTGCACATTTTGCTTAAAAATTGTGTTCATGAGATCTTTCTAACTGTGTATCACCGTGAAAGATTTATCTTTTGGCTATCAGATTTTTATACGATTCTAGACATAAAGGACTTTTAATGCTATCTGGGGTGGAATTCCGAGACCATTCAAGCAGATTGATCTCAGAAACACTTGCAGGTTAAATGGAAAGCTCAACAGGAGTTGAAATAAATATGTTATGTCAAAAAGTAAACTCTCTCTTTTCAAATCCATAGGCTACTATTCTCAGATCAAAAGGAAAAATGTAAATTTTTGACATTCATAGATATCAACAGAAGTCTGAAACCCATCTTTACCAAATCAATCAATCCACTAACTATATTTCAAGTTTTACTGTCTTTTACAGAAAACTATGCAATAAAAGTTTATATAAAAGGAGACTCAGAACCTCAGACTCTACAAGTGACATTTTCAATTAGAAAGACATAGGAAGGTATAACGAGAAATATAAACCTCCATGAATAAAATCTGACATTTAGCTGTTGACATATGTTTAAAAGGATTTTCTATTCAGTGACAAGAAGGCAGACTAGCTTACTGATCTAAAAGTAAACTCTTTAGAAGAGATGGTGGTAAACTTTTCTTAGCACACTAAGGGTTATGTACAATATTTCTTTCCTATGCACTGATATATTTGAAGTTTTTACTTTTATAACTAATTTTCATCTAAAGTATATAGACACTCCAATGGATCCAAATGTTGATCTCTCCTGGAACACCTTATCATATTCATAATTTTGGCACAGTTTTCTTCTTGGGTGGACTCTGGTGGTACAAAGTGTTAAGCTATAGTAGAAGACATTATTACAATTGCTAATTAGTGGGCTTACCCTTTGAACTCGCAAATGAACGTGAACATATGAAGCCTATAGGACCTAATATGTATAAAGTTTCTCTCCTTCAGGAATTCTTTTGTGCCTATTAAGCCATGATGTTTCTGAAGCTGGTACCATTTACAAAAAGATTCTTCTCCTATGTGGTTTCTCCACTGAATATGAAGATTTAAACTCTAGATGAAACCATTACTACACTTGCCAGAGTCATGGATTTTCTTCACTTTGTAGATATTCTCATGATTATAAAGGTCAGATGTTTGGGAGAAGCACTTCCTACTCACAAGACAATTATAGTGAATTTATCTTGCCTGATATGTTTGATGAATGATTGGTTGTTATTTTCACTAGGAAAAATCATTATATGATGTAGAGTTGCAGGTTTGCTATTTCATAAAGTCTCATATTTGTCCTTGACAAGTGAAGACCATGATCTAATTGATAAAATAGATGGCATACTAAGATTTTCCTGTATGTGCCCTTCTTTGGGACATTTATTCTTATAAGTGCCGCTCTGTCAGTGTCACTTCTGATTGTAAAATGGCATTTGCTTTAAAGATAATTCTAACTCATTTATAGAGTCACTTAAGGTCCCAAGGTATCAAGACACAATTTCAAGGAATCTGCAGGCTCAAACTTTGTGTTGTTTTAAAGAATATTATTCATTTAAAAATTTCTTTCTGCCTCTGTACTTGAACTCCAATAATTCACCTTGAAAAGTCACTATGTACTATCTGATTTTCTCACATCTGTAATCCACTTTCATGAAATTTTAGGGGAAAAATACTCATCAGTTTCCACATATAGTGGTACTTTCTAAAGATTCCTCATTAAACAAATGCAAGTCTTGTTCTGTGCAATGATTATTGAAAGTTAAGATTGCTACTTTTCTGGGAATTGAATGACCATTATTTAAGTACTTTTGGATAAATATGAAAGTGGCAGAACTTTTTTTTTTCTTCTAGGGGAAAAGTTTGCCCTATTTTCCTAAGTGCTATGAAATTAAACTTTTAAGTCAGAAAAAAGGGAGCTACATGGACCAGGTTATTTTTAAAGGCTACATTTTAACAAAATCTATATACAACCATTATTATAGTTTTTCCAACAACTTATAATGTATAGTGTCCTAAGAAGACAGCAAGAAATCATCAAAGAATCTCAAAATAGGAGAGAAAAGCAGCTGTTTTACTTGCAGGAGTATTCAAAGGAAACCTCTTTAACATGTTCATCTAAGGGTTAATCTAGAGGGTAAAATGTTGCTGCTTTCTGAGAGGGAATATTATATTTTGGGTTCTTATCTATGGAAATAATAAATTTAACCTAGGAAGAGTAACTTATAATAACTTTACATTCTTGATTATGTATTGGCAGGGGAAAATAAATGAGGTAATTTTCAGTGCATTCTCACCAGAGTCTTCTGATTACTGTACATGACACTGGTTTCAAATAGATGGAATGGTAAAGAAATCAAAGAGAAAAAAAAAATCAAAATAATTAAGCCTGTGATTTCCTTGAGATCAAGGACCTTGTGTAATTAGTCTTTTTATATTATATTTTACATCCACTAAATGCTCTGTATTCATTTAACCCATGTTAAATTTATTGACAGATTAAGTTGCTAGTGGTTGAGATCCAGGTCAGAAAACATGGATGCTTTGGGGCCATGTTTGATACGAATTACTCCTAACATAAGATGGAAAAATAAGTATAATTACTCCTAGGCTATATATGTTGAGATGTAATGAACCTCAATCACATCTTTCAATATTTACTAAGAGTAGAACAGAGAAAAAAATCCTTGTGTTCTCCTCATCTATTGGCATGACAAAATAATTCTAGAACCATGCCTATTATGTATCAATTAAAGAAATACAATTGAAAAAGAAGAGACAAGATTGATGTTCCTGGCTGAAGATATAATAGAAAATACATATAAATTTTAAGAGATTCAATTGTCAAAGTATTAGAAATTTTAAAAGAATTTGGTAATTACATTTAAATATAATAGTTCATAAAAATCAACAGTTTTCCTACACACCAGCAAAGGAACAAACATAACTTGCCATAGGAGAAAAATGCATTCAAGGTAACAACAAAACTATTAAATATTTATCATTAAACCTAATAAAATACATAAAACATCAAAAAGCAAGTGTATACATTTAAGAAATGGTATATAAGAATGTAATAAAGATTTATGTTCAAAAATAGAAAAAATATTATAAAGAAGTCAGTTTTCCCCTTAAAATAATCTATAAATTTGATGCATCTGAATCAAAATCTCAACAAAATTAGTCTTGAAATTTGTAATACTAATATAGAAAAATGAAGGAGTAAGGATATTCAAAGTATGTTGGAGAAGAAAGAGGAGAATTTGGCCACCAAAAACAAAAGGGAAGAAAAAAATCTCAGAACCATTATTTCATATCAATTACACATTAATAATAAGTATCTACCTGGACTAAAGACTTCTATATGTAAAACAAGGCTAAGAAATTATTTTTTTAAATAGGATTCTATGCTTATGAACTTCAATATTGAAAGGTCTCCTTGAGGACCCCACACATACACACACATATACACACACAATAAATATGAAAAATAGGAAAATTTGATAAACTTCATTAACACTGTATTTTAAACTGATCTATGATGAAAGCAATGTAAACAAAGTTGAAAGACAAATAGCAGAATGAGGAAATATGTCAACTGATATAACAAAGAATTACTACTCTGAATATATACGGAATACTTTCAAACCAAAGCAAAAGACTTTAAAAATAGAAAGTGGAAAAGAATACAAAAGCAATACTACAGAAAGGAGATAAAATTGGAAATAACATACAAAAAGAACATATCTAAAGTAGTAATCCGGGAGATAAAAATTAAACAACGTGTAGGTCAGATATCACCCATCAGATTGATGAATAATTCTAAATGAATAATATCAGATGTTTGCAAGTGTGTGGCAAGTGTACTGATAGAGAGACTGCACACTGATACAGCTACTTCCTAGTGCAATTTGGTTACATCTGTTAAATTTAGGAAGAGACATTCTTTATACCTCAGCAATCCTACTGTTTTTATTATGTACCCCAGAGACTTACTCATATATCTGAACCATTTGTATTATGCTCTTAAATATTTAGATAATCTTTACTGAATTTTTGTAGTAGTGAAATTTTTGAAAAAAATTAAATGCCAACTTATAGGAACATATCTAGATTATACTATTAAACACAATGGAATAGCATGGCACGTTTTGAAAGACTGATATAGATCCATACATATTAACAGCAGAGTTCTTCAAGAGATATTGTTAAGTGAAAAAAGCTAATGGTATAAACATATTTCAAGTATAGCATATTATGTATTTTGAAATAGTACATATTTTTCTACATTTTAAAACATAGTTATGGTCTAGAATGTACAAACCTAATTACAGCAGTTACATCTGCCTAGGGAGTACAAGGGAAAAGAATTAACAATGGGGACACAAATGAAACTGCCTTCTTTGTAATGTTTAAACATTTATATTACAAGGACTTGTGGGTTTGAATAAAATTGGTTAAAATCCAATTTTCAATATCCTCTTTACACTCTCTCCCCCAAAATGTAAAATCTAGAACAAATTACATCCTAGGCAACAACTTCATCATTGCCAGGAGATAGAGAACATCATAATCTTCAGATTAATTGTAAATATAGAACGAAATAAATTCCAGCATACCCTACAGCCCTTTGTCTGCTCTTCATTGTAAACCTGTGAGTGCAGAGAGCAAGGGAGAGAAGACTTTTATAAAACTCTGTTAAATAATGCTGAAAGAAAGGACCTGTAGAAAGCATAGCCAAAACCACCACAAGAGATGGCAAACTGCAAATGAATGAAGATTAGGACTCGTAATTTGGTCCAAATTGACTAAAGGAAAGCATGAAAGTGTGTGGGACTGAAGTGTCAGCCTCAGAGAAGTATAGCTCTGGAAAAGAATGAGATGTAAAGAGGCTAATAGGAAACAGAAAGCAGTACTTCTTAAAGATGAGGTAAAGAAGGAAATCAGAGGGGGAAATTAAAGATCTGGCAGAAATGAAAGCGAAACAAGATATACCAACCTGTTCTCATCCCCTCCCACAAGCAATAACACTTTCCAAAAAGAACCTGCACAGAAGAGCATGGAGCTAATAGAAATGAGCACTCCCAAACCAGAGATCCTGACCTCAAAATGAACAGAAGTGGAAAAAAAGCAGACCACATCCTTTAACAAACAATCCTGAAAAAAAAAGCCTTAAAATACAAATGAAAGTTTCCCTGTTGATGAAAAATCTTGGCCAAATGAAATCAATGGAGCTGAAGATAACTGTAACTCAACATTCCAAGGTAAAATAACTATCTTAAGTAAGATTTTGAGAATATTTAAAGCTTTGAGAATATGAAAAAAAAGAACTTCAAATCAGAAATATAAAAATTAAAAAAAACATGAGCAAAACCTAGAAACAATTAAAATGAGAGTTGAATGGGTTTAGCAAAGGAATATGAGAAACAGGCAAAATCATATCAGAAGTAAAGACTAAATTACAAAGTTCCTAAGGGAGAAGAAGAATAGGAAATCAGATATTTGAAAATAAAAATGAGGTAAAGAAAGAAAACAATCCAAAGAAAAAATGGGTGGGAAGGAAGACAGCTGAAGCTCATCCTTAAGTCAAGTCCTTGGAAACACTTGTAAAGGGCTGCCTGAATTCTGGCACATTCAAAACTGTTTTCCTAGGCTCTTGAAATTGCGACAGCTTGGTCTGCACTTTAAGATTTTTTGGTTTTCATTTTGTTTCCTTAAGTTTCTTGAAAATTCCACTTCATATTGCCTTTCATTACATGTTTTTTTTTATAGAGGAATTTGACGATATTCTGATTCTTTAATGATTTTATTCTATTTTATCTCTTTGCTTGAGGCCCTGTGGACTTTATAGTTTTATAATTTTACTAGAATATATCTTATAGTTGTTTGTTCTTGGTCAATTTCCCCTGGTAACCAGTAGGCTCTTCCAAAGTGGAAATTCACATTGTCTTTTATTTCTGGAAATTTTCCTTTTACTCTTTTAAGTATTATTTCTATTCCAATGTTTTGACTTTCTTCTTGAGAGTCACCATTCTGCATGCCTATTTAAAGAAAACGATTTTAAAATTGGCTCCTGAAACAAAATCAAACTCTATGCTGTGTAAGAGAGACACACTTAAAATGCATAATTCAAATAGGTTGAAGATAACAAAATGCATAAAGATTTACCAAACAGAAAGAAAACAGACCTTGCAAATCTGATACCAAGGTAGACTTCAAGCCAAAAGGCATTAAATGAGACAAAAAAAAATACTTTATAATGTTAAAAGCCACATTCTAAAATGAAGATAGCAATTAAGCATATCTATTTAGCAAATAATACAGAAGCTGTCTGTAATGATTAATTGTATGTGTCAATTTGACTGGGCCATGATTAAATATTATTTCTGGTTATGTCTATGAGAGTGTTTCTGGATGAAATTAGCCTTTAGATCAGCGGATTCAGTGAAGTCGATAGTCTTCCCCAATGTGTGTGGGCATCATCCAATTGTTAAGGGCCTGATTAGAACAAAAAGGATGTGTCTCCATAAGCCAAATCCCTCACAGTTCTGGAGTATGGGAAGTCCAAGAACACAGCATCAAATTAGGTGTCTGGTGAGGGCCTGCTTCTTCACTGAGAGCTGTCTTCTCACCGTGCCCTCATGTTGCAGAAGGGCTAGAGAGCTCTATGGAGCTTTTTTCATAAGGGCACTAATCCCAATCTTGAGGGCTGCATATTCACCCTCCCCAAAGGCTTCACCTCCTAATAACATCACCTTGGCTATTAGGGTTTCAACATATGAATTTTGGGGAGGAGTGGGCACAGACATTCAGACTATAGCACTCATTTTTACTCATTATGAATAAAACTAAAGAGTTTATCCAAGAATAATTCTGACACTAATCTGCTGAGACCCATCATGAATATAGTACTAAACAATTCCACTCATTCCCTGCTTAATTACCCCTTCTTCTTATCTTCCATACTTCAGGAATTGCTTTTATTTATGTCTCCCTTGTCCTTTAGAATCATTGTAGCCAACCAAAAATACTGTATCAAAAAATCATATGAGAAGAAACACAATACCATTGTCTCAAGATATTGGCAAGATTAAAATGAATGTGCTTACACAAACATACACTTTCACACACACACACGCATATACTTTCACATACACACACAGACACCGACACTCACATACTGAGCCCTGAGGATAGCTGAACAAAAAGTCATTTCATTTAAGACAATTCAGCTTTCCCAGATGATATGCTAATGAACCATGTGAGCATTGGTTGATGTCACTTCATTCAGCACACAATTTCCAAAAACAAGTTAATGAACTAGTTTTTAAAAGTCATTTAGAAGAAGCACACTTTGACACATACCAGGGAAGCTAGTTCATTTGCTTGTGGAAATAGACTCTATCTTGGGTCCTCTTTAAACTAAAGCAAGCTTGATGTCGGCTGTCATCAGAAATGGTGCAAAAATAAAAATGAATAAGTGTACCCCTAGACTGTTGGCAGAAGGACTGTTTCCTCAATTAGCATAGGTAAATTATATTCAAATGACCAAAATAATATCATAAGAACTAAATGCTTCATGATAAAGTTGGAAGTAAAAGAGTATTTTTCATTTTATTAAATGTTCTTAAAGTAATTATTCAAAGAACTTGAATGAGAGGAAACTAGCCTTCCTTATTCTGAGGTACTTGTGTATCATTTGGTTCTGTCTGTGCTTGTATGCATGCTTGTCTGTGTCTCCGGTGGTTGGTTTGTGTGGGGACAGAACAAACTTGGAAACATTTAGTCTATTGTTTCAGGTACACATTCTATAAGATAAATATCCACATGTATTTTACTGCTCTTGGAAGGTCTTCAATCAGAGTTTCTACTTGAAATATTTTTAGATAAATCCAGCAAGAATTATTCCCTGGAGATATGAACTGTTTCTAATAACATTTTTCTCTGGTCCAGCTTTATAGCTCCTTTTCTTTATACTTTCATGCCTCTTAACTGTTACTGTCTATTACTATTTTGCTAATCCAAGTAATACTGCTTGCTTATCCGTGGTCCTTCATTTATCTGCAGCAACATCTTCAGAGTCTTCAGAGCTTTATCTGAAAAATTGTTAAGGTTCTATCTGATATCTAGTTCTATACTGAGAAAACCTCTCCCCAGAAATTCTCTAATGTACTGATTGGTTATTCTCCCAAGATCATCTATCATAGTCTGTTGTTTCAGTGTTTCTTGTGATTTTTATACCATTACTTTTCCACTTCATACCATTCCACTTTATACCATTACTTTTCCAATATTGTGGATCTTTATTTCTCGTACCATGCGTATCACAGTACTCTTCATTGCTGCCGACTCATCAACTCTCAGTCTAACTGTTCATTCACTGAGGAATTGTGTGATGAACTTGAAGTTCTCCACGTCACACTAATTCTTGCCATTACCATAAAAGACATACATATACATATATTGGTATATATATATGTATATACACATACATATATATATCTCAATCTGTACACGTTATCCAGCAAAACAATCAAAATTATTTAGCTTCTTAACTCCAATAATTCTCGACTATAGTTGGTATCAATAAACTATAAAGAGGATCCTAATCTAGAATTTATCACAAAAAAAAGATCCCATCTCTGAAATCAGAAATATTGCATACTCTGACCACAAGCTACCTCTCTCACTGACTTTACTTACATTAAATCTGTTCTTAAATTTCATTCAGACAAAATCGCCCTTTGCTAACTGCTCCTTTCCTGTCATAGTGTTCAGTCGAGTGAGGGACACAGGATGGGAAATAATTAGATTACAGTGTGGTTTAGTGCTGTGATCGGCCGCCAGCACTTTCTCAGATCCTGTGGATTCTACTCACTTACTATCTCCTAAATTCATCCCTTTATTTTCCATCTTTCCTCCATGTTTTAAGGAGTTGACCACAGGCATCTCTTGCCCGGATGACTCTGACATTTCCTTAGTGAAACTTCCTGACTCGTGGATTGCATGTGTTGAATCCACTTCTCATGGTGCAGCACTTCCTTGTTTAAAGTATTTCAGTGGCCATCCCATTAATACTGGAGCAAAGAACAAATTCTTTAACTTGATTAATAAAACCTATGGGAGGTTTCCTCTGCTGTCTTCTCTCCTTGCTCAACTTCGTTTCCTCACATGTAACCCATGGGGCAGTTATGCTGCACTGTTGGAGGAATTATGCTTCTTCACATTCAGCAACTTGGCACATGCCATTTCTCTGATGCAAACACAATCTTATATTCAGCTTTCCTAACCTCTGGTTAATTTCTGTTTTCATTCACCTCAGGCTTCTTAGACATTGGCAAGGAGAATGATTTTTTGATGTCTTTATTGCATTTTTTCAGCCAGGTAGGAGATCAGGACTTTACACAATCTAAATTCCGCATGGATTTAATGCCTTGAAATAGAAAGTGCTATGAATTAATAATGCCCATGTCTCTAAATAAAAGGTGCTATGATTAGTAAGACACGTTAGGTTCACTGTCTAAATTTACACTTTCTTTTTGCCTGTTTTTACTCCATTCATGGCAGCGTAAGGAAACTAAACTGTGTGGACTAAACTGTGGGATTCACGTAGCTGGTCCATGACTAAATATTTGCCATCCACCACATGGATCTCAGTTGGCTCTGAATGTAGTAATCAGATAAGCTCTACCTTTGGGTTTAGATGTCAGAGACCTAGACTGTGGCTACCATGTACAATGGTAGAATGTATAAAAGAAAACAGGAGAGTAGTACAGGGGTCCTAATTATGAAGGGAACATGCCAATTTCTTGAATACAGTAAAGAAAAAAAAATTCTTGAAGCTATTGCAAACCAAAGGCTATAAAAGAATTTGAAACATATGTGCCTGGTTGACTCTCTTTCCATAAAGCAGATTTTCATAAATCAAAGAATAACTGAATTTGCTTTAAAGACATGCTTCTTTAGTTTTACCTTTAAAACAGAAGTGTGAAATAGTATAAAAGAAATATAAAGGAAAACAAGCTTGTTAAACTGGAAGAAGAGAGCAAACTCCTTAGGAGAATATTTGAGAGCTTAGAAAACTGAGTAGAAAGAGAAAAAGAAATGAGCCTGAGTCTAGCTGCTTTTGAAGCGAAAACTTCAAAAGGAAGATGTTTTAGGTGTTGCTAGAGCCAGGAGAGAAATGATTACTTAAAGAAAAATGAAGAGAGTCATTCAGAGGGATCCCAGATCCAATTCGGTGTTTGGAGTCATATTGTTCATGCATAGACTCTGTAATGAGAGCAATTGGGGAACAAGCCCTTGTAGACTGAGACAGCTTTGCAAAGTGGTTTCATTAAAGATGGACAAATTTAAGTGGCCAAAAATAGGAATATCAAAAAAAAAGTATTCAAATGCTATTAAGAGAGTTTCACACAACATAATTACTGTGGTTGGAGATGCAGGTATTACCTGTACCCCAAGGGAACATACAATATAAATTTTAAAAACACAACTCTAAGGGAAGTAATATATACTGAATATGGAATATAAGATACACTAAAATTTGGATTTTGGCAGGACCATAATAGATTGAATGGTTTCTTGGATTACTTGTTAGCCTAATTACAAAACACCGCCTGTGTGCTACTGTACAGCTCAGGGAAGTAAATGGAGACAAGATTAATTTTAAATAGCAGGTATGTTTTGCTCACTTAGAAGTGACCGAACTCAGGTTTCTTACTCAGAGTGAACTCAAAAGAAAAACAATCTAGAGAAGATGTCAGAAAATAAATGTCTGAGCCTGAAAGCAAAAGCAAAGTTAAAGGAAGGAGGGAAGACCTTCCACCCAATGCTAGTTGCACAGAAGCAAAAAGCCCAACATAACAGTCAAGTCACGTGTTAAAAATGCAGATGTATGCCTTTTTGCAAGGAGTGCATCCGAGGGGAAAACACCCTAGTTACATATCTCACAACTGCAGAAGATTTAGTGGAACAATGAAAGGAAAAAACAGAAAGAGATATCCAGCTCAAAAAGAAAAGGACTATCTGTATTTGTTTTCTATTGCTATTGTAACAAATTACCACAACCTAATTGCTTGAAATAACATAAATTTATTTTCTTACTTTTTGTATGTTAAGAAGTCCAACACAAGTCTCACTGGCATAAAAATCAAGGTGTCAGAAGTCTTGTGTTTCTTTCTGGATGTTCTCAGGGAAAATCCATTTCTTTGCCCTTTCAAACTTCTAGCTCCTTCTTCAAGCTTCATATCCATCTGTAGTGCGTTGAGTCTTTCTCACCTCGCATTGCTCTCACCTTCTCTTCTGCTTCCCTCTTCCACTTTTAAGTACCCTTGTCATTGCATTGGGCCCACTTAGAAAATTTAGGATAATTTCTCCATTACAAGTTCAGATGATTGGCAATTTTAATAATATCTGCAACCTTAATTTCCCTTTGCCATATATTATAACATATTAACAAATTCCAGGGATTAGAATGTGGACATCTTCGGTGGACTTAGTTCAATTCAGACTATTCTAACAAAACACCATAGACTGGGTGGCTTAAACAACATACATTAACTTCTCATAGTTCTGGCGGCTGAAAATCTGAGATCAGGGTGTTAGCACATCCAGGCCCTTGGTGAGGGCTCTCTTCCTGGTTTACAGACAGCTGTCTTCTTGCTATATCCTCACATGGCAGAGAGAGATCATCTGTGTCTCTGCTTACAAAGGCATTAATCGTATCACGAGAGTTCTACCGTCATGACCTAATTACCTTTCAAAGGCCCCACCACCAAATACCATCACATTGGCCATTGGAGGTTTGACACATGAATTTGGGGGTGACACAGGCATTCAGTCCGTAGCGCCTATCACACCATCTCTATGAAATACCATTGGAACAAAAATGAGCAGTGCCGAATCTATGGGCCTGAGGCAATGGCAACCAGGGATTTTGGCTTTTAAGGGACATCAGGTGCTAAACAGCTCTGTTAGACATGTTATAAGATACCTGTAGTTAAAACAATGTAACGAGTGATGCTAGGACACCTGGATTTTGTATGGGAAACAAGATAGAATTAGATTCATTATTTACTATGTACCGTGATAAATATCTCAATTCTAGATGTAAAATACAAATCATACACGTATGAATGAAAAACATAAATAATGGGGAAATATTTCTAGTTATGACTCAAAATGCATACAAACTAAAGAAAACGGAAAAGGAAAAGAGAAACTTTTGTGGACTACCTTCATGAAAGCGGAAGTCGAGATTTCCTAATAGATCAGTCATCTCCTCCCCCAAAAAAGGCTGTGATTTTCAAGGATAACTAGAGAAGTAAAGGTTAAATCCAATTGGCTGATAGAAAAAAAGAAAGGAAAGAAAAGAAAAGAACCCAGGGAACCTTAGAAAATAACTTCTATCCCTCTGGTCTTCAGGCAGGAGATAGACAGGCCCCAGTCTGAACAGCCGGAATTTGTCCCCTATGGACAGATGCTTCAAAATAGCAGGAGAGAGGAGAAGCTGAGCTCTGCCCAGAAAAGAGATAAAAGACCAAATATCCCTCATTCTTGAAGTCAAGGAGACCTCCCCGACTACACATGCACAGAAAGGCTCCTCAGAGGTCAAAAGCGAGGGGGCGTCACCTATAGTAAGTGATGCCAACCTTCCCGTAGGCCTCTTTGCTAGAATCCATCTTGGCTAAGAGATGCACACACACACACATGGGAGGACCCTGAGATATACCAAATACGGACTCAGAACCAGGCAAAGCAAGATGACCGGCCAAAAGAAACCCAGAAGAAATGCCCAGTAAAAGTGATTCGAACTACCACGAGGGCATGACTCTCTGAGCCAGCCCATGTGTCTATCCACATGTACCCTTTTTCCTCCTAATAAACACTTTACTTGCTTCACTACTTTCCATCTCTATGTGGAAATTCATTTCTACACAGCTGACGGGCCAGGGCCTTGTCACTGGCCACTGGTCGAGTGGCTAGGATTCAGCGCTCTCACTGCTATGGCCTGACTTCAATCTCTGGCCAGGAATCAGATATCCTGCTTAAAGCCCCTGCAGGCTGAGGCCACCCAAGGTCAGTCTCATTTCCATGAGGGTCATCAGGCAGAGTCACAGCCCCTATCCTCCTTCTTTCTCCTTCTCCCACCCCAGAAAATCTAACATCTCTTGGACTTTGACATTTTTCAATTGGTTGGAGGTAGCCCGCTAAATTACTAAAAGCGGGAGTTCTTCATTTATTTGTTATTTGAGTTACAAATATCACACCCCACTTAAAGTGCCTTTGGTAAAATTTCTAATTTTAAGTTTAGTGGATCAGTCTTTTCCTTTACATCAAATATTTTGTATATTGTTCAGCAAGTCTTCCCTTCCCTTAGGTCAGGAGGACATGCTTCTACGTTTTCTTCTAAAAATTTAAGTGTTACTTTTCACATTTTGCTTTTGATTCCACTTGATAAAAGAAGACAGAATAACCTAAAAAACACTGGCAAAATCCCAAAAAAAATACCTAGTTCACGAACAGGATGATCCAAACAGCCGAAAAACATACAAAATTGTATTCAACCTCATTAGTAATCACAGAAGTGCAAACTAAAATGACAATGAAACGCCTCTAGAGACACACTGATTGGATAAAAATTTTGAAGTTTAACGGTTCCAAGTATTGATGAGGATGGGAAACATGAGAAATTTTGACACTGATGGTGGGAGTGTTTTAAATCTGATGCACATGCACCAAAATGTAACTGGTTCCACCCATTTGGGGAAACGGGCATTAGTTGATATGTTGAAGATACACATGTCCCAACTCCACTGGAAGGACTACATCCTAGAGAAACTTCACATATGAACCAGAATATATACCATAGTTCATGGCATCAGTTTTCACAATAGTATAAACTAGAAATAGCCCAAATGTCCATCCAAAATAGAGTGCTATATATTTTGTGATGTATTTATATAATAGGATACAAAATACAACAACAAAAGTAAAACAAAAGAGCAAAAATTAGCTGTATTACATGCAGGGCCCCCCAAATGGTAGTGGGGTTGTCAAGGGACCACTGGGACCTCTGTGAAAAAAAATGGAAAGTACCTTTAGAATTAAAATTATTAAAGTGAAAATTATGAAGAAAAAAGAAAAAAGATGCCACAGCGTTCAAAAACCGATGAGTTTTAGTCAAACAGATTATGTGGTTGTGAATTAATCTTTAGCAAAGTCATTTTTAGGGTACATGTCCTGTCTGTAATTATATAATCAGCAATTCCCTTTTGGTATTAACATTCTATGGTTTAGAAACAGGAGAAACAGCTGAAATCCAAGCATTAACACCAAGTAAACAGAGAAATTAACGTTCTCTTAGTTGCTCATAATGAATCCTAAAAATATCTAGCCCTCATTCGAGCCTGCTCTATACTGCATACCTTTGGAGGAGGATGGATTTAATCTCTGAACAAAAAAATCTGTTGCAGCCAGAATACTTTTTTTTAAATGTAAAGAACGAGGGAAATAACTTTTAAGACTCTGAGTTCTTTCAGAGTCATATTTGTGAGTAAATTGAGCAATTTCAGCTCACTGTTTTTTTTTAAAAAAGACTAGATAATGCAAAAATTATGCATAGCGCGAATAATAAAAGATGTGACTGGAGATATTAAAAGTTAAACCTGCAGAAATCACAGGATGACAGCAAATTCTAGATGGTTGCAAAATCCCCAAAGTCCTTGAGGAGTTTTGAAAGGGCAGGTTACGTGTCAACAGATTTTCATCCCTGTAGACTTATAAAGGAAGAAAGAAATGTTTCTGAAAACACACAGCTTCAAGGAACAGTTGTTTTGAACTCAGTGTGTGTGCTTGGCCTAGTCCATGATCCAGTCATCCAAGGAAGCCCACACCCAAGAAATCAGAATAGTTCTAACAAGACTTTTCCCCTCTGCCCTCAATGCTATTCATTTGTTTTGCACGTGTATCAACTCTGAAATTAGGTCTTGCATTTTCTGAACTTTTTAGTAGAGGTCATAAGAAAAAGTGGGATTGAGTAATACAAGCAAGACTTTGGGGGACCCATGTGAGACCAATGCTCCTGATGGATGGGAGACCCTGGATTTGGGGGAGACTCTGCTTCTAGAAACACTTGTCTTTATGGAAAATAATAATGTTGTGGTATGAAATAGTTGTAAGGCGTACAGTCTTTACAGCAAGGCACACGGGTTTTGAATCTTGGATTTGCCACTTTATTGGTTGTATGCTCCTTAAGTGAAGTTTTCTTGTGCTTTTTTTTTTTTTTTTAGCGGTACGCGGGCCTCTCACCGTTGTGGCCTCTCCCGTTGCAGAGCACAGGCTCTGGATGCGCAGGCTCAGCGGCCATGGCTCACGGGCCATGAATTCTCTTGCTCTTTACTGCTAACACCTCATGTACCCCCTCATTCAGCTAATGACATTGCTTAGAAATTCACAGAAATGAAATAATCAATATGTTCTCCATCCTCCTACTATCAATAAGCACATGTACATATGCATCCTACTTCTCTTCAATTAAAAGGAACTGCCTGTGTCATTATTTAAGATAAACTTCACCAATTTTTTAATAGGTCCTATCTCCTCCTGCTTCCGGAAGAATTCAACTCTCAATAATTATCTCCCCTCTCTCCTTAAAATAATTTTTTCTTTAATTAATCAGAATCATTCTCACCAGTTTCAAACATATGTAGTAGCTTTCTTCTAAAATTAAAATAAAATAAAATAAAAAATTACCCATGATCACACATCTCCTTATAGCTACTACCATATTTTTTCTGTTCCCTTTAACAACAAAAACTCCTTTGATGTTTACTACACTTTTTCTCATGCCCCACATTTAATTCATAATAAAATTCTATCAGGTCTAATTAAAATATATATCATGAATCCAACCACTTCTCACTTCCCAACTTCTACTGTCACCACCTTAGGACCAGCCACCATCACCTCTCTCTCCACAATCATAATAGCCTCATGGCCACTCTCCTTACTTCTACCCTGGCCCCTAGATCCTCTTTCCACACAGTTATTCATTTAAAAATTTAATTAGATCATATGACTTCCCTGTCGTCAACCATCCAAAGGCTTCCCCTCACACTTGGAATAATATCCAAAATCCTGATAAAGCCCCAAACAATATTGCTCCTGGCTTCATCTCTGAAATCATCTATCATTCACTGCTCCAATAGCATTGGTTTATTAATTTTTCTGGTACACACAGCCCTCCATCTCAGCATCTTTGCACTGCTTTCTGACTCTAAAACAGATCACCCCACTTAGGAGAAAGGATACTCTCTCACCTCAAAGAGGTCTTTGCTCAAACATCAGGGAGGACTTCCCCTCCCGTGGAACAAAAATATCATCCCCTTCCTTTCTCTAATTCAGGGGTCGGGTTGGTAAATATTTTCTGTAAAGAGCAATGTAGTAAATATTTTAGGTATCACAAGCCACATATAGTCTCTGTTGCTTTTTTTGGTTTATTTTTACAATATAAAATTTTAAAATATAGAAACCATTCTTAGCTTGCAGGCTGTACAAAGTCAGGCCACGGGCCACTTTTGACCCATTGGCTATAATTTGGCCACCCCTGCTTAGGTCCAGTCCATGCCCTGGCTCTACTTTTCATCACACCACTTATCATGTAAGAGCAGGGACTTCTTAAGTTCAGTGTTACATTTCTAGCACCTAGAGCAGTGCTTGGCAAATAGTAGGTAGAAGAGGAAAGGCTGTGATATTAAATTCCAGGCTTTGCTGGATTTCACTCCTACCTATCTCAGCAGCCTCATTTATTGACTCACTCCCCCTTGCTCCTTCACTGTCTATCCACATTTGCCTTCCCTTCAGTCTCCTGTTTCAGGGACATTCTCACAGGCAATTTTCTCTGCCCAGAATCTTTAACTCTTTATACTCTTTAAGTTTTGCGTTTAAATGTCATTTCCTCAACATGGTATTTGCTTCCTTAACCTAAAATATCTTTCCTTCCATCACCTGTACTTGAAATATACTATTATTTTTCCTCCACAACCTTATGAAAATTGTGACTCTACTGTTATTTGCATGATCATGTGTTTATTGTACATACCTCTCCCTTACTAAACTGAAATCTTCATGAAGGCAGGGATTACATTATTTTTGTTGTTTTTCTCATCTTTGTATTCCTAACATCTAAAATCGTGCTTAGCATCTAATAAGCACTCAATATTACCCTAATGAAATCTGTGCCTCCTTATAGTTCATCACAGAGTGGTGTCAAAAGCAATGTTATAAGTAACTAATACTGTAAAGTAATTGAAATCTTTACTGAAGTCTTTGGAAGAGGCACCATATGGGCAATTCATTTTCATGAATACATCTGTCTCTTGAGTTCTCATGGCAATCACTTCAAATATCATTTCTCTCTGTATTTATCTATATATGCCTGCCTGTCTACCTACCTATCCATCTATCTATCATCTATCTATCTATCTCCTCCATGTTGTGACTTAGCTCCTCAATGAATGGATAAATTTAGTCTCTTTAGAGTCATTTAAAATACTGCAATATTCCAATTATAATAAATAATCCCCCCAAAACCTTCAGATAAATACAAAACTATCCTTATCAATCACCAGGCAGTTGGGTGTTTAAATACTTACAAGTATTTGTCCTTTTCAAAAATGGATTAATGGATGATTGATAGAACAGAGTTCTGCGTGTGAATGAGGGTATTGTAGTGGACAAGCATGGATTTCAAATCAGTCTGTCTTGGCCCAAATTCCTTCTACAGCATTTATTAACCGGTAAACATTGAAAGGTTAATTATCCTCTCTCAAACTCATTGTTCTGGTCTGTGAAATGGCAGTAAACATACCATGTGTGGAGAATTGTGAGAGTTACATAAAACGATATGAAATAACTAGCAGATTAGACAGAGCATAGTGCCAGCTCAACAAATATACTATGCCTCTTCTTTAAAAAGGCAAGTAACCCCATATAAATTTGTGCTTTTAGCGCTGGGTGCTATTTCAAGGTTTAGAATTCTTCACATCAAACAACTCATATTTGCTTAAGAATGCAGTATCAAGGAAACTGCATTTTCTCTCTCTTGAAGGGCAGGTGAGAATCCTCAGCTATTTTCCACCACTGATTATAAACCACTTAGCATCTCTTTATCAAACAGAAAAAAAATAACAACATACATTTTATAAACTTCCTGGGGAAAGTGATTTCACTTAGTTGTGATGTATTCTTACCCATCACCTGGGTTGGGAGATACTTTCTGTGATTTGATGAAAGAGGCAGTGCTATTCTCTTCCTCATTCTTACATTTATTCTTTAGCATCTGGAAAAAGAAGACAACAAAATACCCAAGTTGTGTTTTTCCTGGCAGTTGACAACAGCTGGATTCTGAGAGATGATTAGTACCTTGAGCAGCCTCAACACCACGATTCACAGATTCCTTTGAACCTGAATTGAGTACTGATATTTCTATCTATTCTATATCTGAGATGACAATTGCGGCTAATATTTTCTCT
Source organism: Stenella coeruleoalba (assembly GCF_951394435.1). Classification (NCBI taxonomy): domain Eukaryota; kingdom Metazoa; phylum Chordata; class Mammalia; order Artiodactyla; family Delphinidae; genus Stenella; species Stenella coeruleoalba. The sequence continues at coordinate 22,226,856 of NC_137150.1, read as the reverse complement.
GTGTGAAAAACATCCTTAAGGAAACAAATTTTGCAAGCTTAACAGTGAGTTGTGGCACAGCAACAGTAAAGACCCACCTTATTCTTAAAATTTTAGCAACAACAATAGATGAAAGATATGATGTCATAAAGTATATATTATAATATTTGTTACAGTGATAGAAGGTGAACCACATGTTATTGTAAAAGAAAATCCAATTTACTGCCTGCTGCCTTCAATTCTGATTTGACAAATGCTCAATCTTGTGCTGAATTTAGACTCTCTTCATTTATCTTTTGGAGCATATACAGTAATGTCTCCTTAAGGCAAATAAAAGAATCTTTCCATTTAATTTACTAAAAATGTTCATGTATGTTGGAGTTTACTAAATGCAAATATAGGAAAATCATTTTCTGTTGTTAAAGATTTCTTTAACAGTGTGAGCTTGATCCTGACTTTATTGTTTAAGGTTGAAACTACTGATCACATCTGTGTTTGTGTGACAAGAAGCAAGCCTACCAAAGTTATTCTTATTTTCCACGCACGTACAACATATAATTGTGATCCATATCAGATTTATTTAAATAACAGCATCAAGTCAAAGTATTTAATTATTCACCTTAATTAGTTTAATTGAATATGAAAGCAAAAGTTTTCTATAGGCTTTTGTTATTTTACATTTTGTATTTAAAATCAAGAGAAATCTCTTAAAACATCAAAAAATGTTGTTCTGTTTATTCATTCACTCCTAGACAATTATTGTAGAAAAATACAAAATATTATGTGAAAGCATATCTCAGAAACTAAATCTCTAAATTTTAAAATAATCACAGAGACTTCCAGCTAAACTCGTCATATGAAACACATTTGTTTCTTGCCACTCTCTCTAAAAATTCCAACAAAAGACAGCAAATGAATAAAAGGGATATATTCTCTAATACATAGAGAAAAGAGAGGGAAAGAAAAGAAGTGAAATATACCAACCACAGTTTAGGAGGATGAAAAGTGTATGGATGAGTACTACCTGACTTTCAGGGTAGAAAACCTGAAATCTAGATGCCAAGTGAAGAGAAAGCTAAAACTTAATTCAACGCACAGCAAAATACTCAAGAAGAGATTAGGAATTGATGGCAACAGGTATCTCTGGTAGACTTACCAGGTAAAATAGAAAACTCAGTTAAACCTGAAAATTATAACTTTTGGAAGCATAAATATGTCCCAAACAATGCACGGGCCCTACTTATTCAAAAATATATATTTACTGTTTTTCTGAAATTCAAATGTAACTAAGAATCCTTTAATTTTATATATCTTTCCACCTACTCTGAGAGTAGGTGAGAAGTGTTGCTGTATATGGATTAGTTGAAAGTAGGTATAAGAAGCAGTGTCATCTCTAGATTTCCTCCCACCACCCCACCCATCCATGGAGGACAAGATACCTCCTGAAGCCCGGTAGACATTGGCTTTGCTCTCTGCAGAAAATGAGCCAGAGAAACTGGGTTTAGGGGCAAGTACTCTGTACAGCAGATCAGGGTGAGTCATCATTCTGAAAACACTGGTATTAAGTAAAAGTCTAGATAAGGAAGAGTGAGACCCTCTAGCATCCTTTCCCCACTCAGGTTATAGATTCTAGAAGACAGAATTACCTACTCCCAAATGGATCAAGCCAGAAATTAGAGAACCCTTTTAAGAACAGGCCTAAGAGAAAAAAATCCATAGATACCCATGTTTGAAGGTCACCAAGGAAAATGGTCCAGCTCTCTCCCTGTGACCACTCCACAGTAAAACTGAGATGCTGACAAGCTCAAACCTGCTCACAGGCATTCATAACAGATTTTCAGTATCTGCTTTTAAAATAAAGACTGCCAAATGATCATCCATTCTTCCAACAAAAAGTACTATTCCAGACACTGAGATGCCTCAGTAAACAAAAGATCAAGAAATATTTGACAAAAAAAAAAAAAAAAAAAAAGAAATATTTGACAAAATTTTCTAATATGGGAGGAAGAAACCAAAAGAAAAAAGATAACAAAGAATAAACAATAAGAAAAACTATAGTTAATAAACTCAGAGAAGGAAAAAAAGATTTTGTCCCTAACCTAAAAACAGTTTATTTTTAAAAAGAAACATTTAGATGATAACAAAAAGCCTTTGGAAATTAAAATAATAATATTACAGACAAAAATTATTAGAAAGATGACAATAAATTTGAGAAAATATCACATATAAAAGAATAAAAATCAGAGAATAAGAGAGAAATGATTAAAAAATTAGAGACAACAGTTTATACAAGCAACAAAAGTTACCGAAAGGGAAAAAAAGGAAGAAAAATGGAACTGAGGAAATTACTTAAAAATTACACAAGAAATAAAATTCCACAACTAAGGAATATGAGTTTTCACATTGAAAAATGTGCAAAATGTTCAGCATGATAGATACACACACACAAAATCTCACATTTGTGAGACTGTAAAACAATAGAGATAAAAGGAATATCCTAAAGGCTTCCAAAGTGAGGGAAAAAAAAGTTCAAGTCCTCAAATGAAGGACCAGAATGAGAATGACATTGTACTTCTCAAAAGCAGTACAAGGTGCTATAAGAGCAATGAGTAATGCCTTAAAAAAAAACTCAGGAAAATTTATTTGCAACTGAGAATTCTAACAATTTACCAATCAAATGTGAAAGTAAAAAGAGCATGTTTTCAGATTTGCAAGATCTGGAAAACTTATCTCCAAAGCATCTATTCTCAGCAATAAATGTAAGAGAATTTATCTCTTCCACGGAAGAAGACGATAGGTAATGTATGCAGTGAAAAAACAGAATTATAAACTGCTATGTTTGCATCAGAAGAGGTAAAGAATTGAAAGTGGTTTCCTCAGGAGCTTAGGATATAAGTGTGTTATATTTCATGTAAAGGATTGTGTTTTTTTGTTTTGGGCTTTTGAGTATTCTGCGTTTTTAAACTAGGTACAGACAATACTTTGGTAAACATAAAAGTTAAACAAAATAAAAATTCCACAGAGTACTACACAATCCAATTACCCCTCTTAATAAAATAAGGAACACAAGTAAATGTTATATAAATTGGAGCCATAGAATTCCAATCAACTTTTGGAATTGATTTGTGCAGTTTGGATAAAACATTTGTTTAACTGTGACTTTAATTACTTGAACAAAATAATGCTAACAAAGCAGTTAGAAAAGCACAAAGTTCTGCACAGCAAAGGAAACTATAAACAAGACAAAAAGATAACCCTCAGAATGGGAGAAAATATTTGCAAACGAATCCACAAAGGATTAATCTTCAAAATATATAAACGGCTCATGAAGCTCAATATTAAAAAAACAAACAACCCAATCAAAAAATGGGCAGAATACCTAAATAGACATTTTTCCAAAGAAGACATACAGATGGCCAAGAAGCACATGCAAAGCTGCTCAACATCACTAAGTATTAGAGAAATGCAAATCAAAACTACAATGAAGTATCACCTCACACTAGTTAGAATGGGCATCATTAGAAAATCTTTAAACAATAAATGCTGGAGAGGATGTGGAGAAAAGGCTGTTTGCACTGTTTGTGGGAACATAAATTGATACAGCCACTGTGGAGAACATTATGGAGGTTCCTTAAAAAACTAAACATAGAATTACCATATAACCCAGGAATATCACTACTGGGCATATACCCAGAGAAAACCATAATTCAAAAAGATACATGCACCCCAATGTTCACTGAAGCACTGTTTACAATAGCTAGGTCATGGAAGCACCTAAATGCCCATTGACAGACGAATGGATATGTAAGATGTGGTACATATATACAATGGAATATTACTCAGCCATAAAAAGGAATCAAGTTGGGTCATTTGTAGAGACATGGATGGACCTAGAGACTGTCATATAGAGTGAAGTAAGTCAGAAAGAGAAAAACAAATATCATATATTAATGCATATATGTGGATTCTAGAAAAAAGGTACAGATGAACTGGTTTGTAAGGCAGAAATAGAGACACAGATGTAGAGAAAAAATGTATGGACACCAAGGGGGGGAAGTTGTGGTGGGATGAATTGGGAGATTGGGATTGACATATACACACTATGCATAAAATAGATAACTAATAAGAACTTGTTGTATAGCACAGGGAACTCCACTTCACTGTACAGCAGCAACTAACACAACATTGTAAAACAACTATACCCCAATTTAAAAAAAAAAGAAAATGGTGGGGAAAAAAAAGCACAAAGATTCGTATACTCTCTAAAACAAAAAGTCAATAAAACATATTTCCTGAAGGTATACAATTTACCACACTTCTGAAAGCTACTCCCAAGTCATTTAGTCACATGAGTACCATAAGATGACACATGCTACGTAATGCTTTTCATAGATCTAGGTTCTTTGGTTCCAAACATTATACAAACTTGGTGAAAATAATTTTGTCAGTTAATCACAAGCTTAATGATTAAAATATAGGTGACTTTTAGTGCAATGATGAAAAGGTAATTAATAGTAGGTCCTACCAAGGAAATCAAGCAGAAAATTGATGAGTCTATTTTTAAAAGAAGAGCAAGATAGAAGTGACAGCAGGGGCTAAGACAGTTTTATGCTGCCTTAGTTACCCCAAAGTAGTAATTATTTGAAGACACACCAATCTAGAGTGGATCCTGACTGACATGAGCCTCAGATGGCTTCTATCTCTTCAAATATTGTCACTTGAATTATCTATAGAATGATAGACCATGCTTAGAATGAGAAAGTTTATTTATACCAAATATTTCTGGTATATGTGTCAAAAATTGTAGTACCCAATAAAATAGCTCCTTGGCTTGCTTCTTTGGTAAAGCTTTGGCCAGATTACTTATCCCTCTCTATTTGATCTATACATTTTATTTACCCTGTGGATAATTCGGTAACAGTGAGTATGCCCCTCTAAAATGTTGGGGAAACTGCCAAAAAGCTGTTATTCCTATCCTGCTTCCTACTACACAAGACAGCTAGGAAGATAACTTATGGTAGAAACAGGACTTAGGCTGCAGTGTGTCTATGTGCAAACCAGAAAATATAAAGATATAGGGTTTTCTAATGTCAGGCAGGAGTAAAACAAGAGGGAAGGGAAACTAGGGAGCTTGGTAGTGGGGAGAAGTGGACAACAGACCCAAGGATGAGAAGGAGTCTACTCTTTAGCACATGGTGTTAATTATTTATTGATATTTTTAAATAATAAATTATGACTGTCATGCAAACATTCAGTGTCTCTATCAGAAAATTATTGTTGCCCTGGAAATGTTTTCTAGGTTGTTTTATTCAGTCACTTAAAAATATTCATTGTTTAAAAAAAAACATTCATTGAGAAGTATTTATTCAAACATGCTTAAGCTCTCACTGTATACCAGGTATTTTTATAAGTACAAAAACATTTTATAAGTACAAAACTGTGTACTAAGAGACAATAGTCTCTACTTCAGTGAAGCTTACATTCTATCGGGGGAACTAGGAGGCTGACAGTAAATCAAAAAAGTAAGGAAATATATATTATGTAAGATGAAGATAAATACAAAAAACTAGGAAAAACAATAGAATATTTCAATAATCCATCAAAATATGCTGATGGCTTGGCCCAGGGTAGAGGTGGTAGTTGGAAGGCAGTAGTAGGGTAGTTGTAATAATTGCAAAAAATTTTAAGGAAAGCAATTTTCTAAATTAGACTGTTGTTCATTGCCCGTATTCAAAGAAAGGATTTTGTATGAGTTCATGTTGACCCCTGACAGTTAGTTTTTAGGATTAGTTGTTGCTGATGTTAAAAATTTAGCTTGTTGGTCATGTTTTTCTTAAATTTCTTATGTTGCCAAGAACAAATCTATAATCACAGAATTTGCTTAAGCCTTTTACAAATGGATTTATTGGCCTGTCTCTACTGATAGTTCCTAACCTCCTGTAAAGCACTGTCTCCAAAACTTGTCTATTTATAACAGTCACTTGGCTTGCTTATTAATACTGCAGATTTCTGAGCTTCACTGCAGATGCAATGAATCAGAATCTCTGTATATGAGACAAAACGGTTTTAATCAACAGCCCAGGTAATTTACACATAACCTGAAAGTCGGTCACTCATTTGCTAATGTCGTAAGGTATGATGAACAAATTCTTATTCATTCAGTTTATACTCTGATATACTTAGAAATCGAGTACAAGGACAATCAGATTCTGTCTTTCCAGGCTTACCACCCTCTATACATTTATGTATAATCAGAGGATTACCATAAAGATCATGAAGGATAAACTGCAGAGACCCTCATTTTCATTTGCCTCTTCCAGGGCTTTGTACCTCAATTTGTGATGATCCCAAACACTGCATAAGCCTATAATCTCACCAAACATAAGGGGTCCCTGTTTACTTATTCTTTTAGAGAAGAGTTTCTTGCAAACTAGAAACCAAAGGTGAGGCTCACAGAGCCAAGATTCCAAGCCAAGTTCTCTTAATATGTACCTGGTATAAATTACACATTTGCAACTGTTTTAAACCAACTGTCACTTCTTGACTTAAAGTTTTACTTACTAGCCTTTTATTGAATTAACACTTTTAGAAAAAAAATAAAATATTGGTATTTAAAATTTTAAATACCAATATTTTAAATACCAATCATCTGAATGAACATCTATATTTAATGTTCTTCACTTTTGCTGGTGATTTACTACTACTACACAACTACTACAATTACTACTACTGCTATATACACACACACAAATTCACAAAAAATTTATATTTCAGATTATCAAGAGGTCATTTAGTATAATATAATTGTGTTATAAAAATATGAAAGAATAAGTTTGCCTGTTTAGAAAATGATGCCTTGATAAGTTTTAAATACTCAGTTTGTCTAATTGCTAAAATACTTAATATAGTCTTTCCATATATGTTTTCAGACAGCTAGTGGTTTATCTTGTACAATTGAAATATTATAAAATTACTTTCAAAATAAATGAAGTCCTATAGTGACTTCCATTTTGTAAGTTCATCATAGCCTTAAAATCAGTTATTCATTCAATTTTTGTTGTTATCTTGAGAAACACACAATCAGGAAGGACACACACACACACACACTCACAATTGCTGGCAGATTATTGAGAATGCAATTTTTCTGGCATAGAAGATACGTTTATGGAAAACTAAGAGGAACTCAAGGTTGGGAATAGGTGTTTCTGGAACACTTGTGGACAGCACAGTGAGTAAATGCAGGCTTGGCATTCAATAAATGTTTGATGATGAATGAATTCATATCTATATTCTTGCCTGAAAACTAAAGTGACTTCTTCACCACGTGCTTGAATAAAAAGATGTTTAATTACAAACTTGATCACAACTATTGCTTCAATAGTTTTTAGACTCTAAAATACAATAAACAGATCAATTTATCAGGAGATCACTATTCATGATCCAGCATGATTGGTTCAGGATTGAGAACAAATGGCTTCTTCCAGCGTAGAAATTCAGATTCAAAAATAATTTATTTACAGGCATTCGACTGACACTCGGTTTCAGTTCCTATAGAAACACATTAGAGAAAATGGGTGTTTTTTTTAAGAATTGTTTTCCCTGACATGTGTTGCAGTGTGATATTTACACTGCTGTCTCTGCTCATTATGGATTGCATTGATTATGCAGCAGGAGTGTCAACATAACTGAGTGGTTTATTCCTCCATGGGACCATAGCACAAGTGAAGTAGTCTAGCTTACCTCAGTGTGTCCTTATTGCTTAAGAAAATTTTTCATAAATAAAATCCTATCAACCCTTCCTGTTTCAGATTTAACCACACCCTTCAAAAAAAAAAACAAAGTTCACTGCAGGGACTTTTATTAATTAATTGTAGAAATTGAAAATTAATGGATTGATGTATTGCTGTCAAATAATGAACTAGCAGAAGGTTTGTACAAAATAAGGCAATCCAATGTTCTATTAGTGCATTCAGGCTCTAGATAGCCTGTGTAATACTTAAAGACTTTCTTAAATAAGTCAGAATGGCAAAACAATAAGACTTGTGCAATTTTATATGAAAATGATCTTTGGTAGGATATTTTTTTAAGACAAGACAATAAATACTGATCCTAAGGGGAAAATCTGGTATTTTTGATCTGTTATAACATGAAAAGACATCATGCAGAGAGAGAAAATAAAAGTTGTGGAATGTGAGAAGAGCTCAGCATCACATACAACAAAGATTTTATATTTACTTTATATAAAAAGCTCTTACCAGTCAACAACAAAAAAATAAGAAAACGACATATCAGTTTTCATAAAAGAGGATAAAAAGGATATCCAAGTGACCAATAAATATAAGGCCATGAAATCTATATTAGGGCAACAATGTAATACCATTAATAGCCAAAGAATGGTTGTAAAAGAAAAAGGCTGAGAAGACGAGGCATGGTAAGGATGTAGCCCAAGCAAAGCTCTTATACATTGCAGGAGGCAGAGAAATTTGTAAAGTTTGGCATTATCTACTAAAGATGAACATACACAACTACTCCTACTCAGCAACGCTGCACCTAGGTATAAAATCAATAAAACGTGTATGCTTCCATACCAAGAGGCATTTACAAGACTAATCATAGCTCAATGATTTGTAACAGACAAAAACTGGGAACTATTAAGATAATTATCAACAGTAGAAAGGGATAAAAAGAATGTATACATGTAATAGAATAATACACAAAAATAAAAAAACTACAGCATTACACAACATGGATGAATCCCACAAACACAATGATTATGAAAGAAGCTCAAATACAAAAGAGTACATACTATATAATCTCAGTTCGCTGAGTTCTATCCAAAACATAATAAATTAAACATTAGGTTTTGTGACACATATCACACCATGCAATAGTAAAAACAATATGAAGAAAACTGGAAAAAATTAATTGCCCTCACAGTCAGATAAGTTGTTACGTGGTACGGAGGGAGCTGTGGAGGATAACTTCTGGAGGACTGGTGATTTCTCTTTCTTGACCTGACTGGTAGTTATGGGGTATTCTCTTTAAAATAATTTCTTAAATCTTATAATTGTCTTTTGGAATTCTCTGTATGTGTTATTTCACAAGAAATATATTAAAATATATAAATGTCTAATACATATATTTTAAAACTTAAACTTTATTAGTCATCAAAACAATACAAAGTTGGTAAAATATCGATTTTGTGTATTTAAGTTATTAAAAATTAAATTGTATATAATACTGGAGATTGTCCGATGGTATTGGTATTACCAAGTACTGTTAGTGAATATGCTGATCAAAAAATTTTTGGAAAATAATTTAACAATCTATAATAAGTGCTTTTGCATATTAGTTCCAATCATTCTCATTCTAGAAATCTCCTTAAGAAATTAATCCAAAATGAGGAAAAATGCATACAAAATAGTTTAATCATTGTATTATTTATAGAAGCAGCATTGGAAACCAAACAAATGACCAATAATAGGGAATATCTGAATTCATTAAATTGGCTATTGGATTTTTAAATATATTTTGACTATTATGTATAAAAAATTGATACATATCATACAATATTGAATACGCAGAAAAGTTTTCTTAGAAACATGAAATATGCCTGATATGGTCTGAATGTCTGTGTCCCCTCCAAAATTCATGTGTAGAGATCGTAATTCTCGATCTGATGGTGCTAGGAGGGTGTGGGTGCTTTGGGAAGTGAGTAGATCGTGAGGGTGGAGCCCCCATGAGTGGAATTAATGTTCTTGTAAAAGAGATCCCACAGAGCTCCCTAGCCCCTTTCAACATATGAGGATCTCAAGAGAAGTCTGTAACCCAGAAGAGAGGCTTCACCCAACTATGCTGGCACCCTGATCTAGGACTTCCAGCCTCCAGAATTGTGAGAATATTGTTTTCACTTCTAAGGTGTGTGAAATTTAAAACTGTCTAGTTTTGCTTTATTTATAAACATATACTACTAAACCTTGACTCTTTTTCAGATTTTATTTTTTTGATCGATTGGTCAGATGACTGACACAAACGCAGAGGACCAAAATCTGGAGCTCGTGGAAATTCTGAGACTCAGCTTGACTATGCAGAGTTACATCAGGGCAAATCCTACTGGGTAGGTGTTGCATCCACAGAGGTAGGGAAGGATAGTAATTTATTTTAAATTACTCAACATAAAATTAATGTATCTTTTCAGACATATATTCAGTCAATTTATATGCACAGTCAAGCATTATTTAAGTAGAAAATGCTCACTAGTTCAAATAGCCAATTGCCTCAAGCTCTGAGCTAGGTTTACTATATTATACATTTTCACATATTTAAAATTTAATCTAAAAATAACTTCTTACCTCAAGTTGACTTTTCAAGAAGTAGTTTTAAAAAGTACATATGACTGAGTCTTACCCAGTACCACTGGATCTACATCTGTGGATTCAATCAACTGCTGATCAAAAATATTCTGGGAAAAAAATTCCAGAACATTCCAAAAAGCAAAACAATTTGCTGTGCACTGTCAACAATTTATTATACTTAGCATTTATATTGCATTTGGCACTGTAAGTAACCTAGAGATGATTTAAAATATACAGGAGGATGTGTGTAGGTTTTATGCAAATACTACACTGTTTTATATAAGGGACTTGAGCATCCTGGATTTTGGTATCCATGGGGAAAGGCGGGGGAGTCTTGGAACAAATCCCTCAAGGATACCGAGGGACAACTATATAAACAACTGAAAATCAAAAAATAATTAATGAAAATCAATCTCTCTCCTTAGAGAGACAGACATATAGATAGACACAGGTAGGTAACAGGAAAAGTGGTTTGAAGCAAATATTTTGGGTATGTTTTACAATAAAAATCATATTGTTTCATTTCTGCCTTTTTCATCAGCTTCTTCATTAGAAAATCAAGGATATTTGTGCTTGGTGGAGAACTGTGGGTTTGTTTTTTATTGCTTTCCTCATGCCAAAAGAATGAATTTGAGATATAAAATAGATTAGTGGGATTAGAATGTTACTCTATTCAATTTTAAACTACATTTTCATATAATGTTTGTCCCAGTATGGGTTGATAATATGGTCTAAGTAGTGAGAACACAGAGAACAAAATAATTCCATCAAATTCTATTTACTCTATTTTCAGCAGAGCCTCTGTTCCACACTAAACAATCCTCCTCTGGAGGGCAAAAGCATTTTCCCTAAACAGACAGAATCAAATCCTGCAGCAGCATCATTATTTCCTTCCACTGTTACCAGAAGACTTAGGGGAGAACTCTAGCTTTCTATTCCTGATGTTTCACCCAGTATTTACCACATTTTACCTACATGGCAAATAAGGAATTTGACTCCTAAATAGCTTTTTCCATAAACTTACTTTTAAGCTCAATCTGTCTTCAGAGTAGTCATATATTATTCAGTGTACCTGAAATTTTTTCATAGAAATTTTCTGTGCTTAAATGACAGATAGATTTGGTCTCAATATCTGTCAATGCCTCTTTTCAAAATTTACTTTAAGGAATACATATTTAAAGGTTCAGTGCTCATACACTAACACATATACACAATACATGCACAGTATATATATTCATACTATTTATATGTACACACACATATGTATATATGTATATATTTGGTTAGAACTATTTTTTGTATTGTTACTACAGGTAACCTCCTAAGGCACATCAAATATCTGATTTTTTTTTTAAATGATGAAGTAGGAAACTGCAGTGAGGATGTAGCTTATTTTTCCTTATTCCCCAAAGGTAGTTATTTCATGCCCTAAGCCACAAATTTAATTATCTACATCTTTACCATGCTTACTTTACAAACTAGAGCTATTTTTAGCAATCGTTTAATCTTTTTTTGAATCCAGTGACAGCATTTCCATATCCTCTTGGAACTGAAAAATCTACAACTTCATCACATAATGTACCGGGGAGAGGGGGAAATTCTATTTTATAATCACTTTAAGTTTTGTCTAGATTAATTAGTTCTGTCAAATAAAACTATTATTTCATGTAATGCCTGAGCTTATGCATTTTTCCTTTGGTAGAGATAAATCAGGCAAAGGAGCTTTAAGCTCCTTAATAAATACCAAAGAACTTTCTTCTCAGGATAAAATAGTTGTAAATGCAAATTCTGAATTAGCGTTAACTTTTCCGTTTTTCCTCCTGATTACATCCAGCTACTTTAAAAGAAATTTGAATCGAATGTGTCGTGTTTCTTTAGTTATAAAAAATAATTTTTCATAGTAAGTCTCATTTACTTTGATGAAAGACAACTCTATTTAAAGTTAACGGTATGGAAGTTTTTAGCAAACTTGAGCAGAGTACCTACTATGTATAAGGAGCCTCTAATCTAGAATTTTTTAAATAATGATTTTTTAAAATAGTAAAAACGTAATTCTTGCTCTCAAAAAAAAGTCAATGTAGGATGAACCCCGAGGAGAAGTGAACATTGGATGCTATTTGAAAATTAATGAATGCATAGTAATTTTTTCCTTCTGGTATTCAGTATCATATTGTACCACCATATTATCATTGAGAAAGTTATCCATTCACCATTTTTTAATGAGCACTATGTTTAAACTCTGCCACACATTTCATATGAACATAAATAATGACAGTAGGACCATGTACAGAGGGATTACCCTGTGTAAGGCACTGCTTTAAGCTCTTTAGAGGCATTATGACATTTAATCTGATAACATAGTTATTGTAATTATCCAGTTTTTTTGTTGAAATAACTGAGTGATGAACATGCTAAACTTCTCATGATTACAGAAACTTCAGAAATTTACTTTAACATTTTTAAGTTAAAATTCGGGCAACCTGATTCTAGAACCCACACTCTACAGCCTATGAAGTGCCCTTTACTTTCTCATATAATAACTCTTCAAGTTCCTTAGCTGTCAGTTTAACATGGCGATAAGTGTTGATAACTTCTATCTCTTATGTGTGTGTATGTTGTTTTATTTGTTTATTTTTTTAAGCAACAAGGATCTACTGCACAGCACAGGGAATTATACCCAATATTTTGTAATAACCTATAATGGAATATAATCTGCAAAAAAAAAAAAAACCCAAATCCCTATGCTTACACACGAAACAAACACAACACTGTAAATCAACTATACTTCAATTAAAAAAAGAACTATGTGGAACTTATATACCAAGATCTATCAAGACAGAATATAGGATGGCCAAGCAAAAACTGGACCGTTATTCAGTATAAAGATCTTGCAGAAGGGCTTCCCTGGTGGCGCAGTGGTTGAGAGTCCACCTGCAGATGCAGGGGACACGGGTTCGTGCCCCGGTCCGGGAAGATCCCACATGCCGTGGAGCAGCTGGACCCGTGAGCCACGGCCGCTGAGCCTGCGCATCCGGAGCCTGTGCTCCGCAACGGCAGAGGTCACAGCCGTGAGAGGCCCGCGTACCGCAAAAAAAAAGTAGATAGGAAGAACAGTCTTAGAAAGCTGAAAGGGAATCTCAATTACAAATGCACCCATTTCATTGGATAGTCTAAACTCAGTAAGATAGGAACATAAAACATCTTGCATATTTTCTGAAATTTCTGCAAAAAATAAAATCGCTTCAATAAAAATGTTTTTAAAATCTCTGTCTAACCACTGCGCCACCAGGGAAGCCCCTTCCTATCTACTTTAAGGTGTATCTGTTGATGATGAGGGAGTCACAAGGAATGCCAAGGGAGAATTATAAATCAGTATCCCATCTGAGATTCGAGAGTCCCTGCTCTTCATGGTTAAAACCTCACTCAGGTTCTACCACATCTATCTGGCTGAAGGGTCACCTTTATTTCTGTTTCTCTGTCTCTCACTCTGTTCCCCCCCCAACCCCTAAGAACCTCTGTTTCTCATAGTTCAATTTGGCAAAAAGAAAAGAATGAGGAGAGTACAGAGAAAAGGTGAACTTGGCGTGCATATGGGATACAGTGGTTTATCACTCACAGATGTGCTGATCACTATTCTACAACCAGTCACCGGTTCCATTGCTCCAGGACCCACCAGCTCTTTGCACCATTTGTCTTTGAGTTTCAAGCACTGTGGAACCATTTCTAGCATTTTCAAAAAGACTTTTCCTCTGTCTTTTGGACTGAGGTTTTTTGATATACGGGCAATTCCATCTTTTAGAGATCCCTCAAAATTGGTGTTTTACTCCTAGCACTTTTTTTTTCTCTTTTTGGGTGCTATTAGATTATACATGCTGAAATATAGGCATGTTTAAAAATGCATTTCTAAATACATGTAAATTCAATAGTAAATTTTAAATTGAATAATCTCACTGACCTACCTGAACATCTGCCAACATTCCCCACTGTAGTTAGGACGACATAGTTGTCTTTCTTAGGCCCAAAGAGCCAAGCAGGACTGATTTCTGTCACTCCTTCCAACCTCATCTCACACTGCACACCCCAATCCCCTGGAGAACCCAGACTAATAGACTATTGGAACTTAGAAAGAACTGAAGTGGTCTTGGTTGAGAAGAGAAAGAACCAGTACCATGGAGCTGGCCCACTCTATCCCCTAAGGGATTTTATTTTGACCCTTATATGAATATAATGCAAGAAAAGGAGGATAATGGAGAGTAATGAACATCTGAAAAGGCACTTACAGAAAATTAAGATACATCATAAAACAATGACCAAAAAGCAGAGAAAGACTATAGCAAATGAGCTGAAAGATGTGACGAAAATGTTAGAAGTTAGAAGAACATAAACTAGAATTACAAAAGCTCTTAAATGAGATGGGTAGACAATAGAAACACATAGAAAGAGATCTTACAGTTCTCAGAAAATAACTTTAAACATTTCAAATATGAAGGTTAAACTAGAAGAAAAAAAAGAGCAAATGGACACCAGGAAAAGTTGAGATATTAATCCTTAATAAGGTTTATAGTGAGGATATTTATTGTGGGCAAACATCTACCTAAGCAACTAAACATACATACAGATTACCTTGCCAGAGGAAGCAAGATACTCTGTCTATTGAATGGACTGTTTCTGCTGATAATGGTAGGTAACTAGAGGCCCTGTAATTAAGCAGCAACTTAATAAAAAGTAATTTTTGGGTCACTTTGTGATGACAGTGAAATAAATGTTTTGGTGTTAATCCAAGATCTGACAGAAAAAGACACATTACAATCAAATAATTGAAAACCCAGGCACTATCCTTTTAGCCAGTGAATTGTTTCTTTCCTTTGAGCAGGCTGCTAGTCTAGGCTATGCTGGACTGTGTTTTAGCAATGTCATTGTGATACCCCATTTTCCTCCTAGTTTGTAGCAAAAGCACTCTCGTAAAGGGTTTTTACTTTGGCAAAGTATCTGCTAAGACATTAACTTCAAGCTTTAAAGAAATTCAGTGGGTCCAGAATAAGGAAAATTCTCTGTCTTCAGTACTCAAAGCACCAGAAATAGTAATAATCCTGTAACAACTCTAACATACTGATCATTTACTATTTACTAGGTATTCTGATAATAAATCTTATATAATGCAATTACAGTGAGATGAGATGCACAAGAGGCATGTTTAATCCTGTTGGTTTTTTTATATAACCTGTTTTGTTTTTGATTTTTGTCTTCATTCTTGACACTAAGTGAGGAAAAATAGGTGAATTATATAAATGCCAGAATGTTCAATTAATTTGATAGAGATCATTCAGCCAGAAAGTAACAGAAACCTACATTCAAACTTGGATCAGCTGACCCCTAAATTCCATACATTTTACATTATTAATTTAACTGAGTTATTTAGCAAAAAATATAAAATATATCAGAAATGTTTTATTGGTTTTGTTTTTAATTTTCATAAACTAAGGCATTCAAGAATATTTTCTTTTGTTTGGCCATGTGGACATTTAATTTTATCAAGTTCTTCAAAATCTGTTAATTCTGTTCCCAAAGAGCAGGTAGTGCTTGATTATAAATTCATATACTTCTGATTAATCTTTCAATGATTAACTAAAATTCAGTGCAGCAAGCTTTAATAATATATTTTTTTTAATTTTGATTGCGTTAAATTATAAAACATTAAATCTAGTCTTAACTGTTGAATTTTAACACTAGAATGCTCATTTTAAATATGATTCAAACAATAATAATTCGAAGAAATATGAATACTTGAATTGAATCAGGTAATATTTTATTCCAATCCTATAAGTTTTACACCTATTGCTTAAAATTAATTAGTTTTCCTCATTGAGAATAAGTAAACAATAGCATAAAAGTGACCTAGAGGGACTATATTTAAATCAGACAATTACTAGGTTTATCTTAACCTCTGATTTGGTTGTCTCATCTTTGGGGATGCTATAAAGTTTGTTCATTATATAAATAGTTTTCTTATATTTGACTATTATACCCTTGATTTGCCTGCTTAAAATTATTAAAGTTATATATAAAATTCAAAACATTCAAAAGGAAATAAGTCAGAGTAATTAAATTTTCAGATGATTCTTTTTTATGTTTGTGCCGTTATAGTTCCAAGGTTGTTGAGACTCAAAACTGAACTATGATTTTAGGACACCCTCTAGATACAACTGTATTTTCTATTTAGGAGAAAGGTTTCATTCTACTGTTTTGTCTTTCATTCTTGTTTGTGATAACCATTACCACCTGCTTACTCATAGGCTAAATCAGTGAGTGTGAGCCCTGAGACATAAAAAGAAAGGCTCTGCACCCAGATAGCTACCATAACCCGCAGAACTAGAGGTAAACCTACCAGAAGTTGATAGAACAGGAACTGTCACTAGCTTTGCAGCTCTGTCCTCATACTGTCACTGGTGACAAACTCCAAGCCCCTACCATCAAAACCAGCACCCTCAACAGTCAGAGTAGAACTCATCAAAAATGAGTTAACAGCCATGCAGTAGAATATTTACAACATAGGGTATGCTAGTAAATGTTTAATAACCAACTCTTAAGAAAGAAGGAAAAAAGCCGTTATTTGTGGCATTGATGATTAATATGGCGTGAATATTTCCACCAAGATCTCCTTCAAGCTAACAATGTCATGTCACTGAATGGAGTTGGGGAGAAAGGCACACGAACAGCTCCCTGGGCCAGTCTGAGTCAGCTCCAGCACACTGATGACTGTTAATACAACAGGGTACCGATTTTCATTCCCTCAGAAAATGTTTAGTGAGGTCTTCCTATACCAGATATTGTTTCAGGTGTTAAAGATATGTACTGAACATAGCAGAAATGGTTCTAATTTTTATGAGATTTACATTCTAGATAGAGCAAGCAAAAAACAAAAATTTAAAGGTATATAATATCAGATTTTTTATAAGTGTTGAGAATCAGTAGAATAGAGTGACCAAGGGTACAGTTGCATTAGTTTAAAGCAAGTAGGGAATACTCACATTCAAGCCGATGCTGAACGATAAGATGGAAGCAGGGAAAGCTCTGAACTGAGAATTTCAGACAGAGAGAACAGTAATGGCAGGAGCTAGTGTGGTGTACCAGGTACAGAAAAAAGACGGTAGGTGAGGCAGAGAGTGAGGAAGAAAGTAGGGGGAGATGAAAACAGAAACATGGCCAGAAGTCAGATAACATAAAGCCTTAGAGAGAATGGTGAGGAGGTTGGAATTTATTTTAAGTGCAAAGTGAAAACTTTTGAGCGTCTTAAGCAGGAATGAGACCTGAAATTATTGATATTTTGAGAATATAATAAGAGTAAAGCAGGAAGACAGTCAAGAGTCCACGGCACAAAAAACTGGCAGAAAATATTGGCCATACAGACAAAAGACTGTCAAGAAATTTTACAACTCAACAGACAAACCCTTTTAAAAACGGGCAGAAGGTTTGAATAAGCATAGCAAAAGAAAAATGACAAGTTCATTCTCCTATGAACAATGAATAAGTACATGAAAAGGTGTTCAACATCCTTAGTCCATATACTGTTATGATGGCTAAAATTAAGACTCACTTTATCAAAGGTTGGCGAGGATGGTGTAAATGAAACTCTCATACACTGCCATTACACTCGTAGGCATTTAGCAAAGAGAAAAGAAAACATATATCCACATAAGCACTTGTACACAAATATTCATGGCAACTTTAATTATAATAACCAAAATACTAGAAACGATCAAATATCCATCAACAAGTGAATGGATAAAGAAAATTTTGTAGTGTATCTATGAAATGCAATATTAGCAGGCAACAAATAAAATCTCGAAATAATTGTCAAGCGAAAGAAGTCAGAAAAAAAGATGAGATAAGGTATACATTTTATATACAGAAAATTCAAACAAACTTTTAGTGTCATGAAGCAAATCTGCCTAGGGGTGGAGAGAAGGGAGAGAGAGTTATAAAGGTGCATGAGAAA
Organism: Stenella coeruleoalba; assembly: GCF_951394435.1. Taxonomy (NCBI): domain Eukaryota; kingdom Metazoa; phylum Chordata; class Mammalia; order Artiodactyla; family Delphinidae; genus Stenella; species Stenella coeruleoalba. The sequence continues at coordinate 22,208,526 of NC_137150.1, read as the reverse complement.
ATTCTCAGAGGTGATAGATATGTTCATTACCTTGATTGAGGTGATGGTTTAATGGTTGTATACTTATATCCAATCCAGTCAAATTATACACCTTAAAAATGCCAGTTCATTGTACTTCACATGTGCCTCAGTATAAAAGGAGAAGAAAATAGCATTGATTGTATATCCAAGCAAGAAATTATGATGGTCTGAAACGGCAACAGTTTCAGATGAAAAGAAATGCCAGATTTAAAATAATTTTGAAGTTGAAGCTGACAGGAATTTTATGTGGCTTAAGGAGAAGAGTTGGGACAGAGGGAATTGCACACTGATTTCAAGGTATGTGTATCTGGAGAGTGGCTATTTCCTGTGTAATTGCTTACCTTCTTTATTATTCTTTTGTACCAACTGATAGAAACATGTTTTTTTGTTTTTGTTTTTGTTTTTTTTTGCGGTACGCAGGCCTCTCACTGTTGTGGCCTCTCCCATTGCAGAGCCCAGGCTCCGGACGCGCAGGCTCAGCGGCCATGGCTCATGGGCCCAGCCGCTCCGCGGCATGTGGGATCCTCCCAGACCGGGGCACAAACCCGTGTCCCCTGCATCGGCAGGCGGACTCTCAACCATTGCGCCACCAGGGAAACCCTAGAAACATGTTTTGATCTTTCATTACGAAATACTTCTGGCTCATCTTCACTGCCTGCATCTCCACTATTTCAGTTTCAGCCTCTAAAAAATGTTAAAAATAATAATTTGTTCAATCAGATTCTTAGTTTCTGGCTATCATAACAATTTACTACCTTGGCATTACAGGTGAAGAAACAGGATACTGAAATTTCTGAAACATTACTTTCATGCTTAGCTATAAATGGATATGCTAACATATTACTCACAAGGAATATTAGCTAGGGTCAAGGAAGAGAAAAAAATCTCATTATATATTCAAAATATATAAATTAATGAAGAAACACAGCAAAAGTGATAATATTCTTAAGACTGTCAACATTTACCTCTCATATTGTGCAATAACTTTTAAATAAGTGAACCGTTTAATATTTATAATATTTGTTAGCATTAAAACCATTTTACAAATAAGACGGTTGAATTTTGGAGAATTTAAATAACATCCATGGGCAGTCATAAGTGAGCATTTGATGACGTTAGATTAAACTTGATTACTCTAATTCTTTCTACATCAAACCATCACTTTCTCTAATCCACTTATTATAACCAAAAATATTATTTTAAATCTTTACCTTCAGATAATTTAATTTCAGGTTACTTTTTTTTCCCTCTAGCTACAACATTACTTTTCTTAGCATTAAAAACCTAGAGATTGAGCTGTCAGAACTGAGCTAGATTACTTTTTTTTATTCCAATGTACAGAAAACGACAGAAGTAATCCCCACCCCATGTCCACCATCTTACTGGGAGAACAGTAACTAATGAACAGTGTACCACTTTTTTCCCTATAGCCAAAATTTGTGAGTCTAGGAACAAAGGAGTTGAAATTGGAATGTCACTTGTTTGGCACATTTGAAAGCTACATGTTTCATTCTTATTCTTTCGAATTCTGCTGGGTTGGAAGACTTAGTACCAGTAAAAGTAGGGATAAGGTAGGTTATGCTATGGCAAATAAGGAAATAAGCAAACAAATCTCTTTGGCATGACAAAAACCATTCTTTCCACATATACTTATCACAGTCTGATGCAGACTGGTCAGTATTTCCCACCTGGTAGCTACAACAACTAGGACATGTGACCTCCAATTCCATTGCAGAAGGGGAGAAAGGGCGATAGGTTCAAATGGGGTTCTTTTAAGGACCACATCTGGAAACAGCTAATGTTGTTTCTGACCATATCACATTAACTAAACTTCAGTCACACGGCCCCAAACAAACTGCAGAAACGGATGGGAAAAGTTTTCCTCTGGGTCTTGAAAGAGAAAGCAATGTGGTAGACACGTAGCAGAGTTCCTATCACAGAACCCAAGAAAGGGATATTTCTACATGGTGAAAAAACATTGATTCCTTTAAACTGGAAGCCAAAATTGCTGAAAATATGCCATTAATGGACTCCTTGTGGCACAGAAGAATGGACAAAAAAATGAGTTATGATGTTGACTGTATAGATTGATCTTGATTATCACACGGAATAATGTTATTGATTTCCAATGGTTGCTGAGAGAGGTATGTTTGGAATTTAGGGTGTTCTTTGGGATCTGTGAGTGCTTCCATGTAAACATTAAGAGAAGACTATAGCAAACTTTGACAGGCAAGATGACTGAGACATCAACTTGATATGGAATTAGTGTTTGGGATATGGTGCCACATAAAAGTTCTGGACAAGCTGAAGTTCTGACTGAAGGTAAACAGAACATAGAGCAGACAGTGAAGAATGGTCCTAGAATCTCAGGACCATTTGCAAAAATGACTCTAACATCTGAACATATATTTATTCTTATAGCAAACATACTATCTTCTTTCCCTGTCTCTCTCTCTCTCCTTCTCTCTCTCTCTCTCTCTCTCTCTCTCTCTATATATATATATATATATACACATATATATATATTCATATTTTAACTGATTCTTCTTTTCTTACTCTTCTAACATTTGCTGTACTATTTTATACAAGGTAAACTTTTGGAGATTTACTTTACATATTATGCTAGGTTACGGAGTGTCAAGAAGGGGCTTTGAGGAGGTGGTGTAGGGATGCACATCACCTAGGTATCTTGGACTTGGTACAATGTGCCTTGACTACTGGGACGTAGTGTTTCAACCTTTTCAGGAGGTGAGTATGTATCTTCTTTTTTTTTTTTTTTTTTCCAGAGGAAAGGTGCATCAGCTTGTATGAGATTACTTTTCTGTTGGAAAATTTAAGGATAGAAAAAAGCTATATATTGACATTGAGGAGACGATAGTGTACATTTATCGAATTTTGTGGTCACCCAGAATTTTTGAACACTCCTCTACCCCATATTAAGATATTTCTATTAGTAAGTCCTACTTGCCCAAGGGAAAAGCTAGAAATTTATTTTCTCAACTTTCTTGAACATAACGCATGGGCAGGTAACCTAGGCTCTACTAATGAAGTGTAACTGCTTCAGACCTTGATCTGTAAAAGCTACATGAGGAGGGAGGTATCCTGCAGGAACTAATATCTGATTGAGAGGTAAAGGATGTGTCATGCTTTGCAGAGTGGAGATTTTGACATCTGATGCACAGCATCATGGTGTGAGCTGTGTTGTCTGTGCCCTAGGGAAGCAGCCATGTGGGCTTTCTTAACAGCAGAGAGTGCAGTGTGATATGGGCATTTGTTCTTGCAGGAAAGTCACCAGATCAGATTCTCTGGTCCTCCTGAGTGTTGATTGACTGTGTGATATCCTATTATGAATGTTTTTTCTTCTTTAACTAACCACTGATTTCACTGCTTGAATTTAGGAACCTTAACTGGTACAATGTAGCAGAAATTTAGAGACACAAACTTACTTGCCCATGGTCACTCCATAGTGGAAGGAAGGGTCAGAAAGAACATAATTCTTCTAACGCCAAAATGTATTCTGCTCCTATAACTTTCACTCTTACTTTTGCACTATTTCAGAATTGCAGTTTTACATTATACTTTGGATGGATCTTATTTCATGTCCTCCTGTCTTTCCTTACCCACTTCTAAATTAAATCTAATTTCCTAAACACTAAAAGCTGCTTGGTTTATGTTACTTGGGAATTTCAGGGCTGATATTTATTCTAATTTATTCCCTATCTTCAGAAATGAAAAAGAGGAAAGAATAATGTAATAAACAAGATGAGAAAAAAAAACACAATATGAAGATGAATGAGCAAATTACCAATTAACTAATTACCAACAGTTATAATTTATCTTCATTGAAATATTGAGACAAGTGTGATTGGCAAATTGAATGTGAAGGGGAATGCATCCCATTTAGTGACTTAATAGAATAGGTAGGTCCAGATTTACAAATGGGATTAACTATGCATTTAAACTGGTTTATTTTCCATTAGTGCCCTCCAGAAACATTTTGAAAAGAGTTTTTTTTTTTCAAATATGAAAATAAGTGTGTTTTTTCTAGAATTTGGGAATTAAATCTTGCTGAGCAAAGCTCTCATTTGCTAATGGAACTTGAAGAGTGTCACCTAAAAAGTTACTAAATAATCAAGTCAGAATAATTTAAAATAGAGACTGTTTTCTCAAAGCCTATTCATCAATACCTCAATGAAACTGATTGTGAATACTCTTTCCCAGTCAGGGTCAAAGATAGTTTTAATTCTATTTAACAGTGTGTGTGTGTGTGTGTGTGTGTGTGTGTGCGTGTGCATTTCAGAAGAGAGGTGTAAGTGAGGAAAAAACAAAATGACAAGCCTAAACGGATCATGTAGAAGGAATCTAATCAAAGGAATCTAATCAAATGTATAATGACCTTATAGTGAAGTGGGGGAAGTGTTCTTCCCCCACTTCTGGTTTCTGATTCAGACCTAGGTTAGCCCCAGTCCAGAGAAAGTTATACTTCAGAGTATCTTTTATTTATTTACTTTTTACACAGGAAGACACTGTTACTCTCAAGCAGGCTGTTGTACAAAATGACAAATCAGAAAAATGCTTCTATTAAAATATGTAAGCGATGAATTCAATCTTGTCAAGACAGAAAATAGCAAGTTATCTGGTTGCTTTCAATATTGTTTTTTACTAACAGTGAAAAGGAAAATGCACTTATAGGCCAAGCTTTGTGCTTGTACCCAGAAACGAAGAAATCTAAATAAGCCAATTAGCTATGATAATCACAAATGCATCACAATTCATTTGCTTACAACTACTAAAGGAGAACACACTTCACAGAGTCAGTAATAACGGGCCATAAAGACACAATAAATATTTGACATTTTGGTTCCTCACCCTGTCCTTTGGTTCCTCACCCTGTCCTTTGGTTCCCTCACCCTGTCCTCACCCTGTTCCACCCTTTGGTTCCTCACCCTGTCCTCAGATTGTTAATTTTACCAAAACAAATAATTATAATTTATAATTTAAAAGGTTTACAGCTCTTTCTTGATGTGTATTTAATATGGTCTGGATCTCCAGATGGTCCCTACATCCTCCATGTTGCTAAGTGCTTAACAGTAACTCTCTTTCCCAGAGCAAATATTCACTATTTCTTGAATTAATGAATTATGAATTTCAATGAATATGAAAGTTGAAAACATATCTACTTTCAAATAACTTACTTCACCTCAGAAATATGGTGAAGATAGGGGTAGATAGAGAATCCTTTGATCTTATTGTATATTTAATAATTATCTCTGAGGAGATGAACATGAATCTTTTGTTATTGTCTCACAGGTCCCTGAAACTCTGTTCATTTCTGTTTTTTCTCTACTGTTTAGATTAGGTAAATTCTACTGATACATTCTCAAATTCACTGAATCTGTTCTCTGTCATTTTCACTCTACTATTGAGTCCATCTAGTGATTTGTTTTTAATTTTTTATTTCCATTATAATATTTTTCAGTTATATCAGCTTCATTTGATTCTTTACTATTACTTCTATTCACTGTTGAGAACTTTTATATTTTCATTTTTCTTAAATGAATTTTTCATTGATTTTGAAACATTTTTATGGTGGCTGCCTTAAAGTCTTTGTCAGATAACTCCAGCATCTCAATGTTGGAATCAGTTGATTTTCTATTCTCATTCAAGTGTTATTTTCTGATTCTTGGTAAGATGGGTGATGTTGGTTTGTATGATGAACATGTTGTCTGTGTTAGGAGAGCCTAAGTCCTATTTAAATTTTTTATTTTAGCAAGCAGTCACTCTGTTTAGGTTATGTGCACTGTTGCTATTCTACCTTGTTGTTCTGTGGCTCCATAAATTTAATTTTCAGAGACTTCGGTTTATTTGGTTTATCTGATGCCAGTGGGGTGCCCAAACCTAGCTGCTGATGGTATCAGAGGGAGCAGAAGGGTTCCCCCAGTCCAGGCCAGTGTCTCTTGGTAGGAGAAAGGAGTCTCAGGTGCCTAGGGACAAAAAGATTTCCAAGGTTGAACTGCTTGTTGTAGGGTTTCCCATGCTAGTGTCACCTAACACCTTGGTGTTCTCAGAGTCTCTTGAAAAGCAGTTGTAATTTTGATGATGTTCATATTACCATTTTTTGTAGTGTGTATGTGTGCATGTGTACTCACACATGTAATTTCTTGTTTTGTTTTGCTTTTATGCTTAGTGATTTGTGTGTCCTAAAAAATATTTTCTACTCAGTGGTGTAGAAATGTTGTCTTCTGTTTTCTTCTAGAAAAATTTTTAACTTTTTGTTTTAGGTGTATGATCCAAAAATTAATTTTCATGTATGGCATGAGGGAGGAGTTGATGTTTTTTGTTTTTTTTTTTAACAAATATTTTTCTGGTTGTTTCAGCACTATTGCATTAAAAAGACAATCCTTTCCCCATTGAATTACCTTAGCAACTTTATGAAAAAAATCAATTGACCTTAAATGTTTGGGCTATTTCTAGACCCTCTATTTTGTCCTATTGATCTATTCTTCTAAGATTAAACCAATACTACATATCTTGAGTATTATAGATTTATATTGTCTCGAAGGCAGGTTGCATGTGCCTTCTAATATTCATCTTCGTTTCAAGAAGTTTTGGATATTCTAGGTCCTTGAAATATCCACATAAGTTTAGAATCAGATTGTTAATTTTACCAAAACAAATGAACAAAAAACCCTACTAGGGATTTCTGTTGAAATCATATTAAAACTATAAATAAATTTGTAGGGTATTATGTATTGAATTGTGTCCCCCCCAAAATTCATGTGTTGACCTCATAACCCCTAATACTTAAGAATGTAGTCTTATTTGAAAATAGGGTCATTGCAGATGTAATTAGTTAAAAAGGAGCCATACTGGAGTAGAGTAGCCTTCTAATCCAACATGATTGGTGTCCTTATTAAAAGGGGAAATTTAGATACAGACATACACACCAGAAGAACGCCATGTGACATGAAACTAGAAGTTAGGGTGATGCCTGTACAAGCCAAGGAACACAAAAGATTACCAGCAAGACAACATAATATAAGAGAGAGGCATGGAATAGATGTTCCCTCACAGCCAACAGAAAGATCTTAATCTCAGCCTTCTAGCCTCTAGAATGTGAGCAGTCAATTTCTATTATTTAACTACTCAGTTTGTGGTACTTTTCAATGGCAGCTTCAGAAAACTAATACAAAAAGAAAGGACATCTTAACAGTATTCAGTCTTCTCAATAAGTTCATAAATCTGTTATTGTTACCCTATTTACTTAGGTTTTCTTTAATGACTCTGAAACATTTCGTAGTTTTTAGTATAAAGAGATTTTTCATAGCTTAAGTTGTTTTGTTTCTTGATATGTTTTAGGGATTTTTTTTAATTTTCATTTTCTAATTATCTATTGCTAGAATATTAATATTTACTTGATTTTTATATATTGACCATATGCCCTACCTTACTAAATTCACTTGCTAATTTGAGTAGTTACCGTTACAGGATATATGCCACTATTTCATTTTCTTGCATTATTGCTCTGACTAGGACTTCCAGTACAATGTTAAGTAAAAGATAAGAGAATGGTCACCCTTTTCTGATTTCTCATCTTGGATGAAGCATTTAACATATAACTATTAAGTACTATATTTGATGTAGGATTTCCTTAGTTGTCCTTTATAAGATGGAGAAACTGGGCTTCCCTGGCGGCGCAGTGGTTGAGAGTCCGCCTGCCGATGCAGGGGACACGGGTTCGTGCCCCGGTCCGGGAAGATCCCACATGCCGCGGAGCGGCTGGGCCCGTGAGCCATGGCCGCTGACCCTGTGCGTCCCGAGCCTGTGCTCCGCAGCGGGAGAGGCCACAGCAGTGAGAGGCCCACGTACCGCAAAAAAAAAAAAAAAGATGGAGAAACTTCCATTTCCCTCTTAGGTTGCTCAGTTTTTCCATTGTGGAGCACAGGCTCTGGATGCGCAGGCTCAGCAGCCATGGCTCACGCGCCCAGCCGCTCCGCGGCATGCGGGATCTCCCCAGACCAGGGCACGAACCCGTGTCCCCTGCATCGGCAGGCAGACTCTCAACCACTGCACCACCAGGGAAGCCCTAGTTTGCTCAGTTTTTATCATTAATGGGTGCTGCATTTTGCCAAATGCTTTATTTCCTAGTTAATGACATGATACTTGACATTCTCCTTAGGCCACCTGCTAACTTACTTTATGTAGATACATATAATACAAATTTTCTTGAATCATGAATGTAATTTTCTACTGCAATTCAACCAGTTAACTCTCTTTTACTTTTTCTGCCTATCAAAAATACACATTTAAAAATGAAATCATTTCTAATAAACTGTCCCAGTCTTTGAAAATAAAGTGCATGCATTCTTCCTGTGACAAAGATGACAAGACTATGTATATATGAATCCAAATATACATCTTTACAGTTTATACTGAGTCAGGCTTCAATGATTTTAATTACTGCAATCACTGTAATAGAAAATCTTTAATGTAAAACAATCTACTGCTTAGTGATATAAAAAATTAAGTGGTGATACAAGGTATTTAGAAATATTAAACTTTTGATAGTGTCACATCATTAATAAATCCATTATAGGCCTATCTATAATTTTAGACCTGTGACCTTACCATGTTAAACATATATAACATGCATATTTGAAAAGCAACATTTAGCATTTAGAATTTCTCATGAGGAACTGAATCAATTATCATAAGATTTAACTATACATCAGAATAAAATTAGGCTTACTTAGTCCCAAATAAGTCATCTAGATCATTTTTTCTACCCCTACAGGATTAATCCTAACTCTGCCTAATCAGGGGGTCTAAAATCCTCAAGCCAACTGTCATAAACTTTCAAAATTGTCACCCAAGGTAAACATGCTATGATATAATTGTCAGCCAGGGCAAACATGGTAAACACTTCAAGAAAAGGTTTAGACATTATTTATGCCTACATGTCTCAGGAAAGTTAACACAATAGAAAATGATTAATTTTCTAGTACTCAGTAAAACTGACCATCAGTTCTACTAATGTATACAGTTACATTATACGCTACGTCTTGTCCAGTCAGTGCAAAAAGAGAACAGCTGGTATCTACTCTCAAAGCCGATAACTAAGGAATCCATAAATTTCACGAGTGCAGTACCTGGTGTGGTGTGCCTCCCAGATTCCTTTCAGGAGTCTGGCACTAACTCCCCCAGCTGCCTCTGGTCATTGTCCTCCAGAAGAGAGCTACCTGCTCCTATTTATGCACTCTTCTCAGAGGCAGCCCACATATAATAGCTGGGCAATGCTGGGAGAGTAAGGCTCAGCCTTTCACCTTGACTGGAGACGACTCTGTGGGACTGTCCAGCTCTGGAGCTTCCGAAGATCTCCCAAGGCTTCTGTTCCAATAGCATCATGGTTAAACTTTCCCCTCTGCCCAGTCCTGCTTCCCCCTTTAGTGCTGTTGTTCCCGAGATGTCTTCCCAATCAACCTTCTGCAGCAAATCTCCAACTCAGAATCTGTTTCTCATGGCAATCTACCCAAGATAATGAGTCACAATGTCTCATTTTTAAGAACACTTTACATCTAGAAAGTTTTTTTTTTTAATTTATAAAATGCTCTCTCTTACCCTCTGTTCACCAATTGGACCTCCTATATGCTACTAATTATTTTAGTACCAGTTCAAAAGTAATCTCCTCTTAGAAGACCTCACCTGATCTTTCCCATCCTTGAGAAGGAGCTGTTGCTTCCGTTGTGTTACCATACCACTCTGTTCATAACCTTTTTCCAGCATGTGTCATACTATTAGGTAGTGAATTATTATTAAGTAAGAGAAAAATTATATTTACCAGGATTTCAGAGGGTTTTAGACAGGCAGACTTCCTGAGGCACTGGAGAAGGGGGAGTAGGGTAGCAGGATGGGTCTCATGAGAACAGCAAGTAGAGTAGAGAACAAGGAGCCACTGTCCAGGCTGCTCCATGTGGCAGGTGGATAACTAGAAGGGAGTGGGTAGGCTTCAGAAGGCAGGGGAATATCAAGGTCAATAGCATTGATGTGGATGTGACTGAGGCTGCACAGGGTACTCTATGATTCTGCTCTATACACTGAGCATTAAGAATAGGGCACTATATCCACACTGCTGAGCACGATTGTATCTCTCAGGGAATATAGTAAAGGGGGCCAAGTTTCATTCAGGTTTTATACGGACAGAAATAATACAAGTTGCAAGGTCTCAGGGCGAGAAGCTTCAAAAACAAGGCACAGAAATGTAGCAATGGCACACTTGGCATGCAGAAGAAGGATCTTAGGAGTCTGGGCCTTCTTCCCTGGAGGCACTTGTAGCTTCTGAGTGGACTGTATGGATTTTCATCCTTCTCATCCTCTTCCTATTGGTAGAGCTACAGCAATGTGATCAGATTTCAGTGTGCCATCCTAGTGGAAATGTCTACTCAGAACTATGTATCTATATAGCTCTATAAGCAGAGCTCAATGTTTAAAGTGTTTCCCTCACTCTGATCTTTTATAGCAAAACCAGATTTTCACTGATCTATCGTCTTTCTCTCAAGGCCACTATATCAGAAGCAAGAGTTTATCTCTCTCTAGGTTACATCTTCCCAAGACTAAACAAAGCCCTGAGAACTCTTATTATTATATTTGCTCAACAGTTATGCCTTATTAGGAATACAAAATTTATCCCTAATATATATCAAAATATTTATCAAAAAAAAGGATTCTTAACTGGCAGATGTACATTTTTGTACCTAAAAACATATTTTTTATAAATTACAATAAATCAGAAAGTTCACAACTCGGTATATTCCGTTTCAGTATATTTTGTATTTTTATGAAGAGTAAAGATTTTGATTCATGTACTTGACTTTTCTAGTTCAAAATGCCAGTTTCTAAACATAAGTAGAATCCCTATTGGAAGTGAAGATAATTTCCTACAGTGAAAAGGAGCTCAAATCATTTGGAAATTAAAAAATAATAAAAAGTAGCTACAGTAACTCTCCATCTGCCAAGCATGCTATAAAATGACAATTGTGAGGCAAAAAACTGCAGTGCTGTGAATATATAATGTAACACAGAGAACTGATAAAATGATATGCCTGGAATTATGGCTCTCCTATGTTGCATAAATGTCTTATAGCCAAACATTTTCAAAAAGATAAGAATTTCAAATAAAAATGTAGCAGATGTAGCAAATACTTGATTTCAAGGTTATTAAAAATGATAGAGGCCAATTTAGCAATATCTATATGATCTCTGAGAATGACAGAGTTTAAAGGTCTATAAATCCCATCCCTTATTTTGGCTATTTCAATACAGCCCTCAGAACTGAAAATACAGCAATTCGTGGCCTCTTAGCCAGACACTGGCTGCTTATCATAGCTTAACAGTGAGATGAAGTTTGTCAAGAAGAAAATATGGAGTATTTTAGTGGAAAATCCACTAAGACTAGGCTGCATACAATTATCTGATAAATTTAAATAGACCAGATTGTCAGAATTATTTCCCAGCAAAAACATTGCTGAATGACAGAGAACTGATGTGTTGCAGAAACAGCTGATAAGGGACTAGACTGCAGCCAACACTAATCAAATCCCAGACTCTAATAGCCCAAGGGAGTTCAAACTCTTCAAGCCAGCGGCACAAACTACAGCCAATTCCATCAGAGTCATTGTAACAATATGTTTATATGGTAAGCATGTCTTCCCTCACAAACATAATGATAAATGCTAACCTTCTCTCCTTCAACACCTCCTCTTAAACACCCATGGGGTTTAAAAGCTAGACCAGAAGCAACCATGCATTAGAACCTGTTCAGAATACTGGCAGCATTCTGCACTTGCTATTTGAGGACTTAAGCAATTTGACTTATCCCTCTAAGTTATGTCTAGTTAAACTGGACAACTACTGGAGGTATTTGGAATGCAGTCTTAGATCAGATTCCCTAGAAGCAGACCCTGAAATAAGCATTTGGGTACACGATATGAAGGAAGGGCTCCCAGGAAAAACTAGTAAGGGAGCAGAGGAAGAAGAAGAGAAGAGAAGTGGTGGCCAAGCAAGATGCCATCTCAGGCAAAGTCCTGCCATCGCAGGCAGCATCAGCCCGATCCCAGGGGGAAGCTGCAAGGTAAGTCACTGCTGAGTCATCCTGAGCAGGGGAGCTTGGCTCTTACATTCTAGCACCAGTTTGGTCATTGGCTAAAGGCTTCCCCCAGGAACTACAACTCCCAGGACCTTATAGGTCTTACAGCTTATACCTTAGGGCCAGCAGGCTCCAGTAGCCCAAGGGTTTTCTTCTGATAAAGATATGCAGGCTCTGGCTGTTGGAAGGGAAACTGTACCAGGTGGGAGTAGGGGAGGAAAGAAGGGAGGACAAGAAACAGTAAAAACGATCCAAGGAAATGTGAGGAGAACATCAACAGTTTTCACTATAGGGGCCATTCCTTAAGGATGGTTGTACAGCATAGCTGCACCACTTTGTTATAGGAACATACAGACTCAAACTATAAGAGGGACACAAAGAGAAAAGCCGAAGAAAGGAGCACCAATATCCAGTTGAGGCACAGCCCAGGCAGAAAAATTCTCATTACAGAGGAGACATCTGAAGGATGAACGTGCTTTTTCAAAAGAGCATATGTCACATAGCCTTCTAGAAATAAAAGTAGGATGAACAAAACTGCAGAACTAAAAATATATAGGGTAATCCTGAGATACACTGAATAAGGCATTCTGGCTTATCTATTGGAGGTAGGGAGTGATAGACTTTGGAAAGTGAATAAGCCTTTTTTTTTTTTTCTTGCTGTACGCGGGCCTCTCACCGTTGTGGCCTCTCCCGTCGCGGAGCACAGGCTCCGGACTCGCAGGCCCAATGGCCATGGCTCACGGGCCCAGCCGATCCACGGCACGTGGGATCGTCCCGGACCGGGGCACGAACCCGCGTCCCCCACATCGGCAAGTGGACTCCCAACCACTGCGCCACCAGGTAAGCCCGAATAAGCCTTTTTATGAAAACTTTTTAATCAAAATCAATGGTCATTAATTACTTTCTATTTTTTTAACATCTTTATTGGAGTATAATTGCTTTTTCTATTATTTTTTTAACATCTTTATTGGAGTATAATTGCTTTATATTGTTGTGTTAGTTTCTGCTGTATAACAAAGTGAATCAGCTATACATATACATATATCCCTATATCTCCTCCCTCTTGTGTGTCCCTCCCACCCTCCCTATTGCACCTCTCTAGGTGGTCACAAAGCACCAAACTGATCTCCCTGTGCTATGTGGCTGCTTCCCACTAGCTATCTTTTTTTTTTTTTTTTGCAGTACGCGGGCCTCTCACTGTTGTGGCCTCTCCCGTTGCAGAGCACAGGCTCCGGACGCGCAGGCCCAGCGGCCATGGCACACAGGCCCAGCTGCTCTACGGCATGTGGGATGTTCCCAGACCGGGACACGAACCCGTGTCCCCTGCATCGGCAGGCGGACTCTCAACCACTGCACCACCAGGGAAGCCCTAGCTATCTATTTTACATTTGGTAGTGTATATATGTCAATGCCACTCTCTCACTTTGTCCCACCTTACCCTTCCCCCCTCCCTGTGTCCTCAAGTCCATTCTCTACTTCTGCGTCTTTATTCCTCTCCCCCTAGATTCTTCAGAACCTTTTTTCTTTTATCAGATTCCATATATATGTGTTAGCACACAGTATTTGTTTTTCTCTTTCTGACTTACTTCACTCTGTATGACAGACTCTAGATCCATCCACCTCACTACAAATAACTCAATTTCATTTCTTTTTATGGCTGAGTAATATTCCACTGTATACATGTGCCACATCTTCTTTATCCATTCGTCTGTCAATGGACACTTAGGTTGCTTCCATGTCCTGGCTATTGTAAATAGAGCTGCAATGAACATTGTGGTACATGACTCTTTTTGAATTATGGTTTTCTCAGGGTATGTGCCCAGTAGTGGGATTGCTGGGTCATATGGTAGTTCTATTTTTAGTTTTTTAAGGAACCTCCATACTGTTCTCCATAGTGGCTGTATCAATTTACATTCCCAACAACAGTGTAAGAAGGTTCCACTTTCTCCACACCCTCTCCAGCATTTATTGTTTGTAGATTTTTTGATGATGGCCATTCTGACTGGTGTGAGGTGATACATCATTGCAGTTTTGATTTGCATTTCTCTAATGATTAGTGATGTTGAGCATCCTTTCATGTGTTTGTTGGCAATCTGTATATCTTCTTTGGAGAAATGTCAGTTTAGGTCTTCTGCCTATTTTTAGTTTGGGTTGTTTGTTTTTTGATATTGAGCTGCAGAGCTGCTTGTATATTTTGGAGATTCATCCTTTGTCAACTGCTTCGTTTGCAACATTTTCTCCCATTCTGAGGGTTGCCTTTTTGTCTTGTTTATGGTTTCTTCTGCTGTGCAAAAGCTTTTAAGTTTCATTAGGTCCCATTTGTTTATTTTTGTTTTTATTTCCATTTCTCTAGGAGGTGGGTCAAAAAGGATCTTGCTGTGATTTTTGTCATAGAGTGTTCTGCCTATGTTTTCCTCTAAGAGTTTGATAGTGTCTAGCCTTACATTTAGGTCTTTAATCCATTTTGAGCTTATTTTTGTGTATGGTGTTAGGGAGTGTTCTAATTTCATTCTTTTCCATGTAGCTGTCCAGTTTTCCCAGCATCACATATTGAAGAGGCTGTCTTTTCTCCATTGTATATTCTTGCCTCCTTTATCAAAGATAAGGTGGCCATATGTGTGTGGGTTTATCTCTGGGCTTGCTATTCTGTTCCATTGATCTATGTTTCTGTTTTTGTTCCAGTAGCATACTGTCTTGATTACTGTAGCTTTGTAGTATAGTCTGAAGTCAGGGAGCCTGACTCCTCTAGCTCTGTTTTTCTTTCTCAATATTGCTTTGGCTATTCAGGGTCTTTTGTGTTTCCATAAAAATTGTGAAAATTTTTGTTCTAGTTCTGTGAAAAATGCCAGTGGTAGTTTGATAGGGATTGCATTGAATCTGTAGATTGCTTTGGGTAGTATAGTCATTTTCACAATGTTAATTCTTCCAATCCAAGAACATGGTATTTCTCTCCATCTGTTGGTATCATCTTTAATTTCTTTCATCAGTGCCTTATAGTTTTCTGCATACAGATCTTTTGTCTCCTTATGTAGGTTTATTTATTCTCCTAGGTACTTTATTCTTTTTGTTGCAATGGTAAATGGGAGTGTTTCCTTAATTTCTCTTTCAGATTTTTCATCATTTGTGTATAGGAATGCAGGAGGTTTCTGTGCATTAATTTTGTATCCTGCTACTTTACCAAATTCATTGATTAGCTCTAGTAGTTTTTTGGTGGCATCTTTAGGATTCTCTACGTATAGTATCCTGTCATCTGCAAAAAGTGACAGTTTTATTTCTTCTTTTCCAATTTGGATTCCTTTTATTTCTTTTTCTTCCCTGATTGCTGTGGCTAAAACTTCCAAAACTATGTTGAATTATATTGGTGAGAGTGGGCAACCTTGTCTTGTTCCTGATCTTGCTGGAAATGTAACAAACAGAAGTCCAGCACCAGATGGCTTCACAGGCAAATTCTTTCAAACGTTTAGAGAAGAGCTTACACCTATCGTTCTCAAACTCTTCCAAAATATAGCAGAGGGAGGAACACTCCCAAACTCATTCTACGAGGCCACCATTACACTGACACCAAAACCAGACAAAGATATCAAAACAAGAGAAAACTACAGGCCAATATCACTGATGAACATATTGCAAAAATCCTCAACAAAATACTAGCAAACAAGATCCAACAGTACATTAAAAGGATCATGCACCATGATCAAGTGGGGTCTATCGGAGGAATGTAAGTATTCTTCAATATATGCAAATCAGTCAATGTGATAAACCATATTAACAAATTGATGAATAAAAAACATATGATAATCTCAATAGATGCAGAAAAAGCTTTTGACAAAATTCAACACCGATTTATAATAAACAACTCTCCAGAAAGTAGGCATAGAGAGAACTTACCTCAACATAATAAAGGCCATATATGACAAACCCACAGCCAACATCGTTCTCAATGGTCATTAATTTTTTAGCGATGGGGAGTTATTAGTGTTCTGAGAACTAAGGAGTTACGATTAAATGTATGTAATAGGCAGGACAATCTAGCAACAGTGTGTTAGTTGACTTGAAAGTGCTTTAAGAACACTACAATCTTGAATTTGGGTCCCAGAAAAGAGAATGGAAAAGAGGAAGTATTGCAGAAACGGAATCTACAAGGTTTGACAGCTTCCCAAATAGAGAATTCAATGTGGGTATGGCTTTTCTAATCTGGGTAACTGAAAAACTTTTGGTATATTTAATTTCAGACAAAAATCAGTAGATGGTTTGGGAAGGATGATTCAGTTATTTTGTTTGTTTTTTTTTATGCACCTTTATTATTTGCAAAACTGATTTGAGGGAAATTACTATGCTAGTAGTAAAATAAATTATAAAAATAAGTCTAAGAGTGCTTCAGTAAGGCGAGCAAAATGGTTTCACCAAAACACAGGAGCAAAGACAGTTTTTAAACATGTGATGTTAACTCCAGCTGGTGCCTATTACAATCATTAGTAAATGTCTGTTTCTTTGCATATTTTTGATCATTAAACATTATATGGATAACACATGCTTAGAAGAAAACAAACTAGAACAGATGATGTTAATGTCAAACAAGGTAGACCAGAAGGGCATACACTCCCAAAATCATTGTGATTTGGCCACTTAAGGAGATGGATATACATGCCCAGTTTGAATATAGAAGTAGGCTGCATTATTGGGTTCCTTGGGAAGTAAAATTACTTCAGGAAAATACCTTGTCAGAATGAAAACACAGGAAAATTATTGTGTAAATATGTAAATATAAAATATATATTTGAGAACTTGTGGGAAGTAGCGCACTTACTGTCTATCCCACATGGTCAGTCAACATAATCAGTAAATCCTATGGTCTGATAACCACATAGTGATATATGTGGTCCCTCACATGTTCTATCAACTAGTTGACATCTTTGCCTCATACAAACCATACCTGGGAAAAGGTGGAGATTCACTTTCCTTATGTCTCCTGAGAGTGGTCTTGGATTGCAGCAAATCAGGCTGCAAATCAGGCTGCAAATCAGGTCTCCCTGTCACTGTCTTGATGCTAGAGAGGTGATCACCTAGAGGGGTAAACAGAACCAGGAGATAATATATGCCACATGTGTGACCTCAAAAATCTAATAGTCATTGATATTGCATAAAGGACAAATCAGTTAAGCCATGGGGGGGAAGAGAAAGAGAAAGAGGAAAAAAATATATATATTCTTTATATTATATATACATAAATATTAAAGAAGCCCCTGATGAGGAAGTTTTAAAAAATCTTAATTTTGTAGCAGCCTGAGCAAATGGATTACCTAGCTCTCTTTCTCTATTAGAGGGAAGCATAGAAACATATGACAGAGAAGTTTTGAAAGGAAGTCGCTACAGAAAGAAGTCCTTTATATATTGGGCTTAAGTAAATTAATAACAGACATAAGTGTAAAAGGGTGGTGGGATAATCATTCAGCAATCATTCTTTTATTCATTCATTCATTCTTTAAATGTTTATTCATTACATATATATTATAAGCCCAGTAGAGAATATTGTTACTAAAAAGGTAGCAAGAAAAAAATCTCAAATGGAACTCAAAATCACTTTCCATAAAGAAAAATATTGATAAATTGGACCTTAAAAATAAAAAATTTATTAATCAAAAATTCCCTTAAAAGTATACAAAGGCAAACCACAGTATGGTGTAAGATGCTTGAAACATAATATCAACAAAGGGCTAGGATCCAGAATAAAGAACTCTCGCAAATAATAAGGAAAAAGACAGATAATCAAACAGAAAAAATGAGCAAAATACTTAAGTAGACACTTCATAAAAGAAGATATCCAAAAGCCCAGTAGGCATTATGAAAATATGCTTAAGTGCTCAACCTCATTAATAATCAAGAGAATGCCAACTTAAGATATAACACGAGTGTAATGTGAAATCCTGGTGCATATTCACCAGGACGCTTCAAGTGAGAAACACTAATAAACTGTTGGCAAGGATGTAAAGCAAGCAACCAGAACTCATGACAGTAAAACATAGCTTAATCACTCTGGAGATTAGCATAGTGATGTCATCCAAAACTGAATACATACATGTCCAATGCCTATGCTATTTAACTCCCAGGTATATTTTCAATGAAAACATGTACTTGTATTCCCCAAGACACAAGTAATTGATTATTCAAAAAAGCATTATTCAGAATATTCTTAAACTACAAACAACCAAAATGTCCATCAACTACACAATGAGTAAGTAAATTGCCGTATATTCTATCAGTGGAATACTATAGAGTGATGAAAATAATTAGCTACAGTCCACACAATAAAATGTATTAATTTTAAAAGTAAAATATTAAGCAAAACAAGCTACATACACACACACGGGCATGCATGCTAACACACACCCACAGAGCCTTGCTATGTTATTCAATTTGTATAAAGTTCAGAATAGACAAAACTAAAAAAAAAAAAAAGTGTCATGAATAAGAGTGGTTACTTTTGGAATGGAGGGAGGAAGGAGAGATTCAGAGATGGCACGAGCTTCTTGAGTACAAGCAATATTCTATTTTTATCTGTCATGCTTCATGTGTTCACTTTGCAATATTTTATTGAATTCTATATATTTGATTTTTATACTTCCTTAGTAAGTTTTATATTTCTATAGATAAATATTTTTAAAAGTGAACTCTGGATATGAAAATTTAGATAAGCCACAATTAATTTATTTCACTTGTATTTCTTTTTCTTTTATGTATGTATGGCAGGCAGAATAATGGCCTCCAGAGATATCCACATCCTAAAATCCCCAAAATTTGTGATTATGTTACCTTATATGCTAAAGGGGATTTTACAAATGTGACTGAATTAAAGATTTTGAGATAGGAAGATTACCCTGGACAAAGGTCCTTATAAGAGAGAAACAGGAGGCTCACAGTCAGAGAAGTTAATGTGATTACAGAAGCAGATGTGAGAATTGGGGAGAGATGGCAGGGGATGGAGAGAGGGAAGAAAGAAGAGAAGAATGGAGGGAAGGAGGGACAGGGAAAGAAATCTGAAGATACTCTGCTGCTGACTTTGAAGATGGAGAAGTGGGCTTAGCCAAGGAATATAGGATAGGCAGCCTCTAGAAGCTGGAAGAAGTAACGAAAAGGATTTTCTCCTGTTGCTCCACAAGAAACACACCCCTGCTGACCCATTTTGGACTTCTGATATCCAGATCTGTAAGACAATAAATCTGCATTGTTTTAAACCATTAAGTTTGTGGTAATTTATTACAACAACAATAGGAAATTAATATAATATGCAAAATGGTGGTGATTTATGAAGGAGTTCAGAACATGTCACCCCAAAATATGCCACTGGACACACTGACTATTTTAAGTTAAAGGCATTTGAAAAAGAGCAGATGCAAGAAGGACACTCTGACCTTCTATTTTTTTTTTTTTCTTCCCTGAAAGCAAGAGATAACACTGTCATGGGAAAGATGTTTTCTTTATACCATGAGGAAAGAAACATTCTCACCAGAGATGGGAAGTTGAGGTGGAGAGAAATCTGTACAAATAAAGCTTGTTAAACCAATTCTTATCCTTTAGTCCCTTTTTCATGATTAACTACCCTAGCCCACCCCCCTTTGACTTGTCAAGGTTTCATAATTTACTACTCTTTATATAAACTCTGTATATAAACATTTGACTCTAACTGAAACTTTGGGTTTTCATTTTTCTTATGAAGACTCCTGTATACGTGTTAAAAAAATACTAAAACATGTATGCTTTTCTCCTGTTAATCTGTCCTATGTCCGTGTAATTCTTAGGCACAGCCAGAAATGCTAAGACAGTAGAGGAGAAATTTTTCCTCCTCTGCATTAAAAAAACAAAAACCTAGGTCTGACTGAGTTGTAAAGATCTTTTTTCCAAAAACATAAAACTAAATTTTTAAATAAGACAATATTATTATTGATTAATTAAAAGTCACTTTTTACTTAGTGATAGGTAAAAATAGTTGTATTAGCTTACCTTTGGTGAAATATGGAATGTATTTCTGTAGTGGCTGGATTTTGTATAATGAACATAATGAAAGTGTATTTATTTTCTTCCATTAGAACCCATTCCTTAGTTCAAAAAGCTTAACCTATATAAGATTAATTGTAGGATATGAAATAGTTTATGAAAATGATGGCAAGTGAATTCATTTGGGCTACTGGGCCTCACTGTCACTGCCTGGGGAAATCGTTAGCCTCTGAAATAAATAGATCTTTGCCACTACTCGTTGGAGGAGCTTCTTACACCTATGCTTGTGACTGTGAAAATAGGCTTCTTTGAGGAATAATTATATTTTTGAGGTACAATCTTAACCTCCAAAGTAAATTTTGAATGTGTCACATAACATGTATTCCAAATGGACTACTCAAAACTTACTCTCCAAAATTTGGTAAAAATTTATCCAGCAATTTTCCCAAAATGTGATAACAAATAAAGACAATCAGAAAAAAAAAAAAAAAAGGTCCTTTTACTCATACAGATTATTTTTCTATTGACTGTAACTGGTAAAATATTTTGACGTGTTCTATAAAGCCATCATTGCTCCCTGAATCTATTATCACTGCCCTGTGCTTTAGGATATATACCAGGATGAGGGGTAAGTCTGGCTATTGTGAATTGAGAACTAGTCTGAGATAGTTGCTATCAAAATGGCAGAACCACTAGGTGTGAAAATCCACCTCACTTATTCCAGATCAGAACAACTGGATTTAGATTAATGCTGTTGCTATTTCACTCATGACTGGAATAAATGTAGGACAAGGTGAGATTTTAAAACGCTTTAAATCACAGAAAGGGATGGCAAAATACTGGCTTTGATTAAATCACTTACAAAGAAGTAAGTTGCCATTTAAAAAGATAACACTTTAGATAACCGTCTAAAGCAGGGGTCCCCAACCCCCGGGCCACGGACCTGTACTGCACAGCAGGAGGTGAGCGGCAGGTGAGCGAACGAAGCTTCATCTGTATTTACAGGCGTTCCCCGTCGCTCGCATTACCGCCTGGGCTCCACCTCCTGTCAGATCCGCTGCGTTAGATTCTTTTAGGAGATGGAACCCTACCGTGAACTGTGCCAGCGAGGGATCTTGGTTGCAGGCTTCTTATGATAATTTAATGCCTGATTATCTGAGGTGGAGCTGACGCAGTGATGCTAGCGCTGGGAAGTGGCTGCAAATACAGAGTATCATTAGCAGAGAGGTTTGACTGCACAGACACCATAATAGATCAATTGCTTGCAGACTCACATCAAAACCCTATCAGTCAGTAGCAAGTGAAAACAAGCTCAGGGCTCCCACTGATTCTGCGTTATGGTGAGTTGTATAATTATTTCATTATATATTACAATGTAATAATAATAGAAATAAAGCGCACAATAAACATAATGTACTTGAATCATCCCGAAACCATACCCTCCCCCCACCGGTCTGTGAAAAATTTGTCTTCCACAAAACTGGTCCCTGGTGCCAAAAAGATTGGGGACCTCTGGTCTAAGGGACGTCTTAACGGTGCAATATACAATTAAATGTGTCTCTTTCCTTTGAAAGATGGCTAACAGGTCAACCTGTTGCTGTACCATGTTTAAGATACCTATTCTTTACTCTTGAAAGGTAATTTAATCTTGTTTTATTTACCTTCTAGAAATATTTGCTACCACTTTTTTAAGGTTATGGCTAAACAGGAACCAGCTTATTATTTTAATATTTCAGAATATGAAGAAGCCAATATTTAAGATTAATTTTCCACAGTTATAAACACAAAGGATATTATTTATCATTTCCTAAAATAAAAAGGTTTATAAAAATTCTACTATAACTACATTTTCATGCTAATAATAATGCCAGTTCTTATTAGCAGAGTTACTTAACTGAACCACTGGTCCTATAACAATGAAAAAAGCATCAAATTTTTAAAATATAAAAAAATGATCATTCTGCAGGTCTATTGATTCATCTGACTTTACTATTTTATAAATTGTTTATTTAATAATATATTCATTCCCAGCAAAACTTTTTAATAGAAATTTATAAAGAAAATTACCCACCTGTGAAATTGGAGGCAAAACTTTTGCAGCTCAACTGAATTTTATTTTTTACTATTTTGCCAACAGTAATCTGCACTTGCTTTTATAGTGCCTCCAACTAAAAAGGATTATCTAGTCAGAATATATCAGTACATAATAAATGTGCTTCATTTCTTCCAAGTTCTTTTAGCTGACAGCCAAAATGAATGTTTGTCTCAGTGCTGGCACCAGGGTTACTTCAGCAGAGACTATTTCATGGTCCACTGAACCCTAAAGGACATTGTTTTTAAAGGCATATTATCAGAAATGGAGAAGCAAGCCATTGGAGAGGCTATTACAGGTATTATTAAAACTGGAGCATGTACTTCTGCTTAGTTGGTATTTTGAAGACACTGCTATTCCAAAGATATCAGCTATAAATTGTACATTTCTCAAAAACTTCATAATTTTATCCACCTGATAAATAAAATATCTATCTGTGTATATTTGGAAGGTTTGGCAAGGTAAGCATGCAAGTTGTAATGTCTTAAATTGTAAATACTTATGGATGTAAGGCCTTTACTTCTCACCATTCAAACCTTTCATCAGATATCCTAGCTTCCTTGAATCTTCACCTGGCCTTCCAATCACTAGAAAGAATTATACACTTGGTAACCCTGTATTTCTCCTCTGTGCTGTTGCTGTAATATGTTTAAGACATTTATTGATGCCCTTGTAACCAAGCACCGTGTTTTTTGTTTATATGGGCTTTCCCTACAAGATTGAATTACTTGAATGCAGAGTCCAAGGTTTTTCATCCTTATCTTCTAACATCAAGCACAATGACTGACAATACTGAAGGAGTTTAATTTTTTGAATATGGAGCAGCTATCAAAAAAATGATACTAACTACATTACAAATGTAGAAGGTCACACAACTTCATGTTTTATGTTTGGTAACTGGCATAATTTTCTAATGTATTTTTTAAACTCTGTTCTCATACCTTATTGAACATTTTCACACACACACACAAATATATAACTTTTTGCATTATTACAATAAAAATAAGTCAATTCAACTGAATCCAAACCACCCACTTGGTGAGTAGAGACCATCTTATCATTCAGTTTATAAACAATAAGTACATACAGTTTGTTTTTATTGTATCTCAGAAACCTTTTGCTAATGCAGTTATTTAATTTGGTAATTTATAAAATCATTGAATTTTATAATTAGAAAACTCTATGATTATCAAGTTCCTGTACGTTGGAGATTTAATTAGTTGGTAAGATTGAAATCCTTAGTAAAAACTGAGGTACCTAGGAAAGATTTTTCAACATAATTAATGGTCAGTTGTAATAACAGAGGTAATTATTTCTGCCTGCACAACAAAAAAATCACCAAAACTCACACTTTCTGAAAATAATGGGTTGTTTCTGACTTAAAAGAATAAAAAAATGTCCACAAAGAGCCCATGCATGGATTTTCATATCAGCTTTACTTCTCATCACCAAAACTAGGAATCAACCAAGATATTCTTCACTAGGTGAATAGATAAATAAACTGTGGTACACCCAGACAACGGGATATTCTTCAGTGCTAAAAATAAATGAGCTAGTAAGCTATAATGGAGGACCCATAAATACATATTACTCATATTATTAAGTGAAAGAAGCCAATATAAAACATAGGATTCTGGGATAGGGAGGGTGGGAGGGAGGGAGACGCAAGAGGGAAGAGATATGGGAACATATGTATATGTATAACTGATTCACTTTGTTATAAAGCAGAAACTAACACACCATTGTAAAGCAATTATACTCCAATAAAGATGTAAAAAAAAAATATGATTCCAAATATATGATATTCTGGAGAAGACAAAACTACTGAGATAAAAAAAAAACAAAACCAAAAAAACTACTGAGACAGTAAAAAGATTAGTGCAGGGGCTATGGGGAGGGAGAAGTTAATAGCCAGAGCAAAGCAAATTTTTAGGATAATGAAACTATTTTGTATGATACTACAATTCTGGATACATGTTGCTATATACTTCTTAAAACCCATAGACTGTTCAACATCGAGTGAACCCTAATGTAAACTATGGGCTTTAGATGATAATGATGTGTCAGTGTAGGTTCGTCAATTGTAACATCACTCTAATGAGGGATGTTGACAGTAGGGAGGCTGTGCTCATAAGGAGACAGGGTATATATGAGAACTCTCTGTACTTTCTGCTCAGTTTAGACAGGGTATATATGAGAACTCTCTGTACTTTCTGCTCAGTTTTTCTTTGAACCTAAAACTGCTCTTAAAAATTGAAGTCCATTTAAAAGGGGAGGAAAAGGCTGAATGTGGTTTAGAAATCTCTGCTCCATCGTGAGCAGTTATGTGGAACACTCTAGAACACACCCCCTGCTCCTGTACACTGAGGTACTTCAACTCCATACATGTTCCACATTCTCCTTGCCTCTATGCCTTTGCACACATTGCTGTCACTGCCAGGGATGCATATTTCCCTGCACTCCTCTTCATTGAACTATTGGCAAGTTGTTTTGTAAGACAAAGCCTGGGAAAAATTTGTCTTCTTAGTTCCTCATCTTTTCTAGGACAAACCAAATTTAAGCTATGTCAGCATCAGTGAAGTGTAACCTGCATATTAACTTTTCTTTACTTGGAAATTTTGAGGAACTCTGTCTACCTGCCTGCTTTTCATGCAGGGATGTGTGTCTGTCCAAGATTCCAAAATGAGTCATCCCCATTCAAGGGAAACAAATCAACACAATTGCAAAGAAAATCCACACCAGCTACAAATACTGTAGTCTTAGAGTCTTAAATAAAACCAGACCATCCTAATACCAGACACTAGAAGAAATCAAACAACATGAAAATGATGGACTAATCTGAATTAGCGAAGCAAGTGAAATCGGAGGTGTCTATTAATGAAAGAAAAAGAAGTTTTCATGCAGCTGTGCATAGCAAGAGATAAAAAGTGTAAGAGAAACATAAAGAGACACATGGAGATAGAACCAAGAGATAGAACATCTGCATAATACAATTTCAGAAAGAAGAATAATTAATGGATGAGAGGAGCTAATAAGAAAAAATACGATCACCAGAATGAAAGGCAGTACCAACAATACAGCAAATTTTTAAAACAACACAAATATTTAGACATATCTTTCTGAATTTTCAAAACTATGAGTATAAAAGCCAAGAGAGAAAGAAAAGAAAAAATGAAAAGTGCCTGTCATCACATTTTTTACAGCCAGCCTACACCCCACATGACAATAATCTGTTGAAGTATTAAGAATTAACTCCATTCTTAGAAAAACTGTTGGCCAAATTTTAAGTCAAAATAAAATCAGACATTCAACTGACTCAAAATATCTTGCTGTAAAACAAAACAAAACAAAAAGCCAAACAAAAAACAAGATCTCAATCAAAGAATGGTGTGGGGTTTTTTTGGCGCATCTAAATATGAATCAGAAGACAGGAAATGTTAGAAAAAAATTAAAGGAGATTATGCTAGAATATGACACATATATATTCGCCAATTTTTAGAATCAACCTATCAATAAAACATAGAGGGCCATCGTATTTAAAGAATCATTTATAACTGGTATAAACCTGAACTGTGTAAACAAAACTATAAAAAACAGAAATTGGAAAGCAGAGATTGGCAGTAGAGGTTGGGGAAAAAGAGAAATAAGAAATTGTTGCAGAGTCAGCTTGAAATAAGTAAATTCTGTGTCTAATTAACAAACAATCAAATTTGTCTTAATTATATAATATAGATTAATATATATAGATTAAATGATTAAATTATAAATGATTTATAAATATATACATATATTACAAAAATATATGATATAAATTAATGAATATCTAGAACAAATTGAGTTAAAGAGAAATTGGTAGGGAAGCTAAAAATGTCATTGCTAAAATTAAGAAAATACTAGAGGAAAAGAGAGAGGAGAATGAAACTCAATTATGCAAGGAGCCAAAAGACCCTGTTCAAAATTAATATATTCATAAACAATGATATAAGTATATAAATATATAATGTACCCACTTGAAGAGCTAAATAAAGAAAAATTCTGGGCAATGTTTGCCTCAGAAGACTGGGCTTAGGAAGGGGTCTAGTGAGGAAAATAAAATCTTCACTTGTGCATTCTGTAACTTCATGTGCTGTTGCTGTTACTTTTAAGTGGTCTACAAAGATTACATCACTATTATATTGATAATAACTAAAAACAATAATGGTAGTAAAAACACATTAACTCTTCCAGTCTTCAACATTTAGTTGTGTGTAGAAAATCTGGCTCTTTATGAACTTGTGCTAATTTAAATGATCAAAGAGTTACAACATTTTTATTAAAATAAGAGAAATCTAATAGAGACTCACACTGTATTTTACTTCCATACATGTAGAAGAGAGAGGTGCTTAAGAACTTATGTTAAATTAATAAAACTCAAAATATAAGTGTTTATATCATTCAAAAAACAGTGATATCCATTTAAATACAATTTTCAATCATAATTATATATTATGAGTGGTTAAAGACAATTTTCACAGTGGCTGAAATGATCCCTAAATCCAGGTGTTCTCTAAAATGCCTTCATTGGAAATAATACTTTCAAGAACAGTTATGAAGCAGGAGAGTATTTGCTATAATATAGCACCATGGAAAGAATAAATCATTTTCTAATTTTTATTTTACTGACCAGCTCTGAGAAAGATCATAAGTTATCATTGTAAAGAAAACAACCTGGCCTCTTAAGTTACTATTATAAAGAAAAATAACAATCCCTTTAGTATTGGTCTAATTTAAAATTACAATCAAGAACCAGTATTAAAAGAATCCTTTTAAAATTAAGAAGTTAGAAGGTCAAAAGATTTTGCTTTTTCTTGAATAATTTTAGGAAATGGAGCAAGAAATATTTGGCAATACATTCTTTCTAAAACCCTACTCTGCAATTTTTAAAAATTATTTTAAAGTATGTTCCACTAAGTGTTAATAACTCCCCAAGCTTTGTTTTTCTAAGATTTTTAATCACACAGAGATTCCCAATACACTAATTCCAGAAAAGTACTACACAAAACACAATTTCTATTATTTACTCCTGTTTTCCACAGATTTCCAATGTCAAATTTGAAATGTGCATTTATCGAAAAATAATAGCCACCAGCAAGCTTATAATGTACACTGTGAATGACAAGAACAGACAGGTTAGTCAGGCATGAAGAGAAAAATTAATGAAGTGAGAAAAGAAATAAGCCAGGAAATCAAAGGGAGAAAAAGTAATTAAATAAGAGCAATAATGCTACAGCAAACACACTTTTATTTCCTGCTGCTTCTCCTCTCCAATTTATTTTTTTAATATATCTCATACATAGTACAGGTCTTACACATGCTTAGAGCTAGGGTCTTAAGAAGGCATTGCACTCATTTTTTACACATTCACTAGAAGCAGTAGAGTCAGGTTAATTAGTCCAATATTTGCAATATGGTTAGTGTAACTATTCTTCTGGGCTTGCCAGGGACAGTCACAATTTATATCTTTTGGTCCTGTGTAATTGTTAATAGTTCCACCTTTTCCTCTAAACGTTATTTTGGTATAAATGATAGGGGATCATCCTATGTACTGAAGGTTTAACTAAGAAAAGCTTAATACTCAAGTCACATCAGGAAAAATTGTGATCTTACTCCTTTTATTGCAATGGGAAAAAAAGATCTTTAAAAAATCTTGCTTAAGAAATGTAAACATTGGCTAACAAAACCAGAAAATTCAGAAATATTTTCATTTTTAGGTGCACAACTACCCATTTCAGCGACAGCACCGAAGGATAGGGCAGAACTTTGAGCAGTACACACCTGGTTGTTAATTTTACCTGGAAGGAGAAATGGACAGAGGTACAAGTCTATTCAAGTCCATGGGCTGTACCCAATTATTTGGATGGATGGTTCAAGGATACGGAAGGGAATGATTGGAAAATTGATGACGGGAGGTCTGGAGATGAGGTATGTGGATATATAACTCTGAAAGCCAAAACTTTGAAGATATTTACCTCTCGGGTGAAGGCTCACAAAAGGATGACTTCAGCACAGAAGAATTTTAATAATCATGTGACTAGGATCACCTGTCTGCGGAGGCTAGTCAGATACTTCCCCAACCATTCCTGCCCTGCCATTGCTCAAAGGGCGAATGGCCAAAGCAAATATGGTGGAAAGGATGGAGGTCATACACAGGCTTGACAACATGAACTTCCATTCACCAAGGATGACCTGGCTACAGCCACTGTAATACAGCCTATTTGTCAGTAGCAGAGACCAACACTGAGTCCCCATTATGGCATCATTCCCTGGGGTGACCAGCCAGGCCTCTGGTGGCAGGTTGATCATATTGGACAGCTTCTATCATGGAAGGGCAGGAATTTTTAATTCCTGAAATAGATATTACTCTACATGGATTTGTCTTACCTATAAGGAAATTTTCTTCCAAAATGATCATCCATGGAATTGAAACATGTCTAGTCCACCATGGCGGTATTCCACAGCATCGCTTCTTGTCAAGGAGCTCATCTAATAGTAAATGAAATGTAACAATAGGCCTATGCTCATGGAATTCACTGATCGTACCATGTTCATCCTGAAGCAGCTGGTTTGACAGACTTGTAAAAAAAACCTTTTAAAGGCGCAGTTACAGTGTGAACTATATGGAAACACTGCAGGGCTAGGGTAATGTCCTCCAGGATGTGGTATATGTTCTAAATCAGCCTTCAACACATGGTGTTTTTCTCATAACCAGGATTTGTTGTCTAGGAATTAAGCGGTGGAAATGGAGGTGTCTCTGCTCATTATTGCCCACTAGTGATCTACTTCCTAGTGTTGATCCACCAGAAAACTTTTGCTTTCCATCTTGGTCACCTTAGGTCCTGCTGGTCTAAAGATCTTAGCTCGGGCTTCCCTGGTGGCGCAGTGGTTGAGAGTCCCCCTGCCGATGCAGGGGACACGGGTTCGTGTCCCGGTCCGGGAAGATCCCACATGCCGCGGAGCGGCTGGGCCCGTGAGCCATGGCCGCTGAGCCTGCGCGTCCACAGCCTGTGCTCCGCAACGGGAGAGGCCACAGCAGTGAGAGGCCCGTGTACCGCAAAAAAATAAAAAGAAAATAAAAATAAAGATCTTAGCTCTAAACGAATGAATGCTTCTCCCAGGAGACACAACAATGATTGAGTTGGAAGTTAAAACTGTAACCAGGTCAGTTTGGACTCCTCATGCCTTTTAATTCAGAGGCAAAGAAAGGGTTTAATGTACTGGCTGGAGTGACTGAGCCTGATTACCACGGAGAAATTGGACTGCCACTCCACGATAGAGGTAAGGAAGAGTATGTCTGGAGTATAGGAGATCCCTTAGGGCATCACTTAGTACAATCATCTTGTGACCTGAGTCAGTGTAAAACTACAACCTAAGTCAGTTCAGGACTACTAAGGTCCCAGACCCTTCAGGAATAAAGGGTTAGTCAAACCACCAGACAAATTACCACAATTATCTGAGGTGTTTGCTGAGGATAAAGGAAATATGGAATGGACAGTGAAAGCAAATAGTTAAAAAAAACATCTATGACCATGTGACCAATTACAGAAATGAGGACTGTAATACTTATATTTTCTGTAATTTTTTGAATATATCATATATATGAGACTATCCTAAATAAGCTGTTCATCTGTGTGGATCTGATTCAGTAAATTGAAAAGATCTTAAGAGAAGAATTGAGGTTTCCCCGAAGAGGACGAAATTCCACTTATAAACAGCAGCTTCAGCCCATGCCTGAAAGCTTCAGCCTGACCTTCCTGACAGCCTGCTTTACACATTTCAGACTTGCCTAGCCAGCCCCATAATCAGATAAACCGATTCTTTGAAAAACATCTTGTAATGTGTATCCCCTACTGGTTCTGCTTCTCTATTTGAATTCTAAGTGATATACTATTTTTTCTGAATGTAGAAAATTACACTAAAATCCCACCACTTCATATCATATGCTGAGCTAAAGCTCTCTGCCAGTTTTCATTCTGAATACTCTTATCAACAGACAGAACTCACATCATGGATGTACCTTGTATATTTGCTTTTAGAAAAATGAAAGAATGTTATTACTGAATATAAACTAGAGGAGTGTAGAAGCAGCATCATTAAAGGAAGTAAACCAAGTATATGTGGACAAAATTTCTTGTTAATAGTTATGTGTTTTACAGGAAATTATGAGGGACAGTTTTTCCAATCTAAAAATGTTAACATAATTGATGACCTGGACTTCATGAAAATTATAAACTACTTTTCTGTGAAAGACAGTCAAGACAATGAGAAGACAAGTCACTGGGAAAAAATATTTATAAAAGACATATCTGATAAAAGATTATTACCAATAGACAAAAAACTCTTAAAACTCAATAATAAGAAAATGAACAACCTGATTTTAAAATAAGCTAAAGATCTAAACTAACACCTTACCAAAGAAGATAAACAGATGGCAAATAAGCATATGAAAAGATGCTCAAAATCATGTTATTAAAGCATTGCAAATTAACACAACAATAAGATACCACTACTGTTAGAATGGTCAAAATCCAAAACACTAACAGCACCAAAGTCTAGTGAGGATATGGAGCAACAGGAACTCTCATTCACTGCTGGTGAGAATTCAAAATAGTACAGCCACTTTGGGCTTCCCTGGTGGCGCAGTGGTTGAGAGTCTGCCTGCCGATGCGGGGGACACGGGTTTGTGCCCCGGTCCGGGAGGATCCCACATGCCACGGAGTGGCTGGGCCCGTGAGCCATGGCCGCTGAGCCTGTGCGTCCGGAGCCTGTGCTCCACAAGGGAAGAGGCCATTAACGGTGAGAGGCCCGCGTACAGCAAAAAAATAAATAAATAAAAATAAAAAGTACAGCAACTTTGGAAGACAGTTTTTTATAAAATGAAACATACTCTTACCATATGGTCCAGCAATCATGACCCTTTTTTGTTACCCAAAGTCACTGAAAACTTACGTTCACACAAAAACCTATACACAGGTGGTTATAGCAACTTTTTCATAATTGCCAAAACTGGGAAGCAATCAAGATGTCCTTGAGTAGGTAAATGAAAAATAAACAATAGTAGATCCAGAAAATGAAATATTACTCAGTACTAAAAGGAAACACGCTATCAAGCCATGAAAAGACATGGAGGGATCTTAAATGCATTCTACTAAGTGAAAGAAGCCAAACGGAAAAAGCCTCCATACTGTATGATTCCAGCTATATGACATTCTGGAAAAAACAAAACAATGGAGAGAGTCAAAGATCATTGGTTGCCAAGGGTTAAGAAAGGGGAAGGAATAAATAGGTGGAACACAGGATTTTTAGGACAGTGAAACTATTCTGTATGACACTATAACAGTAGATACATGCCATTATATACTTGTCAAAGCTAATAGAGCATACAACACTGAAAGAAAACCTTAAAGTGAACTGTGGACTTCGGGTGATAATGATATGTCATGGTAGGTTCATGACTGTTACAAACACTCTGGTGGGTGATGCTTATGGTCAGGCAGGGTGTGCATGTGGGGGGCAGAAGGTATATGAGAAATCTCTGTACCCTTTATTCAATTTTTCTTTGAACCTAAAACTGCTCTAAAAACTAAAATCTATTTTTAAAAATCTCTTTAAGACTTTGCCACCATCACTAAAATGAATTCTAAGAACATATAAAAAAAGAAATTAAGTCATTAAAGCTTGGGGGGGGTGTTTCTTCTAACTATAGAACCTCCTTAATTAAATGAGTTGCTATAATGCAAATTTGCACCACCTGAGGTTTCATTATGAATTACTGGGATTTGTTATCATGAGACATTGAATTAACCATTTTGACAAACTTGAGATAGAAAAATAATCAAAATATCCACTAGACAAATAACTTATAATTGCAAAATCACAAATTATGACCAACTTAATATAATTGTACTTCATTAAGAGTATATTATATTGTGAACTCATTATATATTAAATTGCCACAAAGGGATTGTCCAGCTAACATAATAAGATAGTGTTTATATATGATAAAATATATTTAAGTGTCAAAAAGGATCTGAAAGAGAAAAGTCTATTTTTTCTAAAGTATTCACCTTATTTATTAGGAATCATATTTCAGCATTAGCAAAAACTTAGTGAAGGAGTTTACAATGCTGAAAGAATACAACATTTACAATGAAATGAATTTTTACTTGGATAGAGAGAGTATATTGAATTTTTTGGTTTAACAGCCACGGTGTCAAAGAACTGATAATTTCACTACCAAAAAAAGACCTACCAGTAGCAAAGATGTCAGCAATGAACATTTAACACAACACAGATGAAACAGTTCATTGCAGCTTCAAATTAAACATGAGTAAAAGAATCTATTATTTTTTACATTTCTCAAATTTTCACCATTTGCAGAGTAATCCATATCATAATTCACTGCCTCAGGGACCTCCAGCCCACATGTATATCCTCTTGGATTCAGTATTCATTCTCTACACTGTGTAACTGCCTCGTAATATTCACCTCCACCTGCTTTTTTTAATTGGCAGAGACATACCCAAGTCCTAAGACCCACAAACCTGCCTGAACTAGTAAGGAAACAATGACATAAGCCTTTCTATACTCCTATAAATCATATATACCATAATAGCTATAATTTTTATTGAACAATAATGAGCTCCTAACTCTGACAGAATAAGAGAGGTAAACTAAAAAATGTTTGAAATCAAAACTCATTGAACAGACACAAAAATTTCTATGAAATAAAATTTGTCTTTGGAGCCTCTCAGGGCTACTTTCAAAGCTTTTATACACATCTTTGATATTTCTGGTCTTCACTACAAGTTACCAGAGTTGCATCAACTCAACTCTGTATGTCTAATCCATCCTTTCCCACCAGATAACCACACATATAAATCCCTCCTTTGAAAAACATCCCTCCCTTTTACCAATTCACCTATTATCACAGTGAAAAACAATAGGTTACAAAATAATTTATTTGTATATGATAACAGTTTAATACATTAGCCTCTTTATTTCAACAGAATAACACTATATTTATCCAAGACATAATATAATGATGGACACCCAGGCAGAATGACAGTTGGGGGTCAAAGTAATATTTTTGTACATGGGAACTTCTACCACTTGAGACAGTCACTCATGTTTTATAATCTTGACAGGAGAAAGTATTTTTCACCCTTTTCCCCAAACCTCAATTAATTTTGATTCCTCTAGTCATAACCAGGGTTAATTGTCTTCAAAGTGCTGTGTGCAAGGCAATACATTGAAAAGTGGGGAAAATACATTAATTTCTTGTTCATGTTAACAAGTATAACATTACAGACTACCTCAAACTTAGTGCTGTAAAACAACAATCAGTTGTTTAGCTCATGAATGTGCAATTTAGGCAGAGCTGGATGGGGACAGCTTGTCTCTGCTCTACATGGCATTAGTTGGGGATGCTCAAAGGATGGCATGTGCCAGCCTCACTCACACACCTGGCAGTTAATGTTGTCAGGCAGGACTTAGGCTGGGGCTGCCAAGAAGAATATATACACATGGCTTGCCGACATGGTGAGTAGGATCAAAAAGAAGCGAGAGAGAGAGAGAAAGATTGAGAGAGAGAGAGAGAGAGAGAGAGAGAGAGAGAGAGAGAGAACAAGCCCTAGGAGGAACCTAGATTGCCTTCCTGAGCTCAATTCCTGAGCACTCCATTAGTTGAGGCAATTACAGTGCTTTGCTAGGCTCAACAGAAGAAAGAATAGACTACAAATTCTGATGGGCGAATGACAAGGTTCTGGGTGCTTATATGGGATAAGAAGTATTGTAGCTATTTTTCAAAAATAGAAATCACCCTTTATATTTATTTTTACCAAAAAATAAAGCAGATAATTAATCTTACTAATATTTTATGTGAGGCTCAGTATGGTCCCCTCTCTGAGTTCAGTCCTTAAGTTAGTGACATGTTATTTACTATCAGTGAATTACCGTGAAGGAAGGGTGAAAGTTCCAGAACACAGAGATATTGAGCGAGGTGCCTTGCATCATTTCTAGCCTACAGTGATATGTGTAGCAGTCAGTGCCCCTGGCTAACTAGCTTTAAGTGTACTGTTAAGTGGTCTTAAATTATTCCTCACAAAATGGACCAGTGCCTTAAAAAAAGAGTTCTGCAAAGAAACTTCAGATTAACTCTAATAACACAAACTCATGTGAACTGTGAGAAGATGAGTTGTCACTTTCCCTTCTCTCCAGAAAGGTTGTAGATTGACCATTAAACGATGTAAAAATAATAATGACTTAGTCATACAAGAAAAAAAGTTGTCCAAAATATTTGTTTTAAATTATCAAGAAGACCATTTGAAATACTGTTGAAGACTGTTATTCGTTTATATTGTACATTGAACTGTTAGCAAATTAATATGAACCCGTCGTGATTTGCAGACATTTGAAAATTAAACAACTGAACCCTGAAAGAAAAAACCTTTAAGGTCATACAATATTCATACTAGTAATATATTTAATGTCTCTAAATACAAAACTGAAGCCAACTTCACATTTTTAAATATAGCAGTACCATATATATGTGTATATATAGTAAATAGAGATGTGTATAAAACTTTAAAAATAACTAAATATATACAATTATGTATATAGATAGGTACATGACTAACATGTATAATATATGTATAAATATATGTCTATATGAATCTGTGTAAATTCTCTACATAATATATATGAACACATATATGTGAGATAATTCTTTTTTCAGTTTCTTTTTTTCAAGCTTTTGCTTGCTTGAAAGCTCACTTCCATGTAAGAAGTCCAACAATCATGAAAGAACTATGGTGCACGAACAGAGAGAAGCCACATGAAGGTTGATCGAACCATGAACCCTCCTGGACCTGCCAGCATGGCTGAACTACCAGCTGAGTAGTGTAGAGTAAATGACTCTAGTCAAAGCCACAGAAAGCAGAACTGCCCAGAAGAGCACCACCTGGATTTCTGACCCATGAATGTTAACCAAATGAAATAAAATGTTCTGTTTTGAATTCCCTGAATTGTGGGGTATGTTCTTAATTTAGATAGAGATAGTAAAAATACACACAGCTTCCGTGGAAATCATAGGCTTTATCCTGCAATTGCTACTTATTAGCTGTGACTTTGAGCAAATTACTTAACCTCTTCGGGCCTCTATTTCTTTACCTTCAAAAAAGGATCATAAAAGTATCTATTTCATAGGATTCTTTTTTAGGAATTAATGAGTAAATATATATAAACACTTAAAACAGTACCTAGCACATTTTAAGTTACTTATAAGTGTTGGCTATAATCATTTATCATGAGTGTTTATATAGGTCAATTCTCTCATAAATAAATCTTTTTTGTTTTCTATGGTACATTTCTTGACCATCACTCCTATTGCAGTTTAATCTCTTACAGGCTCATTTACTGGACATATTTAAAACAGTAGAAATGTATTGTGTAAATGACTATATTTTCTCAGAAAAGTCTATCGAATCAATTCATTCATTTAAACATTTATAGAACAATTGAAATTTATCAGATATAAGTGCTAACAATAAATAATGAATTATATTTCATCTCTGATCTTAAGAAGCTAATCATTTTTTGGTGATATAGAAAGACAAGCAAACCAACTAATGTCAGTACAGTATAATAAGTGCTATAATTGAGATAGTAGGGTGTATGACAGCATTAGATGAGGGGCAACCTTTCACTATTTCATGAGAGAGTTTTGGGGGCGGGGAAAGGTCAACAGATGACACCACAGGAAAAAGTTAACCTTGAGCTGAGTCATAAAAGATGAGAAGTACTTGGTAAGGCAGAAGACTGTAGAAGGATAATTTCAAAAATTTAGGTACAAATGAAATTTATGTGGATGAAGAATATAGAGAAGTAAAACTGATGACACTCAAGAAAAATACAATGCCAAGGTTGAGATGGAAAATATTTTTAAGATTTTTTTTTGATATGGACCATTTTTAAAGTCTTTACTGAATTTGTTACAATATTGCTTCTGTTTTATGTTTTGGTTTTTTGACCACAAGGCATGTGGGATCTTAGCTCCCCAACCAGGGATCAAAGCCATAACCCCTGCATTGGAAGGTGATATCTTAACCACTGGATCACCAGGGAAATCCCCAAATGTAAATTTTTAATATGTAATCTAATGAGTATTAACTTCATTTTAAAAGGCATAGAGCCATTGAAAAGATCTGATTAGATATCTGTGTTACACAGATTATCATAGAGGGTAGCTTGGAAGATGAGGAGAATTAAAACAAGACCAACATGGAGATCATTGATAAAGTCTGGTTGATAAGAGCTAGTCTCAAGTAGGAGTAAAGTGGTTAGAAAACAGCATACAAGTTCAAGATATACTTCAAAGGTAGAATCAATAGGACTTGGTGATGGATTAGATTAAGTCAAGGTATTATTTTCGTATTAAAAATATAACAGCAGCATTACATGATATATATATTTTTAACATCTTTATTAGAGTATAATTGCTTTACAATGGTGTGGTAGCTTCTGCTTTATAACAAAGTGAATACATATATCCCCATATCTCCTCCCACTTTCGTCTCCCTCCCACCCTCCCTATCTCACCCCTCTAGGTGGTCACAAAGCACCGAGCTGATCTCCCTGTGCTATGTGGCTTCTTCCCACTAGCTATCTATTTTACATTTGGTAGTGTATATACGTCCATGTCACTCTCTTTGTCCCAGCTTACCCTTCCCACTCCCCGTATCAAAAATGGCAGAAGACCTAAATAGACATTTCTCCAAAGAAGATATACAGATTGCCAATGAACACATGAAAGGATGCTCAACATCACTAATCATCATAGAAATGCAAATCAAAACAGCAATGAGGTATCACCTCACACCAGTCAGAATGGGCATCATTAAAAAAATCTACAAATAATAAATGCTAGAGAGGGTGTGAAGAAAAGGGAACCCTCTTGCACTGTTGGTGGGAATGTAAATTGATACAGCCACTATGGAGAACAGTAAGGAGGTTCCTTAAAAAACTACAAATAGAACTACCATATCACCCAACAATCCCACTACTGGGCATATACCCTGAGAGAACCATAATTCAAAAAGAGTCACATACCACAATGTTCATTGCAGCTCTATTTACAATAGCCAGGACATGGAAGCAAACTAAGTGTCCATCCACAGATGAATGGATAAAGAAGATGTGGCACATAAATACAATGGAATATTACTCAGCCATAAAAATAAATGAAATTGAGTTATTTGTAGTGAGGTGGATGGACCTAGAGTCTGTCATACAGAGTGAAGTAAGTCAGAAAGAGAAAAATAAATACCTTATGCTAAAACATATATATGGAATCTAAAAAAAAAAAATGGTTCTGAAGAACCTAGGGGCAGGACAGGAATAAAGATGCAGACGTACATAGTATATTAGTGTATACTGAATTACACTAAAATATAACTGCATTTTCACATAATATATTTTATTATATTCAGAGAAAAACATTTATTTTAAAACTGTCAAGTCTACAGGGTTGACGTAAGCAGTGCTGGAAGGAAAGTGTGGATGTGAAACAGAAGGTAAAAGAGCAAAGTAAGCCTCAGCTCAGTGGCACTTACTCAAAACACTGCCATTAGCTGTAAAAGAAGTATTTGGCATCAGGAAGTGGAATAGGCAGAAATATTACGATTAATATTATGCAAATATTTTAGTCTTTCTTCCAGTGTCTTTTATAAATTATTTAGTTTCTAATAAGAGTATGATGATAATTCAGAGAGGAGCAACAGGTAAACATAGGGTATTACTTTTAATGTGAAAACTTCATTTTAGATAATTTTAAGTGTTCAGTTCATCATGAATTACAAAAATTTCTCAGCCTAATTCTTCAAGTAAGCCTGAATAATCTAAGAAACAAGACTTTTCTTTATAAATATAGGCATTAAGAGAACACAGAAAGTTAATTATTCACTTTTTTTTAGATTTTCCATGTTTGGACTTAGTAGTCTTTCCAAAACTTCCATAATAACTCAGCAGAGTGGCAAGATATAGTCATGTGGTAAAATTACTTAAAAAAAAAAAAAAGGTAAACACACACACACACACACACACACACACACACACACGATCAAGTTGGAAAAAGATCTACTATCTCAATTTTTCTTTAAAATGAGGTGACAAAGTGAATAAAATAATTCTTCCAGAATACTTTCAATAAAAATATGTAGACCCTATGGGCTATTTCATAACCATGTTTGAAAAAATATTTTTTTCTCAGAAAAAATGTTTTCCTTAAAGCAATACTTATCAATCATTCTCCAGAACACATGTCTGCCCATTGGGAATTTATATTTCTCAGGGAATGAACTATATTCCCTGCATAAAATGCATGATTATTCACAAACATTAATATTCGTATTTAATATAGTCTACATTTTGAATATATAGTAATAATAAATGTATTAATGATACATCCTCAGTTTAGCTCCTATTTTAGTTAATTGAAAAAAATCTTGCATTATCAAGTCTATGTTCTAACAAAAATTGTCTCCATCAATAAGATGCAGTAACAAGTCATCAGTGGAGATATGTCTTTAAGTATCATATTAACTGTATAAACATTTTATTTCCAAATGATTTTTTAATATTACTTTAAGATCACATAAAGAAAACCAACTTAGGGCCATTAAGGCATTTCAAGATTAAACTGCCTAACAATTTCTTTTATGTTAAAAACTTTCCAAATTGGCAGATAGCAAGTTAGAGTTAAGCTGAAATTAAACATGGGCTATAAATTTTAATTAATAAAGGTATGATACAAAATTGTTTCATACGAAAAGTCGTTATTGATGGAATTTTATTTAAAGATTAAGAAAAAGCTTAGATATAAGGCAGGATATGTTTTTCTTTTATTCCTGGATTCATGTTTACATGTCCCGTTATAGAACTTATATTTTTGGAAAATAATTACTCTCTGTATTTTGGAAGAGCCTCCAGCATTGTCTGTATGTATTCTAATAGTTTGAAGTGTATAAATATAATAAGTATAATCTCATAGCAATGTGAAGCGCCCAAAAGAAAATTTAGCAAAACAAATCGTTGTGTCAGAAACGTGCATGTGTGCGTTTAATTCACTTCTAGATTCTTAATGTTCTTGACATTGTTTCTCATTGCATTTGATAAAAGTGAACTATTAAATGTGCTGTCAAAAAACCTAAGCATATCTTTTGAGCAAAGATATACTTGATATTATGTTTACGTGACAAAAGTTTGTTTTATCTAGAATACTTCTTAGGAGTCCTGGGGAGGACAACACCCCAAAACTGATATTTTTTTGAGGAGCTGTTTAGAATTTCTCTTTTAACTCTCCATCCCCATGGAAGACATAAAGTCTCTTAAGGAGATTAGTTTAAAGGACATTCAATTATTAGAGACAATAATCTCTGCCACCACCCTCAAACAAATTCATACATATTTAAGAA
This sequence comes from Stenella coeruleoalba, assembly GCF_951394435.1. Classification (NCBI taxonomy): domain Eukaryota; kingdom Metazoa; phylum Chordata; class Mammalia; order Artiodactyla; family Delphinidae; genus Stenella; species Stenella coeruleoalba. Next base: position 22,168,772 of record NC_137150.1, on the reverse strand, counting down.
GTTTGCTGTATTCAGATTGCTGCCAGGAATTTAAATTCCTTCTAATAAAATTATGTCATAACGATGGCAGAAATATTTTTTAAATATGAACACACACCAAGACAATGGGCAAGAAGACCCGAAAGGTATCAGTATAATTTTAGAATGTGTGAAGCAGCTTTATCTGATAAAATTGATAACTGAATGCCTGCAGATGCCATGAAAAGCAGGTCAGTCTACTCTGGAAGGGCTGAGGAACTGCACGTACAATGCACTGTGGAAGGCAGCACGAAGCAGGAGTTGAAAATAGGAGGAGTGTTTAAAAGTCTATATGAGGGGCAATGAGACCCTCAGTCTTCTCCCAGATTCAGCACCTTTCTCCTCCACCCAGTAGACTACAGGTTTAATTTGTAGAGAACTGGAAGCAGAGAAGCCCCAGCTCAGGGAAACCAAGCATTGGAAAGAAAGCAAAGGCCCTACTGGAAATGGGGCCAGACTCTATGGACAAACCCCAACCAGAAGCCAGACAAGGAAGCCCTAGAGAGGCAATCCGTACCCATCAGTCCACAGTGATCAGCTGGCGGCACAAAGCAGAAGGGGGGTGTAAAATTAATCTAAAGGGATAAATAGAGAACTTTCTTCACAGAAAGTAATAAAAAATGAAAAAGCATATGGAAAAGAAAAACAAGAAAGGGCTCTAGGAAATTAATTAATAATAGGATATATGAAAATATATATTGTATAATATGTATATGTGTATACATTATACACACACAAATTCTTTAGAAAGTTTGGATGTCTGCAAGATAACATTTAAATAATTTCCATAACACAACAGCAAAAGGGGGCTTCCGGGAAGATGGCGGAAGAGTAAGACACGGAGATCATCTTCCTCCCCACAGAGACACCAGAAATACATTTATACGTGGAACAACTCCTACAGAACACCTACTGAACACTGGCAAAAGACCTCAGACCTCCCAAAAGGCAAGAAACCCCCCACGTACCTGGAGGAGATTAAAAACGCTGCTTAAAGGAGCTCCAGAGACGGGCGCGAGCCGCGGCTAAAAGCGCGGACCTCAGAGACGGGCATGAGACGCTAAGGCTGCTGCTGCCACCACCAAGAAGCCTGTGTGTGAGCACAGGTCGCTATCCACACCCCCCTTCCGGGGAGCCTGTGCAGCCCGCCACTGCCAGGGTCCCGGGGTCCAGGGACAACTTCCCCGGGAGAACACGGCGCGCCTCAGGCTGGTGCAACGTCACGCCGGCCTCTGCCGCCGCAGGCCCGCCCCGCCCTCCGTGCCCCTCCCTCCCCCGCGGCCTGAGTGAGCCACAGTCCCGGAATCAGCGGCTCCTTTAACCCCGTCCTGTCTGAGCGAAACACAGACGCCCTCCGGCGACCTACAAGCAGAGGCGGGGCCAAATCCAAAGCTGAGTCCCTGGGAGCTGTGAGAACAAAGAAGAGAAAGGGAAATCTCTCCCAGCAGCCTCAGAAGCAGCGGATTAAAGCTCCACAATCAACTTGATGTACCCTGCATCTGTGGAATACCTGAATAGACAACGAATCATCCCAAATTAAGGAGGTGAATTTTGAGAGCAAGATTTATGATTTTTTCCCCTTTTCCTCTTTTTGTGAGTGTGTATGTGTATGCTTCAGTGTGAGATTTTGTCTGTATAGTTTTGCTTCTACCATTTGTCCTAGGGTTCTATCCATTCGTTTTTGTTTTTCTTTCTCTTAATAATTATTTTTTATTTTAATAACTATTATATTTTATCTTACTTTATTTTACTTTATCTTCTTTCTTTCTTTTTTCCTTCCTTCCCTCCTTCCTTCCTTCCTTCCTCCCTCCCTCCCTCCTTTCTTTCTTTCTACTTTCTACTAATTCTTTCTTCCTACTTTTTCTCCCTTTTATTCTGAGCTGTGTGGATGAAAGGCTCTTGGTGCTGAAGCCAGGAGTCAGTGCTGTGCCTCGGAGGTGGGAGAGCCAACTTCAGGACACTGGTCCACAAGAGACCTCCCAGCTCCACATAATATCAAATGGCAAAAATCTCCCAGAGATCTCCATCTCAACACCAGCACCCAGCTTCACTCAACAACCAGCAAGCTACAGTGCTGGACATCCTATGCCAAACAACTAGCAAGACAGGAACACAACCCCTACCCATTAGCACAGAGGTTGCCTAAAATCATAATAAGTCCACAGACACCCCAAAACACACCACCAGACGTGGACCTGCCCACCAGAAACACAAGATCCAGCCTCATCCACCAGAACACAGGCACTAGTCCCCTCCACCAGGAAGCCTACACAGCCCACTGAACCAACCTTATCCACTGGGGACAGACACCAAAAACAACGGGAACTATGAACCTGCAGCCTGCAAAAAGGAGACCTCAAACACAGTAAGATAAGCAAAAACAGAAGACAGAAACACATACAGCAGATGAAGGAGCAAGATAAAAACCCACCAGACTTAACAAATGAAGAGGAAATAGGCAGTCCACCTTAAAAATAATTCAGAATAATGATAATAAAGATGATCCAAAATCTTGGAAATAGAATACACAAAATGCAAGAAACATTTAACAAGGACCTAGAAGAACTAAAGATGAAACAAACAACGATGAACAACACAATAAATGAAATTTAAAAAACTCTAGATGGGATCAATAGCAGAATAACTGAGGCAGAAGAACGGATAAGTGACCTGGAAGATAAAATAGTGGAAATAACTACTGCAGAGCAGAATAAAGAAAACAGATTGAAAAGAACAGAGGACAGTCTCCGAAACCTCTGGGACAACATTAAAATCACCAACATTCGAATTATAGGGGTCCCAGAAGAAGAAGAGAAAAAGAAAGGGACTGAAAAAATATTTGAAGAGATTATAGTTGAAAACTTCCCTAATATGGGAAAGGAAATAGTTAATCAAGTCCAGGAAGCACAGAGAGTCCCATACAGTATAAATCCAAGGAGAAATATACCAAGACCCATATTAATCAAACTGTCAAAAATTAAATACAAAGAAAACATATTAAAAGCAGCAAGGGAAAAACAACAAATAACACACAAGGGAATCCCCATAACGTTAACAGCTGATCTTTCAGCAGAAACTCTGCAAGCCAGAAGGGACTGGCAGGATATATTTAAAGTGATGAAGGAGAAAAACCTGCAACCAACATTACTCTACCCAGCAAGGATCTCATTCAGATTTGATGGAGAAATTAAAACCTTTACAAACAAGCAAAAGCTGAGAGAGTTCAGCACCACCAAACCAGCTTTACAACAACTGCTAAGGGAACTTCTCTAGGCAAGAAACACAAGAAAAGGAAAAGACCTACAACAATGAACCCAAAACAATTAAGAAAATGGGAATAGGAACATACATATCGATAATTACCTTAAATGTAAAAGGACTAAATGCTCCTACCAAAAGACACAGATTGGCTGAATGGATACAAAAACAAGACCCATATACTTGCTGTCTACAAGAGACCCACTTCAGACCTAGAGACACATACAGACTGAAAGTAAGGGGATGGAAAAAGATATTTCATGCAAATGGAAACCAAAAGAAAGCTGGAGTAGCAACTCTCATATCAGACAAAATAGACTTAAAAATAAAGACTATTAGAAGAGACAAAGAAGGACACTACATAATGATCAAGGGATTGATCCAAGAAGAAGATATAACAATTGTAAATATTTATGCACCCAACATAGGAGCACCACAATACATAAGGCAAATACTAACAGCCATAAAAGGGGAAATCCACAGTAACACATTCATAGTAGGGGACTTTAACACCCCACTTTCACCAATGGACAGATCATTGAAAATGAAAATAAATAAGGAAACACAAGCTTTAAATGATACATTAAACAAGATGGACTTAATTGATATTTATAGGACATTCCATCCAAAAACAACAGAATACACATTTTTCTCAAGTGCTCATGGAACATTCTCCAAGATAGATCATATCTTGGGTCACAAATCAAGCCTTGGTAAATTTAAGAAAATTGAAATCATACCAAGTATCTTTTCTGACCACAACGCTATGAGACTAGATATCAATTACAGGAAAAGATCTGTAAAAAATGGAGGCTAAACAGTACACTACTTAATAACGAAGTGATCACTGAAGAAATCAAAGAAAAAATCAAAAAATACCTAGAAACAAATGACAATGGAGACACCACGACCCAAAATCTATGGGATTCAGCAAGAGCAGTTCTAAGAGGGAAGTTTATAGCAATACAATCCTACCTTAAGAAACAGGAAACATCTCGAATAAACAACCTAACCTTGCACCTAAAGCAATTAGAGAAAGAAGAACAAAAAAACGCCAAAGTTAGCAGAAGGAAACAAATCATAAAAATCAGATCAGAAATAAATGAAAAAGAAATGAAGGAAACGATAGCAAAGATCAATAAAACTAAAAGGTGGTTCTATGTGAAGATAAACAAAATTGATAAACCACTAGCCAGACTCATCAAGAAAAAGAGGGAGAAGACTCAAATCAATAGAATTAGAAATGAAAAACGAGAAGTAACAACTGACACTGCAGAAATATAAAAGATCATGAGAGATTACTACAAGCAACTCTATGCCAATAAAATGGACAAACTCGAAGCAATGGACAAATTCTTAGAAATGCACAACGTGCCAAGACTGAATCAGGAAGAAATAGCAAATATGAACAGACCAATCACAAGCACTGAAATTGAGACTGTGATTAAAAATCTTCCAACTAACAAAAGCCCAGGACCAGATGGCTTCACAGGCGAATTCTATCAAACATTTAGAGAAGAGCTAACACCTATCCTTCTCAAAGTCTTCCAAAATATAGCAGAGGGAGGAACACTCCCAAACTCATTCTATGAGGCCACCATCACCCTGATACCAAAAGCAGACAAGCATGTCACAAAGAAAGAAAACTACAGGCCAATATCACTGATGAACATAGATGGAAAAATCCTCAACAAAATACTAGCAAACAGAATCCAACAGCACATTAAAAGGATCATACACCATGATCAAGTGGGGTTTATTCCAGGAATGCAAGGATTCTTCAATATACGCAAAACAATCAATGTGATAAACCATAGTAACAAATTGAAGGAGAAAAACCATATGATCATCTCAATAGATGCAGAGAAAGCTTTTAACAAAATTCAACACCCATTTATGATAAAAACCCTGCAGAAAGTAGGCATAGAGGGAACTTTCCTCAACATAATAAAGGCCATATATGACAAACCCACAGCCAACATCGTCCTCAATTGCGAAAAACTGAAACCATTTCCACAAGATCAGGAACGAGACAAGGTTGTCCAGTCTCACCACTCTTATTCAACATAGTTTTGGAAGTTTTATCCACAGTAGTCAGAGAAGAAAAGGAAATAAAAGGAATCCAAATTGGAAAAGAAGAAATAAAGCTGTCACTGTTTGCAGATGACATGATACTATACATAGAGAATCCTAAAGATGCTACCAGAAAACTAGTAGAGCTATCAATGAGTTTGGTAAAGTAGCAGGATACAAAATTAATGCACAGAAATCTCTGACATTCCTATACACTAATGATGAAAAATCTGAAAGTGAAATCAAGAAAACACTCCCATTTACCATTGCAACAAAAAGAATAAAATATCTAGGAATAAACCTACCTAAGGAGACAAAAGAACTGTATGCAGAAAATTATAAGACACTGATGAAAGAAATTAAAGATGATACAAATAGATGGAGAGATATACCATGTTCTTGGATTGGAAGAATCAACATTGTGAAAATGACTCTACTACCCAAAGCAATCTACAGATTCAATGCAATCCCTATCAAACTACCACTGGCATTTTTCACAGAACTAGAACAAAAAATTTTGCAATTTGTATGGAAACACAAAAGACCCCGAATAGCCAAAGCAATCTTGAGAACAAAACACGGAGCTGGAGGAATCAGGCTCCCTGACTTCAGACTATACTACAAAGCTACAGTAATCAAGACAGTATGATACTGGCACAAAAACAGAAAGATAGATCAATGGAACAGGATAGAAAGCCCAGAGATAAACCCACGTACATATGGTCACCTTATCTTTTATAAAGGAGGCAGGAATGTACAGTGGAGAAAGGACAGCCTCTTCAATAAGTGGTGCTGGGAAAACTGGACAGGTACATGTAAAAGTAGGAGACTAGATCACTCCCTAACACCATACACAAAAATAAGCTCAAAATGGATTAAAGACCTAAATGTAAGGCCAGAAACTATAAAACTCTTAGAGGAAAATATAGCCAGGACACTCTATGACATAAATCACAGCAAGATCCTTTTTGACCCACCTCCCAGAGAAATGGAAATAAAAACAAAAATAATCAAATGGGACGTAATGAAACTTCAAATCTTTTGCACAGCAAAGGAAACCATAAACAAGACCAAAAGACAACCCTCAGAATGGGAGAAAATATTTGCAAATGAAGCAACTGTCAAAGGATTAATCTCCAAAATTTATAAGCAGCTCATGCAGCTTAATAACAAAAAAACAAACAACGCAATCCAAAAATGGGCAGAAGACCTAAATAGACATTTCTCCAAAGAAAAGATACAGACTGCCAACAAAACACATGAAAGAATGCTGAACATCACTAATCATTAGAGAAATGCAAATCAAAACTACAATGAGATATCGTCTCACACCAGTCAGAATGGCCATCATCAAAAAATCTAGAAAGGATAAATGCTGGAGAGGGTGTGGAGAAAAGGGAACACTCTTGCACTGTTGCTGGGAATGTGAATTGATACAGCCACTGTGGAGAACAGTATGGAGGTTCCTTTAAAAACTACAAATAGAACTACCATATGACCCAGCAATCCCACTACTGGGCATATACCCTGAGAAAACCATAATTCAAAAAGAGTCATGTACCAAAATGTTCATTGCAGCTCTATTTACAATAGCCCAGAGATGGAAACAACCTAAGTGTCCATCATCGGATGAATGGATAAAGAAGATGTGGGATATATATACAATGGAATATTACTCAGCCATGAAAAGAAACGAAATTGAGCGATTTGTAATGAGGTGGATAGACCTAGAGTCTGTCATACAGAGTGAAGTAAGTCAGAAAGAGAGAGACAAATACCGTATGCTAACACATATATATGGAATTTAAGAAAAAAATGTCATGAAGAACCTAGGGGTAAGACAGGAATGAAGACACAGACCTACTAGAGAATGGACTTGAGGATATGGGGAGGGGGAAGGGTAAGCTGTGACAAAGCGAGAGAGAGGCATTGACATATATACACTACCAAACGTAAGGTAGCTAGTGAGAAGCAGCCGCATAGAACAGGGAGACCAGCTCGGTGCTTTGTGACCGCCTGGAGGGGTGGGATAGGGAGGGTGAGAGGGAGGGAGATGCAAGAGGGAAGAGATATGGGAACATATGTATATATATAACTGATTCATTTTGTTGTAAAGCAGAAACTAACACACCATTGTAAAGCAATTATACTCCAATAAAGATGTTAAAAAAGAAAAAAAGCAAAAGGTAAGTGATGTAAAACAGGAGAAAATAGTTTTAAAATTAGAGAAATTGTCTAGGAGTTTCTACAGCCAATATTAAGAATTCCAGAAAGAGGAAAGAAAATTAAGAGTGGGAGAAATACCAAAAAAAAAAAAAAAAAAAAACAACTCTCAGAATTGAAAGAAATGACTTTATTCACTGAAAGTGTCCAATACGTGCTAAAAAGGATTAATAATAAAGACTTTCCTTCACCTAAAAGATGAAACTGGAAAAATTTCTGAACCCCAGTGATAATTAATAAATTCTAAAGTTTCTAGTCTCCAAAAATCAGTTCTGTAAAATGGAATAAAAATCACAGTGGCCTTTGACTTTTCAGTGCCTACACTGGAAACTAGAAGACCATAAGGAAAGCCTTCAAAGGTCTGAGGGAAGGCAATATTCAGCCTAGATTTCTAAAGTCAGTTCTGTCTACAATTCATGTTTTGAGGTGAAAAGATAGATATTTTGATACATGCAAGTGTTCAGAAGTTTCAAAAATCATAAATTATCCCTAAAGGAAGTTTCTTTAGAATTGTCGTCCATGAGACCACACTACTCTGCTTTTCTCCAACCTCTCATTATTCCTTCTCTTTCTTTGCAGGCTAATCCTTCTTTACGGAAATATCAAAGTGTGCTTTGTTTGTGTGCACTGATAATTTTTTCTTTTATCTTTTTTCAGATAACTGTCACTTGAAATATTTATCTGTTAATATGTGTACGTAAATATGTACTAATACAAATATATGTTCATATCCATATCTAACAAAAATTATTAAATTCAGATTTTTACTTGAAACTATTCAGAAAATTAGTGTTAAAAAAGTCAAGTCTTGTACCAATTTACTATGTGAAATAAATATATATAATCAAAATCTTTTCCTTTTAAATTCATACAACAAGAATTGATGAGTTCCAATTCCAAAACTATCCTTTTAAAAACTATTAAATGTAGGAAAGTTTTTCAATCCTCTTTCAGAATCAGTTACCTTATATTTAATATTTGAATGATGATAATACCTGTATTATGGGTTGATTGGGAGGCTGAAATGCAATTATGTCAGGTAAAATGACTAGATACAATTGGTGCTTTAAAAACCTTTAATGTTGTTTTTTCACTTCAGCCTGCCTTATTTCTTCCCTCAGTCTGAGCATAAACAGAAAAGATGGAATTTTTTTTAGAAAATACATATTCCAAATGGAAGAAGATCCTGGCTAGATAGAGTGGAGAAGTGAAGTCAAGATTATCTGAGACATGAGGAGGTAGAATGATTTTATTAGCTGCCATGTGTATAGACTTTGGAGGTAGATGGTAATACCTAAACAGTAAATTTTAGGAGCTTTTCTCTGTTTTGTGAGCTATATATTCTCTTTTACTGATTTTTCAGAAATAACTCCAAGCCTTTTACCAGACTGGAGTTGAATTTGTGCATCTTTTGAATATAGCACATTAATGAATCTTATCTTGAGGAAAGAGAAAAGTACAGACATTTGTATTTTTCTATTCAGATGCAGAGAAATCACTGCAAGTAAGCTTATTATACTTCATACGGCCTCCATTGACAGTCCATTCTAACAGACTTTTTCCTAGTCACATTTTGACCAGAAATTACCCCATTTGCATACATGGCATACAGCTTGTGTTTAGAAATCTTCATACAGCTTGTGTTTAGAAATCTTCATACAGCTTGTGTTTAGAAATCTTCACCCTGTTTTACTCTGATGGTATTGAGAAAAATTATCCCTTTAACATTCAGTGAAAGTTCAGAGTGACCTCTCATGGAAGGCACCCCAATATAAATGACATCCAATTCTTCATTTTACAGATGAGACAATCCTAACCCAAATAAGTGAATTAAATTTTCGAAGGTCACACAGTTAGCAGCTGGCAAAGGAGGACTCAGAGCCCACATCTCCTGAATCCTCGCTCAATTTATCACCTTATATTTCTCACCTTATATTTCTCTGAATGCTTAGAGATTCATTAAAAGAATATAATATGGTGATATCTCTCTATAATTAGGCCAATATAACACCTCAATTTTCTCCAGTAACATTTCTTCACTGTAGACCTCTGAATGCTCAGCCTCAATCCTTGAAATCTACAAAGGCTTGCTTGACTTGAAACCCAAACTCATTGCTAAATAAAACCATTATAGCATAAAGCATGGCTTTTGAGAAACATGTCCAAATAAAAACCTCTGTTGCATTGAGTCACTCTTACTTAAATTTATTCCTAATATTCAATACTATTTCCCATAATGATTTCAACTATCATTACACATCTACATTTTTAAAAATATCATAGTTGTGTGATTTCATGTGGGAGCTTCTGAAAAACTATTAATTTCCCTATTTGCAAGTCTGTTAGCTTCACCTCGAGATTCAGTTGGAAAAGTAGTTTGAACTGTTAGCTGTTACAACTCATCGTTACGTTTCCTAGTCACTGAAGCAAAGCTGTCCTAAATGAAGACAAAGTAGAAACATTACGCCTGTCAAATGAAGTTACTGGGATCTGACAGAAGCTGTTATTGCCTTATCACCAAATTTCAAAGTCTTCTATGCATGATCTGTTTCATTATAGGAACCTACTGTCATGGGATTTATTATTTTTATTCCAAAGCTGCTAAAAAGTATTTTGTTTTATTCACCTATGTCTAATGATGAGATTAACAGTCTGAATCCAAAAGATACCATTGACAGGGACATTGCCATTGATGTCAAGGTGGTCAGAACAGTAAAACTAGCAGCTTTGTCACAGAGGTATCATTATAGTGCTCTGTATGAGAAAAAATAAACTACTTAGTATACAAAGAGAAACCTCTGCCTTATAAATGAAGATTCGGAAATTTTCTTCTAGTTGGGGTGTATGAAAAATGGTAGTTGTTTGAAAGAGGTGACTTGGAACATTCAAAATGAGATGCCAGAAATTTAATCTGAGAATTTAATTAAAATATGATGTTATGTAGTATAACAAGATATAAGCATTTCCAATATATTTTTCTCTTCAAATATAGTTAGCATAAGATATCTTAATATTTCAAGACCAAATGTTTTATTTTGTGGCTCTTGTATTTTAAATCTAAGAAAACACTTGTTAATTTAATCATCACATATCTTTTAACAGTGATTTACTCTTTTAAAAAAAAAAAAGTTTTCCATTTTTATATAGTTAAAATTATCCACATTTTCCTTGTGATTTTTGCTTTTGATTTTATGTTTACAAAGACTAGTCCCATGAGAACACATAAATATTTGTCAATATTTTGTGACAGTACTTGTAAGGTTGAATATTATTTTTAATATCTGTGCATTTATTTCAGCAATAATTACTGTTCATTTTTTTTTTTTTTTTTTTTTTTTTTTTGCGGTACGCAGGCCTCTCACTGCTGCGGCCTCTCCCGTTGCGGAGCACGGACTCTGGACGTGCAGGCTCAGCGGCCATGCCTCACGGGCCCAGCCGCTCCGCGGCATGTGGGATCTTCCCAGACCGGGGCACGAACCCGTGTCCCCTGCATCGGCAGGCGGACTCTCAACCACTGCGCCACCAGGGAAGCCCTACTGTTCATGTATTTTATATTAGAGTCATAGATTCTTTTGTTTTTCCAAATGAGCCAAGCTATACCAGGACATTTATTAAATAATTCATTCTTTCTCCACTCTTTTAAAACGCTATTTTTGTGATGAACGAAATTCATCATAGTTCTTCTCCTGGACAAGATTTTGGGCTTTCTATACTGTGATAGACTGATCTATGTGATACTGTGCAAATATCACAATAAATTATAAGAAAATGATAGTATATTTTAAACTAAATAATTGACTTTTCTCTCATTACTCTTTTAATTTTTTTATCTCATTTCTTCTTGGAAATAAACTTCATAATTGAGTAAGGTTCCTAAAAAAAGCCTTTTGCTTACATTAGGATATATTTATTATGGATTACTGTAAAGAAGTGTGTTATGCCTCTCCCATTAAAATCATCTCTTTTGTTCCACGGCAGAATTTTGAACATTTTTGTACAGTTCAGTCTACTTCTTTTTGAAGTTCATTCCTTGGTATTTTATTTTTTATTTATTTATAGCTATCATTTCATTTATTTAGTTGCTAATATATGATCTTTCCCATTTTATTTTTAACTGATTAGTCCTCGTATATTAGAAAAATGTTGACTTTGTATATTTGTTTTAACCAGTATGCTTAATTCACTTAAACATTTTAGAATGTTTCAGTGATCCTCTTTGAGTTTTTAAAATTTATTTTAATCTATTTTTTATACAGCAGGTTCTTATTAGTTATCTATTTTATGCATATTAGTGTATATAACAATTCCCATCTCCCAATTCATCACACCACCACCCCCTCCTCACTTCCCCCCCATTGGTGTCCATACGTTTGTTCTCTACATCTGTGTCTCTATTTCTGTCTTGCAAAGTGATTCACCTGTACCATTTTTCTAGATTCCACATTAAGCATTAATATACGATATTTGTTTTTCTCTTTCTGACTTACTTCACTCTGTATGACAGTCCATCCATGTCTCTACAAATGACCCAATTTCATTCCTTTTTATGGCTGAGTAATATTCCATTGTATATATGTGCCACATCTTCTTTACCCATTCATCTGTCGATGGACACTTAGGTTGCTTTCATGTCCTGGCTATTATAAATAGTGTTGCAATGAACACTGTGGTACATGTGCCTTTTTGAATCATGGTTTTCTCAGGGTATATGCCCAGTAGTGGGATTGCTGGGTCATATGGTAGTTCTATTTTTAGTTTTTTAAGGAACCTCCATACTGTTCTCCATAGTGGCTGTATCAATTTACATTCCCACCAACGGTGCAAGAGGGTCTCTTTGATTTTCTTGCTAGACAAGCATATCATCTGCTAGTAATAATACTTTGCAATTTTTTTCTGAAACTTATGACTAAGTTTCTTTTTTGATCTTATTGCTTTACTCCAAATTTCTAGAATAATGTTAAATCAGAATGGTGACAGTAGGTATAAATGTCTTTTTTCTATAAGTTCTTTGAAGATGATATAGATAGATGATAGATGATAGATAATGATAGATAGGTAGATAGATAGGCACACAGATAGATAGGTTCTTGGTATTTTAGCCATAGAATACTTTGCCACAAGCGGTTTCGTCACATAACTAATTGGCTTTAAGACTATTTTTCTGTAAAAGACAAAATAACTGGTTGATTGACAGTTTTGGTTCCATCGCACTAGAAAATGATAACATATCAGTTTTTGCAAATCCTTCAGTGAGCACAGTCATCCCTCCCACCCATCAAAACCAAAAGTTTACAAAGCTATGGCAAATATATAAGAGACGTCTAGTAATTCAGAACTCTCTCTGAGAGCATTATTTATCAATTCTTCAGCTAATTTAGATACAACAGCTTGTTCTTTAATGCCATCTTTACCAAGATCATGCAATATTACAAGTTGGAGAGAAAAGAATAATCAAGCTCTTCTTATCCCCCCAAAAGAAGTGGTTATGTGATTCCTGGTAAGTATAAGTTTCTTTAAAATTCTGAAGATGTTTTGCTATTTGATAGTGGAGAACATGATGTAGACAGAATTTTGGTATTTGGCACAGAATCTGGCTTAGATGATTTGGTAAAATGTAAGGACTGAGCATGTGATGAAACACTTAAATATAGTCCAGATGTGTACTACCGGTTATATATAGTTACATATAAGACATATCAGCATCCCTCATCTGTTTATTTTACTTCTGGGGAAATGTAAAGAGACTTAGAGCAGATTTTTTTTTTTTTTTTTTTTTTTTTTTTTCTGTACGCAGGCCCCTCACTGTTGCGGCCTCTCCCGTTGCGGAGCACAGGCTCCGGACGCGCAGGTTCAGCGGCCATGGCTCACGGGCCCAGCCGCTCCGCGGCATGTGAGATCTTCCCGGACCGGGGCACGAACCCGCGTCCCCTGCATCGGCAGGCGGACTCTCAACCACTGCGCCACGAGGGAAGCCTTTAGAGCAGATTTTTTTTGTATCCTAAAGAATTTATGTCTGACATTAGATCCTGAATCCTTAATGATCAACTTTGAGAAAGGAAGTATCATGGCTTTCTCTAAGATATACCCAGATACAACTATAACCATGAATCTATACACATTTTAAATGTATTTGAATTTTTTTTGTATTTTCATTTTCCACAATAATTTTTTTTAATTTTATTAATTTTTCATATTTTACTATGACATTTATTATGTCCCTTTTCCATTTTATTTTAATTATTTTATCTTTTATGGCAAAATTGTCTTATGGTCTATTAATTGTACAGTGAAATGTTTGCAGCAAAGATGTTTTCCTTGAAAATACCAGAGGAAGATACATAGATAGATAGATACATAGATGACAGATAGATAGGTAGATATTGTAATTCTATGGTATAATTTAAATATTCTGTGATCCCCTTCGACAAAAAGGAAGAACATATTTTATTAGTCACCTATGACTCTAGAAAACAGCACTATGTTTCTTACATAGGAAATGTTCAAAAAATATTTGTTGAATGAATAAATGAATAAGAAGTAAAGCAAAGAAAATTTTAGGAGCAAATACATAATGAGTGCTGTTTATAACAAGTACCTCTTTCAATACCAAGCTACATTTGCTTCTTATTCCTTAAGTATTTTTCTAAGAGTATTTTGTTTTCTTTGTTCTTTGTCAATTTCTTTCTCAGGGTTCTGAGTTCTGCTCTCGAAGAGCATTCTCATACCTGGAAGCCTGAAACTCTTCCAGGCATCCCTCACACTGAATGCCTGCCCGGTCAGTGGATCACAGTTCTCAAGGTAACATCGATGACAAACACATTTGGCAGTATCTGCCTAGAGCAAAGTGATTTCCTTTCTCTGAGAACTGCCCCCCGCTGTCATATCTGTATTCTGTGACTCTGGTTAACCTGCCTCCTTCCATCAGCCCAGAAGTGGACACCAGACCAAAGCCAAACATTAGAGACTCTGTCTAGGAAGTTGAAAGTGGGACTGATAGCAGGGATCCCACATGAAGGGATCCCATAAACCTAAAGGCTTCCTAGAGACTGTATTCTACTTGACTTGCCTCATACAGGAAGAAGCCAAAAAACTAGTTTGAGAAAGAATGAAGCAAAAAAAGAGAGTTAGGCTGTGACAGGAAATACAGAGAAAAGTTTATCATGACATCTAGCCAGTTTTATTTTTTAGTATCTTATCCTTTCACATCCTGATAGTTTCATCCTTGCTTTCAATTTCTGTAAACTATCCTTTTTTAAATTTTTATATAAAATCCTTGATTTTTAAAATTAGGTAGCTTTTGCTGGCTTCTGTGATTTCCAATTAAAGTATCTTAACTAGGATGTGATCAATATGTATCTCCTCCATCTTGAGAAAATTAATTGTCTCTCCTAAGACACTTAAAATATTTATATTTATTGGTTCAGCAATTGAAATTGAGCACAACATCTGGAGCCAGCCTGCTTGTGTTTAAATCCTTTCTATACCACTTCCAAGTCCTCAGTCTTTGGGCAAACTACTTAACTTTTCCATGTCTAATTTCTGTCATCTGTGAAATAGTGATGATAATAGCACCTACTTCATAGAGTTAAGAAGGTATATTTTTGTAAGGCACTTACAACAGTGCTTCACACATAGTTGGATAAAACATAAATGTTTGGTAAATACTGAGGGAAGTAAGTCAGACACAGAAAGAAATATCAGATATTGCTTATATGCAGAATCTAAAAAAAAAGTGTTTAAATGAACCTAGTTACAAAACAGAAGTAGAGTCACAGATGTAGAAAACAAACTTATGGTTACCAGGGGATAAGAATGGGGAGGAATAAATTGGGAGATTAGGATTGACATATACACACTACTATATATAAAATAGATAACTAATAAGAACATACTGTATAGCACAGGGAATTCTACTCAATACTCTATAATGGCCTATATGGGAAAAGAGTCTAAAAAAATGAGTGAATGTATATATATGTATTACTGATTCACCTTGGTGTACACCTGAAACTAACACATTGTAAATAAACTATACCCCAATAAATTTTTTTAAAAAAGAAACGTAGTTTCATTTATTTATTTTTTTTTGAGATTAAGTACTAGAAATTTATTGGTGAGGAAAACAAATGTGCAGATATTTTTCCCCCTTTTTTTAATTGTGGTAAAAGTCACATAATATAAAACTTATTATTTTAACTATATTTAACTGTACAGTTCAGTGGCACTAAGTACATTCACATTGTTATGTAACTCTCACCATCATCCATCTCTTGAATTTTTCACCTTCCTGAACAGAAACTCTGTCCCCATGAAACACTAACTCCCCATTCCCCCTCCCCCTCCCCATCTCCCCACCCCCTGGCCCCTGGCATCTACTAATGTACTTTCTGACTCTATGAATTTGACTATTCTAGGTGCCTTCTATAAGTGGAATCAAACAGTATTTGTCTGCACTTACTGTATATTGGAATACATTTTTAAGGTTAACTTAATATATGTCCTACAAACAGATTGTACCTTCTTTTTTTTCCCCCTGTACGATGCAGTACATTCTCATTACTTATCCATTTTATACATAGTAGTGTATATATGTCAATCCCAATCTCCCAATTTATCCCACCCTGCTTTTCCCCCCTTGGTGTCCATATATTTGTTCTCTACATCTGTGTCTCTATTTTCGCTTTGCAAATAGGTTCGTCTGTACTATTTTCCTAGATTCCACATATACATGTTAATATACGATATTTGTTTTTCTCTTTCTGACTTACTTCACTCTGTATGACAGTCTCTAGGTCCATCCACGTCTCTACAAATGACCCAATTTCATTCCTTTTTATAGCCGAGGAATATTCCATTGTATATATGTACCACATCTTCTTTATCCATTCCTCTGTTTATGGACATTTAGGTTGCTTTCGTGTCCTGGCTATTGTAGATAGTGCTGCAATGAACATTGGGGGTGGGCATATCATTTTTTAAAATTTTTATTGGAGTATAGTTGCTTTACAATGTTGCATTGGTTTTTCTTTTGACCAGAAAAACCAAGGAAAAACACAATAGAGGGATAAGAGGAATAGTTGCACTTTGATTACATCACCTCTTCCCCCGGCAGCACAGTGCAGCAAGCATTGAGACAGTCCCCTGGGCCTATGGATTCTCCAGTGGGAAAAAGAGAGCCTGGGGTGGGCATGCAGCTTCTCCAGTGCTTCAGGATACTTCCCAAGAGGCCTACTTAGGTCTTGCCTCATGAGAATTACTGGGGGAATAAGTCCTGGGTCTAGACCAGACCACCAGGGATCAACTAGAGATGGAGAAGGGGGGTAGGGCTCACAGCAACCAGCACGTGGATCTTGGCAGACTACATTTGTGCTGGTGAAGGTACCCAAGCAGAGATCCCAATCAGCAGCTGTGCCTATTTGCAGGGCCCAGCTGTGTCCTGTCTGGCCAGGGAGTTTGGCCAGTAGTTCTGCCTGGTTTGGGTTCCCAGCAAACAGATTTTATGGTTTTCCCAGGCAGAGAGCCAAGCCAGCAGCCCTGCCCACCTGATGAGCATAGTCTCCAACCCCACCTGACCAGGGAACCCAGTCAGTGACCCTGGAATAGCCTCAGAGCCCAGCCCATGACCCTGCTCACTCAGGGAGTCAAGCAAACAGCTTTACCCAATTACTGGGCATAGCCTCTAGCCCCACCCACAAGGAAGCTTAGCCAGTAACTCCTAGGCAGCCAAGGAACCCATACAACAGCCATGCTCAGGTTGGGGGTGAAACCAAGCCAACAGCCCCTTCCTGCTGGTGAGCATAGGCTTCAACCCTGCATGACCAGGGAGCCAGGCAGCAGCTCAACATAACGAGGAAGCAAAGCTAGAAGCCCCAGTTGAGGGAGACTGTTATGGGTTAACTTGTTGCCATTCCAGATTTACATGTTGAAGTTCTAACCCCCAGTACCTCAGAATGCACACTTACTTGGAAATAAAATCATTGCAGATATAATTAGTTACGATGAGGTCATACTGGTGTAGAGTGGAGACTTAATCCAACATGACAGATGTTCTTATAAAAAAGGAAATCTTGCACACAGACATGCATAAAGGAAGAATACCATGTGAAGATAAGGGGAGAGTTCACAGTGATGCAGATGCCAAATAATGCCATAGTTTACCAGCAAACCAGAAGCTAGGAGAACAGCATGGAATAGATCATCTCTCATAGCCCTCAGAAGGAATCATCCCTGCCAATACTTGATCTTATATGTCTAGCATCCACTCTTACTATAATTTTGCTTTGGACAGAATGTCATATAAATGGAATCATACAGTGGTAACCTTAAAGTAAGGTTTTTTTCACCGAGTATAAGGTTTTGAGATGCATCTATGTTATTGTGTGTATCAGTAGTTAATTCTTTTTTAGTGAAATTATTCCATTGATGGACTCCACCTTATTTATGCACCAACTGATTGTAATACGAGGTCCTCCAATTTTTGCCAATGTGAATAAAACTAATGTAAGGGAGGAAAAATAATATTTGTTCTATTCTTCTGAGCTCTTGGCTGAGACCCCTAATAAAGTACAGATTAACAAGAGAAAAACAAACAGAGGTTTATTAACTTGTATACCTCATATAGAGAAGGGAGATATCAGGGGGAAATGAGTAACTCAAAGAGATGGCTTGGAACTCTGGCTTTTATAACATCTTCAACTAAGAAAAATAAATTTGTGGGAAAGTGCTGGACTAAAGCTAAGCAGTCTTAGGCTTCCAAAGGTGGAGATAACGGCTAATTAATAAAGTTTACCATGTAAATTTCTTTGACACTGCCTCCAGACTTATAGGCCATAAACTTGTCTAGGGGAAATAACATTTGTCTTTCCTGGTAGAGGCAGGAGGAGTAAAGCCTTTGTAAATTTATATCCTCCTTTTAGGCAAAGGAGGTAGAGAACTTTTCTCGTATCTGCTTCTTCTCAATTGCCTTCAGCTTAAAATAAGCCTTATGCCAAAGTGGTATATTTGAGGGTTGCATATTTTGCTACCCTTCACTACTGTAAACATTTATAAACAGGTTTTGGGGGGTATATGTCTTCATTTCACTTGGGTATATACCCAGGAGCATATTATGTCTGTTTAACAAACAAAAAGGCTGCCAGGGTGGTTCCACTATTTTACATTTCTTCTAGGAATTTAAAAGAGTTCAGTTGTTCCAGATTCTCTTTGGCATGTGGTATAGTTAATTTGCATTTTTTTTTATTTTTTAAAAATTTTAGCCATTCTACTGGATGTGAAATAGTATCTCAACATGTTTTTAATTTGCATTTCCCTAATGACTCATGATGTTACATATCTTTCTCTTGTCATCCAATTATCCTTTTTTTATTCAATGTGTCCAACAGGAAAGGTTATAACTTTCAAAGACTTGGCTGTTAAAATGCGTAGATGTCTAAAACAGTTTGTGAATATAGAATAATTGGCAGATTTGTAGGGATTAACCTAAATGGAAAAGTTCTTACCAAAGTGATTTGTGTATAATTTTACATAAAATAACTCAAGTCTCAAAACAACATGTGAAGTAAGTATTATGGTTAAACCTATTTTACAGATGAGGAAAGCATAGAAAGGAGAAGTTTTGCCAGCTCTTATTGCCTAGTCAGTAAGTCTAACCTGGGAACCTTAGTCAGAGCCACCGAGGAAAGTACACTGATAAGCCTGAGTCATACAGCTACACTGTGATTAATCATCTTTGCTTAAAACTGTTATAAAACTAAAGGGGACTTCCCTGGCAGTCCAGTTGTTAAGATTCTACACTTCCACCGAAGGAGGTGTGGGTTCGACCCCTCGTCAGGGAACTAAGATTCCGCATGCTGCACAACGTGGCCAAAAAAAAAAGAAAAAAAAAAGAAAAACCTAGATATTTTAGAACTGAGAGGAATTGATTATCTCCAATTCAGTTCATCTTTCACAAAGCCTTCATCCAGCCCTTACACATTTATGGTAGGAATATTATAAGAAACAACTTTTATTGAAATTACTATAATATACTTGTAGAGTTTTCACTGAGGTTTTTACCAACCTACTTACAAAGTGTCCTCTCCATGAAGATCCTCGGAAAGTTTTCTTTGATTTCAACATCATGAATAACTAGTGTCCTCCTGACCACCTCTATGTATGTATGCATGTGTGTGTATCTGTTAGTGTAGCATTGAATCATAAATGATGTGATTTATTATATTCCTTTTTTTATATCAGTTGCTACCAAGTTTAAAGCCAAATTTGTGGTGACCTGTAACAAGAGTCTAACAAGATTTCACAGAATACATTTGGTAACCTTAATCTATCCCTGGCTTCATCTAACTTATTTTTAACCTTATTTTTCTTTTCCCCAGTTCTCTCAACTAGTTTTATGTTAAATTTTATTTTAGTGTATTGTTTGTATTTCTATGAGCCATGCAAAATGTTTTTTAGAATTAGAAAAATCATAAATAAAATGACCGAATAATGAATAAAAATATACAGCAAATAATTGTATTTGTGTCTATTTGTGTTGCCCTTTATATGTAAAGCACTATTCTGTGTGCTTGGAATACATCACAATTAAAATGAAAATAGCTCTCTGTCCTATTGGAGCTTGGAAGGAAGATGGGGGAGGGTGGATATGATAGGGAAGAGAATTAAGAAATAAATGAATAATAAGCCTTCTGGAACATGAAATAACAGGCATATTGTGCCTCCATTATCTATATTAATAGATGAAACTACAACAAGCTCAAAAAGAAAAATAAGGAAGTGCAGCCAACTTTATTACTGGTTCCTAACTCAACCAAATACAATTGTTTCTTATATATCCTTCTGGTCTTCCTTTTTTTTCTCTCTCAAATATATTGAGAGTAATTTCTTGTCTAGCGTGTCACTCCACTTAACCCTCTTTAATGCTTCCACATCAATTTACAGTGGTGCTTAAAACTCTCAAAGACAAAGCCTCTGTACACTTACCAACAATTCTCAACCTCACAATTCCCCATAGTATCATACAGGTAGTAACTTAGAACATAAAATTTTCTAATGTCTATGACAATCATATAGAATTTTAAGCTTTGGTTTTATTGCCATAATTGTCTTCCAAAAGATAAGAAAAAATATGGTTATTTAGCTTTAAGATGTTAGACAAGTTTTGCTTCTCAGGATCTTTAAACAAGACACTTGATTTCAAACACGTATGCACAAGGGAAGCAGTCAAGCCTATTATCCTAAAATGTATTATCCTACCTGTCTTTTGTGTTTAAGTCAAACTAGAGAGCGTGGCTGGTGACAATGAAGCATTCCTGAGGGAAGAGAGGTGTATCTGGATAAATCATAGTTAAGGAGTGAGAGAGTAAAAGAGTTTATTTGCACTTTGAGTATTAAAATGAATATAACCCAGCAGTAACAGAGTTGCTGGAACTAGAAATACTGGTCGCAGTTGTGGTAAAGAACAGAATAGACACCCAAGCCAACCTGGCACAGCCTTTCCAGGATGGCTGCATCCTAAATGAGAATTGCAAAGTGTGTAACAGACAGGGTTAGGTTCTGAGAGCTTCCGGGAATTCTGCCAAGGTTGCCTTGAATAAACTGGCACTTTAGAGGGGATTCACCTTCAGTGCTGTACACTGAACTGTGAGCAAAGGCTCACAGTTTCCTCAAAATGTATCAGCAGACCTCACACGGTCAAAGTATTCAATCATAGCAGCGTGCTCACAAGTTGAAGGACCAGCTTTCAACATCAAGACAACGAGGCAGTAAGGGATAACCGCATCACCATCATCATCACCAGACACCTAAGCTCCCCTGCTTGGAAAAAGAGGACCAAACAGATGGTCCTCTCATGTAAACTATGTAAGCTTGAACAACATACCCATCACTGCCACACACACAGACACACGAAAAAAAAAATTTTTTTTAATTCTTTATTCTTTTGGCCACACAGCACGGCTTGTGAGATCTTAGTTCCCTGACCAGGGACTCAACCTGGCCCTGGCAGTGAAAGCGCCAAGTCCTAACCACTGGACCACCAGGGAATTTACACACAAGAAAAAAAGTTAATGTTCCATGAGAACAGGGTTAATCCAAGAAGATAACACTGGACTCCCAGGCAATCTGACAGGTGGTGGCCCAAGATGATTTTCCTTTGGTATATATAAATAAGAGTTGTAAGTCCATATCTTCGGAGTGTTGTGGAGCAGTTCAAACCAGTTATATATGATCAAACAAGTGGATAGGATCCCTAAGAAGTACTATTACCCTTCATTATATTTAGCTATTTCTATATCTAACCTATTTCAGGCAGTTGAGAATTCATCCATTTTTAAGTTCTAACAAAGAAAGATTCCAGGGTACATATTATTGCTTTAATATACTTTTGGATTTTTTTCTTTGACCAAAATCAATTTTTATTTAGCTTCACTACCTAAGGAGTGGGAAATGTTGCATGGATTTTTCTTTCTCATAAGTGACTAAAGCTATTCTAAGAAATTATTAGGAAAACTAATCTGTCAGTGTTGTCTTAAAAATTACATTTTTGCGATGAATAAAAGTTCATAAAGGCAGAATTTTTGACAGCTCATTTTTCACTTTTATTCTTTAAACCATTGACATTTAATAAGTTCATAAATGTGTCCAAAGTTTACCAAGTTTTATATCCACAATGTGTGTAAGAAATTCAAATGCATGATATAGAGTTTGACAACTTTATTTTTCATTTGTTCCCATAGGAAAGCTAGAATTTGGACATTTGAACAGGAAAGAATCTATAAACTCACCACCCTCTGTTTCTTCCGAGTGCCAGTGACCTTTCAGCAAATTAGGAGATGGACTATCCCCTTTCTTCACTCTATATCAAAACTTTGTCTCAAGAATGAGTTGTAGATTAATTGAGAGGTATGAATGACTGAAAATTATATTACACTTTTGAAAATTGTCTTCCTTTTGGTAGGTAAAGTAACTTTAATCTAAAAATAAATAGTTCTTAAAGAACTATAGGAAAAAAAAGAAATTCAATCAGAGCAATGGTTTACTACTCAATTTTATAAACTGATAGACTAGCCTAGTTTTAAATTATATTTGAAATCTCTTTTTACACTTAAGAAAACAAGTCAGTTAATCACTTAAAAATTATACTATTGACAGAAAAGCTGATTTGACATTTAAGCATTTTACAATAGGCATTTTTTTCCTGATAACATTTATTGACCTAGACCTATCATTTTCTGGGCTTTATCAATAAACAATAAGACATGAGTCAATGCAACATTTTCTAAAATAGATTCATTGAAACTTCTTTCACCCTATTTCTAAGATGCTCTGAGAAAAATGGTTTCCTTGCTCAAATAAATTTTGAAATGCTGCATACCTTTGTAGGTATACTTCGGGGAAATATTTTAAATAATAACTATGATTTTTCTTATCTAATGAAGAATTCTCAAACTTATTTGGCCTTGAAAATCAATCTGTAAAATATATCTGTTAATGGGCTTCTAAACCTTTGATCTAAAGAACATATTTGGGAAATTTCTGAGAACTATGCATCTCCCAATGTGATTAATTTATAACTGAAAAATAACAAATAAGAAGAATCTAACTTGTGATGTTATATGTTTTTGTCATTCAAATTGGCATAGAGCTTAAGAATGAGACTGCATTAAATTAAATCCTGCATTAAATTAATCCCATCATTAAGCTTTTCTTAAATTAAATTAAGCTTAATTTCTCATTCAATGAGAAATTGAAAAGCAATCACTGCATTTTATCTAACACTAATCCTAGTCTTCCAACTTGGCCTAAGTTAGCTTCCTTTTCTAATCACAATTCATTTGGCAAGGAAATGGCATCATATTTAATTTCACTTGCAACTTGATAATTATAACCATTGCCCTCAAAATAAGATGCAAGCAATTAAATAGTCTTTCAATAAGCCACCTGGTGGCTTAATTAACTGTGTATGCAATTTTGGAGGTGAGATTAATAGCAAAAGTAAAAGTTACAATTTGTAAAATGAAATCTACAGCTGAAAACTTGGCTCCATAGTCTTCTAATTTTCATTGGTTGATTCAAGTTCCAAACACCTGGATCCAAGATCCTTCTAGTGAGGAATATACTGATGTTGGATATATTGTACTCCCACAGGAAAGAAGTGGAGCCTAAACAAAATATGTGACTAAGCAATAACAACTTTTGAACAATGTTGTTGAGCACTCAGTATTAGTGGTAAGGGTCTCATCTAAGAGATGTTTCTCCAAATGCCTTTAATACGACTATGTGAGCAAAAATAACTTTGCTTAATATATCTATTATTTTCCCTGGTTAATTTCCAAAAAAATTATGTCATATGGCATGATAGAATTAGACATACAATGAAAAACATAGTGGGTATAATACCAGTGAAATGTGACTTTCTTCTTTGTATTTACTCCATCTGAAGTTTGCATATGCTTTGGGGAAATTTTCAGTGAGTGTTTGGAGGGAAGTATTTTATCAAGAACACAAAAGGAAAGATTATATTTTATTACATTTTTTACTAGAAAATGAAATATTTTAATTTAAAAATGGTTTCAAAACCAAGCTTTTCTGAGAAAGAATAGATTTTCTAAATTCATTTAGTTTCCATTTCACTTATAAAAAACCAAGACCTAAAGACTCATATATGAGAATTTATCTCATAAAGAGTATATTCCCTTGGCCCATGATGGTCATAAGGCCACCTACCCTAAGGTAGAAAGTTAACATGACCTAAAGAAAGTAGAAAATCCATCATACCCCTTTCACCTGGGGAATCTAAGGAAGAAGACAAACATAGTTTGGAGAAGCAGAGGTCAGATACCTGAATCCAATAACACCCTCCTTGGACCTACCTTTGATATGTGAGAGGCTGAGAGGAAAAAATATATATATGTTTAAAGTAAGTTAAAGGAAATGATGATGATAGAATGCATTTGGTCCCAGCTGGAGGAATAGAGTCAAATGGTTGCCACATTTGAGACTGTGGGATTATATAGCTAAACAAGGTTTTCTCACTCTAAAATGAGGTAGCCTTAGCCAAGTAAAAGGATCAAACCAGAAGCCCCTAGTATTTTTTACTCCCAGACCTTCTTTAGTTCTTATATTGAGGAGGTACCCAGAATTTTTCACACTTCTCAGGAAGGTGATGACACCAAAGGGAAGGATTGCATGGGAATACATAATGGCAAGACATGAAGTGAGTCATTTAAGGCAAGAATTGGGTAGAGGACAAAGACAGAGAATCAGAAGGGTCTACTGAGCTAGCAGGACTTAAGCATTATCAAGGACCAAAGATCTGAAATAAATTTTGGGCATTATGGATAATTGTTATGGGCTGAATTGCATTCTCCCAAAATGTATATGACCCAGGCTCTCAGACTACAACTTGGAGATAGGGTCTTTAAAAAGATAATTAAGTAAAAATGAGGTCATTGGGGTGGCTTTAACCCAATATGACTGGTATCTTTATAAATGAGGAGATTAGGACAAAAACATGTACAGATGGAAGACCAGAGAGAAGATGGTCATCCACAAGCCAAGGAGAGAGGCCTCAGAAAAAAGCAATTGCACCTTGATCTTGGGGAGCTAGCCTCCCGAATTGAAGAAAATTAATTTCTGTTGTTTAAGTTACCCACTCTGTGGTACTTTGTTATGGTCTTAGCAAACTGAAACAGATTTTGGTATCAGGGAGTGGTGTGCTGCTGTAACAAATACATGAAAATATGGAAGTGGCTTTGGAACTGAGTAATGGTAGAGGCCAAAAGAGTCTTGAGGTGCACATTAGAAAAAGCCTAGATTATCTTAAAGAGATTTTTGGTAGAAATATGGCAATGAAAGACAATTCTGATGACATTTCAGATGGAAATAAAGAACATATTATTGAAAACTGCTGAAAAGATAATCCTTATTAAAAAGTGGTAAAGAACTTAATAGAATTTTGTTCAGATATTGTGTGGAAAGTAGAATTTGTAAGTTATGAACTTGGATATTGAGTAGAAAAGATTTCTAAGCAGAGTATTAAAGGTGAAGCCTGGTTTCTCCCTGCTACTGAGAATAAAATGTAAGAGGAGAGAGAGAAACTGAAGAAGCATTTCTTAAGCAGAAAGAAACCAGAACTTGGAGATTTGGAAAATTCTCAGCATACTCATATTGCATCTTGCATTTGGGGTGGAGGTGCTATCAATAGTATTTTATTATTATTTTTTTTTAATTGCAGTATAGTTGATTTACAATGTTCTGGAGGGAACATCAAGAGTATGGCTGGACAACCGTTTGCTAAAGAGGTTAGGCCTCATGAATCCAGCCAATCATCTCAGCAGAAGCAGGAATAGGGATGCAGCTATCTAGGAAAGGTCTATGGACAACCCCTTTGTCTGATGGTTTATGAGTTTCATGGAAGGCCAAAAAGGCTTTTGGGAATTTTATACTAGCAGAAAAGTGCTAGCTTAGCCTAAAGGGGACAAAGATGAATCAAAATAAAAGAAGGCTGTTAGACTTCTGGGATCCTACAGGATGAACCGATAAAACTACCCAGCTGCAAATATGCTTTTTCATTCAAGAAAATGTGAGAATGATCCCAAAAGCATCTCAAAGGTAAGCACAGCTGCCACTGTCACCAGGAAATCAGAAGGCACAAGTCCAGTAAGTTGGGAGAGCTTTATTCTCCTCATTTCCAGAGGGAGGGGCCACCTGCTTGGTTTCAGAGAACCAAGCCACCTATGCCCAGTGCAGAAGGGGTGGGGCCCCTACACTGGTACACTGGCGGGCCTTGAAGTCAAGGTCACCTTCCTGGTGGGTCACAAGAACAGAGCATCAAGCCAAAGAGCATAATTATCAAGCCTTAAAATCTAATAAAATTTGCCCTGCTAGGTTTCATACTTGCTTGGGACCCTTCCTTCCTTGTGATTTTTCCTTTTTGGAATAGAAATGTCTATCATATGCCAGTCCCATTATTGTATTTTTGAAGTGGTATTTTGTCATGACAGACCTAGAGAACTAATAAAGCACTACTAGTTATAATATTCAGTAGCAGACTAGAGGGCAAAACCCCCCCAGGAATCAGATAAAGCAAACACTTCTCAGTAGATCTTTGCCAATGCACAAAACAGCACAAGGCCAACGGTTTGTCTCTTTCCCCCAAATGCGAAAGTGGGAAGTGATTCTCAAAGAATGGGCATTTAATCCAAAATGATGATCTACATTAACAGAAAATCTATCTGCAATCCACAGTAACAGAAAAATGATTGCAAATATTAAAATTTAATATTTTCCTTTAGCCAGCAGAATCAAAGATCATGAAGAAAGTTACATAAATTATAGCAAATAAACTATATATTCTTTGACTATCTGAGTGTAGTATGAGAAAATTTGAAAATTTGTTTTTAAATAACTATTATACATATAGAAACTAATATATGTAATGTATATATACTTAATGTAGGATAAGGGGAGATGGAGAAATGAGCTAATTTTATGAGGAAACTTTAGATAAGAACAAATAGCTGGGCTTCCCTGGTGGCACAGTGGTTGAGAGTCCGCCTGCGGATGCAGGGGACACGTGTTCGTGCCCTGGTCTGGGAGGATCCCACATGCCGCGGAGCGACTGGGCCCCTGAGCCATGGCCGCTGAGCCTGCGCGTCCGGAGCCTGTGCTCCGCAACGGGAGAGGCCACAACAGTGAGAGGCCCGCGTACCGCAAAAAAAAAAAGAAAAAAAAGAACAAATAGCTGATCTGAGCATGAAATGCAATCTAAATATACAAAAAAGAAAACACTTCACAAGGTAATGGGGATTATTTTGCAAGTTAAAAATATATAATAAATGTTAGGTTATTAAAACCAGACTTCTAAAGACTTAGCATCTTAAGTATAGAAACCTGCTACTTTTTGTTTGAAAATAAGCCCAGTTTGAAGGAAGTAGACAGTTCCACAGTCCCCTTTTAGTGAGAATTTCTGGCCACAGACACACTTTGGCTTCTTCCAACAAGAAGGAGCCAAGCTCTTTGGGTAAGGATTATTTCTGGTCTTTGAAGTTATTTTTCTCTTTGAAATTCCTATGGAAACCTTTTCTCATGTCTAAACTGCCCGTCATTTGGTAATGTTTTAATGCTTCTGCTCATCTCACTTTTTAAAACTTTGTGACAACTACTCAACTATGCCATTGTAACACAAAAACAGCCACAGACAATAAGTAAATAAATGGCCTGGCTGGGTTCCAATAAAACTTTATTTACAAAAACAGGTAGCTGAACTACAGTCTGTAGTTGCCAACTCTTAGAATATTTTATGACCTTGGAGTAGGCAAAGATTTTGTAGAGAAGACACAAAAAATACTAACCATAACAGAAAAAAATTGATAAATTGAACATCAAAATTTAAAAAACAATTTGTGTTCATTAAAGGTAATGTTAGTATCATAAAAACGCAAACCATAGACTGGGTGAGATGTTTTTGAAGTAAATATATCTGACCAAGGATTTATGTACAAAACATGTAAAGAATT
Source organism: Stenella coeruleoalba (assembly GCF_951394435.1). Classification (NCBI taxonomy): domain Eukaryota; kingdom Metazoa; phylum Chordata; class Mammalia; order Artiodactyla; family Delphinidae; genus Stenella; species Stenella coeruleoalba. Next base: position 22,140,684 of record NC_137150.1, on the reverse strand, counting down.
CCTACAAATCAACAATAATAAAACAATTAAAAATAGGAGAAAGGCTTAAACACATGACAGAAAGATGACATAAGAATGACCAATAAGTACAGGAAAAGTTGTTCAATATCATTATTCATACTGGAAATATAAATTAAAACCACTAGAATGGCTATAATTATAAAGATCAATAACATCAAATACTTGCAAAAATGCCGAGCAATAGGACATGTCATAGCTGGTGAGAGGAGAAAATGCTACAACCCTTTAGGAAACTGTTTCATGGTTTCTTATAAAGTTAATCATATGCCTACTCTATGACCGAGCAACTAAACCTTGGTATTTCTAGAAGAGAAGTGAAAACACACTCTGCTATGGTCTGCAACCTTTACCCATTTACCTAATCCTTTCTAACCCTTTTCATTGATGTCAGGCTGTCCCTGCCCACTCCACACTCCTCCCCTTTATCCTTCATAGGTATTTCCCCCAATAAATCTCTTGCACTTCTAATCCCACTGGTATCTACTTCTCTAAAGATACATAGGGGTTTAGGTTACATGGTTATGCATTTGTCAAAACTCATTGTACTGTACACTGTGCATTTCACTGCATGGGATCTGTGCATTTTACAATATGCAAATTTTACATTTAAAAATAAAACTCTGCAAAGCCATTCTATCTTCAAACCTACAAGTATTCTCATGAAATATGTCAGTAATAGAAAAAAAATACTTAACACTTTTTTCCAGGATAATATTTTAGTCACAGACCTCCACACAGAGGAAGGGACACACACATCCACCATCATGTTACTTAGTTGCCTGACTTTAAGAGAACAGATATATTTACAATGATGATTTGAGACCAAAGAATCTTATCTCTATACTGTGTGGTAAATGCCAAATGCTGTGTGGTAAGCTAGGTTCACTCACTAGTAGGTAAGCCTCCTGGACAGAAACCTACCACCACACAATTATACCTTGTAAAGTACAAGTTATTACAAATCTTGAAACCCCAGAGTTGTGTGTGAACTGTCAAAGTACGAATGGTACTTAACAAGCTCTAAATAAAGAATCCACTGTGTAAAGCCAACTAAATTCTTCACTTTAAATTATTCTTTACTTTCTTCGTGGATAAAGTGATAAATCACCATCTTTCTTTAATTCTAAATTTTTGCTGCTTTCTAAGGTTATATTTGCCTCAGTTTTATTTATTTTTCTTGAAGTTTGATTTCCCACTACTTTGTATAATTCTCCAGAAATTAGATTTCTGGAAAGATCTTTCTTTCACACTTTCTCAAAGCTATTAAACCTTGTCATTTTTGATGTCTCACTGCCGTTCATATTTCAACATTGTGTGACTCTGACATATAATGAATGACACCTGTAAGGGTTATTTTTTTTATGTAATAATCATCTATGAACCACAAAGGATTTTAGTAAACAGCTGAAATTACCATTTTTGTATATGGTGAAAATAAACTTTTCTGTAATCATTTTAGGAGAAGGTATGGATGGATAGGCTGAGCCTAATTCAGAGTGTTAAAATGACTCTGATCAGGAAAAGAGGCAGCCTTGATGTCCTTCCTGTAGTAAAAGAAAACAGTGAACATACAGCAAGCTCTCACTTAGTGGTCGTCAAAGGTTTATTTGTCACCTGCTATGTGTACTCAGGCACTGCATTGAGTACACGTGGGAATATATAAAGAGACATTCTCAACTCTCAAGGAATTTTCAGTCTAGTGAGGATGACAGGCAAGGAAATCAACAGTTTACAGCAAAACACGACAAGTCTCCGATGAACTCACTGACAGAGACCGGATTTGCCCACTGTGAAAGACAAAAGGCCCAAGATAACTAAGGAGATGACTGTATTCAAAGTATTGCAATATAGAGAACATTCATTAATGAGGAACATTTCAAAAAATATGGAAAAAACCTGGGCTTTTATAAAATAAAAGTGTCAAGAGGAAGGATAGAGACAGGTCTCATCTGAGCTATTGAGGGAAAATGAGGTGAGTTTTATCTGAACTTGTGAGGGTAAGATGGTCCTTTACAAACACAAAAGAATGGGAATATTTCTCCACTACTGGAGCTTTCTGGTACCACGGGGAACGTGGGGAAGAGATGTAGTGTGGACATGCTTGCGGAGAATAGGGATAAAGACTTTGCACAAAAGATCACCCTTGACCTGAGCCTAAAGGGAACGTAGGATATATTCACATGATAAAGCAAGAAAGGGATATTCTAGGAGAACCCAAACAAAAACAAACAAAAGCCAGATAAGTTTGGGGAATGCCAAGTAATTTGGGAAGACAGAATTATAGGGTGTGAGTCAAAGGATGGTAGAAGCTAAGGCCTGGTGTGTATAAAAGAGTGGGGTTAAGCAGCGTTTAAAAGAGTTTGCATTTGAAGATGAAGGCATTGAGGAACCAATGGATTCTTTTAAAGAGGTACGTTATATGATTAGATTTGTGTTTAGAAAGATGTAGGTAGTATGTGTAGGTAATATGTGGAATAGATAATGGAAAGTCATACCTGAAGACAAGGAAAATAGAAAGAAGACTTATTTAATAATACATGGGATGAATGTTGAAAGTCTGAACTAAGATGATACCAGGGAGTACTCCTGGCAGATTGTTAACTCTTACACGACAGAATCTTGACCATTCCTTTAAGACCAGATGTTAAAAGTCATTCTAGGGGGCCAAACTTTACCACCCAAAAATGTGTATCTTTGGCATGAAAATTAATTTAGGCTGGTTATACTTAAGAAACAGAAGACTCAGGAATCTCTTTTTGTTACCTCCCTTCTAACAGCCTAAAATAATTTAGATAAAGGTCCTGTTCCCAGAATAGAGCTGTCACCAGAGATCTCTGCAAAGAATATGGGCTGGAAGTGGTGAAGAGAACTAAGGAGGACCTAGGATCAGAGTCCACTGTGTGTCCCAGTTGTGTCTGCATGGTCCAGCAAACAACTGTTTACCAAATATTTGCTTTTCCATCTCCATGTGATTTGCTTTCCTCTCCTTTGATGTCCCAAACCACAACCCCCAACATCCTCTTTTGTCTTTAGCTGAAGATGGTATTTAGATGAGGATTTCAGCCATTTTGGCAAGTTACTAAGTTTTCATGGGTCTCTCCCATGTATACATATTACTAAATTTTGATTGTCTCCTGTTAATCTATCTCATGCCAATTTAATTTTTAGACCAACTAGAGAACCTAGAAGGGTAGAGGAAAATTTCTTCCTCCCTGACATCATCATCACATAGATTTCTTTGGAAACTTGAGTCTCTTTGATTCATGCACATTTACATTCTCCCTTTTGACCTTTGTTTTTCTGTTTTCCTATTTCAGTTCTCTATTTATCTATATCTCCCCCCACCCCTCCATCTCGGTTACCCCACACTCCAAGTGCCAGCTCCTTAAGAAGGGAACCATCCTGCAAATTACTGTATGCAGCTGGGTCAGCATTATCACCCTTTGTGTACTTAGTAAATGGTTAATTAACAAGCACATGCATACATCATTCTGAATGGCAGAATTGGGTCAGGAAATCAGTGGATTTTAATGACTGACATTCAGAATCTAACATGTAAATTATCTCAATTTATATTTAAATGTAAATATGTATGTCTCATATTTAAATATATTTACATAATGTATATTTATTATATTTACATTGACATTCAGCTGGGAGTGAATTCAGAATGCATAAGTTGCTGACATTTTTATTTTCCTGGCTTCTCTGTCTTCTGAAAGAGCTCAATGTCAGTGAAAGAGATTGAATTGTATAAAAAGGTGACCATTTCTGCAAAGGCAGAAACATGCTTACCTGGAAAGTGCTCTTATTAGGATCATAGCTATAGCTTCCTTTTATTATAAATGTGCACATATTTTAGTTAAGAATAAAAAATATTTACGATATCAATCATCTTGTAATTCAGCCTGTAGGCAAGAGACTTAGAAAATGGTACCTGTAACCTCCAGGGACATATTCCATCATTAGATTAACAATCACTGAGGCAAACATACATCATTAAAACAGACAAGTGCTGCATCGGTGATGCAGGAATAATAAGCAGAACAACGTGTGGTATCACTTTATATAGGAAAACTGTAGACATTTTGTAGATGTGAGAATCTTGTTTGCTTTGGATAAAATACAATCACCACTTCTAGAGATAAGAAAAATTAAAGGATGAACCAAAGCTATATCCCAGGGATATACCTTCTTTTATTTTGTTTGTCTGTACCGATAGCACAGAATGGAAATTAAATGCATTGAAGTTAGTGACTAGATTCTGCATAGTCAGTAGTGCAAAAACTGATTTTTCATTCATTTAACCTAAACATTACACTGTTATCAGCATCAAAGAGAGCCTGTCTATAAACCTGATTTCACTTGCAGAAAAAAATAGACTGGGTTAAATAATTTGGATTCTGTTGAAAACCTATTTTTTCCTTCCCCTTATCACATATTTCCATTTCTAAATGAGGATTGTGAACACACATTTCCCATTGCCTGCCCTTATAAACTAAATAATTTACCATAATCTCCCAGAATTGATTTAAAAACTGTGTGCATTTATCTATAAAATCCTGGGAGATGTGGCCACCCATTGGATCTGACCTATAGGTAATTATGATGTGCATAATTATGTTATCTGAAGCAGAGCACTTCTGATGTAATCAAAACTGTTCACCTTTAGGGCTTTCAAATAACTACCCAATTCACCTAGCCATTCACAACACGGTGAAATTCTACAAGCATCAAGTTGTAAAACAGACAGGTTGTTATTAATAAATGAAATTTTTCCATTTTCAATGTTCTGCTGTAAATTGATACATCACAATAGCTAATAGTTGATGTTTGGATGTCAGAAAAACCTGTAGCTTCTCTGTACTTCAATGTCCGGATATTTAAATTGGCAATAAGAAAAGATTAAATTTGTAAAATTTAATTTTAAGTGTTATTGTATCATATTGTGAAGATTATTGTATTATAAATATTACATGTATGTAGATCATTTAGCACAACATAAGTGTTCCTAACTTGATTGCTAAATTCAGTGAAGTTTTGTCTGACTTTAGGACACTGGTAAATATGTCAGATTGTAGTATTTATGTTGTTCAACAGAAGTTAAAGAGATAAGGTACAATGTAAGTAAATAAAACCCAAAACTTTATTAGTTCACTTTTTTCAAGGTTTATATAAATCATCTTGATTTTTCACTCTCAAATTCAATGGCTTAGATTGTTAGCAATTAAGCCAAAACTTCAACTGAAAACCTAACATGGAAATTATATTTGGTCCAGTCCTGATTCCAATCCTTTCCTATTCTATTTCATATTACTCACATCCTTTTCAATTAAAAAAATATATATACTGGATACGTTTTGAAATATTAATCAAATTAATTCACGATCTTTGTTCAAGTGAAATACCAAAGACCAGAGAAATTTAAGTCAAGTGCATTTTATGTGAAGTAAAGTAGTTTTATTTTCAATCTGTATCCAAATTTTCTATCATTTAACTAACATTTTAGCTATTCATTTAAGTAACTATGATCTAACTTTGCCAAATAATAATCATAATTACATTTTACATTTTGATGGAGAATTCCAAGTGCTAATTGCTCCATATTAATGCACTCATTAAATGTATTTTAGTTATAAACACATTTTCATGCTGTCAAATTCAATTTTGTATAAAATAAAAAACTCAGGAATAATACTTAAAAATTCAAATCATAATTTAAATTCAAAGTTAGAACTTGGCAAATTAAAAAATACTGAAACAACATAGTCAGAGAACGTGAAAGGAGAAAGTTTTGAAAAGCATGTAATCAGATTTTAGTTATCTTCTTGAAATCTAAGATTTAAACTTTCATGTCATTCTCCTAAACAGAGATATCAACAAAAATTTCACTTGTATTTACCTTGACATTGGTAAGAATTGATATTTGCTATTAATTTTGATATAATTTGGTCTGATTTCTAACCTCAGCCAAAGAAGTTAAAGATCAGAACAGTGAAAGTCACACCTAAAATCAATAGAGTGAAGTATTTATTTGCACTAAATGCACCATTTTGATTTATTGACAAGCTACATGGAAATTTCTGGAACAGTCTGAATAAAAAAATAAATCCACAAATCAATAAATGAATTAATAAATTAATGAAAGATACATATGTTTGTATTTATTGTGAATAGTTGGCTCTCAGGAGCAGTTATAGCTTTTTGTGTATATCTTTTCGATTTTTGTATATTTAACCCTGAGGGATATAACATATGCTTAATAAATTTTGGTAATTGGGAGATAATAAAGGAGAAAATAAGGGGAAAAAGTAGAAAGGGAGAAATGAGGGGAAAATACAGAATAGTAGATAGGAAAAGGGAAAAGAAAGAAAATTTATCTAGCTGAAATAATTAAAATTACTTATTGTATATTGATATTCAGATCCCCTGTTATTATACTAACTCCCATTTTTATTTTGAAACAAAATAAGGTTGCAAACAGAAAAAATAAAATATTTATAATGTATAAATATTTAAACAACAAAATCTAAAAGTTATGGAACATTAAAACAAAAACCTTGGCTACAAAAAGTGTATAGTTAAAATCATTCATTACATGTATTTTTTCTTCTATTATATTAATTTAAAATCAAAACAAAAATAAGGATAATAAAATGAGACTGGAACACAGAATACGCCTTTCCTGACACCTAATAAAATTTATTTTAAAAAGAAGTAAAGGGGGGGCAGAGTCAACATGGCAGACTAGGAGGACACAGAATTGTCTCCGCACAACTAGGGCACCTACCAGGCACTGGTGGGGGACCATGGGCACCCAAGGGATGGGAGAAACCCCCAGCCACCAGCTTGTGGGATCTTGGTTCCCAGGCTGGAGGTCAGGCCCGAGCTCCTGTGGTGGGAGCTCCAAGTCAAAACCACTGGACTAACCAAAAACCTCAGACCCCAGGGAATATTAATCAGAGTGAAGCCTCCCGGAGGACCTAATCTCAGCACCAAGACCCAGCTCTATCCAACTGCCTGCAAACTCCAGTGCTGGATGCCTCAGGCCAAACAACCAGTAAGACAGGAATACAGCCCCACCCATCAAAAAAAAAAAAAAAAAACCAAACAAACTGAAATGATAAAAAAATATGTTACAGACGAAAGAGCAAGGTAAATACCTACAAGACCAAATAAATGAAGACAAAACAGGCAACCTACCTGAAAAATAATTCAGAGTAATGATAGTAAAGATGATCCAAAGTCTCAGAAACAGAATGGAGAAAATACAAGAAACATTTAACAAGGACCTAGAAAAAATTAAAGAGCAAACAAACAGTGATGAACAACACAATAACTGAAATTAAAAATACTCTAGAAGAAATCAGTAGCAGAATAACTGAGGTAGAAGACAGGATAAGTGAGAAGGAAGATAAAATGGGGAAATAACTGCCAGGGAACAGAATAAAGAAAAAAGAACTGAGGACAGTCTCAGAGCCCTCTGGTACAACATTAAACATATGAAGAATCGAATTATAGGGGAACCAAAAGAAGAAGAGAAAAAGAAAGGGTCTAAGAATATATTTGAAGAGATTACAGTGGAAAACTTCCCTAACATGGGAAAAGAAATAGTCAATCAAGTCCAGGAAGCGCAGAGTCCTATACAGGAAAAACCCAAAAAGAAACATGCCAAGACACATATTAATCAAACTATCACAAATTAAATACAAAGAAAACATATTAAAAGCAGCAAGGGAAAAGCAACAAATAACATACAAGGAAACTCCCATAATGTAAACAGCTGATCTTTCAGCAGAAACTCTGCAAGCCACAAGGCAGTAGCAGGACATATTTAAAGTGATGAAGGGGAAAAACTTACAACCAAGATTACTCTACTCAGCAAGGATTTCATTCAGATTTGATGGAGAAATTAAAATCTTTACAGACAAGGAAAAGTTAAGAGAATTCAGCACCACCAAACCAGCTTTACAACAAATGCTATAGGAACTTCTCTAGGCTGGAAACGCAAGAGAAGGAAAAGACCTACAATAACAAACCCAAAACAATTAAGAAAATGGTAATAGGAACATACATATTGATAACTACCTTAAATTAACTGGATTAAATGCTCCAACCAAAAGACATGGACTGGCTGAATAGATACAAAAACAAGACCCATATATACGTTGTCTACAAGAGACCCACTTCAGACCTAGGGACACATACAAACTGAAAGTGAGGGGATGGAAAAGGATATTCCATGCAAATGGAAATCAAAAGAAAGCTGAGGTAGCAATTCTCATATCAGAAAAAATAAACTTTAAAATAAAGACTATTACAAGAGACAGAGAAGGACATTACATAATGATCAAGGGGTCAATCCAAGAAGAAGATATAACAATCATATATATTTATGCACCTAATATAGGAGGACCTCAATACAAAAGGAAAATGCTAACACCCATAAAGGGAAAATTGACAGCAACACAATAATAGTAGGGGACTTTAACACCCCACTTTCACCAAAAGACATGTCATCCAAAATGAAAATAAATAAGGAAACACAAGTTTTAAATGATACATTAAACATGATGGATTTAATTGATATCTATAGGACCTTCCATCCAAAAACAACAGAATACACTTTCTTCTCAAGTGCTCATGAAACATTCTCCAGGATAGACCATATCTTGGGTCACAGATCAAACCTTGGTAAATTTAAGAAAATTGAAATCATACCAAGTATCTTTTCCGACAACAATGCTATGAGACTAGATATTAATTACAGGAAAAAAACGGTAAAAAATATAAACACATGGAGGCTAAACAATGTGCTACTAAATAACCAAGAGATCACTGAAGAAATCAAAGAGGAAATCAAGAAATACCTAGAAACAAATGACAATGAAAATATGACAACCCAAAACCTATGGGATGCAACAAAAGCAGTTCTAAGAGGGAAGTTTATAGCAATACAATCCTACCTCAGGAAACAAGAAAAATCTCAAATAAACAGCCTAACATTACACCTAAAGCAATTAGAGAAGGAAGAACAAATAAAAAAACCCCAAAGTTAGCAAAGGAAAGAAATCATAAAGATCAGATCAGAAATAAATGAAAAAGAAATGAAGGAAACAATAGCAAAGATCAATAAAACTTAAAGCAGGTTCTTTGAGAACATACACAAAATTGACAAACCATTAGCCAGACTCATCAGGAAAAAAAGGGAGAAGATTCAAATCAACAGAATTAGAAATGAAAAAGAAGGAACAACTGACACTACAAAAATACAAAGGATCATGAGAGATTACTACAAGCAAAAATATGCCAAAGAAAAAAAAAAAGGGCAGCCTGGAAGTGATGGGCAAATTCTTAGAATAGCACAACCTTCTGAGATTGAACCAGGAAGAAATAGAAAATATGAACAGACCAATCACAAGCACTGAAATTGAAACTGATTGAAAATCTTCCAACAAACAAAAGCCCAGGACCAGATGGCTTCACAGGTGATTTCTATCAAATTTTTAGAGAAGAGTTAACACCTACCCTTCTCAAACTCTTCCAAAATATAGCAGAGGTAGGAACACTCCCAAACTCATTCTATGAGGCCATCATCACCCTGATACCAAAACCAGACAAAGATGTCACAAAGAAAGAAAACTACTGGCCAATATCACTGATGAACATAGATGCAAAAATCCTCAACAAAATACTACCAATCAGAATCCAATAGCACATTAAAAAGATCATACACCATGATCAAGTGGGGTTTATCCCAGGAATGCAAGGATTCTTCAATGTAGGCAAATCAATCAATGTGATACACCATATTAAAAAACTGAAGGAGAAAAACCATATGATCATCTCAATAGATGCAGAAAAAGCTTTCAACAAAATTCAACACCCAGTTATGAGAAAACCCTCCAGGAAGTAGGCAAAGAGGGAAATACCTCAACATAGTAAAGGCCATATATGACAAACCCACAGCCAACATCGTTCTCAATGGTGAAAAACTGAAACCATTTCCTCTAAGATCAGGAACAAGACAATGTTGCCCACTCTCACCACTATTATTCGACATAGTTTTGGAAGTTTTAGTCACAGAAATCAGAGAAGAAAAAGCAATAAAAGGAACACAAATTGGAAAAGAAGAGGTAAAGCTGCCACTGTTTGCACATGACATGATACTATACATGGAGAATCCTAAAGATGCTACCAGAAAACTACTAGAGCTAATCAATGAATCTGGTAGAGTAGCAGGATACAAAATTAATGCACAGAAATCACTTGCATTCCTATACAATAATGATGAAAAATCTGAAAGAGAAATTAAGGAAACTCTCCCATTTACCACTGCAACAAAAAGAATAAAATACCTAGGAATAAACCTACCTAAGGAGACAAAAATCCTCTGTGCAGAAAACTGTAAGACTGATGAAAGAAAATAAACATGATACAAACAGATGGAGAGATATACCATATTCTTGGATTGGAAGAATCAACATTTTGAAAATGACTATACTACCCAAAACAATCTACAGATTCAATGCAACCCCTATCAAATTACCAGTGGTATTTTTCACAGAACTAGAACAAAAAATTTCACAATTTGTATGGAAACACAAAAGACCCCTAATAGCCAAAGCAATCTTGAGAAAGAAAAACAAAGCTGGAGGAATCAGGTTCCCTGACTTCAGACTATACTACAAAGCTACAGTAATCAAGACAGTATGGTACTGGCACAAAAACAGAAATATAGATCAATGGAACAGAATAGAAAGCCCAGAGATAAACCCACACACATATGGTCACCTTAACTTTGATAAAGGAGGCAAGAATATACAATGGAGAAAAGATAGCCTCTTCAATAGTGGTGCTAGGAAGACTGGACAGCTACATGTACAAGAATGAAACTAGAACACTCCCTAACACCATACACAAAAATAAACTCAAAATGGATTAAAGACGTAAATGTAAGGACAGACGCTATAAAACTCTTAGAGGAAAATATATGTCACTGTATGACAAAAGTCACAGCAAGATCCTTTTTGATCCACCTCCTAGAGGAATGGAGATAAAAACAAAAATAAACAAATGGGACGTAATGAAACTTAAAAGCTTTTGCACAGCAAAGGGAACCATAAATAAGATGAAAAAACAACCCTCAAAATGGGAGAAAATATTTGCAAAGAAACGACTAACAAAGGATTAATCTCCAAAATATACAAGCAATTCATGCAGCTCAATATAAAAAAAAAAACAAACAACCCAATCCAAAAATGGGCAGAAGACCTAAATAGACATTCCTCCAAAGAAGATATACAGGTTGCCAACAAACACATGAAAGGATGCTCAACATCACTAATCATTAGAGCAATGCAAATCAAAACTATAATGAGGTATCACCTTACACTGGTGAGAATGACCATCTTCAAAAAAATATACAAAAAATAAATGCTGGAGAGGCTGTGAAGAAAAGGTAACCCTCTTGCACTGTTGTTGGGAATGTAAATTGATACAGCCACTATGGAGGTTCCTTAAAAAACTAAAAATAGAACTACCATATGACCCAGCAATCTCACTACTGGGTATATACCCTGAGAAAACCATACTTCAAAACAAGTCATGTACCACAATTTTCATTGCAGCACTATTTACAATAGCCAGGACATGGAAGCAACCTAAATGTCCATTGACAGATGAATGGATAAAGAAGATGTGGATATAGCTGATTCACTTTGTTATACAGCAGAAACTAACACAATATTGTAAAGCAATTATACTCCAATAAAGATGTTAAAAAAATAGAAGTAAAGAATATCTAGAATAATGTAGCTTCTAATTATTCCTCCAACCCACTCACACAAGGGAAATGGCAGAACAAAAGTAAGTAGGAAACATCTTGAATATTACTATGAGCATTAAATTTAGAGAGAAGTTCATGGAGGAAGCAACAGGCAATGTGAAAGAAAAATGTGATGGGGTGGAAAGCAGACTTGAGGAGGAAGGGACAGTGGCCATGCAAATGTGGAATCTCTATCTCTCAGTCCAGTTTTCAAAGAAGTTGGGACCCACCAGCAATGCTCAAAATGTTTATTTTAATTGTGTAGAAAATCTAAAAGAAAGAAAGAAGAATCACAGTATTAGAGTTACCACTTCCCCTGGAAAATGATGGATTCAGCAGACACAAAAACAAAAGATGTATAAAGGAGCAGCAATCCAGGGGAAAATTCACAAAGTAAGTCCATTTGAAGTCTCCTCTATAGCACTGTCTTGCCCATGGAACCAATTAACACCATATCTATGCATTATTCATCACTTGGTTCTCCCTGCTGATTCTAGGAAGAGCAGAATGGAACCGCTAAGTGCATAATCTGACCTGGCTCTTTGGTCTCAGCAACTCTTGGACATGCATGCTGCATTGGAGCAATTGTCTGATGCTCCGAGTTAGTACCTTAGAAGGGAAGATACAATCCTCAAACTACGTGCAATAAATCCTGGTACAGGACATATAACAGAAGGAACAGCAGCAACCAGGACCTTCCACAATGCTAAACCCTCTTTCCCACACTAGCCCTCAGGCTACAGAAAATACAATAGAGGGAAAGACTTAAATCTCAAACTGTAGCTATGAAATAAAGGGTGGGAAGAAACAATTCACATGTCCAATATCAAAACAAGATAGGAGTTTGGCAGTGTCAGATCTTTCTATAAGATTCTTTGTAAATAGTCTGATCTCTTCCTAGATGTACTGCACTTAAAATGTTACTAGTATTTATCAGAAATATATTAGTCAAAACTACTGATTTTTAAAAATTCTTACACTGAAAATCGTTATATTTATCTTCAATTCATTATATCCATCTCCCCTCACCCCCACCTCCACAAGTGTGATTTCACCTCTTTGTATTTTAATTTTTTACATTATTCCTTGACATGCCTTTAATATCTCTTATGAAATAGCTTATCTTTAATTCAGTGAAAGTCAACTGCCAAGATAGCAAATACTATCACAAAAATATTTGAAGTTATAAATCATGCCTTTTTATTTTCTATAATCATATGGAATTTATAACTGATTCATATAAACCCTATTAGCACTTGCAGATTTTGATTACCTTATTCTTAAGAATCAAATTATTATCTAATTGCCATTATATGGTAAAAATGATCTGAATCATTTTGTTAAAAATTGGAAAGATAATATACAACTATATACAAAATTTATAATATGGTAATATTCATAAAAAAATAAAGCTGGTTAAAAGGGATAGAGAATGCAGCTGGGGTGGATCTAGAATCACTGGGGTGGGGCAATGGCAGAGGAGTCAGAGGTACAAGGTGATAGACCAAGGTGAGGAAGAGAAAAGCAGTTCCCAACTTCGGAGCTGAAGAGGCACTCTCAGGTAGGTCATGGTGCTTTCCTGTTGAACATAAACAACTCCACAGGACACTAACATCAGTCAAAGCCACTCTGACCATGCTAAGACAAAAAGACCATTTGGGAATCATTTCTAAACATACAAAACATGAATATGGTTCAAACCACAAAAATATCCAAACATCTCCCTGTCCTGGATAATATGTATGACAGTAGCTCCTTACCAATTATACCTTTAACCTTGTTTAATTCTTCCTGCCTTGTAGATAAGATTGATTTAGATAATCAGTCATAGAATGCCCACACTGCCTGACAGCATCCAAAAGCATAGTAAAGTCCTGCTTCCTAAACCCTTCCTAAAATTACCTAACATGAGACCAACTCCTAAGAATTAGCCTCTTGTAACAGACTTACTCAGATACTAGATGGCTCCCCAGGATGTGCATTGTACTTCCTTGAAAGGAACACTAAACCCAACTTGTTCAACTATAGGTTTATTATTCCTGGTGTTTTATGGCTGAAGGGCATTGACGGTGGGAAGCAAGTGGCAGTGAAAAAGGTGATAGGACCAGTGGATTGAAGGGTCTTAAAGAAAAGAGCTAGAATGAGAGGATGTGAAAATCAGAAAGTGGGGTACTTGAAACTGAGTCTGTGAAGGGGATACAGTTATTCATAATGCCAAGGTCTGGATAATGGCCATGGGAATAGAGAGAGTGAATGTGGAAGGGAGGATACTGAAACGGATCTGGGAACTATGAGATCAGAACATTACAAAGATCATGCACAAGGACATTGCAACCATTAAGACTTAGGACAAGAGTACTGTTAGAGTGACAGGAGCCCAAAGTTAAAATATTTAATTAATGAGTCTGTAGATAAGCATAACATAGAAGTATATTATAGACTGGGAGCAGAATCTTCAAAGATAAGAAATTTTAGGGAAGAGAGAAAGAAAATTAGTTTGAAATTAGCAAGAAAGAGTAGGGAAGACATCAACTCCACCTACAAGCCACGTACAGTGTGGAGAGACAAGAGCTATTGGTTGAAAGGGTCACAGGGAAAAAGAATCCTTCTGAGGAATTCACATTTCAATATAGACTGAGAAGGTGAAGAGGACATTTAGGGAAGAGGAGGGTATAGAGGATTTTCAAATGATGGACCAGAAGTTCAGAAGTCACTATGAAAGAATCACAGATTAGAAGACATATGAACCCTCTTACACTGTTGGTAAGAATGTAAATTGGTGAAGCCACTATAGAGAACAGTATGGAGGTTCCTCAAAAAACTAAAAACAGAATTACCATATGATCCCACAACCCCACTCCTGGGCACATACCCAGACAAAACTATAATTCAAAAAGAACAAACACCACTATGTTTTTAGCAGCACTATTTACAGTAGCCAAGACATGGACACAACCTAAATATCCATTGACAGATGAATGAATAAAGTGATGTGGTACATATATACAATGGAATATTACTCAGCCATCAAAAAGAATGAAATAATGCCACTTTCAGCAACATGGATGGACCTAGAGATACTAAGTAAAGTAAGTCAGAAAGAGAAAGACAAATACCATATGATATCACTTATATGTGGAATCTAAAATACAATACAAATCAACATATCTATGAAACAAAACCAGACTCACAGATATAGAGAACAAACTTGTGACTGCCAAGGGGAAAGGGGGCTGGGGGAGGGAAGGAATGGGAGTTTGGGATTAGCAGAGGCTAACTGTTATGTATGGGATGGATAAACAACAAGGTCCTACTGTATGGCACAGAGAATTAATTCAATAACCTGTGACAAACCATAATGGAAAAGAATATATATATATATATGTATAACTGAGTCACTTTGCTGTACAGAAGAAATTAATACAACATTGTAAATCAACTATACTTCAATAAAAAATTTTTTAAAAGAACACATATGAAATCATATGGGGATGTGAATCTCTATGATGAGTACTAGACTATAGTTGTGGAAGAGAATGACATTTTCTAAATATTAAATATTTCATAATACTCATGTCAAAAATGTGAAATACTTCATTTAAAAATCATATTTTTATAATAGAGATAATGTCCCACTAATTGACTTTTAGTCATGAAATAGCCTTTCCTCTGAAGTATTATTACTATGTTCTTTTCTGCACGTAAATTATCATGGGGAGATGAAAGAGGCTTATATTCTAAAGGTTTTTTTTTTTTGTCTGTGTCCCTTAAGTGAGGGCTTCCCTTAGTGTGCAGGGAAGGAAAATTTTTCCTTTTTATTTTTCTAGGTTCTGTGGCTGGTCTGAGGATCAAATCTGATGTAGGACAGATTAACAGCAGAAAAAAAAATGTAATTGCATGCATACACACAGGAACGCCACAATGATATGAGACTGAAAATGTGGCCAGGCAATTAAGACTTTTATGCCATCCTAAGCTGAGGAAAAGGATAGGGCTTTGGGGTTTCACGTGGGGGATTGTTGGGGGAGGTTACTAACGAGGGAAGGTAAGAGGAGGAAATTACGGTAAAGTTTGCCCAGCCATGCAGGTAAGTTTTTCAGGTATAAAACTGATCTCTGGGGATAGCTCTCTCCCTATGCCAAACATGTAAATTTCCTCTATAAATGTATATATCTCCCACAAATAGAGAAATGTATACTTTCTTTTAGGCAGTTAATGGGGAGGTAAAGAGCTTTTCCTGAGTCTGCCGGATCTCGATTGCCTTCAACTCAAAATAACCATCATGCCAAAGTAGCATATTTTGGAGTGGTATATTCTGTACCCCTTTAAGTGCTATTTCCTCAACATTATTAAATCTGAGTTTCCAGTTACCATTTGAAATTACATTCAATTTTGCAAACAGATTCTTACAGACTATTTTCAATAAAGATTCATTTTCTACCTTTCATAATTTAATAAGCAACAGTGAATTTGCCAAGAATTTCCTTTACACTTGGAAAGAAATCAACTTTGAAAAAAGTTTAGCAGCTGTCACTAATGAAATAAAATTGAATTAACTCAATGAGATTGAATATATTCAATAAAAATAGGGCTACACAATAGCACCAGTGGTCTCCTTACAGAAGTAATGTAATTTTGAAAATATGTTCCACTTTTTTTTTTAATCCTCAAACATCAAATTGCATCTTTTTGTTTTTTTAATCCTCAAACACCAAATTCCACTGAAAAACTAGCATCTCAATTTTTCAGAGAAAATAAACCTTGGACGAAAGAGTATACTGCTAGTTTCAGGAATGCTCTAAGCTATGTATTGGTTTATACTTTCATCTCATGTCATTTTACTGAAATGCCCTGCCACATATTTGGCATGCAGTACCCGTCAGGCAGTAGGTACTAATAGCTTACATTATTGTAAGCTATTAATATTACAATGTAATAGCTTACATTATTGGCTTACATTATGCCAGCGAACAACCAGGTATTTGTTTGGTTATGGTTCAAGATGTCTTTTTTTTTTTTTTTTTTTTTTTTTGCGGTATGCGGGCCTCTCACTGCTGTGGCCTCTCCCGTTGCGGAGCACAGGCTCCGGACGCGCAGGCTCAGCGGCCACGGCTCACAGGCCCAGCCGCTCCGTGGCATGTGGGATCCTCCCGGACAAGGGCACGAACCCGCGTCCCCTGCATCGGCAGGAGGACTCTCAACCACTGCACCACCAGGGAAGCCCTCAAGATGTCTCCTTATACCAAAGAGTCCATAGTTGTAGGACTCTGGAAAGTCAGTTCCATTTTTTCTCAAGACCATCAGATGTACACTGAAAATTTTTAAAGATTGAAATTTTTAAGAAATAAGACTTCTGCTTTATTCACTTTCATTCATCACTTACATTCAAAGCACTATATCTAAAGTAAACAGATATGTCCAGCATCCTTGAAGAGATGGAGCTAATTTCACTTTAATAAGAAATCATCCAGTCAGAATCCTGGGAAGAGTCATCATCTCCAAAAGGTGGAACAAAATGAACAGCTTAGCGCTATAGGAATTTTACTTTTAAGCCAAATTTCTCTGTCTTTTTTTTTTCATTTTGGATGAATTCTTGAATAATTCTGGAATTTGGGCAAGTTCAGCGAGGAAACTCTTCTCTGCCCTATGCAGCATCCACTGGGTGACTCAACTGGGGGTTGGAGGATCCACTTACAAGTTGACTCACTCACATGGCTGATCAGGTAGGTGCTGTTGTCAGGGAGGTGCTCAGATGGGGCCAGAGGCCTCAGTTCCTATCCAGGGACCTCTCCCTGAGCTGCTTGGCTTTCTCAGCGGCAAGATGGTTGCATTCCCAGAGAAAGTGTCCCAAAAGAACCAGGCAGAAGCAGGATCACATTTCATGACCCAGCCTTAGGAGTTACAAAGTGTCATGTTCACCACAGTATGCAACCCATCCCAATCCAAGGACATAGAACATGGAGCCCCGAATTCAACAGAAGAAGTATCAGACTCGCACTGTAATAGGAACATGTGGTCAGGGAGATATTTTGATAGCCATTTTTGGAAAATACAACCTCAGAGTTTGTCTTCTGACCACAAAAATTCAGTCCCCTCCTACTTGCAAAATATATTCTCCTCTTCCCCAAGACCCATCCCATTACAGAATCAGCTTGAAGTCCAGAATCTTTTATCTCCATCAAGCCCAGGTGTGGATGATGATTTGGGGTAAGGTTTCTCAAATATAATTTCTTAATTCCCTTTCTTTTGATCTAAAGAACTGAGAACTGAAATAATACATGATTTACCCTCCATGCACATACAGTGGTGAGATAGGCAACAGGGATAGGATAACTGCTACAGACACTCTCATTCAGGAACGGGGGAAATTTGAAGGACACAGCAGCTATTCGTCTATAAAAATTCTGAAATACAAAGGGGTGTGGGTTGTCAGTTCCTTGATTAGGGCTAAGATTTACTGCCTGGAACTTCTTTTCTGTAGCCCTTATCTCCACCCTTTGGACTACTGATTTTGTTCTCTGAGTCTCCCATCCTTTTCCACAAAAAACAATCTGTGTTTACACTAGTTTTCTGGGTCGGCTTCCTGCCCACAGTCATTTGGGAGTTCAAGGCATCTTTTTATCATGTACTTTTTCTGATATTTCCAGTCTAAGCTGGTAAATTTCTACAAGAACTTTGAGGCTTCTTGCCCATCAATTTATAATCCACGTTATTAGACAGAAACCGTACCCATACTTTAAGGTAAGTCCTTCTCTATATTCTGCTCCACGTGAAATTTCTGTGGGACAATGGCTTTAAGATTCCTAGAACACCTATTGTTTAATAGCATTTGTGAGACATACTATTAAATCTTTCTGAGGGACTCTTTGAAAGGGTTTATGATGGAACATTCTGGATGTTTTCTTCTGAGGTCTTCCAGGATCTCATACGTCTACTCTGAATGAGATTTTTACCTGGAAGCCATTTCTTAATTTCAGAACAATTTGCCATCTGGAGCATCTGGAAATGAAAAACAGTTTTCTGATTTAATTTCAAAATCATTAAGTCCCAGTTCATTTTATTTCCTTGAAATTTTCCTTAAAATTTAACAGTTTTTTTTTTAAGTTCATCTCTCTCTTCTCGCATTTTCCTATGTACAGCCATAAGCAACAAGTCAGCACTCCAATATTCTGTCTCAAATGTTTCTTACCTACATCACTGAAGTCACTAAGTACATTTTCCAGTCTCCCCTACTGCAGGTGACAGTGTTGCCAAACTCTCCACCACCACATGAGAAGGGTCCTTTTTCTTTTGGACTCCAATAACATTTTCTGTACATTCTTTTAAGCTCTCACTGCAAACACTGCACGGAAGTCTCATTAGGCTTTTATTAATAATTTATTAGAAATTCTGTTGGGCATCACTTACCAGTTACAAAGCCAATGCCATTTCCTTAAGTTGTCATGGCAGTATGCCACTGCCAGTACCAAAATCTGTTTCATTTATTTATTTCTGTGAAACTAACTGCACCCAAATCTTAACAGCTTAAAGAAACAATAATTCTTTGTTTTGCTTACAAACAGGCAATTGGGCAAAGCTTGGTGGGAATAGCAACCAGGTGCTAGCAGACAGCTGGGAGCTTACTCAGGGCTATAAGACTTGGACCGATGTTCCTTTCTATGCATATTTCTCCCAGACTGCTTGGGCTTCCTCACCGCCTGGTGACTGAGTTTAAAGAATGAACGTATCAAATCAGGAAGAGAAATGATTGCATTTTATGATCCAGTCTGAAAAAATCATACCGCATCACTTCCGTTGTTTTCACTAGCTCACCATTGTTCAAGGGTAGGAAACATAAATCCAACCTCTTGAAAAAAGATGTGTCAAATTCACTTAAAAAAAAAAAAAGGCATGTGCAATGGGAGATATTGTTGCAGTCACATTTGGCAAATATGTCTGCACATTGCGTGAAATTGTTTTATCTACCACAAATGGTATATTAGAATGATCAGTATGTTATAGATATAATTACACAATAATAATTGTTAATGCCCTTCTGAGTAGAAAATAGTATTTTTCTTCAAATCTATTTATTTTGGCCAAGTTATGGGCCTACTTTTTCTGTGGGTTTTCCCCTTTCCACTAAAGAATATCAACTTTAACTTATGTCAAGAGTTTAGGTAGAAGAAACTTTAGTTTCCCCCTTATAAAAAAATGATTTTACTTGATTTTTTTAACACTTGTCTAAGAAGACCTAAAAGTGTTATCACAAATTTCTACTCTACAAGATGCTAAATTAGGAGAATGGTATTTGATACATGGTATCTGCAAGGGTTCCTTCTCTCTACTTAAAACTGCAAATGATTTTTATCAACCTTCCTCTAAAAAAAAAATAGGTATTTAAGCTTAGCATATTTCTTGGAATTTATCTCATTCTTTCTTTTTTATAAGTTTTAAAACCCATAATTCAAACCTAATAAATTCCTGTTAAATAGCTGGGTTAAGCCAAAATTAGACTTAATTTCTTTAAATTGATTTCTCTAAGCATGGTACATTTAATTTAAAGAAAAAATTTAAACTGATTTTAATTAAAGATATTCCAACATGAAATTTTTTTTTTTTTTTTTGCCGTACGCGGGCCTCTCACTGCTGTGGCCTCTCCGGTTGCAGAGCACAGGCTCCGGACGCGCAGGCTCAGCGGCCATGACTCACGGGCCCAGCCACTCCGCGGCATGTGGGATCCTCCCGGACCAGGGCACAAACCCGTGTCCCCTGCATCGAAAGGCGGACTCTCAACCACTGCGCCACCAGGGAAGCCCTAAAAAGTGTTTTCTTGAACTAAAAATAAAGAATGGAATTTTCTTCAAAATACAAGCTAGGTGAGAACCTAGATTGTATTTTGCAGCACTAGCCCTCAATTCAGGATTAAATTTGATATAAGCACAGAGATATTTTCAACTGAAAGCGTTTGATTCTCGAGGCTTGTTAAGCATGGAAGACCTCGCTGGTACATGGAAGAAGTTGAAAACAAAATGTACACTAAGTAGTGAA
This sequence comes from Stenella coeruleoalba, assembly GCF_951394435.1. Classification (NCBI taxonomy): domain Eukaryota; kingdom Metazoa; phylum Chordata; class Mammalia; order Artiodactyla; family Delphinidae; genus Stenella; species Stenella coeruleoalba. The sequence goes on along the minus strand of NC_137150.1, from coordinate 22,119,806 downwards.
TGGCAGGATACTTGTCTTTTATATAATTCTGAGTTTTTCTATAGGAAGAATAGAATATATCTCATCTTGAGTACATGATCAGACTGTAGCTCATAAATTCTACTCTTTTCTCCCCAAAGCCAAATTCTCAAGTTTAACAGAAAATTCAGAGAAAAGACCACTTATCCAATCTCATATCTGTGTGGAAAAGAAAAAAAAATACTATTTAATTTTGATCTGTAGTTCTTCAAGGAGACTTTTGATGTCTTAATAGTCTCCCTTACTCTCAAGACCAACCAGCAATAAAGATATTTCGAGATTTTCTTCTGCAACATGATTTTTCCAGAGATTCTGCTTTCTTTTAAAACCAAGAGTCTTCTCACTTGAACTGAGCAGACATGGAGAATTTCAAGAAGACAGCTCACATTTTCTCCAGTCTTGCAACTGGTTCATGGGAGGAAACTTTCTAACAAGTAGGCTATTCTCTGCATCCATTCTTCACCTTCAAAGCATGAAGCAATAGCTGCATTTCTCCTGTCTTGACAGCTCCCCTACAATTCACCTGTTGGTTCAGATTCCCTGTTGAGAACTCATCCTCTGGTAAGCCACCAAGTTTCTGGACAAAACAGAAAATTTATGTGGTCCTCGTCCAAAGTTTTCCCACAGATTTTAAACATTTTTGAATGCGTGTAGTGGTCTTTTTAAACTAATGGTGATCATGTTTGTAGCAGTAACTAGAATGTTTTTCCCTTCATCTTCAAGAATTTTTGAGACCAGCATATATCTGTGAAGAAAGCAGTTCATTGTGACAATGTCAGAAATGTTTTTTGTTACAAGAGAAGCAAACTTTTCATAGAGCCAACAACTGATGAGACACCACTAGTACAGGTGCCAACACAGTTCCTCCAAAACAAGCTTTTTTGGTTTCCAGATAGGAAGACAAAACATTAAGCCTTTTCTTTTCCAGGCAGCTCTTTGCAGAAGGTAAACATTTCTTGAATTTCACCGTCACTTACAAATTATACAAATACTATGACATAGCATTTACTAGGGAAAACTGATGACTCATTAACCTGGATAGAAAAGCTCTCTTTGACATGTCATCAATGTGTCAGCTTCTGGAGCTGTTTGAGAGTGGAATTGTATAAGTTCTTGTACAAAAATTGCTTGAGCATTTTACACACTCTAATGCAATATGCTGGGTTATTGGGTCCTTGCCATTTGTGTGCCTTTTTCTTTTCTGGGCAATAAGTTCTGCTACTAAATAATTAGCTTCTTAAGTCTTTTCCATGATTGTGAGTATTTAAACAGAAGTTCAACTCTATTTTGAGGTTCCAGTAACTATTTAACATAATCAGCATCATTGCTTGTCAAACGACTGTGATTTTCAGTAAGTGACTTTCCAGTTTTGCTGGAGCCTTTGGTGTATTTGTAAGTTGTCTTCCACTGGTGATGTGCAATGGAATAAGCCAATTTGGACTATCAGTCCCATTGGTAAGTACCCTTCAGTGTGAAGACAGGCTTTTTTGTGTGTCCCTTGTTATACGACTACCTGAAATGACTCAAAACATTGTAATTTTTCATCAGTAACATTACCTGAATTGTCAGTAGTCCCGGGTATAGAGGCCTCCTCTTTCATCTCACCCTTTTCTTTCAAAAGCTGTCACATTGGATGGGCTTCCCTGGTGGTGCAGTGGTTGAGAGTCTGCTTGCCGATGCAGGGGACACGGCTTCGTGCCCCAGTCCGGGAAGATCCCACATGCCGCGGAGCAGCTGGGCCCGTGAGCCATGGCCACTGAGCCTGCGCGTCGGGAGCCTGTGCTCCGCAACGGGAGAGGCCACAACAGTGAGAGGCCTGCGTACCGCAAAAAAAAAAAAAAAAAAGTTGTCACATTGGATCATCGACAGGTGTGTAAAGCAATAAAATTAATAAACAGAGGGCATAATAAATAGCTAAATGAGAAAATTGAAAAACACATAAATAGTCATAGTATAATTTATTTCTCACCTATATAATCTATACTTTGCAATGTTTACAATAGCAAAGCATACAGGGGGAAGCTGAGCCATGGTCAGTGAAAATGTCTTCTTTAGAATGGACACTTCCCTCTGATTTTCTATTATCCTGGTAAAGTCTGTTACTCCTTTAAGTTCAGGCTACCCAAGGAAGTAAATCAGGCTGATGTCATCAGCTTCTGTCCTGTCCTTTTTAGCAATTGTCAATGGCATCTCCTATCACAGCAAAAAATGAGAACTTAACCAAAGGAACTCCATCTTACCACTCACTGCCAAACAGGACTGAAGGACCTCTAACGAAATTGCTAACGAGGCAGCTGGATCACTGTTCACGAGCACGTGGAGGTGTGAAGACTGTGTAGAATGTGAAGTTCAAACACATACGGTTTTGTTTGTTTTTGTTTTGCTTTTTTAGTCATGTTCTCTCATTGAACCCCTAGCAATAAATCATGAAACCCCAGAATTCCACAGAATCCTGGTTGAGAAACATGTTCTAGAACAAGTTTAAATCCTGTTGTGAAGAGGCATTGCCATGCTTTCTGGGTGTCTTGCTTATATTTGCATATCTATCCGCTCTATGTCTCTATGTAAGTATATGCATACTTGTTAAATAATTATTTGGTGAGTGAGAATGAAACGGAAGATGAAGAGAAATAACAAAAGACAATCTTTGCTCTTAATAAGACTAAAATCTAACTGAAGAAAAGATGAACATAGTCAGAAATATTAAAGAGCTAAATGTAGCAATGAGAGAATGCCCTGTGAAAGAAATACTTAGGAAGAACATTGCAGAAATTAAAACAAGGAAACAAGCAATCAAACAAACATTATCAGACTTTACAAATATCCTAACACCAACAATCTGACGATGTTGAACTTTATCAGAGTCTTGTGCTCCTGGAAAATAGTGAAATATAAGAAATCTTCCCACCCTTTTGTGTTACTCTAAGCAACCCCCTTGCCCATGTGATTTAGATAAGACAAGGCAGACAAGGATCCTCCAAATTCCTATTTTTAGTCACATAAATGATGAGCTGAACTATTGATTCTTATTGTTCAATCTGGACAAAATGTCTACTTATGTGCAAACTTTAGTCAGGTTTCTCACAAGCCTTGGTCCTTGAATTATCTTTGAACTTAAGCAAGCACTGGGATGCAAAACCACCCTTTTTAATGGCCTTTCCTGAGAATCCACTTATCTCAGGAAAAGACCTTCCCTAATCATCTTTCTCTTGACTCCCCCTGCCTGCTCATCCCACTTCCCCACAACCAATTCTTTCTAGCCTTGTTTGCTCCTCTTATCAAAGAAAAGCCCTTTTGTAACTGAGCAGGACCCTATGGGCCTTCCCGGGACAGACCCCTCCCCAATATCCTCAGCTGTAGCTCTTCTCTGAAGTACCTACATAATAATATCTGATGCTCATTTCCTGAGTTGTTTTACAGATGCTAAAACCATAACCCAATGGAAGAAATTAATTACATGATGATCATGAGTACATAGCCCTCAGACCTACTGGTGCCTAAGGATTGACAATGTTAACCCCTATGACACCACCTTGTTACCTCACCATCAACCAATCAGAGAATTAAGAATGAGCTGATCACATACCCTGTGACCCCCACTCCCTCACCTTCCCTTTAAAAACTCCTTGCTGAAACACTTCTGGGTGTTGTTTGGATTTTTTCAGCACTAGGTGTCCTAGACTACTTGCTTGGCGCCCTGCAATGAATACTGCTCTTTCCTTCACCACAGCCTGCTGTCAGTAGAATTGGCTTTACTGTGCAGGCGAGTGGACCCAAGTTTGGGTGGGTAATACTTTCCGTCTGATCTTTGAGACACTCGTACATCTTCTGGTTGCAACTTCCTATGGCAATATCCTCTCCCCCATTGCAATAGCCCCCTTCCTTCTATTGCAAAAGTTTTTTTTATTTTATTCAAAAAAAATCTATTCAAGTCTAAGTCCAGATTTTTTTCATTATTTGACAAATTCTACTAATCTAGCATACAAAAGGAATAATTGAAATCTAGAAAGATTTATGTGCAAAATATTCCTACTCAATATTTTATGTAATAGCAAAACAGTGAAACAACCTCAAATTCTACAAAAAGATTGATCTAAAAAATTATGATAGATCTGTGTAATTGGGAAAAACATGAGAAAGACCTACATGTATTGATAAGGAAAATATCTCATATATTATTAAAGAAAAAGCATAACACGCATAAGAATGAATTAGCTGTGTAGATATTCATACACATATTCTGACATAATGATGCTTTATATTATAGAGGAGGGGAAAAAAATCTTTTTCTTTTACCCATCTTAGGTTCTCCAGCTGAGGCTCTGTAAATTACACCAACAAAATGATCTCAGGCGGCCTCAGCCTGCAGCGGCTTGAAGCAGGTTCTTAGTTCCCCATCCAGAGATTGAAGCCAGGCCATGTCAGTGAGAGCACTGGATCCTAACCACTAGACCACGAGGGCCAGTGGCTAATGACAAGGCCCTGGCTTGTCTGCTTTGTAGAAATGAATTCCAACAGAGACGGAAAGAAGTGAAACAAGTAATGTGTTTATTAGGAGGAAAAATTACCTGTGAATAGACACACACGGGCGGGCTCAGAGAGAGAGTCACGATTTGTGGTAGTTTCAGTCACTTATATGGGGTATTTCTGGTGGGTTTCCTCTGGCCAATCATCTTGCTTTGCCTGGCTCTGAGTCCATATTTGGTTTATCTCAGGGTCCCCCCACCCCATGCACACACATCTCTTAGCCAAGATGGATTCCAGTGCAGAGGCCTGTGGGAAGGTTGACGCCACCTATTACGGACTTTTTGGCCCCCGAGGAGCCTTTCTGCACATCTATAGTCAGGAGGTCTCCTTGACCTCAAGAAAAAGAAATATGTGGTCTGTTTATCTTTTATCTGGCCAGGGCTCATCTCCTCCTCGCTGCTGCTATTATCTTTATCTTGGAGTATCTGTCCACAGGGGACAGACTTGAGCTGCTCAGCCTGGGGCCCATTTACCTCCTGCCTCAAGAAGACTAATAAACAAGAGAAAAATAAACAGAAGTTTATTAACATGTGCGTAGCTCATGTACATATGGGAGCACCCAATGATGAATAACCAAAATAGGTGGTTAGAAATTGGACTTATATATTATCTTAGGTTGAACTAAGGAAGAGGGGTTTGGGGACTTCTAGGTAGAAGAGGAAAGTTTTGCGAAGATGACCAGGTAGAGTGTGGTAAACACGGGTTTTTTTAGTAAGGTTTGTTATGCAGATTTAAGTCAGTGCCTTCCCCATCGATAAGAGTTGTTCAGAGTCCTCCCTTCTTGGTACAAGAGGGAGGCACCTTTACATACGGAAATTTTGTGCCCGGGTTTTAGAGGTTTTCTTGCATCTGCTGTTTCTCAACTGCCTTTAGCTCAAAATAATCCATATGCCAAAAAGGCATACTTGGGGGTGGCATATTCTGGTGTAAATACTTGTACCTGTGATGACCAGTTCTAAAATAATAGGCAAATAAAGATGTCATAATAATTGTTGCTTCTGGGAATAGGATTAAGGTTTGGGTACAATAAAAATTTATTTTAATTCTATAATTTTGTAGTGATAGAATGCTTTAAGTATGCATGTATTATTCTTTTTCAATAAAATAATAGTTAAAAATGAATGCACTATAATAGAACAATTTTTAATAATAAAAATAACAGTTCTGTCTGGCTCCAAAACCCTTATTATTTTCATTATTCCACAGTGAGAACTGGAAATTGAAAACCTTAATCTTCCTCTCTGATCCCTCAGATCCTCCTGCTATTAAGAACGACTACAAAGATTGGAGAAAACTGCAGTCCTAGAGTGTAGAATCCAGTCTCACACTTCTTTTTGGTCCATCTCAGAGTTTTCTGTATACCTAGTAGGTACCCAAGAGTAATTTGGCAATGCTATGAAAATAACAGTATGTGAAATATATATACAGAATTATAGAATGGTTCCATTTATATAGTTGAAATAATTTTATTTAAATAAATTATTATTATTGCCCAACAAACAGAGTTTTCTTGAAAATCAATTGCTTTGTTGATGGTAGGGCAGGAATAAAGACGCAGACATAGAGAATGGACTTGAGGACACAGGAGGGGGAAGCTGGGGTGAAGTGAGAGAAGCATCGACATATATACACTACCAAATGTAAAATAGATAGCTAGTGGGAAGCAGCAGCATAGCACAGGGAGATCAGCTCGGTGCTTTGTGACCTCCTAGAGGGGTGGGATAGGAAGGGTGGAAGGGAGGCTCAAGAGGGAGAGGATGTGGCGATATATGTATACATAGAGCTGATTCACTTTGTTATATAACAGAAACTAACACAGCATTGTGAAGCAATTATACCCAAACAAAGATGTATAAAAAAAAAGAAAAAAAATCACTCATTATTCTATTTGCTTGATTAAAAAAAATTAAAAAAAATAAAATAAATATTTTTCTAATAGCCCCAATTACCTTAGCGTTTGCAGTTCTATGGACAAAATATAGTTTGATTTTTTTTTTTGACATTTACAGGCCAGCTAAGCTCCCTGGAGGGACATTGTCTCTTTCCAGAGATTTATGTGGTCTGAATGGTAGGGATGATAAGCACTTTCTGTTCAATAGTGTAGTTAATACTCAGCCCCAGGATAAGAGAGCAGTGAAGCATTCCCCATGCTGAGGTACAGTGGTTCAGTAGCAATCAGCAGCACTGTTACTTTATGTGAGGAAATTTGCATCAAAATGCTGAGTCCACAGGGAGCTCAACATTCACTCACTTCTCACTGCCCAAGGAAAATAGCTATTATGGTCATTTCCCAGTCTTTCAATGCAGAACAAAAAGCAAAGCAAAGCAAAGAAAAAGAAACACTATTGTAACAAGAATGGCTAGAGGAACAGAGCTGTCTTAATAGGAATATAATTCTGCCTTAAGGTGTACTTAACTTGAAACATATTAATATCTACCAATGATTATGAATTATTACTTTTCTCATAGGTGCCATATTTATGGTAATGTTAAATAAGAGTGAGGAAGACAAATCTATCTTTTTTTGTTTTGTATTTCATCAAGTATCTTATTTTGGGTCTTATTTATTTTCATTTATTCAATAAAGAGAATTTGAAAACTTTCAGGATTTGTTACAAGAAATGAATGAATAAATGAAAAGGAGGGAAGGAAGGATTAGTTAAGATGATTTGGACTTTTCTTGCAAAAACATTTAGGTTAATGCTGAAAACTGTACTATTTATGTTTAGACATCATAGAGGTAACATTTTCTTGGCTGCAATGCAATTTCCTCTTTCAAACAAACACATCAACAAGAATTAAAACAAGAAGACAAAATAACGTATTTGACTGGACTAGAAACAGCTCCAATATAGCATCCTACCCCATGGGGCTATTCATAACAATGAAAATAGAATCAAGTGAAATAACGTTGCCTGTAGGGGCCGCTGCAGTTATTAAGTAACAGGCCTTATTCCCAAGTAGGTGGCGTGTCCAGAAGACCCAAACCAGTATGTTGCCTTATGCTGCTGAGTGCAAGGTGGGTAGAGATGAACAAGGAAACTTTCAGACATGTCAATTATAAAAGAATATGACTTTCTTTTTGCAAGATAAAGGAGAAAATGGGGAATTCTGCAAAAAAAAGAAAGGAATTCTGCAAGTGATTTAGGACAGCTGAAGAGTCTCCCTGGTTTGTAAACCTGGAGAGACTTCTTGTTAGTTGGGTATCATTTCAGTCAGCCTGGAGGGAGGCATGAAAAAGCAGAGGATGCATGAGAATGGTTTTGGTCATAGATCAGACCCAGGTTCTCTGCTGATTAGACTCTGCCTCACTCCCTTCTCCTCTGATTTCTTTCAGTCCCCTGTTGGACAATTCAAATACCTACTGGAAACAAGAATGAGAGCTAAATCAAGATGGAGGAAGGAAAGAGATGTAAGGATATGTATTATAGAAAGAAACATCACAAAAATCTAAGCCACAAAGAAATTTTAAAATATGACACTATTCAATTATGTTATAGAATTTAGAGAAAAACTATTCTATCTAAAAAAATATCTCAACTAAAAGAGTAGTGGACTCATTTAAGGAATAGTAAAACAACAGATGGGGTGACATAATTTAGTTGGGCCAGAGATAATATAGAAGGAAAAAAGTAAACTATTATGGAGTTATAGTTAGAGCAAAAGACATGATCGACACAGCCAAAACAAAATCAGGCAGTAATATTGATGTCCAGATATTCTGAACACCTTCTTACTATAACTCATTTATAACATTATATATTTAAATTAAAGCATCATATATTTTAAAATAATAGCTAAAATATTTCAAATGCATAACTGAGTTTGACAAACAGAAAACTAAATTTTCATACCTGGAAAAAAAAAATTAAGCAATGCAATGACCCCAGGTAGTAAGTGTTTCATAGGCTTTTCAGGAGTTTTAAATCCAAATTCTTCTTTCTACCTGCTTTTTCCCCATAGCCCTTAAAAAAATACCCAACATCTGCTGTACTAATATTTTAAACTTACCTAGAAATTCTCTTTAGCTCCTCTTGTCTTTTTCCTCCAAATTTCACCAAAAAAGTTTTCTATATTTCCACCTCTCTCTCCATCTTCAAAATCCAAGTTCAATCTGATAACTTATTTTACTGGATCACTGAAATTGTCTGTTATCAAGTCTCCTTGTATTTATTGTTACTCCAATGCATTTCCCACACTGAATGCTTTAAAAAAAAAAAAAACATTTTGAGCATGTAGTTATGTTATTTCTGTTTCTCATTGTCTCGAAGTCTCAAATTCTTAACATGGCTTATGCAGCCCCTACTTATCTTTATATCCACAGCTTACACCATTATCCCACTCATTTCCTACCTTTTAGTTCTTCCAAAACTGTGATGCTTCCCAACTCAAACCTTTGGCACATGCTGTTCTCTTTGGATTCTCTTCTCCTCCCTCTATACATGATTAATTCCTGATCTTTACTAAGAGGCCAGCTCACTTGTCATTTTCCTCCGAGTACCCTGCTCTGATAACCCCTGACTAAGACATGGCCTTTTATTCATTCTTTGGATTGGTCCCTTTTTCCTTGATCGTGCTTATAACAACTGCTATTAAAAATTAACTCAATATGTATTATTAAAACCTTCTTCCACACCAAAATTAGGTTTAGAAACCTTGAGTTAGTTGTTCCCCATAATATCCCTAGTTTCTCTACATGATGTCTTATAATGAGTAGACCCAGAAGAAATATTTTTGAATAAATGAATAATACCATTTACTTGCTGTACCCTGCCTCTTCTTCATCTTCAGTGTTCAATACAGTTCAAAGTTCTGTTTCTTCCTAACCATCTTCTGGAATTGCTCTCACTTAAGTCATCTGTTATCTACTTGTGTCTGCATATATGAGACTTTGTAACTCTGGTGTAACTGAACCACTCTGATGTATGTTTTTGTGGCCACACTTCTCTTGAAAACCAAATGTGAAGGCATCATATACAAGGGAAAATAGCCAAATGGGAAACAAGGTACCAATAATAATTGGACAAAAAATAATCTCCACAATCCAGATCTCACTGATATTTGAAAACACGACTTAGACCTAAAGGCCTAAACAAGTCCTCCTAAATCTAGAATGTTTCAATCTGCAAAAGAAGCCAGGGGATAAATTTGATCCACTTAGTGTCCATGTAGGGTTACAGAAATGGAAATAAGAAACCCAAAAGTTAGGCAGCTTTTTAACACCCTCCCAATGATCCATGCCCTTGTATATAATCCCTTTTCTTTAGGGGTAGGCTGGACCTCGTAAGTAGCTTCCATCAAATGGAATGCAGATAGGATACAGCCAAAATGATGGTATGACATTTCCAAGATTAAGTTAAAAAAGACTGTGACTTCCTACTTGCTGGAGCTCTCTTACCCTCTCTTTTGCTCACTTTGATGAAGCCAGCTGCCATGTTGTGAACTGTACTATAGAGAGGTCCACATGGCAAGGAGCTAAGGGTGGGTTTCGTCCAACAGCCAGTGATATACTGAGGCTCTCAGTTCAACAGACCATAAGGAACTGAATCCTGCCAACAACAACTGAATGAGCTTGGAAGCAGATCCTGCCTCAAGCAAATCTTGGGTAGACTGCAGCTATAGATGACATCTGGATCAGAGACTTGTGAGAGACTGAGCTAAGCAAAGACCAAGTTCCTGATCCACAGAAACTGTAGGATGGGTTGTTTTAAGGGACTAAATTTGGCAATTTGGTACACAGCAATAGGTGCTAATACACAGGCTATTTCTCAGAGGCAGACCTTGCTATTTAAAACATGCAAGCAGGAATGGGAAAAGTGGGCATCTCTCATGGATGCTGACATTTAAGGTCCAGGAGCCTATCTTCCTTATAACCAATCCTCTTATATATTCAGCCCACTGAATACTCAACTATAAACAATCAGGTGAGTAAACTCCATGTTGTCCGACATAATTCACAGAGATTTTACAATAGACCTACTAAGACAACAAATGCCCCAAACTTAAATTAAAACCATCTTTAATTATTGAACTCCCAGAGAGACATTAAAATCCCCAAATCAAGTCATATCCCTTTATAGAATTCAATGACAAATACATTAATATACAATATTTTCTTCTCCAAAATTTTATATTTTGCTCAGTTTAAGCCAAAATTAGCAGTAGTCTGATGACTGAGTACAAGTATGGCTCTTTATTCAGCAGTGAAACCCAAGGCAACCTTTACTGAATTATATATAAAATTCCTTCAGCATCTCCAAATTAAATCTGTCTTGATCTGTCTCTATGTATCTGTATTAGATTTCTAGGGCTGCCCTAATAAAATACCACAGACTGTGTGACTTAAATAACAGAAAATTATTTTCTTACAATTCTGGAGGCTCAAAGTCCAGGATCAAGGTGTTGGTAAGTTTGGTTTCTCCGTGGCCTCTCTCCTTGGTTTGTAGATGGCTACCTTTTCCCTGTGTTTTCACATGGTCTTCCCTATATGTGTGCCTGTGTCCTAATCTCCTCTTCTTATAAGGACATCAATCATATGGGATTAAGGCCCACCCATATGGCCTCATTTTGCCTTAATTACCCCTTAAAAGGTCCTATCTCCAAATACAGTCATATTCTGAGGTACTGAGGGTTGGGAATATATTATATGAATTTTGATGGGACATAATTCAGTCTATCAGTGTAATAGTACCCAACCTTTCCACACTTCCAATTGGACAATAGTACACAAGAACATATCACAACAGCTCTTATCACTATATCTATAATACCTAAAACTAAACACAACCACTGCAGCCATCACATTTTCCAAGAAAAGGATTTCTGTTATTTCCATGATCTTTGTTATTTCCATGGGCCACAGGAGAGATTTAAGAATACATAAAGAGGATCTAAACTAGACAGGGGAAATTAAAATTACAGCTTGGTTTGAATCTCACTAAGATGTCAATCTTTTGTTGCCAATCTTCGTTTCCATTAACTATGAATTTAATCTCTATCAGGAGAAATTCCTACCAAGACATTACTTTTGCCTGCTATTTTCCACAATCTTGCAAAAAATCAAAAGTTTGCTAGCCCTATGCTTTTTCTTCGACCCTCCCTGATCTCATTCCCTTAGTGCCCTAAGATGAAATGATAACTGTTGCAACATGCTTTACTCAATTCTTATCTTCCCGGGCTACTAAAATTCTTAAGGCTTGGTTTTGTTTTACTAAGCCACTGAAAACATCCATATTTCTTCCCACACCTCCATTCCAGAAACAGCAAGATCTGACTTTCCCTGAAGAAGCACAACAGACTTCATACCAGGTGTGGAAACAAAATCTGAAGAGGTCAATTTTGTTTTTTTAATTCTGGGAAATCCTCTTTTCAAAAGACCTTCCACAGAAAGCTTTCCCTTTCCACATTTAAATGTGAATTTATAGAGAATCAAAACCACCTCTGCAATCAAAGTTTCCTGAAGAAGGTCTCCTTTTTCTACAAATAAACCTTTAGTTTCAACTCAGATCAGATGCTTGCTGAGTATGAGATCTTGAACCTAAAACATGCTCTCTTGATTGCAATTGTTGAACCCAGCCATACCTGTTCAAACCAGCTGCCCAAATCATGAGATTCAACCTCCCCATGTGAAATTTTGCCCTGCAACATAAGTTCCTCCTCTCTTCCCCATGAAACAAACATATCAGTTTCTGCAGATTTGACTCTGAACTAGTTTACTTGCACCATTACAGTAACAAGGTGGCAGAGAGCAGAAACAGAGAAAACAGGTAAGTTGCTTAGGCCTTCTAGAACACAAGGTATGACCCTCAGAGATTTTAAACTTTAAGGAATACCAACTCCACACCAAACGATAGGCGAAGCTAAGTAAAGATTATACGGAGCTGTGCCTTGATTACCCTCTCCCCTTCCCATGGATCTAAGTAATAAAGCTTGATAAAAAGGTAGACAGAGTGACAACCTCATGTGGAAGGTGGTAAAGCTTGGGGCAAGGAGGTTGAAATGTCCCTCTGCCCCATCACCTGTACAGAGGTAGAAGAACAGGGAGCAGATGGATTCCATAAACCAGTGCTGTTCAAAGTGGGGTCCATGGTTGGTGCTGGTCTGCCTCATGTTACCAGTCAGTGAAATGAGTTCAGAAATTGAGAGTAAGCGGTTAGACTTTTATAGGCCCCTGAAAGGGTAGTGTTTTGTCTACTAAATCTAATTTTTAAAATATGGACTTAACATTATAATTTATCACAGGATATTGAATATAGTTCTCTGTGCTATACACTTTGCTGTACAGCTGAAATTAACACAACATTGCCAATCAACTATACTTCAATAAAATAAATTTTAAAAATAAAATAATAAAACAGAAAATATTGCATTTTTGTTTGTCTATTTTTATTTAATTTTTCAAATATTTTATTTTTACTGTAATTTACTAAAGCATCAATCTATGACAAATTGGAAATACAAAGGACTGGTCTTTTACCACGGATAGCACTGTTCTATACTCTAATGCATCCACGCTCCCAAGCACTGGACATGAATGTCCTTTCAGCTTACAAGGACACTTCAGGGAATATGTTATCTTTAGCAAACCTTTAAGAGCAGAGGTTAAGAAATATTTATTCCCTCTAGTGATTTGCTACTCTCTGCTGTATGAATCTACTTCTATGTTTTCTGAAGCAATTAACCAACTCACTGTCTTCTCTGTTTAACTCTTTTCTATCTCTTGGCTTGAGCTTCTTCGGTTCACTTATGGACCATTATACTCATGGTCATCTTTCCTGAATTCTTTATCATCTGCATTCTTGACAGCTGACCGATATCATATTGCCCAGTTCAAGTCTAAGATAGAGTCTCTAACTGGCCTTGATAAAACGCATGTTTCTCTGGTGTGGAAATTTTACAATGGGCCACGTTACAATGTGAAGATTAGCTGATGCAATAGCTATTCTTGAGGCCAGTATTAGCAACTATGGTCAAGTGGTGTTACAGAGTACAGAGCAAGCCTACTACTGTGTAAGGAATAAACCAGATGAGGCAATGGCAAGCATTCTGACTGAGTTACTCAATAATATTAACTGTGAGTAAACCATTTTAGATAAAAAAGAAACTCGTGTACACAGATATCGCAATCTTCTTCAATACTGCTCCGAATGAATTATTTCTGAATAATAATTTTTAAAAATTAACAAAAGAACTCACATTTCTAGAAATGTACACCTGAGACAATTTCTAGGTAAAATACAAGTTAAAATGCTGAGTATGATTTTTTGAAATTATTTAAAGCTGAGAAGAAAGCATGACTTTGCAGAGCAAAGCAGGACAGAAGCTAGAAGCTGCACTAATTCCCTGTGGCCCAGGGCTTTGAATTTCATCCATCACGAGAAGGGCAGGCAGGCAGCAGGCAAGGAGTAGACCCTGGACAGTGTGAAGTTTGGTTAGTGATTCTCAAATAAAGCAGTTCCCAAGGTGATGGCTGCAGTCAAGTGAACTAGAAAATAAAATGCCTCCAAAACGTGAACACAAGAGGGACAGCTGGACAGACAGACAGAGACAGGGACATAGAGAGAGTAAAACTTAGTATAAATTTCTGAAGTGACAACTATGCAAATTATAAAGAAATTTAACTACATTCAAATTAAGAGCTTTCACTGAACAAAAGAATATTATAAAGAAGTAAAAAGATAAGCCATAAAAGAGAGATGTTCACAACACCTACAACAGGCAAAGGGTGACTATTTAAAATATTTTTAAAATTTGTGAGTTCAATAACAATATAGTAATAATAGCCCAATAGTAATTGTTTTTTAAATTGAGATATTTCACAGAAGTAGTAAGCAGGGGAAAATAAATTAAAATCATGAGATAAAAATTCTGTACTCATTAGATACCAAGAATTAAACGGTCATGGAAAAGTTCTTAATATGGATGTGGAACAACTGAAATATTTACAAACTTCTGCTTACATTTATTTATACAACCACCATGGAAATCAATTTTTCATTATTTAGTAGATTTAAAGATGTGAATACCATATGGCCCAGCAATTCCATCCCTAGTGGTTTGCCCTGGAGAAAATTGAAGGGTGTTCACAGCAGCACCATTTAGAAGGACTAACACTTCAAATAACCCGATCTTCCATTGACAGAAAAATAGGTAAGTAAAATGTGGTAGAGTTCATAATGGGATACTATACAGCAATGCATCTTAGATTAGGACCTCATCCTTTAATAACAATCAAAAATGCAATATTGAGCAAAAAGAGAAACATATTAGATGGTAATACTTAAAGTACTAGTCTACTTCTGTAAGGTTTATAAAGTAGGCAAGTAAGTAGTATAGTGTTAGGGATACACTGATACATGTAAAACTATTTTTTAAAAAAACCAAGAGAAGGGCTTCCCTGGTGGCACAGTGGTTGAGAGTCCGCCTGCCGATGCAGGGGACACGGGTTCGTGCCCTGGTCCGGGAAGATCCCACATGCTGCGGAGCGTCTGGGCCCGTGAGCCGTGGCCGCTGAGCCTGCACGTCCGGAGCCTGTGCTCCGCAACGGGAGAGGCCACAGCGGTGAGAGGCCCGCGTACGGCAAAAAAAAAAAAAAAAAAAAAAAAAAAAACAAACCAAGATAATGATAAACAAAATTCAGGAACCGTAGGAGGAAGGAATGCAGACAGAATGGAGAGGGGCAAACAGAGGATTCATAGATATATCATGTTCTATTTTTTTGGCCGGGTGGTAAATATAAGGATGTTCTTTTATTATTATTTTTAAACTATAAACACATACTATGTATATTTTTGTATCTTTGATATAGCTTATAACAACTTAAAACTATAAAAGATGTACATCTTTAGTTTTAAACAACTAGTATATATATGATAATTTATTTGTAATGTAAGCATAAACTCAAAGTCTGCCTTGAAGCAAAGTTCTTGCCTTATCTGCAAAAACAGTATCAAAGAAATAACTTGTTCAACTATATTTTATAATTAGACAAAGTCTGTGCATTGGATTATAGTGAAAATGTTTAAAGAATTTTAGAATTAAACAAATGAAACCATTCACCTTTGCAAACAAATATACATAGCTGTTTTTTAGAATTTACTAATTTTCTGTTTTGATAATATCTATGTTTGTAACAATTCCATACTTTGCCAATTTTCAGGCTGCTTTTGTTAATCATCTTTCCATGTATTTGAATATTCTAATAGATGAGAAAATAAAAGAAGCAGTCAGTATTAAATCAAGAGAATGAAAAGTAGATAAACAAATACAAGCTCATTTGAATAAGAAAAATAATTTAAAACGTATTCTAGAAGACAAAATTTGTTACAAAATATTACTGGATTCTTCCATTAGAAATAGTTGATTAGGGCTTCCTTGGTGGCACAGTGGTTAAGAATCCACCTGCCAGTGCAGGGGACACAGGTTTGAGCCCTGGTCCGGGAATATCCCACATGCCGCAGAGCAACTAAGCCCGTGTGCCACAACTACTGAGCCTGTGCTCTAGAGCCCATGAGCCACAATTACTGAGCCCGCGTGCCACAACTACTGAAGCCCGCGAGCCTAGAGCCTGTGCTCCAAAGCAAGAGAAGCCACTGCAATGAGAAGCCCACACACCACAACAAAGAGTACCCCCGCTCACCACAACTAGAGAAAGCACACGTGCAGCGACAAAGACCCAACGCAGCCAAAAATAAATAAATAAATTTATATATTAAAAAAAAGAAAAAAGTTGATTATACAACAATAACTTCCTTAAGTGTGTTCTAACTGAAATTTTGCTTTTGTACTTTTTTTAATGTTTGTTTTAATTTATAGCACTGTGGAAAGAAGAATAACTTATTTGAATAAGTTTGGTTTTTCCCTGTTTCAGGAATGGACATATCACTATGAGATCCTTAGAAAGACTAGACTATTCATGTAATGAGTATTTTGTATGCAGGTAATGAGTATGTGTAGATACAAAATACTTTTATTTGACCCATCTAATCAAAAATTATACTAGCATAAATTTTGAAGGAAAAAAGTTAAAATGGGGCTATGATATTAAAGGATTGTAGGAATAAGAATATTGGGGAAAAATTAAAGACTTAAGGAAAATTTTTTTCTTGTCATAGGATACATATGAACTTGTAGATTGCTAATATGATTATAAGATTAACAAATTTTAACCTTCAAGATCTGAAAATAAAGATAAATGCTAAAGATAAATTTTCTTCCTCTCATGAGATGAATTACAAAAATTAAGAAAACCACAGATATATCATTTTGGAACATGTCGCTGAAATTAAATAATTCAGTATTCTCATTTTTAAAATTTTTTTATTATATATATATTGAAGTATGGTTAATTTACAATGTTGTGTTAGTTTCAAGTGTATAGCAAAGTGATATATATATATATATATATATACTTTTTCAGATTATTTTCCATCATAGGTTATTAGAAGATATTGAGTATAGTTCCCTGTGCTATACAGTAGGTCCTAGTTGTTCACCTATTTTATATATAGTAGTGTGTATATGTTAGTCCCAAACTCTTAATTTATCTCCCTCTATCCCCTTTGGTAACCATAAGTTTGTTTTCTATATCTGTGAGTCTATTTCAGTTTTGTAAATAAGTTCATTTTTTAAGATTCCACGTATAAGTGATATTATATGATATTTGTCTTTGTCTTACTTCAGTTAGTATGATAATCTCTAGGTCCAATATTGTTGCAAGTGACATTATTTCATTCTTTTTCATGACTAATATTCCATTGCCTATATATATACCACATCTTCTTTATCCATTCATCTGTAGATGGACATTTAGGTTGCTTCCATGTCTTGGCTATTGTACATAGTGCTGCAATGAACATTGGGGTGCATGTACGTTTTCCAATTATGGTTTTCTCAGGGTATATGCCCAGGAGTGGGATTGCTGGATCATATGGTAACTCTATTTTTAGTTTTTTAAGGAACCTCCATCCTGTTCTCCATACTGTTCTCCATAGTGGCTGCACCAATTTACATTCCCACCAGCAGTGTAAAGTAAGCACCTAAAACTCAAAGAAGGGAACTGAATTTTGTAACAGATTTAGTTTCAAGTTTTGTAACAGGCAACAAGTTTTTTAACAGGTTTAGTTTCAGGTTTAGTTTCAAGTGTCTTGACATCCAGGTCACAGTTCTCTGTCACCCTACCATTTAGCCACGAGTTTTTCAGTCGTATGGTTCTCTATGCCTTATGTCCCTGTTGCTACAATCAACAGCAATAGTAATGCTTGATTAAAAGAATTTTTATCAATACAATCTCCAAACAGGAGTTCTACAACTTCTAGAAACAAACTTCCTCAAATGTTTACTCATATTGTAAAGCCACGTCCAGAACAATTATTTACAACTTTAGATAAAATGCTATTTAAATTAAATTTAAGATAAAGCTAAACTTAAGACAAAATACGTAAGGGAGATTTAGCGAATGAAAAACAGTGCATAGCATAAAGCATCACTACATAACTCAAATTTTAAGAGTGCCATATTAGATAAACATGGAATAGTTTTGTGAGACTATATTAAAATGTAATGATTTTAAACATGCATACAGTTACAAATTTTTCTGTATGTTACTCCCAGTTGCTATAAATCAAGCCAATATTTATGGCAATTTTACCATGTATAGTTGAATCTATATACAGTAAATTTATTTCATTTATTATTTGTTCTGATTTATCTATTCTGATCTGATACAGATTAATTTACACATATACTTAATTTTAAATAGCTAACTAATACTACAATAAAATATGCAAATGTTTTATTTCTTCAGTTATTAACCATGACCCTGAAACAATTTTTCAATATGGACTAAATAGGTTGTAAATAATTACATTATAAGTCACTACATTCTTAAACAAGTACCATTATAGATTTTTAAGGTTGGAAGAAACCTTAGCATAGTTACGTAGATTTAGCAGGATACTGAACTTATTTGCTTAAGGAAAACAAAAATTGCCTCCTGGTGTGTAATAACCACTCATCCCATCACTATTGGGTTGTATCAGATCTGTCAGAGCTCAAACTAGATATCATGGATTAACACATCCAAAGGAGAATGTCATTAGAAGAACTGTTTAGAAGCTATGAAAATGGGCGGGAAAAGCCATTGATGACAGTTGTCATGCAAGCACTATCTGGGGAAAAGAACCAGTGGTCCCCTTTGCAGGCGATCCTAGTCAAATGTCCTCGAGGATTCTGGTCCCTTTGCCAAGAGCATTCTCAAGAGTCTAGGGTCTATAATCACACTACTTGGCCTTGAAATTTTAAAAATATCTTTTTGTTCTCTGTATGTTACATAGGTACAATTTTAAAAATAAAAGACATGCTACTTCTTAAGTATTATTGCCTAATGGTAGAATAGTAAATGTGGAAGTAATACAGGGCAACTGTAGTCACTTTTATTACTGTTCCAAAATATTTGCTTTCCCTTCCAGGAAGAGGTTATATAACCCTACTACTGCCACGTGACATCCAGGACCTCCTGTGGAATTACAAGCCCTCACCCTCATTGTTTTGACCAACAGCATTGGAGCAATGTGACACATTCCACATCTGAGCAGAATCCTTAAGAACTATTGTGCATTTCTGCCTGTTCTCGTGCTCTTTTCCCTTGCCATAAAAGCAAGCATATCTTGGTAAGTGACAGCTCCCTCAGCCTGGACTCTGTAACAAGAAGACAAGAGGAATAGGGCCACAGCCAATTCATAGCAATGAACCCCTAACATGAGCAAGAAATACACCACTGTTTTGTAGGTTGCTGAGATTCGGGGCATGTGTGTCAGTGTAGCTTAATGAGCAAAAACTGACATCTAAGAGCTACTGCAGATCCTTCAGCAAGGAAAGGTACAGGGTCTTCATCTCTTATCATCCCTGCTGAAAGGCAGGCAGGGCCACAGAGGCTTACAGTATGGTTTGTCTTCTAAGAGAGGGACATGATCCTATAAAAGTTTAGAGCATCAGAAACGAAAGCATGATAAAGAAGGCTTATTCATCAGAAAAGAGCAAGCAGATTGGTGATGCGGGCTTTAGGTTCCAGCCATTTGTTTGTAGGAGTTGCCTTAGAATTCCAGAGGCCCCATGAGGATCTTGGGGTCCAGAGATAGCAGAATGTGGGTACAAACCCCTTCTGCTAGGAGAAGGGGTCGTGGTTCCCAGCTGGCACATAGTCCAAGCAACTTAGAATGAGAGCCCAAGGTCACTGTCAGGCAATTCTGCACATTACTCCAGAGGAGGCCGGAAAGGTAAGTAGGAACAAATTCCAAACAAGCAGTTTCCACTGTACCTTGAAGAAAACGGAGAATCAATAAAGGATTTTAAGCAGGTGAGTTATACAACCTGATTTGTATTTCAGGAAGTTAACCTAGCAGGAAGGTAGAGGAGGATTTGAATCAGAGACAAACTGTAAATAGGGAGAGTAATTAGGATGCCAATTTCACAGCTAATAAGACATGTTGAATACCTGAAGTATGGGAGTGATTTTTTTCAGTGACAACCACAAAACCACAGTATACTTCCACAAAGGAACTTCCTTCTCAAGAATTGCCCTGCTTAGAAGCCGTTTTAACCCCCTCTTAGTTCCTCTGACACTATGTCTACAATTTAAATTGCACACGCAGTGTCTCAAAAGTTTGGGGTCTTCTTTGTCTATCCGCCATTGCAGATTGAAAGCATCTTTGGTACAATGTCTGTGTCCTCCGGAGCACCCGGCATAGGTCATTTCAAATGGAAGGGATTTCTTATATCTTTACTAAGTAATGGAATATAAAATATAGTAGGGTCTATTCGTAAATGTTGACTCCAGAGCCACATCAAAGGTTTATGAACTTAGGGTGTCGCACATATGCACCCAGCAGCAGGACTTGAAGTCAGCGCTGTGTGGGCCGAGGTCCAGCCGGAACGCTAAGCCTTGCAACCCAGAGAAAGTAATGCTTGTAAAAAGTCACTTGAAAGCAATGGATTACTGGGGATAGCTCTGAATTAGGCCCCCCCAAAAAGAAAAAAACTCAACAAATAGACCAAACAATTATTTTCCCAAAGACAAGATAATATTTTTGAGGGGATGTGGGTTAAGGAGAATGTGGAAAATGGTCTTCCAGTCCTTACAGCGTTTCCATACGTTTCACTGAACAAAGGCTTTTCAACTTGTAGTAAGCTTTTTGGTCAATCCCTAAAAACTTGGAATGATTGTCTTTGTTAATTTTGACCAGCTTAATATGTATCCCTTTGGGGGATAGAATTCCAGAGTTCCTCACACATTCTTTCTGATAGTCTTACCCTGTTTTACTTTTTTAATCTTCTTTTTCTGATGCCTGAGAAACCCAGAGGATTATTTTAGTAGGTTAACTATCCCACATCATTTATGTCATTTGACAAAATGTTAGCCGTGTGTATTGTTAGATCACCAGAACCCTGCATTCATTAAAAAAACTGTTGCCATAAAAATTTGTACATTTGACATTTGCCTCAAGAACTATTCAATTTTGTCTCAATTATATTCAAACACCATATGTTCAATAGTAATAACAAAGATGAAAATGATTGCTACAGAAATATTGTGTTGACATTTCTATTTCTCTTGCCAGAAAAGTTTCCAATTAAACCAATGATATATAGTCAATTAAATATGAATTGTTAAAACAAAAGTGTCAGTTACAAAATAGAAAAGATATTTTTGGGGTCCATTACCATTATTCTGTATTTTTAGGACATATTTTCACTATGTATTTAATAGCTTCAGTTTTCTAAATAGTAAAATTTAGGGAGGGAAATAATATAGGAAGATGAGTAGGTGCTTCACTTTTCAGGAATATTGCAGATAATATAATGTTTGAATTTCAGGGGGAACTAAAAGATCTAGAAATGCTGGGTTAATATGTATGATTATTTGTTTTTTTGTTTATATAAATGCATCACTGAGTATGCAAAAACGAAGGGAAATCCCCAGAGGTCGAAGATGAAGAAGGGGGCTTCCCTGGTGGCGCAGTGGTTGAGAGTCCGCCTGCCGATGCAGGGGACACGGGTTCGTGTCCCGGTCTGGGAAGATCCCACATGCCGCAGAGCGGCTGGGCCCGTGAGCCATGGCCGCTGAGCCTGTGCGTCTGGAACCTGTGCTCCGCTCCGCAATGGGAGAGGCCACAACAGTGAGAGGCCCGCGTACCGCAAAAAAAAAAAAAAAAAAAAAAAAAAAAGATGAAGAAGGGCCTGAAAACAGGAACATAGCAACATCAATAACACTGGACAACTTCTCTGGCAGATGGTTGTATACCTAACGTATCAATTTGCAAGGTAAGGTGTATGTGTGTGTAAACCCTGAGAAACTAGCACAAGACTGGGGAGCTTCAGCAAAGTATTAAATTCACTCATTTAAAATATTTTTCTTATTTTCTAATATCAGAACATTCGATATATTAGTACTGCATACTTACAATTAGAAATGAATATTGCATAGTTTGGGAGTGCATCTCATATATTCTGTTACAGATAAGAATGCAGCTTGGAAACCACTAACACAGGGACTTTGGTTGCAAGGAAAGGAAAAAATGCCCTGGTCTTGTTTTGACACTATTAAAGGGCCACACTATTGAAAAATAAGGATAAGAATAAAATCTGCCACTAAAAATAGTAAAAGCTTACCTACAGCAGATAATGAGAGATAGAAAAAGCAGGACGGATATGAATGAATAGATATTAAAGAAAGAAAAGAAAAACAAATAGATAATACAAAATCAGATGTCAGAAATGAACTTAAATATATAGTGAATCAATAAATATAAACATATAAATGTTTCCAGTTGACAGACTAAAAAATTGGTTAAAAAGCCAAATTGGGGCATTTGCCTTTCATAATATGCTCATATAAAACATGAGGCAGGGAAATGTAAAAATTAAGTGATAGAAATTTCATAGCAAGCATTAACAATAATAACAATGACAAAAGTCTTTTTAAAGTAAGATCAAACAGACATTTTGTCAAAAGACAGTATTTGGGGTTAAAGATAATATAGTAAGATAAATTATTCACCAAGAACACATAGCCATAATATATGTGCATGTGTTTAATAATATTGTCTCAATTTATAAAGCAAAAACTAACACAAATAGAAGAAAACATTGAAAACAGTATTATCATTGTAAGAAAACTGAAACACAAGTCTCTCAGTAACTAATGGATCAAGCAAATTTTAAACACTGTAAGAACAGAGATTTTAATACACAATTAGCAAGCTTGATCTAATGGACATATGCAACCTTATACTCCAAGACTATAGATTTACCTTTTTGATCAAGCACCCATGAAACCTTTCCAAACAGCAGTGATATAAAGTGATGGTGGTGGGGAGAGTGTTTTGTTATTTCCTATGCTTATCACCAGACCAAAGATCTTAAGTTTTTCCATGTTTCTAGAAACATCCATGATTTTAGAAAGGAGCCTAGGGATGCCTTTCTTATGGCCCTAATTACCACAGGAAGAGGAACTGGCAGGATCTTGCTTGCAGGCAGCTTCCAGACTGAGGATAAGCTTAATTGGAAATTGACTGCAAAAGTTTCAACCATTAATTTGAAGCCCAGGTGGTAATTGGGGGATATCTAGGAAAAGAATCTCTGCATCTCCTTAAACCATACTTAATCTCCAAATAAAGACAATAACAAGGTCATAATTCCATCTAACATGTTACAACTATCCTGTGTACAACCAAAAAAGCAACTTTTCCAGAAGAGGAGGTAAAGACTTTGAGTGATGTTTACTCTTCACCTGATATCCCTTATCTTAAATACTATGATGTAAAATTAATAATACTTAAATACTGATATAAACTCTCAATACATCTTACATTACATGAAAAGAGAATAAAGAAGAAAGGAGACAAAGATATTTGTTTAATATGTGCATATATATACACAAACATATTCATAATAAAATATTAGCCCTCATTTCAGTACCTGTCATGTGGTCATGGCTGGTATTTATAACTAAATTCTTTAACTATCCATTCTGTATTCCCTTTGCCTTCATAAAGCACCTCACTGGTTGTGGTTCTTTACCTGGTGGGATGAATTGAAACTTTATTCATGTAGGATCTGGACCACTAGCAGTGTGCCTGGGTTGGGTTGTTGTAGTTTTCCATTGACCTTAACACAGGGCATGGTAATGCTAAGAGATGTCCTAAAGGATCTCCCATATTCCAGACATACTCTTTCTTCCTTACCTCCATTGTGAAATAGCAGTCTAATTTCCCCTCGGTAGTCTGGATCAATCACCCCAGTCAACACAATAACTTCCTTCTCTGCCAGTTGATATAGAGGCATGAGGAGCCCAAAGTGGCTGAGGTCAGTTTTAACTTCCAGTTCAGTGGAATCATTGCTGTGTCTCCCGGTGGAAGCATTTCTCTGGAACAAAAGTCTCTAGGCCAGCAGAGCATGAAGTTATGGGAACAGGAAGCAAACATTTTGCTAGTGGGTCACTAGGAGTAATAGTGAGTGATGTCATTCTCATTTCCATCTTTTGATTCCTGGATGGACCCGTGAATCCTGGCTATCAGACAAAACATATTGGATGCTTATTCAGAGCTTACACAGCCTTCTGGAGAACCTTATCTCAGCCTTGAAAGGTTCTGCCCCCGACTGGCACTGTAACCATGTTTTCAGAAGTCCATTCCTCTGTTCTATCAAAACAGCCACTTCAGGATGATGGGGAACATGGTAACACCACTGAATTCCATGAACACGGGCCCATTACTGCACTGCTTGTCCTGTGAGGCGAGTTCCTGGATCAGAAGCAATGTTGCATGGAATACCAGGACAGTGAAGGCATTCTTTAAGTCTATGAATTGGTAGTTTTTGACAGAAACATTACATACGGGGAAGGCATATCAGTATCCAGAGTAAGTGTATATTCCAGTAAGGACAAAACGCTGCCCCTTCCATGAGAGAAGCTGTCTAATATAATCAACCTTCCACCAGGTAGCTGGCTGATCACCCCAGAAACAGAGCCATTTCTGGGGCTTAACATTGGTCTCTGCTGCCAGCAATCTGGTCACTCAGCAGTGGATACAGCCAGGTCAGCCTCGGTGAGTGGAAGTCCATGTTGACGAGCCCATGCAGAACCTCCATCCCTGCCACTGTGCCACTTTGTTCAGGAGCCCATTGCGTGATGACAGGGGTGGCTGCAGAAAGAGGCAGACTGCATTCTCATAACTAGGGTGAGCAAAGCCTTTTATTTTATTTTGTTGCCCCCCACTTCATCCCCAAGCCATATTCCCTTTCCACTCTACATAGCATTTCTTTTCATGTGTTTCATAGACCTCCTGATATATGTATTGTTTTGTTAATGTATAGTGCTGTTTTGTGGGCATGCTTTTAATTTGCATAAATAATATTGGACCATAGTTTGTATTCTGTTTCTTACTTTTGAGAGATAAGAGAATTTAGTGTCAAAGAGGTCAAGTAATTTTTCCAGGGTTACGAAGCCTGCATATTTATACCTAGAATTCAAACCAAAATGTGCTTAATTCCGAAAGCCCTTGCTATTTGCAATATGCCACTCTATTTCCATTGACTCCCAGTATAACCAAATTCCACGCATATGGAAAAGTTATTTTATAGGAGTTTGGCTACATTTAATTCTCCACATATATGGAAGGCAAAACTCAACTGTTTTTGAGATTGTAGCAAGAAATATGCCATTTGTTCACTTCCTATTTGTACTTAATATCTACTCACACTGCAACTCATTGTGACTCTAACATAATAGCAATAGCAATATCTTCAGGTTCCATTTGTTTCAATAAACCTAAGTTCGTAAAATATGGAAATTTTATCTTATGGAGGAAGAACTAGATGAAACACGTGTCAATGATAAAGAATAATATAAAACTGAGTCTGTTCCCTCACTTTCAAGAAACATCAGGCTAGTGGATTTTTTACAGTTTAAAACAATAACTTTTCATTATATTTTTGCCCTCCTTTTAGAAAATTAAAAATTAAAAATAAATAGAAAAACCCATTTTTCCATAGGATTATAATTTGTAGCTTTTAAAAAGAAAGTAAATAGATTATAAAGTTTGGCTTGAAACTTTTCATGGGCTGAGTGCTCTCTCTAACTAAAGAAGCCATTTTACAAAAGAGTAAGAAAAAAGAAAATGGGTTACAGTCAAAACAAGGAAAACATCAACAGGAATACGTCCACAGCCGACTTGCCCAGGGCTCTGTGACCTCAACTCTCTCCTCTCCTGCTTCTCCTCGGATGCAGTTATTTGGCTCCCTCACAGAAGCGTGTCTCCCAGAGCACAGGGCTAATTACTTCAATTTGAAGGCACCGGTGATGATTTGCTGTAGGCTATTCGTCTCCTTCCTGCTGCTGGAAGCAAAGGCTTTGGAGCTGGGGGCCCTGTGATAGTTAGAGAGATTAAGGTGCAGCTTGTACAAAATGAGCATCCTAGCTCTGGATAATGAGGTGTAGGAGAGTGTCAGAAGGTGGGGACCGTGTCAATCACTGAGAAGTTTTAGCATTCAATGGAGAAAAGGGCAGTATGTATTCTTGGACTTAGGGTGTTTTTCTCTCTGAGGAGATTCTGAGCATGCTTGATTTCTAGGTGTGATTGGACACTCATATGTATTCAGTTATATTTGTTATGTGCTATAAGAAGAGAACTATCACACAGGGTATTTTATGAGAAAAATCAATTGATCATTTTATCCATATAGGAGTCAACATGTATCAAATTTTTAAGCTGTATTTCAAATATAGGCATTCTTATTTACATTTAATTTCTCACATACATTTTTTGCATTTTCCTGTTCAAGCATATAATTACCAACAGTCAACAATAAATTGGAAGAGTTTGCCTAAGGAGAAGTTTCCCCATCTTTAATACGTTCTTTAAGTAAGGCTATACAAGATATATTTAATGTAACTGTATAGTGCCTCTCATGCAGACTTCCTTTGCCAACTGGTTAGGAGAATTTACCAAATAACATGCATTTTGGCTTGACTAGTCACATCAACATGAAATAACCTCGAGCTTTTATTAAATTTTCCAGGGCAGGGCAGGCAAATTCCATTAGCATCTGTCAGAGTTCACTGGTTAGTACAGGCAGAAAGGTCAACGAATCTTTGATGCTATAATTTATTTCTCCTATATCTGATCTGTTTCAAACAACATATTCCCAATTGAGCAACCCACCAGCAGTGGGTAGAAATGTATTGGTAAGTGACCAGAATGGAGAAAACAGCACGTGGAAGATTGGAAAGGAAATAACAATTATTGAGTAACTTTTGTGAACACAGGTACTATGCTAGGTGATTCACATATGCTTTCCAGGTAAGTTTTCCTAAAAATTTGTGATTCAATTAATCCATTTACTATTGACAAATGTGGCTCAGTACACGATTCAGCTTTCTGAAAACCTGAAAAACGGTCTTAAAATCAGTAAAAGACAGAGCCTGAACTGGAACCCAGATATTTCTGACCAATAATCTGTGAAATTTTTAGTACTAAAAAAGTAAATGAGGCAAATCAAGGGTCAGAAAGCAGGTAAGCCAACAGGAATAAAGAAGATATATCAAAGCTTAGCTAAAGTTGAAATAATATGAGCAAGTTTTTATTTATTTATTTATAGTCTTTGGAGAAGTTTAAATGTTAATTAGAGATAGTGACAGGGTCAGGCCAAGCAGTTAACACCCTGGAGACCCACCAGAGCTAAGGAAAGAACATGGCCGGGCAGGAAACCTGAAAGGATACTTTTGGCTTGAAACCTGGTAGGGGGTCAGCTTGTAATTCCAACTGTAGTTACTCTAAAATTTAAGACAAGTTATTCAATAAAAGAAAGCCTGGTTACAGTTACTCAATTAAAAATTACATAAAACCAATAGATCATGGATGTGTCCAAGAATTACCTCTCAAGCAATTAGTAAACAGACAAGAGCTATTGCAGATGGAGAGAGGAGAGAGAGAGAGAGAGAGAGAGAGAGAGAGAGAGAGAGAGAATAGAAGCCTAAACTAAGGCAACTTTGAGGGTAAAAGGTGAAAAATCAGACTCGAAAAACAAAGAGAACATGGTGACCTATGGGTTTGGGATATCAGGGACAAAAGGACATAAAATGATGTCAATTACTGAGAACAAAAATGCAGAAAAAAGGAGGGGTTGGGCTGAGAAAACATTCTGCCATTGAATTTATCTGCATATTTAATTCTTGAGACAACGTGTTTTGTCCCTTCTCCAAGATTCAAAAGTCATTTATAAAATTGCCTTATAATAATAAAACAGCATAATAGAATTCACAAAGTTTTTGAAAGCTTATGTTTTTGAAAACAACTCCTATATGACTTTCAAAGGCATTAAAGAAAAATTTACAATTCCTAGTTTTAAATAATGGTTGAGATTTCATTTTCTTTATATTGTTAGTTATGTGTTTAGAACAAGAAGAATATAGTGAATGTACATTGAACTGAAACATTCTGTATAGAATTCTAGCATTATTTTACAATGAGAGAATTATTTAGGAAAGTGAATCAATGTGTAAAATTTCAATAGGTTATGTACATTTAATAGCAGAAACACTATAATTAAAGAGGTTTTATAGAAACAAAAATCAAGCAGAGTATTTTTTTAAAGAGCATGTTGAGGCATGATTATTTATATTCTATTAGAGACTAAAAAGTCATTTATCTCTTTGATCTTGAGATAATACAAAGCCAGGTTAACTAACTACTATTTCATAAAGCAGAATGAAAGTTCATACTTTCAAAATAGAATTCATTATTCTGTTTCAAAAAGTTCTATGGAAGTTTCTGTGTCAAATAAGGAAATAAGCAACAAAAGCTTAATGTGTTGGTCTGAGAATGCTATATTTTTTAAATAGCATGCAATTTATTTTAAAATTTATCCATAAAATAGGGGTGATACCTATATTTGCTCATAAGACTTTCTAGGCTCATAACTCATAGAAAATATTCCAAATTTTTCCTTTAGAGTAGCAGTCAGTAAGTGACTTGAAGCAAAAATTACTGTTAGAGGTCACTGAGGTTATTTAAAAGAAATATTCTTTCTATTAGGAAGAATCAGCAAAAAAATAAATAAGTAAAAAGCATATTTTACTGGGGAAAAATAACTGAACAAAAATAGTAGAGAGGGTACCTTCAGGATGGTAGAGGAGTAAGATGTGGAGATCACCTTCCTCCCCACAAATACATAAAAAATACATCTACATGTGGAACAACTCCTACAGAACACCTACTGAACACTGACAGAAAACCTCAGACTTCCCAAAAGGCAAGAAACTCTCCACGTACCTGGGTAGGACAAAAGAAAAAACAGAGACAAAAGAATAGGGACGGGACCTGCACCAGTGGGAGGGAGCTGTGAAGTAGGAAAAGTTTCCACACACTAGGAAGCCCCTTCACTGGCAGAGACAGGGGGTGGGCAGGGTGGAAGCTTCAGAGCCACGGAGGACAGAACAGCAACAGGGGTGCAGAAGGCAACGCGGAGAGATTCCTGCACAGAGGTTCGGTACGAGCAAGCACTCACCAGCCTGAGACGCTTGCCTGCTCACCCGCCGGGGCAGGCGGGGCTGGGGGCTGAGGCTTGGACTTCGGAGGTCGGATCCCAGGGAGAGGACGGGGGTTGGCGGCTTGAACACAGCCTGAAGGAGGCTAGTGAACCACAGCTAGCCAAGAGGGAGTCTGGAAAAAATTCTGGAAGTGCCTAAGAGGAAAGAGACCATTGTTTCAGGGTGCTGAAGCAGAGTGGCTTCAGATCACCACCTAAACTAGTGCCAGAGATGGACACAAGCCATGGCTATCAGCTCGGACTCCAGAGAGAGGCATAAAAAGCTAACGCTGCTGCTGCAGCCACCAAGAACCCTGTGCAAAAGCACAGGTCACTATCCACACCCCCCTGCCTGGGAGCCAGGGTCCCGTGATCCAGGGACAAGTTCCCTGGGAGAACACATGGTGCACTTCAGGCTGTTGCAACGTTGCGCTGGCATCTGCCTCAGCAGGCTCGCCCCACTTTCTAATTATGACTACCGTACCCCTCCCTCCACCCCAGCCTGAATGAGCAAGAGCCCCCTAATCAGCCACTGCTTTAACCCCCTCCTGTCTGGGTGGGAACAGGTAGATGCCTGAGGGTGACCTACACACAGAGGTGGGGCCAAAACCAAAACTGAAACCCAAAAGCTGTGTAAACAAAGAAGAGAAAGGGAAATTTCTCCCAGCAGCCTCAGGAGCAGAGGATTAAACTCCACAATCAGCTTGATGTACCCTGCATCTGTGGTATACCTGAATAGACAACGAATCATCCCAAATTGAGAAGGTGGACTTGGGGAGCAACTGTAGACTTGGGGTTTGCTCTCTGCAACTGATTTATTTCTGATTTTTATGTTTATCTTAGTTTTTAGCACTTCTTATAATTGGTGGATTTGTTTATTGCTTGGTTGTGCTCTTCTTTTATTATTATTATTATTTAATATTTTTTAATTTACTTTTTTTTTTTTTTTTTTTGGTACGCGGGCCTCTCACTGCTGTGGCCTTTCCCATTGTGGAGCACAGGCTCCGGACGCGCAGGCTCAACAGCCATGGCTCATGGGCCCAGCCGCTCCACGGCATGTGGGATCTTCCCAGACCGGGGCACAAACTCATGTCCCCTGCATCGGCAGGTGGACTCTCAACCACTACGCCACAAGGGAAGCTCTACTATTTTTCTTATTTCTATTTTTCTCCCTTTTCTTCTGAACAGTGTGGCTGACAGGGTCTTGGTGCTCCGGCCTGATGTCAGACCTGAGCCTCTGAGGTGGGAGAGCCGAATTCAGGACAGTGGACCACCAGAGACCTCCCAGCCCAATGTAATATCAATCTGTGAGAGCTCTCCCAGAGATCTCTGTCTCAATGCTAAGACCCAGCTCCACCCAACAGCCAGCAGGCTCCAGTGCTGGATGCCCCATGCCAAACCACTAGCAAGACAGGAACACAACCTTACCCACTAGCAGAAAATCTGCCTACAATCATAATAAGTTCACAGAAACCCCAAAACACACCACCAGAGGTGGCCTTTCCCACCAGAAAGATAAGATCCAACCCCACTCACCAGAAAACAGGCACCAGTCCCCTCCACCAGGAAGCCTACACAAGCCCCTGAACCAACCTCACCCACTGAGGGGAGACACCAAAAACAATGGGAAGTATGAACCTGCAGCCTGAAAAACGGAGATCCCAAATACAGTAAGTTTAACAAAATGAGAAGACAGAGAAACATGCAGCAGATGAAGGAGCAAGCGCAAAACCCACCAGAACAAACAAATGAAGAGGAAATAGGCAGTCTACCTGAAAAAGAATTCAGAGTAATGATACTAAAGATGAAAAAAATCTTGGAAATAGAATGGAGAAAATACAAGGAACGTTTAACAAGGACCTAGAAGAACTAAAGAGCAAACAGTGATGAACAACACAACAAATGAAATTTAAAATTATCTAGAAGGAATCAATAGCAGAATAACTGAGGCAGAGGAATGGATAAGTGACCTGGAAGATAAAATAAGGGAAATAATTACCACAGAGCAAAATGAAAAAGGAATAATGAAAAGAATTGAGGACAGTCTCAGAGACCTCTGGGACAACATTAAACGCACCAACATTCGAATTATAGGGGTCCCAGAAAAAGAAGAGAAAAAGAATGGGTCTGAGGAAATATTTGAAGAGATTACAGCCAAAAACATCCCTAACATGAGAAAGAAAATAGTCAATCAAGTGCAAGAATGGCAGAGAGTCCCACAGGATAAATCCAAGGAGAAACATGCCAAGACACATATTAATCAAACTATCAAAAAATAAATACAAAGAAAAAAATATTAAAACAGCAAGGCAAAAGACGAAAATAACATACAAGGGAATCCCCGTAAGGTTAACAGCTGATCTTTCAGCAGAAACTCTGCAAGCCAGAAGGCAGTGGCAGGACATATTTAAAGTGATGAAAGGGAAAAAGCTACAACCAAGATTATTTGACCCGGCAAGGATCTCATTCAGATTCAATGGAGAAATTAAAATCTTTACAGACAAGCAAAAGCTTAGAGAATTCAGCACCACCAAACCAGCTTTACAACAAATGCTAAAGGAAATTCTCTAGGCTGGGAACACAAGAGAAAGAAAGACCTACAAAAACAAACCCAAAACAATTAAGAAAATGGTAACAGGAACATACATATCAATAATTACCTTAAATGAACTGGTTTAAATGCTCCAAGCAAAAGACATAGATTGGCTGAATGGATACAAAAACAATACCCACATATATGCTGTCTACAAGAGACCCACTTCAGACCTAGGGACACATACAGACTGAAAGTGAGGGAATGGAAAAAGATATTCCATGCAAATGGAAATCAAAAGAAAGCTGGAGTAACAATTCTCATATCAGACAAAATAGACTTTAAAATAAAGACTATTACAAGAGACAAAGAAGGACACTACCTAATGACCAAGGGATTAATCCAAGAAGAAGATATAACAATTGTAAATATTTATGAACCCAACATAGGAACACCTCAATACATAAGACAATGCTAACAGCCATAAAAAGGGGAAATCAACAGTAACACAGAATTATTCTAGGGGAATTTAAAAGCCCACTTTCATCCAGTGGACAGATCATCCAAAATGAAAATAAGTAAGGAAGCACAAGCTTCACATGACACATTAAACAAGATGGACTCTACTGGTGTTTATAGAACATTCCATCCCAAAACAACAGAATACTCTTTCTTTTCAAGTGCTCATGGAACATTCCCGAGGATAGATCATATCTTGGGTCACAAATCAAGCCTTGGTAAATTTTTAAAAATTGAAATCATACCAAGTATCTTTTCTGGCCACAACACTATGAGACTAGGTATGAATTACAGGAAACAAATGGTAAAAAATACAAACACATAGAAGCTAAACAATATGCTACTAAATAACCAAGAGACCACTGAAGAAATCACAGAGGAAATCAAAAAATAACTAGAAACAAATGACAATGAAAACACAACAACTCAAAACTTATGGGATGCAGCAAAAGCAGTTCTAAGAGGGAAGTTTATAGCAATACAATCCTACCTCAGGAAACAAGAGAAATCTCAAATAAACAACCTAACCTTACACCTACAGCAATTAGAGAAAGAAGAACAAAACCCCCCACAAAGTTAGCAGAAGGAAAGAAATCATAAAGATCAGATCAGAAATAAATGAAAAAGAAATGAAGAAAACAATAGCAAAGATCAATAAAACTTAAAGCAGGTTCATTGAGAAGATATACAAAATTGATAAGCCATTAGCCATACTCATCAAGAAAAAAAGCGAGAAGACTCAAATCAACAGAATTAGAAATGAAAAAGAAGGAACAACTGACACTGCAGAAATACAAAGGATCATGAGAGATTACTACAAGCAACTATATGCCAATAAAATGGACAACCTGAAAGAAATGGACACATTCTTAGAAAAGTACAACGTTCTGAGAATGAACCAGGAAGAAATAGAAAATATAAACAGACTAATCACAAGCACTGAAATTGAAACTGTGATTAAAAATCTTCCAACAAACAAAAGCCCAGGACCAGATGGCTTCACAGACGATTTCTATCAAATATTTAGCGAAGAGCTAACACCTATACTTCTCAAACTCTTCCAAAATAGAGCAGAGGGAGGAACACTCCCAATCTCATTCTACAAAGCCACCATCACTGTGATATCAAAACCAGACAAAGATGTCAGAAGAAAATAAAACTACAGGCCAATATCACTGATGAACATAGATGCAAAAATCCTCAACAAAATATTACCAAACAGAATCCAATAGCACATTAAAAAGATCATGGTGTCATGATCAAGTGGGTTTATCCCAGGAATGCAAGGATTCTTCAATGTATGCAAAATCAATCAATGTGATACACCATATTAACAAACTGAAGGAGAAAAACCATATGATCATTTCAATAGATGCAGGAAAAGCTTGCAACAAAATTCAACACCCAGTTATGATAAAAATCCTCCAGAAAATAGGCAAAGAGGGAAATACCTCAACATAATAAAGGCCATATGT
Source organism: Stenella coeruleoalba (assembly GCF_951394435.1). Lineage (NCBI taxonomy): Eukaryota > Metazoa > Chordata > Mammalia > Artiodactyla > Delphinidae > Stenella > Stenella coeruleoalba. Next base: position 22,086,152 of record NC_137150.1, on the reverse strand, counting down.
GACAAACCCCCAGCCAACATCATTCTCAATGGTGAAAATCTGAAACCATTTCCACTAAGATCAGGAGCAAGACAATGTTGCCCACTCTCACCACTGTTATTCAACATAGTTTTGGAAGTTTAAGCCACAGAAATCAGAGAAGAAAAAGAAATAAAAGGATTACAAATTGGAAAAGAAGAACTAAAGCTGCCACTGTTTGCAGATTACATGATACTATACATGGAGAAACCTAAAGACGCTACCAGAAAACTACTAGAGCTAATCAATGAATTTGGTAAAGTAGCAGGATACAAAATTAATGCACAGAAATCTCTGGGATTCCTATACACTAATGATGAAAAATCTGAAAGAGAAATTAAGGAAACACTCCCATTTACCATGGCAACAAAAAGAATAAAGTACCTAGGAATAAACCTACTGAAGGAGACAGAAGACCTGTATGCAGAAAACTATAAGACACTGATGAAAGAAATTAAAGATGATACAAATAGATGGAGAGATATACCATGTTCTTGGATTAGAAGAAGCAACATTGTGAAAATGACTATACTACCCAAAGCAATCTACAGATTCAGTGCAATCTCTATCAAACTACCAATGGCATTTTTCACAGAACTAGAACAAAAATTTTCACAATTTGTATGAAAACACAAAAGACCCCAAATAGCCAAAGCAATTTTGAGAAAGAAAAATGGAGCTGGAGGAATTAGGTTCCCTGACTTCAGACTATACTACAAAGTTACAGTAATCAAGAGAGTATGCTACTGGCACAAAAACAGAAATATAGATCAATGGGGGGCTTCCCTGGTGGTGCAGTGGTTGAGAGTCTGCCTGCCGATGCAGGGGACACGGTTTCGTGCCCTGGTCTGGGAAGATCCCACATGCTGTGGAGCGGCTGGGCCCGTGAGCCATGGCTGTTGAGCCTGCGCATCCGGAGCCTGTGGTCCGCAACAGGAGAGGCCACAACAGTGAGAGGCCCACATACCACCAAAAAAAAAAGAAAGAGAACAAAGAAATATAGATCAATGGAAAGCCCAGAGATAAACCCATGCACATATGGTCACCTTATCTCTGATAAGGAGGCAAGAATATACAATGGAGAAAAGACAGCCTCTTCAATAATTGGTGCTGGGAAAACTGGACAGGTACATGTAAATGGATGAAATTAGAACACTTCTTAACACCACACACAAAAATAAACTCAAAATGGATTAAAGACCTAAATGTAAGGACAGACAGTATAAAACTCTTAGAGGAAAACATAGGAAGAACACTCTATGACATAAATCACAGCAAGATCCTTTTTGACTCACCTCCTAGAGAAATGGAAATAAAAACAAAAATAAACAAATGGAACCTAATGAAACTTAAAAGCTTTTGCACAGCAAAGGAAACCATAAAGAAGACAAAAAGACAACCCTCAGAATGGGAGAAAATACTTGCAAATGAAGCAACTGACAAAGGATTAATCTCTAAATTTATAAACAGCTCATGCAGCTTCATTTCAAAAAATCCAAAAAACCCAATCCAGCAATGGACAGAAGACTTAAATAGACATTTCTCCAAAGAAGATATACAGAGTGCCAACAAACACATGAAAGAATGCTCAACATCACTAATCATTAGAGAAATACAAATCAAAACTACAATGAGATATCATCTCACACCGGTCAGAATGGTCATCATCAAAAAATCTAGAAACAATAAATGCTGGAGAGGGTGTGGAGAAAAGGGAACCCTCTTACACTGTTGGTGGGAATGTAAATTGATACAGCCACTGTGGAGAACAGTATGGAGGTTCCTTAAAAAACTACAAATAGAACTACCATATGACCCAGCAATCCCACTACTGGGCATATACCCTGAGAAAACCATAATTCCAAAAGAGTCATGTACCAAAATGTTCATTGCAGCTCTATTTACAATAGCCCAGAGATGGAAACAACCTAAGTGTCCATCATTGGATGAATGGATGAAGAAGATGTGGCACATATACAATGGAATATTACTCAGCCATAAAAAGAAACGAAATTGAGCTATTTGTAATGAGGTGGATAGACCTAGAGTCTGTCATACAGAGTGAAGTAAGTCAGAAAGAGAGAGACAAATACCGTATGCTAACACATATATATGGAATTTAAGAAAAAAAAAATGTCATGAAAAACCTAGGGGTGAAACAGGAATAAAGACACAGACTTACTAGAGAATGGACTTGAGGCTATGGGGAGGGCGAAGGGTAAACGGTGACAAAGTGAGAGAGAGGCCTGGACATATATACACTACCAAACGTAAGGTAGATAGCTAGTGGGAAGCAGCCACATAGCAAAGGGAGATCAACTCGGTGCTTTGTGACCGCCTGGAGGGGTGGGATATGGAGGGTGGAAGGGAGGGAGACGCAAGCGGGAAGAGATATGGGAACATATGTATATATATAACTGATTCATTTTGTTGTGAAGCTGAAACTAACAAAGCATTGTAAAGCAATTATACTCCAATAAAGATGTTAAAATGAAAAAAAAAAGAAATTAAAATTGTAAATGTGTCATTAAAACAAAGAAACTCCTAAATTATAGAAATAACATTGTTCAATACCTACACATATATACTTTAAAAAATAATTACCCTTAGTTTCATTTAGATATGTCATACTTTAATGGTTTTATTTTAAACAATGAAAAAAATATAACTGGGGATGTGCAAAGAATGTATAAATGATGCAGTAGTTCATCATTTGCCACCATGTTAAATCTGTTCTGAAGATTGTCATATATAATTCCCGACTTGACTTTATTGGGGAACATTTTATCAAACTAAGACTAAAATTTAACGGGCATTGTAAGTTCCAATAAAAGAATGGAGTTTTAAGAGTTATTATGTATGGAAAAGGAATTTATTTTCCATGAAAATCTATTATATCATTAGTTTCATACCATATTAAAAATGTTTATCTGCATAAAATGGACCTTTCATCTCTATAAAAAAAAGATTCTTTAAATTTTTCATGATTTATTTGTGATTTTGTCCCCCCCTTCATGAAATAGTCATGGCAGTAAATCTTCAATATTTTAATATGTATTAAACAAAAATTTAGGACAATTTCAAGCCTGTGGCTATAAAGCAATAAAATGGATCCCTCTAGAGGACATTCTTATAATTATTCTTGTTTGAAAAAATATTTTTTTCTACATTCAACTATCTAATATAAATATAGCCATATATTTAAACAGAAAACACCTAGAGTGGCCACTGTGACTGTATTATTATTTCTTTGCTGATTCATAAAAGATAACTAGTATTTAAAATTACTTAAGTTTCACATAAGCTCAAAAAACAAACAAAAAAACCCCTAAAGTCATGGAAATGAAACAGAAAATAAAATTACAATGTTTATTATAATCAATTCAATTATAATAATTACTTGAGTGTAAGTTTAGCCTATCAATCCCTTCATTTTACAGAGGAAAAACCTGATGCCCAAGTAGTTATAGTAACTCATTAGATTAAGCAGTGGTGTGGGTATTCAAAGAAGAGTCTTCCTCATTGCTATTATTTTACCTAACAGCTGAATGCTTTAATATAGAAGCAGTAAATCTTTTACATGTCCATATCACAGAAAAAGCAAACTCTAAACTCCAAGAATGATTAGCTGATCCCCAAATTTATAAATAGAGATGTATTATGATTGATTTCTCACCTTATGGGTTTGTATTTACAAAACTAAAAAATAAATGCTTCGCAAAAAAGTCACATTGATTTGCAATACCCACTCTTCTCCTTACTGTATACCAGATCCCTTTAACTCTTAAATTCGAGGGATTTATACTTTCCTCATGCACAGTGCATTTCAGGTTTGGTGTATACATCTTATTTTATTCCATTTTAAGAATAGACTCAAGAGATAACTCTTCTACGAGAGAAAAAATTTATGCCTAGATCACTTCAGATTGAATATAAATAAGAGATGTGTAAATAGAATAAGAGTGGGATTAGCCAGTAAATCTCTGGGGATGTGAAGGCCTCAGTAAAGTCAATTCTTTTAGATATGAAAAATTTTATGGCTTTTGTTTTTATTACTTTAAATAGATTTAGGGAGTAACAGAGCTTAAAAAGCTCTCAAGGCATTACATGGTTCAGATTTCTGCACTCTGATCAAACGTAGGGGAAAAAACCCCCACCCATATCAAGACCACTTTTAAAGATTTCTGTGGTGGTATTTAATGCACTACAGACCTATTTCACAGGTAGCTAATTAAACAAATTTTCAGAAAAAGTTTTGGAATCATAGAAATCAAATTTCTCAACACAATAAACCAGTCTATCCACAAGTACCCACTAAAACAATCATTTCTTCCTTTCTTTAAAACCATAGTCAGTTGTTAACCTTCCTAAGTTTCTTATAATTTTTATCACTTGAAGGATATCAAATCAGAACTTTGAGGACCACAAAGGACCTCACGGTATCACTTCAATTCAGGAGAGTATAATCTCATGATATAAATGCATCCACAAACAACCAGAGAGGCTAAATAATTTACAGAAGGTCACACAAATACTAAATGTCCCCAGAGGGGCTAGAGGGTAGGGGCTTTAACCCAGTCTGCTTAGTTCTTTTTGTCACACAGCATTGCTTTATCAAAAAAATTCTCAAAATATCTTGGCATCAAAAATTTCCCAACCAATAAAATACTCCACAAGTTCTCCATAATCAGCAACGTGAATAACTGATTAACTTACTGATTTGTTTGAACTAAGAGTGGAACTGCCCAAAAGTAAATAATGAACTGGTTTTTGAGAATCAGAGCATGGCATTAAAGCATAAAATCTTCTAACTGAAATATGTAGCTATTCTGTTTCTTCTGCTTATATACAACCCTATCCATGAAGTAAACATGTGTATTTCTTTCAGTTTAAATACAAGTGTAAACAGAGAATTTTTATTAGTTTTTAGAGCTCTAGGAAAAGTAGAAACTGTACAAACAACAGGAAGGACTGATCTGACCCAGAAAGAGGGTCCAACTGTCTTGTAAAATGTTAGGTCAGCCAAAATTTCAAGAGGGAAACTGCCTGTACTGATTCAGTTTCAATCTCCTGTGAGATGTAGCCTCTAGGTGAACTTACCAATTCAAATGTGATGGTAATGAAGGAGAGTGAAGAAAATAGTAAGACTAAGTTGAGACATCAAGCATATAGGACATGATGGATTTGAGGGTAGAGAGAGATGGAGAAGGAGTGGAGGAGGAGAGCCGGGGAAAGTTGAAAGAACCAGGTCTCAGTATTCTGTATAAACCAGACATCCCCCCGCCCCGCCCCCGTCTATTAGGGTATATTGCCTACTCTTCCTTGTAAACTGACTAGCAAGTAAAATTGGTCACATTTTCTCCAAAGTTTTAGGTAGCTGTCTGCATGAGAAATGTGTCATCCCCTCAAACCCTTAACTAATTCTGTGATGTAAAATTAAATTTACTTCTAAAGTTATTAAAATATTTTTCACAAAATAAACCACATATGACAAAAGACTGATGAATGATGATAAAATTTCAGGACAAAGATAATACTACAAAATCTTCCAGAGATAAGGAGAAAAACAACACATCACATCCAAAGATCTGAAATCTGAAAATCATTGGATTTATTTAAACCACGTTGGAAATTTGACAATGGCACAATACCTCCAAAATGGGGAGGGGAACCAACTCCAACCCAGATTTTTATAACCACCAAAATTTTTAATCGAACCTGAATTTAAAATATAGACATGTTCAAGAGTGTATAATCTTAAGCATTTTTACCTCCTATGCACACTTTCCCATGGAGCTAGGTTAGTTTTTGCATCATTAAACAGTCAAGTAAAATAAGAAAGAGAAAGAGAAAGGGTCTAGGAACCAGTGGATCTCACACAAGTATGGTACAAGGAGCTCACAAAACGATAGTGAAGCGAGTCCTGGGTGCAGAGCTGTACAACAGGCATAGAGAACAATCAGTAGAGATTAAAGAAAAACAGAGAGCTTCAGATAGATGTCTTCAAGTTAAAAGGGATCAATAATCCAATGTGTTTAAAATCACTGAGAAGGACCTCTATCATTCATGTGTTATTGACATATAACTGACTTACATCATTGTAAAAGTTTACATATATTGTGAAATGATTACCTCAGTACATTTAGTTAGCATCCATCATCTCATATAGACACAACAAAAAGAAAAAGAAAATTTTTTTCCTTGTGATGAGAACTCTTAGAATTTACTCTCTGGACAATTCTCACATATAACACACAGCAGTCATCATATTGTACATTACATCCTAGTAATTATCTCTTTATTTTACAACTGCAAGTTTGTACCTTTTGACGACATTCCTTCAATTACTCCTCCTTCCTACTCCTCACCTCTGGTAACCACAAGTCTGATCTCTTTTTCTATAAGTTTTTTTTTTCTTTCTTTTTCTTTTTTTAAGATTTCATATATAAATGTCTTTGTCTTTCTCTGTCTCACTTATTTCACTTAGCATAATGCCCTCAGGTTCCATCCATAGTGTTGCAAATGGCAAGATTTCATTCTTTGTTATAGCTGAATAATATTCCATTGTGTGTGTGTGTGTGTGTATATATATATATATATATATATATATATATATATATACACACCACAACTTCTTTATCCATCTGTTCATTGATGGACACACTGTTTTCCATAGTGGCTGTTTTGATTTACATTCCAACCAACAGTGCACAAAGCTTCTCTTTTCCCCACTTCTTTGCTACCATTTGCTATCTCTTGGCTTTTTGACGGTTGGCCTTCTAACAGGCATGAGGGAACATTTCATTGTAGTTTTGATTTGCATTTTCCCAATGACTGGTGATGCTGAGCATATTTTCATGTGTCTGTTGTCTATTCATATATCTCCTTTGGAAAAATGTCTATTCAGGTCATTTGCCCATTAATAGTATAAAATCAATAAGTAATGCATTAAATGGAAAAACTGAGAATAATAGCTTTTATAAAGACAAATATAAGAAGAAACAACAATAATTCAAAAGTATTTTTCTCTGAAAATGGGAATAAGGAGTGGGGAGTTTAGATAAAGAATGACTGTGTTTTGTTACAAGTCTTTCACATTATATATTTTTTATTTATATTATCATATAAATTATATATATTTATAAAGCATATGTATATGAAGAAAAGCAGGAATTCAATTGGCAAAAATTTGTTGAGATATCTGAAAATGTTACTCTTGAACTTGCTGAGATGGAAGACAGTCTGTCATTGGCAAAAGTGGTTTCAGTGAGGAGTGTAAATGGAAACCTTATTGTAGTGGGCTATAGAAAGAACAGGAGATAAGAAAGCAGAGAGATAGAAATGTAAAATATTCTTTGTTTTACTATAATTGGATTGCAGGGAAATGGGGTGATGCCAAAAGAGGCATATGTGTTAAAAGAATCTGTTTTTAAAAGTTTGGATGATAGAAAAAAATATGAATATTTTTCTATGCACTTCAGAGTAGAAAAGAAATAAAACTTCATATAAGATTGTTGCTTTTTTCTTCTTTCCAGAATGTTGAAAATACCTATATTACATGGCTAAAATTTTCTCACATTCATAACATCTACGTTTTCCTTCAACATAGAAATAACCCCGGGAAGTGTTCTATTGGATACCAAGCACACTTTGTGAATAAAACTGACTTCTGATAGATATGGCCATCCTTGTTGGCTCCACATAAATGGTATTTCTTCAGTGTTAATGCCAGTACACCTTTTCCAAGCTTCATTCAGGTTCACAAAGTAATCATTACCAAAGTTAAAAATGACATCTTCTATAACATGGGGGTTTCATAATAAAGAAAACATGATCTCATAGAACACTTACCTCTCACATGCCAGGAACTCATTCGTTCTCTGCATATCAAGGATTTGTCCCACTGTAAGGTTATCTATCTGAGAGAGTAATTCTTGACAGTCAGCGCCTTAATATAAGTTGATGCCCATAGTGCTATTTAATAAAATAAATTTTAACAATTGCTTCTGTTCCATTCTTTCTGAAGTTAAGGTTTATCCATAACTTTGCCCTTTTTTTAAATTTTGGAGGGAAATATTATGATTCTTGTTCAAGGACTCAAACTTTGGATCAGTTTCTATGTTTTGAAACTAAATTCACCAATTTCACGCGAGAAAGCAATGTTTTTCACTTCTTGTAAAAACAACTAATTTGGTTGACTAGCGAGATCACTGTGCTTTTTGTTTGACAATTATGCGGTAGCTTCAATGATTTCATGATGTTATTTGACAAATTTCCAATACAAACAATGTTCCAAAAGTAGAGACAGATGAACCACTGGTCCAATAAAATCCAGTTTTCATATATACAGTTCTTCCTGTCAGCACTGTTTTTGATTGCTTGTTTAAAAGCATCATGCCAGATTTATTTGCTGTGGCCATCCAATTAATTCTGTACTTAAAATGTAATATATTTGTATTTATAATGTTGAATTGCAGCATTTATGTTGTGATGCCTCTCTTTATATTTATGATTTAGTAGATAACCTTTGAACCATTGATCCATTTCAGTTATTCAAGGATAGAATATATCATTATAGCAAAAACCAAAACTTCAAATGTAGAATGTGTAGAAATTTACACATAAATGACTTTATAATGTGTCAGCCAAAATAAACCATAACTTTTTAGCTAAAATGAAGGGCCACAATCTTATAGCTGGTATAACTTTTAAGGCTATAATGTTGTTTGACTTATATAGCAAGATATGTTTGGAGGGAATAAAGAATCATCTATTTCAAATTTGTAAACAGTCAAGGGACTACCGTTATGAGAAGCACATTGTTAGAGGCTAGATTCCCCCAGAAATAGCTTCAGATGGAGACTAGCATGTCAGATGTTGATTAGAGATCTTGGGATCAATACCTGTGGAAGACAGGAGAGTGAGGGGAGGCCAGATTGTGTAGAGGGAGAAGTCATCCTTCATTGCAGTTTCAAGGGTCATCCCAAAAAGGAGTATTGGAAATGAGGATTACCTTGTGAACTGTGACCTCTCACACAGCACAAAGGTTGCTCAAAGCTTTGGCCTGGCTTCTACCTGTACTAGGCCATGACTCTAAAGGTGTTCCCAATACCTGCACTGAGTCTTTGCTCAAGAAAATGCAGTGTTGACAGACCACAAAACGCACACCATCCTTACCCAAATTGCCAAACCATTTTCAGCAATTTTCCACTTACCTCCCTTTTTTAACTTTTATTTCCCTGTAGCCCCCCATTCACATTTTGGTTCCCCTTTTTTTTCACTTCCTCTAGCCCATTTTCATTCTCTCCCTGTTCTCCATTTTAAAATCTTAGTTACCTTTTTCTTAGTTGGAACTGAGCTTCATTTATACTGGAGTTAATCTCCTCTAGTGCAGTAGTCTGAATAAAATCTGTCTTGCTACATTTAACATGTGTCTGGTACTATTTCTCTTTGACACATTTCCATGCCATTTCGAATTGGGGCAAGAAGGCCAGGCCTTTATACAACCCTATTTATTGGCTACTGGATGTGGGCTGCCCCCAGGACCAGGTATAATATTAAATGAGGCAGTTTTCCTTAGCCACAGCAATTCCAACTCTCCCAGCAGCTAGGGGAATAAGTACTTTGATTCTTACAACTCCTGTAAGAATTCTGTTTTCTGTGTTTAAATTTATGCCAGCACCTTCTTATGTATTCCTGATTCTTCATTCACTGGGTCAGTCTTTATTCTAATAGTTCAAAAAATAGTTATTTTTCCCCAAATGGAATAAAGAAACCATTCCCAAAATGTGATTTCATACTGATGTAAGATGTTTACATAAACTGTAAAGTATCTTGAAATTCAAGTGACCTAAATATACTCTTGAAAACAGCCAACTGAACTAATTGACTTCTCAAAATTTCTCCTAAACCTCAAATGTATAAAATAAAGAATGGCTGAAGAAAAAAAATCCACAAATTTTCTTTCCCTGGATGTTTTTTTTTACACTTGCAAATTCAAATGGATCCTAAACCATATGTTATATAGTCTTTGTAAGAAGTGTTTGGAGTTTTGTTCACAAGGCATTATATAAAATCTATTGTAGTTTTCTTAACCTCACAGAGCTGTAGTCTTTACTTCAGGTAATGCAATTAGTGCCTATCCCACTTTGCATACATTAAGAACAACAAACTTGTATGTAACCCACAATACAAAGAAAAACACAAATGATATCTGCACAGAGAGATACAAGCTTTATTTTATAATGATAGCAGCTCATTAGCTCCTAAGTTCAAATGAGTCCAAAATTCACAGACAGTAGCATACTGCCCATAAGGAATCAGACACTAAAAAAGGCAGAAAATGTAGGTGCACACACACTGAAGCAGGATTCAGAGAATCTAATTTTGAGTCCCAGTTTCACCAGCACCTATTTCTGTGACCTTGAGAAAGCAACTTTATTAGTTTGAATCTATTTCTACATCTGTCCTGCTTACATTATAAGCTTTTGTAAGGATAAAATTGGAAATATAAGTAAACATGTATTGAAAAGACTGTTGCAAAAACTGGTAGTATGCTGCCGTAGAAGTAAGACAAGCAATAATAAAAGCCATCTTTTTTTTGAATACTTGCTATGATCCAAGTGCTTTGCATATTATGTCACTTAATCCTTACAAAACCCCTGTGGAGAGATATCCTGATCCCCACTTGACAGATGAGGAAACTGAGTTTGAGAGAAACTTTGCAACTTGTGCAGAAACTCTGCAACTATAAACCTCAAAGCCCATTGATTTACCCTACTGCACAGGGCCTCAGAAAGCCAGTAGGCAGAGGGAATGGAAGGCTAGGTGGATGAGTGATACCACAAGTTCACTGAGAATATGGGAGGACTGGGGAAAGTGTCATCTAGAACAGCTAGACTAAGACCTCTGCCACCGAAGGAGGAGGGGATAAGGAAGAACTGAACAGATGCTGATACATTTGTAGGTGATGTAGGTGTCAGCAAGATTGGGGAAGAACAACCAGGTGGTCTCTATTTCTGCCTGTAACGAGAAGGTAGCTCTTCTCCTGAGAGGAAGGTTGTGATAAGGTCTGATGAGGTCATCAGTTGCGGAGAGAAGCCAAGGTTAAAAATTGGATATAGAATTGACTAGAAACATAGTGAGAATTTTCCAGGGTATTCTGAGGACCATTTTCCAGGCTATTTTGAGGACCATGAATTTGTCATATTCCCATTCGCCTAAAAGTATGTGATTTTTCCTGAGCATGCATAGCAGCCTGGGTATAAATGTTGAGAAGGCAGAAGCTTTGACTGACTCAAAGTTGGGGTTTGCCTTGGGAGAGGCAGAGGGATGAAAGGCAGTCAATGTCCTGGCTGTGTCTTCCATCTTTCTGCTCATAATGGATTCTCATTTTCTAACCATATTTCTTTCTACTGATCAATGCTATTGAATAAATTCAACTGAGTTTTCTCTTTCTTGGTTTAACACACCTGGAAACAGAAATTATTCATTCTGTTGCTCTGAGATTTGGCTCATATGAGCTCCACACAAGTAATCTCTCTCTTCTGACATGGTCAGGGTGGGCCATAGCTACCTGGGTGGTCTTAGGACAGGGGCCAGAAACAGGGGTAAAGCTGAAAGCCATCCTTATCCATTGTGCAGATGTGTCCACATTAAGAACGGGATTGTAATAACACGGTTTCAGATTTTGAAATGCAATGTGCAAACAGCTGTGACCTTGTATCATTTTTACAGTGCTCTGTTCCACTAGCTTTGTGACAAACAATTCTGATTTTTCAAAGAGAAAGAAAGAAAAAGAGCTTGGTCTTAAAAACAACTTCAAATGTAGCTCTGATGCAAAGCAAAGATTGATGCATTTATTTTGAATGTAAATGTTTTTCTAAAAACATGCCTTGCACCTCCACAGGCAGATATGTCTCTCATTTCATTCCTCACCTGTGGGTTGCCTACCCCTGCCTCAGCTTTGTGCTCTGACTTCTGATTGGGACTTATTATTATTCTCATCACTGTGGGAGAACTTTGAGGTCTTCTGCTAGAGGCAAAATTATGTAGATGTAGTTGGTACATTTCCTAAAGTGCAGCTGTGTTATGAAACAGATGTTGTATCCTTTTTGCTTATGTTAGTGCATGCTTTCAAAGGATGGGAAGGAAAAACCCCCACAAAGTACAGATCAGCCTATAAAAAACAGAAGCTCTCAACCCCCTCTGCATTTGCTTCTTCTGCTATCTTGCTTCTATTTTCATTCCCCATAATGCTTATCACCACCTGACTTACTATGTATACACCTGTCTTTGTCTTCTTTCTCTCTCCATCTTCATCTCTCTTCATCTCTGTCTCTATCCCTCTCCCACACCCTAATAGGTAACCCATGAGGGAAGGAGCTTTGTTTGGTTCACACCTATATCACAGACATCTAGAGTATCTCCAGCCAGAAGGGGCATTCAATAAATATTTGCTGAATAAACGAATTAATGAAAGAAAACCTAAACACCTAACAGTGGTCTAAAGGTCAGATAAGACAAGTTGAGGTAGCATTATTGCTCTGCCTCACCAGTGACATGACACGGCTTGAGCAACTGTGAATTCTGAGGTCAGCATCGCATGCACTTTAATCCCAGCAGTCATCAGCAGGGGATGCTATAGTCATATGTCCATAAAAGTAAATCAGAGCTTTTTCAGTATTTTCCCCAAAACTGTCTGAAAAGCATTTTCTACTCCAAGCACAGGAAAAAAAAAAAAAAATTCCTTATGGGCCAGAAAAAGAAAACCTTAACTACACTTGTAGTTGTTACCAGTGTGTCTCATGGGGAAAGTACTTGATGTGAGGTTCAGGGCTGCTGCTCCATTATGTTGTTTTCAAAACAGATTTATAGTAAGAGCTGCAAAGTAAACAGTTTCTGTGTTAAACCATTAATGCTAATGTTTAGCTTCATTTTATACCCAATAGTGTAAAGTATTTGAATGTCCAGTGTGTAAGGGAAGCACATTATTAAAAATTCATTTTATTGTGTTATAAGCTGCAGAGATGTCATGTATAGTCTCCCAGGTCTGTAGACCCGCCAGTGTTCAGCCGTCTCAGAATTCATCAGCTTTAACCACACTTCCAATATAGAAACGACTTCTGCAATACCTTTACCCTGTTCCTGCTAGAAAATTTACAGAGGCAATTTACCAAAATACTATTTTGGTAAATATATATATAAATATATTTATAAATATATATATAAATATATATATATAGGTAAATATATATATAATTTTTTTATTTATTTTATATAAATATAAAAATAAATATATATATATATTCGTTATATTTGTATCTAATATCAATAGCACACTTCTTTATTTTAGAGTTAATTAGAAAACCTATATACTATGAGAGACCATTGGTTCATTTTGTTCAAAGGAGGAGGAGGTCATTTAGATATTTGTTTTTTTCAGAAACTATACAGACATCCTAGTAATTTGGAAGAGTGAGTAAATACAAATGGAGACTGACAGCATGTTAGTTAAGAGCACAAATTATTGGCATCTTATCACCTAGGGTTTAAATATCAGCTCTTCCATTTATTACTTTAGGCAAGATACTTAAGCTAATGGTTCTCTAACTTTGGTGGCATTCAGAAGCATCTGGAGAACTTGGTAAAAATGCAAAGTCCAGGCCTTCCTCTATTTCAAGAAGCCTAGACCTCATATCCTTTAATAGTTCTCGTGGTGACTGTGATACACACCAAAGTTTGAGAACTATTGACTTAAGCACTAAGACTGGATTTCCTTATCCATTAAAATAAAGATGTTAATAGAAGCACCTGCTGTTGTCATGTTGGTTAAATGACTTACCTGTCTGAACCCAGTGCCTAAGGTTGTAAACTCTCAATAAATATTAACTATAATTAGTTCCCAAAGTCCTTATTTTGTAGTCTATCTCTGCTGGTGTGACAGAAATTTACCCTATTAAACTTCGGTGAGGTTGAGATAATATTCCCTTCCACTTACTACCCAAGTGACAAAAAATTCTGTGAAATCCAGCCATCTAAAAATTAAATTGAGAAAGATAGAAAACAGTGAGATTTGTCAATATAAGTTTTAGAAAAGATTGGGTTTTCTAAGTTTACTGTAAGAATAAATGTTTGAGTTAACAGTTTTCTTTCTTTTTTTAATCCAGCTCTTTAAAGTTGTCATAACAGTAAAGTCTTTACAGGTGTATGTGTCTTAGGAGACTACTTTAAAACGACTAAACTATAAACAAGGAAAACAAGTTTACGCATATTACAGCTTATGCTATAATGCAGAAAAGCTAAGGTGGCAGTCTTATTAAAATCAATGTTTTCTTGCAGATTGATTATATATTAAAAAATTTTTTAGATCCATCTTACTTTCAGAACATAAATTTGTGTTGAATTAAGATTTTTATAAGATGGATAGTCAGATGGGAAACGTTTCCAATCACAAGTGATGAAAAGTTTCATTTAGTCTCTGCCCTTTCCTGCTAATTTTGGACCTTGACTCATCTAAAATCTATGATTTCAGGAAGACAGAGATTATAAGTTTCAAAGAGAAAAATGTCAGAAAGCCACCACACAGACAATAGAAGAAAATCACAGTTATTCTAAAGTAGTAAGTGATAGTCTTTCCCGGCCCAGTCCCCTAAATTTCTTTGCAATTCTCCTGAAACCCGCTGAAGAATTATGTGTATCATTCTCACAGTTTGGATCTGATGGCTTGATATTAAAAATAATCTTATATGACCAACAAATATAACTTGCCCTATTAACATCATCAAGGTTTAGGTTAAATTTCAAATTTTAAACCTAGACATTTTGGGCTTTTTAGTTTTATTGACCCCATCTGACTGGACTCAAATTTTCTTTGTGCTTAAATGATTAAGCAACAAAATTAAAATGTATATTTCTGTCACCTGAACTAGTAATGTCCTAAAAGTCTATTTTCTGTGGTCAAGTAGATGTCATTATAGATAATCAGGAGACATACATTCCCTCTTGGGTGTTTTCATTCAGCTTCGTGACTTTACACTAAAGTATCTCCACTTGGTGGATGTTACACACACACACACACACACACACACACGTGCATGGACTCGCACACACGCACAAATCACTCTAAACAAAAATAGAATATCTGTCTCTGCAACACAATTGATCCATCATTTGCCTTGATAGGCTAATAGGCTCAAAATGACATAATCATATCTCCTTCTTCACTCCCCCGTGTATATTTAGCTATCAAACCTGATATTATTTTCTCTGTGATAGTTCTGTCTTCTTTTATATTCCTAGTATCATTACCTTGAAAGTAATCAGCAATATCTCTCCTAGAATATTGTAAAACATTGCTAATTTCTATACATTAATTGTCGCTATTTCAAAACATTCAGCTCTGAGATTACAGATTAATTTTCCTAAAACAATACAGTGTCCATGCTTAACAACTTTCAGTATTTCCTCGGTTCCTCTAGAATGAACCCTAAAACTTCTGAAATTTGGCCACAATGTTCCTCTCCAACATTTTCCCATCACTCTTTTCCTATTTTGCTGCATTCATTTTTTCCCAACCATGTGATAAACATCTTCGAATTATGTTCATAAATATTATTTGACAACTGTTTTAAACTTAAACACAGACAACTTATCAAGCACTATTACTTACCATCCTCCTTCACAGATGAGAACCTGAAGATGATGAGCAAGGATAAGTGACTTGCCAGAGATGACACAGGTAGAAAGAAGCACTGAGTTTCCAGCTCTCGGGATTTTCTCACTCAGTTTCCGCTGTCATGAGTGTCTTTTTTTGTTTGTTTGTTTGTTTGTTTTTGCGGTACGCGGGCCTCTCACTGTTGTGGCCTCTCCCGTTGTGGAGCACAGGCTCCGGACGCGCAGGCTCAGTGGCCATGGCCCACGGGCCCAGCTGCTCCACGGCATGTGGGATCCTCCCGGACCGGGGCACGAACCCGTGTCCCCTGCATTGGAAGGTGGACTCTCAACCACTGCGCCACCAGGGAAGCCCATGAGTGTCTTTTCTTCTGTATTTCTACCATTGCTTGGAGGTCTGGTTCAAGTCTCAATTCCTCCTTGAACATTTTTCAGACCTAGGAAAACCCTCCCTACAATTGTTAGTTGACCACTCATTTGTATATTATACTCAAGAACTAAGACAATGCTCAATAACTCTTTGGATCCCCAAACTCTACCCAAAGGCCCTAAGTGAATCCTATCATTGACAAGGATGTGGAAGGCACCTTCCTCATCAGATGGGATAGATGATTAACATTAAGCAAAAAATACATTGCAAGGCATTAGGTAGATGGTAATAGCTGTATTAATCTGGGTGGGCTGCCATAACAAAATAACAAAAATTGAGTGGCTTAAACATAGAAACTTATTTCCTTAGAATTCCAGAGGCTATATGTCCAATATCAAGGCACCATCAAAGTTGGTTTCTGGGTGGGCCCTCCTTGGTTTATAGACAGCCAGATTCTTGCCATTTCTCACATGGTCTTTTCTCTGCAAAAACACAGAGAAAGAAATCTTTGCTGTCCCTTCTTTATTATATAAGGACACTAGCCCTATTGGACTAGGCCCCCACTCTTATGACCTCATTTAATTACCTCCCTAAGGTCCTTGTCTCCAGATCCTGTCACACTGAGGATTAGGGATTCAATCTGCACATTCTGAGGAGGCACTACTCAGGCCGTAACTTGGACAGTGTTTCCTATTGCCAAGCATTTTTCTAAGTTCTTTGAATACATTAATTCTTGTAATCTTTACAATAACTCTGTGAAGTAAATGCTATTATGATAACCACTTTACACAGAAAAAAATTGAGGCACCATGGGGCTTAGGTGATTTGCTTACAATTACACAGGATTCGAGTCTAAGCAGATTGTCTTGTCCATGTGTGTAATTTGTCATTATGTTATATACAGCATCATGAATCAAAGCTGAGCCTTAGAACAGCTGACGTGAATTCTGGCACATTACCAAATCCAGCAGCAGCATTGCAAGGCACATATATAATAGATTAAGTCACAGTGTATTTGTGATAGAGCATTGAGCCCCGCGTCAAAACTCCAGGCCAATGAACATGTGACCCTAGATGCAGTAATCAACTTCCTTTGGATTGTAACTTTTTCAACACAAAGATTTTCTCCAGAATCCTCTCCCTGACTTGGAGCTCCTTAGGGGAAGGAGACTGTACTGGTTCATCCTTCTATTCCCCAGAAACCAGCACAGGACATGGAACAGAAAAGGTGCTTAGTAAAAGTTTTTAAATGGGTAAGCCAAGGCTTTATAGCCTCCATGTAGTTATGCACACAGATCGTAACACTGTTAATATTATTTTAAAATGAAACATTCACCCTCAAGGGATCAAATGTGCTGATTTAATGGAAACTTCTCTTGTTTCATTATGAGACTCAGCAAATATTTAGAATACGTCTAAATAAATAAAATTAAAATGGATAAAACATGGGGAAAGCTGTCCTGGGGATATGTTTAAAAGAACATAGTATAGATTCGTATAATAATTCTTATAAAGTCAACATATTTGAATCATGAAAATACAGCAGAGTATTTGTCTAGATATACATGGCAAATAAACACTTTTATTCTCTCCCTACAATCCAATACAGCAACAGTGAAAGAAATGTTATGGAAATAAATCCACAGGAATGGAAAGAGAGGAGATAGCAGCAATAGATTTCTTATAAGGCCAGAGAGCAGGTGACGATAATGATAAGGAGGGGGGAGGAAGAAGAGGAGAAGTAGAAGAAGAAGACGGGAAAAGAAAAGGATGACCTGCATCCATTGCTGAAGTCAGTAATGGTGAAAAATCAAGAACTAAATCAAGACCTTTAGAGAGAAAGAGAAAATATTGCACTATTAAAAGGAACATTCAGCAAAAATCTCTTGCAAATTAAAACTTTTACTGCAGATTTCAAAAAATCAACAGGAGTTTTGGAAATACAGTTGCTAAGGATTCTCTGAAAATAATACAAAGTATAAAAGATGTATAGTGAAAAAGATAAGAAAACTAGACAACAGTCCAGTTGATCTAATATTTGAGTAATATGAGTTCCAGAAAGAAAGAGATCATAAATGAGAAAAGTAAAGCTTCAAACAAAGAAACATATGAAAACCAAGAGACACACATGTTCGTGGTGAAGAGTCCTATTAATGCCCACATAATGATGATGAAATAATATAACTGCATATTTGCAATTTCAGACCACTCTGGATAGGATGCTCCTAGCAGCTTCCAAAGGTTTAGAGGAAAAACTGGAAAGGACATAAACAAAAGATCAGCAATCAGAATGCATCATATTTCTCAAAGGACAATGCAAAAGCCAGAAACAACGGACCAATGCCTTCAACGTCATAAAGGATAATAATTCCCAACGCAGAATTCTATGTCTAATCCGATGATCCAGCTGATGTGAGTGGAGAATAAGGGCATCCACCCATTTTAGCATCCATCTTTTCTCAGGATGCCTTTGGAGGATATGTTCCACGTAACAGGGGAGAGTAAACCAAGAAAGGGGAGAGACGTAACTAACAGGAGATCCAACATCAGAAACAAGACAAAGATATGCTCAGGGAATGTTAAAAGGAGCTCCCAGGGGAGCATAAAGTTAACCAGCCCAAAGTTGAGCATACAGAAGATACTTAAACATAACTCCAAGAAAGATAAAGTGCATATAATACATGATATATCTGGATACCTAAAGAGCAGAATTAGACAACTGGTAAAGAATTTACGTTAGTGAGAAATATTTAGAAAAGTAAGCAAACAGAAAAAAAAAAGACAATAATTCCATGGACACCAAAAAGTTGAGAAGAAAAAAGAAAAATCATGGTGTTTTATATAGCTCAGCTAAAAACAGTGTTCATATCAACGTAAAATTGGAAAACTGAATATTGATATAACCAAAGGTGTTATATAACTTTACCAAGAGAATTGGTTACTGTTTGGTGGAAAGTGATGAAAGGAAGAAAGAAGCAAGGAAGGAAGGAAGGAAGGAAGGGAGGGAGTCCAAAAATAACACCTATTGAGCCAAGAGGGGGGACTACAAGAACGTGATTAGTTGTGGAGGGAATGTCACAGAGTTTGCTAAACAAGTTTTAAGTGGATGATCTGAAAAGGGAAAAACTATTTTTTTTAAAATAAACATTATATAATACTTTGACTCTTAAAGTCATGTGTAAATTTGATAAAAACAAAAACTATAGTAAAAAAAGAAAGAAAAATATTGAACACAACACAGAATAGATTTTAAAATCATCCATAACCCTAACCACTAAAAGAAACTTCACTGTTATTTTTATATAAATCAAAAAACACAGACTACGTTATACATACAGATTTATAACCTGAATTTTATTTTCATTAACTTTATAATTTGACCAGTTTCTAAGATACTAGATACTCTTCTACAGCATGGTTTTAATGACTACCTAGTAGTCTCAGTTATATAGTATATGTATATATAGTATATAGTATATATAATTTAAATGTTAGGTTATTTCAATTCAATAACAATTTTTATATCAACAGTTCTACTGAATGAAGGTCCCTAGGCTACCTAATTAAATCAATCCTCACTGAGTGGAAACAATTCATCATTAGTGTCCAAAAAAAAAAAAAATAACACTCTTAAATGAGTTTTTTTTTACAAAGAAAAACAAGAATTTACACTAATGGATAATTTCTGTACAGCCGTGAAGAAAAGCAGTCCCTTCCCCTCAGGATTCTCCACAATTATAAGCTTTAAGTACTCTTCAGAGCACTTTTAGTAGAAAACAAGTGTATAATATTGGAGAACTTATGAGATCCTATAAGCAACAGGACCATACTACTCCATGTCTAACATATGAATAGTATGTTAACATTACGAATAGTATATACTATCCTGTGTGTGTGCATATATATTTATACTTGTATTTATACTTATTTTTGATTTTCTAAATGAACTTACATAAATTAATTCAGATCAAGGGTAATTCTGCAGATTAATTTGACCCAGGATTGTCTTCTGTTGGAATAGAGTATGTAACTAAACTTTGTGATGTCATTTCAGAGATGGGCTCAGGTCCCCACCTGCTACTGGTATTTCACAACCCTCTAAACTGAGTCAAAGCTTTATCATTCTACAGTGGAAGATAAGGCAGCAAATGTAATCATCTCCTGAATGCCATTGGGAGAAATTAATTTTAGGTTGTTGAAGTCAAAGGAGTATTCACTTATATGAGAGATCTTTTCTGATATCTTTGAGTCTTGACCTCCATAAGCTCCCACTACCCAAGATGGTGCACAGGTTAGAGAGAACGTGTGCATTTTTCACCTTTTAAATATTACCTGCCATACTAAGAAACATTCCTCAAAAGAATGTACCTTCAAGATAGACGTCAAGAAGAATAAAAATGCATACTAATGGTGGAAACGGAATGCATCGAGAATATACTACAAAGCTAGGGGCCATAATTTTTTACCTGAATCAAAACTAAGTATTAATATTTTATGTTTGCAATTAATTTTAGACTAGTATTTTATATTTCCCTTGTGTGATATATTTTTCCAAATTAACTGCAAATTTTGTTTCAAATATATTTTTTACTTAGTGAAACGTTATTAGTTCTTATGGATTTTAATTGTTGTTTCTTTCTGGTTTTACTTACGCAACTATTTGCAGTAGAATCATTATTGGAGCTGTTATATTTTTGTTCTTTGTTTTCCCATGGAGCTTAATTCTAATGAACCAAATCACTTCTGTACTGTACATAATTCAAAATGAATGTGTCATAATATTCTATGATATGAATTACTGTAATTGATTTAGTTTCACATTGTTAAATTTACTGAGTCAGTACTAAATTTATAGAAACATTATGTCAAATCAAATCACCAGTTATTTTCTCTCCAAACACTTCCTGGAACTTTCTAAAACATATTTTTGTCTTTAATCCTCCTATACAGCTTTACAGCTTTCTTCTCAGGATATGTCACCATCAAGCAATTTAAAATGGCAACTTTGAAACAGATGTCAAGGGCATTTGCTCTATGTCTTAAATGATCATCAACATTCCTGATTAATGGTGTGATTTCCACAAAATGTGTGTAAATGGGACAGATGCTTTTTGGATAAAACCTTCCCTTCTATCAATTTCAGGTATAGTGACAATAAAGGTTTCATGTCTAAAGGACCTTTCAAAATGAAGTTGGATTAAAACCTTGACACCTTATCCTAAATTCCTATTATCAATAAGATAATTTTCTGATTGCATAGGACAGATGACTGCTAGGCAAAAATATCTGTTTTCATTTACTATAGATATTGTTTTATTGAGACATATGTGGAAAAAATTATGACACAAAATATAAAACTTTGTTATATTGAACTGTTATGTATCATAATGAGTGAGTCCTTCAATCAGATTACAAAAAATGAAAAATAAATCATCATACAGTAATAGTGAAACATTCATGTGAGCCCACAGCTACACTGAACCTCGAAACTGCAAAACAGCTACTGTGAGCATAAATAGCTCACTGAAATCAGTGTATCCAGGAACACTCCCAAAGAACATTATTTTAAAGAAGAAATTAATCTCAAAGGCTGATGAACTTAGCTGGAGATAACATGCAGAATTACAGCTATCAGGTCTACCTAACAAGAAAGGAAATTAAAAATCCTTTACTTAGCATCTGTAAGAGAAACATTTTTTAACTTTATTGAGGAATAATTGACAAATATAATTGTATATATTTAAAATGTACAGCATGATTATTTGATATATGAATACATTGTGGAATGATGACCAAGATCAAGGTAATTAACACATCCAGTTATCCCACATAGTTAACCCACTCCTTTCTTCCTTCCTCCCTTCCTTCCTTCCTTTCTTTCTTTCTTTCTTTTTTTTGTTTTGTGATAATGTTTAAGATCTACCCTCAGCAAATTTCAAGTATGCAAGAGAAACATTTTTTGAATTAAATTGGTTTGAGTAGGAACATTTATTTTCTTACCAGTATGGGCCACAGCTTTACAGCATTAAAACAAGGCTTCCTCTTCTGGTGCAATGGAGTTGCTACTTGAAACTATCTCTCACATTAACTGAAATAAAAAAGCTATGTTACCATAAAATATCATCGCCATTTTTAATCTATCTGAACAAGAGAATAGGCTAATTTAGTTCAGTACCTACATTACCTTTATAACATTCAAATAATTAAATTCATAAAGTACTTTGTATGTGTCTACATTGGCCTAGGAAATGGTTGTACTTAGGAAAGGAAATGTGTTGATCTGCAAAGTATTCCTTCCATCCATATCTTTGTCTTGATATTTTTGTTCTACCAAAGTTTATTTGGTGTGTGCGGCCAATACTTGTACAAAAAAAAATGTTTAAGAATATGTTGAAACTCGAAATCAAATGATGATTATGTGAGTGAACAGTATTCCTCTGGAAATAAAATACTCTAATCACATTTATCCTTGTGAAAAATAAAATAGCTATATATATTTCATCTAGCTAATTAAAAGTTGAAGGCCACACAGACTGACAGTAAAATAATCAGTTAGAAACTTATTTTAAAAGTTACAGCTTTTTTCTTTCTAGATGGACAAGTTTTGCTGAATTAAAGTTCTTAAGGATCTCAAAAACTAAGTAAAATTATATTTTCAAGATCAGCCTACATTTTCTATGCTAAAAGATAATTCATATTTTCAGCTTCATATAAGCATTAGCTTTTCTCTTACCACTCTTAACCATTAAAGTTAACTTTAAGAAATACAAAATAAATATTACATTTAATAGCTGGTAATTTATAATAATTTTATAACATTGTTTTTAGTGCTTTGCTACAATTTAATAATATTATCTTTGATTTAGAAAATATAGTTAAAAGTGGTCTTTTTTAAATTATTTTTGCTTTGTCTTCAAAATAAAACAATACTTATATGTATTGATACATATTATATGATATGGTACAATACCAATGTATCTTGAATGGAACATATGTGGACCTCAGCTACAAAGCCAAGGATGGGGCAAAGTCAGACTGCTTCAGAGAACCTCCCAAAAAAGCCAGCCAAGCATTGCAAATCTGGTGTAAAAGTGTCCAATTTAAAAAGCAGTCTCTGAGAGCATGATAAGAGTTCCGTAACAAAGGTTCACACACAGGGCAAAACTCCCCTTTCTGAAGGGTTTTAAAATTTGTGGTCCGAAGATGAAGAAAGCCTGGGAATTGTGAGGCCGTGAGGTGCCTGGGTAATGGAGCATGTGTGTAGTCATTGGACAGTCTGATGAATTCTCCTATGCAACTTTCTCATAGACTCAAGACTTTTTAAAAATCGTCTGTATATGCAACACAGAATCCAACACATAGTGTGCCAAATATTTAGTTGAGATTCCGTATATCCAAGCCAGTTTGAATTGGAGTATGTGTAAAGAGGTAGCAAGTGAGGTAGTGACGGTAGGTTCACACTTTAGTTTGGACAATAGCACTTATTCCGCCATAAAATATTGATGGGACACTTACATACCAGGACACAAAGCACTGGGACTAGGTGAGACACACTTTCTGGCTTCGAGTATTACAGTCTAGTGGAGACAGCTGACAAAGTATTGACACCACAGGAAATCAGTAACAGACTGAGATACACATGAATAACAGTGGGATCTACTTTAGACTGGGTGGTCAGGAGATGTGGCTCCAAGGTGGCAACATTTAAAATGGGTCTCAGTGATGGGAAGAAGTTAGTCATGCAAAGATAAAGGGAAGAACGTTCCAGACGGGAGCTGCAGTGCAGTAAGTACTTAGAGGAGTATCAGTAAGGAAATTATAGAGAGGCAGAGGTCAGACCCTGCAGAGCCTAATAGGTCATGATGAAGGGCAGGCATTTCCTTCAGTGCCATAGATACGAAGAAGGAGGAGATATATTGAAATGACTATAGTTCTGTAGATTTGAACTTGAGAAATGTGAGAACTCCCTTTTCACACTGGAGGATGAAGGGAGATCATTAGCTGATACAGAGGGCAGAGAAAGCAGGTGTGGGGGGAGTTTGAGGCAAGAGAAGGTATGAGATAATTATTTTCAATATGAGTAATTAAACCTACTAGAAAAAATTAGTAGTATCGTAAGACAAAATTTGGTACCAAATCGAGGTATGAAGTCACGTAACTGGGAAGGGGAAGAAAAGTCCAGAACAAATGGAGCTAACAAGAGTGAGGTGAACTGCAGGTCTTCACAGGTGCACCAGACTCAGGAAAGTCCTCATTCTCCAGGGAAGAGTGAGAAAAGAGCAGAGCAAATTACTAGCAGTGAAGCCTCAAATGGTGACAGCATTGAGCCCTGACATGTGAATTACAGATTCCAAATATAGCAAGACAAACATTGCAATTTTCCAGCTAGGGAGGCTCAGGTTTTGCATATATCTCTTACCCTGACTCCAGAACATTGCAGAGCTGAATTTGCACATGGAATGTATTAACAGCTACAGCTGGGAAGGGCTGGAAAAGACAAGAACAAAGTAATGAGGTGATACTTACACTTTAGAGCAGATAATGCAGTTCAACAGGAAAAAGAACAAGATTTGAGGCATTTTACGGAATTGAAGAGGCACCTACATCAAGGAAGAACCAAATTCGTCCAGCCTGTCATTAATTTGGGATGGGGAGGAAACTGTCCACTAAAAGGACTTCACAGATTCTTCTCTTCCTTATGTTTTTACTTGTTGATGTTGGTCAAACAATCATCAAATTTCAGCCACTATGTGTAAAATACTGATTTTTTTTAAAGAACACTTAAAATATTGCAAATACATTCTTGTAGCCTAACAAATATAAATCTGGTAGGCATATGTCAGAGATTGAATAAGTTGAATATAATTGGTATCAAGTTTAGAGGCAAGATATCAACTCTAGCTAGGATACCGGGACATAATTTTCTATAGAAGGTGAGGTATAAGATAAAGCTTGAAGGTTGAGAAGAATTGTGATCAGGGAGGTTGGTGGTAGTTGAGAGAGAAAAAGCATAACATCATTTTAAAGCCTGAGCAGGTGCAATAAGAGGAAACAAGAGGGAATATAGATCACCCATTAATGCATACACACATATACATAAAACATTTACAGCTATGGATCATATTAAAACATATTATTGCTTTATCTTGATTCAGGTTTATTTAAAACAGATTGCACAGCTTCAACTAACTCAAATAGGGTTTAGATTGAAACCTGCGCCCCCAGCTTTACCCCCTGCCCACCACTCATGTGAATCCTGTGATCCAGGTTAGTTTGCTACAACTCTGCTATAGGAGGTTACCTTGAAGAGGCATTTTCCAGATCTGAGGGTGGGCACTGTTTTCATCCCTCCAGATGTCCTCTCTCAATAGCTCCTCTAGAGAACAGAACTTTCTACTGACAAGAATTGAACCACCATAATTCATGGACCATCACAGACAGCTTAAAGAATACTCCCTGACGGACCAATTCCCTCTCTCAAGTTGTCACGTTACATGTACACAACTTGTACTATGAGATAAGGACTTGGTCTCCATTTGAGAGATGAGAAAGTTGAGGTTTAAACGGTTGAAGAACTTGTTTAATATCAAGATGGACCAAAGGTTAACATAACCCTTTTCTCTGCTGCCATTTCACTTTCAATTTAACTCCATAGCTCTGTTAAATGTAAAATGACTGCCGTATATATATGTATATATGGCATATACATACATATATATATATATACTAGTCAACATTGCTTATTACAAAAATGACCCCTGATTGGTAAATTGCACTGGACCAGAAGAAACTATAAATGAACTATAAATTCCTGATGGAAATGCCATAGTTTTAGCTTCCCTAGTTTCAGAGACCCTTATAACAACCCCTTGCAGGGATCCTGGATGCTATGCCTATAAAGTTTTTATAAGAGCTAGTCTCTCCTACAGGGCATGAAGCTTCTAAGTAGAGGCTTT
Source organism: Stenella coeruleoalba (assembly GCF_951394435.1). Lineage (NCBI taxonomy): Eukaryota > Metazoa > Chordata > Mammalia > Artiodactyla > Delphinidae > Stenella > Stenella coeruleoalba. The sequence continues at coordinate 22,060,136 of NC_137150.1, read as the reverse complement.
TAAATCAGGGCAGCTTCCACATGTGCCCAGTGTGGATCCCATCTCCTTGAACATGAGCTCTCATCTGAGGGAAAGAGACCTCCCTGAGAGCTGTGTGAACTGCTACAGGGACTGCTAACCTAATGCAGGAACTCCTGCTGAGTGGAACAAGGAATGCCCAGCGCTGACCTGCTGGGAGGCTGTGATTTCTCTCCAGAGTAGTCTCAAGCCAAGTGTTTTGGGAATCTGAATGTTTAATTGAGCCTCAAGGACCCCTGGTGTGAAATGCAGACACACGTTTTGTAAATATCAGGTAGGAGCCGTTCTACTGTGCCCCGAAGTGGAGATTATTTCTCTCCATCTTTTCTTGACTTAAAATGAGTACTCAACAGGGAGATCAACTCAGTGCTTTGTGACAACCTAGAGGGGTGGGATAGGGAGGGTGGGAGGGAGACGTAAGAGGGAGGAGATATGGGGATATATGTATATGTATAGCTGATTCACTTTGTTATAAATCAGAAACTAACACACCATTGTAAAGCAATTATACTCCAATACAGATGTTAAACAACAACAACAACAAAAAAAACCCACGATTTTCAAATTTCCAGTCCAATACTCAGTGGTAGTAGAACCTCAGGCAAAGTTGTTGCTATTACTTAATTTCTAAGCCCTTACTCTTCACCTATCAAATCAGAACTATGAATAGTACATTGTTAATATTAATATTTGCACTGTTACCTCATGATGATATGAGATTTAAATGAGATAATGCATATAAAACAACTTGGTTCAACACCTGGCACAGAGAAAATGAACTGCAGCTACTTCCACTTTTGAGTGATGGATATAAAGTTTGATGTTAAATACAGAAAAAAAAAAAGATGAGTGCTCAAACTCTCCAGAGGTTATAACAAAGATCCAGTCATTCTCCCTTGTTAATGATAAACTTAAGTGTCAGATTCTTTTTGCAACGTACTCAAATGTCTTTTATTGTTATCTCCAAATTTTTCATGTACACCCACACGGCACATGGAATACTTACTGGGCTTACCAGTTTCCAGGAATGAACCTCTCTAGTTCATGGCATTCCATGATAATTATGCAATCCAAAATCTAATAACAAATGTGACTTACAGGGTGCAAGGACCTGCAAGACAAAAATTAAAAATGAGAGACTTAATTCTCTCTGTTGAAAATAAGGAAGAGTTCTCCTCTCACCTTTTTTAGAGAAATAGTTTTAGAAAACTTGCATTTATAAGTTATTTTTCTGTCTCTTTGAAATACACGTCAAATTTTTAGAAGCAAATAAGCCTCTTGCCTGCTTTATGACCCAGGAATGTCCTTCCCAAGGACCTGGGAGCCATCTCTTGGAACTGTAAACATCAGGGGAGATAACACCTCTATCTCCCAGTTTCTGCGAGAGGAACGAGCCTAACTTCAGTGGGTGCCTTGCTCCCAGTTGCCCACCTGTCATAAAGATATGAGAAGTTTATTTTTCCTTTGTATAAAACCAGTTAACTAACACAGATGGTTACCCCAATTACCAGGTAGATTTAGGATAAACAATGTGCAATAAGTGGCACTATTAAGTTCTTTAACTTGGGATCTAATCATTGTTTATCCTGAAAACATGTATGTAACGGGCATCAGTTTGGCTTTATAAAAAGGTGAGATTTCTTTCTGTCTCTGTAGTCGCTTAGTGGATTACCGTGATACACATCTATTCTATTTTAATTCTTATACAATGATTAAAGCTTTTTCTTTCTCTATTACTTTTGTGGAGAGGTTTTCTGGGCTGAAAGAAGATTTTGTTTTCAGTTGTATCTCCCCAGCAAGCGATATATCATTTTTAATTTTTCCCAACCTACAAATTATTTGGCTAACTTTTATACGTTAGGAGTTCCTATTTCATTATCCACACATCTAGATATTACTGTCATTTACCAAATTTCAAAGAGTGACTGATAGTGATATTAATTCAGAAGAGGGAAAACTGAGAGGTAACCATCTTAAAATGTAGTTTTTAATTGAATCGTGCTCTCAGAAATGAGTATTTACTGAACCATAAGGATTTTACACTATAATCCACATGTATAAACAAAGATTATTTTTGAACTGAGAAATAAGTGCAAAGGAAACATTTTTAATATTTTGCTATTTCAAGGACTTCCATGTAGAAGATAGAAGAGGCTTTTCTCATTATAATTCCAGAGGTAGAGTAAATACCAACGTGTGGGACTCTCAGAGCAGGGGAAAGCTGGATTTAGTAGAAAAATGTTTTAATAATTGAATCTTTCATCAAGCTTAGCCCCCTTCTAATGTCAAGTGCATGCTAGCAATACAATTATTCAACAGTGGGTTGGGCAAATGTCATCTGGAACTCTACGTAAGCCCAGTTCTGGTGGGAGATTGAAGTCTATGCTACCGAGATCTTTCTAACTCTACCTTCTACTATTTTTGTAAAGAAAGATTTTATCAAAAGAGAACAGCTGCTGATAAAGACCAAGATCTCCTGTAACAAAAACTGCAATCGACCTTTGCGAAAAGGCTTTTATGTGCCAGGCACTTTATACACATTAAGTCATTTAACATTTTTTTTCTTTTTTTTTTAACATCTTTATTGGAGTATAATTTACAATGTTGTGTTAGTTTCTGCAGTCATTTAATCTTCACTACAAATCTGAGAAATACGTATTATGAGCACCATTTTACAGCTGGGAAAACTGATGCACACACATCTGGTAAATTGTGGCTGCCCATCAGGTGTTTGTGTTTGCTATTATGCCATGCCACCTCTTATCTGAGAAAACTGCATGGACTCTATAGAGGCAAAGTGAACAAAATCAAAAGGATTCATTCTGTTACTTTTTATGAGTCATATAACTTGAACTTAATAGAAAATCACAGAAGCATGTGGAATATATTAACTTCTTTCAATATCAATGTATTTCCAAAGGCTTTTAACATTTGCAGAGTTGATAAAATGAATAAACAATTCGGGAGTTTCTAAAATTACAATATAAGGAAAATGAGGGTTTTCTCTTGGAAAGTTTTGCTTCTTTTAAAGGTATATGACAGAATGTTAGTGTTATTGTATAGTAATTCTGTTGTTTAAGATAGTATTAGTGTGGCTTCAAGGCAGCAGTGCTCCAGGATTTTCTGTTACACTTCCCTATATAACCTTTACTATCACGCCTCCAGCCATCTGCCCAGCTTTTCTCCTGGTCTGCCTTGCTTTGGGCAACAAAGGAAAAATGTTCATATCAGAGCCTGCTTGGCTCCCACAAGTGTATACCCTTTAAATTCTTCCTGGCCCTTGTAAACCTGTTATTCATGCCTCATCAATTTCTTTGTTCAACTTCAGCTGTTCATTTTTCCAAATTCTACTTAAGGTCATCTCACATCCCCATTACGCTCCAACTCACTGCAGATGTGTCTCCTCTCCTGAGACATTTATCATCTAAGACCTGCAGAAAATCTTTGAGGAGGGTCTCTCTTCTATGTCCTCCCTTTCTGCCCACATCCTATTTTTGTGGGCTTTCTCTGATAATTCTCCTCCAGCCAAAGGAGTCTCAATGTAGTCTGAGAGTAGGAAAAAAAAAAAAAGTGCACTCTGCTCAGGTAGATCCAAACTTTTCTATCTTACATATGAAAATTTAAAGTTGAATATATGAATTTAAATTTAGTTTTGCTGCCATCATTTCTTTGATACGATTACCTGTCTCAGAATCAATGGGTGGCATGGCTTACTCTAAGTGGCACAAACATTCTCCTAGTGAGAAAGAGAAAATAAGTGTGATAGGGAAAAGAGAATAAGAGCACGTCATTTAATAATTCAAAACACTATGTTACAAAGACAATGCAAGTCTCTCTTTTAAAATAATTATTGATCCTCTACCCTTTTCTGCTATCCTCCCATTCCTTTTTCTGATAAACTCAAGGGTCATAGAGAACTATTTCTCCTTCCCTACCACCTCCAATTCATTCAAATACACAGAGCTTATAACTGTAACATAGAGGTACAACAGGCAGGGGCAGCCCTCCTACTTCTCATTATCCTAAGGTCACAAGGGCTACTTCAGTCTAACAGACCTCACTAGCATTCCCCAGCACACCAGATTCTTCTCTGATTCCAGACACAAGGAAGATACACTTGTTCTTACCTAGAGAAATAGGCATAGCCAAGTGACTCATCTCGGTCAAGAAAATGTGAGCTGAAAGACATGGGCATTTAACATTCAACCCCCATTCTCTATACTGGACACCAGTCTTGTAGAATCTTCAAGCCTCATGTTGAGATAACAGTGTCATAAACTGATGGTACTTCCCTCCTCCTGGATCCTCGAGTGATTAAAATGAGCAGAACCATCTCCCTTTCTGTTTAAGGTTGGCTAATTTTTTATGTATTTCAATTCCTATTTCATTATGGATAGATCTGGAAATTATCGTCTTTACAGCCAACCTACACTGGCACGTGTGGCAAGAGTGCGCAATATACTTTCAGTAATTTTAACTCTGGAATCTTTTTGTTACCCTTGGCATAACTAGCCTATCAGCAGGAAACAGATAGGCACCGAGGGCATTTTGAATACTCTAAAGGAAGATTATTTTACATAAAGTATTTTACTAGAATGTGGAATTTTAGTCCCAAGAAATAAGCCAATTTCACCAGTGTGGGGTACAAAATGGATTGTAATAATCAAGTTAATATGACTCCTAGTCCCCTCCTTTCAACTTTGAACATGTTTTACTCTCCCCCTCAAAAAATTTTTCTCCTCACCTAGTCAGGCAATTCCCCAACTGTTACTAACTGCCTATTTAATAAACTCAGATATCCCCACTGCTCCTCTGAGGCTGATAGTTACAAACTTTATAACTTGAGGCAAGATGGACAATCCAGTAAGATCTCAAGTTTGGGTAGCTTAAACCTAAACAGGAGAATAATTCTCAGCTCATGATTGTTGTCTTTGCAATGGTAGCTGCAGATAATGCCAAAGTTATATCTAAGGGTCAGTTCTGGGTGACACATCTCTTACAGGGCACCACATACTCATCATTTGTGGCTCAACTAACAGCTACTACTTTTCTCAGTCTCCTTTAATGGTTCCTTCTCTTCTCTAAGACCTGAATGTTGAAAAATCTGAATGTTGAAAAATCTCTTCTCTGTCCAGTATCATGTCTATAAATGCCAACTCCTATGTAGTTGCATTTCACAGTTAATGTCTCCAGCCTAAATCACTTTCCTGAATTCCACATTTATCTATGCAACTGCCAATTCAGCATCTCCACTTGGATGTCTAATAGATATCTCAAGACCAACATGTCACAATTGAATAGCTGAACTCCCACACTTACATACTAAAAGCTGCTCTTCCTGTAGACTCCCCGATCTCAGTAATGGCAACTCTAACCTTTTGCCCCTTGGATTCTTGATACCCTTTCTTTGATCTCATTTTTTTCCAATCCTCTTGTTTATTTCCTAACATACTATGCAATTCAATTATTTATCATGTATAATGTTTATATTCTGTGTCCACTAAGGGAAAGTAAGACTCATGGAGATTTTTGTTTCATGTTTCTGTTTTGCTGCATAAAAGTTAAAGTATCCCAAGAGTCTAAGTGAGTGACTTTTATATTGAGTATTAATGTATTAGGAGACTTTTAATTTATTTTTTAACTGGCATATAAATTGCCCCTTCTGAAATAGAAAAATAAGAGCTAATTATTTTTTCTTAAAAAAATATATATACAATTTCAGTGTTTCTTTCCTCTTCCTCCAAAATTGAAATAAGCATCGGTTAACAGCAAGAAATGCACTTCTGAAGAATTTCTAGCCTCTTTATAAGCTATAGTGCTTAAACAATAATCAGAAAAACACTAAAGCAATAAATGGTACAACTGCTACATTTTCAGATAAATCTACCATGTCAGCTTTCCTCATCTCTGACATTAATATTGTTTCTCATATTTCAGTATATTAAAATTGCCATTTTGTAAGATCCAAAATCAGCAAAGATCATAGTTTCATATTTGCAATCAGTCTTAAAATATTTTGTTTTTCCTAACTTCATAAAAAAGACTATTTTTAACAGCTTTACTGAAATATAATTCACATTCTATAAAATTCATCTATTTAAAGTGTACAATTCAGTGGTTTCTATCATATTCACAGAGTTGTGTAATCACCATTATCTAATTTTAGGACATTTTCATCATCCCCCAAAAGAAACTCTATTCCATTAGAAGTCACTCTTCATATCCACCTCCCCACCCAACAGTCCCAAGTGGAATAGGGAAGAACAAATCTGACTCTGTATTGGATCTGTTTCTTTTACTTCAAGGTTTGTACTCTATTGCTTTTGCTACAAGTTATTCACTAAAGGGATGTTGCCTGTAGCTTAAAGTATACATACTGGCCCATCTCCAGTAACCCTGCCTCCCATGCCTGAGCAGGAGGCTATAAAGTACCTTTGTTTGGCTCACGGGAAACATCCTGACCAGGCCTGACTATGAATGGCTGCAAGAAAGAAGAAATTAACACATCCCCTCTGAAATATTTGCAACAACTTACCCTTTTTTCCCTTTCCCTTTTCTCCTCTGACCCCTCTTGTTCTATAAAAGAAGTTAGCATCCAAACCTGGGCAAGATATTTCTTTGGGACACTAGTCCACCATCTACTCTATCTGCTGGCTTCCCAAATAAAGTTTCTATTCTTCGCCTCAACACCTTTTCTCTAGATTTATTGGCCTGTCATGCAGCAAGCAGTATGGGCTTGGACTCCGTAACACAGGCAACCACTAATGTACTTTCTGTCTCTATATATTTGCCTAGTCTGGAATATTCATATAAATGGAATTACAAAACACATGGTCTTTGGTGACTGACTTCTATCACTTAGCATAATACTTTCTAGGTTCATCCATGGAGTAGCATGTATCTGTACATCATTCCTTTTTATTGCTGAATATTTCATTGTATGGATATACCACACATTTTTTATCCATTCATCAGCGGATGGACATTTGGGTTGTTTCCCCTTTTCGGATATTAGAAATAATAGACATATGTTTTTATTTCTCTTAGGTATATACCTAGGAATCTACAATGGCTAGGTCATATGGTAACCACAGGCTTGACATTCTGAGGAACCGAAAAACTTGTTTTCTGAAGTGGATGCACCATTTTACATTGAAAAACACTAGTTTTACATTGTTAAGATTAGCATTTTGTGTTAAGTTATTGTTTGCTGAAAGAAAGTTAAACTAAATTATCTCAAGTGCATTTCATATTAGGTGATTCAGTTACACAGTGCTTTAAAATTATTAAGCTTTTACTTTTTCTTTTAAATTTACAGAAAAAATTTGAGAGAATACTAAGATAAACACTCCTAAACTCTTCACCTAAAATAACCTATTGTTAACATTTTGTCACATTTGCTACTTCCCTACACACATGCACATGTGTGTACACACATCTTCCTGAACAATTTGAAAGTAATTTGCAAACTTCATGGCATTCCATATCTAAATATAATATATATCCAGAAAACAAGGACATTTTTCTGCACAACCACGTCACTATCACACCCAAGAATGTAAGAATTATTAAAACATAAAATAATACTACATATTTTTCATAAAATAATGATAACAAAAGAAGATAATATTGTTTATCTCAGAGACTCCTTCAGAATTTATCTCTCTAGGTTGACAACAGGAAAAGAAAAGAGTCAATAAGGGACAGGAAGCGACCTTCTAAAACTGAGCAGGACCCAGTGGGCCCTCCCAGGTAAGAAGGCCTTTCTGTGTCCACCATTTCTTATTTATAGAAAAAAGGTTTCAGCCTCCTAGACCTTCCCTGAGTTCCAAAGGGCAGAACCAAACAGTTACTAATTAGGGAAGTGCAGAAAGAAACAATAGTGCAAAAATGGGGGCCTGGCCCTGATTCCGCCTGAGATGTACATGACAATCTGATACATATCTCTGAGTTCTACAGGAACTAAGGCCCCCATCCAGGTGGAGGATGGTAACGTCAGCCTGAGCACAGGCACATGGACCCCAGACTGGCTGGAGCCAGAGTCTGATGATTGAGATTCCTGGAGCACCACCCTGTTACCTCACCACCAACCAGTAAGAGGAGGGTTACACACCCTGAAGCCCTCCCTGCAAACTTTGCCTATTAAAATCTCCTTCCCTGAAACCCAACAGGGAGTGTGGGCTTTTTAAGCATGAGCTGCCCCGGACTCCTTGTCTGGAGCCTTACAATAAACACTGCATTTTCCTTCACTACAACCCAGTGTCAGTAGATTGGCTTTACTGCATGTAGGCGAGCATACCCAAGTTTGATTTGGTAACACTTCTATTTTCCCTGTATTATTTTTTCCTAAAGAAAATAAGTATATATATAGCAAAATGCTAACATTTGTTAATATGAACTGTACATATATATATATTTTTCTTATATTTAATAGTAAACGTTGAAATCTTTCCTTAATTAAAAACAAAAAAGAGTCTGAGTAACTGAAGTTAACATTGCCCTGGATGAAAAAATCTGTAACGACGGTAATATGAAATTACTATTGTTTTGTAAATGAAAAATGGTTTAATATTAGAATTTGATATGGTTCAACCTACTATACTTATATTATACTGGTCTAATATAATTTATATATATATATACATGTATATATAACATATTTATAAAACCATTACAAGGGATACTTACTGAGATATGAAGCAATATCTGTTGGTTTGATTTTCATGACTACATACATAGACCAGACTATAATACAAAAGCAAATGCTGAGCAGCACACTTGCCAGGCCTCCTGGAGGAGATCCTTTGGAGTAAACACTACAGAGACAGGATTAACTGTAGGTACCTGGGCCCCTCACTGTCCCACACACACTAGTGCAGCTCACAGCAATGTAACAGCACTGAATGGCAGACTCTGGAAGAGGGACTCTGATCCTGGGCTTTTTGAACTTTATGATGAAGAAAATTTCAACACTTCCACCATGTGATCAGAGGCCATAATACAACAGCACTATAACGTGGCTCCATCTCTACCCGACCAGCTCAGCATACGTGCTCAGGTGAGTACCACTGTGATTCAGGACAGATTCCAAGCCTTCTGATTGACGTGACTGTTCCATGCACTTGGCTGTAGCTAGTTTCCATGGAGTTTTGTAGGAGGTCAACTTCTTTCTGGGGCACCAACCTGTAGAGATATTGTCTTCAATAAATTAATCCTTTCCACACAAATGCCAAAGAAATTCATTATTTTCCTTTGTAAAACATTAATCTAGAAAAGGAGTACATTCCTTAAATGATAGAAATAAATAGAGAAAGCTGGTGGGGTAGACTCTACTATATTAGGAACTATATGAAATATATGGATATGTAAGAGGTTATGAAATATAATGGAAAAAGCATTGGAGGATAGGTCTGGAGATGCAGATTACAGTCCTTATATTTTCGCTGTTTACTTCAGTGATCTCCAGCAAGCTACGAAAATTTTTGGACCTCCTCATTTTTATTTAAAAATTAATTTAAAAATGAATATCAAAATTTTATCTGAAATTAGAATGACTGTTGAAAAACTCTTTGGCTAATGTCTGTTTCTTAAGAGTTCTGACTCTTAAATGGCCAATTAATTAATTTAGATTCTGGCAAGAGGAGAGTTTTACTTTGAGGTTTTCTGATTTGGAGCCAAGAATCTTACTATTTAAAACTATTTAAAAAGAATTTCAGACATTTTATTTTGTTTTGTTAAGTAACTAACCCTTTCGACATGCCCCTGGTATGGTATACACTAGATACTGTAGGTTTTTCATGGCCAATAGGGAAAAGGGTGTCCTTTAAATATTTCTACTTCTGGATCTCATTCTGATTTTCATTGTTATTCATTTTTATATTTTACTCTATAATAGTCCTTATTAAGAAACATATATATATTTGCTTTTTTTCTTTATTAACCAATACTTCTCAACTAGATTTTCAATGGTTAATCAGAGTTTTATCTCCTCTTTTAAATTTTATAACTTGGTAATATTAAAAACTGGAAAAGTACTGCCATGAATCTAGAAGAATGGAGGGGGAACCCTCAGAATATTATGGATAAGGCCTGCTCTTAATTTAGCATTTTCACTAATTTCATTCCTGACGCATTCTATTCCCCAAACTTATCATTCCACTAATATTTTATGGTAAAACTAGAAAAAGGGATAAAAAGAAGAGTATGAAAATGGCTAACATTTTATGGGACTTTACATTTAACATCTCTACATACAATCTCATTTCATCTTCTTAGCTTCTGTGGTATGAAAAATGGAACTCGAGAAAGTCATGAGGTTTGCCCCAGAGCTCATAGCTAATATGTTCTAGAGTTGAACTGGAATTCTGATCCTTAGATTCTGGCTTTTGTGACCAGACAGCATTAGCTCTTTCAATAGATAATAGGATTGTTTTCCATGTCACTGACTGTTTCCGCACTGCCTAAAGTCCTATTCTGGAAATAAAGACTGTGCATATGAGTGCTCTCCTTTGATGTAAATGTATAAGAGCAGCCACCCTGAGGTTCCCTGGGGCCTCTAGGCTTCTGGAGGCTCACCTTCCCTTTAACAGCCCATCAGTAGTACACCAAGCCACACACTGTGTTGTTAGAGGAAGTCTAGGCCCCTCCCCCAAATATTCTCTGGGCCCCTCAGGAGTCCCTGTGGAACCTAGGAAAATGCATGACACCTACTAAATTCTTGCCAAATGTTAATATTATCATTATTGCCCATCTTACTCCACCTTTCTCTGTATATCACCTCTGCCCTTCACATACCATTTCATGTGCCACCCTTCTACACAGTTCACTCTGCTCCAGACTGCTAACTGATGCCCTTGCCTTTTATTCCTCAGCACACACCTAACAAAAAGCTAAGTGTTCAATAAATGCTATTAAGGTTTTCCTATAATGGAATTATGGGGCAGGGAAGGAAATTGAAACCTGAAATTTTTTTTCAAGTTATTGCTCCAACTAGCATTTCCTCCTCTGCCAGTTTTTCTGCTTGGCCATGTCCTCTCTTAGGCCTTGTGCTGGGTTATTGATATTTTCCCATCTATCTCAAGTAGCACCCGCTGTCTGCTGCTCTCTGTCTCTGACTCCAGACTTCAAATCTCAGCCTCTGGCCTCAACTAGAAGAAGCCAAAAATAATTTCACATCATAAATATCTCTTCACTCAGGGAAGACAATCCTTTCACATTTTGGTGCAAAGCAGGTTATGCTTGACTGTCACAAATGTTGCTTTTCTTGACTAGATATTGTTTTACTTTTGTGTAGCCAAGTAGACTGTTGGTGGTTTCTAAAAGCAGAAAGCTGTGAACATCAAATGCAAATGCAATCAGCTAATTCTAGCTGCAGAAATATTAATAGAAGTTTATTTTCACTTTCTTCCTCTTCTTTTTTAAGCAATAAAAATCACAGATCCATTTTGCAGACAGGACTTAGTCACTCAAATCTCCACCCCTACCTCCAAAGTTCCTGTAAACAGACTGCTTTTCCCAAGATCAGAAGTAGCTCAGTCTGGACACCAAAACACAGTGGCAGTGGATAATATTGCTAACTCTTCCAGATCTAAAGCCAGGGTTCTGGCTTCCCCCAATTATAATTACTCTTTAAGCAAAACTTAAAAGAAGAAAGCAAGAATTAGAATATATGAGTGAGTTTTCCTTCAGAATGTGGGCTAGGTATAATTTGCAAATGAGATTTCTATACTAGTCTGATTATTTACAGGTGAGGAAAGGTGGAATCATAATGTCTTTCTGTTTTTATTTGCTCATTTGATTGTCTTATTGATATATTCTTTAAACTAAAATGACTTTTTTATTCTTATAAATTAAAGGCACTTATTCAACCTGCTCTCTTCCCACATCTGCTCTTTTAAAGCTTCGACTAGCATCGAAGGAGGCTGGGATATTTAAGGAAATTGAAAAAAGTTAAAAACTTATTTCATCAGAGGAGATGAAGATGGTTAAGTAAAATGATATGAGCCCCACAGCTGTAGGACTTTGTAAGCTTATCCTTGAATTCAAGGCTTTATTCTGAATAATAGAATGAAAGACTTCCAGGTGACCTTTGAGACAATCTCAGATGACCCTATGTTGTGCAAATAATGAGGCAAATAAGACCTCCTCTGAGGAAAAGTAGTGGAATCTAGTTTGGAACATAGGTCTCTTCTGCACGAGCACAAAAACCAGGGTTGCATACAATTCACCTACCTATCACATCAGTTAAGATGCTCTATTTCTTATATCTTCTTTTATATAGAGGACTTCTTATAAAGTAAGTCCGTATTTCCAGTGGTTTCCCCCTTCAAACGTATGGTTAGACAAATTTAAACAATAAAAGAGAAAAAGAAACTTTTGAGAGGGGACTGTTAATAGTGGATAAATAATTGGTTCAAAAATGCGCCCTCACTTCTCTTTGTATAGTTGGGCATTATCGTTGGATGTTGTGAAGTTCATCTGTCTCTTCCTCTGTGAAGTTCTCTCCTCTCCCCCAAAAGAAGAGGAAAGTGTTTTTGCTTCAAATGAGGAAAGAACATCTGTCCCACCCTGCACCCTCAGCCCTGGCTGCCCATGAACAAGGGCAAATATATCATTGAACGAGGCATCGAATATCAAACAAACTTGTTTACTATCTCATCTCAAACCTATTAGGAATCTAAAATTCTGCTCTCTCAATTATAACAACACAGGATTGAATTTCATAAAGTTCTATGTGTAATATTAAGAGGCAATTCACTCAGGTGATAGCAGTTATATTTGCGTATGCCTGGTACCATTCAATTCACTTTTCATTAAATGTGTGTTAACCTAAAACTACCCTAGACTATAAAAGTGTAAGAGGATTGTGATAACATACCATTAAAGTGACAGTAAATCAGCAGAAACATAACATTAGATTTTCTAGTTCAGTTGCTTTGCCGATTGTAAATATAGACCATTCCTCCATGAAGTTATAGATATTTTCAAGGAGCACAACTGAAAATACAAGTTGTGTCTTAAAGCCTGCTCTTAAAACCAGGAAAATAAAAGTAAATTTAGATGTGGAGTTGACCATATTTTCATTATGAAGATTAAAGCTGGGAAAAATATCTAATTACAGTATCTAATTTGCAGCAATATAATTTCCTACTGAAATACACTAAACTGTATCCATGAGATGCAAATGGAGCCATTTATTGACACAGACCTTCCCCTAAAGTTACTCAGGCTCGTTCACTATTCCAAATGTTGCGGTATTGCTGTGGTTTTAAAATACAAAAAAGGAAAAAACCATGTAATTACCATAATTATATATCTATGATAGAATTTCTACTCCAGAACTTTGTCAAGAAGCAACACTGACACTTTTTAAAGACCTAAGTATTTGTTCTTTCCTGACTTATGTTATTTTGGTTCTTCTGGAAATTTTATTAAGCCAGTTATAGGAATGTTATTTAATGAAAAAAGAAAAAGTACTCATCACCTTAATATGACCTCTGCTTTCACTTTAATAGATTTCCTTTTCACGCATGTCTCAAATCTGCACAACATTTTAACCTGTGTGTAGTTCTCGCAGAATTTCAATGCCATTCCATATTCAGCCTCCTGGTAGGAAACCTCAAGCTAAAGAGAATGACTGGGAAATAATTCCTGTGGTTTTCCAAAGGCATCCTGGAGGTGAATGGAGATTCTCTGGTGTTGTGGAAAGGTAAACAATAAAGGAAACATTTCTAGTAAGAGATTCCAAAATTCATTTGTGGGTGAATTCCATCAACTATGGGTGTTGGCTCTAATGATAACAACAAAGCATTTGTGCAGCTCCCTAGAACTTAGAAAGTGGTCCTGTAGACATGTTTTCAGTTGAGTAATATGAAATTCTAATAATGTACCAACTGTCATTGAGGTACTCTGCCAATAGGAAACCAAGTCTCCTGTCTTCAAATTATTTAACCCTAGGAGTAGAGTGGGGAATTAGCAGCACCCAGCTAGAAGTGGTGTCTTCTCCTGCTTCTCTCCACAATACTGTTCCCCAGGAGTCCACAGTGTAGACAACAGACATTCTTATCCACCTATGTGTTTCTGATTCATGATGGCAGAATAAGAATTTGGAATTAAATAATTTAATTCTAATATTTTTCTGCTCCCTACTCCCCTCCTCCCAAAGACACACACACACACACGCACATATTTTCTGGTGTACTTAAGTACTATAGATATGTTTCAATCCCTAATATTTGACTAGTAAAGAGACTCCTGGAGTCTCTGATAGTATCTCTGGCTTCTAATGGCTACCTTTAAATCTACCTCTGCAATCTTCTCCCCCAGAAACTGGCATCTAAAAAGTGCATTTTAGAAAAGCAATATATGTACTATCACAAGTTTACTGGGGAAAAAAATTGTACCACTGAATTCCATCAAATGTGCAGTCCAAATCCAATACTGAGCTGCCTCACTGTAAAAATTTTTGCACTTTTCTTGATTAAAAGAAAGCATGGAATGAAAAATCAAGTATACAGTGATATAGTAATATAACACATCAATGACTTTCTATAAAATATTTTCAGTCTTATAATCAATGAATAGGCATAGAATGATAACTATTTTTCCTGTAATAACTGACCCAATCACAAGTTATACGCTTACATAAAGTTTTGATATTTTAGTCTCAGAAATCAAGCTTTGAGACAACGCCAAAGTAGTAGACAATTTTTTTAAGTGAAAAGGTGATAGCAGCTGAATTTAGTAAGTTTTCTTCTGGAAGGTAGGATTGTCTGAAGGCTGAAAAATAGATGAGAAGCAGCTATAAACTTCTATAAAATTTGACTTGCTCTGGCTCCCCAAAATCGCAGGTTTAGAATCCCTTCTCTTCTGATAAGTAGCTGTGTGGCCCTGGGCAAATTACTCTCTCTGTTGTGGTATCCTTATCTGTAAATGAGAATTCCCTCCTCAACAACCTACCTCATTGCAATGGTAGAAAACGAAAAGGAAATATTTATGCTGAAATATTGAGATAGTATTAGACTCATTCCATTTTCCATTTTGTTAACTTTAAAATGATATATTGTCAATTTTAACACAGCACTCTACTTATTATGAAATGCTTTAAGTAGTCCCATATCAGAATTTGTATCTTTAATATAAGTCACTGAATAACAAGACATCTAAGGTATTTAATATAAAGATTTAAAATTTGGAAATATGTTTAAGGGAATAGTATAAGTGGTGGACTCACTACTCCTTCTACCAAAAACACTTCCCTACTTCCCTAGAGAAGTCAACATTTTCAAGTATCTTTGTTCACATTACTGATCATTTACCTGGAATGTTTTCCCTCTTCTTTTCCTCCAAATACATCTCAGCTTATCCTTAAAGGCCCAGCCCTCAGTCCTCTCTTTCTTTGAATTCTAACCACATATATGTTTGTAACCACACCACTGAAACCTCTTTTCTTGTTCACAGATTCGTTGCTGTATGTTAAATGCGTCTCCCCCTTCCAGGTGTACTGAGCAGTGATGTTTCATACTGTGCACGGTGTTAGCACTCTGGTGCTGGAGTTATGTAGACACTAATCAGAATTGGTGCTTATACTCGTCATTTTATGGCTTGGAGCAAGTTACCCAACTAGTCTTATTTTCCTTATCTTTAAAATGTCAAATTTTTATTTTGAGTATTTAAAAGTATAGAATGCTTTTGGATAATCCCTGCATATAATGAGCTTTCAACAAATGATAGTTGTTATGGTTATTATTATTAATATTATTTACTTCCTCTTCCATAATAGCTTACACGGCACTCACCACATCATTTGGGATCCACAAATACCTGTTGTGTAAATAATCCCTTTATAACTGCAGCATTGAGATCAACAGTAATGGACACATTTTAAGTTCTTTGTGTTATATCATATTTCTATTCCACACATTTATGTTTGGTACTGATGATTTGGTTCACTGCATATTCAAAAACATGGAATTGCATCCTACTACTAAAGAAATATCTCTGTATTCCAAAACACTAATCACTTTTATGGATGTTGGCATTTTGACATAGTCAAGTGTCTCAAATTAACAACCTAATGAAGCCAGAAAAGAAGAAAGAACTAAAATACACATCAAGGTCCAGAGACAAAACTAATAAATAATTTCTATGAATGTGTATATTCAGAGAGGCTCTGAACATACATTTTTCCAAGTGCCAAAAGCCAGAGGTTATAATGCTCTGTTTAACCTGGAATATCAACATCCTGTAATGACCGGCTGAGATCAAGAGTAAACTGGAAACATTACCAAAATATCATATTTTAGTTCAACTAGCTTACCAAAAGTTTTAGTGGTTAAATTTTTAAAGCTTCACAGTTGTGGTACAGGAACAATAATTTCTCCTTGCTGTCAGCTCCCGGGTTGCTGCTGCAATATACTGCACTTTCACAGCAGAAAATAGATGTTCACTGTCAAATGAAATCAGCGAAGAAGCAAGATATTTAAGAGTAACTGTTATTTCCTAACACTCCATTATTATTTTTTTTTGGTTCTCTGTATAATCTTTTTTAAAAAGTCCTATTAAATATGATTGATCATTGATATGGTTTTTATGTTTTTCCTTCTCATGAAATGTTGAGTGGTAGAGTTGGCATTCTACTTTTACTTCATCAGCAGAATAAACCAGAAATTACAAAACAAATTCTTTGCTAGAAAGTCTTGGGCCAAATGGAATTAAATATCTAAGAATCATGTAGCGTTCTTGTTTTGTTTAATGTATAAATATTGAATTTTAACCACATATACTGTGGCTAAAACATCTGCAAACATCGACATTGGTATTGTAATGTAGATTAATACCTCTTATTTTGCAGTATGTTATTTAGAGTTTTATAAGCATTAGTTGGTTTAAAAAATATATATTCTTCCAAACGTTATCTAGCTAAATTATCTATGTCCTCTCTTTTAACATTCCTATTGCCAATCTATCTCTTGATAAATTTAAACATTTGAATGTTCTCAATAAATGGTTACATATGTGGATTTAACAGTTTCAGAATAATTAATTAGTGCTGCATTTGATGGTTACAATAAATACTTCATACTCCCCCAGAAAAATTGAATTTTATCGTATAAAGCACATAAAGATTTAACAGAAGTTTCAACAAAAATCCTTACCTATATTTGAAATGGATATTCAGATAATCTGATATTAAATGACAAACCCCAAAGATGGGCTTTATATGCACTGTTGACATTGTCATGATGCTTATCTATGATGATAACAAATACGATCATATGATCACTGATCATGCAAAGTTCAGGGCTTTCATAAATGACACTTAAGTGGGTCTTTGAACTTCCAAAACTCAACGATGAAACCCAATAGCAGATTTTGGCTGAATACTGAGACCAAAGCTTTATATTCATGTATCCTTAATAAACTTTTCTAAATACACATAAATGAACAAATATCTTTATAATGAAATAGGTGCATATTACTCAAATATAAAGTACACAACATATACCACTTTATGTCCTTTTCCACTTACCATCTTATATTTAACAGTTTATTATATATATAAAAAAAACTACTTTAGTAGTTGTGCAACATCCCAATATCTGGCTATATCATATTTTCATAACCATTTCTTTATCACTGGGCTTTCTAGATTTAAATTTTGAAATTTAAAACTTTCTATTATGTAGCACATACTACTTTAACACTTAGAAAGACAAAAATCTTTTAAAAATTATATTAACACAAAATCCATCAAATATTTATTAAAGGACAAAATTGTACAGCTAAAGGTTGAAGCATTAATTAAACTAAATTATCAAAAGAAGCCAAAATATTTTTAAATGTAAAAAACATACAGTGTGTTAAATGAGAAGAATGTAAATCAGAATTTCAATCAGTGTCCTTGAAATCATTTGTGATGGAGGAAAGAAAGGAAGACAGGAAGAAGAGAGGGATGAAGGTAGGGGAAAAAATACTGTCCCTCATTGTCAGATTTAGCATTGAGCAGAATTTCAATAAACTTTGCTGCATTGATAAACTTAAAATATATATGTCATCTATTCTAGATTCTTATTACTTTCAAACTGGTGTGAATAAAATTTGAAATTTTCTTCCAATTTTCAATTTAAAACATAGCTTTATTTATTTTTTACTTGTCTGTGCTTAGGACTCCTTCAGAAATTCATGTTTTCAAATACAAGCCATGTTATTATTGAAACGTGTGAGTATATATATACTAGTATATGTAAATGTGTAACAGATGATCATGTCATAGATGGCTGTACATGCATGTATATATATGCATACACAGTCTAACAATGTTAATTTTTTTCTTGAATTTTGAATAATCTTTAGATTATAAGCATAAGAAATACTCAAAATGTCTCTTTCTAAGAATTTATATCCATGTATATTTATATGTGTGTGTGTATATATATATATATATACAAAATGAGATTTGGGACCTTTAATTCATTGTTATCAAATAACTCTGTTCCAAAGTAACTGTCCCTTTGCAGCCAGTTAAGCCTACTGTGCTCTTTTCTCCATGGGGGCCTGGTGTGCAATGGCTGCAAACCGCAGCCTCCTCGGTAGTGTACGCAGCCTGTTGCCTGTACCGCTTGCCCCAAGGGAACTTGGAGACAGCTTTCTCCAGTGGACATTCATGACTGGCATGCTGTCCCCAGTCTAGGCTCCATGCAGGTATGTGTGGTGCCTTTGGAAAGCCCCAGGGCACAGTGGCCAGGGTCCACGTTGCCCAAGTCATCATGTCCATCCATACCAAGCTGCAGAACAAGGAGCATGCGATTAAGGCCCTCCACAGGGCCAAGTTTCAGTTCCCTGGCCACCAGAAGATCCACATCTCCAAGAAGTGGGGATTTACTTAGTTTAATGCAGATGAATTTGCAAACATGGTGGCAGAAAAGTGGCTCATCACGGACGGCTGTGGGGTCAAATACATCCCTACTCGTGGCCCCTGGACACATGGCGGACCCCGCACTCATGAGAGCTTTGGCGCTGCCCCCTCCTTACTCATGCCCACCCATAAATCCTACTTTCCTGTCAAAAAAAAAAAAGTGATTGTCCCATTTTGCCCTAGTGTTCTTTATTGATGATGTCACTGCTCCCTTATTGGTGGCTGAGTTTATCAGCATAGGCAATAAAGGAATGGAATGCTAAAGCTAGCTTATTAAATACTTGTTTAACTTTAGTAAAAGGATACTTTAGCCACCTGGGTCTGGTTTCAAACAATATTGGTGCACTCAAGCTGTGCCCCTTCCCATTCCACTTCAGCCCAGGATCTTATAAGTGCCACTGCTATTTACAGGGGTATTGTGATCGTTAACTGTTGGGAGACAGAAGAGGGAGAAGCATGAGGGCAGTAGGGACCTCTCTGACCAGCCCCTTGGAGTAGGTTTTAGTCACTAGAGAAAAGGACGAGAAGCCAGTCGGACTGATTTGTGAGACAAGTTGAGGCAGGTCAGTGTGAGAGCCAAGAGAGATGGAATGGTTCTGTGGGAGCTGTGAGCCCTCTGTAAGACATAGGGCACAAGCAGAGCTGATTGGGGCTCACAGCTTGGTGGAAAGGAGCATTTTCTTAGTCCCTGCATGGAATCCAGACTACTGCAGCAAACCAAGCTGTAGATCCCATACCGCTGGCTCAGGCACTGGCATTCTCACGGCGAGCACCTCTTTCTAATGAAAACGTGGGGGGCAGATGTGCACAAGAAGAAAGGGAGAGGAAGAAGAACATGGTAGCAGCATATGAAAACAGCAGGGATCCTTCACTTTGAGAGTATCAAATGAGGGTGTGTATGCGTCTGTGTGTGTGTCCCAGGAATAAGTAGAGGACATTTTGGGAAAATCCAAATATTCCTATTTGGATCTCAGGACCATTTGCAAACTCGGCTTAACAAAAATATATGTGTATTTAGTGGCTGTTGCTAGACGACATTAGGGATGTTCTGCAGTCATGAGGCCAATATTTGTTGAACTCTGCTTTCTATTGAGGATCACTAGTGCTTTACTCCTTAGTCTTTTTTCTTTCTTTCCTGTTTTCATTACTTAAGGAATGCTGAATCTCTCATCAGTCTTAATCTAGGATATTTTGCTTACTAGGAAAGACCATGGCATTTCTGGCATAGGTAAAATAATTTCATATGATACATGCTTTCCCACTAAAATGCACAGCTATGAAAAATAAAATCGACAATGAATTATTCTGATTTTCTCTAAAGAACCACTTAGCACATAGTAGAGTCAACAATGAAGAAAGACTACCATGATCAAGAAAAGGATAAAAGAGTGATGGGGGAAAGCATAGTAGATGAGGTACTTCAGCAGCAAGGATTCAAGAGTTAGGATGGAATTTGAGGCAAAACCCAAAAAGCTTGGATTTCTGCTTCAACATCATGAGTAGCTGGGAGCTGAGCTATACCACCCCTTCCCAAATACAACTAGACTCTTGATAAGATGCATTCTTAAAGGCATCTCTAGTTTCACTGGAGGCGGAAGGGATTTCCAGGGCTTATCCCACCAATTGAGGATAAACAGAACAACTAACTAGAACTGAGCCTGGAAGCACCGGAAACCTGGGCTCCTAATATTGCTGGCCAAAGTGTATTTCTGAGCTACGCAGGAATATGGTCAGGATTCTGGAAGCTGGTCCCCAAAATGCAGGAGCCAGGATTTTAGTAGTGGGAAGTTAGCATGACAGCCCACGTGAAAAAGAGTCAATGTGATGCGAAACCAGGATAGATCTACGGACAATGGTGAGGAAGAAGTTTGCATGAAAACTGAGTTCCAAACCAACACCTAGACCTTTGGATCAGCAGTGACAAAGAGAGTTGATTCTGAGACTCCCAATCTAATGCAAAAGCCCCCAAAGAGGCCTGTGAAATAGGAGATAGGAATGTTCCCCAATAACATAAACAATGACAAAAGTGGGGTCAAATGCCCTTTGTAGGAAAGTATCCCTAACTAGGACCTCAGGACTCCCACAGATTAATATGACATCACATCAACACATGAAATAACAGATTTAGAAAACCAAGGGCTAAAGACATTAACATTCTCAGAATTTCTTTGTATAAAATATTTAAAGACATAAAAATAAAATTGCAAAGATCAACACACTCAAGAAAATTTTCACAAATAAGAGTACAGACTTGGGGCTTCCCTGGTGGCGCAGTGGTTGAGAGTCCGCCTGCCGATGCAGGGGACACGGGTTCGTGCCCCGGTCCGGGAAGATCCCACATGCCGCGGAGCGGCTGGGCTCGTGAGCCATGGCCGCTGAGCCTGCGTGTCCGGAGCCTGTGCTCCGCAACGGGAGAGGCCACAATAGTGAGAGGCCCAAGTACCGCAAAAAAAAAAAGAATACAAACTTAAAAACAATTGGCTTCTAGAAATAAAAATATATGCAATCATGGACGTTAAAAATCTCAAAAGATAGGCTGAGTGTATATCAGAGTAGACACATTTTAGAAGAGGGGTAATGAACTGCAAGGTATACCTCCTTATGTCACAAAAGGAAAATTTTATTCTCACTGGTAGAAATGTAGATTGTTCCAGCCATTTTGAAAAAGCAACCTGGCGACATCTCTTAAAATTTCAAGACAGACAAGCTGAGTTCTGAGAAAATAATTTAAAAAAATAAAGGCACCTACCTGTAAGCATATAAATAATGAAGGGAGATGGATAATTGATTTTTATTAATGGGTTATTTATTCTTCTTTTTACCACTGACTTCTATGACTGTTATAATTTGGAAAATTGCAAGCTAAGAATATTATTAGAGAAAAAGAATAATAATAAAAATACCTGATATTTATATAATATTTATTATATGCTAGCCACTATAAACACTTTTTATATATATAAAGTCATCTTTTCAACAATCTTATAAGGTAAGTACTAATATTACTTTGAAATATGGGTTGCTCAAGAACACATGACTAGATAATAGAGAGTTTGAACACAGGCAGAGAGTCTTATTCTAAAATTTTCACTTTTACCCACTCATAATCTATACACTTTTAAATACAAGCAAAATATAGGAAAAAGAGTCCTTTACAACCCTCAAAACAGATTGAAAGAAGCCTGGAATGGTAGTTAACACGTTTGTATATAAATAGCTTGTGAGATATAAAACTCCAACAGGCAGGAGAATTTGAAGACCAACATCTGTGTTACAAATATGAAAAGTCAAAGAGGCTTTCCAGAATGAATTTTCAGTTCCCAAAGTGCAGCACATCCTTGTCAAAAAGACAAAAACAAGAATTAATAACTCAGTACAAATCCCTGGAGTCCTGTTAAATTTAATCTGGCTATCTCTCCTCTTTTAGGAAACTGAGAGTTAGGGAGATTAGTATTTAATAGGAGATGGGTTCCTTACAAATGTACCCACTGTCAACTTCTCCAGTTGGAAAGTTTGAAGAAAAATCACAAGCTGAATCCAACAACAATAAAAGAGAATCTCTTACAGTTCATTAGAACTGAATATTTTGTAAATAATATTTAGGCTATCTCTTCAGAATTGTAGGTGATCATGAATTAGAAGTAAGGAAATGAATAGTGAAAATCTGTGTGGACTTAAATAGTGACACCTCCCCTGAATATAGTTTAAGCATGTTTATCCTGAAATGAAATTTCAATGCAACATGAAATTTCAGATGATCATTTAATGTTTCCCTTATTAAAAATGATTACTCAGGCATGACTTCAATAAATTATCTAGGAAAAAAAAACAGAGTTAAGTACCATAACTGTTTGCATGTTCTTCCACGTTAATATCATTGGGAAGAGTAACAAGCTAAAATATCAATATATTTAAAATCCAACCCACTGCTCAATTTTCCCTCTTTATAATAGTTGTAGAAGAAATTCTCTACTACATTTCATGCTAGATGTCTTAAAAAATCATCCTCTGCTCTCACTGGGGTATACTCAGACTGCCTCATAAGGTGGACATTCCTAGGGAGATAGTCAATCGGTATCAAATTCTACTTAAATGTACATCATTTTTTTTTTTTTTTTTTTTTTTTTTTGCGGTACGTGGGCCTCTTACTGCTGTGGCCTCTCCCGTTGCGGAGCACAGCCTCTGGACGCGCAGGCTCAGCGGCCATGGCTCACGGGCCCAGCCTCTCCACAGCATGTGGGATCTTCCCGGACCGGGGCACGAACCCATGTCCCCTGCATCGGCAGGCGGACTCTCAACCACTGCGCCACCAGTGAAACCCATCATCATTATTTTTTCAAAGTTCATTCGACAAACTGGTTTAGGTTTAGGAAACTAATGAATAGAAAAGAAATACATTCTTTTTTTAGGAAATGAAATCATTGTTCTCTTGATTGAGAACAACCTCTCCATTTTGCTACTTAGTGCAACTAATATTTAGCAGTTATTAAGTTTGATAAATTGCATATAATTAGTAAGCAGCCAACAAGCCACAACAGAGGAAAATACTCACTTGCCAATAATTTGGTCATCCTTTTCTGGTAGAATGTTTTGTCTCAGCTTAGGGGCTATTTAATTGTAGTCACAGAGGAGCCAGGCTCAGAATTCTGCTACACAGCAGGGGAGAACTGCCCTCAATTACAAAGAAATTCAGCCCAGTCTTTCTACCTATGATCTGTGTTTCTATTAACCCTAAACTAGCTCATAAACAATTGGTGAATAAGGGAGTGATATCAGTATGTGTTGATTGTTATGTTGATTCATATGGGATTTTTTTATAGACAAGTGGAAACAGAAGAGGGAATAGAATTATGACCTGTATCAGGAAATATCCTTCACCCCAGCTGCTGCACAGGCCAGGAGGTCTTCCATCTGTATTTTAACAGCTTCCACCCAGGGAGCTCACCCCAGCCTTGAAGGATTCTCCTGTGCTCAAAGTTCTATTAACACCCGACTTTTCCCAGTGCCCACAAGCCAGCATTTCTAATCAACTGTCTTTGCGAATTTTCACATCCCTTGAGCATCCTACTGTCTACGCTGTCCAAATTATCTCCAAGGTCCCCAATTATTGTTTCTTTAGGGCTCTGGATGTAAAGTTACATGGGTTTTGAGTGGTCTGTCCCTAAAATTATTTTCCCATAGGCCCTATTGTTTCAAATGTGTGAATTTGCAGAACACAAACCCTTTTGTATATATCATGTTATAACAGAATAACTTTATTGCTAAAAGACACCCTGTGGCTAATGGGGAGCTAATCATTTGAGTTTAGGTTCTATAAAGACATAAGAACATTTAATAGAATTAAAGTAGTACTTCTTTAAAAGAACTGTATATAAAAACAATCGCTCAGAAGACAGTTTGCCATCAAATAATTTGCTTTATTTAATGAGTTAAGGCTTGTCTTTAACTTCAAAGAATATACTAGAAACATATAGTACCCTGAATATACTCCTTTCTAAATTTTAGTCTGATGCTAGGACTATTATTTGATCTAGAGCATATGTTCCCAAGCAGGCCTGGGTCCCCACTAGGCTCCTGCTACCTTGAACAACATACATTTGGGGAGAGGGGCTAAAACGGTAGTCATTAGCCATTTCTCCCAATACTTAGTTCCTCCTCTAGATCAAGAGTCTTAATCTCACAGAAAATGATGCTACTCTGATATAAGACAGCTGTTCTCAATGGGAAAGAATCATAGTAAAATGAGAAGGTGAAATCTTAAAAATAGGCACCAGGAAGTCTAGCCCACATCAAAGGTAGAATCTTTGGAATAAAAGAAAATAAGGAGAGGGAATATGGTATTAAGACTTCCCATGTTGCGAAATACTGACCTAGACAAGTTAATAAGAAAACTCAATAATATGGGACGTTTTTTGAAAGCAAAAGTTATTGCTATCACTTAGATTTTTAACCAAGGCCATCTTCTATTTCCACATGATCCCCTCCCACTTGATGACTAATTGCATTTTTCTAAAGAAAGGCATAAATCAGAGTGAAAGTAGGTGTACTGAGAATATTTATAAATACATATTTATATATATGTATGTTCAACCTTATTTGAGAAATGAGAGTTCTTTCTCAATCTTGATCTTTAAAATAGAACTTAGAAATAATAGTGAAGATGGGTGCTAAACTCTTTTATCATAGAGATTTAGGTTCTGTCTATAATTAAAAATAAGTTCCTACAAATCAACAGTAAACTGTCCTGAGGAAGCTTAAGATGATTTATGGGCCAAAGTATTAAACTTGTCAAAGGCCACAGTTTAACAACACAAAACTTAATAGTGACTTGATTTTAATTAAGAATCGCTGTAGATATATGGATTGCTGGATCTGAACATTATTATGGGACCTTACTTATAGTAATATGAATTTGAATCTTAATATCGAATCCAAGCTTTTGCCTTTTATTTTATTCATCAAAACTATATCTGCTTCATTGGATCAAGCTTTAAGCACACTTCCTACAGAAGTTGTATATTGATGAGCTACTTCCATCTTGGAATTCTATGAGAAACCCCTCCAATGCTCAAATGTATATGAGAACAGAAAGATGGACAGATTGGGTGGTCATTGGGTAGGGTAGAGGAGAGTGGGGAGACGCAATGACGTTGGGTAGAGGGCATTCCTCTTTCTTTTCTGAAAACTAGTAGACCCCAAAGACAGGAGACATATTGAGCATACTTTCTTTGCATCATCCTTATAATTTTGTTCTTTGGATATGAAGTATTTGGAAAATATTAGGAAAAGAACAACAGTGACCTGGTAATGAAACTGCTAACTTTTATTCTTCCTTTGTCCTAAAACATACTTGGGAACAAACTGAGAAACATTAAGGAACATTAATTGTGTCTTTGAAATTCAAATCATGCAATTCCACTCTTACAAGATTTTTTAAAAAGCTTTATATGAAAAAAGGATCCTCGTCCCTGACTTAATACATCGCCTTTTATTAGGATCAGCACATCTCTTTCTCTCATTGGATTAGTATACCCCATGAATCCTTAGTTGTTTTATGCATAAAAGGTGCTGAACAGTGGTTTCTGAGTTATGAATTAAAGGGATACTTAAATACAGCTCACTGCTCAGTAGCATGGGGGAAATGACGACCAGGAAGAGGACAGGAGAACTAAATTACTAACAAAATAAAGGAGAACGAATGAGATTTCATACTTTTTGGAGGGGGGAAGGGTGAAAGCCAATAATTTAAGTTAATGATGCAAATGAACAGAGAATGACCCATTTCTGTAACAGCCTTTCTACCCCTCGTATGGGCAGAATCAAGTCTGTGATGAGCCATTGCCTACACCTTTCATAGCCCCAAGAGCCCAAGTCATCCCTCTCACAGTTTCCACCCTTCCCCAGGCTGCTAATAATGCACTTAGTGGCCAAAAGAACAGACTGGACTTCACTTCTCTAAACACATCTGTGCCCTGGACATGGACCTGCACAACATTAGCAGTAACTGACATGGCCACCCAGATACTGATAAGCTGATTATATTATTTATATGGGGACGCACAGGACCTAGAATAGCCAAAACAATTTTAAAAAAGAAGAAAAATTGAAGGAATCATTATTTTATCTCAAAATTACAGTAATCAAGACAATTTTGGAACTGGAATAAGAATAAACATACAGATCAATGGAAGAGAACTGGCAGTCAGAAATAGACTCTCACATATATGGTTAAATGATAAGTGACAAATGTGCAGGGTAATTTAATGAAGAAAAGATAGTCTTTTCAACAAATGCTGTGAAACAATTGGACTTACATATGCCCTCACTATGCATGTCAAAAATGAATGTCAACATTTATTTTATACCACAGGCAAAAAGTAACTAAAAATGGACCATAGACGTAAATACAAAATCTGAAACTACAAATTTTTAGTAAAAAAAATAAAAGAAAAACCTTTGTAATCTTAAGTTGGACAAAGATTTCTTAGAACATGTAATGGTTCATTTTATGTGTCAACCTAGCTAGAATATAGTGAATATAGTTAGTTGTTTGGCCAAACACTAGATTAGATATTGCTATAAAGGTATTTTTTAGATGTGTTTAACATTTATAATCAGTTGACTTTAAGATTATTCTGCATAAGGTGGGTGAGCCTCAAACAATCAGTTGAAGGCCTTAAGAGCAAAGGCTAAGGTTTCCCGATGAAAAAGGAGTTTTGCCTCCAAACTGGCACATAGAACTTCTTCCTGAGTTTCCAGCCTTCAGATGCAAGACTGCAATATTAACTTTTTTTAATTGTGGTAAAAAAATAATAATAACATGAGAGCTACACTCTTAACACACTTTTAAATGAACAGTAATTATTGTTAACTATAAACACATCATTGTACCTCAGATCTCTAGAAGTTTTTCATCTTGCCTGACTGAAACTTTATACCCATTGAACTGCATTTCCCTCACTTCCCTTCCCCCAACCCTTGACAATCACCATTCTACTTTCTACTTCTACAAGTTTGACTACCTTCGCTAGCTCATATAAGTGAAATCATGCAGTATTCGTCCTTCTACGCCTGGCTTATATCATTCAGCATAATGTCCTCAAAGTTCATCCATGTTGCAGCATATGATGGGATTTCCTTTTTTTTTTAAGGCTGAATAATATTTCATTGTATGGATATACCACATTTCCTTTATCCATTCACCCAGCATTGAATATTTAGGTTGTTTCTACCTCTTGACTATTGCGAATAATTCTGTGATGAACATGGGAGTGTTCTCTTGAAATTGCAGCCTGCTGCCTTGACCTATGGATTTTAGACTTACCAGCCCTCATATCCACAATCACTTGAGCCAATTACTTAAATCTCTCTCTGTCTCTCTGTCAACTAGAGCTCTTATACCTTGTTCTGGGGAATATAAATGGCATGGCCACCTTGTTATAATATTGAACATACACCTACCATATGACCCAGCAATCCCACTCTTATCAAGAGAACTGAAAACATATGTCTACACAATGACATTTTAGCATTTTTATTTATAATCACTCAAAACTGGAAACATCTCAAACATCCTTCAACTCGAAAATGGATAATAAATAAATTATGGTATATCTACACAATAAAATGCTATTCAGCAGTAAAAAGCAAGGAACTACTGATACATGCAAGAACTTGGATGAATTTCAAAAACATTATACTGAATGAAATTTTAAAAAGACACAAAAGCCTACCTACTAAATGATTCCACATACATGACATTCTGAAAAAGGAGAAAATCATTGACACAGAAGTCAGATCAGGGAAGGGATTTCGGTGTGATGAAACTATTCTATACTTTGAATGTGGTGGTCACTGTTCTTATAATTTTAGGTAGTTACAAACATCAGTTAAATACTGGGCTTCGGATTAACAATACATTTAGGAAGTAAATTGATATTGTGACTATTGTAATGGTTTTACTGGCTACTATGTCACTGATGCATTTTAAAAGTTTTAACTCTTTCCTAAGAAGTTGAATTAAAATCTTAATCCAATTGCAAAGGAACTGTCCAGAAAGTGCAATTGGAAGAGATTAATAAAGAAAGGTATTACTTGGAGGCTAATTTGTTTTTAATTATCGCTAGAGAAATTCAACCCATTGGTCCTTCATGTGTGGCAGCCTTTTGATGAAAATTAAAATGGCTGGACTTGATAACTTTTCCAAACTTTAGATGAGGAAAGTGTATTAAAGCTCAATGAAATAATTTTAGTTAAAAGCAGAAATATGAAAAGAATAACTGTTTTACAAAAGCCAGAGTACAAAAAGAATTAGTTTTTTGAATATGAGATATTAAAGTTTAAAAACTAAATATTTTTTCTCTAAGTTAAGATGGAAAAATTTTGGCTTTGCTAGAATTAATTGTTTTAAAGAGACCAAATATTCAGAAGGAAGAGAAAAATGTCTCAAGAGAGATTACAAAATATCACTGAATTTCTCTTTTGTGCAAGACACTGCTGCCTTTTGTACAAAAACCTATAAAGTTCTAAATATTTTACCCTACATTTTTTCTATTAATCCATATAACAACTCTATAAACTATAAGAGGATACTTTTATCTATGTTAACAAACAAGAAAACTGGGCCTCTGTTTCTTTTCCAATTTACCAGTCACTACCAGTGGAGTTGTATGTCAACACTAAGGTCTTTGCACCCATACCACAGCGCCCTTCCTGAGTATAGGGAGACCTCAAAGATATTGCAGGGTTTGGTTCCAGACCAAAAAAGCAATATCTCAATAAAGCAAATATCTCAATAAAATGAGTCACAAGAATTTTTTGGTTTCCCAGTGCATATAAAAGTTATGTTTACACTATTCTATAGTCTCTTAAATGTGCAATAACATTATGTCAAAAAATGTATATACCTTAATTTAAAAATACTTTATTATTAAAAAATACTAACCATCATCTGAGCCTTCGGTGAGCTGTAGTAGTAACATCAAATCACTAGTCACAGATCACCATAACACATATAATGATAATGAAAAAGTTTGAAATGTTGCGAGAATCACCAAAATGTGACACAGAGACACGAAGTGAGCAAATGCTGTTGGGAAAATGGCACGGATAGACTTGCTTGATGCAGGGTTGCATCAAACTTTCAATTGGTAGAAAAAAACACAATGTTTTCAAAGCGCAATAAAGTGAAGCGCAATAAAGTGACGTATGCCTGTATTATCCTCTTCTGGAATACAAAATGTTCTATTAAGTAGCTATTTGCTGCCGATTTACAGAAAACTGTTTTGTTGTTCACTCACTATTGTACTATGTTGTTGTTTTTTTTTCTTTTTGTTTTTGGCTTTTGCCTGAGTTGAGTTTGCCAACAGAGAGGAGAAAAAAAACTAAGTCTCAAAGAGGGCAAGTGACATGATAAAATATGGAGCTAGTATTTTTCATCACAAAAGCTTTTAGTTAATCTCAGTAAATGACTTATATGAGCAAAATAAATCTTTGATCAAAAATGCTATCATGATCCTGAATTATTATTTAGAAGCTAAATAATATGACATCTGAGATGTGCTTTAAAATATTTCAGGACAAAGGAGGTGATGGAGATAGATGGAATAAAATTGGAGAAATGTTTGTAATTACAACTGTTGAACTTAGGTTATATATACATGGACATTCATATGCTCCTCTCTTTGCTTTTGTGTATGTTTAAAGTTTTTCATAATACAAAAGTTATTTTCAAATGCCACCATGAATCAAACTCTATAATCAAAGGCAATATTATTTGGGATTTTTTTTAATGTTTGTTCATTTATTTATTTATTTGGCTGCATCGGGTCTTAGTTGCAGCACTCAGAACCTTCGTTGCCGCATGCGGGATTTTTCATTGAGACGTGGGCTTTTCGTTGCAGTGTGCAGGCTTCCCTCTAGTGTGGTAGGAGGGCTTCAGAGTGCACAGGCTCAGTAGCTGCGGCGTGCGGACTTGGTTGCCCCACGGGATGTGGGATCTTAGCTCCCCAACCAGGGATCGAACCCGTGTCCCCTGCATTGGAAGGCGGATTCTTAACCACTGGACTACTAGGGAAGTCCCAAAGGCAACATTATTTGTTACTGCTTCATAAATATTTGAAAAAAATTGAAATATTTGAAAAAATAAAGCGAGGTTCTTGTACTAATAATGCACATTCATTTCTATCAGGAATTTTTCTCTTCCTTACTGTTTACAATCATCTTACTTTCAAAAACAATAAGTTTTCACATCAAAATGAAATATAACAAGTGAGAGAAATAAAGAGGAAAGAAAATAAAGTAAAATCTAAGAACACCAAGAAAAGTTCTCATCAACCAAACCATCACAGGGTTGGCTGCTGAATGTCATTTAATTTTCAAGCTGCTGAACAAGATCGTAAGAGGAATGACACTGAAAGGCCAGGGCGCTAGGAGAACTGTCACTATTGTATCAAAGTAAAATAGCCTTTAGTTTGTAGGCTTTTTCTCAATTTTACAATGTCACAGACCATCCAGCATATCGATGCATTTTAAATCTGGTATTTTCACTCTATCCAAGTTAAAAAAAAATAGATTTGGCGATGTCCAGTGCTTTCTCAATGTAAAAGAAGTAAGAGACTAAGAATCGGGGGGCAGGAAACAAACCAAATATTACTAATTGCATATGGGACACTATCCAGACTCAACACGATAGTCTACTGGAAATGCCTTCTGCAGATGCTAAAACTGTTCTCTTGTAACCGTTTTTCTTCAGTCTTTGTAGAAAATCATGGTTTTGCAAGTGCAGCCTCATACAAGTGCAAGGACAACTAGTGCTGACACAGTAAAAGAAATATAAACTCTTCAGAAGTGGCCAAAGAAATTGAAGATAACCAGCCCATTTAAGCCCCTTGATCATCATACTTCCCTCTCAATGTGCATGTGAAAAGAATGTAAAATAACTCAAATAGAAAGCTTCCTCTAAATCTGTTGTGGTCAATCTAAAATAATTATAAAATGCCTGATGTGTCTACTACACATGTTAAAATCTTGAACATTAATAAATCTGAATTAGAGAACAAAATTAAATAATCAGCAAAATGTTGACCAAGGAGTCCTTGAATTGACAGCTGTGTACACATCCTCCTTATCAATGTCAAGGAAGTTTATGAATCTCTGATGAAACGAAAATGCCCCTGGCATAGCACGGCTGAACAGAGAGAGAGCAGGGAGTCCATATCACCATTCATTATATGAATAATAATTTCAAGACATTTTCATATCTGCATGTTTCCATTTCAAGTTTAAAATTCTGTCTTTAGTTAATCTTTGAGAAATTGGCATAATTTATTTCACCACAACACTTAAACTCATAAAGTGAGGCTTCCTTGCAAAAGCAAGTAAAGCTATTAAACTAGGATGTCAGTTTCTTCTCTGCTTTAGGATTTTAGGGGAGTAAGGTTAGATAGAGATGAACCAGGAATGAACATGATAATTGCAACACAAAACCATAAAATTTTTGAACATTAAGTTAATAAACCCAATCTTAGATAGATTAGATACATGAGAAATGGTGTATTGAATATAACATGCTCTGTGTCCTATGCAATGTTGACCTGAAAAAGGGAAATACGTTTTTTAAAGGGGTCAGTTTACAATGAACTACCTTCCAGTTCTGTGCTGGCACCTGCTGGCTCACCAAGGGCAATTGTTAAATTTTCAGGAATTTTGTGAGTCAATTTTTAAACACCCCTATTATTAAAAATTAAGTTATATTAACTTACAATTAAATAAATCCTATTAATAAGAAATATAATAGTCATCATTCATAAATTATTTTGCTATTGTCTACATTCTTGAGGTTCTTTATGTCTATTTATTTTATGGTGGGAACATCAAAATTGAGTGCTACTGCATATCTCTTCCCAATTCCATGTTCATACCAAGTTAGTAGGTTAAAATAGACCATGATGAGATTATTTACACCACAGAAATCAACAAATACTATGAATCAGTGTTGTTTTTCCTAGAAAGCTGGTTATTAAACATTTATCAACATATCCCTGCATATTGAATTTAGAAGAATAAGATAAACATGATTACACATAAAGAGATTTTTATAAATAAAAGTTAAGGAAAAATGTCTATCCTCTATCACATTACTGTTATAAATTCTTATTTGTTTGACACCTCAATGAAGAGAGAATTATTTTATTTAACCATGTGTCTGTATAGTTCATTTGTTTTCTCTAAGTTGGAATGGTCCTAAATAATATATTATGGACAGAAAAGAATCCGTTATATTTTTAATTGTTTATAAAAATACTCACATAATAGTAAATAGTAAATCATTTCTAAGTATATTTATATCAACAAATTCTTGTCCATGTCTAACATTTAAATTAAAGATGGAATAAAGCTGATTAGCAGATTAAACACAATGTCTTCACAAAAATAAATGGGAATTTGGAAATGCCCATTTCCCAGTTGTTAAAAAAAAAATAAGAGGCTGAATTTGGAAATTCATTGTACAGAAACGAAATCCTACATGATCCATATTTTATACATAAACTCACATACATGAAGGAACTTGAAAATAGTACAACACTGAATAGAAAGAGATATTTGGTATAGAGGAAACTCTACTGGAATTCATACTGAAATAATTTCATGGAATAATAGGAACTTGAGCTGGATTTTTGTAGCAAGAGTAGAAAAACAGAAGGAAAAGAGTAACCATACCACCTGGTAGCACCAATAAACATTAACACTACTATTGCCAAGTGAAGAGCTAGTTTGTAGCTACTCACAATACTCACAAGAGCTATTAGTAGAATAATTCCCTCTTATCCATGGGGATACATTCCAAGACCTCCAGTGGATTCCTGAAACTATGGATAGTACCAAACCCTATATATGTTATGTTTTTTCCTATACATACATACCTACGATAAAGTTTATTTTTTAAATTAGACACAGTAAGAGATTAACAATAACTAATAATAAAATAGAACAATTATAACAACATACTGTAATAAAAGTTACGTGAATATCATCTCTCTCTGTTTCTCAAAAATATCTTATTGTACAAATTTAGTGCCTTCTCCATGTTAACTAAGCACTTATCAAGCACTGTGACCATAACTTTTGCAGTTTGAGGTGTGACAGCAAGATTAGCATGAATTTCTTTTTCCTTCTCCACAATTCCATTGATAAAATTTCATTCTTACCATACATCTTAGCAACCTCAGGATACAATTCTTTTTTCTTTCCTTATTAGGTTGAGAACTTTCTGCTCTTCACTTAAAGGAAGCATATAATGGCTTCTCTTTGGCATATCCAAATGGCCAGCATCACTATTCTTGTGCTTTGGACCATTATTAAGTAAAAGAAGTATGATCTGAATACAAGCACAGTGATATCAATCTGATAACCAAGATGGCTACTAAATGAATAATGGACAGGATATGCTGGACAAAGGGATGATGTACATCCCAGGTGGAATGGAGCAGCACGGCGTGAGATTTCATCGTACTACTCAGAATGGCGTGCAATTTAAAATTTATGAATTGCTTATTTCTGGAATTTCCCATTTAATATTTTTGAACCATGGTTGACCACGGGTAACTGAAAAAAATGGATAAGGGGGACTATGGTATTGTTAGAATAGAAATGCTTTCTAACCTAAGAAGAAGCTCTTTTTGGCTGAGGCCTGAAGGAGAAGCCCTGTTTGAGCGGTGTCGATAACTATCTGGTCATGTTAAAAATGTAAGAAACTGACCTTTTTTTTTTTTTTTTTTAGATTCCATATATATATGTTAGCATACGATATTTGTTTTTCTCTTTCTGACTTCAAGAAGAACCTAGGGGCAGGACAGGAATAAAGATACAGACCTACTAGAGAATGGACTTGAGGATACGGGGAGGGGGAAGGGTAAGCTGGGACGAAGTGAGAGAGTGGCATGGACATATATACACTACCAAATGTAAAATAGATAGCTAGTGGGAAGCAGTCGCATAGCACAGGGAGATCAGCTCGGTGCTTTGTGACCACCTAGAGGGGGGGTATAGGGAGGGTGGGAGGGAGACGCAAGAGGAAGAGATATGGGGATATATGTATATGTATAGCTGATGCACTTTGTTATAAAGCAGAAACTAACACACCACTGTAAAGCAATTATACTCCAATAAACATGTTAAAAAAATGTAAGAAACTGCACTAGTAAAATGTAACATGGTAATGGAATTTAGTAAAAAGAGGCTGGATAATAAAGAGATATATATTGTGGGAGATCTTAAATATAACTTTAAGATAATATGGAAGACTTAGGAAATGCCTCTGATACCATATCCTCTCTGCCCACCGCACAGGTCATATTCATGTTCGGTGGATAGCTGTTATACATTTTTATGGCTTCCTGTCTCAAGGAGCTACCTGTCTCAGCATGAGTTCTTTCCCTGGTTACAGGTATACATCTGTCCTGATCAAGGAACAGGTCATAAGGGCCAGGTAGTTATACCCTCAACCAATAAGGCAAGGGAATTAGTGATAAATGCCCCCAGTTCCTTGTCCCTCATTGGGGGAGTTTAGGGAATTGTTCTAAACAGTTTCTCAGAAGCTACCCGGCTGGGCTGAATTCCAGTTACCCTACTCATGAATACACCATTTATCGCGTCCTCTACCTTCCCTGCTTCACCTCCCCACTCCTTCAACATGCTTCTCAGAATTATTTCAACCCCCCAAACCCTGCCTCCCCTAAAAAATCCTCCTTGTACACAGTTCTTTGTCTTAGAGTCTCCTTTTGGAGAAATCCAAACTATTATGGAGTCCATAATATCCAAGATATTCAAGACTGAAAGTGATATGAGAACAATAAGTAATTTATTTACGGCCAATAAATTTCAAATAAGGGTTTTCATGCTATGTCAATACAATTCTTGGGCTGACTTAGAAGAGAGAAAACTACTTCACATAGGTGAGCCTAGGATCATGGAAACAACTCAATGAGTGTTTGTATGGTATGTGCTACCTGCACTACAGAAAGCACTCGGGGATATCAGGATGAACAAAACTGCCTGTGCCCACAAAGTACATGGTCTGCTTACACGAAAATTCCCAGTGGAGACAGTAAACAGAGAAAAATAGGAAATTAGATTCCTCAAAGGTGATCAAAGAATTGTACTTATTACTAGACTCATAGATGTCAAGCGGAATGCTTGCAAAATCCTGACCAGGCCACAGATTGATGTCATTTATTTGGAAGCTGATACTAGCAAATTTGGGGACATTCTTCAGAACTGACAGTAGAAAGGGATTTTCCTCTGGGGATGAACAGCAAATTGGTCTAACTATACTTGACATTATAATCACACCAGGCAATTATCAAATGCATTGTTGCTGGACAGCAGCGATGTCATTGATCTGCTGCCTGGCCAAAGTGCGGTCCAGTTCTTCAGTTCAAAGCTCAGGGTTTTTGAGGGCTTTTTATAAATAAGGTCAAAGCTCTTGAAAGCCCTTGGAAATCAACTCAACTATCTACTGATGGAAACTATAGACCTCCGCTTCCCTTCCTATTCCATGATTACACCAGCCTCTTGCCAACCCAAGCTTCGTACACCCCTTTAGGGATTCATAAGCATCCCAAACCTACTTCAGTCTAAAGCTACAAATCTTATCAAAATACAAGGGACTCTAGAATTACTTCCCAATATAGCTGTTTGGATAAGAACAAGTGGAGGGGACTAAAATACAAGGGAACACAGGAGAGCAACCATAGTCAGAATACCAACAATTGTGTCATTACCCATATCTTGTGTTCTCTCTGTAAAATTAACCAATATCCAATTTCCCTGAACCTGAAGCCACATAATGAACTCTCTGGAGCAAGTTAATTTTTATATTTTAATTATTTTCTATTCTGCTATAAAATCACCATGCAAGTACATTATAGCAAATCTATATGAAAGGAATAGTGGGAATGCTAAATAGGCCACTTACAATAAAAGTGAAACATCATAATTTCCGTAAAAACGTCATTCTCTTTTAAATTAAATATTAAGAAAAGTAGAAATAACCAGACAGTTTCTGCCTTTGTAGGAGTGGTTGGGGTACCTCAGTGAGAGCCCCAAAGCAATGATGTACACTAGACAACCCCATCCCACAAAGCCTGGCCTCCTACATGTGGAAGAATTTGACCCATCATGTGGAGTTTCATTTCTGAAAATGACACCAGGGCTATTATGTTGGAATAGAATAAAAACTAATAAAATTGTATGCCAAATCTTTAATCAAATCAATAATACAATTCACTGAGTTTCTTTGGAGATCATTTCCTAAAATAAATATCAGAAATTACAGTAAATTTCAAGTAGAAATATACACAGAAAAATGCACATGTGCTCTTTTTAAAAAGCTGATTATATCTTGCTGGTCTAGTTCTATGTATAAGCAACTGCCTATGCCTTTGATTTGGATGGTAACTAAAAGGGCCTTCCAACTATAATAGCCACTGTGCTGCCTGTTTGCTGTAATAGTCTCAACCTCACTGCTTCATTCCTTTAGGTCTTCTGGATTATTTTTGCCATTATTTTAAATTAAAATACTTATTAAAAGGAGAGCATCTTCTTCTTATTGGACACCTTAAAGAGCAGCTGATATCTATGGGAATATTACATGAATAAATATTATACAGCAGTGACAGCATCTACAATGAAGCATGAAAAAAACGCTCTTTTTCCAAGTGCCTATTAGGTAAATTATTGCTACTCTCAGAAAGGAGTTCTGATTTAACAGCTCAAATACTTCCTTCATCATTTTAATTCAATTGATACTATTTTCAAAGAAAATTAGATTATCAGCATAGAAGTAGACCTTGAAAGCCACATAGTCTAACTACCTCATTTTACACTTGAAGACGGTGAATCTCAGAGAGGTTGACCTGCCAAAAGCCGAGCAGATATTTATCGGCAACTCTATAACCAGAACTCTGGTCCATGTCAGAAGCTAAAGCCAGTCAGATGTTTCCAGCAAACTGCTCAGAAATAGGGAGGGAAGATGGAATATATGGAACAATTACAGAGCACCACCATTTTTATCACAAGTTCTGAGAATAATTTCCTCCAAGTGTTTTCTGATACAACTGAAATTAGAATGTGAGTAGCTGCCATGCCTTCTTATAGTATACCAAGTAGGATATGTCATTTTTTATAAATTAAAACATGGCTAGAAAGATAAGCCTGAAATGTTAATAACAGTTATTTCTGGTTTTACTTTCTTCTTGGCATTGTTCTATGTTTCAAATCCTTTGAAAATAGTCAACAAATGATATGATAAAAACTTACTATGCTCCCCAGATAAGTCCTATTAAATAATTAATTTATACATGTGGTATTTGATAATGGTGAAAAAAGTCATCTTCCCAGATCTCCTATATTTGACATATTAGTATAATGTCTTCAGACAGTAGTGATTTTTTTTAATTTATTTTTTATTGAAGTATAGTTGATTTACAATGTTGTGTTAGTTTCAGGTATACAGCAAAGTGATTCAGTTACACATACATATATATCTATTTTTTTCAGATACTTTTCCCTAATAGATTATTACAAAATATTGAGTATAGTTCCCTGTGCTATATAGTAGGTCTTTGTTGTTTTTTTTTTTATATATATTAGTGTGTATATGTTAACCCCAAACTCCTAAGTTATCCCTTCCCCCCCTTTCCCCTTTGGTAACCATAAATTTGATTTCTATGTCTGTGGGTCTATTTCTGTTTTGTGTATAAGTTCATTTGTATCATTTTTTTTGGTTTCCACATATAAGTGATATCATATGATATCGGTCTTTCACAGTAGTGATCTTAATTTAGTTTATAGAAAATGATTTTATACTTAATTTAGATTATAGAAAATGATTTTATACACAGCGTTTGACTTGAAAATAATAGGCTAAAAGCTAGTAGTTTGGGAGGAAATTTACCCACCTGAGCAAGAGGTGGTTATGCCCTTTCTTCTGGATTCACACAGATCTTTGTGAGTCACTTGACCAATCTGAGCACCCACTGCCCCTATGAACAATCCCTGCTGCACAGTTTGTTGTGTGGCTACAAGGGATCGTGCCCTAGCACAGTACCTTGCACAATACTACACACTCAAGGACAGCTAGCTCTTTCTATTATCAGGCTATCATTATTTAAACAGTTTCCAAATGTGAAACTGGAAACTAATAGATGTTAAAGGAAGAATTTCTATTAACAGAAATAGTACTTGGAGTTATAAAGAAAAAGTAAAGATGACGTCTATAGCAATACTTATGGTTTCATATGTCTGTGTACTGATGCACAAAGAATAGAAAATAAACCAGAAATAGGGAAGTGACAGTAGGTAATTACTAATCTTCTAATTATTACCAAAACATAATGGACTGGGGTACATACTTTTTTAAAAGTAGGAATAATATAATAGTGGAGAATAATTATTGTAATAAGAGAATTCTGGAAACAAATTCCATCACCACCAGTTTTTAGCAATTTATTTTCTGGAAAATCAATTTATCTCTCTGATACTTAGTAAAAATGAAAATAATAAGGATGAGGTTTAAAGGCCAAAAAAGGTAGAAATTGGTATAAAGAAAGCAGTTAGTAATATAACTTTTAATTTTTTTCCTTCCTTTGGGAGAAATAGATCTACTAGAAAGGGAGAAGAAGCAAAACTGTAAATTTAACTGGTTTGGAAGTCTCAAATCAGGTAATTTGGGGTGAAATAAGGATGAAGACAAAAGGAGAAGGTAACAGAATGGATAATATTGTGGGAATATTCTGCAGACTTAGAAACCAAATAGAACACATACTGAATATATTTCCATAGAACATAAAACTGACCTGAATGCAAGATATAGCTGTGATGGGAAACTTCAAGTCCCAAGCCACCAGCTGGGACCTTAATACTGCTTAATGCCAAGCATCTGATAAATAGTTAATGAATTCAATACTTGACCTGATGAAAATAGCTTTCCACAATGTTAGAATAGTTGAAATATGAATGTGAATTTGTCAAGGGAGCTACTTAAATCAGCCTCATCCAAACATGGCACCTTTACCATCTAAACTGAAAATATGTGAATATGAGTATTATTCCTCTTAATTTTCTCTTAATTTCTCTCTTAGTGGACTTCTCAGAAGAAAGTACATGTCAAATATGCCTATGTATGTATAAAGAAGCAAAACTAAATTTAACCATGATATTATAAATAATTGTCAAAGTAGCAATGGGAAGAAAACATAATGGAATTATCCCTAAAAGAGTCTGTCAGAAAACAAAAATGTTACACAAATGATCATTCATTCATGCATGCAATAACATATACTAACTGGACAGCCACAGGCAAAAGAATGAAACTGGACCACTATCTTATGCTACCCACAGCAATTAATTCAAATTGGATTAAAAACTTTAATGTAAGACCCAAAACCATACAACTCCTAGAGGAAAACATTGATGGTAAACTTCTTGACATAGGTCTTAGGCATGATTTTTTTAATAT
The DNA here is from genome assembly GCF_951394435.1 of Stenella coeruleoalba. NCBI lineage: Eukaryota > Metazoa > Chordata > Mammalia > Artiodactyla > Delphinidae > Stenella > Stenella coeruleoalba. The sequence continues at coordinate 22,020,183 of NC_137150.1, read as the reverse complement.
GACACCAAAAGCAAAAGCAATCAAAGCAAAAATAAACAAGTCAAACTACATCAAACTACAAAGTTTCTGCACAGCAAAGGAAACCATTAACAAAATGAAAAATCAGGGTACTGGATTGGAGAAAATATTTGGAAAATGGGCAGAAGATCTGAATAGGCATTTTTTCAGATAAGACATACAAATGGCCAACAGGTACATGAAAAGATGCTCAACATCACTAATCATCAGGGAAATGCAAATCAAAACCACACTGATATATTACTTCACACCTGTTAAATTGGCTATTATAAAAAAGACAAGAGATAAAAAGTGTTGGCAAGGATGTGGAGAAGAGAAAACTTGTACACTGTTTATGGGAATGTAAACTGGTGCAGCCCCTGTGGAAATCAGTATGGAGGTTCTGCAAAAAATTTAAAATAGAAATACCATATGATCCAGCAATTCTACTTCTGGGTATTTATTCGAAGAAAACGAAAATACTAATTTGAAAAGATATGTGCACCCCTATGTTCTTTGCACCATTTACAATAGCCAAGATATGGACAACCTAAGTGCCCATGGATGGATGAATGGATAAAGAAAATGTGTCACTAATATATATATATATATATATATATATATATATATATATATATATATAAAATATATAGGAAACTGCATACTCTGTTACATTAAAATCTGTTGATCTACCCCGAATTTGAATGGATCTTTTACCCATGCATGATTCTGTAACATATGCATTGCTCATTTGAAAATTCACTGTGGTATGTAGACCTTTCAAATGTTTGCACGTTTCATTATGTAATATTTTAAAAAACCACACTTGTTAATATCACCACCAATCTAATCAGGAAAGTCAGTATAGGGAAGCTGTGAGGCTCACAGTGGTAGGAACACATTTTCCAAAATCCTCATTTTCTCTTGAAAGTTCAAATTTTCCCATTGGCAACAAATACAATCAGTTGTTTTCCTTGAAGTGACAGGCTCAACTGATTCATTAAAAGAAAGAGGGCTTCCCTGGTGGCGCAGTGGTTGAGAGTCCGCCTGCCAATGCAGGGGATACGGGTTCGTGCTCCGGTCCAGGAAGATCCCACATGCCGCGGAGCGGCTGGGCCCGTGAGCCATGGCCGCTGAGCCTGCGCGTCCGGAGCCTGTGCTCCACAACGGGAGTAGGCCACAACAGTGAGAGGCCCGAGTACTGCAAAAAAAAAAAAAAAGAAAAAAAAAAGAAAGAAAAACATCCATCAAATACTTAATTCTGAAAAAGTATAGTTTGTTGGTCTTTCAAATAAAAGTGATGTTTCATGGAAAAAAGGAGCTAAATAGGTAGCTGGTTCAGCTCCTAACTCAATCACATGTGTGTTTTCTTTAAAACCACTTCCTTATTTCTTTATGCAGAACATCTTTATGTGTACTTCCGATTTTGTCACACAGAATATTGGAAAGACATACTGAAGTGTTGAGATTTAACAAAATTAAAAATTGCTATATCACAGACGTAGAAAACAAACTTATGGTTACCAAAGGGTAAAGTGGGGAATAAATTAGGAGTTTGGGATTAACAGATACACAATACTATGTGTAAAATAGATAAACAACAAGGACCTACTGTAGAGCACAGGGAACTATTTTCAATATCTTGTAAAAACCTATAATGGATAATAATCTGAAAGAGAATATATATATATATATATATATATATGTGTGTGTGTGTAAAAAACTGAATCACTTTGCTGTATAACTGAAACTAATACAACATTGTAAATCAACTATACCTCAATAAAAAATAATAATAATAATAGAATTGCTACATCAAGGACATTCCTAAGTGGAACTAGCTTTTTTTTTTTAATGGCCTCATGTGTGACACGGTGAAGAACAGAGTACCTCCTAGAACACTTAGTTGCCACTGTCTTGATTTGAGCCTCTGCACCAGCAGTTTCAAGCAACATTGACTTTGGCTCTTCCAGTGCAAATGCGGATACAGTGAAAAGGGCAAATCATGCTTTAGCATTATTATGAAAATAGGTTTGACCTCGTGGACTTCCTGTAAAGGTCTTGGGGATTTCTAGGGGTCCAGAACACTTTGAGGGCTGTCCTTTATAGCTCCAGTTCTCCACGAGGCTGCATATGAGCATATAAGCATCACCTGGGGAACTTTCAAACCCCATCAGTGTTCTGGCTGCACTTCAGCTTTGTTAAATTGGTCTCTGAGGTAGGGCCCTGGTATAGGTATAATTTAAATCAGGTAATTCTAATGTAATCCGGATGAGAACAACTAGTTTAGAGACCAGCAAAAGAGAGGGTGACCTTTGTGGTAACTACAGCACTTTGTGAAACTCTGCGAAGAATCTAATGACCTATTGCAGATTTTTAGCACTTTGAGTCTTTCTCTTTGATTCTTACTCCTAAAAACTTGGCATGTCTCCACGTATTCTCAAATGTAAAATTTCTTTTATGGTGTCTGGAAGATTTGGGACAAGGAATTTAACAAAATGTTTTACAAGATACAAACACAATTGTCACAATTCAACCATACAGAGGTGCGTACGTGTAAATAGTTATTAAGAGATCCTCAGGGCCCACTCAAGATAAGCAAAGATAATGTTTCTTTATTTTGTATTTACAAAAATAGATCACTTTTTCAATGTTATATAAATTATCTAAATTGCCTCATTTCTCTAGCCATCTGTTTCACCTCTGTAAAACAGGAAGTTAATCTAGATGAAACTAAGGCTCATCAGTTAGCCTATGAGATCATCACTTAGCGGGACTTTAAGCTCAGTGAAGTAGGTCACTGCATGCACAGCAGGGGGCTGAGAGCCACACAGCCATGCCTGCCCCCTCCACTATTTCAAGCAATGTCTACTGAATAGCCACTCACTGTTGGAACTCTATTTGATTTAGGACTTAAAGTAGATTTTAGCTTTTAAAAAATTTTTTCTGAGTAATGTTTAAAGAAAAAGATTTATTTATCCTCAACAATGAGCAATCCAAAGCTTCCTCAATGGAAGCTAAATTAGTGTTAAGGAATAGAGTCCCACAGACATAGAGAACAGACTTGTGGTTTCCAAGGGGGAGAGGTTTCCGGGAGGGATAGAGTGCAAGGTTGGGGTTAGCAGATGTAAGCTATTATATATAGAATGGATAAACAACAAGGTCCTACTGTATAGCACAGGGAACCATATTCAATATCCTATGATAAATCATAATGGAAAAGAATATTTATAAAGGAATGTATGTATAATTGAATCACTTTGCTGTATAGCAGAAATTAATAAACATTGTAATTAATAAACATTAATTTAACATTAATAAACATTAATTAGATCAATTATACTTCAATTTTTTTTTTAATTTTTAAAAAATTTTTAAAAAAAGGAATGGAGTCCACGTGCAAAGTGACAGCTCACCCATGCTCAGGTGTCCAGGGGCTCCTTTGTGTCAGGCACTGTACTTGATGTGGAGTTACTGAATCAGATTTCTCTCTTTTTTTCTCTGTCTCTATTAATCTATTTTATGTAGGTTAATATCCCAAAAGACAATCCTTAGCCACTCTGAGCTTCATGCCTGGACTGTACAGATTATTTCCTTTTTAGCTTAGAGAATTTCCATTTAGGTTTGTCACAGGGCTCCCTTTGTGAGAAGTAAATAAAAATAACTGATCCAGAATTTACTAATCATTTAAAGGTCATTCAAATGTGATATATGGTGATCTATTGAGATGATATTTAGCATAACATCATGTGCACATTTTTAGTCAATTCAGCATCCTAGTAATACAGATAGCACGTCGTTTGAAATCAAATTATTTTTACTTAGCCATATTAAAAAATACATTTTAGATGGAGGTGATTAATACCTTATAGTTACATACCCTAAAGCATATTTTCAATTAATATTTTCTTCTCTCTTGACTGAAGTGTCATTTTTTATTCATCAAAAATTTTAAAAGTGTAACATCTATCAAAGCATCTCTAGTTTACATCTTCTCACCTGTGTTGGAAATTTCTTGAATGGTTGGACTAGGTCATATGTTTGCCTCTCCAGCACACTGAGCCTGTTCTGTTACCTGGTGTGTTTGTATAATAACAATTAGCCCATAAACAATTTTAGTTGCATGTGAAAATTATCAGGACTTATATGAATTTTTTCTAGGAAAGGAAAAACAAACTATCAAGTAGAATTAAGTTTTGAGCAGAAAAGGAGAGACCCTTTCAGCTGTATTTTAAGGAAATTTGAACTGCCTGCCTGCACCCAGCTTTCCCTCTTCAGAGATGCACACCCCGTTGTGACTTTGGGCTGAAGAAAGTTAAACTTCCTCTGGTTCCCACCTTAACTGCAGCCCCTGGCTCACCTCTCTGCACCTGCACAGGCACAGTGTCCCTAAGTCAGTATTTCCACTCTACTGATTTTATGTAGATTAACATCTCAAAAATCAATTCTTAGCCACTCTGAGCTTCCTGCCTGGACAGTACAAATTATTTCCAAAAATACAGTTATTATTAATTTTGGGTAGTGCTCTGCTCACAAAGTTGCATAGGTTTTGAAAGGTCTGCCCCTGACCTTTTTAAAGATGTTTTATTATCTTTAGTGGAAGATTTACAAAATGCATGGGTTTTCAGGTTCACACGTATTGTGTCAGGGAAGAATCCTCTATACTTGTTGTCTTGAGGAAAATAAATAAATGGTGAATATAGTTAATCAGGATTTATTTTTCTTAAGTTATTTGTAGTTAGACTTTCAAAAGTTTTTTCTTAAGTCATTTAGTTATCATGGGGCAGCATTCCTTTATTTAAAAGTCATTACAGTATTGCATATATTCTAATCTACTTATTTTTTAAAGCATTATCTATTATTGGTTAGAATAAAATTCTGGTTCGAAGCTATTCTTTGTGGTACTAATTTTTTCCCATTTAAAAATATTAAAAATATCACGCAAAACATTGAGCAAAATAAAATAGATAGTCTATATTCAACACTGTAATAATCCTCTTACACATGTGTTATTTATTAAATTAAAATCTAAAGTTTCAAACCTGGTGAGATAGCCATTATTTTTCATCATTTTTATTACTAAGGAAAATATGTCTAAATGTAACCTCTTATAAAAATACCTATTCCATTAGTGAAAAAACATTCACACAAAAAAGAAATTTTCATATTTTTAGTCTGGATGAAACTATACGACTAGACATTCATGATTGTCTTCAAGGTTATATCTTTTTTCTTGGCAAGAGGAAGAGAAAAAAGCTACATATTGTAAATATTCATCTTCTTTCCCATCTCCAGAAGAGGAAAAAAATATAGAAGAGTGAAAAGGTCAATGATGCTTCAGAAAAGAGAAAAACACAAAAACCTGCACTTAGTGAAAGCACGTCTGGTTCCCTGTGAGAGAAAATGGGTTTTAATGCAGCCACCAATATTGAAGTTACGAAAGGGCTACTTATAGAAGTTGAACATATTACATCTATTGTTAAATTACCCATGAAACAGAAGAAAGAAGACATTTGCATCCATTTGCTAAAGCTACCTAGCACACTGCTGCAGACAGGTCTTGGCCAAGACAGTAAGCAAATCAGCCATGCTCTCTAAAAACAAAAAACAAAAACTGAAGATATATGTCACGTCTAAGGAATAAAATGTAGGGTGATTTGCAGCAGCTGAGGCAGTCTGTCTGTCCTGCCTACCTTGGAAGACTTTAGACACCTTTTCTGACAGGCAGATCACATGTTCCAGGTAGAGTGCACAGGCTGCTGGCTGTGTACAACAACTTTATGTATTTCAGCTAACATAAAGTGTCGATTTTGGAGCATTTTAACATATCTGTGATCTTGGTGTACGGCCTCCAACCACTATTGTTAGAGAATTGCTACATAACTGTCATTACTCTTCATGTGTCACATTTTTATTACTGGCCATATTTTTATTACTTTCAATTTAGTTTCATGCATTGAGTTTAACTGCCATTTACAATGACTTCTTGGTTGATGTGTCTAAAAGCTGTATTTTCACACCATCTGTAATAATTAAGAAAATGCCAACATCAAACTTTTCGAAAGAGTGCCAGCAGCTGAGAAGAAAATCAGAAAGCCCCAAATTAAGCATTCTTTCAGGAAATGTAGCATCACAAACCCTTTTGAAGGTACAGAAGAAACAAATGTGCAGAAAAATTATATGTGATAAGAAAGCATTTTTTCATGGTTTAATTGACAACATTTTTTCAGTCTTCATGTACAATAATGGTACATCTTAGCAATGACAGCATAAGATTCAATAAAATACAGTATTTTTGAGGTGAGGAATCACTACCTTTAGCAGCAATGGGTGTTTAACAATAGTTAATGATCCTTTATCAATGATCAGTTATCAATAAAAAGAACAAGTTTTGATCAGCCATGATAGAGGAAAGACTGAATAATCTTATACTCTGTTTAGATAAAATATCACAAAATCATTGTCATACGAAGAAGTGATTAAAGAGTGTATAGTCAAAAATTATGGAGAAACTATTATGGAGGTATATCAGTAAGTTAATGCAAATTTTTATAATTTTTACCTCAGCTTTTGATGTTTGTGATATTTGCCAGCTTTTTAAAATTATTAACTTCTAGTGATTTATTTTCTCATTCTAAGTAAATATTCACTTTTAAAATTAATGTATGTAATTGTTTATTCTTTTTCTGGAAGAGGGCTCGGAAAATTGTGCAAGCTTCAGGCCCCAACAAACTTGTATCCGTCTCTGCCAGAAGAGAAATCCCTGACTTCCATCTTCCTTCTGTCCTCAGGATCTCACCAGTGCTTTCCATTGACTGACTCAACCTAGCTGTGAGTTAGTCAGTCAGCGAGCCCAGGAAAGGCAGATTGCAAAGGTCAAACCCCTGAGATACGGCGCAGTGCTGGAGAAGGGTTTGAGGGGTGGATGGATACAAGAGCAAACGGCAATGGGCACCACCAGCCACTCATTGCAAACCATATTTAGAAAATCTGTCCCTGTCTCCCACTCTGTCTCTCCTGGAATTGAGGGTAGGAATTGAACAACAGAATTTGCCACTTTTCCTCTTAGATTTCTAAATCAATGCACAAGTTCAATTTCTCGTTATGTTTAGAGTGAGCTGATCCATTTCCTTGGCAGAGCCTAAATGTGGTTTTTCAAAAAAAGAATAGGAAGAAAAAATAGGGTGAAGTCCCACATTCATCTTTGCATATCACTATCTTCGACATCAATGTGAATCCAATCTGTTGAAAAATATCTCGGCATCCAATGCTTTCCTGAGTTATAACAACCCTTAATTAAAAACCAAAAAAATCACAGCTAGCTAAGCTCAAAAAGACTTAAATTACTTAAAATGATTCAAATAAACTCTAGATCCTCTTGTACATACTTATAATGTCTTACAGATAATAAAAAGAATCTGTTCTGGTCAAAAGTAAACAGAAAAGGCTGTTCTATTTAATTTTATTGCTTTAAAATATGTTCAGAGATGGTCAGGAAATATATGACCTAGTTTATTTTCTGTGTACATCATTAAAGTAATGCCAGAAAAATAAGTGAAAAAGATGTTTCAATACCAAAGAATCCACATGTCTGTGTTGAACTTACCACTTCAAACACTGGTGGTTATGAACAACCTAGTGGTAAGAGTTTATTATAAAATAACATTGATTTTATGAGGTGAGATTAAAGAGTCCTTTAAAATAGAGAGCATTCTTTCATAAATAAAAAATAATTAATAACATAAGTAAAATTCCAGTTTCTTGTAAATTATATTAAAAATGATGACTATATTCCTATTTTTAAATGATGTCAATTCAAAGGGTTTTAAATGTTGGGTACAAAGAACGAAAGATACCAACATTTTGAATAATGTTTTAATGTGATTTCAAATGTGAGCAACAACAATTTGATAGAGAAAAGATTTGTTCATTATGAACTTGGAAACACATATGTTAATATCTACAATGTGCTGGATATTGCTGCATTAAGGAGATCATGTTACCATTAGTTTTCTAATTTTACAATCAGCAAAATAAAAATCAGTGAGAGTAACGGATTCTCTCCAGTTCCCAGAACTACTAAGTAATGGTCTGGGAACACAAAAAATCAAATATTTTTCTTTTTTTTCCAATATACTGACTATTAGGTAGAAAACCAATTAAAATTATGTATTTCTTGTATAAATATAAGTTGGTCCTCTTAGAGAATTAAAATCATACTTTTTTAATTCTCCAAAGAGTAGCAAACTTGGCTGCAATGTTAACATAGTCCTCAACCATCTCTCTCAGGCGCTATATTTATGCATAACCAAGTAGACACCTACCCTTCTTGTGGGATTTAAGAGTGAGTTTCTGAGGTCTCAATCTTGTCTTCTTTTGTCATAACCTGAAATGTTGTCTGAAGTTTTCTTTTTAATTTACTTTCTCCAAATCTAATCCTCCAACTGCTTGCTTCAGAATTACTCAAGGACCCAGGAAATTAGGCAAGGGGAAAAAAAAAGCATGTAGGTTGCAAAGGTAGAAGTAAAATTATCTATATTCGCAGATGAGATGATCTTGTGATAGAAAATTCTAAGTAGTCTACTAAAAAACCACTCGAACTAATAAATGAGCTCAGCAAGTTTGCAGAATACTAGATTAATACACAAAAATCCATTATTTCTGCACACTAGCAACGATCTTTCCAAAAGTAATATAAAGGGAAAATTTCTGTTTACAGTAGTATCAAAAAGAATAAAATATTTAGTATAAATTTAACCAAAAAAAGCACAGGAGTGGAACACAAACTACAAAACATTAGTGACAGAAATTAAAGAAGATCTGAAAAAATGGAAAGACATTGTGTGTACGCCAATCACAAGACTAGATATTGTTGGGGTGATAATATTCCCCATATTGGTCTACAGATTCAAAGCAATGCCTATCAAGATCCCAGCTAGCTTCTTTGCAAAAACTGACAAATTAATCCTAAAATTTATACAGAATTGCAAAGGACCCAGAATAGCCAAAACAATCTTGAAAAAGAAGAATGAAATTAGAGGACACACATTTCCCTATTTCAAAATTTAACACAGACCTACAATAATCAGAGTGTGGTACTGGTATAAGAATAGACAGATATTAATGGAATAGAATGAAAGTCACAAAAGAGACTATATTTACAGTCAACTGACTTTCAACAATGGTCTCAAGACATTTCAATGAGGAAAGAATAATCTTTTCAACAAACAGTGCTGGGACAACCAGATATATCCACATGCAAAGGGATGAAATTGGATCCATACTACACACTACATCAGGGGTCCCCAACCCCTGGGCCACGGACCACCTGTCCGTGGCCTGTTAGGAACCAGGCCCCACAGCAGGAGGTGAGTGGCAGGTGAGCTAGCGAAGCTTCATCTGTATTTACAGCCACTCCCCATCACTCGCATTACCGCCTGAGCTCCGCCTCCCGTCAGATCAGCGGCGGCATTAGATTCTCATAGGAGCACGAACCCTACAGTGAACTGCGCATGCGAGGGATCTATGCTGCGTGCTCCTTATGAGAATCTGATGCCTGACGATCTGAGAAGAAGCTGAGGCAGTGATGCTAGCCCTGGGGAGCAGCTGCAAGTACAGAGTATCATTAGCAGAGAGGTTTGACTTCACAGAGACCGTAATAAATCAATTGCCCGCAGACTCTTATCAAAACCCTATCAGCGACTGGCAAGTGAAAACAAGCTCAGGGCTTCCACTGATTCTGCATTATGGTGAGTTGTATAATTACTTCATTATATATTACAATGTAATAATAATAGAAATAAAGTGCACAATAAACGTAATGTGCTTGAATCATCCCGAAACCATCCCCCATCCCCCCAGTCCGGGGAAAAAATTGTCTTCCACGAAACCAATCCCTGGTGCCAAAAAGGTTGGGGACCACTGCCCTACATACAAAAATTAACTCAAACCCACCTGTTCTCTTGGCCTCTTGCAGCGGGGAAGGCACCCAGCCGATCCTCGGGCCCTAGTGGGGCTGGGCTCACCCCACGTCCCCTCCAGCTTTGCCAGCCCGGAGCTCCGCTGCTCCCAGTGGTCAGAACGCAGGGATAGAGCAGGTCTTGGCGGCCCAGGTTGGGGTCGCAGGCCGTGCCCTTCCCAGGCGGCTCGAGGCGCACACGCTGCGCCCAGTCACCCCGAGGCTTCCCAGCGCGCAGGCGCGATAACAAGTTTGCGCTTCGGTTTCCCAGGGCGCATGCCCAGCTACTCTGCAGCGGGCTCGCGCCAGCCCAGACTGCGGCGGCAGCGGCCAGTTTCCGACCAACCGTGGGCCTGGGGAGTTTGTGTCCAATGACTGCGGGTGCAGCAGCCTGAGTTCTAAGCACAGGAGATGAGTATACATCAACATTTTTAGGAGAAAACATACATTGTCAACTCACTGGGAGAAGCCTTAGGAAGTACTGCTAACCACCTACACTGTCATCAGAATAAAAGTCCTCCTGGCTTCACATGAGACACCAAGCTAGATGCAGATCATCACCCCCCAGGATAATTAGAAGGCCCTCTCTATGAGTGACCTCAAATTGAGGATTTCCAGAGCTTACTCAGGCTCTAGAAGCAGACGACACCACGAAATAGAAGGCTTTACCCGAGATCTCAGATCAAGAATTTTGTCTCCATTTATCTTCCCTCGAAAACTTCTCCTCTCCCTGACCGCAAAATTCTCTGACCTAGAAATTTAAACAAAACCCTTGCTCTTTCAGTTACAGACAGATTGACTAGAGGTTGTTTGTCTTAGCCTATCCTCCCCCTATTCCTCCACCCTGGGCTCCCTTTCAAACTGTGTCTTGCTTCGACTAACTCTTAACTGCTTTTTCAACAGTTTTAGCAGAGCCCCAAAACCCACTCACACGAGTCTTTCAAACCCTGGCCACCTTAACTAATCAGTCTAATTGCTGGTTATGTCAGCATCTAAATAACACAGAGCCTGAACTAGGTTTTGTTCCTGCCAGTGCACGCGCCTGGTAGACCCATTCCGGGCAGTAAATGAGTGGAAGTCACTCTACTTCCTCCTACTGCAGAGTGACTTGGCATTGGGGAAACCCCATGGAGGCTCGAGGTCTGTCCTTCACTCAGGTGAGGCTATTGGAGGGAAAAGTTTCTCTTTGCCTTGAAAATAAAAACAGCACTGGACCCTTCCTAGGTAACATACCGAAACAATACTGTAATCAAACACTATGGTTTGATTCCACGGATGGCACCTTCAAACCATCCTTAGATGTCATAAATGAGCTCCAGACTGATTATAATAATACAAATGTTTGCCTAGTCACTGGACAATATTCTTGGTCTGCAGGCCACACAGATGGGACCTGAAACAGCTCAGCTGTTCCCTGTGTTGGTCTACCCGATACCCCAGGCTACAGATGGGTCGACCAAAATTCTGGAATGACCTGGTCAGGTAATGACACCTATCTCGATAGCTGCCCAAACCAGACTGAAGTTCTCCTCTACCAGATACTTCACAACCTGTTTTGCTCTTACAGCCTGACAGAGGCACATGGGAAATGCAGACGTACAGATGCTAACATAACTAACGACAAAGTCCACCATGGACACCAAACTCCAAACTGGTGGGTCATAGGTTCCGCCCTGACCTTGTCTGTGAACACGTCTGGTCTGTTTAGTTTCTGTGGCAATAAGGTATATAAAGGGTTCCCACCTAAATGGTCAGGGCAATGTGGACTTGGCTACCTGGCACCTTCCCTCACTAGGTATCTCACTTTAAATGCTAGCCAGATTACAAACCTGGGCTCCTTCAGGCATAAAGTAACACCACAGAGACACATCCAACCAGAAATCATAGGCAAGCCACTCATGTATCGCAGTACTGATTCCGTAAGGAGCCTTTTTCTGAGTTGGAGAACTTCTGACCTAGAAGAAGCAATTGTGAACATTTCCAAGGTCATGGAACATGGATTCGCTGCCACCCCACAGACCTTGAAAACACGTCCATCAGGAGTTAGTAGTTTCGCCTCTGTGCTCCGAAGTCACCATCTCCTGGCTACACAGGCTGCCCAACAAGGAACACAGCGTGCCATTGTTGGCAGACAATGCTGCTTGTATGAAAATAAATCAGAAGAAATACAGAATTGTATGAACCATTTAAAAGAACAGGCCAAAATCCTACGTAAAGTGAGTGAAGCACCGTTGATTAATTGGACGGACCTCGAGAATAAGCGACTGGTTCAGTGAAAGATGGGGCCATGCGCTGGGATTTGCGCTTTTATGCGTCTTCATCCTTGTTATCTGTGTTTTTGTCTGCACATCTCTTACCTCCCGACTTCTAATCCAAGTCTCTCCACAACGATCTCTCCAGCTCCTTGCCTGTGAAGCTTCATGACAGGTTATAACAGGGAAATGAAGGCACTAACCACACCAAAATGGTATAAAGACTATTTTAAACTGAGAACATCTGAACAAACAGCAGCTGCAGCGGAAAAAAAAAAAAACAAAAAAAAAAACATCTCTAAACTTCCCTTTAATGAGTAAATTATGTCTTTCTCAGAATTCAGCTGCCATACACCCCTCTCTGAGGGAGTTTTCTGTAAGGGAGGATCCTGGCTTGGCATCAGGACCTGCCAGGGAATTATGGGACTACATCCTGTGAGAACCTTCCATATTTTCCCACTGAGACCTTAATACCTTTCCCCACCCCCATCCCTCTAAGCTGGTATATAAATCCTTACTCCTTATAGCATGCTGCTGTAAACATGTGTAATAATCTTTGCTCCTATTAATCTGTCTGTCAATTCACAGGCCCCCAACTACTTCAACCTAAGTTGGTAAAGGAAAAGTTTTCTTCCCAAGAACACTTTCTAGACTTTTCTGGATATACCAGAGGGTGTGTTCAAATACATAAAGGAATTTGGAAATCTTGATTTTGTTTGAAGGTGAAAGAATCCAGTGTACATGTACACAGGCTCTGTGGAAATCCTTTTAAATTTGTCTCAAACAGTAAACTTTGGGTAATCAAAAAAAAAATTACCTTAAACTGGATCATAGAAATAAATGTAAATGCTAAAATTATAAGAAATACAGGAGTAAATCTGCGTATTATTGGGTTAGGTAATAGTTTCTTAGATATGACACCAAAAGCACAGACAACAAAGGAAAATAAATAAATAAATTAGACTACATCAAAATTAAAAACTTTTGTGTTTCAATAGCCAACAAGAAAGTGAAAAGACAACCCACAAAATGATGGGAGAAAATATTGGAAAATCATATATATAAGATACTTGTATTCAGAATATTTATTAATGAGTCTTACAACTCATTAATAAAAGGACAAATAATTAAAACTTGAGCAAAGAATTTGAATAGACATTTTTTCCAAAGAGAATATACAAATGGTCAAAAGCACATGAGGAAATGCTCAACATCTTTAATCATTAGGGAAACTCAAAACCGCAGTGTGATACCATTTTACATGCACAAGAGTGGTTAAAATGTTTTTACAAGGGGGACAATTACAAGCATTCATGAAGATGTGAACCCTCATACATGCTGAGGGTAAAATAAATGGCATCACTGCTCTAGAAAAACCTTCACCAGTTCTTCAAAAAGTTAAACAGAGTTATCATATAACCCAGTAATACCACTTTTAGGTTTATACTCAAGAGAAATAAAAATATACATCAAAACAAAAACTTTATTTGTATGTTTCTAGCAGCATTATTTATGAGTCAAAAAGTAGAAACAACTCAAATGTCCATCACTTACTTGATGAATAGATATATTAAGAGGTATATCCATACAATGGAATATTTTTGGCAAAAAAATAAAAGAAAGAAATACTGTTACTACCACACGGATAAACCTTGAAAACATTCTGCTAACTGAAGGAAGCCAGTCACAAAGACGACATATTTTATGATCCTATTTATTTTAAATGTCTAGAATAGGCAAATCTATGGAGACAGAAAGTAGATTTGTGGTTGTCAAGTGCTGGGGGGAATGGGGGAATGGGGAGTCATTGCTAATGGGTATGGGGTTTCTTTTGGGGTGATGAAAATATTTTAAAATTGACTGTGGTGATGGTTGTACAACTCTGTGAAAATACCCAAAGCAGTTGAATTATACATTTTGAATGGGTGAATTGTATGGCATGTGAAATATATTTCAGTAAAGCTATTTTTTCATGTCATAACAGGAGATAGAAAAGAAAGAATAATTCTGGAAGCTTGTTTAAAACACAGATTACTTGACTCAACTCCGTACAGCTGAAACGGAGTTCCTGGGAATGCTGTCCAAAAGTCTGCAATCGTTTTCACAATTTCACCAAGTACCTCTTAAGCACCCTGCTTTAGACTGCAGAGGTTACTAAAACGGAAACAGCTCAGGAGCAATGACTATACTGGCTATTAGGATCATTCCACCCTCAGGGTCAGTGACCGGGTTGAGTTTTGATCTACAGGGAATGAGCTTTTTACACAAAAAGAAGGCAATCACTCCTTTTGGGTGAGAGCACTAAGAAAGAAGGGGATATGGAGTTTGGTTTGAGTGTTCCAAGAGACAAAGTTGCCCACTTGGCATTATTGCCCTCGGTTAGCCAGGTAGGAGCCAGGAGCACCAGAGCTGCGGCCCCATAGCCAGAACCCTGGACTTGTGCTGCTCTGTTGCCAGTCTAACTTTTAGCAAAGATAAAAGCAGGGAACAAGTGGAACCCCAAGGATAGAAAAGATCCTGACTGTGAATGTTCAAATAATGCAAACAAACAAACAAAAAGCAAAAAACTTCAAGCTTTATTTTTAAGTGGTTAGTTTCTTGTGAGAGATGATTCTATATCATAACACATTATATTTGGCAGGAAACACATGAAATTCCTACTACTGTTAATTTTTATATCTTTGTAAAGTACATATATACCAGCTCCAAATTATCTGTGGAGCCTTCTGTAGTCACCTCCTTTGACAGATCAAAATGGACCCACAAAATATGAAGTTTTGTTCTATTAACATATACTGAGAAACTTTTATTTCACATAGTGTTTTTTAAACTAATTCATTTTACATATTGTAGCAGGTTTCTTTTGACTCTCTGTCCCAAACAATCATTTTAATCAGCTTTTCAACAAAGGTTTAGGGAAATAGATAGCATTTTTAAAGTTATGCATTTATATTTTTCCCAGAGAATAGCAAGAAAGAAGAAAACCTCTCTGGTCATACTGTCAGTGTCAACGTTAAATGTCAAGATGACATTTAATAACTAATCTACAAAAAGTAAATGAGTTCTCTTTATTCCCTTGCCCTTACACCAGGATAGGTTTCCTGTTACTTAAACGAATTACCATCCTATTCAAAAAAACTCAGGAATCAGGGCCTTTGTCAAAGAATCTGAGATAATATATGAGGGTCTGTGAAAGCTTGAAAAATACAACTTATTAATTTAACATTTTACATATTCAGAAGAGTCATTTCTTCTTAGGGCCATTTGAAAAGAAGAATTTTTAGCACCGTTTCAGCTAACAGCAGGAACATTCTAAGAATTTTAAAGAGTCTTGTTAAGCTGTCTACATCAAGCTGAGTCCATTTATCATTGACTATTTTAAGTCTAACTCTTAGCTCTTACTTTTGTGATTTAACATAAATCTAATTGGGGGTTCTCTGGCTCCTTTCAAGTTTATAAAAGGAAATTTCATGAGGAAAAATGTAGAATATTGTTTTTCAATTTGCTATAATATTAATTTGAAATGGAAATCTCCAAAATGGTTTAAAGGTCACTTTAAAATTTGTACTTTGGGACCACTTCTGACATTTTAATGCAGTAATAATTTTCTTTATTTCTAGTGAATTTTTGAAGGAAAGAATATTAACCAGATTCTTATACATAAAGTATTCATCTAAATGTATTCAAGAACCAGAGCTATTAAAACTTAACTAGTAACTCTTTAGTAACTAGTGAGTAATTAATTTAATTAGTTAGCATTTGTATATGTAGATAATACCAACAATTGTCCTGCTTTGCATAAATATGATTAAAGACAGGTTAATTTTGGAATCTAATACAAAATATTAGATACTTTACATATGTCCTCTAATCTCTGATGACTTCTAGAAAGCCTTTCAACTCAATAAAATATAGTCATTCATATGTTAGTATAAATAGAGATAAAAGGGTGGGGTGGGGTAGGGAATAACATCAAGAAAAGATGAAGAAAGGTTTTGCTTAAATCCTAAATTTCATTCTGAACATACTGAGTAAAAAAAGAAATAGGATTGATTATGAAGTATTTTATATACCTTATTTTTTATAATATTTTCAGTATATTTAATTGAAAATAAATATTAATTTGGTATGTAAATCACCTATAATTGCACCTATAAGATGATATATAATTCTTATTTTCTGAATAATTTGGTCTATTTATTTATGTATTTATATGGATATGTATGTAATTTTCATGTTCACATGCATAAATGAATAATGGGCGAAGTTTATGTTTTTCACTACTTCAGAAAGCATTTTACTTATTTTTAATTATGAAAAATTTCAAATATACATTGAAGTAGAGAAGTTACTACAATGGACTTTCACGTATCCTTTCACGTATCCAGAGTCAACAATTATCAAGACTTTGCTTCAACAATTATCAAGACTTTGCTTCTTGCTTCATGTGCCTCTTTCTCCTTTTATCTCCTTCATTTGCTCATTAAAGCAAAGGGCAGCTATCATCTCATTTCACTTTCACATAGTTTCATATGCAACCAGAAAAAAAAAGTGGGCTTCCATCTTATGTCACCTTAACGCCTAACAGAATTATCATAACCCATAAATGTATTCAAATTTCCCAAATTGCTCAAAAATATGTTTTTATTGTCGTTTTGTTTGAACTAGGATCTAAACAAGATCCACGATTGGTATTTGGCTGTTGTGTCTTTAAAGTCATTTTAAGTCTAAAACAATAGAGCATATTCCTTCTTTTTCTTTTTCTTTTTTCTTCTCTGCCGCTGACCTGTTAAAGAAACCGGGTCAGTTGTCCTGCAGAATGTCCCACATTCTGGGTTTGTCTGCTTCCTTGTGGTAAGTTCCACTTACCTATTGTTGAATATCTAACAATCCCCCAATTTAAAACAGCCACATATTATCTATTATCTTAGTGCTATGGATTGACTGGGCTCAATTCCAATATTCAGTTTGGCTCACCCATAAGCCTGAAAGTTGATGCTGCCTCTCAGCTTGGAAATCGGTGAGGCTATCAACAGAAAGGTTTATCTGTGGCATCTTCACGTGGCTTGAGCCTGCTTACAGCATGAAAGCTAGATTCCAAGCGTGAACATACCAAAACATATGCTCAACAGCAGATGCTGAAGGCTTCTTATCATCTAGCCTTGGATGTCACACAGTGTCACTTCTGTAACATTCTATTGATCAAAAAGCAAATCTCAAGAATCTCAAGCCTAGATTCAAGGGGAAGAGGACTATTCAAAAGAGTAAAGATAAGGTTATTCATTGGAGAGCAATCTTTAGAGTTTAGCTACTATACTGTGTTTTTTAATTGGTTCCTTTAGTACCAATATATCCTATCAATGGAAGTTAACTCTAAAGGCTTAATTACATTCAATTATTTTGGCCAATGATATATCTTAGTGGTACTCTATACTTTATTTTTTTATTATTATTTTTTTTTTGCGGTACGCGGGCCTCTCACTGTTGTGGCCTCTCCCGTTGCGGAGCAACAGGCTCCGGACGCGCAGGCTCAGCGGCCATGGCTCACAGGCACAGCCGCTCCGCGGCACGTGGGATCTTCCCGGACCGGGGCACGAACCCGTTTCCCCTGCATCGGCAGGCGGACTCTCAACCACTGCGCCACCAGGGAAGCCTCTATACTTTATATTATACCATATCAGAAGGCACATAGTGCCAGGTATGATTTAAGGCATCTTACAAATTTATATGAAAACCAACATAGCATAAAGTAA
This sequence comes from Stenella coeruleoalba, assembly GCF_951394435.1. Taxonomy (NCBI): domain Eukaryota; kingdom Metazoa; phylum Chordata; class Mammalia; order Artiodactyla; family Delphinidae; genus Stenella; species Stenella coeruleoalba. Next base: position 22,002,223 of record NC_137150.1, on the reverse strand, counting down.
GATAATGAGAAAAATATTTAAGATAAGTGAGAGTAGATATATAAGATACTATTAAAATACAGTGCATAAAAGTATGTGCACTTAAAAAGTCTCTCATCCCACCTCCCACAGCTTCCATGTCCTGCTATGGAAGGACACATCAGAATCTCCAAGAAGAATGGAGCATGATGGCCCTTAATATGTCTTTTTTAATATTGTCTTATTCACATGACTGAGATCTTTAATAAGTGCATCTGTGTTGTTGGGAAAGAGAATCACACATGTCACATACGAGGTGGTCATTCAGTGTGAGTCATTAGGAAATCACCTCATGATTCTGGGCAAGATGGACATCTGCCCAGTCCTACACTGTGAGAAATTATGGATGCGTTGACTGAAGAACATTATTTTTCTCAAAGGAAACTCTGAAATCACTCAAATAATTGAACAAGTACTTGCCTGAGACTAAGGAGATTCACCAGATAGATCTGTCAGGTAAAATACTGGATACCCAATTGAATTCGAATTTTGGATAAACAATGTTTTCTTAAAAAGCATTAGGGGGCTTCCCTGGTGGCGCAGTGGTTGAGAGTCCGCCTGCCGATGCAGGGGACACGGGTTCGTGCCCCGGTCCAGGAAGATCCACATGCCGTGGAGCGGCTGTGCCCGTGAGCCATGGCCGCTGAGCCTGCGCGTCTGGAGCCTGTGCTCCGCAACGGGAGAGGCCACAACAGTGAGAGGCCCGCGTGTCGCAAAAAAAAAAAAAAAAAAAAAAGCATTAGGTATGTTACATGCACTATTTGGGACATACTAAAATAAGTTTTTTGTTGTGTATATGAAATTCAATTTAAATTGGTGTCCTGTATTTTTGTTTCCTAAATCTGGCCATTTTAACCCCAGAGAACATGAAAAAGAGTATCTGGATTTGATAAATTTAAGACAAAACTCTATTATTATAATGATTTTATTATGAAAGAACATCAGTGGGGCTCCCACAGCATGTCTGATTTGTATAGCACGGTCTGAAAGTTTCAAACTTCCTCTTTAGTGTATTTTGTGCCTAGAAAATAATAATTCATAGAGTTTGCTATTCAATTTAGGACATTATAACTCAATTCAGGGCACATAGTCTTTCAAAAAGTAGTGCGCAATTAGCTATGGTTACAAATTACCCTGTTGCCTAGTGCCAGGCAAAGAACAAAAGTATGAGTAACAAAAATAAAACTTTTCCAAATGAAGGATGGATAGAAGTGTTACTCCAATTATTAAGTAATTATGGTCCAAAGTATCTTAGTAAACCAACCTCACCACAGCTAGTGTCCAAAAGATTCAAGTCAAAAAGCCTTGACTGGAAGACAAATAACACAAATGTTACTACAAGATTAATGCATTCATCATGATAGCCCTTTCAAGACTTTATACAACACATAATCTAATATAGCATGATCTCAAGCGTATAGCTCACGATTCAGGTTGCCCAGATTGATTTCCTGCTTCTTCCATTACTAGCTGTTTGTCTTTGGGTAAGCTCCTAACTTCTCTACGTCTCAATTCCTCTTCTGCAAAGTGGGGAAAATAATATCTACAGCATAAGTTGTTTTGAGAATTGTTAGTCCATGTAAGGCACTTAACCCAGTGCTGGTACATAGTGGGCACACAATCAATTTTGTCCGTAATGATGATAGAAGATAAGGATGGTGGTGGTGATACTGAAAAAAATAGATGTTAAAAAGAGGCATAGAAATGCTATTAGTTGTTATTCCCAGGCAGACTTGGTTTTCATTCTTATTCTTCCATTATTTGTGAAATTTTCTGAAACAATGTAACTTTTATAATCAATCAAACCTAACATTTTAACTGCCCTTACAATGAATAATCAGAGTGTTTTGTTTTGTTTTGTTTTTTGCGGTACGCGGGCCTCTCACTGTTGTGGCCTCTCCCGTTGCAGAGCACAGGCTCCGGACGCGCAGGCTCAGCGGCCATGGCTTACGGGCCCAGCCGCTCCGCAGCATGTGGGATCTTCCCGGACCGGGGCACGAACCCGTGTCCCCTGCATCAGCAGGTGGACTCTCAACCACTGTGCCACCAGGCAAGCCCCAGAGTGTATTTTTTTACAGCTTGAGCACAAAAGTTATCGTTGCCCCAGCCAACTTCCTGATCCTCTATAGTGTCTAAAATCACAATCATACCTTTAGAATAAAAGCGTGTATGTGTTACTTGGGAAAAAGAGAAGATATCGGTATAATCACAATGATGTTCCTTAGTATTGAACACACCAGGCATCAGATGATTTAGCTAATGCTTAGGGAAGAAGTAAGAAGAGAACTAGACAAGATATTGAGGTTTTCATGGAGAAAAAAAGTAGAAGGGACAAGAAGGAAAGTTCTGAAATGCAGGGAGCTGTTTGGGGTAAGGAAGCATGGAAGAAGGAAGGCTGTGTGCACCCTGAAGGTACAAAGCGTCTGGGGGTGATTTCATACTGGAGAAATTTTGGCCATAAAATTGGAGATAAAATGCCAAGAGAGTAATGTGATTCACAACTTTGCCTACCATAGTCCTCAGAGTAATAATGTTGGTGAAAATGATAACCTATTATGCTTAGCTGGTTTCAAACTATTCACATATTTTAGTCTTTCAATTCTTTGTTTTCCTCATATTTAAACTTAGTTTGGGAAGCCAGTGCAGATTTTGAAGGTAGCCTTTTTTTTTTTTAATCTCATGTCTCATTTTGACCTAGAAGCCACTAAATATTTATGTTTTTTCAGATTCTCATACTTCATACCTTAAATAATATTCACTAACTTTTCTATCACCTCTAAAACAATAATCCCTGAATCTTTTTCTCTAGCTAAACCTTCTTTCATGAACTCCAGGTCTGTAAACATTTACTTGGAATCCCCCGGGGAATTGCAAACTCAACATGTCCTGAAGGGAACTTATCAGCTTCCTTTCCTACCACCCATACCCCTATGTGTACTATATTAGAGACTGGAAAACCCCTTACTCATTTGTTTCTCTCCATACAACCCCCAAAGTCACACAGTTCTGCATTTCCAGTTCTCCTTTACCATTTTACTCCATGGTAGTCTTTTTTCCCCCCCCAGTGCACAGTTAGTTATACCATAGGAAAAATGTAAACTCCACCCTTGGAAGCTACCCTCATTTTTTCACAGTGTTACAACACTGCTATGTATTTAGAAGATTCCATTTATACTTTCCTATATTAGCCCATTTTAAGCTTTTTAAGCCAACCTTATATAAACTTTTCTTTGAAAGGACATATAGATTTCTTTAGTGTTTTATAATATTCAGCTGAGCAAGGAGAAATTTTGCCTCCAAATTTTCCAAACACATAGAATGTTTCTGTTAACAATTAAATGCATATCTCTAGATGAAGAAACAAACAGAACACAATGAAAACTTGGAAAGGTACAGACTAAGTGAGGCTTCAAGCATGTTACAGAAGTCAAAGAACACACTTTTGTGGGACAGGTTTTGTCACCTTGTAATTATCATCTGCCATTAAGTGGGTTAGTGACTTTCCTTTGTTCAAAAAAAATATGACTGACATTATTTAGTGATTTACAAATAATTGTCAAAATAAAATTAATTGGTGAGCTCTAAGAATTTATACTTTATCATCCTCATAATGTTTACTTCAGGCTCCCTTTACCACCCTCTGAATCATCAGTCATTTAAGACAATTTTTTTCATGACATTTAATTAGGAAACATTTTGCCATCTGAATTATATGTATTATCTTCTCTTCATATTTTATTTTCAAAAAAACGCTGTGAGTTGTCTGAGGCAGATGAGAAAGTTGTGAAGAAATATATTATGAAGTATTGCCCCTTGTGTTCTTTCCCAAAGTTTTCTTGTACTCTGTGACCCTTCCCAAATGAACTGCAAGATACAGCTATTTCTTACTCCCAGGATGTTCTCAAGAATTAGTGGAAAGAGAACCAGCCAGTTACAATGAGGGTTTTGTCTCTTGTGACAAGAAAGGTGGGGTTCCAAGTGGAGGTATTGGTGATCATCTGACTGGAGAGTAGTTGAGGATATAAACATTCCTGCAGATGCCAACATCAATGATTTACGGTACCCGAGATCCAGACTGGATGGGCTACATCTGAGCAAATGACAGTGTGGCACAGATAATGGTGCCAGAAGCCATAATCTCCCTCTAAATCACTCCCTACCCACCAACTCAATTTCAGGATGCTCACGAAGTTCTATAACCACCTCAGGAAGAAAGATGGTGAGGAGATCACGAAATGAGGTGAAACACACCTAAACTTTGCCCTCCTTCTAGAACCCTTCTACTCACAACTTCTCAAATGGAGATAAAGCGCTGGTCTTATATCTTATCTCAGAACCTTTTTTCCCCAGCTTTACTGAGAAATCATTGACGTACATCACTGTATACGTTTAAGGCACACAGCATGGTAGTTTGATTTACATATATTGTGAAATGGTTACCACAATATGTTCAGCTAACATCCATCATCTCATACAGATGCAATAAAAAGAAAAGAAAGGAGAAAAGAAAAAAATTTCTTGCTGTGATGAAAACTCAACGATTTTCCTACATATCATACAGCAGTGTTAACTAGAGTCATCATGTTGTGCAGGACCCTGTGCACTCTTGGTGGGATTGTAAATTAGTGCAGTCAGTATGGAAAACAGTATGGAGGATCCTCAAAATAATAAAAATAGAGCTATCATATGATCCAGCAATCCTACATCTGGAATACATCCAAAGGAAATAAAATCACTATCTTGAAGAGATATCTGCACCCCCATGTTCATTGCAGCATTATTTACAATAGCCAAGACATGGAAACAACCTAAGTGGATGAATGGATTAAAAAGTTATAATGTATAATATATGTGTATATATATATATATATATATATACACACACATGCATTTACATATATATAATGCAATATTATTCAGCCATAAAATTTAGGGATACTCTATCATTTACGACAACATGGATGGACCTTGAAGGCATTATGCTAAGTGAAATAAGTCAGACAGAGAAAGACAAATACTCACGATCTTGTTTATATAAGGAAAGTTAAAAAAAATAAAAAAGCAAAAGAAAAGAAAGAAACTGAATGAAAAAGAGAAAAGAGATCAGACTTGTGATTACCAGAGGCAGAGGGTAGGAAGACGGAGAATTGGAGGAAGGTGGTCAAAAGGTACAAGCTTCCAGTTATAAGATAAATAAGTACTAGGGATGTATCTAGAACTTTGAATTCATTTTCTCCTTACTATTTGACACACTTAAATGCATTTGCAAACTAAGAAAGTCATTATATCCTTTGAACCAAAGAACAGTGTTTTACACTTGCCCTTATTAATATTCCTAGTTTCAGCCCATCTTCTACGTTCTCTCAAAATGGTGACTATGTACCTCTAAACAGGTATTCTTTAGTTAGTAGCAGGGTGATTTAGCGGAAGGAACTCTGATCCGATGACTGCATAACTGCTCCATCTTTGTCACTGTTCTGGGACCTTGTTTTGGGGAAATATAATTTTTAAAAAAATCTCCCAACCCAGGAAATTTCTCCAAGAATGCATAAGAGAAATAAAAACAATTTTATTATTGAATAAGCATTAAACTAGAATGTGATATGCATCACAGGCAATCTGTTAAAGACAATGCCAAGACAGAAAGACATCTCACCCTTTTTCTGGAGCCAAGCAGATACAACACATTGTCTCAAAAGAAACCTGAACTTGTCCTCAAGAAAGAGGACTTGACACACTATTTGTCACACGTAGTGCATCCTAAATTCACCTGGTAATTGGGGTGACCATCTATGTTAGCTAATTGACTCTATCCAGAGGGAAAACACACTTCTTATATCTGTATGATAGGAAGGAGTTTTGTGACTTGGTCTGAGGTCCCCATCCACCCACAGAAACTGGGAACAAGATCTTCCTTGATGATTACATTTCAAAGAGATGGCTCCCGGGTCCCTGAGAAAGACAATCCTGGGTCATAAAGCTGGCAAGAGTCTTATTTAGCTTTTTAAAAAATTCACATGTATTTCAAAAAGAGAAAGAACTTACAAGTTTTCTAAAGTGAACACTAAGCAAAGGGGAGGGGAAGACTCACTTATTTTCAACAGGAAGAATTAAGTTTTTCATCTTTAATTCGTTTGCCCTTACACTCGGATAAGTCACCAGTTGCTTCAGGCCTTTGTCTTCTCATTTATAAAAGGCTAATTCGTCTCGTATGATCTCTAACATACATTTTCTCTCTAGAGTCTACATTGTCTTTGTCTTTTCGTTGTTAATTGTGATTGACTACCTTTTTTCAACTTGATGTCATCTAGTAGTTTGATTAAGTTGCCGTCTAAGTACTTATCTAAATAAATCACTGAGAAAGAGGAAGGAGGCCCCTGACATCCTGGTCTGATGCTGACAGCTAAGCTGTATTGTTCTCTTCTTGAATGTAAACCATCTCACAGAACAGCAATATCAGACAAAGTCACTCTGAGTGTATGATAAAATGACACAACTCAGGGTCATGGTGTAACCCACAAAATACCAACCTTCCTTCTATCCTGCCTAATATGAGTGACTGCTGCTTTAAAAAAAAAAAAAAAAATCAGCTATGGCTTCATGCTAGCTCCAGTCTGCTTTCTTTATAGATAAGATTGATTGAGGTACCCAATCATAGAATTATCCCTGCTTCTTGACAGCATCCAAAGCCCTGCTCCCTTAGACCCTCTCCAAAATGACTCAGCCAAAACAAATATCCTATCATAGAATTCCCCATAATAAGCATTCTCCTGCAACTGCAACAAGTAATACATCAAGCTTTTTCGACTACAGATATGTTGCAGGTGGTCTTTGGCAGAAAGAAATTGACATCACTGATTTAAAATGAAATGTGGAATAGGAAAAAAACAAGGGTAGAGCCTGTGAAACAATGCTGGGGGCTTCACTGCTTGTCATTGATCCTTTCATCAATAACTTTGGCCATGGAAATTTAAGCCAGTACACTACCACCTGACGATACAACTATTCATTTCACCTCTTTCTATCTTCTTCACAAAGCTATCAGCAGAGACTTTCTCCAATTCACTTGGACCATTTATGTAACAACTGTGACTCTGTCCTGATTTTTTTTCACTTTTAAATTTGTTTGATTTGTGTGTGTGTTTAAAAATTGTACATATTTTGTAACTGGGAGAAAGGTGCTCAAGGTTGTTTGGCTTGCCAGTTTTTATCAAAATCATGTCAACACTTACTTCCTCCCTACACACTATTAAATATGATGTCTTTCCTTTGTTTGCCTATTCTCTTACCTAAAGTATCTTGAGTTTCTATTATTTTCTCATCCGTTTAGGCTTCAGTTCCCTTATTAATATATTTGTGCTGTCCTTTCAATTTAAAGTTGCTGTATTTTGGGCTTCCCTGATGGTGCAGTAGTTAAGAATCTGCCTGCCAATGCAGGGGACACAGGTTCGAGCCCTGGTCCAGGAAGATCCCACATGCCATGGAGCAACTAAGCCCATGTGTCACAACTACTGAGCCCATGGGCCACAACTACTGAAGCCCATGAGCCTAAAGCCCAAGCTCCACAACAAGAGAAGCCATCAAAATGAGAAATCCGTGCACCGCAATGAAGAGTAGCCCCCTCTCGCCACAACTAGAGAAAGCCTGCATGCAGCAACAAAGACCCAACGCAGCCATAAATAAAATAAATAAACTTATTAAAAATTAAAAATAAATAAATAAAGTTGTTTTTTAAGTAAAATGGCTCATTCTTTCAATGAGCAGTGCACTTGTTACAATCAATGTTTACATTGATACACTTACCAACCAAAGTCCATAGATTACATTGTTTCACTTAGTGTTGTACATCTCATGCATCCACCATTATATTATCATATGAAATAGTTTTACTGTTCTAAAAAGTATTTATGCTCTGCCTATTCATACCTCCCTTCCCTCAAACCCCTGGCCACCACTGATGTTTTTTCTGTCTCCATGCCTTTCCCAGAATGTCACACAGTTGAGATCATACAGTATGTAGCCTCTTCAGATTGGCTTTTTCCACTTAATAACGCTCATTTAACTTTTTTTTATGTCTTTTCATGGCTTAATAGCTCATTTCTTTTTAGTGATGAAAATGCTTCCATTGTCTGGACTACTGCTATTGATTCATCCATTCACCTATGAAAAGACTACCTTGGTTGCTTCCAAGTTTTGGAAACTATGAATAAAGCTGCTATAAACATCCAAGTGCAGGTTTATGTGTGGAGATAAATTTTCAAGTCACTTGGGTAAATAAATACCAAGTGTGAGGATCATACGGTAAGAGTACATTTAATATTGTAAGAAACTGCCAATTGTCTTCCAAATTGCCTGTACCATTTTCCATTCCCACCAACAAAGAATGAACGTTCTTGCTGCACATGCTTGCCAGAATTTGGTCTTGTCAATGTTTTGGATATTCACTATTCTAACAGGTGTGTAGTGGTATCTCGTTATTTTAATAGGCAGTTCCCTCATGATATACAATGTTGTTGTGCATCGTTTCATATACTCATTTGACATCTATACATCTTCTTTGGTATAGCGTCTCTTAAGATCTTTTGCCCATTTTATAATCAGGTTGTTCATTTCCTTATTGCTTAATTTTAAGTATTGCTTGTATGTTTTGGATAGCAGTCCCTCATCTGCTATGTCTTTTGCAAATATTTTCTTCCGTTCTCTGGTTTCTCATTCACTTGACAGTGTCCTTCTCAGAGCTGAAGTTTTTAATTTTAAAAACTAGCATATTAATTATTTCTTTCATGGATCAAGCTTTGGTGTTGTATCTAAAAAGTAATCACCAAGCCCAAAAGTCATCTAGGTGTTCTTATATGAAAGGGTCTATTTCTGTTATGTTGTTTGCCACATCTATTATAATCAGTGGAGCTAACAGAGTCCCTAATATATTTAGCATTCTGATTATTACAAAGAACCTTAATAATTAACCTTAGTAATTTTTTTTTTTTACCAAAATTAACTCATTAGATGCCTAAAAATTAAGTAGGTCTAAAGCTAACTAGGAAAGAATCAAAAAGGTACAAAAATGTATAGTGGGGCTTCCCTGGTGGCGCAGTGGTTGAGAGTCCGCTTGCCGATGCAGGGGACACGGGTTCGTGCCCCGGTCCGGGAAGATTCCACATGCCGCGGAACGGCTGGGCCCGTGAGCCATGGCCGCTGAGCCTGCGCGTCCGGAGCCTGTGCTCCGCAGCGGGAGAGGCCACAACAGTGAGAGGCCCGCATACTACAAAAAAAAAAAAAAAAAAAAAAATTGTACAGTGAAAGTAAGAACTCTGGGAAACAACGACCACCTCTAGGGGAGGAGGAACAAGGGAAAAGGTTGTCATGGTTACAGCCTATAGGCTTGAAGGAGGGATCAGTGAAGATGGGACTCAGGCTTCTGCCGAGGGGGTGTTGTGTTGGCGAGTTGGTGCTGGTGTCTGCCTGGGGGGGTTTGCAAGAGATGGGGAAACTGCAAACTGGATTCAGATGCTGCTCCTGGAAGGAGCCATCTCTGCTGGGGTGAAAAGCATTACTGGTATTATGCTCACAGGAATAGCAAACAGATGCAAGTCCACAGAAAGGAGAACAGCCCTTTTCCTTCCCCCAACCTTGCATGTCCTTCTGATGTCCCTATTGCCAGAGCCCAGCAAGAAGCAGCTGGCAAAGCAGAAATATGGTCTGTGGAATCTCAGCCCCAGCCTCACATGCCAAGTACACAGAGTGGGCTTGAAACTGAGAGACAATAGCTTAATAACCGGCACACTCTCTCAATGGTTCATGCCAGGCTTTTGTACTTGCCTTTGATTAGACATCCTGCTTTTTCTTCTGTTTACATGTCCTGTCACTCATCATGAATTTGTTAAGGTGCTTTGCCTAATGTCCAGGACCCATCTGACTGCTCCCAATCAGGATCATGATTTCTAAGGTGACATGGTCACTCTCTCCCCGTGCTCCTTTGACTCCCTTTTGACCAACAAGTTTTCCATAATTAAACACAGAGCGATATGTCCCTTCATTGTTTCCTCTTCTTTCTGAAATAAGTCACTATAACTTTCCAAAAGGCGACCTGTACAGTCATAAATCTGTTTATCTTCTCCCGAGTCCACCTCCATGAACATATATTTTGCATCCTCCATGGTATATATATCTTTTGGATATTCACTGAATGTGTTAATGACACTTCTGGCTAGCCTCTAGTAAGTTTTTTCCTGAGCAATAAATATAAAATCCCCCAATCCTGTCTCTTCAGAGAAAATCAATTTTGTTCTTTATATTTGAGCATTTTCTTACCTTAGTTTCCTTGAATGAAAGCCATCTGCTTTTTTTCTTTCAAAGTTTAATAACTAAATATCCAGCCTTTTGATTTTTTATGGTATGCTCCCCGTGACCAGATCATATACGTTTATTTTGTTTGTAATGCAGCTTCTGTGTTTCCTTTATTCCCTTGTTTTTCTCTGTCTGCTTAGGTTCTACCTGTACTATTCTATTCTTTCTATTGTGCTGGATCTTCTCCCATTACAATCTTCAGGTACTCCCTACCACATTTGCTTTCTTCTTCTGTGGACTTCAGACAATACCACTTCCTTACAACTTAAAATTCTGTCTCCTTTCTTCAGCAAGAACTCTTTTCCCCCTGCTGTATTCTTACTGCCCTCCTGTGTCACCTCAAGTACCTCAGTTGTTTCATCCTCCTTATTCTCACCCCAGCTCCTTTCTCCCCATATTTTCATTCTCTTCAGACTGAGGATTCATTCCTTATCATTATTTATTCTTTATCATTATTTATTCTTTATCTTTATTTATTCCTTATCATTATTTCCTTGTCATGATTTGGTTTTCAGTAATTTGAGAGAAAGAACATAACATGCAATTTATTTTATTTTTTTAAATTATTATTATTGGGTTTTTTTTGCGGTACGCGGGCCTCTCACTGTTGTGGCCTCTCCCGTTGCAGAGCACAGGCTCCAGACGCGCAGGCTCAGCGGCCATGGCTCACAGGCCCAGCTGCTCCGCGGCACATGGGATCTTCCCGGACCAGGGCACGAACCCGTGTCCCCTGCATCGGCAGGCGGACTCTCAACCACTGCACCACCAGGGAAGCCCCATAACATGCAATTTAAATGGATGACATTAAGACACTACTATATTTTAAATAGATAACCAACAAGGACCTACTGTATAGCATGGGGAACTCTGCTCGATATTCTGCAATAACCTAAATGGGAAAAGAATTTGAAAAAAAAATAGATACATGTATATGTATAACTGAATCACTTTGCTGTACGCCTGAAACTAACACAAATTTTTAATCAACAACACTCCAATATAAAATAAAGTTTTTAAAAAAAATTTTAAAAGAAATTAAATGGATGACACTAGCCTGCCTTTCCTTCTTTCATGTAAAATATCTCCTTTTACCATATGCGCAATCATTTTTTTTTAACCTGACCTGTGAAGGGGAGCAGAATATGCCATCCCAAATTTGTGCCACATTGGCATGTGGGTTATTTTGACCTGAAGGCAATCAAGACCCAGTAGACTCAGAACAAGCTTTTTACCTCTCCCTTAACAGCCTTTATAAAAGAATTTAGATAGGAGACATATACCAGAAAGAGAGCTATTATCAGAGACAATGTTTTTTTGTTTTTTTTTTTTAATCTGAAAGACTTATCTGTATGGCAGGGCAAACATCTAATTAGCAAACATCTCATCTCCTTATTGCCCTGTGAGTTCCCTTCCTCTCCTTTGAGCTCCTCATCCTGAGCTCAGGATGGCATAGGAGCCTAAATTGCCTGACTACCTTTGAGTCTCATGTCTTTGTGGGTTCCCATAAGTACATAATAAAATGTGTTTTTCCCCTGTTAATCCATCTTATATCAATTTAATTATTAGACCAGCCAAAGGACCTAGAAGGGAAGAAGGAAGAATTTTTTCTCCTCTACACACGTAGAGCTTATCTTTGGCTTTCACATGTACTAGCTATAATTCTTTTCTTTCCCACACAAAAAAATTAAAAGTTCCTGGCAGTGTGATCACATCATCTTCCCCTTTCCACAACTGTTACACAATTGGATTCCCCAGAACAAATCTAAGCTGGTCTGCCATAAACTGGAATTGTTAAAATAATGCAATATTAGATATAAAGCGAACAAATTCTGCATTATGTGAGAAAACGGAAGCAGCCCAAAATTTTCAAGTAACATAGATTTATATTTTTCTGACACAGTCCAAAATAAACCAAAAATCTCTGATGATCTAAATCTAATTTCAACTACAAAAGAGAGTTGCCATGTCCTCACCACATCATGTCTTGCTAGCAAGATACTTACACAATTTGAGAAACAAATTGATATTTAAAAAAGTCTCCCATTAGACACTGTTACAAAACTTCGTTATAAATTCTTCTGGAAAGCTATTTGGCAATGGATATCAAATATCATAAATATTTTCTTACTCTTCAACCTAATTATGCTACTACCACAAATCTATCTTGAGACAATAATCTGACACAAAAATGATTCATGCACAAATATATCCATGACAGAGTTAGAATCAAACTACATGCCAACTATGGTGGAAAGTTAAATAAATACAGTAAATCCACAAGGTAGAATTACAAACAGCTGTTAAAATAGGGCCCATTACGAGTTTCTACTGCTATGAAAAATTGTTATTCTACAAATGTTAATTGAACAGGACAGGATTCAAATGTATATATAAATTATGACTACAATTATCACATATCCTCATCCAATTCATTTGTGTACATTTAAAATGGCCATTTAAAAATTCTGTTTTCTGAAAATGTATTATTAAATTAATGCTGCTCTTATAATCAATGGCATTTTACACTGAAGGAAAAATATTTCATAAAATGCATGAAAGAACTTTGGAATAAAAGTAAAAAAATATTAAAAGTTATTTGGAATAGATGAATTGTGGATGATTTTCTTCTTTTACTTTTCTATATTTCTCTCCAAACCTATAAGTTAGTAAACAATAACAACAACACAAACTCTCCCCCCAAAAGTGTCCCTATTGTCTATTTTCTCACTGAAACCAAATATCTTTTCTTATGGTTGGTCTTCATTCTGACATCCTTTACTAATGTAACTATAACGGAAACAACATTTTAGATCAGCAATATTTTATTTCTTTCTGTTAACTCTATGTCCCACATTTTTCCCTCCCATTTATTTTTCAATTTAAATTCTCATCTTGTTTTTTCTTTGTTTTGTTTTGTTCTTATTTGCTTCCTGAGAGTGTACTAACTCATAAAACTTTTGTTTGAGGTTCCCCCTTGTACCCTCCTCATGGAAGCCATTCTCTGACCTGGTCTCTCAGGTCTCTAATCATTTCTAAATTTCTAAACTAATCATTTCTCTCATAATCTTAAAAAGGCACATCTCCAGTTCTCAAAATTCTTTAGTGACTGACACACCGTGAGACCAAACCACCAGGAGTCTATCTTCATGAAGAAATGAGGAGTCTTTCCAGAGGAAGTTTACATTAAATGAACAAAAGCTCCTGCTTGTGTCTAAATTTGTGGAAATCATGAACTTGTCACAAAAACATGTCTCCCGGTCTAGGACTCTTCTGTAAGAACGCTGGTACGTCATAAAATTACTTTTTCTCTATTGAACTTTCATAGTTTTACACAATGACTGAGCAGGAAAAAAAATGTGTTTCCTAGAATGCTGTATATGTAACATTTATGTGAGGGGCAGAGGAGAGTTTGTTATCTAAGATGTTGACCTAAGATATGGTAATTATCTGAACTTCTAATTAAACATAGTTAACCTAGCTTAGTTAGACCTAAGGCTAGAGCATAGTCTTCCATGACTATGAGACTGTTGGAACAATGGTAACAGGTAACAAGTGCCGAGAAAAACACAAATGTGAAGGTTCATCAAATATCACCAAGCCCCAAACAGCTATAATGAATATAATATGAGAGTGAAAGTGGTAAAATGAGGAGAATGCCTGAGCCAATGCTATGCTGACTACCTAAGTTTAATAATTAAGGAAATAGTTTTAAATTTCATCATAAGATTGATGACTGGAAATTAATAGTTCCTCAACCTTCTCATACACCCAACTTCTTAAGAAATTGGAATCCGTTTGAACCCACAAAGGACAGCGTGGCATAATTGTAAGTACATTCACTCTCTTAGGCAAGTTGCTTAACGTCTCTCGGTAACTCAATATGTAAAATGGGACTAATAAAAGAACCCATCTCAAGGCATTATCATGTTGCTTAAATAATTATCTAGTTACAATGTACTTAGAAATATACCTGTGAAATGGAACTATGCCATTCCCAAATATGCTTCTTTTCCATAAGGATTATTTTTGAGCTGATTATTTTAAGAAACAGTAGAGACAGGAGACACAGGAGAAGCTCTGAAAACAAGGTAGAAGTTACCTTTTTGCAAGGGAAATTTACATTTATAAAGGAAATCTCCATTTGTGTCTCCCTCTCTGTACCAGGAAGAGAAGGCTACTCTAAATCACAAGAAACTGTTATCTATGGAGAAGGCAGGAACTTACCTCTAACAAGCTTACCCTTTTTTACTGTTTTTCCTGATAACTTCCTTTACCTGGCCTCCCCTCACACGCCCTGCCCCACCAACATCTTTCTTTTATCTTTTACTGCAGGTGGTGTTTAAGGTGGTTACTTGGGCCATTTCAGAGAGTTTTACTCACTTTTCCTGCATATCTCCCATGTAAATATGAAGTATACATGCTTTTAAACTTCTGTTTGTTTTTCTCTTGTTAATCTGTCTTTTATTACAGGGGTATCTTAGCCAGGAACTTAGAAGGTTACAGGCAAAGTTATTCTTCCTTCACTTTGCCTAGTACATAGTAAGTACTAAATCTTGAAAAAAGGTCAAGATTTTGTTCTGGATTTTGTTCCATTGGTTGAGAGCCTCACCCACAGAAGTCTGGACCCGACAGTGAACTTGAGATTACTAAAGTAGTCTGTGACCAAATATGACAAGAAGATCGTTGTGATAGTCAGTTTTAAGTGTTATTTTGGCAAGTATGTAGTATCTAGTTTTAGGGGAGAAGAAAATAACTTTCCCCCAACCCATCTAAGTTCTCAGCTGGGAACTCAGTAACAAAAGACAGATTAACAAGAGAAAAACAAACGGAAGTTTATTAACACATCTACCTGGAGTATATGTGGTAGATACCCAGAGAGAAATGACTAACTCTCAGAGTTAGCTTAGAATTCAGGCTTAAGTACTACCTTTAGTTTAAAGACAAAGGAGAAAAGGGTGTAGGGGAAGCTAGTTATGAAGTAGGTGACCAGGAAAAGTATGGTAAACAAAAGTAAGGTTTGTTATGCAGGTTTAAGTCCATGCCATCTCCATTGATAAGAGTTTCTGATGATTTAATCTATCTATATATCCTACAAGGGTTCTGTTTCTCTGGTGGAACCCTGACTGACCAATTGTCAAAAGAGCTGGGCCAGATAATAGATTTTTGTATTGGACTTAAAATTTATTCCTAGATGAGTAGAAGAATCAACTACCTCAGAGATAAATGTGTCACTGATCTCGGGTGGCCTCAGCCTGCAGCAGCTTGAAGCAGGTTTTCAGTTCCCGGCCAGAGACTGATGTCGGGTTGCAGTGGTGAGAGCACTGAATCCGAGTCACTAGACAAGTGGTCAGCGACAAGGCCCTGGCCCTACGGCTTTGCAGAAAAAGTATTCCCACAAAGACAGAAAGTAGTGAAACAAGTAAAGTATTTATTAGGAGAAAAAAAAGAATACAATACTTATGGATAGACACACGGGCGAGCTCAGAGAGACAGTCGCGCCCTTGTGGCAATTTGAATCACTTTTATGGAGCATTTCTTCCATGTTTCCTTTGGCCAATCATTCTGATTTGCTTGGTTCAAAATGCATATTTGGTATATCTCAGGATTTTCCCATGTGTGTCCATGCCTCTCTTAGCCAAGATGGATTCTACCAAAGAGGCCTATGGGTAAACTTGACATCGTCACTTGGCATCACTCCCCTTTTGACCTCCAAGGAACCTTGTGCATGTGTAGTCGGGGAGGTCTCCTGACTTCGAGAATGGGGAATATGTGGTTTCTTATTTTCTTTCTGGGCAGGGCCCAGCCTGTTCTCTCAATTGTCTTGTTATTCTTGTCTCAGAGTATTGGTCCATAGGGAACTAACTCAAACCATTTGTACCGGGGGCCATCTATCTCCTGCCTCATCACCACTATTGAAAGATGACAAGAACTCAATTTAAGGGTGGTTTTGGAGTTAACCATACATGCCAGTATTTTTATGCAGAAACACATCACTTTCCTTGAACAATTTATACCAAGGTGGAACTGACTATCATCCAGGTACTGAATTCATAACCATTAATCAACTACTCAGATAAACACACTACAGCTGTCACCCACAGGGTGACAGTTGATTGAATTTCCCGTGGGCAGGGAGATGAGGTGGAGGTGGAAGAAGAAAGAGGTCATCCATCAGATGTTAATCAGCATTGCTGAGCTTCGCTATTCTGATGTGTCACCTGAACGATACTCTTTAGGGGAAAGTAATCAGACTGACATACGTCTGTAATCTTCTAAGAGTCAAAACCACAAAGTACACATCTAAGATGCAGAAGTAAACTGGAAAATCCAGAAGCATGTCAGTTTTACCTTCACCTCTGAAGACAGAGCCCAGCAAGTAAAGTCCTACCGGGGAGTTAAGCCCCTATTCTGGTCTAGACAAGTTCAGTTTAAAGTCATTTACCTCTAAATTACCTTTTCCAGTGAGTCTGTTAGCAAACACAAGCTCGTGTGCCCAACACACAGTGAGGCCAAACAAAACAAAATGTCAAAGTTTGGAGCAGAGAAAGGTTTATTTCAGGGCCAAGCGAAAAGAACAGGTGGCTTCAGTTCAAAACCTCCTGTACTCTCTGAGGGTTTTCTGGGAGAATTTTTTATGGGCAAAATTTAGGGTGAGGGCTGCAGGGTGTGTGACTCTGCTGATTGTCTGGTGGCGAGGAAACAGGGTGGTATTACAGGAATCTTGTGTTCAGCCTGAAGTTACCATCTTCCATCTGGTGGGGTGGGGGGGGGGGCCTTAGTTCCTGCAGAAGGACTCAAAGACATTGTTATGTTTATTACTTGAGGTGAACCAGGACCTGCCAAGGCTGCACTATGTTTCTTGACTGTTCCTCCCTTGTCTCTGCATTCCCTCCCTTCCCTGATTAGCAACTCTTCAAATCTGCCCTTTGGGACTCAGGGAAGGTCATGGAGGCTGGAGTCTGTTACCTACAAACAAGGAACTGGGGACACAGAAAAGCTTCCATGCCCAGGAGGCCCACAGGGTCCTGCTCAGTTTCATTATTTGATTAAAATTGTGACAATTCAAATTGTTTCTACTCTGAATTTTATTCTGCCAGTTTTAAGCTATACATTGTAAGAGTGAATTCATCAGTAATGCTGACATTTTCTTAACAGGAAATGCTGACTCTTTTCCACAGGGGGCTGGTGGGATGGGGAGATGTAGGAGGGGGGAACTGGCTTTTGCTTCTTTGAAGGAAGAAAGAAATAAAAACTGCATTAAATTTAAAACCCCTACCTTATGCCACAAAAAAAGAAAATAAAATCTGAAATTGAAATCAGAGGAAAGTTATTTGTAGAAAACCTTGAGTCTTTGAAATATTCAGATTCCAAAGGAATAAATTATTTTAAAAGGAAAAATGCAAGATCAAAGCCATGAAGAAGACTGAAGCTAAAATATCACTTCATATAAAACAGGCCACTCGAGTTAGTATATGCCTAGAGTCTAAATCTGAGGGGAAAAAAAAAAGACAAAGATATGACATATGAGGCCAGCTACAAAAAAGTCTGGAACAAAGTTACATTTTTGTAGGTTTTATGGAAACCCAAAGAGCGTGATTGTATGCTTTATAAAGTATGCATCACCAAAAGTTATTTCACCAGTATGAAATGAACCAGGTTTCTACAAAGTCAAAGCATTTGCTGTCCTAGAGTGAAAAGTGAAAAAAAAAAAAAAAAAAATAGACATTTTGACCACTGTGAGGTATGATTTATTTGTCTTGTTTTGTTTTATTTGCAATAAAGTATTATACATAATATAATCAACAAAGATTGTAATTATAGCTGAAAATAAACAACAGTGGACAAAATTCTGATTGAATAAATTTTGGGTTTGTTTTGATGAAGAACCAAACTTCCTGCCTTTGATAAGGAAATAACAGTAATTTATCTTGGAGTGTCAAAGGTTTAGAATTGTCCTGTGATTCATGGATTATCTCTTGGAATGCAGGCCTCTGGAAATTTAAAGCTTTTCAGTGACCTGATATGTCTGCCAAGTCAGAAGGGGGTAAACTGTGAAAACTCACTTTCATTTGTTCCAAATGTCCCTCTGGCCAATATCCTGTATCAGGAGCCTGCATTTTACCTGAGCAAGTCTGTTCTATGACTTTCTGATTCGGTGTAATTAATTTGGTACTCTGATCTAGTTTCATCTCTTTATATTTTTTAGATTCAATGAAAAGTGATGATTAATACATCTTATTGCATGTTTAACAGAACAAAGTGATAAAATATTAAGGTTAAAGAGTTAATTTCTGTCTGGAACTTTTCTAAAGACTACAGTCAGTTCCCTACATATGAACGAGTTCTGTTCCAAGAGCACATTCGTAAGTCCAATTTGTTCCTAAGTCCAACAGTGTTAGCCTATGTACCCAACTAACACAATTGGCTATATAGTACTGTACTGTCATAGGTTTATAATACTTTTCACACAAATAATACATAAAAAACAAACAAAAAAATGAGGAGAACATGTTTAATCTTACAGTAGTACCTTGAAAAGTACAGTAGTACAGTATAACAGCTGGCATACATGTTCTTATAAAGTTTGCAACTTGAAGGTTCGCATGTACGCAACTTACTGTACAGTCATACTTATTGTTCCTTTTGTAGTGCCAGAAATACCATCTCATTCTACTTTACCAGGCACTGACTACAGGTGTGTGTCTCTTTCTCTGAGAGGTCCCAGGTTCACCAACGTTCCTGGTCTGCCAGGAAATGACATTCTTTACCACCTCTAAGCCTTGCGAGTCTATAAATACTAGAGTAGTGATAAAGGAAATTTGTATATCTGAACCCACGAAATGGAGGCTGCCCTCATGGCCAGGCAGCATGTTACAATTCGAAACCTAAGTCTGCCCACACTTATGGGATCCACCTCACTGTCTAGGAAACCTAACATATACCAATCACAATCCTCCAACTCAGCTTTAGGTAGCTCACCTTACCCCAGAGAACAGGATCTGCTAGCCTTACCAGGAAATCCCTGACCTCTTAGCCAATCATGTCTTATTTCTGCCTTGCTGCTTTTAATTCACCAAAGCTTCTAACGTGAGTTTTATAAACTCACTCCTGCCCAAAATCCCTTGGGAAGAGTGCCTCACTGGGGCACTGCATCTCCCAATCTATGGACTGTTTTCCCTTGAATAAATGACATCAAACTTGTTATGAAATTATATTATTTTGGTCATTTAGTAGTAGATATCAGACCAGTTGCCTGGAAGGACTTTGAAGCACTGTTTCCAAAACTGGAAAACGGGCCTGTTCTTTATAATAGCCTTACTACACTTAAAGATATCTATTTTTTTAAATTGTTATTGTTGAAAAAAATAGATAACAAAAATTTGCCATTTTAACCAGTTTTAAGTGTACAATTCAATGGCATCAGTTACACTGACAATGTTGTACAGCGATCAGCACTACCTATTTCCAAAACTTTTTCATCACCCAAAATAAAAACTGTACCCATTAAGCAATAACTTCCTATCTTACTTTCCCCTCAGTTCCTGGTAACAACTAATCTACATTCTGTAATGAGTTTACTTTTAAATATGACATTTCTGGAATAGTCCTGATTACAAATTTTGGTTCCTCCAATTAATTTTGGTGGAAAAAAGAAGAGGTTCTTATTGAACCAATGCAAATAACTACATTGCTATGAAAAATATTGTTTCTGGTATTTGACCATTTACCTAATTAGTCTAGAAGACAAAGCTAATCAATATACAATCGCTATTTTCTATACATTAACTATTTTTAAGTTCTGATAATGACCATTAGATTATCATCAAACTCTCTTAAGATTTTCCATAAGTATTTTTTCCCAAATTCTGAGAGGGTTGGTTGGGGCAAGACAACATTCAAATAGAGTTTTATTTCAATTTGCACAAATGTGGCCTGTTGAATTGATGATTAGAAATAAGCCAAGGAGTGCTTCCCTGGTGACACAGTGGTTACAAATCCACCTGCCAATGCAAGGCACACAGGTTCAAGCCCTGGTCCGGGAAGATTCCACATGCCGCGGAGCAAATAAGCCCGTGCACCACAACTACTGAGCCTGCACTCTAGAGCCCACAAGCCATAACTACTGAGCCCACATGCTACAACTACCGAAGCCCACGTTCCTAGAGCCCATGCTACATAACAAGCGAAGCCACCACAATGAGAAGCCCGCGCACAGCAACAAAGAATAGCCCCCGCTCCCTGCAATTAAGAAAGCCCATGCGCAGCAATGAAGACCCAAACGCAGCCAAAAATAAAAATGTAAATAAATAAGAAGAAAGAGGCCAAGGAGAAAGAAAATTTTTTTATAATATGACCATGAAAAAATATAACATTAACTATAATTAAATTCCCCTTGTATCAGTTACAGCCATTCCTACATAATTAATTCTTTATAGCCAGGACTTGGCTTAGAATTCTGCTTTCACAGAGTCGTCTGCTTCTAGACTAAAGGTCTCCTGGATTTCCTAATCCAGTTCCCTGGTAGAGCCTAACAACTGTCTGTTCTGGTAGTAATGCCAGCTGATACCTGAAAACCTATACTCTGAATGCGGGAAAGTCAATATCACTTAATGTTATCAGAGGAGACTGGTTATTATATCAAAAGACAAAATGATTACAGTCTTGACTACAATTTTAACCAAAGTGACAACGTTTTAAAATAAAAATAGCAGAACATCACACTAATTACAAGGAATGTGAGCTCTTTCAGAAAAGAACTTCTGATTTTGACTTAAATATTTCCCAAACATGAGAAAATCAGCACAAAGTCACAAAAAGTTAACAAGTCCTCAAATGAAGATGTTCTCAAACACAGTTTAGACCAGACTAAAATTACCCCCCTCGATCCAGTTACAAAGAAGAGGGGGCTAATCACGGGGGATTTCCCCAAGTCCCATAAACATACAACAGATCATACTCAAATGGTCCCTAAAACAAAATAATCCATATCTGCATGAAGTAGAAATAAACCAGAAATAGACTCAGGGAGAGCAAAAACTCTATCACCACATGTTAAAAGTCACCTCAGAAACCAAGTAAGGCGACTGGGCACCATGAGGTGCCTTTATTCAACAATTTATTTTGTTCACTTTTATTGGGCAAATCTTTAGGGGAGTCTACATAGGTCCTCCAGAAACTATCAAACAAACAAACAAACAAAATAAACAAGCAAGCAAGAAGGGGGACGCTTAGAAAATTTAGATCAATCTATAAATGAACATCTTCTTACTTGCAATAAAGCATTATTCCAGGCAGATCAGCATTCAGAACAAGTAGCTTCCTGGAATAAGAAGTGAAGGCTATATTTATAGTTCAAATTCTTATATTCCAGACGACAATTCTGATTGGATAGCATTTGGGTCACTGTCAATAAAAAACAGAACTTACAGCCTTTCGTAAGAAAAAGATTATCATAGCATATTTCAGGATGTAGTTTTCAAAACTGCAGATAGTAAGATCCAACTGAGGCAAAGAAAAGAAGAGAGTAAATAAAACAGTAAACAAGAAAAATACACATACATGCACATATAGCACAAGTTACATATAACATATGTAATATATACACATATATAATAAAACATGAGTACATTTTATTATCAATGTCTGTGTTTTAGCATGTAGACAGACTCTTTTCTTACAATTCAGTAAAAGTATAAAATAAAATCTGAGCTAAAAAAATCTTAGGTTTAGTTTGCTGCCAAAAACCACAGTCTTTCTAGTTATTCTATCATGAAAATATACACTGGGCATGGAATCTTTATCTTGATTTTGGTGACAAATACATGTTTTTCCACGGTTGTTTACAATTCTTCATTCAGTTGTCCCACAAAATAGCTCTGGTTGTGAGGGAAACTTGCATTTAAAACCAAACTGAATCTGTCTAGCTTCCTCATCACTGTAGTAAAATGAATTTTAATGCTCACTTTTGATTAACAATACAACTACTTCATTACTCACATTCTCTAAAAATGTAAC
This sequence comes from Stenella coeruleoalba, assembly GCF_951394435.1. NCBI lineage: Eukaryota > Metazoa > Chordata > Mammalia > Artiodactyla > Delphinidae > Stenella > Stenella coeruleoalba. Next base: position 21,979,843 of record NC_137150.1, on the reverse strand, counting down.
ACAAGCACATTTCTGAATATGAATTTGCAATGCATTGCTTATTTAAAAGACTCCATTCTTCAAGAGCAGGCAAACTTCATTAACTCAGGCTATTCAAAGGGACAATAGTCAAAATAGTAAAATATTTACAAATACACAAACAAGTTTTCATTCAGAGGACATTTATTGAGCACCTATTTGGTGCTGACCATTATGCCAAACACCACTGGTAGGCAATTAGGAAGCTATGAACATTGTCCTGGAGCAGATTTTTCATAACAAAGAACACAAATGTAACCAAGAGTAACCAAATTACACCGGAAGTGCTATGATGCAGTATAAATAAAATGCTATGCCCATTCAGAATGAGGAATATCTAAGTACCTCAGTCTTACAAATCTGTAAATGAATTCATAAGGTCTTGAAGAGTAGGAAGAATATTGCCATCCTAGAATGGACAAAAGTAGCTCAAGGAGAATCACTGAAAAACAAAACAACTTATTTCCTCATTAAAAAATATCTCAAATATGTCCACTCCTATCCACAGCCACTGCTACCAGCCTAGCCTAAGCCACTGTCTTCCCTCACCAGGACTTCTGTAATTCTCACTAACTAACATCATCCCATCTTGTTTCCTTATATGAATCCCCCATAGCAGACAGAGAATTTTTATTTTTATTTTTTGTGTATGTTGAACCTTGTCACTACTGCTTAAAGTTTTTCATTGTGTGAATGAAATCCAAACTCCTTTTCAAAGCCTAGATAATCTGCCCATTCTTCCCACTTCAAGCTCCACACCACTACTTGGCTGTGATATATGGGTCATCTTTAAGCTCTTTCTCCCAACTAATTTATTTGCTTGTGAAGCCATATTTCTAAATGCTCACATGCATTTCAAAATCAGAATCTATTTTGAAATATCAGAATAATATTTCTTTTGTTTTTTTGTGTGTTTTCTTTTTAATTTATTTTTTTAATTTTGGCTGTGTTGGATCTTCGTTTCTGTGTGAGGGCTTTCTCTAGTTCTGGCAAGCGGGGGCCACTCTTCATCACAGTGCACGGGCCTCTCACTGTCGCGGCCTCTCTTGTTGTGGAGCACAGGCTCCAGACACGGAGGCTCAGTAGTTGTGGCTCACGGGCCCAGTTGCTCCGCGGCATGTGGGATCTTCCCAGACCAGGGCTCGAACCCACATCCCCTGCATTGGCAGGCAGATTCTCAACCACTGTGCCACCAGGGAAGCCCCAGAATAATATTTTTTAAGGGTGGCCAATTGTTTGGTACTTTCTTTTTTATCGTATTAGAAACATACAATTTTAGAGAAAAGGTATCAGATTTATAATTATATGGGAAACCTATTTGTTTACTAGATGTGCTTTTAAAAAATTGAAAGAAATAGTATTTTCTTAAACTTGAAATCATATTTGAATTGCAAAAGAGGCTTCCTGTACTCATGAACTAGATCATTCAGACTGCCCTTTCCAGTGAGGATAACTAAAAAAAAAAACATTTTTAAAAATTATAGACATAAACTTTGTAGGAAATGGAGAGCTAACAAGTCCATGCAGAGTTATTGGCCCAAGATTTGGGAGACCATGGAAATCCAGAAATGTAAGTCAGGCATTTGAGACCACTTTACTCTTGGACTTTTAATAATTCCACTGGCAGTAGGGCAGTAGGGAGGCTGACAGACTGGGGAAGGGGGAGACAAATACGAGTCCAGAGCAGACAGAGGTTTGTTTCTAAACTCTCCTGCATGGGCGAGGACCTGAAATTTACAAGTTAGGTATCAACCAGGCCTCACAGGGATTGCATCTCAACTTTGAATTACTCACTCATCAAAATTAGATTAAGGAGACCCCCTGCCCCAGAGGTCTAAAAACTATAGATGTTGGGTTCAAGCAAATAAATGCCCTTTCCTTCTGGAGAAGGAAAACACCATCCTAGGACTCAAGTTATTTCTATAAATAATTTTTCAAATACTATGTCTGGGATGCAATAAAAAAATAATTGGGCCCATGAAGAAACAAGACACCTTGATTGAAAACCAAAAAAAGTAACAAACAATAGAAACAGATCCATTTTCTGGAAGTGGAAGAAAAGTACCAAAATATATTAAACTTTGTTAAGTAGAGGATAAATATTGCAATTTCTAAGATAATAAAAAGAACAGTAAAAGTCTATATAACTTCTAAGGTTAATAATGACCAAAATATTAGAATAATAAAAAGTCTGATGAAAAGAAGTCGAGGATAGAGAGGAAAGAAAACATCATACAAGTGAAACAAATAGAAAACAAGCAGGAGTATAATGTATTTACAATTAAGGATCTAGATAGTTCATCTCAAAAAATAAATCTTGTCAAAATAGATGAAAGTAGAGAGCACAGCACGCTGGAAAGGATGAGAGGTGAGGAAGCATCCTCAGGGTTGAAAAACAAGCAATGCCATTTGATGGATTTGTAATCTTGAGAAAATTACTTAATCTCTCTGGGTCTCTCTTTCCATTCCGTAAAGTGGCAAGTAACACACAGATATACCTCGAAGATATATATATTGCAGGTTCAGTTCCAGACCAGGGCAACAAAGTGAATATCTCAATAAAGTGAGTCACGGGATTTTTTTTGGTGTTCCCGTGTGTATAAAAGTTATGTTTACACTACACTGTAGTCTATTAAATTTGCAATAAATTTTGTCTAAGAAAACAATGTAAATAACTTAATTTTAACATATTTTATTGCTAAAAAGTGCTAACCATCATTTGAGCCTTCAGCAAGTTATAATCTTTTTGCTGGTGGAGGGTCTTGCCTCGATGTTGATGGCTGCTGACGGATCAGGGTGATGACTGCTAAAAGTTGGGGTGACTGCAGTGATTTCTTAAAATAAGACAACAATGAAGTTCACTACATCAATGGACTCCTCCTTTTACGAAAGATTTCTCTATAGCATGCAATGCTGTTTGATAGCATTTTACCCACAGTAGAACTTCTTCCAAAATTGGAGTTAATTCTTGTAAACCCTGCCACTGCTTTATCAACTAAGTTTGTATAATATTCTAAATCCTTTGTTGTCATTTCAACAATCTTCACAGCATCTTCACTAGAGAGTCGATTCTATGTCAAGGAACCACTTTCTTTGCTCATCCATAAGGAGCAGCTCTTCATTCCTTAAAGTTTTATCATGAGATTGCAGCAATTCAGTCACATCTTCAGACTCCACTTCTAATTCTAGTTCTCTTTCTATTTCAACCACATCTGCAGTTACTTCCTCCACTGACATCTTAAACCCTTCAAAGTCATCTATGACAGTTGGAATCAATTTCTTCCATACTCCTGTTAATGTTAATATTTTGACCTCTTCCCATGAACCATGAATGTTCTTAAGGACATCTAGAATGGTGAATCCTTTTCAGAAAATTTTCAATTTACTTTGCCTAGATTCATCAAAGGAGTCACTACCTATGGCAGTTATAACCTTACAAAACATATTTCTTAAAGAATAATACTTAAAAGTCAAAATTATTCTTTGATCCATGTGTTGCGGAATGGGTGCTGTGTAAGCAGGAATAAGAACAACATTAATCTCATTGTACATCTCCATCAGAGCTTTTGGAAACCCAGATGCCTTGTCAATAAACATTAAAATTTTGAAAGAGGTCTTTTTTTCTGAGCAGTAGGTCTTAACAGTGGGCTTAAAATATTCAATAAATAATGTTGTAAACGGATGAGCTGTTATACAGCCTTTGTTGTTCCATTATAGAGCACAGGCAGAGTAGAGTCAGCATAATTCTTAAGGGCCCTGGTGTTATTGGAATGGTAAACAGGCATTGCCTTCAATTTAAAGTCACTGCTTTAGCCTCTAACAAGAGGGTCAGCCTGTCTTTTGAAGCTTTGAAGCCAGGCATTGACTTTTCAGGAACTTTTCCTTTGCATTCACAACTTGGCTATTTGGCTCAGGAGGCCTAAGTTCTGGCCTATCTCAGCTTTTGACACTCCTTCCTCACTAAACTTAATCATTTATTGCTTTTGATTTAAAGTGAGAAACCTGTGCCTCTTCCTTTCTGAACACTTAGAGGCCACTGTAGGGTTATTAATTAGCCTGATTTCAATATTGTCATGTCTCAGGGAATAGATAGGCTCGAGGAGAGGGAGAGAGATGGGGGAACAGCTGGTCAGTGGAGTAGGCAGAACACACGTAACATTTATCGATTAAGTTTGCCATCTTACGTGGGCATGGTTCATGGTGCCTCAAAATAATTACAATGGTAACATCAAAGATCACTGATCATAAATCACCATAACAAATATATCAATAATAATAATGAAAAAGTTTGAAATGTTGTGAGAATTATCAAAATGTGACACAGAAACACAAAGTGAGCAAATGCTATCAAAAAGACGGTGCTGCTAGATCTTCCCCAGTAGGATTGCCACAAACCTTCAACTGGTAAAAAACGCAATACCTGCAAAGCACATGAAAATGAAGCACAATAAAATGAGTTATGCCTGTACACATAAGTTATATCTCCAGGGGCGGTTAGGCGGTGAGGCCCCAGATGCAGTAAGGCCCCAGGTGCAGTGCCTGGCACACTGGAGCGCTCCTGCATCCTTCCCCTATAAGATAAATATATTAGATAAGACCCAGTTTTCTTATAATCAGATTCACTTAAAGTGAAGTGCATTTTTAATTTTAAAGTTACTTTACATGATTAGGTCTACTTAGCTCTAAAGAGGAATAGAGCTATTATAAAACATTAATTGGGTCATTGAAGTACATGGCATGAAGCTTGATACATAATTAAAATAACTAAATATGTCCTAATACATCTCTTTGAATGTTTTATTGATATTGCTGGCTGAATATGAGAAGTAGGTGTGATTTTGCTGTCTTTGTGGGTCAGATTTCATTATATAAACGTCTCAATTTTAATCAGGCAGTTATTATGTTAATATATTCCATTAACAGTGGATATTTATTTTCCATACCTAACAATCTACAATCTGGAAAACTAATTTAAATAGAACTTTTTATAGCAATTCTGTGAAAACTGTGTATATTCATTAAATTAAGGATCACTTTGCATGCCAGCACATCCAAATTGTATTTTGAAATGATGCAGGATAAACAACAGATGTGTCCAAGATATATTTTTCTTCAGTTGCTAAGGCAACATTGTTCAGTTTCAAAAGAGTGAGGTGATGCAGAAAAAAAGACCAGGAAATAACTTCTTTGGGCACTTGATTCAATAAGAAGGTACCCTTCATATTTGCCATTATAATGTGGTCAGTATGGTTCTGAAATATTCTCATATTGTATTATCTGTGCTAGGTTTTATGTTTTATTATTTTGTCAAAATAGCAAGTTATTTTAGGGCACAATTTTGGACAGCTCTCCATATATTTCCACCTCAATTTACTCTTTACTGCTTACCTCCGCAAAGATCTGACATGGGTCTCAGCATTTCTCAAGCTGAGGGTGTAATTCTGATGGTGACAAAGATAAAATTCTAAGAATTGTGGAGATTTCCAACTATCAGGAAGAACTAGTTTGGTAACAGGGTGCCTATTTTCTCATTGTCTTCTTATTCAGGAGATCTTTCTCTTCTCCCATGCATTCCTGATTACTGTCCACCCTCAATATGTACTTACTTCTCTCCCATTTGTACAAGTTCATTCAGTGTCTTTTTATTTATTTATTTATTATTATTATTTTTTTGGCTGTGTTGGGTCTTCGTTGCTGCATGTGGGCTTTCTCTAGTTGCGGTGAGCAGGGGCTACTTTTTGTTGCAGTGCGCAGGCTTCTCATTGCAGTGGTTTCTCTTGTTGTGGAGCATGGACTCTAGGTGTGTGGACTTCAGTAGTTGTGGCTCATGGGCTCTAGAGAGCAGGCTCAGTAGTTGTGGTGCACAGGCTTAGGTGCTCCGCGGCATGTGGGATCTTCCTGGACTAGGGCTTGAACCCATGTCCCCTGTATTGGCAGGTGAATTCTTAACCACTGTGTCACCAGGGAAGTCCCTCAGTGTCTTTTTTAACTCCTCTTGGACCAAACAAGGGGAATATCTTACCAGCATTTTTTAGGATAACACAGAAATTACCATTTACAGTTGCCCCTTGAACAATGTGGGCTTCAACTGTGTGCATCTACTTATATGCAGTTTTTTTCAACAAGTATATTGGAACATTTTTTGGAGATTTGTGACAATTTGAAAAAAAAAACCTGCGGTTGAACCATGTAGCCGAGAAATATCAAAAAAAATTAAGAAAAAGTTAGGTATGTCATGAATACACAAAATATTTGTAGATACTAGTCTCTTTTATTACTACAACAAAATATATACAAATATATTATAAAAAGTTAAAATTTATCAAAATTTAAACGCACGCAGACATTTCCAGATTATACATGGTGCCATTTGCAGTCCAGAGAAATGTAAACAAACATAAAGATGCAGTGATAAGTCATATCTGCATAAAACTAACTAGTACATACTGCAGTACTGGGACAACTTCATAGGCACTTGTGCTACTGCGACAAGTATTCACTTAAAACATGATGTTAATCATCTCCATGTGAGTAGTTCATCTCTTCTGTAAGTTACATATCCAGTAAAAAGTGATCTCTTGAGGTTCTTGTGTATTTTATATCATGTTTAGTGCAATACCGTAAACCTTGACTAACACCATGGGATGCATACGATGTGCTACTAGTGATGCTGGAAGTGCTCCCAAGAAGCAGAGAATAGTCATGACATTATAAGAAAAAGTTGGATTGCTTGATATGTACCATAGTTGAGGTCTGTGCTGTGTATACCCACCATTGCACGATATATGAATCCAAAATAAGGGCTACTGCAAAAAAAAAGAAAAGGAAATGTGTGACGGCATTGCTGCAGCTATGCTATCAGGTGTGAACACCTTGCACTTTTTTTTTAATATCTTTTTATCTCATATTGAAAATGCTGCTTGTATGTAGATGCAGGATCGCTATATGAAAGATAGCTAGAGGCTCTAATATAATTTGAGAAAAAGCAAAGTCATTTTATGACAACTTAAAACAAAAGGAAGGTGAAGGATCTAAAGGTGGAGAATTTAATGCCAGAAAAGGATGTTTCGATAATTTTAGAAAAAGATTTGGCTTTAATAGAAGTATCCAGATAACAGGAGAAGCAGCTTCTGCTGACCATGTGGCAGCAGATGAGTTTCCAGATGCCATTAAGAAAATCATTGAAGAGAAAGGATATCTGCCTAGACTAGTTTTTAATGCAGATGAAATCACCCTATTCTGAGGAAAAAAAAAAAAAGTCACTAAGGACAGTTTTTAGTAAGGAGTAAAAGGGAACACCAGGATTTAAGGCAGGTAGGGACAGGTTAACTCTACTGTTTTGTGTAAATGCAGTCAAGTTTATGATCAGGGCTGCCTTTATCTAGAAAGCTGCCAATTCCTGAGCCTCGAAAGGAAAAGATAAACACCAGCTGCTAGTCTTTTCATCACACAAGAAGGCCTGGACCAAAGAACGCTTTTTCTGGATTGGTTCCATCAATGCCTTGTCTCTGAGGTCAGGAAGTATCCTCCCAGTAAAGAACTTCTTTTGAAAGTTATTTTCATACTGAACAAGGCCCCTGGCACCCAGAACCCCGTGAGTTCAACACCGAAGGCATCAATGTGGTCTACTCGCCTCCAAACACAATGTCTTTAATTCAGATTAGGGGCTCATAAAGACCTTCAAGGCTGATTACACATAGTACACTATGGAAAGGATTGCTAACGCTCTGGAAGAGAACCTCAATACAGAGAACATCGTGAAGGTCTGGAAGGATTACACCATTGAAGATGCCATCAGTGTTATAGAAAAAGCAGTGAAAGCCATCAAGCCCCAAACAATAAATTCCTTCTGGAAAAAAAAAAAAAAACTATGTCCAGATGTTATGCATGACTTCACAGGATTTACAACACAGCCAATCAGGGAAATCATAGAAGAGGTTATGGATATAACAAAAAAAGATGGGAAGTTTTCAAAATATGGAGATGAGTGCTTCCAAACCAGTGCCAGATGATAAGAAAGAAGACATAGAAGAAGCAGTGCCAGGAAACAAATTGACATTAGACAATTTGGCAGAAGGCTTCCAAATATTCAAGACTGTTTTTGACTTCTTTTATGACATGGATCTTCTATGATACAGGCACTGAAACTAAAGCAAAGGGTGGAAGAGGACTGGTACCATATAGAAACGTTGTTTAAGAATAGGGCTTTCCTGGTGGCGCAGTGGTTGAGAGTCCGCCTGCCGATGCAGGAGACACGGGTTCGTGTCCCGATCCGGGAAGATCCCACGTGCCGCGGAACGGCTGGGGCCGTGAGCCATGGCCGCTGGGCCTGCGCGTCTGGAGCCTGTGCTCCGCGACGGAAGAGGCCACAACAGTGAGAGGCCCGGGTACCGCAAAAAAAAATAAATAAATAAAAAAGCAAAAAGTCAGACAGAAGTTACAATGTATTTCCATAAAGTTACGCTGAGCGTGGCAGCGTCTCTTGCCTTCCCTTCCAGCTCCTCCACCTCTGCCGCTCCTGAGACAGCAAGACCAGCCCCTCTTCTTCTTCCTCCTCCTCGATGGACTGAATGTGAAGATGAGGAGGATGAAGCCCTTTATGATGATCCACTTCCACTTAATGAATAATAAATAACTATCTGTACACTTAATAAACTTATCTGTTGTCTATGTGTATGAGTGTCTTCATGGGAAAACCTGATAATTGTATGTCAAGAACAGTATGAGACATTTTTGTGTCATCATCATCACCATCACTTAAGTATTCATTGTGTAGAACATCATGTGTAGTGTGTAGTGAAGTGGCCAGCCTAACCTTACATAGGCATAAGGTGAGTAATATTTAATATAAAATTAATAATGTGCTAGTTTCTTACAGTTTTATAACTTTGCTTTCGAAGAATTACCTTACCATACAAGATGCCTCTCTCTCTCTTGCAATTGGAGAAACTGTGTATCAGCTTGTTATCACAGGTAAGTGGCTTTTTAAAAAATGGAACAGTGTTTCTAATACTGTATTGTGAATACAACTCTAATATTGTATGCCATAAAAATTTTATAATCATTCATTCATTAGTGTATAAGCTAGGCTACAATGAAGATATTGTATCGATTACACTAGGCTACCATTAAGCAATCATATTGCTTCTTTGTTATCAATGAATGCATAAATCGTTATACCTGTAAATCAATATGAATCTCTTTTTTGCATTATCTCTTCATTTTTGATGTCTAGTGTTGATAATATGTATAATATCTATAGTGTTTTGTAGCATATAAGACAATATTGATGTAGGTACTGACAGATGATTCATCTTGTAAACAAATGATGTAACCTTATGGTATTGATAAATACAGTACAGTACTGTGAATGTATTTTCTCTTCCTTATGATATTCTTACTAACATATTCTTTTCTCTAGCTTATTTCATTGTAACAATACAGTATATAATACATATAACATACAAAATATGTTAATCAACTAACTTCGTGTTATCAGTAAGGCTTCTGGTCAACACTAGGCTATTAGTAGTTAAATCTGAAGGGAGTCAAAGTTATGCTCTGATTTTCTACTGCAAGAGGGGGGGTACTCCTAACCGCTGCATTGTTCAAGGGTCAACCGTAGTCATTATTTTCATTTTTGTTGGTGGGGTCATGTGAGATAGCAAGAAACATGCGTCTTCCTCAGATAGTCCAGAGTATAAAGTTTCAGAGAACCAGTGTGTGGCTCCAGATTATGCGACATGAAAATATCAGCACAACCTGAGGGGGGTTTATAAGAAGAGAACTGTAGAAAGCAGTTACAGAGCTAGGTGATACCCATCAAGAGAAAAAAAAGAAATTAACTATGATTCCAGAAAGCATGTTGTTGGTTAACACATTTGGCCTTATACCTTGACTGTCCATTAGGTTATTTTAGTATTTAGTAAAAGACTTGCTAGAGCTGTATTATGAAAAGGCAGTGAGAAGGAATTTTAAAATGGTGTAAGAGTCCATGTGTCTCTATATATGAAGCGCGCTTAAGGTTAAATGTCTGAAAACACTTTTTTAGAAATAATTTTACCAAAAACAAGCTTCTCACAGGAGGTGTTATTTTATGTGAGACTGTGTGACAATAATAGTTCTTTTCTGAGATGCTTAAAACTTGAAGTAAAATTGGAATGTTATCTCAACCTCTACACTATTTAACTGTGTAAAGTCTATCTTGAAGATTTCATTATCATATTAAATGGTCTCCTTTGATCTTGGAATGTAAAAAAATAAATAAACATTAAAATTGCCCCTTACTAAAATGGGCACAATTTTAGAAGGTGAATATTACATCTTATTATTAAAACATTAAAAAGTTTTAAATGTGACTCAAACACCACATCGCTGTAAGAATTTATAAACAATAAACCACATCTTTTCTTGATCACACAAATTTTAAAAGTAGAGACTGAGAAATGTGTGGCATATTTTGAGGACATCTCACTTAAAATGCCTAGTAATAGGGGAAAAAAATGATTTCTCCATTTGCTAGTTGATTTGGGTTTTTCGGATGACGTTTAATATGTTTTAGAGGTGGGATTTTATCAATGGCATTTTCTCTAATATTTATTATTTCTTCCAAATCTATTGTTATTTCAATATTTGGAACAAAACAAGACATCCAGGAATAAGAGAACAAAACAATTTTATTGTGGTAGTGCTAGCAAAGACAGTCCTAAATCCTAGCTAAACTATTTTGTGGGTTAAATTCCAATAGAAAAATAAGACTGTTGCCCAGAGACCCTGAAATACAAGTCATTTCTTTGAAACAAATTAAAATAATCAGCAAATAGAAAAAAGAGAGAAAATAATAGAATAAGCAGGATTTAAATATTTATTGGAAGGATAATTAAACTAAAAATTCCAATTATGGTGATTCATTTGGAACAATTTTAAAAACTCACAACCTTATCAATTTTGAAAAAAATAAAAGTTCTATAAACCACAAAGGAAATTTATATGCATTACTTTTAAGCTATTATATATTTAACCCTAAAGCCTTGCTAGAAATATTTTAAAGAGTGGGTAAGGGAACATTTTGGAAGTTATTTGGCCCAATTAAGTCCCATATTCCCACACAGAAAGGAAAAAGAAGAAGATAAGAGGAGTAGAAGATAAGAGGTGAAGGGGTAAATTGTGAATGGGGTAAGGAGAGAAAACAGAAGAGGAAAAGAGAGAAGTGGAGAATGTGGTTGGTCATGGTCTCATGGAATACAAGCTCACTCTAGTACATCACTAGATAATATAGATACACCTACAGCAAATTTGATTAAGAAAGAAAAAAAGAAGAAGAAGAAATGAAACAAATAAACAATTGTTGGTTCACAAATTGAACCCTAGGCATGGAGGGCAAGGAGAGTCTGCAGAAAGAGGCAGACCACTTCAGATTGATAGGTGGCAGTTTAATAAGCAAGGAAACTTTCTTACATATGAGGCTTGTCTAGGGTGGCAGCAAGATGAGTAGATCTCAGCACCCACCTGCCAGAATCTTAAACCATTGTATAGGGGCCTTAACTGGGTTTAGTCACCTATCCCATCCAGATGGTCTCAACAACACAGCCTCTCTCAAGGCTGAGTCCTTAAAAGTGGCTCCCACTGTGGTTAACAGTGGGCAGAATGTACTTTCCAAGAATAGGGAAGGGAGGGAGGAGCCTCCAATTACCTGGGTCCAGCTCTCTGGTCAAATGGCCATCACATCCTCTTGGTGACCTCCTCCAACAACAATTTAGAAATTATAAAGGAGACCTAACTATATCCAAAGATTTTTTTCAAAAAAAATATAAGAATCAGGTATAACTTTACAACAGTAAATTCGAAATTCTCTCTAAAATCAAATTTTTAAGGAAAATAAAAAAATGCACCTCAAGAATAAGCAATGTACTTATTCTGGAAAATAAAAAGGCACAGACAAACTCTCTCAAAACCATACATGAAAATGCAAGTTATTACTGGCAAGTTTTACCAAACCTTCAGAAACAGATATATCCTATATTATATAAACTGTTCCAGAGCAGAGAAATATATGTGGTCGAGAAATGTTAAGGCTCTCAGCTGAGGAAAGGGGGTACTAAGAGCTCTCTATTCTAAATTCAAAAACCTTCAAGTAGATGGTATATGCCACTAGGACATATGCCAGTGAAGCAAGACCAAAACCCAGAAAACAAAAACAAAAACCACACAGGTACAAATAGTAGAAAGAAATCATAGTTTTCAATGTGTTACTCTATTTAGCAAATGCAAGAAAATAGTTAAACAAAATAGAATTAATGCAAAATTTCAGTCAAGTAACTAGCTTCAGGATAAACATAAATTTGATGAGTTTCATACACAGTAGTAATAAGAATCAGTAAGTAAATATATTATTAAAAAGGAATCCATGTAAAATAGCAACTATATATATATTTAAAACTCATAGTAATACATCTAAAAGAACAATTCAATAGGAATATTACAAGGATATTAGAAAGGTACAAAATATATAGGGATACAGAACATGCGCTGGAAAAACATTCAATATTTTGAAGACATCAGTTCTTCTCTAGGCAAACTCAATGAGAATCCAAACATTTTTTAAAACAAAACTCAACAAATTAATTACTAATTTTAATCCAAGGAAAAAAAATGCTGGAGCTGAACCAAAAATTTTTGAAGAGAAAAATGAAAAAGGATTTGCTCTACTGAAATTTAAAACAAGCTATAAAATGTTAAAATTTCTTTGGTTTTGGTAAATATCAGACAAATATATCAATGGAACATAATAAAAAGTTCAGAACTACACTTGTATATTTATTTGAATTTATTAGACAATAAAAATATTTCACATTATTAAAATGATAAATTATTCAATCAACTATGTTTGATAACCTGACTGTCCATTCACATGATTCACAAAAAATAAACTCTCTATGGATTAAATTTCTAAATAAAAAATTTGGGAAAAACTGTGGAAATATTAAATTATAACATAGGTTATTTTGGTTATGTCCTGATGTCAGGAACGTCTTCAAAAATCAAAACATTAAATGCAAAGTTATGGGAAAAATTGTTTGTAATTTTAACTACATCTAAATTTAAAACTTCTGCATGAAGTTAAATTTTAAATTTAAAAGATAAATGGAAATCAAAAAGAAAGTTAAAAATAAATGAAAAACAAGGAGAAAATATGCTAAACAGGTAAAATATTTCAAGTACATACTCAATCAAAAAGGTGGAAGTGTATAAACAAACTCTATTGTCACAATTCACAAAAGACAGAATATAAAGTAAATCATAATGAGCTACTTTTACCCAATGGATTAGCAGAAATTATAAAGTTAGACCACATCAATGTTTCTGATGCAGGCAAAAGAGTTTTCTAATACTCTTGATGGTGGAAATTTAATTAATACAGCCATATTGGTCATCTCTAATAATATGTAAAAAGTGTGGACTCAGTAATCTGGCAGCTCTCTATCCTAGATGACTACACATAAATGTGTAAACAGGAACAAGTACAATAGAATAAAAAACAAAACAATCAAAATTTTTACCAATAGGGATGGCTAAATAACCTATATGGTATAGCCACATGTTGAAGTACAACACAGCAGTAAAAAGTAACATGATAATATCATATTGAGATATGGAACAATTCCCCAAGAAATTATAGAAAAGAAAGTTATAGAAAAATATATACAAGATTTATGCAAATAGATGCAATATATATTTTCTATATGCATTTATATGTCTCTAAATTATATAGAAAATAAGACTGATAAGGTGGTTATCTTCAGGAAAGAAATTGGGATGTTTAAGTAAGTATGCAGATTTTTGGTTTATATTCATGAATTATTTTTGTTATTAAAAATAAATTTTAAAATCATTTTTTTAAAGCCAGGGAAAAACAATGCAAAATTAAATCCAGCAGGCTTTTAAATATGGCAGAAATTGTATCTCATTACTTAAAGAAAAATATCAACTTATTTCTATATAGCCATCCACATAAATCATGTGAAATCAAACCCATATTTTCATGCATGGAGACTATTCATAAGCGTTTGAGGCTTTTATACCTCTATCTGGAGTATAGAGTATACACAGCACATCTGGGACTTGTTTTTAATGCTATAGCAAGGTTTTTTGCAATTAAAGAGAATTCATGAAAACAAAATCTAACTTAAATGACTCTTTCTTTACTCTGAAAGACCCAAGAGAAAAGCATACACTTAAAAATATTACTCTTTGGTCTAAGTGACTATTGTAATATGTTCAACAGGCCAAGACTCAAGTATGTCAACAAATTGGAGAAAGCAACTTTCTTGAAGGAGAGTAATTTTATTAACAGAGGTTGTGTTCCCTGAGGAAGTATAAAAGAGGGTGAAATAGTAATAGTGCCAGCATCACTTGAAGAAATTACTTTTTAAATGTGAGGTATTTTTCCAAGGCTTTGTCAAAGATTTCTGTACCAGTTTCAATTCAATATTTATTTAGTGCCTCTCTGTTAGGATACATAAGCAGAATTCTTAAAATCTGAAATTTATAAACTGGTTGGGAAGATGAAGTCTACAAATACAAAATAATAAGGAACATTAGAAAATAATATATTTTCAAGTGTTAATTGAGGTGAGGAGATATATAATGCTATAATAAGTCCATACTGGAATGAGTCATTGTTACCTGGAAATATTAATTCATTGAATACATTGAAAAAAGACTTAAATTCTTATTGTCAACCCTCTACACAAATTTTGATCTCTACATTATCCCTGCCAAGAGTACATCTATCTTGAAAAAACTAATTTCAGTGTGTATCAGGGAATTCACAAACCATTATGGACCAGCTCAGAAGATTCTTAGACTGAGTTGAAATCTGCTTCCCCATGGCTCTCAGCCGTATATACAGTCAAACAGAAAATAGTATATAATCTTGCTTTTTATATGATAGTCTTCAAATGCTTGAAGACTTCCTACCCCAAGAGTCTTCTAATCTCCAGGATAAACATTTGGTCTGTAATCATGTGATCTTGATTTAAGTTCCCTCTTCACCTAGTCACTCTCCTTTCCTAGTGTTTTAAGTCTTTCTGTACCTGACCATGTTGGGATTCCTTTTGTTGTAACAAATAGAAGGAAACCTGAGTTTTATAACCAAAAATTATTCATGGGGGGAGGGGAGAGTAGTTAGAAGAATGCAAGGGAATCATATTGATGCCAAGGTGGAGAATTCATCTTATCCACAGAAGATTAGAAGGAGGACCAGAAGCCATCATGAGCCAGGGCTCTCCACTTCTCATGTCTCTTTACCTCTGTGTATCAATTTTCTTCTTCCTCATTCTCCTCCTTCTTAAAATCTTTGCTCGCTAATTTGTTCTGTTGCCTAATTTTAATGTTAGAATAGAGATTCTCACAGCTCCAAGTCTCAATATTATGGATCCAGCCCCACAGGACTTTTTCATGTAGTCTTCCCTGAAAAGGTTTCTGATATGTTACAGTTTGGATGTGAGGGGCAACCTCTTGTCTCCTAATCCAGAACTCTGGTTCTAAGGGTTGGGGGCTGGGGAGGTGGAGTTGTGTTGCTCAAAATGGCTGCTTAAAGGTCCAACCTGGGACTTGGGTACAAGTAAGAGAATCATGACAAGTTGGGCAGATGGCTTGAAAGGTGAAACTCACAGCTAAAATATAAAACTCCAGGACTGATCTAGTCAACATCACAATGGTGTAACATCATGTCAGACATGAAATTACTGTAATTCATCTTCCAAATTAAGAAACTGAGATAAAGAGAAATTGAGTCTTAAAGTTGTGTAGTTAGTTTTGTGGCTGAATAAGGATGGCAATACATTTCTTCTGAATCCCACTATATCCCTCCTGAAGGGTCTTCATAGAGAGATTTCTCTAACAAAATATTTCTCCCACTAAAATCTGAGAAAAGAATGGCTATTAGACCTAATGATGTAAAGGAAGGCAAGAGAAAATAGTCAAAATCCTCGAATGAATATTATTTCATAGTGAAATATTACTGCAAGGACTCCTATTTGCATATAAAATGTCAGGAACATGAAAACTTGCCTAACATAAACACAGAACAAATTCTAAATTATTTTAATATTTAGAATTAGGTAATTGACCCTTCTTTATTATAGGCACCCTAAATAAGTTACCTAAGTGAGAACATCCAATAATTTTCAAAAGATACAAGGTTCCAATGGTTTTAACCCGTTATTCTCTATTTCATTTTTGAATCTGATTTTCCATCTTGTACTGTCTATATTTTCTTATTTTCTGTATTCCTGACGCTCTGGAATTTGGGGGCTAGATTTTGGAGGGACTGCCCCTCCTAGAGCTACCTGATTCTTAGAGATAGCAAACTACTCCCCTGTGAGTATGTCTTTGATATACCAACCAACCAATCTAGAGCTCACATCCTCAATTATCTCCTTTATCAAACCCTCCCACACCAAGCCAGTATTCCTCTTGCCTTAAATCACCCCAGGGCAGGTACTAGATAACTAAGGACTACCTCTATAGCATCCACTGAAATTATTCAAACTAGCCAATCCTGAACTTAGCATACCTAGCTTGATTCATCCATTCCTTCTTGCAAAACTTCAATAAAGGCTCTGGGCTATGTTCTCCCTCCCTCTTTTCCACCTCCTGACCCTGGTCCTTCCCTATGTGAACCCCTGTGGCATGGTGTTTCTCCTGTTTCTTGGAATCTGTGAAAATAAACTTCCTCCTTCATGACAATTATTTCTATATCTTCTGTTGTACCATAACTGATTGAAATAAATCTCAGGCATGTTTTAGAAAACCTCTTAACCTTAAAGATTTGTAATGAAAAAATGGTAAAACCAAAGTACTCAAAAATGGTAGATATTGATCTGAAAATATATGTTTTTCTGGCTTACAAGTGAAAAACTCCCAAACACATTTTTAAAAATTCTATCCAAGTTCCTAGGATCTCTAGAAGAGAAATTGCAACTCCTTTCAATGTATTTTGAGTTTGTTGACCCCTCTCTCAGGCATTGCATGTTTACAGTTATTCTAAATCCTTCAATCTTCTACTTAAGATCTGTGTGATTGGTTTTTATCATCTCCTTCAAGGCTAGAAGAAGTTAGTTTTCACTATGAGTTCTCTGATGGGGAGGAAAAAAAGAGAAGCCATATCCTTCCCCTCTTTTGTTCTCCTGAGGAGCTAGTTTGAGGCTTGTGCTTTAGGGAGACTGAGTTCCTAGATGCTGATAAAAGAATCCAGCTACTCTTTCAAACAAATCATCTGCGAGTCCTTTGCTTCCATCACGTAAAGGCCAGCGTGGCCAGTGTGTGCAGTTCCACCTAGAAATCGTGACAGGGAACAGCTGTTCTTCTCTCACCCTAACACCTGAACACATTAGAGACATGTCAGTAGGATGTGTCACTTGAGTGTTTACTTGTCTAATAGAGCTACAACACAATTCCAGTTAAACGTGAAGAGAAAGATAATCACACAGATTATGACAGATTTTTCCACTCTAGTAAAATCATATTTGCTCTATAAGATGTGCTTTGACCACCCATTTGATATTTAATGTTTCACTTTTACATTTTGAGAATTTTAATTTTTATGCATGTTTTAAATAATTAGAGGGAACATTTAAAGTTACTTTTAGTTATTTAATTTTTTAATTAAAATGTAATTTAGGTATATTCAAGAAATAGTGTAGTAATTTTTCTGAGCTGAAGGCTTCCTGAAAATGTGTGTAAAATTATTTTTGTAATTCTAACATCAAGCTATGAGCATCACCCTCATAGAGTATCCAATCCAGTAAGTGATGTGGCAAGGTATGTGCAGGGTGCCGTAGCAACACACAGTAGTGGTACTTAACCCAATCTAGGAGGGGCCAGGGAAGACTTTGCTAAGAAATGGCATTGAAGCTGAGGTCTGAACACTGAATAGTTATTGGCATGGGGATGAGAAAATAGAGAAAAAAGATATAGGCATAGCGAAGGGCCAAGAAGCAAAAGAGAATGGGTGGTAGATGACTGTACTAATAATTCCAATTTTTAAAGTCTTTCCATAGCCATATCCTTTGATATTGCCCTTCCACTCTGACCTTGGACTTGGCCATGTGACTTGTTGGGCAATGGGATAGCAACAAACTTGGTGCAAGCAAAAAAAAACATGTGTGCATTTTTGCTTTCTTTCTTGAATTCCTGTGATCATGATAAGAGCAGGTTCAGGCTATCCTGTTGGAAGATGAGGCATGTGGAGTCAGACAAAGTCATCTTATATGAGTCAATAGCATGAAAATTGCCCGACTTGTGAGTGAATCCTAACCAACACCAGAACTACTCATCCTGGCCAATATTCACAGGCAGAATTGCCCAATTGTCCAGGAGACTTGGAGAACTAATACATACTTGATTTCTTAAATTACTAGGTTTTGAGTAGTTCATTATAAAAATTATTGAGGCAATAGGTACATAATAGAAAAGATAACACAGATTGACAGGCAAAAAAAAAAAAAAAGCATTTCATATTCTTTATGTTTAATTGACTTTCTGCAGAGGCTGAGTCCTCTTTCAAATGGTAATCCCAATTATGTTGCCTCCTTGGGGATGCACCTCTTTGTGTTCTTTCATTTTGTTTTTCTTTGCTTCTTCATTTGTTAACATGTATTTGTCCCACCCCATTTCTTTGAAACTAAATAGTCCTCTTGAGAGTCTTGCTAAAGTAGATTGGGTACCTAGAGCTACTGTCATGGTTCCATACTCTAGAGCTATCTTGCTCTGGCTTTTCTCCCATGTATATGACCTTTTGCGGTTACTTTTTATAGTTTAATGACCTTCCCCAAGTTTGAGCCTCTTCTGTGCTCCCTTCATTTTATCTTCCTGAAAACCTACACTTTCCAGGAAGGAACATAATCACTACCGACTCCCTTGCCTCCACAAAGCCCATTTGGCCAATCTCCCTTTCAGACTCCTCAGTCCCCTTAACCATTTTTTAATCATATTTTAATTTGGTTTATACTTATGTTGATGTCAGGAAAAAAATTCATAACTTAATCAATCTTCTTTGAGTTTGAAGGTTTTCCCCCCCAAGTTTTTAAGCTTAGAAAGCCCAATGTTAATAGTATCATTCACTTTTCATACAAAAGTAAAATTTCTAATTTTTAAAATAATTTTTGGCTCAGTAATACTGCTGCTGATGATTTGGTGGTTGCATGCTAAAGACTTGGCTAATCTGCAAATATCCTAAATGTCCATTTTTAAGTCAGTATTTCAATAAATTATGTTGTATGTGACAAAAAGCTACTATGCAGCTGATCAAAATATGATATGGATCATCATTCACTGTTAGGAAATAATCACTATATTAGAAGTACAGACAATATGAGTACTATGACTTCATGAATGTAAAAAATACACATAGTATGCAATTATTTATATAACATATAATTACCTTTCATACATATTTTGTTACATGTTTATGTTTTTCAAGAGGGCTTCAGAAAAAAAGTAACAGTAGCGACCTTCAGAGAACGCCATTTGAGAGGGATAGAAGTGGGAGAAGGAGGGCGCGTTTGTGTTTACTAATTATTTTGTACTTTCTTGTGAAGACTGAATTTTGTACTAATGACGTGTAATTTTTTTTTATTATTTTTAAATTGGATTTTAAAAGTCTTTCTATTTTGCAGACATTTTATATTTACTTTTGTTTTCTTCCAGGTTATTTACAAAGCTTGATTCCTTCTTTCAATCTAAAGTTTTGCATTTAGATTTCCCAAATAGAATATAAAAAGTAACATCACAACTTACTAAAATCTGCAAAAACACGTAATTTTAAAATATTTTTAAGACTATTCCAAAATTTAAATAACATTTTAAATAACATAGTAACAGATCACCTAACCAAATTAAGGCTAGGTCTAATCAGGAGATTATGAAAAAATAAAATGGAGCCCACAGACTTCTTACTTCATTCCTTCTAGACATTGGCATCCTGAGAAGTCCTAGACTGTAACTAATCTGACTGGTAAATCTTTCCCATCAGATTCTTCCTCACACTGTCACATACATACCCACCCTCCCCACATACACAGACAAAAGCAAAACAATTGTCAACTTGTGAGACTAGTGTTTTGTTGAAAACAGTTTGGAGAAGCTGCACTAAAGTCTCTGCGTGAACTTTTCTAAAAGAAGAATCAAAGGTTGTAAATAGTGCTGTAATGAAAGCAACATAAATGTCCATTGACAAAGGTGTGGATAAAGAAGATGTGGTACATATACACAATGGAATATTACTCATCCATAAAAAAGAACAAAATAATGCCATTTGCAGCAACATGTATGGGCCTAGAGATTGTCATACTGAGTGAAGTAAGCCAGACAGAGAAAGACAAATATATGATATCACTTATATGAGGAATCTAAAAGATGGCACAAATGAACTTATTTACAAAAGGAGTAGTGTCACAGATGTAGAAAACAAAGTTATGGTTACTGGGGGGAATGGGGGAGAAGAGGGATAATTTGGGAGACTGGGATTGAGATATACACATTACTATATATAAAATAGATAACTAATAAGGACTTACTGTATAGCACAGAGAACTCTACTCAATACTCTATAATGACCAATATGGAAAAAGAATCTAAAAAAGAGTAGATATATGTATAACTAATTCACTTTGCTGTATACCTGAAATTAACACAACATTGTAAATCAACTACACTCCAATAAAAAGTTCTTAAAAAAAAAGAGAAGAATCAAAAATTAGTTCTAGAAGCCAATCATGAAAACTCCTGACTCTTTCTTAAGCCTAGGTATCAGATTTCACCTCAACTCCTCCAAGCCCACACCATAGCTCTAAATCATAGCCAGTGAGCTGAAGAAATGTTTATCTGCTTCCAGCTAGAGCCCATCCTCAATTTGCTGAGGCTAAATTATTTGCCTGATATTCTTTACCTGGTGGCCTTCCCTTTCCAAAGTTATCATGGAGTGAGACCTAGCCTCACCAGCAAGTTGTTCTCTGTTCTCTTCCCCAATGCTCTGTCCATTCTTGATCTATCTTTCTAGGTAACATACAAATCTGCAGAAGAACCCACTGGTTAAGAGAATGGACTTTGGACCTGGATTGGCTCGATTTGATTCCTTACTACCACTTACTACATTGATCAATTCACCAAATTTCTCTATAGTCTCACTGTCTTCATTTTTAAAACAGGGTGAGGGGACTTCCCTGGTGGTGCAGTGGTTAAGAATCCGCCTGCCAATGCAGGGGACATGGATTCGATCCCTGGTCTGAGAAGATCCCACGTGCCGCGGAGCACCTAAACCTATGCGCCACAACTACTGAGCCTGTGCTTTAGAGCCCGCAAGCCACAACTACTGAGCCCACGTGCTGTAACTACTGAAGCCCGCATGCCTAGAACCCATGCTCTGCAACAAGAGAAGCCACCGCAGTGAGAAGCCCGTGCACGGCAACAAAGAGTAGCCCCCACTCGCCACAACTAAAGAAGACCTGCGCACAGCAACGAAGACCCAATGCAGCCAAAAATAAATAAATAAAATAAATAAATTTTTTAAAATTTAAAAATACAAAAATAAAAAACAGGGTGAAATCTCCAAAACATGGTTTCTGAAATATCTAAATGAGATAATATATGTAAAGAATTATTTAGGGTCCTGTTCCCGTCAGAGTAGACCCAGTGAATATTGACATCTGCCTGAGTTGAATTTGACACAAACTGTCTAGAGATGGAATTTGAATTTTGAACTTGGAAGGTAGAGGAGGGGACAGGGGCACCATGTATCCTCAAGGCTCATTTACTCTCCTCAGCCACAGATTCACACAGAGTGGCCGGTTACAGATTTTTTCCAAATTGCTCTTGTTAGCACTGAAATGTTAGCATACCTCTGAACTATTCGCTCTTAGTTAAAATCAACAATAATATACTTGACCATTTGAATTTTGCCAGGGTTTTGACATATCAATTTAGAAGTAAACAAACCTTTATTTGATGATAACCACTGTGCCAAACTTGTTACTTACAGCAACCTTCTGAGTTCTGGATTATTATTGATATTTTGCAGGTGAAGAAACCAAGATTCAAAGACGTTTCTAAAACTAAATAAGGTCAGAGAATAAGTGAGTATTAGGAATTAGCAAAGGTTTGCCAGATTTGAAAGTTTGAAACATTTCTTTTCCTATTAACACCATGCTGAATTCCTAAGTGGGAAAAGAAAAAGACTAGTTGTACACAGTGGGAAAAGCAACAGTCCTAACTAACTGCTTGGGCTCTGAAAATTTAAGGCACTTCCACTCCCTGAGCCATAGCAGTAGACATGGAAACCACAGAAACCCTCAGACAGAAAGACCCATCAAACTGGTTCAGTCTCCTTTATGCCCTGATAAATGCAGAATCAAGCACTTCTCAGATATTACACACCTCACAGTCATCTGCAAAGGGTGGGATTCTCCATCAGTTTGACTAGTCCTCAATCTCTAGAGCCGGCAAAACACTTTTAGTGGTGGGACTCAGAGCAGAGATGCTGTCCTGACATGTTTTATTTCTTCTCCCAGGACAGAAGAAGTAACCATATGAGACATATCCTCACAGCCATTTGTTATTTTTGTTGTTTTAAATACTTAGGATTACAATTGTACGTTTCTTCCTAATTTTATCAAAACATAACAAGCAAGTAAGCATTAGTTTTGAACAACAGAAATTTTAAAAAGTAACTTGGATATATTAAATATTTTTCTTCCTCAATGCAAAATGTGGTCCATCTCTAAAGAAGTGCAAGAGAATTTACCTAATAATAGTAGAAAGTGTTAGTTTCATTTTAAAATTTTTCAAGAAGGAATATCAATACAATGTCAGGAGATCTTGAGCTCCATCTATAGGATATTCAAGAATGTCTTCTGAAAAAAGAGGAAAGAGTCAGAAACACTATCAAAAGCGAGTGGAGGGAGAGAAAGGATTCTGGGAAGAAGGCAGAGTAGGAAATACCAGGAATCTGTCTTCCCACTTAGAAAACAATGGCACTGGCAGAATCTGTCTGATGGAACTATTTTGGAACTCTGGAGTTTATTGAACGTTTGCAACTTCCAGGGAAGGTTTGGACGGTAAATTGTGGTTAATTTCAGTCAGTCTAATCTCTTACCACAGTAGAAGCTACTCAGTCCCCTTCTTCCCAGCCCTGTGGTAGGTGGCTCTGCACTTGTTCATGGAACAGCCTGCATACAACAGAAGGAAGCCAAGGTGGGCAAAAAGCACACTGTCTTTCAAATATAGGGGATGTGTGCTCTGATTGCTGATCACTGTTTCTGGTCAGGGAGGTGCAAAGAGGTGGGTAGCCATTGTTGCACACCCCCTAATGTCAGATGCCTCTCCCCCTCTGGTTAATGACTTCCTAGGGCTTTAAAGAACTGGCACCCTTTTATGCACCCACTTAATTTTTCTTTTTCTCCTTTTGTAGATGAGACATTAAAAACTAGGACATTGAAAAAGCAACTGCAAATATGGAGAAAAGAAGACAGTGGCTGTGTATGCCCAGGGAAAAACTCAGGCTCAAAAAAGACATGAGGAGATGTGAAGTTTACACCTCAGGCTGACCCTGGGTACAGAAACAACCTACAACTATCAAAACAAATAAAACAAAAACAATAGCAAATAAACTAAAACAAAACAATTTTTAAAAATTGAAATCTTGATAGAATTTGGATTATATTGGTGTATGCATTTGTCAAAACTCAGCAATTTTCATGTCATTGTTATATAAGTTTTATCTCAAAAGAAAAAACTATCAAATATTGAACTCTCATTAGTGATATGCATGCTGAATTATAAAGAGAGAAACATACTAATGTCTGCAATTACTTTCAAATGAATAAAAAAAAGTAAGGTGAATTGATGGATGGATAGAGGAATGCATAGATTCATAGATATGTGATAAAGCAAATACGTCATATGATACAATGTTAATAGGATAATCTAGGCTTTGGGTATATAGGTGTTTATTGTAAAATTCTTTCAACTTTGCTGTATGTTTTAAAGTTCTATTAAAAATTTAGTAAAAAACAGAATTTAGTAAAAATTTAGTAAAAAACAGAATTGAATGCAGAAAAACAGAATTTAGTAAAAATTTAGTAAAAAACAGAATTGAATGCCTGAAAACAGGCATTCAAACATTTTAGCAGTTTGTAGCAATTTAGTTTGGGAGTAAATAACTCTTCACATTATAATAGTTCCTGAAATTGTGTTTGTAACAGAGTACACTCATCAATTTCATAATCGTGAACCATTTCATAATGATGGGTAAAGTGTTTCCTATTTAAGAAGTCATAAAAGAGTATGACCTATTTGGGAAATACTGTCATCCGTAATAAAAATTAAAGTGTTGGCCTCCTAAGTAGAAAGTTTCAGTTATTAAAGAAAATTCTATTTTGGTGAAACAGTTTCTTCCCTGTTTACTTCCAAAGAAGAAGCCTTTGGATGTTAAGCAAATCATACACATAGCTTAGTTTATTTCCTTGTTTAACAGGACTTACATTTCCTGACAGCATTTAAATATATAATAAATTAAATGGTCAACTTGTTTATTTGTTTCTGTTCTTTTGAAAAGGTGCACAAAATTTTAATGTAGTAATATATTTCAATATCATTATGAACTAGTTCAATTTTAGATTAAATCAGTTATGAAAAATAAGTATCGATGTCTAATTTGGTATCTTACAGAAATAAGGATAGACTTAAAAGTAATCTTGTAGTGGATCTAAAGAATTCTGGTAATGGAACTAATAGAAACATAATATATTTAGCTAGTCCTCTTATGTATCATTTGTTGGCCGTTTTAAAATGAAATTTGTTTGCATGTGAAGCTGCTCTGTGTAGACAGCTACGTGTGTTCTTTTTAACCTTGTGAGGAAAGAATAAAAGGAGATGAGCAAAAGCAATCAGAAAATAAGATAGAACTGATGAATGTGGGTAGAAGTGAGGCTAATTTTACAAACCAAATCCTGTGTTTACAGATAGAATGCTTTCAGGTGATTTGCAAAGCTAACTAAAGATTTTCTTACTCTCATTTTCTCAGCTCTGCAGTTAAATGCCCTACTAACATGCTGCAGCATTTTTTTTTTTCCTTTTGCAGTACGTGGGCCTCTCCCATTGCGGAGCACAGGATCCAGACGCGCAGGCTCAGTGGCCATGACTCACGGGCCCAGCAGCTCCATGGCATGTGGGTTCTTCCTGGACCGGGGCACGAACCCACGTCCCCTGCATCGGCAGGCGGACTCTCAACCACTGCGCCACCAGGGAAGCCCTGCAGCATTTTTTAAATGCAATTTTTCTTTCCACTAGAAGCAAAAGGATGTGCGTGGGTTTACATTTATTTGAACTTCTTCACATGTTAAAAGAAAAAAAAAAAGCAGACCTCCTGCTTATTGGCTGTGTGATGAGTAAGTCATTTCATTTATCTAAGACTCAGTTTTCCCATCTGTAAAATAGAGAAAATAATTCCTACCTCATCAGATAATTTTGAGAATTTAATGAGAAAATGCATATACAGATATATGCAAGCTCAAGAATATACAAATGTGAACTCATGCTATTATCACTGGCTTTTCACATAGCCTAAAAATTTATTTTGATTGACTTATAAACAGAATAAATCCATATGTAAATACATCTACATGCACAGCTGAGCCAAGGACTGCACAAAGGATATAGGCTTAGTAGAAATCAAGACTCCTGATAACAAGTAGCTTATATCCTTCAGTCTCTGTAACAAGGTGTCAAAATCAAATGCCTTTGGCTCCAGAAAGGGAGCACATAGGATTAATGCTCAGATGTGTAACGATAGGGTATGGGTGAGAGCTGCAGGAAAGGGAGAGAGGGTGTGTTCCTCTTAAAGTCTTACCCTGAAGATTGAGTAATATCCAGATAGATGGACACGAGGAAGAGAGGGGGCACCTTCTGAGAATTTATGCACAGAGCATCGAATGTATGTTTTCCTTAAGATCCATCGTTCCTTGTAAGACTGAAAGATTGCTTAGGAAAAGCAAGAGATAAAGTTGGAAGATAGAGCACAAATGTAAAGCAGATTAAAATCAACCATGAACAGAATGTTCTAGGGTATAGGGCCCCATTGCATATCTGAGAAAAGATATATGCAATTGCAATTTCCATACTAAAACCTTTTAGTAAGAAAATTGTTACAATAAAAATGTAACCAAATAAGAAGTACTGAGGACTGAAAAAACCAAAAGGGGGATAAATCTTTCAACACAGAAATGTATTTCAAATGAGTAACGAGTAATTTATCATTGATTGATTTTCTGATTTTGATCGATTTTCTGATTTTGATTAAATTGTGAAAGATGTTGAAATGACAACATTTCAACATCTTATTCTAGGGTTTGTTATGGTGTCTACCACACCCTTGGTCTTATCCTAGTCTGTAGTGATCTACAATTTTATATCTATTTAAAAAGTTACTTTCAGCATTGCTCATTGCTTAAATAGATATATGGGCTCTTTATAGTCTCCTTTGAATCTGTTGATAGTTTACTCTTTCCCTTATGCATTGGTTTTTTTTTAGAGCTGCTGCAATGCAGTACCATAATCTTGATAGCTTAAATCAACAGAAATTTATGCTCTCACATTTTAGAAGGCAGAAGTTTGAAATCAAGGTGTCAGCAGGGCCATGCTCTCTCTGAAGGCTCTGGGGGTGTCTCTTTCTTACCTCTTCCGAGCTTCTGGTGGATACTGGCAATAATTGGCCTTCCTTACCTTGCAGCTGCATCACTCCAACTCTGTCCTGCATAGTTACGTGGCCTTTTCCACAGGGTCCCTATTTTCCTATGTCTTCACATGGCCTGCTTTTAAAGAGACCAGTCATTTGATTAAAGGCCCACTCTAATCCAGGACGACCTCCTCTTAATTCAATTATATCAGCCAAGACCCTATTTCCAAATAATGTCACATTCGCAGTTACAGGGGGTTAGGACTTCAACATCTTTTTGGAGGGCACCACTCAGTCCATAACACCTCATTAATTAATGAAGTAAATAAAACCTCCAACATTTGTTCCTTTTATATTTTGTAAGAGTCATGGTTTCACCTTTAAAAAATTATATTTAAACAAAATTAACATTTTACGAAAGAAACACACTGCTCCCATTATATATTTTCAGCAGCTAAAATCTAAACTGTGGGGCCTTCTGAGGACAGGTTCAATGTCTTTCATTGTTTCATCCTCAGCATATAATATAATGTTAAGTACAACAGTATATACTTGGTAGAGGTTTGTTGGATTTAAATCAAAATACGGGTATTTTAGTTCATCTCTGTTTACTTTGTGACTGTGGGGAAGGGGACATTTTCCCTCTTTCCCTTCTTAGTTCTTTTGACTGGTAATTAAAATAACATAAGACAGATTAACAGGATAAAATAAAATGTATTACCTGTGCATGGGGAATACACATAAGTATAAAGAATTCCAAAGACAGCAAGGCAAGTTGAGGTATTATATTATTCTGGGCTCAGGAAAAGGAGGTAGGGGTCTGAGCATTCAAAAGGAAGTAAGGTAATTCACAAGAAGATAAAAAGAGTCAATGTTTGATAAACAAATGTTTCCTGGGCCTGAAACCAAGTTTCCCTGCCAAGTTTATAATTAACCTCTCTATCCACAACTTTATTCCATTTCTTGTCCCACCCCTGTTTCCCTCAGGACTGAGGAGTATGAAAGAAAGCGGGGGACTGAAACCCAGCAGGACCCTGGCGGGGGGGAGGTGTGGGAGGGGGGCTGGATATAAAAGCCCCTTTGTGTCCCTGCCTCTTGTTTGTAGAAAAAGCTTTAGTCTCCTAGGCCTCCCTGAGTTCCAAAGAGCAGACTCAAGCAGTTAATCATGTAAGAAGGAGCAGAAATGGGAGCAAAGAAGAGGCAATCAAACAAAGAAGGAGAGAATTACTTAAGCAATAAGTCAAACTGTGAGATGGAGTCCTTGAGAAGAACGGATAACAATGTCTGATACACATTCTTAAGCTGTTTTTACAGAAACCAGAACCTCACCAGGTGAAAACTGCTGACCTCAAACACATAGACCTTAGGTTCGAGTCAGAAGATTGATGGTTGAGTTTCCTGAAACACCACGCTGCTACCTCACCACCGATCAATCAGAAAATTGTCCACGCGTTGGTCATGCATCTTACAACCCTCTCCCCTAAAATAGTCTTTAAAAGCCCCTGCCTGAAAGCCATCAGGGAGTTTGCGTCTTCTGAGCACTAGGTGTCCATTCTCCTTGCTTGGCACCCTGCAATAAATGCTGTACTTTCCTTTGACACAACCTAGTGTCAGTAGATTGGCTTTGCTGAACAGCAGGAGTGGGGACCTGAGTTCTGTTCAGTAACAGGCTATTCAAAAGCAATGGGACAGAGAGAGGAATTTGATCAAAGGGGCCTTCCTAGATTTCTCCCTATCTCTACCACACCTAGTCCATACTTTACCAAGTTATCTCTGGTGATAGCTCCTTCCTAGGACAGGTCTCCTATATTAAATTATTTTAGGCAATAAGGGGGAATTTCAATAGTTCTTGCTGAGAATTTGGGGCCTTAATTTTTCTCAGCTCAAAATAATATGCATGCTAGAGTGTCACATCTTAGGGCAGCCATACACTGAACCCCATTGTGAACAATCCATCCTACTCTATGAAGAATCCATTAACAATTTTTCTTTCTTTATAACAACTCAATTTAAGGAGAATGGGTTGTTCAGGCCATAAGGAGGTTGCTTTAGTGCTCCAGCTGTGAAGTGGTAGGGCCTGGATCAAAGCAAAATGGAAGAGAAAAAGCAAAACTGAATAAAACATCAGGGGAAGAAAATTCAGAATTTGGTGATAAATGCTAGGAAAAGTGCAAGAAGAATCTAACATGGCACCAAAGCCTAGGAAAATTAAATCAAAAACAAAAACAAAAAACCTTATATCACTTTAATGTTCTGTGAGGTTAATCTTCTAATAATGAAGGAGGTGGGCATTTTGAGGGAGGCTGACTAAAGACTCGTAACCTTTCAAAACCAGAGGTTCTTAGAGTCAAGCTTCTTCACTTATGGAGTGTTAACTGATTTTCAAAAAGTTAGGTAGCCAGGTTATATATCCAGTAAGTGAGAAAACAGGGTATCTTGACTCTCAGTACAACGGTCGTCTTGCCAAACCATGCTTTCTCCCCAGGAACATATCTTTGAGTTTTGTGCTACTAACAGGATCTCCTTCATAGCAACCTCTCCCATCTACACCCAAATAATAAAGAGAACACCAGAAGCAATTAGTCCATACCCAGATAGTCATGCTGTGTGTGTTAAGAGCATATTTTTTCCGACTAGAATGCCTGTATCAGAGGTGGTGTCATTCACTGCCCTCCTTCTGCATTAGTCAAGCTTGCTTTTACCCATCATCTCTCTATTGGCTTGGGTCAATGGAAAGACCTGTGATTCTTAACATCTGAGATTGCAGTGGTCATTCTCTCCTTACCCTCCCAGATCCATTCTCCACCCTCTTTCTGTCTTGCTGTGTGCCTCAAGCAGTGGACCCTGATAAAGTATATTTCCCACGTTTCTTGTTTTCTGACTTCTAGTGGGTTTGGCCAAAGGAAGCATGAACAAGAGATTAAAGACTGCGAGGAGAAAGTTTGGGGTATTGGGGTGATTTTTTTCCTTCTCTTTTTCCTATAACCACACTCCCAAACCCCACTGTCCCATACATATACCAGGTCTATGTTTTCTGGCATTGCCCGTATCCCTTCTTGACTGTGGCCCCTAAGAAGTGGTCCTTTATCCATGGCTTTCCTTGCAAAGCTTTATTTCCAGTACAGATTTTACTTTATCAGTACATTACTCCCTCCCTTTGTCTCTTCAGGTCTAAGGGTAGTAACCACTTCCTATTGTTGATTATCTTTGGTTGTCTCCATCTCACCTTTTGGTCCCTTGTCCCTGCCCACAACTCTGTAAGCAGTTCTTTCATTAAAGTCTTCAGCTGAACTATTTGAATGGAATTCTGTTCCACACTGGGGTACTGACTGGTAGAGTGACTGTTCAACATTAGTCAACCCTGAATTTAGATATAACTTAAATGTATATACACTTAATAATAAGCCACTTAAAACCAGCTATTTATGGAATAAAAGGTTAAATAAAAGGTTAAAAGTCTAAGTCAATGTTTTCCAATGGATTTAATCACAAAATCCTGAGGTGTCCTTCTTACTCCATTCATATATATATATATATATATATATATATATATATATATATATATATATATATATTCTTTCCATGTTCACCACATTCTTTTTTGCTTTCTAAAATCTTTCATCTTTTGTATGACATTTTGATGAATCATAGATCTGTCATGATGTCATATAGAGAACCTCAGTGTACTAGGTTTAAGAATAGCATATGGGGTAATACAAAATTATATAATAAGCTGTGTCTTTCAGGAGCATACAATCACATACATCAGTTCACGTAAGTGGTCAGAGGGCCACCCAGACTTCCAATTTCTCGAGTAATAGTAGCTTTTTAGCAAACTACCTACATATCTACAATATGCATCTCTGGAAGTAATATAGGTAAAAGCATCTATAAAATATTTAGACATGAAAAATCATCTTTCACAACTGATCCTTCTGATATATGAGCCCATGAGGTCTTTGGTCAGTTAATTAGAAAATTAACAGACTTACTTCTGTTATATTCATTTACTTTTTCTTCTTTTTCCCCCAATGGAACAAGATTTGTTTCCCAATTTTCAATGTGAATTTAAAGCTAAAGTTAGAAAAAAAATATGCCTCATGGGGATTTTAACAAGAAGAAATAATTTAAATAACATAAGGGATCCAAAAACATTTTTGTCCAGACTTTTTCCACCCCATTTTTTTATACCTTCTCAGACAAGGGGTAGAGGACATTATCCCACAACTGGAATAAGAAACCAGAATTTTCATCCTGAGTTTCTCCTTCACTGTACCAATGTATAAGAAACAATTTTCTGAGCTGGTATTTTCTGAGACAGATTAGAAATTCATTAAGAACTCTTTAGGCTTTTGGATTCTGTATTCTGCCTATAAACTGACATTTTTCTTTTTACCATCCCAGGAGGATAGCCTAAGGGATTCTTAGTTTCACAGGAAAGAACTGCCTGGGGACAAACCTGGGAGGGGTTGACTGACAGGAAGGCTGCTTTAAATTCTTAGTACTCCAAATAACTATGCTCACTCCTTGAGCAGTTACACCCTTCATTCAAAGAGCTAGGGTGGCCACATGTCAAGATGAGAGAACAAGAAGGATCTGTAGCTTTAGTGTCGTTGTGAAGGCCTTCCTCAGACTAGTTCTGTTCCCTCTGCCTTCTAATCATGATGAGGCAAGTCTCTCTCTGTCCTTTACCTAATGGAACTCTTTGACAAAATGCCCACAAGTGTCTTTAGACTCGTACCTGGACCTCTTTATAATCTCCAAGGGGGGTTATGTCCACATAAAATATGTAATTACTTAACCACCCTCTAAATTTTAGTCCCTCTAACATCTGGTGATTTTTCTCTCAAAACAGCTACTTTTGTTGGGTTTTCAGCCATTACTTTGACTAAAGTTAGTCATCTGGGAGCTTTCATTTTTATAGTGCTTCTGAAACTGAGCAGGACACCGTGGGGCTCTACCAGCTGCAAAAGCCTTTCCGTGCTCCCCATTTCCTGTTTGTAGGAAAAAGGCTTCAGCCTCCTAGACCTTCCCTGAGTTCCCAAGGGCAGATTCAAGCAGTTTCTAATTAAGAAAGTGAAGGAATGCAGAAACAAAGGAAAAGCACTCAAGAAACAATAGTACAGGGCTTCCCTGGTGGCGCAGTGGTTAAGATTATCTGCCTGCCAATGCAGGGGATGCAGGTTCGAGCCCTGGTTCAGGAAGATCCCACATGCCACAGAGCAACTATGCCTGTGAGCCAAAACTACTGAGCCTGCGCTCTACAGCCCATGAGCCACAACTACTGAGCCCACATGTCACAACTACTGAAGCCCATGTGCCTAGAGCCCATGTTCCATAACAAGAGAAGCCACTGCAATGAGAAGTCCGTGCACTGCAGCAAAGAGTAGCCCCTGCTCACCGCAACTAGAGAAAGCCCGTGCTCAGCAACGAAGACCCAACGCAACCAAAAATAAGTAAATCAAATAAATAAATTAAAAAGAAAAGAAAATAAACAATAGTACAGTGATGGTGCAGGGTCCTGGTTGCTCCTCAAGGGATATACATAACAATATCTTTGAGTTCTTCTGCAGGAACTGAGGCCCCCCACCTAGGTGGAGGATGGTAACTTTAAGCTGAGCACAAGATTCCTAGAGCACTTTCCTTTTACCTCACCACCAACCAATCAGAAGAAAGTCACACGCCCTGCAGCTCTCACCCCAAATTTTGCTTATAAAAACTCTTCCCCAAAAGTCATTGGGGAGTTCAAAGGTTTTGAACATGAGCCACCCATTCTACTTTCTTGGCCCTGCAATAAACCTTTCCCTGCTCCAAATTCTGATTGTTCAGTTTGTTTGGTCTCACTGTGCATCAGGCACGTGAACTTGTCTTAGACAACACTTCTAACTATTCCCTGCTGGCCATCTTTTCCACTGCTTGGCTGCCATTGTAAGCAGATAGGTTAGGGGGTCCCCAGAGAAACAGAACCAGGAATGGCTTTCTTGACATAAGAGAAGCATTTTGGCCTAAGCCGTTTTGTGTTCTATGCCTGGCCACAATGCTTGCCCTTGAACAGGTCTCAGTAATTAATGATCTTAAGGGAAAAAAGGAATGCAAGAACAGAGAAGAGGCAGTAAACAATAGAGGAGTGACAAAGCAGAATCTTACTTCCTTCTCAAGGGATATAAAAATATATCTTTGAGGGCTTCCCTGGTGGCGCAGTGGTTGAGAGTCCGCCTGCTGATGCAGGGGACACGGGTTCGTGCCCCGGTCGGGGAAGATCCTACATGCCGCAGAGCGGCTGGGCCCGTGAGCCATGGCTGCTGAGCCTGCGCATCCGGAGCCTGTGCTCTGCAACGGGAGAGGCCACAACAGTGAGAGGCCCACGTACCGAAAAAAAAAAAAATATATATATATATATATATATATATATATATATATATCTTTGAGTTCTGTAGGAACTAAGGTCCCCACCCAGGTGGAGGATGGAAGTTGACCCTCCTGATTTCAATCAACTAAAGCTTGGACTCTGTCAACCTTTGACCCAATTCTATGCTGAATTCTCCTCTGCTCACACCCCTTCATGAATATGCGTGTACCCTTAGCTTAAAATTTCCCCAATTTTGCTCTTTGGGGATACAGTGCTTTGGGAAAGATGCGCATTGTTCTCCTTACTTGCTGCAAGTAATAAATCCTTCTTTCTCCTGTGCCTTGTCTTGGTTGTGTCTTTTGGCTCAGCACCCACCAAGAGGTGAACTCAGGTTTCAGGTAACATCAGTAGTTGGTGTGTCAGGGGCCTCCTTTTTAATCTTGCAAAGATAGTCTTTGCCATTGGGGAATTCAAGAAATCCTAGCTCACAGCCTCTCAGGCCTGTTGGGTTAGGAAATCAAGGATGACTGTCTAGACTGGGGAGCAGGAAGGGGAATGACACACAGCCCTATCTTCACTGAAATCCTTATAAGAGGATCAGGGCACAATTTACCATCACTTTTCCTAAGGGCATTCTGCCTCACAAGTTTCCCCATATCAAACACATCCCTAAAATACAATAGGGGTATGAGGAGAATCTGTGGCCTTCACAGAACAGTAGAAAATAGTGATGCCGAACACTCAGCCTCTGTGCACAGGTGCGGAATCAAATCTTGGACACAGAGTTTTGGGTGAAGTAGAAAAGGGGGACACAGCAGGCTCCTGCCCTCGAAGACTGTGTGTCTCAACCCAGGAGGATTTGAGGAGCAGTTTTACAGCAACGGTTCAAGGGTGGGGTTGCTGATAAGATGAGGGTGTGCACAGGGCCTGCACTCCTTCAATCTGGTCTCAGGTAATCTTGATGAGCTTCTCTGGTTCCTTTAATGTCTTTCTCTGGTATGAAGAATGCTGACATCTTAAAGAGCTTAAAGACATTGTTATGTGTATCCCTTGAGGTGGAACCAGTACCCCAGTACCAGTGCCCCAAAGCTGCACTCTTGTTTCCTGGTTGCCTCTCCCTTGTCTTTTGCAACCCTTCCCTTCCTGGTTTAGCAACTATTCTGAATCTGCCCTTTGGATCTCAGGGAAGGTCATGGAGGCTGGAGTCAAGGAACAGGGGACAGAAAATCTTCTGTGCCCAAGACCCACAGGGTCCTATTGGGTTTATAAGAAGCACCAGGAACTTTAACATTAACTTAATTTTTCCTCATGAACCACAGAAAGGTTGGTTGTACACCTTGGCTATAGACTCCTAAAGAGAGCTTCTCTCCCTCTTCCTCTCTCCCTTCCTCTCTCCCCCTCACTCAATTTCTCTCTTTACTTCCCTTCTTTTTCCTTCTTTCTCTTCTTCCCTTGTCTGCCTACTACTGATTTTCTTTCCCAAGCCCTTTCCTTGGGAAACTTCCAAAGTCTTGTCTTCTTTTTTGTCTTACAAACTCAAGCTCCTGCTCTTTCTTGGATGCTAATGAAGCTCACTTGAAAATGAGATGTGCTCCTGTTACCATTTAAGCCACTACCCCAGAAGAAATGATCTCTTTCTTCCAGCCATCAGGAGAGAGTGGTGAGGGATCCAACTGGGGTCTTCTCACTCCCAATCTCATACCCACTCACATGCAGTTGTGGAGGTTTTCAACTGATCCTGTGACATACAACCTCCTTTATTACTGTTCTCCTACAACACGCACAAACATAGTGGAGACCAATATTCCACATTTTTCAAAAACAAACATAGGTCCTGCTAAGAGAATAAAGCACTTCCTTGATGATAATGGAATTTTCATTAAATTCACATTTAACTTTGTAACTCTTATGACTTTCTGACTTTTATGATCACTCAAGTAAAAAGATTTTACTACAGTAAAGCATAAAAGATGTTTTACACATCTCAGATTATTACTAATAAGACATTAAAATTCATTTCTATTTACTATCAGTTTGGTCACTAGATGATAGCTTTAGATTTTCTCTCACAAAAACCTTCAGCAGGATTTTTTTAGCTTTTTGTTGAAAAAATATATATATATACTTAGAAGTGTTTGTATTTTCCAGGACCTGAGTTTCCATCCAAATATTAACAGGTATTTTATATATGAATTAGAGTTTTGATTTCCTCTAACGTCTCCCCATTATCCTGGAAATGGATAATAATTTATTTGAGATGGAAGATTCAGGAGTATCTTTATTTAATACACTCAGCTATGCTAAAAAGGTAAGTTTTCAACAGCTCTCCTCAACACATGGTTATAGAATCTTAGCTCAGCCAAGAATGACTTTAGACCAAGAGTTTGTTTATAGTCTGTTTTCCACAGAATATCCTAAATTCAATTTTTCTAATAATCTTGGGAGCGCAGATCTGACACTCTGGCTGACCTTTACAGCTCCCAAACTTTATTGCAAGATCCTCTATTCTTATTCTTTTGTCTCTTTTATTTCCCTTTTCTATTTCTAATTTCTCTCTTTTCCTAATTATTCCCCAATAGAAATGAGTCATGATTTGGTGGAACCAAAATTCTCTCAGCCATGGAAAAGTAAATCCTGGAATAAATGTTTCTGCTGAGTAGAGTTATGCAACTGCCATTCCAGTCCCAAGAATTCCTATGCAGAGACAAGGGGGTAAGGATTTAGCAGAAGGTTGAGAGAGGAGTTTTAACATTCGTTTTTATAAAGGGACCCAAGGGAGAAAGAACTAATAGAAAGAAACAAAAGATTATTGTAGGCCACCTATTCCCTGCCCAATCACTTGGACTAGATTTAAGCTCTTTATGAAAAATGGCTAAGGACCAGAAGAGAGGTTGCTATTTATAGGAGACTCTGGGCAGAAATATTGCTGTTTCTGAAGGAGTTGGAGAGAGGGTACTTCCTCCTTGACTGCACAGAACTCAGCACATCTCCAGCCCTACAAGGATGGGCAGCTTTGGATGCATACCTGGACAGTACCCTTGGTGTGTACATTGATGTCCTTGTAATGGTCTCAATGTGTGCTTTGTCACCACCCACATTGGTGCTACACTTCTACAGCTTCACAGAGGAGGCGGAACAGGAAGGAAAGGATCTAATGGATGCCATCTGGTACTGCAGATGATTGACAGGGGTGTGAATTCCTACAATGCATCCCTGTGGGTCCACAGAAATACCTGGGGGAGGTATATGGAATTTCTGCATGTGCAGTTGGAAATAAGACTAGAAATTTGGGTTATTAAGATTAATGTGATTTCTTTCATGTTCATATATAAGTAAGGATTGGAGATAATTAGGTAATAACTACCTACTAACAAAGAGGGCTCCAAGTTGGCAGTGGTTACTCTATTTAGGATGTTTCAATGAGAAAATTATTTGGAGCCTTTAAAAACTTCTCATAAATGTATTTATCACCAGTTCCAATTTAAGTAGTTTACTGCAAAAAAATTAATTGACAAAACCTCAGGATTTTAGTTTTCGAACAAGCAATCTGAAAAAATTGTCATATTTTGAGTAACCACTGAAAAAGAAGAAAGTAAAGATGGAGACTTACTGTTGAGACAATTCTCTGTCTGGAAAGGTCTGCTCAAGGGAAAAGAATTTCAGAAGGAAAGTGGAGCTCCAGAAGAATATGTTATATTAGAAGAGCATTGCTTCGGATTGCCTATTTTGCAAACTAAAAAGAAAGCTTTAATTATTGACAACTTCATGATCAGAGACCTCCCTGGCAAGGCATCTCTCAAAAAAGTTAAATACAGAAAGGAATAATGAATCTGATATTATCATTTGACAATGTTTAAACACCAGAAAAAAATAAAAGGGAATTTGTTATATCCTGTTAAAAAGGGCATTACAGTGTTTGTAAATCTTTGCTGCTGTTAACAGGGTATAGTGTTAAAGAGACCATTTTCTGGAAAGAGACTGCCTGCATTTAAATCTTATCTCCATCAGTTTCTAGTTGGGTATCCTTGGTTTCTTTATCTGTAAACCAGAGGTAGTAATAGCATCAACCCTACAAGTTTGTCATGATGTTTAAATTAACTAATACTTGTAGAAATCATGAGATGTAGCCTGCATGAAACATCCAAACAAAAAATCATTTCTTTAGGGCTTCCCTTGTGGCACAGTGGTTGAGAGTCCGCCTGCCGATGCAGGGGACACGGGTTCGTGCCCCGGTCCGGGAATATCCCACATGCCACGGAGTGGCTAGGCCCGTGAGCCATGGCCGCTGAGCCTGCGCATCCGGAGCCTGTGCTCCGCAACGGGAGAGGCCACAACAGTGAGAGGCCTGCGTACCGCAAAAAAAAAAAAAAAAAAGGAAAGAAAGAAAAAAATCATTTCTTTAAAGAAATTAACAATTAGGATTTTTAAAAGTAGATAAACATATTTTAGATTTTAAAAGTAGATAAATATATTTTAGATTTTTCTATTGCCAGCCCTAAAACATCACCTTTACTACAGTGTCTTCATATTATCTGATAAGAAAGGAAGGACCTAACAATCCCACTTTAATCAGATTTGCTTAACTTAGATACACTGAAAAGCCTAGGACATCCTTAAATGTTTCTGGCCCAATGAATAAAGTTTATAGCCAAAATACCTGCAGTATGTTGAATGATATCATGTCTTAATGCACTTGCTCATTGGCCATTACTTGGGAACAGTAGCGTATGGCCGGCAAGAACTTGAAACCTTCACATGGCCATGGGTATGAGCCAGGAAAGGGGGAATTAAACAGAATCAGAAAAGCAGATGTTGGATCTAAGTCAGGAGTCAGCACAAGACCTCACAGAAAGATAGAATGACTCATAATTCTGTGCCTCCAAGAACAATGTCCAATGTGACTAACATGTCACTATGTTAAATTCCTGCTCCAGGACAGTCAAAAAGATGGTCTTAGGCTTTCTAATGGACATTTCAATAAGCCAGATTGAGGTAAGGCAGAAAGATCCAGGAAGATAGAAAAAGGTCTATAAAGCTTCCTCCTTTAGATTTATATGTCTTTTGACTTTCTCCTGTGCCCTGGAATATAGGTGTTGCCAAGCAAACGGAGGAGAATTCCTGCTCTAAAATACTGTATAGTTAGCTAGTTGGGTAGCAAGCAAGAGATATACAGAAAGATAGATAGATAGATGGTTGATAGCTAGTTAGCTAGCTAGATATAAAATGATACATATCATTTAATATTCATAGAGGTTATCAATTAAAGCATTAAATTCAATGAAGAGTAACCCTACCTTACTAATTTTCCATATAATGGTCTCACAATATGGGGAAAAACTCACCTATGACCTGCCTTCAGTCTTAAAAACAAAATGCTGAAGTTAATTGAATGATGATGCCATGCCAATCACGATGCTTGGAGACATGTATGCATTGCCAAAAAATTTGTGTGTATGCCACAAAACCATAGTTAAGTACCTTTATTATCACCATTGTATACATGGGGAAAGCTGATTCTCAGGAAGAAAAAGTCAGTTCCTCCAAATCACAATGTTCACACGTGTGCGTTTATAACTTCAAACCCACGTCAGCCTGACTCCATCATAAGTGTTTTGGCTTTACCACGACACTGCCCTCAACTCAAGCCCTGAATTTTTGCTGTGGTTGCCACCTAGCAGTTTTTTTAAGTCCCAATGCCCAGGCCATTCCTGGCACCAATTCAGAAAGAAGCTCTGGGTTGGGACCCAGGCATTCATAAATTTTAAAAATTCCCCAGGTGAGTCCAATGTGTAGCCAAGGTTAAGAGCAACACTCATGTATGTGTTCCACTCAAACAAAATTTCATAAGTTTTAATTTTGTTCATTCCATAAAATTGCCAAAAAGGATCTCACACAGTCTCCTATTTTCATACATGAAAATACATTTTACTGAAAATTTATGTCTAACCATTCTCAAGAATCAGAAATGCTCCTAGAAGGACTTCAACCAAATGTTTCCTACAACCATTGTTTCTTAGTTCATTACTTTTTATTTCATGGGTTAAAGTATTTCAATACTAAGTAAATTTATAATCCTCCGTAGCATGACGGTTAGGGATTGGGGATTTGGAGCTGGCGTGTATAGGTTTGAATCCTGGCTCCGTCATTAATCTTGGGCAAATTGGTTAACCTCTTTGTGCCTCAGTTTTATCATGTTTAAAATGGAATCAATAATAGTACTTAACTGTGTCAGAATTAAGTTGTGTGGAAAGAAATCCCAGAATAATGCCTGTCACAGTAAAAAACTCAATACATTTTAGTTATTATCATTGTTATTTTGTATGTAAAAAGAGAATGTGTTTTCCCCTGTCATGTACACATTCACTGATGAAATAAGGATCTAATTATCAATATATCTCATATCATATTCAAAAACACTCCCCAAATTTGAAATGTAATTTTCCTCATCAAAACTAGTCATGTCTTGACCGCTTTTAATTGCTAGAAAACTTGCTGCAAGCTTCTTTTACCTTTGCCATTGAATGTAAGCCTCAAAAACCTGGTCTGGAAGAATAAAGAAAACCCAAAAAAGAACAAAGAAAACCCAAAGTCAGTAGAAAGATCAGAGCAGAAATAAATGAAATAGAAACAAAGAAAACAATAGCAAAGATCAACAAAACTAAAAGCTGCTTCTTTGAGAAGACCAACAAAATTGATAAGCCCTTAGCCAGCCTCATCAAGAAAAAAAGGGAGAGGATGCAAATTAATAAAATTAGAAATGATAAAGGAGAAATCACAACTGACACTGCAGAAATACAAAGGTTTATAAGAGGCTACTACAAACAGCTATATGCTAATAAAATGGACAACCACGAAGAAAAGGACAAATTCTTGGAAAGGTTCAATTTTCCAAGACTGAACCAGGAAGAATAAGAAAATATAAACAGACCTATCATAAGTAATGAAACTGAAACTGTAATTAAAAATCTTCCAACAGGGGCTTCCCTGGTGGCGCAGTGGTTGAGAGTCCGCCTGCCGATGCAGGGGACACAGGTTCGTGCCCCGGTCCGGGAGGATCCCGCGTGCCGTGGGGCAGCTGGGCCCGTGAGCCATGGCTGCTGAGCCTGCGCATCCAGAGCCTGGGCTCCGCAACAGGAGAGGCCACAACAGTGAGAGGCCCACGTACCGCAAAAAAAAAAAAAAAAAAAATCTTCCAACAAACAAAAGTTCAGGACCAGATGGCTTCACAGGTGAATTCTATCAAACATTTAAAGAAGAGCTAACACCCATCCTTCTAAAACTCTTCCCAAAAATTGCAGAGGGAGGAACATTCCCAAATTCATTCTACGAGGCCACCATCACCCTGATACCAAAGCCAGAAAAAGATATCACAAAAAAAGAAAATTATAGACCATTAGCACTGATGAACATAGATGCAAAATCCTGAACAACATACTAGCAAACAGAATCCAAAAACATATTAAAAGGATCACATACCATGATCAAGTGGGATTTATCCCAGGAATGCAAAGATTCTTCAATATACGTAAATCAATCAATGTGATACACTAATTAACAAATTAAGAAATAAAAACCATATGATCATCTTAATAGACGCAGAAAAAGCTTTTGACAAAATTCAACACCCATTTATGATAAAAACTCTCCAGAAAATGTGCATAGAGGCAACCTACCTCAATATAATAAAGGCCATATATGACAAACCCACAGCAAACATCATATCCAATGGTGAAAAACTGAAAGCATTTCCACTAAGATCAGGAGCAAGACAAGGATTTCCACTCTCACCACTATCATTCAACATAGTTTTGGAAGTTTTAGCCACAGCAATAAGAGAAGAAAAAGAAACAAAAGGAATACAAATTGGAAAAGAAGAAGTAAAATTGTCCCTGTTTGCAGAAGACATGATACTATACATAGAAAATCCTAAATGTGCCACAAGAAAACTACTAGAACTAATCAGTCAGTTTGGTAAGGTTGCAGGATACAAAATTAACGCACAGAAATCTCTGGAATTCCTATACACTAACAATGAAAAATCAGAAAGAGAAATTAAGGAAGCACTCCCTTTTACCACTGCGACAAAAAGAATAAAATACCTAGGAATAAACCTATCTAAGGAGACAAAAGACCTGTATGCAGAAAACTATAAGACACTGATAAAAGAAACTAAAGACGATACAAAGAGATGGAAAGATGTACCATGTTCTTAGATTGAAAGAATCAAAATTTTGAAAATGACTATTATACCCAAAGCAATCTACAGATTCAGTGCAATCCCTAACAAACTGCCAATGGCATTCTTCACAGAATTAGAACAAAAAATTTTACAATTCGTATGGAAACACAAAAGACCCCAAACATCCAAAGCAATCTTGAGAAAGAAAAACAGAGTTGGAGGAATCAGGCTCCCTGTCTTCAAACTATACTACAAAGCTACAGTAATCAAGACAATATGGTACTGGCACAGAAACAGAAATATAGATCAATGGAACAGGAGAGAAAGCCCAGAGATAAACCCATGCACATATGGTGACCTAATTTATGACAAAGGAGGTAAGAACATACAATGGAGAAAAGACAGCCTCTTCAATAAGTGGTGCTGGGAAAACTGGACAGCTACATGTAAAAGAATGAAATTAGAACACTCCCTAACATCATACACAAAAATAAACTCCAAATGAATTAAAGACCTAAATGTAAGACCAAACGCTATAAAACTCTTAGAGGAAAACATAGGAAAAACACTCTTTGACATAAACCACAGCAAGATCTTTTCTGATCCACCTCATAGAGTAATGGAAATAAAAACAAAAATTAAAAAATGGGTCTTAATTAAACTTCAAAGCTTTTTCACAGCAAATGAAACCATAAACAAGATGAAAAGACAACCCTCAGAATGGGAGAATATATTTGCAAATGAAACAATGGACAAAGGATTAATCTCCAAAATATATAACCAGCTCAAGGAGCTCAGTATCAAAAAAAAAAGAAAAAAATTCAATTAAAAGATGGGTGGAAGACCTCAATAGACATTTCACCAAAGAAGACATATAGATGACCAAGAGGCACGTGAAAAGATTCTCAACATCACTAATTATTAGAGAAATGCAAATCAAAACTACAATGAGGTATCACCTCACACCAGTCAGAATGGCCATTATCAAAAAATCTAGAAACAATAAATGTTGGAAAGGGTGTGGTGAAAAAGGAACCCTCCTGCACTGTTGGTGGGAATGTAAATTGATACAGCTACTATGGAAATCAGTATGGGTGTTCCTTAGAAAACTAAAAATAGAATTACCATATGACCCGGCAATCCCACTACTAGGCATATACCCAGAGAAAACCATAATTCAAAAAGAGTCATGTACCACAGTGTTCATAGCAGCTCTATTTACAATAGCCAGGGCATGGAAGCAACCTAAATGCCCACTGACAGATGAATGGATAAAGAAGATGTGGCACATATATACAATGGAATATTACTCAGCCATAAAAAAGAAATGAAATTGAGTTATTTGTAGTGAGGTGGATGGACCTAGAGTCTGTCATACAGAGTGAAGTAAGTCAGAAAGAGAAAAACAAATACTGTATGCGAACACATACATATGGAATCTAAAAAAGAAAAAATGGTTCTGATCAACC
Organism: Stenella coeruleoalba; assembly: GCF_951394435.1. Classification (NCBI taxonomy): domain Eukaryota; kingdom Metazoa; phylum Chordata; class Mammalia; order Artiodactyla; family Delphinidae; genus Stenella; species Stenella coeruleoalba. The sequence continues at coordinate 21,937,094 of NC_137150.1, read as the reverse complement.
TAGTGGCAGGGCAGGAATAAAGACGTAGACATAGAGAATGGACTTGAGGACACAGGGAGGGGGAACGGTAAGCTGTGACAAAGTGAGAGAGTGGCATGGACATATATACAGTACCGAATGTAAAATAGATAGCTAGTGGGAAGCAGCAGCATAGCACAGGGAGATCAGCTCGGTGCTTTGTGACCATCTAGAAGGGGTGGGATAGGGAGGGTGGGAGGGAGGCTCAAGAGGGTGGGGATATGGGGATATATGTATGCATATGGCTGATCCACTTTGTTGTACAAGAGAAACTAACACAGTACTGTAAAGCAATTATACTCCAATAAAGATCTATTTTAAAAAATAGAAAATAAAATAATACGACTGCAAAAAAAAATACTTGGTCTGAATCAATTCTTCTGACCTGAGGTTATGATTGTCCACCTATTTTGTTGTCTTCACACAGCACTTCACACAATTCTGCTCCACTTCTGAGTAGACACTGTAGCAATAATTAAGCCAAGTTCCAGGTCTGGTGTAGCACATGGAGCTTAAGTCTGTTTCTACCTAAGTCATTTTTTCAGCTGCCTCCAACAAGGATCAGAATTCAGGGAGTGAACTTAGCAAGACTCCTTTCAGCTTGCTGATAAGAGGGACCTTGCTGGGAATACAGTGGTGAGGTTCCCAGCTTTCTGTAGTAGACACTCAACAAAACGTTCCTTCTCAGATGACACAGTAACATCTATATCTTAATTTACAAGGGTTTTTTATTTATTGTTTTTTTAAAATTGATCTTTATTGGAGTATAATTGCTTCACGGTACTGTTAGTTTCTTTTGTTCACCAAAGTGAATCAGCCATATGCATACATATGTCCCCATACCCCCGCCCTCTTGAGCAGCCCTCCCATCCTCCCTATCCCACCCCTCTAGGTCATCATAAAGCACCAAGCTGGTCTCCCTGTGCTATGCTGCTGCTTCCTGCTAGCTAACTATTTTACATTCGGTAGTGTATATATATCAATGCTACTCTCACTTCACCCCAGTGCACTACTAAATAACCAAGAGATCACTGAAGAAATCAAAGAAAAAATTTTTAAATACATGGAAACAAATGACAATGAAAACACAATGACCTAAAACCTATTGGACGCAGCAAAAACAGTTCTAAGAGGGAAGTTTATGCAATTCAATCTCACCTCAAGAAACAAGAAAAATCACAAACAATCAAACCCTACACTTAAAAACAACTAGAGAAAGAAGAACAAAAATCAGAAGAAGGAAAGAAATCATAAAAATCAGAGCAGCAATAAATGATATAGAAATGAAGAAAACAATAGCAAAGATCAACAAAACTAAACACTGCTTCTTTGAGAAGATAAACAAAATTGATAAACCCTTAGCCAGACTCGTCAAGAAAAAAAGGGAGGGGATGCAAATCAATAAAATTAGAAATGAAAAAGGAGAAAACACAACTGACACCACAGAAATACAAAGGGTTATAAGAGACTACTACAAACAACTATATGCCAGTAAAATGGACAACAACAAAGAAATGGACAAATTCTTGGAAAGGTACAATTTTCCAAGACTGAACCAGGAAGAATTAGAAAATATAAACAGACCTATCACAAGTAATGAAATTGAAACTGTAATTTTAAATCTTTCAACAAACAAAAGTCCAGGACCAGATGGCCTCACAGGCAAATTGTATCAAACATTTAGAGAAAGGCTAACACCTATCCTTCTCAGACTCTTCCAAAACATTGCAGAGGGAGAAACACTCCCAAATTCATTCTATGAAGCCACCACAAAGGTTTTTAATTTAGTGATGAACACTGTAACATATATTTGGCAACTAGACTCTCTTTTTTTTCCTGCTTTTCTTTTTATCTATAGATCTCAGCCTAAAATCTATAGAATTTTATTTAATGAATGACAGACTGTTTTCCATACATCTTATCTCTATGCTACAGTATATTTTGCTTAAGCCATTTATTTTCTTCCTTTCTCTATTTCTATCAAGAAATCCTATTCTATTTCACTGCTGAGAGGTATATCTCTTAAAGATGACTAAGAAGTTTAAAAGAGAATGTAGAGACTTCCCTGGTGGTCAAGTGGTTAAGACTTAATGCTTCTAATGCAAGGGGCACGGGTTTGATCCCTGGTTGGGGAACTAAGATCCGACATGATGTGCAGCACAGCCAAAAAAATAAGTAAACAAAAGTAAAAATAAAAAGAAAATATAAATTGATTCTCACATACATAAATGATTGGTTGGCTTCATTTTGAAACTTGAGCTCCGTAATCAAAATTCCCACAGAGGAAAAAAAGGAATATTCACAGATGGTCTGGTCAAGTTCTCGAGGCCAAACATACATTCTTGAACAGAAGTGGGTGGATGAACAAAGAAGTCCAGAGTCTATCTAAAAACAAACAATAGAGCATGATATCAATAGAGGCCATTTAATAGTCAAATGTGTTATATTCTCTCAAAGTTCAGATGGACCTAGTAGCTGAGGGTTATCTGATGAGGCAACCTCTTTCCAAAAGTCAAGGCCAAGACCAAGGTGGCCTGCTGAGAGCTATGGCAGAAACAGCTTGTCAGTCTGGTCTCAGTTAGAGGTTTGTCAAAGCAAGATAGAGAAAAAGCTCCCTATTACTGAGAATTCAGCCTTTTGGCATTGGAAATTTGGCACACATAATAAAACAGTACCAAGGAGTAAGTTGTGCACATTTGGAAAATATATCAAGCATTAAATGGCGACTCTAAGTGCATTAATATGTCCTGGTAACCTTAAACACTTCATATAACTTCCAAAATTGCTCACATCATACATAGTGAGTAGCTTGACTAGCTTACACATTTAGACAAGAGACTCTTTTCTATTTATATATGAGATGTAACCTCCATTGATATATGTGCAGTGGCAGTTCTTGTAATCTTACACTCTAGTGCCTATTCTTTGGAAAGACACATTTGTATGATATAGCAATAGAAAAGTCTTAAAATCTTATTTTTCTAGTACTCACAGCCAAAATTCCTAATGGAATATATCCAGACACTGATAATATACTAAACCATAATCTATCGACGGTTTGTACTGCATGTAATAGGATCCAATACTTTTACATTTCAGGACAAGGATGGATACAGTGGCATTTTATACCAGGACAGAGCTGAGCTTTTACTACTACGCTTATTATCTTACAATGCAAGAAACTTAGGCTTATGTCAGAGTTGGGGGAAAAAAAATCCCACAAACTCAATGGTCTTCAAACATTGTGCGTGGTGTGACCTGTTTAAAGGAACCACGAGGACCCCAGGTTCCTAGTTTCTACATGGAATACTAGCAAACTCCTTTCCCTCAGAGAATTGCTGTGAGGTTAAAATAACATAAGTAAACATATTTTATAAAGTATATAGAGATACACAACAGTACATTCTTATTTCTGGTTCTAGTAGTACAAATAGCTATCTGATATTTTCATGAATTTTTTTCTCTAGCTTCATTAAAAAAATTTAAAGCCATAATTATCTAAACATTATAATCATTATAATATTTTATAAAACTGCTTTTTGTGTAAAGTTTGCCTATTTTATAGATGTCAATTTGCCAGTTGATTTCTTACATGGTGTGCTCAGAAATCAGATAGTCATATGTTTTTCAGTCCTTCAATCCTAAGCATGAACTAAGATTTCTAAAAAAATTTCCTACTAAGAAAACATGGTTTCCACATGGAAATTTGATCTTAACAACTAGAACTTTATAATCTTCCTGTATCTTCTTTTCAAGGTATTATCATACCAAATTTAGCTGAGGAAGGAACTTGATAGAGAATGGGGACTAGTACCAAATTTCTCCTGTTTCTAATTCAGCTCCATTCCTTTTTTAATCCTTAAAAAATTTCTGAAAATGAACTCATTTCATTGTGGTTTTTCACCAAGGATTTTTTTCAGCAATGAGGCTACACCTGAAAATTGACATAGGATTCACGAATACAAAGAATGTTACATAAAAGGAAATTCTATAACCTTTAAATGAGCTGGGGATGACAAACTTCTCTTACATAATGGACAGCAAACATTCTAGTTACCGAGTCACATATATGGTGATAACCCAGTGCAACATGATCAGGCTGTCAACTCAATGTTTTTATTCACTTTTCCTAGAAATTTCAAGCCAGATTTTAAGATTTATAGACTATGATTATAATGCAGCTTTTATTATTGGATAGACGCTATGCAATTTATTACCGTTATTAATGATCAAATCACAATATTGCGATAAAATACAATTATACAAAAAGACAAACACATATTTTAAAGTACACACATGGAATATGCAGAAGAAAGGAAGATAATAAAAATGTATGAAATAAAAAGGGGAAATAGAAAAAGGTTTTACATGGCTATTGATATCCACCCATCTGTCACTGACTAAAATGTCAATATTTTGTGGTTCCGAAAAATAAAATAAAAATTTAAAGCATATTATATTCTTATCCTCTTGGTTTTTCCTATTCATTTTAAGTAAGGATAAAGAACTAAATCTGAGTCCTCACTATTTCACTGCCTGGCTCAATTTGTGCTCTGATCTGCATATCTTTTTACCATGCCCTCAGATTATAAATCAGGAAAGTGCCTCAGTCCTTAGAGGACGAAGCTAATTCCTTAGCAAACTCATCTAAACTGGGATGCAAGCTTATCTGTTCAGACCCATGTCCTCTCACTCCACAGCATATGCCCTTCTCTACAAATGCACAGGTTACTTAGATTTCTGTAAGCAAGTCAAACACTTTTTTTTTCTTGAACTTTTACTCAATCTTATTATCTCTGTCTACAATGTCCTTTCCCCCTTCTCTGCCTGGCAAAATCTTATCCATCAAAGTTTACTCCAAATGCTACCCCCTCTGTCTGACAGTCTTAGAAATTTCCCCACTTCCCCCTCCTACAAACAGAGTTAATCACCTTCCCTTTTCATGTACTTGTCAGTAGATAGGTAGTTAGGTAGTGTCATCACTATAAGAATTAGTGTCAGTAACTATATAGTCCCTGGTAACTACATCTACCTTCCTCCTATAGCAGAAGACTATGTAATGCACACTATACAATACTGTATAATAAATACAATAAATACTGAGCTTTGAATGGCTGCGATGAAAGAAAAGACTATGACAATCATATATCTTTTTTCCTAATAAGAAACAGGATACAAGTTTCCAAGTGAAGAAATTACGCGTCTTATCAAATTGTTGAGAAAATCTACTCATCACTTTTACCACTGTAGATACAGGAAATATCCAGGGGCTACAACCAACTGGTGCAATTATTAGTTACCCCTGAATCTTGCTCTAAATGTTTATCATAAGGCAATACAGGCCCAGCCAGTGCATATTTCAAAAAGTCCTAACTCCCCTCAATATGGGAGATACTGTTTTGAAAATTCTAGATACTCTACATCCTTTATCAAAACTCATATGCCAAAATCCATGTCAAATTACAAACAGATTAATAAGTTGGGATTTGGTTATATTTTCTTTCTCAAAAACACTGGACACCTGGTTGGACATATGGGTCACAGTTATAGTAATATACGAAATCCATACTGAGAGAGCCTGAAATAATTCCTAATGCCAGAATTTACCCTATACCTCTGAGAACTGGTGACAGAATGTGTTCACTCCCTTAAATATGAGGAGACCTCAAGGGCAATAGTGGATGAACCAGTTGGGGCCTAGGAACTAGCATCCCAGGGAGAGTTTCATTTACCAGGAAGATGCTGCCATCCTCTTCATCCTCCTGTGTCCTCCTCTCCCCTTTCTCCTTCTAAATAATCATATTCAACTTACCACCTTTGCTAAAAGATATCAGCATAGCAACTCATCTGGAAATAGTAATAGTGCTGACTACTACTGTGCTTTCCGGAAACTTCAGCCATTCTCTCATTCTGTGTGTGTGTGTGTGTATGTGTGTGTGTGTGTGTGTGTGTGTATACTACACTATATAAAATGCCTTTGATATCTGGGAAGTTGTACCTATGAGGAGAAAGAAAGCCACAGGGATAACTGGCAGCTCTTGGTATCATTTATCAAGAAACTGTGGTACTGGGACATCAATCCTCTCACAGTAGCTATAGAAGTGTAAAGGACTCGGTTTTAACAAGTTAGAGTTTGGAGAGAAATTGGTGCACTTTGTTCTTCTTGCCATGGTAGGTGTTCTAGCAGAGGGCAGAGCTGTGATCTGAACGAAGATATTTCTAATTAAAAATTCCAGTGCTGGAGTAAGCTTGACAGAACATGAATATCCCTAGGTTCTAACCCAGTTCCACACATTAAGACAGAAATATCACCCAAATGTAGCATGTTAGTATGACAGCATTAGCTATCACTGCTTAACAAAGCACCCGAAACTTGGCTTAAAACAACCACCATCTATTTAGCCACAATTCCCTAGTTCAGCCATTTAGGCTGAGCTTGGCTGGGCAATTCTTCCTGACTTGGCTGGGCTCCCTCTCTCATGCATCAGCTATCATCTGGGCGCATGGCTTTGATATTGTCCAGGCTCTTCCACTTGTCTTAGCCCTCTGCTGGGAAAACTGGACTAACATTACTCTGGCTGAGGCAGTCTCTCATCCACAGCATGCTTGCCTGCTCTTGTCCACAGAGCAGAGGCAGGGTCCCAGGAAGTAAGTGGAAGCATGAAAAGACTTCTTAAGACTTGGTCTCAGAACTGGCACACAGTTCTACCAAATTTTATTGCCCAATACAAGTCATACTGCCCACCCACATTCAAGGGGAAGGGAAATAGACTCCAGCTCTTGCTGAGATATGCTGCAAAATTATATGCAAAGGGATGGGAATTCAGAAAAGGGTGAAGGATTGTGGGCATGTTTACAAAGTACCACTGTGTGTTAGAGAAGTTTCATTGCTTCTTATCCTTGGGGAATCGCTGATATCCTGAAGATGTTTCATCTGATGTGTTACAGCTCATCCTTAATGAGCTAGTACTGGTGTGATGAGTTCTTTTTAGTATCATCATGCCACACATTGATGGAGTGCTGTGAATTCTGATATTGGCTATCAGCTTTTAACAAAGAAGGTTTAAGAAAAAATTTTCTCTTGTTGCTTGCTACAGAGAGGACAAACTTGATGCTACTCATGAGGGGCCAAAGAATTTATATAGATATTTACTGGGTTGTCAAACACAAATACTTGAACTTTGATGATAATGTAGCTTCAGTGGTTCCAGAAAGGAGATGACCCATGATGCTACATACGCTGATCCGCTGAAACCTAGCAAAGATGTTAGTCAGCATTATATACACTTCAGAAAGTAATCAGTGGCCACACACATTTACCTTCTTAACAGACTCTAGCAGAGATATCATCAAGATTCCCAGAATATCGAGGCAGGAGTATGCCAAATGATCTGGAAAAGTCTCTGTACTAAAACCCTTGGGACACAGTGGGCTTAGATAGGGGTGCATGACGCTGGAGATTTGTTCAAGAGTGTAATGACTGTTGACATGGAGCACGCTTCTTAAGGCTCCTGAGGTCCAGGAGTTCCCTGGTGGCTAGTGGTTAGGATTCAGGGCTTTCCCTGCCGTGGCCTGGGTTCACTCCTTGGTTGGGGAACTGAGATCCTACAAGCCGCGTGGCATGGCCAAAAAAAAAAAAAAGGCACCTGAGCTCAAATGAGAAATTTTACCCAAACATATGCAAAACATGCTGTTGTGGAAATAACAAGATTAAAAACAAGATCATCAGCTGTGCAAAGCATGACCTGCAATATGAGGAAGATTCCTAAACCCGTGCCTATGGTATATCCGGGACTATCAGGCTCTGCAGGACTTCTGATCCTGAATGTAATGTTCTTATTGAGCTACGTGGGGAAGGACTATAAACTGGCCAAGAATGAATAGAAACACAGGCCAACTTTCTGAGTTAAAGAACAGAGGTTCTATTATGGAATGGTCATCTTCCATTTTCTTAGGGGATTTGAACTTGGGGTGCTGTAAAATATATGGATGCCTGGGTCCCACCCCTAGAGATTCTGACTTAATTCATCTGGAGTGAGATATGGACATGTAGAGTTTTAAAATTGCTTAGATAATTCTAATATGGATTCATTCCTCACTTAAGTGGGGAAGAGGAATTAGAGAAATTCCTGGAAGGGTGAAGACAGAGATTTCCTTGAGAAGTACAAATGTTCCAGAGATGCTTGCTTCAAGTTATAAGCTGTCAGCCATCCAGGGAGTAACAGGCTATAAAAGGACTGACACTACTTTCTGGCTCTCAAATCTGTCACAGTAGACTCTTTCTTGAAGTGCCGTTCATGGTTATAGAGGCGATGCCCCTGTTGGGGCCGTACTCTCTTGTCTGTCATGAACAGACACAGAAAGAAATAGCTTCAAGAGCTCAGGCTTATATTGTTGAGAATAATCTGATTATAAAAGAATATTGGGGCAGGAATGCTGTCCAGGATTTGAATATTTAATATTTTGACCATAATTCAACAGTGTTTTGTGGGCTTTTATATACACCCAGAAATATAATAAAGGGAAGGGGTTTCTGTTGATTTTTATGTTGCTGACACTGTATTTGTGGTATTTATGTCATCACGGGTTGCCTATAACAGTCTCTAGTAAGCTGCTTTGAAGTGCATGGCTGAGCATAATTTGATATGAAAAATAAAATAGGGATAGATTTGGAGCTCAGATTCTACATGACAATGTTAAGAGGACCCAACCATGGGGATAGAGGAGGACCCAGATCTTCTTACCACATTCCCACTGTGGTCCCCAAGAGGGGACTTTTGCCAGTAATTCCACATTCTAGGGAAGAAATGTCATCCTATTACTTACTCCTCTCCAAGGGAGTAACAATTAGCTGCCGTTAGCAGTGAGTTCTGCAGAAGCAGTGCTGACTGGCCTCAGCCCTTCTCTTGCTCGTGGCCTTCAGACCCCAGGTGTAGTGGAACTTCCTCTCTCAGTCCCCGTGCACGGGGAAGACAACATGCACTTCCCTCAAGGAGTCAGCTCTGTCTCACCTTCTCTGTCTGGCCCTCCAAGAAGAGCAGTGGCAGCCCAGTCGGTGGGCTTGTTGTCTCAAAAGAGGAGGAGGCCCTGTTTTGGTCTCAGGTCACCCATTACACTCTACAATCCAACTTTTCCAGCAAGAAAACTGATACAATAATTTGCCTCATTTCACTCCTTGGGTCAATTTTTCAGTTTGGTACAACCAAGAAAGATGGGCAAGTGAACAGTCCGTATCAGGACCCACACAACTTTGCTAAAAGTAATTAAATGAAAGTAGCAAATAATATGATTCCAATGTACTCATCACTAAACGTTCAAGTGCCTGCACTACTGTGATCTGCTTTGGACGATCCATACTTGTGTGTGTGTGTGTGTGTGTGTGTGTGTGTGTGTGTGTGTGTGTAGAGAGAAACAGACAGAGACAGAGAGACAGATGAAGAGAAAGGCAGGGAGGGAGAGCACTCTCAAAGCAGGTAATAAATATATAGCTTTATATATATATATTATATCCACATATATTAAATATTTACATATACCATATATATGTAAACTGTATATGTTTATAATGCATGTAAATGTGTATACATGTGTGTATGTATATTAAGCCAGATTATCAGTTAAGCTTATTAATTATTTAAATACAAGCTTCTTCACTTTGGAAATATTTTTTATAAACCCTAGGAATCCCTACGATTTATATCATTTTTCAAGAGCAAACGAATTTTAGTGAAAAAAGAAAGGAAAAAAACCCAACTCCACAATTTACTCACCATATAATCTGAATCATGTCACTTGGAATAATTTTTATTTGCCTAATCAATATAAAGAAATAATATTAACAGATGTCGCACCAAAAAATTATAGCAAAGCTTAACTGAATTCAGAATTAAATCCTTAATTAAAAATTCAAAAGACCATGCAATTGCTATTATATTTACTTTCATTGAAAATAAATAAGGGCTTTAGAATAAAGACCAGACTCTTCTCCCCAGCTGTTCATGATTTTATCAACCATTGAGAAATTAGAATGCAATTTAATAAACTATCTAGAAAATTACAGGCTATTAACAAAAGTTATATTCTCACCAAAACTGTAGTAACATCTGCAAACGTTATTAACTCATTACTGGATAAATTACCTTACATGTGCTCACATTAGCACATGGGGAGGTTAGCAGTTCAGAACATAGGCTCTGCGGCTGGAGAACCTTCAAAGCCCTTCTTACTTCTGTGGCTTGATTGATTTCCTTAACCCTCTGTGACTCAGTTTACTCATCTATAAAATAAAATCTAACTCATAGGGTCATTTGAAGGATTAAATGTGGTGATAAGTGCATATTAACTTAATGTAGAACTTAGCACACAGCACTCAGCTCTTATTATTAATAAAAATGTTCACTATTTTATTTTTTATTTATGCTGCTTTTTATTTATTCCAAAATGTATAAATATGCTTAAAAATGCTAATGTCTCCATCACTTTGCTGCAGTCTTCCTTGACAATTTCTGTCAAACCTCAGCTCAAGTCATAATCAGGCAATGAAAAACATATAATAGCTCAAAAAATATGACCAAAATGTAAAAAGAAAATATAAAACAACCATCCAACTCACCAAAATTCTCTTGCTCTTTATGTCACCAAGTAGCATAACTGACATTTTTCACTAAATTGTCATCTTTAAACTTATACAAGTAAGCTCTTTTGGCAACTTACATAGCTCTTTTGGCATAAAAAATTGGCATAAACTAAGAGTACTTCACCTTAATTATAGGAACACTAAGTGTGGAGCACTCCAGATGGAAAGGCTTTAATCCACGTGCACGGTCCCCCCCCAAAATAAAGTCTTGCACATATATGTACACAGTGTTTTTCAATCATATATGTAGATTCTCTTAAAGTTCACAATATTCAATCTCATTTGAATCCATTAGTGAATTACATAGCTCTTTTGGCAACTTAGAGACAATTCCTTAGATATTGCTGTGAATGGCCAAATCACAGGTCTATATATCAGTCCACTTGTATCTTTATTTTAATTACTTACATAGATGTATGATCCTTTTAATGCCAAATAAGCATTTCTGAAAGTCCTCGGAGAAGATCCAAGCGTCTATCTGCTCTAAAGATAATCACATTAGCACACTGATGAATATTAAAGGACTTCAGCCAACTTAACGGTATTATATGGCAGAGAGACAGACAGACAGACCCTATCAAGCCCCTAAGAAGAATATTGTTTTATCACAATTCATTGTGGATATACCTAATTCACTGTGCAGATTTTTCCAATACAATTCCACCCAACGAGATAATGTATATTATTGCAATAGAGCCAAGATCTACAACACTCTTACATAGTTTCCAAATTTATTCTTAGAAAGCTAGAACTAGCTTCGGGTACTTCATCACCAATTGCAAGGTTCAAAGCTTGGAAATAGGAAATGGTGGATGAGTTCATTAACATTTTACCTTGCAACTCAGGTTCAGTGATAAATGACTAGAGGGCAGCCATGCTTGAAATCCACTATACCTTTGGGTTCAACTCAAATAATCTAACTGGAGTTACAAAACAGGTCTAAATTAATAAAACTTTGAAAACCAAGTCAGATAAATACAGTACTAGAATGCTGATTGTACCTGTAATAGTCTGCTAGGGCTGCCATAACAAAATACCACAGACTGGGTGGCTGAACCAACAGAAATTTATTTTCTCACTGTTCCAGAGGCTGTAAGTTCAACATCAAGGTGTTGGCAGGTTTGGTTTCTCCCAGGAGAGAAAGGCCGCCTTCTTACTGTGTCCTCACCTGGCCTTTCCTTTGTTCACAGGCATTCCTGGTGTCTCTTCCTCTTCTTATAGGGACACCAGTCCTATTGAATCAGGATCCTACCCTTATGACTTAATTTATCCTTCATTACCTCTTTAAAGCCTAATCTCCAAGTATAGTCACACTGGGGTTTAGGGCTTCAACATACAAAATTTGGGGAGATACAATTCAGGCCATACCAGTACCTCTTCTGCAAAGCAAAATGTCAGCAGATTTATTAACAATGAGCTCATTTTATTTGCTCCCAAGTTCCAAGCTTCAAAATATCAATGTTGATTTATAGTACCCATGATGAAAGTCATAAACTCACAATGTGTTAAGAATAGCAACAGAGAGGAGTAAAAATGTCAAACCAGAAAAGAAATTTCTAATTAGTCAACCAATATTTTTGTCTGATTATATAAAAGAACCATAGAGTTAAAACATGACAACAAAAAATACATGTTTATCATTAGTCCAATGTTCCAGGTTATTAACATATGAATGTATAATTAGTATTATGGAAGTAGCTATATCAAGGGAGATAAAAAATTGGCATAAACTAAGAGTACTTCACCTTAATTATAGGAACACTAAGTGTGGAGCACTCCAGATGGAAAGGCTTTAATTCACGTGCACGGTCTCCCCCCCAAAAATAAAGTCTTGCATATATATGTACAAAGTGTTTTTCAATCATATATGTGGATTCTCTTAAAGTTCACGATATGCAATCTCATTTGAATCCATTAGTGAATTAGTAGCAAGTTTTCATCTTTGTGATTTTTTTCAAACACGTGATACCCAAAATACAACTAACAACTAGTGGCAGTTTATGAGCCTTATAGATATGCACAATAAAAATAAATAAATAAATGAAATAAAGATTTGGAAACATTGTAAACAATAAAACTATTTGGAGTTCAAAGGCAAGATAAAACATCACGGACGAGGATGCCCAAGGAAACTGTTTTGGAAACCGTGGGGCTTGAGTAGGTTGTTGAGGGATGGATGGGAAGATTCATAACAATTTTATAAAAGAAAAAAAGATATTAGACATGAAGGCAGTGGCATAATAAAAGCATTCATCTAACTGATAAGGGGGCTACTTGTAAGACTAGGTAATTGGACCAAAGTTTGAAGAAGTAAAAAAGATCAGAGCCTTGAATACTCAGTTACAGAAGTCAAATTTTATCCTGAAGGAAGGATATGTTGAAAGAATTTTAGTGGGAAAATATCCACAAGAAACATTTTCCTGAAGATCATGTATCCATCCCCTCTATTTTAAAGACCAATAGCTGAAGTTTCCCTCAGAAACTGCCCTTTCTGGACTCTTAGTCCACGGGTCCACGACAGATGTGAAATTAATTTCATCCTCCAGGCTCCATGCATGGACATTGGTCCCAGGACTGATGTATTACAACCCCTTGGCCAGGGCTGAAGTCTTGAGACAGGCAAGGCCAGTATGACAGTTCACGGAAATTTGCTGGAATGGTTGAAAAGAGAAAGTCTCATTCTGCTAGGTTTTCTGGGCCGTGATGATATAAGGTGAGAGGTGCTTGGAGTCACAAATAGAACCTTGAAAATGAAGATGACACAGAGGAGAGAAGAACCAAGAGATGGGAAGAAATAGTTTGCAGGTAACAGAGTTTTTTGAGTGTCTTGATATATCTGCCTGAATACAATTTTGTCCCCGAGACATTCAATTATATCAGCTAATAAATTCCCTTTTTGGTTTAAGCTGGCTTTCAGAATGTTCCCTGGTTCTTGCAACCAAAAGAGATCTTATTAACTCACTAATAGAATGAACATGTAGGGTTACTTCAAAAAAAACAAGGTCTGTAACGATGGAAAAGGAACACCCTGGGTTACAAAGTGAGTGTTGCTCCAGTGACTTACCACTGAAAAAGGAAAACACATCCCCAGTATGGCACTCTCCTCAGAGAGAATGATGGGTGGAGTTGGAAAACCTTGGAATAGGGAATTAGTGTAACAGACAGAATTGGAAAGCAAAATAACTGACCCCATAAAACTACAGCTAAAGATGGATCCTGAGCCATGATCCAGGGAAAGTGGTCTGCCATACATTTACGGTGGAAACATACAGTTCACTGTTAAGAATACAGCTTTTGAATGAAGCAAATATGAGGAGAGTCTAAATGAGACCAAAGAAACAAACATCTTGAAAAAATCTAAGTGCTTGGGAAGCAATGTAGATTTTTTCACACTTTAAGAAAAAAAGCATGAAATGTATATTTCAGAGCAAGAAAGTGGATGAAATGGCTTCATAGGAACTGATTAAATCTGTAAAACTAGTATTTTAAATCAAACATTTTTGCTATCTATTCTATAAACTAATTATGTAAGATTCACTCTAACTCTACTTTTAAAAGGAAACTTTAAATGATAAATTTAAATTGTAATATTATTTCCAAGAGAACTTTGTGGGGGGGGGGAATAGTACTACCATCCACTTAAATAGATTTCATGTAAGAATTTAATATATAAGAGTTTAACAAATTATCTTCCATTGTGCTGCTGGAAACTTGCTGTTTTGTCTAACACTAATAAAGTAGTTAAGAAAAACCCAGTTTGGCAAAGGAAAAATATTAATTAGTTAGAAGGAAAGAGCTTACAAACCAACAGAAGGACAAAAATGTAAATGCCACTGAGTCTGGAGATAATTTGGTCTAGTGTCAAAACTGGACTAAAAGTATTTATATATCTTAAACCTCTGGCTTAATTTAATTAAGACAAGAAAGAACGGGAGAGAAGGAGGGAGGAAGGGAGGGAAGAAAAGGGGAGAGAGAGAGAGATGGACAAAGAGAGTAAGGGAGAGAAAGAAGGAAGGAAGGGAAGGAAAGAAGGAAGGAAGGAAGGAGGGAGGGAGGGAGGGAAGATGGAGAGGAGGGAAGGAAAGGGAGGAAACTACAATCTTTGGTTTAAAAAGCTGAAAAACCAAACATGTTTTTTCACTTGGAACATCTCTGAATGAGATGAATGAGGTAGGTTGAAAGCTCATAGCCTCTTTCAGGACGCTACTCTTCCATTAAGCTTGGTAGAAAGATAATTGCTAAGTGAAGTTTCTCATTGACTTCCACAGAACCTGATTTCAAAGACCTCATAAAAGTATATAAAGGCATTAACAGAAATGGTCTCTAGAAACTTCTTTAGATAAGTGTAGCTCCCTTTAGAGCTCAACAAAATCCTAGCTTCATCCCTCAGTGATGACATAAATTAGATGCACATTATCTCACTCATTCCCAAATTCCTATCTTACAAAGAACATACATTTTTTGACATTCTTCTTTATTTGATGTTATCTAGCCCAACACTCATATTTTTCATGTGGAGAAATTGAGGCTTGAAGAGAGTGCATCACTTGACCAGCTCACAGAATCAGTGATTGACCTGGGCCATGTCCACGTGACTCTTAACTATATACTCTTTCCATAGACAGTCACATTTCACACTCCAAATATCTGGCCAAATATTTAGTTTCCAGAAAGTGGATGGTGATTGCCAATAAAAGTATAAAAGCATAACTTTTATTCTCCTGTGAAAGTAAAGTAAATATACAGGGAAGTTGTCAAGATTCTGCAAACGTTTGAATCAAAATTCGCAGTTTGGCTGCATCTGTCTGATGAACTGGCGGGTTGTAGCCCCACCTTCCCCACTCCAGGTGTCTCTATATGAGTTTACATGCATAGGAATAATGCAGCTTGTCAGGAGTAAGGTTATTGTGGGGGGTTTTTTTGGTTTGGTTTTTGTGTTCTGTTTTGTTTGTTTTTAACATTTGCCTTAGCTTTTGTTTTGCACCAGCCAAATGAGGCAATGAGTCAGGGATGAGAGGAACAAGATGATGAAAAGAGAGCCTTCTCTAGCCCAATCCCATGGACTCAGTTTTGAGCACTAGGAGAGATGACAGTCTTTTAAAAGAAACTGACAAAGCTTGGTCCAATTGAGACTATATGAGACAGACTGTGGAGCAAGTGGAGCTACTTTGGATGAAGTCAACTGCAGAATTAGGTCGAGCGTTCCTTCCAGTTTTTGCAAGGGACATAACTTGACTTCAACAAAGTGATTATGTAAAAGAATGCACTTCTATATGTAACCTCAAAGTTTTTGTGCTGCAGAAGCTTCAAAAAAACCTGAAACTTCCATAGAGAAGGACCATTCTTAGAGGGAAAAGAAGTCCCAGTGACAGGGATGGGTCATACCTTCCACCCAAAATAGTTTCTAGACAGCAGAATAGGAGGTCAGACTGAAAGCATGAAGAGGACCCTATCTCACCACACTCCATGGTAGAAACCCCCAGAAAAAATGGACCAGGCTTTAAATGAAGACCCTACAAGAATGTAGATGGGAACAGCATAGCAGCAAAATGTGGATATTAGTGAGATTGTCCAAAGCTAGTGAGTCCCAGCCAAATTCTAATTAATTTTTATTAGCCTTTGGTTAACTAATTACAATCAAATGTGTAGTCACAGTTTCCACAGGAAGAGAAAATGAGTTATGGAATCAGACATTTCACACAAAGATTTGAACAACTAAGAAGCAATTAGAATGTACTGGGAAACAAGCATTCCTTTTAGTAATAGGTTATACATTAATATACACAAACAGGTTATTTTTATCTATTGTCAGTAACTGGAAACCACAATCCATGTTTGCTTAACATATCTTTGGTAGATAGAAATTTTACTTTCCTGACAGTATTGCATTTAGAAAAATTGTGGTTTGGCTCAAAAATGCTGACACTCTCAACCATCAGACAATACATCTTCTGAAGATAGTCATATCACAGACATAAATATAAATGCAGACAAAAATAAAATGCCAACTCAGACATGTCTTAAGTTTTTTAGGATCTTTCTCATGTCTTTGAATATGTTTATCCTCAAAGTGAATCTCCTTTTCATATTTCAACCTTCATGGTTAAAGTCGAGTTTCCAAAAATATTGGGCTTGCGAAACAATTGACACTAAATGTGAATCATTTCTTGAGAAACTTGGTTTAAACCAGGAAATAACGTTGGCTCTCTCCTTCTCCCAAAGGCAATAGTCAGTCCAAGATTTTTCTTGTGTTGTCAAGTCTGGCCAGTAATGCAGATAAAGACATTAGTAAGTAGCCTGGGGCCCTATGAGCTTCAGAATTATTTTGCATGTACTCTAAAACTGACCCATACAACAAGCTGGATTAGATCACTGGGGAAAAGGACTATGGGATATCCTTATGCCTCTTAACTATTACAGCACTAGCCTCTAAATTCCCTTTCCTAATTTTAGTCCAGATGTCAAATATATAGTATATCTTATATTTATTTGATATGGTATTTCTATTAAAATTTGAGGTATTTTTGGTTAAAAGCATTAAAACACCTCCTATTAAGTAATAAATAATAGCTGACATTTTATTTTTACTTTCAGCAAAACTGTAAAGAAGGGGAACCAACATGGTCTAAGGACGGATAAATAGGTTATAGAGAAAGAACAAAAATATTCCTTGGAAACCAGGCCAGGGTAAGAGAAGAGGCTGTCGTTTTTAATGGACTATGTGCCAGAAACTTATAAAGTACCCATATATCTCTCTGAAAATTGTCTTGGAGAATTAGTTCCAACTAAATTGAAAAACCATCAGAAATTGTTCTATTTTCAGAAAACGGGCTAGAAATTTTGAAAAACATGCCTGAGAATAACTAGAAAATATGAAAAAAATATTTTAAAACATGTTTGAGTGTATCAAAGAGCTAGCAACAGAAAGAGTTAAGATCAAGAGAAAAAGGTAAACTAGCACAATGAATCCAGATTTGGGGCTAATTCTCCCATAACAGCATCTGGCAATTCTAGCAGAGACAGTTGAGAAGCTGAGCAGAACTTTCAGCAGGTCACGTGGCTGGGAAAACAAGAACTGGATGTGAGGGCTGGCTCATGCGGGAGAAAGCCAGGTCAAACTCACAGATTTGGGATTGGGACACCAAAGGTCTACGCCTAGGAATAAGGTGTAAACATAAGAAATAAACAGATCCTGGGAAGGACTGAAGACCGCTTTAAATGACTTCATTAATGAGATATGGGAGGCCCTAGCTGCCTTTGGGAGAAGGAGAGAATCAAATGAATGAGTTTTGTTCACTACTTCTGGGACTTAAATTATAGGTATGTCAGCCCTGTTCACTTCATTCCTATGTTTCTTTGGTTTCCTTCTGTACTTGCCATTCTTTGATCTCTCAGTATTTCATCTTATATATGTCTCTAATCTGCTGTTAATCCATTCTTAATTTCAGTTATTATATTTTTCAAATCTTGAAACTAATATCTTTAAATAGTTTTCAATCCTCTTTCAAGCTTCCCAATCTCGTCATATATTTTTAAACACATTAACATTGCTATTTGAATATCTTTGAATATCCACTATCTGGATATTCTATTCATTTGTTTATAGGGGTTTTCAAATATTTGAAAATATTTGATTTTCAAATATTACAAACAAAAATTATGGAGATAATTTAAGGTATGGGGTAGGCAAAACCGTTATCAAGCCAGATTTAATAACCACTACGAGCTACAAGCATGACTAGTGCAATGTAGACAGTTTATAGAGCAAGACCACTGAAAGCTAACGACAATAAAAATTTTAAAGTCAGACAGACAAAAAAGAAATGTATAACATTATTAACCTTGTATGAACCTAATAATATAATCCATTATGAAGCAAAGAGTTTCCAGGACTAAAAGAGCAGGAAATTTTAGCACACTTCTCTCATTCCCTCATAAAGCCAATAGACATAAAAATCAGTAAGATGTAGAAGACTTGAATAACATGGTGAAACAGTCAGATCTAATGGTCATTATTTTGCACCATAACTTACTGAAGCAGGTCCTATTATTTACACCTTTTTTATATAGATGAAAAAAAAAGAAGTGACTTTAAGAAGCTAATGCATTAGATTGCTCAACTACCTATGAGTAATCAGTCCATGAATAAGCAGGGGCGCCAATAAGAAGCCTCTCTGAGTTTTGTTTGTTTGTTTGTTTGTTGTTTTCTTTTTTGCTGGAGCAATTGCTAAAGGTGCTGTCTTCCTCTGGAGTTAGAGGCTGTAGAGACACTTAAGCTAGCGCACCTTGCAGCCATCTTCCCAGCCAGAGGAAGAAAGCCTTCTGCACTAGGTAAGAATGAAGCCAATGAAGAAGGAAAAGCAGGGCCCAAAGAAGGTGAGAGAGGGCCCTAAAGTGAAGCTTTAAGTCCCTAAATTCAGCCATTATGTAGAAAGTCCTACCCTGGCTACATCTGTGACACCATCTTGCGAATATATAATAGGCATATTATTTCTCTAGTATACAGACAAGGCTTGATGTGCTTACAGACTTGTGGCCTCCTTGAAATAAGAGTATTTCCTTCCTGGCATCAGGATTCTGTGGGCTGGAAATCAAGCTCCAAGCAATAGAAAGAACTACTGCTATTAGAACAGGAAGCTAGAATTATAGGACAAGGATAGATAAAATGGCTAGCTTTAATTTCTGAGACCAATGCAAATTTCAGTAAAATAACTATGGTCCTTTTTATATAAATTCAGTATTACTTGACTTCATTTCTTTCCTCTCAATTTTTTTCTAAAAGATATTTATATACTTAACATATCTGTTGGCATAGAGTTATAAAAAATATTTAACATTGTTTCCAATTAATTTATCATGTCAAAAAGGACTGAATTAAACTGAATAGACATATTAATACAAGTATTTTCAGTATGTTTAAATTGAAGAAGAATCTTCAATTTTTTTTTTTTTAAGCTGAAATCTATAGGAATGTAGTTGTAATTCACCCAGGCCCTTGCAACATCATTTGTTTGCAAAGCCATTGTTTCTCCTCCTTAAGTAAGTGTAACTCTTTTTTAATTCAAAATTAACACTCTGTGAAATTATTTGTTTTGAGAATCAAAAGTCAGCCTTTGTCAGATGCTTGGTTTCTGGAGAAATGAGAAGCTCGAGTTTTTTGACATTGACACCTTTAATTTTCTAAAGTGCAACAGATGATTCTCTGGATATAATAGATGTGTGTTTACATGTAGCCTTCCTTTCTAAATCAAACTTCCAGAAGTATCTGTCTTCATGTGGAAAAAAAAAAACTAGATCAGTCTTTCCATAACTCTTCTGTGTAAGCACTATGATGAAACTTGCACGACAGGACATTTATTTAAATGAAGATTTAGTTTATGTGGTTGTTACTGTTGATGTTGTTTCTGTTATGGTTACTTGGAGCCTATCTCTCTAAATAATCATTACTATATCAAAGAGGTGATGCTCAGTGTTCTACATGATTTATAAGAAGCCCTTGAAGGCAATAGGCAAAGTGGCAAAACATACAAGATCAAGTTTCTGAGGGACCTGCTTCTTCAGATATATCTATTTTCTCACCAAGTGCTGTCAGGTTTGGTTTTTTTTTGACGCCATTCACAATGCCCCTTTCATTTTTTCGCTCCCTGTCTGATTTTCCTGCCACCCCTATAGGTTGTGAGACCTCTTCCCTTTCACTGTCATCACTGCCACTGCATCCTCCTTACTCTCCCTGCTTCTCTTCTTAACTTGATGCAGTTGGCCTGACTCCTGCAGTTGGATTCATCTTCCCTAAATACTGTATTGAGTAAACTTTTGCCACCACATGCTATATTTCTAAAAATATTAAATATAGCTCATTTACAAAGCCTGGCACAATGCTTTCAAAATTCTCCCCTTACCTCCTTATTTGAAGTCTTTCTTTAAGACATGTCCATTTGTCACCTTTAAAAGATACTTGTCCTTTTCCAGTGTTTTCTCCTTCCTTATTCTCTCCTCTGCCTCTCATCTGCTGTCCACATTTTAGATATCCACTCATCTGTCAGAGTTTATAAAAGTACTAATTTTCTGCAAGGCACTTAATCTCACTTTCCAGTTCTTACTGTCCATAGCTTTCTCATTACAGACATATTTATATTTTATAAATATTTGTGTAAATATCTCTCATTACATGGTAAGACTTTGAATAACTTATTATAATTCCCATGGTGCCATCATGTGTTTTATAAATACATTCAGTTTTTGAAAGAGGTAAAAATAAATAGATGATCTTTTAGCCTATGTATTAAATTGGTGGGGAAAAGAAATATAAAGTTTCCAAGCTAAATGTCTCAATTTGATTCCCAGTTATCTTGAATATTTTGCTTTCAATAATTTCCAGAGTGTACATGTGTAATTTACCTTTTTAACTAAGACAAATATCTGGTGTTTTCTTCATGGAACAACCTATACCACCCATCCCATGGACAGTTTCTTTAACTGTGAACAGAAAAAAAGAGAATCAGAATAAATAGGTTTTGGCAGATATTCCAGACAGAATACTTTTGACAGTCATGGCCACATGTAATGTTTTGGGATATTTTATTCCATTTATACGTCCCTACTTCAGCTCTATAACTCAAAGAATTTGTTTAATCTGTTTGATACTTCTTTCACGTCTTTTAATTCAGATATAAGTTACCAGATACTTTACAAGGGCCTAATAGTATTATCCAAATATTGTAAAATGGGAAAGCTGAAGTTCACATTCAAAATACCACAGTTTAGACCCCAAGTCAATTTTAGCTCCACTCACCTCTGTAACTTGGAAGTTTAGGTTTCCATTTTTATAAGCTCCTTTAGTTTACCCATCACTGCAGAGCTGGCATCTGGCTGCAATAAAGGAACATTGGTAATATTGACAAAAAATGGCTTTCAACAGCTAATACTAAGGTCATGACAGAAAAGATCGTTTTTAAGTCATCATAAAGCTGTCTTAATCCTCTCGAACAAGGTAGGATATAAATGAAGTCATCTTTTTTCTTTCCTTAGGGAAGGCATATATGAAGCTCATTTTCTCACAATTTGGAAAGGGAATTTCTTCATTAGTTTTCCATGAAGGGCTTTATCTTTCTATGCTTACAAAAACAGTTGGCGGTACAACTTTCTCTGTAGCATCCAAAATTTGAAATCCCCCCTGCTTCCTACAAACAGTAAAATATGCCTTGATACCACCATAGCACAAAGATAAAAATGCAAGCCATTGAGATGTCAGAGAATGTGAAACTCCCAGAGAGGTGCTAACAGCCTCCAAGAGCCTCAGACTCAACTGACCAAGCCCTCCTTCCAACACCCACCAACTTTGCCTCCAAAATTGATTATGACGGCTCCATTCAGCTCCAGCCCCGACAGTACTCAACCCCCCAAAAATGGATCCAAGCTAGAATGTAGACATTACCTCCTCTTTCCTCAATACAATGTAGAGAAAAATCTGTCTTCCCAATCATTTTCTCAAACCAGAAGAGGTGAAGAAAGACATGTGCCTTGGACTGAGGAAAGTCTTGGACTGAGGAAAGCCTTGGACTGAGGAAAGACTTCTTCTAAAGGACCTGGAGAGCAACACTATGAAATGAAAACTTAAAAAAAAATTAATATTGAGGAATTTTAATAAGGAAGCAGGTTGATACCTGAAACCCATCACCATCATTTAACCTTAGTAAAAGCATTTAATACCCTAGGATTCAACAGTCTAACAGGAATATATAACCATTTATTCTTTCAATAAATGTTTATTGAATGCATACAATGCTTCAGGCAATATTCTGTGAATAAAGCAGCAGACAGTTCCTGCCAACGCAGAGCTCAGTACTTAGCAGGGAAGGTACATATTAATACACCAGCCCCTCCATTTTCTCAACCTCCTCCCCTTATCTCAGCTGTTGACATTTCTCCCTGCCAGACACCTGGGGCCCATTACATACTCTTCCTTTTCTCTCATTCTGACTCCTCTCAGTTATCAACCTTTGCAAATCCTAGCTCTTAAAACTGCTGTCTGTGCAAACAAATGACACTTGGGAAATGCTTCCATCCCAGGTGAGACTGGTGCTGCCTGGAACTAAGTTTAAAGACTGAATACATAATCTATTCCTTTAATTACATGTGCACATTTTTACTTGTGTTCTTGTCAAGGCAGGGTCACTTATAATGAGTTTCTTTTAACTTTCAGTATACCCCAGCCAACAGTTTTGCATTTTTCTTATTTCCTCCTTCTCCATTTTAATTAAGGTCTCATTTATTTTCTATGAATGCCTCCACATTCTTTCCATTTTCTTCTGATTATGGAAGTCTTCATTTCTCTGCCTTAGCAACCAAACCAGGTAAGACAAAGAAAGGTATGATTTCCACGTGGAGCACGTTTGGGTCATGTTTGGCGCTTGTTGCCCAATCACACAGCTTTGGTAACTAAATCTGCCTAATGCCTCTTTCAGTTTTCCTGAACATTCAAAGCTAAAGAAAACAGACCCAACTCTAAAATGAGCTTGAGTTTGAAAGCCTACCACCTGCCAATTATCATTCTCATATTTCAAGAATAATTCTACAGAAACATATTACCATTATGCAATCTAGTAAACTTTGAGCCAAAAGTCAACCAAAATAGCCTTTTGGTCATTTATTATATCAGAATGAAGGAAAAAAGCCATGGGAATGGTGAAAGATATGCTTTGGAGTGGGAACACTTCTCATTTTCCATTCCAAGGAGAATGGAAAATGTTATCAGAGGAACAATCATTATTTTCCTCAGTTGAGACCTACTTTAATGCATGCAATAACTGATTACAAAGTATTAAGAGTATAGTCAATAGCCAAAGATATAATTCATTACGGCAAAAAACAAGAAGGCCTGAAAATATTCAGAGGTATTAGAGATATAACTTTTACAAATTTAGAAGAAGTGTAATTCCGGAGAGCAGAATGCTGCTCACGAATTCTAAGCTTTAACTTCTTACATGTTTATATGCAAGAAAACGTCAAGAAGAGAAAGTGAAGATTTATGTACATTTCATTTTAGATATCACAAATTTTATCCATTTTTATGAGGTAGCCTTCATAAAGTTTATCTTTCCATAACATTTAAAGCTCTCAATATAACTTTTCTTTGACTCATGCAGAGATAATCAAATTATTCTTAAAAATATCTCTTCCTCACCTTACTCCAGAAAACCATGGTGGTAAAAGAAAGGAAAGGATTTTACAAAATTTCCAGGGATTGTGTCTAAAGTCAAAATGGAAGGGAAACAAAGCTACGTGTCAGTCAGCACTCTTCTAAAAATTCCTAATTATTAAAGTTTCTTATGCACTGTCATTGATAAATGTGACTAACTTCCCAAACGAATGATTCCTAGGTCTTCTGTCATACTCAGATGTTAGAAGAAACTACACGTTACGTGAGCTGTGTCAAATGGTAATAATGACACATAGTTCCAAATTGTGACAAATTTAAAGAAATTTTTCTAAAACTGTTATGTATGTATGGTTAATCTGTTCAATGTCTTACCAGCCCTCCTCTGACACTAGAAGCTCAGAATCTAGTCCTAAAAAATAGCACACACTTGGCTGCAAATAACAGAAAACTTAACTAATTGGTACAAGCAATAAAATCATGAAATCATGACACATCGAAAGTCTGAAGGTATACAGTCCTTTATGTAGTTCAGCAACTTAATGCTCTCCCCAAGAAGTCAGGCTTTTCTATCCTTCTGCTCCACCATCCTCATGCCATTGGCTTTTGGACCTGGTGGTACTTTTTTTTTTTAATGTATTTTTGGCTGTGTTGGGTCTTCGTTGCTTCACGGGCTTTCTCTAGTTGCAGCGAGCAGGGGCTACTCTTCCTTGTGGTGCGCAGGCTTCTCATTGCAGTGGCTTCTCTTGTTGTGGAGCTTGGACTCTAGGCACACGGGCTTCAGTAGTTGTGGCTTGTGCGCTCTAGAGTCAGTAGTTGTGGCACATGGGCTTTAGTTGCTCTGCAGCATGTAGGATCTTCCCAGACCAGGGATCGAACCCATGTCCCTGCATTGGCAGGTAGATTCTTAACCACTGTGCCACCAAGGAAGTTCCCTGGTGGTACTTCTTACTGTAGAGTCATACTCAACTCTGCAGACAGCTGGGAGACCCCGTGGAGTTGGCACCCATGCTGATATATCCAACCCTGCGGGTGGGGAGGTGTCTGCCATTGCTGCCAGAGCCAGATCTGCCCACCCCATAGCCAGGACCTGGCCACCTTGTCAACAGAACAACCCGCCCTGTAGCTGCTGCTCCCTCCTCCAGAGGGGGATGGTTTACCTAGCCATTCCCCCCAATGGTTTATTTCTCACTCATATGAAGTCTGCTTAGGTCCAAGAAACTGTCCAGGGTCTCAGTCCTCTGAACAGATACTCACCATTAGAAGCTGTTTCAAGCTTATGTCACCTCTTATAACCTCATGCTTCCAAAATCATGGTGACAGGGAAAGATGACACTGGAGAAATAAATACCAGCGTTTAAACACTTCTTCCTAGAAGTGTTCTAACATTTAATTCATCAAAGCAAATCCCATGGCTTTACCAAATTTCAAGGGAATCTGTGCCTAAAAGAAATGGAGAACAGAAAAACCTCATGAACTCTAGCACTATCTAAGACATTTGATGGAAAATATTTTTAAATCACATTCTTGAAATATCTATGGCTTCTTTTCCATCTGATGTTTTTAAGTTGAACTCATTCCATGCCATATTTGGATGTAAAATTGTGTGCTAATTTAATTCAGTACACACTTATAGAGTACTTCCTAAGGTCCAGACAGTGAAAAATCATATGTAGATTTAGACCTTTGTGAAGTCTTCTTTTCTCATTTTCCTAAATTCCACTCATCCTTCGTTTCCCACATACTTGAGGTATGTCATAGTACAATAATAAAGAGTACAGATTCTGAGATCGGAAAAGCCTAGGTATAAATCCTAGCACTACTTATTAAGTTACTAACGGTATCACCCTTCAAACATTTACATTCACTGGGCCTTAAAGTCCTCATCTATGCAGTGAGTACAATTACTACCTCCCAGGACTGTTCTCAGGATCGAACAATAGAAAACAAAACTTCAGAGATTAAAGTTACTAAATGTGTATTTTCTTCCAGATATTATATAAGGGTAATACTATAAGTACTAATGCCTGACAATTGTTAGCTATGCTTTTCCATAAGATTATTTTGAATAATTTCCACTTTCTCAGCAGGCCTGTTGCTCTTTTTTTTTTTTTGCGGTACGCGGGCCTCTCACTGTTGTGGCCTCTCCGTTGCGGAGCACAGGCTCCGGACGCGCAGGCTCAGCGGCCATGGCTCACGAGCCCAGCCGCTCCGCGGCACGTGGGATCTTCCCGGACCGGGGCACGAACCCACGTCCCCTGCATCGGCAGGCAGACTCTCAACCACTGCGCCACCAGGGAAGCCCGGCCTGCTACTCTTGACTATGAACCACAACTGCTCACTCCTTTACTGTCAGCGTGCCATAAATCTGAAATATGGGGAAAAACAAAAGGACTTCAAGAGATTTTGTTCCCACAAATTTTGTCATTCGTAAATGAAGATACTGCTTTGAGTTTACACTGAAGGTTGTAAAGCTTTTGTGGCATACCCAACGTTAACCAGGTAATAAATGTTTGTGTGTAAATGTACAGTGGGACTTCATCCACTCCACAATAGTATCAATATTCCTTTAGACACCTATTCATCAACCATCTTGTGTTGTTTCCAAATTTTCTCCAGTTTTATAATATCACATTTAAAGTTTAGATAAAGTTACTAAAAGATGAGAACAATGTGTTGTTTATTATGTCTTTCATCATCGTAGAGTAGTACACAGATATTTGACAAAGGCTTTAGCCCATGTTCAACTCAACAGTGGACTTTTCAGGACTACTCTCTCAGAAGGGCCTGCCTACAATTAAGCTGTGCTGGCTATGCAGAATCCTTAAAATCGATATTTCATGAAGTTTAATAAAATAAGTGATCTAGATTCCAGCCAATGTCAGGGCTCAACAGAAGAGAGTTCTATGCCCCCAGAAATGGGAATTATGGACGTTATCTCCACACATAAACCCCCAAGCTCAAGGACATGGCTGAACTGAACAGGACTGAAAATGTTTACAGTATTTAAAATATTCTACTCCATTTAGTGGAATATAATAACTTATACCTAACAGAAATTAGAATATTTTATTGGTTAAGTTCACCAGGAAGTAATTAATTTGATTTAGGAAATCAGTACTGTTCTAGTATTTATATACAGGTTACCTAAAGTAGAAGGAATAGATTTCTTAACTATATTCAAAGTAATCTCTTTATCAGTTAGGGATCTTTGGACACAAGCAGCAGAAAACAATTCTGGTTCATCAGGCAAAGAGAAATGTATTGGATGCTTATTGAGTTTTGAGATAATCAAGGAGAATCTGAAGAACCGAGGTGAAGGACAATGCAGTTTTGGGGACTGGAAAGCAGGAAGAATCTTCTCCAAGAAGAGTAAAATCACATCTCTTGGAAGAAATGGATCTCCAACTACTTCAGGCTCTTTGTTTCTTAGACAGGAAGCAAAAGAATGACCTGACATTGGTCACCTGCACATGCTGTGGTAAGGGAAAGGGGAACCATAGGTTTGTCCCAATAAACAGTGATCATGAAGAGGTCAATTCTCAAGGGGAAAGGACCAAATGAACGTGAAGCAGCCAAAACCAGGCGATGTCTACCTCTTTGTTTTGATTTTTGTATAGCTATCAAAATAAAAGCATGAAGAAGAATTGCCATTCTAACACTACTGTTTGTGCTACTTTTCAAATCATTTTGCTTTGAACTCTCTGGAGCTTCCATTATAGGTAAAATAATTATATTTATTTTGATGTCTCTAGCTCACCTGTGCTAAGTCTGTAAACCAAGCTGCTTCCGTATGATATTTTTCAGACGCTAAATGCACAGTGAAT
Source organism: Stenella coeruleoalba (assembly GCF_951394435.1). Taxonomy (NCBI): domain Eukaryota; kingdom Metazoa; phylum Chordata; class Mammalia; order Artiodactyla; family Delphinidae; genus Stenella; species Stenella coeruleoalba. Next base: position 21,909,457 of record NC_137150.1, on the reverse strand, counting down.
TATAATCCTATGTAATTTATCTGAATTTGAAATAAACCCTATTCAAACTTCTCCTAAAAGCAGGACCAACTCCGTAATTCCAGAAACATTTAAACAATATAGTGAGGAGGATAAGAATTTAAAGATGTGAAGGAAAATGTGCAGGTTCATTCAAATAATTCAGGAATATTCTCAAGCATGCTTTAAACTTAATAGATTTCCTATCCAAACTCAACAAAAACCATTTATGAGTATTGGGCTGAACTCTAACAATATCATTGCTTCCACAAACAAATCCAATCCAATTTAGCAAAGGGGTAGGGGAAGGCTTCCCAGAAAATTTTTAAATAGGTCATCTTTTTTGTAATGATTGGAAAAATACTGAAAGAAATAATCTACCATTTCCCATTAAACACTAGAGTTAAACCTAACCAAAATGTCTTTTATGAAGGACAAAACATTCAGATTCATGTGTCTCCTTATACTTCTCCAAGAAACTGGCAAATCTTCAGTATAAAGAGAAACAGCAGAAAACATCCAAAAGATGCAATGCAAGATGCAACCATCTCCACCAACCACAGATATTTAACTATTCACACTCAAGGCAGTGTAACCAAAGGCATTATCGCATATTTATTTTACACCAAAGATGAAATGTTATAGTGTGTCTGTTCGTAAATATTTTTATTAAACACACATACACACAATATTTGAGGAAGGTTAGCTTGTCTAGTAACTAAATGTAGTAAACCTAGCAGTGAAAATAACTTATATTATCTATTTTGTAGTTTGTTATATATTTACCTATCTTTGCAATCCAAGTATATCAAAAATTGTTTCATACTTCCTTGAAGATATAGGTTATGAATTATGAACAATTGTTATATTGTACTGTCACCCAATATAAAAATTGTGTTAACACGGTGCAATCTAGTGCATCACTTATAATGACTTTTAATTCATGTCTCTCCAAATATCTGCATAGAGTTTATATAGCTACCTTACAATTCATATAAATCACATTTCAGTCTTCATATAAAATCAGTTATTGAATCTGTGACTATGTTTCAAAGTTTTCTTCTCTCTCTGGTACCTGAGATTATTACTCACCCCCTTTCTTCCTTCAGGTTTTTCTCCCAGCTCTCTCTTAATCACTGGGACTCTCTTTGTTCCATCCTCTGTTCTCTTCTCACTCTGTGCAGATTCTATGATAGTTCTGTTTCCCTCAGAATGATGACTCTTAATCATTCTGATCGCCACACCTAAAGAACGAACTGCCTATTAGATGTTTCCATTTAGGTGTCCCCCAAATACCTCTCAACCCATCCATGTGAGACATCTCCTTGGCTTTGCCCACCCCACTCTCATCTGCCAACAGCATCACCATCCAGTCAGAAACTCAATTCATCTTTTATACCTTCCCTCATTTTATTCCCACATTCAATTTGTCTTGAAGTCCATTCAATACTACCTTCCTAATGTCTTTTTATTCCCTCTCCCCTCACCTTCTTCACATGATCCCTCTTTTATCTAGGCATCATCATTTTTCACCTTGGATATTGCCTTTCCCTGATTAAAACCCCTCAGCAACTCCTCGAAGCCTTCAAAAATCATTTGTGTTACTACGGCTGAATCACAACCTTTCCATAAACTAGACACTGCTTGCATTTCTACCTTCAACTCTAGGCAGCCCACCCCACCTAACCCATCACACTTGCTGGTTCCGTAAAAGGTAAGTTCTGTCTTGCCTCTGTGCCTTTGCTCATGCTGTCATCTCTTCCACTGGCTCACTCATCAAAAAAGCAGGTTTGCATTAGGTATCATCCAATTATACATCTGTCTTTTCTGACTAGAATTTTATGTCTTTGCTTTTATTTCTTTATCTACAGCACTTACCACAGCAGCTGGTATGTGGTAAATATATATATATATATATATATATATATATATATATATATATATTTTTTTTTTTTTTTTTTTTTTTTTTTTTTTTTCGGTACGCAGGCCTCTCACTGTTGTGGCCTCTCCCGTTGCGGAGCACAGGCTCCGGACGCGCAGGCTCAGTGGCCATGGCTCACGGACCCAGCCACTCCACGGCATGTGGGATCCTCCCGGACCGGGGCACGAACCCGCGTCCCCTGCATCGGCAGGTGGACTCTCAACCACTGCGCCACCAGGGAAGCCCAATATATATTTTTAATACTAAAAACTTCTACCTAAATGGGCAAACTATTTAATCTCTTCTTGGACAAATTGGGCAAATTATTTAATCTTGGCATCGGTTTCCCCACTGGCAAAATAAAGACATATAATGTCTACTTTATAGTGCATATGGGAGGATGAAGTTGAGTTAATATATATAAAGCATTTATAACCATACTTGGTATGTAATAAGTTCTAATAATTATTAGATATTATCATCAGTACTAGTTATTATTATAATTCCTTTTCCAGTCCTTTTCAGCCACCTCTTCTGGAATTGTCCATGGAACATTTTAAGCATTGTTTTCCTGAAGCACCTCTGACATACTCACCTATGTGGCTTTCCTCTTTATAGCAACACTAAACACGCTTAGCTTTCAGCAGTCTTCGGAACATCTCCCTTTCCAGAATCAGTTACCATTTTCAACTTCCTTTCACTGTCAATACACCATTCATTTGAATAAACACTCTGGCACTATAGCATAGGTATTAGGAAAGCAGCTTCTACAAGCAGACAGCTTGGATTTAAATCCTGGCTCCTTCATTTACAACTGGCTGCTGCAGGGAAAAGTATTTAATTTCTCTCTGCCTCGATTTCCTCATCCATCAAATAAGGCTGAGAAAAGTACTCACCTTATAAGATCATTGTAAAATTAAGCCAATTCGTAGTTTTAGCATACTCAGAATATTAGATGGGAATAGTATGCACTTAATAAATGTCAGTAGGAAGACATCCATTCAAGTGGCAAAGCCCACTCTAATAGGAAACATCAGTGCCTAAAGTACCTTTAGAATATGGTCACTTATGCCAAACTAGGCTTTCAAAACCACAAGCAAAAATAGAATATATATTTTTTGTCAGAACTCAAGACCTGGAAAGGACCTTAAAAATAGTACTTCCAAAGCCTTTGTTTGATAAATGAGGAAATAAAGACCCTTCCTTATACATTGGGTGGTTTGTCTTCTTCAACTGGGCTAGTTCATAAGCTTCTGCGTCAACCCCCAATATCCAATATTTGGCGAGTGTTGTCAACAGAACACAGAACACACTCTTGCACACGGAGAGAGCAAGGACCATCATGATACACAGGAAAATGACCCAACTATTATAACACACAGGTAAATGCTGCCCTTCCGCTGCACTGAACCAAAACAGCACACAGAGAGAAAGGCAGGATAGAAGGCAGTCGTTAAAAGCATAGAGGCTGAAGCTGACTACCTGGGTTCAAATCCATGTTCTGCCACTTAGTAGCCGTCTGACCACGGGCAACTAAGTACTCTGTGCCCCCATTTCTTCATATATAAAATAGGGGATATTAGAAGTGCTAAACCAATAGTTCATTCAAAGTTAAAATGAATTAATGTATACACACACAAAACTTAGAACAGCATTCTGTGGGTAGTAGCAATATATAAGTTGTACGGGTTATTGTTGCAAATACACAGCTAAAGAACATGGCTAAAATTTATTTGTTGTTACTTCAAAGTCACCACTGTGTATCTTGGGCTAAGATTCAATACACTTCCTATCATTCTCCCAAATACCGTAGGCTACTGGGAACTAATGACTTTTTTGTTGTTGTTGTTTTACATAAATCTTATATTCATGGTTTATTAAAATAAAGCTTAGTTTTCACCTACGTAGTTCATTTGGCTTAAGATTCTGTAAGGCAGTAAGTCATTTTCCCAGGTGGCGGTACCAGAAGTAGAATTACCTCAAAGCCAGGGAAGCTTCCGTTTCAGAGCCCCTCAGTTTCACAGGCTCCTCCAAGACTGTAGGAGGGTCTAAGAATGTGTTCACCAAGTAAATATTTTAATGTTCAAAAGTTGTATATGTTTACGCATTTTTTAAAAGAAGAGACCCAAATTGCATAAGCTTCTCGTTGCCCCAAGCCTGGATTCATCCTTGGCTAGTGTTGGCATCACTGGCATATCTGTATGTAAGTGGGACAGAAATACTATCGCATGACAGTAGTCCCTTCTACCCTGGGCACCTGGGAAAATTTCCATGCTTTCATTTGAAGCCACGACATTACTTGCAGGAAATTCCTGTCTCAAGACCTCAGACCAAGCCCCATCTTCCCTGACATAGTCACAAACTTTGGGTTTTGTGCATTGTTTTCCTGCAACCCACAGATTTGGTGTCATTTGGATGCGTGTTATATGTCAAATGTATTGCAATTCTTTTATCCACCCTGCCACCGATAGCCTACAATAGCTGCTGTTTGATTACCTTATTTTCACAGTGACTTTGGAACCCTCAGGTATGTTCCTGTCCCTGGTAGGATTTTCACAAAGCAGTACTGACACTAAAACCAAGAATTATGTTATACACAGCTTGTACAGGCATACGCTCACAGACGCACAGAATTCACTGCATTTTCTATCACCTTCCTTTGAATTCTTTGTACTCTATAGAAAAATATTCATCTACCCAAGATATTTCTATTGCTGCTTCTGACAATGACACCACAGTCTCTGAGCTGTAGAATTAAAGACACCCGCCACAAAACATTCTATGTATTTGCAATGGAAAGTAAGAACTCTTAGTCCACAAGCTGTTATGTATTAAATTGGAGCTACACCTGTTTTTCTCCTGCTTATACCAGGCTTTGGGGAACTGAGAACCATATGGAAGCTGCCATTGCATTGTGAAGTATTATTCTCTTCAGGTTATTATTACTCAGATACTGTAGCTCACACCGTTGAAACAATCTTGCATCTGCAAAATGTGCTCCAGGGAAACATCGGCAATTCCATTACTGTGAAAGGTATTGGAAGATTGTTTGTGGTTAGCTGCTGGCTCCTGTTCAGCTGGTTATGTACTCATTCTACAGGCCTCGCAGAGAGTTTTTACTGCTGAATAAAAAACAAAGAATCTTGTCATAACATAGGAAACAGAAGAGACGTAAGTTCCTTGAATGACAATTCCAATTCTGCCATCTCTTTAATGCTAGCCTATTGGCAATGTTATGATATAGAAACGAGCCCTAAAACTTTGTCCTTATAGAGCAGTTCTTGATTGTGGACTTGAATGTTCTTTATGGTTTCTCCAAACAGCCACAAGCTAGACAATATATTATCCTCAACGTACCAAGAACTGTCTGTAAACCAATCATTCCCGTGGGTCTGCTTAATCTAAAGAACCAGTCAAAAAATATTTTAAGGACTTAAGTTTTCCCTTACATTAATACACATATTTCAATAATTATCAGACTTTACTAATTCTTTGTAACAAAGGAAACCTTTAGATTTACAATGAGACTAATGAGATAGACTGGCATAACTGATTTTTTTTAACCTCTCTAAGCATCAGTTTACTTATCTGTAAAAGGGAAGTGATATGTTTACTTTGTACATTTGATGTGAGTACATGTTATAATGCCCAGAAGATGACTAACATGCTGCCTTCCCCAAAATAGCTTACATTCATTGAGAATATACTACAATTACTACCACTATTCTATTACTTTGTATTTTTTATTACCTGTTCTAATATGCCCCCTAGATTATGAACTCCTCGAACATTAGACTTTGTTTTCTCCTTGCAGAACTTCTTTTTGTTGTTACTGGGGGGGTTGGGTTTTGTTTTGTTTTTTGGTTTGTTTTTATTGAAGTATGGTTGATTTACAGTATCGTGTATATCTGAGACTAACACGATACTGTAAATCAACTACACTTCAATTTAAAAAAAAGGCATAACTGATCTTATCTAATCCTTCCTGTGTTGCCTCAGGCTGCCTTTTCCAGGTCCAGATATTGAAGCCTCATTGCTACTATATGTGTGCTCCGTCATGGTAACCTCTGGGTACTGCTAGGGGTGAGCCTTTGCAAACTCATAAATATGCCCATATGGAACTATGAGGATACACACTAAATTGAGGATACACACTAAACAATTCTAAATTGTTTCTGAATCACAGTGGCTAGGAGGTCAGGGGAGTCCTTTGCATATTAAAACACATAACATAGTTAACTGTCTTTTAAACATTTACTGAGGGTTTTTTTCCCTCTCATTTGAAGAACGTTTTCAGGATAAAAAACAATGTCCAGGCTTTACCCAAATCAATTAGAGGATGGAGGTGAAGGGTAGGGGGAAGGATTGATAATAATACTGTGAAGCCAGGCTGAAACTCTTTAGCAATATTTGCGGCCAACACGTAACCTGGGAAGGCTACCAGTTTCTTTGCACAGTGTGATTTAATGAGATTTAGTAAGATGATAATACACTTTTATTTTGCCCCCCTCCGAAAGCCCTGCTAGGCTTTTCAAAGAGCCAAACCTTGAATTTTACATGTTTATTATATGGTAACCAAGCATCGGTTCATGGTTGAAAAATAGGATAATATTAAAATGTGTATCGATTCTAGCACATGTTAAATATACATGCATTAGTAAATTCTACAGATCAATCATCAAGGTTGCTTTCCCTAAACTTAATATCTGCTGATGCTCTTAAAGTAGCCCTGCCACGATTCTTCTAAATAATCTGGCCCTGTGGCTTAGACATTTCCCTCAGACCATGTCACTATGACCCCAAACATGGAAAATCTCATATTGATTTCCCCATCAAAAGAAGGAAAAGCTCTGCTTACTCTGTAAATGCTTAATTAGAGAAGCACTAAGCTGGTCGAAGAAGGTCAGTTCTGTACATTAAACAGAGCCCTCCTCCCTCTGTCTGTCCTTTTCATTTGGAAAGTAAAGATGCATTAGGATATGCAAATACAGAGAGATATGCAGGTCATATTTTCTTTTCTTTACCTATGTCATGATGAATTAAAAATTATTTTTTTTAAATGCTAAGAGTAAGCACTCTTTCACTTACTTTTGGCTTTATTCTGCTAGAAGCTTGACCTTATCACAAGCTATTTAATGATAATATTATTCATTTTTATCTGGGGTTTTTATACTAAAAAGGGGCCTTTGGTGGTTAGCTACTCACACTCACACCAGCCTTTGGAAGAAACCACCAATATGCTCTGTAATAGGTAACCTCACCTTTTTGATAACAGCTGATTGGATGAGGGAGGGGAGGCTGACCACAGGCAGTTATCCATAGGCCATTAACTGGCCTATGACAAGGTGTGCCCAAGAGAGATGCATTGTACTAGATAGGAACAAGACACCCAATCAGAATCTGAGAGGCACTTAGTAAAATCACTCGAATGCTTTCATTGTGTTTCTCACTCATTAAACCATCTTCCAATAGGCTGGCCTCCTGTGATTTTCCATACTACAAAGAAATTTGCTTACCCTGATATCCTGATCCACCTCTGTACTCTTGTGTTTTTCATTGTGAATTAATAAATTATCATGCAGCTAGGTAAGCAAGTCTACCTTCTGAGAGATCAATCAAAGCTTCGTGCACTAAAGGAAAGTCAAGTTGCAGAGAATGCAATACTTAACACCCATGGACCTCTAGAGCAGTTCTTCTTAAACTTTAAATCTACACAGAAATCACCAGATGCTGCTGCTGTTACTCCTCCATAAACCATGCAAGACTCCAGAGACCCTTGCTCTTCAAAGTGTAGTCTTCAGTCCAATAGCATCACATGGGAGCTTGTTAGAAATGCAGAATCTTAGGCCTTGCATCACAATGACTGATCAGAATCTTTATTTTGACTTCAGTGATCTTATGTGCAGTAATAATTGAGAGGCAGTTAATAAGGCCAGTAGTTGTCAAAAGACCAGCAGCATTGGCATCATCTGGGAATTTATTAGAAATGCAAATTCTCACACTCCAGCCCAGAACTATTGAATCAAAGTCTCTGGGACTGAGACCCAGTAATCTGTGTTTCAACAAGGCTTTCAGATGATTCTGATGCCGGTGAAACTTCATAAATCACTGCTCTAGACCAGTAGCTCCCAAACTTTGCTGCATATCAGAATCGCCAGGAGAACTTTGAAAATTCCTGATATCCATATCACATCTTGCAAATCAAATCAGAATGCCTGGTAATGAGAGACAAATGTCAGTATTTCATAAAGATCACAGATAAGTCCAATGGATAGTAAAGTTTCAGAACTGGTGCTTATACTGTAATAAATTCCCCAAGAGAAATGGCAACTCTAGCAGAGGTTTTCTATTTTAGATCCACATTGCAATCATCTAGTCGATGCCAAGATCCCATTCCCAGAGATGCTGATTCAACTGTCTGGAAATCAGGATTATTTTTTCCTTTTAATTTTTCAATTTTAATTTACAAAGAGAAAACCTCACTATTTGTGGTATACTCTTCCATGGGTATTCGCAAATGCATACAATCACACTTCCACCACCAGAGTCCTTGATGCAGAACAGTTTCATCATCCACAAAACTTCCTCTTACTGTCCTTTTCTGGTCAACCTCTCCCCCAGTCTTCAGCACCTGCAATGACTGATTTTTTTTTTGTATGTTTCAGTTAGGGTAATTTCTGTTGGTTTAACCTCACGTTAATTGATTCCTTCTTCATCTGTGTTGAGTCCACCGATGAGCCAGTCAAAGACACTCTCCACCTCTGAGTGTCTCATAGCTATCATTGCTGGGTTTTTTGTCATCTCTCTGCTGTAAGTTTACGTAGAAACTTGCGTGCTGTTCACCTTATCCATTAGAGCTTTTAATATGGCACACATTATGGTTTTAGATTCTCTGTCAGATAGTTTCGATATCTATGTCATACTTAACAACAGGTATGTTGATTGTTTTGTTTCGTGGCAATGTTTTTACTTCTTGCCCTTTTTATGCATCACAATTTTTTGTTAAAAATGGCCAGCTGTGAAAGATAATACAGGCTGAGGTAAATAGGTTTCATGCTTGGAAATGAGCACTCCTTTCCTTACACTAGGTTTGATTAAATCAAGTCAGAGGTTAGTCTGGATTTAATGTTTGTTGTAGCTTTGGTTACCCTCCGTGACCCATGTTGCTTTAAATTTCTCTAGTGATAGGTTGAGGTTGGGAGCTGATCTGCCAGAAGGTTTTTCAGTATCTTCTCCACCATCAACTTTGTCTTCTTTTTACATTACACCTTAGAGTGGGTCTATCTTCATGTTCTTGCAACACTTCCAGCAGTATTCCAGTGTCACTTGACCTTGTTGATCTGGTGGTGGAGGGCATGGAGGGGGTGTTCTATTTTCTGCTAGTTTATACTCAGCCTCAGGAAGCCACTGTGTCCCTGGGTCTATGGGGTGTGGACTTCCCAATGCTCCTGCTTCTCTCCCAGCTATTCTTGCCCCTTCTCCCAGTAATAGCATTTGTTTTCCATTCTCCTCCCCTTTCTGCAATGTGTTTTCACCAGTAACTTAAAACAAAGGCTCTTTTTCCATAAGAGATATCGGAGAGAAGAATCCAGGTACAATTTTGTACCATCATACAGTAGCTGTCACCCTCCACCTCCCCCAGACTTGCACCATCAGAAATGCTTTATCAGAATTCTCACCAATCATTTTGGACCTGTTGGGATCTATGGAGAAGAATATGCAAGGCAGTGAGATCATCCCCTATATCTGGCTCCACAATGTCTTGCCAGCCCACACTCATCCTCCACCAATTTGTCATACCTTCTAGCTGAGTTCTCCTTCCTTATTCTTCCTTCTTTCTACATCTGCCCCAAGTAAGCAAATGCTCAGGTTCTGTCTATCCCTGCACAAGTCTCTTTTTATATTTTGGGCAGTAAGCTGGGTTCAAGAAAAGCCACGAACTTACAGTTTATTCATCTCTTTTTGTTGTGAGGGTGTGTATGATACTCCTCCCAGCTCTCTACTTTCCAAAGCAGAAACCAGAAGTCTGGCAATTGGAATTTTAAAAGCATTCCAAGTTGTACATCCAAGGTTGAGGACTACTGCCTTTTAAGAATAATCTTTGATGCCAGCTAGATTTTTCCAGTCAAAACATTCTACCTTGCCCTTTGCCGAGCATGCTGCACCACTCAAAATGGTTACAGGAGAATGCTTTTGAAGACAAAAGCAGGTTAATTAATGGCACTAAGTTAATCTGCTTCCCCATTTTATGATCCAGTACTCTCCATAAGGCTATTAGCTTGATTTTATAACATCCTAGAGTTGTTGCCAAACTAAGTAGGTAGATTTCTAGCTTTAAAAAAAAACAAAGAAAAAAAAAACAAAGAAAAGGAAAGAGAAGAAGGAAAAGAAGGGGTAATAACTCCACAAATAAACTTACTTATGAATTTTTCAAACCAAAGCACGATCAGGCACGAAAAATCAGTGAACCTAAAGGGAAAAGAGAGACAGGAAAAGAGACACATACAGGAAATAATCAGCCTGGCACATGCTGCAATTGAAGAAGGAATATGTGACCTTTTCAAGTCAAAATATTTGAGGTAGAACTAGAAATGGCTAACTACATAAAATTATACATTGTAACCATGCTGAAAGAAATGGTCAAAGCTAGTCAACATTGTATTATTTGAGGAAAAAAGTCGGAGACCCAAAAGAATAAATGATCACTGAAAACATTCTTAAGCTGCTCTGCACTGTAACTTTCACAGAGAGAATTTCCAATGTTTGTGTTCCTTCTTTCTTTGAAAATGGAGATCTTTTGTTTTCCATAAAGATACTTTTGGAAAATTACTAAAATCTCCCTTAGCTTTCTCCTTTTCAGGATTTATATTACTGTCTCATAGGTACTATTTCCTAGTATATTGATATTCTCCAGTTTCAGGAACTTCCCAGGTTCTCCAAGCTTCACATATCTACCTTGAACTCAGAAGAGACAATGCCTTCAGGAGTCACTATCCCATAATGTAGGAGCGTCTAAAGTACTGAAGAAGAATTACAAAATGAAGGTCATTTGGCCCGTTCTGACTTTTTAATTCACTTTGCCTCTACTCCTACTCCTTTGAATCCAACACAGAAACACACACACACACACACACACACACACACACACACTCACAGACACAGCTATACCCACTTAATTACAGGTAACTGACATATATCCCTGGAAACACTCAAAAGTGAAATATAACTTCTAATTTTACATCTAGCGCACTTGCTGACTCCTGGATACTATTCTATTTCCCATTCGAGGTATACACCCTATTATGCATATCTATGCATATTCTGAAATATGTTTTCTTAGCTCCAATTTCAACAACCCCCGCTTTCACCTGGCCATCTAGTCATTTGCTTGCTATTCTAAAATGTAAATTCAGTAATTGCTGCAAAATTTAATCTAGACTGGTTTAATACCAGGAGTCACTGATGTTGTAACAGCTCAAAATAGGCTCCCAAATTAATAAAACATGCTTAAATTACATGTGTTAAAAACAATACTTTTACATTCACGTTTTAACCGATACCAATAATAGCCAGAGAATGTAAGAGTCAATGAACCAAAAAAGGAGCATTACCAGTTAGCACTTTTGCAATCTGGGAGCAGTTTAGAAACAGGTTTCCAAAATGTAGATAAGAGCATGAAAAACACTCAAGAAACTACTAATGAATAAACCCCAAGGTGTGTAGATTACAGCTGGGGATTTACCACCATTATCTGATAACTCTAGGTCACCTAATCCACCGACAACTGACTTTTCATGTGCAGATACATACATTTTACTTTTGTTGATTAAAATTTCATTAGGTTGTATTAAAGAGGATTTATTAGGCAAGAAAAAATGAAAATACATTTACTCAAAAGATGTGTATATGGACACACATAGTTAGTTCCCTTTCCTATTGCAATCCAGTCAGTTGTGGCTGGCTAACTACATCCTGGAAATCAGAGTGCATCTAAAGGTTCCCAGGTCTCTGTAGAAGTATAGGTAAAAAGACAGTCCAATTTAATTTCTAGGTGGTAGGTTCAGGTCAGTTCCAAGTTTTCTCAAAGACTCATGGGAGGGCTTCCCTGATGGCGCAGTGGTTAAGAGTCCGCCTGCTGATGCAGGGGACATGGGTTCGTGCCCTGGTCCGGGAAGATCCCACATGCTGCGGAGCGGCTGGGCCCGTGAGCCATGGCCGCTGAGTCTGTGGGTCCGGAGCCTGTGCTCCGCAACAGGAGAGGCCACAGCAGTGAGAGGCCCACGTACAGCTAAAAAAAAAAAAAAAAAGACTCATGGGAGAGAGATTGTAATAATATTGGGCTTTGAAAAAAAAGATATTAAGAGTAGACAGAATAGTGTTCTATAACCCACTCACACTGGCTCCAGATAACCAACCGTGTACTTCTTCCCAGCTCTGCATTGAAATCGCTGTGACAGGAATATGTAGAACATGAACATTGACAAATGCTACAAATGAAATTTGTTGTTTGTTTTTCCTCCCAGAGAGCTAGTTTACCAGTACTCAAGAATAGAAGTTTGCAGTCAAAATAATATGAATGTCATCAATAAAAATTGTACTATAAGGAGTGCTGTGCAATTAGGTTAAATTATGGAAGAGCTTATACTATGAAAGTTTTGCTCCCATTTGTGAGAAAGATATTCACTAGGTTTATTTAAGCTGATATCCAGAGACCAAATTTTATATTCTTATTTGCCCAATAAAACACAGTTCTCATGGATGAAAGTGTTATATCAAATAGCCATATTTACTAGTCAACAGGTATGTAACTACAATGGTCTGAACATTTGTGTCCCCCTAAAAGTCATATGTTAAAATCCTAACCTCCAAAGATGATAGTATTAGGAGGAGGTGGAGCATTTGGGAGACACTTAGGCCATGAGGATGGAGCCTTCATGAATGGGATTAGTGGTCTTATAAAAGAGACCCCACAGAGTCCCTAGCCCCTTCTACCATGTGAGGACACAGCGAGAAGGCACTGACTATAAACCAAGAAGAGAGCCTTGACCAGAATGTGATCATTCTGATGCTGTGATCTTGGACTTAACAGCCTCCAGAATTGGGAGAAATAAATTTCTACTGTTTATTAGCTACCAGGTCTGTGGTATTTTGTTATCGCAGCCTGAACGAACTAATAATTTGGAATGAGAAGCACAAAAGTACCTAAAATGGTAGTAGAACTCAGTCCATTTTAGTTGTTCTCTTTTTTTCTACATAATGAAGCACATTTTCTCCTTTCAAAATAAATACACTGTTCTTTGGCTGGAAGTACTAAACTATAAACCAGAAGGCCAAAAAGTCTGTGGTTCAGATGAGGAGGTCTGGAAAAGCAGCCTCAGTGAGCACTGTGTATTTTCCTTCCATGTGATGATAGAAATTTCATATTTATCCTCAGATTTTCACTTTCTAGGCCAATAAAATCTTGCAACCTCTATTTTTCTTGATTTCTATCCCAAGTTGACCTCAAGGTGACTAAAGAATTCTTGGTAGTGGAAGTTACGCATAAGGTTCAGAATGGGGAAATAATCTAGTAGCATTTGTAAAAGTTACCCTGTGTTCAATTTTTCCAATAATGTACCAGACGTAATACAGAAAATGAATCCAGACATTACAAAAACCTGCTAGAAAAATTCAAACTTAATCTTAGAGAGGTTCACAGGTGCTTTAACCAAGCAGCAGTCAAAATTAAAGTGTACTGCAAAATAAGAAATACCAGAGTTGCTTTCCAAGGCCTCCAAAAAAGTTGCAAATTCTTAGCATTTTTAATGCGGCAATTAATCAAGATTAAGTTGGATGATTTCAGTTCATTAAGACTGTGTGAGAAATAGCAAAATTATTGGTAAAAACAAGGAATGCTTTTGGAAGTTCAAATTTTGCCCTTTAAATATAATTAGCAATGTTATTTATTAAATAGTGTGACACAACGTTTCAAACCAAATCATTCAGAATATTATTTTACTTATTCTAAATCTTTGCCACACCTGAACATATTATATGAAAACAACACTCCTTAATAACATTTTTACATATTAGGCACATGACATGTTTAAATAACTCATAAGATAATAAATTCAGTTTTTGCCTCCCAATGTCAAAATAAATACCTATCTTAGACAAAGTGCTAGAAATGAAGTGAATTTTTAACTTTATAAATGTATGTGAAATTTTGGGATTTCATAATTTTTGAGAAAACCTTACTATTTCAAATAAGTTACCAGACTAGAACGTGCTAATATACAAAACTGGAGTAGGGGAAAATAAAGGAGGGCTCCATTTTAGCCCACAATATTCAATATAGTGCATTTCCTACACTAGAAATTCCTGCTTGTTGATGCCAAAATTTGGAAAGGAGTCCACATAAAATTCCTTTTAAAATTCAATGGCTATTACTTGTAGGCTAGCCTCCCTATTGGACCATTATGGATGCTGCACGTGCCTGGTCCAAGTAGACACCCCTGAGTCTAGGAATGACACAAGCTACAAGGATCCTACTCTAAGTGTGGGTAAAGAAGAGACAGCAAAATACATTCTGGGTTGATATTGGGGAATGGAAGATCTATAGTTTTTTTTTAAAAAAAAAAAAAACACTATTAAGGTACTACTTCCTAGGGCCAGTACCTGGATAGCTTTACCCATACAAAGTCCCAGAATCTTCTTTTAGCTTTTTTATATGGACTCCTATGTTAGAAACAGTAAAAATGTATACTATCATAAAAATTTTTTGGAGAGATGAAATCAGTGAAAATGATGGTGTAAGAACTCAGAATTCTCTCCTCCATTAAAGCAATGAGGAACTGGCAAAAATTTCTCAGAACTCTGGAAATTAACCAAAGGCTTGCAGCAATCTAAGGAGTATTTATTCAAGACATGGTTGAATATCAATAAAAAGAGCAAGCTTTTTGGCATTTTAACTTGCCCTCATCGCACCCTATGCTCCAGCTCTGTAGCAGCCTGAAAAAATTAGCTCACGATCAGAGTGAAAGCTAACAGTTAAGCAGCCGACAGGGCAGAATGGGTTGGAACTCTTTCAAAATCTCACTCTCAGAGAACTGTAACTCCACAGAAGCCTCATTTGCAAAACCTGTCTTTACTTGACCTGCCTCTGAGCTCATGCAATACAGAAGTCTTTTCCCCAAGGGAGTTTGCCAAAAATATTTAGGGGCCATTGTTTAACTTTCTGGCTATCTGAGGCAGTAAATAAAATTTGAGGCAAAATATAGCTACCCAAAAACATTAAAAGAAAAATCTGGAGAATAAGATATTTACGAGGTGCCTTGAGCACCCCGGCCCCACCATGACCATGCCCTGCCTGACTTCACATACTCAGACTCCACCTTTACTTTCACCTATGTTGGTGGCCCCAAAAGATGGACATGTCTAAAATATCTTGAGGAGGACCTTCAAGATGGCAGAGGAGTAACACATAGAGAGCACCTTCTGCCCCACAAATACATCAAAAATATATCTACATGTGTAAGAACGCCTACAGAACATCTAATGAATGCTGGCAGAAGACCTCAGACTTCCCAAAAGCTGTCTGGTTGACCTGGTCTTGGTATTCCTGCTGGGTGTCAGGCCTGAGCCTCTGAGGTGGGAGAGCCGAGTTCAGGACATTGGACCACCAGAGAGAGACCTCCCGGCCCCAAGTAATATCAATCAGCAAGAGCTCTCCCATAGATCTCCATCTCAACACTAAGACCCAGCTCTACCCATTGAGCAGCAAGCTCCAGTGCTGGACACCCCGTGCCAAATAACTAGCAAGACAGGAACACAACCCCACCCATTAGCAGAGAGGCTGCCTAAAATCATAATAAGGTCACAGAAACCCCAACCATAACACTGGACGCGGTCCTGCCCACCAGAAAGACAAGATCCAGCCTCATCCACAAGAACACAGTCACCAGTCCCCTCCACCAGGAAGGCTACACAACCCACAGAACCAACCCTACCCACTGTGGGCAGGCACCAAAAACAATGGGAACAATGAACCTGCAAAAGGGGACCCCAAACACAGTAAGTTAAGCAAAATGAGAAGACAGAGAAATACGCAGCAGATGAAGGAGCAAAGGAAAAACTCATCAGACCAAACAAATGAAGAGGAAATAGACAGTCTACCAGAAAAAGAATTCAGAGTAATGATAGTAAAGATGATCCAAAATCTTGGAAATTAAAGAGAAATTAAAACCTTTACAGACAAGCAAAAGCTGAGAGAGTTCAGCATCACCAAACCAGCTTTACAACAACTGCTAAAGGAACTTCTCTAGGCAGGAAACACAAGAGAAGGAAAAGACCTACAATAACAAACCCAAAAGAATTAAGAAACTGGGAATAGGAACATACATATCGATAACTACTTTAAATGTAAATGGATTAAATGCTCCCACCAAAAGACACAGGTTTGCTGAATTGATACAAAAACAAGACCCATATATATACTGTCTACTAGAGACCCACTTCGGACATAGGGACACATACAGACTGAAAGTGAGGGGATGGAAAAAGATATTCCATGCAAATGGAAATCAAAAGAAAGCTGTAGTAGCAATTCTCATATCAGACAAAATAGACTTTAAAATAAAGACTATTAAAAGAGACAAAGAAGATCACTACATAATGATCAAGGGATCGATCCAAGAAGAAGATATAACAATTGTAAACATTTATGCACCCAACATAGGAGCACCTCAATACATAAGGTAAATACTAACAGCCATAAAAGGGGAAATCGACAGTAACACATTCATAGTAGGGGACTTTAACACCCCACTTTCACCAACGGACAGATCATCCAAAATGAAAATAAATAAGGAAACACAAGCTTTAAATGATACATTAAACAAGATGGACTTAACTGATATTTATAGGACATTCCATCCAAAAACAACAGAATACACATTCTTCTCAAGTGCTCATGGAACATTCTCCAGGACAGATCATATCTTGGGTCACAAATCTAGCCTTGGTAAATTTACAAAAATTGAAATCGTATCAAGTATCTTTTCCAACCACAAGGCTATGAGACTAGATATCAATTACAGGAAAAGATCTGTAAAAAAAACAAACACACGGAGGCTAAACAATACACTACTTAAAAACAAAGTGATCACTTAAGAAATCAAAGAGGAAATCAAAAAATACCTAGTAACAAATGAAAATGGAGACACAATGACCCAAAACCTATGGGATGCAGCAAAAGCAGTTCTAAGAGGGAAGTTTATAGCACTACAATCCTACCATAAGAAACAGGAAACATCTCAAATAAAAAACCTAACCTTGCACCTAAAGCAATTAGAGAAAGAACCAAAAAACCCTAAATTTAGCAGAAGGAAAGAAATCATAGAGATCAGATCAGAAATAATTGAAAAAGGAATGAAGGAAACGATAGCAAAGATCAAAAAAACTAAAAGCTGGTTCTTTGAGAAGATAAACAAAATTGATAAACCATTAGCCAGACTCATCAAGAAAAAAAGAGAGAAGACTAGAATCAATAGAATTAAATATGAAAAAGGAGAAGTAACAACTGACACTGCAGAAATACAAAGGATCATGAGAGATTACTACAAGCAACTCTATGCCAATAAAGTGGACAACCTGGAAGAAATGGACGAATTCTTAGAAATGCAAAATCTACTGAGACTGAACCAGGAAGAAATAGAACAGACCAATCACAAGCACTGAAATTGAAACTGTGATTAAAAATCTTCCAACAAGCAAAAGCCCAGAACCAGATGGCTTCACAGGCGAATTCTATCAAACATTTAGAGAAGAGTTAACACCTATCCTTCTCAAACTCTTCCAAAATATAGCAGAGGGAGGAACACTCCCAAACTCATTCTACGAGGCCACCATCACCCTGATACCAAAACCAGACAAAGATGTAACAAAAAAGGAAAACTACAGGCCAATATAACTGATGAACATAGGTGCAAAATCCTCAACAAACTACTAGCAAACAGAATCCAACAGCACATTAAAAGGTTCATACACCATGATCAAGTGGGGTTTACTCCAGAAATGTAAGGATTCTTCAATATACACAAATCAATCAATGTGATACACCATATTAAAACATTGAAGGAGAAAAACCATATGATCATCTCAATCAATGCAGAGAAAGCTTTCGACAAAATTCAACACCCAGTTATGATAAAAACCCTGCAGAAAGTAGGCATAGAGGGAACTTTCCTCAATATAATAAAGGCCATATATGACAAACCCACAGCCAACATCGTCCTCAATGGTGAAAAACTGAAACCATTTCCACTAAGATCAGGAACAAGACAAGGTTGCCCACTCTCACCACTCTTATTCAACATAGTTTTGGAAGTTTTAGCCACAGCAGTCAGAGAAGAAAAGGAAATAAAAGGAATCCAAATTGGAAAAGAAGTAAAGCTGTCACTGTTTGCCGATGACATGATACTATACATAGAGAATCCTAAAGATGCCACCAGAAACCTACTAGAGCTAATCAATGAATTTGGTAAAGTAGCAGGATACAAAATTAATGCACAGAAATCTCTGGCATTCCTATACACTAATGATGAAAAATCTGAAAGTGAAATCAAGAAAACACTCCCATTTACCACTGCAACAAAAAGAATAAAATATCTAGGAATAAACCTACCTAAGGAGACAAAAGACCTGTATGCATAAAATTATAAGACACTGATGAAAGAAATTAAATGACACAAACAAATGGAGAGATATACCATGTTCTTGGATTGGAAGAATCGACATTGTGAAAATGACTCTACTACCCAAAGCAATCTACAGGTTCAATGCAATCCCTATCAAATACCACTGGCATTTTTCACAGAACTAGAACAAAAAATTTCACAATTTGTATGGAAACACAAAAGACCCCGAATAGCCAAAGCAGTCTTGAGGGAAAAAAATGGAGCTGGAGGAATCAGGCTCCCTGACTTCAGACTATATTACAAAGCTACAGTAATCAAGACAGTGTGGTACTGGCACAAAAACAGAAAGATAGATCAATGGAACAGGTTAGAAAGCCCAGAGATAAACCCACGCACATATGGTCACCTTATCTTTGATAAAGGAGGCAAGAATATACTGTGGAGAAAAGACAGCCTCTTCAATAACTGGTGCTGGGAAAACTGGACAGGTACATGTAAAAGTATGAGATTAGAACACACCCTAACACCATACACAAAAACAAACTCAAAATGGATTAAAGACCTAAATGTAAGGCCAGAAACTATCAAACTCTTAGAGGAAAACACAGGCAGAACACTATATGACATAAATCACAGCAAGATCCTTTTTGACCCATCTCCTAGAGAAATGGAAATAAAAATAAACAAATGGGACCTAATGAAACTTCAAAGCTTTTGCACAGCAAAGGAAATCATAAACAAGATGAAAAGACAACCCTCAGAACGGGAAAAAATATTTGCAAATGAAGCAACTGACGAAGGATTAATCTGCAAAATTTACAAGCAGCTCATGCAGCTCAATAACAAAAAAACAAACAACCCAATCTAAAAATGGGCAGAAGACCTAAAGAGACATTTCTCCAAAGAAGATATGCAGATTTCCAACAAACACATGAAAGAATGCTCAACATCATTAATCATTAGAGAAATGCAAATCAAAACTACAATGAGATATCATCTCACACCAGTCAGAATGGCCATCATCAAAAAATCTAGAAACAATAAATGCTGGAGAGGGTGTGGAGAAAAGGGAACCCTCTTGCACTGTTGGTGGGGATGTAAATTGATACAGCCACTATGGAGAACAGTATGGAGGTTCCTTTAAAAACTACAAATAGAACTACCATCTGACCCAGCAATCCCACTACTGGGCATATACCCTGAGAAAACCATAATTCAAAAAGAGTCATGTACCAAAATGTTCATTGCAGCTCTATTTACAATAGCCAGGACATGGAAGCAACCTAAGTGTCCATCAACAGAGGAATGGATAAGGAAGATGTGGTACCTATATACAATGGAATATTACTCAGCCATAAAAAGAAACGAAATTGAGTTACTTGTAGTGAGATGGATGCACCTAGAGTCTGTCATACAGAGTGAAGTAAGTCAGAAAGAGAAAAACAAATACCATATGCTAACACATATATATAGAATCTAAGAAAAAAAAAAAAAGGTCATGAAGAACCTAGGCGCAAGACGGGAATAAAGACGCAGACCTACTAGAGAATGCCTTGAGGATTTGGGGAGGGGGAAAGGTAAGCTGTGACAAAGTGAGAGAGTGGCATGGACATATATGCACTACCAAATGTAAAATAGCTAGCTAGTGGGAAGCAGCCGCATAGCACAGGTAGATCAGCCCCATGGTTTTTGACCACCTAGAGGGGTGGGATAGGGAGTGTGGGAGGGAGGGAGGGAGACGCAAGAAGGAAGAGATATGGGAGCATATGTATATGTATAACTGATTCACTTTGTTATAAAGCAGAAACTAACACACCATTGTAAAGCAATTATACTCTAATAAAGATGTTAAAAAAATGCAGAAGAGAAACCTTCAAACTTTAATGAACTAATGTTATACCGTGGCTCAAATCCACATGAAGAAATAAAGAGCACCTGTGGTTACAGAGGTAAATGTAAAAGAAAGTCTAAATATATATTTTGTTTATTACTTTTTTCTTTTATGTGATTTAAAAAACAATTAATTGCAAAAGGCAATGATTATAAGTTTGTGTTGATGGGCATACATTGTATAAAGATGGGATGTGTATGACAATAATGGCACACAAAAAGAGGATGAGAAACACAGCAATACAGAAGTGAAGTCTTTGTATTCCATTAAAATTAAGTTGCTATTAATCACACTAGATTGTTATAAATTAAATGTTAATTGTAACCCCGAGGCAATCACTAAAAATAATGACTCAAATAATATAGCAAAAGAAATGACAAGGGTATTTAAATGGTACACTAAAAATATCTATTTAAGACAAAAGAAGGCAATAATAGAGAAATAGAGGAACAAAAACACACAAGACATAAAAAATTAGCCAAGTTGCAGATATAATTCCTACCTTATCAGTAATTACATTAAACTTAAATGGATCAAACGATTTAATCTCTCCTTCACACCCTAAACAAAAGTTAATCCTAAATGAATTAACAGCAAAAATGTTAGTGTTAAAACTGTAAAAATGATAGAAGAAAACAGAAGTGTAAATTTTTATGATCTTGGATTAGGCGATAATTCATTAGATATGACACCTAAAGCATAGGGACAAAAGGAAAAATAGATAAATTGAGGTTCACCAAAACTAAAACCCTTTGATCATAAAAGGACTCTATCAAGAAACTGAAAAGACAATCCGCAGAATGAGAGAAAATATTTGCAAATATATATTTGAAACATATGCCCCCACAAAAACATGTACACAAAGATACCGTGGAACAATGTGGTGAAGACAGGGTTCTCACAACACACATTTCCATTAACAGGGTACCGTGTAAAAGTGAGAACTGACTATAACTGTCTTATTTGGTAGATTCCATGATGATTAAAATTAAAAGATCATAATCACTGTGTGATCTGAGTGAGCTGTTCAAATATTGCTTTTTCATAAGCTATGTTACCTGACTTCTGAGATATTTTTATTACTCTTGTTGAAGGAGCTTGAAAAATTAACACATATTCTAAGATTCACTCTTATTGAAACTTGTACCCATTATCTTGAAAAGCTGTATAATTTTAAAGTATACAGTGTGTGTGTGTGTGTGTGTGTGTGTGTGTGTGTGCAAGTATACATGTATATTTTACTTTATTTCATCTCTTAGGGTTATATGGTACTCAGAGAAAACTTCTGTTAGGAATTCAGTCATAGTCATTTTTGAGGTAAAGTTTTGAGGAATCAAGTTTCTATAATAGCATATAAATATTAAATAATGTTATTTTATGATAATTTTTGAGTGATATACTTTTAATAAATTGATGCAAGGAAGCAGAGATAGCCAGCTAGTGTTTCTGAGTTCTTACTGTACCAGACACGGACATCAAAACGTGTCAATAACATCAATTAGGACTTACCAAATGTCTGAGATTTCACTTTTTTTAAAACAGGAATATTCTCCATAATGAGTTATTAGAGTGTTAGCATTCTCTCTCCTTACAGATTCATGCTATTTAACTCAGCTCTCAGGGGAAATTAAATCCAAATTAACTATAAAAAAAGGTTTCTGCATCATTTAATGATGCAAATTTGAGGTAACAAGGGTAAATAATTGTGCATGAATATGATATGAAATTTAGATTTCCCTAGTGCTACCACCCTGATAATAATCCCCCAAGAGTTACCATTATCTTCTCCTTGAACATTAGAGTGAGCTTGTCTGTCTTTGAACTTCATATAAACAGAATCATATATTACTCATTATTCTTTCAATATTGAATATTTCAATATTGTTCACTCATATGTAATATTTACGTTGTTGCAAATAGCAGTAGTTCATCTCAGAGCAGAATTCCACTGAATGAGCGTACCACCATTTATGCAGATATTCTACAGTGGATAGACATTTGTGCTGTTTCCAACTTTTTCCTATTTTGAATAACACCACTATAAATATGTTTTCATAGAAATAAGCATTCATTTGCTTGGTATATACTTAGTAGCAATTCTGGGTCATAGGTGTAAGTATGTTTAGCTCTAGTGGATACTGCCAGCTTTCCAACATGGGGGTACCTATTTACATTCCCCCCAGTCAACGTTTGAAGATTCCAGTTGTTCCTCATCTTCATCTTGTTTTTAATTAAGTCCAGTTTATCAGTTTATCGATCTTCTCTAGTCAGTCTTATTGGAACACTGCTTAGGAAATCTTTGTTTATCCCTAAACATATTCTCCTACATTTTATTCTAGAAACTGTATTGTTTTACTTTCACATTCAGCTCTAGAATCAATCTCAAAATAATTTTTGTGTATATAGTGGTCAAGATGCATTTTTCCATATGGATATCCAGTTGATTCAGTACCATATAATGAAAGACTAATCCTTCATTATTACACTGCCTTTGCAATTTTGCTTTAATCAGTTTACTGTATATGTGTAAATCTGTTTCTCATATCGATTTTCTTCCACTGGTTAATTTGTCTATCATTGGCACCAACAGAGCATTCTCTTAATTATTGTAGCTTAAAAATATCAATGTCTGGTACTTTAAAATTATTTCTTTGGATAATTCAGGTCTTTTGTATTTCTTTATAAGTTTTGAAGTCAATCTGCTAACTTCCACAGGAAAAAAAAAAAAGCTGGACTTTTGATTAAGGTTGCATGGAGTGTGGGCTTAAATAATATCTTAACAAAAATGAGTCTTCCCTTCAATGCAGATTGTGTTTTATTATAAATTCAAAAATGGTGTTTTAATTCCCCAATTGTTATTAGTTTATAAAAATGCAATGTATTTACCAGTGACCTTACTAAACTCCATTATTTTTCTAGTAGTTTGTCGACTTTGCACAAATGTTTATTATATCTGCAAACGATGAGAACTTTCTCCTTACTGTAAAGATTAAGGAAGATCCCTTCTATTCCTAGTTACCTGCATGCTTTTGTAGTAAATGGGTATTGGATTTATCAAATGCTTTTCCTGCATTTATGGAGTTAATCAGAAGATTTTTCTCCTTTATTTGATAAGGGTGGTGAAGTATATTGACTGATGTCCCAATGTTTAACCAGTCTGGCATTTCTGGAATAAACCTCACTTGTATTATCTTGTTTAGCATTTCTGCAGCTGTGTTCATGAAAGAATTTGGCCTTGGTTTTCTTTTGTTGCATAATTGTTGTATGATTTTGGAACAAGAAGATAAGTTGAAAATTTTATCCTTCTTTCTCTACTTTCTGTGATAGTTTGTGCAAGATAAATATTATGCAGGCTATTTCATCCTTAGGTATTTGTAAGAATTCACTGGTGAAGCAACCTAGGCTTGAAAATTTTTTGTGTGTCTGGGAAGTCTTTGTGTGTGTCTGAGAAGGCTTTAATTGTGAATTCAATTTCTTTAACAAACATAAACTATTTCAATTTTCTATTTATCCTTATGCAAGTTGTGCTTTTTAAGAATTTATCGTTCATTTAAATGTTCAAACGTACGAGCATAAAGGCGTTCATAATATGTTATTTTGTTATCGAAGATATGATTCACATACCATAAATTCACCATTTTAAAGTGTACAATTCAGTGGGTTTTAAGATGTTTACAACTTTGTGCAACCATCACCACTGTTAATTACAGAACACTCACCAGCTCCAAAAGAAACCCCATACCTGTTAGCAGTCACTTTCTATTCCCCCTCCTTCCAGCCCATGGCAATCACTGATCTATTTTACCTCTCTATAGATTTACCTATTGTGAACATTTCATATAAATGGAATCATAGGCTTTATGACCTTTTGCATCTGGCTTCTTTCACTTAGTGTAATGTTTTCAAGGTTGATTTATGTTGTAGTATGTCTCAGTATTTTATTCCTCATTATGGCTCATTAATATTCCATTGTACTGATATACCACATTTTGTTTATCCATTCATTAGTTGATGGACATTTAAATTGTTTCCACTTCTTGGTTATGAATGCTGCTGCTATGAACATTTGTGTAGAAGTTTTTGTGTACATATGTGTCTTCAGTAATCTCGAGTATAGACCAAAGAGTAGAGTTATTGGGTCACATGGTAACATTCTAAGTTTGACATTTTGGGGAACTGTCAAACTATTTTCTAAAGCAGCTGCACCACCAATGTATGAGGGTTCCAATTTCTCTACATGCTTGCCAGCACTTGTTATTTCCCTTCTTTTTTTTTTTTTAAATAAACCATTTTAGTGGTTGTAAAGTGGTATTTCATATGGCATTTCTTCACTGGCCAGTAATTCTGGGCATCATAATGTGTTCTTATTGTGTTGTTAATGATATAGTGGGGTTGCCTTTTTCATTTCTTAGATGGGTAATTTGTGTTTTCCCTTTACTTGTCCATTATCAGTTTTGCTAGAATGGTACTAGTTTTTAAAATCTTCTCAAAGAGTATATATTTAACTTTATCAATTTTCTCTGTTATATATTTGCATTCTCTTTCATTATTTCCTGCATTCTCTTATTTCTTTGGGTTCCATTTACTATTTTTAATAAGTTTTTAAAATGGAAGTATAGATCTTTTATTTTCAAGTATATATTCTAGTATATGCCTTAAAGCTCTGATTTGCTTCCAAAGAAAATTAGCTTTAGCTGTAGCCCCACAACATTCACATATGGGATTTTCATTATTATTTAGTCAAAAATATTTTCTAAATTTTATTCTGATTTCTTTTTTGCCCCACTGGGTATTTGGAAGTTTGTTCCTTAATCCAAATGTTTAGGGTTGTCTGTATATTTTTCTGTTGTTGATTTCTAGCTTATTTTCATTTTGTCAGAGAATATATTCTATATTATTCAATCCTTGGAAGTTTGTTGACCCTTAAAATAAATGTAAAACATAAAGAAGTCTCAAAAATATCTAGAAATGAATGCTTAAATCCTACTATTTCAAGAGTCAGATCTAAGTAGAAATCTTCTAATTTTTATTCTCTACCTCCTTCATATGTATTTATGTAAAAAAATATTGCTTAGAAATATAACCATAATGAAAACTGTGCATGCACTCTGTGTGTGTGTGTGTGTGTGTGTGTGTGTGTGTGTGTATATATATATATATATATATATATAAAACCATTCTATAACTGGCCCTATAAGCTATATTTTTCCTATCAGTTGGGCAGATTAAAATTTGCCAACTAAAAATTGTCACTTTCCATCTGCCTCTACAAGGATTAAGTCACTAGCCATTGTAGTTGCTGACCTTCAACACACCCTGAAAGAAGTTCAGGGTGGAGATCAGGAATGAAGCACTCCACTCTCTGGGAAAAACTGGCAGAATAAGCTTTCAGATAGTTAGATATATTCAAGAGAAGAATTTATGAGCTCAAATTCTTGTATCTTCTCATATCTAGAAAAGCAATAAAATCATTAACAGAGACATCTGCCTCTCATGACTAGCAGTAACTTCATGAGACTAGCAGCAACCCTCTGCCAAAAATGTGCAATTGATTGCATGTACCCCCCTTCACTAAAATCACATATAAACTGACCCCCCCCAACGTTCGGAGCAATTCCTTAGAGCTATCTGAGATGCTGCCTCTCAGGCTATAGTCCTTATTTTGCCCCAAATAAGACAGCTCACAACTTTCACATTGTGCATTTTTTTTTCAGTTGACAGATCATTAAAAAATGAATGCAGGTTATTCTCATTCAGCAATGTAACAAGCACACCTGACCTTTGGAAAGTGAGTGAAAATTCTTCCTGTATGCTCCATCAGTGCTGCAGACTGTCTCTGAGCTTCCCAAAGTCAAACACTGATAGCACCTTGGAACATAGATTCCTAATTTGCACTTCAAAATTCCATTTCATTTGTAGCTATATTTCCTGATATACATTGGCTCACAAAATATGTCGTCAGGCCGTTTGAAGTTCTGTCACAACAAATTTGTCAACAACAATTCTACTTTTAGAATAAGAAGTCATGCATTACTTTTACATTTTTGTTTTCACATCTACACAAGCAATGGTATAGGCCATAACTATAGCATCTAATTCTGAAACTGAAAATATATCACAACTTCAAATAGCCCAGAGCAATGAAAAGAGTACAAGTAAAAAAGAAAAGCCACCCACACTCACTAGTTTTTACAAGCTTGAACAAGTTAATCAACATTCTAACCCACAGTTTCTTCATTTGAGTGACAAAACAATATTGAAATATATTTCAAGGTAACAGAGTCTTCAAAGGAATAACTTATGTAAGGTACGTAATAGATTGTCCTTCACATGAATAGTCCTTACAAAGCATAAGTTACTTCCTTCCAATACTTTCTGACCTCTCTTACACAGTATCCCATGTTCATTGATAGCAAAAGTGTACCCCAATGGGGCAAGCAATATTTAGAACCACATTCCACATTTCAGGTTAGGTTAGGTTATGCTATAGTAACAAATGACACCAAAATCTCAAAGACTTAAGAATAATGAAGATTATTTCTATATCTGATTACACAATCAGCACAGGTGTGCAGAGGACCTTTTGTTTACTGTGCACATTTAATATTGATACAAGTGTAATCTTATCATGTATTCAGAAGGGAAGGAGATCTTAAGTATTTGTAGCAGCTCTAATGACTAGCACAGGATCTCTCATGACCTATATTTCAGCTTTGTTGAAAGTGAAGGGGTTCAGAATGAGCCTCCCAAAATGTGCCACTCCAGCTTGTAGATTATTTTGAGCTGAAGACAATCAAGGCTCAGAAGACTCAGGAAGAACTTTTTACCTCTCCCTTCACTACCTAAAAGAATCTGGCTCAGAGAGAGAGAGAGAGCTATTACAAGAGATAACTTTTATCTGAATGACCTATGTGCATGTCAGGGCAGACATCTAATTAACATCTTCTTATTGTCCTGGGAATTCCCCCTGTGAAATCCCAGGACCCTATCCCATTCCTTAGCTCAGGACAGCATAGAAGCCTCAATTGCTCAACTTGCCTTTGGGTCTCATATCTTTGGGGCTCTCATACGTACATCATTAAATTTGTCTTCTTCCTGTTAATCTGTGTTATGTCAATTTAATTATTAGACCAGCCAAAGAACCCAGAAAGGTAAAGGAAAAAAGTCTTTCTCCCCTACAAAAGTATTGAGAAGCATACCATTACACAGCCACAAGTATGCCTAAAATGGAAAAGACCAAACAACCACACCAAATGTTGGAGAGGATTTGAAACAACCAGAATTCTCATACTTTGTGATGGTGGGAAAATACAAATGGCACAACCGGTTTGGAAAGCTGTTTGGCAATTGATTAAAAAGCTGAATATAAACTTACCCTTTGACCTTGCAACTCCAATCCAAGAGAATTGAAAGCATATACCCACAAACACCCTTTTATAAGAATATTCAATCAAATTTATTCATAATAAACAAAGTCAGCCAGATATCAGTCAGCCTGTTCCTGTTGCTGAACAGGAGAATGGATAAACAAACTGTGGTAGATTCATACAGTGAAGATATTGTGTGTGTTCCTCACAATAAAAAGGAGCAAAGGTCTGATACATCCAACAACATGGATGAATATCAGAATATTGTGCTGAGTGGAAAAAGCCAGAAACAAAAAATATTCTGTGCATACAGTCCTAGAATAGGCAAAACTAACTTATAATGATACAAATCAGATCAGTATATTCCTTTAGCTTCAAGGGTGGTAGAAACTGACCAGGAAAGAGCACAAAGGAACTTTTTTGGTTTATGGAAATGTTCTGTGTCTTGAGTGAATGTGTCTACATTTGTCAAAATAAATTGAAAAATTCATTTAATATTTGATCATTTTACTCTATGTTTATAATAGCTTGACACTTTGAAAATTCAAAAGTATTCAGAGGACACTTCAGTCATACAATTTTTAATACTTTATTTAAACAATCTAACACTATTCATTAGCTAGTTCAGGATATTCGATTTAACTCAGACTTTTAAGATAATGTTTTACTAAGAAGTTTTGGGATGAAATGGTACTTTAACAAACTGAAAATTAGTAAAAACATCATTACTCTGATAATAGTCCAAGACAGTACAATTCAGTACATTTTAGACTGCTTCAGAGGTCTGTGAAAATTTTTTAATAGGGAAACTGTATTGAAAGAAAAACATTAAATCACCTAGATGCTGATATCTCATAGAGCATTTCCATCCTCTATTTCACCAGTTAACAGTTATTTAACTATTAGCATCACTTATGATAAAGCTTGAGCTTTGGAAAATGATAGACAACCGTCTAACTAGCCATTGCACAAGATACCTAATTACTCTCAGCTTTTCTCTCACTTACTAAACAATATAAAAAGCATCTAAAATAGAACCAGGCACATGATATAAACTTAATAAATGTCAGTTATATTCTTGCACATAAAGTTCCTTCAAAAATGTGTTTTCCTCCTCCTCCTCCTCCTTTTCCTTTTTCTCTTTTTTCAACCTTTTCTTTTCCCCTTTCTTTTTCTCTTCTCATGTTCCTGCTACTTCTTCCTCCTTTTTCCTGAACGTTTCACAGTATAGTCCCATGACAAGTAGGGAGAAAATGAGAGAAATGCTTATGTTTGAGGTTTTTAAAATCTGTCCTTTCTAGTTATCTTCAGATCTGTTACCTAATGTATTTTAAAAATGTGAGAATAAAGAAAAATATATTTCTGTTGCATAAATAAATTCTAAATTTTTGAGCTTAGAAATTTAAGACTAGAAGATTTTTAGTCGGAAAGAGTGTGAGTCTTTTCTGTAAATATGCATGAATTCTAGGTATTAACTTGACTAGGAGAAGAACAAATAACAATCGCTGAGCAGCTGTACACACCACTATTGGGAAATCTTGGCTGCCCCAACCCATCAAATCTAATCTGATGGAGGAGAAAATAGGCAGTCTACCTGAAAAAGAATCCAGAGTAATGATAGTAAAGATGATACAAAATCTTGGAAATAGAATGGAGAAAATACAAGAAACATTCAACAAGGACCTAGAAGGACTAAAGATCAAATAAACAGTGATGAACAACACAATAAATGAAATCAAAAATTCTCTAGAAGAAATCAATAGCAGAATAACTGAGGCAGAAGAACAGATAAGTGACCTGGAAGATAAAATGGTGGAAATAACTATCACAGAGCAGAAAAAGAAAAAGGAATGAAAAGAATTGAGAACAGTCTCAGACACTTCTGGGACAACATTAAATGCACCAACATTTGAATTAGAGGGGTCCCAGAAGAAGAGAAAAAGAAAGGAACTGAGAAAATACTTGAAGAGATCACAGATGAAAACTTCCCTAATATGGGAAAGGAAATCATCAATCAAGCCCATGAAGCACAGAGAGTCCCATACAGGATAAATCCAAGGAGAAACGTGCTAAGACACGTTTTGATAATTTAATCAATTATCAAAAATTAAATACAAAGAAAAAATATTAAAAGTAGAAAGGGAAAAGCAACAAATAATGTAAAAGGGAATCCCCATAAGGTTAACAGCTGATCTTTCAGCAGAAACTCTGAAAGCCAGAAGGGAGTGGCAGGACATATTTAAAGTGATGAAAGGGAAAAACCTACAACCAAGATTACTCTACCCAGCAAGGATCTCATTCAGATTTGATGGAGAAATTAAAACCTTTACAGACAAGCAAAAGTTAAGAGAATTCAGCACCACCAAACCAGCTTTACAACAAATGCTAAAGGAACTTCTCCAGGCAGGAAACACAAGAGAAGGAAAAGGCCTACAATAACAAATCCAAAACAATTAAGAAAATATTTATAGGAATTTACATATCGATAATTACCTTAAATGTAAATGGATTAAATGCTCCAACCAAAAAACATAGACTGGCTGAATGGATACAAAAACAAGACCCACATATATGCTGTCTACAAGAGACCCACTTCAGACCTAGGGACACATACAGATTGAAAGTGAGGGGACAGAAAAAGATATTCCATGCAAATGGAAATCAAAAGAAAGCTGGAGTAGTATTCTCATCTCAGACAAAATAGACTTTAAAATAAAGACTATTACAAGAGACAAAGAAGGACACTATATAATGATCAAGGGATCAATCCAACAAGAAGATATAACAATGGTAAATATTTATGCACCCAATATAGGAGCACCTCAATACATAAGGCAAACATTAACAGCCATAAAATGTGAAATCGACAGTAACACAATAATACTAAGGTACTTTAACACCTCACTTTCACCAATGGACAGAACATCCAAAATGAAAATAAATAAGGTAACATAAGCCTTAAATTACACATTAAACAAGATGACTTAATTGATATTTATAGGACCTTCCATCCAAAACCAACAGAACACACTTTCTTCTCAAGTGCTCATGAAATATTCTCCAGGATAGATCATATCTTGGGTCACAAATCAAGTCTTGGTAAATTTAAGAAAATTGAAATAACATCAAGTATCTTTTCTGACCACAATGCTATGAGACAAGATATCAATTACAGGAAAAAAAAACTGTAAAAAATACAAACACATGGAGGTGAAACAATACTAAATAACCAGGAGATCACTGAAGAAATCAAAGAGGAAACCAAAAAATATCTAGAAACAAATGACAATAAAAACACAATGACCCAAAACCAACGGGATATAGCACAAGCAGTTCTAAGAGGGAAGTTTATAGCAATACAATCTTACCTCAAGAAACATCTCAAATAAACAACCTAATCTTACACCTAAAGCAATTAAAGAAGAAAAAAAACACCCCAAATTTAGCAGAAAGAAAGAAATCGTAAAAATCATATCAGAAAAAACTGAAAAAGAAATGAAGGAAACAATAGCAAAGATCAATAAAACTAAAAGTTGGTTCTTTGAAAAGACAAATAAAACTGATAAACTGTTAGCCAGACTCATCAAGAAAAAAAGGGAGAAGAGTCAAATCAACAGAATTAGAAATGAAAAAGGAGAAGTAACACTGACACTGCAGAAATACAAAGGATCATGAGAGATTACTACAAGCAGCTCTGTGCCAATAAAATGGACAACCTGGAAGAAATGGACAAATTCTTAGAAAGGTATAACCTCCCAAGACTGAACCAGGAAGAAATAGAAAATATGAACAGACCAATCACAGGTAATGAAATTGAAACTGTGATAAAAAATCTTCCAACAAACAAAAGTCCAGGACCAGATGGTTTCAAAGGTGAACTCTATCAAAGATTTAGAAAAGAGCTAACACCCATACTTCTCAAACTCTTCCAAAAAATTGCAGAGAAAGGAACACTCCCCAACTCATTCTATGAGGCCACCATCACCCTGATACTAAAACCAAACAAAGATAGTACAAAAAAAGAAAATTACAGACCAATATCACTGATGAATATAGATGCAAAAATCCTTAACAAAATACAAGCAAACAGAATTGAACAACACTTTAAAAGGATCATACAACATGATCAAGTGGGATTTACCCCAGGGATGCAAGGATTCTTCAATATATGCAAATCAATCAATGTGATACACCATATTAACAAATTGAAGAATACAAACCATATGATCATCTCAAAAGATGCCGGACAGGACAAGCTTTTGTCAAAATTCAACACCCATTTATGATAAAAACTCTCCAGAAAGTGGGCATAGAGGGAACCTACCTCAACATAATAAAGGCCATATATGACAAACCCACAGCAAACATCATTCTCAATGGTGAAAAACTGAAAGCATTTCCTCTAAGATCAGGAACAAGACAAGGTTGTCCACTCTCAGCATGATTATTCAACATAGTTTTGGAAGTCCTAGCCTCAGCAATCAGAGAAGAAAAAGAAATAAAAGGAATCCAAATTGGAAAAGAAGAAGTAAAACTGTCACTATTTACAGATGACATGATACTATACATAGATAATCCTAAAGATGCCACCAGAAAACTACTAGGGCTAATCAATGAATTTGGTAAAGTAGCAGGATACAAAATTAATGCACAGAAATCTCTGGCATTCCTATACACTAATGATGAAAAATCTGAAAGAGAAATTAAGGAAACACTCCCACTTACCACTGCAACAAAGGAATAAAATATCTAGGAATAAACCTACATAGGGATACAAAAGACCTGTATGCAGAAAATTATGAGACACTGATGAAAGAAATTAAAGATGATTCCAACAGATGGAGAGATATACCATGTTATTGGATTGGAAGAATCAATATTGTGAAAATGACTATACTACCCAAAGCAATCGACAGATTCAATGCAATCCCTATCAAATTACCAATGGCATTTTTTACGGAACTAGAACAAAAACTCTTAAAATTTGTTTGGAGACACAGAAGACCCCGAATAGCCAAAGCAGTCTTGAGGGAAAAAAATGGAGCTGGAGGAATCAGGCTCCCTGACTTCAGACTATACTACAAAGCTACTGTAATCAAGACAATATGGTACTGGCACAAAGACAGAAACATAGATCAATGGAACAAGATAGAAAGCCCAGAGATAAACCCACACACCTATGGTCAACTAATCTATGACAGAGGAGGCAAGGATATACAAGGGAGAAAAGAGTCTCTTCAATAAATGGTGCTGGGAAAACTGGACAGCTACATGGAAATGAATGAAATTAGGACACTCCCTAACACCATACACAAAAATAAACTCAAAATGGATTAGAGACCTAAACATAAGACCAGACACTATAAAACTCTTAAAGGAAAACATAGGAAGAACACTCTTTGACATAAATCACAGAAAGATCTTTTTTGATCCACCTCCTAGACTAATGGAAATAAAAACAAAAATAACCAAATGGGACCTAATGAAACTTAAAAGCTTTTGCACAGCAAAGGAAACCATAAACAAGACGAAAAGACAACTCTCAAAATGGGAGAAAATATTTGCAAATGAATAAATGGACAAAGGATTAATCTCCGAAATATATAAACAGCTCATGCAGCTCAATATTAAAGAAACAAACAATCCAATCCAAAAATGGGCAGAAGACCTAAATAGACATTTCTCCAAAGAAGACATAATGATGGCCAAGAAGCACATGAAAAGCTGCTCAACATCACTAATTATTAGAGAAATGGAAATCAAAACTACAATGAGGTATCACCTCACACCAGTCAGAATGGGCATCATCAGAAAATCTACAAGCAACAAATGCTGGAGAGGGTGTGGAGAAAAGGGAACATTCTTGCACTGTTGTTGGGAATGTAAATTGATACAGCCACTATGGAGAACAGTATGGAGGTTCCTTAAAAAACTAAAAATAGAGTTACCATATGACCCAGCAATCCCACTACTGGGCATATACCCAGAGAAAACCATAATTGAAAAAGACACATGCACCCCAATGTTCACTGCAGCACTATTTACAATAGCCAGGTCATGGAAGCAACCTAAATGCCCATCAACAGACGAATGGATAAAGAAGATGAGGTACATACATACAATGGAATATTACTCGGCCATAAAAAGGAATGAAATTGGGTCATTTGTAGAGATGTGGATGGATCTAGAGACTGTCATACAGAGTGAAGTACATCAGAAAGAGAAAAACAAATATCGGATATTAACACATATATGTGGAACCTAGAAAAATGGTGCAGATGAACCAGTTTGCAGGACAGAAATTGAGACACAGATGTAGAGAACAAATGTATGGACACCAAGGGGGGAAAGCCGCTGGGGTGGTGGTGGTAGTGTGATGAATTGGGGGATTGGGATTGACATGTATACACTGATGTGTATAAAATGGATGACTAATAAGAACCTGCTATATAAAAAATTTAAAAAACACACACACAAAAAAAACTAATAAAATCCACATAAAGTATAGAATTTAGTTTATAATAATATATCTATATTGGTTCATCTGCAATAGTAATATATTAACAATAGGGGAAACTGGGTGTGGTGTATATGGGAACTCTTTAAACTGTCTTTGAAACTTTTCAATGAATTAGAAACTATTGTAAAATAAACATTTTATTTAGATGCAAAAAATGTTTATAGCCACTTTTTTTTGTTTTGTTTTGTTTTGTTTTTTTTATTGCGGTACGCTGGCCTCTCACTGTTGTGGCCTCTCCCGTTGCAGAGCACAGGCTCCTGATGTGCAGGCTCAGCGGCCATGGCTCACGGGCCTAGCTGTTCCGCCGCATGTGGGATCTTCCCGGACTGGGGCACGAACCCGTGTCCCCTGCATCGGCAGGCGGACTCTCAACCACTGTGCCACCAGGGAAGCCCCTATAGCCACTTCTAAAATACCCCTGTCTATTAATTGTGAGACAGCTGAGCCAAGATTCAGTCTTTCACTTTATGAATTACCTCCTAGGAATTTTCCATGAAGAGCTACCTCAGAGGGCAACTGTGTCAACCAGGGAAGTCTTGCCTTGGTTGACAGGATGTGAGCCTTCACTCTGGTAAAGTATTCTGGTGTTCACAATGACACTGGTAGCTGTTTCAGTTAGTCTTGAAAAGTCACTGAAATCCTGAGTTATTAGAAATTAGACTAAAATTAGTAAAATTAAAACAGATAAAATTATGTTTGTTATTCTCACTCCTTCCTCAGAGCTGATCCCTTGAGCTTTGAATGGTCCTGGATTCAATTAAATCTGAACGAGAAGTTTACTGATTTCCACCTAGAGGAATGAGCTTCCGTCCATGCCTCTGGGAATAAATTAGATGACGGAACTGACTCTACTCAAAGTCGTTATTAACTGATTTGTTAAACATATATGCAGCATGGAGGCCAGAAATGGAAATTATGTTATATGGTTAAGATTATATCCATACCTCTTAATCCCTAGTTGTTCTCATGTAACCAAATTCAAATTTCAATCTTATAACCTTGAAATGATGTTCCCACCATCTTTTCTTTATTTTTCCCTCTGTCTTCTTCTTCTCTCTCTCTCTCCGTCTCTTGAATTTTAGTCCATTTCCCCATATTCCTCCATGTCCTAGAAATAAACCTGAGAAGGGGAGGTTTCTAGGGAAGTCTGGGTGCCCGCTGTTGAATAGGATGGGATGGGTTGTGAAAATATAACCCTTCAGCCCAGTGTGATACAGGACTAGCTCAGTGACAGAATTACTTCCCCTGTATATTCACACAGCTGTGGAGTCATAGAAATTACCTATAGGCTCTATTGCTGCACATATTCAACTAGAACTCTATTAATGGGCCGAGGATGAACAAGGAAATGGGGAAATTACTGTGCAGATTCCTTAAATCCATCCTGTTCTCCTTCCCTTTGCCTTCATTGATTAGTCTCAGAATTTTTTCTCTCTTTTCTCCTCCTC
Source organism: Stenella coeruleoalba (assembly GCF_951394435.1). Lineage (NCBI taxonomy): Eukaryota > Metazoa > Chordata > Mammalia > Artiodactyla > Delphinidae > Stenella > Stenella coeruleoalba. The sequence continues at coordinate 21,873,637 of NC_137150.1, read as the reverse complement.
TTCCTGTAAAATCTATATCCTTTACTTTGTGTTTTAATCTACATTTATTTTTCTTTCCATTACCATGCATGCATGTGCGTGCGCACGCACACACACACGCGTGCGCACACACACACACACACGTCCCAGGCGTGCACCAATGTTTCCCTCCCTTAAGGGTTTCTTTGTTATGCGAAACTATTCTCTATGTGTAATTTCTTGAAAAATACTGGTTTATATAGAGTTCTAAATTTCCTAGAATGAATAACTACATGCCCTATTTAAGGTGAGCATTCAGTGTTTGACTAGAATTTTACAGGAATTATACAGTGCTTCTTACTTCTAGATAAGAACAGTTAAATTTAAAACTAATTAAAAATTAGTCAAATAGAGCTCTCTATGTATATGCCAACAAGGTCCGTTTAGAAACTTGCATGGGCTCAAATTATCATACAGCCTTAAAGTTCAAAATGGGAAGTCAGAGATCTTTCTTAAAGTAAATAACTAGAAAGAAAAATATACCTACTGACCATTATCTAAAATCCACTTTCTCTGATAAGGTTGAAGTGAATTGTCCAGATGGTAGTTCAGAGCCAAACTATTCTTCCTGGTTGTAAATAAACAGAATAAATCCCCCAAAGATATTACTCAGATCTAAAATACAGACCAACGATGTGTGCCAGTGGTTTCTGCATTTGACTTCACACATATCTGCCTTTTAGACCTGAGTAATTATTTGGGGGGGTCATCAATTATTTATTTTTCCAAAAGTATCATTTCCACATATCCATGCTATTGGGTTAGATGTAATGAAAGACACAGAAAATTATAAGATGCAATTTCCACCCTCCAGGAGATTATATTTGTCATATTATTATAATATAAAAAGAACAAAAATCTGCCAATCATAAATGTAGGTAGATTGAAAAAGTAAATCTTATGATGATGCTCCTCATTGGCACATTTGTCTACCCCCATCCACTCACACCTACCCAGAGGCATCGTATTAAACAAAAGATATTGAGGAAATATTTTAAATATTCCCTAATGTCCATATATTTTTCCCCTTTACTCTGAAACACCGCATGCATCACCACTTCTAACCTTTGATCCACTCTACTTTTTTTTTTTTTTTTTTTTGTGGTACGCGGGCCTCTCACTGTTGTGGCCTCTCTCATTGCAGAGCACAGGCTCCGGACGCGCAGGCTCAGCGGCCATGGCTCACGGGCCCAGCCGCTCTGCGCCATGTGGGATCTTCCCGGACCGGGGCACGAACCCGTGTCCCCTGCATCGGCAGGCAGACTCTCAACCACTGCACCACCAGGGAAGCCCCCACTCTACTTTTAACCTGGAAGTAGAGATAAGCAGCAAGCCCCCTAATGTGTGCCTGGCTCTGTCTCTTGGGAAGCTCTGTGACTTGAACACCTAATGTACAAACTCTATAGCTCAGTTTCCTTATCCAGTAAATAATGTTAATAATAGAACTTACAGCATTGTTGTGAGGGTTAAATAAATTTGTAACAGTACTTGGATAACAGTGTTTGGCATACAGTAAGCATTTACTAAACGCTGGCTTTTATTATTATTGATCTAGTAGTTTACTGCTTCCTTGGACTCAGGAACTAAACCACAGACAAGATGCACCATGCCCCTGAACCCAAATGGGGACTTAGGTCAGCAACAACCAGACCCGTATCACTATGCCCTGGTAAATGGGACATATAGACATTTGGAGGAGACAGAAATTGCTTTTCCAATCTAGGAGAGTCTGATAAGGCTTCACAACAACACAAAATTTGTCACTTTCTCACACAAACACATACTTATATTTAAATTCTACTTACAATGCTTGCTTCAAAAATTCAAAATAGACTTGCTTTCATTCAGGTTGAAATGACAGTGTGCTGTATCTTTTTACGAAGATAACTCTGATAAAAGACCAAATTTCATAGCTTAAAATTTGGCTGAAATTTAATTTTGTCTTGTTCTTTATAACTCACTTTAAACATTACATTTGGTTAACTCTTTGCTCTGAGAGCCTTATGGTGGCATTTAAACGGAACCTCAAACTCTGACCCAAGGAAAGGTGTCAAAGCAGATTAGAGATATGAACTATAAGAATTCTTCTCTCTTTAAGCAGAGCCATCATCGGCAGACCATGCATAAAAATATTAAAAATATCATTCAATTTCTAAAGAATTTAAGAATTTTCAACATCTAAAATAAAGAAAAGCTGCACAAAGGAGAACATGACCTTCTCCAAAGGGACAGCAATGGTTTGGCTTTGAGTGACAAGGATAATTTACATCAATTTACAAATTAAATAGCAGTATGACAAACATGAAACCAGTCAGTATTCGACGTGGAGATATTATTAAATAACTGTCATCTTGTAGTATGTTAAATTAATTTGTTTCGATTCATTAATTTTTAAATTAATCCGTTCTATATGTTCTTTTGCAAAAAAAACTGCAATGATTTTCCTGCAGCTCAACATTGCCCTCCTATGGACTAAAAGCCATACTATAGTATTCTGGATATTTACAAAAGAAATAGGAAAATTATACTCCCGTGGCACAGGTTTTTAAATAAGCAGCAAGCTCTCAGAATTCTGAATAGCAGCACACACAAGCCTCCCTAACATGGCCTTATCATACTGGAACTTCTCCTCCCATGGATCAGTGCTTCCTTGAAGACATTTCCCAGATTTAGACAACTCTGGAGTCTTGTGGGTGGGCAACAATTACCAAGAAATGAGCAACATCATGAAGAGTCAGTTAGTTATTTCACTGAGCCTGGCCAATACTTACAAAAGGCTTTTGTAAAAACGTACAAAACCTGGTTGATTTCTGGGAGGTATGGTGAGCTTAAAAATAAGGGAAACTTTGCATTAATTAAGAGAAGAATAAAAAATGCTTGTGAGTTTGATAGTCGAAGCTGCCAGATATAAGCCGGAATTCAGCTGGACCTCTGGACTGAGCTTGTATAAGTGAAAGTCAAACAGCTGGGCAGGATAGAAATAACTGTTGAGTCATAGGATGGGATCAAGCTGGAACAGGCAAAAAGAAAATGTGAGGAAGTTGGGAAGATGATTTTTTTTTTTGTAAACAAAAGCCACTGGAGAATTTCACTGTCTTTTTTGAAATGACAATATTAAGAAAATGTTTTGTGTGGGCACAGATGATGGTGAAAAAGAGTAAGTGGCCCAACTGCAGTCACTTTCATACAATGTATATGCAAATAATATTCTTTAATCATTGTAAAATAATTACTAGTAAGTTGGGGGTAAGTTGTTTTAACCTCTATGAGCCTCAATTTCCTCATCTGTAAAATAGTATTATTACTCCTATTTTGCAAGGTTGAGAATATAGATGAGAAATAACCTGGGCAAGGTACCTTACATAGCAAATTTTTTGCTACAGAGTGGAAGCTTTGTGAAAGGTAACTGATTAATAAACAGTAATCAGGGCTTCCCTAGTGGTGCAGTTGTTAAGAATCCACCTGCCAATGCAGGGGACATGGGTTCGAGCCCTGGTCCAGGAAGATCCCACATGCTGCGGAACAATTAAGCCAGTGCACCGCAACTACTGAGCCTGTGCTCTAGAGCCTGCAAGCCACAACTACTGAGCCCACGTGCCACAACTACTGAAATCCACGTGCCTAGAGCCCTTGCTCCGCAACAAGAGAAGCCACTGCAATGAGAAGCCCACGCACCTCAATGAATAGTCCCCACTTGCTGCAATTAGAGAAAGCCCGTGCTCAGCAACGAAGACCCAATGCAGCCAAAAAAATAAAGATAAACAGTAACCATAATTATCACCTTAGATTTTAGAATTTGTCATGTCCTTTCACGTGTATTTTTAAGTTTCATTTTGTTAAATATAGTACAATGATTAGAGTCACTGCTCAGTGGTATGACTGCCCTAGAGTCTTCAGACTAGAGAACAAAAAGACCAATCTAGCTTAGGAAATTTTAAGAAACTCAATGAGAGAAAGCAACAAATTTATCATCTCAAGACCAACTCATAAGTGCATAAAATTTCACTGAGGCTTTATGGTAAAAAACCGCAGCCAAGATTGAACAAAATTTCAATTGCCTCACACTTGGGTCCCTCCCTTCTAAACACCATTAAAAAAATCTACATTCCAAACACGTGGTAGGAGCCATTTGTATGAAAAGCTGGAGAAATGAGTCTAAGACCTTCATCTCTAGGCCAAAGTGTTTGTCCTCGAGGGCCTTTTCTGGAAATTGTATCTTTTTCCTGTGGGTTCTTGGTGTGCCAGGAAATGTAGCTCCAGCCACTCAGTCTACATAGCCTTCCTTGGGCTCCAGTCACCTTGGCCCCAAAGATATCATGTATGCCACCTGTGTCCTCTTCAACAACCAGCATGTTTGGGTAAGTCAAACACTAGCTGCAAGCAAAGATGGGGAAGGTAAAGATTCCAATTATTTAATTATATTTCAATCACAGAAAGGAGCCAAGCAAGTCTTCTGAGGCAACAGGGAATGTTACCTACAGCACTCAAGAAATGGAGCTTTAGGGGATCCCTGGTGGCGCAGTGGTTGAGAATCCACCTGCCGATGCAGGGGACTCGGGTTCGTGCCCCGGTCCGGGAAGATCCCACATGCGGTGGAGCGGCTGGGCCCGTGAGCCATAGCCGCTGAGCCTGCGCGTCCGGAGCCTGTGCTCCGCAACGGGAGAGGCCACAGCAGTGAGAGGCCCACGTACCGCAAAAAAAAAAAAAGAAATGGAGCTTTATAAAACAACTCTTATCTTGCCATTTTGATGTTATCTACTGTCTTCCCCCTCAAAGGACACCAATTTTGACAGTCACAGATGAGACCACCTTTGTGGTGTCAGGAGAAGCCCAGGACTCCAGCAGAGAAGTTCCAGCACACTACTGGGGCAAAAAAAGAGATTAGATGCATTGAAGACGGTAAGAGTTTCACTTTACCCATGAACCCTCCCCTAAGGTAGCACAGCTTAGTGCCAAGAGGGACCTTCTTAGAACATGATGCAACCCATGGAGGAAAGTGACAGTGTGTGAGTGAGTGTCCAGCTTCCCCAGTTGTGTAGGAGGCTACCTAAGAGAACCACTTCTTTCTCCTCCCATCCAGAATACTGTGGAGTGCTGAACAGCTGGGGGTCAGGCTGGGAGAACAGCAGTCAGGGCTCTCTGAGAACATCAGAGCAGATCCTACTACTGCTTGGCAGACTCCTTCATAAAGCCCATCCATGAGCCACTGGGATTGCCTTGAAGGCAGAACCCGTCAGCTAGCCCATGGGCACCTTCAATGCTCTGTGCACCTCATTCATAACAACCCTACACCATAGATAAATTCAAAATATTAGTGGGTCATATTAACCATTGAAAAGGACACTATCCAATAAAACAGAAGAGGATGTAAGCCAAACCATGAAGTGTTTTGAAATAATAAGAGTTCACTTTTATTTAATTCTAAGGCATGGTTCTAAGTCCTTTCACACGAATCGACACACTTAATCATTGCAGCAAACCCCTAAACTATGAATGTATTATTTATCCACATTTTACAAGTTTGGAAACTGAGACCCCCAAAGGATAGGTTTCTTACTCAAGATTCCACATGTAGTGAGTGAGTGTACTCATATTAAAACGAAGATAAAGCCAAAATTCAAATCAAATGTGTCTAGTTCCAGAGTCTAAGCTCTTATCACTCCATGATATTGCCTTTCTAAATCATTAAAATTATTCATGCATATTTTTTCTCTTAAAATACACCACAAATCAAAGATATCTTTGTACTGGTTGGAAGACCCAGTAAGATTTATTAAACATGTCTCCCTCTACAAGGTAAAGCTATGAGCTAATATAATTAGACTTGTACTTTATCAAGAAATGAGGCAATGAAAAATCACGTATTCTTCTGCTAGGGGAGAGGGGCTGGTGAAAAGTTGATTTTCTTTTGATGGGTAGAGTTATTGTGAGAGCAACATGGAAGGCCTGATCCTGAGTTATAGACTGGAGTTGCTTTGCTATGGATGGTATTACATTGTCCCTGATTCGATGTTGGTCAGAAACCCAAATCTACCCTGCTATCTCTTTGAGACATGAAAAGGTAACACTGTGTCCCTGAGCCATGGTAAGGAAAGGGGAGCGCCTATCAGCAGCTATAGAAATCAACACTTGTCCCAAGGGAAAGAATGCCTGCACCCTAAAACTAACCTATGCTATAATAAATTTATGACAATGAGAAGATCATAGTTAATGGTACTTTCTCCTATGCTTATAACATCCACTTAAGTAGACCTCTTTTCCTTTAGAAAGTCCTTGATATAAAAGCCATTTATTTAGTTGATACACTTGTTTGGACCAATTTACATAAGCTGCTGGAAAACTGGTCTGGAAGGTATTCTGGAACAGCCCCTTAAAGAGAATCTCCTTAAAGAAATACTAGAGAATTTGAGCAGAGTGGGGCATGTCAGAGGTCTGACTAGTTAATTTTAGGACTGACTTTCCACGAGAAAAAATTCAAGCCAGTTACACCATACAGAAGTGAGAGTAAAATGAGAATCAAGTTGGTCCCCCATGAAATGAGTAAGCATTAGAAAACGGCAAAGTCTTGGAAGATATGACTTCTATGAAGGAACTCCAAACCCTAACAAAAAATTAATTTTAATGTAAATTTGTTCCTTAAGACAATTATTGATGTCAGAATGTTAATGAGGATTTATCAACAATAATCAAGAATTTTACTCAGGAAGAGTGCACATTGGCAGGGATGGAAACAAGGCAATAAAATATAAATAAGGGCAAAATTCAGGTGCCTTTAGCTTTGAAGAAGACATGTCTATTTCAAAGATCAGCAAAGGACTGAATGTTAAAGATGAAGGAGCATTGATGGTAGCCGGATATCACAAGGTAAGTACTGCATATTATAAAGAGGAACACTGAAAGAAGTCACTTATCTCAGAAGAGGAAATGGACAATCTTACAGTGCTTCTAAGTATTACCATTCAGAAACAAGCAAAAAGAAAAAAAGCCAATTAGAAGGTTTGAGCCTCAGACACATTTACTGAACTAGAAATTCCCACTATATTCATAGTGCTAAACGCTTTGCCTCCAGAGACAAACTTTACATCATGGCCATGCAGATTCCTTCCATAGGTGTATTTGAAAATGTTAACAAAAACTTCCCACCTTCAAAAATAGATGGGGGCCTTCCCTGGTGGTGCAGCGGTTGAGAGTCCGCCTGCCGATACGGGGGACACGGGTTCGTGCCCCGGTCTGGGAAGATCCCACATGCTGCGGAGCGGCTGGGCCCGTGAGCCATGGCCGCTGAGCCTGCGCGTCCGGAGCCTGTGCTCCACAACGGGAGAGGCCACAACAGTGAGAGGCCCACGTACCGCAAAAAAAAAAAAAAAAAAAAAAAAGATGGGACATGGGGATAAGAATAAGGAAAAAAACTATTGATCTTTATTATTTCCCTAAAGGATGTGGAGATCATTTTAAGAGCTATCTGAGCTGGAGTTGGTTAAATTCTCAAGTTATGGCTTTGTGAGCTTTAAAGTTGCCTACTGTGTTGTTCAAAACTAAGAATCCATTCTAAAGGAGGACAGGAGGCCATTTTTTTAAAGTACATCATCTGGTTATGAGGATATGATGGTTAAAGGGAAAGTTAGTGTCTTCAAAGGAAGCTGTGGAAAGATACATGGTACAGAGAGCCTGCCACCCACAAGGAAAACCTGGAGGAGAAAAAAAATGTCTGGTTATGTTAATTAAGTCTGGTCTTATACTAAGGTTTTACAGCTTATTTCCCAGGCTGCTAAAATGGCAATACGAAGAAGATGTAATTATTGGTTTGCCCAGTGAGAATTACAGACTTTTTGAGATGAAAGAAAAGCATCACAGAGCTCACAAGCCTAAATCCCTTAGGTCACAAACTGAAATCCTTGCTGAGGTCAAGGACATGTGTGGGTAAGGGTGGCCCAGTGGGGACTGTGGCGATCAGGAACACATGCGCCCCTTGTAAAATGGCAGGACCACCACTTAGTTCTAGCTGGTTCTCCCATGTGAGGACCCAGGCTCTGCATTGCCAGGTCTTCTAATTTCTCATAAGAAACAGGAAACACAGAGTTATATGTAAAATAACCTAGTGTAGTTTGGTTTTATTTTATTTATTTATTTTTAATAGACAATTTTAGAGCTGTTTCAGGTTAATGGCAAAATTGAACAGAAAGCACTGAGATTTCCCATAAACCTCTTGCTCCTACACACGTCTAGATTCAAAGGTCTGATTCCTAAGATCATGTTATTTCCAGTGTGTCAAATGGCTTCTCAATTCCAAATGCCCATCAACAATTTTTTTAATTAATAAACTTTATTTTTTTAGGGTAATTTTAGATTCACAGCAAAACTGAGCAGAAACTGAGTGGAAAGTACAGAGAGTCTCTGTCTACTCCCCAGCCCCACGCATGCATAACCTCCTCCACATCAACATCACCCCGAAGAGTGGTACATCTGTTATGATTGGTAAACCTACATTAGCCCATCATTATACCCCAGAGTCCATAGTTTACATTAAGGTTCACTCTTGGTGTTGTACATTCTATCTGTTTAGACAAATGTATGACATATCATTATAGATACAGTGTATTTTCACTGCCCTAAAAATCCTCTGTGCTCAGCCTATTCATCCCTCCCTCCCCTCAACCCCTGGCAACCACCAATAATTTTACTGCCTCCATACATAGTTTTCCTTTTCCCGGAATGTAATATAGTTAGAAGCATCCAGTATGTAGCCTTTTCAGATTGGCTTCTTTCACTAGTAATATGCATTTAAGTTTCCTCAGTGTCTTTTCATGGCTTGACAACTCATTTCTTCTTTAGCACTGAATAACATCCCTTTGCCTGGATGGACCACAGTTAACTTATCAATTCACCCACTGAAGGACACCTTGGTTACTTCTAAGTGTTGGCAGTTGTGAGTAAAGCAGCTATAAACATCCATGTGCAGGTTTTTATGTGGATATAAGTCTTCAAGTCATTTGGTTAAATACCAAAGAACACAATTCCTGGATCACCTGCTAAGAGTGTGTTTAGTTTTGTAAGAAACCACCAAGCTGTGTTCCAAAGTGGCCGTACCATTTTGCATTCCCACCAGAAATGAATGAGGGTCCCAATTGTTCTACCTCCTCGCCAGCATTTGGTGTTGTCAGTATTCCAGATTTTGGCCATTCTAATAGGTGTGTAGTGGTATCTGTTGTTATAAGGAGTTTTTAAACGTTCAAGACTCTTTGGCTAAAAGACCAAGAAATGTTTATATTGCTTAAACCTCTGGCTTAATTTAATTAAGACAAGGAAGGAAGGAAGGGAGGGAGGGAGGGAAGGAGATGGAAGGAGGGAGAGAAGGAAGGAAGGGGAAAAGGAAAGAAGCAAAAAAGGAGGGTGAGGGCTATGTGAATCAAATAAACCACATCTATGGGCTACCAGAGTTCTAATTCCATTCAACCTGTCAGAGATAAGGAGCTTGGCCAGGAAAAGGGAAGAGCTCAGTGAAGATCACGTACTTAGTTTCTGATAGAGCAGTGATCATGTTAGGACACAGGTTTCCTTTTTCCCACCTCAGTCTTTCCTGGCTTGTGCAGTCAGATATTTTCACCAAATCACACTGAAATTCTTACTTTGGCAGCAGGCTTGCTTGTGTGCTTCTCTCTCCTTAGCAGCTTGGTTGAAAAGTCTCCAGATAAACTCCAGCTCCATAGCCAGCATTGCTCTGGTCCATCAAGTAAATCCTCTCTCAATCTGGGAGGCAAGTTGGAAAAGAAGGTTAAACCCTGATGTTTTACAGAGGTTATAAGAGTTGGAGTCAATGCAACTGAAATCTTCACTCCATGCTGGGCCTAATGTTTTGGAATCTATGTCTTTTCTTTCTGTTAAACATTTTCAAAGTGTTAGTGCTGAGTTGACTATAAAAGCTTCTCCAGGAATAAGATTTAACAAAGATCTTAGGTTTTTTAAAGTACTCTGGCTTGTGCAGGAAACTTGGAGTCAAAGATTCCCTGAAAGAAGCAAAGTTCTAAGTAGTCAGAAGCATAAAGATGCTGCGTAAAATGAAAAATTTTAAAGGTCAAAGGGATAGAAAGGTGAAAAAATTGAGAGGGAAAAATCATATGCCGGGATAAATAAGAATTTAATGCTCTTAAGGAGTGATACTATTGTACTGAATTATAAATATGGCTCAAAAGGTATTTTTTTGGGAAAGAGATCGCTTAATACACCTTCAGTCATACACAGGAAAAAGAAGTTTTAAGGCAGTATTTGAAAAGTAATTACATAAAAATAAGTGGGAAAACGTCTACAATTTGTGGTTATTTCAATGTCATAATCACCCAGTGCCGTGTGTCTGCTTTTTACTCTAAAATTGGCTCTTTCACAGTATTTTGCTTGGTGGATTTCTAGAGATTCTCACACAATCACAATTATTTTTAAGAATCACGACTACTATGAATCATAAATATTTATATTATGCCTAATTTTATTTTTTAAAAAAAGATGTTTACTATCTAAATACATGAGAGAGTTGGGGAGGGCTCTGTTTTATAACACTAGAAAAAACTTGGTGATCCCTGGGAGCCCAGATTGCTATTTTTCTCTTAGGAGCTGATGTGGTTATTGTCATCAGCAGTCTCCTTCAAAAACTGGAGTTTTTGTGTGTGTGTGTGTGGTACGTGGGCCTCTCACTGTTGCGGCCTCTCCCGTTGCAGAGCACAGGCTCCGGATGCGCAGGCTCAGCGGCCATGGCTTACGGGCCCAGCCGCTCCGCGGCATGTGGGATCCTCCCGGACCAGGGCACGAACCTGCATCCCCTGCATCGGCAGGCGGACTCCCAACCACTGCGCCACCAGGGAAGCCCAAAAACTGGAGATTTTGATAAGAACAATTCAGAGCTATGCATAAATGAAAAATTCTTTCATGTGCTTTCAACCACCAGAATTTAATTAAACATGGTTCGTATGTTTTGTATTTTTTTAATCAAATCTGAAGCACTGTCTGCTGTAATTGAAAGCTTTAGTCAACAAGATCAAAATTTTGAGCGGGGGAAGACATACGTGTAGCGTTTACTATTAAAATTGAAGAAGAGAGGAAAATAAATGTCAAAGTAATTTGGCTTTGAATTATTTTTCACTTTCACTATAAGTACAGATACAAGTTTCCAATAATCAAATTCATTTTCAAAAATGTCATTACTATAGAAGAACGAATACGTGAATATATTTCAAAATTCAGGATCCCTTTCATCACATCTCTCTAGCAGAGTCTTTTCTTTCTTGCTTGCTTTCCTATTGAGGTGGCCCAAGATCCACCTGTGTGAGAAGGATGTCACTTCCTAAAATGACTACAAACATGAGGCCCTCCCCTCAGCTCCTCCATCATTGAGAAGCTTTTCGCCCCCATCCCACAATTCCTTGGCTTCTGTCATCAGCTGTAAACCCCTGGAGACTGTTTTATTTTATGCTCTAACAATCTTCCTGGTGGTGGGGTGTTACGGGGGGCAGATCTCATCTAACCCCCATGGTGGTAAATAGCACCTTTATACTGAAGATTCCCACATCCATCTCTTTTAAGGAAACCCCTCTCCCGAACGTAGACTTATACATCTAACTGCCTTAAAGGCACCTCAAATTCAACATCAGTGTCTTATAATTTTCTGCATAAAGGTCTTTTGTCTCCTTAGGTAGGTTTATTCCTAGATATTTTATTCTTTTTGTTGCAGTGGTAAATTGGAGTGTTTTCTTGATTTCACGTTCAGATTTTTCATTATTAATGTATAGGAATGCCAGAGATTTCTGTGCATTAATTTTGTATCCTGCTACTTCACCAAATTCATTGATTAGCCCTAGTAGTTTTCTGGTAGCATCTTTAGGATTCTCTATGTATAGTATCATGTCATCTGCAAACAGTGACAGCTTTACTTCTTCTTTTCCAATTTGGATTCCTCTTATTTCCTTTTCTTCTCTGACTGCTGTGGCTAAAACTTCCAAAACTATGTTGAATAAGAGTGGTGAGAGTGGACAACCTTGTCTTGTTCCTGATCTTGTGGAAATGGTTTCAGTTTTTCACCATTGAGGACGATGTTGGCTGTGGGTTTGTCATATATGGCCTTTATTATACCGAGGAAAGTTCCCTCTATGCCTACTTTCTGGAGGGTTTTTATCATAAATGGGTGTTGAATTTTGTTAAAAGCTTTCTCTGCATCTATTGAGATGATCATATGGTTTTTCTCCTTCAATTTGTTAATATGGTTTATCACATTGACAGTTTTGCGTATATTGAAGAATCCTTGCATTCCTGGAATAAACCCCACTTGATCATGGTGTATGATCCTTTTAATGTGCTGTTGGATTCTGTTTGCTAGTATTTTGTTGAGGATTTTTGCATCTATGTTCATCAGTGATATTGGCCTGTAGTTTTCTTTCTTTGTGATATCCTTGTCTGGTTTTGGTATCAAGGTGATGGTGGCCTCGTAGAATGAGTTTGGGAGTGTTCCTCCCTCTGCTATATTTTGGAAGAGTTTGAGAAGGATGGGTGTTAGCTCTTCTCTAAATGTTTGATAGAATTCACCTGTGAAGCCATCTGGTCCTGGGCTTTTGTTTGTTGGAAGATTTTTAATCACAGTTTCAATTTCAGTGCTTGTGATTGGTCTGTTCATATTTTCTATTTCTTCCTGATTCTGTCTTGGCAGGTTGTGCATTTCTAAGAATTTGTCCATTTCTTCCAGGTTGTCCATTTTATTGGCATAGAGTTGCTTGTAGTAATCTCTCATGATCTTTTGTATTTCTGCAGTGTCAGTTGTTACTTCTTTCTCATTTCTAATTCTATTGATTTTAGTTTTCTCCCTTTTTTTCTTGATGAGTCTGGCTAATGGTTTATCAATTTTGTGTATCTTCTCAAAGAACCAGCTTTTAGTTTTATTGATCTTTGCTATCGTTTCCTTCATTTCTTTTTCATTTATTTCTGATCTGATTTTTATTATTTCTTTCCTTCTGCTAACTTTGGGGTTTTTTTGTTCTTCTTTCTCTAATTGCTTTAGGTGCAAGGTTAGGTTGTTTATTCGAGATGTTTCCTGTTTCTTAAGGTAGGATTGTATCGCTATAAACTTCCCTCTTAGAACTGCTTTTGCTGCATCCCATAGATTTTGGGTCGTCGTGTCTCCAATGTCATTTGTTTCTAGGTATTTTTTGATTTCCTCTTTGATTTCTTCAGTGATCATTTCGTTATTAAGTAGTGTATTGTTTAGCCTCCATGTGTATTTTTTACACATCTTTTCCTGTAATTGATACCTAGTCTCATAGCATTATGGTCAGAAAAGATACTTGAAACAATTTCAATTTTCTTAAACTTACCAAGGCTTGACTTGTGACCCAAGATATGATCTATCCTGGAGAATGTTCCATGAGCACTTGAGAAAAATGTGTATTCTGTTGTTTTGGGATGGAATGTCCTATAAATATCAATTAAGTCCATCTTGTTTAATGTATCATTTAAAGTTTGTGTTTCCTTATTTATTTTCATTTTGGATGATCTGTCCATGGGTGAAAGTGGGGTGTTAAAGTCCCTTACTATGAATGTGTTACTGTCAATTTCCCCTTTTATGGCTATTAGTATTTGCCTTATGTATTGAGGTGCTCCTATATTGGATGCATAAATATTTACAATTGTTAAATCTTCTTCTTGGATCGATCTCTTGATCATTATGTAGTGTCCTTCTTTGTCTCTTTTAATCGTCTTTATTTTAAAGTCTATTTTGTCTGATATGAGAATTACTACTCCAGCTTTCTTTTGGTTTCCATTTGCATGAAATATCTTTTTCCATCCCCTTACTTTCAGTCTGTATGTGTCTCTAGGTCTGAAGTGGGTCTCTTGTAGACAGCAAATATATGGGTTTTGTTTTTGTATCCATTCAGCCAATCTGTGTCTTTTGGTGGGAGCATTTAGTCCATTTGCATTTAAGGTAATTATCGATATGTATGTTCCTATTCCCATTTTCTTAATTGTTTTGGGTTCGTTATTGTAGGTCTTTTCCTTCTCTTGTGCTTCTTGCCTAGAGAAGTTCCTTTAGCAGTTGTTGTAAAGCTGGTTTGGTGGTGCTGAACTCTCTCAGCTTTTGCTTGTCTGTAAAGGTTTTAATTTCTCCATCAAATCTGAATGAGATCCTTGCTGGGTAGAGTAATCTTGATTTTAGCTTTTTCCCTTTCATCACTTTAAATATGTCCTGCCAGTCCCTTCTGGCTTGCAGAGTTTCTGCTGAAAGATCAGCTGTTAACCTTATGGGGATTCCCTTGTGTGTTATTTGTTGTTTTTCCCTTGCTGCTTTTAATATGTTTTCTTTGTATTTAATTTGTGACAGTTTGATTAATATGTGTCTTGGCATATTTCTCCTTGGATTTATCCTGTATGGGACTCTCTGTGCTTCCTGGACTTGATTAACTATTTCCTTTCCCATATTAGGGAAGTTTTCAACTATAATCTCTTCAAATATTTTCTCAGTCCCTTTCTTTTTCTCTTCTTCTTCAGGAACACCTATAATTCAAATGTTGGTGCGTTTAATGTTGTCCCAGAGGTCTCTGAGACTGTCCTCAGTTTTCATTCTTTTTTCTTTATTCTGCTCTGCAGTAGTTATTTCCACTATTTTATCTTCCAGGTCACTTATCCATTCTTCTGCCTCAGTATTCTGCTATTGATCGCATCTAGAGTATTTTTAATTTCATTTATTGTGCTGTTCATCACTATTTGTTTCATCTTTAGTTCTTCTAGGTCCTTGTTAAATGTTTCTTGAATTTTGTCCATTCTATTTCCAAGATTTTGGATCATCTTTACTATCATTATTCTGAATTCTTTTTCAGGTAGACTGCCTATTTCCTCTTCATTCGTTAGGTCTGGTGGGTTTTTATCTTGCTCCTTCATCTGCTGTGTGTTTTTCTGTCTTCTCATTTTGCTTATCTTACTGTGTTTGGGGTCTCCTTTTTGCAGGCTGCAGGTTCGTAGTTCCTGTTGTGTTTGGTGTCTGTCCCCAGTGGCCAAGGTTGGTTCAGTGGGTTGTGTAGGCTTCCTGGTGGAGGGGACTAGTGCCTGTGTTCTGGTGGATGAGGTTGGATCTTGTCTTTCTGGTGGGCAGGTCCACGTCTGGTGGTGTGTTTTGGGGTGTTTGTGGCCTTATTATGATTTTAGGCAGCCTCTCTGCTAATGGGTGGGGTTGTGTTCCTGTCTTGCTAGTTGTTTGGCATAGGATGTCCAGCACTGCAGCTTGCTGGTCGTTGAGTGATGTTGGGTGCTGGTGTTGAGATGGAGATCTCTGGAAGATTTTCGTCATTTGATATTATGTGGAGCCAGTGTCCTGAAGTTGGCTCTCCCACCTCAGAGGCACATCACTGACTCCTGGCTGCAGCACCAAGAGCCTTTCATACACACGGCTCAGAATAAAAGGGAGAAAAAGTAGAAAGAAAGAATTAGTAGAAATAGAAAGAAAGGAAGGAAGGAAAAAAAAAAGAAAGAAAAGAGGGAGGGAGGGAGGAAGGAAGGAAGGAGGGAAGTAAGGAAAGAAAGAAAGAAAGAAGATAAAGTAAAATAAAATAAAGTAAGATAAAATATAATAAAGTTGGGCTTCCCTGGCGGCGCAGTGGTTGGGAGTCTGCCTGCCGATGCAGGGGATGCGGGTTTGTGCCCCAGTCCGGGAGGATCCCACATGTCGTGGGCTGGCTGGGCCCGTAAGCCATGGCCGCTGAGCCTGTGCATCCGGAGCCTGTGCTCTGCAACGGGAGAGGCCACAGCAGTGAGAGGCTCGTGTACTGCAAATATATATATATATATAAATATATATATATTTATAAAATAAAGTTATTAAAATAAAAAAATAATTATTAAGAAAAAAATTTAAAAAAAACAAAATAACGGACAGATAGAACCCTAGGACAAATGGTGGAAGCAAAGCTATACAGACAAAATCTCACACAGAAGCATACACATACACACTCACAAAAAGAGGAAAAGGGGAAAAAATCATAAATCTTGCTCTCAAAGTCCACCTCCTCAATTTGGGATGATTAGTTGTCACTTCACGTATTCCGCAGATGCAGGGTATATCAAGTTGATTGTGGAGCTTTAATCTGCTGCTTCTGAGGCTGCTGGGAGAGATTTCCCTTTCTCTTCTTTGTTCGCACAGCTCCCAGGGGCTCAGCTTTGGATTTGGCCCCGCCTCTGCGTGTAGGTCGCTGGAGGGCGTGTGTTTTTCGCTCAGACAGGACAGGGTTAAAGGAGCCGCTGCTTCGGGGGCACCGGCTCACTCAGGCCGGGAGGGAGGGAGGGGCACTGCGTGCGGGGCGGGCCTGCGGCGGCAGAGGCCGGCGTGACGTTGCACCAGCCTGAGGCGCGCCGTGCGTTCCCCCGGGGGAGTTGTCCCTGGGTCCCGGGACCCCGGCAGTGGCGGCCAGCACAGGCTCCCCGGAAGCGGGGTGTGGATAGTTACCTGTGCTCGCACACAGGCTTCTTGGTGGCGGCAGCAGCAGCCTTAGCGTCTCATGCCCGTCTCTGGGGTCCGCGCCTTTAGCCGCGGCTCACGCCTGTCTCTGGAGCTCCTTTAAGCAGCGCTTTTACTCCCCTCTCTTGGCGCACCAGGAAACAAAAAGGGAAGGAAAAGTCTCTTGCCTCTTCGGCAGGTCCAGACTTTTCCCCGGACTCCCTCCCGGCTAGCCGTGGCGCACTAACCCCCTACAGGCTGTGTTCACGCTGCCAACCCCAGTCCTCTCCCGGCGCTCCGACCGAAGCCCGAGCCTCAGCTCCCAGCCCCGCCCGCCCAGGCGGGTGAGCAGACAAGCCTCTCGGGCTGGTGAGTGCCGGTCGGCACCGGTCCTCTGTGTGGGAATCTCTCTGCTTTGCCCTCCGCACCCCTGTTGCTGTGCTCTCCACCGCGTCTCCGAAGCTTCCCCCCTCCGCCACCCGCAGTCTCTGCCTGCGAAGGGGCTTCCTAGTGTGTGGAAAGCTTTCCTCCTTCACAGCTCCCTCCCACTGGTGCAGGTCCCGTCCCCATTCTTTTGTCTGTGTTTATTCTTTTTTCTTTAGCCCTACCCAGGTACGTGGGGGTGGTTTCTTGCCTTTTGGGAGGTCTGAGGTCTTTTGCCAGCGTTCAGTAGGTGTTCTGTAGGAGCTGTTCCACGTGTAGATGTATTTCTGGTGTATCTGTGGCGAGGAAGGTGATCTCCGCGTCTTACTCTTCCGCCATCTTCCCGGAACTCCCCTATGCATTATGTTTTATTCAACATTCCATGTGCCTGTAACTTGCCAAATTTTCTTCATACTCACATTGAAGGACACCATGATATGTTTCCTGGATCATTGCTATATCTTCTTACCTGGGAATCTCTACTCCAGTTTTTTAAACCACTAATTTTTAAACCAATAATTCATTTCTGTAAGCAGATTGACCTTTAAAAAATGTAATGCTGACCATGCTCATTTGCTAAAACACTTTAATAGTTCCCTACGCTCTTAAGGTAAAGTCCAAAACCTACATGGTCAATGTGACTGTCCCTACCATATACCTCTTGGATACAAGCCCATGGACAAATGTTTCAAGAAAAAAGTGCAGTAGCTTTTTTCACTTATTATCACTGCCTCAGTTACCAATTTATTTCAACAAATAAACCTTGGTGAATTTTGATTAAACTATTATGTTGTTTTAATGAGTTTATACTGTGTACATCTTAGCTGTACTCTGACAGGTCCAGGGGTTACTGCAACTATACATGGCTTCACAGAGGCCCCAGTACAGTTCTTCCTTCAGCAACAGAGGCCCCAAGAGGCAAATGATAGCACATGCTATTGCTAAACATCAGAAGTTCTGCTTCCATTAGTATTTCTAATCTTCACCCCACCTCACGCTACCTTTCCTTCCTTCAGAAGTTGACAGAAGATAATTAGGAACACTCACTGACCCTCTATGTAAAACACACACACACACACACACACACACAAAGTAAATTCCCCTGTGTCTTAGTCCATTTGGCTGCTATAACAAAACACTATTGACTGGGTGGCTTATAAGCAACAAACAATTTACTTCTCACAGTTGTGAAGGCTGGGAAGTCCAGGATAAGGATGCCAGCAGATTTGGCTTGCTTTCTGATGCAGGCACTTTTTAAAACAGCTTGTATCTCTTATCACAGATGATTAGCTTTTGAAAAACAGTTTCAAATTAAAACTAAATGAGACTTCTAAAAACAGATGTAAAGAGGTTTTGTAATAAAAGAATTGCTATCTTGACTATCCAAAGAAAATACAGTCTCTTCTTGATTCCTTTAATCCTGAGAGTCTAAAACCCCATGTATTTTGTTCTATAATGCATGGAGGTACAATTTTATTGGAATCCAAGGCATCTCCACAATCTTTTTTTTTTTTTTTTTTTGCGATACGCGGGCCTCTCACTCTTGTGGCCTCTCCCGTTGCGGAGCACAGGCTCCGGACGCGCAGGCTCAGTGGCCATGGCTCACGGGCCCAGCCGCTCCGCGGCATGTGGGATCTTCCCAGATCGGGGCACGAACCCATGTCCCCTTCATCGGCAGGTGGACTCTCAACCACTAGGGAAGCCCTGCACAATCTTCAAAAATTCCTTTTTTCTAAAACATAGATTTTTTTTTTTTTTTTTTTTAATCCAGGGGCCAGTAGTCTAGGGATGATGTGGTGTTCCAGCCAGGGAAAGTTGAGAAATTGAATATTTCCACTTTCTGGCTTTGATAGTGGAAGGAGATAAGAAATTTGAATGGCTTTTAGGCAGCCTAAGTTCACGTCTGCCCATAAACTGACATTCTGGATGACTTGATGATGAAACAAATAAGGCACCCAAACTTACTCTCTGCAGATGAAATTCTTCTGCACAAATATGGAGTGTATTAGCCTTTTGTACTGCAGCTTTTCACAAAAGTTTTAACCCCTGCTTAAAAAAAAAAAAGATGAACTATGTAAATTGTTTAAATAAAAATAAGCTAGAGTATTTACAGAGTGCTTTAAGTTAGCCAGATATTGGTCAGATGCTAGATATATCCAGACTTGACCCCAAATGTGACTTTGCTCTTTCTGTGGGTAAGCTTGAATTACTGCTCTCTATGCTTTATTTAACTTAGGCTTTAAGCTTGCACGTAATGGTAGTCTGTGCTCTCAGATTGCATGAATGGGAGACCCCAGGGCTGTCTGCGTGGCACAGACTACAAGCATATGGGGCTGATACATTTCTCCAGTGAGAAGTAGTGATGAACTAGGGCCATAATTAGAATTGGATTATAATGTGATAAAATGCGTAATGATTATCTTTCAAAAAGTAAATTCTTGATCAAAGTTCAGGACATTTGTGAATGCAAATCGCTCTACTTATGATCTTTTAAAGTTCATGTACAGATAAAAAGATTAACAAATCAATGACCTATTCTAGAATTATTTTTCTTAGTAGTGAATTTGAGATTCTAAACTGATTTATAAGTTAACATCCATACATTACCTTCAAGATGTCAAATTCCTCATTGTCTAAAGTTATATTGTCTTCATTTTCTCTTTTAATGAATATAGATTCTGCTTGTACTTTTTGTTTATATAAACTTATTCACACAAAAATGTAAAGTGGAAGAGAAAAATAATTTTGAATTATGTCCAATTTTGACCATTACAGATAGGAAACAGTTAGGAGTCCAGCAAGGACAATGAGGTTACATATATATAACTTCTTACTGTGTTGTGTTCCTAAGTTCTAAAAATTATTTTTAATTTTTAAAAGTAATTTAAATAATAATAATGATTTAATATAAATTAAAAACAATATTTTAATAATAATTATTTTTAACTGAAAGAAGCAGGAGGTGTAAATACATCACAATCAATAACACTTTTCTAAAGAACTGGGTTTTGTCTCTAGTATAAGCAATAGTACAAGTACACAGCCTGGATTTTCATGGTAATACCAGATTCTAAGAGCATCTTCTAACTGCTCTCACACTAATAGACCATAGCTTGAGAACTGAAGCCACAGAACACTTTTACTTGAATGGAACTTCAGAAAGATACCAAATACACATTGTTTTGTTTTGCATCTGTGTGTTTCTTTAAAGCCTCAAATTCCCTCAAAATACCTTTCTTCCTACAGCCACATGTCTATCTGTGAGCA
The DNA here is from genome assembly GCF_951394435.1 of Stenella coeruleoalba. NCBI lineage: Eukaryota > Metazoa > Chordata > Mammalia > Artiodactyla > Delphinidae > Stenella > Stenella coeruleoalba. The sequence continues at coordinate 21,853,470 of NC_137150.1, read as the reverse complement.
AGGCTCTCAGCTTGACAGGTGGTTAAGAGGGAGAATAGAGGTTTTGCCAAAGCTTAAAAGACTCATTCATTTTAAAGATGCCATAGAGAAGCGTTTTCTAGCATGTGCTTACAAAATATAGTTCTGCATTTAACTATATTTAAAAGATCCATAGCAAAGAAAACAGCTCACAGACAAGTACATAAATCTATTCCTTTATCTCTTGAGAGTTCAAAATGTACATTAACCTATCTGAGGCTTCAAGAAGTCCCACAGTGGGGAAATCTGTTTGGCTTTGTTTAACATGGGGGTGTCTCACCTTTCTAAACACTGTAATATTTATTAATGTGGCACTGTATATTGAGGAAATTGCCAAGAATAATAAAGTTGAAATGGGAAAAATTATTTTCAAATTATGTAGAAGTATTCAAAGGTCAATATCTTACCATGATCACAATTATAAGGTACTTTACAGTTTACAAAACACTTTCATATATGCCATTTCATTTTATTCCTATATATATCTTAGGAATTAGAAAGGGCAAGTATTAATAACACTCCCTTTGAAGATGAAGTAACTGAAGTTTACAAAACTTAAGTGGGGGTTCAAGTTCCTGTGAAGATGAAGTAAGAAGCTCCTCTCTGCCTCTCCAACCACATACAACCAAAGCCCTTGGCAAAATGCATGGAGTGGGCCACATCGGAACTCTAAGTAAATGGTAGAAGGTGGCTTGGGAAGAAAAGCAGAACTCAAAGTACAAGCAATCAGTGGGAAGTTTCCTTGTTTTATTCCTTTTTCATACATATCTCCTTGTCTTTGAGTCAGCACAAATCCCAGAATAGTGTACCAGGCATGGACAAAAAGATTTACAAGAGAAATGCATCTTCTTTTGTTCTTAGGATTGGGAAGTGCAGCCTCTAGAAGACAGAGAGAGTAGGGGTAAATTCCTAACGTTTTCTTCTTTCTTTCTCAGCTTTGCTGCCAGCAAGCCCCACTCCTGAAGCTGCAACCCTGTGGTGGTGGTGGCAGTGGCATTTAGGTGAGTACCTGAAAAGAGGATAATCCTGCTCTCCAACAAGAGAAACGATGTGATCCAAAGAGCATAAAGGAATATCTCCATTTTTTCTCTCTATCCTCCTGCCACTTGCATCTAGAAGCAGAAGCAAGCTCAGGACATGCATGCAAGTTAAAAAGACTAGCAGAGGACCAGGAAGAAGGAACCTGGGGAGCAAGATAGTTTGGGGAGACACTATAGAGAAAAAGGCGCTCAAGAAAAGGATTTCAAAACATTTTATATGAACCCTTTGGCTCACCCCTGAGCTGAGCGGTAGATATGACCCTAAACATTATACCAATAAGCTTTGAGAACTGATGCATGAGGTAGACTGCACTCAGGCCTCAGACTGGCCCCCATGAAGCACACATGCAGGAGAGAGCTGAATAACATTGGGAAGACTTTGAAAAGTATACTGACATTTGAACCACAGTCCACATAAGTCATATCAGAAATTGCAGCCAGCACCTGAGTCAATTGCTTACTAAAACAAAACAATAACAACAAGAAAGCATTCTCCGTAGGATCTAATCTAGACCAAGAGCACTGTAACTTAATATTCAAAATATCCAGTCCCAAATTATTCAATATATGAAAGAATCAGAAAGGTCTCACAAATTGTCGAAGGAAAGGAAATCAACAGCCATCAACCTAATTATGAATCAGATGTTGAATTATCAGACAAAGACTTTAAAGAAGCTATTATGAAATGTTTAAAGAAGTAACAAAAAAATTCTTAAAACAAATGGAAAGATAAAAATTTCATCAGATAAATAGAGGCTATAAAGGAGAACCAAATGGAAATTTTAGAACTGGAAAATACAATCACCAAAATAAAAAAAACTTTACTAGATGGGCTCAATGAAGACAAGAGAAGAGTTAATGTACTTGGAGGTAGATTAGTAGAAATTATCCAATTTGAACATTAGAGAGAAAAACATTTGAAAGAAAATATGAACAGTTTTGAGAACCTGAAGAAAATATCAGAAGGTCTAACGTTTGTGTTTTTGAAGTTTCAGAAAGAAAAGAGAAAGATTATTGTACAGGAAAAAATGTACTTGAAGAAATAATGCCTGAAAACTTTCCAACTTTGGGTAAAGACATAAGCTTGCAGATTCAAGAAGTTCAGCAAACCCCTAACAGGATAAACTCAAAGAATTCCGTGCCAATACATATCATGATCAAATTGATGAAAATCACAGAGAAAAAATCTTGAAAGCCATTAGAGAAAAATAAAGCATTACATGTAGGAGAATAACTATTCAAATGATTGTAAGTTTGTCATCAAAAAGAAGGCAGTGGGGCTTCCCTGGTTGGGCAGGGGTTGAGAGTCCGCCTGCCGATGCAGGGGACACGGGTTTGTGCCCTGGTCCAGGAAGATCCCACATGCCGCGGAGCGGCTGGGCCCATGAGCCATGGCTGCTGAGCCTGTGCTCCGCAACGGGAGAGGCCACAACAGTGAGAGGCCCGCGTACCGCAAAAAAAAAAAAAAAAAAAAGGCAGCAGTGAAGCAAAACCAATATTGCACTGTAAGAAAAGACTGTCAACCTATAATTCCCTATCCAGTAAAAATAACTTTCATTCACAAATTAAGATGAAATAAAGACATTCTCAAATGAATAAAAACTAAGATAACTTATCACCAGAAAACCTAATATACAAGAAGTGCAAAAGGAAGTGTTTCAGGTGAAAGGGAAAATATACCAGAGAGAAACATGGAACTTTGGGAATAAAGGAAGAGCAACACAAATGGTAAACATTGCATAAATAAACAGACTATTTTTCATTGAAGTTATTTTAAATGGTTCTTTAAATTTTTTAAATGGTTGAAAGTAAAAATTATAACATTGGTGGATTGTTCAATGAACATAGAGTTAATAAATATCACAACTAAAATATAAAGGAAGATATGGTGGTAAGGTTTCTACATTTGACTAGAAATGGTAAAATATTAACTCTAAGTAGACTGAAAACTTAAGTATGCATATTGTAATACCACTGGAAAAGATACAAAAAGACATATTAAAAATATAATTGATAAATTTAAAAGTAATACTTAAAATATTCAAATAACCCAAAAGAAGGCAGAAGCAGTGGAATGAAAAATAGAAGGGACAAACAGAAAACAAAAAACAAAATGGTAGACCTAACTCTAAACATGTAAATAATTAATTTAAAGATAAATGATTTAAACATGGCAATTAAAAGACAGTTTTCAGATTAGGAAGAGGGTAACAAATATATATGGTCTATAAGAATTCCACTTTAAATATAATAATTTAGGTAGATTAAAAAGGAAAACAACGGTAATATATAAAACTAGTCAGAGAAAAACTGGAATATATTATCAGACAGAATAAACCTCAGAGCCAAGAAAATTACCAGAAATAAAGAGGGACATTGCATAATGATAAAAGAGTCAATACATTAATAAGATATAACAATGCTAAATATATGTAACTAACAACAGAGCTTCAAAATATTAAAGCAAAAGTGAATAGACATGGCAAGAGAAACATATCAATCACTGTACTTGGGGATTTCAACACTCCTTTCTCAGGAATCATAAAGATACAGAAGAACTGAACACCACCATCAAACAATTGGACCAATTGACATTTGTGGAACACGTCATTCAACAATAGCAGAATACTGATTCTTCTCATGTGGACGTAGAACATTCACCTTCATAGACTACATCATGAGTCATAGTACAAACCTTAACAAGTTTAAAAGAATGGTAACCACACAGTCATGTACTCTGAACACAAACATCATACACTTACCATATGGCAAAGCAATCCCACTCTTAGCTATTTACTCTAATGAGGTATAAACTTATGGTTATACAAAACATGTACATGAGTGTCTATGGACATTTTATTCATAATCACCTAAACTAGAAATAACTCAAATGTCCTTTGATAAGTCAATGGATTAAAAAGCTATAATTCTTCCATATCATGGATTACTATTGCAATTACTATTACTATTACTGTACTATTGTACACAATGAAAAGGAACATGCAATAGTATTGATGAATCCCAAAGACATTATGCTGAGTGAAAGAAGCCAGTGGCCAAAGGTAACATGCTGTATGAGTCCAATAATATGACAACCTAAAAAAGGCAAAACTATTTGGAAGAACAGATTAGCTGATGTCAGCAATTAGGAGCAGGGGGAGGTTTTAACTACAAAGGAGCAAAAAAAAAAAAAAACCATTGCTTTGCTGTGATGTTCTGTTCTATATCCTGATTATGGTGGTTGGTACAAGAATTTACACCCATGTTCAATTTTATAGAACTGTACATCAAGAAAAAGAAAAGTTTAAAAAAAAACCTTGGGCTTCCCTGGCGGCGCTGTGGTTGAGAGTCCGCCTGCCGATGCAGGGGACACGGGTTCGTGCCCCGGTCCGGGAGGATCCCGCATGCCGCGGAGCGGCTGGGCCCGTGAGCCATGGCCGCTGAGCCTGCACATCCGGAGCCTGTGCTCCACAACGGGAGAGGCCACAACAGTGAGAGGCCCCCGTACCGCAAAAAAAAAAAAAAGTTAAAAAAAAAACCTTAAGTGAGTTGCCGGGGATTATGTGACATTATGTGATGAATCAGAAGAGAAGGCAGGTTAGACGCTTTTGCCCTGGGCCTTCAAATATTTATTGAAAGAAATGAATTGATAAATGAAACAGCATCCTATTAGCATATGGCATAATAGTTATTTCGTAATACAGTGGACCCTTGAATAACACGGGTGTGAACTGCATGGGTCCACTTATTCCTGAATTTTTTTTTCAATATGTACTAGCGCAGTACGTGATCTGTGGTTGGTTCGATCCGTGGATGCAGAACAGGGGATACAGAGGGCTGACTATAAAGTCTTACTCGGATTTTCAACTGCATGAGGGTTGGTGCCCCTAATTCCTGTGTTGTTCAAGGGGTCAACTGTACATTTTTTTTTAATTGGGATAATAATTTTTAATGTTTTAAATAACACTTCATACCTTTCAACAGTCCTTCCTGCTTCCACATTCTCAGCCATATTTCTCTTCCTAAGGGTTCCAAGTGTATTTCTTTATCCTTCAGATTAGGTTCAGCAATATGACTTGCTTTAGCAAAAGAATAATATGGAAGTGGTGATGTGCCAGTTCCAAGAGTCCTTCTATGTTTCCACTTGCCTTTCCCTCTGTCATTGCCATGGGGGAAATATGCTGGGGTGAGACCATTGGGCCTGGAAGGGAAATGAGAGATTTACAGCAGGGAAAACCCCATTAAGCTGAGCCCAGGCAACTCATAGATCCATGAAATTAAATTATTGTAATTGTAAGGCACTGTGCTGTGGGAGTGGTTTGTTATGTAATCTTTTGTTTGGCAAAAGCTAACTGGCATGTTTGTAAAGCACAAACTGACCTCTAGTCCTTGACAGGATCCCAGTCTCAGGGTAACAGCAATGAGAATCAAGGTATCCAGGAAGGTGTTCAGACAAAACGAACAAGACAGGGGCTTCCCTGGTGGCGCAGTGGTTGAGAGTCCGCCTGCCGATGCAGGGATGCAGGTTCGTGCCCCGGTCCAGGAAGATCCCACATGCCGCAAGCGGCTGGGCCCGTGAGCCATGGCCACTGAGCCTGTGTGTCCGGAGCCTGTGCTCCACAATGGGAGAGGCCACAGCAGTGAGAGGCCCGTGTACCGCAAAAAAAAAAAAAAAAAAGAACAAGACAAATCCAGTTCTAATAAATGAAGAGTATGATTTCTTCACAGGCTCAAAATAAAACTTGGTTAACAAATCTGACAGGAAAAAGTCAAAGCCAAACAGGCATCAGTGTTAACTCGTTACTTGACCTACTTGGGGCCCTTGAGCACAGACAGGATTAGAACTGAGGTGAGGGCAAGCAAGACTGAATCTCTAGATGAAGGTCTAATATATACAGATATAGAAAAAAAAAAAAGGTGAGTAACTGGGCAGTGAAAAATGTCTTTGGGCAACATCAAGAGACCTCTGTAGAGTAACCTATTGTGTTTCTTCTTTTGTCTTGGCTCTACAGAGAGAAATAATAAGTTGTGTGTGCAATTACAATAAATATCTCACCACTTCCTCTAAATGTTTTCTGACCTCTTGTATCTTCATTTTGATGGTATTAACATTATTCCTCTGGACTATCCCTAACTCATTTTAAGTGGATGTGAAAAATACTATGAACAGCAATGCATGATGCCTTAGCCTAAGAACTAGGTGCTTTCAAAACTGTACATCATGATCATTATCAACAATGTACTCAATATACCAAGAACAATGGGGGATGCAATGTGAGGGCTGCTCCTGGCCTTTTAAATAAAGGGCCAATAACATGGATTTTTAAGAAATTCTAATTCATTTTACTGCAATGCTTGGGCAATCTTGACCCAGAGATGCAAATTTAAATAACTGCAGTTGTTCCTCTTAATTCTTACTCAACACTGATTAATTTCAGATGTGCCGGACTCATTTTCTGCTGCCAAACTTTCTAAAACGACATTCCTTTTAACAGCTAAAAGATATCAAAAGTTAAAGGAATAAAAAGTAGTTTATACCAAACATAAAATAGCTAGCTAGTGGGAAGCAGCTGCATAGCACAGGGAGATCAGCTCCGTGGTTTGTGACCACCTAGAGGGGTGGGATAGGGAGGGTGGGAGGGAGGGAGACGTAAGAGGGAAGAGATATGGGAACATATGTATATGTATAACTGATACACTTTGTTATAAAGCAGAAACTAACACACCATTGTAAAAAAAAAATTTATTTGGATATGCCTTGAAACCTAGTGTTTCAATAGAAAAGAGCTAACTCACAGAGGATTAATGCTTGTTTTGTTTGGAAGGACCTAGAATTTGGAAAAACATTCTTGTATCCCATAAATACTGGTCTCTGTCATCTGCTAACAATGATCATTCAAGTTTATTCATAGTATGATGTAGGATGCTCTTACATACAGTACAAATTATGCATAAACCCAACAATATAAGAAATATTAAATTGAAATGAATTCATCCTTATACTTCTTAAAATTCCTTTCCAAACTTTTCTAAACATCTTATGGACATTTTAGTAGTTTCAGTGTTCTAGCTTTGTTGAAGATTGTTGAAGATTGACCTCACAAAATTGCATTTGGAAATTATGGGACTCCTATTATCAGAGATAATTAAACTGGAACAGAGCAAAAGTCCGATATTTTACATTCAAATAAAAAATTGCATTTGCATACAGGTTGAGAGAAGCCTCATTTAAGAGCAAAACGCATTACTGCACATTAAAATCACTGAAGCACTTTAAAAAATAGCTGTATTTGGGCCTTACTCCTGGAGATCCTGGTTTCTTTGGTCAGGACTAGGACGTGAGCATCAGCATTTTTTAACTGCTCCCCCAGGTGATTTTAATGTGCAACCTGGTTTGAAAACCACTAATCTGGTGTTTTCTTTTAAATCATTGTGGTATAACCCCCTATACAAGATGGTAAAATCTTAGGCTTTACATCTAGAAATAGAGTGACCAGACCAAAGGAGGCAATCAGAATCACTGCAGGAGCCAGGTTTCTAGGTGACACAGTCAAGTGCGATGTTGACAATGGAGAGAGAAGCAGAGAGCCACAGAGGACAGGATGATGAGATGGCTGTGAATCCTGAAATGTTTGTCTTGGAGAGCAGATTTAGGAAAACCACAATCCATTTGCATTGCTAACACATAGAAAGGGCATTCAACTTAAGTCTGTGCTCCTTTAGAAAGCAGAACAAGAGGCGACAGGAAGAAGTTGCAAGGGCAGCTGATATCAGCTCAATATAAGGAAAAGCATTCTGCTAACAGGAGCTTTTCAACCACAGATGAGCAATCTGCAAACCCTCAAGCAGAGGTCTAGTGATCTGTCACGGACACGGGAAGGAAGCTGGACTCTGTGACCTTTCTTTCCCATTGTACAAATAACCTGAGAGAACATCTTGCAGCTCCATGAAATTGCTCAAATTGTGTCTGTGCTTTTGGAGCTGAAGAAACAAAAGACTGAGGGAACTCAGGCTATTGGCTGGAACCAAGGCTGTCTACAATCACGAGCTCTCTCTTCTTTGCGCGATTGCACCAAATCTTACTTGGCCATCTTACCATGGGTCAAGTCTCTGGACATAGGATATCCTCGGGAGAAATTGGTTAGTTTTGTCTTTCAATATAAAAGACTAGGGAAGAGTCTGATATTTTAAGTGTGGAAAAGATGAAAGGAGGAGGCATAGGGGGTTGGGGGGAGAGAGGAAACAGTTGTGATTACTGCAGTTAAATATATGAAAGAGACACCCATGTTAAAAGGCATTAACTTTTTTCATATCGTTTTCAAATGTACATGTATAAACTTTAAGTCGAAGTTACAAAAGACAGATTCTAACACAGTTAAGAAAATGCTCTGCTGTGTCTACGTCAGGATTCAATGACTTGATCATCACTGGATTGTAATGCAAAGATGATAAATCCTATCTATTAATCTAAATCAAATCTTTAATGTCAGGTACAATGATAGGCATGTTAAGAGACGCCTAATAAACATTCACTAAATAAAGTTTTCAAGTACAGTCTGGATGATCACCAACCAGGGAAACCTGAAAGGGATTTGTTTAGGGTGAAAGCAGGACAGAGATTGGACTACCTAGCTTTTAAGACCACTCCAATCTTGAGATTCTATTGTTAGATGATACAAATTAAATCACTAAAACCTAAATTAACTCTAGGTTTTCATTATTTTAAAACCAGTAGAGACCTAAATCTATCTTCTTCAATTAAAATATGTATCTTTTTCTCAAACATGTGATTGGTATATTAGGTAAAAATAAGCCATCTTGCAAGCCTGGAAACCTCAGTGGCTTAACATGTAAAACTTATTTCTTTCTCACACATAGCTCTTGTGGGTCTGATACCCCTTCATGGAAACTCCCTTCCAAATAGTGACTCAGGATCCAGACATCTCAGTATATATATGCTTCAAGGGTCGCTATAATGGGCTTTTAAATGTTTGGCCTTGGGAGTGATCCACATTATTTCTGGTCACAGGCCAGTGGCCAAAAAACAGTCACAAGGCCCCACTTAACTATGAGTGGGTGGAAAATCTGGGAAGCACAGGGATGTTCAGGGAAAATTACATGTAACTGTTACAAATGTAAACCATCATTGAAGCTTTACATTCTGGGCTACAAACATCTGAGCGCTCCAATTAATCATGCGACATGGACAAGTACACATTCTGCACATCTCCTTCTGTCCTCATTTTAGACTTTAAAAAATAAGGAAACATTGGAATAAATATTTACAAGAAAGTCTGCTGAAGGATGAAACTGTTTGAAAAACAGTGCACACAACATGCTTCCTCCCCAAAATAGAATCTGAAATCTTAAGGCCAAAACAAACACCCCAAATTAGGAGATGAAACCTTTCTAATCATTGGCAAGTTAGGTGGGGTTTATGTCCAGTTTTCACATCCTCACTTTGGACTATAATTAGATTGATTATAACTCCTTGATTTCATTGCTCTCTCCCATATCTGTCACTTTACACACTTGAATTCACTGTTACCCTTTTAACGTCTCAGATCTGCCAAATCCTTTACCAGTTTTAAACAGTTAAAGATATCTCCTCTGTATTTGTATAAGAATACTTTTTCCCTAGTCTGTTTTATTCAAACTATTACTGACATGCAGTCAAGAAGTTTCTAAATTCTGTTTTTTCTTTCTGACATCATCCACATTACAGCTCTCCTAAACAATTCATTTTTTGAACAGATTCATTCAGGTCCATACTTTTGAAATTATAAAGTTTTAATTCCATTATTGATCACATTTCTAGCACCATACTGAACAGATGTTAAAATCCTGTTTGGTTAAAATCAACAAGCCACACCCAATGAGCAGTGTAATCTGTAACTATGGTAACAACAGTAGTTCCTGTGAGAATACACCTCAAGGACACACTCTCCTTGGCATTTAGAAATCCACCGTTTTCACATTTTTCTACTTTAGAACTATTTCTTAGTTTAAAGTGGGATGATAAAATATAGATTTTTTAGTCAGTATATGGATATAATGCTTTTGCATTTTACTAAAAACTGTTTTAAGATGTGTAAAACCAAATTCATTCAATTCAAAATATTTATTTAAAGTCTAGTGATCTAGTGATCTGTGACTAGTGATCTGTCACGGACACGGGAAGGAAGCTGGACTCTGTGACCTTTCTTTCCCATTGTACAAATAACCTGAGAGAACATCTTGCAGCTCCATGAAATTGCTCAAATTGTGTCTGTGCTTTTGGAGCTGAAGAAACAAAAGACTGAGGGAACTCAGGCTATTGGCTGGAACCAAGGCTGTCTACAATCACGAGCTCTCTCTTCTTTGCGCGATTGCACCAAATCTTACTTGGCCATCTTACCATGGGTCAAGTCTCTGGACATAGGATACCCTCGGGAGAAATTGGTTATTTTTGTCTTTCAATATAAAAGACTAAACCCGCCAAGCAGTTTACTCATAAACTGACCATTCCCTGTCTCGGTCCTTTCTCACAGGATATTGAGGATAACAGTGATATGGGTTTCTTTTTATAACATCTTAGTACATCACTCTATCCAACTTGGTGCTGCCTGCATATTCTTTTATTCAGGAACAGATTGTACAGTCTTTCTCAAGTCTTTACCTCACACAGCACAGCCAAAGAACACATAGATTTATTTTTATTTTTGGTCTGTTAAATTCAAAACTCCTATTTCCCTCAGGGATCATTTTGATTCAAATACAACAAAATCTCAGACATAAAATCAACTCCCAATTACTCATTCACACATATGAGTGCCTACTGTATGCCAGGCTCTCTCTAAAACTGAAAAGACTGAATAAGGACCAGTCCCTTCCTTCAAGAAACATGGCTTTATTGAGGAAAATGAAAGGTAAATAAACAATCCAGTATGTTAAGTGCTCAGGAAAGCAGGCCCAATTAGAGAGGAAGTATGGGCAATTATCCCTGTTTTGGTTTCTATTGCTGCGTAATAAACTATGCAGAACTTAGTGACTCAAAACAATGTAATCTTCCTCTCTCACGGCTCTGTGGGTTGACTGGGCTCAGCTGGGTGGTTCTCGCTTGGGGACTCACATGTGATTGCAGGCAGAAGTCAACCATGGGGACAATAGTCATCTGAAGGTTCGACAGAGCTTGATGTCCAAATAATTCACTCACATGGTGCCGGATGATGTAGTAACTGAGCTTCCACTGTTGGCTGGAGTGCTTTTATGTGGCATGGGCTTTTCACAGAATGGCACCTGGATTCCAGAAGTGCCTACGAGTGAATGTTCTAGGTGATCAAAGCCACTGGGTCTCTCCTGACTCAACTTGGAAGTTATGCAGAGTAACTTCTACTGCACTCCACTGGTTACAGAAGGCCCACCCAGGTTCAAGGTGAGAGCGAAGTGTGCAGAGATACGAATCCTGGGAGGCATGGGTCATTGAGGACCATCTTTGGAGACTTGCTATCACAGACACCAAACCATTGAGGTTTTGATCATAGGTATATTTTAAAATTTCCTCTCCTCTTGGCTCACAGAAGATCAAAAGGAAAGCCACCTTAGGACAATATGAAAATCAACGAAATTGCTCTAGACTTAGATGAGCAGCACCTGAATTCATTGAAGCAGCCAGGCTGCAAGGCAACTCAAAGGAGGGAAAGATGATCAAGAAGGATGTGGGGCAACATCTGAATATGTGAGAGCTACAGTAATTTAGAACTAGTACACCTCCCTTCAATAACTTCAGCAGGAACAAATTCCCTTAATCCTCAAAAAACCAAAAGAGAACCTGTCTTCATTGCTGCACTTTACTAGCCCTGTGCTGATTATGAGAAAAAAAAAATTGTGATTTACCTTTCCCTGCTGCAAAGGAATTTTTAAAAATACATTTGTTCTTTATAATCAAACCCTATGGAAGTTTTCTAAAGTCATGTAAGTTATTTTGTTTACTCAAAACCAATTACTGTATCAGTTGTAATTGAGTCTGACCATTTCTAAACTGATTTTATCATTGGCCCGTATTACCTAGTGAAAACAGATTAGCAGTTTCCAAACTACATAAAGTATAGAAAACAACTTCATCAGTACTAACTGGGAATATGCTAGCTACCCCTTATTTCAGAATAAGGTATCCCAATTCCTCCTTTTAAAACACTGTGTTGTATCTACAAAAATAAAAAAAGGAATTCCTGAAAAAAATCACCCAAATTTATATCATTTTTATTTATGTTAGCCTTTAAGAAACATTTTGAAAGCATGAACCTTAAAAAAAATTTAAGGCTCTTGCTTTTTGCTTAAAATTTAGACTCTATTAGTTATCTACACTGGCCACAAGGTGGGGCTCTGATGTCACAATTTGGCAAGATTTGTAAAATGTATATTCATGTAATCACAAATGAAAATAATAAAAAATTTAATAGAATAATCTCATTTTTTAAATATGCACATTTTCAATTAATCAATTATCTAATCATTTATGATCAGCAGAAGAAAGTTATGCTCTAATTTGTCCATTTCTCACCTGGAAGTTAAGCTCTGTCAAATTTTAAGTCTCCTGAGTAGGTGCAGGATTTTATATCATTATGTGCTTTCCTTAAGGATTTTTTCTGCCATTTCAGATTACATTCCTAAAGGAAAAGTAACTGAACTTAAATCAGTGTTAAGAAAAATGTCTTTTAAAATTATTTTTTAAATTATTTTATAGTTAAGCACAGAGAAGTTCATTACTTATTACAAATCTACATGAATTTTGTTTTTCTCCTTCTACATCCCTGAATTCTCTTTTTGAAATCTAATAGTTACTTTGGGATGAAGATAATTTGAAAGGAACAAGATTTTCCTTAAATTGTTGATAGCATGCATGATGTTTTCCATTTCTTTTGTTAAAACCATTCTTTAAGTTGATTACTTATTTTATCTTGTTAAATAGGCAGAAATTCTTTTCTAATTTTCAAGAGTTTAATCAGATTTTTTTAAGTCAACCATTTTTCAGTAAAGATAGAATAGCATGCTAAAATAATCATTGTTACTTGATTTATCACACAAAAAAAATACAGTACCTCAAGAATCAGCAAAGAACCTACTTTTCCAAATTAATATTTTCTAATTTATTTCAATATATTAAGAATAAAACAAAAATATAATTTAAAGTTTATCTTTAAAATTAAAAAGAAACTGTTTGGAAGATTTGAAATTTATAAAGTCCACACATCCCTTGCATATATATCCATCTTTCCAATTTTCTAATTCTTTTTATTAGAATAATTTAGCAATATAGTACGCTGCATTTTAAAAGCATGTCTGTGTGTACAGTTTTCTTCTCTTTTCATTAGTTATTTCTTAGTGTATTTCTCTTCAAATTTAATCCAAAATTCATTGCTTTCATTGAAGAGCTTTATACATTTCCCCGGTTTCTCCCCAATGGCTTTTTCTTAATAAAGAGTTACACTAAAAGAAGTCTGTAGCTTGCTATTCTGAAAGACACAGATAAACAGTGCAGTTTGACAAAAGCTGCTTTCATCAAGTTTAAAGACTTTAATTTTCTGAAATAGTCAACATCTAGTCAAAGTGAGGTATTTACTGAGACTGACTCTTAACTGTGACAGAAAATTTTGTTTGGCTTTCCTGCAACTTGAAGGGATCTGTTGTATAGACCACTCCATATTCCAAATGAATGACATGCCCCAAAAATGTCATACAAGATGGGCTTTATTTAGGGCTTAGCAAACAGGGAGATTAAGAAGTGCATATGACAGACAGGAAAGTAGGAGTGAAGGAAAATATAAAGAGATTCTGTCATTAGGATGGACCACTCAGATTGTATGTTAACTGTTTTTCATATGTTTATTCTGTAGAAGGGTACTTGATTTCTTAGGTAAGTTACCAATACAGGTAAATTACTAGTGTTTTTCAAAAATAAAGCAGAGTGAAAAAAATTAATATACTGGACTACTACTAAAGTATCCATATTAAGGGAAGATATTCACATTGATTCCTATGCACATTAAGAATGAGAAAAAATGCCACCATTAGCATTTAAAGCCCTTTGGTAATATATGTATACACACACACTCACATACATGTACCCGCAGACACCAATAGTTACTATTGACATCAATACACTTCAATTTATTGTAATTAAATTACATTCTCTTTTCTTTCTACTTTTTTTTCTTTACAATTAATACACAGATGTATTTCCATAGTAAAAGATTTTGGTTCCTCAATAACTTAAAAATTGTGATGATATGATCTAGCAATTCCACTTCTGAAAATATATCTGAAGGAAACTAAATCATTATCCCCAAAAGCTGTTCACATTCCCATGTTCACTGGACCATTATTTACAACAGCCAAGACGTGGAAACAACCTAAGGGTCTATCAACGGATGAATGCATAAAGAAAAAATGATATATATAAATACACACACACACACACACACACACACACACACGCACATGCACACACACTAGAGTATTATTCAACCATGAAGTAGAAGGAAATATTGCCATTTGTGACAACATGGATGAGGCTTAAGGGCATTGTGCTAAGTGAAATAGGACAGAGAAAGACAAATACTGTATCATCTCACATATATGTGGAATTTTAAAAAACTGAACTCACAGAAACAGAGAATAGATTAGTGATTGCCAGAGCTGAACATGTTTCAAGCTATAGCTTTCCCTATCCACCTAATCCTGCCTGATTTCCAGCTTTCAAATTTTTGACCTACTTAGGGAATTTGTCGCACTTTTGCTCATTAATTATGAATTGTTCTTTTTTTTGTTTGTTTGATGAAACCTCCCCGGGAACTTCAATCAACACCGATGTCCTCCCTCCTCCTTCCTGTTCATTTATAGCAATCATTGCTTGCAAAATGCACACATTTTCATTGTTCACGTTTTATATAGTATTTCCTTATCTGATAGTCTTTGTTTATTAATTTAACTCTTTCTCCTACACAGATATAATCCTATTAGAGTCAAGGACCATTCTTACAATTCAGTTTTGTTTTCAAAACACTGCGAGTTGGGCTTCCCTGGTGGCACAGTGGTTGAGAGTCCGCCTGCCGATGCAGGGGACACGGGTTCGTGCCCCGGTCCGGGAAGATCCCACATGCCGCGGAGCGGCTGGGCCCGTGAGCCATGGCCGCTGAGCCTGCGCGTCTGGAGCCTGTTCTCCGCAACGGGAGAGGCCACAGCCATGAGAGGCCCGCGTACCGCAAAAAAAAAAAAAAAAAAAAAAAAGACTGGGAGTTAGTGGAAAAAGACAGACCTTTGGGAGTCAGACAGATCTTTGTTTACAGACAACCTCTGCTTCTGCAATTTGCCCATTGTGTGGCCTTAGGAAAGTCATTTTATCTTCTTGAGATTTCGTTTTCTTCCATAAAATGAGGATAATAAAACTTGCACTGTGAGATTGTTGTGACAATTATAGATAACCTACATAAAGTAGCTGGCCTACAGTAGGGACTCAATAAATGGCCCCAATTATTCTAATACGGTGCCCAGCCCATGTTATGATCAGCACTTAGTAATACTTGATGAGTAATAAGATAATGATGATAGTTGATAGGATAACAGTAGGACTAGATTTAATCTTCAGGATAAATTGTTCTATTTAAAAGTACATTTCATATCATTTCATGAAGTCTGGAAAAGAGGAAAGGTAGAAAATGTGCTCAGCTGATTGCCTTGATCCAATTTCTGGCAACATAGCATGAGATTAAAACAGCTACTGTAAGTCACCACCTACTACTGGAAAGAACTAGTATCTGGTTATGTCCTTCCTCTGAAGTGTACCACAAGGGACATTAAGCTGGCTTGCACTGGTAGAACTGTTTTTTATAACCAAAGTCTGTTCTGAATGGTTGGTATCCATGACATACCAGTATTTATATTTAGAATACCATCCTGAAGTATAGTAATATAATTCACAAATAATTATTAAAATATCTCTTCAATCAAGTTGATGGATAGTAGGAGTTTACTTTGGATATTAAGTGCCAATAAAGAACAAAAAGGCGGTAGAACCCAACTCCTTATTTCCTAAATCCATCTCCCAGTAATATAACATCTTATTCATCACCATACCTTCAGTGCTTGGACCAGTGCCTGGCCCACAGTAAGGACTTGAAAAACACCATTGAGTAAATCAATATATAACAAATAAATATTTTTGTCTCTGTTTTCTCACTTGTAAAATAAGTTAGATGAAATCTCTAGTCAGTCTGAAATGGAAGATATTACAATTCAATTTGGAATTCAATAACTAGAATGTTTATTAAGTTCTGATATCAGTAAATGTACCAAGCAAAATTTAAAAATCACGGCCTATTGCATCCAGATATTCTTTCAGTATACTCCACCATATATTCTCTTCTAAAGATAAATCACCAATAATAAAGAGAACAGAAACTTATTTTAAATTATTTTATTTTTCATAATTTTCTAACACATGGTGTTAGAAAAATGAAATTTGGCACCATGACTTAAAACTTTTTTTCAAGTTTAACCTTTAAATTAAAAACAGTAGCTACAATAAGAATATTTAAACCTCACTCAGAGTAATGGTAAAAACTCAAGTCACAAATTTTTTGGTGTTGGGGAATTTCTTGAAGTGGGATAAAAGGAAGGTAATAAAAAGAGTAAGAAGAATAGGGGCTTCCCTGGTGGCGCAGTGGTTGAGAGTCTGCCTGCTGGTGCAGGGGACACGGGTTGGTGCCCTGGTCCGGTAGGATCCCACATGCCGCGGAGCGGCTGGTCCCGTGAGCCATGGCCGCTGAGCCTGCGCGTCTGGAGCCTGTTCTCCGCAACGGGAGAGGCCACAACAGTGAGAGGCCCGCGTACCGCAAAAAAAAAGAGTAAGAATGACAAAATGGAGACTATGCTGGGAAGACAAAAATGTGAATCACCCTCCTGAAGAAAAGAATTAGGAGGAAGACAAAAGGCAAAAGGGAAGGACAAAGGCTCACCAACTTTATCTTCCTGATATAAAATTCAAGTACTTAAAAACGTAAAAAGAGTTTTTTAAAAAAAGTCATAAAGTGTTACTACTAATCTCAATGAAATTTTCTTTTTCCTCATTATTTTCTAGAATAAAAAAAAAAAAACCCTGTTTTGAGTTAAGGACACTTGCTGATCTTAAGTTGATACTTGATGTACTTTAAGAAATCGAAAGGCTCAAAAGCTGTCCTAAATCTAACATCTACTTAATATAATCTACCTTGGAAAATTCATCTGAAGGAACATAAGGCTTGATTTCTACTGCAAATGTAAAAAAATCTGTCTAACAATCTAAACAGAAATGTTTTCCACTGGATATGTACCTCAGTTATACTTTGTACTAAGTTTCTTGAGGAAAAACACTGTGTAATATTGTTCTTTGTATTCCTTCAGTAACTACTGTAAAAGGTACCTATATAGGCAGTCAAAAAAGCACTTACACAATTAGTTGCGTACAAATTCAGTTAGAACTCCAGTTTTTCAGCATTTCAAAAATTAAAATTTTTGAAATTTTCATGTATATCCATTTTGTCTACATGTTGATAAATAAAACTCTTCCCAGCCTTTTAATAAGAAAATATTATTAGTCTCATTTGTCACTTGTTCATCTGTACCTGAATACTTTATCAACTGAAAAACAAATTCAGAAAGTTGTTATTATTCTCAGAGACAATAAGGCATAGAAATAAATATTTGCTTTTACATTTTTTTTTCCTTTTTCTTCTTCTTCAATCTGTGTTTTAAGGCTCAGAGCAGATATTAAGAAATATCAATTTTTTATAAAAAGTTTTTCAAATGTTTGGCCCAAAGTGAAGTTGTTCTGTGAAAGTTATTTAAATATTCTTCTCATCGTCTCAAGCACAACTTCAAAGACATGTTCATGCCAGGCATCCATTCCAAAAGAAAACTGAATTCAATGAAAAGTAAATAACTTAGGGATCTATAAATGACACAGCGATGTATCTTGTTCCATTTTTAACAGGAAGTCCTTCATGCAAATGCGTGAGTCTCCCTGGATGCATGAAACTCCAGCCTTTTCTTGGTGACTCAATAGAGCAATTGTACCTTAGAAATTTGCATCCACCTCCCTAAAAAAGATAGACCAATAAATGTATCAACTTGTTTCATTTTTAATGAGTGATAAAATTCAAATGATGATATCTAAGCAGAATCTAAAAAAAATAAGGCAAAGCCCTTTCATAATGACATATTTCTTTTGAAAAATGTAAAAAAAAAAGCCATAATTACCTGAAAATCTTCTCCCACATTATTGAGCGCAATGTTGATGGTAAATGTAGAAGCGTCATGATGAGGGCGAAGAGAGCGTTGTCTTTCAGGGGAGTATTTTACTACGAAATTCAATAGTGCAAATCCCTAAAAGAGCAAAGTAAATCAATGGATTTGCTTATCAATAACAATATAAAATAGCACATTTGTGTAAAAACTGGTAGGAGGTAGGCAGCAGGAACGGGAGGATAATTACCTTAGTATAATAGCCTGCAAAGACCTTCAGCGTAACAGGCGCAATAAATTCCCGGATAAAATGAAGCCATACATTCTCCAGACCAATTTGCTTCATGTGGATATCATCAGTTGGGACATTTTCATAACCACCAGATATACGGCTATCCTAAAAAGAGTATTCATGACATCATAAACTGTGGTCTGTGTGCAAATCACACTTACATTATCTTGGAATTTTTTCAACCACAAGATCGTAACAGACAATAAAAATAACAGTTCAATTATGGTGTACCATCTGCTTTAATTGCGAAACTATCAAAATAACTTAGATAACATGGCTTTGCAAATGTATCAATGATGAAGCAAAGTATTACAGAGTAAGACTGCTTTCCTACTTATTTAATAGATATGTGAGGTATGATGAGAAAGTAAATAAGATTGATTGCCAAAGCCTTCCCGTGTCCCCTAAAAAATGAGTGTTTTTACAGTGAACCTTCAGGCAGTCTTAGCTGGTGACGGGCATAGATTCTGTCTGTCTGCCACTTGGATTACCTGTCACTGAAAATAAACTTTCCCTGCCAAGTTCCTCACTTTTATTTTGTGGCACCCAAAGTCCTTCCATGATTGCTTTTCATTATCCTACAACATGCTGACTTCAAGCTCTTCCTCATACTTTGAACTTCTATCTTCCTGATCAGCTAACTAGCTGGGGAATATATAATTGAGCAGAGGCAGTGATATTCCAGAACATTCCACGAAAATTCCTCAGTACTGTGAAGGAACTGGCATCTGTGGGTTCTCAGAGGAAAAGAAATACCTTGAACCACCTACAGTAATGCTTTCAGCCAAGTCTTTGACTCTGAATGTAAATGCAAAACTGAATTACACCAAAGGCATTCAAACAGATTCCTCCTTCCTATGTCTACACACAAAAAAATAGCTTTGGCAGTCAACCACAGAAACTTTGTCTTGGTATTTTCACTACAGCTCACTGCAAAAATGCAGAGAATAAAAAGTGACCTTGGAGAAGAGCAGTGTCACACAATAGGCATTACCTTACCATCCCCTGCCAGGAGACACTGACCCTTAAGGCCTATCCAGTATAATTGGAGATGAAACTGAGGCCCGGATAGATTAAATGTTAAATTAAACAATTAGTACCAGAATTAGGCTAAAAACAAGAGTTCTCTTGACAGCCTTGGGTAGCCCCTTCATTTAGGTCTAAGACTCAGAGATGTAAGACAAAAAGGACAAGCCTCCTCTACCTTCTCTAAATATCTACACTCCTCCTTGCCCCACATACACATTTTAGTTCTTTGTGTGAAATGACAACTTACATGATGTTTTCCCCCAGACCACTGGCCATAATGCTCCATTTCTTCCACCAATTCATCACAGGCTTTTTCAGAAAATATAGGAAACCAAAAAACATCTGGACAAGGCTATATATAAAACATGATATCACCATTAAGAGAATAACATTTTGTGTCTTTTTACTAAGAAATGGCATTTCAAAAGTACAGAATATTCAATATTTATCTCACTTAGATGTCTTTTTAAGAAGTTTGCCCAACATTACTGACAGTACTGTTACAAACAATACTAGTTTGGGTTTTGGTTTTTTTTAAACAATTTCTAAGACTTTAATTTTCATTTATTTACTTATTTTGTTTGCATTTTAACATCTGTGCAATCAAGACGTGTCTTAGAGACACAGTTGGCCAGGCAGCCATAGTGATGTTGTTAATGCCACAGGGCATGTACACTTGGTCAGGCATTCATTCTGTCCTCACTTTGTGTGTATCTGTGTGTGTGCACATGCACACATTTAGTTGGCACTGTTGACTTGCCTTTTGAAACATCTTTTTAAATGATTTATACTACCACTCATTGAAATGAAATGCTATTAAGTATACAGTGCTCTATAACATATATGCCTTAATAAGTCTAAAATAGCTCTTTCAATATGCATAAAATTAAAAATTCTAAGTGACTAGAAAACATTGCATCATAGTTTAATTGGCAGTAGTTTTTTCCTTTCTCATGGTACACAAAATAACAGCATCTCAGAATTAAAGACATTTTAGACACGTTACATTCTCTGAAATAAGGTATTAGCAATAGCTTGGAACACTAACCTCAAACAGAGTTCATTTTTTAAAAGACCTCTCTGAGAAGAGACGTTTGGAGCTCAATTTCTTTCAAAGATAAACTTTCATTGAAAGAGGCCTACACCAGAGATCTGCCAAGAATTCCTTATTTTTGAGATAGCTATAACATTTGGGAGTATGCTAAAAAAATGGCATGATCTTAAAATTATTGTTAATTCTCATTTTTCTACATGTTTACAACTGTATGACCCTTAAGGCTGTAAAACTGGTAATTAAGTCATATGAATTTTACCTAAAGGATAAAGTTTCTCCACTTTCACAACATCTGCTGCTAAAGCAGTATTGCATTAATAATATTCCCTGCTGGAAAATATAGCAAAAATGCTCTACATATCATAGTAATTATTAATACAAACCTGTTCAACTATATTTTCAGTGAAAATCTTCGAATAATCTCGGTTTATATACTTTTCCTTCCAGTCCTACAAAAAAATCAATTGCACGGATTAAAGCAAAAACCTTTTCATAAATACTTTAATAGAAAATATAAAGTACATGCACTTTAGAAATTGCTCAAGCAATTTATAAATGACTACATGTAGTAGACAAAGTAGGAATTTTCAGAAACCACAGTTTATGTTTTTTAAACTTCGCCTGATTCTATGTATGTTCACATCATTTTATGAATGGCAAAATTTTTATTTACAGACTTTTATAACTCAGGATTTTAAAATTTGAGTAATCTTATAGTCACTATATTTGTACACTATATTCTATGCATATAAATAGGTGTAGGTAAATATGTGTGTTTTAAAAGTGAAAGATAAGGAACATAATCCTACCAACAAATATTCGTAAAACTTAATCAGTAAAAATTACTAAAATTCGTAAAAATATTAATCAACTTGGCCTTACTTATAATTTTATAGTGAATTACTCTAAAATAATTCTGATTTTTTTAAATGTATTTAAAATTTCTGCCTTCAGTTTTAGATGTGTATCAAAGAATGATCATGGGGTTACTATTTCATATCTTTTAGTTACTGAAATTAAGGTATAAGACCATATATTGAAAAATAGCTCCTCTTCATACTAATTCATGAACCTGAATCTTCTCTTAGTCCAATCACTGACACATAAGCCACACACTAAGATACATCAATTTTTGTCAATATCAGCTAAGGAATCCTTTTCCTGGGTCAAGTGTTTTATTTAAAAGCCCAATATTTAAAGAGTATATATTAAAATATGAGTCAATATCCAAAACGATCTTTTCTTATATATATTTAGACCATTTAACAAAATTCTTAATTTTCTCTTTGCAAAGTACAAATTAAGTGAGCAAACAGGAAAGAATTGAGATACGGGCTCAAAATAATTCCAATCAAAATACATTTCAAAAATATTTGTCTGAAATATATCTTTTGAGGCCACAATTCAGAAGGGCTCTGATAATTTATTTGCCATTCTTAGTTTTGCATATCTCTGCTTATGTGTAACTCAGAAATTTTTGATATGGAAGAATAAAAGTTATCTTCAAATTCTTTAACAAATTTAATTTATATAGTATATAATTATAAGGATGAAATTACTGTATTATCTCATTATTCCCTTTAATATTAATTGGTTCTCTGATTCCAAAACATGGGGGAAAATTAGCAGTAAATAATCATACATAACATTTCAGAACCTTTAAATATTTTTAAGTATCCTTTCCTGGCATCATTATAGATTTTTGAAGTTAAAGAAACAAGCTCCTAAGATTTTACATTAAAGCATTAATATTAACTTTTCATTTTAGACTGCTTTTCAAATGTCATGGAACAAACTGACTTTACTAATTTCTTAGAAGTTCTGATAATGGGATAATCATTAAATATTTTGCTATGGGATACCCCTCATGAGGCATGTCAGTCAGGCTAATTTACCAAAAACAAAGCATGGAAAGAAAAGCAGTTCCTATTATTTCTGATATATTCATTGCATATTCAAATCTCTAAAGATTTGAATTCTCACACAAATATCTACAGGATATAACTTGGGAAATTTTTTTCAGGAAACTAATTATTATCCAAGAAATCAAATAATTCTGTCTCTCAAAATACCAAGAGATTCAGTGCCAAAGTAAAATATGTAATTCCACCCTCACCATTTAAAAAATGCCTCTTTGCAATTCTACTCCTGTGAAAGATGGAGATACGCAGCTAAAATGAAACAAAAGTATTTTTAAAATACCCCAAAAAAGTCAAAAGATATTCTTTTTCCTTCAACAGAGTTCCAGAGACCATTAAATTTACTATTCCCAAAAGTCAACTACTACAAAATAAAAGACAATTCTCATCAGGTGGACTGTCTTTGTAATTTAAAACTTTCACTATTGGGAAGGAGAAAACCATAAATAGTAGTATTACAGAGATTAGAGAGAGTATTTTCCCTTGAATAATTGTGCCAACTTGACTAAAGAAAACCAACCCAGTAAGACAAAAAAGGAATTAATGTCTACATGATTCAAATCTTTCAGAAAAGAAATAATTTTGGACTTCAAAAGGAAATCATTTCCTCAACTTAAGACTTTATATGCTGAATCCACTTACTCTGCAATTTTCTCTAGCTATCTTTGGTGTACATTCACAAAATTGTTATAAAAAACAAACAAAATGATAAAATAAAATCCATTTTCACAAACTAACTTTTTGAATTCTTTTCCTGAAAGTCAAAATGTAATATTGTCATACATGAGCTACTTGTAAACATTTTCCTCTGAAATTGTGATTAAAAATTTGTTGGAGTTTTTGAATATATAAACAGAGATATTGGGAGAAATGAAAGAAACTGATAATTCCCTTCCCCAAACCTCATGTCTTTAAAAAGAAAGTTCTTAGTCAAGAAATATAATTATGCCTTAAAAAATATAATTAAAGATACCTTTTTAAAGCCTCTTACCATATTTTCATATTATTAACCTAACTGATTTACAACCATTTAGAGTTATAGGAAAATAAGTAATAAATGAAGCTGAGCATGAAATACATACCACAGGATTTTCAAAAATCTGCCAGAGGTCATTGTTATAATGGGAAATATTATAATTGGCAGTTGATAATAGTCTTCCAAATTCATGTCTATTAGAAATGTACATAAACACACCCTATATGCCAAAAAATAATAGTATTAATCATCTTGGAGGAATGTACAAGAACATAAATTTAACCATAGGAAAGATATACAGAAGATATTAATTTCGACTTTTATATCTCATTCAGGAACATGCATTTTTATTTTTCATATAAAACATGCATGATTTAAAATAAAAAATAAAATTTTCATTAATTATGAATTCAGACACCACACAAAACTAATTGATAGCACTGACACTCAACTGAAAAAAAGACGAATAACTGTTTTTGTCCCTTTCTCATTGGTCCTAAATGTAGACATCAAGGAAAAAGAATTCCTGTTTGAAAGCAGAAATATTTTTGAGACACCAAAGTGCAATTAATTGTACCTCTTTCGGCTTCTTTCCCTTTCAAAGAAGATATCACATTTTTAAACAAGAATTCAAAGATCAATTTTATTTTGTCAGTCTATTTCATACTTTTATTGTCCTGATATTTAGAGACTGAACACAGAAATTACTCCTGCATTATGAGGCAGCTAAAGAAAATCAGTCTCCTGTCCTTGCCCCAAACCAAATAAACGTGGCAAACACCATTAAGGTAAGGTTGTTTCTTTTTGTACCTGTTTTAATAGTAAAAGAGTTAGTTAGTAATAAAAAAAAAATGGTGAAAAGTACCCAAATCTCATTTTAATCAGGATGTACTTTATACTTACTCCTACTTCTTCTCTCCCTTAAAAAAACAAAAACTGGAAAAACTAGTTAAAGTGATTTGGATTTAACTTTCTCATTTGTCAACCATAAAATCTAAATCAGCCCAAAGAACTAAGAAGTGAATATCACACAATGTGTACCCCAACATGCAAAGCACACACATACATATACAGATTCAGAACCAACGAATACCGACTGTTTACACCAAGCTAAAAGGAAAGAAGACTCTTAAACTTTACTTCTAGACAATATCTAGTATTTTAATTAAATAAATAAAATTAAATAAACCAAAACAAGTAAAAATAAATAAAAATAACACCTTTGGGGGCCTGAGCATTTGGAATGTTTCCGGAGTAGGGGAGTCTTTTTCCCTTTGTAAAGTCTAAAATGAAGAGAAGGATTGGGTAAGTTGACCTGTACACCCACTCTCTCAGGTATTCTTAGGTAAATAAAAATAGCAGCCTTTGATCAAAAGCTGACATTCTGAAATGTCCTTCACAGACAACATGCAGAACAAGCAAAGCTTACAGCGCACACAAAGAAACAACTCCAGCCCTTTTTTTTTCTGTTGGTCAAACATAAATCCAAGCTCATTCCTTAGTAGAATTTTCATTAGATACAAAATTAAGAGAAAGGAAAAAGGTGTAAGAATGGCCATTCCAGGATGCGCTGTTGAGTCAAATTAGCCAAACATGAGCACAAATTACAATCACAAGTACTGAGTATATTCAATATAACAATGGACATAAGTTTATAGGAAAAACAAATATATTCAAACAATACATGCCTTATTAAACCAGAAAAAAAGTACTTGCCAACTTTCCTGATTTTTTCCAAAATCACATTTTTTATATAAATTTGAATAAAATAACCCAACCATTTTAAAACAGAAAACTTTATAAATGTTTTAAGATGTATTAACACATTTTGAAAAACAAACTATTTTCTGCAATCACTTAAGTTTTATCAAGAAAGTACATTTGTAGAATAGCAATGTATCATTAATTTTTCACATAGATTAAATAGACTACATGTTTCGATCCTTCTCCCAGATTAGTGGTAAGGAACCTACTTTTTGAGAGTATGGGGCTAATAATGATAGAAAAATTATGGACATTGATTTCAGGACAAAAGTGTGTTTTTCTTAAATGTGTAACTGGTCATTTCACCCAGGCTTCATATAGTTAACTTTAATTAGGTCAGGTTTTAACTACTGAATTTCAAATGAAAGTAAAGGCAAATTCTTAAAAATGCAAAGCTGATTCATAATAAATCTATGTTTATTATTGAAAATCTTACTGTTGCTTATGAGTTAACCTAAGCACCAAGCCTAACTTTTTTCAAGTTGTTTCTATAGGTAAATGTTCCACAGGTAAATTATTCTCCATAATTGCTTCCAGTATTTCAATACAGAACCAAAAAAATTGGCTAGTACTATAAATTAGAAAGAAAAAGGGCACCAAAACAAATGACACATCAACTGGGAAAGCAAGCCATCTTATAGAGACATTCAAGCAAGCCATTATTGTATACCCTACCATTTCTCTAGCATTTCGGCAAAGAGCCATATCGGGATCCAATTTATCACGAACAAAATAGTTCCTTTCATTCATCTCTGATCGGAGTGTCTTTCCTTTAATTAAGTACACGTTAGCCATGTATGGGACATTCCATATCCCTCTGAAAGTAAAGATAAGACGTTCCAAAGTACCACAAATACAAAGTTTTATGTTTTTAAAATAAATGCCTTCTATGTTTTTAAATTTTGCAGATATAAGCTATTGAATCAAGTTACACACAAATGCAAACAACATTTAATGATATCTGACACATATGTACACATATATATACATGAGATTACTTGGTAAACACTACATACTATGAGATAAATCACTATCTCCCTACATAAACTTCATTTTACGATTGATATGTTTGGCATTTTGGCTGTCATCCCTCATTCTGTTGATACAGCCAGAGTATAATATTCTGTTGTACATTTAAGATTAAGCAGCCTGATAGCAAAAAATAGCACATCCAGCCAGTGGCATACTGCAGCCAGCTCACACTGGCTCCCCAGAGCATTCGGCTTCCCTTCTGACTTCACATTGGAAGCCTGAAATCAGCCGTGGTAGAACTATTCAGAACACAGAACTGGGCTAACACTACAAATCAGGGCATCCTCCAACCCAAAGAACTAGTTGTTAGACATTTACCAGCATATCACTGAATACAGCCTAAAATTCTCCTAAAATATAGCCTTTTGAAATTCATTAAGCTATCTCAATTGTCTGTAGAAAACGGAAGATATAAAGAAACAGAGCTAGAAGTACCTGAGTGTTGGGAGACACTTTATTTTGTCCTTTATTCTTTCCCACACTTGTCTCCTTATTCTGAACATGACTCATTTCATAAAAACAATATAATAGAGGTTCACCTGAAGGGATATACCTTTGCTTTTAGAGCACAGAAAGGGAAGATCCTGACCAAGGAAATGTAGTTAATTGAAAGCAATATACGTAACATCATTTTGTCTTACCAGATGAGCCTCAAAGGAAATGGCCAATCAAAAATATACAATGTGTCCGCTGAATTCAGAAATTATCACTGGTATGGTAGAGTGTGCATTGTTTCAATTTTAAAGGAAAACACACACACACACACACACACGTCACAAGATGTCATTCTTTCACGTAGCTTTTATACATAAGGTATGTTCTTCTATTAACTAAATCAAAAACCTCTATTTTATTCTTTTCCTTACACTTTAGACAACAATTACAGGAGGTTGGACAGAAAAACACCAGTGCTTAAAACAAATGAAATATGAGTTCTCTATTTCTACTTCTGTGAAGCCTTATTCCTGCTATACCCACAGACAATATCGGGCACGTGGTCTATCCTGATCATTCCAGAATCAATTAACGTACTTTGAAACAACAGAATATGATCTTAATAGTATTTTCTCAGTTATCATGCTTCTTAACTGCAGCTAACAAAAGCCTTTATCGTTTACATCATTCAAATTGACTATTACTGCTTTTACACCTATTATTATTTTCACAAGCAAAACATCTCTTAACCACTCAACTGTTCAACAGGAAGTGTGATTTTTTTTTCCCTACATTTTAACCCTTTTTAATTGAGCTGATGTATCTGAGAAATTAGGCAAAGCACTTAATGTCTCAGTCACTCTGGTCCACCATCTGTATGAAAAACAGGATACATTCTTCCTTAATATTACCTTAGCAAAAAAACTACTTCAGGTGTGATTAATTTTTAGTTTAAAAAATATCAATTGTTGTCTCTGAAATAAATATCAGTCATGCACATACTTTGTAGTAAGTATATTCTTTTCAAACTCTAGAAATGGAAATCATACTGGCAAAGCAATTTCTCTTTAAAGCAGAATATTAGCTATATTACACAGAAAATTCTTGCAAAAGGAAATGTTGGAAGGTTTGATTGTTGGTGTTTTTGTTTGCTCATTTATAAAATTTTATAAGCTATCAAACAACCTTCACCCTAGCCACTAAAGAAATTAGCTAAACTAAATTCCCTTTCCAAACTTTAAAGAATATTCCTCTTCTAACCACCATAAGATGACTACCCATGGTAATCATACATTGCCTTTTAGTATTTCCCACAACTGAGAGTTTGTGCCTTTGAAGATTTACAGCTTTAAGAACAATTTTTTAAATATTAGTTTTACACTAGTATTGCAGGATCCCAAGTGGTCTCCAGGTCTTCAAATTTCCATTTAACATAAAGAGATAAAAAATGTTTGAAAATTCAATATAATATTAACAAGACCGTATCTTTAGATAAAAGTATTTTACATTAAAAGATCAAATCAAGTAACTTACACTCTATTCCCTTGAACAATATCCACATAATCTTCAGATCGAGCATAGTATCCATCAGGACTCAAGGCCCCCCAGAAGTTGGACCACAGCTTTCCATGACGAGTTACAAGAGGAGCAATGATCTTTCTAAAGAGAAGAGAGAAAAACAAATCCAGATAATTATTTACTTTTTAACTGCCACAGAATTATGTGTTTTGGGTTTAACATGACACAGAAAACAATAAAGTTCATTTAGCACACATGTAGTTAGTCCAAAAAACTAAATGTAAAATAAAAGAGAGGAATTTCCTCCCTTCACTTTCTTTAAAAATAAGTATATTGATGACTTTCAATGATGTTTTTTAAAAAAGACTAATGAGGGCTTCCCTGGTGGCGCAGTGGTTGAGAGTCCGCCTGCTGATGCAGGGGACACGGGTTTGTGCCCCGGTCCAGGAGGATCCCGCATGCCGCGGAGCGGCTGGGCCCGTGAGCCATGGCCGCTGAGCCTGCGCGTCCGGAGCCTGTGCTCCGCAATGGGAGAGGCCACAACAGTGAGAGGCCCGCGTACCGCAAAAAAAAAAAAAAAAAAAAAAAAAAGACTAATGAGAAAGGAAAAGTAATTGAAAATGCAAATGAAAGTATAAAAACAACTTTTAAAAGTATCGTACTTATATCCAAAAAGTATAGCTACCTTAATTATTTAGTTATTTTAGTATTTCGAAAATTATACTAAATGAAATCAAATATTTTCATTGTTATTAGGCAGACGTAACAGTCCCTGGTGCGTTAAGGTATCCAATAAATATTTGCTGAATAAAAAAATGTATGAAGATGGGCTGAGATATTTGTAAGTAGGCCAGTTTTCCTAAAGTTAAGCCTTGAATTACTTTAAAGTATGTTTCCGTTTTTTTTTTTTAAACTTTTAAAATGGGTTAAAATGGGTTAAATGGGTTAAAACTTTTAAAATGGGTGCTAGCCCTGGCAACACTAAACATTTTTCTGGTCTTTTGACTATTTTAGAAAACAAAATAAAAGGTGACTGCTATACCATGCTGTCTCACTACCTACCAGGAAAGCAGCCCCTTTAAGACAAGTATATGTTACAAATTCAAAACATGCCAGATTTCTTTTAAGGAAATCTAATTTATAATGTGTCAACATTTTCCAAATGAGGTAACAAAATCTGAAGTTCTGTTAGAATTATTTTTAAAATGAAGTAAATTGTAATGGTGTCACATAATTTTGAAGAAAATCTCACACAACTCCTCCAAGAGGAAGGTTATAGACCAACTATTTCCACAAAAAAACCTATTTCACAACCCTCCAATCTTGTGAAGACCAGGTGTGCCCTTTCTCTTACCTATGGAAAAATGACACACAGTCTGTAAATACACTTCATGCAAAATAATAATTGTAGTTTATTTTTCCTGCTTCCTATTAGAATAAAACGTTAACCAGATACATTTTGTTTTGTTTAGAATACCTACAATATTGGAAATAAAAACATAAATTAGAATCTACATATTATGTTAATCTAAGGAATGAATAATTCAATGTCGATAACTAACAAGATCAAATATTTAATAGAAAAAAATTTTGTAATTTATAATCTTAGCTGCCTGACAGAGCTAGGGAAAGAGACATTGAAAATCAAAATCCATCTTCTGTGTGCCTCAATGTTTTCAGTACGGAATTAGAAGATTAATACTGAGAGGTTTTAGCTTTTGAAATAATAACTGAATTCTCAAATTGACAAATTACACAAACGATGGATTAGTGGAGTATAATAGACTTCTTACATATTTTATTCAGCAAAATGAAAACAGTAATTCTAACATTTCATTGCTAACCATTCTATTTGTTAAGAGAAATAATTGTGTTAATATATGTGAACATACACAGAGTAATACCTGGCACTTAATAAGCACTCACTAAAGGTGGGGTATTAGTGAGAGTATTAATAGTAGTAGCAGTAGTAGTTATAAATGAAGATTAATATCATTATAAGCCGGTATAGATGGTGCCTTTTACCCATTTCAATTCAGTTAAATGAAAACAGGTATTGCCTAGAGATAATTAGTTCAGTACTAAACAAAATCACAGATCAGGCTGTGGAATAATATGTACCTCTGAAATTTCTTTCATATTCTAAGAACTTCCAACTCTGTAATAACTTTCTAGGTCAGAAGTTTTATGAAATTCTACTTTGAAAATATCTGTGGAAAATAAGACAATTCTATTTTTAGATAGATCACAATTTCATCTAGCTTTAAATAGAAAAATAGGTCAAATATAATTGATAAACATCACATTTGTGATTGTAACTAATATTGAATATTTTGAAATTTTCATCAGGTTGTTTTCTATTTGACTTCTTTAAAAGAAAACTAATTACTTAGAATTGAAAGTTTATAAGGTGTAGAAAATAATTTCTTGTGAGTTCCCTCAATTTGCTAAACACAGACAAGTAATTATAGCATGTCCACGTAGATACAGAAAATAATTATAATTTTAAAAATAAATTGACATTGCATAATATATAGTACCTGTTTTGTTCAATCAAAATTTTTAAAGTCCTTGGATTTGTCAAAACAACATCTGCATCCACACTAAAGTAATAATCACAGTTTTCATCCTGACGGCAAAAATCCCTGTGATTGAAAAAGAAATAAAATATGCATTAAATAAAATAAATATTTGCTGGTTGAAAAATGTTAACATAAAGCTCATAAGCAAAATAAGGTTTCTCTAAAATACTTTTCTAATCAAAATAGTAAGACTATACCCAAAAGGATAAATATTATCTTAAATTTCAAAATGGTCAGTTGATCAATACAGATGTTCATGGGTAGAGTGAAACTAAAAATTTTAGGGCAAGTGAAATATATTTTCAAGCCACTAAATACTTCAAGGCATAAAACATCCAGTCAGAAGGGCAATTTATAATTCAGCATTTAATTCTCTCTAAAAAGGGAACATAATTTATACCAATGTACTTATCAACAACTTTTTTTCACAAATCAAAATGTTTTCTGCACACACACACACACACACACATTCACAGTGTAAGATCCTGTATATCCAACAACTCAGTTTTAATTGAATCTTGGAAATACAGGTGTATATATAACTCTTTAGGTGTTAATACTTTTAAAACTTGATTTGCGTGGAATTCCTTCTAAGATGGTCACTGCCCTGCTTCTTATCCAAGGACACGGATTGTGATGTATGCTTTCTTGGTAGAGCCTGGAGCGTTATCATCAGGAACACGAAGGAATGAACTACTTGTGATACATGATAGGCTTCCAAGTATTACGGTTTCTGCATTTGGAGCTCTCTCTTTCTGAGCTCTCCTCCCTCACTGCTGATCCGAGTTATCACTTTCTGCTACTGTCAGTGTTTAACTCCATGACACATTTGTTTCTAAGCAACTGTCAAGCAGGACAACAGACAGGAAAGTTTGTTAAAATTGTGCAAAAAAATTAGAGGAAATTTTTTTAAAATACTGTAACTATGCACGGTGACAGATGGTAACTAGACTTATTGTGGTGATTATTTCACAATGTATACAAATATTGAAGCTGTGTTGTACACCTCAAACTAACATTATATGTCAATTATACCTCAATAAAAATGAAAATTAAATAATTTTTTAAAAACAGCTCAAATTATCTTGGAAAAAAATTTAAAAATTTATACCACATGATTTCAAGGTTAATATAAATCCCTAGTAATAAAGTGTAGCACTGATCTTAGAGCAACAAAACAGAAGTGAGAGCTCACAATCACTCATAAATACTCACTTATCTGATTTTTGACCAAGGCCAAGTCAATTAAGTCGGAAAAGAAAAGCCTTAAATTAAAAAGGAGTATTGAAACAACTGGAATTTCATTTGCAAAGAATAAAAGTTGACCCCTACTTCACTCCAAACACAAAAATGTATTCAAGATGAATTGCAGATTGAAACATCTTAAAACATAAATGCTAGAATGATAAAGCTTATGAAAGAAAAATTCCAAAGAATGTCTTCATGACACTGGAATAAGAAAGATTTCTTAAACAGAAAATAAACCCCAAAGCACAAAGCATAAAAGAAAAAGACGAAATAGAATTTTATTAAATTAAAATTTCTTCTTATTAAAAGGCAGTATTTAAAAAGTAAAAAATCAAGCCATAGAATGGAACAAATATTCACAAAACATTATAGAGACAGAGATAGAGTTTAGATAGATAGATTTTGTATACAAAATATATAAAGAATTCCTACAAATACACAACTAACAAAATAACTCAATGTAAACAAAAATGCACAAAAGACTTAGATACCTTTAGATACCTAACCACAGTAAGATACATTTTCATACCCAGTAGGGTGGCTAAAATAAAAAAGACGGGCATATCAAATGTTGACAAACATGTGGAGCAGATGGAGGTCTATTACCTTGCTGTTACAAGTGTAAAATGTACAACCAGGGCTTCCCTGGTGGCGCAGTGGTTGAGAATCTGCCTGCTAATGCAGGGGACACGGGTTCGAGCCCTGGTCTGGGCAGATCCCACATGCCACGGAGCAACTGGGCCCGTGAGCCACAACTACTGAGCCTGCGCGTCTGGAGCCTGTGCTCCGCAACAAGAGAGGTCGCGATAGTGAGAGGCCTGTACACCGCGATGAAGAGCGGCCCCCGCTTGCCGCAACTGGAGAAAGCCCTCGCACAGAAACGAAGACCCAACACACCCAAAAATAAAAATAAATAAAATTTTAAAAAATGTACAACCATTTTGGACTATTTAGCTGTTTCTTATAAACATACATCTATCCTAACCCTATGACCTAGTTAGTCCACTCCTTGGTATTTTCCCAAAATATATTAAAGCATATGTACGCACACGCACACACACACACACACAACACACATATTCACACTTCTAATAAAGAATCTTCATTAGCAGCCTTATTCATACTGGCCCCAAACTGGACACAGCCCGATGTCTATTACCAGGGGCGTGTGTAAACCACTTGCAGTATATTCATATGATAAAATACTAGTCAGCAATGAAAAGGAATGAGCTGCTGATAATTGTAATGACATGAGTGAATTAAAAAACACTGTGCTAAGGCAAAGCCAGATACAACAGAGCACATACAAAAATTTTTTAAATAGAGAAAATAAGTTCTAAATGTGGACCCAAGGTACTCTCCAATGATGAAGTTATGGAACCATTAGTAATAACATCTGTTTGGTTTTTCTAAGGCCCGTTTTCCTGCCTGTCCCTTTACCCCCATAATAGGCACTTTCCATCACTTTGGGCCTGAAGCTTCCACAGCACAAGACAAGAACGTCTCCTGCTGAGAAATCACTGAGTCTTACCTTTTCATCACCAACTTTTAACCCACTGATGGGCATATTCAATTCACATTCACTGAATAAGTGATCGTTTTCGCTATTACCAGAATTTTATTAGTAATCTGTCTGAAGTATTAAAGGGGCTAAACAAAGGACCTAAAATATTTCTTCTGTTGTTATAGTACTATTTAGATCAATAGGTAACTAGAATATCTGAAACACACATTTCTGCCACACAAAAGCTTCAGATAATGTATATTTAAATCACTGCTACATCAGTCACACTACTCATCTGTCTGGGGATTTAAATCTTGATCTGAAGTTCAGTTAATATTTTAAATAAATATATTGACTCTTAGCCATTAAAAGAAAAACGTAAATAACTTTCATGGCCCTTTAGACATAAATACACACAAACATAGATATAGTTCGAACAGCAGAGGTATGCTCATGTGTGGGCACACATGCACACACACAGTTGAGACATCCAAGTTTAGGACACTAATTTTGAAGAAAAGTTGTCTTTCTTTTTTAAGTTTCTTTAGTAGATACTGGTTGAATTTAAATTTGCTAAAACATACATTCCCATGTTTCTGGCTTCGGCTTGACTTAGATTTTCTTCCGGTCCTACAATTTTCATAGTAGTGATTTCATGTTTAGCTTTATCAAAAAACACCTTGATGTCCTTTTCATGATAAACTTCCTGTAACATATTTTAAAAATTGAAAATTAGTTTAAAAAAGAAGAAAAGTAGTGAGAAAAAAGACAATAAGATGACTGAAGTATTCATACGTAGGGATGACTTCACATTCAAAATTTGTGAATTCCACCATTCACATACTCACTCACTACAGGCAAAGTGATAACTATATTAAGCATATTATATTGAAATATCATCTAAATATCACATGTAGAATCTAAAATAGATACATATCAATTTTTTTTAAAAAATATACTTGAAAATTCTTTTAACATCTACTCCTAGTCCTTGCATTAATATTTAAATCCTGAGTGCTATTAAATATTTCTGACTTGAGGGGGAAAATGGCTTGTGCCCTGAGAATCTTAGACATGTTTTGTAAAATATCCATAAAAAATATCTATTAAACCTAACAGATTAATCTGTTATAATCTTTTTTATAAAATAAATATTACAATATTATTTTAAGCAGAGAGAAAATTAATGGTCACATAAAAAGTTGTGTTTTTTACAAAAAGAAGGGAAAGTTAAAATTTTATTGATAAGAAAATATGATGAGAAAATAATCAACATGAAAAGTCATCAAATTAGTGTGATTCAACTGTGCTAAAATTTAAATAAGGTGATCTAACTCTGCTAAAATTTAGATAAGGTTACCTATCGCCATCATTAGAGCATTTCAGAGCTCTTTATGTATCAAGTTTCACTAAGTATTTTTGAAAGCTTTTCACAGCTTGTTAAAACTACTTATCATACAAAAGCTGCATAGAGTTAATTTTAAATAAAAGAAGATAACTCCTGCTATCAAGAGGTTTTAGGTCCTACGCAAGGAGGAAAAATATACATAAAAGACACAATACATAAAAACAAAATACTTTAATGTAAGCACATGTATTACAATGCATTTTACAAAGCCAATGCTCAATACATCCACCCCTTTAAACTTATCTGAGGTGGTTTTCTGCAAATATAAAATAGTCTCTGGAAAAGGCAAATGATTAGCCGATATGTACATCAGGAAGAAAGAACAATCTTAAACAAAAAGTATTAGGACAAAAGAGAGAAAAGAGCATACTTCACAGCTATTGAGCTTTTCTAGGTGATAATAAATGCCAACTGTTTTAACAGGGAAGAGACAAGCAAAATTGAAAAATATTGAGGAAAAATGTCTTTAAATTTAGACTATACGTAGGAGGTATTTGGGAGGTTCTGAATATTTTTGAGGGAAATGACAGCATCAAAATCTTTCGGGGAAGAGCATGCCATTGTGTAATTAATCAAAACAATACTGTATATGGAAGATATTTCAAGTTCTGATGTTGGGTATTATCATTAGCTGCAAACAATTTAATGATCGGTTCTATAAAAGAAAGTACCAGAACTATAGGCCCTTTGACATCTCCTCATTATAAGGTTGAACATATAAAAACGGCTGATATTCAACCATTTTTGATCTACAAAAAATTGACAGTGTCACGTGTCTCATCCCAATAGTATGATACTAGTTTCTAAACTCTATAATCCTTAGGTCCTAAATACGCAGAGTAGTAATGACTTCAAAAATCCCCCACTGAATTTAACTCAAATTTAAAAAATTTTTTTAGACATGACTAAATAATAACAAATAGTTCCAAATAAGATCAAAACAGTTTTCCCATAAAATATTCATTTCTCAAATACTTACTTTGTTATGAATGAAGAGTTTAACTGCTTCTTTTGGGTAATCCAGTGTCAACAATATGTCCAGAAATCGAGGTAGGAAAGGGGTTGGTTGCTCAATAAAAACACCTATTGTTACATTGGGGTGAACCTTTGTTTTGTGGCAAACATAAAAGCAAATTAGAATTAGCATGGTTTTACTTTAAATTCTATTCAAGTTTTAATCAATACAACATAAAACATAAACTAGAATATCAGTACAACTTAACCTTCTAAATTTGACTGCCCCATGACAATTCTCTAATACATTTTTGTGGACCCCACCAAAGTGATTTTACTGAATCACATCTTAACATTATGATTTAGGTTGAAGAGGAAACTCACTATTGTATAACATAGGGATACTGTAATTAAGGTTACTACCTGCTTTACTATTTAATGCTTCCTTTAAGATGGTCCTAAAAGAAACTTCCTTCAGATCTAAATCTATTTGACAGCTTCATCTATGAAGCCAGAATGCTAATTGTGCTTCCATGTTTTTTTCCATGGTTTGGAAGTTTAGTGGTTAATTTGTAGCTCAAAGAAAACAATCACAGAGGACTTGAGACTTTATTTCTATCCCTGAACCTTTAATCTCATTTTACTGATAGTACTTTATTTTGCTTCATCATTATATTATATATAAGGAAAGCTACTTTCTTTCACTAATGTATTTTATCTTGTATCGATTTTTAACATTTTCTTAATTTCTGTTTGGGTATGTTTCAGAGAATAGTTTCTTTCATTCATTGCATGAACAATTCTGAAATATCCACTATTAGTCCGTCCTTGTGATAAGAAACGTTTTTAAAAAGGAGTGAAAATTCCTTGCTTGGAAAACTTACAAATGATTGAGGAAGAAAGAAACGTAAGTAAATGCCATGTAATAGTGTTATTACCAGAACCATATGAAAGATTTCTTTATAATGCCTTTTTTAATCAGTGTCTTAAAGCCTGACGTTAAAGATTATAGATTTTTAAATTACAAACTACATACAGATGGGTGAAGGAGGTCAAAAGGTAAAAAAATAAATAAATAAATACAGTGCATTACTGAGCAAGAAAAAAATTTTTAATAAAGATTACAGCTTTTTTTTTTTTTTTTTTTTTGGTACGCGGGCCCCTCATGGATGTGGCCTCTCCCGTTGCGGAGAACAGGCTCCGGACGCGCAGGCTCAGCGGCCATGGCTCACGGGCCCAGCCGCTCCGCGGCATGTGGGCTCTTCCCAGACTGGGGCACAAACCCGTGTCCCCTGCATCGGCAGGCGGACTCTCAACCACTGCGCCACCAGGGAAGCCCAAGATATTTTAAAGTACCATATAGGTTAAGTGCTGAATTAGGTACCTCTCCCCCATCTTTTCACACATGATACCTCACATATTCCTCTGTTATCTGGATAATAACATTATTTGTTTGCACTGAAGTACAAGTCATACACTGTTGTCCTTCTTATCAATTCATTCAGTCACCCAAATATTTATTGCTAAATCAATAAACAAATACAAACAACTAAAGACAAAATATCTACCTTCTAGGAGTTCTCAATTTAACAGGGAAAATGAGTAAAAACTAGATGACAACTCTCTCTTATCAAATGATGTGATGCATTTCATTTAAATTTTGTAATAACCTTAGAAGTTATTTATTACCCCAAATTTACACATGAGGAAAATGGGACTTAGAAGAGTTAAGCAACTCAGAACACATAAATTAGTAGGTAAAGAACTGGGCTTCAACATGCTACATCTCCATTGTCAATCTAAGCTCATTTTTATATACTAATGATACTAAGAGTACAACAGTTAGCTATTATCAAGGCTTAGCACCTCATATATATAATTTATACATATAAAATATCATTATATATACACATCTATATAATTTCATTTAACCCTCCTACCAATCCTCTGAGATAGCCATTATCATTTTTACGTATAGAGAAACTTGCCTACGGCCCACACCTAAGTATATGGTAGCCCTAGATCTTAACTACCCACATCATTTTAATTTTTATATCCCTGTTGCATAATTACTACACATATAAAACACATAAGAAATTTATTTTGCATAATAAAATGCTTTTCCTTTCTAACAGTCTATAAGACAAAAAACTTAGCTTAAGAATTAGGTGATTTTCACCTATATGCAAAAAATAAAGATAAAAAACTATAATATAAATATTTTTCAATCTTTGCACCAGAAAGTTTATGTAAAAGGATACTAAACAGATAAAAAGCTTTAACTCTCTCTCCAGAAGACTTTGCAAAAACGATCAGGATGAATTTTTAAACATCTTCATGATGCAGCTTCAGTCAGAAAGTTCCTGGCTTTCTTTCCAGATAGGAAACATGCAGTCTGTTATTTGAGAGACTGGCCAAAAAGTCTTATTTTCAAGTAAAATAGGGTTCTATTCAGAAGGTCCTAAATGTGGACAAGTTACTCTTTATCCTCCTTTTCAGAATAGAACAGAAACTATTTAATTCAGGAGTCTGAGTGCTTTACGGTGAGAGTATTTTTGTATTTGCATGGGTACAGGAGTCACCAGAACTATTTTAAGGTGAATTTTATTTCTGTCTATACTTATCTGGCATGCTGTAGATACTCAATAAACCTATGATGAATGAAGGAAAGAATCAGCCTTAATGACAAAATCATCCCTAGAATTCAATTGTTCATACACAAGTTACAAGAGAAATTTTTTGGAAGAAAAATGTTACTATAAGATATCCTAAAACTGCTCTGGTTGATGAGAGAAGGATACATAAAATGTTTAATAGACACATAATAATTACTTCCAGTTGCTCATTTACTCTCAACGTATAAACATTAAACTATAGCTATAATTCTCTATGAAACACATGTATAAGTAGCACTGTGTCTGGCATATAATATGTACATTACATCCAGGCGAAATTGCACAGTGATCAAGATTATAGGATCTGGAGCCAGACTGCCTAAATTTAAATCCCACCCCCAACACTTAAAAAAAAAATCACATGCCTTAAGTAAGTTACTGAACGTATATATACCTTAGTTTTCTCATCTGTAAAACTCAGTCAACAGCACTACCTGCTTAAGGGATTTGTGAAATTAATATAAGTTACTATCTATAAAATATTAAAACAGTCCTTAGTCATATAGTATTATTTTAAAATCATCAAATTTGAAAATCAAGAACAGATAAAATTAGTCCATATAAATAACAAAGCATTGTACCTCAACACTTTGACCAAGTTACCAGACTAAAATAAAACAAGAGCACCCAACCATAGCAAGCTAGTATATATTAACAATCAAGCCCTTTTCGCTAGGGTCAATTATTAACTGGTTTTGCTGGAAATACACAAATCCAGCAACTTTCGGAGTCATCATGTTTTAGCTTTTTAAATCCATTATCTACCATATTATCAATACTATAAAATAATGTGCTTTTTTTCTTTTACAAATTATTGTATTTCATGACAATGTACTTTTTTTGTAATAGATCTTTATTAGAGTATAATTGCTTCGCAATACTTTGTTAGTTTCTGTTGCACAACAAAGTGAATAAGCCATAAGCATATATATATATCCCCATATCCCCTCCCTCTTGAGTCTCCCTCCCACCCTCCCTATCCCACCCCTCTAGGTCATCTCAAAGAACCAAGCTGATCGCCCTGTGCTATGTTGCTGCTTCCCACCAGCTAACTATTTTACATTCAGTAGTGTATATATGTCGATGCTACTCTCACTTCGCCCCAGCTTCCCCCTACCCCCACTGTGTCCTCAAGTCCATTCTCTATGTCTATATTCCTGCCCTGCCACTAGATTCATCAGTGCCATTTTTTTTTTTAGATTCCATATATATGTGTTAGCATATGGTATTTATTTTTCTCTTTTTCACTTACTTCACTGTATGACAGACTGTAGGTCCATCCACCTCACTATTTTTTATTACTATGTTTCACACAGAGTCAATTCCACTTACATCTACTGCAGACAAGTCAATTGTATCCACTTCACAAAGAGTGCAGCCATTGTCTTGTGTCCATGCATTAGGTACATAGTTTCCAAAATAATTCAGGAGAATCTAGCAAAAGAAGGAAAACTGTATTAACAAAAGTAAACCTTGGACTTCCCTGGTGGTGCAGTGGTTAAGGATCCGCCCGCCAATGCAGGGGACAGGGGTTCGATCCCTGGTCCGGGAAGATCCCACATGCTGCAGAGCAACTAAGCCTGAGAGCCACAACTACTGAGCCCACGTGCCACAACTACTGAGCCCGCACACCTAGAGCCCGTGTTCCACAACCACAGCAAGAGAAGTCACCGCAATGAGAAGCCCGTGCAGCGCAACGAAGACTAGCCCCCGCTCACCGCAACCAGAGGAAGCCTGCGTGCAGCAACAAGGACCCAATGCAGCCATTAAATAATTAATTAATTAAAAGACCCCTCTCAAAAAGAAGAAAAAAAGTAAGCCTCTCCCATCAATGTGCTTTCATTCTATAAACCTCTAACTTCAAAGCATGTTTTCTGCATTAGGTATCCCCTTAATATTCTACTAATACAGTGTACAGTGAATGGGGCAGTGCCAGTGTGTACAGTGAATGGGGCAGTGCCAGTGTGACCCCCTACCAGCCATCACCACACAAAACAAATATTGTATACACTTTATCACCAAAAGGCACTAAACTCTTCTAGGAAACTATGTTACCCACTATAACCCAGACTTCTGGGCAGTGATTCAAGGGCACCAACGTGAAGAAAAGAAAGCCTGCAGATTAAAACAGATCTAGAACAAGTCCTAATTAGAGCCACGTCACAGATTATATCAATAATAAACTAAAGTGGGGGTAGAACAAGATAGCAGAGAAGGAAGACCCTGGGCTCACCTCCTCCCAGAGATACACCAAAATTACAACTACAGATAGAGAACCGTCTCTGAGAATGACCTGAAGACTAGAAGAAAATACTTTCCACAACTGAAGATAAAAAGAAAAACCTACAATGAGACAGGTAGGAAGGGCAGAGAAGCAGTCTAATCAGAACCCATGTACCCAGTGAAGGAACCCTCAAGTGGGAGGGATATCAGAGCCCCAGAGGTCTTCCCCAAGGAGCGACGGGTCCAAGCCCCACCTTGGGCCCCCCTTCCTGGGAGACCTGCACCAGAAAGATGAGCCCCCATAACATCTGGCTTTAAAACCATTGGGGTTTATGTGCAGGAGAGCAGAAGGGCTGTAGGAAACTGAGACTCTGCTCTTAAAGGGCACATGCACAGAGTCACTCTTTCCAAGTCCCAGTGCAGAGGCAGCAGTTAGAAAAGTGCCTGGGTGATATAAGAAAGAAATTCATTTACTAATTTTAGGGCATGTGTTTGAGGGGCAGGGATCTGTTGCAACTTTCTCTGGGTATAAAGGGGCTGGCAGGTGCCAGTGTTTTTATTTGTTTTGTTTTTATTTGGCTCACCTTCTACCTAGCAACCTGGCACTAGCAGGTGACATTTCTGACTCTCTCCATCAAACTTAATGTACCATTTGCCCCACTCCGGTTTGCCAATGGACCTGACATAGCCAGCATTCCTCCAAAGTGGCCCCTACCTTGCCAGTCCCAACAAGCACCCTCATCCAGCACCAGAGCCCCACTAAAGCAGCCCTTCACCCTGCCAGTCCCAGCAGGTGCCCTTGGTCAGCACCAGTGTCTCCCCAAAGAGGGTCCCATCCCATTGGCCAACCCAGTACACCAGAGTGCCCACAACTGTTGTGGCCAGGCCTTATAGCCAGTTGTACTGGGGACCAGCCCCATACACTAGTGCACCCACAGCAACTGCAGCCCAGCCACAACAGGAGGATGCAGACAGCCCACACAGAGGATGTTCCTGGAGCACCTGGCTCTGGTGACCAGGAAGGACCACACCACTGGGCCCCACAGAACACCTTCTATACAAAGCCATTCTTTGAAGACCAGGAGATATAGCTGATCTACCTAATACACAGAAACAAACACAGAGAATTAGGTAAAGTGAGGAAACAAAGGAATATGTTCCAAATGAAAGAACAAGACAAAAACCTCAGAAAAAACTAAACGAAATAGAGAAAAACCAGAAACTAGAGGGAACCACCAGCAGATTAGATGATGCAGAGGAAAGGATCAGCAATCTGGAGGACAGGGTAATGGAAATCACCCAATCAAAATAGCAAAAAAGAAAAAAGAATTTTCAAAAATGAGGATAGTTTAAGGACCCTCGGGAATAACAATAAGCATTCTAACATTTGCATTATAGGGGTCCCAGAAAGAGGAGAAAGAAAGGGAGAGAAAACCTGTTTGAGGAAACAATGGATGAAAATTCCCCTAAACTGGTGAAGGAAATACATTTGAGTCCATGAATCCCAGAGAATTCCTAAAAGGTGAACCCAAGGGGATCTTCACATATACACTATCATTAAAATGTCAGAAGTTAAAGATAAAGAGAGTATTAAGGGCAGCAAGAGAAAAACAACTTGACACATACAAGGTAAAACCAGTGAGGTTATCAGCTGATTTTTCAGCAGAAAACTTGCAGGCCAAAAGGTAGTGGCATGACATATTCAAAGAATTTAAAGGAAAAACACAACCAAGAACCTCTAGCTGGCAAAGTTAATGTTCAGAATTGAAGGAGAGATAAACAGTTTACCAGACAAGCAAAAAGTAAATGAGTTCATCACCACTAAACCAACCTTTTAAGAAACGTTAAAAGGACTTCTTTAAGCAGAAGAGACAAGAACATAACCAGAAATATGAAAATTATGCAAGAGAAAAATGCCACCAGTAAAGGCAAATACAAAGTAAAGGTAATGGATCAACCAACTATATAGCTAGTATGAAGATTAAAATAAAAAACTAGTAAAATCAAATATATCTACAATAATTATTTAAGGATACACAAAATTTTTTAGATGTAAAATATGACCTCAAAAACATAAAACATGGCAGAGGGGAGTAAAACTGTAGTGTTTTTAGAATACACTCAAACTTAAGCAATGATCAACTTAAAATAGACTGCTATATACATAGGTTGTTACATAAGAACCTCATGAACCATAAACCAATTGATATTAGATACACAAAAATAAAGAGGAAGTAATACAAACATTAACTGTAAAGAAAGTAACCAAATCACAAGAGAAGAAAGGAACACAGAAGAACAACAAAAATAACCAGAATACAACTAACAAAACTGCAGTAAGTACATACTTATCAATAATTACTTTAAATGTGAATGGACTAAATGTTGCAATCCAGAAAATAGAGTGGCTGAATGGATAAAAACAACAAGATCCATATACATGCTGCCTACCAGAGACTCACTTCACATCTAATGTCACACATGGACTAAAAGTGAGGGGATGGAAAAGGGTATTCCATACCATACAAACAGACATGAAAAGAGATTGGTGATAGCAATCCTTATATCAGACAAAATAGACTTTAAAACAAAGACTGTAAAAAGAGACAAAGATATTACATAATGAGAAAGGGATCAATCCAGCAAGAAGATAGAACAACACACACATGTACATACACACACCCATAGGAGTATCTAAACACATAAAGCAAATACTAACAAACATAAAGGGAGGAACTGACAGTAACACAATAATAGTAGAAGACCTTAATGCCTCACTTACATCAGTGGACAGATCATCCAGATAGAAAACCAATAAGGAAACACTGGCCTTAAATGACACATTAGACCATATGGACCTTTCTTTTTTTTTATGTTTTCAATTTTTTTTAAACATTTTTATTGGAGTATAATTGCTTTACAATGTTGTGTTAGTTTCTGCTGTATAACAAAGTGAAATGTATGTATACATATATCCCCAAATCCCCTCCCTCTTGCGTCTCCCTCCCACTCTCCCTATCCCACCCCTCTAAGTGGTCACAATGCACTGAGGTGATCTCCCTGTGCGATGCAGCTGCTTCCCACTAGCTATCTATTTTACATTTGGTAGTGTATATATATCAGTGCTACTCTCTCACTTTGTCCCAGCTTACCCTTCCCCCACCCATGTCCTCAAGTCCATTCTCTACATCTGCGTCTTTATTCCTGTCCTGCCCCTAGGTTCTTCAGAATCAATTTTTTTTTAGATTCCATATATATGTGTTAGCATATGGTATTTGTTTTTCTCTTTCTGACTTACTTCACTCTGTATGACAGACTCTAGGTCCATCCACCTCACTACAAACAACTCAATTTCGCTTCCTTTTATGGCTGAGTAATATTCCATTGTATATATGTGCCACATCTTCTTTATCCATTCATCTGTCAATGGACACTTAGGTTGCTTCCATGTCCTGGCTATTGTAAATAGTGCTGCAATGAACATGGACTTAATAGATCTGTATAGAATATTCCATCCCAAAGCAGCAAAATATACTTTCTTTTCAAGTGCACATGAAACACTTCCCAGGACAGATGATGCACTAGGCCACAGAACAAGTCTCAATAAATTTAAGACTGAAATCATATCAAGCATATTTTCCAACCACAAGGGCGTGAGATTAGAAACCAACACAAGGGGAAAACAATGCAAAAAATACAAACATGTGAAGGC
Organism: Stenella coeruleoalba; assembly: GCF_951394435.1. Classification (NCBI taxonomy): domain Eukaryota; kingdom Metazoa; phylum Chordata; class Mammalia; order Artiodactyla; family Delphinidae; genus Stenella; species Stenella coeruleoalba. The sequence continues at coordinate 21,808,828 of NC_137150.1, read as the reverse complement.
TAAACAATATACTAGTAACCAACCAATAGGTGACTGAAAAAACCAATGAGGAAATAAAAAATATCTCCAAATGAAAATGGAAAAACAAGGATCCAAAATCTGTGGGATGCAGCAAAAGTAGTTCTCAGAGGAAAATATACAGTGATACAGGCCGGCCTATCTGAGGAAACCAGAAAACAATAAACAATCTAACCTTACACTTACAGGAACTAGAAAAAGAACAAACAAAACCCAAAGTTAGTAGAAGCAAGGAAATAATAATAATGAAAGTGGAAATAAATGAAATAGATAATAAAAAAAGAAAAAAAAATCAATGAAACTAAGAGCTGGTTCTTTGAAATGATACAAAATCAACAAACCTTTAGCCAGATTAACTCAGGAAAAAAAAGAGAGCCCAAATCAGTAAAACCAGAAATGAAGGAGAAGTTAAAAAGGACACCACAGAAATACAAAGGACCATAAGAAATTACTACAAACAATTATATGCCAACAAACTGGCCAACCTAGAAGAAACGGATAAATTCCTAGAAACATACAGGCATACCTCAGAGACATTACGGGTTTAGTTCCAAACTACCACAGTAAAACGTATGTTGCAATAAAGCAAGTCACAGAAATTTTTTGGCTTCCCAGTGCATATATCAGGTCTGTTTACACAATAATGTAGTCTATTAAGTGTGCAGTAGCATTGTGTCTAAAAAAACCAATGTACATACCTTACTGAAAAAATACTTTATTGCTAAAAATTGCTAACCATCATCTGAGCCTTCAGTAAGTCATAATCTTTTTGCTGGTTGTGGGTCTTGCCTCAATGCTGATGCTGCTGACTGATCAGAGTGGTGGCTGCTGGAGGGTGGGCTGACTGTGGCAATGTCTTAAAATAAGACAACAATGAAGTTGGCCACAACAACTGACTCTTCCTTTCACAAATTATTTCTCTGTAGCATGCAGTGCTGTTTAATAGCACTTTACCCACAGCAGAACTCTTTTCAAATCTGGAGTAAACCTCTCAAACCATGCCGCTGCTTTAAAACTACATTTATGTAATATTCTAAATGATTTGTCATCATTTCAATATTCGATGAAGTTTGCCATTTTATATGGGTGAGGTTCACGACACCCCAAAACAATTACATAGTAATATCAAAGATCATTTATCACCATAACCGCTAACTGGTCACAGATCACCATAACAAACAAAACAATAATGAAAAAGTTAGAAATATTATGAGAATTACCAAAATGTGACACAGACACACGAAGTGAGCAAATGCTGTTGGAAAAATGGTGCTGATAGACTACTCAACACATGGTTGCTACAAACCTTCAATTTATAAAAAACGTATGTGTGAAGTGCAATAAAACAAAGTGCAATAAAATGAAGTATGCCTATACAATCTTCCAAGAATGATCAGAAAGTTATAAAAACTCTAAACAGACTCATTACTAGAAATTGAATCAAACATCTAAAAAATCCCAACACATAAAAGTCCATGACCAGACATCTTCACAGGTGAATTCTGTCAAACATTTAGAGAAGACTTAATACCTATTCTTCTCAAACTATTTCAAAAAACTGAAGAGGAAGGAATGCTTTCAAAGTCATTCTATGTGGCCAGCATTACCCTAATACCAAAACCAAACAAAGACACTACCAAAAAGAAAATTATAGGTGATTATTACTGATGAACATAGATGCAAAAATCTTCAACAAAATACCAGCAAACCAAATGCAATGATACATTAAAAGGATCATACATCATGATCAAGTAAGATTTACTCTAGGGATGCAAGAATGGTTCAACATATGCAAATCACTCAATGTGACACACCTCATTAACAAAAAGAAGGATAAAAATCATATAATCATCTCAATAGATGCAGAAAGAATTCTGACAAAATTCAACATCCATTTACAACAAAAACTCTCAACAAAGTGTTACAGAGGAAACATACCTCAACATAAAGGCCACATATGACAAACCCACAGCTACTGTCATACTCAATGGTGAAAAGCTGAAAGCATTTCCTCTAAGATCAGGAGAAGACAAGGATGCCCACTCTCCCCAGATTTATTCAACAGTTTGGAAATCATTGCCAGAGAAATTAGGCAAGAGAAAGAAATAAAAGTCATCCAAGTTAGAAAGGAAGAAGTAAAAGGGCCACTGTTTGAAGATGGCATTTTATAGAAAACCCTAAATACTCCACAAAAAAACTATTAGATCTACTAAATGAATTCAGAAAAGTTGCAAGATATAAACAATATACAGAAATCTGTTGCATTCCTATATAGTAATAATGATCTATCAGAAAGAGAAATTTAAAAAACAATTTCATTTACAATTGCATCGAGAAGAATAAAATACCTAGGAATAGATTTAACCAAGGAGGTAAAACATTTGTACTCTGGAAATTATAAGACATTGGTGAAAGAAACTGAAGAAGACACAAATAAATGAAAAGATAAACTATGATCACAGATTGGAAGAATTAATATTGTGAAAATGTCCATACTACCCAAAGCAATCTCCATTCAACGCAATTCCTATCAAAATATCCATGACATTTTTCACAGAACTAGGACAAATAATCCTAAAATTTATATGGAACCACAGAAGATGCCAAATAGCCAAAGCAACCTTAAAAAAAGAAGAACAAAACTGGAAGTATCATGCTCCCTGATTTCAAACTATACTACAAAGGTACAGTAATCAAAACAGTATAGTATTGGCACAAAAACAGATACATAGATGAATGGAACAAAACAGAGAGCCCAGAAATAAAACTATGCTTATATGGTTAATAATCTATGACAAAGAAGGCAAGAATATACAATGAGAAAAGACAGCCTCTTTAATAAATGGTATTGGGAAAACTGGACAGCTACATGTAAAAGAATCAAACTGCTTTCTCATACCATATACAACAATAAACTCACAAAAGATTAAAGACCTAAATGTAAGACTTGAAACCACAAAACTTCTAGAAGAAAACATAGGTAGTATACTCTTTAACACTGATCTTAGCAATATTTTTTGGATATGTCTCCTCAGGCAAGGGAAACAAAATCAAAATAAACAAATGGGACTAAATCAAACTATAAAGCTTTTGCACAGTGAAGGAAGCTACTATCAACAAAACAAAAAGGTCACCCACTGAATGGGAGAAGATATTTGCAAATGATATGTCCAATAAGGGGTTAATATCCAAAACATACAAAGAACTCATACAACTCAACATCAAAAAACCAAACAACCCAATGAAATACGGGCAGAGGACCTGAATAGATATTTCACCAAAGAAGACACACAAATGGCCAACCAACACATGAAAAGATGCTCAACATAATTAATCACTCAGGGAAATGCAAATCAAAACCACACATGAGATATCATCTCACATCTATTAAAAAGGCTATTATCAAAAAAAAATAACAAGTGTTGGCGAGGATGTGGAAAAAGGGGAACCCTCATGCAATGTTGACGGGAATGTAAATTGGTGCATCCACTACGGAAAATAGTATGGAGGTCCCTCAAAATAATCCAGTAATTCCACTTCTGGGTATTTTTTCCAAGTAAACAAAAACACTAACTCATAAAGATACATGCACCCCTATGTTCACAGCATTATTTACAATAGCCAGGATATGGAAGCAACCTAAATGTCCACCAATATATGAATGTATTAATATACAGAAATGGTGATACATATATAAAATGGAATATTACTAAGCCATAAAAAAGAAAGAAATCTTGCCATTTGCAACAACATGGATGAATCTAGAGGGTTTTATTCAAAGTGAAATAAGTCAGACAGTGAAAGAAAAATGCCATATAATTTCACTTACATGTGTAATCTAAAAAACAAAACAAATGATCAAACATAACAAATAACAGTCATAACAGAGAACGAACAGGTGGTTGCCAGAGGGGATGGGAGTGGTGAGGTGAGAGAATTAGATGAGGGAGATTAAGAGGTACAAACTTGCAGTTACAAAATAAATGAGCCATGGGCATGAAATGAACAGCATGGAGAATATAGTCCATAATAATGTAATACCTTTTATGGTGACAAATGGTACTTAGATTTATTGTGGTGATCATTTTGTAATGTATAGAAATATCGAATCGCTATGTTGTGCACCAGGAACTAACATGGTGTTTTAGGCAATACTTCAAAAACAAACAAGCGAACAAACAATCTCACAGAAAAAGAGATCAGATTTGCAGTTCCCAGAGGCAGGAGGCAGGGGAGGAGAAACTAGATGAAGGTGATCAAAAGGTAAAAACTTCAGCTATAAGATAAATAAGTACTAGGGATGTAATGTACATGATAAATATAATTAACACTGCTGTAGGTTATACATGAAAGTTGTTAAGAGAATAAATTCTAAGAGTTCTCGTTACAAGGAAAAATTGTTTTTTCTTTTATTTTGTATCTATATGAAATAATGGATGTTTACTAAATTTATTGTGGTAATCATTTCATGATATATGTAAGTCAAATCATTATGCTATACACCTTAAACTTATACAGTGCTGTATATCAATTGTAAGACTGGAAGGAAAAAAATAAAGTACAATATTGCTTCCCCACTTACTCCTTTCAGATCTCTCAGAGCATCTCCTTCGTGACTTATCTCCCCTTCTCCTTAAGCATCTTTTGGCATTCATTTTACATGTAAAATCTGAGTCCTTGTGTATGTTTTGGGTTTAGGAAAAGGTGAGGGAAGATGGATGACAGAGAGAGGTAAACACACTGAGAGATGCTCTGAACCCTCAAAAAAAAAAATCTTGAATATATCTAGAGTGTAAATATTTTAGGGAAAATTCTGCCAATCTTCTTTAAAAAATTACTACACATTCTACTGCAATTTTAATATCTGTAGTGGTAGGAACAGTTATAGTTTTTAATTTTTTTATTATTTCTTGTCATAAACTATAATTATCTCACCTCAACACAATGAAGCTGTAGCAAACTAGCTTTGGCTGTAATTTTATATTACTGTTAAAAGGAAGCACCTAAAATCCTCACTCTGTTTATACAATCATTAACTTTTCACTGAAAATGCGAAACGAACTCAAAACAAAAAATGTTTATACATTAAATATGATGGTCAAAAATGTACAGAAGTGCCAACTGCCTTTTTCTAGCTTCCTAAGACCCTAAAAGAGATGTTATGGTATAGAATAGATGAGGAAATTAGTCCAGTACCATTTTATCCGATTCCTCTCAAATATCTGGTATTCTATCCAAATATTTCTATTGTACTAAAACTGAAGCAAATGCTATTGAAACAAGTACCGTATTAATTACAATGAGAAAACCTTTGTGTTTTACAGATATTGTAGACAGTTCCATTATTCTGTACAGCACAATCATAAGACGTGGAAAAGATAACTCATTCACATCCTTATTGAACTACATAATTCAGGAAACAAATTATTCAATACAAGGCAGGAAATATGTAGTTATGACATTCATTAATGACATTTCAAGAGTCAATGTGGTCATCTGAATATGCCTCTATAACAAAAACAAAAATTTTACTGTTGTCAAACTAAAGTGCAAACATTAATTTAATCATTCATGTTCTATATAATATTATGGTTTTGAAGAAAATAAAAAGGTCCATGCGAAAATGGATTCTCTATTAAGCATTATTTCTAACAGGAATTTTTTAAAAGGCTAGTGAGAAATTTTTTAAAGGCTAGTGTTTTATATATCCTGGGAAAGAATTTTTTTAAAAGAAAGAAAAAAAATCCCCCACAGAGTTGGACATATCTAGAATTCCCATCTATATATAAACATTGGCACTTTCCTCATCTCAGAAATCTCATAAGAAATAAATATTTATTTCATGAATTATTGATCTGTCTCTTAGGATCCCTGTGTGAATATGAAAATGATCAATCTCTTTTTTAAAAGGTTAGAGCATAGAAGGCATTACATTTAGTTTTCTCAGAATTAAAACTATATTATAACTTTTCTACTTTCTACTTTTCACCTAAATTTGATTTTCATAGATAATTAAGACTGGAAACCTCCCTCTTTTAGATCTCTCATCACACAGGCAGAGGTTACCATCACCACCACCCTCCATTTACGTCTGTTTTCTTCATTAAAAATCTCAGACATTTATGCTGGCAGCTTTGGAAAGTACAGAAAACTGTTTATGTAGTTAGGCTGTTATGGGCAGTCCCCAGCTACGAGGTGGTAGTACTTTCCTGATCCTTTTTTCACAATATCAAAATGGTTCCAAGGGTGATGTCATGTCATTGGCAGAGAAACTTTTCCAACTGAATCTTTTCTTTCTTACTTTTTTCTTTATTTTTTTCAACTCATCCAATTATTCAAGGTCATAGTGACCCAAGCACTGAGGTTTATATGCACAAAATTATGATCCCTATTTAGATTGTAAATCAAATTCGTTTCAGAAATGACTTGTTTTCATGTGCAAATTAGGTGATGTGCTCTTCTTACATTTAACGTGTTTGTATGAAAATACTACCAATAGAGGACTGGCAGCGAGAACACAGCCTGAAGGGGTTAGTGCACCACGGCTAGCAAGGAGGGAGTCCAGGGAAAAAGTCTGGACCTGCCAAAGAGGTAAGAGACTTTTTCTTCCCTCTTTGTTTCCTGGTGCCCGAGAAGAGGGGATTAAGAGCGCTGCTTAAAGGAACTCCAGAGACAGGCGCGAGCCGCGGCTAAGAGCGCGGACCCCAGAGATGGGCATGAGACGCTAAGGCTGCTGCTGCCGCCACCAAGAAGCCTGTGTGCGAGAACAGGTCAATCTCCACACACCTCCCCTCCCAGGAGCCTGTGCAGCCCGCCACTGCCAGGGTCCCGGAATCTAGGGACAACTCACTCGGGAGAACGCACGGTGCGCCTCAGGCTGGTGCAACATCATGCCGGCCTCTGCCGCCGTAGGCTCGCCCCGCATCCGTACCCTTCCCTCCCCAGGGCTTGAGTGAGCCAGAGCCCCCAAATCAGCTACTCCTTTAACCCTGTCCTGTCTGATCGAAGAACAGAAGCCCTCCAGCGACCTACACGCAGAGGCGGGGCCAAATCCAAAGCTGAGCCACTGGGAGCTGTGAGAACAAAGAAGAGAAAGGGAAATCTCTCCCAACAGCCTCAGAAGCAGCGGATTAAAGCTCCACAATCAACTAGATGTACCCTGCATATGTGGAATACCTGAAGAGACAACGAATCATCCCAAATTGAGGAGGTGGACTTTGAGAGCAAGATATATTATTTTTTCCCCTTGTCCTCTTTTTTGAGTGTGTATGTGTATGCTTCTGTGTGAGATTCTGTCTGTGTAGCTTTGCTTTCACCATTTGTCCTAGGGTTCTGTCCGTCTGTTCCTTTTTTTTTTTTTAACTTTTAAAAAAATTTATTTCTCAATAATTATTTTTTATTTTGATACCTTTATTTTATTTTATCTTACCTTATTTTATTTTATCCTCTTTCTTTCTACTTTTTCTCCCTTTTATTCTGAGCCGTGTGGATGAAAGGCTCTTGGTGCTCCAGCCAGGAGTCAGTGCTGTGCCTCTGAGGCGGAAGAGCCAAGTTCAGGACACTGGTCCACAACAGACCTCCCAGCTCCATGTAATATCAAACAGCGAAAATGTCCCAGAGATCTCCATCTCAACACCAACACCTGGCTTCAGTCAATGACCAGCAAGCTACACTGTTGGACACCCTATGCCAAACAACTAGGAAGACAGGAACACAACACAACCCATTAGCAGAGAGGCTGCCTAAAATCATAATAAGTCCACAGACAACCCAAAAAACACACCACCAGACGTGAACCTGCCCACCAGAAAGACAAAATCCAGCCTCATCCACCAGAACACAGGCACTAGTCCCCTCCACCAGGAAGCCTACACAACCCACTGCACCAACATTAGGCACTGGGGACAGACACCAAAAACAACAGGAACTACGAACCAGCAGCCTGCAAAAAGGAAAACCCAAACACAGTAAGATAAGCAAAATGAGAAGACAGAGAAGCACACAGCAGATGAAGGAGCAAGGCAAAAACCCACCAGACTTAACAAATGAAGAGGAAATAGGCAGTCTACCTGAAAAAGAATTCAGAATAATGATAAAAAAGATGATCCAAAATCTTGGAGACAGAATAGAGAAAATGCAAGAAACATTTATCAAGGACCTAGAAGAACTAAAGAGGAAACAAGCAATGATGAACAACACAATAAATGAAATAAAAAATACTCTAGAAGGGATCAATAGCAGAATAACTGAGGCAGAAGAATGGATAAGTGACCAGGAAGATAAAATAGTGGAAATAACTACTGCAGAGTAGAATAAAGAAAAAAGAATAAAAAGAACTGAGGACACTCTCAGAGACCTCTGGGACAACATTAAATGCATCAACATTCGAATTATAGGGGCCCCAGAAGAAGAAGAGAAAAAGAAAGGGACTGAGAAAATATTTGAAGAGATTATAGTTGAAAACTTCCCTAATAAGGGAAAGGAAAAAGTTAATCAAGTCCAGGAAGCACAAAGAGTCCCATAAGGATAAATCCAAGGAGAAACACGCGAAGACACATATTAATCAAACTATCAAAAATTAAATACAAAGAAAACATATTAAAAGCAGCAAGGGAAAAACAACAAATAACACAAAAGGGAATCCCCATGAGGTTAACAGCTGATCTTTCAGCAGAAACTCTGCAAGCCAGAAGGGAGTGGCAGGACATATTTAAAGTGATAAAGGAGAAAAACCTACAACCAAGATTACTCTACCCAGCAAGGATCTCATTCAGATTTGATGGAGAAATTAAAACCTTTACAGACAAGCAAAAGCTGAGAGAGTTCAGCACCACCAAACCAGCTTTACAACAAATACTAAAGGATCTTCTCTAGGCGGGAAACACAAGAGAAGGAGAAGACTTAGGATAACAAACCCAAAACAATTAAGAAAATGGGAATAGGAACATACATATCGATAATTACCTTAAATGTAAATGGATTAAATGCTCCCACCAAAAGACACAGACTGGCTGAATGGATACACAAACAAGACCCATATATATGCTGTCTACAAGAGACCCACTTAAAACATCGGGACACATACTGACTGAAAGTGAGGGGACGGAAAAAGATATTCCATGCAAATGCAAATCAAAAGAAAGCTGGAGTAGCAATTCTCATCTCAGACAAAATAGACTTTAAAATAAAGACTATTACAAGAGACAAAGAAGGACACTACATAATGATCAAGGGATCAATCCAAGAAGAAGATATAACAATTGCAAATATTTACACACCCAACATATCTAACCTCAATATCTAAGGCAAATACTAACAGCTATAAAAGGGGAAATTGACAGTAACATATACATAGTAGGGGACTTTAACACCCCACTTTCACCAATGGACAGATCATCCAAAATGAAAATAAATAAGGAAACACAAGCTTTAAATGACACATTAAACAAGATGGACCTAATTGATATTTATAGGACATTTCATCCAAAAACAATAGAATACACATTTTTCTCAAGTGCTCATGGAACATTCTCCAGGAGAGATCATATCTTGGGTCACAAGTCAAGCCTTGGTAAATTTAAGAAAACTGAAATTGTTTCAACTATCTTTTCTGACCACAACGCTATGAGATTAGATATCAATTACAGGAAAAGATCTGCAAAGAATACAAACATATGGAGGCTAAACAATACACTACTTAATAACGAAGTGATCACTGAAGAAATCAAAGAGGAAATCAAAAAATACTGAGAAACAAATGACAATGGAGACACGACGACCCAAAACCTATAGGATGCAGCAAAAGCAGTTCTACGAGGGAAGTGTATAGCAATACAATCCTACCTTAAGAAACAGGAAACATCTCAAATGAACAACCTAACCTTGCACCTAAAGCAGTTAGAGAAAGAAGAACAAAAAAACCCAAAAGTTAGCAGAAGGAAAGAAATCATAAAGATCAGATCAGAAATAAATGAAAAAGAAATGAAGGAAACGATTGGAAAGATCAATAAAACTAAAATCTGGTTCTTTGAGAAGGTAAACAAAATTGATAAACCATTAGCCAGACTCATCAAGAAAAAAAGGGAGAGGACTCAAATCAACAGAATTAGAAACGAAAAAGGAGAAGTAACAACTGACACTGCAGAAATACAAAACATCATGAGAGACTACTACAAGCAACTCTATGCCAATAAAATGGACAACCTGGAAGAAATGGACAAATTCTTAGAAATGCACAACCTGCCAAGACTGAACCAGGAAGAAATAGGAAATATGAACAGACCAATCACAGGCACTGAAATTGAGACTGTGATTAAAAATCTTCCAACTAACAAAAGCCCAGGACCAGATGGCTTCACAGGCGAATTCTATCAAACATTTAGAGAAGAGCTAACACCTATTCTTCTCAAACTCTTCCGAAATATAGCAGAGGGAGGAACACTCCCAAACTCATTCTACGAGGCCACCATCACCCTGATATCAAAACCAGACAAGGAGGTCATAAAGAAAGAAAACTACAGGCCAATATCACTGATGAACATAGATCCAAAAATCCTCAACAAAATGCTAGGAAACAGAATCCAACAGCACATTAAAAGGATTATACACCATGATCAAGTGGGGTTTATTCCAGGAATGCAAGGATTCTTCAATATATGCATATCAATCAATGTGATACACCATATTAACAAATTGAAGGATAAAAACCATATGGTCATCTCAATAGATGGAGAGAAAGCTTTTGACAAAATTCAACACCCATTTATGATAAAAACCCTGCAGAAAGTAGGCATAGAGGGAACTTTCCTCAACATAATAAAGGCCATATGTGACAAACCCACAGCCAACATCGTCCTCAATGGTGAAAAACTGAAAGCATTTCCACTAAGATCAGGAACAAGACAAGGTTCCCCCCCTCACCACTCTTATTCAACATAGTTGTGAAAGTTTTAGCCACAGCAATCAAGAAGAAAAAGAAATAAAAGGAATCCAAATCAGAAAAGAAGAAGTAAAGCTGTCACTGTTTGCAGATGACATGATGCTATACATAGAGAATCCCAAAGATGCTACCAGAAAACTACTAGAGCTAATCAATGAATTTGGTAAAGTAGCAGGATACAAAATTAATGCACAGAAATCTCTGGCATTCCTATACACTAATGATGGAAAATCTGAAAGTGAAATCAAGAAAACACTCCAATTTACCACTGCAACAAAAAGAATAAAATATCTAGGAATAAACCTACCTAAGGAGACAAAAGACCTGTATGCAGAAAATTATAAGACACTGATGAAAGAAATTAAAGATGATACAAATAGATGGAGAGATATACCATGTTCTTGGATTGGAAGAATCAACATTGTGAAAATGGCTCTACTACCCAAAGCATCTACAGCTTCAATGCAATCCCTATCACACTACCACTGGTATTTTTCACAGAACTAGAACAAAAAATTTCACAATTTGTATGGAAACACAAAAGACCCTGAATAGCCAAAGCAATCTTGAGAACGAAAAATGGAGCTGGAGGAATCAGGTTCCCTGACTTCAGACTATACTACAAAGCTACAGTAATCAAGACAGTTTCGTACTGGCACAAAAACAGAAATATAGATCAATGGATCTATATTAAATTATATTTAAAAACTACAAATCTATATTAAATTATATTTAAAAACTACAAATAGAACTACCATATGACCCAGCAATTCCACTACCTGGCATATACCCTGAGAAAACCGTAATTCAAATAGAGTCATGTACCAAAATTTTCATTGCAGCTCTATTTACAATAGCAGGAGATGGAAGCAACCTAAGTGTCCATCATCGGATGAATGGATAAAGAAGATGTGGCACATATATACAATGGAATATTACTCAGGCATAAAAGGAAACGAAATTGAGTTATTTGTAGTGAGGTGGATGGACATAGATTCTGTCATACAGAGTGAAGTAAGTCAGAAAGAGAAAAACAAATACCGTATGCTAACATATATATAATGGAATCTAAGAAGAAGAAAAAAAAAAAGGTCATGAAGAACCTAAGGGTAAGACGGGAATAAAGACACAGACTTACTAGAGAATGGACTTGAGGATATGGGGAGGGGGAAGGGTAAGCTGTGACAAAGTGAGAGAGTGGCATGGACATATATACACCACCAAACGTAAAATAGATAGCCAGTGGGAAGCAGCTGCATAGCACTGGGAGATCAGTTTGGTGGTTTGTTACCACCTAGAGGGGTGGGATAGGAAGCGTGGGAGGGAGGGAGATGCAAGAGGGAAGAAATATGGGAACATACGTGTATATGTATAACTGATTCACTTTGTTATAAAGCAAAAACTAACACACCCTTGTAAAGTAATTATACTCCAATAAAGATGTTAAAAAAAATCCTACCAATCTCATAATGACTGATATTTAAAAGAAAAAGTTAGGTATTCAAATATTCAAATCTTATGATGTGTTACTAACAGTAAATAAGTTTCAAGAATAAAAAGTAAAATTTCAAACCAGAAGTCATGGTTTCTATCTAAAAGCTGATTTATATTACATTGTATCTAGACAAGTATGAAAATAATTATGTAGAATTAAAAACGTATTTCAAATAAAATGGTAATTAAAAAGCACAAAATTGTTTATACACCATTATGAAAACAAATGAAAAATATTAATACTCATATCTATATACCACACGGACATAAATACTGAAAGCAACTATGAATGAAAACAATATGAGAAGGTAGTGGGATTATACGTGATTTTTAAAACTGTTTATAATTTAAAAGTTGTTATTCCTAATAGCATGAGATTTAGAGAAAGTAACTAAGAAATAAACTCACCTTTACATACTTTTGTCTATAAACACATTATAAACAATTTATCATTTATAGATTATGTATATTTTTTTCAGACTATGTATACTTTTAAATGAAAAAAGTGGCTTAAATATTAACATTCGCATGAAGGTTATGACTTACTGACATTATAATCATCTCTTAGTAAATAAAATAATAAATTAAATTACAAAATATCATATAAAAATCCTTTCATCTTTTATGATGGTTAAATAAAAAGGGTATATCTAAAATGAGTAATCTGCTTTCTTTCCTCATTATCCGGAACACAGAGGAAAATATGATATTATTTAACTTTAACATATTCCTAAAGTATTATCATTAGTTGAATGCTTATTTATATAATCCTTTCTCAAATTTTATATTATACCAAACTTAATTTTTACAATAAAAAATTACTTCATTTTTATTGTCAAATAGAATCATAAAATCATGTCACAGAAAATATAATAGGATCATCATACTGCTTGAAATGTCGGAAACAGTGATAGCCCAAACTGAAAATGTTTCTTGGAAGACTTAAAATTTCTTAGTACACACAGGTCTTTCTAAATGACTGAGGACTAGAGCTTCTTTTCTTATGAGAAGTCTTTCAATCGCTTTGTAAAACTCCTATCAGCATTATCCTGGAAATTTGGAAAAAATTGGTGAAAACAATGGAATCACTGAATATCAGGCCTCACTCACAATAACTAAATTGTGACCAAGCACCCTCTTTAAAGACATTTAAATTTGATTAAAATATTACATTACCAAGGAGAAATAGCACACTATTTAGTTATAGATGTCCAGTTGTAAAAGTCCATTTATCTGCCTAGGGACAGTTACAGGAACCCACAGAAATTTTATGACTATTTTGCCCTGACAGAAGAAAATCTACCTCACCATTCCCAAGAATAATGCTAGGTCATTAGATTATTTATAGACTCTGACATTCAATCACAATTTATTGAAAGGCTAATATATGCTACACATGTGCTGGACCCTGGCAAAACAAAAAGTGAACAGGATAGATATGATTTCTGTAATTCCTAGGCTAAAGACCCAGTAAGAGACGAAAAAAAAAAAAAAAAGTTCAGTTCCATCCCTGTTCAACGTGTGGTATTATGTTCTGTGATGGACAAAGTTCCAGATATTATAAAGGCATTCAGGAGACTTAAGGAGTTAAAGCAAAGTTGACACCTAAAAGATGAACAGCGCTAATAGATGGGTACAGCAAGTGGGAATTAGGTCAGAGAACTCCAGAATGAGAGAAATGCATGTACAGAAGACTTGCAGACAGAGGACACATGAAACATTTACAAAGTTCAAATTAACTCAGTATGGCAGGAGCTGAGGGAGAGAATTGAGAATGAGATATTCTGTATAGATATTACAGTATCAGGAGTGGGGGAGTAGATAGGATGGTAGACTTGGGATCCCTAAACCAGAAGCAAAATTAAAAACAAAAAAAAAACAAAAAAATAACCAAGTTGAGAATGTGGAACTTCATACCTAAGTCTATAGAGGGCATAACACACGTGAGTAATGTAACTGGGTTTCTGCTTCAGCAGAATAGTCGAGTTCCAGACTGCTAGTGGGTGACTGCTACTGGTGGGAGGTTGCAGGTGGCCTAAACTAAGGAGGTTGCTCTTGACTCTAAGCAAATTAGACAAACCACCATGCATGGGAGTTAGAAAGGATGTCTTTTGGATTGGGAATGGGAGGTAAATACGGTCAAAACAAAACCCAGGTTCTGGTTAATCAAGTGGGTGGAAGGAGAGGCAGAGCTGAAGGTTCTGACCTCCAGGTCTTGTATGACACACAGATAAATCCAACAACTGGGTATTCACACCCACAGCTCAGGAAAGATAGACGCTACAGCAAGGATTTGAAAATAATCAGCGCTGCTGACTTGGGAATGAAGCAGATTACCTAAGAATGCATGTAGCTGGCAAAAGGAAAGATGTCTCAGACAGACACCTGCAGAACACTTAACTAAAACAATGCAGGAGACCTACTAGAGAACGGACTTGAGGATATGCGGAGGGGGAAGGGTGAGCTGTGACAAAGCGAGAGAGAGGCATGGACATATATACACTACCAAACATAAGGTAGATAGCTAGTGGGAAGCAGCCGCATAGCACAGGGAGATCAGCTTGGTGCTTTGTGACCGCCTGGAGGGGTGGGATAGGGAGGGTGGGAGGGAGGGAGACGCAAGAGGGAAGAGATATGGGAACATATGTATATGTATAACTGATTCACTTTGTTATAAAGCAGAAACTAACACACCATTGTAAAGCAATTATACGTCAAATAAAGATGTTAAAAAAAAAAACAACAACAATGCAGGAAGAGGATCACCCAACCCCTGAAACCCCCTACACACACAGAGTGTTAAATTTTAAAAATGTATATTAAAAAAAGAAAGAGAAAGAGAGAGACTGAAAAGGCCAGAAAATTATTAGAGAAACCAGCAGAGCATCATGGAAGCAAAGGGAAGTATTTCAAATTGGACCAAATGGGATGAACATCGTCAAATGTTATCTTTGGATGAAAGAGAAATGAGGGCTGATGAGTGTCTGCTACTCAACAAGGATGTCACAACAGACCTTGACAGGAGCCATTCCTGGGGGTGATGGGAAGAGGAATAATGGTAGCAGTGAGTCGTCTCTACTTTAAAGAGTGTGGCTGTGAAGGGGAGGGAAAAAGACAGGCAGGCTGGGAGGCAAGGTAGATTGAAAAGGATGTTGCAGTTTGTGTTGGCTGGGTTTCTAGGATAAGAAAGGCTTGAGGGTCTTTAAAATGCTGATGAGACTTAGAGCTGGGAAAACTGCTACCAGACAGAAAAAGGAGCCCACTGGGAAGGCTCTGTAGGAGGGCTGGAATGGGATGAAAAGCAAGGTGGAAAGATTAACTAGAGAAGGGGAATCTACTTCCTCCATTTTTATGGTGGAAAAGCTGCCAGTGTGGGCTTTTCCTTGAATGTCTTCCCATGCAGATAGCTTTTATTGGAATTCAGGCTACTCACTCCACTGAAACAGCAGACCCCATCTCCCCATCCTCTCTTCCCACAATGCAAATTTATCTGGTAATCTCTTTTCTAGGTATTTATGAGTAAGCCAGGCATCATCTTATTATCTCAGAACATTGTTTTTAAGCACTGTATTACTAAACATATATGTGTATGTTTGTGTGTATATATGTGTGTGTATATACGTGTATATATACTTACATGTATATATAACAATTCATTTTCTATTTTAATTAGGTTCCGGCGATACAATCTTATTACAAATTTTGCAGTCAGTAACACTGTCAGCAAGCTCAATTATACATGTTCCAAAAGCACATAAAATTTCATTAGACAAATTATATCTTTGTCAACTATAATCCATCAACCTTGTTATAGAATAAGTGCAAGAGGAAGCATTCTGGACCTACAGTTACACCCCAACGTTAAGAGAGCTATTAACTGTGACAACGGTGACTCAGGTGAAACAAATGATCCCTTACAAACCTCAACATTTCTTATTCAGAGAGGATACTCTGTATGAGGGAAATGTGGCTCACTCTCAAGGAAGCTATTACATTAAACACTAAACTGAAATGTGCTACAAATAGAATAGAAAGTTATCCAGCTGCTGAGGAAAAATCATCAGTTTGATTAATCTAAATGAAACCAGATAACACACTGTGTAAAAGATGAAACTAGTAAATTGTCGGCACCAAAATAAAACCTCTTAAAGATATTTTAAAATTTCTTTTTATTGAAGTGTACTTGATTTACAATGTTGTACCAATCTCTGCTGTACAGCAAAGTGACTCAGTTATACACATATAAACATTCTTTTTTTAAAATATTCTTTTCCATTATGGTTTATCACAGGATATTGAATACAGGTTCCTGTGCTATACAGTAGGATCTTGTTGTTTACCAAGCCTCTTAAAGATATTAAAGAAGGAGGGGAAGGAGGGAAAGGGGGAGGAGAAGAAGTCATTCTATATATTGCTCCATAATCTATCTCCAAGAAATAAGGAAACAGAGAATGGTCACTGTGACTCACCTTGGTGGGTCCATTTCCATTAATTGCCACTGGTAATGTTTCATAAAACACATTCTTAGCTCTGGCTTTGCCATTTTCAAATTTCAGAACAACTTCATCTGGGTTAAAAAGACAGATTTTAGTAATTTAAAATGTGTGTGTATGTATTCATATATACTTATACATGTATATCTATCTATCTATACATCTTGTTTTTGTTATAAAATTTCTCATGCATGCTATTCCATGTGCTACACTTTTGGAGACTTGGCCTGCTCCAAGTCAGCAGATATCCAAAATGAAGGACAACACTGACACACACATGGATTCTGAGCACCTGACTTTCTCCAACCTGGTGCTGGCAAACTGAGGTGCTAAGACACCAAGGGGTCTTGGTGGAAGGAAAGCATCTTTGCAATACTGCCTCTGCCTTTTGAGAGTGACATAATCCCAGATGAATTAAATTACTGTCTCAATTTATTCATCTATAAAATGGGATTCTTGCCTGCTTTTCTAGGTTATTATAAAGATAATAACAATATATGTATGGCAAATAGAAAACTGCCAGGCATAAGCTAGGTTTCTACAACTGGCCATCACTGATAGTATTTCCAGTTCTTGAAAATCAGGCCTAATATAAATTCCAGGAATATAAAAGTCACATGGGAGCAGAAACATTTTTTGTTTTGTTTTCAAGTTCCTTTCCTCACATTTCCAGAGCACTCCAAAGTAAATGCCTTCCATTCTAAGAATGTTTTTACTTATGAACTGCCTTGAAGAACTGTACTGAACTGCAATGTATTTTTAATTTCTGAAATATTAATGCATTAATGTATGTTTATTTTTAATGTATCAATTAATTAAATTTAATGTGTTAATGTATTTTTATCAAGATACATGTCTATCAGGAAAACACATATAGGCATGCACACACACACACACACACACACTCACTCCACAGTGTACATGTCTCGTTACCAGTTACCTTTAACCTAGGTTAAAATACTCTAATACTCCTGAGAAACTCACAATGTAAAGAGCTGATACTGAAAACCGTGTAATAACAAAGTGTAATTAATTCAAAACTATATCTACAGTCCCCAGATGGTGAGATACTAAAGTCTAAGTTACCTAAGGGCAGAAGCATCTCTTTGTACTATTCTTAGGAAATGATTTTAACTGAACGTATTTATATCAAGCTCAGCTTGAGTACAATGTTTTTTAAAAGCTGCAATACCTACACGTCAATCTTAGTCATAGCCCCAAATGAATGTAACTAAAGACAGACAGTTGAAAACACAGGTGTTCATTTGCACACATGAGCAACCCAGTATTTAGGAAGCATACCTACAGCTCCATTTAAGGTCTGGAAAATTTTGCATTTGTGATCCAGTGTGATGTTAAGAGCTTCCTAAAAATGAGAATAGAAAAAATATTAAAAATGACAATAAAAACAGCAAACAACACTATCATGTTAATATAGTTTGTTTTTTTAGGGAATTTAAAGATCCTATACATAAATTATTATAGCAACCTTCTTCAGAAAGACCCCTGTTATGTTAAGCTGTTGAGGTTGGGGATTATTATTATGCAGCATAACCTCTCTGACTGCTACAGTAGGTTTATAATTAATCAACCTAATCATAAAGATTAATCTGCTTTACAAATCCTATTCTCAATGTAGTTTTTCAGCTACATTGCTCTGTCATAATAATACTCCTAAAATTGTCTTTGCACGCTGTTATGGATTGAATTTTTGTGTTCCCTCAAAATTCCTATGTTCAAGCCCTAACCCTCCCTCTGTCTCTGTCTCTCTTGTCTCTCAGCAAGAAGGTGGCTGCCGTCTATAAGCCAGGAAGAGAGCTCTCACCAGAAACCAACCATTCAGGCACCGTGATCTCAGACTTCTAGCCTCCAGAATGGTGAGAAAATAAAGTTCTGTTATTTTAGCCACCCAGTCTATGATATTTTGTTATGGTAAACCAAGCAGACTAAGACACATGCTAACCAGATAAAATCTTATGCTTAGAGAAAAACTTAAATAGGATTTACACAACAAAAAATATTACAGACCCAGCAGTGATATTTCAGAGGAAGCATCCTAAAGCAAAAACAATTAAATAAGACTCAGAGCACTTTCACTGTTGAATTACACTCAGAAAGACAAGCATCAAGCTGCATGGGCTAGCACTCATGCCAAGAGTAGGTTTCTGCTCTTGGATCAGAAACCAAGTCCTGAGGCTGGCAGTGCCAGGCACGTAGAGACAGTAAAAAACTGGAGAGAAGAAAAACAAACATTTAAAGAATACAGTTTCTTAAGAAGTATCTAATGAAAATATATAGATAACTGGAGTATTTATCCAAGAAAAAGCAGCAGCTACAGTTGCAAACTCACTGTAAAATATACATAAAAAAACACTTATGTTTCCTAATGACAGCACCTAGAAATACACAATTCAGTAAATTTTAGAACTGTACTGGTTATACATAGTAAACTTATGAAACATTAACTTAAACTAGTTGAATATACTAAAAATATTATCAAATTAGAGAACTTTGTTTTTACTTTTCTCCAAAGTTTCATTTAAACCAGTCTCAGAAATATTGTCCTTAGGGTTTACGGCAGGCTGCTATTGTCCCCAACATTTCTCCCGTTAATAAGAGAATTCAGATTTTTAGTAGGACACATGTACTTGAAATAAAGAACAAAACTCCTTTGCATATTTTATGTGGTCAAATAAATATGCTCTGGTCAAAGAAAAGTATGAGAAAGTATTTTGTAAGACTTCTAGATAAGCTACTTAGAGAGCATTGACACAACTGAAATGGCCCTTTATTTACTATTCTGCCTGTTAACTGCCCAGAATATGGATGCAATGGCTGGAGCACCAGTAGCCATTTCAACAAGGAAGTTACACTGAAAGTGAGAGCTATTACCTACCCTCTTCAATGGATCAATGTAAATTTTAGTATAAAATAACTGATCATCATCATTATCCTGGAGATTCCACTGTTGAACTATACGGTTGATATATGGAGCATAACCAATAAATCCTGCAATACAAAAGAGAAAGAATAGAAGATTCAGAATTCAAAGACCGAAACTCATGTCTATGTTAATTTTATAGACCAGTCGCACAGATTTGTAAAGCTATTAGTCCTAATCCTTAATTTTGAATTTCATAGCTCACCATGACAGAAATATGAGTTATTGGGTATCCTTTGTTTCCATATATAAACTACAAGAGAGGAAGTTTTTACTACCAATTGCAAAATCAAAGACTCTTTGAATAAACGTATTCCCCAAATTAATTGACACAAGAGGGAGAACTAATGTTTTAGAATGCTTGTAAGGGAAAAAAAGAGTTACTAGGAAAAAATTAGAATTAGACAGAAGAATTTTCTTTCTGACCTTCTAAAATGCTGTTCCTAGATCCTTTGTAAAGGATTCACTGTTTCTGGGAAAAAAAAAAACAACTCTACTACAGTGGTTTTAATGTTAGTACGCAATCAAAGGAATGTTGGATATGTCACGGACTGCAAACATCCCAAAGAAATTTTATATCTAGGATATTTGGGGAATTTTTCCTTCACTGAGCTAGTCAGTAGTGTGTTTGCTAAACCATTTTCTGGCTGGGTTTTGTGTGTCATGGTCTGGAGAAAGGAAGTCTAAAATTGGATTGTTCACCTTGGCCTTAGGGCATAAGCCTTAAATATGCCAACAACAGCTGTCTGTAAAAGACACGGAAAACAGGCTCATTTTTCCTGTGTTTGAGTCTTCCCCTGAATTTCAGAAATGCAGCCAAACTGCTATGCTTCATTGATGTGCAGTGCTTTTTAAAAAGGACCAATTTTATTCCTGTGAATCGAAAGGAAACCTAGTTTGTTACCCTCAAAATTAAAATGTCCTCATAGGAATAAAAGAATTAAAAGAAATAGGTCAAGGAATATGATTGCTAACTAGAGAAAACAAGACAAAATGAAAACATGACTAAATCAATCACTGGTGGCTCATTTTTTTGTGTCATTTTTGCCAAATAAAAAAATCCCAGAACACTGAAAAAGATGTATTTCTTAATTCTTATAACCAATCTTTTGTGATAAAAAACATATTCAAGAAGGAACACATGATATTTTCCAATGGTTTATATGACTGTTTTTCAAAAACTATGTATCCTTATCTGTTTCATAAATCCCAAGTGTCCTAAAAAGTGAAAAGGAATTACATCTATTTTCATAGTATGTGATATATATTGTATGATTTACATTTTTCTATGAAACCGTCATATCATTTCAAAAGAATTAAGTTTCTAATATTATGCAATTTTCCTCATAAGGAAACATGTTTACTCTCCACGATAAAGATTTTTTTTAACCAAATGAGGTACCCACAAACAAAACTCATGTCTCTTAAATAACTCTCAATATATCATTCACAAACTTACACAAACTTTTATTGAACATACTTAGATTTTCTAGCATTTCTTTAATTATTTTGACTACAGAGGGCATAAGGATGACGTTTTGATGTCCTTGTATGATCACTTTCCCACATATAAACACCTCCTTAATTAAACTGGCTCACAAAGGCACTCGCTAGTTTTTTGCTGTTTCCACAGTATTGTGCATCTGTTTGAGATTCACATTCTGGAGTAGATATATCGTTATCTAGATACATTTACATATGATGTATTTCGCTCTACATGTTTAGAAAAACTAATAAATACAAAGTAAAACTTATCTCAGAGTTCCAGAGCTAAGCAGCGCTTAAACTACCTAGGGCTTAGGATAAGTTAAAAGGTTAGCCATGTGTCACTGAGGGTCTGACAGCTGGAGACGGAAGCTGCACTCACTCCCAATTCAATTGCTCAGAGAAGTCAAGAGTGGGCAGCCATCTCTACTGTAAATCTAAGAGGAAGGAATGCTAAAATACTGAGGACAAAGTGACCAATATGAGAAACCCTGGGTTCTGTCTTGAATATTGAAGTAAAATCCAAAGGTGGTAGATAAATTAGGAGAAAAATAGAATGGTCAGGAGATCCCCAAAACTATGAACTTTTTAAAAACATATGGAGATGAAGAGAAAAAGTGAGCTGAAACTAGGTAGTACACACTGGGATTTGAGGTTTCAAAAATGTGATATTTATCTGGGTTGACAAAGTTCCAAGGTACCATATGGAAATGGGTTGCTGGAGTAAAAGGCAGGTGAGTACGGCTGTAATTGTGGCATCTCAGAGAAAGGGAATTACTTGCTGAAAGTTTCGTTGACAAAAGTAACTGATCAAAGTCTAGATTCCAGACATGATGATATCTCAAGCAGCACTTATTTGGACTGACCTGAATACAATCAGTTATTATATATAAATTACCCCAAAATCTGTTTTCCCAGTATGGCTTGCAATTTCCACCCAACTTGTTTCTTTGACATGTCCCCCATCCTACAGCCATGTCTTCTGGCCATGTGTTTATATTATTCACAATCTAAGGAAAACATTTTGGAGTTATAATAAGGTCCAAAGTCAAATTTTATTTTATTTTTTGAAGGAAAGAGGGAAATGTGATAGTTTGTTCCTTTAATCTATGGTGGCATAGCTAATGCAGTACTTAAAGTACACCTAGACACTCAATGTTGAATTTTTTTTTGACTAGGGATTTCAAGATAAATAATTTACTCCAATATATTTAAAATATAGATAAAATTAAGTAATGCCTATTTTTTAAAGCTACATGAGTATAACTTGCACTTTTTCCTAAGTAAGGGAATTTACTAAACCCATTATTCTAGAGCCAGAAAATTCTTAATGAAATTACAGTCAGAAGACATGGATCCCTGTTGTTTTTCCTTTAATAACTAAATGTCTCTAAGAAAAGTCACTTAAATCGGGGAGACATGGGTTTTCTCACTTAAAATGCAGAAATAATAACATTTACACCGCCTAGTGTTGTTAGGAGTATCATATGATATAATAGATGAAAAAATGCTTTGTCAACTATAAAATGCACTGTGGATTTTTTTTTTTTTTTTTTTTTTTGCGACACGCGGGCCTCTCACTGCTGCGGCCTCTCCCGTCACGGAGCACAGGCTCCGGACGCGCAGGCCCCGCGGCCATGGCCCACGGGCCCAACCGCCCCGCGGCATGCGGGATCCTCCCGGACCGGGGCACGAACCCGCGTCCCCCGCATCGGCAGGCAGACTCCCAACCACTGCGCCACCAGGGAGCCCTGGATTTTAAACTGATATAATTTTCCCTTCGGAAAAGAAGATAATGGTTATTTCAAACCTCATGTCTACAGTTACATATTTTTTAAAAAGTTGCTTCATCAATATTTATAATTTACTATGACTTGCATTACTCTTTTCTTCCAGCACCTTACCCACCTCCCGAATTCAGGTAGCGTTTCCCAATGTGCACAATGGGATACTTGTCTGCTAGTCTTTTATCCGGCCACAGAATTCCATCTGCTGCAAAGACCACTTTGTGGTTTGACTTTTGGAACTTTTTTAGAACTTCTTCTGGACCACCAGCAAATATAACATTAAAGCTGTTTGATGAGGGGAAAAAGAAGTTTTAAAATATAGTTGCCAGAATTTAGACATATAAACCAAGAAACAGTCTCTAACAAAAGTCAGAATTTAGAATCCAACACAGGATTAATACCAACTATTTACAGAGTAAACCAAACAAGCTTCCCTCAACTTAAACTATATGGATTGTATTAAATTACTAGTGTTTACATTACATTGGCAAATGAAATCCAAATAAAAGACAGCTTTTTATTTAGCATTAATATTTTTCAATAATCACTTACTCTCCAAAATCAAAATTCTAAAACAGTGTTGAAATGTTAAAAATCAGTTAACTTGCTGTATAACATAATATAAACACAATCATTGACAGAAGCTGCCATTGTAACTGCCTAATGTTTCTAATTTGTACCCATCCATTACAATTTCTGAAGATTTCTTTATCTTTGACAAAATGTGTTTACCTACTAAATGTCATCAATATAAATTTATATTTGAATCACGATTTAGCCTGAAATCTGAAAATAAAAGTATATGGACAAGTGCATTTTTTAAAGCTCAATACACTTGAAAAAATATGTAAAAAATGAAATTTATAGTTTCACTGATTTTTCTGGGGACTTTATTCCTCATAGTTCATCCACAGAATCACAATGACTTATAATATGAAATTATTATAATTCTTAGAATAATTCTTGCTACAACTACAATTTCTTTTGCAACTTTTTTTAACATCAGAGTACCTCAAAACCAAAGGTTTCCAAAGATAATAATTTAATGACTTGACATCCCAGGTGGCAAACAAGAAGAGTAAACAAATGCTTTTTATTTTTTTAAATTTTATTTATTTTTTTAATTTTTACTATTTATTTGGTTGCGCCGGGTCTTAGTTGTGGCAGGCAGGCTCCATAGTTGCAGCTCACCAGCTCCTTAGTTGCGGCATGCATGTGGGATCTAGTTCCCTGAACAGGGATCGAACCCCGGGCCCCCTGCATTGGGAGTGTGGAGTCTTATCCACTGCACCACCAGGTAAGTCCCACTAATGCTCTTTAATTCAGCACCAGGTCTTCCTAATAGCCAAGAGTCCAAATGCACTGCTGTGATATCTGAATTGGGGAGTAAGGAGGCTGTTCCACATGCCTTTGCCAGACTTGCTCTCAAGGAGTTTGTTAATATGCTAGGACAGTCGTAATGCATCAGCCAACATTTAATAACTTTCTATATGTGAATTATTTTATCAACATAAAAGACTATTTCTCATCTCTATAAAAGTAAAAATCCAATGAAACTTTAAAAAATTAGCTTAGCGAGAATAGCGTAAGTTTACACTTATGGCAGAGATGCTAACTGACCCCCATATGCCCCCAAAGACATGCCTATGCCTTTATTTTAATAATGGAATCCCTCATGATAACCAGGCACATGGCTAAAGATTACTCTGAAGCCATGTGGCCACATGACCAAGTCTGTCCAACGGAGTGTGAGTTGGACTGGTGTGTTCCTGCAGTCTCCAGGTCTTGTGCTTTAAAAAGGAAGCTGCCTACCCTCTGATTCCTGTCTCTTTTTTCCCTTTAAAGAACCAGACTTCACAAGTATACACGCCCTCACCAGATAGTCCATTTCTCAATCTTTTTTTTTAAAAAAAAGAGGATTAAAATGTTGCTAATGTGCAACTAAATTTAGTAATTATGCCTAGCCAATTTTTTAAAAAATAGTAAACGTAAAGTTGGAGTCAGAGAGATAGACTATTTTTTTCATTTTAAATTGTTCTAGAGAATTTAAATTTTATCATTGCTTTTTATTTCAGTTACAAAAAAATAACTTCAAAATTAAAACATATATTGATATATGTATACATAGATACACTTTTTGGCATATAGTTTTTTCTTTCTTCTAGGATCAATGGGCAGGAAAATTTTAATACTATTAATAACATAATCATAAAGTGACTCAGTGCGTACAATTTGAAGTCTGCCAGTTGGGTTTCTAATTCCAGCTCTGTCACTTGCTATCTGAGTAACCACAGACAAGTTAGTAATTTAAACTCTTTATGTTTTAGTTTCTTTAAGTATAAAATGAGGGGGGAAGTAGTACCTATCTCATCAAGTTATTGTTAAAAATAAAAAAGTAAGAACAATACTTGACACATTATAATCTCTCAAAACAGTTAACAAAATTAACATTATTGTTACTATAGGAAAGGGACTGAGGAAACAAGAGGTAGGAGAAAAACTCACTTTTAAGTTTACACCAGTCTGTAGTTCTAAACAACTTTATTTTTAGCCAAATACACATACATTTTAAGATAAATTTTAAATCAGAATAAATTTGCTCTGACTAAAACCTCAAGCCAACTCTTCCCTCCCTGTTTATTTACAAAATTGAATTAATCTGACTTCACAAAATGATATTTACATAAATACCACAAGTTTCTTTTTTTCTTATAAGTACAACTGATTTCATCAGTATGATCACTTTAGATTTTTGTCTCCTAGGATAATCCTATCTCTCCTAACAAAGATATTTTCCTCAAGACTACTAGTCACGGATATAATTTTTTTTTAATATTGAAGATTAGGAAATAAGACCGGTTTTACGCGTAAGTGAGCCATGAGCGGTGAGGCAAGCAAAGCAAACCCTCTGAGGCAGAGACTGCCTGGCAAGTTGCAGAGGAACACCAACACATTGTCTGGAGAGATGGATGAAGAGAGTTCATTATGTCAGAGAATCATGATTGGAGACTTGGACCAAATTGATTCAGATATTTTGTAGGTAGCATCATGTATTCAAAGCTATAAATGCACAGTTGGTAAAGTGATTGTTTTGTCTTTGTAATCCCAGCGAAGGATATAGTTAGTATCTCCACAGTATAGCTCAAACTATTAGCAGACGTCAGTAGCTTGAGAAGGAGTGTTAGCAACTTGTGCTCTTATAATTTAGTATTTTATAAGCAGGCACTACCTTTATAAACAAAAAGCAATTCCCGTAAAGCAAAATGTAAAAGGCAAAAATTATCTTCATGTAATTCAAATGAGGATCTGACTTTGAATAAAAATTGAAGGTTGCTGAAATGTTCCCCTTTTCTTCTAGTAGCACTGTTGTTTCTGTGTTTAGGTACTTCAGGAAAGTTCTTTGAACCAATTTAACTTTTCAAAGAGCAAGAAAGGTTTTCTACTTAAAATTATTTTAGCCACAACAACCCAAAAGCTCAAACTTTCTAAAAAATGCACAACAGTCTTAAAAACAATTCTCATAGTAAATCGGTCCATTTAAATATGAAGAATAAAATAAAACTTTCCACAGCTAACTGTGGTAAATATTCCTGGGTCCTGCAAAAACCATAAGGTAGAAACCTCATGTGGTCATATTGAGTCCTCTAGCAGACACGTCAGTGTTCTATCTCTAACAGGTCATTGAAACTTTTACAAGTGTTTGTCCTTCTGTGCTCCCTGTTTCTGTGGCACCAGCAACCATACAGTCACCCAAGCTGAAAATCTTTCACTCAGCCTTCCCTCCTCCCTTTCCAAGGCTTCTCTCATCAAATCTTCTTCCAGATCCCACTGATTCCATCTACTTAATCTATGTAGAATTTAAAGCCTCTCTACTCCCACTAGAAGTCACGGGACTAGATTAATTCAAACACCCTACAAGCCTCCACATCACCCACCTTCCTCCCCACTTCTAACAAGGACTGTCTGACAAACTCTCCTGAAAACTATTCCGTGCCAGTCCCCTGACTGAATCGGTGGTTCTCTGCTATGGTCTAAAGCAGGACTCAGCAAATATTTACTATCTAGCCTTTCACAGAAAATACCTTAGGCTTTGAGGGCAACATGGTCTCTGCTGAATGACTCAACTCTGCCATTGTGGTACAAAACAGCCACAGACAATATGCAAATAATTGAGCACAGCTGTGCTCCAATAGAACTATTTACAAAAAAGAGTCTGGGCCAGTCCATAGTTTACCAAACCTGGCCTGTAAAATAAAATCTAAATGAATCAGTCTCACATTAATAACGTTCCGTTAAATGACCTGTTCTGAATTATTAAACTAAACTAAACTAAACTAAACACTGAATTATTTGATCTGTCCTCACATCTTTAATCATGATGTTTTGTCTGCTTAACACGTCTTTTCCCAATCATGTCCAAACCACTCACCCTCAAGGCCCATTTCAAAGGTCACCTCCTCTACAAACCTCTACTTGAGCAGCATAAATGTAAAAAGATCGTTTCCTTCCTCTTAACCTCCACAGCTCTTTTCCTCTCCTTTTTCACAGAATGTTTTATCTTCTACTCTTCATGCTGGGATTGCCTGTTTATACTAGACTGCATGGTCTTCCTTCAGATCCACGACTTTATTCATCTGTATATTCCCCCTACTGGGGAGCCAGAGAAGAAAGCAACAGAAGTGTTCCTTAAGCGTATTTATTTGTTCCTCGCCACTGATATAAACTTAAGCCAAAAGTTATAATCACCCAAACTATTAGCAGCTAGTGTTTAAAAGCTTAAAAGCTAATGAAACTGAAGCAAGCAAGCAGCAACACACCTGATAATTCTGTCTTTATTTTTTTATACATCTTTATTGGAGTATAATTGCTTTTCAATGGTGTGTTAGTTTCTGCTTTATAACAAAGTGAATCAGCTATACATATACTTATATCCCCATATCCCCTCCCTCTTGCATCTCCCTCCCTCCCACCCTCCCTATCCCACCCCTCTAGATGGTCACAAAGCACCAAGCTGATCTCCCTGTGCTACGTGGCTGCTTCCTACTAGCTATCTATTCTACGTTTGGTAGTGTATATATGTCCATGCCACTCTCTCGCTTTGTCCCAGCTTACCCTTCCCCTCCCCGTGTCCTCAAGTCCATTCTCTACATCTGCATCTTTATTCCTGTCCTGCCCCTAGGTTCTTCAGAACCTTTTTTTTTTTTTTAGATTCCATATATATGTGTTAGCATACGGTATTTGTTTTTCTCTTTCTGACTTACTTCCCTCTGTATGACAGACTCTAGGTCCTTCATGTCTTCACCTTAAACACGTATCTATATTTTCATAGCTAATTAATGCCACAAACCAATATTATGCAACCACTCTCCCCCCACACATACCTAAAGGAAAAAACAGTTGGAAATGTCCACCCAACTGAACTTGCAGAATAGATTACAATGAAATCACAATGGAAATGATTAAATTTATTGCAGAAATTTTGAAGGACAGGGAAGAAATTAGTTCGGATAAAGTGGGTTTTAAAAACTATTACTTGGGGGAGTTTTCCTCCAAATGGTATATAATTTCATTTTCTGAATATAGAATTTTTACTGAGGCTGGATAGAGGTAGGAGCCAAATAAGGACACTGGCTAGGTGGAGGGTCATTTTCTCCAGACAGTTTCCTGAGAGTAGCCTTGTGCTGGAGTAACACTAGCAGAGAGGGCAGTCAAGGAGAGAATGTAGCAAAGACCTCAAACTGCCCAAGCTGCTAGCTACCTGTCCTTATCACTTGGTGTTTCTGGATCAGTCTCTTTATTGTAAAATAAATGGTGAAATGAAAATCTCCCTCTAATTTTAAATGATAGTTAAACTTATCTCTGCAACACTAGAACTTTCAAATCTGATAACTATTTAGTGCACAATAAACATTCATTGAATCAATGAAGAAATCAAGAAGCATTTTTTTAATCCCCAGCATTTATTATGATGTACCTACAGCATGCCAGATACAACATATACAAACCTATGGATAGAAAAATGTATCCAGGGGGCAAAATTTCTGTCCCAGTCACCTCCCTGATCCAGCCACAGCAGCTAGCACCATATTTTACACAATAACAGATGCTTAATATATGGTTACTCAAAAAAAACAAGATTCAAGGAGAGGATAATCTGGTTTGGGGGAAAAATTATATATATATATATACACACACACACATACAGACACAAAAAGTAGACAAATTACTACCATTTATCTAGATATATATAAACAACCAATGCTTCTTTTGTATACAATCTGCTTCTTCCTTATTTCAACATACCCACCAATATACTCAGTAAACACTGATAAGAACATTTGAACAATTTGAAAAAATGTCACTCATTTCCTACATAATTCCTAATCATACTTCACACTACCATGGAGAAGCCTTAAGGCACTGCATATGTCTAAGTGTCAGCTAAAGATTTCAACCTTTCCTTCAAAAAAAAGGGAAGAAATTAAAAAGCAGTGTAGAAACTGAAAACTCTGATGTGTTCTGTCTTTCTTTCATACTAATATAATGAAATGTTGTCCATCACTAATGACTAGGTTCTTTGTGTCTGCACACTTAAGCTGTCCTCACTGCCAAAAAGAAGTCCATCAAATAAATCTGCCATAGTTAGTTAAAATTTTAGCCATCATTCTTTTTTTTTTTTTTTGGCGGTATGCGGGCCTCTCACCGTTGTGGCCTCTCCCGTTGCAGAGCACAGGCTCCGGACGCGCAGGCTCAGCGGCCATGGCTCACGGGCCCAGCTGCTCTGCGGCATGTGGGATCTTCCCGGACTGGGGCACAAACCCGCGTCCCCTGCATCGGCAGGCGGACTCTCAACCACTGCGCCACCAGGGAAGCCCAGCCATCATTCTTAAAAAGCTTTGCTTTTAGAAAATTTTCACTCTGCCTTCTGTATAAACTATGTAAGACAATACAAAATGTAGGCATATTGGGAATGTAACCTAAATTATGAGAGGTATAAAATGTTTATTTCATAGAATAAAATAAGATGGGATCTGGTCCCCTGTAGAATTAATATATATAAATTATACTTCTTAATAACAACAAAATCATAAAAATATTTTCACAATTAGCAAAATGATCAAATAAAACATAATCTTTCACAATTTTCTAAAGTAAATGATTCTAAAGAGATTATGCCAACATTCAAGTTTTTTTTGAAGACACATTTTTCTTCTAAATTTGATTGGTTCAGTTTTGTTTGCAGAATTAGTATAATACAAGAATTCCTTGAGGGTGGGATCTGTGTCGATCTCTTTTTCTATAGTGTTAAGTTCAATACCTGGGTCAAAGCTTCTGCTCAAGACGTGTATTCTGAATGCAAAGTGAAAAATATGCTCACTGATGTCACTTCTAATATTTAATTAGAAGTTAAAAGAAAAAAACATTGGTTGACATGGGAAAGATCAAAAGAAGCAGCAGCAGCATTTTCATTGTTTCTAATCAAAAATCAATTTTTAACATAATTTCTATCTTTGAGATTTAGAAAATGTGGATGCTTTCCTGCCTTTAAGTCACTTTATTTCTCCAAATGAATGAAGAAAAAAATCTTTAAAAATAGTCTCAAAACATCCACCAATATTTCTGCCTCTTTCAAGATGTTTCTCCGTCTTTTAATGCAATATACTGTTACCTAGTATTTATTGATTCCTTGCTATTTACCCTGACAATATGTAAATCAGGTACAGCTCTAAGCTTCACTGTCTGAAGCATAAAAACAATTACAATTCAACATGAAAAGTGAACAAAAGCTAGCAATATACAATCAAAGTGAGATGAGGCATATACACTAACAGCAAAGATTTCTGTAACTAAGACTATCCCTCAATTTTCAACCAGTATTTGCTGGATCAATCTCCCAGAACACAGCCACCCAGAAAACTACTATAATATCAGCTTTACTTTATATTTATTTATTTTTTATTTTATTTTATTATTTTTTTTTTTTTTTTGCGGTATGCGGGCCTCTCACTGTTGTGGCCTCGCGGGGCACAGGCTCCGGATGCGCAGGCTCAGCGGCCATGGCTCACGGGGCCAGCCGCTCCGCGGCATGTGGGATCTTCCCGGACCGGGGCACGAATCCATGTCCCCTGTATCGGCAGGCGAACTCTCAACCACTGCGCCACCAGGGAAGCCCTACTTTACATTCATTTTAATTCAATATCAACTTTATTTTTATATTGTGACATTGACTACCATTCTAGTTTTTTAAAAACTCAGTCTACCTTACTGCTATCATTAGTTAGCAAAAGCCTATAAATTACAAAGTCAATTCCCTTATCTTACCTCAAAGTCATAGAGCTAGTCATCTTTAAACAGATACTTGAATGAACTGGGGAGTTGCTATACTTTAATGAACTGGGGAGTTGCTATATAGCAAAATTCTTGGGTAGGTATTTTCAGAGAGGAAATACTCCTTTTGGTGAGGCCAAGAACCACCACCAAATACGTCTTTCAATTATTTCATATATTGGGAGTCTTTCAAAACAAAGCACATCTGTATTCTATTTAATGGTGTTACATTCAGTGCTGCCACAAAAATATAAATTTCTGCTCCGTCCAAATTCAAACTCAAATAATCACACCAACTGTATTTCTAACTACTTTTATTCTAAAGAATTTTCTTTAGCCTAGAAGAAAACGAATAAAACAAATGACCAAAGTTTTTTTTATTTATCTGATACTCAAAAGTGTTCTACAACATACTTACTTCAAGGTCTGGACTCTGCTGGTTTATGTTTTACTGTACCCAGCACAGAACAAGTTTGTGGGAATATTCAGTATGTATCGAATTTACTCACAATAACTTAAACACCTTTTGTTATATATTGGCCTACGTATTATCCTTAAAAAAAAAAAGAAAAAAAAAACTGCCCACTATGTAATAATAATTAGGTCTGACCATATGTCTTCAATGTGACTAGACCAAAAGAAATACATGTTTTACTAGGTAATTCTAAAAGTAATGCAAAGTACCTTATTATAAATTCAAAATGTTCAGCTACCTTGACCCAGGTGAATTATAAAATCATTATAATTTTAATCCATAGGGAATCTTCAGCTATCATGTTACAATATTTGTCCCCCAAATCTTTATGAGCCTATTTCCAAAGAACACATCACGCTTTGTCCATGAAAGTCATTAAATCCATTATATTTACTGGTGGTTGTTCTAATTAAAGGGAGATTGTCAACTTTACAAACTTTTTTAACTGCAATAAAACACATATGCACACGCACATGCGCACACACGCATTGCAGTATGAAATAACTTGAAAAAAATTCTGTGGTACTTTCTCATATGGAGAGCTTCAGTTTTCATTTTGTTTTAAGTAGAACCCAAACCCTTGCAAAATATTTATTTTTATCTGAAATAAACATGATAAATCTTAACTTACAGAGCATATTTATAAACACCCAGTCTCTAATTTTAAAAGTTCATCCAGAAGTCAGTTTACAATATATATTCCCATGGAAACGATGTTATAAGATTGCTTCCAAGTTAATTCACAAAAGCCTATCTAAATGAGCACAAGGAATCACTGTGGGTTATTGGAAATGTTCTAAAATTGAATAGTGAAGATAACTAAATGACTCTGTAAATTTAATAAAAATTATTGAATTTTTCACTTAAAATAGGTGTGTCACAGTATATAAATTCTACCTCAACAAAGCTGTTTTTTTAAAAAAAAATACTATTTAAACTATTAAGTACATAAATCTTGGTATTTTTTCATATAGTAGCAACCTATGCTTCCATAAAACTAATTAGTACAGTTAAACTGTCCTTTAAAAAAATCATTTAAGAAGTAGGAATTTGTTTGATTTATTAAAATTACAATAAATTCTGAACTGTAGCCTTAGCCAGAGGTAACCTTAATTAGGAGATTAGCAATATTGTTGCAAAATGGTTTTCCTATTTCAAATAATTTACAGTCTAATTCATTTCTCCTAGACCTTGGATTACCCACAATTTCTACTGTATTGATTACTTGTACACAGTACTTTTTTAAAAGGGTGTTGTTTAAAAAAAAAAAAAAAAAGAAGAGAAAAGAGCTCTAAAGTGGCACCAGTTGTCCATCCTTCTTTATCTTGGTTACTTATTCATTATCCCTAGGTTTCTCCAGGAGGACAGATATGGCAGGTGGGGATGACAGAGAAAATGTTAACGCTTCTTCCTAGACAAGGGCTTGGCTGAGTTGGGCCTGCATGTTTTCGGTTAGCTGGCTGTTCTCACCGAGGGAGTTGTCAAGAAATTTAATCTTTGGTTCACTGATAAATCCCAAATACTAACAGTGCCTGGCACACACTGGACCTTCCATTAAAATTTTATTGTTGTCTTTTCTGTCACACTGGATCTTAAAGTATCATCTAAATAAACAAATGCAACCTCAGGCAGTCTTCAGATATCTCACAGTGTCCCTTTTCTTATTAGAAACAAACTGGCCCCTTATTAAACCAGTTTCTTCGAAGCCTAAATCTTAGATGGGGGATAGCGGGGAGGGGCAGTCTGATAGGAGAGTAAAGGGAGAGGAAAACGAGTTCTTCCTAAAATGCAGAAAGAGGTTTGGGAATCCAAAACTATTACTGGCTCATATGTGGTAACTTCTACAAGGAGAATTTGCCTCAAAGTCAGAGTCAAAACATAGGTGTGGCAAGTTCAAGCTGACCAAAATAGTTGTTTAAAATCCATGGTAATTTTAACCCAAACATACTCAATATTTAATCTAAACCGTTTATTATCAACTTCCTCCTCTTTTTTCTAAGGGTAAAAAATATATATAATAATAGATTCTGTAGAAAAATTCTCAGTACACAAGCTAACACCATCTATACCACATCTCATGTTGCAAGAATAAATAACTATAAGCAGAACTTTATTTTTTCCCAGGAGACAGTAGAGAAATTCTGAAGATGCAAGTACATGGACCCTTTCAAAACCTGTAAGTGTTGGTGGCACCAGGACTTCAGTATGTCCATTTCATTTCAAAATTTCTGCCTTTATTTAACATTTGCATAAAAGCATTGTTCTTACTTTCACCTGTAATAATCTGTGGTTTTGGATTTTCAAATTGAGGGAGAGATATAAAATAACTTTCCTAAGTTAAAGAGGAAAATGCAAAGGGATTTAAAATGATGACCAATGACCAAAAAATAAAAATAAAAAGGAACGAAGGGGGACTTCCCTGGTGGTCCAGTGGTTAAGACTCCACGCTTCCAAGGCAGGGGATGTGGGTTCAATCCCTGGTCAGGGAAATAAGATCCCACACTCCGCATGGCCAAAAAAAAATGTTTTAAAAAAAAAAAGAATGTAGAGAAAATGGAAGAAAGAAGGCGGCAACCAATAATGGTTCATGACAACTTGACATTATTAAAAACATGTGAGAAGATGGAGACACAGCGAACACTCCAAATTTAGTAGACAAAAAGATATTTACAGATGAGAAAGGTTTTTCTTTATTATTAAACATAGGCTTTTTTATTTCTCATTTATAACTTACATGATGTATTTTCTCCCAGACAACCAGAATCCAGTGAGTTGCTCTCTCAATAGAAAAATTCAATATGATCTTTATTCCATCTCAAGTGAGGATTAAAACATGAATTTCACAAAAATTTTAGCTCATGCCCTGTTTTCCCATTGGTGTTTATGGTAACTCATCAACTTTGATCATATTACATAACTACGTCAGACCATGGTTTTATAATTGTGAGTAACATCTACTTTTTAAAACAATGATCCCATGTGAATAAAATAATTCAATATATAATCTACAAATAAGAATTTCAACTCTTTTAAAATAATTTAATACAGACTTAGAAAGCCACAGGTTCTTTCTCTTACCATTCAGTAAACAAGACAACCAGATCCTCTTGACTGGCATAATGTTCCATGACTTCTTTCATCAATCTCACTTTCTGGCCCCCTCCAATAGTATTAATTCCATCACCACCTCTCCACTCCTTTCCTTGACCAAGGACCTATAAATGAAATCAACATTTCATCCCCGGGCAAAACTCAGATTATGATAGTATTATAAAAACTGGAAGTCACCAGCAACTTGTACAGTATAACACAGTATCACTCTTTTAATGTTACACTAAATCATGATGCTAAACAGAAGAAAGTTTGATGCCTAGGTTAGGTCATAATTCTTCAATATTATTTACCCTGTGGAATGCCATTCCTAATTTTACCATTTCAAAAGTGGAGTCTAATCCAAGGAAGCTGGGGGTTGGTGGGGGAAACCCTAGAAAGTATTTCTCACATCCTATTTCTCTTTATTCAGACTGAAATGAAAAAGAAAATGAAGAAACTTTCCGTAACACTTTTCAATCTGGCTGGAAATCTGTCTGATGAACGTTGGGAGCCCTGGAAGCTCAGTGATTCCTGGCTGGGGCCTTAAGTGATTTTCCTGCTGAAACCAGTTGGGTTGTCCAGGGAAACACAGAGGGCATCAAGTCAAACGTCACCTTCTTTACCTTAAAAATCTTAAGTTTAGGTTATCCTCAAAAGTTTAATAATTTATCAATACAAGAAATCGCCTAAGCACAATTACTCAGAGCTAAGCCTGCAGCCATCCTCGGCTCTGTTTGTTTAGCCTCAGCAGCTGCCTCCTGAATCATATGCCTGCTGACTCACATGCCTGCTGACTCACCTGGCTGGGAGGGAGCAGGAAGCAGGTCTACGCCCCCTGCCACCACACACACACACCTTGTATCTTAGTTTCACCAAAACAAAGTCTGAAGTTCCCAAAATAAGGATCTACTAAAAGATTTGTGAAACTCAGGGGGAATGAAATTAAGAATAAATACAAAAGAAAAAGATCAAATTAATTTAGAAAATAAATATTATTAGTTCCAAATTTACTTAACATCGAGCCAAATACAAGAGTTCGTGGCGTTCCCAGCCTCAAATCTCTAGTGAGCACTTCATCACTACTTATGCCGAAGGGATAAATGTTAACTCAAACTGTGGCGGGCATCTGGATTCATACAGGGGCTACTCTAATAGAATTATTTGTTTTTGCCCTAAGTGACCTCCTCTGGCCCTAAGATTTGTTACACTTCTGTTCTACAACCCTTCTGGACTTCTCCAATATTGCAGTCATACCAGGCCTAAGTGCACCTGAGCGCCTACTCTGTGCAGCACTGTGTTGATTAAGCTCTAGTCTCTGTTTTCTTTCCACAGCATCCGTGTGTCAAACTTTGGTATGCATCCGAATCACGTGGAGGGTTCGTTAAAACACAGACTGCTGGTCCCTTCTCCCAGAGTATGCGATTCAGTAAGTGAGGTTGCGCCTAAGAATCCTCATTCCTATTTCCCAGATGATCCTGATGCTGGTGGTCTGGGTCCACATTTTGAGAACCACTGCATTTCACAACGGAAAGACAGCAGGAGGATCCAAAACTCCAGAGTCAGTCAAACGGGGCTGGGGTCCAACATTTGACGCCTTACAGGTGCGTACCCTGGAGCAAGTTTTCCTCACTAATAAGTAAAGTAATACCTACCTTACATGGTTTATACAAAGAATCAACAGCATACCATATATGAAGGTCCTAACACAGTGCCTTACATGTAAAAAATATTCCACACTCTCCCCTTGAGATGCCCCTCATTGGATTTCAGCATTATTCTACCCTGATTTTTCTTTCCTATTGCCCCCTATCAATGCATATTACAATATTTCCCTTCTAACAAACTTCTCTAACATATTTCTCATTTATCCTACATTAAACGTCTACATCTCTTTTCTAGCAAAGTTAGCCTCTTTAATAGTTATTCTGTATTAACATCTGTACCTAGTCTTCCAGTGGCTAGGTAGCAAATATTACCTTTTTTGTGCATTACATTCTGAAATAGCTGTTTTCTGAAATAGCTCAGTTTTTCCCTAGGCAAAAAAGCAATTTTTCTCTCCCTTTTTTTTTTTGCTTTGCTGTTTTTGGTTTTTTTTTATTTTTTTGCGGTACACGGGCGTCTCACTGTTGTGGCCTCTCCCGTTGCGGAGCACAGGCTCTGGACGCGCAGGCTCAGCGGCCATGGTTCACGGGCCCAGCCGCTCCGCGGCATGTGGGATCTTCCCGGACCGGGGCACGAACCCATGTCCCGTGCATCAGCAGGCAGACTCTCAACCACTGCGCCACCAGGGAAGCTCTGCTGTTTTGTTTTGTAAATGAACTAAGTTTATTTGTTTTCCTACCTGGGATATTTCCCTATTCTCCTCTGCATGTGGAAAAGACCTGGATGACATAGCCTAATTTCTATTAGAAAATAAATAAGTT
Organism: Stenella coeruleoalba; assembly: GCF_951394435.1. Classification (NCBI taxonomy): domain Eukaryota; kingdom Metazoa; phylum Chordata; class Mammalia; order Artiodactyla; family Delphinidae; genus Stenella; species Stenella coeruleoalba. Next base: position 21,771,352 of record NC_137150.1, on the reverse strand, counting down.
TTTTTGGTTTGTTTTTTTTTTAAAGGTAGGCCTTTCACAGCTCAGTTTACTAGTCCTACCAAATATGCCAGGTTTCCTCTGATCATTTATCAGTGAGCTATTTCCCTGGAGATAAGTCTTCTAAAACCCTTTTATACTTTTATAATGTTATTAAATTCCTCTGAAACAAACAAATAAAAAAACAGGAAAAGCACCTCTCAATACTGGAACAGAAAAGGTATCTCCTTCACAGTAATGTTTCCAATTCTCAGGGTAGACAAACCCATTACAATTCTTCAAAGTAAGTGAAAAAAATTACCGTCAAATCTTAGTTATGTTGTACTTGTACATGACCCCCCAAAAGAAATATAACTATAAATATATTTTTCTGTTGTTTTATAGAACATGTTTACACAAAGCATTAGCAAATATTAAGAAATTATTGTCTGAGTGGCAGAGTATTAATAAGGCCAAAACGTATCTTTAAAACAATCAAGTACAGGTAAACTGACACCATTATGTAACCCAATTTCATCATCCTTCTGGGGATTGCAGATCATGTTGTGGTTGTTATTGTTGTTGTTATGAAAAATGTACTTCAGGCACATATTCTAAGATCTCCATGAATTAAAAGATATATCATACCTTCACAGTATAATTGAAGTATTTGGCTGACTGCATAAATCGATGGAATCCATCACTTTCTTTTGTTGCTACAGTTATGACTAATAATTTATCTGCAAAGACAGAGGGAATAACATAAGACAGTTTACCAAGAGGCTAACTCCTCACACTTTACAGATCACTGCAGTGATTAGAGACCTCATTAAACCTATGGGAATGTTCTGGTTTGTTCATCTACATGAGGCTAAACAAAGAGCTGTTGAAAAACTAGGCAATTAAAATTGGTTATATTACTGCCAAACGACAGACTGCCAAATAATGAATTATTTTAATGGTAAAAAAGTGCATTTATTTTTAAGGTAAAGCATGCCCTCAACAGAGGATTTCAACACTAAGGGAAACACTTGCATAAAACGCACAAAGTTGTTATCTGTAAAGACAAACTCTCCTAAATGTTATCTAACCAACAAGGTTCACTGTCACCTATAAACCATCACTGATTTATTACACACATCAGTGAGTCCAGAAGCACATTATATTCCTCAAAGCACATGTACAAAAAGAGATCCAATCGTGAGACTGATCCTAATTTTTTAAAATAAATTATGATGAATTGGGAACAAATATTTAGAAAGATAATCTTAATTTTTCCTCCTATCAATGAATGTTTGTATATGGGAAGTCTATAAAAATCCACATTTACACCACCTTCAGTGCTTTGTTTTTTCTTTAAAGAATAAAAGAAACTAAAATCAGCACTTCCCTGGTAAATACAGCTTTGAGTCACCATTTTATAATGAATTATTATTTTCAATCTAACAAAACACCTCTTCTTAGCAGAAGTAGATAGATTTAAGTAGTCATTTCAAAATACCTATAGAAGCTATTAAGGAAAATGCTTATCAGGAAAAGACATGTTGGAAAAATGCATAAAAGAAACAAGTGCGTCAGAAAATGCCAAAGGTTAGCAGCCAGGGCATTTTTTTTTAACCTTAGGCTATAGAAGGACCAAAGGACTAAGAAAACAAAATTAACATCTTTTTAACTTTCTAGGCACTGAGTTATATCATTTGACTCTCACTTGATTGTTATCAATAAGAAAAAAGTCAGACAGTGTTAAATATCCCTTAAACAGTAGACAATCATTGAAAATGAAATATATAGCATTAATGTATTCTAGGAATCAATTAAAAACAATTTCATATGACCCAAGGTAATCATCAAATTTTGAAAATACTTTAAACAAAATATACATAAGTGTAAGACACATAAAGAAAGAAATTCAAACAAGTCAACCAAAAAAAGGAAAACATTTTCATGAAAATAAATATCAACATTCTTAGATATTTTTCTAGAAATATGTATTTCTCACATAACTTTCACCATTATGAGAAATAGATATTTAAGGAAAACTAAAAGTCATTTTCATTAAAGCTGTCAGGGCTGAAGCAAATATATTTTAACAGTACTTTTTCAATTAACTATTCTTTAAAAAACAAAATTTCATTTGTGAAGTTTCAAACAGGGCTTAACAATTAAGAAAACTTGACCTATTTATCATTTACAATAAATTTTGAAATAGGCAATACAAGATTTTATTTCATAAGAGTAAAAGGAATACTTTTTAAGTCTCTTTTCTGCATAATAAAATGACAAGATAGCTTTCTTTCTTAACTTTTTCTACACAAAAAAAGTTTATAGATTTTACCTGGGTGGATTTTTATACTTATAATTTCTAGTACAAAATTAACAGCAAGGATTTCATCATCCTTAATAGGAAAAGTAATGGGAATATATGTATACATATAGCTGATTCACTTTGTTATACAGCACAAACTAACACAGCATTGTAAAGCAATTATACTCCAATAAAGATATTAAAAAAAAAAAAAGAAGTAATGTTGGCCAGACCCTTGGGCAGACAGAAATGTTATGGAATCTAATGACTCAGAAGGCAAAACTAAAAATATGTAGTCTGACTGTGTCTGGCAAGCCTATGCCAAATAAGGACTCCTGTTGCTTCAGTACTGTTGCTAATTACAAAAAAGCAAAACCAAGTAATAAATAAGTAGTTCTGTCAAAGGCAGGCCTGTTCAATAACATTACGTAGAAACTTCTGTTTCTTCTTACCTGCTATTCACTATTGTGACTATGATGAGAAATAGATCTTACTCAACTGGGGGAAGTAAAAGAAGAAAGTGCTGGCATGCACCACTCACAAGTTCTTGCCAACCAGTTCAACAGTCCAACTTGTTCACCATCTACGAAGTGTGCGTGTCAAAAATTTAACCTACATTTGACACATACTTTAGATTCCACTAAAATTTATACCACAAATTTATCAGAAATATAAGGACAGAAGACAACTGATCTACAGAATCAATGGCAAAAGAGAAAAAAAGGAAAGGGAAACTATTATAGTATATCGCCAGAATTAAGAGACAATTCAACCAAACATACATCACGGCCTTTATTTGGGTCCTGATCTGAAAAGTCAACTATAAAAGGGTATTTATGAGAAAATGAGGAAAATCTGAACACTAACTTGTATTTGTCAATATTACAGAATTATTGTTAATTTTTTAGCATGCTAATGGCATTGGTATTTTTTAAAGAGTTCTTATAATTTAGAGACAAATAATAAAGTATTTACTCAATGAAAGGAAGTAGTGTTTGTGATTTGTTTTAAAATTATTAGGGGTAGATGGGAGACAATGGAGGAGGAAGATAAAGAGTAAATAAGACTGCCCACGTATGATGACTATTAAAAGTGGGTTCCATTTATATATGTTTGGAAATCCCTAAATTAAAAAAAGGGAGTTCAACTTTAAGCACAATCCCTAATCTTCCAATCAGAAAAATATTCAATATAAAACTCTTTTCAACAATCTGAATCATCTAAGTAAAAGGAAAAACAGAATAGACAGCAGAAATTTTCTAACCAGACAATATTATAATTTAAACAACTATAATTAGTACCTTACCCAATCCACCCACAACAACCAAAAGGATCAAGTGAGATGATTGAAGAAATGGGCTTGAATAATGGGTACCCATCAACCACTACCAAAACCAGTCTAAGACGGTGTCAAAGAAAAGACAAATGGAAGCCCAACTGTGACCAAACATAAACTCTAGAGGCACTGCCTGACTCTGTTAGAAAACAGTTAATACAGTTTGCATGAGCAAGAAACATGTAAATCATCTATAGAGTGTGGTCTATTACAACAACCATTTATCAAATGAAAATCACATCATAGCAAAAAAAAAAAAAAACCTTCTGTAATCATATTTACAAAGTCCCTCAAAATACCTAGCACCATAGTAAGGTTTAATAAATATTTGTTAAGTAGCTTAATATTTAGCCCCCTACGAAAATTTACATGAATAACAGAATTTCTCCAATAATCTAAATCTTTTTTATTTAGAAAGGCAAAAAACACCCTGTTATATTCTTTCTTACTAATGAAATTACAGCTCTGGGGAGGAAAAATGGCATTGTTAGTCTTTTTTTTCTCCAAATAGTTGTTGATACAATACCAGAATTCATCAATTTTTAGAGCTGATATAATTTTTCTTTCCAAAAACAAATCATGGCTTTAAAACAGGAAGTTTTGGGGCTAATATATCCTATCTCCAAACTGCTAAAAAAAAAAAAAAAAAAAAAAAAAAAAAAAAAAAAAAAAAAAAAAATCAGCCCATAAATCCAGCTGAAATTCATTGTCTTAATAACAGGCATCACATTCAGTAACTCAGGCCAGCCCAGCTGCCTTTGATCTCACTCAGAGGGATAATTCTCCCTACTTCCCAAGAAACTTTCCCTACACCCAGTCTTAATTTTAAATTTGCAAAAATCAAGAAAAATAATTCTACCACAGAAGGAGCTCTGAGTATATACTTTACTCTGCAATAACTCATTTAATGAAAGACATGTCCTTCATCTGAAAGGATCAGTGGTGCTCAACTTTCTATTCAAGGAACGCATTTTCCTAGGAATGGTTAGTATAGGGGCCAGCAAACTTTCCCTGTAAAAGGCCACATAGTAAATATTTTAGGCTTTGTGGTCTACATACAATCTCTGTCACGATTCTCCTTTTTTCTTTCTTCTTTAAAACTTTTTTAAAACAACAAAAAAATAATAATCCTTAGTTTTCTGGCTGGCTGTACAAAAACAGCCATGGGCCAGATTTGGCCTGAGGGTCATAGTTTGCCACTGTGGTTGGCCACAGGGATCTGACAACAAACTTCTTGGGTTCCAATCTCAGACCTACCATTTATTACTTGTTTGAAATTGGTCAGTTACTTGAACTCTGTGTCTCATCTGTTTCTCATCTATGTGTGTAATAATAGCACCTGATAGCCTTGCTGTGAGAATTAATGAGTTAATATATGTAAAGTGGATGATACACTTAAGTCCATACATAGGTCTAATGACAGTATCTTATTATTTCCACTCAACAGATAAATGTGTAAGGGAGTTGATGTGCAAATCTCAGCAAGTTATGCAACTCAATCTTTTTCTCTACCAGAGTTATTCATTCAAGAACCAAATATCTCTTCCAACTCTCAAGATTTTATGATGCCAGTACAGTACTGTCCCCTTACCCAAGGTTTCTGTTACCCACAGGGTCAATCATGGTCTGAAAATATTAAATGGAAAATTCCAAAAATAAATAACTTATAAGTTGTTTAAATGGCACGTCATTCTGAGTAGCATGGTAAAATCAATTACCATCCCGTTCTGTACTGCCTGGGATGTGAATCATCCCTCTGTCCAGTGTATCCTGTCCATTAGTCATTTAGTAGCCATCTCAGTAATCAGATCCACTGTCACAGTATCACACTGCTTGTGTCCGAGTCACCCTTATTTTACTTAATAATGGCCCCAAAGCACAAGAGTAGTGATGCTGGTAATTCAAATAAGCCAAAGAAAGCTGTAAAGCGCTTCCTTTAAATGAAAAGTTTCTTGATTTAATAAGGAAAAGGAAAGCATATGCTGAGGTTACTAAGATCTACGCTAGGAACAAATCTATCTGTGAAACTGTGAAGAAAGAAAAAGAAGTTCATGCTAGATTTGCTGTCTTGCCTCAAACTGTCAAAGTCATGGCCACAGTGCATGGTAAGTGCTTAATTAAGATAAAAAGGCATTAACTTGATACAATAAGATATTTTGAGAGAGACCACATTCACATAACTTTCATTACAGTATATTGTTATAACTGTCTATTTTATTATTAGTTATTGTTGTTAATTTCTTACTGTGCCTGATCTATCAATTAAACTTTATCATAGATATGCATGTATAGGAAAAAACAGAGTATATATAGGATTCGGTACTATCCACAGTTTCAGGCATCCACTGGGGGTCTTGGAATTTATCTGCCGCAGATAAGGGGTGGAGGCAACTGTAATGCGGGAAAAAAATCTATGTAAAAAGTTCAATTTAAACTGTGCATTAAAATAATTTAGCATGTAACTACAGATACACCGTCTCAAATCTTTTCATTTCTCTCCATCTCCAAGCAAGCTAACTCAAATTACGATCATCACTAGCCCAGGTTTCCACAATACCCTCCTACTAGCCCAGGTTTCCACAATACCCTCCTAAATCCCACTATACCCATTCCAATCATATCTCTACAAAGCAGACTTAATCTTTTCCAAAAAATTAGATATCTAATCATGTCACCCCATTGCTAAACATCCTTAAATGACTTTCCATTGCTATTAGCACTGCGGCCAAGCTACTTTACCTTAATGTGGTCCTTGACTACCTCTATCGTCTCTAATCTCACCCACCATCTCTCTGCCCTTTGCTCTCTCTGCTCCAACTGCAGTTCTTCTTTTTTTTTTTTTCCAGTTCTCCAACAATGCCTTCTCCCTCCCACCCTGAGGAGAAGAGCCTATGCAAAACCTTTATCTAATGTCACCTCTCATCTTTTGATGCAACCACTGCCTGTTCAATTCATTGAGATTCTTACACATATGCCATTTCCTTGGGGGAAACTTCCCTGACCTACTCAAGTATGTCAGTGCCCATTATACATTTTCACTGCATCCTCTACCTCTCTTTTGGAGCACTTATGACAAATTGTAATTACATATTAATTTGCATGATTACTATTCAAGAGTCAAGTCTCTTTCTCCGACTAGACTGTAAATTCCAGAAAGGCAGGATGTTTTTTGCTCAGGACCTATCAAAGTGTTTAGCATATAGTAGATTCTTAATAAATATTTGTTGAATGAGTGGATTCAGGAACAAGGGATGTTATATTTTATCTGTGTGGGTGTATAAAATAATTTGTTCCCAGCAAAATCCTTATGTAGATTGCCTTATTACATCCAACTCATAGATGAAAAAAATAAGGTTAAATAGGGTGACCTAGCCAAAGTCACCCAACAAGTTACTAGCAAAGCTGGAAGTGGAACTTTGGGTATTCCTCAAAGTCCATTTCTTTCCAATGTTTCATGTGGCCTCACTTGGTGGTAAGAGGTCAAGAGGCTAGAATCTGTTTAAAATTAAAATTAAAATCTGTTTAAATGTACAGAAAAGAGATAACATAGCAAGCCTAAGACTTCAATCTTAGTTTGCAGGATTGATCCTCGGCTGGCATCTGGAAAGCTGGATTTGGAGAGGATTCCCACCATTCCCAGATAAGAACAGCTCATTGTATCTGAATTGTACAAACAAGGTATTTATGCTGAACACCAGCTTTCCTTCTAGGAGTTCGGAATTCTGGTACAGGGGTTGCCTCTATGACTAGCCCCGAATAAAAACCTTAGGCACTGAGTCTCTAATGAGCTTTCCCAACAAATAACGTTTCACATGTGTTGTCACAACTAGTTGCTGGAGGAATTAAGCTAATCCTCTGTGACTCCACTGGAAAAAGACTCTTGGAAGCTGTGTCTGGTTCCCCTGGACGTTGCCTATGTGCCTTTTCCCTTTGCTGCCTTTGCTTGGTATTCTTTCAATGTAAAAAGTCATAGCTATCAACATGACGATACACTGCATCATCTGAGTCCTCCTACTGAATTGCTGAACCTGAACATTGTCTTGGGGATAGCTGACCCATTATGCTTCTAGCTACAGGCAGCATTTCTTCATCTGAAAGAGACACTATGGGCCTAATTGATTATGTCTGATACATGGCTGAGTTTTACATTCTGGGCTCAGAGGCCAGGCTAGAGACATACATAAAGGAAATATCTGGTAGATAAGACAATCATACCCTGCTCCTCCGCTGATTGAGAAGCGTTTCATTTTCACATAACATTACTCAAATACAAACTCAAAAATGAGCCAATGTGTGAACTGCTGACCGAAACAAACAAATAAAAAAAAACACAATCTTAACGAAAGAGGTGACGATCCCACTGTAACCTGTGCAGTTCACGTACAAAAAATTATCGGACGTTTGGCATGCTACATTAAGGAGAATTTTGACAAACATGGAGTTTGACCAGCATGGTTAGAGGTTTGGCAATCATTTCACATATTGAATAATTGAGGAAGTGAGAATTTTTCTACCTGATAAAAAAGATTCACCACCTCTCTACCTCACCATATTTGAAGAGAAAAAAAAAAAGGATTTCCTCTGTTTTATTTTCAAAGAGATAATTAGCTAGGGGAAGAATTAATGGAGAGGAGGCAAATTTTCTATCAATACTGTCTTACTCTGTTCAGGCTGCTATAACAAAACACCACAGACGTGGTAGCTTATAAACAGCAGAAATTTATTCCTCCCAGTTCTGGAGGCCGGATGTCCAAGATCACAGCACCTGAACGAACACATTCTGGTGAAGGCTTTTTTCTTGGCTCATAGCCAGCACCTTCTCCCTGTGTCCTCACATGGTGGAAGGGGCCAGGGACTCTGTGGGGTCTCTTTTATAAGAACACTGATCCCATTCATGAAGGCTCTGCCCTCATGACCTAAGTGTCTCCTATAGGCTCCACTTCATCGTCTTCAGATGTTAGGATTTCGACATATGAATTTTAGGGAGACACAAACATTCAGACCATTATAGTTACCAATCTGTTGACTAAAAACTATGGCTATTTTATGAAACACTTTCATCCATGGGAACTGTTATAGTGGGCAAATAAGAATAAGCTTTGGTCTCTGGATATTTGCTTAAGTAGACCTTCTAATGAATATCCTTCTCACAAATGGGATCGAATATTTCATAGTATAAGCACCTTCATAATTTTATCATGGTGAAAGGGGATGGGGTATCTTCGGAACCTCTTTTATAAGAGCACTAACCCAATTCATGATGACTCTACCCTCATGACTTAAGGATCTGCCAAAGACCCCACCTTCTAATATCATCACCTTTGTGGGTTAGGATTTCAATATATGAATTTTGGGCGGCCACAAACATTCAGGTCGTAGCAAATACAAAGTACAGTTAAAAGCACTCAGAATGAATGTTCTGTCTTGGAAAAGCAGCATTTCCTATCTTTACAAGTATTAAAATAAATAGCACAGGACCATTTTCCAGAATTTATGACTTGGAAAGCACAACTGATCCCTTCAAAAGTTATGAGACACATACCTTGAATGTAATTTTAATGTCAAAGGAAAAAGGACCTGTCCTCTTCACAGCCAGAGCTGACTCCAATCTGTTGAATTTCAAGGGTTCAAAGGTTGCAGCAGGACTTCCCTGGTGGTGCAGTGGTTAAGAATCCACCTGTCAATGGACGGGACACAGGTTCGAGCCCTGGTCCGGGAAGATCCCACATGCCGCGGAACAACTAAGCCTGTGCGCCACAACTACTGAGCCTGCGCTCTAGAACCCACGAGCCACAGCTGCTGAGCCTGCGTGTCACAACTACTGAAGCCCGCGCACCTAGAGCCCATGCTCCACAACAAGAGAAGCCACCACAATGAGAAGCCTGTGCACCGCAACGAAGAGTAACCCCCGCTCGCGGCAACTAAAGAAAGCCCCTATGCAGTGAAGACCCAATGCCGCCAAAAATAAATCAATTAATTTTTTTAAAAAAAGGTTGCAGCAACCTCCAAAATAGAAAGATGTACCAGTAATGAGAACCTCCTTTGAGTGGGATGATATAACCCATCTGCTGGCCAAATGCTTTAGCAGAGAGTATGACCCGCCTGCCAGAAATTTGGTCCCAAGGTTGTACGGTTTGTTCAAACAAATTATTGTGTTCGATTTACAATCTGATCTACTGCTCTTTATTCCATATTTTGCATAGGCACTGAAAGTATTTCCCAGACTCATCAGCAAAGGGCATCAATAATAAAGTTAATTACCAGAACAAAACAGCAGGGGCTGAGATCATATACTCTTGCTAATTCACCTACAAATGGAAAAAGAAAGGAAAAAAAAAAAAAAAAACACAAAAAAACAGTTGTCCTAGGGCAGAGAACATCCTGAGATGCACTTGTGGTCCATGTGAGACAAAGCTGCAAGGGTGAGGTGCCTGAGCCAAGATGACCTTTATTTCTCGATAATGGGAAACAAAAAAATCTTTTTAAAGAAGTCTGCTTAACCTAAAGGAATGAAAATAAATCCATGTGGGACGCAAAATTAAAAGCAGACCTGACAAAGTGTGCAGGGGCTGAAAGGAAACAAACGAAAAGTCGTAACTGTAACTCATCATCTTCAAGTACACGGAAACATTTGCTTCTCCCACTCCACATTGCCATGAACACATTATACTTATATATATTTTAAGAGGGCATTTTCCATTGTACCCAGGTAGCATAAAATGAGTACAATTAATCTGAGCAGCAGCCCATCCTCACCTGCTTGAGAGTTTTATGGCATCTTTGCTGGCAGTTCAGAATCCTCCCCCACAACTTGCTAGTTCCCCACAATGTCCAACAAGTTGAAGTTGCCATATAAAAGATTACTATAAAACCAAATCAGCACATTAGACATTTCAGGGACATAAAATTAAATGTAGACGATGTGACATCTACAACTATAAATACCTTCTCCTATGGAATTACTACAAGACTCCAAAAGAAAGCTTCATTATTCACTTTGTGTCATAAAATGTCATAAACTATCATCTTTATATGAGGAATGTCTTATTTTTTGGAGTATATCCCAGAAAATAAAAGAAATATTCTAGTATTCACTATGCCAAGTTAGAGATTAAAACAATATATTTGTATATACACATGACTGCTTTTTCCTTCTGCAGCCACTTTTTGTAATTTAATTTTTGGACTGGGTGATAAAGTGGGAAGTGATATTCTTTCCCAGCCCTTTCTCCCAGACATATAGCTGACTTTCCCTCGGGAGATACCCATGATTGTTCTTATGGATGCGTCAAGAGATGTCAATGCATACAATGTCAAACACTTTATAATCTATACCCCATTTTGCTTCTTTTTCCTTTTTTCAATTTATTTACACTTAAAAAAAAAACCAGTTCACCAATTTCTTCAACCCCTCAACTCCCCAACTTTTGGCAATCATGAATCTGTTCTCTGTGTCCATGAACATATATATATATGTGTACATACATATGTGTGTGTATATATATGTATATATGTATGTGTGTATATATATATATATATATAGTGTGTGTGTATAAATATATATATGTTTTAAGATTCCACATGTGAGAGCAAACAGTATTTGTCCTTCTCTAACTTATTTCATTTAGCACAATGCCCTCAAAGTCTATCCATGTTGTCACAAATGGGAGGATTTCATTCTTTTCTATGGCTGAGTAATAATATTTCATTGTATATATGTACCACAATTTCTTTATCTGTTCATCTATCAATGGAAACTTAGGCTGCTTCAATAACTTGGCTATGGTAAATACTGCTGTGATGAACATGACTGTGCACATAGCTTTTCGAATGAGTATTTTCATTTTCTTCATATAAATAACCAGAAGTGGAATTGCTGGATCATATGATAGTTCTATTTTTAACTTTTTGAAGAACTTCTATAATGTTTTCCATAGTGGCTGAACCAAATATACATTCCCACCAACACTGCACAAGGGAAACTTTTCTCTTGTTAGAGTCTTTATTTTAAAGTCTACATTGTCTGATTTAAGTATAGCTACTCCAGCTTTCTGTTGGTTTCCATTTACATGGAATATCTTTTTCTATCCCTTCACTTTCGGTCTGTGTGTTTCCTTACATCTAAATGAGCCTCTTGTAGGCAGCACATAGATGAGTCTTGGCCTTTTTTTTAATTCATTCAGGCACTTTATGTCTTTGGATTGGAGAATTTAATCCATTTAAAGTTAATTATTGATAGCCATGTGCTTATTGCCATTTTGTTAATTTTCTGGCTATTTTTGTAGTTAAATATTTTTTTGCATCTTTTAAAAAAAAGTTACATATCTTTGAGATATTTTCAAATGGAATCCAGCAGCACAGTATTCCATTACATGGATGAACCATAATTTAATTACCACCATGCTAGTGGCAGATATTAAATTATTTCCAATCTAATACTGTACTAAAAAAATTCTGCAATTGATAATGATGTACATAAGTAATTTTTTACATGTAAGATTGTATCTGTAGGATAAATTCAAAATAGAATTTCTGAGTCAAAAATTTCCTCCCATTCATTATCACCATTATCATTTGACTTTTTCTTTTTTTTTTTTTTTTCCGGTACGTGGGCCTCTCACTGTTGTGGCCTCTCCCGTTGTGGAGCACAGGCTTGGGACACGCAGGCTCAGCGGCCATGGCTCTCGGGCCTAGCCGCTTTGTGGCATGTGGGATCTTCCCAGACCGGGGCACGAACCCATGTCCCCTGCACTGGCAGGCGGACTCTCAACCACTGTGCCACCAGGGAAGCCCTTGACTTTGTTTTGACATATGATTTCTGCCAGGCAAAATTTCTTTTCCTACAATATTGTTTTTAATCAGCCATTAACTCTTACATTCCTAGGTTTGTGTCATACTTTAGAAAGTCTTTCCACATGTTATAATTATAAAATAACTCTTCCATATTTTCTTCCAGTTTTTTATATATTGTTTTCATATTTATTTCTTTTATCATGTGGCTGAAGTGGAATAAATGAAATGCTGAACCTGTTGAGGCTTTCTCTCATATTATTCCAAACAAGGAAGTCCTTGGGTTCCATTCTGAATTTTGTAGATAGATACATAGATAGGTAGGTAGATAGATAGATGGATAGATAGATTTCTTTTCTAGATAGCCCTCTCATTTTATTTTATTTTATTTCATTTCATTTCAGTCCGCTCAGCACGCGGGATCTTAGTTCCCCGACCAGGGATCAAACCCGTGCTCCCTGCAATGTTTTAAAGAGAAATAGTAATTATTTCAACTATGATTGCAAGGTGACCTATGATTTTTTAAAGACAGAAAAAAAAAACAAAAAAATGTCTCAAAATATACAAATGCTGAGAACACTAAAAGTAACAGGAACATAATACTGTCCCGTAATTTGTTTTTCTGTAAGTAAAACTGGCTTTATAACACTATTTTGATTGGATATAAAGTCCCACATAAAACGTTCTCTACCTGCTCCCATCTGCCACACTGACAAAAACTCCCCTAAGATGGAATTATCTCTGACCCAATCAGCTCCCTGTTGTCTAAGTGCCTGATATTCCTCCCTTCTTATATTTCTTCTTTCAGTTTTGAATAGTGACTTTCTTGAATTCTGAACCAGGTCATATGTTGAAAGAATACATGGGTGATTCTCACTGACAAGTCATTGTTGAACAAGTCTGTGGCTGACCAACCTCAGGACCTTGAGATAACCAACCTCCCAGAATGGCCTCAGTCACATCAGTCATGGTTCATCAGAACCCCTGCACCACACTTCCAGATCTAGGTTGATTCCATAGGGTGGGGATGGTGTGGTGTGTGGGTTAGCATGCACCTCAACATGGGGCTCAGAACTCTTGAAGGACAGCAGCAGAAGAAATCTACCCAATTGACCTTTCACCCTATCTCATGCAAGACAATATAAAGCCCTGAACATGTTCACTTTTCTAAGTTCAGTGCCCATTATAATGTGTATGATAGGTCAGTTTTAACAGGAAGCCGAAGATCCTTCTGAACATGTGTTTATATTCTCCCGGTGCCTGAAGTACAGTTTAATTCAAGTTTGAAATTGGGGGAAAAAAATTCAAAAAGATTGGTATCATATAGCAAACACAATTAATTATATGATTAAAATAAGTCCTTATAAAGAGCCAGTCATTTTAAGTGTTTGATTTCAATCCATTATCATTCAGGCAATAAAGAGATAGAAAGATGTATACTGGGACATTACCTGTGTTCAAGTAAAATATTTAATTTGATATGTAACATATAGTTGGCACTTACTTGTTGACTTTAATGGTTTCTGTGATAACCGCCCCACCCCCATCCCAGGCCTCTAAACACCCACCCACCGAGGCCATTTAACCTCCATCCCAGCATTCATACCAACCTCTTCTCAGTCCTCAGGTGCTTCCATGCCAAGCTCTTCTGCAGAGACAGGTTCCTTTCCTTAATAACTGGGTTGTCTGTCCTTCACTTTTCCCATCAGTGATCAGATACCTATCATGACATATTATTTCAATAGACGACTAGAATCTGGTTTTGTACCTTCTTCCTCAATTTTAGCTCCTGTCAAAATATTCCGGTCTCAGAGCCGGCACCCCAAACGCTTACCAGGAAAGGCCATACGTGCTGCCTCAGACTCTGCATGGCTCACCATTCTCAAGATTTGCCCAGTGCTAATGCTCACAACCTCCAAGTTCTCTGCTAACCTGCTACTGTCCAAAACTTACTCCACAAGAAGAAAATCTGAATCATGGACATAAGCATTCACTAACAGAGTTCCATTCCCCTGATTGTCCTTTATCCTGTAGACATGTTTCCTAGTTTCTTTTTCAGAGAAAAGTTTTTGTTTACTTCATTCTTGGAACATTCTACCTCTGGCCCTCCTACACCCATTTTAGTTTCCTCCCATCTCTGGGGATTGCTGAACTTTGAAGATTCAACTGGTTCCTTAATTCAGACACTCCCAATCTGGTCCATCATGCTGATGTCCTTGTCCAGCAGCTCTCAAACATCAGCTTGCATCAGAAATACACAAAGCCTTATTAAAACATGCATTTCTGGACCACACCCCCAGAATTTTTGATTTGTTGTGTCTTAGGAGAGGTTCAGAAATAATTTCTGTGCACCAGGCATCAACACCAGGAGATGCTGATAAGGCTGAACAAGGATCACATTCTAAGAACTACATCCTAGGTAGGCCGGTGAACATACACACTTCGGTATCTCTAATTCTAGATAACAGCCCAATGAAGAGGTTAAACAATGAAGAAAGAAATCAGAAGTAGTTGGGGGGAGGGTAGTGCCATAGAAGAAAAAAAATTTAGGGGGCCTCAAAGATGGGGTAAGACTTAGCTAGTCAGAAATGAGGAGGAAATAATAGTGTTTTCAGTATCCAGAACGACAGGAAATGGTTAATCGCAAATCATAATTTAGGAGTGAGAGAGACCAGCTGGCAGCCGAGATGTGGCAGACCATGGAGGCCAAGGCCAAGGCCACCGAGCTCTGTAAGGGACAGGAATGCCACAGAAGGGTTTGAGCAGAGAATTATCATTGTTAAGGTGCCATAATTTCATTCACTCCTTCAAAAAATATTTATTGTAGGCCTACTATATGCCAGACACTGTTCGAGAGTTTGGGGATTCCAGAGTGGACACAAGAGATAAAAAATCATGGAGTTTACATTCTAATACAGGGGGACAAAAACCAAAACAAAAAATAACTTCATCTAACTTACACGGCTAAAGAGAAAGGAGGAAGGGGCATAGGGAGTCTTGAATTGTTTGGCATTTGGGACAGCATAATCAAGTTTCACGGACAGGGTGATGTGAAGTGAAGGAAGTGAGTTAGCTCTGCAGGTATCTGAGGGGATGCTTTCCCGTAAGTGGAAAGAACAAATACAAAGAATCTGAATGAGCCAGTTTCAGGACTCATACGTGCTTGGGGGAGAGAGGGGAGTACACTACAGGCACCAGAATACAGAGGAGGCTAAGCAAGGGAGAAAATGAGATGCATCCAGAAATCAGAGTGACTAGATTGTGCAGGGCCTAGGAGGTCATTGCAAAGATTTTGGCTTCTTCTCCGAATGCAATGGGAAGCTCTTAGAGGATTCTGAGTCAAAGGATGCCATACTAGTTGTTCAAATACTAATACTATTACTATTACAACTACCACTGTTGCTGCTGCTGATGCTAATACTAATAATAGTGTCTACCATGTAGTTACTATTAACTCTTTTAATCCATACACTACAGCTATTCCAATTTTATATTTAAATATGTTGCCCAAGATTAAACACACCATAAATGTCAGGACCTAGATAAGAACCCAGACAGCCTGGCTCCAGAGTCTGTGCCCATAACTGCAATACAGTACTGCATTCCAAAATCTGACTAAAGTTTAAATCTGACAAAATCTGAATAAAGTTTATTCATTCTGGTTGCTATGCCTGAAAGAGGTCAAGGGTAAAATTAGGAAGCCTGACTGGGAGGAAATTTACAACAATAGTCTAGGCCATGGCACTTCCCTGGTGGCACAGCGGTTGAGACTTGGCACATCCAATGCAAGGGGGCCAGGTTCCATCCCTGCTCGTGGAGCTGGATCCCGCATGCCTGCCGCAACTGAGAGTTCACCTGCCACAACTAAGAAGCCCGCATGCCACAACTAAGAAGCCCACATGCCGCAAATAAGGAGCCCACTTGCTGCAACTGGGACCCGGTGCAACCAAATAAATAATCTAGGCCACGGGGACATGCACCAAGGAGTAGCAGGAAAGAAGGTAAAAAGTGATCCGTCTGGATATGTTTTGATAGATTAAACAAGACTGACTGACATTAAATGTGGGATGTGAAAGAAAGGTGTGAAGGACTCCAGATTTATTTAAGAAGACTAACCTTAAAAGATTAGTCTGCTGCATGGGTAAAATGGTAAGAAAATGTTTAAATCAAAGGCGGTTACTGTGACCTTCAAGATGATAAAAAAGCTAAATGCCACACTCCCTGTCCTGAAGGAGATACAGTCCTTATAACTCCTCTTTTGTTACTTGTTTGCTCCTGGAGCAGTTATGGACCCCAACTATTGAAAACCTAAACATAAACAAAGTAGTTTATTTTAATACATAAAATAGGATCATGGCTGAGCTCACCCTAAAATGTAAAGCTTTTCTGTACTTCATAATAGTTATTTAGATTTTCACTAGTTTTAGGCAGAAATCAAAATGCAGAGGTTTTCTCTTTTTTTAAAATCTATTTTTGTAGAATACGCAAGGCGTGCTTGCACATTCCTGTATAAATGCCATCACTTTAAGTCATTAGTAAGAAGTGTCAGATTCGATTAGAACATGTACGTAGGGGATTAGAACATGTACGTAGAAAAGCAACTGGGGAAAGAAATAGCTGCTGGCAAAGAGCACTGTTAGAGGAAGGTCACTGTGAAAACATTGATCCCTCCCTCTCTCTTTCCCCATCTCCTGAACAATCATAGTCAATTAATACCTCACCCACTGGTTCCTCAGAAAAGAAGAACAAAAACACAGCAAGTCATGAAGTAGTCATAAACAACATACATATTTAAAGCGGATGTTTATAAAATAGCTGCCTTTTGAATGCAATCTAATCTCAGCAGTATAAATCCAGCTGGGGGGAGATGCTCCTGTATACTGGGTCAGGGTGTATCTGAATGAGTCAGCAGCTCAATCAGGGACCCTGTGTATCAGGGACGAAGATTCCCTAGTTGGAAAGCTTGGCCAGTGTCACATGGGGCCAGTTGCTGCAAAGACTCCTCAAAAGTCCAAGCTCTCAAGAAGCCTCTACACACCAGAATCAAAGACATTCCCACTGCTGAAGGGGTCCTAGCATGACTCATCAGAGAGCTGCTCTGATGAACAGGGATAAGCATTCAGTATTTCTTAGCATAGGGGTACCTCTCCAACATTCCTCAATCCCTTTTAATTCCAAAATTTCTCAAAGTAGAAGAAAACTCACAATAATGTCATTAACTGGTATACTGTTAAATATTCATATGCCTCAAAGAATCTGGATTAAATGACACTGTGTATTTTTTCAGAAATAAACAACATAGCTTAAAACCAGAATAGAGAAGACTTCTCAAATTCACAAATTACTCTCTGTTAGCATTTTTAGTCATTGAGAATTCCACTTATTTAAGCTGTGCAGTCTCTATCTTTTTTTCTTTTTTAACATCTTTATTAGAGTATAATTACAATGGTGTGTTAGTTTCTGCTGTATAACAAAGTGAGTCAGCTATACGTATACATATATCCCCATATCCCCTCCCTCTTGCTTCTCCCTCTCACCCTCCCTACCCCACCCCTCTAGGTGGTCACAAAGCACTGAGCTGATCTCCCTGTGCTATGCAGCTGCTTCCCACTAGCTATCTATTTTACATTTGGTAGTGTATATATGTCCATGCCACGCTCTCACTTCATCCCAGCTTACCCTTCCCCCTCCCTGTGTCCTCAAGTCCATTCTCTACATCTGAGTCTGTCTTTATTCCTGTCCTGACCCTAGGTTCTTCAGAATCAGTTTTTTTTTTTATTCCATATATATATGTGTTAGCATACGGTATTTGTTTTTCTCTTTCTGACTTACTTCACTCTGTACGACAGACTGTAGGTCCATCCACCTCACTACAAATAACCCAATTTCGTTTCTTTTTATGGCTGAGTAATATTCCATTGTATATACGTACCACATCTTTTTTATCCATTCATCTATCAATGGACGCTTAGGTTGCTTCCATGTCCTGGCTATGGTAAATAGTGCTGCAATGAACATTGTGGTACATGACTCTTTTTGAGTTATGGTTTTCTCAGGGTATATGCCCAGTAGTCTAATCTTTCTCTAAATACTTTTTAGTAGAAATCATTGTATAAAATACTATAATTAAGGAAAGAATTCCAAACAAATATAACCTCTTCCTGATGCTTCATGTTCATTTCTTACTGCACCTTCCAGTGATATAGTAATTCCCCAAAATGCATCTCATTCACCACAGCCATTTATCCCCATAATGAGGGGGCTCAGACATTATTTTTCACATGCTGTTTCAGATCTTTAATTTCTTGGTCTCCATTTTGATGTCTGAGTGTCAGAATGCCTGCTTCCACCAGTAACACAGCACGTTTCTCCAGTTACCTCCCCCTTATAATTTTTATACTATATTATGTACACAGAGGTAGAAAACTCATTTGTTCATACTGTATATTAAATAAATTAAAGATGGCTTTCCCATCTTTAATTATAAGTAATATAAAGAAACAGCTGGAGGTTTAGATTAATCATGGCCAGAAAAAGAAAAGTACAAACTATATTAAAATTAAAATTGCTGTATTTTATAAGTGTTCACCAATAATAAAATGATCACTACCACACGAAGTCTTCAAAGATTTATCTTGCAGCCTGCTTAAACTATATATACTCCCCAGATGCAGTTTACAGAATAAGTTCTAACACTAAGGGGGTTCTACTTTATATTGAAAGAAAAGTCAGGCTGCCCTAAAACATTCTCAAGCTGAAGTAGTGAAAAATATCTCAGGCTTCCATGGTATTTGCTGAAAATTTGTGTTGCTTTGCTATTTATTCGAGTGGTACGGAAAAAATTCAAAACTCCTTCAGGGGAAGAAAATACACACACAAACATGCACCCGCCCTACCTACAAATTCATCTGCCAAAATAAAACAAGTAGTATTTGACGAGAAGAGAACCCTCTAGACAAAAACTCCATACTCTTCATGCTTTAGAAGATGTAATTTTGGACCCTGCATGTGTAACATAGTCACCTAAAGAGCCCAGAACTCATCTCAGACCAATTCATCATTCATAATCTCTGGGTTCTTCTTATTTCCCTTTTCAGAGAGGGAGATCACCGTGGTCAGAGAGAAACTCTTGCACATCCAAGGAGCACCACAGAGGCAGGGGGAGCTGGAAATTTCAGCCTGTGGTAGGAAAAAGGAGCCCCCAGCCTCAGAAGAAGTTTATATTCCCGAACTACAGATCTAAGCCTTGACTCCACTCTACCTCTGAGCTCTGCAGATAATCCTCAACAACTTCTACCTTCATTCTTTCAACCACTAGTTACTAACCATTCTCTGTGAACCACTCACTGAACTAAATGTTAGAGATACGATCGTAAAAAAAAAAGCATACACTAGAATTGAGGATAATCTAAACTTCAGGAGCAGATGTATCCCCAACTCCTAGTTGACGCGTAGCAGGCACTCAATAAATAGCTTTGGAAGAATCAATCGCTGTCTTCGTGGATCTTACAATATAGTGGGGGTAGGGCTGGGGTGGCAGATAGTAAGTAAGTAACTGCATAAATAAGTACAAGTGGAAATTGTGGTAAATGTTAAAAATGAATTCAAACAGGAATGAGGTGAGAGATTTTAACAGAGGAAGTTGTTTTAAATTGGAAGGTTAGGGAAGAACTCTGAGGAACTAGATTAAAGCTGAGACCTGAAGGAAAGATGACTCCAGGTGAAGAAATGTGCTATTTGAATATGAGGGTGGAATTCAATATTATCCAGCAATATCGACATTTCAGAGGCCCCCTCTTTGTCATCTATTCTGGGTTCTCTTACTACTGCCCCTAGAGAGTTACAGGATTGGTAACAATGTCCCTTACTGTGTCACTGACCAAATGTTCCTGTCAGAAAAGCAATTACCGAGTTACGATGTAACACCATTCCTTCCCTACTTTTCAAAAAGAGGAAGAAAATATTTATTCCTTTGAAAGTAACTGTAAATTAACCACAACTGAAGCTACCATCTACTGTTATTTAACGTTCTTCATTAAAAGAAACCATTTTTTTCTAAACAGATTTTTGTCACCTAAACCAATATGTGTACAGTGTTTTCTTTTTCCACTAAGTAGACAATTATATAATCCAACAAGTTTCCGTGTTTGATTCAATTAGCCAAAAGGTTTAGTGCCAAATTCACTGTGCAGCTGTACCAAACCACCCTCCTGATGCTTCCCTCTACTATTTTTTTCCTCCCTTTTTTGTTTCCTTTTTTTATTTTTTTTAACATCTTTAATGGAGTACAATTGCTTCACAATACTGTGTTAGTTTCTGTTGTACAACAAAGTGAATCAGCTCTATGTATACATATATCGCCACATCCTCTCCCTCTTGAGCCTCCCTCCCACCCTCCCTACCCCACCCCTCTAGATGGTCACAAACCACCAAGCTGATCTCCCTGTGCTATGCGGCTGCTTCCCACTAGCTATGTATTTTACGTTTAGTAGTGTATATATGTCCATGCCACTCTCTCACTTTGTCACAGCTTACCCTTCCCCCTCCCCGTGTCCTCAAGTCCATTCTCTAGTAGGTCTGTGTCTTTATTCCCAGCTTATCCCTAGGTTCTTCATGACCTTTTTTTTTTTTCTTAGATTCCATATATATGTGTTAGCATACAGTATTTGTTTTTCTCTTTCTGACTTACTTCACTCTGTATGACAGACTCTAGGTCCATCCACCTCACTATAAATAACTCAATTTCGTTTCTTTTCATGGCTGAGTAATACTCCATTGTATATACGTACCACATCTTCTTTACCCATTCATTTGACCCACCTCCTAGAGAAATGTAAATAAAAACAAAAATAAACAAATGGGACCTAATGAAACTTAAAAGCTTTTGCATAGCAAAGGAAACCATGAACAAGACCAAAAGACAACCCTCAGAATGGGAGAAAATATTTGCAAATGAAGCAACTGACAAAGGATTAATCTCCAAAATTTACAAGCAGCTCATGCAGCTCAATAACAAAAAAACAAACAACCCAATCCAAAAATGGGCAGAAGACCTAAAGAGACATTTCTCCAAAGATATACAGATTGCCAACAAACACATGAAAGAATGCTCAACATCACTAATCATTAGAGAAATGCAAATCAAAACTACAATGAGTTATCATCTCACACCGGTCAGAATGGCCATCATTAAAAAATCTAGAAACAATAAATGCTGGAGAGGGTATGGAGAAAAGGGAACACTCTTGCACTGTTGGTGGGAATGCAAATTGATACAGCCACTATGGAGAACAGTATGGAGGTTCCTTAAAAAACTACAAATAGAACTACCATACGACCCAGCAATCCCAGTACTGGGCATATACCCTGAGAAAACCATAATTCAAAAAGAGTCATGTACCACGATGTTCACTGCAGCTCTATGTACAATAGCCAGGACGTGGAAGCAACCTAAGTATCCTCCCTTTGCCTATTCATTTTCAGTCTCTTTTTCCTGTGTTTCTTCCTCCATCTGCTTCTGAAAACTAAGAGTGGCACATATCAGAATCTCTAGGGACCATTTTTCCAAGTACAGGGTAGCTGCATTTTTATGCAAAGTATAATCAGTGAAAAGCCAACAAAACCCAAACCTCTCATCTCACAAGATTAATTTTCCCACCGAACTAAAAGGACAGCAGAGGGAGAGGGGAGGACTTTCCGGTCACATATATCTCCCAGTGCTTGTCTTTAAACATAATTTAAGCATAAAAAAATAACAACAAACACTAAATTCACAATAAAGCTTTTTGGTTAATAGACTGCATCAAAGTATAAGAGAAGGCCATGGTCAACACATTCTGCTCTCCTGCCAAATCAAATGCACCGATGCCTTGGTACAAACCACAGCTGACTCGGGGGTGCACTGCAGCAGTACTAAGCCTATAGTCATGAAGCTACATTCCCCCCACACTATTTGTTCCCATCTTACTTGCTTTGGTTACATGACAATTCCTGTAAACTTAAAATTCTGCTTCAAGCTGCTCTGTAATTTTTCAGCACTTGACCGTTTTGCAGAGTGCTGGTTTCCAAACTCACAGCTCAGTGAATCACAGCAGCTGTTTTGGCCTTCTTCCTAGAGCTTAACATTCGGACTCTTCCCTTGCAAAGTCTCTGTCGTGGTGGCCTGTTTCTCAGCACTCACACTCTACTGAATAAACACCTCGGTACCAACAGCAGAGGCACAAAAAAGACTATAAATTTAATAACGGTGATTATTAAGATAACTCTAAAATAGTCACCAAAATCCTTCACAAGGAAGTTTTAATCCAAGAAGGAGACTATAAAGCATGGCTGGTAGAGTTATTCCTAATTGATGCAGGCTTCAGCAAATTTAAACTTTTTTTTTCTTTTTGGCTGTGCCGCGCACCTTGCAGGGATCTTAGCTCCCCGACCAGGGATCGAACCCATGCCCCCTGCAGTGGAAGTGAGTAGTCTTAACCACTGGACTACCAGGGAATTCCCAAATTTAAACTTTTAACATGTAAAGTGTTAACTCCTCTGTTCCTCTCACATTCCCCATCCAATCAATCAATCTGCAAGTTCTACCAGCGGGAGAGAATCCAGCCTCACATACCCACCTTTTCTGTGACCAGCCTCTGGGACTAGGCACCATCATCTCCTCCCTGGACAATGAAATGGCCTCCTAAGGGATCTCCCCTCATTCACCCATGCCCACTTCAATCTTCTCTACATGGCCACCAACCAAGACAACACGTCTACAATTCTGTCCCTTGAGGGCCGCAGTGTACAGCTGTGCAGTTGCACTGCACCCAGCCACCCAACAGAGAAGTCAAAGGGGAGATGGGGCTGAAATCCAGCCCCACTCCATTCACAGGTGGTAACTTATTCTAATTCACACAGATCTTGTGTCTTTTTGACTCAAAATAGTTCCACAGTTTCCTTCTTGTTCTCCATAAAATCCAAACTCCGCACCATAGTCCCCAAGTCCCTAAGCAATCTGGTCCTGTCATTCTGATCTCCTCTTGGGGCACCAGCCCCTTCCTGTCACACTGCAGGCACGTGGGAAAATGTGCTGTTCCAGGAACACATCAAGCACATTCTACACTCAAGGCATTTGCCCTTGTGATCCCTGCTGCCTGTAAGTCTCGCTCTTCTCTTAGCAAAATCCCCTCCCATCAGGTCCGTGCTCAAATGTAACCAGTATGAAAAGTCTTCCCTGAAAGCAGTACCTAAAATGGCATTTCTGACCTCAGCATTCTTGCCTCTAATCTCATTTTACTTTTCTTCTTAGTACTTGAATCCACTAGATACATCTATTTATTGTCCCTTCTCGTTCCACTAAGATGTACACTCCGTTGGTATGAATACGCGGCTCATAGAAGAAATAGCAGTGACTAAAATAATGAATGAAAGCTTCTAGTTTGGCAAGGAAAGAAATAAGTCACCATAAATTTAAGAAATTTAAAAAGGAGAATAAAGAGAAGCAAAACTTATTTTTCCGTAAAAATTAGAAGAGATTCTTTAAAAACTAATGCCGCTGAGAATTTCATACTGCAGACCATCTGGTACCCTGTTAGGGGAGATGCCAATCCGTACAACTTTCTGGAAAGTGACTCAAGGATGTGGAACAAGAGATATAAGAGTTCATATCCTTTGATTTCAGTGTCTTGTTTCTTGGACCTATCCTGTAAAAACAGAAACCAAAACTCATTTTTGAGAACATCCCTACAATATTACTTCTGTTAGCACAAAATTGCAAACTATATATCCAATACTGTTACATATTGAATATTGTTATGTACCTAATAACAGGATAGTGGCTCTAAAAATTATGGTATAATCTCATGACAGTTACCAAAATGTTACTTAAAATTCATGACTTGAAGATTATTCAAAGCCATGGGAAAATACTTAGAATATAGTGTTTTGTGAATAACACAGAATAAAAAATTAGCTCTTTATGTTTGTCAATATGTGTATGTATACTGATTTTATAAAGAAAATATATGAGGACATATGAACAGGAAAAAAATACTATCACAATATTTTACATTGTTTACTAATGATAGTGAGGTCAAGAACAAATTTAATCTCCTTAAGTGTCTTTATTTTCAGTTATAAGCACTTATTTTCATTGTAACCAAAAATGCAAACTTTTAAGTGAAGTTATACCATTTTCATGAAGTTTGTTATATCCTAGTTCTTAGGGATTCCTACTGGTGTTTCACCATTTCTTACAAAAGATCTGTCATTTCTTACTAAAGCTTTCAGAATGATTTATAGATAAAAACATTATGAGAGAAGGTTAAACTGACTGCATACTGGGCACATGTTACAGTATTGGGCACATGTCATCAAAATAAATCCAGATTCGCCAAAGGTTTATTTTTATCTTCATCAAAACAAAAGTGAAAATTTTGGAGGTGTTTCATTTAAACACACACACACACAAAACCAAAAAGCTAAAATTCCCATGGCAGCATATTAAACCTATATAGGTAATTATTAACCAAATCCATCCATTTCCAAACTAGTTCTGTCTGCTTATTCATTTTAACATTGAGGTGCATGTATTTATCACCTGGAATTATCACAAACAATAAGCAAAACAAATGTAATTTAAAAATAAATAAATGTGTAGTTGGGAAGAACCTAGAAAAGTCAAATAAAATGAAACACATTTGCATGTCCCAACTCGAAGAAATTTTAAGGAAAACCAACATTCAAAGTCTAATGCAAGATAATCTTCTGTAGATTTGCTCAGCAGAAGTTTCAGCCACAAGCTTATTTATAGTTTCTGCTATGAGCAGAGAAACTACAAAGGTAAAAGAAGTGTTACCTGAAAACCAAGCTTTCAAATAAAAATCACTAAAAATAAATGTATAATTATGAAGTGTAGTTATGGTGATCCACAAAGGTTTTGAGTTTTGTTTTGTTTTGTACTTTTGCTTCCATGAATACTTAAGAAGTGGAGTCAAATAAAATCCTTCCTTCCTAAATGAGCCAGAATTTTTCCATTATCTCTTGACCTTCTCAAATTCCAGAAGCCTTGGGTAAGCCCCAGTCATTTCATCTCAGAAAAGTCGCTTTAGCCAGCTAAGTACTTACTGAAATTAATAGGGTGTTGTATAAGATGAAAGGACTAGAAAATAAAATTTTAAAATAGCTGAAAAAAAAAAGAAAAAAAATAGCTGAAAGTCAAACAAACACTACAAAATGGTAATTAGAGATAAGCTGCACTACATACTGGAGGGCAAGGCGAGGTAAATTCCTCTATTTTATGGTTTTATTTCATTTTTCCATGACTGTCTTCAGTAAGACAGTCATGGAAGATTGTTGAAATTTGGGCAAGTATTCAATAATCTTTAAACTTTATAACAGAGTCCATGTTAACATTCAGAGCACGTGTTTCACGTAATGCTGAGCCCATACTTGCATTCCTACTGTCAAAAAGACTTATAAATGTCCAAAATTATTGAATGATTTATCAAGCTGCAAGGAGAACAATTACTGAAGAAAGTCATGGGAAAAATAAATATTAAAGCTACATTTCCCCAACTCCTTTGGAGCTAAGCTTCTCGATGAAAATCATGCCCCTCCTTTTCAGATGCATTCCTATGAAATTTGGAAGACAGGTGGTCTTCCCACACTGCTGGCCGATTCCATTGGTAAATACGGTCAGGAAGGCACCTCAGTGTTCCAGTCTTCCACTTTGTGGAGGGAGGGATGGAGGGCAGGAGGGAGACACACAGACAGATATGCAGCAGAGGCAGTGGTTGAATTCTGCTTTCTAGAGTCCAGTCACCAGCTTCCGGTGCAGAAGAAGTCAATGGAGAAAGCTTCCTGATCCCGGAATTACATTTACAGCATCATATACTCGTGTGGCTGTAGTTCTAATGGAGGCCTCCTGATTCCCCCCAGTTGGGACTGAGGTCGTAACCTCCGAGCCTGGTTAGCTCTCTCCGCTGTTCTAGGAATCAATGCTGGAGGCTCAGCCTAAAGCCTCCTCTTCCAGCCTTTCCAACAATTTCATAAACCCATAATTACTTTTGTTAAATAATCCCCTTCTGCTCAAGATATCTAGAATGGTCTCTCTTTCCTGAATGGAATGGAGAAACACAGGTGCCCACTCACCTTGTTAGTTGTGACTGGGGTGACATGGGTTATCTGACTACCCCTCTGTAGGGCCTACAGGCAAAGAAAGGTCTGAGGCACGGCAAATCACAGACTTGGTACCAACAGTAAGAGATACTGTCTCTGTCCTATTGCGGTTTAAAATCCAGCAGAGAATATGAAGTTAATTCACATGAAAAGTCTGAAAATAACATACTAAATCCCTAATTAAGTAACAGATTATAAGCTAGCAAATAATGTTGCAGGAGTCCAGCATGGAGGGGAAAAACAAAGAACTAGGAGATACCTTGCATATACCATGTAATACCTCCAGATGCAGTTTCTTGGTTTGGAGAAGCAGAAACAGTATTGAGGGAAAGATCATCTTTAAGAAAGTTTAAAGATCATCTTTAAGAAAGTTTCCAGTTCTAATAAGATGATTTTTAGAGAATAATGTGGAAAAGTGTCATAAAAAAAACAGTTTCATGAACGGGCAAAACAGAGGACTTAAAAATGTTAAGTAGGGGGGACCTCCCCGGTGGTCCAGTGGTTAAGACTTCGTGCTTCCACTGTAGGGAGCATGGGCTCGATCCCTGGTTGGGGAACTAAGATCCTGCATGCCACGCGGCGAGACCAAAAAATTAAATTTTTTTTAAAAAAAATGTTAAGTAGGATTTTGACAGTGAGAAGAAACTGGAAAAACAGATATTACTAAAAAAAAGATAAAATTGTGGTATCTTGGCTGGATAAGGAGTCCAGTATGCATTATCAAGTGAAAATTGGGAAACAGTGATAAATACATTTGAAAATAGGGAAGGCACAGAAAGTTTCTAAACAGGGCAGTGAAATTGGAAATGTGCCATCAGACAAGAGCAGAGTTTCTCAATCTTAGCTCTACTGACGTTTGGGACCAAATAATTCTTGTGCTGTGCATTGTCAGATGTTTTAGCAGCATCCCTGGTCTCTACCCATAGAATGCCAGGAGCACCCACCACTCACGACAATCAAAAAGGTCTCCAGATGTTACCAAACATGCCATGGAGGGCAAAAAACCACTCCCAGTTAAAAGCCACTAGACTCGAGAAACATTAGTATGGAAAGATGAGGCAAGATAATTTAACAATTTAAGAAGCAAGTATAACTGTCTTATTCTGTGATGTGTGCCCAGACCAGGAGTTGTAACACACAATAAACAGTGAAGAGGTGGGGCGGTGCGGGGAGAGTATGGCGAACAGGAGTACACAAGTACCACCTACAGGGGGAACACCACGCAGCAACAGCCAGCTGTGGCTGCCACGTGGGAGGGCAAATCCAGGGTCTCCAGGCCTCCTCCCCACCCCACCCCACCCCAAGAGAAATAAATTCCAGAGTCTTCAGTAAATTTTCCTAATTTTAAAAACACAGGGGCTTTCCCTGGTGGCGCAGTGGTTGAGAGCCCGCCTGCCGATGCAGGGGACAGGGGTTCGTGCCCTGGTCCGGGAAGATCACACACGCCGCGGAGCGGCGGGCCTGTGAGCCATGGCCGCTGAGCCTGCGTGTCCGGAGCCTGTGCTCCACAACGGGAGAGGCCACAGCGGTGAGAGGCCCGCGTACTGCAAAAAAAAAAAAAAAACAACACAGGACTTAGTTCAAGTTTTCTGAAAAACAATAAGCAGGCTGAATTTGACCCTCAAGCTGCCAGAGATCAGTAGCGTAGACTACGGTGATGACAGCTTGAAGGGGTGTTTAGGAGAAACTGATGGATCTTGATCAAATAAACTAACTGTTAAAAGTCAGTTTTGAGAACAGGGGGCAAAAGTGAACTTGAATAAGTATTAGATGATATGAAGGAATTACTATTGAGTGTGATAACAGTCTTAAGACTATGTTTAAAAAAAGACAGGCCTTATCTGTTTGTGGTATGTAATCATATATATATATATATATATATATATATATATATATATATATATATATATGCTTTCCACTATAGATGAAACAAAAAACGGAGAGAGAGAAAAAATGATGGGTAAAACTCAACATATCTGAATATTAAGAGTAAATAAGAGGAATGAGGAAAAGTGACTTCAAAATTTTGAATTCGAATAAGCAATCAAAGAGCATCACCGAAGAGGCTGCACTACTAAACTTATTATTTCCTTTGGGTTCCCCTGGAAAAAGTTGTCTTTATATCTTAACTTGTGAAAACTTATTTTCTAGAATTCATTGACAGCCCACACTTTCCTCTCCATTATCAATCAGAACACAAGAATTAATTCCATACCTTATATGCTCCACTTTAGAATAATGCTAACTGGAATTCTACTCTTTAAAATTATACTCTAACTAAATGACAAATTTAGTTAGTAGCACTTATTGAGCAATTTCCGTTTGCAGACTCTGTGCTAAGCCTTTTACTGGCATTATCATATTTAACCCTCAAGTCAAACCCAGGAGGCAATTACTGTTATAAAGAAACTATGATTCAAAGAGGTTAACTAACTTGTTCCCAGGACAATCAGCAAATAAGTGGCAGAGATGGGATTTAAATGCAGGCTGTCTGATTCCATAATCCCATCTCCTTAGCATTATCCTATACTGTCTTCCACGGGGCATCTTTCATAATTAGCACACAAGCAGTTTATGAACATCTGGCCTTAAAATAAATCATGTATCACAGTAAGACAGGCAAGCTCATACAATACATACCTTTAATTCGCACTTAGAGGGGTCTAGCCCCCTTCCTGTATGGTGAACCCTCTCTGGCTATATCTAGAAAGCAAGCATCCCCTTCTGTACTGCCTTTGCAGTTGCCCTAATGTGTCAAGAGCAAAGTAGCATCTTGCTCAAATTCTTAATAATGTATTCAGGATGAAAGCAGGAACAATACAGCTTTCCAGATAATTCAAAGCACAACGGACTTGCACCTTAATTTATCAGAAACACCAAGAAATGTGACGTGACCTCTTCCACCATGGAACACATCCATGGTTGGCATCATAGAGTCACAGTGTCTAGGTTTCTGAACCTCTGCTGATTACCACAGCAACCGGCTAATTCCCCATAACCAAACGAAAAGCAAATCCAGTACTGCATACTGTCTCAGCGTGCATGTCCCACCAGGATCCATGCACCCGGGCCTGCAGCCTGGGAGTCACTGCATGGCAAGAATGGCTGGGACGTACAGTTTATTATGGTTAAAACAAAATGCTACACTATCAGTTAGCACAAACCAGGGAAAGAAATTCCTCA
This sequence comes from Stenella coeruleoalba, assembly GCF_951394435.1. NCBI lineage: Eukaryota > Metazoa > Chordata > Mammalia > Artiodactyla > Delphinidae > Stenella > Stenella coeruleoalba. Next base: position 21,741,602 of record NC_137150.1, on the reverse strand, counting down.
TGTGAAACTATTCAAACCAAATTTCTGCTTAGGGAGTGTCTAGTTTTACATAAGCAAACTTGCCCTCTGCCAGCATTTGAGGCAGTGGCGCTTTCAGGTATTTCTGAATTAATTGCCTGAACCCATTCGAATCACATATATATCACGTATAATTTTCTAACAGGCTTGCAAGCAATTTCAGCTCCTCTCCTCCACTTCACCTCTACCTCCCATCACCTCTTCACACTGAGTAAGACTCGTTTTTCAAAAGAATCTTCTACAATTCAGATATGCTTTAAACTCATTCAAATGTGGGCTATTCTGACACTTATTAAGAAAAAGTCATACCTTACATCAACGAAGAATTTAAATCCAGTTTTAGAAAAGGAGATAGAACTGTCAAGTGTGGACATTTCTTAAGTTTACGTGTACGATTTAAAATAAGCTTCTTAGTTTATCTCTTACCTCAACCTTAAAAAATCCCACTCTGCCATAAACTGTAACCCGCTGTAACTGCAACCCGTGATGCTGCTGTCACTCGTGTAACAGAGCCATTCAGCGACTTGCTATGGAGAAGAGGAGCTTGACTATTTAGGATTATATACCCTATGAAAACAACCCATGCTTACACTTGAGGGACATAAACGTATCAACTATTTTATAGTAATACAAAAGTAATTATTTTATTGAAACAGATTTTTCTTCAACCTTACCGACGCTACAGGAGAAACATCTGCTAATGTTTACTTGCTTATTCAATAAATCACAGTTAATCTCCAAAAACAACACCCAGACTAAATGGTTCTGTGATTTCTTGGTAATCTTATACTGGAAAAAGTTAACAACTGTATGTTTTCAAAACTAAGCCACCCTCTTTCCCATCCCATTGTTTTCTTTGAACTGCTTCCTTCAATTTACATAAAATCCATCTGCAGCAGTAGGAAAAATAGTCCGAAGAGAAAAGCACCACCACCTCTTCCAAGGCCTGGGTCTAAGACTATACCATTTACTAGATATGTTTCACTCCAGGGGTGCAAACACATGCAGAATAAATGTTACTGTGACAATGAACGAAAAATATATCCAAGAAAAGTCCAGATCGAAAGGCACCCCAAATTTCTACTCCACTCTCAAGGCTTAACAGTTATCTCTGTGGGTAGCAAACACTATGCATACACACACACAATGCACACAAAAACTTTTCTCCCATGAGCTGATTTTCTTTTTCTTTACCATGTTTCTAGTTTACTAAATGCAATCATATTTTACAAATATTTAATGACTCTAAACAGTAGATCTAGGTGATTTGATAAGTGTTTCAGAACAATCTGGAGGAGGGCTTCCAATTTTTAAACAGCACATTTCATTAAAAAAATTCTATAACTTCGAAAGAGTTATCAGCATCATTTTTGTTAACCAACAGGCCTTAAACAAGGTGGAAACAGGAATATACAGTTATTTTTAAAAACAGCTTACAAAAAAAAAACTTACAATATTTAAATGTACTGAAGAGTATATGATTCCTCTCAGGAGATGGAAAATAGCTTCATATAAACACCAGATTGTTTTCTCCTCTCATATTAAAACACTTGAAATATTTTTAAATGTAAATTTAATTATTCTTGGCCCTATTTTCTTACCTCTAAATCAAAAGTTAATTAGGAAAAAAAAATCAAAGCCTAAGTCCAGCTTCTGATAGAATAACTAGAATATTAAAATACAAAACAACTTTGTATCTATGCTTTCTTTGGCCTAACAAAATCATCAGTAGTAAATTTCCTTGAGACCTCATTTCGGATTCCTGCAGCACTTTGTCTCCACTACACATCCTGAATTCAAGGAACATCAAATAACAGAGCTAGAGAGATCATAAATTACAAAGAAGTCGGGTGAGGCAAGGTAATTGACTCAAGGTTAGTGAGTGGAAGGGTTAAAACTTAGATGTAAGTTTCCCGACGCCCAGATGTCTATCGTCTTCCCCACAGGCCAGGCTTCATCATAAGTGCTCTTTCGATTTGTTCAGTTTTATATATGCACTATTTTCTATGTAAGAATCTTAGAATTTCAATGTGGAACAGGAACTGAGCCTAACACATTTTTGGTTTGTCATGTTTTTTCTCTTTTTCCTCCACATAAGGCAACTTGGAACACAGACTAGCCATTCAATAAATACGCATAGAATTAAATTTTGAAATGTTAATTGTGACACTTCAGAATATTACACAGTAGGAATTGTTCTTAGCGTGCATTTGTAGCTAAGAAGTTACAATACTGCTAATTACCTCTAGAAAAAGTGTATTCTGGGAGAATTTTTAAAGTTATTTAAATAAGTGTAGATTTATTGAAGAGTCTAGATTCATATAAGCCAATGTAAATTACTACTCAAAACCAAGAACAAAGCACTATCAGAAGAGCTGTGAGCAAAAATGCATTCAAAACTTACCCACTGAAGAAAATAAATGACTAGGGTTAGGCTGATAGGTCCCTACGAAACTATAAAAATATCTCGTCCACCGATGTCTAGAGAAAACACTATGGTGTTCTCCTCTACTATATACACACACAATACTTCTGACACCCATGTGTGGGTTTTTTCCCCACACAGACCCTTTCTCCCACATCAGCTGGGTGTTCTGCAATTCAGTTCAATTTAACCAGAATTACCACAGACCCGACAGGTTAAGGGCTCAGTCCCATAAGGCTGCCCCCACTTCAGATGCCCGTCGCAAGTAGTAGGTCCCCAGGTTACCCACAACTTCTGTGTGACTTGGCTACAAATCAGAAGTTCCCAAGACCCCCCCTTCTCAGGTTCAATAATTTTCTAGAGTGGCCGACAGAACCAAGGAAAACAGCTGACTTACTATTGCCAATTTATTACAAAAATATTTTAAAGGATACAAATGAACAGCAAGATGAAGAGATACATAGGTCAAGGTCTAGAAGGGTCCCCAGGGCAGGAGTTTCTGTCCCCTCTGGAGCTGGAGTGTACTACCTTCCTGGCTTGTAGATGCATTCCAAGACTCAGAAGCTCTCCAAAACCTGAACTTTAGGGATCTCTGTAGAGGCTTCATCACATAGGCGTGGTCGATTATTAACTTAGTTTCAAATCCCTCTCCCTCCGTGGAATACGGGGGTAGGGCTGAAAGCTCCAAGTTTCTAATCACGGCTTGGTCTTTCTAGTGACCAGACTCCGTCCAAGAGCCCACCAAGAGTTGTCTCATTAGAACAGAAGATGCTCCTATCACCTAGGAAATTCCAAGGGATAGAGGAGCTCTGTGTCTGACACTCCTATCACTCAGGAAATTACAAGGGTTTTAGGAGCTCTGTGTCAGGAGCAAGGCTCAAAGGCCAAATATTAGCAGGAATGGGGCGAGGGGGGCGGCTGTTGAGATCAAAATAAACATATTTTTTATTATTTCACAACCTAGTAACACTTATCTATCTATGAACTTCATGGACTCCAATGCTGGAGAGGAAAGAGCTGTCTGTGTAAAAGAAGCTGGTGAAGAGAAGCAGGACGGAAGAGAGGAGAAAGAAAAGCTGCGCACAGACGCAGAACCTATGAATCCCCGAGGATGTGCAGGTAGGCAGGTCTTTAAGTAAAGTCACAGTAGAGTAAGAACTCTGAGTCTCTAATTTGTAAGTCTGTTCATTGCTTTGCTTTGGTGCTTTTCCAGTTTGGGGTTTTGTTTTGTTTTGCCCTTGGTTACCCAGTAAAGTCACTGTTTAAAAAATTCCACCCCTGTTTAAACTCAACTAAGAAGAAAAGGAGAATTGTCCCTCTCTAGACGTGGCCGACAGGAATTTCAGAGGCTCTGGATGACCAAGGCACTCTGGTCACAGTTGTGATGCCAGCTGGAGGCCAGGAGAGAGTTTCTGCAAGGTTAGCGCAGGAGAGCAAGGAGCCCTCGGAAGACAAGGGGCCTCGGGCATGGGCATGACTGGAAAATCCCATCAGAGAGCCAGTTTGCCCTCTGCATGATGGCTCTGTAACACTTCCCTAGGCAATTGAATTAGGGAGGTCATTTTAATCTGCCTACAAACTGTTAGCCAGTTTCCTCCAAAAAAAAAAATTTTAATTCTACATTTGCTTTGTTGTTGTTGTTGTTGTTGTTTGGCATGCTAAAAGCTGCTCGTGTTAGTATACTGCTAGACCCAGGAAGAAAAGGATCAAATATTTAAAGAACCAGTTTTGAGAATGAATTTTAAAAATCCAAAAGTAACTGGCTCCCTTCCTAGCCAGGTGTGTAGCACCTAAAAGTAATTAGCACCCTAAGGCCCAATAAAAGTTGTAGCTTCAAACCAGTGAAACAGACTAGTCAATGAAAGAGCCTTGCTGATGGGACACTGGCTCTGTGTTGGGGCTCTGTGGTCACTGGAACTGAGATGCAGAGTTTCTGGGGCTTTTCCTGGACAGTGTCCAAGAATCAGGAACTCAAGACTGCCTGGACCTCACGTCCTTCTTCCACTTGCTGCTGTGCCTGCAGACAGTGAAGCTGGGTGGCATGATGCATATTCAGTGTCTCCTCAGTACCTCTGAATGTCTGGGTCTGACTAGGGCTGGTGATGAGAGCGATAAAAATTACATGTGCTTGCAAGTTCCTTCCTACCATAAGAATCTTTACCATGTGATGTCCACAGCGTTAGAAGAACAGAACCACAGCATTTTAATCAGAGGAAAATCCCCTCTCTCTTTCTCTTTGGAAGAAATGTTGAAACAGATTAGCAGTAACTAGAAAAATAAATAGAACTCCTTTTAAAAATTTTAGTATGTAACCCTAAAGTAAATGAGCAGATGATCAGTTAATGTAATAACACCAGGATGTCTTATACATCCAAAGTAATAAAAGCAATGTTAAAATCAATATAACAAATGAGATTTAATTATAACCCTAGCCCATTTTGGAAACTCAACCATGTTTTTTAGAAGCACTTTCCCTGACCATTTAGCCCCCTCATTTTAGCTGTATGTCCTCAAAAACTCTTTTTGTATTAAAAATTTCCCAGAATATATTAATAGCAACAAGCATGTTCCTCCAATTGTATGAAATTAAAGTGTTTTTTTCCATTTCTAATGAAGATTTTCATTATAAAGCAAAGATAGTCTACTCACTATTCAAAGTTTTCTCCCTAACTACATAAAATGCAATTCCAACCCTATACAAACTAAACTTTAAACCAAAATTTTTACAGCAGAATATAAACAGTAAACGAAGTCTATGTCCACACTAGCAAATCAAGCATTTTCTCATATAATCACATCTTTTTTTAAGAAATAAATTTAAGGGGGGAGATATACCCACATTTCAATTGGAATAAAAAATGATTGTTATTTTCCCATAACTGCTACAGTATGCTACTAATACAACCAAGGCCTGAAAAATACTTATGAATCAATCTAGTAACTAAGTACGTAAATGCACTAACCTGAATTAGTTTATTTTTTTAATAAAGAGATTTATATTTAAAAACTAAATCAAAATCATTAACAGAAGTTGATGTGCCTCTTTTAACACACAAAAGAAAATATGTAATGGAAATCGTTCCTCTGGGTATAAAAATAACATATCTTCACTCTTTAAATTTTGTTTTAAATAAAGTTATCCTGAATGGGAAACATTAAAACGTATTTAAAGTTTCTGTATTTTTTAATTATAAACAGCATGTTTTGACGGAGCTTTCTTGTGACACAGTTAATAGCGTAGTGATAAATTCAGTAGCACCATTACCAAACAAAGTTGCAACATAATACGCCGTAAGGCAGTAAGTAGCAAATCAAGTGTATTTCAATTTTAAAAAGATAGTAGGTAGCATAAGGACAACAAATCATAATGCACTGTTTATAATTCTACTACTCTGGATAACTATTTCTTGGCTAATTAAAATCTCAATAGTTCTGAAAATGAGTTGTTATTTAAGTTTAGTGAGGCAAACACATCGCAGCAAATGCAAAGGGGTAAAATGTAAAAGAAAAAGATCTGTCATTTTAAAAGTACCAATTTCTCAGTTCAGCTTAAGTTTTACAGCAAAGGTTGAAGAAGAATAAAAATAGTCATTGATGAATGTGCTAATCATTTCCTCCCAGGAATCAAGCCACAGATTCACAGTGGAGTTTCTAGACCAAATTTCTAGAACACACACAAGCTCTGAAAAAGAAATATGCATCTCGTTTACAATCGGCCACCAGGGTGTTTTATTCTTTTTGTTTTTTAACATCTTTATTGGAGTATAATTGCTTTACAATGGTGTGTTAGTTTCTGCTTTATAACAAAGTGAATCAGTTATACATATACATATGTCCCCATATCTCTTCCCTCTTGCATCTCCCTCCCTCCCACCCTCCCTATCCCACCCCTCTAGGTGGTCACAAAGCACCGAGCTGATCTCCCTGTGCTATGCGGCTGCTTCCCACTAGCGATCTACTTTACATTTGGTAGTGTATATAAATCCATTTTTTATCCTAAGCACACTATTTACACCAAAGTACATGTCTAGTTAGCATCAAGCACCAGGTTTAAAAAGATGTAACAGAGAAGCTCTATGTTTGAATTCAAAATGCCACAGGAATCACTGGCAAAGGCTAAAATGAAAAACAGCTCTCTCAAGTGCCCAGAGCCAGCTGCTACTGTCCAGAATGTGTCTCCTTCCAAGAGAGCAGCAGATCTGCAGGAGACATGGCTTAAGAGGGAATACCATCTCCTAAGGCCAAAGTCGGCAAAGGGTTTCTGTACAGGGCCAGAGAGCAAATAATTTAGACTTTGCAGGACATATAGCCTCTGTGACAACTAATCGACTCTGCCTTGTAGCACCAAAGCAGCCACAGATGATATGTTAACGAACGAATGTGGTTGTGAGCCAATAAAACTTTACGGACCCTGAATACTGGATTTCATATAACTTTCATATGTCACGAGACATATATATATATATATATTTATAGTTTTCAGTCATTTAAAAATGTAAAACTCATCATTAGCTCACTGGCTGTACAAAAACAGGTAGCTGTTTATAGTCTGCCGGATTTGGCCCGTGGGCTGTAGCTTGTCATCCCTGACCAGGGGCCAAGCTTTCCTTCAGCCCCTGCCTATCCCTTTCCCCTCCATTTATATAAACCTACAAAATTAGTGCTCTTTAGCAAAGCAGCCCTTTTGCTTCTTTAGATCTCTGATGCCCAGTCTCTATTTCTTTCCCATCGGTACTGAAAGTCCAAAAGCATAAAGGGGTCAGGGAAGACACAGAGCATGGCCTGAAGAAAGGGCACAAGTCCCTCTTGTGTTGCTTTCAGCTATCTGATCTTCAAGTAACAAACCATCTAAATGTCCATTTCACCATCTATAAAAAAAGGATCATGGTATCCAACCACGTGAAAGTATTTCTGAAGGTATGATTTTATATTGAGAAAGCTAGGTAGAGCAGAAAATGTAACTTCTGGAGAAGAACTGCCAACAACTGGACTTCCCTGGTGGCACAGTGGTTGAGAATATGCCTGCCAATGCAGGGGACGCAGGTTCGATCCCTAGACCAGGAAGATCCCACATGCCGTGGAGCAACTAAGGCCGTGCACCACAACTACTGAGCCTGCGCTCTAGAGCCCGCGAGCCACAACTACTGAGCCCACACGCTGCAACTACTAAAGCCCACGCACCTGGAGCCCGTGCTCTGCAACAAGAGAAGCCACTGCAATGAGAAGCCTGCGCACCGCAGCGAACAGTAACCCCCGCTCACCACGATAAGAGAAAGTCCTCACGCAGAAACGAAGAGCCAACATAGCCAAGGGAAAAAAAAAGAGTTGCCAACAACTTGTTCAGAAACAAAGCCTTGCCTGATGTTTCATGGGTAAGTTCCTTGATCATGGTAGTGCATGGGTACCCTGGTAGAGAAAGGAAACTCAGTGAACTTAGTTAAAACACTAGGAAAAGGAGCAGCTAGAAATCTCATTGACTGCATGCCACTTTTCATAATTCTCCGAGGCGGCCAGAAACTCAACAAACATAAACTGAGAATCTTCTTTGTGTTAAAAGAACAGGGAAGGTACTGTGAGGGGCACAAAAATGAATAAGACTCAGTCCTTTACTCCAAAAAATTTATAATTTATTAAACATGAACATCTATCATACAAAGCAGACATGATCGTATAAACCAACTGCATTAAGCAGTTAGAAAGAGAGCCAAACAAAAGGCAGGATGGAGAAGAATTTCTTAGGAGCTAGATATAAACAAAGAATATAATTTCAAGGAGAACAGACAGAAGTAGAAATTTGAGAGACCTGTACATGTGTATCTAGGATGGCAGGGTATGCGGATTCTCCATTCCACTAGACATTACTAAACTGTTCTCCAAAGGTGGTGTGCTTCCTGAGACTTCTCACCCTCACAACAGTTGGTATGATCAGAGTTTATTTTTTTAATGCTTTAGTCAATGTGATGGGTAGAGAAGGGTATCTCAATTTAATTTTCATTTCTGGTCCTCACATTCTCTAGAATTGTTTTGTATGTCTATTTTTACACGAACAAAAGGCAGAGACTGGTCATTCTGTGTGGCTGCAGCCCAGGACACACAAAGTACACAAAGCACAAGCCTCCCTCTCTTCTTCTCGAGGTTTTTCCAGGACCTTGGTTTTTTCCTCTCCATCCCGTAAATTGTCAGTTTGCATCAGCAGATAGGGACAGACCTTTCCTTTCCTCCTTGAATGTGCCAGGGTAAATTAAAGAGTTTATAAATGAACATGGTTGAAAAATACTGGTCTTGACAGAAACATCTGAAACCATTTCCTCCATTTTTGTGCAAAACTTGGTTTCTGCCCAATTTAGATCATGGAATAGGCAAGGTACCTTAGAAAACACACCAAATGTTGATCTAGGTCTGGAGACTTAGTTACAAATTCTTGGCAGGAATACACCTTCTCTCATTGAGAAGGGAAAAAGTGTAGGAAACATAAATCAGGGTATGAACTTGATTTGTTGATGCTTGTTAGGAGGGTTTTGCCTCGAAAGCTCCCATGGAGATAAAAGTTTAAGGCAAAATTCCTATAAATGATTCTAGGAGAAAATGATTGTTTTTAACCAAATTCTTATTTAGAGTCTTTCCATGCTGAGAATAAAGTGGCAACCGAAAAGGAATGAATGCAGTACACGGTAGAACTCTCAGCAAAGAAAACAAAAAGCAGTGTTCTCAACTCTGGTTAACGCACAGCATCAAAGCTAGGAAAAACTATATTTCAAAAATTGATTAATGTAATGTGATTCAAACAACACATTCCCTACTACAGTGGAAAACTGGAAAAATCACTATAAATATTTGTTTCGAAAAAAGAGTAGCCATTATCATTCCAGTACACTATAACTCCACATTGCCTCAAATACACATAGATTTGTCTGATCCAGTGATTTCCAACCCTGGGTAATTTTGTCCCTCAGGAGACATATGGCCATTTTTAATTTTGAGACATATTTCATTTTCACTCCTGGAGGAGGGTCCTCCTGGCTTCTAGTGGGTAGAGGCCAAGGATGCTGCTAAACATCGTAAAATGCACTGGATAGTCTCCCACAATAAATAATTATCTAGCTCAAAATGTAAACACAGCCACAAAACCCTGGTCTAATCTATTTCTTCATGTTTAGCTGGGACATGGTGACAAAAATAGCGGGTTAGAGATGATAAGCACTCTTCTTAAAGACCTCCTATTAAGCAAGGAACAACTTAGAGTTCTAAAGTTTGCTTGATATTTACATAGATAAGTTTCCAATTTAGCAATTTTCAGTTGTAGTAGTTTAGAGAGAAAATGGAACGTATTCCATGATTCTCCCCATGTTATCAAGCACTGTACCATCTATATTTAATAGCTTATCACATCTACCTATACACAGTTCATAATCAAACTGACTACTGCTGGCTCCATCTATGACAAATCAATATTTTTCTGCATTTAAATGATATCTGAATTCCCCATGCCCAACCACCAAAATCAGTCCTCAGTTGTCAGCAGTGGGTTTTACGTGTCATTTTCTGAGAAAAGCATTTATATCTGAAATTCCCTTCTCTGATGTTACAATCCATTAAAACTTTACTGTCCAGCTCCATGAAACTTAAAAGTCAGATTAGGAAAGAAAGATAATTTTGAATGTAAACCTAAACGCAGCCACAAAGAGATGTCTTCTATAAGGGGTGTTGATAATGAAGTGAAATAAAATATACAAAGGCTGAAGAGGTCCCTCTAAAAGTGGCAAAGTCCTTAGAGGTTATTTTATTTCCCAGTAAGTTTCCTTGGGTGTTTCAACAAAGAAAGTCATTTTTCTGGGAATTTTTTTTTAATGTCTCCTTTTCCAGGTTTGCTGAAGGCATTTTCTTGTCTATTTTCTAGATGTTACAGTAAAAGATAATTTTAAAATAATGAAAAAAATTCAGTTCAAATTTAAAGAAACCACAAAGGGTTGAGAAACTCAATTTGAAGCCATCACATATATCTGAGAGAAAGAAAAGTATACTGTAACTGACAAAAATCTATCCAAATGCTGAAGTTTCTCAAACTAACAAAGCAAGTACTGTTTGGCAGGAATGTAGAAAGATGGGCAACTTAGTCCACTGAAGTTTTCTGAAACAAACCCTAGGAAACAAACCCTAGGAAAGGTTTGTTTCAGATGAAAACAAAAGTATTGCTTACATGGATTTGACTGGGTTCTACAGCAAATGTCAACTTCTGGATGTAAACTTAAAATAGAAGTTTCTGTCCTTGTGCTTAAGTAAAGTTCAAAAAGAAAAGTGCCCTATTTTCTCCCCCCCCCCAAAAAAATGACAGAATGATTTTAATTTTTAAACAAAAGTGGTACAGCAGAAGGACATTTAAATGCAAGATCTAATCTCAGAGAACACAGAGTTAGAGCACAAAAGTGGAACACTCGAAGGATATCGCATGTGCAGCAAATGGCAGCAAAGTATGTTTCGACAAACATGTGGTGAGGCTCCCTTTAATCTTGCTAAATGTAAAAAGTTTTATTTTACATGAACTTGACTATTTGCTGCAGTTCCAGCTTCTGAAAACAAGGAAGGGCACCAGGCTTACGAACAGGGTGGCTAAGCGGAAAAGCTGTGGACAGCTTCCCCTCCATAATCCCCAAAGAGGAAAGCTACCTCCTGGAGGTATTGGGTAGCCAAGCAGCCTTACTGAAAACAACCACGGTTTTGAGCGTTGTTTCTGGCAGGAGGTAGGTGTTACCAGCTACTTCCTGGGGCGCTGGAAGGAATGTGTCACCATCAATCAGAAAGTACACTAGCCCAGTGTTTAGGTCACAGAGGGAGTACTGCTTCGTCCAAAACAGATAAATCATGCCAACTCCAGCAAAGGAGGAGAAAGCAAAGTTGCAGGAAAGGTGTTGGTGCCCACCGACCTGCAAGACCAAAAGGAAACCCCAACTCGTGCTGAAGAAAACTTCGTGCGCTCTCGGGTTACGGAGAACTCCGAGAGCCCACGAGGGCGGATGCGCCCACATTCCCCCGGGGATCAGCACAGCCCGAGCGCAGTTCTGGGGAAGACCTGGGCGGTTCTGAGGAGGATGGACAGCCCACCCCCACTCACCTCGGTGGTCCTGCGGAAGGACAGGCTCCCACCAAATCACCTCTGTGGACCTCGGAGGGACGGGCGCCTCCCTCCACCAACTCACCCGGCCGACCCCACGCGAAGGACCGGTGGATGAATGAACTGCCCATCCGGCCGAGCCTCGCGGGACAGGGCGGCCCGCGGGAGTGCTCACCTGTGGGGATGCTGGAGGACTTCCCCGAGTCTGCACCCAGGCAGGGATCCCAGGGCTGGAGGACGAGCGCCAGCAGCAGCAGCAGCAGCCGCGGCTGCACCGCGCACCGCCCCATCTTCGGCCCGTCGAGGGCCCGCGCGGGCTCCGGCGCCCCTGACACCCTGCAGCGGCCCACTTCTCGCGAGAGTGGGGACCCCTGATCCGCCCCGGGCCAACGAAGGCGGGCGGAGGCGGCCGGGCAGAGTGGGCGCAGGGTAACCGCAGCCGGCAGGTCAAGCGGCGTGGAGAGGGGCGGGAGTCAGGTGGTCTGGAAGGCGCAGAGCGGCGGGCGCCTGCGGCGCCGCGGGCGACTTATAGGCTCCCCGAGGGGGAGGTGACGGGGCGGGCCGCGCCCCGGCTATTGGCCGCCGGCTGACCCGCCGCGCTGCTGAGTGCACCGTGCGGTTGCCTGCGCTCGCCTGCCTGCGCGCCAGTCCCAGCCCCACGTCTGGGATTGTTTGCTCAACTCCGACCTATTTAAAGAGCCGTCTGCCGCTACGTGTGGAGGCTCACGCAGGGCTTCTGGCTGGAACCCGGAAGCGTGCAGTTAAGTTTGGGAGTGGGCCCGAGACAGGGGGAGGAGACGCTGGGAGTCTGGCTGACGGGCGGCGCTCCCCGCTCCCTCCTCTCGGCTTCCCCAGCGCCCTGAGCTTCCCGGTAGCCTCTAAGGGTGCGAATCTGCTCTTCTCTACATTTAGATGCTACCCCAGAGCAGAAGCGACGTCAAATTCACAGCAATCCTGGTTGAATGGGACCTCGCCCGACAATGAATGATGGAAATGTAGACACATCCCGCACCCCCGTTAACTCAGGGGCAAATTTCTAAACCCTGTAAAAGGAAGACCCTGTTTTTAGTTTACTCTATAAACAGAAAGTTTTTATTGTCCATTGAACATTTCTTCCTCCTCTGCCTGTGCCAGGAGAGCCTTAGACTCTCTCCAGTAATGGCTTGTAAATCCTGCGGAATCGGAGTCCAGCATGTGTAACCCGGTGCTTTGCCTTACAAGATCTTCCTTCAGTCTACATGGAAAATTACTCCCAGAGATGCTGTCAGAGCGAGCGATCTCTCAGCTCCCTGGCGCGTCCTCCCCTGCTTCCAGTTTTGACTCATGTCTGAGAAAATTCCTTTTAATGTATTACTTCTCAGCACATTTTAGCTAGCCCAGTGTTTAATCTGTTGGGATGAGCAGGGGCAAAAGCACAAATTAAGGCCAAAGCCTGACAATCTGCCTCGTATATTTCATGACACGAGCTATCCTATGGGAGAAAAAAAATCATATTGTTAGTATGGCAATATTCGATAATGTTCTACCTCTATCTTCCTAAAATGCAGGAGCAGGGGAGGGGAGTGGAGCTGATTTGAGCCAATACCCTTTCCAACTCTGAGCCTTTGAAGTTAAAACAGAAAATTATTGGAAAAGACGTTCCATTATGATCACATTTTGTCTGAAATTAGCATGATGTCTAGATGAGTACTAAATGGTCACGTTAAAAACAGGTGGAAAACCTGTAAAGAAATGTTGCCTGTGTGTGACACTTCAGAAGAAGAAGAATTTCCTGTGCCCAGCCCTAAGCCAGTTGTCATGGTGTGTGTAAGGTTTGGTCTCCGTATTTTAAGAGGGATATTGGAGAAAGTTCAGAGAAGAGCAACAAATAAAGAAATGGAAAGTATGACACGTGAGAATGAAATAAGGATTGTTTAGCCTGAAGAAGAAAAGGCTAAGGAAGGGATTCCTTAATAACATCCTTCTGTGTCTGGCCAGTGCCACTCCATGAAACTAGGCAGAAAACAAAGAGCATCAGTCTTCTAAATCTGAGGTCTCTGCTGGGATTGGCTGGTCTTTTTGGCCAAATCTCAGTCTCCAGAATTCCAAATCTGTCTGCTGTGCCTGAATCCTGCCAAAGTCCTTGAACTTGACTTCTCACTTCCCTGGTTGTCCAGTATCTTCAAGAACTTGCATGGTTAGAGCCTAGCTTTCTGCCCTTCCAATCCCCCACTTGCCCACATGCATACTTACAGCCTCTCCACATCACAAGGGTGTGTGTGTTTCAACTGCAAAGTCCACCAATAATTGCAGGTTACTATGACATTCCTCCTTCTCTACTGAGAGTCACAAGTTCAGGACTATAAGACTTGTATAAAGTTAAGTGATTGGATTTGTTGTGCAACAGAAACTAACACGGTATTGTGAAGTAATTATACTCCAATAAAGATCTATTAAAAAAAAAAGTTAAGTGTTTCTTTGGGCTTTTCAAAATAGCCAGCCATATTTATCGCTGCCTGAAAGAGCCCCAATTCTGAAACCAAATCCTTCCTCCCTTCTTATATTTCCAGCTGTCTGCTGGACATTTCTACTTGGACATTCCACTGGCACAAACTCCAAATGTCTTTAACTCATGAAATCCAGATCCCACTCATGGCTTCCTCATCTCTGTTAATGATACTGCTGCTCTTTAGCTCACAGAGCCTCAGGCATTTTCTACTTCTCTCCTCCCACTACCTCCCTCCCTACAACACAGAGCTAGACTCCAAATCCTGTCATTTTTTTCCCCCTCACATTGCCTCTCCTCTATTCCTTTCCATTCTCACTGCCACCTCACTAATGTGCTGTTTGAACTGTGTCCTAACTGATCACCCTCTGTGTACACCCTCCCTGACCCCACGTACCACAGCTAGATTCATCATACTCAAATAACCTTTCAATTACTTTATCCCCAAACTCAAAGATTTCAGAAAAAATTTGGAAGCAAACCAGATCTCTTAACCTAGAATTCAAGTTCCTTCACTTCACCTCTCCCTATAGCCGATCTGGTTTGCTTTATTACCTCCCAAAGCAGACCAAAGACTGTAATTTTTATTCTCTAAAGTTTGGAAAGTAATCACCATCTTCCCCTTTGTTCTTACAGAGGCCAACCCAGAGCCAAGTTTCAAGCACCAGCAGTTTGTTGGGAGTTTCAAGGAAAAGAGGTAGCTGAGGGTGAAGTGACACAGAAAAGGGAATTGGCCAATAATGGGTACATTATTAAATCTACCACAGTAGGTAACCACAATCCCACAGAATTGATGTAAAGTACGCCCCACAGAAATATCCTAGCCAAGGGGCAGGAGAATAGGAATATATATATATATATATATATATATATATATATATATATATATATATATATATATATGCCAACACTCATCAGTCATGGATTAAGGCCTGGGGGCACTCATTCATTCTCAGACATTCCCAGCCTGCTATGCTCACAGGCATAGTAGCTCCCCAAGAATGATGCACATCTTAGCCATGAGAAGTGAGGTTGGCATGCTCAGAAATGGTAAGGAGATTTGAGGAGAAATGAGAAAAGCAGTAACAGCATCTTCTTAGCCACCATGCCTTTGTTCATGTTATCTCTCTATTTTAAAAGCTCTTCTAAAATAGATATCTAATAAGACCTACTGTATAGCACAGGAAACTCTACTCAATACTCTGTAATGACCTATATGGGAAAAGAATCTAAAAAGGAGTAGATATCTGTATATGTATAACTGATTCACTTTGCTGTGCAGCACAAACTAACACAACATTGTAAAGCAACTATACTCCAATAAAAATTAATTAACAAAAAGAATTAAAGGTAAATGTTCTCAAGGAAAAAAAACAAAAAAACTCTTCTCCAAATCTCTCCTCTTCCTTTCATTGGGCCAACTTCTGTCAGGCTCAGGTGCCACCTCCTACAGGAAGCCCAACTTGAGTACCTCATCCTATCTCCAGATAGATTAAGTATCCCTGCTCCATGCTTTCTAACTTTTAAGTTTAAACAAAACTCTTTCATTTTTGACAGTCTTTTACTAGACAGTTTGTTTATCAAGGGCAGGATCCAATTTTTCTTCATCATTATACTCAGTACTGGCACATAATAGCGTGTATTCATTCATTCAGTTGTTCATTCAAAATGCACCCACTGTGTGCCTACTACGTCTAGGCACTGTTCTAGATGCTGGTAAGACAGATATATCAGTGAAAAAAACAAAGTCCCTCCCTTATGTAGCTTTTACTCTTGCGTAAAGAAAGATAATAAACACACAATGGTGATAAGTTGTAGAGAGAAAATAAATTAGGAAAGCTAACTAAGAAGGCGAGGGTATACTGAAATTTTGAAATGGGCTGTCCTGAGAAGCCGTCACTGAGAAGATGATCCTTGAGCAAAGACCTGAAAGTGGTGAGGGAGAGAGGTAGTCATTCTCTATGGGAGAATTATGTCCAGGAAGAAAAACAGGAAGTGCGAAGACCCTGGGGCCAGAACAAGTCTGAAGTGTTGGAAAGGAGTTCAGTGACCGTAAGCTTAGTAGGCTATGAAACCTGGGTGGTAACAAGCAAGGGATGGGAAAGGTAAACAGATAATCACAGTGTGATTGTGTGGAGCCTGATATCAACTTTGACCTGAGGACATTATGCTAAGTGAAAGAAGCCACTCACAGAAGGACAAATACTGCATGATTCCACTTATATCTAAAGTAATCAACTTCTTAGAAGCAAAGAATAGAATGGTGGTTGCCAGGGGCTAGGGGGAGGGGGGAAGCGGAACTACTAACCAACAGGGGTGAAATTTCAGTTTCTCAAAATGAATAAGTTCCAAAGATCTGCTGCACAGCATTGTCTCTGTAGATAACACTACTCTATTGTACACTTAAAAAATCTGTTAAGAGGGTAGATTTCATGTTTAGTGTTCTTACTGCAATTGGAAAAGAGAGAGAGCACCATTTGGATGGTTGCAAGCTGAGCAGTGACGTGATTCAACGTAGGTTTTGAAAAGGATCACAGATGCTGAGTGAGACTAAACCAAGGGAGATGGGTGGGAAAATGAACCGCAAAGTCTGGAGGCCAATTTGGAGTCTAAGGCAGTGGTCCAGGAGACGATGGTGGTTTCAGCTTGGTTGGTAACAGTAAAAGCAAGTCAGTTTCGAAATAGATTTTTGATTGTAGGGCCAACAAAACTTAATGGTTTGATTGTGGGTGTTAAGAGGGAAAAAAAGGAGTCAAGATATTTATTCAATGAATATTTGTTGAATGAATGAAAGGTAAAGCCTTGAAAACACATATAAAAGCCCTGGGGGTGGAGAAGGAGGGAGGGGTTAAATGCAGTAGATGAGAAGGAAAAACAACCAGACAGCCAAGAGCTGAAACTCGGGGAAGCCAGACCCAATAGGGGGTGGAGGAGGAGAGAAGTCAGCAAAGGAGACTGATAAAGTCAGACAAACAGGAAAACATCTACTGAAGAGAGACTTGGGAAATGGGAAGAGGAAGCCTGAGAAAAGGTCATTGATTTTTAGCACTGGGGACACGAGTTTCCTATCAAACTTTAGATGGGAGCAGAAAGGACAGTGAATGTAAGGTCCAAACTGGAGATGAGGGAGTGGAGGGTCCCGTGAGACAGAGCTTTCATTCTGTGACTCTTCAACTAAATCAGACCTCTCCTGCCCATGTCAGGGGGCCACCTTTCTAATTGTAGGGTGAGAAAGTTGCCACCAGTCTGAAGGTACCCTCTATATATGAGAGGCTTGTGGCCCCAGCTGTTTTCTTTTTAAATTCTTTAAGTTGCAACTTGAAGAGAACAATTTCCAAAGTGACTTTTTCAAGAGTTGGAAATCCAAACAAAACCAGTGTGAGAAAAGAAAGTGAACTGCTTAACAGATGGTAAGCAAAATAGATTTCTTCAGCCAACAAAAACAATTATTTATCACAGGGGAAATGTGCCTTGGTTATCTTCTGAAGGTTTTTACTCCTCCCTCTGGTTTCAAGAACCCTTTATTTATGAACCCTGGTTCTCATTCAGCACATCTAGACAAAGCACCATTTTTTTTTAACCTCCATTATATGTTTTAGTCATCTGAACATGATTATATAGAATCTTCCCTCTGCAGATATGAATTGTGAAACCCTTGTAACTAGCAGAATGATGTCAGATGTAAAACTATACGCAGCCAGATTCAGAGTTAGAAGAGGAGGCCAGGATAGTAAAGAGAGCCAGAGTATACAAGTGTTCCAAAGATGATCCTAGCAGATGTTTTCTGACTAGTCACACTGATTGGGATAGAACTATCTAGGCCATGAGTTACCAGCAGACATTTGTGGCTTCTGCATTCAGTCTTCCAAACATATTTTACCAAAGTTTTAAGCTATGACATATTTATTGACATAGGTAACTCCAGAATAACATTAATTATGATTAACATAATTACATAGCCTCGTGTCAAAAATTTCTTGTTCAGCTGTAGTTTCTCATGTTTTTTTATGGCTCTCTGCTCTTATGGTCCCTCATTCTCCTGCTTCCCAGGACCATTGAACTCCTTTCTCTGGAATCATCTCTGTCCAGAGACAGATTTGCCATGAAGCTAATAAAGTTTAAGTGTCAGTGTCCCTCACTTGCAAAGGCCTCTGTGAGTGTTGGGAGTGGCTGGGGATTGTACAGTATCCTGGGTTGGGAAGGAAGCCAGTTTGTTATCAGGAACTATTACTAAGAAAGCATTTCTCAGAAACTATCCAAGGAGATCTTAGGAAAAAAAGACTCGAGCCCAAGAATCCCATAAATTTTTAAGTGGTTAGATCTTCTTTTCTTATCCTGAATAAGTACTCACTTCTTTACCTTATTTTATATTTGTAACTCTATTGTCTTTTTTTTCCTTAACGATCCCTAAAATGATATAAACCTTAGGCCTCATTAAACTTTGATTCGCTCCTTGTCCTATCCCTAGAATCTAGACCCAATCCTTTCCATAAGTATTGTGAATATAAGGAGTCTACAATCAACTATTTCTGGGCTCAGCACCGAGATGGGTCTTCCTTAGTCAACTAGGATCCTACACTCTGCCCAGTTTCCTATAATGAAATTGTTACCTTATTCCTCTGTGACTGAGCTCTTCCTTACACACCTGTTATTTTTTTTTAATTTATTTATTTTTGGCTGCATTTGGTCTTCGTTGCGGTGCTCGGGCTTCTCATTGCAGTGGCTTCTCTTGTTGCAGAGCACGAGCTCTAGACACACGGCTTTCAGTAGTTGTGGCGCACAGGCTCAGTTCTTCCACAGGATGGGGGATCTTCCCGAACCAGGGCTCGAACCAGTGTCCCCTGCATTGGCAAGCAGATTCTTAACCACTGTGCCACCAGGGAAGTCCCCCTTATGCACCTTAGCTCAAGCATCTTAGTCCTTATCTTGGGTCACTGTCTGATAGCCTACTTCATCTCAGACCGAGATCTTTCCTTGTCATCTCGTAAATCTCCCGAGAACAGAGTTCTGTAACTGCCTCCCACGTCTGAACCCCCTCCAGGCCTCCTGCTGGTACTACCTTACCACCTGCTGTTGGATGCTTCCTTATGTCCCCTGCCCCATTACTGGCTGGTCTGCTTGTTCTGGTCATCTCTGTCCTGGCAGAGCTGATTTTGATAGAATTGAACTTAACATATGTTGATTACAAGTGTCTGATTTAACAGAATACTATGAGTTAAATAACTGAATTATAATGTCACTTGGTGAGATCTCCAAGAATGCTTATTTGAAATGAAGCAGAGCCTAACTAAGAAAATACACAGATCCATCACCCAATAAAACAGATGTAAGTAACTCTAATATTAGATATCATAAAAAGAACAGAGAGGATAAAATAATAGAAAATCATAAAGGTTATTATAAATGAATATTATTTAGAAATGTGTCATGAAAGTGCTAGTATTATTTTTAATCCATCATTCCTAAAATCTGGAAAATGAATTTTGTGACCTACACTAAGGAAATATCTTGGCAATGGAACTGAAGGAGAATTTACTGTAAAGGGTGTAGCAATAGGGAAGAGCATGCCGTGCCCAGTCTGAATGCAACACCCAGGATTATAACTATTGTCTTCTTTAGAGCATTTTCCATTACAGGTTTCCAAAAGGGATGGTTTGCTTCAGATGTAATTTTCTGTACTATAGACACAGATCATAATTCACAGAGCCCCTTCATACTTTTTGAAGCTAGCCATAATGATCATGTAGCCCATTTGCTGACGGCTTTTGAGCGTCTTCATATTGTATGTGAAATGTTCAGTGAACTCCCTGCAGGTAGCCATTTGGTGACTGCCTTCTAATTTATATTTTACTTCAATCACAGTGTTTTTCTTAATTGCTGCTCTAGTGTTACTTTTTTCCCCAACGGTTAATATGATTCTTAAAAATCACAATTTAAAGATAACTATTTGGCCAATTTTAGCCCAAAGTGAAAACACTATTTAGGTGCACAGGATTATGGGTATTTTTTTGTTTTAGGTATAGACTATAAAAGGCAAATAATCATTTAAAGAAGAAGTTTTGGGCTTCCCTGGTGGTGCAGTGGTTGAGAGTCCACCTGCCGATGCAGAGGATACGGGTTCATGTCCCGGTCCGGGAAGATCCCCCATGCCGCGGAGCAGCTAGGCTCGTGGGCCATGGCCGCTGAGCCTGCGCGTCCGGAGCCTGTGCTCCGCAACGGGAGAGGCCACAACAGTGCGGGGCCCACGTACCGCAAAAAAATAAAAAGAACAAGTTTTTAAACAAGAATTGGGTTTTTTCCCTTAAAAATTTAAAAAACTCTCAAAATGAGAAATATTAGCATTCAATTACTCTAATATTTGCTTTTGAATTCTACAGTTTTTCAGTAATTATAATTTATTGTATGAACAAATTAATGTTTAAACAAATTAATGTTACAACTAGCATCCACACAGAAAAATTGCCCCAAATCCATCACAAAGGCAAAAATCCCTTTTCTTCCTTATTCCACCCATGATTTCCTTAAAGTAGGTTCACAGTTGTTCAGCTATTCATGCATGTGTAAATCATTGTGCTAAATAGTAAACTAAATCATATTATGCATTTCTGTAGTCTATAATATACATAAATTAAAATTTATTAAAGAAAAAATATTAACCATCTTTTTTTTTGGATATTACATATTTTGTATATCTTAATGTCCCAGATAAAACAATAATTTGAATTACCCTCTAAAGGTAATATATATTTGTCATTTGTTGTTTGTAAGGATAAGGTATATTGATTTTGGTATATAGTTGAATAATAGAAGTATGAAATATTATGTACTTTCAGGTCTTTTTTTTTTTTTTGGCCATGTCAATTCTCAGTATCAGTCTTTTTGGGAAGTACTGATATAATGTAGACCAAGGAAATAATTAATTTGGATACTTCAGTTACCAAAAAAAAATGCCCTTTTTATTGCAAAAAATAAAGCAATGAAAGTTATTAGGGTTTTAATGTAGTCTTTACTTTTGATTAATAGGGCATGTAACTTAAATTTCATATGCCTTCATTTCTTTCTCTGTCACAAAATTGATTTTACTTTTTTTTTTTTTTTTTTGCGGTGCGCGGGCCTCTCACTGTTGTGGCCTCTCCCGTTGCGGAGCACAGGCTCTGGACACGCAGGCTCAGCGGCAATGGCTCATGGGCCCAGCCACTCCGTGGCATGTGGGATCTTCCCGGACCGGGGCACGAACCCGCGTCCCCTGCATTGGCAGGCGGACTCAACCACTGCGCCACCAGGGAAGCCCTGATTTTAATTTTTAAGGTATACCCTAAAGATAATTCAGCAATGCTGATATGGCATTATGTTTATCTCAAATCTTTGACTCAGGACAACATGAATTCCAATCCTAGTTCTACCACTTAGTACCTGTGACTGGGTTTCTTAATCTCTTGAACTGGCTGAAATTAAAGAAAATTTACTATTGCATATCCAAAGGTGTCCAGAAGTAGGGAGGTCCCCAGGCACAGTGTGTTAAGCCTCTGGCCCTAATTTTTTCTGATATTCCTGACATGCCCTACTCTGGTTCTTGGACTGGTAGTAACATGCATGCAGGGGTTCTGGGCATTACATTTACAGGAAGATAGCCAGAAAAAGGAAAGAAGCTGCTTTTTTCATGTCCAGAAGCTGCCCCCCCGCCACCAAAATACATATCAAAATACTTCCCCTGATGTCATTGGTGAGAATTAGGTCACATGGTTGTCTTTAAACCAATCACGGTGGGGGAAAAAGGTTGTTTAGCTAGTGGGGATCTTTCCCTAGAGCTGTGGATAGGGTTGGCTTTATGTGAATCACACGAAGAGAGTTTGTTTTGGAAACTTAAACAAAGTTAGCTTCCATTAGGAAGAATGTGTAAATGTTGACAGCCAACATATCTCATTATTTATTAGTTGACTGGCTACCAAGGAAGTTGGGGATTCAGTACTCACCACACACACACACACACACACACACACACACACACACACACACACTTCTTCTCCAAACCTTCCAAAGTATGTCATGATTTTAGTTAGATTAATATCTAAGGTTTGCATGATTATGGCCGTGTAAATAATATTCACTGTTAAGCTAGATAATTTACTTTGGTTTTGTTTCCTTTTTTATACTCTCTCTGCTTTTCCTGGAATTAATAATTCCATTTTTTAAAAATTTAACTATCTTGTTTTCAGTGTGGTATTTTATATCATTTTCAGTGGATCTGGGTCCCTGTGTCCATGCCTCTCTGTTCCATATTCTGCAGAGAATAAATCTCCATGCTCCTGGAGGGTAGGGAAGGGGGAATCCACTGGAGGGATGGGTTTCTGGCCATGCCTGTTAGGATAGGGGATCTACATAGACCTTCCTATACATACCTTAAACCAATCCTTTTGCTTGTAGCTCTACCACTTAAACTTACATTCCAAGGAGTTTGATAGTTCCCAATTATGAGCCTTTCACTAGAAAAAACTGTTTTGTTTCTTGTTGAAATCCCTGTTCTGCAGGCAATCAGGTTTCAGCTTCCTCCTCCCTGCTAAGAGAGTTAACAAGGATTTATCTGCTTTACATCTGCCCATAATTTACTGACATCATCCACTCCCATTCTACTCATATCACCTTTTGGGTTTACCCATTTGGATTTTATTCCTTTACTTACATTTTAGTGGGATTTCTGGAGAAAGTAGACATAAAGGCATGTGTTTAATCTTCTATGTTTAACCAGGTTTCTGTTTCTTAGCTATAGTAAGTCTCAACTTCCCCATCAGTAAAATGAGAATATTAATAGTACCTACCTCATGGTGTGGTCGATGGATTAAAGGGGCAAAGCATGAAAAATTTTAGTATATTTCCTAACACATAGAAAGCAGCAACTTAATATTTATTATTATTAAGGTTATATAAGAAATATACATACATTTACATACAGTGAATAATGCATAGGAAAATATATTTCCCTCTGCCTCACCCAGCAAATAATTATCTCGTGTTGGTTATAAATAATTATATTTCTGTAATCATTTCCTAAAGGAAAATTATTGATTCTAATAAAATAATTTGTGAGAGGGAGGCAGATGAGACTTGAAAATGGATCTATAAGTATTTCTAATATTTCTAATTCTGAAACTTTCATTTATCAAAAACTGAGGGACTACCCTAATCTTGCCCGATAGAAAATATCATCACTAAAGGATACATAAAGTCCAAGTGATCAACATATTATTAAAGGTATGTTCTTAGAAAACTGTATCATCAAGATGAATGCAGTCACTAAAGAATGAATTTAGTGGTGCCTGGACATTCCATTGAAAAAGGGAAGCAGTTAATCATCTTATCACTAAAGGGTTTCCCTGATCCCAGCAGCTGCAAGTCCTCCCTCCCTCTCTGCCCTGCCTGGTATTTCATCTGCATCCCTTCATCACCCTTGTTATCTCAAAGTTCACATACTTCCTCACACATGGGTTGTATTCTCCTTTGGGGCAGAGCCGGGCCTGATTCATGTTTGTATTTCTCACAGTCCTGGCATAAAGCCTTGAAAACTGCTGGCGTGCCATAAATATCTGATGAATGAATGACTACATTTGTTATTTTCTCCCTTTCTGTCGCATGCAAAAATCTAATTCATTGGCCCCCTTTTCTAACCCAGGTTTCACTAATTGATATATTTTTATTTTACTTACTATACTCGGAATAGTAAAACAGGACATTGACTTTTCTTTTTTTTTGTTTTAGGACATTGACTTTTCATACATAATTTTAACCACCCCAGATCCAAAGACTATCATAATTGCACTTCCCTGTCTTTAATTGCTCTTTTCTTTTGCATCATTATATATGAATCTCCACTTCTCCACATCTTTTTGGTCAGATGCTAGGAAGCTGGTATTAAGCCTGTCAACATGTATCATTTTGGGAAGAGCGATACATGTACTTTTTCAGTCCTGTGAGGGGTGTTTGGTTGAACCATACTTTTTTTTTTTTCTGCCATATTCTAAACTTTTATTATAAATGAAAAACAGTGTTAGTTTGCAGTCTTACATTTTAACTTATTGTGAAACTTATCAGAATTTATCTCAAAACTGGCATTTAAAAAATATTTAAAAACAAGTGTGATCATTTATCAGGTTTGATATAATATGTCAATAAGAACCAAAAATGTTTTCTATAGGAGTACCTCTCTCATTGGAATCCAAGTCAATGGAAAGACAAGAGGCAGCTTATAGGCAAGTTTACAAAACTATACCTGGTTGATAAAAACTTTTTCTGATTTTAATAATATATAGGCCAGTACTTTATAAAGTCTACTAATCTTGACTGGGCTTTATTAATAACACGATGTCATGATGATTTCCTCAGAAGACATTCATTTTCATATCAACTGTTTACTATAAAATATTTGTTGTTTCTCCAGTGTATAGAATTATGGAATTTTTGAAGGACAAAAGTTGCATGTATTTTGAGGGGCTAAATATGTAAGGTTTAATTTGGGGCCATGGGAATTTATTTAAACATATGCTTGTTTTCTTATTGTATAGATAAGTAGGTCTTGGTGTGCCCCTAACAATCATTACACATATAATAATATAATTCATTGCAATCATGGGGCTAGAAATTTCAAAAAATGAATACGGTGTATTGGATGAAATTTGAAAGCATAGAAGTATTTGAAGAAAGACTTTTTGAATTAGCAATCTTTCTTGTATTTTTAAAATGTTTCCCATGTGCCTGCCTCCGAAGCCTGAGGACCAAGACTTGCTATGCGTCTTAGTGCAGAGCAGATCCTTATCAGTACGTGACGGCAGCCAGAGTTATGTTGAAGAAAGCATTTTAAAATCTGGTTATTCACAGAAATGGAATCATAGTGTGGGTTCTTTGTGTCTGGCTTCTTTCACTCAACGTAATATTTTCGAGATTCATTCATATGGCTGCCTGAATCGATTGCTCCTTCTTTTGTGTTGCTGGGAATAGAAATCAGAACAGTAGTTGTTGCTGGGGTAGGAGGGGGATTGACTGGAAAGCAAGATGAGAGAATATTCTATGGCGATGGAAATGCTCTACATCTTAACTAGTGTACTGTTTACATAGGTTATATATTTGATACCATGTTAAGATTTGTGCATTTGATATATCTATGTAATTATACTTCAATACAACTTAAACTTGATCTAAAGGAATGAGGTGATCTGGAGAGAAATGTTTTAAAGAGGTTTTTATAGATAGTCTGTGCTTGTTTTATCTGTCAATAGAAACGTATTTGTGCTTCCAACTAAACTGCCCTGTTTATTACTGCTTTCCCTTGAAGAAATAAAATGTGCTAACAGTATTTTAAATCAACAGAGGTAGTTCAAAAGGTCTGGATGAAAACATCTTTTATGAAAACCATTTTGATGCTTTATTAAATGCCAAATATATTAATTCATTTGTGAAGTTTTGAGCATTGTGGACATCCTGAGTGATGGGGCTAGAGTGTGTTGAACTCAACAGAAGTATTCGCAATCCTCCTGGAACCTCCAAGCTATCAGAGAGGACAAAGGTGGAAAGAGGAATTACAAGCGTGATAAGTGTCACGAAAGGGGGAAGCACAAAGTGCTTGGAATTGGGTGAGTGTGGGAGGCTAACGTAGCCAGGGAAGACTTTGATGAGGAAACGTTTAAACAAGGACCTGAAGGGTGAGCTGAAGGAGGAGCTGGGGAGAGGGTGTTCTAGGAATCTGAGGATCACAGGCAAGAGAGCAAATGTAAATTGCTGACTAGTAATGAGCAAGGGGTGTGGGAGGAGAAATGGACTAGAGAAGGAGAATGGAGTGGCGGTGGGCGGGGCGGAGGGTTCATACTGGCAGAGGAGACAACAGAGTATTAAAGGCTACGGTGAAGATTTGGGCTTTGGCCCTTGGTCACCATCAAGAAAATCCAAGTTGATATTGTGCTTTTCTCGTCAATTGTTACTGAGACTTTCATATGTCCATCTATGAAAGATATCTATGTGGCTTTTTTTTTTTTTTTTTTTTTTTGCAGTACGTGGGCCTCTCACTGCTGTGACCTCTCCCGCTGCGGAGCACAGGCTCCGGCCGCGCAGGCTCAGCGGCCATGGCTCACGGGCCCAGCCGCTCCGCGGCATGTGGGATCTTCCCGGACCAGGGCACGAACCCGTGTCCCCTGCATTGACAGGCGGACTCTCAACCACTGCGCCACCAGGGAAGCCCTATGCGGCTTTTTGATGCATCATTTGAGAAGAAGGGTTTTTGGTCCCATGACAGCATGAAGAGGTTGTCATTGACATGAGACATAGGTTTTACATTTCCCTGAATCATCACAAGGCTCTGCTGATACAATTTGACATCATCGTTGGTGTCACTAATCTCTTGTGCAGTTCAGCAATAAAACATGTAGCCTCTCCTAGAGGGATGTAGCTGACTGTAAAAAGTAGGATGATTCTATTGATATAATAATGAATAAGGTCACCTTTTGTGCCTCAAGGTCTTCTGCTTCTCCACTGAGTTCTCACTGGAAATTGCCTTCTCTCACCTCCCAGCCCGCTTCGCGTGACAGGCCCAGAGTTATACCAAGGCCTTCCATCTGCCTTGCAGGCTCTAACTCCGAACCAACTTCCCCCACGAAAACATTTTTCAGCATTCTGAAATATGAATTAAGTTGATATAGCATTTTAAATATACTTTCATAGAATTGCTTGAGAAATAGACATGTCATCTTGGGTTGTAACAAAAACAAGGTAGAGCCCACCACGTATTTTTAAAGTTATGTCAGTGCAATTCTGTTTTAGGGAACTTTGATCAAGTGTGAATTTTCAACCTTACAAATAGTGTAACTCTTGCCCTACCCTTTTAAACTACAAACTAAATTTGAAATAATCACATTGCTTTTACTCTACAGTAGGACATGCAAAAAGAAGATGGGTAGTGACTTTTCTAAAAGAAAAAAAACCCATTGATTTGCTGTGCAGTTTAATAAGATTTACCTAAGATGTTTAACTCCAAGATGTTGTCATATCTTTTTCATAACAACCTTTTCCTCATTTTTCATTCTTCACATGAGCTAAGCACATATGAAAGAACCAAATTCAACAACAACAAAACATTTGTTTTTCCATAGGAAGTTTCAGGAATTCAAAAATTCATTTTTAATCATTTGCCGACATAAGACTACACGCTCCCAGGGAGTTTTCTCTACCATTTCCATAATAGTTTGTAGAGTTCTTTACTTCTTTCCTCAAGATTCAACTCACAGTTGCAATCTCAAAAGAATCCTTTGTCTTCTACTTAATAGAAAAAGTGGAAGCCAACAGTGTGAAGGTTTTTGAACTACCTTCTCTCCCTATTCCCATTGCTCCGATGAAAGATGTAAGTTCATTCATTGCCATCACTGACCCTCCCAGGTGGGTCCCTCCACCTGTGCTCTGGGATGAATCACTTCAACTCACTCACATACTGGACCTTATCAATGGTCTTCTCTCCTATACCTGCAACATCTTTCTTTGCACTTTGCTAAAGCGCTTGTAGACACTACAGATTCCATTATAATAAAATCAAAAGACCCACTTTTTTGGCTCCACATAACCATCCACCCAATTTCAGGACCAGAGACTCTCAAACTTTTTGATTTTAGGAACACCTTACACCCTTAAAAATTATTAAAGGTCTTGAAGGACTGAATGTTTGTTTGTCTCCCCAGAATTTATTTGTCCATATGCCCCAAGGCTTAATCCCTAATGTGATAGCATTTGGAGGTGGAGCCTTTGGTAGGTAATTAGGTTTAGATGAAGTCACGTGAATGGAACCTCCATGATCGTATTAGTGACTTTTTAAAAAGACCTATCTTAACCTCTGCCATGTGAGGATACAACAAAAAGATATCAATCTGCAAAACCAGGAAGAGGGTGCTTACCAAACATGGATTCTCTTGACACTTTGATCTTGGATTTCTCAGCCTTCAAAATTAAGAGGAATAAATACTTGCTATTTAAGCCACCCAGTCCAAGATATTTTGTTATAGCAGCCCAAATTGCCTAAGACAGTTCCCAAAGACCTTTTGGTTATGTAGGTTATCGTCATTGATATTTAACAATTCAAAATTAAAACAAACTTTTTAATAATATTTATTCATTTTAAAGTACAAGTGAAAAAGCTACTATACATAAGTAACATATTTTTATGAAAAAAACTATATTTTCCATAACAAAAGGTTTAGTAGGAAGAGCGGTAAATTTCTTTAATATGTGGCTTAATAGAAAACAGCTAGAGTCTCATAGCTTCTTCTACATTCAATCTGTTGTAATGTTTTTGCTTTTTGGTTGAAGTATATGGAGAATATCTAGTCTCACACAAATATGTAGTCTAAAAAGACAGGATTATTGTAACTGACTTTTCACATTCTTCCTTGACGTCACATGAACATTTGAAAAGTAGCAGTTTCTGAAAGATTAGTTGCAAAGTGAAACCTCAAAGCATGTCAGTGAACGTTTGGCACCCTGTTACATTAAAATCCGTTGGTCTATTTTACACTTTGAAATGATCTTTGACCCACATGTGATGTTATAACATTGTGCATTGGAAATTTGAGAAACATTGGGTCTTTGAGTTATGCAGCTGTTCCCAATACACAATGGAAAATTCACTGCACACTCATTAGAAAATAAGGGTGAAAAAAGTCAAACTTTAATATTATTATGAAAATAGTTTTGACTATTTCTAGACTGTATGGTCTAGTGGTTAAGAGGGCAGGATCTCACGTCAGACTCCTGGATATGACTATCAGCTCTGCCACCCTGGGAAAAATCTGTACATCCATTTATTATGGGGATAATAAAAATACCTTCATCACTAGGACTGATGTTATATTGAAATAATATAATACATGTAACATACTGGCACCCTGTAAATAACCAAGAATAATTCTTTTCACATTTCTTTTAGTTCCTAATTTTCTCCTGTACTTTCCATTTCTATTCTTTTTCTTTACCTTTACCTCATCTCCTCTTCAGATCTCTGACATTCGTGGTATACGTGACCTTAGGTCAAGCCTGAAGAAAATTCTCAGAAATTAAAATCTTCAGCTAAATCCAAATTGGAGGGCCAGGAGGCAGGATAATGCATGCTTTTTAGGAAATGATAAGATTTCTAGAACCTGGGAGGCAAAGAAAATGAGCCCTTAAATTCCAAGGGTCCAAAAGTTTCACAGAGGAAGGAAACAACTTATTAAGGATATTTCCTTATTAAGGAAAGGATATAACAAATTAAGAGGAGTCTCTAACAATTCCTAGGGCCTCCTTGGGCATCTCTGTAATAAGAAGCAGAGTTTCTCTTTCAGGTTCCTTAGACTGATGAAACACTTGGGAAAAGCATTATATCAACCTGAGGAGAATGGCTGCATTTGGTTCCTGGGCCGTTAAAAAAGAAAAAAAAGGCTGACCAGCTCTTTGTCAGAAGTCTGACTCAAATTGGGTTCAAGTTTCCTGTTTTGACTGCTATTGCTGTGTAACAAATTACCCCCAAATTTGGCAGTGCATTTTAAAACAGCCATTTTATTAAGCTCAAAGATTCTCCTGTAAAGAATTCAGGGCACAATATAAACAGCTTGACTTTGCTTCACCATGTCTGGACCTCAGCTGGAAATATTTGAAGGTGGGGAGAAACCCTACAGAGCTGGGATCAGCTGAGAGCTCATTCACCCTCATGGTTGGTCTCAGCACCTACACATGGTGTTTCCACGGATCGGAGGTTAACTCACAACATGGCAGCCTCAAGGTAGTCAGACTTGACACAGGGACTCAATATGAGTATTCCAGAAAACAAGTTAGAAACTGCAATGCCTTTTATGACACAGATTCATAAGTCACATAGTGTCACTCTCACCACTCTGGATTGGTTGAAACAGTCTATCACAAGACTGCCTGTATTTAAGGGGAGAGGACATAGACCCCACCACTCAATAGGACTAGTGTCAAAGAATTTTGTGACAATGTTTTAAAACTGCTTGAGTTCCAGGCAAGGAAGCTATTCTTTGGAGCTTAAGGTAAAGAATGTCTAACCCTGTGAGCTTGGACCCAGGGATGAAGAATGAACAGGAGTGGCTTCAGAGCCCAGTGAGTGAGAGGTAGACTTGGACAGCTTGGAACTTGGCTGGATTGGGCTTGAGAAGAATCAAGGGTTCTTTGGGTGCAGAGCTGGGTATGAGGAATCTGAATGAGAAAGCTCGGTGAGCTAAATGGGAAAATAACGTAGAAATAAAATAACATCACTCATAATCCACTCATCACCTAGAAGTGACCAGAGTTTACATTCTGATGTGTTTCTTTCAGTGTTACGTCTGCATGTACGTGAGTGAGAATGTTTATGAGTTGTGTGAGTCTGTGTGTGCATACACGTGTGTGTACGTATAATGTGTTGTATTTTCAAACAAAAAACTTCTTTTTTTCTTATGGCCAATGACTATGTCCAAAAAAGTAGTGTCTCATTCAAAGTAGCCATCATGGCTAGAGATGCAATTATTCTAATGATGCCGTTCTCATTCATACCCTTTTAAATTCCTCTTTTAAAAAGTATCTTCACAGAAACTATCATATTATTTTACCTATATTCAATGGCATTTATTCAACATTCATTAGTCTCTGCTTCTTGTTTGTCACTCTTGTAGGCACTGAGGATATAGTGATAAACATGACATACAAAATTCCTGCCTTCTCAGTAATTATTATAAACAAAAAATAATATTTCTGATGGTGTTGGGTGCCGACAAGGAGAGAGTGAATTTGGGGGACTTAGAAATATTTTAGATAGGGGACTAGGGCATGCCTTTCTGAGGAGGTGAACTGGGAAGACAAGGAAAAAGCAAACTTAAGATCTGGGAAGAATGATCCAGGGCCCGGAGAGGAAACACAGTTTGCTTTTTGACATGTGGATAAATGGAAAGCTACTGCAGCATTTTCAGAAGGCAGTAACTTAATTTGGATAATCTTTGAGAGTAGATTTGAGATAAGTAGGTGAATGTCGTCAGTGAGTCTTTGGAGTCATAGAATTTATGGTAAAAACTGAGTTTTGTAGTTTGGGAAGTCATTTCTAAAGGATGATTTTCAAAACTCTGTTAGCAACAGAGACCACAGAAGGCTCCCCACACCAGCCTTGCCCTCACTGAGTCCTTACAAAGAGTAAATGTATCATTAACAATGGATGTATATATCCGTTGTTATATACATTGTGTATATACAGTGGAAGTATATACCATTGTTAATGAGATATACAAATATATAATATATAATGAGGGCAGATAAGTTTATAAAGAATTTAGTGTAAAGGACTGAACATGTAAATTATATGTAGCTAGATAATATGATTACTTATATTACTTTTTAAATTTTTTTCTTTTTGGGAGGATTTAAGTATATTGTTTGATTTTTTTTTTTTTTAGATTCTTCATGAAAACTGTAATAGTATACTTGACTCCAGAGCTTGTCCAAATGATCACATATTCAAACTTAGAGAAGCCAGATGTAATGCAGTTTCCTTGAACTCTAAAAACAGAAATGATTCTGGTTCATAAGGGAAACTTAACCTAGCTAATCTATTTAAGTACATAGAGACATGGCATCCACACACATTTTTTCCATCTCATTGACTTTACCAGTCAGACTTTGAGGATCTTCCCGTAAGTTTGTCTGTGACTCATCCTTGGTTCAGATGACTTAATGCTTCCATCTAACCCAGGGAAGGGAACATGATCATTTAACAAATCCACGATCCCCAGTTAGGATGCCAGGAGCCTCTGAAGAAACTAACCTTGTGGCTTTGGCACTTTTCATCTTTTCTTTTTCTTTTAAAAAAAATCAGTGCTTACAGTTGGCCTACTAACTGGAATTTCTTTCATCCCTTGTAGGTATTTCTGGACCAGTTTGCTTTGATATCTCATTACAGACTACACAAGAGCCTGGCTAAGTTTCCTCGTATATATACAGCAAAACAAACCCTGTCCTACTCTTCCTTATTTTCTTGTACTTAGTAAAAATGCTGATGTGTGAAAAAGTCCAATTTTACACACATAAATTGTCTCACTGAAATTCTCACAATAACACTGTTATAAAAACAAGTCAGGCATTATGGTTTTGGGGCTTCCCTGGTGGCGCAGTGGTTGAGAGTCCACCTGCCGATGCAAGGGACATGGGTTCGTGCCCCGGTCAGGGAAGATCCCACGTGCCGCGGAGTGGCTGGGCCCGTGAGCCACGGCCGCTAAGCCTGCGCGTCCGGAGCCTGTGCTCTGCAACGGGAGAGGCCACAACAGTGAGAGGCCCGCGTACCGCAAAACAAACAAACAGACAAAAATAACAAGTCAGACATTATGGTTTTAATTTTACAGATACAGAAGTGGTGGAGCACAAGAGCTTCATTTCAAGCCTAGTGTCGCTTAGT
This sequence comes from Stenella coeruleoalba, assembly GCF_951394435.1. Taxonomy (NCBI): domain Eukaryota; kingdom Metazoa; phylum Chordata; class Mammalia; order Artiodactyla; family Delphinidae; genus Stenella; species Stenella coeruleoalba. The sequence goes on along the minus strand of NC_137150.1, from coordinate 21,709,129 downwards.
TAGCAAGGGCGGCTTCTGAACAGGGAGCAAAGTCTGGGCCCCGCAAAGTCTACTACCTTCTTTCTGATACATCACATGTCTCTGCAGAAAACACCCAATACTTACCTGATACAAGCTTCCCCACCGCCACCTGAATATTAGACATTGTATACAATTTAAACTTTCTTGTTTTCTTATCATATATTTGTGATCTATAGCTGCTATTTGTGATCTATAGCTGCAATTTGTGTGGTTAACGGAGAATTCTAGACAATGAAATTTTCAAGTTGGCAGAGACAATAGCCTTTCTTTCTCTTCAACAGACCATTGACTGAAGGTGACTCTGTGGTTTATGTTGAAACTGACACTGAAAGCAGCAGTTAGCCAATAAATTTATCCAAATTCCTAGTTCAACACTGACAGGATATATACCCTGAAGCTTACATTTCCACATGAATTTTAAAAGCGGGATGACACCTAAAGAAAGGTTTCTAATAGCTCTGCACACGCACACGCACACACACACACACACACACTGGTCAACCCATAGGAACATTTTCTTGGTTTAGTACCTTTTCTGCGTGGCTCAGATAAAAAATTAGCAACATCTGAAAGTAGGTTGATTTAGTTGGTTGGTTGGAAGGAGGAAAGATGGAGGGTGGTGTGGGAGCGACAGGAGCAGAGTTTTGGGGTAACTCGCTCATGTATTAAGTTGGGTGGAATCCAGCAAAGAAACTGAGCCAGTTGTTATAAAACATAGGACTACTGGGTAAGAGGGATGAATAAAAAAGACTTTTTGGCTGTTTTACTGGGCATTAGCAACGTGATCTCTCTTTGCTTTCTCCTCAAGGGTTCAACCTCCTTAAATATCCTTTACATACAGAGAAAGTCTACATTGCTCCTCTGTGATTTTTGGAGTAGCATTTGTTTTGTTGGTAGGAGTGCCAGATTTCACAAGTAAAAATACAGAAAGCCCAGTTCAATGTGAGTTTCACGTAAGCACTGAATAATTCGTGTGTGTGCAAGTCTCAAATATTGCATGGGATAATCTTTTACTAAAAATTGATATTTGCAATTCAAATTTAACTGAGCATCCTGTATTTTATCTAGCAACCCTATTAGTTTGGCTAAAACATGGATACAAATAAGAAGGTTTACTTTATGGGCTTATATACAAATTGGAAGGAAGTTTCCTGGAGGTTTTCAGGTTCTGGTGCTGTAGCTCTCAGACTGAGCCAGGGGACGGAATTTTTCAAAGCAACCCAAGTGACACTGGAATAGCAAGAAGCTGGTGACTGACGTCCAGTGATTCTCATCCTGTACTATACAAAACAGAAGTCTAAGGGAATTTTTTAAAGCACTTGTGCCTGGATCCTACCCCAGAGCAATTAAATCAGTGTCTGGGGAGGGGGGTGGGCAGGCCCCCTACACTGCAATTAAGGAAAAGTCAATTTTCAGTGTTCCTGCAGCATTAGGAAGCCCTAAATTATAGCCTAAAATATGACATCCTAGAGACAGCCAGCTATAGAAAACTTTTTAAAGTTTATTTTTAATTTTCTAAATTATGAAAAAATTATAATAAAAATTTATTATAATAAATCCAAGAAATAAAATAGCACCTAAAATAAAGATGAACTTCCCCAATTCTACTTCCCAGAGGTATCCACTATTAAAAGCCTGATCTGTTTTGCTAGCCTTCAGGAAGGAGGAATCAATGAGAGACAAAAGATATGTCATTTATCTTTTAAAGAAGTTGCCAGACTTCACATTTAATGGACCAGAATTTTGCCGTGTCACCATGTCAAGGAAATATTATGTGTATTCAAGGCTTCACTGTGAATCAATGAAATCAGAAGCTAAAATATAAGGGAAGAAGGTGAGAGGAGACTTGAGCTATTCTATGGGGTAAGTTTTATAGGTGCAAGTTTCCACCAGGGACCCCTCCTGTCTTCCAGCTCTGCCTGAGACAGGGAAGGTAACTGATTCTATACCACTCTGTAAACCTACCGTTGCCAGAGAACCCCCAATATCCTTAAAACAGCCTTACGAGGATAAAAATAATTTGTGCTTCCCTCCCTTGTCTACCTCGCAATTAATTTCACTCACAAGATAAATCTTTCAAAACACCAGCAATATAGATACAGTTTCCCTTTAAAAGTTATAGAGCTCGGCTTCCCTGGTGGCACAGTGGTTGACAATCTGCCTGCCAATGCAGGGGACACGGGTTCGAGCCCTGGTCTGGGAAGATCCCACATGCCGCGGAGCAGCTAGGCCCGGGGGCCACAACTACTGAGCCTGCGCTTCTGGAGCCTGTGCTCCGTGACAAGAGAGGCCGCGACAGTGAGAGGCCCGTGCACCGTGATGAAAAGTGGCCTCCGCTCGCCGCAACTGGAGAAAGCCCTCGCACAGAAACGAAGACACAACACAGCCAAAAATAAATAAATTAATTAAAAAAAAAAAAGTTACAGAGCTATCAGTGAGGGAAATGGCATAAACTCTTCCCGATTTCCACATCCAGGCAAGTCCTGTGGCCTTATCTCAAACATGTGCCATGAACATGTTGTAAATAGAAATACACAAAGCCCTATAGAATGGGGAGAGATATAAAAACACAGAAAACAGAGAGAAAAATAGAAATGGCCTATCTAGTAGAAAAAAATGATAGCAAAGCAACTTAAGGGGATAAAATAGACACTGAGCATTATCAGGAATAATCCTCATTGCTGACTCTCACCCCCTCTACCAGATCCCTGAATAAAATATTCCCACATCCTCAGCCATGTCATCTGATAGGCCAGCAGGCAGACCAGGACACATGTAGGCAAGAGTTGTGTTCAACTGTCCATTTGTCTGTATTTCCATTTCCCTACTAAGGGTAGTGCTATGATTGTCTTTGCACAACTGATACTCCATTTTGAACCAGCAATTATATTTCTTCAAAGCAGGAAAATCTATCAAACAATGAAGAGACTTTTACCAAAAAATCTAAATACATATTTTAATCAGGAAATTGAACTCAGATGTGAGTGGTGACTATAAAAGGTATCAATTGTATCAGTGGATAAATGGATAAATAAATAAAGTAACACTCTATGTTACCCCTGACATAAACATTTTAAATGTTTTTGTTGTTGTTTTTGCAACATTGTAATTTAGTTTCTCCTTTGTAGTTAGAAGACCTCTGTGAAATTAGTATGGTGTACTGAAGTACTGTAGACTCTATAAGCATGTGCTTAAAAATGAGTTAGAAGATTAGAAAAATTTTAAATTGGGTTTTACTTTTTTTATTGGTTAACATTCTGGTGTTATGAAAGATGTTGCATTAAAATGTTTTAAATCGCTGCTAAATTCTTGGTCTGGTGGAAGGAAATTGGAATAAAGGATGGAAATCTGGGAATTCCCTGGCGGTCCAGTGGTTAGGACTCAGTGCTTTCACGGTGGCGGCACGGGTTCAATCCCTGGTTGGGGAACTAAATCCAGCAAGCCTCATGGCGCAGCAAAAAAAAAGAATGGACATCCATTTTTACTTCTGGTTCTGCTACTAATTCCTGCTATAACTTTGGACACATGACCAGGGCCTCTCTCAATTTCTTCATTTATGTATTAGAATGTAGAGCAGATAGACCTTAATGCCCTTCTAAGTCTAAAGTCCTTTGATTCTACTCATTAAAAGTTACAGATTAGTACCAATATATTCCTGACTGAAAAAAATGAGCAGAGCGTACTAAAGAAATCCATGAGCTGGTGCTGCCCCCTATAGTAGACTGACAAGGTGTAGGGCGTGCTGTAAAACTAGACAAATATTTTGTCATTCTAATTGTGTCTCTCTGGCACCCTCTATGTACCTATTGCAAAATCAAGAGTTTTTAAAACTGTCTAATTTCTAACTGTTTTTATGTGTTATAATGAGAAGAATTAAAAAATAAATTATATTTAATGACTGTTAGCTAAGACAATTTGAGCAAACATTTTTTTTTAAAACTGTTCAAGGAAAAGAATGTTCCTGTAATTTCCCCAAATAAATTTATCTGAGTCTGATTTACAGAAGAGCTGGCACCATTTAATTTATTTTTAACTATAATATTTTTATTACACCTAGTTAAAAATTTTTTTTCATTGAAATATAGTTTATTTACAATGTGTTAGTTTCAGGTGTACAGTAAAGTGATTCAGTTACATATATTTATATAAATGTGTGTGTGGTTTAGATTTTTTTCCATTAGAGCTGGCACCATTTTAAATGAATCACTTTTTACTTAACAGCATTAGAAACATTAAACATATTTAGTGCTGCTGGAGGGGCAGGATGGCAGTTGGGACTCTCTCTGGAGAAAAAGGCAATGGTTGACGTCATTTTTGCACTCTCTCTCTACCCTGACAGCACAGGAGGGCATATGTGGATGTGACACCCTCATACTGCCTTGCTAAGGCTGGCAGGGGTCAAAGGTTGCAGCACCCCCAAGCTCCCTGGCTCGGACCAGTGAGCATGAGTTGTGGCATCGTTCTCCCACTCCCTTGCTAAAGCCTGCAGTCATGCACACAAAGGCACTCTCCTGCTGCATCACTGAAGCTGTCTGGCAGGCACAGTCAAGGCATTTTCCCACTGCCTCTCTGGCAGTGTGATCTGACTCCAAAAGTAAAGGCAACAAAACAAAAATAAGTAAGTGGTACTACATCGAACTAAAAAGCTTCTGCACAGCAAAGGAAACCATCAACAAAATGAAAAGACAACCTACTGCATGAGAGAAAATATTTGCAAATCATATATCCAATGAGGAGTTAATACCCGAAATATACAAAGAACTCATAAAACTCAATAGCAAAAGACCAACAATATAATTTAAAAATGGGCAGAGAATATGAATAATTTCCCAAAGAAGACATGCAGACGGGCAACAGGCACATGAAAAGATGTTCAACATCACTAATCACCAGGAAAATGTGAATCAAAACCACAATGAGATATCACCTCACACCTGTCAGAATGGCCATCATCAAAAAGACAAGAAATAGGGCTTCCCTGGTGACACAGTGGTTGAGAGTCCGCCTGCTGATGCAGGGGACACGGGTTCGTGCCCTGGTACGGGAAGATCCCACATGCCGCGGAGCGGCTGGGCCCGTGAGCCATGGCTGCTGAGCCTGTGCGTCCGGATCCTGTGCTCCACAACGGGAGAGGCCACAACAGTGAGAGGCCCGCATACCACACACACACACACAAAAAGACAAGAAATAACAAGTGTTGGCAAGGATGTGGAGGAAAGAGATCCTTTGCACACTATTGGCGGGAATGTAAATTGGTGCAGCCACTATGGAAAATGTTATGGAAGTTCCTCAGAAAAGTAAAAATAGAACTGCCATACAATCCAGCAATTCTACTTCTGGGTATTTACCCGATGAAAACAAAAACACGAATTCAAACAGATACATGTACCCTCATGTTCACTACAGCATTATTTACAATAGCCAAGATATGGAAACAACCTAAGTGTCTACTAAAAGATGAATGGATAAAGAAATTGTGGTGTATCTGTATATACATGTATCTCTATCTATCTATCTATCTATCTATCTATCCATCCACACACACACAATGGAATACTACTCAGCCATAAATAGAAAGAAATCTTGCCATTTGTGAAAATATGGATGGACCTTTGGAAGTTATGCTACAGGAAACAGATAAATACTGAATGATTTCCTTTATATGTGGAATCTAAAAAACAAGACAAAAATCATAGGTACAGAGAACAGAATGGTGTATGCCAGAGGGGAAGGGGGTTGAGGAGTGAGCCAAATGGGTGAAAGGGAGTCAAGATGTACACACTTCCACTTATAGAATAAATAAGTCATGGGGATGGAATGTGCAGCATCGTGACTATAGTCAGTAACATTGCAGAACATACTTGAAAGGTGCCAAAAAGTTAATTTTGTATGGTGACAGATGGGAACTAGAGGCATACCTCATTTTATTTCACTTCACTTTATTGTGCTTGCAGATACTACATTTTTTACACATTGAAGGTTTATGGCAACCTTGTGTAGAGCAAGTCCATCAGTGCCATTTTTTCCAAAAGCATTTGCTCGCTTCATGTCTCTGTGTCACATTTTGGTGATTCTTGCAATATTTCACACTTTTCCAACATTATTATACTTTGTATGGTGATCTGTGATCAGTGATCTTTGATGTTACTACAACTTGCTAAAGGCTCAAATGACAGCATTTTTTAGCAGTAAACTATTTTAAAATTAAGATCTGTACTTTTTTTTTTAAGACATAATGCTATTTTACACTTAACAGACCAGTATAGTATTCACATAACTTTTACATGCACTGGGAAACAGAAAACAAATTGTGTGAATCACTTTATCGCAATATTTGCTTTACTGTGGTGGTCTGGAACCGAGCCCGCAATATCCCAAGGTATGCCTGTAGATTTACTGTGGTGATCATTTCATAGTATACAATTATCAAATTATTGTGTTGTACAACTGAAACCAGTGTAACATTATATGCCAATTTTACATCAATAAATTTTTTAAAGATAACGAATGTTCATTGAGCATCTTAAATGTACAACTGTCTAGAGCTCTATGTTTACTGTAATAAACCATCAATCCCCGCTTTGTTTGATGAAGATTTACTCAACTGACCATTTCAGTTACATTCACCATGTATTCAGTTTGCCAACACACTGTAAAATGCATCCTACTCATCTCCAGCTATGCCAGGAAGTTTACCTGAGTTTATGACACAACCAGCCAGCCTGACTGTCTGATTAAATGGGACAGAAATATATCACCCAACCCTTTAGATTGTGCTAGTGACATGGCCTCTACTGAATATGCCAACAACCCATTGAGCATATGTCCACCCTGGTCCTCAAAGACGTGTATTTTGTTTAAAAATCTGTCTCATCCACTAGCCTGGGAGCCCCTGAGAGTAGTAATTATGTACTTTTCACATTTGTGCTTCCCTCTGCTTCAGAAATAGCTCAGTGTCTGAATTTAGAAGATGCTCAATAAAGTAATGATTGATAGAGCGAAATAGTGGAGAGGATGTTAAAACTTTTTACAGGCTACTATAACAAATATTGCAAAAATATATCCACTGACTTTATTGTTATTCGTTAGGCAGAGGTGAATGTCTACTGACTGAATGCCTACCGTGTGCTATTAATAACCATACTACGTATAATCATGTAGCATACTATGCTGCCTCACTCTGACTACACTTGGAATGTGTCATTCTGTTTTTCTCTTTTCTGGGTTTTACAATTTAGGGAGCTAGAGGCAAATGGGAAATGCATTCTGCAATGGTCGACCGACTTATGGGAATAGATCCATTTTAAATATCAGCTATCACCAGCCAAAAAGCTGAATTTGGTATTCGTTGATTAAATCCAGACCTATGGGTTTCCCAAGCTTGCATCTTTCAGTATAAATTACATTAAACTTCGACTACTGGGGGGAAAAAGGACTGAAAAGTAGCCAGCAGTCCCATCAGAGGCAGGATGACATTCCCCAGAATCACTACTTATTCCAGACTTGAGCTTAATTTAACATCTAGTTGTTTGGAAAATTCAGCTAGTACATCAGTCTAGTAACCAGATTTTTATAAAATTTCTGGGAAATCTGTCATTAAGAAAAAAAAATGTTTGAAATGTACCCTTCACCAACAGTTACAAATTCTAGCAGCTTTTCTTCATGATATACTGGCATTGAAATCATACTTAAAATTTAAATGTGTCTTAAATAAGTGAATTACAAATAAGCACTTATAAATAACTTGGTTATATCAGAAAGCTAGTTATTCCTACAAAGTCCAAAGTCTTATTTAAATATTGGCCAAGTCAGCTATGGGTGAGACGCAAGGTGTGATTTATCCTGAGGCAAATTGTTCTCCAGCTGTGAACCTATGAAACCAAACAAGTTGCGTGCTTCCAAAATACAATGGTGGGGCAGGCATAGCATAGACATCTCCATTCCAAAAGGGTAAAACAGGAAAGAATAAAGGAGGACAGTTCCCAGGTATGCCAAGACCGAACAGAACAAACAACGTTAAACCTTAAGGCTCAAGAATAATCTTCTTTGACTCAATGATCTGCCTTCTAGACCCACTGGGATGGCAACATCATCCCAGGGCTCAGCAGGAAGGCCTGTAGCGACTCTCTGCCTGGGCTCCATGGCTCTCTGGGTCTGGGGTCCTTGGCCCATGAGTCTCCCAGGTGGCCCCATCCTCTGAAATTTAGGTAAAGGTAGCCATGCCCCACCAGACCTGAGCCAATGGAGACAGGGTCGTATGGTCATCACCAAAGTATGCTGCCTGTGCCCTTTGGAAGGGCAACCACTGAGGCCCATGCTACACTGGGGGTCTACCAGAGTTTCGTCTGGGGTGTTGGAGGAGTGTGGCACAGACTACAGATATCAGAGCTCTACATGTGAATGGCACCATACAGCTGGCACAAAGGTCTCACAGGTGCTGGTGGTCCCTTCTTTGAACCACTCTGCTCCCCAGGCCCTTGCACTCAGGGCCTGTGATGGGAGTGGCAGCTCTGTTGATCTCTGAATCCCCTTTGGGGGTCGTTCTTCATTGCCTTGAAGAATAGTGCCTGGCTTCTGATCAGATGGCTGATCCATACTAATCTCCTTATCAGTCACTTGGCCACGCCCTTAGTGTTCTACCTTTTTGCAATATGGATAGGCTGAGAATTTTCCTAATCTTATATTCTGCTTCCCAGTCTTGAGGGAAAAAAACGGAGCTGGAGGAATCAAAGTCCCTGACTTCAGACTATACTACAAAGCTACAGTAATCAAGACAATGTGGTACTGGCACAAAAACAGAAATATAGATCAATGGAAAAGGATAGAAAGCCCAGAGATAAACCCACGCACCTATGGTCAACTAATCTATGACAAAGGAGGCAAGGATATACAATGGAGAAAAGATAGTCTCTTCAATAAGTGGTGCTGGGAGAACTGGACAGCTACATGTAAAAGAATGAAATTAGAGCGCTCCCTAACACCATACACAAAAATAAACTCAAAATGGACTAGAGGGCTTCCCTGGTGGCGCAGTAGTTGGGAGTCCGCCTGCCGATGCAGGGGACGCGGGTTCGTGCCCCGGTCTGGGAGGATCCCACATGCCGCAGAGCGGCTGGGCCCATGAGCCATGGCCGCTGAGCCTGCGCGTCCGGAGCCTGTGCTCTGCAACGGGAGAGGCCACAGCAGTGAGAGGCCCGCGTAGCGCAAAAAAAAAAAAAAAAAAAAAGGACTAGAGACCTTAATGTAAGACTGGAGACTATAAAACACGTAGAGGAAAACATAGGAAGAACACGCTTTGACATAAATCACAGCAAGATCTGTTTTGATCCACCTCCTAGAGTAATGGAAATAAAAACAAAAATAAACAAATGGGACCTAATGAAACTTAAAACCTTTTGCAAAGCAAAGGAAACTACAAACAAGACAAAAACACAACCCTCAGAATGGGAGAAAATATTTGCCAACAAATCAACAGGCAAAGGATTAATCTCCAAAATATATAAACAGCTCATGCAGTTCAATATTAAAAAAACAAACAACCCAATCAAAAAATGGGCAGAAGTACTAAATAGACATTTCGCCAGAGAAGACATACAGGTGTCCAAGAAGCACATGAAAAGCTGCTCAACATCACTAATTATTAGAGAAATGCAAATCAAAACTACAATCAGGTATCACCTCACACCAGTTAGAGTGGGCATCATCAGAAAACCTACAAACAACAAATGCTGGAGAGGGTGTGGAGAAAAGGGAACACTCTTGCACTGTTGGTGGGAATGTAAATTGATACAGCCACTGTGGAGAACAGTATGGAGGTTCCTTAAAAAACTAAAAATAGAATTACCATATGACTCAGCAATCCCACTACTGGGCATATACCCAGAGAAAACCATAATTCAAAAAGACACATGCACCCCAACGTTCATTGCAGCACTATTTACAATAGCCAGGTCATGGGAGCAACCTAAATGCCCATCGACAGATGAATGGATAAAGAAGATGTGGTACATATATACAATGGAATATTACTCAGCCATAAAAAGGAATGAAATTGGGTCATTTGTAGAGACGTGGATGCATCTAGAGACTGTGATGCAGAGTGAAATAAGTCAGAAAGAGGAAAACAAATATCGTATATTAACGCATATATGTGGAACCTAGAAAAATGGTACAGATGAACCAGTTTGCAGGGCAGAAATAGAGACAGATGTAGAGAACAAACGTATGGAAACCAAGGGGGGAAAGTGGCAGGGGGGTGGTGAGATGAACTGGGAAATTGGGATTGACATGTATACACTAATATGTATAAAATTGATGACTAATAAGACCTGCTGTAAAAAAGAATAAATAAAATAAAATTCTAAATAAATAAATAAATTCTGCTTCCTTGTTGCTTAACAATCCCATCTTTACGTCCATTCTCTCAGGTTGAATTTTACTGTAAGCAGTCAGGAGGAGCCAAGCTGCACTTCAACACTTTGCTTAGAAATTGTTTCACCTAGGTATCCCATTTCACCACTTGCAAGTTCTACCTTCCACAAAACACTAAAACATGGACACAATTCTGCCAGAGTTCTTGGCCACTTTACGATACGGATCACTTGTCCCTCATTTCCATCCTGGTCTTTATTGTCCATATTTCTACCAATATCCTGTTCATGTTTAATTAGGTATTCTCTAAGAAGACTGAGGTTTTCTCTACAGTTTGCCTCTTTTCTTCCTAAGCTCTCATCAGAATTATCTTTAAAATTCTGTTCATGTCAATATAGGTTTTTACCAGTATGAACCTTAAAACTTCCAGCCTCTATTCCTCACCCAGTGCCAAAGCCAGTGCCACATTTTTACATATTTGTTATGCAGCATCCCCATTTCTCGGTACCAATTTCTGTCAGTTTGTTTGGGCTGCTATAACAAAAATACTGCAGACTGAGAGGCTTAAACAACAAACATTTAACTCTGGAGGATGGGAATTCCAAGATCAAGGCTGGCAGATTATAAGGGCACTAATCCCATTCATGAGGGCTCCACCTACATGACCTATCACCTCCCAAAGGCTCCACTCCAAATACCGTCACACAGGTAATTCATAAATTTGGCGGGGGGGGGGGGGGAATACAAACATCCAGTCTATTGCAAAGCCTCAATCACAAGTCAAAAATAAAACAGTATTTTACTATAAACTATATTATATTTACTTAGAAGCCAAAAACAATATGATGAAACATGAAAACACACACATTTCAGAGAATGGCTTGTTTTGTTAATCAATCTGATCAGTTTTACACAATGAAATATCGTTAAGAAACATAAAAATTATAATATAAACTGTAGTATAAAAATATAAGAAACATAGTATTATTTTTAAAGAAAGAAATTGTAAGAGACATGTTAATACCACAACAACTTTAAACAGAAATTTAAAATGTCATGCTAGAAATAATTTTTTCTTAGTATTATGCATCAGGTCTTAGAATGTAGGGATGTAGGCAAGTAAAAATGAAAAGTTTATATAGTAAACTTTCTGAATACTATTGTCTGATTTGCTCTATCAAATGTCAGACATCATTATAAGAAATAATATATCTGTCCATTTAAGACTACAATTGCCTTAAATATAAGGTAATTATTATTTTAGAAACAAGCAGTTTTTACATTTTTTTAGAAAGCTAGTAGTAGCATATAAAAATGAACATTACAAGAAACTGGTTAAAACAACATTTACCATGAAAAGATGAATATAATTTTAAAAGGAGGCACCTTTCTTTCACTTCAATAGGAACTGTGGGTGAAGGCCTTCATCTCATACCAAAGAACACTCAGTCTTGCTTCTTTTAATAAAGAGCAGTGGAAGAATACATTCCATTCTATGTACTGGCTGTGTTGAAAGAACAGAGTTCAGGTCCAGATAGGAAGCTAAAGTGCAGTAGAGGCAAGTTGATTTATCAGAGTGTATTCACTAATACACTGTGATTTTAACTAGTTAATACAAATAAGTGTAACTTATACTTTTACTATGTTGATCCAAATAATCTTTACTGATAAGCTATAGATCCCAGAGAAGCAGCATGTTTGCTGTGTTTTATCATTTTCTTTGCATAGATACAGATTTATCTATCATTTAAATAAAAAACAGCAAAACAGTATTAAGCAGTGTCTGCATTTATAATTTTTGCTTTTACAAAGTGCTATGCAGAATGTCACATTTCAAAGTTTAAAAACAAAACTCCAACTCTTGCAATTTGAACAGCACAGTTCAAATCAGGGATCTTCTTGTAAGAAAAAAAATATCATCTCCTCTGTGTCATATCAAATGAGACACGGGTTCAATAGGCAATCCTAGAGATTCGACCAAACCTATTTTACATGTAAGACATCTATAACCAAGAGAGGTTAAATGTATTAAATACAAGCTTCTCATAAGGGCACTGATGTCTCTAAATTGCTCAGAGATCTAGATTGGTTAATGGCCCTGGTAGCCTGACTCTATCTTCATACAGAGGCAGCTCCTGATTGTGTATGCTAGTAAATAAGGCATAGAAAATATAACCTTATGATATGAAAAACATGTTTTATTTTGTAATAAAATAAAAATTTCCATTGAAATTTTTATGAAGTTTGCAAAATAAGGTTCTGATACATTTGCACAAGTAAAATTTTCCTTGGGCAATAAAACATAGTATTTCTCTCTGCCTTCCATTTTGTTTTTAACAATGAAGAGCATCATTCTTTTCACCTGGAATCAAATTTGCCTTCAGTAACTGGACATGTTGATGGAGAGGAGAGGGTCAGAGTTAGAAGCTATATTACTCTATCTCAACAAAGATTGCTCTAAAAAGCCCATCATTTTACTATCAATTAATGTGAAAGCTTTGGGATTCATTTCCCCTCATCTCATGTTTAAAGCGTTTTCAAGTTCACTATATATATGTTTACTTGGTTAATGGGTCATAACTTTTTCAGGTAAACTCCTAGTCTACCAAGTAGACGGGTAGACAGATACTCAATTGAAACACGTTTAGATGTGTTCTTTCACTTACACGCTCAGCCTACCTGTCAAAGCTAATACCCAATAACAATAATCTGCAAGAGCAGATAAATATATTTGTGAATAATTGAGGGCTGACTGTAAGCCCAACCAACTTTTCTAAATTTTTTTCATTAATCAGAATTGCTGATTTGCGGTATCCATCAATCATGAGTGGATGAACGTTGTGGTGGAGAGCTTTCAAAATACATGAAGTCCTGAAATTGGAAAAAGAATTATATGTATAGATAAATATCAAATTAGATAGATAAATAATTACATAAATAAAGAATGTAAATAGATAATTAGGTGCAATGCACAAAATGTTATTCTTCATAATTTATCAGGTGATCTCATTCCAGTTAAGAATAAATCAAGCTAATGAAATTTTCATGAAGAGAACCTAATATGAAGAACAGCAATTGCAAATCTGAAACTGTGGGTAGTCAATAAGTTTTCCATTTGGGGTACCAATTAACTAAATTTTCCTTGTTGAAAGGAGGAAAAACTTGATAATCAATATTAAAAATGTTAAATATACCAATTGTAATATGTTAATTAGGTTTTTAAGGTAAATGTTATCAATTTTATTTCTATGATTTATGAATATTAGCCACTAATCAGACAGGAATACAGCAAGGAAATTGTACCTAATAAATCTTAGGTATATTGACAAAGAGGTAATAGATGAAGGGAGAGAACATCAGCTTTAGAGTTATTTTATTTCACTAAGAAATCAAAGAACAGGAATCTTTAAGTAGTGAGAATGGTAAGTAACATGAAATGATGACAATTACACCCACTGGATGCCTAGTATCTTTCAAGCACTCTCCTAGCCCCTTTACTCATATGATAGCTAATACTCATAACCCTGAAATATATATATATATATATATATGTATTTTAATTTCCATTTTACAAATAAGGAAACTGAGGCTTGCAAGTGTTAAACACTTTGCAAGACATATAATTAGTAAGTGGCAGAGACAGCTTCAAATCGTATTGCCTTTCTACTGCACTACACTGCTTCTCATCAGAAAGAATAATTCTCTCAGGATAACTCAGAAGCAAAATGCTTACAATGAGGAAGCAAGCTCCAAAAATCATGGCTTTCATTGTCACATCCAGGTCTAATGGGAAGTGAATTTCAAAGTGGTCAGCATCGCTCATTGCAGATAACACACCATTCCACTTCCGAGTAATACTTCCGATACTGGATACACCATCAAGGGATATGACCTAGAAAGACAAGAATGTGACTTTATGATTGAAAGGTGTTAAACTACATGCTCTATTCTCCTGTTTATAAGCAGTTTACACTGAGGTAGTATAAATATGGTGCAGGAAATGAATATAGTAATAATATAATTTCAAATAGGGAATTATGGCCAAGAAGGGTTAAGTGCCTTGCAACTGGTTGACAACCAAGCTGGGGAGTATCTTACAATTCTCAGGCCAGTGTTCTTTCTTCACCCTCAAATGAGTTATTAGGGAAGCCTGTCAGAGGAGGTATGATTTAAACTGATTTTGAAATTCTTTTTCATATAGCAAAGGGTGGGAATTGGGGATTGGGAGGGAGTCTTTCCCAGTCGAGGGAAACATGTTAGCAAAAGCAAGGTGGTATGGCTCTTTTCACTTCACAAAATCCATATGATCACTCAGGCTTTTGTGGGCCCTGTCTTCTTAAAGTATGTCAGAATCCCAAAGGGCTTCAGCTTCTAGAAGGCACCTGCCACAAGGATAATAACCAAACACTACATTTTGGTGATTAAAATGACCCACACACCCTGCCCTCGAAATCTGGCTTATTTACATTTTCTATCTATCTATAATGGCCTTCTAATAAATAAGTCATGGTTGATGATATGGTTATGTAAAATGAGAACTAAGGAAAGTGTCATAGAAAATATTTGAATGAGCAATTCTGGATTATCAATTTTGTTGAATTGTGAGGCATTTAGAAAGAACTCTTTAAGAAGCCCAGGAATCTCCTTTGTCACAACTGTTGTCACAACTGTTAAGAGTAATAAGCTATCATTTTGTGGCCATTGAGATGAAGGCAGAACAGAAGGATTTTCCTTCTTCCAGAAAATGTTATAATCCACTATAAGATTTATCCTGGTTTATGAGTGTTGTCTTGTTTCTTGAGGATGCAGACAGACTTCTATCTTGCAAATAAGCAATTTGCACAACCTCAGGGGTGCTCTATTGGTTCTGTGACATGTGGGGCCTTTTCATTACTCAGGACCTATATTCTGTTCCTGGAAATCTTTGGTAAAAATGGTTAGTGAAATACAGCCAAGAATAAAATAGATGGATTAGGTTAGGCTATTTATTCTCAGGTTTAATGTTTTAAATGGTTTCTTCTTATCTCTATCAAACACTGAAATCATGCAAAACAAGCTCACATTGTGGAAAACATTAAGCAATCCCCTAATGATAATTTGAAAATTTTTCAATGTCAACTGGTTAGTTAACTCTTTTCTCACATTACTTTATTCATTCACACACACAAAAATCATCTAAAAGCACATCATTCTGAGGTCTGTTAGTAGATGTAGAAAAAATAGTAGAAACATTTATTTTTATATTTGTTTACCTCAAAAACAGAATCTGAACCACAGCCATAGGTTGAGCATGGCCCAAGCACTCCCATCATATCTTCTTTCTTCTCATTTTGGATGCTGTACACTGCCCTGCACAGGTTCCAGTGTTCGGCAACAAAGCCAATGGTGACGCCAGGAGGACACTGCACCTCCAGCTGCAAATGAAGCAGTGACAGAGGCGAAGATGCTACATGTATAGGTATACACATACACAGATACACACAACCTAGGTATGTTCCTAATTCATTCAAGAACTAGGGAAACTGTCACTGGGAAAGAGTCTTCCATTATCCCCAGGCTATTTCTTAGGGCTGTATTTCAGTGAACAGCCTTGAGAGATGAAGTCATGTTCCCTTTGGGACAAAATTACTCCTTGTTATAAAATGGTCAGTTCTCCAAGCTCCATGTCCCTTAGCTGCATATGTAGCATCTACCTGGGATCCGCTGAGTCATCCTTGTAGAACTTGGGGATGAGGGGACCTACGCACATGTGCTGGAGCTCACGCTGCTTACTGTGCTGTAATAAAGTTCTTTGCCCCTGACCTAGGGGTCTCACGTCTTCTGGCACAATCCATGAAAAAGTATCATGCTAGTTTCTTAGACTGACATCTCAGACATGACAAGTGTAATAGGAAACAAGAGAAAAGAGGCATTCTGAAAATTGTAGGTTGTGAAGACAACAGTATGTGTGTATAAGTATAGGATGAAGTGGAGACTGATCTCAAATATAAGACTGTTATTATACAAAGACAATAATGACAAAGGAGTAAGCTATCGGACAATTGCTAATATTCACTGAGCACTAAACTATTTGCCAGGCACTATACTAACACAGTTGACATTTATTTACTATATAATCCTCAAAATAACCATCCTATGAGATAGGTACTATTAATATCTCCATTTTATAGGTGAATAAATCAAGGCACAGAGGCTGTAAGTAAATTCTATTGAAAATGCTGGTACTTAATATATAATTAAAATCCCAGTAATCCTAGGAGGTATTTTTTTCTGCCCAGTTAACATATTAAGAACACTGAGGCTAAAACAGGTTAAGTAAATTGCCCACTTTTAAGTAGGTGGCATATTTGAAATTCAAATTCTCTTGGATCTCTCTCTAAAACTTTTCTTTTCCCTGTAGCAAACAATTTTCCTAGGGCAGCACAGATTATAGAAGAGCAACTAAACCGTAACTTGGCACAACTGCTTTCTAGTTCTAGCATCTACCAAGTGTAACACCATCCTCAGGCACTTATTCTTTTTTAGCCACCCTTCCTTTATCTGTAACAAGGTGTAGGTTATGATGGGTAGAGTAAAAGTATCTGAAGTTTCTTCCGATCCTATTTAAAAGCATGTCTACATTTAGTGTGACCTTATTTGGGGATATGTAGGCACATTTAGACAAATGTGTGTTCTAGGTAACAGACTAATTTCTAATTCAGTAGACACAACTGATAGAATTGCGATCAGTGACTAAATAACCCTCATTTGTGCTTGACCCGCCCCCCGCAACTAGCCCCTGAAGACATGAACCCACATGAAAAATGTCTTTGTGGTTTTTCCATAGGTGAGACAATTTGGCATTTGGCTTCCTTCCTCCCCCCACCCCACTATCTTCTTCCATTCTGCCTGTGCCATGAAAGGCCCCTCCTGTGT
Organism: Stenella coeruleoalba; assembly: GCF_951394435.1. Taxonomy (NCBI): domain Eukaryota; kingdom Metazoa; phylum Chordata; class Mammalia; order Artiodactyla; family Delphinidae; genus Stenella; species Stenella coeruleoalba. The sequence continues at coordinate 21,691,822 of NC_137150.1, read as the reverse complement.
AGCTTTGGAAGGAGCACAACCGTGCAGGGAAGAGTTGGATCAGGAAGAAACAACGGATGAGACTTCTGTCCTCTTACCTCTTGCCTGGTGGAGGGGCAACAGAAGCAGCAGCAGGTGCATCTGAAAGGTCTCTGCATTGTCATGATTTCTCGGCCCATACAGTCAGTGACCCGGAGCACAAAGGGCCTCAGTGTCCGATAAGCATTCCTGGTATAATCATCTGTGTCTTCGGTCACAAAGTAAACCATCTGGCCCAGGTTGTTTTTAATATCATATGTATTATTAGTTTCAAAATCTGTTATCACTAAAAATGAGAGAGCCATCTTATTTTAGAAGCAGTTAAAATGGGCCTCAAGAAGTCCTTTTGTAGTATTTCACAGGGGCCTAAAGCAAAAGAGCTTTTTAAAAAATTTCAGGTGAAAAATATGCAATTATTAGAACGTCATTGTAATTCATATGCCCTATAAGTATATAGGTAATTTTGAAATTTTAAAACATTTCTTCTGAGAAGTTCAGTGTAAAATGATTTTTAAAACTTTTCCACATAGAAGCAAAGATTGGAAACAATACTCCTGGAGTACTTGAATTAAGAAAACTTTAATTATAAAAACATTTAAAGGAAATTATACACCAGACCATGAATTAATCAGCTTATGAAATATGCTGAGAGGATTAGGGTCATTACTAATTGCAAATAAGAAAACCAAATAAGAAAAGTCAAAGGCTCTATGTGGAGGTAAAATGAATGAAATGAGGGTGTAGATCTGATACAGTGAGGGGAACTGAGAACAGGCATTGTGCTTACCGTGATTTTTTCTTACTTCCACAGCATTGGACTTAGAACCCAGCAGACTGAGACTCTATTTCCAGCTCTGCCATTGATTAGCTGACTAGGGTGCCCTTGACTAGCTCATCTAGTCTTTTTGCTCCTTCTTTCCCTTGTCCATGAAAAGTGAATACGGAGGAGTTGAGATGGGTAAAGGATAGGGCGTTCGATCAGGTAAAAATGTTTAAGTCCTTTTGAAATCTAAGAGCTCATGTATGATGTGTAAACAGATAAAATTATACAAAGTTAAGTCCCTTTATTACTTTCTTGAAGATAGGGTAATAGAGGATAGTCTTTTCTCTTTGAACCACTAAAAAATGATCAATATAAATAAGGAACTAGATATTGGATAATGCAAATTTTCACCTGATTCAAATATTGCTGGACACTACAAAAGTATACATACTTTCCAGGGGTTCAAAATGCTGAAGAACATGTATGTTGTCCAACTGTTGGGATAGAACAAAGCAATTAGGAGAGAGAGAAATAACAGAATCAAATCAAACCAGTATTAGAAAAAAACCTGATGAGACAGAAATTAAATGTATCAATTGATACAAAAATATCTCTCTGAAACTGAATGGAATCAAAAACATTTTTATCAAGTAAAATCAGCCCATCTGCACCTGATCAGATGGTTATTAGCAGAGCTGTCCAGATAGAACACTCTCCTCCAGGTCCACTGTAAAATATTGAAACAATTCTCTAAAATATCAGAAAATCATCTTCCTGCTTCAGTAACAGCACCTAGAAGAAGCTATGTTGCCTAGTTCAGTTCCTACTCATTGGTCTCTCTGATATGTCACCCACAGACTGGACTTGTCAGGAAGTTCGGGACAGTTTAACATGGACCAGCCACAAGAAGCCAATTTTCTCAGTGGCTTAGGGAGAGTGAATGAGGCAGGGTGGACCTTGCACAGGAATCTCCGATCTCATATTACTTCACAGTACCTCTGAAAGAGGTTAACACACTGACTTCCATTCACTTGGGCTGCTGATGCCAGGGTCTTCCCTAAGTGCAGACTAATAGGGGAAGATCCAAGAGAGCTGGAAGCGTGTGAATAGGATGAGGGCAAAGGAGAGGAAACATTCTCCAAGGATGGAATCCCTTGAAAAGGGAGGTTGGTAATACCATTAGACCAACTTCTACCTTAACTTTACTTAGGAATCACTGTAAAGATAAACACTTTGGCCCATCATCTGTTATACTTGAGAACATCCTAGCAGAAAAGAAACCCCCTTAAGGACAGACTACACATATCTAATTGTAGATAATTTAGATCATTAGATCATTCCTAATGCCTGAGCCCAGAACACTGCCTGAAATGCCATATTTTACCAAATGTTTGTTGAATACATTAATTAATGAACACTACATTACTGTGGTAATAAATAAAATTTAAAATAATGTAACCTGACATAAACATTCTGTGGCGTGATCCATTACAGGAGGGTATAGAGAGGATACAATCTTTCTTTCATTAAAAAATTTTTCGGGCTTCCCTGGTGGCGCAGTGGTTGAGAGTCCGCCTGCCGATGCAGGGGACGCGGGTTCGTGCCCCGGGCCAGGAAGATCCCACATGCCGCGGAGCGGCTGGGCCCGTGAGCCATGGCCGCTGAGCCTGTGTGTCCGGAGCCTGTGCTCCGCAACGGGAGAGGCCACAGCAGTGAGAGGCACACGTACCACAAAAAAAAAAAAAAAAAAAATTTCTTTTATGAAAAGACGATCAGGTGAGAGGGCCTAAACATGTCTTACAAAATTATCAAAAGTGGCCACTAGGGTGGTTTACAGTCCCTTTGAAAAACTCTAGGGACTCTTAAACATCTATAACTAAAAAGTAAAAATATTCACTACTTGGTAAGAGCTTCTACTGCTGAGCAAAATATTCTAAAGAAATGCCTGTTACTGTGAAAGCAGTTTACCCAATAAGATACTATGGTTGTTAAGAAGCAGTCCTAACAAAGTGTGGAGTCACTGGCCAAGCCAATATTCTAGAAATAATGTAAACCTGCTACTCTGGATGTTAAAGTGTCAGGATAGTCCTGATAATGATTCATGTAATTTGCACACGAGATGGCAAAAAGACTATGATAGGGACTTCCCTGGCGGTCCAGTGGTTAAGACTCCACACTTCCACTGCAGGGGGCATGGGTTCAATCCCTGGTCGGGGAACTAAGGTACAGCCAAAAATAAAAAAATAAAAGCCTAGGATGAAAAAATGCTTGGATGCCTGGCTCTGTGTCTTCCACCTACACACAAGGTGTTTCAACTAAAAACATCCACACAGCTATTATCCACTGGGTGGGTCCCATGTGCCAAAAATATTAGGCACGTTACAAACCTTATCTCATTAAAAATTCTCCTAACAACCAATAGAGTAGGTATGACTAGCACTATTTTATAGATGATGAAATTCAAGCACCAAGAGGTTAGAAAAGTTACTCAAGGTAGCAGAGTGAGGAGAGAGTAGAGCTAGAATTAAAACCCAGGTTTGTCTGGCTCTAAACCTGTTTTATTTGTTTCTTTTTCATTTTTTTTTTTTAACTAAAAACATTGCTGAAAGGGAAAATAGATTTCATAAAATATGCCCATTTAACTTCACCTAAAGTAATAGAAGAAATTAAGAAAATGGTTTTTAATATTTAAATGAACAATATTAAAGCTATACATTTTTAAAAAGAAATGACTCTAGATATTGGATTTCTAAGGAAATTTTCTACATTTATCATCAAGTAAAAAAATAAACTTTCTAAACTTGGTTAACTTATAAACATTTTATAAGCTTCCAAAATAATGTAGGGGTTACTCTAGCACTGTACCTGAATGACTGGCTTTGTCAATATTTTGCCAAACAACAGGTTAATAAAGTTTTTGGTTTATGTAAAATCCAAATTTTCCTGATACAACTGTATTACTTTCAAAGATCAACACTAGAACTTTGTAACAATGGTTTTCAGTACACAGGATTAACAGTCAGTATATAAAACTGAAAAGAGAAACATGTCAAACTCCAAGGAACATTTGGTTGACTACGGTGGGGAGACATGTATTGAATTGGCAAGTCCCTTGCTTATAATGTGTCAATATTCCAACACTTGCTTTTTCTAAAAGTGAAACATGATTTAGTAGTTTCTAGGGGATTTGCAATACTAGGTTTATCTTATTTTCATTAAGCAACATTTTTATTTCTGACATGGGTTTTTAAACAGTACCATTTGATGATACACAAACCTGTGGGCATGTTGCCCCAGTTTCTGAAATGGGTGGCCCAGTCCTAGAATGTCCATCTAGATATAAATTAGAGAGTCTCTGTGTTGTGGAAAGGGGTTCTCCGGAACTTGACCTGAAACAGTATCCTTGGAGGTCCCCTATTTTTATTTACCTTGTATGCTTTGGGAGGTGACAGGACTGGCTGATGAAAACTATGGGTGGTGAGAAATAGCAATGGCCTGAGGCACTGAGTGATTTACTCACTGTCTACCGTTCTGTTCTGTTCTTTGTAATGTTGCTTTTCTTGACATTCAGCCTTTACTTCTAAGCAAATGACACTCCAATTAACATCTTTGATAATTTTTCTTCTATTCCAATTCCTAGTTTTTAAACTGCCTTCATAGGACATCTTGAATGTCTTAAAATTCAATATACAACCTTCACAAAAACCGTATCATCCCACCAAAAAAATCCCTATGTTCTTTGTTCCCCATTCACATTTCTGAAATTAGCACTACCACTCCTATAGTCTCACAAACATCTGTCATCACTGACCCATCCCTTTATCCACTCTATCCAGTCTCTTTTTGTTGGATCCCCAGTCATACTTTGTAAGAAAATAATTTGGATTTGTGTGGAGTACCTGGGCTAAATATTCCAGACCTGGAGGACAGTTTGGCATAACAGTTGGCATTGGCATCCACACTATTGGAGCAGAATGTTGTGGTGCAGGATATTTTCCAGGCTGGTACTGGATAGGATGGCTACCACCAGTTTGCATGTACAAGGGGAAGGTAGTGGGCTGATGTGGACTGTAGTATCCCACAGGCAAGCCTCCTGGGTGGCCTGCAGGAGGAGGGACAGCTGGTCCAGGGGGCCCTGTGTTCAAAAACAAATGAAAGTGTTATACATTATAAACACTACAATATATTGGAAATTAGCATGACTTTTTACATGGAGATGATATGGATCACACAACCTCCACTTAAAAATAACAAGGTGTTCCATTTTACGAGTGTGTAGGATGTACCAAAATGTACTAAGGGGATTTACACATTAACTCATTTAATCCTCTTAAACCTTATGAGACAATTATTCCCATTTCAGAGGTACAGAAGTAAGGTTGAAATATCAAGTTAACATGTTAGCCTCTAGGCATTAGCTTCCTTCTTTGGAGATAATAATATACCTACTTCATTAGGTTATAGTAGGATTAGCGCAAGGCCTAGCATATAATTAGCATGGTTATTTTTTTGTTACTATGTTTACTGTTATTATTGTTTAAGGTCATAAAGATAGTAAGGTCTACTTAACTTCAAAGGGGTTCTTCTTTTTGTTTTTTTTTTCTTTTTGCGGCTCGCGGGCCTCTCACTGTTGTGGCCTCTCCCGTTGCGGAGCACAGGCTTCGGACGTGCAGGCCCAGCGGCCATGGCCCACGGGCCCAGCCGCTCCGCGGCATGCGGGATCCTCCCGGACTGGGGCACGAACCCATGTCCCCCGCATCGGCAGGCGGACTCCCAACCACTGCGCCACCAGGGAAGCCCCCCAAAGGGGTTCTTTTAATGACTGCTGTCTAACTCCAGAACAGTTTCATCATCCATCCCCAAAATCCCATACCCATTAGCGGTCATTCCCCATCTTTTCCCCCAGTCCCTGGAAACCGCTATCTCTATAGATTTGCCTAATCCGGACATTTCATATAAATAAAATCATGTGACATAGCCTTTGTATCTGGTTTCTTTTACTTGGCAAGTTTTCAAGGTTCATCCTTGAACTTTGCATTAGTACTTCATTAATAAAAACTAGTGAAATAACAATACTCATGTCAGACAAAATATACTTTAAGACAAAAACTGTTACTAGAGGTAAAGGACATTTTATTATAATAACAGAAGTGTCAGTCCATCAAGAAGACATAACAATTATATACACCTAAAAACAGAGCTTCAAAATACATGAAGCAAAAACTGACACACTAAAAAGTGAAATAGGCAATCCAACGAACAACAGCTGAAGGCTGCAATACCCCACTCACAGTAAGGGACAGAACACCTAAGCAGAAGATCAAAAAGGAAACAGAAGCATGAAAAACACTATAAATGAAACAATACATAACAGGCATGTATAGAACACTCTACCCAACAACAACAGACTGAACATTCTTCTCAAATGCACATAGAACCTTCTCCAGGATAGACCTACTGGTTGGCCATAAAGCAAGTCTCAACAAATTTAAGATACCTGAAATCATACAGAGTATATTCTATTACAATGGAATAAAACCAGAAATCAATAATAATAGAAGAAATTTTGGAAATCACAAATATGAGGAAATAAATCAATACACTCTTAAATAAACCAAGGGGTAAAAAGAAATCATGAGAGAAATGAGAAAATACTTTGAGATGAATGAAACAAAAGCACAATATACCAAAGCTTATGGAATGCAGCTAAAACAATGCTTAGAGGGAAATTGACAGCTGTAAACACCTACACTAAAAAAGAAATATCTCAAATCAGTAACCCAACTTTCCACCTTAGAAATAAATCAAACCCAAAGCAAGCAGGAGGAAATAATAAACACTGAAGTAGAAGTGAGTGAATGAAACAGGAAAAACAATAGACAAAAATCAGCAAATCTGGGCTTCCCTGGTGGCGCAGTGGTTGAGAATCTGCCTGCCAATTCAGGGGACACGGGTTCAAGCCCTGGTCTGGGAAGATCCCACATGCCTCGGAGCAACTGGGCCCGTGAGCCACAACTACTGAGCCTGTGCGTCTGGAGCCTGTGCTCCGCAACAAGAGAGGCCGTGATAGTGAGAGGCCCGCGCACTGCAATGAAGAGTGGCCCCCGCTTGCCACAACTAGAGAAAGCCCTCGCACAGAAACGAAGACCCAACACAGCCAAAAATAAATAAATTAATTAATTTTTAAAAAAATCAGCAAAACCAAAAGTAGGTTCTTTTAAAAGATCAACAAAATTGAGAAACCTTAAGCCAGACTAACCAAGAAAAAAAAATAGACTTCAATTATTAAACACAGGGGTGAAAATGGGGACATTACTAAACTTACAGAAATTAAAATGCATCATATGGAAATATTATGAACGGTTGCATGCAAAAGCAGGGTCCTGTGCATGATCTCTGCACACAGCACCACCAAGGGGGTGGGAAGACCACCCAGGCTACGCCTCCTGCCCAACCCACTGACCCGTCCCTACCCTCACCCCATTTAAGGAACCAGCTCAGCCCCTGCCTCGGGGAGTGAGCAAGGCCACCTGCTTCTTGTTCTCGCTCCCTCTGCTGTAGCAGGAATCCCAGTAAAGCCCTGCTTCAACTTCTCATCTGGCCTCTTAACAATTTCTGTTGATTAAATTGTCCAAGGACCTGGGTCTGTAACATATTCACTGGTAGATGCATAGTATGTGAAGTGATTAGAGAGGAGGGGCAACTAACCTAGGCAGAAGAGATACCCTGTGATGTAAGTGCTGACACATTAGACCCAGCCAGCACCTTTACGATGAGCAAAGGTTTTAGATACAGCAGGTACAAAATGAGCAGCTGCACAGAGGAAGCTCAGTACCACAGGAGTAAAGGCCATGCATATATAGAGATTTAGCAAACAAAACAGAAAGGAAGGTGGGGAGGAAGTGACGATTATGAAAGACCTATGCTCTGTGCAAAGAACCTGAACTTTATGCTAGTAAAATGTAAAATGGAGTGACCAGTTTTACATTTAGAACCTTTATGAATGAGAAGGTTAAATTAGGAAGGAGGTGCCTGCAGGAGTCTAGATGTGAGGTAAGGAAGTTTAATTGTGATGAAAAGAGTAGAAAGTGGAGAAATAATAATCGACGTTTAAGAGACATATTGTCTTGGCAATAGACTGGATGTGAGGAAAGATTCTCAAGTTTCTGACGTGGGTCCCTGCAGGCCTCCAGTGTAGAGAAAGAACAGAGGGCACGTGTTCCGGAGTGAGATGCCCAAGATGCACTGAGGAATCACTGAGTTTGAGATCTTGGGTCACCCAGGGCAAGTGGTCTACAGGCAGGTGGAAATGCAAGTTTAGAGCAGAGGAGACTGATGTGGGTAGGGGCTAAGGGATTCGTAAGTGGTTAAAGGCAAATGAAACCATATGGGGTATTCCCAGTATAACTTAGGAGAGTGTAAAAGGACAGGTGAATGGAAGAGGTGAGAGAGAGGACACGGCAGGGCAGGGCTGGACAGGGGAGTGGCCCAAGGACCTCTGGGGAATACCCATTTTTAAGGGTAGAGAACACAGACCTCTTGACAGAGACCAGGTGTCAGGAGAGACTAACAGAAAAATAATGGTAACTAGAAACAATGTTAAATTAGAGCTAAGTGAGAAAAAAAGTGCTAATGTCTTTAGAAAAAATGGAGGAAATTTCACGTTTCAGTTTGTTGTGAAGAATAGACTTTAATTCCTTTAAGAGCTGTATTTAAGAGTACCCAAATTGGATTGGAAATCGGATATCCTGCTCATCAGTTTTTTAGAACTATTATTAAAAAGCATACAATGCACCTAAAAAGTCACACAAACTATCTCAAAAATACTAACTGTTATATCACTTCAATGAGTTGATGATTAATTCTTCTGGTATTAACCATGTGATTTTAAGATAAAAGTATGTCATGGAATAAAATTTGAGGATCAATAAATTAGAAAGGAAATTACAATTTAGATTATGGTGCTATTCAGTTTAGAGACTATACTTCTAAAAAAAATTGTATACAAATGTATGTAATCAAATGATTTTTGTTATAAGTATGTATTATTCAGAGATGTTAAGAGAAGTGAAGAAAAAAACATAATCTAATTACGTGTGGGAAATGTTTTATACTCTCTTTCAAGCTTTAAAATTGCCGTTAAGGGTTCTGATTGTTCTGCAGGAAAACACAACAAAACATGTTTAACTTTGTGTAACTATAGTATCCCACACTTATTTAAATAAAGAACTCTGTTATGGAGCATTTTCCTACCAATGCTAGTGTGAGAAATACTGCTTTATGGGATTTGCGTTTTCTTAGTTATTTTGAATATTATCATCCTTTTTTATTTCAAAAAAGTATGTCATTTTCCTCTTTAAATAGACTACATATAACAAAGGCTTCTTTATTAACTATGTTTTTAAACATATTTGGCCCAAAATTATTTTCAATGGTAACAAATATCCAGTAATGTAATGCAAATGGAATTATATAATTGAATTTAAAGAAATTCATTAAAGCTAAAATTTCAAGTATAGTATTTCAAGTTCCTTAATGTGAATCAAGGGCACACAATTTGCATCAGTATAAATAAGTATATAGTTCAGCCACTAGATGGTGATCACAGTGAATTTTTGTTGCTGATTTTCATAACTGAAAATTCATTACTTGTGCTATTTTTTTGATACAGAAAGGAAGAGACAGACACTTTCCCAGATGAGCAGAACATGATTTATAACCAAGGTTTACTTCTTAGAAACGGTGGAGTTTCTGTTCTACTGGAACCTAAGTTCTTGGATATAGAGTGACTGGTGAATCTAAGACAGATTATGTAGATAATGTTGATAGCCACTGAAGTAAAACATAGAGAAACATATATATAGTGATATTACAATGTAGGGTTGTCAAAAACTTGGATTTAGCAGGGGTTAAGCCATAATGAGGGGTTATACTGGATCAGATTCACACAACATGCATACACATGAGGGAAAGGGGAAAAGGAAGCCCTGTTTTCAGAAAACACTACCGGGGCAAAGGCTACCTGAGCTCCATGAATCATATGTCTGGAGCCAAGACAACATCCTTGCCATCATCCTGTGGATACTGGGGTTTCTTCTGCTCTTTCACAGCCTAACTCACTGGTTTCTGCCTCTAAACAAACACTTAAATATATATTTAAAGAAATATCACTATACTTTATCATTTTCTAAATCACTAAAATGTATTTGAATATAATCCTGATTAAAACTATTTCCTTAGTCAAAAGTAAGAGTTGGTTTTTTTTTTAGATGTTTTAGGGCTTTAATGTCCTTCACACGGTCAACATAAAACACTGACAATGGATGAACAATAGGGGAAAAGACTGTTCAGCGAAGATCTTCCCGAACTCACGGCATCACTGGTCAAACACCATAAAGAGAACAGTCACATGAACAGTAAGGGAGTTTAACAGAGATTTTTAGTTTAACAGCGTAACTGAAAAACAAAGAACCAACCAAGTAAACAAGCAAGCAAGCAAGCAACCAACCGTTCTTCTACCCACTGAAAGGAAAGTAAAAGTGAATCAGGGAGCTTCCAAATCTGGTGAAGCAGCTTAAAAAGGGAGAGGGGAGGGGGAAGGGGAGGCACACAACAGTTGAGAACGTAACACTCTACTGCACAAGGTCAAGGATCCTAACATTCTCAAAGTCTCAACATATACCAACAAGAACCATATTATTAGAAATATAAAGGCACAGAGATATAAATGCATAGAGATATAAACTATTTGGTATTAAAAACAGACCTTGCTATATAAACGTATAGTATGTCACTTTTATCTCTTTATGAGAATAACAGTATAAAGAAATATCTCCAGTTTGCCTTTTAGTCTGGAACATCACAACACGGTCGGTGGTGACCTGAATTAACAGCTGCAGAATCCAGAAGACCCCACTGCTGTCATCTTGCAAAGGATCAAAATTCAGCACCTACAGGGCTCCACCCACCCTCCATGCTGTGTGTCTCTAAAAATAATGACGTGCAATTTGCATACAATTAAACCCATAGGCATCTTTGAATATGAGATCTAGGGAGGAAAAGTAGCAGCAAAGACAACAGTAGCTAGAATTTGGTAGAAAAGCAAGAGAAGATTTTTTAAAAGCTTCCACTTCAAGTCAGGATTAAGGTTAAGTTTCAACAGCTAGGCTTAGCTGTGGATGTTTTGCTGTTCTCTGGAAAAAAAAGAAAATCTATCATAAGGATGTTCATTCGAGAAAAATACTGTTTGTTTAGTTTTTTTAGCCATGACCAAGTGAAAGAGTAAGAGTATTTTTAATTTTAAAGAATTTACATATTGCCCAAATACTTAGGAGTATCTATTTTCCTGAGTCCCTGAGTACAGTATGAGTTGTGTATTCAGACTTATAAAAATATTTGCCGAACTACAAGCTCCTGAATCAGAACTCAAAGCCATTCACTTCCATTTTTCTGCACTTCTCCTGCCATTTGTCCCAACCAGACCTTCATGACCCTGAGCTTTTGGACATATTGTTCTTTCTGCAAGTATGGCCCTTTCCCCCTTTCCTTCGATTGATAAATTCCTCACGTGCCAGTAAAACTTGATTTCCTCAGTTAGTGCTTCCCTCAAATCCCCAGTAGAGGCAGTTACTGCCCTCTGTGCTCTACACAGGACAACGTTCTCTTCACATTCAAGCAAAGAGAATGCCATCAATGTTTGCACAACTTCCTTCCTAAGACAGGAATATAATTCTAATTAACATCTAGTGAACTACTCGGCACGCTGTAGGCATCCAGTATTTATTTACTGAATCATTCCATTAATTAATTAGTTAATTTTAAAAGCAATCTTAACTATGAGCATGGTTTTCTGGAGAGGGGCAAGATTCTTCCTGAATATTCAACCTACCTGGTACAAAATGGGAATTGTACTCAGGAGGGGCACCAGGCCTTGGATCAGGTGATTTTATTTGATTCTCCATTTCATCTGCAAGTTGTTCAGGGCCTGTGGGGACTATATTTTGGGGGAGAGAAAGGGGACCTGATTTACAATGGGAATGATAATATGATTACAGAAGATATTCATTTTTTAAATTTTGGTATGCATCAATGAATATAACCAACATGACATACACTCATTTTTTATAAAAAAGCAATTCATTATGTAATTAGACATCAACCTATTAATATATTTGATGAATTTTTAGCCTGAATATGGACTTAAAAATAAAACTAAGCAATTATATTGTTATGATCAAAGCAACAAGCTTTCATGCTAGTGTTCAGCTGACCTGATGCTCATTCCTATCTACATAAACTCCTTGCACAGTAGCAAAACTTCTTTCTCCTATTATATAATAGGGAGAGTACAGTCATTTATAGAGTGCATCTGATTTAGTCCCGAATCCTTTTTGGAAAATGGCTGTGTTTAAATAAATTCAAAGCACAACACAATAAATACTTAATAAATTTAATATATAACATGATGAATACTTAATAAATTTAAAACATAACACAATGAATACTTAATACTTTAAATAGCAGTAATGCTACACACAACTCAGCTGGAGGTGGTTCAGTCTTCCTCTCCAGTGAGTCACATTTTTACCATATTCCGCCTAAAAGCAACCTAGATCATTGTAATTGCTGCAAGGGAGGTACTGAAGTCACTTGTCTTGTCCTCTTGTTGAAATTAGAGAAATTACTCACTAGAAGGTAGTCCTGAATCTCTTAACTGGTTGACTTTTATCTCATAAGAAACACAAATCCCACAGATGTGGTGTTTCTCTCCTTGTATCATCTCCTACATTGCTTGAAAAAGCAGCGCTACTTTTGAGTCTTCTTCTGTAAGGGCAAGCTGCCATCACAGGCTTTTTATTACTATTACCTCTCTTTGCAGATTTACTCTCCTACCTGTATTTTTCCTTTACCTAACTTTCCCCCACATACTTTAGAGATTTTTGCAGTACCTATATGCCAGTATAAAACCCTTTTAATCCTTTTCTGTCAAAGATAAAGAGGAATGTTCATATATATAAATGAACAAATGAATGTATATATATGTATATATTCTTCAAATATTAAACAAGTGACTTAAAAGTGAAATAAACTCCAATTTTTTAAGGAAAGGAATCACACAGTTCACATTTGAAAATAAAGCATATTAAAATTTATTCACAAAAACTTACCTGACATTTGAAGAATTCTAATTAATCCTGAAAAAAAAACACATTTTATACCTTTAAAAATATATTTATATAGTTAGTATTATTATTTAGTAATACATGTAACAAGTTCTGTGATTCTTTTAGTCCCCAGTTACCTTTCTTTCATTCCTTCATTAATTCAACAAATATTTCCTGAGCATCTATTATGTACCAGGGACTATTATAGGTGTTGAAAATACAGCAGTAAACCAGATGGACACTCTGCTGGAGATTATATTCTAGTGGAGTGAAACATATCAAGAGATATTTAAGATTAAATTTAGATAGTACAGTTATGAAGAAAACAAAGTTAAAGATTAAGAAAAACATGGATGAGGCGCTCGAGGAGGGTCAGGGAAAAGCTCTCTCAGGAGGTGAGCTTTCAGCTATCTGAACTATGACAGAAAGCATTATACTAAAAATGTAGGAAGAGAGTTCCCAAAAGACAAGAAAGTAAGTGCAAAGGCCTTGAGATGGCAATGAGCTTGGGCAATGACCAAGGGAGAGAAAGAGGTCAGGTGTGACTGGAACACAGGGAAAGAAGAGAACCGAGGTCAGAGGTGGAGACAGAGGTCTGATCATACCTGAAACTCATGGCAAAATGTTTGGAATCTGTTGTAATTGCAGTTGGAGGTCTTTGGAAGACTTTAATCAGTGGAGTGACCAGATCTGATTTAAACTTTATCTTGAGGGGCAGGAGTAGAAGCAGTGGGGGAGGGATGGCAGCAGTAATCCAGGTGGGAGCTGATGCTGCCTTAGACTGGGGAGGTAACATGAGAGAGGGTCAGATGCCGTCAGATGCATAACAAGATTTGGAAGCAGAACCCACAGGAGTTGCTGATGGACTAAGTAAAGAGAGGAGTCGAGGATGAGTCTCATTTTTTAAGCCAGGGTACCCGAGCTGATGGTGATGCCATTAGCTGAATTAGAGAGGAAGATGGTGGGAAAATGTTGGGACTGGGGAGGGCAGGAATCAAAAGTTTAAATTGGGACATGTTATGTTTAAAGAAGAGTCCAAGAGAAGACATGTTAAACATTTAAATAAAAAACATGTATATGTGAACATTATGAGAATAACTCAGAGAAGTAATCTAGAAGTTGGGATGATATTTGAAACAAGGGGTGGAGGTTGGGGAGAGAGTTCATTGATTTCATTAATTCAATTAAGGGGAAAAGATTATTACAGAAAGGAATTTCAGTATTTCAGGTTTCTGAGTTCTGGGTGATGACAAATAACAAGGAGAAAACATCAGCAAAAGCTATAATACACTGAATGCTTATCAAATGTCAGGAAAAGGCAGAGCACTTTTCATATATTATCTCCAATTTGCACAGCAAAGAAACCATAAACAAAATGAAAAGACGACCCACAGTATGGGAGAAAATATTTGCAAATGATACGACCAATAAGGGATTAACCTCCAAAATTTACAAACAGCTCATGCAGCTCAATATCAAAAAAACAAACCATTCAGTCAAAAAATGGGCAAAAGATCTAAATAGACATTTATCCAAAGAAGACATGCAGATGGCCAAGGGGCACATGAAAAGATGCTTAACATCACTAATTATTAGAGAAATGCAAATCAAAACTACAATGAGATATCACCTCACAGCAGTCAGAATGGCCATCATCAAAATGTCTACAAACAACAAATGCTGGAGAGGGTGTGGAGAAAAGGGAACCCTCCTACACTGTTGGTGGGAATGTAAATTGGTGTAGCCACTATGGAGAACAGTGTGGAGGTTCCTTAAAAAACTAAAAACAGAGCTACCATATGACTACCATATGATCCAGCAATCTCACTCCTGGGCATATATCTGGAGAAAAACATGGTTCGAAAGGATACATGCACCTCAATGTTCACTGCAGCACTGTTTACAACAGCCAAGACATGGAAGCAATCTAAATGTCCATTGACAGATGAATGGATAAAGAAGATGTGGTACATATATACAATGGAATATTATTCAACTATTAAAAAAATGAAATAATGTCATTTGCAGCAACATGGATGGACCTGGAGATTATCATACTAAGTGAAGTAGGTCAGACAGAGAAAGACAAATATGATATCGCTTATATGTGGAATCTGAAAAAAAATGATACGAATGAACTTATTTACAAAACAGAAACAGACTCACAGACATAGAGAACGAACTTATGGCTACCAGCGGGGGAAGGGTGGGGGAAGAGATAGATTGCAAGTTTGGGACTGACATGTACACACTGCTATATTTAAAATAGATAACCAACAAGGACCTACTGTATAGCACAGGGACCTCTGCTTAATACTCTGTAATAACCTAAATGAGAAAAGAATTTGAAAAAGAATAGACACATGTATATGTATAACTGAATCACTCTGCTGTACACCTGAAACTAACACAACATTGTTAATCAACTATACTCCAATATAAAATAAAAATTAAAAACAAACCAAAAAAATAAATAAATAAACAGGGACTTCCCTGGTAGTGAAGTGCTTAAGAATCCACCTGCCAATGCAGGGGACACGGGTTCGAGCCCTGGTCCGGGAAGATCCCACATGCCGTGGGGCAACTGGGCCTGAGTGCCACAACTACTGAGCCTGCGCTCTGGAGCCCACGAGCCACAACTGCTAAGCCTGTGCGCCTAGAGCCTGTGCTCCACAACAAGAGAAGCCACCGCAATGAGAAGCCCATGCACCGCAATTAAGAGTAGCCCCCACTCGCTACAACTAGAGAAAGCCCGTGCACTGCAACAAAGACCCAACACAGCCAAAAGTAAATAAATAAATAAATAAACTGGAAAAAAAGTAAATAAACAAAACAATGTAATAGTGAAAAAACAAATGAAAACATCTAATACGTAAATGGCCAATGCTGCTCAACTCAAGTACTTCTAAGTTCCCAGTCCATGTTCTTTCCAATGAGTTGTCCTGCTTATCAGAGTACAGAATGTGGTCATTTGTGTTGCTCCAGTAGGGTAGAAATCACCGATACAGGGTAGGTATGCCAAAGAAGCATTAGAACACTATATGAGTGAGTAGTCAATACAGACTGAGTTGACCCAGCAAATGTCACCATGGCATAAGCCAGTATGTAGATTCTAGCCTCCTGCCAAGCCTGCGTCAGTCTTGGACCATTTCCTCTCCCTCTCTGGAGCTGGAGTTAGTTGTACAACATCCTACGTGTCTTAAAAGTAAAAACAGCTCCCTGGAGCACATCACAAATCCAGACCCAACTGCAGGCCAACCAAGAGTTCCAGGAACTTGTCCTATTCCTTTAATGATGGTAATATCTGGTGTTTAGGAAAATGCCCCTACCTTTCTAGAACCTTAAATTCTGGACATTCCTAGGAATGTACTCTCAAGTGACTGCATGTGTACACACAGGTTATATACGAGAATATTCTTGACACACTGTTCATACTAAAAGAAACTAAAAACATTTCCAGTGCCCATCAATGGTACACTGGATAAATATATTCTGGTATATTTATATGATATAATAGTATACTGTAGTGAAAACAAAGTACAGCCATACCCATCAACAGAGATGAATCTCGAAATTACAACACTGTACAAAAAAAAGCAGTCATAGGAGAACACATATGAGTCCATTTAAGAATGTTCAAAAGCAGGAAATGAGACAAAACGCTTTTTTTCTGATACATGTATGGGGGAAACTTTAAAGAATAAAATTAGGTAATTAGTAACACAAAATTTAGGAAAACGGTTACCTGTGGAAAAGAAGTGATGTGGGTAAAGTGTTTAGCTCTGGCCCCCAAGGCGCTTGAAGTTCCTGCTAATGTTCTAGTTCTAATAGGGTGGTGAAACAGGGGTGATGGGTTGTTACTAGTTTTTAAAGAGTACATATACATTTATATCTGCATATTTATATGTATGACATTGTTTCACAATAAAAAAGAACCATCTGACAGTTATATGTTTAGTGTAACTTTCTAACTAAACATCTATTGTTCCTTTCTACATCAAGCCTGGGGATTGCAAACTGTCAAATAACTGTGATGGAAAGTAATTAGAACAGATTATTGAGTGCCTTAGTAAAAACGGGCCAAATTATCAATCTATCTATCCATCTATTCATCCATTCATCCATAAATCCATCCAACTATCTAGAGTGGCAAATGGTACAGCATAGTGCAAAAGTGGCATATGTTAACAATTGCTGAAGCTAAGTGAAGACAGATTTGAATATTTTTATTACAAAAACAAAAAACTTGAAGGAAAACAAGTACATAATTCTGGACCCCAAAAGTGAAATAATACCTCTGGGGTCCAGGCCTGGAAATCTGTACTTTTAACACAGGCCCAGGTGATCCTTTTGATCAGGCATGTTTGGACTGATATAGTGTAAAGAAAAATAACAGTTCTCAACCATGCCAGGCAGAAATTACCATTCAAATGTGATTCCAGTGATTGAAAAACACCTTGAAAAAATAAACCAATTTTGAAAAAATTTTAAATCTATAAGAATGTTTTTTAAAGTAACTAATATCAATGAATTTAAAGTAAAATACACCTACACATTGCCTAACAAGCTGCAGGTGCTCATGGAATTTGTTTAGTCCTCCCTCCTTTGAGCCACTGGTTTCTTTTTTTTTCACCACTCTAAATGCTCTCCCCATTCTTAAAAATTTTACAATATAGTTTTGTTTTTTTTAACATCTTTATTGAGGTATAATTGCTTTACAATGGTGTGTTAGTTTCTGCTTTATAACAAAGTGAATCAGCTATATGTATACGTATATCCCCATATCCCCACCCTCTTGAGCTTCCCTCCCACCCTCCCTATCCCACCCCTCTAGGTGGTCATAAAGCACGGAGCTGATCTCCCTGTGCTATGTGGCTGCTTCCCACTAGCTATCTATTTTACATTTGGTAGTGTATATATGTCAGTGCTACTCTCTCACTTTGTCCCAGCTTCCCCTCCCCTGCTGTGTCCTCAGGTCAGTTCTCTACATCTGCGTCTTTATTCCTGCCCTGCCACTACGTCCATCAGTACCATTTTTATAGATTCCATATATATGCGTTAGCATACGGTATTTTTCTCTTTCTGACTTATAAAAGAACCTTATCTTAATAAACTTCCTTTAAAGTTCAAATATGTTGTAAGATTTTTGTTTTAAGTGATACATTCTCATTCTCATAGAAGGAGTACAGAATGAAACAGTAGTAACTGTAAACTACATAAATATCTAGCACATAAATATCTAACACATATAAGAAAACACATTATAGTGAAACGTTATAAAAATCATATTCCTTTAAAAATATGGTCACAATAATTTTGTAAAAATAATTAAGATGCTTACAATAATCTGCATAATTATAATATGGAAAGTTTTGTTTTTAAAAGTATTTAAAATCTAGAGAATATGCTAAATAATAAATAATATTTCCTTTTCAAATTTTCTATAAGAAATGTATAATAGGGCTTCCCTGGTGGCGCAGTGGTTGAGAGTCCGCCTGCCGATGCAGGGGACACGGATTCGTGCCCCGGTCCGGGAAGATCCCACATGCCACGGAGCGGCTGGGCCCGTGAGCCATGGCCGCTGAGCCTGCGCGTCTCGAGCCTATGCTTCGCAACGGGAGAGGCCACAACAGTGAGAGGCCCGCGTACCGAAAAAAAAAAAAAGAAATGTATAATAGATTTTATAATCTGAAATGAAAAAAATAATAGAAATAGAACTGACAATCTAGACTCTTACAGTGAATTTAACTAAAAAGACCTGAGGTCTATAAAAGATGAAAACTTTACACACCCTTCCAAACACAATTCTCTTTACAGACTTGAAGCCAAAATCTTGGCTCCTGTGGTGTATTGTGTTAGTTTTATGGGTTTCCTAGTCACCAGGGAACTAGATAGTTGAGTGGACTCAGTATGAATGGATTAAAGTCCGATGATTGTGAAGGATTCTGTCATTCCTGTTCCACACCTTGGCAACTTAATAGGTTGCTGTTACATGGGCTGGAATTAAGAAACTATCCTACTCAAAAAGCAATTACAGAGGCCTGCACTAACAAGATAAATTTAGGTCTGTTACTTTGGAAGAAAACATGCAGTAGAAGTAACCCAGAGACACATGGAATCTTTCATTAGAACAATACATGGAATATACATTTAATTATATATTTGCATGAAATTAATCCTACAAGAAACTTGACAGAAATGGTGACTAATTTTCACTATGAACAAATAAAAATGTTGGAAAATCTAATCAATTTATGAAAAATCTAATCAATTTATGTTCTGTTTTTATAATTTATACAAATATTTTTCTTATTTTAGTCACACTATGGTTCCTTCCAAACAAAAGGTCTATGGTAGGACATTTCCTTTTTTTAGCAGGAGGTTGGTTATTCAGCTTTATTTAAAAACAAAAGAATTAGATTAAATGGGAGCAAACTGATAGTCACAGTTGATAGATAACTTTTTTTTTTTTTTGCGGTACGTCGGCCTCTCACTGTTGTGGCCTCTCCCGCTGTGGAGCACAGTCTCCGGACGCGCAGGCTCAGCGGCCATGGCTCACAGGCCCAGCTGCTCCGCGGCACGTGGGATCCTCCCGGACCGGGGCACGAACCCGTGTCCCCTGCATGGGCAGGCAGACTCTCAACCACTGCGCCACCAGGGAAGCCCGATAGATAACTTTTATTAAACGTATTAGCTTAATTTTTTAAAAGAGAATATCAGGTCTCTCCATTTTAGCTTTCAGAGGAGGCATGTTTTTGTTACCTGGAGTACAAAAAATTCCAGAAGAATAATATAATCATGATGTTTACATAATACATTTTAGGAAACATTACCATGACAATCATGATATCTAAAAGATTGCCAGATAATGCCTTATTGTGTCATTTTCTGGCTAGTCTTCTAGTATTAAAAACTGTAACAAAACAGGATGTCAGGTGACCTACAATTAAATCATTTTGATAAGTAACCTTACATTTTAAAATGTGTTATCTGCAAAAGTACATATATTTATATCACAAAAAGGATCCTTCCTACCTAGAGCCCCATTTCCCTTCTCAAAAGGCAGCCACAGATACTAGATTTGTGTCTTCCAAGAGGTTTTCTAAGCAAACACAAACTAATATATATGCCTTTTAATACAAACGGCAGTTTCCTATATACTGTTTTGTATCTTGTTTTTTCATTTATTAAAATTCTTTGATGTTGATTACATTTCAGTTCATATAACCTTATTATTTTTAAAGGCTGCACCACAGTTCAACTGGCTGCTTGATGAAAATTTAAATTGTTCCCAAATGTATGCCATTACAAACAATGCTGAAATAAATTTATATATTTTATGCACCAGTGTATTGAATCCCTGGAAGCAGAACTGATGGATAAAAGTTTTGAACATTTTTATTTTGACATATATCGTCAAACTCTTCACCAAGAATCTGAATCAACTCACATACCAGACAAAAATGTGTTACATTTCTAACACTATGTTTTATCAAAATTTTGTCATTGTTAATCTGAAAGGTGAAAACATTCCAGTTTTATTTTCCATATCTTGAGCATTTTTTACTCTTTGCTTAAAAGTCATTTTCAGCTCCATTTCTGTGAACTGCCTGTTTGTCATGTGCCCATTTTTCTGTTTGCTAGGTTTTGTAAAAAGTTTCTTTTCAAGCTGCTCAACATCACTAATTATTAGAGAAATGCAAATCAAAACTACAGTGAGGTATCACTTCACACCAGTTAGAAGGGGCATCATCAGAAAATCTACAAGCAACAAATGCTGGAGAGGGTGTGAAGAAAAGGGAACCCTCTTGCACTGCTGGTGGGAATGTAAATTGATACAGCCACTATGGAGAACAGTATGGAGATTCCTTAAAAAACTAAAAATAGAATTACCATACGACCCAGCAATCCCACTACTGGGCATATACCCAGAGAAAACCATAATTCAAAAAGACACATGCACCCCAATGTTCATTGCAGCACTATTTACAATAGCCAGGTCATAGAAGCAACCTAAATGCCCATCGACAGACGAATGGATAAAGAAGATGAGGTACATATATACAATGGAATATTACTCAGCCATAAAAAGGAACAAAACTGGGTCATTTGTAGAGACGTGGCTGGATCTACAGACTGTCATACAGAGTGAAGTCAGTCAGAAAGAGAAAAACAAAATCGTATATTAACCCATATATGTGGAACCTAGAAAAATGGTACAGATGAACCAGTTTGCAGGGCAGAAATTGAGACACAGATGTAGGGAACAAACATATGGACACCAAGTGGGGAAAGTGGCAGGGGGATGGGGATGGTGGTGTGATGAATTGGGCGATTGGGATTGACACATATACACTAATATGTATAAAATGGATAACTAATAAGAACCTGCTGTATAAAAAGAAAATTTCATTTTATGTTAAGAATTTTTTCTCAAATTTGTCATGAATGTTTAATTTTTGCCACGCATTCTTTTTGTTTTTTTTGTAGTCTAATTTTTGCCTGTTTTACTGATTTTGAAAATGTGATAATACTCAGTAGTGTTGATAATGGGATGAGAGAAATATACTCTTACAAACTTTTTGAAGTACAGCATCTCTCTCATCCTGAAGAATGAGTACTATAAAAGTGATTTTAGGAC
The DNA here is from genome assembly GCF_951394435.1 of Stenella coeruleoalba. Classification (NCBI taxonomy): domain Eukaryota; kingdom Metazoa; phylum Chordata; class Mammalia; order Artiodactyla; family Delphinidae; genus Stenella; species Stenella coeruleoalba. The sequence continues at coordinate 21,670,236 of NC_137150.1, read as the reverse complement.
AATGTTACTGAAATATATAAAGAGTATAAAAACTACTGTATTTTCTGTTTATAAAAATGTTAGGCTGTGAAATCCCTCAAGCAAAACTTCAATTGTGTGCCTATAGGAAACATCATAGCAATCAATACTGAGGAAGTAGATAAAGGAAAGGATTTTCAAAGAAAGAAGCTGAAAGAACATTCAAAGAGAAAGTAAATGAAGTGAACAATACGAAAAGCTCTGTGAAAGAAAATATATTTCTTCTACACTGAATGATAACTAATATATCCAGAAAGGAATTATATACCTAAATTACTAATTACAATCTCAAGATCTTTACTATTTATTATTTTATTTTTCCTATTATAAAAATATCACTTTTTATTTACAAATATGCATATATTTACAGAACACAACATGAATACACATAATATATGCATACCTCAGAGCTATTGCATGTTCAGTTCCAGACCACAATAAAACAAATACACATATATACATATAAATATATGTATATATACACACCCACATACATAAACATTTATACATACTGTGGTACGACTTGTTTTTTGTTTCTGTTTGTTTTCAATTTATAATATACTTCGGACATACTTCCACCTTAGAACATTTAGAACTATCAAATGTTTTAAACTATTATTATTCCACTGTAGATGTACAATTAATTATGTAATCAAATTCCAATCAATGGTTACAAAACTATTCCCAAGTTTTCTATTACAAACAATCCTACTGTGACCATCTTTTTTGGTTTTTGTTTTTTTTTTGGTGACCATCTTTGACACAGATTTTTATTTGCACACTTAGGAGCACGATGAATTCCAATAAGTGAATGGATATTAAAATTTTTAAGTTATCACCATAAAAAAGTTTTACCAATACATTTCCACTAAGAGTTTGTAAGAGTATATTTCTCTCACCACACTATCAACAATACTGAGCATTATCACATTTTCAAAATCAGTAAAACAGGCAAAAATGGTCTTACTTTAATTGCATTTTTCTGATAATTAATGTGGCTGAGTCTTCATTCCCCTTATCATTTGTGTTTCTCTTACTTTGAATTCACACTTTTTATTCTCAGATTGGATGGTTGGTCTTAAAAGTCCTTAATGAGAGTTCTAGGCATATTAGAAAATTAGCTCTTTTTCTGTTAACAATTTCCATTTGTATCTGTTTTGTTTTGTTTTTCTTGCATGCAAATGTTAAGAATCATGTCCCTACATGGGCTTTAGGTTTTTCTATCAACCTCAAAAATGCTTTCCCACATGCTACACTAACAAACATTCATTCAGCTTTTCTTCTTTTTTAGGTTTCATATATTTCAACTTAAATTAGTAAATCATCTAGATTTCATTTGTATGTTAAGAGTGAGGGAAAGTTCAAGTTTTATTATTAGGTTTCCCAAATAAACACCTGACTGTCCATACATGATGGATTAAATGTTATTTATTCTCCATTCCCTATTTTAAATGTATGTTTATCAAATGTCAGCTTTCCTTTTATTCTTAAATGTCTCTTCAGTTTCTTTGATTTGTCTGGTAGTAGATCTATTCCCCCTAGTGGCCTTTTAATCACTACAGCTTTATAAGCCCTTTTATTATATTGCAAAATCCCCAGATATATGTATACATATGTATATTTTTCTTTGAATTGAAAACTTCCTGGCAAGTAGTTATTTTTCCCCTTGAGCTAAACAGTTGCTTTAAAAACAAACAAAAAAATTCGGTTAGGATTCTGTTTAATTTATATGTTCTTTTAGAGAAATGATACCTTTGTCTAGAAGAATGTTATGTATTTCATTGTATTTTTATCTATACATTCTCATATATAGTATATTTTCATCTATGTCCCTAGATCTTTACATCTTTTTTAAAATACGTTTTTCAAGTTCATGCCAAACGGAATGGTTTATTTTGTTCTATTTTCCAGTTTATATATATATATATATATATAAAAATCTATTGATAACTGTAAATTGCAGTTAGATGCAATTAGACACTTCACTAAATTTTCTTATTTTTTCTATGAGATTTTCAGTTGTTTTCTGTTGATTCTCAAGGTACACGATTGTATTATGTGTAAAAAGTGATAATGTTGTGTCTTCTTTTCTAATCAGAATGTTAACGTGTCCTCCTGCCTACCTCACTGGCCTATACAACTCAACAACGTCATAGAGTATGATGATGAGCATTCTTGGCTTTTCCAAATTTCCTGGAAGTGATGCTAGTGTTCCAAGATTTACCGTAAGAGCAAGACAGACAGATGGAGGGTATCCTACTCGTAATGCAGTAACACCCAATATAAAATATTAAAGCTTTACCCTTTTACGTAGGTGGGAAATCGACCTTAGTGCATAATATCTTCATCTCTGTACTAGTTTGGGTAGATAACACACTAAATACGCAACAAAGTAAAAACTCAACTAAATCGTAGGTCCTAAGAGCAGAAAACAAATGAAAGAAAATTCTAAGTCTTGAAACATAAACGTTTTATTTTATAGAAACAAACCAACTGTACGCCGAAATAAATTACCACCCGCCCCCCAAGTCTGCCTGAATGCTAAAGCGAGAGTTGGGTTCTCTCCTGTAACCCCCGTCGCTCTGCCAGCAAAGCACGTCAAGAAGTGGCTGCAAACCCTTTTACCTGCGAGTCGGCCAGGCCCGGGTCCGCAAAGCTGCGCTGAGCGAGCGCCCGCCAGAGACGCCAGCGGAGCCGCCTCCGGGGCAGGAGACGCGGGAAAGGTGCGCAGCGCGGCCGGGCAGCGCAGCCAGCTCTCCGGGGCACGCTTCTCCGCGGCCGGAACGCTCTCCCCAACACAGCCTCAGTCCCGGGGCCACGACCGCCGACTTCAGATCCAGGGGGCCCCGACCCCTCACCCAGCGCCGGAGACGGCTCGCTGCCAGCCAGGCCCACGCGTCCACCTGGCAGACATGCGCCGAGCGCCCCGAAACTTCGGAAACCACCTGGGGATGCGGCGCGGGGCGCGGCGGGCCGGGGGGCAGCCAGCCCAGGACACGGCGTGCCCCCGCGTCCGCCGGCCTCGGGCCTCTCCTCGAGGCGCCCGCGACCCGGCTCTCCGCCCGCCCGGCCCCACTCACCGCCCGGCCAGCCGTCCACTCGGCACCCGCGACGCCAGGCCTGGGGTCTGAGTTTATCCAGGGAGAAAAGAGAAAGGGGCGGGGCAGGGAAATGGAGAAGGAAGAGGAGGATTTTGCAATGAAAAACCACACAGAGCCCCGCAGGCGACTGGGAGGAGGGTCGGGGGCGTGGTCCCGCGGGCGGGGACCCTCCCCGGGGCGCCGTCTCCCCGCCCCGCCCCGCCCCCGCCCCCGCGCTGGGAGCTCTGCTGCCGCGGGTCCGCTGCCGCTGGAGGCACGGGCCGCTGCTGAAGACGGCTTTCCAGTAAAAATGCACAGGAGACAGGAAAAGAGGGAAAACTAGTTGTCACCGCTCACATGTGAGGTGAAGAAAAAGATAAAAGCAAGTCGACGGCTGCCTCTAATCCTAAAGGCACTTTCTAGAGCCTGTGAGGCAGGGCTTCGTGGCAGAGATCAAAGAGCCCAGAAAGGAAAAGAAGAAGCCAGCCTTTCCTAAGAGCCCTGTTAATTTGCATCTGTCCCACACCCCAGACCCTTGGCTTGGAGAATTGACCTTGGCGATGCAATGCGGGCTGGAAACACTCAGGCGCGGGGCCCAGGCATTTGTTTTCCTTTCCACTGGATTGGAGGAGGCCAGTTTGATGTTAGAGGGAGGTAGGGAGGAAGGGGTGCCAGAAAAGAGGAGTGGGGGAGCTGGATCGCCTATGTTTTCTGAGAGAAAAATGGCATTTGTTAATTACTGTTGTTAGGCACAAGTATTGGTTTCAAACTAATGAAGTTTAGATCTGTGGTCCATGGGAAGGAACACAACCCACTGACAGGAACTTAGGGAATCTAGATATCTCTGACCTTATAAAGAATCAGAACTGGACAGAAGTAAATTAGATTAAGTTCTGAAGAGTACTTGGCAGTGCCCCACTATGGGAGAAGTTTGGATAGGGGAAGGCGTATGGGAGTGGAGTTCTGGAATTTTCCATTTTCCCCTTATGAATGCTATCTGCTACTGTGTATGTGAAATAGATTTTAAAAATTCATATTGCATTTCTCAGTAGTAATTGCATGGGACATTACCCAGATACTGAAATAATGTTATATTGAAAGCATAAAACGAAGTAGTGCCGAAACTACAGCTAAATATGATACTATTTATTAGCTTTGTTTTAAATTCATGAGAGTGATTCAGAGATTGAGTTTATGAATGCAAACCTCCAAAATGATCACATGAATGATCCCCAATAATTCAGGAGCAAAACATGGCTTGTGAAACATATTGCTTTGGGGAGGGATAAAGAAACGATTGAAAGTATTTCATATGCCCCAAATCCCAAGTTTTGAGGGGAAGAATAATGATCAAACCTATGTCTATGAAATTCCTGATCTGGTGATGTTCCAACTCAAATCCTTCAGGGGATGAAAACTTTACTGTTTTTTGTACTAATCCTACGTTACTTGCCCTATTGCTCCTTAGCTACATCTCTTAGTATTATTTTATTTTTATTGTTTTTTCCCACATTACCACAATCTTCTTAGAGTTAATATTGTACCTCTTCACGTGAAATTAGGAAGTTTGCAAAGCACTTTTTGGTACCTCAATTCTATATGTCATTGCTATCATGTTTTACATGCACACAAATTATAGACTACATAATTAAATGTTACGTTTTGCTAAAGCAATCAGTTGTCTTTACAGCTATTAGGAGATGAAAAAATAGTTTTTATATTTACCCACAAATACACAGTTATCTGCTTTTCATTTTTTCTGGTAGTTAAAGAGTTTTATCTATTGTCACATCCCTTCAGGCTGGGGAATTTCCTTTAGCATTTCTTGTAGTGCAGAACAGCTAGAGATAAATTCTCTCAGCACTGTTTAATCTGAAAGTATTTTTTTGCATGCATTTTAAAATACCTTCACTGGCTATAGAATTCTGAGTGGACAGATTTTTCTTTTCTTCCCCAACAGTTTTGAGTTACATTTTTATCTAATGGGATTCAGATTTTTGGCTTTAAGGTAAAGTTTTTAGCTTTGGTTTTCTGCAATTAGGCTGTGATGTGTGGTTTTCTTTGTATTTATCCTCACTGGAAGTCTTTGAGCATCACAGACAGATGATAGGTTGATATTTTCACCATTTGGGAAACTTCCAACCATTATTTCTTTAACTTACCTCCCTACACCATTCTCTGTTCTTTCCTTCTGTAAATTCAATTAAATGTATCTTAGACCATTTAATGTTGCCTCACAGGTCAGCAAGACTTGTTTACTTTTTTCCAATACAGTAAGTCCCCTACATACGAATGAGTTCCATTCCGAGAGCATGTTCGTAAGTCCAACAAAGTTAGCTTAGGTACCCATAACACAATCAGCTATATAGTATTGTAATAGGTTTATAATACTTTTCACACAAATAATACATAAAAAACAAACACAAAAAATAAAGAAAACATTTTTAATCTTACAGTACAATACCTTGAAAAGTACAGTAGTACAGTACAACAGCTGGCATACAGGGGCTGTCATCGAGTGAACAGGCAAGAAGAGTTACTGACTGGAGGAGGGAGAGGAGGTGGGAGATGATAGAGCTGAAGGATCGTCAGCAATAGGAGACGGAGGGCAAGCTGCAATTTCACTCACACCTGACATAGATGACACGGGTTCTGATTCCTTACTGGATTCAATTCTATCTACCCTCTTGAAAAAACAATACAGCGATGTCTGGGTAGTAGCTCTTTTTTTCTCATATAGATAACAGAGACTGCTTTCTGAACAGCTGCTGCAACCTTCGTGAACCATTCTACATTCAGGTACTGTGCCTCGAAAACTAACAGCGCCTCCTCAAATAAAGAAAATCCCCTTGACATTTCCTGGGTCGTGAATCTCTTCAGTTCTTCAGTTACTTCTTCTTCCTCTTGTCTCTCTTCATCCTTACTCTGGGCCACCAATTCCATCAGGTCTTCATTAGTAAGCTCCTTGTGTTGCAGAGCAAGGAGTTCAATGAAATTGTCCTCTTGCAGATCTATCTTCTTGCCAAGGGTCACTAAGTTGTTGAAGACCTCTTTGGACTCCTCATCCACCTCAAATCCATGAAAATCATGAACAAACTGCAGGCAAATGTTCTTCCAAATCCCATTCATGGTAACGGCCGTAACCTCACACCAAGCAAAGTCAATGTTTCTTATGGCCTTGTAGATGTTATAGTCCTTCCAAAATTGTTGCCATGTTGTTCCTGATTCATCACTTACCTGTATTGCCTGACGAAAAATGTGACATAAATAATATTTCTTGAAAGTCGCTATAACTCCCTGGTCCATAGGTTGGATGAGCAACATGGTATTCAGTGGCGATGCACTACTTTGACATTGGGATGAAAGTCATCCATGAATGGGAGGTGGCCCAGAGCATTATCAAGCAGCAAAAGAATGTTGAATGGGATCTCCTTCTCCAAGCAATATTTCTCTACCTCTGGGATAAAGTGGTAGAAAAACCCATCCTCGAAAAGGGCCTGTGTAAACCCAGGCTTTGGGGTTACTCTTCTGTACAACAGGAAGAGAGCCCGTGGCTATGTTTTTAAGGGCTTTTGGGTTCTCTGAATGATAAACTAAGAGAGGCTTCAGCTTCATATCACCGGAAGCATTGCCACCAAACAACAGAGTTAGCCTGTCCTTTGCTGCTTTATAGCCTGGCAACAACTTCTGCTCCTTACTGATGTAACTTCGGTCTGGCCTCCTCTTCCAGTACAGTCCTGTCTTGTCCACATTAAAAACCTGCTCAGAGTGTCCTTGTCCCCATGGTGAGCCACAGCCACTGCCTGCCTCTGCAGGAGACCCTCCAACACTAGCAGGAGAGGGGGAAGATGGTGGAAGAGTAATACGCAGAGATCACCTTCCTCCCCACAGATACACCAGAAATACATCTACACGTGGAACAACTCCTACAGAACACCTACTGAACGCTGGCAGAAGACCTCAAAATTCCCAAAAGGCAAGAAACTCCCCACGTACCTGGGTAGGACAAAAGAAAAAAGAATAAACAGAGACAAAAGAATAGGGACGGGACCTGCACCAGTGGGAGGGAGCCGTGAAGGAGGAAAGGTTTCCACACACTAGGAGCCCCTTTGCGGGTGGAGACTGCGGGTGGCGGAGGGGAAAGCTTCGGAGCCGCGGAGGAGAGCACAGCAACAGGGGTGCGGAGGGCAAAGCGGAGAGATTCCTGCACAGAGGATCGGTGCTGACCGGCACTCACCAGCCCGAGAGGCTTCTCTGCTCACCCGCTGGGATGGGCGGGGCTTCGGTTGGAGCGCAGGGAGAGGACTGGGGTTGGCGGCGTGAACACAGCCTGCAGGGGGTTAGTGCACCACAGCTAGCTGGGAGGGAGTCCGGGGAAAAGTCTGGACCTGCCGAAGAGGCAAGAGACTTTTCTTCCCTCTTTGTTTCCTGGTGCGCCAGGAGAGGGGATTAAGAGCACTGCTTAAAGGAGCTCCAGAGATGGGCGCGAGCCACGGCTAACAGTGCGGACCCCAGAGACAGGCATGAGACGCTAAGGCTGCTGCTGCCACCACCAAGAAGCCTGTGTGCAAGCACAGGTCACTATCCACACCTCCCTTCCGGGGAGGCTGTGCAGCCCGCCACTGTCAGGGTCCCGGGATCCAGGGACAACTTCCCTGGGAGAATGCACGGCGCGCCTCAGGCTGGTGCAACGTCACTCTGGCCTCTGCCGCCGCAGGCTCGCCCCGCACTCTGTGCCCCTCACTACCCCCGACCTGAGTGAGCCACAGCCCCCGAATCAGCGGCTCCTTTAACCCTATCCTGTCTGAGCGAAGAACAGATGCCCTCCGGCGACCTACATGCAGAGGTGGGGCCAAATCCAAAGCTGAACCCCGGGAGTTGTGCGAACAAGGAAAAACGGAAATCTCTCCCAGCAGCCTCAGGAGCAGCAGATTAAATCTCCACAATCAACTTGATGTACCCTGCATCTGTGGAATACCTGAATAGACAACGAATCATCCCAAATTGAGGAGGTGGACTTTGAGAGCAGGATTTATGATTTTTTCCCCCTTTTCCTCTATTTGTGAGTGTGTATGTATATGCTTCTGTGTGAGATTTTGTCTGTATAGCTTGGCTTTCACCATTTGTCCTAGGGTTCTATCCGTCCATTTTTTTGTTTGTTTTTTACTTAAAATATTTTTTCTTAATAATTATTTTTTTATTATAATAACTTTATTTTATTTTACCTTACTTGATTTTATTTTCTTTTATCTTCTTCCTTCCTTCCTTCCTTCCTTCCTTCCTTCCTTCCTTATCTTTCTCCCTTTTATCCTGAGCTGTGTGGATGAAAGGCTCTTGGTGCTGCAGCCAGGAGTCAGTGCTGTGCCTCAGAGGCAGGAGAGCCAAATTCAGGACACTGGTCCACAAGAGACCTCACAGCTCCACGTAATATCAAACAGCGAAAATCTCCCAGAGATCTCCAACTCAACACCAACACCCAGCTTCACTCAACGACCAGAAAGCTACAGGGCTGGACACCCTATGCCAAACAACTAGCAAGACAGGAACACAACCCCACCCATTAGCAGAGAGGCTGCCTAAAATCATAATAAGTCCACAGACACCCCAAAACACACCACCAGACGTGGCCCACCAGAAAGACAAGATCCAGCCTCATCCACCAGAACACAGGCACTAGTCCCCTCCACCAGGAAGCCTACACAACCCACTGAACCAACCTTAGCCACTGGGGACAGACACCAAAAAGAAAGGGAACTACAAACCTGCAGACTGCAAAAAGGAGACCCCAAACACAGTAAGATAAGCAAAATGAGAAGACAGAAAAACACACAGCAGATGAAGGAGCAAGATAAAAACCCACCAGCCCTAACAAATGAAGAGGAAATCGGCAGTCTACCTGAAAAAGAATTCAGAATAATGATAGTAAAGATATCCAAAATCTTGGGAATAGAATAGAGAAAATGAAAGAAACATTTAACAAGGACCTAGAAAAACTAAAGATGAAACAACCAACGATGAACAACACAATAAATGAAATAAAAAATACTCTAAAGGGATCAATAGCAGAATAACTGAGGCAGAAGAACGGATAAGTGACCTGGAAGATAAAATAGTAGAAATAACTACTGCAGAGCAGAATTAAAAAAAAGAATGAAAAGAACTGAGGACAGTCTCAGAGAACTCTGGGACAACATTAAATGCACCAACATTCGAATTATAGGGGTTCCAGAAGAAGAAGAGAAAAAGAAAGGGACTGAGAAAATATTTGAAGAGATTATAGTTGAAAACTTCCCTAATATGGGAAAGGAAATAGTTAATCAAGTCCAGGATGCACAGAGAGTCCCATACAGGATAAATACAAGGAGAAATACGCCAAGACACATATTAATCAAACTGTCAAAAATTAAATACAAAGAAAATATATTAAAAGCAGCAAGGGAAAAACAACAAATAACACACAAGGGAATCCCCATAAGGTTAACAGCTGATCTTTCAGCAGAAACTCTGCAAGCCAGAAGGGACTGGCAGGACATATTTAAAGTGATGAAGGAGAAAAACCTGTAACTAAGATTAATCTACCCAGCAAGGATCTCATTCAGATTTGATGGAGAAATTAAAACCTTTACAGACAAGCAAAAGCTGAGAGAGTTCAGCACCACCAAACCAGCTTTACAACAAACACTAAAGGATCTTCTGTAGGCAGGAAACACAAGAGAAGGAAAAGACCTACAATAACAAACCCAAAACAATTAAGAAAATGGGAATAGGAACATACATATCGATAATTACCTTAAATGTAAATGGATTAAATGCTCCCACCAAAAGACACAGACTGGCTGAATGGATACAAAAATAAGACCCATATATGTGCTTTCTAAAAGAGACCCACTTCAGAGTAGAGACACATACAGACTGAAAGTGAGAGGATTTCCATGCAAACGGAAACAAAAAGAAAGCTGGAGTAGCAATTCACATATCACACAAAATAGACTTTAAAATAAAGACTATTAGAAGAGACAAAGAAGGACACTACATAATGATCAAGGGATCAATCCAAGAAGAAGATATAACAATTGTAAATATTTATGCACCCAACATAGGAGCACCTCAATACCTAAGGCAAATACTAACAGCCATAAAAGGGGAAATTGACAGTAACACATTCATAGTAGGGGACTTTAACACCCCACTTTCACCAATGGACAGATCATCCAAAATGAAAATAAATAAGGAAACACAAGCTTTAAATGATACATTAAACAAGATGGACTTAATTGATATTTATAGGACATTCCATCCAAAAACAACAGAGTACACATTTTTCTCAAGTGCTCATGGAACATACTCCAGGATAGATCATATCTTGGGTCACATATCAAGCCTTGGTAAATTTAAGAAAATTGAAATTGTATCAGATACCTTATCCAACCACAATGCTATGAGACTAGACATCAATTACAGGAAAAGATCTGTAAAAAATACAAACACATGGAGGCTAAACAATACACTACTTTTTAACGAAGTGATCACTGAAGAAATCAAAGAAGAAATCAAAAAATACCTAGAAACAAATGACAATGGAGACACGACGACCCAAAATCTATGTGATGCAGCAAAAGCAGTTCTAAGAGGGAAGTATATAGCAATACAATCCTACCTTAAGAAACAGGAAACATATGAAATAAACAGCCTAACCCTGCACCTAATGCAATTAGAGAAAGAAGAACAAAAAATCCCCAAAGTTAGCAGAAGGAAAGAAATCATAAACATCAGAGAAGAAATAAGTGAAAAAGAAATGAAGGAAATGATAGGAAAGATCAATAAAACTAAAAGGTGGTTCTTTGAGAAGATAAACAAAATTGATAAACCATTAGCCAGACTCATCAAGAAAAAAAGGGAGAGGACTCAAATCAACAGAATTAGAAACGAAAAAGGAGAAGTAACAACTGACACTGCAGAAATACAAAACATCATGAGAGACTACTACAAGCAACTCTATGCCAATAAAATGGACAACCTGGAAGAAATGGACAAATTCTTAGAAATGCACAACCTGCCAAGACTGAACCAGGAAGAAATATAAAATATGAACAGACCAATCACAAGCACTGAAATTGAAACTGTGATTAAAAATCTTCCAACAAACAAAAGCCCAGGACCAGATGGCTTCACAGGCAAATTCTTTCAAACATTTAGAAAAGAGCTAACACCTATCCTTCTCAAACTCTTCCAAAATATAGCAGATGGAGGAACACTCCGAAACTCATTCTACAAGGCCACCATCACCCTGATACCAAAACCAGAAAAGGATGTCACAAAGAAAGAAAACTACAGAACAATATCACTGATAAACCTAGATGCAAAAATCCACAACAAAATACTAGCAAACAGAACCCAACAGCACATTAAAAGGATCATAGACCATGATCAAGTGGGGTTTATTCCAGGAATGCAAGGATTCTTCAATATATGCAAATCAATCAATGTGATACACCATATTAACAAATTGAAGGAGAAAAACAATATGGTCATCTCAATAGATGCAGAGAAAGTTTTCAACAAAATTCAACACCCATTTATGATAAAAACCCTGCAAAAAGTAGGCATAGAGGGAACTTTCCTCAACATAATAAAGGCCATATATGACAAACCCACAGCCAACATTGTCCTCAATGGTGAAAAACAGAAAGCATTTCCAATAAGATCAGGAACAGGACAAGGTTGCCCACTCTCACCACTATTATTCAATATACTTTTGGAAGTTTTAGCCACAGCAATCAGAGAAGAAAAGGAAATAAAAGGAATACAAATCGGAAAAGAAGTAAAGCTGTCACTGTTTGCAGATGACATGATACTATACATACAGAATCCTAAAGATGCTATCAGAAAACTACTAGAGCTAATCAATGAATTTGGTAAAGTAGCAGGATAAAAAATTAATGCACAGAAATCTTTGGCATTCCTATACACTAATGATGAAAAATCTGAAAGTGAAATCAAGAAAACACTCCCATTTACCACTCCAACAAAAAGAATAAAATATCTAGGAATAAACCTACCTAAGGAGACAAAAGACCTGTATGCAGAAAATTATAAGACACTGATGAAAGAAATTAAAGATGATAGAAATAGATGGAGAGATATACCATGTTCTTGGATTGGAACAATCAACATTGCGAAAATGACTCTACTACCCAAAGCAATCTACAGATTCAATGCAATCCCTATCAAACTACCACTGGCATTTTTCACAGAAGTAGAACAAAAAAATCTCACAATTTGTATGGAAACACAAAAGACCCGAATACCCAAAGCAATCTTGAGAACGAAAAGCAGAGCTGGAGAAATCAGGCTCCCTGATTTCAGACTATACTACAAAGCTACTGTAATCAAGAGAGTATGTACTGGCACAAAAAGAGAAATATAGATCAATGGAATAGGACAGAAAGCCCAGAGATAAACCCATGCACATATGGTCACCTTATGTTTGATAAAGGAGGCAGCAATGTACAGTGGAGAAAGGACAGCCTCTTCAATAAGTGGTGCTGGGAAAACTGGACAGGTACATGTAAAAGTATGAGATTCGATCACTTCCTAACACCAAAAATAAGCTCAAAATGGATTAAAGACCTAAATGTAAGGCCAGAAACTATCAAACTCTTAGAGAAAAACATAGGCAGAACACTCTATGACATAAAGCACAGCAAGATTCTTTTTGACCCACCTCCTAGAGAAATGGAAATAAAAACAAAAATAAACAAATGGGACCTAATGAAACTTCAACGCTTTTGCACAGGAAAGGAGACCATAAACAAAACTGAAAGACAACCCTCAGAATGGGAGAAAATATTTTCAAATGAAGCAACTGACAAAGGATTAATCTCCAAAATTTACAAGCAGCTCATGCAGCTCAATAACAAAAAAACAACAACACAATCCAAAAATGGGTAGAAGACCTAAATAGACATTTCTCCAAAGAAGATATACAGACTGCCAACAAACACATGAAAGAATGTTCAACATCATTAATCATTAGTGAAATGCAAATCAAAACTACAATGAGATATCATCTCACACCGGTCAGAATGGCCATCATCAAAAAATCTAGAAACAATAAATGCTGGAGAGGGTGTGGAGAAAAGGGAACCCTCTTGCACTGCTGGTGGGAATGTGAATGGGTACAGCCACTGTGGAGAACAGTATGGAGGTTCCTTAAAAAACTACAAATAGAACTACCATATGACTTGCTTGCTTTTATTCTATCAGTCTTCTCAGAGTAGAAGCCAATGACCTACGTGATCTGGCAACTCTGACATCATCTCCCATTGCTCTCTCACTCTCTTGCTTTTACTTCAGTCACTGGCAGCATTCTGATTCCTGAATATCAGTCACACTCCTACCTCAGGATCTTTGTAACTGTTGTACCCTCTATCTTTTTCCAGTACTATGGAATATACTTATTTTAACTTCTTATATCTATGAATGCATTTATTACATTTATTTTCTGCCTCTCTCAAGCAATATCATCTCCATCCGTCCTTAAAAAGGAAAGAGTTAAAAAAAAATACTATGCACAGTGGAGACAACTTTGAAATTTAAGAATAAATTTAACAAAAAAATCGATAGGGCCTTCATGAAAAAGACTGAAATTTTAATGAAATCTGTAAAATATAGGATATGTAAGCAATGTTTTTGGATGAGAAGAATCAATATTTTTAAAAATCAATACATTAAAAATTAATATATTAATAATACCTGACAATTTCTAACTTTCAAATAATTGACTAAAATGATCTTTCAATATAGAGGGGAAAAATAAATGTCCATGAACGTACAAGGAAAATATTGGAAATGCATTATAATTTAGTATATAATTCACAGTAACAGGGCCATTGAATATTTTTTCCAGTGATTCAATAGGAAGAATGATTTTGCCAACCATGTCCATTAGCTTTCAAATCTGATTTATTTGTCAGCAACTCAATTATATATACTCACAAACATAATTATTAAAAGTTTTGCTAATCTATTTGTAGGCTTGCTTAAACCTCATAGTATATTTCTTCCTAATATAATTATACTGTGATGACTTATATCTTAGGGACATAAGACTACCAGAAACGGGTTTGCTTACAGGTTCTAAAAATGAATAATAAAGCATTTAAAAAATAAGTCTGGTAATTTCTAGTCAATATGTAGAATTAGTTTGCTTTCAATGTTTGTATTTATCTTTTCTAAGTATGATACCTGTGGGTCTAGTGCCTTCTGAGTTAATGTAACAAGAAAGGAACTCTGTCCATTCCCCTCCCATTGAATTTAGTCAGATGTTTTCCTTCAATTTCTCTAGCCCATTGATTCTTGTTATGTTCATGATAGCAACATTCTTAACATTTTTCTGATTGTGAAAATGATCCATATATATATTATGAAGACTCAAACAATACAGAAGAGAAGAAACACATACTCAAACACACACAAGTGCAGGATAGAAGAGAAAATTAAATTCATTCTTAATTTGAATATTGCACTTACTGAATACAAAACAATTCCAGTCTGGGAATATGTGAAATTTAGGTGTGGTAGCCTGGTCTAGCCAAATCCATCTTAACTAACCAACCTGTGTCGATGCACTGCCAACCTCTGGACCCTGAGCATATAGATATTTCCTTTCTGGATTGATAACATGAAACAGAAACCATCTGTCTTCCTCTTATCTCCTTTTCTTCTTCCTGGCAATTCCTCTGAATTTTCCACTCCTATCCCTTTGAAATGTCTACCTCCTGTATCTTCAACTACTTTCTTTCTTTTTTGTTTTCTTTCCCTTAGACAAAATTTAGGCTTATCCCTCCCATCCGAAAAAGTCATCTGTTGTCTCTACTTTTCCCTATATCCACTATAGAGTCTAAAAGCATTTCTACTATCTTATTTTCCATTTATTTCTCAATTACTTGCAATCTGGCTTGCTTTATCAACTCTCTGTGGAAGTGATTCTGGCATAGTTCACCAATGACTTCTGTATTTCCAAATTCAGTGGAAACAATTTAGCTTTTATTTATTTATCCTCCATGGCTCTCTGCTCCCTGATATTACATCCTTCTGGTTCTCATACTTTTGCAGATATTTGTCTCTTTCACAACTTATATTTCCCACATAAACCTTAAATGTCCTGTTGCATAGGATACATTATGTAGCAAATCCTTATTTGCTAAAATGAGATGGATAATCTAATCTTTTAAAATGTTTTCAATGATTACCCACATATACAAAATTCCCCAAACTCTACTTCCCACAGATATCTCTGTCCTCAGCTACAGATTCACAAACTCAGTTCCCTACTGGATGTTTCTATCTGGGTATGACAGTGGCATCCCAAATTCAACAGATTTAAAACAAACTGATTTTACCTTAGGCATCTTCTTGTACGCTCCCTGTCTTAACTGGTAGTACCACAATCCACTTAGCCAGAAACCAGTTTTTCTCAAAATTTCTCTATCTTTCAGGGTTCGAATCAAGAAGGCAGAGTAAGAGAACATGGAGCTCACCTCCCCCCATGAACACATCAAAGATACATCTACATTATGAATAATTCTCACTGAAAACTAATGGGAAACTGGTAGAAGAACTTCCATACAACAAAGGCTGTAAGAAATATACACATGTAATTGAGTAGGAAGGGAAGAAAATTGATTGGGTTGGGATCTGTGCCCCTGGGAGGGGATCAGAGGAAAAGAGACATTACATGGGCAGATACCCACCTTGGGAAGTGAGAAAGTTGAGCCACAGATTGGTAGCTCTAGTCCTAGGGTCCTACACAGGGGAGACAAGACTCCTTGGCTGGTTGGAGGACACTGGGACAAATGGAAGAGTTGTGGGAAGCCTGGACTCCATTCATGAGGAGTCTGCACATGCTGGCTAGACCTTTAGGCAGGGCACAGAGAGGTCTTCTCTACTGCCTGCCAGGTTTCCTGCAACCACCATGTCATGTGTTCCAGCCCAGACTGAGTGAGTGCTGTGGCCCTACTCACTCATGTCACAGAATGGCACTGGATCTAGGGTGGCCACAACCCAGTAAAATACATGACCATGGGATGCAGAAGTGACTTGGTCCAGGGACAGCAACTGCATGGGGTGGTGGTTGCCATTGTTTGTGTTTGCTCAAGCAGTGCCTCAGAAGCAGCCCAGATCTCTGATGGTGGCTACTCCACCATAGCTTACCTTGTATACATGCCAAGAATCCATGCAGGCCCCACCTGCCCTGTGGAGCAGTTCCACAACAGGGCAGGGATGGCAGAGGCTGGGGCACTCAGAGTCTGTGGGGGACAAAGGGGGCTTGCATCCAAGGCTGCATTCGAGCAGAGCTGCAGGTTCTTGCACAGGCAGAGCACTGGTACTCTGTCTGCACATGGGCCCCACTTGCTTCAACACTCCCCCTCTCCAGGACAAGGGTCCTGGTACAGGGAGAAGGAAAAACACACACTTAAAGGGAACAGAGCAAGCTTGGGCCCAACCCACAGGACTTCTGCTCTAGCAACTTGGGATCAGACTCTGCCTCCAATAGGGTGGTGCTGGCCACTGAGCAGATGGGAAGACCTGAGTCATACCTGGTGCCAGCTCTAGACTCTCCAGCTCCAGCCCCACTTCCCAAAAATGTGATAGCTGCCAGCACTCCCTGAGAAAAGATGTTCCTAGAGTCCTCATCAAATAAGCTCTCCCACCAAAGGCACTGGGCACATTCAGCCTGTATAGGGATGCTCCCACATAAGATCACCTCTTCAAGACTGCAATACTTACCTGTTTCACCTAAATTCATAGAGGCAGAGAAAGTTAAGCAAAATGAAAAGGCAGAGGAGCTAATCACATTTGAAAGAGCAAGAGAAAAACATCTGAAAAAATAAATAATGAAACAGAAATAAACAATTTACCAGATAAAGAATTCAAAGCATTGGTAATAAAAAAACATTAACTGGATTAGGGAAAAGAATTGATATAAACATTGAACACTTTAATGAGGAACTAGAAAATAAAAAAGACTTAATCAGAAATGAAGAATTCAGTAGCTGAAATAAAAACACATTAGAAGGAATGAACAGCAGACTAAGTGATACAGAAGAATGCATAAGTCATCTGGAGTATAGAATAATGGAAATCACCCAATCAGTACAGCAAAAAGAAAAACAAATTTTAAGAAATAAAAGCAATTTAGAGATCTCTGGGATAACATTAATCATACCAATATTCACAACTCAAAATTCACACTCAACATTCTCCCAGAAGAAGAGAAAGAAGGGGAATGAAAATGTATTTGAGTAAAGTATAGCCGAACACTTCCCAAACCTGAAGAAGGAAACAGATACTCAGATACAGGAATCATAGAGGGTCTCAAACAAGATGAACCCAGGCAGACCCACATCAAAACACATCATAAGTAAAACAGCAAATGTTAAAGAGAATTTTAAAGGCAGCAAGACAAAAACAAAGAGTCATATACAAGGAAATCCCCATAAGGCTATCAGCTGATTTCTCTGCAGAAACTTGGCAGGAAAGAAGGGAGTAGCATGATATATTCAGAGTGGTAAAAGGGAAAAACGTGCAATCTAGGATGCTCTACCCAGCAATATTATTATTTAGAATGGAAGGAGAGATAACGAACTTCTCAGAAAAAGAAAAACAAAAGAGTTCATCAATACTAAACCTACCCTAAAGGAAAGGTTAATGCATCTTCTCTAAGTGGAAAAGAAGCAAGAACCTATAGGAAATGGAAAATCCCACTAGGAAAGGCAAATATATAGTCATGACTGAGGATCAACCACTTAAATAAGCCAGTATGAAGATTAAAAGTTAAGGGATAAAAATGAAGATGTAAAATATGAGATCAAAAACACAAAATGTGGGGGAGATGAGTAAAAAATGTGATCTTCCTGAATGTGCTTGAACTTATGAGACTAACAGTTTAAAACAAGTAAATATAGGTCAACATATATGAACCCTAAGGTAAACGCAAGTCAAAAACCTACAATAGATTCACAAAAACTAAAAAGAGAGGAACACAATCATACTAGTAGAACCACAAGGGAAGAAACAGAAAGAATAAATAAACAGAGAAGAACAACAAAAACAACTGGAAAGTAATAAAATGGCATTAAGTACATACGTATCAATAATTACTTTACATGTCAATGATTAAATGCTCAAATCAAAAGACATGTGGTGGTGGATTGAATAAAAAACAAGATCCACATATAAGCTTCCTGAAAGATATTAACTTCAGAGCTAAAGACACACACAGACTGAAAATGGAGGGATAGAAAAAGATATATCATGCAAACAGAAATAAGAAGAAAGGGAAGGTACAAGACTCATATCAGACAAAACAGACTTTAACACAAAGCCTATAAAAAAAGATGAAGAAGTGCATTATATAACGATAAAGTGATCAATATAAGAAGAGGATATAACATTTGTAAACATATATGCACCCAGTACAGAAGCACCTAAATATATAAAGGAGATATCAACAGACATGAAAGGAGAAATATACAATAATACAATAACAGTGTGGGACTTTAACATCCTAGTTACATCAATGGACAGATAATTCAGACAGAACATCAATAATGAAAGAGTGGTCTTAAATGCACAATAAATATCTACAGGACATTCCATCCAAAACAAGCAGAATACACATTCTTTTCAAGTGTACTTGGATTGTTGTACAGGACAGATCACACGCTATGCCACAAAACAAATCTCAACAAATTTAAGAAGACAAATTATTTCAAGCATTTTTCTGATCACAATGGTATGAAACTAGAAATCAATTACAGGAAGAAAAATGGAAAAAGAACAAACACGTGGAGAGTAAACATGATACTAAAAAACCACAGGGTCAACAGTAAAATCAAACAGGAAATCAGAAAATACCTCAAGACAAATGAAAATGG
The DNA here is from genome assembly GCF_951394435.1 of Stenella coeruleoalba. Classification (NCBI taxonomy): domain Eukaryota; kingdom Metazoa; phylum Chordata; class Mammalia; order Artiodactyla; family Delphinidae; genus Stenella; species Stenella coeruleoalba. The sequence goes on along the minus strand of NC_137150.1, from coordinate 21,651,197 downwards.
AAACACAACACTCTAAAATCTATAGGATGCAGCAGAAGCAGTTTTAAAAGGAAAGTTCATAGTGATACAGGGATTCCTCAACAAACAAGAAAAATCTCAAATAAGTACTCTAACCTACCTCTTGAAAGAATTAGAAAAAGAAGAACAAACAAAGCTCAACTTCAGCAGAAGGAAGGAAACAATAAAGATCAGAGAGGAAATAAATGAAATGGAGATTTTTAAAAAACAGAAAAGATCAATGAAATCAAGAGCTGATTTTTTCGTAAACGTAAACAAAAGTGATAATCCTCTGGCCAGGCTCACCAAGAAGAAAAGAGAGAGGACCCAAATAACAAAATAAGAAAGGAAAAAGAAGAAATAACAACCGATACCACAGAGATACAAAAAAAATCATAAGAGATTACTACAAACAGTTATATGCCAACAAATTGGACAACCTAGAAGAAATTAAGAAATTTCTAGAAACATACAACTGGCTAAAACTGAGTCAAGAAGCAACAGACAATTTGAACAGACTGATCACTATTAGTGAAATTAAATTTGTAATTAAAAGAAAAAAAGACTCAGCAAGCAAAAGTCCAGGACTGGATGGCTTCACTGGGGAATCCTCCCAAACATATAAAGAAGTAATACCTATTCTTCTCAAAATACTCCCCCAAATTGAAGAGGATGGAATAATACCAAATTCATTCTCTGAGTCCAGTACTACCCTGATAACAAACCCAGAAAAAGACACTACAAAACAAAATCACAGGCCAATATCTTAGATGAATATAGATGCAAAACTCCTCAACAAAAAGTATCCAATAATATATAAAAAGGATCATACATCACGATCAAGTTGGTTTTGTTCCAAGAACGCAAGAATGGTTCAATATTCACAAATCAATCAATGTGATGCACCACATTAACAAAAGCAGGATAAAAATCACATGATCATCTCAGTAGAGGCAGAAAAAGCATTTTACAAAATTCAACATCCATTCATGATAAAAACTCTTATCAAAGTGGGAAGAGAAGGAACATAGCTCAACATAATAAAGGCCATTTATAACAAGCCCTCAGCTAACATCATACTCAACAGTGAAAAGCTGAAAGTGTTTCCTCTAAATTCAGGAACATGACAAGGAGGTCCACTCTCACCACTTCTATTTAACATAGTATTGAAAGTCCTATCCACAACAATAAGACAAGAGAAAGAAATAAAAGACATCCAAATTGGAAGGAAAGAAGGAAAACCATTACTATTTGCAGATGTCATGATACTTTATATAGAGAACTCTAGGGGACTTCCCTGGTGACACAGTGGTTAAGAATCCACCTGCCGGTGAGGGGACAAAGGCTCGAGCCATGGTCTGGGAAGATCCCTCATGGTGCGGAGCAACTGGGTCTGTGTGCCACACTGCTGAGCCTGTGCTCTAGAGCCCATGACCCGCAGCTGCTGAGCCCGTGTGCCACAACTACTGAAGCCCGTGTGCCTACAGCCTGTGGTCCACAACAAGAGAAGCCACTGCAATGAGAAGCCCACACATTGCAATGAGGAGTAGCCCCTGCTCACCACAACTAGAGAAAGCCCACGTGTAGCAACGAAGACCCAACGCAGGCAAAAAATAAATAAAAATAAATTTAAAAATAATAAATAAATATGAAACTGGAAAAAAAGAGAAAACTCTAAAGCCTCCAACAAAAAGCTATTAGAACCAATAAATTAATTCAGTAAAGTTGTATGATACAAGATTAATATACAGAATTTATGACTTTTCTATACACTAACAGTGAAAGACAGAAAGAGAAAGTGAAAAAAACAATCCCGTTTGAAACTGCAACAAAAAGAATAAAATACCTAGGAATAAACGTAATCAAGGAGGTGAAAAGCCTATACTCTGAAAACAATAAAACATTGATGAATAACACTGAAGATGATAAAAAGAAATGGAAAGATATTCCATGCTCTTGGATTGGAAGAATTAATATTAAAATGGCCATACTTCCCAAAGCAGTCTACAGATTTAATGCAATCCCTATCAAAATACCCATGACATTATAATAACAGAACTAGAACAAATAATCGTAAAATTCATATGGCACCACAAAAGACCCCAAATTGCCAAAGCAATCCTGAGAAAATGAACAAAGCCAGAGGCATCACATTTCCAGATGTCAGACTATATGACAATGCTACAGTAATCAAAACAGCATGGTATTGGCACAAAAACAGACAAATAGATCAATGAAACAGAATAGAGAGCCCAGAAATAGCCCATGCACCCTATGGTCAATTAATCAATGATAAATGAGGCAAGAATATGCAATGGAGAAAAGACAGTCTCTTTAATAAGTGGCACTGGGAAAATTGGACAGTTATGTGTAAAACAATGAGATTAGAACATTTCCTCACACCATATACAAAAATAAACGCAAAATGGAGTAAAGACTTAAATGTAAGACATGAAACCATAAAAATCCTAGATGAGGACACAGGAAAGACATTTTTAGACATAAATTATAGCAATATTTTTTTTGGATCTGTCTCCTAAGGAAAAAGAAATAAAAGCAAAAATAAACAAATGGGACCTAATTAAACTTAAATGCTTTTGCACAGCAAAGGAAACAAATGACAATATGAAAAGACAACTTCCAGAATGGGAGAAAATATTTGCAAATGATATGACCAACAAGGGGTTAATATCCAAAATATATAAACAGCTCAAACAACTCAATGTGAAAAAAAGAAACAATCCAATCATAAAATTGGGCAATGACCTGGATAGACATTTTTCCAAAAAAGACATACTAATGATTAACAGGCACATGAAAAGTTGCTCAATATCAGTAATTATTAGAGAAATGCAAACCAAAACAACAATTAGATATCACCTCACATCTCTCATAATGGCTATCATCAAAAAGTCTACAAAGAACAAGTGTTGACAAGGATGTGGAAAAAAGGCAACCCTTGTCCACTGTTAGTGAAAATGTAAATAGGTGCAGCCAATATGGAAAACAGTATGGAGGTTTCTCAAAAAGACAAATATAGAACTGATCCAACAATTTCACTCCTTGGTATATATACAGAAAAAAATGAAAACACTTATTCGAAAATACACATGCACTCCAACGTTCATTTCAGCACTATTTACAATAGCTGAGATATGGAAGCAACCCAAGTATCCATAAACAGACAAATGGATTAAGAAGATGTGGTGCATATGTGTGTATATATGAAATTTTGCCATTTGCAGCAATGTGGGTGGACCTAGAGAATATTATGCTTAATGAAATGTCAGACAGAGAAAGACACAATACTGTATGATAACACTTATATGTGGAATCTAAAAATAATACGAGGGATGTGTATAGCAAAACAGAAGGAGTCATGAATATAGAAGACAAACTTGTGGTTATCAGTGGGGAGAGGGAAGGGGCAAGGGGAAAGCTAGAGGTATGGGATTAAAAGATACAAACTACTATGTATAAAACAGATAAGCAACAAGGATACATTGCATAGCACAGAGAATTATAGCCATTATCTTATAATAATTTTTAATGGAGTACAATCTGTTAAAATACTGAATCACTATGCTGTATTCTTGAAACTATTATAATATTGTAAATCAACCATACTGCAATGAAAAAATAAAAAGATGTACCAATGACATAGATAAAAAATCTCTTTCACTAACTCACTTCTAATCAATGCTCTATGTGTATAGATATTACACCCCAAATATTTCTCAAATAATTTTCCTCTTTTCTTCCTTAGTACCACTAACGTACTGCTTTCTATACACAGTCATAAAGATGTAACCAAAATACAATTCAAACCACATTAGTCAACTGTCGAAATCTTTCAGTCCCTTATTAACACATTCAGGATAAAGCCCAACCTCTTAGAGTGCACACATGGCCCCTCTGCCTCTGTCACCCTCTCTCCCATCACTTCCCAACACTGTGTTTATCATAATCCAGTTGCTAGCAAACTCCCCATTCACTATGCTATTTGTCATTTCTGCTCCTTGTTTAATTTCATCCCTTTGTTCTGGAAACCTTTCCTGTTGTGAGCTCCCATATCTGCTCTTTACCTGGGTAATTCCTATGTAAGACTTGGCTCAGGCCTTACTCCCAAAGTCTTTGTAAGTCTTCTTGCTATTCTTTTTTCACCCCATTGTGTTAAATACTCTTTCTATGGACTTCCCAATGCCTCTCTCTATCATCAACCTCACACAGTATGTTACAATTAGCTTTGTAGGTTCATGTATTGCCTTCCCAGCAGACTAACAGCCCAATGGGGGCAAAGATTGTGTACAAGTTGGCACCTGTACAACCCCAGTTCTTAGCACAGTAGTTGGCATGTGATTGGATTCAATACATACTTTTACTGGACAAATGCATTGTATCTTTTACTAGAATTCTTGAATAGTCTCTTAGAGAGTGCCAACTAAATGGAAAATAGCACAGGCATTTTGGCCAAAGACATATTGTTTGTTCTATTTTTCTGATTTTCATCTAATTTTAATTATATTAAGATTCAAGAACATTTGAAAATGCATCTTGAAAACAAATTAACAGTACACTGAATACCTACTTGTTAAACGTTTCGATGACAGTTGTAATTTTTTCTCCATTTCTCTGGTACACATCCAAAGAGGAAGTTACAATCATTGTTTTATTTAACCATGTTTACACATTCCCATTCCTTTACTCTGCAGAGGTTTTCAACAAACTTAAAATGTTCTTGGACACAAGAACAAATATGATACAATCTACTGCAAAATTAGACATGAGCTAAACATGATCTAATAATACCCATTATGTGTTTATTTTACATTTTAATATTTATTTGCGCTCTGCTAGACCTGAGCCAAGTCTTAAATGATTGGCTTTAGTACACTGAGACATGACTGAGTTTCATACAGGTAAGAAAAAAATAAAAACCAATGGAGAGATATCAACTACACCACATATGTGTTTTAAAATAATTGTAGAATAAGAACATATTTTAGATGATTTAAAGAAAGCATTTTATATGAATCATATCATTCACTGCATAAAAATATGATTTTTAATACTTATTTGATATTCCTAATAACTCTGAATACCGCACAGTAGAAAATTAACTCCTTACTTTCACATACCAGAGGGTGATAACATCCTGCTTTTCAGATGAAGAAAACTAGTGCACATAATCCTCTGCTGCTCTCTTAGATCTGTGATGTCATAACTTGTGACTGCTAGAAGCCCTGGCTAGAGGTGCCATTTCACCTTCAGTTCCATGTATCCACAAAAGATTTTGTGTTAACATCTAAGGATTTTAGGATTACTAGGTAAACAGTTTCCTGCCACATTCTTTCTTCTTGATTTTTTAAAATCTATTTCAATCATATACTTTTTAAAAAACAGATTTATTTAGATATAATTCACATACAATAACATTTACCCTTTCAAAATGTACTGTTCAGTATTTTTTGGTATATTCAGAGAGTTGTGCAACAATCACCACCAAGCAAATAATGAGCCCAAAACACACAATAGTCTGGCTGTCATCCCAGACCATCCCTACTCTTATGTTCCTGGCCTGCTCACTCTTAAATTCCATCTCCATCTGTTTCCTGACTTTTTGATCCTTTTTCTCATGTAACGCTTGCTTCTGCCCTGGAGATTTGGCATTTATATTTTGTCTCTGGTTTCTGACAGTCTTCAAGAACTTTGGCATAGAGCTGCTCACCAGCTCTCTCATTTTGGTTACCTCCCGGGGTGCTCCTGTCTTAGCTGTTCTTTAAAAATCTATGCATGGTTATAGCCCACCCCAACACTCCAGCCAGTTAACTATTTCCTGTAAGAGGGTCATGCAAACATTTTGTTTCCAATTTTTGTTTCTTGGGACTCTGTCTTCAATGAAGCTCTAACAGCAGGAATGAGCCCAGAATATCTTGATATACATCGCTTGTGAAACAAGAGGTGAAGAAAAAGTAGAGATCTTGTTGAGGAGAAATTTAGGGCATCCTCAGGAATTGGGAATTGCTTCTAGGCCAGGTACATAAAGATATGAGGTATATATACCCCAGAGAGGTGCAGATGAGTTGCCTATGGCTCCTGAGTCTAGATCATCCCTGAAGGCTTTGCACAGATATACACGGGTGATTCTCAGCACAGAATGAACCACGTCTCAGAGTTCATGTTGGGAGTGGGAGAGTATGTGAGGGAGCATTTATGGCTGTCACTTTGATAGGGACATTGCTGGCATTGAAAGGACAGGGACCAGAGATGTTGAACTTCCTGCAGGACATAGGGCAGCCCTGCACAAAGAGTATTTGTTAGTGTCCTGCATGACTTGGAATGCCTAATGGGAGACATGAAAAAATAGGTGTCATCAAGTGTTGAATGAGTCTGAATGGGTGAAGACTACTGACCTATCAAATCAGCTCTCTACATGTCTGCTGCCTTTGGTCTTACACCCTGCCCTAACCAGTGACGTGGACCACAAACCCTGTCCTGCCCTCCTGGGGCTGCCCTGAACACAAGCCTGATCTCTGACAAGGAGATCTTTCTTTTCCTTTTCCTCAGAATAAGCTGGTTATGAGGCCCAGGAAGAGCTATGGTTGGACAGCTCCAGCCCTGGGAAAGGGTTTCAGAGCCAGAATAAGAGTGTGGACTCTGCAACCCAGACCGTGTAGATTTGAACTACAGCTTTGCAACTTACTATCAGTTAAGACCTTGAGGAAAACACCAAACTTTCTCTTGCCTCAGTTTCTCCCTCTGTAAAAATGGGGTAATATTGGTCCCTGTCCTAGAGGTTTGTTGTAGGATGAAATGTGTCAATAAGTATAAAGTGCCTGTGAGAGGATCTGGTATAGAGTAAATAATATGTTAGCTATTATTATCAAGAAGCCTACATCACTGATGACTTATCCCGGCATAGGAAGGTCAAATGCCACATCAATCAAGATATGTGACCTTGAGCATTTCACTTTATCCATCTGACTTTGTGTTCCTTACTGTAAAATGAGATGAATAATTCCTGCCCCTATTTGTCCCACAATGACTTAAAGGTTATCTTGCAAAGGCTCAGGGCACACAGCAGCAAGAACCACATAATGCAGGCAGGAACTCACAGGTGAGTGCCAGTACGAGCAAGAGACCCCTGCTTTTACAATTTCCTGGAGAGATGTGTTTGGGGCATAGGGCTGGGTGCTGGCAGAGGTACTTTGCCTCCTACTGTTTTCTTTGTTTTTTGCAGTACGCGGGTCTCTCACTGTTGTGGCCTCTCCCGTTGCGGAGCACAGGCTCCGGACGTACAGGCTCAGCGGCCATGGCTCACGGGCCCAGCCGCTCCAGGCATGTGGGATCTTCCCGGACCGGGGCACGAACCCGTGTCCCCTGCATCGGCAGGCGGACTCTCAACCACTGCGCCACCAGGGAAGCCCCTGTTTTCTGTTTTTAATGGGGAGTGCGTACCAGTGATATGTCTTTGGGGAACAGATGCTTTGAGCTTTGGTGTCAGTTTTTTAAAGATGTACTGGAAAAAGCCAGGTTTCTAGCACCTGGAGACGGTGAAGGAAGTGGCCTGGCCACCCACAGAGACAGGTCCACAGTCAAGAACCAGCACTCCTGTTTTTCAGTACAAGAGTAAAAGATAAAATGCAAGTAAACACATTTTTAGAATTGTTAAGCACTATGTAAATTATTCTACTTATGAATACCAAAAAGTCATGGCAAAAGATTACAATGAAGAATACCGTATGTAGACTATATAGTGCCCACGATATTATGTTCTTAATCCTAAATATATAACTTTGTTTAAATAATAAGCCTTTCTGATTTTAAAATGACCTTTACTTATGACTGATAGCTCACAACTGGGAAAAGGGACCCCAAGGATTGTGGGGGAGAAAAGCAAAAGATTGTTTTAATTAATGTAATTCTTGTTTCTAACATTAATAGCAAGATTTTAAAGTCACTAATTTTTATAACGTTTATAATACATTCAGTTATTTGTAAATTCACTAGAATAAAATTCACATGTGTAATTCATATGCGATGCTGGAACTCGCAATGGAAATTTAATTTGCATGGCCACATTTCGGAGAGGAAACTGAAAATAACTTGCCCCAAATCCAACAGGTGATATGTGACAGAGCTAGGACTCACATCTGCATCTGCAACACTGTAAACCAATAATTTCCAGTACCAGACAGAAATGGAAAATATTTAGCTTGCTTCAATATGTAAAGTGATACTGCCCGCTGGCCAGGGCTGGCCTCAAGGGCCTCAGAGAAAGTGCAGTTGCTTGGAGTGCCACATGGTAACCTAACCCATTATCAAGATGTTAAATACTAGCCGCAGTCCAGAAAGCTTCCTCATGCCCCTTTCAAGCAAACCCCCACTCCACTCATTATAGGCAACAACTGTTCTGATCTTTTTCTTACCATAGAAATTTTTGCCTGTTTATAGATGCTATAAACGGAATCAGTACTCTAGGTGTGCAGCTTTTTTCGCTCAGCAGAATATTTATGAGACTAGTCCATGCTGTTGTATATACCAGTAGTTCATTCATTTTATTGCTATGAAGTTTTCCGTTTATGAATATTACAATTTCTTTATTCATTATCCTTTTTTTCTGACCCAGATCCTTTTACTTATTTATTTTAAAATATTTTTTATTGAAGTATAGTTTATTTATTTTATGTTTCCGGTGTACGAAATAGTGATTTGATATTTTTATAGATTATACTCCATTTAAAGTTACTATAAAATATTGGCCATATTCCCTGTGCTGTACATTATATCCTTGTAGCTTATTTATTTTATATTTAGTGGTTTGTACCTTTTTTTTTTTTTTTTGCGGTGCGCGGGCCTCTCACTGTTGTGGCCTCTCCCGTTGCGGAGCACAGGCTCCGGACGCGCAGGCTCAGCGGCCATGGCTCATGGGCCCAGCCGCTCCGCGGCATGTGGGATCTTCCCGGACCGGGGCACGAACCCGTGTCCCCTGCATCGGCAAGCGGACTCTCAACCACTGCGCCACCAGGGAAGCCCGGTTTGTACCTCTTAATCCCCTTCCCCATCGTGCCCCTCACCTACCCATCTCCCCACTGGTAACCACTAGTTTGTTCTCTGTAACTGTGAATCTGTTTTTGTTCTGTTATATTCATTCTTTTTTTTTTAGACTCAACATATAAGTTAAAATATACACTATTTGTCTCTCTCTGACGTACTTCACTAAGCATAACACCTTCCAGATCCATCTATGTTATTGCAATGCAAATGGAAAAACTTCATTCCTTTTATGGCTGAGTAATATTTCATTGTTTATATGTATATATATACCACAACTCCTTCTTCTTCCTTTTTTTTTTTTTTTTTCAGTTGCATCGCGTGGCTTGTGGGATCCTAGTTCCCAGACCAGGGGTCGAACCTGGGCCACCACAGTGAGAGCACTGAGTCCCAACCACTGGACCGCCAGGGAACTCCCTATACCACATCTTCTTTATTCATTCCTCTGTTCATAGAAACTTAGGTTGCTTCCATATCTTGGCAATTGTAAATAATGCTGCTATGAACATTAGTGTTACTGTTTTTGTTTCCTTTGAATACAATATCCAGAAGTGGTATTGCTGGATCATATGGTAGTTATGTTTTTAATTTTTTGAGGAAACTCCATACTGTTTTCCATAGTGGCTCTACCAGTTTACATTCCCACCAATAGTTCACAAGTGTTCTCTTTTCTCCATATCCTTGCCAACACTTGTTATTTGTAGACATTTTGATGATAGCCATTCTGACAGGTGTGAGGTGATATTGTGGTTTTGACTTACATTTCTCTGATTATTAGTGATGATGACCATCTTTTCATGTGCCTGTTGGCTATCTGTGTGTCTTTTTTGGAAAAATGTCTCTTCAGGTTTTCTGCTCAGTTTTTGGTCAGGTTTTTGTTTGTTTTTTGATATTGTGTTGTATGAGCCTTTATATATTTTAGATATTAACACCCTAGCAGATATATCATTTGCAAACATCTTCTCCCATTCAGTAGGTTGTCTTTTCATTTTGTTGATGGTTTCCTCTGATGTGCAAAAGCTTTTAAGTTTGATTTGGTCCCATTTGTTTATTTTTGCTTTTGATTCCCTTGCCTCAGGAGACAGATCCAAAAAATATTGCTAGAATTTCTGTCAAAGAAAGTACTGCCTATGTTTTCTTCTTGGAGTTTTTTGGTTTCTGGTCTCAAATTTAGGTCTTCAATCCATTTTGAGTTTATGTTTGTATATATTGTAAGAAAAAGTTCTAATTTCATTCTTTTACATGTAGCTGTCCAATTTTCCCAACACTACATATTGAAGAGACTATCTTTTCCTCATTGAATATTTTTGCCTCCTTTGTCATAGATTAATTGACCACATGAGCATAGGTTTATTTCTGGGCTCTCTGTTCTGTTCTATTGATCTATATGTCTGTTTTTCTGCAAATGCCATGCTGTTTTGATTACTGTAGCTTTGTAGTATGTCAGAAGTCAGGGAGCATGATACCTCTGGCTTTGTCCCTTTTTCTCAAGATTGCTTTGGTTATTTAGGGTTCTTTGTGGTTCCAAAAAGTTTAGAATTACTTTTTATAGTTCTGTGAATAATGTCATGGGTATTTTGATAGGGTTTGCATTAAATCTATAGATTGCTTTGAGAAGTATGGCCATTTTAATAATATTAATTCTTCCAATCCAAGAGCATGGAATATCTTTCCATTTCTTTTTATCATCTTCAGTTTGCTTCATAAATGTTTTATAGTTTTCAGAGTACAGGACTTTCACCTCCTTGGTTAAGTTTATTCCTAGGTGTTTTATTCTTTTTGATGCAATTTTAAAATTAAAATTTTAATATTTCATTATTAGTGTATAGAAAAGCATGGATTTCTGTAATTAATCTTGTATGCTGCAACTTTACTGAATTCATTTATTAGTTCTAATAGTTTTTTGTGTGTGGAGACGTTAGGGTTTTTTACATGTAGTGTTATGTCATCTATAAATAGTGAAAGTTTTACTTTTTCCACTCCAACTTGGATACCTTTTATTTCTTTTTCTTGTCTTATTGTTGTGGATAGACTTACAATAACATGTTAAATAGAAACAGCAAGAATGTGGATCCTTGTCTTGTTCCTGATTTTAGAGGAAAAGCTTTTAGTTTTCACTAGTGAGTATGATGTTAGCAGTGGGTTTGTCATAGATGGCCTTTATTATGTTGAGATGCGTTCCCTCTATGCCCACTTTGATGAGAGTTTTTGTCATGAATAGATGCTGAATTTTGTAAAATGCTTTTTCTGCATCTACTGAGATGATCATGTGATTTTTATCCTGCTTTTGTTAATGTGGTGCATCACATTGATTGATTTGTGAATATTGAACCATGCTTGCTTCCCTGGAATAAATCCCACTTGATAGTAGTGTATGATCCTTTTATAAAATATAGCTGAATTCAGTTTGCTAATATTTTGTGGAGGATTTTTGCATCTATATTCATTAGAGATATTGGCCTGTAATTTTCTTGTTTTGTAGTGTCTTTGTCTGGTTTTCGTATCAGGGTAATGGTGGCCTCATATAATGAGTTTTCGAATGTTCCCTCCTTTTGAAATTTTTGGAATAGTTTGAGACAGATAGGTATTAACACTTCTTTATGTTTGGTAGAATTCTCCTCTGAAGTGGTCTGGTCCTAAGCTTTTGTTTTGGGGGAGTTTTATGATTGCTGATTCAATTTTAATTCTAATAATCTGTCTGTTCAAATTATCTATTTCTTCTTGATTCAGTCTTGGAAGATTGTATGTTTCTAGGAATATATCCATTTCTTCTAGGTTGTCCAATTTTTTGGCATATTATTCTCTTATGATTGCTTTTATTTCTGTGATATCAATTGTAATTTCTCCTCTTTCATTTCTTACTTTGTTTATTTGGGCCTGTTCTTTTCTTAATGAGTGTAACTAAAGGCTTATCAATTTTATTTATCTTTTCAAAACGCAGCTCTTGGTTTCATTGATCTTTTCTATTTTTTTGTTTCTATTAAATTTATTTATGTTCTGACTTTTATTATTTCCTTCCTTCTGCTGACTTTAGGATTTATTTTTCTTATTTTTGTAATTGCTTTAGATGGTAGGTTAGGTTATTTATTTGAGATTTTTGTTGTTTCTTGAGGAAGGCCTGTATTGCTATAAACTTCTGTTTCTGTAGAAAAATCAGCTGATACCCTTATATGTAACTCTTTTTCTCTTGTTGCCTTAAATTTCTCTCTTTATATCTAACTTTCACCATTTTAATTATGACATGTCTTGGTGTGGGTCTATTGGGGTTCATCTTGTTTGGGACTCTGTGCTTCTTATTCCCAGATGTCTCTTACCTTCTCCAGCTTAGGGAATTTTTCAGTCATAATTTTATCAAACAAATTTTCTACCCCTTTCTCTCTCTCTTCTCCTTCTAGGACCTTTGTAATGCAAATATTAGTATGCTTGATGTTATGTTAGAAGTCCATTAAACTATCCTCATATTTTATAATTTATTTATTTATTTATTTATTTTTGGCTGTGTTGGGTCTTCACTTCTGTGCATGGGCTTTCTCTAGTCGCGGCGAGCGGGGGCCACTCTTCATCGTGGTGTGCGGGCCTCTCACTGTCACAGTCTCTCTTGTTGCTGAGCACAAGCTCCAGATGTGCAGGCTCAGTAGTTGTGGCTCACGGGCCTAGTTGCTCCGCAGCATGTGGGATCTTCCCAGCCCAGGGCTTGAACCCGTGTCCTCTGCATTGGCAGGCAGATTCTCAACCACTGCACCACCAGGGAAGCCCTATCCTCATATTTTAAAATTTGCATTCCTTTTTGGTATTCTGATTGGGTAATTTCCATTATTCTGTCTTCCAGATTACTTATGTATCACTGAATCTGCTAATTCCTTCTAGTGTACTTTTCATTTCTGTTATTATTATTTTTGTTTTTAGCTCTGATTGGTTCTTCTTTACATTTTCTTGTTCTTTGTTGACATTTTCACTATGGTCACCTTTTCCCAAGTTCAGTTAGCATTCTTATTACTATTGCTTTGAACACTTTATCAAGTAAATTATTTGTGTCTGTGTCATTAGGGTTTTTTCAGAGATTTTTTTCCCTTTTTTCTTTTGAAACATATTTGTCTTTTCATTTTGTTTAACTTTCTCTGTCTTTGTAGATTAGATGAAACAGTTACCTATCCCAGTATTAAAGGCGTGTCCTGTGTGGGAGCATCCCTATGCAGTTTGTGTGTGCCCACTGGCTTTGGTGGGAGAGATGGATCTGAAGTGAGCACAGGCTATGTCTTCTCCAGGGGTACAGTGGCAAGCAATGCATTGGTGGGATGTAGGGCTGGAGTGGGAGGATCTAGAGCTAGAGCCAAGTATGAGTCAGGGCTCCTCCTATGCTCAATGGCAGTCACCACCTTATCAGGGGTAAGGGTAGGACCCAAGGGGTGGGCAGGAGCTGTGAGGGAGTTGGGTCTCTCATGGGTGTGATGGCAGTCTCCATCTTGGTTGGGGGTGTCACCAAGGCCCAAGGACTTGGAGCTGTACTTCTGTGCTTGTTTGACATTTTCCCCCAGTGTGCGTGCCCTAGTTTTAGGCTTGGGTGGGGCCAGAGAGGTTGGGGCCATACTACTGAGTAGGTTTCATTCCCTCCCAAGTGTAAACATGGATGTTTGTGCCAGAAATGCTGGTCTTCTCCCTGGAGCTGGTTTTATGTCCTCCTAAATGTGTGCACACATGCGTATATCTGCAATGGCTGCCTCTGTCCTGGTCAAAGGCAGTGCCAGGGCCCAAGCCAGCTATGTTCCCTCTTAGTGTGCACATCCTCATTTGCAATGGCTGCCTCTGTCTTAGTTGGGAGCAGCATCAGAGCAAAAGGGGCCCGAGCAGGAGCCCAGTGAGAGCTGGGGGGTATGCTAGTGGTGGTCCTGGCAAGCCAGCCAGAACACCAGGCAGTTTTCAATTGGCTGTCGCCATGCTGTGACTGGGAGTAAGCAAGTTTGTGTGTATACTCTTGAAGGGCACAGTCTCAGTTTCTTACAGCCCTCTGGTAAGCTTCACTGATTTTCTTTTTTCTTTTTTTTAAATTTATTTATTTATTTATTATTACTTGGCTGCATTGGGTCTTCATTGCTGTGCACGAGCTTTCTCTCGTTGCGGTGTGTGGGAGCTACTCTTCATTGTGGTGCACGTGCTTCTCATTGTGGTGGCTTTTCTTGTTGTGGAGCACAGGCTGTAGGTGCATGGGCTTCAGTTGTTGTGGTGCACACGCTTAGTTGCTCTGCAGCATGTGAGATCTTCCCAGACCAGGGCTCAAACCCATGTCCACTGCACTGGCAGGCAGATTCTTAACCACTGCACCACCAGGGAAGTCCCAAGCCTCAGTGATTTTCAAACCAGCTAAGAGGGCTCATCTTCCTAATGTCAGACCCCAGGGCTGGGGTGCCTATTATGTGACTTGAACACCTCACTCCCCAGAGGGACTTCCCAAGCCTGTGATATCTCCCTATCTTCTGGGTCCCCAGCTAGGGGTGTGGGTCCAGACTAGAGCGCTCCTCTTCCCTACCTACCAGACTCCATGTGGATCTTTCTTTATAGCCTTGGTGGTATAAGAGATGTTCTGCTAGTCTTCAGGTCAATTTCAGAGAGAGTTGTTCCCTATGTAGTTGTAGTTTTGATGTACATGTTCATGATGAGGGAAGGTGAACTCAATGTCCTCCAACTCCACCATCTGGATCCCACCTTCTTTATCCATTGTCCTCAATGGAATCATGAGCTATTTCCAGGTTTTGGCTATTACAAATAAAGACTGCTATGAATATTTTTATACAAGTGTTTTTGTGAACATGTGTTTTTATTTCTCTTGAATAAACACGTAGGATTTGAATTACAGTGTCAAAATATAAACATATGCTTAGTTTCATAAAAAATTGCCAGAGCTTTTTCCAGTTTGGTTGTACGATATTACACACCAGTTAAAAATGTATGAGAGTTACAAGTGCTTCACATTCTTCCCAACATTTAGTTAGGTCATTCTTTTTCATTTTAACCATTCTGATGAGATGTGTAGAAATCTTCATGTGAATGTATTAGACATCTTCCTGTCACAAGCAATACTGAGCAGTTTTTCATGTGCTTATTGGTCATTTATATCTCTCCTTTTGTCAAATTTCTGTTGAAATATTTTTCTCATATTTAATAGATTTTCTTTTGTCTGTTAATTATTGAGTTATAGGGTTTTAAAATATATATATTGTACATAGCAGTCTTTTGTCAGATATGTTTGTAAAGTTTCTTCCCTGTCTTTGGGTTACCTATTAATTTTTTTAATGTCTTTTGATGACAGAAGTTTTTACTTTTCATAAAGTCTAACTTACATTTTTTCTACTATAGTTATTGCTTTCTTAGTTTTGTCTACAAAACTTTTGCTTAAATCCACATTTCAAAGATATTATGCTATGATTATTTTTCTAAAGCTTTACAGATTTACCTACTATATTTTAGTTTATGTTACAGCTTGAGTTAATTTTTCTGTATGGCATTAGATAGTGTTTGAAATTAATTATTCCCATATGGATATCCACCTTTTCTGGATCATTTGTTGAAGACATTCCTATCCCTTTTGGAGTTCAGGGGCACCTTTGTCAAAACTACCATTAATATATGATTGTATTTCTGAACTCTATTCTGTTACTCTCTATTCTGTAATTTGTTTATCAGTCCTAGACTGATTATATTATTAATATGTAATATTATATATATAATTAATATATAATAATATTATTATTATTATCGTGATTGTGTTAGGATTGCCCTAAATCTATAGATTGCTGTGGAGTGAATTGATGCCTTAACAATTTCAGGTCTTCAAACCAATAAAACCCAGTAAATTGATTCTATTTATTTAGGTCTCCTTTATTACCTTCCATCAATGTATAGTAGTTTCCAGTGTGAATGTCTTTCATAGCCTTTGTTAAATTTCTAAATATTTTATGATTTTTGATGCCATTATAAATGGAATTATTTCTGTAATTTCATTTACCAAATTTTTTTCCTGTTAGTGTATGAAAATACAATTGATTTTTAATTATAATCTGTGAGCTTGCTAGCTCATTTATTATTTTTAGTATCTTTATTATAGTTTCCTTAGTTTTTACTATGTTAAAAATTATGTCATCTACCAATAGAGAGAGTTTTGTTTATTTTTGAACTTTAGGCCTTTTAAGTATTTTCATTGCCTTACTGCAATCAGCTTATAGCTCCAGTACAAAGTTCAGTAGAAATGGTAGGACTGGGGACAGAGTCAAGATGGTGGTGTGGGAAGACACGGACTTCGCATCTCCCCACAACTAGGGTGCCTGCCAGATGCTGGCGGGGGACCCTAACGCTTAAGGAGATGGGAAGAACCCCCAAGCGAACTTGTAGGAAGGACATGGGGGGACTGATGGGGGAGGAGAAGTGGAGGGCAGACAGGACTGGAGCCCCTGAGGGGTGGCTGAGAGAGGGAGGGGTTCCCATGCCTGGGGAGACCCTCAGGAGCTTGGATTGGGGGGGAGCATGGTCAGAGTTTCCCCTGCCCAATTAGCCAGGGAAGTCTGCCCAGCTCTTGGGCTGGGTCCTATGCCCTCAGAGGTCCGCTCTGGGCTGGGTTGGTCCTGGGGGCGTAGGAGGGAGGCCAGGAGAGAACAGGAGAGGCAGGTGGGAGAGGCCCTCTGGAACCAGAGGAGCCAGAGAGGAGCAGAGGGCATTTTCCCCACCTCTCAGGCTCAGGAAGCCTGCTAAGCTCCAAGGCTGATCCCCTGCCCTCCAAAGCCCACTCCAGGCCATGTGGTTACTGGGGGAATAGAAGGGAGGCCAGGGAGATCAGGAGAGGCAGGTTGGAGGGGAACCCCAGGACCAGAGGAGCAGGAGGCTGTATGCCCTGCCCACTCGAGCCCAGGAAGTCTGCTGGGCACCCAGGTGGAGTGCCCCACCCTCTGAGATCAGAGGTGGGAGGCACGCCTGGGCCCCTTCTGTTCTGTTGGGCCTAAGCCCCATCCCCAAACCCCCAGAGCCATTTCCAGCCCCGTGGGGCCTAAGCATAAGCCCCACCCACCACCCAAACCTCACCCCTGCTTAGGCCTTGCTCTCCACAGCCAAGGCCTTTTCCACTTTTTCTTTTTTTGTTCTCTTTTTTACTATTCTGGTTCTGTTTTACCTTCTGGTTGTTATTTCATCTATATTTTTATTTTTATATTTTTTCTAACATAGCTATTAGTTTCCTAGTCTAATTTTATTTTTTACTTCATTATTATTCTTCTTCTTTTTTATTTTTGCCACCCCACGCAGCTTGTGGGATTTTGGCTCACAAGCAAGAGGTCCAGCCAAAGCTCCTGAGGTGGGAGCTCTGAGTCCAAGCCAGTGGACTAACAGAGAACCTCAGACCCAAGGGAATATTCATTGGAGTGAGGTCTCCTGGAGGTCCTCATGTCAGCACCAAGACCCAGCTCTACCCAACAGCCTACAAACTCGTGTTGGAAGCCTCACACCAAACAACCAGTAAAACAGGAACACTATCCCACTCACAAAAAAGAAAAAAAAATGAGATGTCAAAAAAACATGTCACAGATGAAGGAGCAAGGTAAAAACCTACAAGACGAAATAAATGAAGAGGAAATAGGCAATCTACCTGAAAAAGAATTCAGAGTAATGATAGTAAAGATGATCCAGAATCTTGAGAATAGAATGGAGGCATGACTGAAAAGATACAAGAAGTGTTTAACAAAGACCTAGAAGAACTAAAGAACAAACAAACAGAAATGAACAACACAATAACTGAAATGAAAAATACATTAGAAGGAAATAACAGAATAACTGAGGCAGAAGAATGAATAAATGAGCTGGAAGACAAAATGGTGGAAATAACTGCTGAGGAGCAGAATAAAGAAAAACAGAATGAAAAGAACTGAAGGCAATCTCAGAGACCTCTGGGACAACATTAAACACACCAACATTCAAATTATAGGGGACCCAGAAGAAGAAGACAAAAAGAAAGGGTCTGAGGAAATATTTGAAGAGATTATAGTGGAAAACTTCCCTAAGATGGAAAAGGAAATAGTCACCCAAGTCCAGGAAGCACAGAGAGTCCCATACAGGAAAAACCCTAGGAGAAACACACACCAAGATGCATGTTAATCAAACTAACAAAAATTAAATTTAGGGAAAAATATTACAGCAGCAAGGGAAAAACAAAAAATAACATGCAAAGGAATCCCCATAAGGTTATCAGCTGATTTTTCAGCAGAAACTCTGCAGGCCAGAAAGGAGTGGCAGGATATACTTAAAGTGATGAAAGAGAAAAACCTACAACCAAGATTACTCTACCCAGCAAGGATCTCATTCAAATTCGGCAGAGAAATCAAAAGCTTTCCAGATAAGCAAAGCTAAGAGAATTCAGCACCACCAAACGATCTTCACAACAAATGCTAAAGAAACTTCTCTAGGTGGGAAACACAAGAGAAGAAAAAGGCCCATAAAAACAAACCCAAAACAATTAAGAAAATGGTAATAGGAACATACATATCGATAATAACCTTGAATGTAAATGGTTTAAATGCCCCAACCAAAACACACAGACTGGCTGAATGGATACAAAAACAAGACCCATATATATGCTGTCTAAAAGAGACCCACTTCAGACCTAGGGACACATACAGACTGGAAGTGAAGGGATGGAAAAAGCTATTCCATGCAAATGGAAATGAAAACAAAGCTGGAGTAGCAATATTTGTATCAGATAAAATAGACTTTAAAATAAAGACTGTCACAAGAGATAAGGAAGGATGCTACATAATGATCAAGGGATCAATCCAAGAAGAAGATATAACAATTATAAATATTTATGCACCCAACACAGGAACACCTCACTACATAAGGCAACTGCTAACAGCTATAAAAGAGGAAATCGACAGTAACACAGTAATAGTGGGGGACTTTAACACTTCACTTACACCAATGGACAGATCATCCAAACAGAAAATAAAGAAGGAAACACAAGCTTTAAATGACACAACAGACCAGATAGATTTAACTGATATTTATAGAACATTCCACCCGAAAGTGGCAGAATACATTTTCTTCTCAAGTGCACACGGAACATTCTTCAGGATAGATCA
The DNA here is from genome assembly GCF_951394435.1 of Stenella coeruleoalba. Lineage (NCBI taxonomy): Eukaryota > Metazoa > Chordata > Mammalia > Artiodactyla > Delphinidae > Stenella > Stenella coeruleoalba. The sequence continues at coordinate 21,632,034 of NC_137150.1, read as the reverse complement.
TATCTTGGGTCACAAATCAAGCCCCGGAAAATATAAGAAAATTGATATCATGTCAAGTATCTTTTCTGACCACAACTCTATGAGATTGGAAATCAATTACAGGAAAAACACTGTAAAACCCACAAATACATGGAGTCTAAACAGTGCACTTCTAAATAACCAAGAGACCACTGAAGAAATCAAAGGAGAAATTTAAAAATACACAGAAACAAATGAAAATACAACAACCCAAACTATGGGACACAGCAAAAGCAGTTCTAAGAGGGAAGATTACAGCAATTCAATCTCACCTGAAGAAACAAGAAAAATCTCAAATAAACAATCTAACCCTATACCTAGAAGAATTAGAGAAAGAAGAACAAACAAAACCCAAAGTCAGTACAAGGAAAGAAATCATAAAGATCAGAGAAGAAATAAATGAAAGAGAAACAAAGAAAACAATAGCAAAGAACAATAAAACTAAAAGCTGGTTATCTGAGAAGATAAACAAAATTGATAAAACATTAGCCAGACTCATCAAGAAAAAAAGGGAGAGGACGCAAATCAATAAAATTAGAAATGAAAATAAGAAATCACAACTGGCACTGCAGAAATACAAAGGATTATAAGAGACTACTACAAACAACTATATGCCAATAAAATGGACAACCACGAAGAAATGGACAAATTCTTGGAGAGGTATAATTTTCCAAGACTGAACCAGGAAGGATTAGAAAATATAAACAGACGTATCAACAGTAATGAAATTGAAACTGTAATTAAAAATATTCCAACAAGCAAAAGTCCAGGACCAGATGGCTTCAGAAGTGAATTTTATTAAACATTTAGAGAAGAGCTAACACAGATCTTTCTCAAATTCTTCCAAAAAATTGCAGAGGGACGAACACTCCCAAATTCATTCTATGAGATCACATCACCCTGATACAAAAACAAGAAAAAGATATCATAAAGAAAGAAAATTATAGACCAATATCACTGATGGACATAGATGCAATCCTAAACAAAATAATAGCAAACAGAATCCAACAACATATTAAAAGGATCATACACCATGATCAAGTGGGATTTACCCCAGGGATGCAAGGATTCTTCAATATACACAAATCAATCAATGTGATACACCATATTAACAAGGAGTAAAAACCATACGATCATCTCAGTAGATTCAGAAAAAGCTTTTGATAAAATTCAACACCCATGTACAATAAAAACTCTGTAGAAAATGGACATAGAGAGAAACTACCTCAACATAATAAAGGCCATATATGACAAGCCAACAGGAAACATCATACTCAAAGTTGAAAAACTGAAATCATTTCCACTCAGATAAGGAGCAAGACAAGGATGTCCACTGTCGCCACTATTATTCAACATAGTTTTGGAAGTCCTAGCCATGCAATCAGAGAAGAAAAAGAAATGAAAGGAATACAGATTGGAAAATAAGTAGTAAAACTGTCACTGTTTGCAGATGACATGATACTATACATAGAAAATCCTAAAGATGCCACCAGAACACTACTAGAATTAATCAATGAATTTGGTAAGGTTTCAGGATACAAAATTAATGGACAGAAATCTCTTGCATTCCTATACACTGACAACAAAAAATCAGAAAGGGAAATTATGGAAACAATCCCATTTACCATCGCAACAAAAAGTATAAAATACCTAGGAATAAACCTACCTAAGGAGGCGAAAGACTTGTACTCAGAAAACTATAAAACACTGATGAAAGAAATAAAAGTTGACATAAACAGATGGAGAAATATACCATGTTCTTGGATTGGAAGAATCCATATTGTGAAAATGACTCTACCACCCAAAGCAATCTACAGATTCAGTGCAATTTCGATCAAATTACCAATGGCATTCTTCACAGAATTAGAAGAAAAAATTTCGCAATTTGTATGGAAATGGAAAAGACCCCGAATAGCCAAAGCAATCTTGAGGAAAAAAACAGAGCTGGAGGAATCCGGCTCCCAGACCTCAAACTATACTACAAGCCTACAGTAATCAAGACACAATGGTACTAGCACAAAAACAGAAATATAGATCTATGGTACAGGATAGAAAGCCCAGGATAAACCCATGCACATATGGTCACTTAGTTTAGAACAAAGGAGGCAAGAACATACAATGGAAAAAAGACAGCCTCTTCAATAAGTGGTGCTGGGAAAACTGGACAGCTACATGTAAAATCATGAATTTAGAACATTCCCAAACACCATACACAAAAATAAACTCCAAATGTATTAAAGACCTAAATGTAAGACCAGATATTATAAAACTCTTAGAGGAAAACATAGGAAAAACACCCTTTGACATAAACAACAGCAAGATCTTTTTTTTGACCCACCTCCTAGAGTAACTGAAATCAAAACAAAAATAAACAAATGGGGCCCATTTAAACTTAAAAGCTTTTGCACAGCAAAGAAAACCATAAACAAGATGAAAAGACAATTCTCAGAATGGGAGAAAATATTTGAAGATGAAACAACGGACAAAAGATTAATCTCCAAAATATACAACCAGCTCATGGAGCTCAATATCAAAAAGCAAAAAACCCAATTAAAAAATGGGCAGAAGAACTAAATAGACATTTCACCAAAGAAGACATACAGATGGCCAAAAAACACATGAAAAGATGCTCAACATCGCTAATTAGAGAAATGCAAATCAAAACCACAATGAGGTATCACCTCACAACAGTCAGAATGGCCATTATCAAAAAATCTAGATAACTACAATCCTGCAGCCTGTGGAACAAAAACCACATTCACAGAAAGATAGACAAGATGAAAAGGCAGAGGGCTATGTACCAGAGGAAGGAAAAAGATAAAACCCCAGAAAAACAACTACATGAAGTGGAGATAGGAAACCTTCTAGAAAAAGAACTCAGAATAATGATAGTGAAGATGATCCAGGACCTCAGAAAAAAAATGGAGGCAAAGATCAATAAAATGCAAGAAATGTTTAACAAAGATCTAGAAGAATTAAAGAACAAACAAACAGAGATGAACAACACAACAGAAATGAAAAATACACTAGAAGGAATCAATAGCAGAATAACTGAGGCTGAAGAACGGATTAAGTGACCTGGAAGACAGACTGGTGGAACTCACTGCTATGGAACAGAATAAAGAAAAAAGAATGAAAAGAAATGAAGACATCCTAAGAGACCTCTGGGACAACATTAAACGCAAAAACATTCGCATTATAGGGGTTCCAGAAGGAGAATAGGGAGAGAAAGAACCCGAGACAATATTTGAAGAGATTATAGTTGAAAATTTCCCTAACATGGGAAAGGAAATAGCCACCGACGTCCAGGAAGTGCAGAGAGTCCCATACAGGATAAATGCAAGGAGAAACACACCGAGACACATAGTAATCAAATTGGCAAAAATTAAAGATAAAGAAAAATTATTGAAAGCAGCAAGGGAAAATAACAAATAACATACAAGGGAACTCCCATAAGGTTAACAGCTGATTTCTCAGCATAAACTCTACAAGCCAGAAGGCAGTGGCATGATATACTTAAAATGGTGAAAGGGAAGAAACTACAACCAAGATTACTCTACCTGGCAAGGATCTCATTCAGATTCGATGGAGAAATCAAAAGCTTTACAGACAAGCAAAAGCTAAGAGAATTCAGTGCCACCAAACAAGCTTTACAACAAATGGTAAAGGGTCTTCTCTAAGTGGGAAACACAGGAGAAGAAAAGGACCTACAAAAACAAACCCAAAACAATTAAGAAAATGGTAATAGAAACATACATATCGATAATTACCTTAAACATAAATGGATTAAATGCTCCAACCAAAAGACAGAGGCTTGCTGAATGGATACAAAAACAAGACCCATATATATACTGCCTACAAGAGACCCACTTCAGACCTAGGGACACATTCAGACTGAAAGTGAAGGGATGGAAAAAGATATTACATGCAAATGGAAATAAAAAGAAAGCTGGAGTAGCAATACTCATATCAGATAAAATAGACTTTAAAATAAAGAATGTTACAAGAGACAAGGAAGGACCCTACATAATGATCAAGGGATCAATCCAAGAGGAAGATATAACAATTATAAATATATATGCACCAAACACAGAAGCACCTCAATACATAAGGCAACTGCTAACAGCTATAAAAGAGGAAATCGACAGTAACACAATAATAGTGGGGGACTTTAACACCAACTTACACCAATGGACAGATCCTCCAAACAGAAGATAAAGAAGGAAACACAAGCTTTAAAGGACACAATAGACCAGATAAATTTAATTGATATTTATAGGACATTCTTCCAAAAACAGCAGATTACACTTTCTTCTCAAGTGCACATGGAACATTCTCCAGGATAGATCACATCTTGGGTCACAAATCAAGCCTCAGTAACTTTAAGAAAATTGAAATCATATCAAGCATTTTTTTCTGACCACAACGCTATGAGATTAGAAATCAATTACAGGGGAAAAAAACGCAAAAAACACAAACACATGGAGGTTAAACAATACGTTACTAAATAACCAAGAGATCACTGAAGAAATCAAAGAGGAAATCAAAAAATATCTAGTGACAAATGATAATGAAAGCACGAAGATCAAAAACCTATGGGATGCAGCAAAAGGAGTTCTAAGAGGGAAGTTTATAGCTATACAAGCCGACCTCAAGAACAAGAAAAATCTCAAATAAACAATCTAACCTTACATCTAAAGGAAATAGAGAAAAAAGAAAAACAAAACCCAAAGTTAGCAGAAGGAAAGAAATCATAAACATCAGAGAAGAAATAAATGAAATAGAAACAAAGAAAACAATAGCAAAGATCAATAAAACTAAAAGCTGGTTCTTTGAGAAGATAAACAAAATTGATAAACTGTTAGCCAGACTCATCAAGAAAAAGAGGGAGAGGTCTCAAATCAATAAAATTAGAAATGAAAAAGGAGAAGTTACAACAGACACTGCAGAAATACAAAGCATCCTAAGAGACTACTACAAGCAACCCTATGTCAATAAATTGGACAACCTGGAAGAAATGGACAAATTCTTAGAAAGGTATAACCTTCCAAGACTGAACCAGGAAGAAATAGAAAATATGAACAGACCAATCACAAGCACTGAAATTGAAACTGTGATGAAAAATCTTCCAACAAATAAAAGCCCAGGACCAGATGGCTTCACAGGCGAATTCTTTCAAACAATTAGAGAAGAGCTAAAACCTATCCTTCTCAAACTCTTCCAAAATATAGCAGAGGGAGGAACACTCCCAAACTCATTCTACAAGGCCACCATCACCCTGATACCAAAACCAGATAAGGATGTCACAAAGAAAGAAAACTACAGGCCAATATCACTGATGAACCTAGATGCAAAAATCCTCAACAAAATACTAGCAAACAGAATACAACAGCATATTAAAAGCATCATACACCATGATCAACTGGGATTTATGCAAGGATTCTTCAATATATGCAAATCAATCAATGTGATACACCATATTAAAAAATTGAAGAAGGAAAACCATATGATCATCTCAATAGATGAAGAAAAAGCTTTTGACAAAATTCAACACCCATTTATGATAAAAAAAAACTTTCCAGAAAGTGGGCATAGAGAGAACCTACCTCAACATAATAAAGGCTATATATGACAAACCCACAGAGGGAACCTACCTCAACATAATAAAGGCCATATACGACAAACCCACAGCAGACATCATTCTCAATGGTGAAAAACTGAAAGCATTTTCTCTAAGATCAGGAACAAGACAAGGATGTCCACTCTTGCCACTATTATTCAACATAGTTTGCAAGTCCTAGCCACAGCAATCAGAGAAGAAAAAGAAATACAAATTGGAAAGAAGAAGTAAAACTGTCACTATTTGCAGATGACAGGATACTATACATAGAGAATCCTAAAGATGTCACCAGAAACTACTAGAGCTAATCAATGAATTTGGTGAAGTTGCAGGGTACAAAATTAATGGACAGAAATCTCTTGCATTCCTATACACTAATGATGAAAAATCTGAAAGAGAAATGAAGGAAACACTCCCATTTACCATTGCAACAAAAAGAATAAAATACCTAGGAATAAACCTACCTACGGAGACAAAAGACCTGTATGCAGAAAACTATAAGACACTTTTGAAAGAAATTAAAGATGATACCAACAGATGGAGAGATATACCATGGTCTTGGATTGGAAGAATCAATATTGTGAAAATGACTATACTACCCAAAGCAATCGACAGATTCCATGCAATCCCTATCAAATTACCAATGGCATTTTTTTCAGAACTAGAACAAAATATCTTAAAATTTATATGGAGACACAAACGACCCCGAATAGACAAAATAGTCTTGAGGGAAAAAAATGGAACTGGAGGAATCAGACTCCCTGACTCCAGACTATACTACAAAGCTACAGTAATCAAGACAATATGGTACTGGCACAAAAACAGAAATATAGATCAATGGAAAAGGATAGAAAGCCCAGAGATAAACCGACGCACCTATGGTCAACTAATCTATGGCAAAGGAGGCAAGGATATACAATGGAGAAAAGACAGTCTCTTCAATAAGTGGTGCTGGGAAAACTGGACAGCTACATGTAAAAGAATGAAATTAGAACACTCCGTAACACCATACACAAAAATAAACTCAAAATGGGTTAGAGACCTAAATGTAAGATTGGACACCATAAAACTCTTAGAGGAAAACATAGGAAGAACATTCTTTGACATAAATCACAGCAAGATCTTTTTTGATCCACCTCCTAGAGTAATGGAAATAAAACCAAAAATAAACAAATGGGACCTAATGAAACTTAAAAGCTTTTGCAAAGCAAAGGAAACTACCAACAAGACGAAAAGACAACCCTCCGAATAGGAAAAAATATTTGCAAACGAATCAATGGACAAAGGATTGATCTCCAAAATATATAAACAGCTTATGCAGCTCAATAGTAAAAAAACAATCCAATCAAAAAATGGGGGGCTTCCCTGGTGGCGCAGTGGTTGAGAGTCCACCTGCTGATGCAGGGGACATGGGTTCGTGCTCTGGTCCGGGAGGATCCCATATGCCGCGGAGCGGCTGGGCCTGTGGGCCATGGCTGCTGGGCCTGCACGTCTGGAGCCTGTGCTCCACAGCAGTAGAGGCCACAACAGTGAGAGGCCCGTGTACCTCAAAAAAAGTGGGCAGAAGAACTAAATAGACATTTCTCCAAATAGAAGATACAGATGGCCAAGAAGCACATGAAAAGCTTCTCAACATCACTAATTATTAGAGAAATGCAAATCAAAACTACAATCAGGTATCACCTCACACCAATTAGAATGGGCATCATTGGAAAATCTACAAGCAACAAATGCTGGAGAGGGTGTAGAGAAAAGGAAACCCTCTTGCACTGTTGGTAGGAATGTAAATTGATATAGCCACTGTGGAGAACAGTATTGAAGTTCTTTAAAAAGCTAAAAATAGAATTACCGTATGACCCAGCAATCCCACTACTGAGCATATACCCAGAGAAAACCATAATTCAAAAAGACACATGCACCCCAATGTTCATTGCAGCACTATTTACAATAGCCAGGTCATGGAAGCAACCTAAATGCCCACTGACAGACGAATGGATAAAGAAGATGTGGTACATATATACAATGGAATATTACTCCACCATAAAAAGGAACAGAATCGGGTCATTTGTAGAGACGTGGATGAATCTAGAGACTGTCATACAAACTGAAGTAATTCAGAAAGAGAAAAACAAATATCGTATATTAACGCATATATGTGAAACCTAGAAAAATTGTACAGATGAACTGGTTTGCAGGGCAGAAATTGAGACACAGATCTAGAGAACAAACGTCTGGACACCAATGGGGGAAAGCAGTGGTGGGTGGGGGTAGTGGTGTGATGAACTGGGCGATTGGGATTGACATGTATACACTGATGTGTATAAAATGGATGACTAATAAGAACACGCTGTATAAAAAAATAAAATAAAATTCAAACAAACAAACAAATTTAGAAAGAATAAATGCTGGAAAGGGTGTGGTGAAAAGGGAACCCTCTTGCACTATTGGTGGGAATGTGAATTGATAAAACCACTATGGAGAATAGTCGGAGGTTCCTTAAGAAAGTAAAAATAGAACTATCACATGACCCAGCAATCCCACTACTGGGCATATACTCTGAGAAAACCATAATTCAAAAAGAGACATGTACCACAATGTTCATTGCAGCAGTATTTACAATAGCCAGGACATGGACTGATGAATTGATAAAGAAGATGTGGCACATATATACAATGGAATATTACTAAGCCGTAAAAAGTAACTAAATTATGTTATTTGTATTGAGGTGGATGGACCTAGAACCTGTCATATAGAGTTAAGTGAATCAGAAAGAGAAAAACAAATACCATATGTTAACACATGTATATGAAATCTAAAAAGAAAAATTGTAATGATGAACCTAGTGACAGGGCAGGAATAAAGATGAAGACATAGAGAATGAACTTGAGGACACAGAGGGGAGGGGGAAGCTGGGGTGAAGTGAGAGTAGCATCAACATATATACACTACTGAATGCAAATTAGTTAGCTATTGGGAAGCAGCAGCATAGCACAGGGAGATCAGCTCAGTGATTTGTGACCACCTTGAGAGGTGGACAGGGAGGGTGGGAGGGAGGCTCAAGAGGGAAGGGATATGGGGATATATGTATGCATATGGCTGATTCACTTTGTTGTACAACAGAAACTAACAATATTCTGAAGCAATTATACTCCAATGAAGATCTATTAAAGAAAAAAAAATTGTAGGATTGAACATCCTGACTTTTTTTCAGATCTTAGTGGAAAAGCACTCAATATTTTAGCATTAAGTAGCTTTCCCATATACCCTTTATCAAACGGAGAAAGTTTCTTACAATACCTTGTATGTTGAGAGTTAATCACAAATTATTTTTTATTTATTTTTTTTGCGGTATGCGGGCCTCTCACTGCTGTGGCCTCTCCCGTTGCAGAGCACAGGCTCCGGACGCGCAGGCTCAGCGGCCATGGCTCACGGGCCCAGCTGCTCCGCGGCATGTGGGATCTTCCTGGACCGGGTCATGAACCCGTGTCCCCTGCATTGGCAGGTGGACTCTCAACCACTGCGCCACCAGGGAAGCCCTTTTCTCCTATTATTTATTTATTTATTATTATTTATTATTTTTTTTTTGTGGTACGCGGGCCTCTCACTGCTGTGGCCCCCTCCCATTGCGGAGCACAGGCTCCAGACGCGCAGGCTCAGTGGCCACGGCTCATGGGCCCAGCCGCTCCATGGCACGTGGGATCCTTCCGGACCGCGGCACAAACCCGCGTCCTCTGCATTGGCTGGCGGACTCCCAACCACTGCGCCACCAGGGAAGCCCTTCTATTTTTTAAATAAAATGTTAATAGTTTTAAGTTTTACATTTCAATATCTGATTCATTTTGAGTTAATTTTTTGTGTAAGGTGTGAGATTTAGGTTGAGGTTTATGTTTTTACCTGTGGATTTCCAATTGCTCCAGCTATTTGTTGATAAAGCTATCCTTCGTACAATGAATTGTTTTTCCACTTTTGTAAAAATATCAGTTCAACAAGTCTGTGTGAATCTAACTTTGGACCCTGTATTCTGTTCCACTAATCTATTTGATTATGCCTCCACCAATAGCACACCGTCCTCACTACTGCAGCTCTCCATTAGGCCTTAATATTGGGTAGAAGGATTTCTACCTTTGTTCTTTTTCATGATTGTTTTAGCTATTCTAGGGCCTGTGTCTTTATATATTGTTAACATGAAATAAACAGATTGCCAGATATTTCTCTAGCAAAGGTGAGTTTATTTGATCAGCAGAGAATTGCAGTTATGTCTGTATCCATGGCCAGAGTGAAAAAAAAGTTGGGAGGGCTATAGTAAACACAACTGTCCATGGCTTTTCATTGGCTGAGTCCTTGCCAGGGAAGAAAAGGAGTCTTTCTTCCTCCTGTTAGGCTCTGCTTTTGTCGCAGGGCGTGCGAACTTCCTGTTCTGGTCTCCTAATTCTAGTTAATTGAAGGTTTCTGTTTATTAATTTTTTGTAATATAAATTTTAGAATAAGCTTGTCTATGCCTACACAAGTTTTTCCTCTGTTTTTTTTTCTGACTCAATAGAAATTACATTAAACCTATAAACCAATTTGGAGATAACTGTCTTTACTATGTTGAATCTTCCAATACATGAAAACAGTATATCTTTCTGTTCATTTACATCTTTGATTTCTTTCATCAGAATTTTGTAACTTTCAGCATATAGATCCTGTACATGTTTGTTAAGTTTATGAATAAAGTAGGAGAAATCATTCTACCTAAAACTAAGGCCTGTTAAAGACTACCTAAGTCCTTTGTTTTCTTTGGAGTGATAGTAAATGATATTGCATTTCTAATTTTGATTTTCTATATGCTCATTGTTAGTATATAGAAATGCTGTTGATATTTATGTCTTGATCTGTATCATGTGACCTTGCTCATTAGTTCTAATTTTCTTAATTTGTTATGTAGATTTCTTGGGATTTTCCATGTAGATATACCTGTCATCTACTTGCATCTGTGAATTTATATCTTTCATCAAATTTAGGGAGTTTTCAGCCATTATTTTTTAATACCCTTTCAGCCCCCCTCTCTCTGTCTTTTCTGATGATACAAAGGTTGGATTCTTTGTTACTGTCCCACAGGTCCTTGAAGCCCTGTTCATTTTCTTTTTTTCAGTCTATTTTTTTATTTTTGTTCAGATTAGGTCAATTATATCAAGTTCACTAATTCTATCCTCTGTCATCTAGAGAGTTTAAAAGAATTTGTTACTGTATTTTTCAGCTCTATCCTTTCCATTTTGTTCCTTTAAGTAACTTCTGTTTCTATGCTGGGCTTCTATTTTTCCATCTGTTTCAGAGAATTTGTAATTGCTTGTAAAAGTCATTTTTATGATGGCTGCTTTAAAATCTTTGTCAGATCATCCAATACCTGACTCATCTTGGTGTTGGTGTCAACTAATTTTCTACTCTCATTCATGTTAATTTTCCATCCTCTGTATAATGGGTCAATTTTTTTTTTTTTTTTTACTGTATCCTGGGCATTTTGCCTATTTTTAAAGGAAGCCCTGGGTCCTATTAATATTTTGTTTTAGCATCAGTCCTCTGTTTATCTTTGGCCTAATTCTGTGAGCTGTGGTTCCAATGACAATCTAATTTTCAAAGTCAATGCAGTGCTATTTTGCTGTCTGCTGCTTCTCTTAGCTTGTAACCTGAGGCTGCCACTGGTCTCAGCTAATGCAATTTGAGGGAGATGAAGGAGCTTCCCCAGGCTGAGTGATCTCACACCTCTAAGGTGCATGGGACAAAGAACATTTCCTAGATTGTGTATTAATCTTGGCATGATGCCGTCTGCCAGTGCTGCCAGCAGAATGGTGTTTCTGGGCTGCGGAGAAGAGTCTTGTGCCCTGTGGGGGAGAAGAGAACCTCAAGGGCCAGGTACTTGTGGTGGGATCCCCCTAGCTAGTGTCCCCTACTATGTGGTGTCTCTGGGAAAGTGAGCTGAGTCTCAGCGCTGGCAGGGAGAAGGGCACTTCCTCTGGCTATTTAAAGTCAGTAAGCCTTTCCAATCTGTCCCTTTGTTGGTTCAGTCAGTTTTGCCTAGTGATGTAGGCAGGACTATCAGCCAGGGAGAGGAATTAGCCTATCTGTGCCAGCTCAAGGAGCTTGTAGTTGGTGTGCAAGATTGTCCAAGGACTAGAGAGTATGATCAGAGCTCAGGGTGAATCCAGATTTTGAAGGGCCAAAGCAGGTAGGATTTTGCAAGCCTTCCTTAAGAAAAACAGTACAAAATTAGGTATGAAAGTGAGTGCTGCTTAAGACTTATAAAAGAAATACACATTTAACAAATCTAAAATTTTTTAAATTGATAAATACCACAAACACCTCAAATCCAGAAAAATAAAATATTTTTATTCATTAAAAAAAATCACAAATCAAATTGCAACTGTTTATGAGACAGCACTATAGAAAATGGTAAAGCAAGCTCAAATGATTGCAATTTGACTTTGTTGACTGTATTACTTTTCTGTTGCTCTGTAATTAATTACCACAAACTTAGCAGCTTAAAACAACATACATTTACTATCTCACAATTTCTGTAAGGAGTCTAGGCACAGTTTAGCTGGATCCTCTGCTCAGGGTCTCACGAGGTATCAATTAAGATGTTATCTAGGCTGAATTATCATCTGGAGCCTTGAGTGGCTGAATCCGATCCCAAGCTCTTTCAGTTTGTTGACATAACTCACTTCTTTGCTGCTGTGTGACTGAAATGTCTATTTTATTGCTGGCTGTCAGCTGAAGGCCATCTGCAGTTCCTTGCCACCTGGACCTTTCCCTGGGTTCACAAACAAACTGGCAGCTTGCTTCCTCAAGCCAGCAATAGAGAAAAGTCTCTAGTCAGCTAAGAGTGACATCTTATGACTTTTGTCATATAATTAACCTAATCAAGGAAGAGATATCCCATCTCATTTTCATATTCTATTATTTTAGAAGCAAGTCATAGGCCCTGCCTACATTCAAGCTGTGATAAGTGCTGTCATAAATGGATGTAATTTCAATGTATAAGAAATTATGCAGTAGGAAAAAGCTGTTAAAGGCAGAGATCAAGATGGTGGAATAGAAGGATGTGGAGCTCACTTCCCTTTACTAACACATCATGTTTGTACATGTGGAACAATTCTCACAAAACATCAACTGAAAACTGGCAGAAGACCTCTTATACAATCAAAGCTGCAAGAAAGATCCCCATGTAACTGGGCAAGATGGAAAAAAAAAAAGGCATTGGGATGGGACTGGTGCTCCTGGGAGGGAGCTGTGAAAGAGAAAAGTTTCCCTTGCCCTGGGAACCCCCTTTGTTGGCTGGGAGGTTCACTATGACAGATAGAGAGTTGAAGGGGCATGGTATCTGCCTGCCTAGCAATCAGGGCAGAGAGAGACAGGAGCTGATGGCTTTCATGTCCCTGCCCTTCCCAGCCCGAAATGTGCGCCAGGTGGGGCTGCTAGTACGTGCAGTGCCTAGACACTGAAACTAGGGCTTCAGTGGATGGACCCTGGGAGAGGACTAAGTCTAGCTGCACACAGACAGCCTATAGGGCCTGGTGTGTGGTCCGGGCTGCCTAGTGCATGCAGGGTGGGGGGCGGGTATGCCATAGGAGTTCCAATATTAGCATGTGCAGGGCAGGGTGTGGGTATGCCATGGGAGCCTCATTGTCAGCATGCCATGGTGGGGTGTGGCTCCAGAGGCTGCAAGCTTTGTGACTTGAGGGCAGGGGCAGAGTGATTATTAACTCTCCCAGAGCAGGGGTGTGTCCAGGGGGCAGGCCCAGCAGCAGCAGTGTTTGTTAGCCTGCACATCAGGTGGTGGATGGCATCACAGAATTGCATGTCCTTGGAGGACAGCCCCTGGGGAGGAGTATGGAGTGGTTCCTTTCCCAGCAGGAGCATTCCATTCCCACCTATATCACACTGCATCTTGGAGCTGGATCTGGGGTGGATGGGCCCTAAGAGATGCCTACCACAGAGGCAGGTCAGGTTCTAGGCAGCAGTACAACCACTTTGATTCCTGCAGCCACAGCACTCCGGCCCCCTGCGCCAGCCTAACACTAGGTCTGGGATGAACACAATGGAGAAAGGGATGTGACCTTGGGCTACTTCTGAGAAAAACCAAGGACACCAGCATAGGTGGCACATAGGTTCACTGTGACCACACAGGCCTCACTTGCTTCAGCACTCACCTCTTTAGGCACAGAGCACACACTAAGGGCAACAGAGTTTTACTGAACCCAAATCTCAGGGCTTCTACTCCAACAACTGGGGAGCAGACCTGCCCCTGACAGGGTTGTGACAGCCACAGATCAAAGAGGAGGCCCCACCCAACTTCCAGTGCAGGCTCTGGTCCCTACAAAACCAAACACACCCCCTATGGGGGAATAATAGCCAGCACACTCTGAGGAAAGTTATGGCAGGCATCCATACCAGAAACAGCCCTGGCACCAAAAATAGTAGACTCACACAGTCTACACAGTGACTCTCCCACATAAAAACAGCCCTTCATGACCACAGTATATAACTGTTTCTCCTAAATACACAGAGACAGAGAAACTTGAGTAAAATGAAAAAGCAGAGGAACTACTCCCAATTAAAAGAACAAGAGAAATCCCCTGAAAGAACAAACAATGAAACAGATCTCTCCAGTCTACTAGACCCCATTCAAAAAAGGAGGTAATAAAAATGCTAAAGGGGGCTTCCCTGGTGGCGCAGTGGTTGAGAGTCCACCTGCCGATGCAGGGGACACGGATTCGTGTCCCGGTCCGCGAAGATCCCACATGGCGCGGAGCGGCTGGGCCCGTGAGCCGTGGCTGCTGAGCCTGCGCGTCCGGAGCCTGTGTTCCGCAACGGGAGAGGCCACAACAGTGAGAGGCCCGCATACCGCAAAAAAAAAAAAAAAAAAAGGTAAAGGAATTAAGAAAGATTATCAATAGAAATGCAGATCACTGTAACAAGGAAGTAGAAACTATAAAGAGGAACCAATCAAAATTAGACAACTCAATTGCCAAAATAAAAACCAAGCTAAAAGCAATGAGCAGCATTCTAAATAATGCAGAAGAACAAATAAGGGATGTGAAAGACAGAATAATGGAAATCACCCAATCAGAACATCAGACAGAAAGTCAAAACATTCTCTGACATAAATGGTAGCAATACTTTCTTAGATCAGTCTCCCAATGCAAAATAAATAAAAGCAAAAATAAACAAATGGGACCTAATCAAACTTAAAATCTTTTGCACTGCAAAGGAAACCATCAACAAAACGAAAAGACAACCTACAGAATGGGAGAAACTATTTGCATATGATGCGACTGACAAGGGGTTAATATCCAAAATATACAGACAGCTCATACAACTCAGTAAAACAACAACAAAACACTCAATCAAAAAACAGGCAGAAGACCTAAATTGACATTTCTCCAAAAAAGACATACAGATGGCCAATGGAACAGTACTCAGCCATAAAAAAGAATGAAATATGGCCACCTGCAGCAACATGGATGGACCTGGAAATTTCATACTGAGTGAAGTAAGTCAGACAGAGAGAGACAAATATTTTATGATATCACTTATATGAGAAGTCTAAGGAATAATATAAGGGAATATATTTACAAAACAGAAACAGACTCATGGACCTGGAAAACAAACTTATTTTTACCTAAGAGGAAGGGAAGGTGAGGAGGAATAAATTAGGAGTATGGGATTAACAACTCTACATAAAATAGCTAAGCAACAAGGACTTACTGTGTAACACAGGGAACAATATCCAGTATCTTGTTATAACCTATATTGGAAAATAATCTGAAAAAGAATATATATATATATAACTGAATCACTTTGTTGTACATCTGAAACTAACACAACTTTGTAAATCAACTATATTTCATTAAAAAAGCACTTATTCAGTAAAATTATATAATTATCTAAGTTAATGGTAAGATAAGATAATGAAGAATTACACTGTGGCCCATAAAATGGTTTCAGAGCATTGTAATCCAGTCCACTGTTGGATTGGATTACTTTCTGGAACCTTGTGTGAGAGCACAGTATTGAGAAGCATCACCCTCAATTATATGTATGAAAAAGAGAGACACACTACATGTAATGTGAATCAGAATATTCTATTTTGTACAAGGTTCAATAAAATAAAAAGGAAGACCATACTAATTCGAAACAGGAGTGAAAATGATATTAAAAATAAAAAAGAGAGAGAAATTGTGAACACATGAGACCTAGAAGTGTAGTGTTAGGGATGCTATGGAGGAGCTGCCCTTGTGCATGACCCCCTCCGCTCACTTCATCCATGGACCTACGGACAACACAATTGTCCTGGACACTTTTACGTCCCCTTGAACAAAGGGAAGAGAATTGGAAATCCTGTGAAAGACTGTGGGTATAAAAGTAATACCTCACATCTGTCCACAGTGTCAGTGAACATTAATTAACTAATACTGGAGCCTCAGTTTTCTTATCTATAAAATAATACTCTCTGTAAAACAATATTTTACCTATTAAAGAATACTAAAGTTTCTTCTAGTTATAAATCCTGTGATTGTATAAATGCTCTCGAATTCTCCTTGCTGTACTCTGAAGGAAAGTCATCACATATTTTGAGAGGTAAAAGTTAAACTGAATTATGGATTCTCAACTTAGAACAAGTCTTCAACAAGTCTTCACAAAAACTAAAATTTGGAAAATATTGTTGGAAAACTAATCTGGAGAATGTATGGCTTATTTACATAAATACACATGTAAATAATTATAGTTGTTATTTGAATTGAGTATCAAAAATCAAAAATACGTTACAAATATACACCAGTATTGTAGGAGAGCATCTAATTCCTCAGTGTGGAAAATGCTAGATTAGATATATCCAATATTTAGAATTAGTAAAACTTTACTTTCTCATTATTTTTCTGAGAAATTTATCTCTCACTTTGAGTACTTATGCATCATCTGAAAGCCATAAAAATGTTTATAGGTGAGAATCAAGGGTGTATTAATAATATAAATAAAATAATAATGGTAAAACATGCTTATTTAATCATAACAAAAATCCTAAAAAGAGGGAATTATTACCTTTACTTATCAAGGCTAACAGAGGCTTCATCGAGGATTTTGTCCAAAAAGGACAGAGCCAGGAAATCAAATCCTGGTCATATTTGGATTTCTGAAGCAAAAATGACATAATTTTATATATTTTTTATGTCTGATAATATGACTGAATTTAATTATCTAGCACTTGCTCATAATTCCCTAAGGATGGATGAAATCAAAATGCTATTGGAAGAGTGGTTTGGCTAATAATCCTCAAAATACCAACTCCCATGAAACTTTGAGGCATGGATATGAACTTAGCACTATTTCAGTTAAAAAAAAAAAAACTAGATCAGTTCCAGATGTGGAGGTCTATGACCTGTACAATAAAATAGGACACTGCCAAAAACTAAGGAGGAAACAAAAATGACAACCATTAGTTAAATGGGCTGCACGGATGTGTTTTTGAAAGCCAGTGACACTGTGGTCTCATGGTGTCAGAAGCCTGGAATACTATCGGCCTCATCATTTGGCAGAATTCCAAGTTTTGTTCCACAATTTGACCAGATGAGAAGCTCTACATTATTTTATATCCTGGAACACTATATAAATTAACAAAGAGTGATAAGTCAATTCTTTCTCTTAAGGAAGTGATTGCTTAAATAACACACATCCATATTTTCAGTAAGAAAAGAAAATGTAATAAAATAATTACTGGTTCAATTTTGTGTTTCTGTTGATCCCAGTTTTTTACCCTTCAAAACCTATTTCCTTCCCACATTCTTAAAGAGTGTGTCATAAAAATACCACATATGATAAAACTGGAGAGTCAGTACCTAGATATGATTTTACAACAGAGGGAAGAACAAAGGAATCTGGTAAAAGTTGTCCTGCTTTTTACTTTATGCACAACTTAGAAAAACTTATTTACAAAATACAAGCTCACTTTTGTTTTGATTGGCCTTCCCCTTCTTTAAATTATTTACTATTACTGTACAATTAATACTTATTAAAACTTTGCTATCACATAGCTTAAAATACTTCACAATTATACTTTATCATAAAAATGATTAGACCTCATTAAAAGTAATGGCATACACACACACACACAAATCAGAAGCAAGAAGAGATTTGTTTGCTTATTTTTTAGCAGAGCTTTACCTGGAGGTTGGTGACGTAAAGAACACCCAAGAAATCCTCCTCCCTTAAATGAGTAGTAATCATACGAATTACCTGTCAGACAGTATAAGAATGAGTAACTAGTTGTTTTGAAAAAAATGGCCCAAATGTCCATGGTCCCCATTCCTGCCACATCGCCCTCTCTCTCTCTCTCTCTCTCTCTCTCTCTCAGAATGCACCTACCATCAGCTCACAGAGGAGAAGACTCAGGCTTGATTTACAGATGGTTCCCCATGATATGCAGGCGCCACTTGGACGTGGACAGCTGCAACACTACAGCCCCTTTCTGGGACAGCCCTGAAGGACAGTGGTCAAGAAAATCCTTCCAGTTAGCAGAGCTTTGGGCAGGACACATGGTTGTTCACTTTGCTTGCAAGGATAAAAAGCCAGATGCGTGATACTGATTCATGGGCTATGGTCAATGGCTGGATGACCATTTGGCTAGATGGTTAGAGACTTGGAATGAACACGGTTGGAAAATTGGTGACAAGGAAATTTGAGAAAGAGGTATGTGGGTAGACTTCTTTGAATGGACAAAAAAACATGACATTATTTGTGTCCCATGTGAATGCTCATCAAAGGGTGACCTTAGCAGAGGAGGATTTTAATAATCATGCAACTAGGATGAGACGTTCTGCTCTACTAGCCAACTCCTTTCCCAGCCACACATCATTGCCCATTGGATTCATGGAAAAAGTGGCCATGGTGGCAGGGATCAGGTCAACATGGGCTCAGCAACAAGAACTTCCCCTCCCCAAGGATGACTGGGCTATGGCCATGGCTGAGTAGCCAACTTGCCAGCAGCAGAGACTAACACTGAGTCCCCGGTACAGTATCACTCCATGAGGTAATCAGCCAGCTATCTGGTGGTAGGTTGACTGCATTGGACTCTTACATCATGGAAGGGCAGCGTTTTGTTCTTATTGGAATAGACGCTTACTCTGATATGAATTTGCCTTCCCTGCATGCAAGGCTTCTGCCAAAGCTACCATCTGTGGACTTATAGAATGCCTTATTCACCATGATATTTCACACAGCATTGCTTCTGACTGAGGAACACACATTACAGCAAAAGAAGTGTGGCAATGGGCCTATGCTCATGGAATTCACTGGTGTTACCATGTTCCTCACCACCTTGAAGAAGTTGGATTGATATAATGGTGAAACAGCTTTTTGAAGATTTGGCTACAGCACCAAGTAAGTGGCAATGCCTTGCAAGGCTGGGGCAAGGTTCTCCAGGAGGCTACATATGCTCTGAATCAGCAACCAAAGTACAATGCTGTTTCTTCGATAGTCAGTATTCATGAATCCAGGAATCTAGGGGTGGAAATTAGCAAACCCATTAGCAAAACTTATGTTTCCTGTTCCTGTGACCTTATGCTCTGCTGGCCTAGAAGACTTAGTACCAGAGTGAGGAATTCTCACACTGGGAGGCAAAACAGTGATTCCTTTACTCTGAAAGTGAAGACTGTCACCCTGGCACTTTGGACTCTTCATGCCTTTGAGTCAACAGGCAAAGAAGGGTGTAACTATACTGGATGAGGTGATTGATCCTGATTACTAAGGGGATATTGGACGGCTAGTCAACAATGGAGGTAAGGACGAATATTCTGGAATACAGGAGATCCTTTAGGGCATCTCTTGGTATTACTATGCCCTGTGTTAATGTCAATGGAAAACTACAATAACCCAATCCAGACAGGACTACTAATGTCCCATGACATTTAGGAATGAAGGTTTGGATAATTCCACTAGGTAGAAAACCACAACCAGCTGAAGTGCTGTCTGAAGGCAAAGGTAATAAATAGTGGGAGAAGGCAATTATAAATGCCAGCTATGACTATGTGACCTGTTACAGAATTGAGAATTACAACTGAGTATTCCTTACTCTGTTATATGTTGTATGTAGAGCAAATATCTTTGTTTTCCTCTCCTATTCCCTTATCATGTAACATAAGATATATTGACTTATTATCATGGTATTTACATATTAATTTTATATCATGGTATTTAAGTTACTGGATATCAGGAGAAGAGTAAACATCACCCAAGGACTTTCTCTTCTAGGGAAGAGGTTAGTGTGTTTTCTTTTTTCTCTTTTTTAAATTAATTAATTAATTAAATTTTGGCTGCATTGGGTCTTCATTGTTGTGTGCGGGCTTTCTCCAGTTGTGGTGAGCGGGGGCTACTCTTTGCTGTGGTGCACAGGCTTCTCACTGCAGTGGCTTCTCCTGTTGCAGAGCACGGGCTCTAGAGCGCAGGCTCAGTAGTTGTGGCGCACGGGCTTAGTTGCACCGCGGCATGTGGGATCTTCCCAGACCAGAGCTTGAACCCGTGTCCCCTGCATTGGCAGGTGGATTCTTAATCACTGTGCCACCAGGGAAGTCCCAGTGTGTTTTCAACCGTAGGAAGTATAGCCCTATCATGTCAGGTGGAATTATCAACTTGTTATTATCTGTGTTCAAAGATTAAGTATGGTTTAAGGAGATATGTATGGATGCCAAGTTGACAAGGAGTGGACTTGTGATGGTTAGTTTTCTGTGTCAATTTGACAGGGCCATGGGGTGCCCAAATATAGAGTTAGACATTCTGGGTGAGTCTGTGAGGGTGTTTCTGGATGACATTAATATTTGAGTCAGTAGACTGAGCAAAGCAGATTGCCCTCCCCAACATGGTTGATTCTCTTCTGATCAGCTGGATGCCTGAATAGAGAAAGTGGAGTAAGGGAGAATTTACTCTCTCTCTGTCTGAGCTGGGACATCAGTTTTCTCCTGCCTTGGACTTGTACTAGAATTATACCATTAGCTCACCTGTGTCTCCAGCTTCCCAACTGCAGATTGTGGGACTTAGTCTCCAAAACCCAATGAGCCAATTCCATATATACATTCTCTTGGTTCTCTGGAGAACCCTAATACAGACACCTTCTGAGATTTTTCCATCTGCCATGTTGTGTTGTACGTCGCAGTTTCTCCCTTTTATTACTGTGGTACTCCATTGTGTGAATACAATACACTTTATTCTCCTATTGATGGATATTTTGGGATCTTTGAATTTGGTGCTATGAAAATAGCTGCTAGAAACATTATTGTACATGACCTTTGGTAAACATTTGCACTTACTTTTCTTGAGTATATACCTAAAAGTTAAATAGCTGAATAATAAAGTATATGTCTAGTTTTATTAGATACTTCCAAATGGCTTTCCAAAATGGCAAACCAATTTATGAGAGTTCCAGTTGCTCTCTACTCTCACCAACACTTGGTCTTGTTAGTCTTTTTAATTTTAAGCATTCAGGTCAGGCAAACTTCGAAGTGAGAGAAAGTATAGCTTTGATACCACTGCCTGTGTCCAGTCGAGAAGCTTCCCTCTATTTTTCTCATTTTCCTTATCCCTAGGGCCTTTCACTGCCTTTACTCAGCTGCCAAATTTATCCTAGCTTCTACTAAGATGTTAGTTGATAAAAGTGAAAAACTAGAAGCCAACAAGCATCATCAACCTAATGATGTGTTTTTAAAATGTAACTATTTGCCCACATTTATATATGAAGTGATTTCATATAAGCTCTTCTGAAGAAAAAGAAAACAAAAACAAAAAACCAGAACATCTGTGGGGTAGTCATTAACGTTATTTACAAACTCTTTTCTTTCCTTCCAGGTATATAAGATTGCATTTTTTTTTTACTCATTTAAGTTGGTTGTATCTACATGACTTGTGCTAACCAATGAATTGTGACTTCAGGTGAGGTACTTCACTTCTGGGCAGAAACTTTAAGATCCAGTCTGTGAGTTGCACTGTACACCTCCTCACACCCTGGCAATTATGAAAGATTGAATCAATATGGAGTCTTACCAGCATATGTCCTTGAGAAACTCTGATGAGCAGAGGTGTTCTGATAACTTGCACTAGACATATGGGGTAAGCAAGGAACAAACCTTTTTTCTTATAAGCCACTAAGACTTAGGAGTTGTCACCACAGCATAACCTAGACTACCCTGACTGATATTCTGTCCATATTACTTTCACACGCTCTGATGACTCAATCTGCTGATGGTAACAATCAGCTTCCCCCTTTAGATGGGGTCTCCAGTTTGCAACAATCCCCGGTAATTATTCCTCACTCATTAATGTCATTTACAAGGCCTCTATAAGAATTTTGTTTGTTTTTAATAGACTACTTTATAGAGTGGCTTTAGGTTCACAGCAATATTAAGCAGAAGGTAGAGATTTACCATTTACCCACTGTTCCCACACATGCATAGCTTTGCCATCATCAACATCCCCTATCAGAGTAGTACATTTGTAAAAACTGATGAACCTACATTGACATATCATCATCATACAAAGTCCATAGTTTACATTAGGATTCAGTCATGGTGTTTTACATTCTATGGGTGTGGACAAATTTATAATGACATGCATTCACCGTCATAATGTCATACAGAGTAGTTTCACTGCCCTAAAAATCCTATGCTCTGCCTGTTCATTTCTCCATCCCTTCCAACCCCTGCCTAGCAACCACTGATCTTTTTATTATTTCCACAGTTTTGCCTTTTTTGATATTTGCCAGAATATCACATAGTTGAAATCATATAGTAAGAAGCCTCTCAAGACTGACTTCCTTCACTTAGTTATTATACATCTAAGTTTCCTCCGTGTCTTTTTTTTTTTTTTTCACTGAATGATACTCCATTGTCTGCATGTAATACTTTACTGCAGGTTTTTAGGTGGAGATGTTTTCAGCTTCTTTGGGTAAATACCAAGGAGCAGGTTTGCTGGATCATGCAGTAAGAATGTTTAGTTTTGTAATAAACTGCTGAAGTGTTTTTAAAAGTGGCTGCACCACTTTGTATTTCCACTAGCAATTAATGAGAGTTCCTGTCATTCCACATCCTCACCAGCATTTGGTGTTGTCAGTATTCTGGATTTTGACCATTCTAATAGGTATATGGTAGTATCTCACTGCTGTTTTAATTTGCATTTCCCTGATGACATATGATGTGGAGCACCTTTTCATATGCCATTTTACCATCTGTATATCTTCTTTTGGTGAGGCATCTGTTAAGGTCTTAGGCCCATTTTTTTATTTCGGTTGTCTTCTTATTGTTGAATTTTAAGAGTTCTTTGTATATTTTTTGTAATAGTCCTTTATCAGATATGTCTTCTGCAAATATTTTCTCCCAATCTGTGGCTTGTCTTTCATTCTGTTGACATTCTCTTCCAAAGAGCAGAAGTTTTTAAATTTAATGAAGTCCAGCCTATCAATTATTTCACTCATGGATCATGCTTTTGGTGTTATATCTAAAAATTCATTGCCAAATCCATGGACACCTAGATTTTCTCCTCTGTTATCTTCTAGGAGTTTTATAGTTTTGCACTTTACATTTAGGTCTGTGGTCCATTTTGAGTTAATTTTTGTGAAGGGTTTAAGGTCTGTGTCTAGATTCATTTTTGCATGTGGATGTCCAGCTGTTCTGGCACTGTTTGTTGAAAAGACTATCTTCACTTCATCGTCAAAGATCAGTTGACCATATTCATGTGGGTCTATTCCTGGGCTCTCTATTCTGTTCTACTGATCTATTTGTCTGTTCTTTCGCCAGTGCCACACTTTCTTGATTACTATAACTTTACAGTAGGTCTTGAAGTCTGGTAGTGTCAGTCCTCCAACTTTGTTCTTCTTTTTTCAAAATTATGTTGGCTATTTTGTGTCTTTTGCCTCTCCATATAAACTTTAGAATCAGTTTGCCTATATCCACAAAAGAACTTGCTGGATTTTGATTGGGACCACATTGATTTTATACACAAGTTGGGAAGAACTAACATCTTGACAACATTGAGTCTTTCTATCCAAGAACTTGAAATATCTCTTCATTTATTTAGTTCTTTGATTTCTTTTATTAGAGTTCTGTAGTTTTCCTCATATAGGTCTTGGACACATTTTGGTAGATTTATACCTAAGTATTTCATTTTTGGGGGGTACTAATGTAAATGGTAATGTGTTTCAAATTTCAAATTCCATGTGTTCATTGGTGGTGTATGGGAACGTGATTGACTTTTGCCTATTAACCTTGTATCCTGCAACCTTGCTATAATCCCTTATTAGTTCCAGGAGTTTTTGTTGTTGATTCTTTCAGATTTTCTACATAGATGATCTTATTTTTCCTGTCTTATTGCATTTGCTAGGACTTCCAACACGATGCTGAAAATGAGTGGTGAGAGGGGACATCTTGCCTTGTTCCTGACTCCACAGGAATTTTAGTTTAGATGTGACAATGTGACTAGGAGTAATTACATTTTACTGGAAACATAGGAAGACTGAACATCCTACTTGATTCAGATAAATAAATTTTAAATAGTCAAATCTCTTCAAAAATGTTTCTTAAGCCAGTTAAAAAGATAATAATTTTACATATTTTATTAAGTTTTGATCACAGTGCATAGGAGGTTTCCTTACATTTTGGGAAAATGGTGAAAGACTTAGTTCATTTAAGAATCAAGAAAAAGGAAGAGAAATGGGGGACTGGGAACTACCAGTATGAAGTATATTACTTCCTACCTACAGTTAAGTATAACAACATGCCACCTTATAGGAAGCTATTTGCAAATAACCTAGTCTGCTTATACTCTGACAAGAATATGCCCTAGGAAAACAATTTCAAAAAAATCAATTAACCTAATTGCTCAGTTAAATTCATCAATTCTTGGACAATTTTTATAATAGTCCATGACTCATGATTTACATACTTAGAAAACATGTGTTTTCTTTTGAAAATCATGAGTGAAAATCATGTGTCATGGACTATTATAAAAATTGTCCAAGAATTGATGAATTTAACTGAGCAATTATTTAAAATAGAATAACCTAATTGATTTTTTTTAAGAGATGTATCTTTTAGTATTATGTTTAGGCGCAAGTAACAGAGACCCAGAACAAGATACAAGTTACATGAAAGTCTGCCATTGGGCAGTCCAGGAATCATATAATATCTTTACGTTAGCTCTATTAGCCCTAAGGAGTTCTTAGGAACCCAGGTTTTTCCTACCCTGTGGCTCAACTATTCATGGTTTTCATTCCCCAAATCAGCTGGTGTCCCAGAAAAGATACTCCCTGAAATGAGGAAAGGTGTTCCCTGGAATCAGGAAAGACTCAAAGAGAGAGGCAAATGGTGTGTGCCAATTATCTTTTAAAACAGTTGCTACAATTCACATCTAGTAGGCCCAAATTTTGCTAAGTCATCACACCTAGCTGCATAGTAGGATGGGAAATTTTCTCTTTATTCCAAGTTTTCATGTGAAATCAATGAAATCACAGGTTATGATATTATGAAAAAAGAGAAAAGACTTAAGGGACAAGCTCACCTCTACCACAATTACTCTCCACTCCTGAAATTTCCATGTAGAGACAGTGACTCTAGAGAACACACCTGACCTTTTCTGTCACCTCATTTGCTTGCCTCAGGGAATAGGGATGACTTATTGGTCTGGTGAGATTGAAAGAAGCTGGGTAGGAGTTCAGCCCTGTTTATCTTTGACTCTCTTTGGAGAGGCAGCCTGTCTGCAGGGAGAATACATTCCTAGCTCCTCCATGGAGTAAAGTTTATAGTGGCAGGCCTCCATAAGAAAGGACTGTGGATTTTTGGCTCTGCCTGAGACAAGAAGAGTAAATCTCAATCTGCATCCTTCTACAAGTCTATTGTAGTAAGTCCCCTACATACGAACGAGTTCCATTCCAAGAGCACATTCGTAAGTACAATTTGTTCATAAGTCCAACTAAGTTAGCCTAGGTACCCAACTAACACAGTTGGCTATATAGTACTGTACTGTAATAGGTTTATAATACTTTTCACACAAGTACTATATAAAAAACAAACAAACACAGAAAATAAAGAAAACCTTTTTAATCTTACAATACAGTGCCTTGAAAAGTACAGTAGTACAGTGTAACAGCTGGCATACAGGGGTTGGCATCGAGTGAACAGGCAAGAAGAGTTACTGACTCGAGGAGGGAGAAGGGGTGGGAGATGGTAGAGCTGAAGGATTGTCAGTGATAGGAGACAGAGGGCAAGCTGCAATTTCACTCACGCCTGACATTGATGGCACAGGTTATGGCTCCTTGCTGGAACCAGATGCACGTTCACATCTTTGAAAGTTTGCAACTTGAAGGTTCGTATGTAGGGGACTTACTATGTTCCCAAAGAACATAACCATGCCCTCTCAACACCTTTGTCAGGATAAAGATAACATGTTTCTCACTCCTATGTCTCTCAATTGATTTTATTCACTGACAAAGAACAGTGATAGTATAAAGTGACCTCTCGAAATGCAAAAAATATGAACATGTTCTCTCTTAGAACATTATAAAGCTATCAGCGAAGAAAACAGCACAATCTCTCCCTGATATCCATGTCCAGACAGGTGCTATAGCCATATCTCAAATTAGTGGCATGGATTACATGTAGACAGAAACATACAAAGACATACAGAACAGAGAGAAATATACAAACATAAAAAAAAAGAAAAAATGGAAATATTACAGTTGTTGTAAAAATAAAGGAAACAGTGTAGCAGTCCCCAGGTCATAGCTGACTATGAATCTGCTAGACCCCTGAATAAGATATTCCCACATCCCCAGTTAAGTCTTTTGTCAGGCCAGCAGGAAGGCTAGGTCACATCTGGGCATTGCCCATTAAATAGATACATTTCCCTTCTCCTAATCAAGGTAATAGTTTGATTCTGTCTGGTCTCATCTTATATTGTGCCACCAATAATTAAACTACCTCAGTACAAGTGAATCTGTCAAATGCTAAATATCCTTTTACAAAAAAATCTAAAAGTAGCTATATTAATAAAAGAAATTAAACTCAGATGTGAATGGTAGGCATGACAATAAAGATACAAGTGTATCAATGTTTGAAATAAAATAAATCTCTATGTCATCCATGATATAGACATTTTTAAAGTTTTTTTTTTTTGTAACAGTAATTTGCTTCTTCCTTCATAGTTAGAGGATTGCTGTGAGATCAGTCTGGATTATTGAAATGGGCTCTATTTGCATGTGCTTAAAAATCATTTAGAATTAATTTAGAATAATTATTAATTAAAATGTCATTGTTATGAAAGTACCTTGAAATGATTTAAATCAAATTTTTGGTGTGGTTCCAAAAATACTGGACAGAAAGGGGGAGTGCGTAGTCATAGTTCTGGTTCTATTACTAATTCCCAGTGTAACTTTGGATACACAAACTAGAGCTTTTCAGCTTCCTATTTGTACATTAGAATGTAGACAGTCCTTAATGTTCCTTCTAACTTTAAAATTCTTTGCTTCTATTCATTAAAATGTTCTAATTAGAACTGACATAATTTTGGCTAAGAAAATGAGTATATTTTAGTAAAGAAAGCTATGAGTTAGTGCTGCCCCATTTTGTAGGCTTGTTTCATTCAGTTTTATAGCGGAGAAGGTGGAAAAGGCTTCCAGCAGCAATAATTTTTTAAAAAACTAGACAAATATGTTTTCATTTTAATTATTTTCTCTGGCATCCCTCATCTGCCTAAACTTGCATAAGCAAGAGTTTCTAAAATTGTTTATTTTCTCAATCTGTTTTGCTTATTTTTAACAAAAAAAGAGTAAATAATGTTCAGTGATTGTTAGTGTAGACAACTGAGCAAACATGCTCCTGAAATTTTCAGGAAAAACATGGTTTCAGCAATTCTTCCAAAATAAATTCTTCTGTGTCCTGGATCATAAAAGAGTTGCTACCATATATATTTTTTAAACATTTTTATTGGAGTATAATTGATTAACAATGGTGTGTTAGTTTCTGCTGTATAACAAAGTGAATCAGCTATACATATACATACATCCCCATATCTCCTCCCTCGGGCATCTCCCTCCCACCCTCCCTATCCAAACCCTCTAGGTGGACACAAAGCACCGAGCTGATCTCCCTGTGCTACGTGGCTGCTTCCCACTAGCTATCTATTTTATATTTGGTAGTGTATATATGTCCATGCCACTCTCTTACTTCGTCCCAGCTTACCCTTCCCCCTCCCCATATCCTCAACTTCATTCTCTATGTCTGCGTCTTTACTCCTGTCCTGCCCCTAGTTTCTTCAGAACCTTTTTTTTTAGATTCCATATATATGTGTTAGCATATGGTATTTGTTTTTCTCTTTCAGACTTACTTCACTCTGTATGACAGTCTCTAGGTCCATCCACTTCACTACAAATAACTCAATTTCACTTCTTTTTATGGCCAAGTAATATTCCATTGAATATATGTACCCCATCTTCTTTATCCATTCATCTGTCAATGGACACTTAGGTTGTTTCCATGTCCTGGCTAATATAAATAGAGCTGCAACGAACATTTTGGTACATGACTCTTTCTGAATTATGGTTTTCTCAGGGTATATGTCCAGTAGTGAGATTGCTGGGTCGTATGGTAGTTCTATTTTAGGTTTCTGAGGAACCTCCATACTGTTTTCCATAGTGGCTGCATCAATTTACATTCCCACCAACAGCACAAGAGGGATCCCTTTACTCCACACCCTCTCCAGCATTTATTCTTTGTAGATTTTTTGATGCTGGCCATTCTGCCTGGTGTGAGGTGATACCTCATTGCAGTTTTGATTTGCACTTCTCTAATGATTAGTGATGTTGAGCATCTTTTCATGTGTTTGTTGACAATCTGTATATCTTCTTGGAGAAATGTCTATTTAGGTCTTCTGCCCATTTTTGGATTGGGTTGTTTGTTTTTTTGATATTGAGCTGCTTGAGCTGCCTGTATATTTTGGAGATTAATCCCTTGTCAGTTGCTTCGTTTGCAAATATTTACTCCCATTCTGAGGGTTGTCTTTTCGTCTTGTTTATGGTTTCCTTTGCTGTGCAAAAATTTTAACTTTCATTCGGTCCCACTTATTTTTGGTTTTATTTCCATTTCTCTAAGAGGTGGGTCAAAAATGATCTTGCTGTGATTTTCATCATGGAGTGTTCTGCCTATGTTTTCCTCTGAGAGCTTTATAGTGTCTGGCCTTACATTTAGGTTTTTAATCCATTTTGAGTTTCTTTTTGTGTATGGTGTTAGGGAGTGTTCTACTTTCATTCTTTTACATGTAGCTGTCCAGTTTTCCCAGTGCCACATATTGAAGAGGCTGCCCTTTCTCCATTGTATATTCTTGCCTCATTTATCAACGATAAGGTGACCATATGTGCATGGTTTTAGCTCTGGGCTTTCTATCCTGTTCCACTGATCTATATTGCTGTTTTTGTGCCAGTACCATACTGTATTGATTACTGTAGCTTCGTAGTATAGACTGAAGTCAGGGAGCCTGACTCCTCCAGCTCTGTTTTTCTTTCTCAAGATTGCTTTGGCTATTCTGGGTCTTTTGTTTTTCCATACAAATTGTGAAATTTTTTGTTCTAGTTTTGTGAAAAATGCCATTGGTAGTTTGATAGGGATTGCATTGAATCTGTAGATTGCCTTGGGTAGTCATTTTCACAATGTTGATTCTTCCAATCCAAGAACATGGTATATCTCTCCATCTGTCTGTACCATCTTTAATTTCTTTCATCACTGTCTTATAGTTTTCTGCATACAGGTCTCTGTCTCCTTAGGTAGGTTTATTCCTCGGTATTTAATTCTTCTTGTTGCAGTGGTAAATGGGAGTGTTTCCTTAATTTCTCTTTCAGATTTTTCATCATTAGTGTATAGGAATGCAAGAGACTTCTGTGCATTAATTTTGTATCCTGCTACTTTACCAAATTCATTGATTAGCTCTAGTAGCTTTCTGGTAGCATCTTTAGGATTCTCTATGTATAGTATCATGTAATCTGCAAACAGTGACAGTTTTACTTCTTTTCAGATTTTGATTCCTTTTATTTCTTTTCCTTCTCTGATTGCTGTGGTTAAAACTTCCAAAACTATGTTGAATAATAGTGGTGAGGGTGGGCAACCTTGTGTTGTTCCTTATCTTAGTGGAAATGGTTTCAGTTTTTCACAATTGAGAATGATGTTGGCTGTGGGTTTGTCATATATAGCCTTTATTATGTTGAGGTAAGTTCCCTTTATGTCTACTTTCTACAGGGTTTTTATCATAAATGGGTGTTGAATTTTGTCACAAGCTTTCTCTGCATCTATTGAGATGATCATATGGTTTTTCTCCTTCAATTTCTTAATATGGTTTATCACATTGATTGATTTTGTGCATATTGAAGAATCCTTGCATTCCTGGGATAAACCCCACTTGATCATGGTGTATGATCCTTTTAATGTGGTGTTGAATTCTGTTTACTAGTATTTTATTGAGGATTTTTGTATCTATGTTCATCAGTGATATTGTTCTGTAGTTTTCTTTTTTTGTAGCATCTTTGCCTGGTTTTGCTATCAGGGTGATGGTTGCCTCGTAGAATGAGTTTGGGAGTGTTCCTCCTGCTATATTTTGGAAGAGTCTGAGAAGGATAGGTGTTAGCTCTTCTCTACATGTTTGACAGAATTCGCCTGTGAAGCCATCTGGTCCTGGGCTTTTGTTTGTTGGAAGATTTTTAATCACAGTTTCAATTTCAGTGCTTGTGATTGGTCTGTTCATATTTTCTATTTCTTCCTGGTTCAGTCTCAGATGACTCTGATTTTCTAAGATTTGTCCATTTCTTCCAGGTTGTCCATTTTATTGGCATATAGTGGCTTGTGGTAATCTCTCACGATCCTTTGTATTTCTGCAGTGTCAGCTATTACTTCTTTTTCATTTCTAGCTCTATTGATTTGAGTCTTCTCCCTTTTTTCCGTGATGAGTCTGGCTAATAGTTTATCAATTTTGCTTATCTTCTCAAGAACCACCTTTTAGTTTTATTGATTTTGCTATCGTTTCCTTTGTTTCTTTTTCATTTATTTCTGATCTGATCTTTATGATTTCTTTCCTTCAGCTAACTTTGGGGTTATTTTGTTCTTCTTTCTCTAATTGCTTTAGGTGTAAGATTAAGTTGTTTATTTGAGATGTTTCCTGTTTCTTGAGGTGGATTGTGTTGTTATAAACTTCCCTCTTAGAACTGCTTTTGTTGCTTTCCATAGGTTTTGCATTGTCATGTTTTCATTGTCATTTGTTACTAGGCATTTCTCTATTTCCTCTTTGACTTCTTCAGTGGTCTCTTGGTTATTTAGTAGTGTATTGTTTAGCCTCCATGTGTTTGTATTTTTTTCATATTTTTTTTCCTGTAATTAATATCTAGTCTCATAGCCTTGTGGTTGGAAAAGATACTTGATACAATTTCAATTTTCTTAAATTTACCAAGGCTTGATTTGTGACCCAAGATATCATCTATCCTGGAGAATGTTCCATGAGCACTTGAGAAGAAAGTGTAATCTGCTGTTTTTGGATGGAATGTCCTATAAATATCAAATAAATCCATCTTGTTTAATGTATCATTTAAAGCTTGTGTTTCTTTATTTATTTTCATTTTGGATGATCTGTCCATTGGTGAAACTGGGGTGTTATCGTCCCCTAGTATGATTATGTTACTGTCGATTTCCCCTTTTATGGATGTTAACATTTGCCTTATGTTTTGAGGTGCTCCTCTGTTGGGTGCATAAATATTTACAATTGTTATATCTTCTTCTTGGATTGATCCCTTGATCATTATATACTGTCCTTCTTTGTCTCTTCTAATAGTCTTTATTTTAAAGTCTATTTTGTCTGATATGAGAATTGCTACTCCAGCTTTCTTTTGATTTCCATTTGCATGGAATATCCTTTTCCATCCCCTCACTTTCAGTCTGTATGTGTCCCTAGGTCTGAAGTGGGTCTCTTGTAGACAGCATATATATGGGTCTTGTTTTTGCATCCATTCAGCCAGTCTATGTCTTTTGGTTGAGGCATTTAATCCATTTACATTTAAGGTAGTTATTGATATGTATGTTCCTATTACCATTTTCTTAAATGTTTTGGGTTTGTTATTGTAGGTCTTTTCCTTCTCTTGTGTTTCCTGCCTAGAGAAGTTCCTTTATCATTTGTTGTAAAGTTGGTTTGGTGGTGCTGAATTCTTTTAGCTTTCGGTTGTCTGTAAAGGTTTTAATTTCTCCATCGAATCTGAATGCGATCCTTGCTGGACAGAGTAATCTTGGTTGTAGATTCTTCCCTTTCATCACTTTAAATATGTCCTGCCAGTCCCTTCTGGCTTGCAGAGTTTCTGCTGAAAGATCAACTCTTAACCTTACAGGGATTCCCTTGTATGTTAATTGTTGCTTTTCTGTTGCTGTTTTCAATATTTTTTCTTTGAATTTAATTTTTAATAGTTTGATTAATATGTGTCCTGGCATGTTTCTCCTAGGATTTATCCTGCATGGGACTCTGTGCTTCCTGGACCTGACTGACTATTTCCTTACCCATATTAGGGAAGTTTTCAACTATAATCTCTTCAAATATTTTCTCAGTCCCTTTTTTTAATCTTCTTCTTCTGGGACCCCTATAATTCGGATGCTGGTGCGTTTAATGTTGTCCCAGAGGTCTCTGAGATTGTCTTCAATTCTTTTCATTCTTTATTTTTTTATTCTGCTCTGTGGCAGTTATTTCCCCTATTTATCTTCCAGATCACTTATCGTTCTTCTGCTTCAGTAATTCTGCTATTGATTCCTTGTAAAGAATTTAAAATTTCATTTATTGTATTGTTCATCATTGTTTGTTTGCTCTTTAGTTCTTCTAGGTCCTTGTTGAATGTTTCTTGTATCTTCTCCATTCTACTTCCAGGATTTTGGATCATCTTTAGTATCATTACTCTGAAATCTTTTTCAGGTTAACTGCCTATTTCCTCTTCTTTTGTTTGGTCTGGGGGGTTTTTACCTTGATCTTCCATCTGCTGTGTATTTCTGTGTCTTCTCATTTTGCTTAACTTACTGTGTTTGGGGTCTCATGTTCGCACGCTGCAGGTTTGTAGTTCCTGTTGTTTTTGATGTGTGCTCCCAGTGGGTAGGGTTGGTCCAGTGGGTTGTGTAGGCTTCCTGGTGGAGGAGACTGGTGCCTTTGTTCTGGTGGATGAGGCTAGATCTTGTCTTTCTGGTGGGTAGGACCGCATCTGGTGGTGTGTTTTGGGGTGTCTGTGAACTTATTATTAATTTAGCCAGCCTCTCTGTTAATGGTTTGGTTTGTGTTCCTGTCTTGCTAGTTGTTTGGAATAGGGTGTCCAGCACTGTAGCTTGCTGGTCATTGAGTGGAGATGGGTCTTAGTGTTGAGATGGAGATCTCTGGGAGAGCTCTCGCCAAATGATATTACGTGGGGCCAGGAGGTCTCTGGTGGACCAATGCCCTGAGCGCGGCTCTCCCACCTCATAGGCTCAGGCCTGACACCCGTCCTGAGCACCACATGGCTCAGAAGAAAAGGGTTAGCCACATGGCTCAGAAGAAAAGTGAGAAAAAGAAAGAAAGAAAAAATAAATAAATAAAATAAAATAAATTTATTAAAATGGAAAAATTATTAAAAATTAAAAAGTAATTAAAAAAAAAGAATAGAGCAACCAAACTAAAAAACAAATCCACCAATGATAACAAGCGGTAAAAACTATACTAAAAGAAAAAAGCAAAAAAAACAAAAAACAACCAGTCAGAACCCTAGGTCAAATGGCAAAAGGAAAGCTTTTGGGAAGTCTGAGGTCTTCTGCCAGAGTTCAGTAGGTGTTCTGTAGGTGTTCTGTAGGAGTTGTTCCACATGTAGATGTAGTTCTGATGTATTTGTGGGGAGGAAGGTGATCTCCATGTCTTACTCTTCTGCCATCTTGAAGGCACCCCCCACCCAGTTGCTACCATATTAACTGAATAATGTTTTATCTAAAAAACAGTAGTAGAAACAAACCTTTTCAGATGATTTGAAATTCCATATGGCAGAAACATCATATTTGTCATCTCAAACAGAAAACAAAGGAGTATCTTTTTTAGTCATTGCCAACAATTAATAATTCACAAGAAGAAAATTATTTTAATTGTTATGTTGAAGCTTGAACATTCTTCCTATGTTTTTGGCACTAAAATCTATGTCCCCTTTTCACAACTGTCACTTCCATTTCTGGCAATGTGCAAAGTAGATACTGTGAAAATCTAAATGTGCTGACTAAAGTACAGATGACCCCTGAACAATGCAGGCAGTGGGAGCACTGATCCTCTGTGCAGTCAAAAACCCACATATAACTTTACAGTTCTGCATTCGTGGATTCAACCAAGTGTGGATCATGTAGTACTATACCACATATTTCTTGAAAAAATTTGCATACAAGTGGACCTGCAGTTCAAACCCTTGTTGTTCAAGGAACAACTGTATAATTAAAACCTATTTCCATGCAAAGCCAAACACCTAGGGAAGTTAGAGAAATCTGTGCGGCAAAAAGTAAGGAAAAGTCTGAAAATTCGAGTGTTACAAAGACATTTTCTTTGGCTCCTAAGAGTTGCCAATCTTCCTTAGCAAGGTGATTTGATTTCATCAATTGTGGCAAGGCAGTGGGCCTGAGCAATAAATGTATTGTAATAGAGATGCCCCAACAAAGTGGGAACACTCAAAGGGACACAATCCGGTATAAAGGATAGACTAGAAAAAATTTACCCACCGGCAAATGAGGATTAATAAAAAGCTTGACTGCACTGGCCTGTGCCAGAGGTAGGGAAAAAACCGTCCACTGAGAATTCATAATCAAGATTTGCACTTGTTGTTTAGGGGTTCATATTTAAAACACATACAGAAATTGGGAAGCATCAAACTGACAGAATAACATAAAAAGTGGTCTTCAATTGGCTGCACCACTGGGACACCAGCAGAAGGAAAAGCAAACTGCTCATAGAGTGTAACCTCAGACAAGACCTGCTTGGAGACTCATGGGCTTCTAGAGGCAACATGCCACCATTTTACTCTATTTTTCTTCCTAACACAGAAAGAAACCAAATATCACACAGAGATGAAAAAGGCACATGGCACAGTGGTTTAGGGTGTAGCCTCTGGAACCACCTTCGATAGTGGCTTTCGGACATTTAGCTAACTGGATGACTTTGAACAAGATACCTAACCTCAGTTTTCTCATCTTTAAAATGAGAATTATTATAGTACTTTATCTAACATATAAGAATTAAATTAATTACTATATGGAAAGTAGTTAGAACCAGAACCATGCCTAGAATATAGCAAGCACTAAAAAGGGCTAGCTGCTCTTATCATCATTAGCATCACTGTTGTTATAGGTAATCGGTTACAGTATCCCACCTATTTCATCACTAGGATTTTTTTCCTCCATATTTACCCAAATGCATATCCATCTGGCCTGCAATTAAGTTTTAAGGTAAACCTAACAACTATATATAGAAAAATTATTTGATTTCACATGACTGGTCTTTGTTGAGAAGCAGCAGAACTAAGAACCACAGGAAAATGTAATGGGCAACTATTAAGCTATCTAATTATATAATGCATTTAGAACTTACTATTTATTTTTTTAAAGCTACACTTATATATAGGTTTCCAGCATAAATCATTTGCCTTATAATGTGTTATGTTAGGGCACACATATTTTGGTTCCGTAGAATCCAGAAAATGTTACATGGATAGACGCTCTAAGATACACACAAGGCTGAGTAAACTGAATACAGCTTTAACCTCAAGAGTGGATGAGCCACAGTCATCCCAGCACCTCCCCCTGCTCTGCCACACACACCAGTGACAATGACCACCAGCCTATCGGGGGACTGGGCAAACAGGGTTAGGACAGCAGGCTGCCTCACCAAGTTTCTGTTGGAACTTTGAGACTCATAAGCTCAACAGCTCTTGTATCAGCTAAATTCTACCTGTTCTGCATCCCCTCTTCCAGGACCTTTCATGTTTTTCCCTTTCTTTCCAACTCCCTTTCTTACAATTACATCTGAGGGAAGAGATTCCTCAGCACCCCATCTGCCTACTATGAACTCCTAATGAAATTTCAGCTTTGTCTCTAAAAAGGACAGTTAACTGATACCTGTCTCATGATGTAGTTTTGAGAATCATATGACACACATGTATAAACTGATTAATTATTTTATATCAATAACTCTTGGTGAGTTTCATACTTTAATTATATATTCTTGCTTTACACTTGCTGAGGGATAGAGTACTATTCTGTTCATCTTTGAATCTCCTTAAATACCTAGCAATGTCTTACAAACAACAGGACTTTTATTCATTCTGTCATTCATTTATTCAACATTAATTGAGCATTTCAGATGTACTAGACACGCCCTTGGCTTCGGTGTAGGTTAATAAATAACTAAAATTTACTGACTGACCTTTTCAATTGAATCTTGTCACAAGTCATGTACCTAGTGAGTGGCGGAGTCAGGAGATATCCTAGTTGTCACATTTATTCCCTTCCCAGCACCCTGTACTACTTCCCATCAGAAAGGATAACATTTTCAAGATAACTCAAAAGTGACAGACTTACCGTGAGGAAGCAAGCTCCAGAAAAGATGGCTTTCATCATCACATCCAGGTCTAATGGGAAGTGAACTTCAAAGTGGTCAGCATCGCTCATTGCAGATAACACACCATTCCACTTCTGAGTAACACTGCCCACGTTGGATACACCATTGAGTGATTTGACCTAGAAAGACAAGAATGAGACTTTGTGATGATTGAAAAGTGTTAAAATACATGTTTTAATCTTCTAATTAGAAGCAGTTTATATTGAGATAGCATAAAAAGAGTGCATGAAAAGGATATAGAAGTTATGTAATTTCAAATGAAGAAAGGGTTAAGAGTTAGGAAAGGTTAGGTACTATGCAACTAGTTAAGAGCTAAGCTGGACAACATCTTAAAATTACCAGGCAATGCTCTTTCTTCATCCTTAAATGAAGCATTAGGGGGAACTTGTGTCAAGAGGTATGATGTGAACTAATTCCTAAATTCTTTTCAACATAGCAAAGGATGAGGACTGGGGATTGGGAGGAAAACTCCTCCAGTTCAGGAAGCCACATGAAAAAGCAAGGAGGTATGTATGGTGCTGTGCACTTCACACAATCCATATAATCACATAAGCTTCTGTAGGCTAAATTCACTGTCTTCTTTAAGGTATCCTAGGACACCAAAAAGACTCTCCTTCTAAAAGGGGGACCCTGGCACTTGCTATAGGGTAAATGTGCTAATGTCACTTGGTCATGGGAATAATACACTCTTTTCTCCCCACACTTCAGTTTATCCACATTTTCTTTTTGCTACAATGGCCTTTTTATCACATAAGCAATGCCTGATGATACGGTGAAATAAAATGGGAACTCGAAAAGTTTACTGGATGTACATGATGAACTTAGCTGGATTGTAAGGCATTCAGAAAGGAATCTTTAAAAAAATCCAGGAAATATTTCTGTGAATTTCTTTTGTCAAATTTGTTAGACAATAAGGAATTATTTGTAGCCACTGAAATAAAGGCAATGTTGGGTTTTTTTTACTGAAAAAATGCTATAATATGACCTATTATGAGTTTTACCTGTACTAAAAAAATAGATTAGGTCAGGTTATTTCTCTCATAAGGTTTTTAATGAGTTATTACTCTTTTTACCTTTATCAACTGCTGAAATCATCAAAAAAAGAGCTCACATTTTGGAAAAATACCATGCAATCCATTAGCAATCTTTGAAAATATTTTGATGTCAGCTGGTTAACTCTTTCACCATACTACTATATTCATTTTATCAGTGATATTATAAACCTCAATTCACTTAACATGAGATAGTGGACTGAAACAATATCATTCTGAAGTTGGTTACCCCAGGTAGAGAAAATTCTAAATACATTATTTTAACATTAGGTTACCTCAAAAACAGAATCCGAACCACAGCTGTAGGTGGAGCATGGCCCATGCACTCACATCACATTTTCTTTCTTCTCTTTTTGGATGCTGTACACCACCCTTCACAGGTTCCAGTGTTCCATGACAAAGCCAGTGGTGATGCCAGGACACTGCACCTCCAGCTGTAAATGAAGCAGTGACAGAGGCGAAGATGCTACATTTATACATGTACACATACACACCACCTAGATGTGTTTCTTAACTCACTCAAGAACTAGGGAAACTGTTGTTGGGAGAGATAGTCCTCCATGGATCTCTGGCACTTCACTCCTACTCTTCAAGAATGTCTTTGCAGGGAGGAACTTTGAAGGATGGGGCCACGTTTTCCTTTAGGACACAGAGGAAGCTTGATTACCACCTGCTATAAAACAGCCAGTTCCCTTTCTAATTTTATTGTGGGTGTGGTTATAAAAGGGAATTTTTGTAGTGCTGAACTGTTGGGTATCTGTATTGTGGTGGTGGATACAGGAATCTACACAAGTGATACAACTTCACAGAACTAAACACACACACACACACACACACACACACACACACACACACACACACACCACGAATACAAGTAAAACTAGAGAAATCAGAAAAAAATCTATCATGGGATAAATGTTCCATAAATTGAGTAGGCTTGTCATTTTGATTAGCTTTACTACATCATGGCTTACTTTAATCTTAGGAGGCTGCACTTACAGGATATGAGAAGAAAACCAAGCCATGAATATGAAGCAAATATCTTTTGGATATTCCTAGAATATCCAAAAGAATCAAGGATTAGAAGTGAAGATTCATGCTAAATACAAGCTTATTATTACAAAAACAGTAATGATAAAGTATAATACCTGGAAATAACAACTGACATTTTTTGAGCACTGTACTATGTGCCAGGTGCTGTTCTGAGCAGTTTACATTTATTTACTATTTAATCTTCAAAAAAATCCAGGTGATATGTACTATTATTATCTCCATTCTATAGACAATCCAAACACTTAATTATTGGGCTTCCCTGGTGGCGCAGTGGTTAAGAATCCGCCTGCCAATGCAGGGGACATGGGTTCAAGCCCTGGTCCAGGAAGATCCCACATGCCGAGGAGCAACTAAGCCCGTGCGCCACAACTACTGAGCCTGCGCTCTAGAGCCCGTGTGCCACAATTACTGAAGCCCACGTGCCTAGAGCCTGTGCTCTGCAACAAGCGAAGTCACTGCAATGAGAAGCCTGCACACCTCAATGAAAAGTAGCCCCCGCTCGCTGCAACTAGAGAAAGCCTGTGCACAGCAACGAAGACCCAACAGAGCCAAAAATAAATAAATTAAATAAATAAATTAAAAAAAAACCATAATTATTAAGTATCAGCATTTACTAAATGTTAATGTATTAATGTAAATATATTAATTAATGTAAATGTATAAATTAATATTTATTTACATTAATACATTAATATTTAGTAAACACTCATACTTAACATAATATGTCTTTTAAAAGTAATTCTGTGGGGTATTATTATATGTATTTTATGTATAAGAACACTGAGCCCCAAAGAGGTTAAGTAGACTGTACACATTTAAGTAGGTAACATACATAGAATTCAAAATTCTGGTTTGTCTCTATTTAAAGCTGCTTTTCTTCTCCCTGCAGCAAACAATTTTCCTAGAGCTGCACAGGTTGTAGAAGAGTAACAAACTGTAACCCAGAACATCTGCTTTCTAGTTCCAGCACTGCCACCAGCTGAACGTAACACCGTCATCAGGCACTTAAATCTTTCTGAACCACTGTTTCTTTATCTGTAGCAAGACATTGGGTTGTGATGGGTAGTGTAAAGTTATCTAAAATCTCTTCTAATTCTAAAAGCATAAGTGTATGCTTAGCAACACCTTATCTAGGGATCCAAAGAGACATTTAGATAAATGTGTGTGACTTCTGTTCTAGGTGATAGGTAAATTTCTAATTCAGTAGACACAACTGATAGAATTGTGGTCACTGACTAAACAACCCTAATCTGTGCTTGACCCACCAATTACCATTGAAGAGCATGAACCCATAAGAAAAAGCCCTTTGTGATTTTTCTTAGGTGAAATAATTTGGTTTCCCCCTCCCCACCAATCTTCCATTCTGACTGGCAGAGCCAGTAGGAAATCCCCTCCTCTGTAGTTTTGGAAGGAGCATAGCCGTGCGATGAAGAGTTGGATCAGGAAGAAACAATGGATTAGACTTCCATTCTCTGACTTCTTGCCTGGGGCAGGGACAACAGAAGTTGGTGCATCTGAAAGGTCTCTTGCATTGTCATGACTTCTGGTCCATACAGTCAATGACCTGAGAGCCTCAACTCGATTAGTAGTAAGGCACCTAGAATGTCTTTAATTGTGTAGTAGGGGTGAAATGGAATTTTGTCTGTGTCAGATGGAATTCCTGTGGGGTTGTTAGATCCTGTTTCATGAAGGAATAGTAGGTGGACAGCCGCTAATGTGTCTCAGCATCATTCTGAATAAAGCTGGCTGCCTCTGTCTTCAGTTACAATGTAAGCTATCTTGTCCAGGTTGTTTTTAGCATGGTATCTATAACTAGTTTCAAAACCTGCCATCATTAAAAAACAAAATGAGAAAGTCATCCTGTGCTCCGCAACGGGAGAGGCCACAACAGTGAGAGGCCCGCGTACCGCAAAAAAAAAAAAAAAAGTCCTGTACATTTTGTGCTCCTTGTTGATAACCTGAAAAGAGGGTATTTTAATTTTTTAGGTGTTTATATACAGGAAATGTAACGTTTTCTGTAGATTAAGATTAAATGTAGTTATCCAGTTTACTAAATTTTCTTAGTTTTTCAAATAGCTTTTCAGTTGTTTCATTTGGATATTCAAGGAATACAACCATATTATGCATAAAGGTGGTTTTTGCATCTTCTTTTTCCATTCAGAGTAACGTGTTCTACCTAATTTGCTTGGCTGTACAATTCACAGTATTATCACATTGATTGTGTGATGGTGAACATTCTTGTCCTTTTCAAATTTGACGGAGATGATAGTAGTGTTTTACCATTAAACATGTCAGAAGAACAGAAGATTATCTGTATATTCCTATCAGAGAGACGTGCAACTTAAAATACTAATTTATAACGCTTTAAGTAGGTGAGAAATGAACTTAGTACACACATATTTTCTTCACCTAGACCTGTTTAGGTGGCTCCAATTTTAAATATGTGATATAAAATTTAAAACTCAATGCAGGTTCTCAGTAAAGGTAAACAAAGGGGGAGAATATAAAATTAAGAGAAAATCTAAGTCTAGAAATATAAGTTTTATTCTACATGTAAGTGCATCCCGATATAATTACATCTCTCCAGTTTGCCTGAATGCTAAAGTGATAGATGGGTTCTTCCTGTAACCCCGCCCGTCAGGCCCGTCAAGAAGTGATTACAAACGCTTTTACCTGCGAGTCGACCTGACCCGGTTCCCCAGAGCTACGCGGAGGGAGCACCCGCCGGAGACCCCAACTGAGTCGCATCCGGCGGGACCCGGCCTGCGGGACAGAAACAGGCGGGTGGCGGGCGGCCCCGGGCGGCGGGAGGCGCGCCAGGAGAGGCGGGAAAGGGGCGCAGCTCGGCCAGGCAGCGCAGCCCGCTCTCCGGGGCGCGCTTCTGCGCAGGCACAACGGTCTCCCCAACACAGTCCGTCTGGGGACCACGGCCGCCGACTTCAGATCCAAAGGACCCCGACCCCTACTCAGCGCCCGAGACCGCTCCCTCCCGGCAGTCCCGAAACTTCGGGAACCACCTGAGGATGTGGCGCGGGGCGGCCTCCGGCCTCGGGCCTTTCCTCGCGGCTCCCGCGACTCGGCTCTCCGCCCGCCCGGCCCCACTCACCTCCCGGCCCGCTGTCCGCACGGCACCCACGACGCCAGGACTGGGGGTCTGAGTTTATCCAGGGAGGAAAGAGAAAGGGACGGGGCCGGGAAAGGGAGAAGGAAGAGGAGGATTTTCTAATTAAAACCAAATAGAGCCCCGCCGGGCAGGGGGCAGGGGTCGGGGGTCGGGGGCGTGACCACGCGGGCGGGGACCCTCCCCGGGCGCCGTCTCCCCGCCCCGTCCCGCCCCCGCGCTGGGTGCTCCGCAGCCCCGGCTCAGCTGCCCCCTGGAGGCGTGGGCCGCCGCAGAAGCCGGCTTTCAAGTAAAAAACACAGCGGACAGGAAAAGAGGGAAAGCTAGTTGTCACCGCTCACATGTGAGGTGAAGAAAAAGAGAGCAAGTCGACGGCTGCCTCTAATCCTAAAGGCACTTTCTAGAGCCTGTGAGGCAGGGCTTCGTGGCAGAGATTAAAGAGCCCAGAAAGGAAAAGAAGAAGACACTTTTCGTAAGAGCCCTGTTAATTTGCACCTGTCAGTCCCTCACACGCTTGGCTTGGAGAATTGGCCTTGGCGATGCAATGTTGGCTGGAAACACTGGAGCGCGGGGGCTCGGACATTTGTTTTCCTTTCCACAGGATTGGAGGAGGCCAGTTTGATGTTGGAGGGAGGGAGGAAGGGGTGCCAGGAAAGAGAGGTGCGGGAGCTGTGTTGCCTGTGTTTTCTGGCATTGGGAGAACAAAGCCATGTGTTAATTACTGTTGTTAGGCACAAGTATTGTTTTCAGACTACTGAAGTTGAGGTTTGTGGTCCGTGGGGAGGAACATAATTCACTTGTCGCTGTTGGGTCAGCGTGCCCTGAGTGTAGTAAAGCCAATCTACTGACCTGGGGTCGTGGTGAAGGAAGGTGCAGTGTTTATTGCCAGGCGCCAAGCAAGCAGTCTAGGCAGCTAGTGCTTAAAAGACCTGAACTCCCTGATGGCTTTCAGGCAAAGGTTTTTAAAGCCAGGGTGAAGGAGGCAGGTTGTGGCCTGAGCCATCAGCTGGTGGACATTCTTCTGATTGGTTGGTTGTGAGGTAATCAGGAGTCAACATCATCAACCTTCTGCTTCCCATCAGTCTGGGGCCTGAGTGTTTGTGGGCAGCATACCGTTAACTTCTTCCACCTGGTGGCGGTTTCAGTATCTGCAAAATAGCTCAAAGATATGGCTCAGAATATTATGTATGGCCCTTGAGGAGGAACTAAAGGTCCTCGACTTTGTTTAATGGCTAAAACTATTATAGGATTATTTTGTCTTGCTTGACTGTTTTCATTTCTTTCTGCATTTTCTCACTTCTCTGATTAAATGTATTCTTTGGAACTCAGTGAAGACCTAGGAGGCTAAAGTTTTTCTACAGACAAGAGGCAGGTGGAGAATTTTGGGTGGGGGAGGTCTGTCCCAGAAAGGCCCCACAGAGTCCTGCTTGGTTACTCACTGGAAGGATAAACTCTAGAGGTCCCAGACCTCTAGATTAAGCAATCAAAACTGGACAAAAATGGATTAAGCTCTGAAGAGTACTTCGCAGTGCCCCAGTATGGGAGAAGTTTGGATAGAGGAAAGCATATGGGAGGGGAGTTCTGCAATTTTCCATCTTCCTTTGTTTGCATGCTATTTGTCAGTATGTGTGTGAGAATAAATTTTTAAAATCATACCGTAGTTTTCCTTAGAAATTGCACAGGACATTTCCCTTTTTCTTTTTCTAAAATTTTCTTATTGAACAGGACATTTTTCAAATGTAGAAAGTGTGTTAAAATATAAAACAAAGAAACAGGCACCAAAGCTATGACGAGTTAAACTCAAGTCTTTCTCAAAGTCAGGATCTAATGATGTTCCAACTTGAATAAGTCACGTGACAACAACTGCATCTTTTTTGTTTTAAGTATTTGTTTCCACTTGTCTTGATGTTTTTAGCTGCATCTTTTTGTGTTGTGTGTTGTTATTTTTAACCAGTTGCTCTTATGTTGTCACAGTCCACTTAGAGTTAATATTATGTCACTTCGTACAAAATTTAAAAATGTGCAACAGTATGTTTCAGTTTCTCAATCCTTTATGTCATTGTTGTCACATATTTTACATGGACATATGATATAAATTTCACGTACATTGTTATAACTTTGGCATAGAGTCAGTTCTCTTTTATAGGTATTAAGAGAAGGGAAAAAAGAAGATAGATCTTATACTTACCCACATATACATAAGTCCATGTGCATTTTATTCTTTCTTGGACATTGGAGTTTCATATAGTGTCACCTCTCCTTGGACTAAAGAATTTCCTTTTGGATATCTTAAAGTGCAGATCTGCTTGCAGTAAGTTCTCTCGGCTTTTATTAATCTGAAAATATATTTATTTTGCTTTCATTTTTGAGATTCATCTTTACTAAATATAGAATTGTGGATTGACAGTGTT
Organism: Stenella coeruleoalba; assembly: GCF_951394435.1. NCBI lineage: Eukaryota > Metazoa > Chordata > Mammalia > Artiodactyla > Delphinidae > Stenella > Stenella coeruleoalba. Next base: position 21,588,069 of record NC_137150.1, on the reverse strand, counting down.
TTATTTTATTTCCGCACATTTTAAAGATAGTATCACTTTGATTTCCATTTTTATCTGTCGAGTAGGCTGTCATTGTTTTATATCTTTGGCTTTCCTGCAGTTAGTCTAAAATATGTTAAAATAGTTAGTCTAAAATATGTGGTTTTCTTTGTGTCTTTCCTGCTGGGAGTTCTCTGAGCTTTGTGGATATGTCAGCTGATTTTTTCCCCAAAATGTGGTTACATTTCAGCCAGTTTTCTTTTAAAATATTCTCTGTTCCATTCTTTCCCTTATTTCCAGGAATCCAACTGAATATATGCCAGAACTCTAGATAGTGTCCCACAGATCACTGAGGATTTATTTGTATTTTCTTTCTTTTATTCTTTTCCTAGAACTGGATATTTTCTTTGAATCTCTCTACAGGCTTTGACCTTTATTTCAATCTGCTGTTAAGCCTCTCCAGTGATTTTTCCATTTCAGGTGTTACACTTTTCAGTTCTATTCTTTTTTTACATCTGTATTAGAGTCTAATTGCTTTACAATGGTGTGTTAGTTTCTGCTTTATAACAAAGTGAATCAGTTATACATATGTTCCCATATCTCTTCCCTCTTGCGACTCCCTCCCTCCCACCCTCCCTATCCCACCCCTCCAAGCGGTCACAAAGCACCGAGCTGATCTCCCTGTGCTATGCGGCTGCTTCCCACTAGCTATCTACCTTACATTTGGTAGTGTATATATGTCCATGCCTCTCTCTTGCTTTGTCACAGCTTCCCCTTCCCCTTCCCCATATCCTCAAGTCCATTCTCTAGTAAGTCTGTGTCTTCATTCCTGTCTTACCCCTAGGTTCTTCATGACATATTTTTTCTTATATTCCATATATATGTATTAGCAAACAATATTTGTCTTTCTCTTTCTGACTTACTTCACTCTGTATGACAGACTCTAGGTCTATCCACCTCATTACAAATAGCTCAATTTCGTTTCTTTTTATGGATGAGTAATATTCCATTGTATATATGTGCCACATCTTCTTTATCCATTCATCCGATGATGGACACTTAGGTTGTTTCCATCTCCGTGCTATTGTAAATGGAGCTGCAATGCACATTTTGGTACATGACTCTTTTTGAATTATGGTTTTCGCAGGCTATATGCCCAGTAGTGGGATTGCTGGGTCGTATGGTAGTTCTATTTTTAGTTTTTTAAAGAACCTCCATACTGTTCTCCACAGTGGCTGTACCAATTCACATTCCCACCAGCAGTGCAAGGATGTTCCCTTTTCTCCACACCCTCTCCAGCATTTACTGTTTCTAGATTTTTTGATGATGGCCATTCTGACTGGTGTGAGATGATATCTCATTGTAGTTTTGATTTGCATTTCTCTAATGATTAATGATGTTGAGCATTCTTTCATGTGTTTGTTGGCAGACTGTATATCTTCTTTGGAGAAATGTCTATTTAGGTCTTCTGCCCACTTCTGGATTGGGTTGTTTGTTTTTTTGTTATTGAGCTGCATGAGCTGCTTATAAATTTTGGAGATTAATCCTTTGTCAGTTGCTTCATTTGCAAATATTTTCTCCCATTCTAAGGGTTGTCTTTTGTCCTTGTTTATGGTTTCCTTTGCTGTGCAAAAGCTTTGACGTTTCATTAGGTCCTATTTGTTTATTTTTGTTTTTATTTACATTTCTCTAGGAGGTGAGTCAAAAAGGATCTTGCTGTGATTTATGTCATAGAGTGTTCTGCCTATGTTTTCCTCTAAGAGTTTGATAGTTTCTGGCCTTACATTTAGGTCTTTAATCCATTTTGAGCTTATTTCTGTGTATGGTGTTAGGGAGTGATCTGATCTCATACTTTTACATGTACCTGTCCAGTTTTCCCAGCACCACTTATTGAAGAGGCTGTCCTTTCTGCACTGTACATTCCTGCCTCCTTTATCAAAGATAAGGTGACCATATGTGCGTGGGTTTATCTCTGGGCTTTCTATCCTGTTCCATTGATCTATCTTTCTGTTTTTGAGCCAGTACCATACTGTCTTGATTACTGTAGCTTTGTAGTATAGTCTGAAGTCAGGGAGCCTGATTCCTCCAGCTCTGTTTTTCGTACTCAAGATTGCTTTGCCTATTCGGGGTCTTTTGTGTTTCCATACAAATTGTGAAATTTTTTGTTCTAGTTCTGTGAAAAATGCCAGTGGTAGTTTGATAGGGATTGCATTGAATCTGTAGATTGCTTTGGGTAGTAGAGTCATTTTCACAATGTTGATTCTTCCAATCCAAGAACATGGTATATCTCTCCATCTATTTGTATATCTTTAACTTCTTTCATCAGTGTCTTATAATTTTCTGTATACAGGTCTTTTGTCTCCTTAGGTAGGTATATTCCTAGATGTTTTATTCTTTTTGTTGCAGTGGTAAATGGGAGTGTTTTCTTGAATTCACTTTGAGATTCTTCCTCGTTAGTGTCTAGGAATGTTAGAGATTTCTGTGCATTAATTTTGTATCCTGCTACTTTACCACATTAATTGATTAGCTCTAGCAGTTTTCTGGTAGCATCTTTAGGATTCTCTATGTATAGTATCATGTCATCTGCAAACAGTGACAGCTTTACTTCTTCTTTTCTGATTTGGATTCCTTTTATTTCCTTTTCTTCCCTGATTGCTGTAGCTAAAACTTCCAAAACTTTGTTAAATAAGAGTGGTGAGAGTGGGCACCTTTGTGTTGTTCCTGATCTTAGTGGAAATGCTTTCAGTTTTTCAACCATGGAGGATGATGTTGGCTGTGGGTTTGTCATATATGGACTTTATTATGTTGAGGAAAGTTCCCTCTATGCCTACTTTCTGCAGGGTTTTTATCATAAATGGGTGTTGAATTTTGTCGGAAGCTTTCTCTGCATCTATTAAGATAATCATATGGTTTTTCTCCTTTAATTTGTTAATATGGTGTATCACATTGATTGATTTGCATATATTGAAGAATCCTTGCATTCCTGGAATAAACCCCACTTGATCGTGGTGTATGATCCTTTTGATGTGCTGTTGGATTCTCTTTGCTAGTATTTTGTTGAAGATTTTTGCATCTATGTTCATCAGTGATATTGGCCTGTAGTTTTCTTTCTTTGTGACATTCTTGTCTGGTTTTGGTATCAAGGTGATGGTGGCCTCGTAGAATGAGTTTGGGAGCGTTCCTCCCTCTGCTATATTTTGGAAGAGTTTGAGAAGGATAGGTGTTAGCTCTTCTCTAAATGTTTGATAGAATTTGCCTGTGAAGCCAGCTGGTCCTGGGCTTTTGTTTGTTGGATGATTTTTAATCACAGTTTCAATTTCAGTGCTTGTGATTGGTCTGTTCATATTTTCTATTTCTTCCTGATTCAGTCTTGGCAGGTTGTGCATTTCTAAGAATTTGTCCATTTCTTCCAGGTTGTCCACTCTATTGGCATAGAGTTGCTTGTAGTAATCTCTCATGATCTTTTGTGTTTCTGCAGTGTCAGTTGTTACTTCTCCTTTTTCACTTCTAATTCTATTGATTTGAGTCTTCTGCCTTTTTTTCTTGATGAGTCCGGCTAATGGTTTATCAATTTTGTTTATCTTCTCAAAGAACCAGCTTTAGTTTTATTGATCTTTGCTATCATTTCCTTCATTTCTTTTTCATTTATTTCTGATCTGATCTTTATGATTTCTTTCCTTCTGCTAACTTTGGGGGTTTTTTGTTCTTCTTTCTCTAATTGCTTTAGGTGCAAGGTTAAGTTGTTTTTTCGAGATGTTTCCTGTTTCTTAAGGTAGGATGGTATTGCTGTACACTTCCCTCTTAGAACTGCTTTTGCTGCATCCCATAGATTTTGGGTTGTCGAGTCTCCATTGTCATTTGTTTCTATGTATTTTTTTGATTTCCTCCTATATTTCTTCAGTGATCACTTCGTTATTAAGTAGTGTATTGTTTAGCCTCCATGTGTTTGTATTTTTTACAGATCTTTTCTTATAATTGATATCTAGTCTCATACCTTGTGGTTGGAAAAGATACCTGATACAATTTCAATTTTCTTAAATTTACCAAGACTTGATTTGTGACCCAAGATATCATCTATCCTGGAGAATGTTCCATGAGCATTTGAGAAAAATGTGTATTCTGTTGATTTTGGATGGAATGTCCTATAAATATCAATTAAGTCCATCTTGTTTAATGTATCATTTAAAGCTTGTGTCTCCTTATTTATTTTCATTTTGGATGATCTGTCCATTGGTGAAAGTGGGGTGTTAAAGTCCCCTACTATGAATCTGTTACTATTGATTTCCCCTTTTATGGCTGTTAGTATTTGCCTTATGTATTGAGGTGCTCCTATGTTGGGTGCATAAATATTTACAATTGTTATATCTTCTTCTTGCATCAATCCCTTGATCATTATGTAGTGTCCTTCTTTGTCTCTTCTAATATTCTTTATTTTAAAGTCTATTTTGTCTGATATGAGAATTGCTACTCCAGCTTTCTTTTGGTTTCCATTTGCATGGAATATCTTTTTCCATCTGTATGTGTCTTACTTACTTTCAGTCTGTATGTGTCTCTAGGTCTGAAGTGGGTCTCTTGTAGACAGCATATATATGGGTCTTGTTTTTGTATCCATTCAGCCAATCTGTGTCTTTTGGTGGGAGCATTTAGTCCATTTACATTTAAGGTAATTATTAATTTGTATGTTCCTATTCCCATTTTCTTAATTGTTTTGGGTTCGTTATTGTAGGTCTTTTCCTTCTCTTGTGTTTCTTGCCTAGAGAAGTTTCTTTAGCACTTGTTGTAAAGCTGATTTGGTGGTGCTGAACTCTCTCAGCTTTTGCTTGTCTGTAAAGGTTTTAATTTCTCCATCAAATCTGAATGAGATCCTTGCTGGGTAGAGTAATGTTGGTTGCAGGTTTTTCTCCTTCGTCACTTTAAATATGTCCTGCCAGTCCCTTCTGGCTTGCAGAGTTTCTGCTGAAAGATCAGCTGTTAACCTTATGGGGATTCCCTTGTGTGTTATTTGTTGTTTTTCCCTTGCTGCTTTTAATATGTTTTCTTTGTATTTAATTTTTGACAGTTTGATTAATATGTGTCTTGGCATATTTCTCCTTGGATTTATCCTGTATGGGACTCTCTCTGCTTCCTGGGCTTGATTAACTATTTCCTTTCCCATATTAGGGAAATTTTCAACTATAATCTCTTCAAATATTTTCTCAGTCCCTTTCTTTTTCTCTTCTTCTTCTGGAACCCCTATAATTCGAATGTTCTTGCGTTTAATGTTGTCCCAGAGGTCTCTGAAACTCTCCTCAGTTCTTTTCATTTTTTTTTTTTTTATTCTGCTCTGCAGTAGTTATTTCCACTATTTTATCTTCCTGGTCACTTATCCGTTCTTCTGCCTCAGTTATTCTGCTTTTGATCCCTTCTAGAGTATTTTTAATTTCATTTATTGTGTTGTTCATCATTTTTTTGTTTCATCTTTAGTTCTTCTAGGTCCTTGTTATATGTTTCTTGCATTTTGTCTGTTCTATTTCCAAGATTTTGGATCATCTTTACTATCATTATTATGAATTCTTTTTCAGGTAGACTGCTTATTTCCTCTTCATTTGTTAGGTCTGTTGGGTTTTTATCTTGCTCCTTCATCTGCAGTGTGTTTTTCTGTCTTCTCATTTTGCTTATCTTACTGTGTTTGGGGTCTCCTTTTTGCAGGCTGCAGGTTCATAATTCCCGTTGTTTTTGGTGTCTGTCCCCAGTGGCTAAGTTTGGTTCAGTGGGTTGTGTAGGCTTCCTGGTGGAGGGGACTAGTGTCTGTGTTCTGGTGGATGAGGCTGGATCTTGTCTTTCTGTTGGGCAGGTCCACGTCTGTTGGTGTGTTTTGGGGTGTCTGTGGACTTATTATGATATTATGCAGCCTCTCTGCTAATGGGTGGGGTTGTGTTCCTGTTTTGCTAGTTGTTTGGCATAGGATGTCCAGCACTGTAGCTTGCTGGTCGTTGAATGAAGCTGGGTGCTTGTGTTGAGATGGAGATCTCTGGGGGATTTTCGCCATTTGATATTATGTGGAGCTGGGAGGTCTTTTGTGGACCAGTGTCCTGAAGTTGGCTCTCCCACCTCAGAGGCACAGCACTGACTCCTGGCTGCAGCACCAAGAGCCTTTCATCCACACGGCTCAGAATAAAAGGGAGAAAAAGTAGAAAGAAAGTATTAGTAGAAGTAGAAAGAACGAAAGATAGATAGAAAGGTAGAAAGAAAGAAAGAAAGGAGGGAGGGAGGTACAAAGCAAGGAGGGAAGGAAGGAAAAAATGAAAGAAAGAAGATAAAGTAAAATAAAGTAAGATGAAATATAATAAAGTATTAAAATAAAAAATAACTATTAAGAAAAAAAGATTAAAAAAAAAAAGGACAGATAGAACCCTAGGACAAATGGTGGAAGCAAAGCTATACAGACAAAATCTCACACAGAAGCATACACATACACACTCACAAAAAGGAAAAGGGGAAAAAATCATAAGTCTTGCTCTCAATGTCCACCTCCTCAATTTCGGATGATTCGTTGTCTGTTCATGTATTCCACAGATGCGAGATACATCTAGTTGATTGTGGACCTTTAATCCACTGCTTCTGAGGCTGCTGGGAGAGATTTCCCTTTCTCTTCTTTGTTCTCACAGCTCCCAGGAGCTCAGCTTTGGATTTGGCCCTGCCTTTGCGTGTAGGTCGAAAGTGGGTGTCTGTTCTTCACTCAGACAGGACGGGGATAAAGGATCAGGTGATTTGGGGCCTCTGGCTCACTCAGGCCAGGGGTAGGGAGGGGCACGGAGTGTGGTGCAAGCCTGCGGCGGCAGAGGCATGTGACGTTACACCAGCCTGAGGCGCGCCGTGCGTTCTCCCGGGGAAGTTGTCCCTGGATCCCGGGACCCTGGCAGTGGCGGGCTGCACAGGCTCCCCGGAAGGGGGGTGTGGATAGTGACCTGTGCTCGCACACAGGCTTCTTGGTGGCGGCAACAGTAGCCTTAGCGTCTCATGCCCGTCTCTGGGGTCCGCGCTTTTAGCCGCGGCTCGCGCCCGTCTCTGGAGCTCCTTTAAGCAGCACTCTTAATCCCCTCTCCTCCCGCACCAGGAAACAAAAAGGCAAGAAAAAGTCTCTTGCCTCTTTGGCAGGTCCAGAATTTTCCTCGGACTCCCTCCCGACTAGCCGTGGTGCACTAACCTCCTGCAGGCTGTGTTCATGCCACCAAAACCAGTCCTCTCCCTGCATCCGACCGAAGCCTGAGCCTCAGCTCCCAGCCCCGGCTGCCCCAGCGGGTGAGCAGACAAGCCTCTCGGGCTGGTCAGTGCTGGTTGGTACCGATCCTCTGTGCGGGAATCTCTCCGCTTTGCCCTCTGCACTCCTGTTGCTGTGCTCTCCTCCGCGGCTCCGAAGCTTTCCCCCTCCAACCACCCGCAGTCTCCGCTCATGAAGGGGCTTCCTAGTGTGTGGAAACCTTTCCTCTTTCACAGCTCCCTCCCACTGGTGCAGGTCCCATCCCTATTCTTTTGTCTCTGTTTATTCTTTTTTCTTTTGCCCTACCCAGGTACGTGGGGAGTTTCTTGCCTTTTGGGAGGTCTGAGGTCTTCTGCCAGCGTTTAGTAGGTGTTCTGTAGGAGTTGTTCCACGTGTAGATGTATTTCTGGTGTATCTGTAGGGAGGAAGGTGATCTCCACGTCTTACTCTTCCGCCATCTTCCCCTCGTCTCCCTGCCTGTTTTAAGCTACGGAGCTTTAGGGGTTCTTATGCATCGTTATTGTGGCAAAAACGGACACAAATCTCTTGTACAGTTCAGTGTTGCATCTTCTAATAGCTGCCATTTAAGCATTTGTAGCTAGTAAAGAAATCTTATTTTTAAAATTTATTTTTCATTTAAAAATATTTTTTAAAATAAAAAATATAGAAGATAATTTACCAACAACCATAATCCTACCACTGGACATAGCAGATAGTAACATTTCCCCATTTTGATTCCTATAGCAAGAAATTTTAAACTTCATCAAAAGTCATTCAAAAAGTAAAAATTATAATTCTTTATGGAAAGCTTCAAATATGAACAATGAGTTACAACTGAAAAGTAATCAGAACTAGGTGATACTTACCTAAATTTCAGATAGCCTTTTAAAAAGAGAAAATCCCTATAATACAGTTATTTCAACTTTGAAAAAATTAATTGGTATTTGTGATGCAAGAAGGAATATATATTTAGTTTTTCTGTCTGATTCCTGGCATAGAGCTCTAAAACTCTTATAACTTTCTGAGTGATAGGAATTGTAGGAGAGTTTTAAAATTATAACATGTGATCTTTGTCCCAGGTTCCTGGCACACATATGCTAAAAGCTTTGGAAACTTCTGAGTGATAAATCTTTAGTGGGCTTATGAGATGACTGGCTGTGGGCCACTGAGAGCTTCAGGATTGGGGCTGGTCACCAGAAAGCCCAAGCCAAGGATTAGAGACTTGGCAAGTGGAAGGGGAGTGGGGCTTGTGGGGGAGAAGTCGGGGAGAGGCTACAGATTGACCTAATAACCAATGGCCAATGATTTAGTCAACCAAACTAAATGATGGGGTTCGGAGATCTTCCAGGGTGGTGAATGCATCCATATTCTTAGAGGTTGGTGCATCCCAGCACCATGAAGACAGATGTTGTTCTGTTCAGTACCTTTTCAGACCTCACCCTATATACATGCATACCTTGGATATATTGCAGTTTTGGTTCAAGACCACTGCAATAAAGTGCATATCACAATAAAGTGAGTACATGAAATTCTGGTTTTCCAGTACATATAAAAGCTATTTGTAAATTATACTGTAGCCTATTAAGTGTGCAATAGCATTATGTCTTAAAAAATGTACATACATTAATTAAATATACTTTATTGCTAAAAAATGCTAACCACATTCCAGCCATCAGTAAGTCATAATCTTTTTGCTGGTGGAGGGTTTGAAATATTGTAAGAATTACCAGTTTGTGACACAGAGACATGAAGTGAGCAAATGCTGTTGGAAAAATGGTGCTGGTAGACTTGCTTCACTCAAGGTTGCCATGAACCTTCTATTTGTAAAAAGTGCAATATCTGCAAAGTGCAATAAAGTGAAATGCAAATAAAAGAGGTATGCTTGTACTTCATCTTGCTGTTTATCTGTATCCTGATAATATCCTTTATAAAACCCATTATCATGAGTAAAATGTGTTTCTGAGTTCTGTGATCCATTCCAGCAAATTTTTGCCTCTGAGAATGGAATTGTGAGAACCGCTGCTTTATAGAAGGTTGGTCAGAAGTGCAGGAGTTCTGGGACTTGTGATTAGTATCTGAAGTAGGGGCAGTCTAGTGTGACTGAGTCCTTAACCTGTGGGGTATGCATCAACCCCAATTAGTGTCAAATTGTAGGACAACCAGTTGGTGCCTAGAGAGTTGGAGAATTGTTTGGTGTGAGAAAAATATTCATACATTTGGTGTCAGAACTGTGGGTTAAAAATAACATTATGGGGCTTCCCTGGTGGCGCAGTGGTTGAGAGTCTGCCTGCCGATGCAGGGGACACGGGTTTGTGCCCCGGTCCGGGAGGATCCCGCATGCCGCGGAGCAGCTGGGCCCGTGAGCCATGGCCACTGAGCCTGCGCATCCAGAACCTGTGCTCTGCAGTGGGAGAGGCCACAACAGTGAGAGGCCCGCGTACCACAAAAAAAAAAATAATAAAATAAAAGCGTTATGTATATTACATTTGAATTGAATTCACAAATCCATAAATTTAGTACCAATAACTATTAAGATATTCTAAAAAGAAAACTATAGACTCACATAATATAAATGCAAAAATCCCAATAGAAAACTAGCGCATAAAGCTAGGTAAGTATCAAAAGAATATACTATCATAAGTGTGAAATGCTAGAAAATTGATACAATTAAAAACAAATGATCGTATCAGTGGTTGCTGAAAAGATATTATTTAATAATTAAGCATTTATATAACATTTAGTATATGGATGACATACAAAGGCTTTACAATTGTTAGGTAACTTAATGTACATAATAACCTTGCATGTTACATACTATTATTATATACATTTTCCATATATAAAAGCAGAAGCAAAGAAAGGTTAAGTAATTTGTCTAATGTTACACAGATAAGAAATTGTAGTCATGGGTTTCAAACCAAGGCATTCTGGCTCCAGGGTCTGCGCTCTTGATCGTTATAACATTCTTCCTTTTAAAAAGTTGATACTTAACTTTTAAAATTCCTAATGAAAATCTTAGTCTGGAGGTAGCAAACAATGGTCAGTGGGCCACATCTGCCTGCCTTCTGTTTTTGTAAATAAAGTTTAATGGTACACAAACATGACCATTCATTTATATATTGCCTATGACTACTTTTATGCTACAACAGTAGAATTGAGTAGTTGTGACAATGAATACATGACACATATAACCTTAAATGTTTTCTATCTGGCCCTCTACACAAAAATTTTTTTTTCATTCCTGCTTTAGGTAGATAGGAATAGAAAAAAATGGTATGAAAACAATAGTAATATCTTTCTAAATTATTAAATATTTGTTACTATTTCAATTGAAATAATCAAATTGGTAGGTATTCCCACTATTATCGTCATCATTATTATTACTGATGTGTAGGTAGGCTGGAAAAAAATGAACAAACTGGCACATAAACATTAGAGCAGCTACCATCTCATTTGCACTGTGATTTTATACCCAGAAAAACTAAGTAAATAAAGCAAAAACACCTAAATTTAATATTAGAATACAGTCATATGACTGAATAAAGGTAAAGAAAAATATCTTTTCTCATCATTTAAAATAAGCACCTCAAAATGTAAATATTTCTTCTTAATAATGAGAATGGCTATACATTACTTAGGAATAACTTAACAGAAAAGGCAGAGGTTCTGTATGAAGAAAACTATATGGCCTTATGAAGAATACAAAATAATATATGAATTAAAAGACATAACACTACTGGGATGGGACAGGTTTAGCATCTCATACATGCTAATTTTAAAAAATGATAAACAGATTTTACACAATACTGATTAGATTCTAACCTCTGAAAAATTGAATGAAAAGGTCTTACTGTTCATATAAAAGGAAATATCAGATAATTCAAGAAAATATGAGAAGGAGAATAATGAGCGATCATTTTGCTATGACTAGACAGAGGACATATCATTAAGGCATCATAAGCATCATAAGGCATTGCTGTGAAAAGAGATAGATCACTGCAACAGAGCATAGAATCTCTAATAAAATTGCTGGTGAGTTAAAGATTTAAATATAAAATATTAAAAAAGTTAGATAAAACATAAGGTTTGAGAGGTACCTTTATAATTAATACAAGAGAACCAGAAGCTATGAAAATAGCCATACTTAACCACATTAAGTAAATTGATACAGTCACTATGGAGAACAGTATGGAGGTTCCTTAAAAAACTAAAAATAGAACGATCATATGACCCAGCAATCCCACTCCTGGGCATATAGCCAGAGAAAACCATAATGCAAAAGGATACATGCACCCCAGTATTCATTGCAGCAATATTTACAATAGCCAGGACATGGAAGCCACCAAAATGTCCATCAACAAAGGAATGGATAAAGGAGATGTGGTACATATATACAGTGGAATATTACTCAGCCATAAAAAGGGACAAAACTGTGCCATTTGCAAAGGTGTGGATGGACATAGAGATTGTCATACAGAGTGAAGTAAGTCAGAAAGAGAAAAACGAATATCGTATAATATTGCTTGTATATGGAATCTAGAAAAATGATACAGATGAACATATCTGCAAAGCAGACATAGAGACACAGATGTAGAGAACAAATGTATGGACACCAAGGGGGGTAAGGGGGAGTGGGATGATTGGGAGATTGGGATTGACATATACACTACTATGTATAAAATAGATAACTAATGAGAACCTACTTATAGCACAGGGAACTCTACTCAGTGCTCTGTGGTGACCTAAATGGGAAGGAAATCCAAATGAGAGGGGATATATGTATATGTATAGTTGATTCACTTTTCTGTACAGCAGAAACTAACACAACATTGTAAAACAACCATACTCCAATAAATATTAATTAAAAAATAAAAAATAAAATTTCTGTACAGCAAATATATAAAAATAAAGTATGAAAACAAAGGGTAGATTTGTGGAAAAATTTGCAAATCAGAGAAGAGATGCAGGATCAATGTCTCCAATGCACAAATTATTTTTGTAAATTGACAATAAAATGTAAATGACCCAATAGATAAATGGATATTAATACACAATGCAAAAAGAGCAAATACAAACGGCTAGTAAAGGAAGAGTAAAATGCTCAAAATCTTAATTGTAGGTATTACATGTTAAAGTAGAGATAACTTTCCCCCTTGTCACTTGCTGATTTTAGATTTCCATTTTTAGTTTGAAGTTTGCTGTTTATTTAAGCTGTACCTGAGTGTCCTTTCTTTTTCTTACCCAGAACTCCTGGCAATCTCTGAATTGGAGTATCCATAGCGTAAGGTCTGAAAGAATCTTAGCAATTTATCTCTTTAAATATTATTTAAGCACATTCTCTGTCTTGTCTTTCTTTGTATCTCCTCTGTAGCATATGCACAAGCAATTTTTTCTAGCTTCTATGTCCCTCAATTTTATTTTTGTCTCTTCAAATTGATGTCTTTTTCCCACCTCCTCTTTATTTTCTTCATATGGATCATCCAGTTCACTAATTCTCTCTTTACTTGCATCTAATTTTCAGCTCAACCTTTTTAATGTTTTTGTTTGTTTGTTTGTTTGCGGTATGCGGGCCTCTCACTGTTGTGGCCTCTCCTGTTGCAGAGCACAGGCTCCGGACGCGTAGGCTCAGCGGCCATGGCTCATGGGCCCAGCTGCTCTGCGGTATGTGGGATCTTCCCAGACCGGGGCATGAACCTGTGTCCCCTGCATCGGCAGGCGGACTCTCAACCACTGCACCACCAGGGAAGCCCTGTTGTTGTTTTTTTAATCAGTGACTGTTCCTTATTTCTGAAGGTTCTTCTGGCTTGTTTTCAAACTCTTTTCATTCTCCTCTTGTGATCTTCCTTGTTTCTTCTTTAGTCTCTTTAATATTTATTTAGGTATTTCTTATATAATTGATTGCTGACTTTTCTATTATATGCAGTTTATTGCTGGTGGATTAGTTCCTAGAGCAGTATATAATTTATGAATCTGCTCATGTGAAGATAGGCTTTTTCTGACTTACTTCTATTCTGTAGGAATAGAAGGTGCCGTTGATGAAAATCTTTTAGTGTGCTTTGCATCCGATCCTGACATCTGTATCACCACTCCAGGTCAATTTCTATGTTTTGAGATTCCTGAACTAAAATGGAGGTATGTATTCAGACTTCAAAGTCACAGAGCGTGCTGGATTGGTTTCAGTTTCATGTAGGCATATTTTTTCCCCCACCAAGAGTCCTGGAAGAAGACAGATTTGCCTATCATCTCCATGGGACAGAAAGTCTACTTGGCTTTCTTCTACTCATTCTTGGGATAATCTTCTCATGGGTTTAACTACCATCTGTATGCTGAAAACTTCCCAACCTTTTCCTCTACATACCTAAAATTGAACATGACACAAATACAAATCATTAGCTTCCCACAGATCAACTGTTTCTCCTCCAATGTTCTTTTTTTAAAAAAAAAATTTTTATTTATTTTATTTTTGGCTGCACTGGGTCTTCATTGCTGTGCATGGCCTTTTCTCTGTTTGCAGCGAGCAGGGGCTACTCTTTATTGCAGTGCGCAGGCTTCTCATTGCAGTGGCTTCCCTTGTGGAGCATGGGCTCTAGCCACGTGGGCTTCAGTAGTTGTGGCACACGGGGTCAGTAGTTGTGGCTCGTGGGCTCTAGAGGGCAGGCTCAGTAGTTTTAGCTCACGGGCTTAGTTGCTCCGTGGCATGTGGGATCTTCCTGGACCAGGGCTCGAACCTGTGTCCTCTGCATTGGCAGGCAGATTCTTAACCACTGTGCCACCAGGGAAGCCCTCCTCCAATGTTCTTAACTTGGCCAGTGGATAATTATTCATTCAGCTTCTCAAACATGAGACATCAGAATCATCTCCAAATTTTTTTCTTCCTCAAATGACATCAAATCTATGAATCAGTTTCACTCAGTTCCTTATAAAATATCTCTGAATTATTTTCTCCTTTAGAATAACACCTGCTCCTTCATGTTCAGGCTCTTATCCCTTTCTACTTCAACTTTCACAGACCATTGATACCATGATGGAGTCTCTGTTCCATAGTGGTCCCTCATACTGATAAATCCAGCCTTAAGGTGTCGAGCTTTCCATCAGAAATTGATTCAAGTGACTATTTCTGAATTATCTGAAAGAATACCTAGTTAGCACCATTCTAGAAGTACAGGAGAGAAGTTAATTCATTACATATAATGTATGTTTTAAGGCATTCATTGGGAAGGATTGCTGGATGAAATCTAAATTTCTCAGCATTAAATATCAGAGTTTCAAAATGTATTCTGTGTTTTCACTTATCTCCACCAAATAAACTATCTGCCAGCTAAACTTCTGTTAATACTGTTCCTTGAATGAATAATTATCTTTCCACTGCTCTGAATCTTTGATAGACATACCATCCTCTACATGGAGAACTGATATTATATATACTTCTATAAAGTCCATTTACATATATATCACACACACATTATATGTATCTCTTTAAAAGAGCCTTTATAAAGTCTCTTTATACAATACTAGTTGTTGTTTTCGTAGGTTTGCCCATCTCTCTCATTAGACTAGGAAGTCCATGTGAAGTGATTCATCTTTAACTAACCAGTCTAACACAGGAATTGAAAACTACTAGGGAAGCTAGGCAGATAATGTAAAAGAAAGATGCTGGATAGTGGAAAATCTTAGGCAGTTAGGGGACAGTGGCAGAGTTCCCACATCTTATCATAAGGGGACAGTCCTGCTCAGTGTTAGGAGATTTTTGTCCCTTCTGTGGAAATGTGGATGTAATTGAACAGATTTTATGATTTTCTAATAGAATCATTATATTAAGATTAAGTTATAAGGCACCCAAACTTTATACGTTTGCATCTAAATAATATAAAGGCTATAAGGCTAGACCACCTGCTGGAAAACTGCTGTGATAGAATTTCTTCATGTAGTAAATACACAGATATATTGTGATTTACAGTGACTCAATTAATGCAAAGACCAGGGCCATAGAGAAGCATAATTGCACCGTATGTCTTACACCATTTTTCTTAAAATTCTCTTTGTGTAAGTGAGCTTTTCATAGGAATTCAAAGATGTCAGAGCTTCTGAAGAGGGTCTGTCTGGCAGTCTGTGTTTCAGACTAAGGAAATACCATGTGCTTTGGCATTCAGATTTAGTGACAAGGTTAATGTTCTTTTTAAAATGATAATATCCAGTGCGTCCATACAAAACCCACCATGTTTAAATGTTAGATGCTTTGCTTATGTTTTTTTTGACTATAAGGCTCTGCTTCTCTTTTTCCCTTTTAATATAATCAACACTGACATTTAATCAGAGCAATAACTACCTCTGATCAAAGTTAAAAACATGAGCACATTATCTTCCTCTTGAGATATCAGTTTAAAAATATTTATTTAATATATTTATAACATCCTACAAAATTATATTCTCCTTATATTAGGAAAGCACATCCTATAAATATATCACATCTCTTACCTTAAATTCAACATTTCCACAAGTGTTGCACACAAAATATGGGCCTATAATTCTTAGAACATCCTTTTTATTCTCAGTTTGAAGTGTAAACTTTGGCAGATATGGGTGCCAGGTCTGAGTAACATAACCTATTGGTATACCAGGAGGAACATAGATTTCTATCTACAAAAACAAAAGAGTACAGGTAATATGTAATCATCATCATCATCGTAACAATGTCTGATAATAGCTCTCATTTACTGAATACTTGTTTTTCAATTAGTCATATTCTTTTCTCCCATCTTTACTGAGGTACAGTTGACATACAAAATTGTAGTATGTTTAAAGTGTAAAATGTGATGACCTGGTATACATACACATTGTAGAAAGATTACCACATTTAAGTTAAATGAAACAACCATCACGTCATATAGGTAACTTTTTTTTTTTTGGTACGAACACATGAGATCTATCTCTTAGCAAATTTCAAGTATACAGTATAGTATTATTAACTGTAGTCCCCATGCTGCACATTAGATCCTCAGAACTTATTCATCTTATCACTGAAAGTTTGGAGTGTTTGACTAGCATACCCCAATTCTCCCACCACCCAGCCCCTGGCAATTACCATTATACTCTCTGTATCTATGAGTTAGACATTTTTTTTTCAGATTCGACTTATACGTGATACCATACGGTATTTGTCTTTTTTATCTGGCTTATTTCAGTTAGCATAATGCTTTCAGGTGCATGTATATTGTCACAAATGGCAAGATTTTCTTCTGTTTTTTGGCTGAATAATATTTTATGTGTGTATATATATACATGCATTTATATATACACACACATATATAAAGTTATTTATATATATCCATACATATCTCACATTTTCTTTATCCAATCATCAGTCAATAGACACTAAGGATGTTTCCATATTGTGGCTACTAAATAAGTGTTCAATAAACACATGAGTGCAGAAACTTCTTTGAAACCTGTTTTTATTTCCTTAGGATATATACTGAAATGTTGGATTGCTGGCTCATATGGTAGTTCTATTGTTAATTATCTGAGGAGACTTGATACTTTTTTCCATAATGGCTATACCAACTTACATTCCCACCAAAAGTGTACAGAAGTTCCCTTTTTTTCTACATCCTTGCCAACATATGTCTTGTCTTTGTGATAACAGACATTCTAACAGGTGTGATGTGATATGTCATTGTGGTTTTGATTTTCATTTTTCTGATCATTAGTTATTTTGAGCAGCTTTTCATATATATCTTTTGGCCATTTGTATGTTTTCTTTGAAAAAGACATTTCTTTAATGTCTATTTGGATCCTTTGCTCATTTTCTAAGTGCAAAACAGTGTTCTATGCACCACTTAATTCATAATACATTCTTAGCAGGTTGGTACTATTATTCCTATTTATAGAGGAACAGAGAGGTAAATTAATTTGTGTTAAGATTCCACAGCTGCAAAGTGGAAGGGAAGAGACACAAACTGCATACACAGTCTCCACTCTGAAGTACTGCTCTACTGGCCTCCTATATTTAAAAATTTTCTCTTTTATTCATACTTATGAAAAATATCTAAATTATTAAAAACTCTTTTCTTAAACTCCTTTAAAAACAGTGGTTTAGATGTATGGACAGAGCTCTGATCACTGGGGCAATTTTCAAATATGAATGGCAATTGTGCTAGGATGAAAAGAAAATGGGGCCTGGAATCTTGGCTCTGCACCTTAGCTGGATGACCTGGAGAGCATCTCAGCATGTTCCTCTGTAAATAAGGACTTCTTAGGTCTATTTTTTAAGACCAAATGTATAATGTATGCTAATGTGCTCTATAAGTTGTAGAGAATATTCCGTCCAACTCTCAGTTTTTCCTCACCTACTCTAAAGCAAGTGACATGGAAAACAAAATTTAGTATGAATAAGGTCAGTTATCCTTTCAAAATAAGTGCAGTATTGGACATCAAATCTCTATGTGCTTGTATGTCTGTGTGCTCTGCTCTCACAGCTACCTGTATGGATGACTGAGTGACCTAGGCAGCACTGGTCTCAGGCCAATGGAGATATAGGCAAATGCCGACTTCCTATAAACACTCTGTGCCCTGGCGTCTCCCCTGAGATCCATGTTCTCTATCAGAGGGCTGTCAAGTACTATGAAAGAGACACCTGGTCTTCATGGAGCTCAAGGATCTAAGATCTCACCCCCGGAGGGCACACTGCTCAGGGACATGGGGCTAACTGCTCACTCTTTTCCACCTGCCTTTCTTCCTACAATTTATCCTCAAGCATAAACCAATAGCTGGTGGATCACTTTTCCTTTAAATCTCATTTGATTATATAAATTCAATGATAGGGTAAAAATTCTTACTGAACTACTTTACAAAGTACCCGGGTAATTGCTCACCGACCTCCTGCAGGCAGCAGGGAAAACAACAGCTGGTATACCTTAGTGGTCTCTTCAGAGTTATGACTTCTTGGCCCTTAAGGTCATGAATCCTCATGATAAAAGGCCTATAAGATCCATAGCAAAATCGGGTGCACAAAGCAGTATCCTCTGCTGCATAGTATATCCTCTGTCCAAGGCTGTTCTTAATTTCATCTTTGTTATTGGTTTCATAACTTATTATGACTAAGAACATAGAAGAGGAAACCGTAATCACCAGTATGTTAAAACTATCTAGAATCTAAATATTTTAGACTTACATATTTTTGGACATTACTTTAGATTATATTTACCGAATAGATAGAAAAGGAAAGGTGTTTAGAGATGATCTTGACAGAGAAAAATAGGCAAAGAAAAAAAGGAGGAAATGGTATTACGGTACTGAGAAATTAAGAGCATCTATGTAAGACTTGGAAGAGAAAACAACTTGTATCTTTCTAATTCCATAGACCCGTATCAGAAAGGGAGACTTTGCTGTGAAGGATGGTGCAGTGCTGCTGATGGCGACAGTCCTTTTAAGTGAATGCAGAAAATGTCTACTTGTTCATGTATTCAGCTATGGAGGGGAATATAGGAAGATTGCTATGTTTATGCACCGTATAGTATTATATTAAGTAAATTGGCTTGAGATTTAGTTTTATAAATCACAGTCATGGCTTCTCTTTCTGCACTGTGTGAGGAAGGTGTGAGAGGGCTTTCTCTCAATGCACACATGTGAAGAGGGAGAGAGTGAAAATGCAAGGTGAGGTAGAACGTCACCCTGGGCCCAGGGCACCCTTGTTTAGCTCAGCAGTGGTTGTTCAGCAGTGGGAAATGGGTATTAGACAAGGAGAAAGGCGCTTGGCAACCAAGGCTGCAAGTCAGAGGATATCTAGACCACTGGCATCCTAAGTGAACTCTGTACCTTAGCAGGGGCTAACCTCTTCACGGGGGAAACAGAGATGTGCTGACATCTGACACCCACGTGGTATCTTAGGGCTTCCCATATTGAATCACACTTTGGAAACCTCTCCTTGCTTAAAGCCAGGAGGGAGCAATTCATGAGTCCACAGCCCTCATTAACATGGGTCATAGGATGTCAGAAGCCACGAAAATAATGAGCAAAAAGAAACACTTGGAGACAAAAATCACTTTTAAATATCTGTGTCGATGGATTTAGTCAAATAGGAATATCGTTCACAAGTTCTATCACCGTGACCTCCTTTAAATGTTTTTTACTCAGACAGGCCCTGGGCTTTGCCTTAAAAGAACCATCCTTGACCTCTCTATCTCCCAGTCAAATGTCTAATGAGAAAAAAATTAAACTGATTCATGAGATAGAATCTATTATCTAGCTGATTTCATTAAGTACCTTAATCTCAAAAGTCTTTAGTTTGTTCATCTCTAAAATGAGATCAATGTTTTTACACAACCTCTAAGTTTCCTTCTAATTACTGAAAAAAATGAAAACAAATATAAGAATTCTATAGTTATATCTTTCTGGTGTATTAAATTTTGAACTGGGGACAGCTATAAATAAGTGCTTGTCTTAGTCTCAGATGCTAAAAATAAACTGAGTAAACTTTATCACTTTATACTACTCAATGTTAAAATATGATATAGACTTTCTATTTGAGAAAAAAAGAAAATTAAAGACATTTATTTTAAAAACTGAAACTTAACAACTAGTAAATTTGTTACTTTACATTTCATGCCAAAGATATGTGTTTTCATACATCAATATAAACTTTTTAATCTAAGAATTCTATAAAATGTGTCATATCTGGTCTTTTGAGTTTTATAATCTCAATGAAATATACCTTAGAATAAAATGTTAAAAAAATTCAGAATACAAGCTATCAAACATTAAAGAGCTCCTTTCCAGAGAAAACTTAGATTCAAAAAACTAAACAAACTCAATAATTTTATAAATATCTAATAATGTATATATAAGTAATTTTTAAGATGATACTTTGAATTATTTTTATTGAGATGTAATTGGCATAGACCATTGTATTGATTTTAGGTGTACAACATTATGATTTGATATCTGTGTATATGTGAAATGAATACTACAAGTTTAGTTAATATCCTTACCATACATACATTCAAAATTTTTTTTCTTGTGTGAGAAATTTTAAGATCTACTCTCTTAGTAACTTTCAAATACACTATATAGTACTGTTAATTATGGTCACCATGCTGTACATTATGTCCCTAGGATATTTCTTTATCTTATAACTGAAAGTTTGTACCTTTTCACCACCTTCTCCAACCCACTACCCCCATACGTATGGCAACCACCAATCTATTCTCTGAGTTTAGTTTCTTTCAGATTCCACAGATAAGTGAGATCATACAGTATTTGCCTTCTCTAACTTATTTCACTTTCACTCTATTTCACTTATTTCACTTTTCATATTCTGTTGGTCAAATCTAAATTGTATGGTAACTAACATCAGCTGTGTTCCTTCTTCCATGGTATAGAATTGTTGTTGAGAATTGGAGGTCTAGCTTAGAACTACAGTTCCTTGTATCTAGATGAGACCATGTGAGTGAATTTCTGGCAACAGACGTGAGATGAATCAAATATGTTACCTCCAGGCCAAGGTTCTCAGAAGTAGATGAGCCTTCATCATGCTGTTCCCCCCACCCCCCATTGCAGTTGGCTTGATGCAGGTGAGATGTGAAGAAGAAAAGAACTACAAAACAGAAGGTTATTGTGGTCCTGAAACCATGTGGATAAAAGCTGCCTACAGATCAGAAACCCACTTTGATAGTTTTTAGTAGAGAAATACAATGCTATTGGGAAAAACCATTGAAATTTTCTAATCGTAGCTACCACTATCCGACGTAATCACTCTTGGAAAAGTTGGGCAGGCAACATTTATAAAAGGCCATACACTACGCTGGAGAGATTGGATTTTATTTTGGAGGATGGATTGAAGAATCATATACTTCCTGGTGTGAGAAAGACACTATTAGACTCTTGCTTTAGAAAAACTAAATTAGTGACGGGGTGCAGGATGATTTGTAAAACAGCAGCTGGGAAATCATTTAGTGACAATTCCAGACGCAAAATAATGTAATCCTAAAAAGCTAGGTATTGTTTAGTAAATTTAGAAGGGGGGAGGGGCGTTCAGAGATGAAGAAGGAGGAGGAGGAAGAGGGAAAGAAATTGGAGTAGAAGAAACATGGTGTTTGGTGAGTAAACAGATTTGGGAGAGGGGAAGGGAAGACGATTATTTTAAGAAGGTTTCCAGCTGAGCAGTTGCATGGGTGGCAGTGCACACATGTAGAGAGGGATCACAGGATGAGATTCGGGGTAAAGTCCAGTTAAATTAATGAATTTAAGATGCCTATGGGACATCAAAGTAGAGACAACTGGTAGGTAAAGAGCACTGGTTCTTCATCTATTGCCTAAAGAAGATTGAAAGGGAGGGCAAGAAGAAATTTGTAAAACAGAAGTGTGATGGTTCTGAAACTCAGATGGGAGAGACTTTGAATGAGAAGTGGTCAAAGGAGGTACAAGATACAGGATGTAAAAGAAGTTGTGGCTGTGGTGGTCTAGTCCTGCTGCTCAGGTCACAGGGTCATGTCCTTTTGTTTGTACCTAATGACAAGGAAACAGTGCTCACACATACCTTCTGGTTAACAACAATGTCTAATTCATTGTGCCCTTCTCTTCCCCAGTTCCAGAAGGGAAGGGAGATCACCAGTCAGAAGACATTATTTACAGTCTTATCTACAATCTGAAGCATGGTAGGTAGATGGTATCAGTGTGAAGAAAGTAGGATTTCACTCTTTAGAATTCTAACTACCTCAGCATTTATTATGATCACTTTGGTCCCGTGACATACCAGTTGTGCTTTTCATTGTCATTCCTGAATATAATCTGATGCTGATAAGCAGTGAAATGTATCATATCCTTGATTCTCCACCCCATTACTCTATTCACTACTCCTGGTTGAGGTAGCACCAGTTATTGCCCTGGCATGACTGGATGGGGTGCATCGTTGCATTTACACCTGTTTTGTCATGAGAACCAGTCCTGATTCCCTCTCAGTCCTCTACTGGAAGTTCTGCAAGGCTCACTCCCTCCCTGGGAGGCCAGCCTCTCAGGGTCATTCAAGTTAAACTTTACCATTTGTTGTGCCTATAAGAAATATTTACTTTAAGCTTTCAGATTTGAAAAAGTGCTGCTGCTTTTTTCAGGGCTTAACTTTGGCATCATAGATAATAAATAGATACAAATCTGCTGTAACTCCAAATGATACCAGAAGTTTTCTGTGTGGTGTGTTGTGGAGAGTCCTATTTTGAATTAGAGTTTGTGAAAATTTAGAATCCATTCTTTGGAGAAGAATTGAGAACTTGGATAACCATAGAATTTGGCTTAGTGAATTGGAACAATCTCTCAAAATAAGAGCATTGTGTCCTAATATAATAATGAGTTGATCCATTCTTTGCAAAATAATAGTGAGTGCTTTCTCACAAATTGTCTACAAGTCTTCACAGAAGAGATGGACCATTTCATTTAAAAAAGTGTTCTCATGAACTGTAACACAGAACACACAGATTTAGGAGACACACTTCAGTTATCCCTTCTCACCCACTTTCAAAGGCTCACCTCAGACTCCAGTGTTTGACACAGCTAACTGGAGAGTAAGAGAGATAATAATCCACATTTGTAGATTTGGAAATGGCAACAAATTACTTCTTCTGTTATGGCTACATTTTCCATGACTACTATTTTTTTTTTATTGGAGTGTAATTGTTTTACAATGTTGTATTAGTTTCTGCTGTACAATGACGTGAATCAGCCATATATATACCTGTATCCCCTCCCTCTTGGACCTCCCTCCCACCCCACCTGCCATCCCACTCATCTAGGCACCGAGCTGAAATTCCTGTGTTTTTTTTTTTTTTTTTTTTTTTTTTGCGGTATGCGGGCCTCTCACTGTTGTGGCCTCTCCCGTTGCGGAGCACGGGCTCCGGACGCGCAGGCTAAGCGGCCATGGCTCACGGGCCCAGCCACTCCGAGGCATGTGGGATCTTCCCGGACCGGGGCACGAACCCGTGTCCCCTGCATCGGCAGGCGGACTCCCAACCACTGCGCCACCGGGGAAGCCCAAACTTCCTGTGTTTTATAGCATGTTCCCACTAGCTATCTATTTTACGCATGGTAGTGTATATATGTTAATCCTAATCTCCCAATTCGTTCCACACTCCCATTCCCCCACTGTGTCCACATGTCTGTTCTCTACGTCCATGTCTCTATTTCTGTAGGTGTAGGTTCCCCTGTAACATTTTTCTAGATTCCACATATATGTGTTAATACACGATATTTGTTTTTCTCTTTCTGGCTTACTTCACTCTGTATGACAGACTCTGAGTCCATCCACATCTCTACAAATAACCCAATTTCATTCCTCTTTATGGCTGAGTAATATTCCATTGTGTGTATGTACCACATCTTCTTTATCCATTCATCTGTCATTAGACATTTAGGTAGTTTCCGTGTCCTGGCTATTGTAGATAGTGCTGCAGTGAACATTGGGGTATATGTGTCCTTTTGACTACTATTATTATTATGACGACTTCTCCTACTAACAACCCAGTTCGGTAGAAGTTCAGAGGGCCTATCTTAACTGTATACAATGAAATTAGAAATGTTATCATTTTTCTTACACTATTGTAACAAAAAAATTTTGGATTCTTAATCTAGAGAAGAACTCTAATGAAATTAAAATTAACCTTTTTGAAAAATTAGAAACTGAAAAATGGATAATTTGTGAGGTGCTTTGGTTCACATATTATTTAGATCAGACTTCAGTAAGTAAGAGCAAAGCTTCTTCAGTTGGTCTCCAACATATAAAAAGATTTTTCAGTCTCTACAAAATAAATGCTGGGGTGCTTGAATAATTATTTGAGGATTGTTTTATTAAAATATAGATCACTCTTTGTTCTTTATAAACTTAATGACAAAGTAATAAAAAATAAAATGTTTTAATAAAAGTCAATAATTTAAAAAATCCCCAAACCACTATTTTAGGAGTATGTCTAAAAATTTTTTATAATTCAGCAAGATCAAAGGTGCTAATATTTATCTTTGACTGCTTCATAATAAGTCTGGGATGGAAAAATGTAAGTAGCAATTCTGTGATTTAGTCTTTCACTTTACCATCTTGGCCCTCAAGAAAAAATGTGACCTGGTCAAATCTTCACGTAAAAATACTAACGACCGATCTCCTGGCTAAGGAACTAAAAGTATTTGCTAGTAGGAAAGATTTTATCCGTTTATGCTTATAATAGGATGGAGCTGTCTTGTCTAGGGTTTATACTGTGAGCAAATCTAGAATCTGTGGATTTAGGGAGCACTTCTCCCTGGAAAATGTCAAATGAGCTGTTTAACTGTCTGGGTATAAAATGGAGATGTTTCAGACCAAAATAACTCCATTCTGTTAAGTAATGTAGGTACATAAATTATTTAGTAATCTGTTACATTAATTTTGGCCAGAGTGTGTCCTGAAATGGAAAGATAGGACCCAAGGAGTTCTGTCAGTGTTCCTGGGCCTCCTCCTGAAGCTTCACCTCTGTGTGGCAAATAGACTATTTATATCTTTTTTTTTTTTTTTTTTTTTTTTTTTTGCGGTACGCGGGCCTGTCACCGTTGTGGCCTCTCCCATTGCGGAGCACAGGCTCTGGACGCGCAGGCTCAGCGGCCATGGCTCACGGGCCCAGCCACTCTGCGGCACATGGGATCCTCCCGGACTGGGGCACGAACCCGCGTCCCCTGCACCGGCAGGTGGACTCCCAACCACTGCGCCACCAGGGAAGCCCAGACTACTTATATCTTGAAAAATTCTAGTAAAACTTGATACTGGATAAGATCTCTTGTTTGTGTGAGTTTGATTTTACATTTGGATTCCTCGTGTTATCTCACTTATAATTGATATCTATATATCTGTAGTTTAGATGAACATAGTCTGTCATCTGACTACTCATATTCCAACTTATACCACTTAAAAGTAACAATTCAGGGGCTTCCCTGGTGGCGCAGTGGTTGAGAGTCCGCCTGCCGATGCAGGGGACGCGGGTTCGTGCCCCGGTCCGGGAGGATCCCACGTGCCGCGGAGCGGCTGGGCCCGTGGGCCATGGCCGCTGGGCCTGCGCGTCCGGAGCCTGTGCTCCGCAACGGGAGGGGCCACAGCAGTGAGAGGCCCGCATGCTGCAAAAAAAAAAAAAAAGGTAACAATTCAGTAAGTTTTTCTTTATCAATATGTCAATTTAGGTGCTTACATGTCTTGACTATTGTGAATAGTGTTACAGTAAACACGTGAGTGCATATACTTTTCAAGATCCTGATTTTGTTTTCTATGGATATACAGCCAGGAGTGGAATTGCTGGATCATATGGTAGTTCTATTTTTAGTATTCTGAGGAACCTCCATACTGTTGTTTATAGTGGCTGCACCAGGTTACATTCCATGAACAGTGTACAGATGTTCCCTTTTCTCCACATCCTTACCAACACCTGTTATCTTTTGCTTTTTTTGATTATAAACATCCTAACTTGTGTGAGCTCATTGCGGTTTTGACTTGTATCTCCCTGATAATAGTGATGTTGAGCAACTTTTCATGTGTCTTTTGGCCATTTGTATGTCTTTTTTAGAAAGGTGTCTATTCAGTCCATTTGCACATTCTTTTTTTTTTTTTTTTTTTGGTGCTATTGAGGTGTACTTTGTATATTTTGGATATCAACCCTTTCAGCTACACAGCTTACAAATATTTTTTCCCTATTCTCTAGGTTTTTTCATGTTTTTAATGGTTTCCTTTGCTGTGTGGTAGCTTTTTAGTTTGACATAGTCCCACTTGAGTATTTTTGCTTTCGTTGCCTGTTCTTTTGGTGTCACAGCCAAGAGGTCTTTGCCAGGACCAACCTCAAGAAGCTTTTCCCCTATATTTTCTTTAGGAGTTTTATGGTTTCAGATTTTGTGTTTAAGTCTTTAATCCATTTTGAGTTGAATTTTGTGTATGGTATAATAGAGTTCAGTTTCATCCTTTTGCATATGGATATCCAGTTTTCCTAACATCACTTACTGAAGAGACTGTCCTTTCCCCTGGGTTCAGATCATGGCCAGACCTAAAATATCATAAGATATTTTAAAGTTGAAAATTAACATCACATTTTAATATTGCTCAAACCTATTTTGTGTTCTACCATATGTTATACTTGTTTATATGTTCTAAAACTAAAGTTTATATATTTTCTATTGAACTAAAAATTTCTTTGAAAATATATAACATGTCATTTGAGTATTGAAACTTCTCTACCCCTGACATATTTTAAGCCAGGTAAGGAAAATTATTTTTGCTGAAAAGTCTTTTAAACATTAGAAATTAATGCTGCCATGTAAAATCAAAGGTAATCTACATAATATTTTTCCTACAGGTTTCAAAAATATTACTCTAGATGGGTCATGATAAGTTGATAATTTTTAATAGGTGTAATATCTGATAACTTCTCATAGATGTACCTTGGTAACTGTTGAACCATTTGTCTTTTTCAGAGTCTTCCTCGGATAACAAGAAATTGAACAAATAGGCTTTCTTTCTGGAATGCTGAGACTGTGCAAGGGCATTTGAGTGCTTATGTGGGTCACCTTCATTACCCAAGATATGGCCTTGTAAGTGTTGAATTTGTTAAAAAAAAAAATGGGTAAGCTTGATATAAAGAGTTCCTTAAATATAAGTACCTAAATTTTTACAGTGAGGTCTTCCTCAGTAGCAATGTAAGCACATGTGTAAAAAGGTATTGACAAAGCACGAATCTGGTATTCTTTTAACCCTATGTGAATGGAGAGACTTAAGAAAGTAAAGTGCTAAGAACCAAGGCAGAAGAAAACACAAAATAGACATGTGTCCTTATTTCTTAGAAACGTCTTTTATTTTCCAAACATTTTTATAGCTCTTTGTTAATGTATTCTGTTGTGTGTTCTTGGTTTTGTTCTGCTTTGTTCTTTTTCATTATTTTTTTAATGTGAAATTAGTTTTAAAAATATTTGTCAAAAGATCCTTTGTTGTAGATTTTGGTGAATATTTCATATGTGCCTCAAAACAATATTCTTCATTCATTGCACATAGAGCAGGCGTTCTCAAAATGTGGTCAGAACTATTTACTATATCACTAAGATGTTATTTGCTTTTTTCACTCTTTCTCCTATGAGTGTACAGTGGGAGTTTTCAGAGGTTTGTGATATTTGGTGATGACATCACTGCTCTGACAGCTATTGGAGTGTGAGTCTGTGTTTTAACAATATCTCAGTTTAAATTTCTAATTCTCGTAAATATCACTAGATACAATGCATATAAACAAAAGCTTTTTGGAGGTCTTAACATAATCTGCCTGCTACTATTACATTTTCAGATTCCTTTAATAGCAGCTCTATGTCCAATCCAGGCTTTATAGCTACACTAAGTGGGAGAGACAGAGAGCAGTGTGCTTACACCATCTCACTTGGATCTGGAATCTTTGTGTGTTTTTTTTTTAACATTTTTATTGGAGTATAATTGCTTTACAATAGTGTGTTAGTTTATGTTTTATAACAAAGTGAATCAGTTACACATTTACATATATCCCCATATCTCCTCCCTCTTTCGTCTCCCTCTCACCCTTCTAGCTGGTCACAAAGCACTGAGCTGATCTCCCTGTGCTATGCGACTGCTTCCCACTAGCTATCTATTTTACATTTGGTAGTGTATATACGTCCCTTTATACACTACCACTCTCTCACTTTGTCCCAGCTTACCCTTCCCCCTCCCCGTGTCCTCAACTCTGTTCTCTAGTAGGTCTGCGTCTTTATTCCCGTCTTGCCACTGGTTTCTTCATGACCTGTTTTTTTTTTTTAGATTCCACATATATGTGTTAGCATATGGTATTTGTGTTTCTCTTTCTGACTTACTTCACTCTGTATGACAGAATCTATGTCCATCCACCTCACTACAAATAACTCAATTTCGTTTCTTTTTATGGCTGAGAAATACTCCATTGTATTTATGTGCCACATCTTCTTTATCCATTCATCTGTTGATGGACACTTAGTTTGCTTCCATGTCCTGGCTATTGTAAATAGAGCTGCAGTGAACATTGTGGTACATGGCTCTTTTTGAATTAGGGTTTTCCCAGGGTATATGCCGAGTAGTGGGATTGCTGGGTCGTATGGTAGTTCTATTTTTAGTTTTTTAAGGAAACTCCATACTGTTCTCCATAGAGGCTATATCAATTTATATTCCCACCAACAGTGCAAAAGGGTTCCCTTTTCTCCACACCCTTTCCAGGATTTATTGTTTGTAGATTTTTTGATGATGGCCATTCTGACTGGCGTGAGATGATATCTCATTGTAGTTTTGATTTGCATTTCTCTAATGATTAATGATGTTGAGCATTCTTTCATGTGTTTGTTGGTAATCTGTATATCTTCTTTAGAGATATTTTTATTTAGGTCTTCTGCCCATGTTTGGATTGGGTTGTTTGTTTTTTTGATATTGAGCTGCATGAGCTGCCTGTAAATTTTGGAAATTAATCCTTTGTCAGTTGCTTCATTTGAAAATATTTTCTCCCATTCTGAAGGCTGTCTTTTGGTCTTGTTCATGGTTTCCTTTGCTATGCAAAAGCTTTTAAGTTTCATTAGGTCACATTTGTCTATTTTTGTTTTTATTTCCATTTCTCTAGGAGGTGGATCAAAAAAGATCTTGCTGTGATTTATGTCATAGAGTGTTCTGCCTATGTTTTCCTCTAAGAGTTTGATGGTGTCTGGCCTTACATTTAGGTCTTTAATCCATTTTGAGTTTATTTTTGTGTATGGTGTTAGGGAGTGTTCTACTTTCATTCTTTTACATGTAGCTGTCCAGTTTTCCCAGCACCACATATTGAAGAGGCTATCTTTTCTCCACTGTATATTCTTGCCTCCTTTATCAAAGATAAGGTGACCATATGTGCGTGGATTTATCTCTGGCCTTTCTATCCTGTTCCATTGATTCAATATTTCTGTTTCTGTGCCAGTACCATACTGTCTTGATTACTGTAGCTTTGTAGTATAGTCTGAAGTCAGGGACCCTGACTTCCTTCAGCTCCGTGTTTCTTTCTCAAGATTGCTTTTTCTATGCGGGGTCTTTTGTGTTTCCATACAAATTGTGAAATTTTTTGTTCTAGTTCTGTGAAAAATGCCAGTGATAGTTTGATAGGGATTGCATTGAATCTGCAGATTGCTTTGGGCAGTACAGTCATTTTCACAATGTTGATTCTTCCAATCCAAGAACATGGTATATCTCTCAATTTGTTTGTATCATTTATTTCTTTCATAAGTGTCTTATAATTTTCTGCATACAGGTCTTTTGTCTCCTTAGGTAAGTTTATACCTAGGTATTTTATTCTTTTTGTTGCAATGGTAAATGGGAGTTTTTTCTTAATTTCACTTTTAGATTTTTCATCATTAGTATATAGGAATGCCAGAGATTTCTGTGCATTAATTTTGTATCCTACTACTTTACCACATTAATTGATTAGCTCTAGTAGTTTTCTGGTAGCATCTTTAGGATTCTCTATGTATAGTATCATGTTATCTGCAAACAGTGACAGCTTTACTTCTTCTTTTCCGATTTGGATTCCTTTTATTTCTTTTTCTTCTCTGATTGCTATGGCTAAAACTTCCAAAAGTATGTTGAATAATAGTGGTGAGAGTGGGCAACCTTATCCTGTTCCAGATCTTAGTGGAAATGGTTTCAGTTTTTCACCATTGAGGATGATGTTGGCTGTGGGTTTGTCATATATGGCCTTTCTTATGTTGAGGTAAGTTCCTTCCATGCTTACTTTCTTGAGGGTTTTTATCATAAATTGGTGTTGAATTTTGTCAAAAGCTTTCTCTGCATCTATTGAGAGGATCATATGGTTTTTATACTTCAATTTGTTAATATGGTGTATCACATTGATTGATTGATATTGAAGAATCCTTGCATTCCTGGAATAAGCCCCAATTGATCATGACGTATGATCCTTTTAATGTGTTGTTGGATTCTGTTTGCTAGTATTTTGTTGAGGATTTTTGCATCTATGTTCATCAGTGATATTGGTCTGTAGTTTTCTTTTTTTTGTGACATCTTTGTCTGGTTTTGGTATCAAGGTGATGGTGGCCTCATAGAATGAGTTTGGGAGCATTCCTCCCTCTGCTATATTTTGGAAGAGTTTGAGAAGGATAGGTTTTAGCTCTTCTCTAAATGTTTGATAGAACTCGCCTGTGAAGCCATCTGGTTCTGGGCTTTTTTGTTTGTTGGAAGATATTTAATCACACTTTCAACTTCAGTGCTTGTGATTGGTCTGTTCATACTTTCTGTTTCTTCCTGGTTCGGTCTTGGAAGTTTGTGCTTCTCTAAGAATTTGTCCATTTGTTCCATGTTGTCCATTTTATTGGCATAGAGTTGCTTATAGTAGGCTCTTCTGATCCTTTGTATTTCTGCAGTGTCAGTTGTTACTTCTCCTTTATCATTTCTAATTCTGTTGATTTGAGTCTTCTCCTTTTTTTTCTTGATGAGTCTGGCTAATGGTTTATCAATTTTGTTTATCTTCTCAAAGAACCAGCTTTTAGTTTTATTGATCTTTTCTATTGTTTCCTTCATTTCTTTTTATTTCTGGTCTGATCTTTATGATTTCTTTCCTTCTGCTAACTTTGGGGTTTTTTTGTTCTTCTTTCTCAAATTGCTTTAGGTGTAAGGTTAGGTTGTTTATTTGAGATGTTTCTTTTTTCTTAAGGTAAGATTGTATTGCTATAAACTTCCCTCTTAGAACTGCTTTTCCTGCATCCCACCGGTTTTGGGTCATCGTGTTTTCATAGTCATTTGTTACTAGGCATTTCTTTATTTCCTCTTTGACTTCTTCAGTGGTCTCTTGGTTATTTAGTAGTGTATTGTTTAGCCTCCATGTGTTTGTATTTTTTACATATTTTTTCCTGTAATTGATATCTAGTCTCATAGTATTGTGGTCAGAAAAGATAGTTGATATGATTTTGATTTCCTTAAATTTACCAAAGCTTGATTTGTGACCCAAGATATCATCTATCCTGGAGAATGTTCCATGAGCACTTGAGAAGAAAGTGTATTCTGTTGTATTTGGATGGAATGTCCTATAAATATCAATTAAGTCCATGTTGTTTAATGTATCATTTAAAGCTTGTGTTTCCTTATTTATTTTCATTTTGGATGATTTGTCCGTTGGTGAAAGTGGGGTGTTAAAGTCCCCTACTATGAATCTGTTACTGTCGATTTCCCCTTTTATGGCTGTTAGTATTTGCCTTATGTATTGAGGTGCTCCTATGTTGGGTGCATAAATATTTACAATTGTTATATCTTCTTGGATTGATCCCTTGATCATTATGTAGTGTCCTTCTTTGTCTCTTATAATAGTCTTTATTTTAAAGTCTATTTTGTCTGATATGAGAATTGCTACTCCAGCATTCTTTTGATTTCCATTTGCATGAAATATCTTTTTCCATCCCCTCACTTTCAGTCTGTATGTGTCCCTAGATGTGAAGTGGGTCTCTTGTAGACAGCATATATACAGGTCTTGTTTTTGTATCCATTCAGCCAGTCTATGTCTTTGGGTTGGAGCATTTAATCCATTTACATTTAAGGTAATTATCGATATGTATGTTCCTATCATCATTTTCTTAATTGTTTTTGGTTTGTTATTGTAGGTCTTTTCCTTCTCTTGTGTTTCCTGCCTAGAGAATTTCCTTTATCATTTGTTGTAAAGCTGGTTTTGTTGTGCTGAATTCTCTTAGCTTTTGCTTGTCTGTAAAAGTTTTAATTTCTCCGTCAAAGCTGAATGAGATCCTTGCTGGGTAGAGTAATCTTGTAGCTTTTTCACTTTCATCACTTTAAATATGTCCTGCCACTCCCTTCTGGCTTGCAGAGTTTCTGCTGAAAGATCAGCTGTTAACCTTATGGGGATTCCCTTGTATGTTTTTTGTTGTTTTTCCCTTGCTACTTTTAATATTTTTTCTTTATATTTAATTTTTGATAGTTTGATTAATATGTGTCTTGGCGTGTTTCTCCTTAGATTTATCCTGTATTGGACTCTCCGTGCTTCCTGGACTTGATTAACTATTTCCTTTCACATATTAGGGAAGTTTTCAACTATAATTTCTTCAAATATTTTCTCAGTTCTTTCTTTTTCTCTTCTTCTTCTGGGACCCCTAGAATTCAAATGTTGGTGCATTTAATATTGTCACAGAGGTCTCTGAGACTGTCCTCAATTCTTTTTATTCTTTTTTCTTTATTCTGTTCTGCAGTAGTTATTTCCAGTATTTTATTTTCCAGGTCACTTATCCGTTCTTCTGCCTCAGTTATTCTGCTATTGATCCCTTCTGGAGAATTTTTGAATTCATTTATCATGTTATTCATGATTGTTTGTTTGCTCTTTAGTTCTTCTAGGTCCTTGTTAAACGTTTCTTGTATTTTCTCCATTCTATTTCCAAGATTTTCGATTGTCTTTATTATCATTATTCTGAATTCTTTTTCAGGTAGACTGCCTATTTCCTCTTCATTTGTTAGGTCTGGTGCATTTTTACCTTCTTCCTTCATCTGCTGTGTTTTCCTTTGTGTTCTCATTTTGCTTACCTTACTGTGTTTGATGTTTCCTTTTCTCAGGCTGCAGGTTCGCAGTTCCCATTGTTTTTGGTGTCTGCCCCCAGTGGCTAAGTTTGGTTCAGGGGGTTGTGTAGGCTTCCTGGTGGAGGCAACTATTGTCTGTCTTTTGGTGGATGAGGCTGGATATTGTCTTTCTGGTGGGCAGGTACACATCTGGTGGTGTGTTTTGGGTTGTCTGTGACCTTATTATGATTTTAGGCAGCGTCTCTCCTAACAGGTGTGTTCCTGTCTTGCTAGTTGTTGGCATAGGGTGTCCAGCACTGTAGCTTGCTGGTCGTTGAGTGGAGCTGGGTCTTGGCATTGAGATGGAGATCTCTGGGAGGTTTTCAGCGTTTGGTATTACATGGAGCTGGGAGGTCTCTGGTGGACCAATATCCTGAACTTGGCTCTCCCACCTCAGAGACACAGCCCTATGCCTGGCTGGAGCACCAAGAGCCTTTCATCCACACGGCTCAGAATAAAAGGGAGAAAAAAAGAAAGAAAGAAGGAAAAAGGTAAAATAAAATAAAATGAAATAAAAACATTATTAAAATAAAAAACAAAAAATAATAATTAAAATATTTTTAAAGTAATAAAAAAGAATGAAAGAAAGAAGAGAACCACCAAAACAAAAAACAAATCCACCAATGATAACAAACGCTGAAAACTATATTAAGAAAAAAAAGAAAAAAAAGACGGACAGACAGAACTCTAGGGTAAAAGCAAAGCTATACAGACAAAATCACACACAGAATCATACAAATACACATGCACAAAAAGAGAAAAAGGGAAAAAATACATATATATATCATTGCTCCCGAAGTCCACCTCCTCGATCTGGGATGATTTGTTGTCTATTCAGGTATTCCACAGATCCAGGCTACATCCAGTTGGCTGTGGAGATTTAATCCGCTGTTCCTGAGGCTGCTGGGAGAGATTTCCCTTTCTTTTCTTTGTTCGCACAGCTCCTGGGATTCAGCTTTGGATTTGGCCCCGCCTCTGCGTGTAGGTAGCCTGAGGGCGTCTGTTCTTCGGTCAGACAGGACGGGGTTAAAGGAGCAGCAGTTATTTCGGGGGCTCTGGCTCACTCAGGCCGGGGGGAGGGAGGGGTACGCAGTGCAGGGTGAGCCTGCGGTGGCAGAGGCCAGCATGACGTTGCACCAGCCTAAGGCACACTGTGTGTTCTCCCGGGGAAGTTGTCCCTGGATCACGGGACCCTGGCAGTGGCCGGCTGCACAGGCTCCCGGGAGGGGAGGTGTGGATAGTGACCTGTGCTTGCACACAGGCTTCTTGGTGGCGGCAGCAGCAGCCTTAGCGTCTTATGCCCGTCTCTGGGGTCCGCGCTGTTAGCCGTGGCTCGCACCCGTCTCTGGAGCTCCTTTAAGCGGGGCTCTTAATCCCCTCTCCTCGTGCACCAGGACACAAAGAGGGAAGAAAAAGTCTCTTGCCTCTTCAGCAGTTCCAGACTTTTTCCCGGACTCCCTCCCGGCTAGCCGTGGCGCACTAGCCCCTTCAGGCTGTGTTCACGCAGCCAACCCCAGTCCTCTCCCTGAGATCCGACCTCCGAAGCTGGAGCCTCTGCTCCCAGCCCCGCCCGCCCCGGCGGGTGAGCAGACAAGCCTCTCGGGCAGGTGAGTGCTGGTCGGTGCCGATCCTCTGTGCGGGAATGTCTCCGTTTTGCCCTCCGCAACCCTGTTGCTGCGCTCTCCTTCGTGGCTCGGAAGCTTCCCCCCTCCGCCACCCCCCTATCTCTGCCCGGGAAGGGTCTTCCTAGTGTGTGGAAACTTTTCTTCCTTCACAGCTCCCTCCCAGTGGTGCAGGTCCCGTCCCTATTCTTTTGTCTCTGTTTATTCTTTTTTCTTTTGCCCTACGCAGGTACGTGGGGAGGTTCTTGCCTTTTGGGAGGTCTGAGGTCTTCTGCCAGTGTTCAGTAGGTGTTATATAGGAGCAGTTCCACATGTAGATGTATTTCTGATGTATCTGTGGGGAGGAAGGTGATTTCCACGTCTTACTCTTCTGCCATCTTGAAGCTCCTGCTGGGTTTTTAAATTTGAATTCTCTTATTCTTTTCTGATTATACTGAATATTGTGGATGTATGTTCGTATTTGTATGAACATTGATATGTGCATCATGTGATGTATTTAATCAGGATTAATTACAATTACAGATATGTTAAATATTTGAAATTTGTAGGCAGTTGTACTTTGATAATCATTTTTTGGTATGCAGACTACATACAAAGACAGGATACAGGGAAACTAGTGGACTGTTGAAAAAGTATTTAAAATTGGTTTCCCAATAAACCTCATATTTCATTGGCAGTATTTCTAAAGAGTTCTTTGATGTAAATGTTAATTTAAATCCATATATGAAAGATGTCATCTATGAGCTCCAAAATGAAAAAAATGCAGTGCAGTTATATTATTTTATTAAAAAAGTGAGTTGTAAATATATGATATTGCATCTTAGGTATCAACTAGATAGCAAAGTAATTCACAGATTCTCTTTCAGGGTTTAGACTTTAATTATTTCAGGATAACTGTGGAATGCTAATAGCAGACACAAATAGAAATAATATGAACTTCATAGTTTTCTACCTATGTCTCACTCTTATAAGTCCCCAGATGTACTAGGTTCTTGGATCCAGCTTAGTGAACAGTCAGAGCCCTTACAAAGGTTAAGAGATTAGAAATGCTGTAAAGGAAAGAGTTTGCATATTTTTGTAAGTAAAATAGCAGTTAAGCACTTACTGCATGCCAGAACTTGATTTGAATGCTATATTGATTATAAAAATTTAATTCTCTGTGTTTTAGTTAAATGTTATTTTAAATTTTTTTAAATTTAATTTTATTTATTTTTGGCTGTGTTGGGTCTTCGTTGCTGCACGCGGGCTTTCTCTAGTTGCGATGAGTGGGGGCTACTCTTCATTGTGGTGTGCAGGCTTCTCATTGCGGTGGCTTCTCTTGTTGCGGAACACGGGCTCTAGGCACGTGGGCTTCAGTAGTTGTGGCTTGTGGGCTCTAGAGCACAGGGTCAGTAGTTGCGGTGCACGGGCTTAGTTGCTCTGCGGCACGTGGGATCTTCCCGGACCAGGGATCAAACCCGTGTCCCCTGCATTGGCAGGCAGATTCTTAACCACTGCACCACCAGGGTAGCCCTGTTTTAGTTGAATTTTATCACGATTTGACAGGTAATGGATGTTTATAGAGAGTTAAGGAATGTGACCACAGCTGATAGAATTGAAGCCAGGCAGTACACCTTCCAGGGCCAACATTCTTAAACATTGTATGTTCCTTCTTGGCTCAAATATATCCATTTATGAGACTTACCAGTTCAACTTTTCCCTTGTTTTACTGAGGAAAGTAGCCATGATTCCAACATATAAAATTCTTGATTTAATTGGGTTTTGGGATGTGTTTATTTGATAAGCTCATGTGCAACAAAATATATAAGAAACCCCCTTTCATAAAATCAGTCAGGGAAAATAATTTCAATATGAGATAAATGTCTACCATCTCAGCACAGCTGCTTTGCCTTTTCTTTAGTCACATGGGGCATGTCACACAGGAAAGGAGAAGAAAGGATAAGAGCAGATTATTCAGTGGATGCCTTAATCTCTGTAATTGCCCCAGCAACTAGATGGCATCATCAGTGCTTCTCCACCCTCATTCTCAAAAAAAAAAAAAACTTTCTAAGTTGAAGATCCCATACATACGTGAGTACACACTCACGCACATATATGTATAGATGTATGTACTGCAAGCTACGTTTACTGAACCACTTGGTCAGTGGGCCATGACATATCAAACTTCTTAACATTCACTGGTTGTTCATGTACAAGTAGTATGAGGTGTGAGCTTAACTGACTCAGTGCTGTCTCAATTGTAAAGTCTACAAAGATGCTGTGTGGTAGCTCCACCACTCTGCACACTTTCCTCATCTGCTGTCTCATCTCTAAAGTGGAGATAATATTATAAAAATATTAGTCAAATAAGTTAATATATAGTCTTAGTACATGTCTAATGCATACTAAATGCTCAGTATCTGTTAAGTATTATCATCATTATTATCTACCAGGGGTAGAAAATGTGCTTGGATTTATTGCTGATAGGTTCTTTCTTTCTCACCCTTTTTCATTTCTCAATGCCATGTTTGTAGAATAAAGTTTGCCAAATTAAATGAACAGTTTATATTAGTGAGAAGAAGTACAGCTGACTAGACAAAGTAGGAGGTGAATTTTCACCTTGGAAAGATGAACACAATGCACTAAGCAGCCACATTCCTTATCTATAATTTGAATTATACTATTTGCAATCTTTGCTTATGGTTGAAAATATCATATTTACAATTGGGAGATGCTTTTCATTTCCACCAGTTAGAAACCTAAAAGATTTGGGAAATTTATGTGTGAAATCGGCTTGCTTTTTAATTGTAATCTGTTTCTGTTTAGTACCCTCTGGGTTTTCTTAATTTGTTTATTGAGTTCATTAAAACTGGCCATTGTAGAAAACAAACATGAACACATTTCTTACATTTATTTACTTGTTAATTTATATTTTGTTGTTACTGTGCTTTAGAAATCAGTTGATAGCAAACATACTAACTATAGTTAAACTGGGATAACAGTCTAGAAATTTTCCAGATTGCCTTTCTG
Organism: Stenella coeruleoalba; assembly: GCF_951394435.1. Classification (NCBI taxonomy): domain Eukaryota; kingdom Metazoa; phylum Chordata; class Mammalia; order Artiodactyla; family Delphinidae; genus Stenella; species Stenella coeruleoalba. The sequence goes on along the minus strand of NC_137150.1, from coordinate 21,550,628 downwards.
TATTAAATTGAGTTCTGAAGACTTAACTTGAGATAATGCATATATAACTACTAATAGATGTAGCTTTATCATAATACCAGAATTTATTCATAGGTATTCACAATCAGATGAGGATTACAAAATATATATATCCACTATTACATAATCCAAAGAAATCTATCTGTGCTATTTATTCCATTTATATTTATAGGGAATAAGTATAATGGAAATTTGGCACATATATTCTGAGTCAGAGGCTTTCATTCTGAGTCAGATTGACTTTCATTTGGCAAATATTGATATTTATCAGGCTTCTTCTATCATATCAGGTACCGTGCTTTGCACTAGAGAATAAAAATTGAAAGGGACTCTGTTCTTGACTGAAAGTAGTGCAGTCTAGTGGCAGGGACGCATAAGTTGTATGTCTATAATGACTATATGTAACGTATATTACCATTTTAAACTCGGTAATTTAAAAAATGTGTGCAAGTTAGTATTTTTGTTTCTTTTTCAATATGAGAAGTTTAGCCTTCTAAAATAGCTACATCTTTAGAGGTTTGAAGTTGTAAATGTATTGTAATTTAATAAGGCTTTTAATGTTGTTTGAAAATTTCAAGTTTTCAAAAGTCATTATAATTTTGGAAAAGCAGACAGTTAAGATATTTTAAAAGTATATAAAACAACCATTGCTGACATATGGAAAAGAAGACAACTTCTTTTACAACTTCTGCTTGAAATAATATGTACAGGATTTTCTTTCAAGAACCAAAATTCAGTCTTTATGATTCTGATTGCTAGTGAGATTGAATGTTTATTTGTAAATACACTGGATACTTAATGATTGTTATCATATATTTCCTTGTATTTAACTTTTTTATTTATTTTGACTTGTATTTAACTTTTATAGATTTCTGGGAAATTTAAATAGCTCATTGATACCAATATTATCTTTAAACTTTTTGCTTTTAATTTAGGGCATTTTGTGTCAACAATATAAGATTCTAAATATAAAATTAAAAATTTTCAGTATTTTCCTGAGTTTTTTGTTGGGACACCTTCATCAAAAGAGTGATTATAAAAAAGTAAACTCTTTTGGTTTTTCTACTCTTTTTATAAAGTTTTTGTATTTTTTCATCTGATATTTACTTTTCTATGTGACACATACAAGGATTTTAACTTTTTCTTTCTTTTTTCAAATATTTTCTGATTATCCTAATGTCATCTTAAAAGTAGTTGACTTCTTACCACTGCTTTAAGATGGCATTTTTATCATATGTGTAATGCCCGTATTAAATATGACTTGATTATTATTTTCATTATGGTGTTTGCCAAGTGTAGGATGGGAGAGAACTTATTTGACATCTTTCCATGTGCAATAACTGAATGGTTTGAGACAGCAGACTTTAGGGTAACGTAAGTGGAATTAATGACTTCAGTGTAATTACTGAGCTTATGACATGAACTATTTCCTTTATGAAGAATTAGGGCTCACTTTTTTAGTGCTGAATTGAATCCTGGAGTCTCTCGTGTTATCCTTTTTAACAACAGAATGAGTAATATGGAAAAAGAACATATTCTGTTCATAGTTCTTTCTAGTAACCCCAATACACACACGCGTGCACACACACACACACAACAGCACATAGCCTCTCCTCTACATGACTGTGGATTTTCTAGGTAGAAATAAAACACTGTTAGGTACTCTAGTTGGCTATCTCCTGGATGATCAGAGCACTCCAGGCAGATTAGGGACATTATGCTTTCAATGGCATATTCTCCAACTAATGCCTTTGCTTAGCCTCTATAAAAAAGGTGTACTTTAGAGTGTATTTTAGAGTCATGCAGTAGACACCTTGTCAATGCCTTATTTTTTCCTTCTAGCTTTCTCTTAAACCCGTACCCTCATTGTTCGTTATGTCTAAAGAATCCTAATTTTAGTGTTCTGTTCATATGGTCATAAATCTCACCATGAAAACATACCAGTATGAAGACATTGCTGACTGAAAGCATAAGTAATTGCAGCTCAGCGCCGGGAGGGGAACATGGAATGCTCCAGACCATCTTGCAAACACATGCAGAGTGCTCACTAGTGACTTTCTAAGGCACTTGTCACTTATGGTTACAGCTGCATTCAGGTCATCAGTAGTCCCTACACAAAGTCTGGGAGGTTGTGTAGTCTGACTTCTTCCCAAGACTAAAATACTCTAAGTTTCTGACCTAGAAGCATTTAAGTTGAAAGTTGAACTGTTTCACTATTTTGAGAGGTTGGAAAATTCTAATTATGATGAAGCACTTTCTTATACAAAGAAAAATCTGTCTATGTATATCATTGGTCCTTGTTCAATGCTTTGGAGGAATAATAATGGTAATAGTAGCTAACATTTTTATAGTGTTTACAGTGTGCCAGGAACTATTTTAAGAGCTTAACATGTAGTGACTTAACTCTCACAACAACTCTATGAGGGTTATACAATTATTGTATCAGTTTTATAGCTGAGAAATCTGGGGCATTACAGAGCAGTTAAGAATAAACTTATCCCACTTCCATAGTTCAGCACCCACATTTTCCCTTCTTGAGGCTGTATACCATTAGTCATTCTTCAAAGAACATGGTTTCCACACTCTTCATCCTTTTAATCATATTTTTTCAGGTGCCAGAGTTCTAAGAGTTTGGATACTCTGATTATAGTATTATTATAGTATTTATAACACCCAGGATGAGGATTATAGACACATCCAGTGCCATAGCTACCAATCTTGTTGTGCACATTATATTTATGTCAGTTCATCCTTAAAAACTGTAGTGTTTTTGGAGGTTTCTTGGGTTTGTCATTAAATAAACTCCTGTTCTCCTTTTACATGAAATGTTGATATCTCTCAATTTCAAAATTTTTCATGATTTTCAGTCAAGTCTGAGATGTTACATGTATCTGTTTAAAATTTTCATTTGTTCCACAACAAGAAGAGAAATATTTATTGAAATTAACTATATGCAAGTCACAATGTTTTGGCATCACTGGGGATAGGTACAAAAATGATTTTGAGGCAGAGTCTGCCCAGAAGGAGTACACACTGTAGTAAAGAAAATAAATCATAAACAGAAGATACATAGCTATAATATAGGGTAAAATGTGCTCATATTCATAAAATTACCATTTTATTTATGGCATGAAAAGAAGAAATACAGACTGAACGAAAATCAGAGAAGAATTCTGATGTAGCAACAATTTTGACATTAAAAAAATGAAGAGCCACTTCTGACTCTAGTTCCACAGGTAAGGAGCTTGGAAGTCGCCTCTCCATCCTAACAAGTGAAAAGCTGAACTGAATGACAAGTTAACAGCTCTTCTAGGATCTGTAACAGAAGTGAGGATACAAGGCCAACTGCTGTCCCCAAGGTTGGAGAGACAGGTGAACACAGGGAGTCACGGCTTACTGGAGCTAAGGCTCAGGAGCGGAAACCACCGCAGAACCAGTGCCAGAAAAGGAAAATGTATTAATGTACTGACACTCAGTGTGCACAAGTCAGTGAGTTAGAAACTCTACAAGGACCCTGTCATTGGTGGGTGTGGGGAGATGGGGGACACAATTTTGTGAGATTCTCCCTCAGAAGCTCAATCAAGTTCTCACAGTAAATTAAAAAGATAAAATCCCCTTGTGCTTCCTGCGTGGGAGGGGAAAAGGTATCATTTTGAAACACACCAGAGCACTCTGTTCTTAACAAGGTCTGCCCTCAGGAAAAAGTACTTACCCACAGCCTAAATGACCTGGTGGAAAGGAAATAACCCAACTCCGGTCAGCTCTAGCCTTACATGTGATAGAAGGGAAATACCCAACTCCAGCCCACTATAGCCATCCTGTTCCATCAAAGAGGGGAGAAAAAAATACTGAAAAAACACCTGTGTAGTTCCCAGTCCAGAAGGGAAAGCTCAGTAAAAGACTGAGATGTAATCATCAGAGTACAGAACACTTCCCACTCCCCTGCATCTCACCACTACATTATGAAAAGCCCTATTTACAGCATTCCTTTTATCCCATATATCATGCCCAGCTATCAGGAAAAAATTTCAGGGAATACCAAAAGTCAAAAAACACAATTTGAGGGCTTCCCTAGTGGTGCAGTGGTTGAGAGTCTGCCTGCCGATGCAGGGGACATGGGTTCGTGCCCTGGTCCGGGAAATCCCACATGCGGCGGAGCGGCTAGGCCCGTGAGCCATGGCCGCTGAGCCTGCGCGTCCGGAGCCTGTGCTCCGCAACGGGAGAGGCCACAGCAGTGAGAGGCCCGCGTACCGCAAAATAAATAAATAAATAAAAAACAAACACACCCCCCCCCCCCAAAACCCACACAATTTGAAGAGACAGGCATCAGAAATAGACATGGAAGGGGTGTTGGAATTACCAGACTGGGAATTTAAAACAACCGTGATTAATATGCTAAGGTCTCTAAGGGATAAAATAGCATGCAAAAATAGATGGGCAATGTAAGAAAGTGATGGAAATCCTAAGAAGGAACCAAAAGGAAATGCTATAGATAAAAAACATTGTGACAGAAATGGAGAATGCCTTTGATGAGCTTATTAGTAGGCTAGACACAACTGAAGAAAGAATCTCTGCGGAGGATGTCTCAATAGAAACCTCCAAAACTGAAAAGCAAATAGAACAAAAACTGAAAAAAAACAGAACAGAATATTCAGGGACTATGGGACAAATACAAACATGCAACATAAATGTAATGTGAATACCAGAAGGAAGAGAAAGAGAGGAACAAACAGAAGAAATGTTTGAAACAATAATGACTGAGAATTTCCTCATATTGTCAGGCACCTACCCACAGGTTCAGAAAGCTTAGCAAACATGAGGCAGGAAAAAAGTGAAAAACCCTACACTAGCATATTATTTTCAAGCTACATAAAATCAAAGATAAAAAAAAATTGTGAAAGGAGACAGAGGAAAAAGCACCATACCTATAGAAGAACAAAGGTAATACCCGACTTCTGTTTGGAAACCACGCAAGCAAGAGGAGAGTGGAGTGAAATATTTAGAGTGAGAGAAAAAAAGCAACCACCCACCCAGAATTCTGTATATGGTGAAATTATTCTTCAAAAGCAACAAAGAAATGGGTCATTTTCATTAATTTTGTCTGGTATGTGATAAATCCATTCACCTAGCGATGACAACCTGTTTGGAAATATTCTCTTGACCTCATCTAATTTCTGCTTGTGGAATTTCTGTTGTGCATAACATGAAGTGAATGTATCTGTTCCTCAGGAATCACCTTTTCCTCTCTATACTTTGTGTTTATCTGACTTCTGGGAGAATTTTTAAAAATCTCTTTTATCTTATTGTGTTATTTTTCTACCTAAATCAATCTACTATACCAGTGCCACCATCATACTTTAAAGTGTGGTTATCATACTTTTCGACTTTATTAAAATTTTGCATCATCAGAATGTTCCTTTTTTTTTTTTTTTTTTCGCGGGCCTCTCACCGTTGTGGCCTCTCCTGTTGTGGAGCACAGGCTCCGGACGTGCAGGCTCAGCGGCCATGGCTCACAGGCCCAGCCGCTCCGCGGCATGTGGGATCTTCCCGGACCGGGGCACGAACCCGTGTCCCCTGCATCAGCAGGCGGACTCTCAACCACTGCGCCACCAGGGAAGCCCAGAATGTTCCTTTTTCTCTACTGCCTGTTCCAGAAATAAATATGCAACATTTCCTCAAATCTCATTGAGATTACAAATGAAGATATTTGTTTCAAGTCCTGATATTTTTCTCACTTAAATTTCTAATTTTCCATGTATGATGAGTCTTTTCTTTGTAAATATTTAATGAGAGCACATTTTTCTAGTATTTGAACTTAAATAGATTCTGCTGATAGTGTGTGGGTTTCTGCTCAGACCTTCTTTGCATAGTTGAAGAAGGAAGGAGCTGTTCAGATAAGTTGCAGTTTTACTTTGCTTAACCAGAGATCTTGAGTCCTATGCAAAGAAGGAGTAGGAGTAGGGGAGATTGGGAGGACGAGGGGGAAGTGAAAGCAAGATGTAGCTGTCACAGGGATAATGTCAGTCTCTTAGCCTCATTTTGGGTTGGTTGTGGTACCTGACAGCGGGCTTGGAAAACCCTCCCTTCTCTAACTGGCATAGCTAATGCCACTAGGTCCAGCTGTGCAAGTACCTCGCCTTACCTGGCATGCTGTCTGTACCCACTATAAACTGAATGTGAATGCCTCGGTTACACGTCATCATAGGAATCTGGCATCTGGTGCATTATTTAGGCTAATGAAAGGCGGTCTGGACATCACCTTTTCTGCAGCTTCCTGCCATCCCAGTGTTCTCAACATTAGGAGCTGATGGTGTTGGAGTTCTGCTGAGGATGAAAGGGAATCTCTCCCCTAAGTTCTTATTTCCTAAACACACTTTTCCTTTCCATGAGGTAAAGTGTGGGTTGGACATCTCCTCTCACTTGATTCAGTTTTCCCTACAAAACAGGGTATAAAAATTCCTTTAACTTTCTGACAGGAAGAAAACTTAAGTTTCCAGCACAGGTATATATTTTGCTAAAGATTATCCTATGCTTTTGCTCTTTTAAAGGAGATTCGAAAGGGAAGGGGAGGTAAATGTGTAAAGTTCAGAATATCATGTGAGTTGACTGTTCACAGTTTGTTTAAAAACAAAAATCAAATATGCAAAGAAATATATCAGCAATTTTTTATTTTAGTTATTTGATTGTTGGTAAAAATAATCTAATAGACCATTGTAGACATTTATACTCAGAATATATATGTTCTATTTAATTAACACCTGAGTGATCTGAAAACTATTATGTTCCATGAATGACAGAATACAGAACAGGAGCTAACCATTCCATATATAAATAATTACTTCAAAAATTATAACAATATCCCAGTATTAGAGTGAGTGAGTCTTTAAATGTGTCTTTCTTGGGGACAGAATCATTCTTTTTTCAGGAAAAATCATTATCAAAAATTGGTAATTTATAGTCTTGTCAAAATGAAAATGTTATTTATAGTTGCAGATTAGCTTATAGGAGAAGTTAAATGTAGTGTGATTTTCTGATCAAAAAAATGATTTTACTTTCCCTTGACATATGAATATTGAGTATTATTTGAATGTAATTTAAAAAAAACACTGAAATTATGTTCATTTTGAATTCTTTTGAATATACGGTATTTGCAAAATAACAGTTGTTACATATGAAATAAATTGTAACTAGATTTAATAAAATAATGTGTAAGTTTATATTAAAATTACTTTAAAAAGTCTTTAATTAATTTTGCGATACAAATTGAAAATAAAGCAGAGACTGTAGTTCAAAGTAATTAATCATAGGAAGTTATGTTTAAATGTAAAAATTTCTATATCCTTTCTCCAAAATACACAATGAAACAGAAAATGTATAAAAGAAAATGTATAAAAACATTTATAAGTAAGTGATATTAAAAATAAACTCTTTAATTTGAAAAGTAAAATCATATATCTGGAGCTTCAGGCATCACAGTGTAATTCACATATGCTATAATAAGTCATTTACATAAAGAGGAAAATCCACCAGTTCTTCTTTTACATAGTCCCAATCGATATAGGGACTTCAGATTTTCTGAGGAGATGTCAATGAATGCATTACCACACTCCTGCTCTCTGTTAATTTTTAGTCATTTCAAAAAACATGAAGTCCTAGATAAAAACAAAATACGGAAATGGGTTTTCAGCAACAAAACAGAGATCAGCTCTCAGATGCATAAATGCTAAGGGATCTGATGAAACACAATAACGTATTTGCTAAACAAGAAAAATCAACTAATAGGTAGATCTGGGAAAGGTTGATAGCTTCAGCTTTCCATTTTAATGGCAATTAAATCCTGTAATTCTATTCACTTATTGATACCTGTATGAACTTAATTAATCCTCTGGTAATTTCTCTAAATTCCACTTTTTTCATGCCTCTTAGAATGTTCCTCTTTCAATCTTTGTTCCTCAACTTTTTGTACTCCTTCTCTAGTAATATAACTTGTGTTGTGACTGGAGTTCCATGTACAATTTTTAGATTGTTTCTGGAGAATGACAGCCATCTTAGAGTTAGAATAACATCCTAGAATTTTTTGGCCCAGTTTTATGATTTCTCTTCCAAACTTGTTGTCCACTGTGTTCCTCAGCTTGTCTTACTCCATCAATTTCTAACCAGACCCTCTCCCCTACAACTTCTGTCAGGTCCTGTGGATTGTACCTCTCTCACATCTATCATTTTCCTTTTTCTCTTTACAAAGAAATAATTGAATCTTTATCACCATTCACTTGCAATTGCACTATTACAATTTTACCTCTCTTCAATCCATTTGGTACACAGTCACCAGGACTTATCTTTCTAAAATTTGGGTTTATAACTCTTTTATTTATGCATAGCTTAAAATTAACCAGTTAACTAAACAATTTTCAGTATCTTCCCAAGGTCTATAAGATTGGGAAGACTGCCCAATCTACCCCATATTCACTTCCTAATAACCGCACCACCACCACCCCAATCCCATTTCTCACCTATCCAAACACCCCAGACTACTCTCTCCACCCTGTACACACTGTATCTTTGGTTATGGTGTGTAAACCTTTGCTTAAACAGTTCCCCAAGTTAAGGTTAAAATTTTCTTCTCATGTGAAATAAACACTTACTGAAAACATAGTTTTTAGATAGAACTGTGGTTATATTTAAAAGTTTATATAAAAAATACTAAGCCTGTCCCAAAGTAGATAGAATAGTATAAATAAAGTCCCAATGACCACTCACCCAGCTTGGTTCACCAGTTACTCCATCCGCTGTGTCCCTTTTCCCTCACCCCCATTATTTAAAAGCAAATCTGTGATACCATATCATTTTATACCGAAATACTTCAGTATGTGCCCTTAAAGAAAATGGACTGTTTTTGTATAACCACAATAACATCATATTTTTTTAAAAAACCTTAATAATTCATTAATATCATCAAATTGCCAATGTTCACATTTCCCTGAGTGTCTTGTAAATGTCTTTTTATATTGGTTTGTTTAAATCAGTTTCCAAACATGGTCTACAAACTACATTAAGCTGATGTTTCTTTCTTTTTATTTTATTTTTATTTTATTTTCCTGATATGTATCTGTTGACGTAACTGGATCCTTTTTCTGTATGTTCTTTTACTTTTTATTTTTTTTCTGATTGCATCCATATGCCAATATTTAAGGTATTAATCTAGTGACTCCAAACCTTGCTTGCTTTGGAATCATATGATAGCTCGAACAGCTTGAAGGCTTGGATCCACCTCAGGATTTGGTTTACTAGATCTGGGTACATAGTCTTGACACAGGGAGTGTGAAAGCTACCCAGGTGTTTCTACTGTGCAGCTAAGGTTGAAAACCACTGCTCTGTCCCAGGAGCCCTTGACATCGGCTGTATATGGAATCATCTGAGGAGCTACACAAACTTTTAATTCTGAGCTTCTGATTTAGTTAAACTGGAATATGGCCTACTACTAAAAGCTCCCTAGGTAATTTAATGTGAAGACAAGTTCAAAGTCATTGCTGTATCTCATATATTTCCTCTTAATTGGTAGTTCTGTCTAAGGCTTGATTGAATGTAGATTCTTACTACAATTTGTATTTCTGTATTAGATGGTTTAATTTAATAATGAATCAGGCAGAAATCTCTTTGTTTCACTGAGACTTATTCCATTTAAACACACTGGAAGATTCAGACTCTTTTCCAAATCACCAATTTTTTTTTTTTTTTTTACTAAAACCAGAGCCTCTCCTTAATATATAAGATCCTCTTGTTACAATGTGAAACTGCATAGACCCTCCAGAGAGAAGCTAGTCATTTGTGAACCCAGAGTAGCAGAAGAAAATGGAATTTCAGAGCTAAAATTAAATAGGACCACTTTCAATAAAACCTACAAATTTAAGGTCATTTAAAAATGTAAAATTTACCAAATTATTTCAGAATGATCCTAGAGAAACCATCTATACCCCAGATTAGCAAGAATAAACTTACAATGAGGAAACATGCGCCGAGCACCACAGCTTTCATTTTCACATCAAGGTCTAAAGGGAACTGGATGCCAAAGTTATCGACATCTGTAAATAACTCTCTCACAAGGCCAGTCCACTGCTTGGAAATCTTGCCAACCGCATATTTATCGTCAAGAGATTTAATCTAATTTTAAAAAAAGACAAAGAATTCTAGAAAACTAATAATAAAGCTGCTTTCCAAGTAGGAGTAAAATAAAACAAATATTATATTAAAATTATACGCCATTCATAACTATGAACATTATATCACTCATTACATGCATGTAGATTCCTATATCCATTTATAGATTCATTTAAGAAAACTGTTTCTTTGGTACAGAGAATATGAAAGTAGTTTAGCTGAAATATTTAACATTTTCTATTCTCCATTAAGACATACAGTAATAAGTTAGTTGAATTGAGCCAAAATAAAATTTAAGCAGGAAATATTTCTTTGATGAAATTTCTAGAAGCCATCAGGAAGGTAGTAAGTGAAACTCCTATCTGACTTCTGCTTTAACACAAGCACAGAGAGTTGATATAGGCAGAGTTTTAAAGGTGATGGGAGGCCCCATTATCACCCACTGTCAGTAGGAAAACATGAAATGCCAAGAGCCTGGTAAAGAGGACTGGCAGTTTTGAGTGAAGGTTAAGTAACCAATAGTAACTTGATGAGATGCCTCAGGTCAAAGGTTGGGGTACGACTCGACAACAGGAGGAGGATGAACAACAAAAGAGGAAATGTGTATGGAACAAAAAAAGCTCCAAAGTAAAGTTCTTCTAATTTTTCAGTTCTGCCTGAGGAAAGCTCAGGGCCATGATAAAGAGTTGAACAGCTTATAGCCAGAGAAATGCACCCCACCAAGTGGGCATGTGGAGGCTGAATGTAGTCCACACTTGTCAGGGTATATATAGGCAGAGTTGTGTCAAACCAGTAAGAGAAGCGTCCTTTTCAAATATGCACAAGGTACCACACGTGCTGGCAACAACCTTTGAAGACCTAGCTTAGGTTGGGACAGCTACATAAATGTGGGCAAATTAGAAACAGTTGACTCATTTTATTTGGATGTGGGTGGTTAAGTTCTTTAAAAACTTGAAACCTCTAATATGAAAAAAACTGTGATAGCATGGATTACTGTTCATCAAATAGTCATTTCAGTCCCCTCCCTCTGTAAGCCCAGTATACTTTCCTGCACATTGAAATTAGGCTTGGCCTTGTGCCTTGTTTGACCAGTGGAGTGTTAGTGGATGTGACACCAGCAGAGACCTTAAACATGGCTGAGTGGTTTTGCCTTGGTCTTGCTCTCCAGTGATCAGCCACTAGAAAGCATGATCCAGGCAGCTGCTGTTGCTGAAGCTCCAGGATGAACATACCTGGAGCAGACCTGAGACCAACTGGAAGCCTAAATCAGAGCCATCTGTCTGAGCCTAGGTATATCATTTGACCTTCAGACCCATAAGCATGTTTTCTTAAGCCACTGAGCTTTAGGGATTATTTGTTACGCTCTTGTGGCAAAACAAACTAATACAAATTCCCTATTGCACACCTTCATGTTTTGTCTGCTCATAGCTGTCATGTAAGGATTTGAAGCTAGTAATAACACCTTACATTTTATTTTTTAATTCAATTATTTTTAATTTTTGAAAAATAATTTTTAACAAAATATACAAAAGATAATCAGCCATCATAATCCTACTACTACACTTACCAGATATTAACACTTCCCCATTTTGATTACTATAGCAAGAAATTTAAAAATTCACCAAAAATTTATGTAAGAGGTAGACATATAATGTTTTAAAGGAAAGGAACAGAAAAGTGAATAAGGATCTATACCTGAAAAGTCAACAGGACTAGATAATTTTTAGCTAAATTCTAGAAAATATTTTAAAAACAGAAAATCTACATAATAAAATGATTGCAACTTCTGGAAGTAATAAACTGGTATTATATTACTATTAAATTTATAAACCTATAAATTTAATACAAATAATTGATAAAGGTATTCTAAAAAGAAATCTATAGGTTCATCTCACAACATAAATATAAATACAAAAATCCAAATAGTACATTAGCACATAGAGCCCAGTATAAAAAATACTATAATAAAGTACAAAATACTAAAAAAAGAAATCATATAATTCAAAAATATGAGTGTATCCATAGGTCCTGAAAAGGTATTTTATTTACTTACTAATTAAGCATTTATATAACATTTAGTATATGCTAGGCATATAAATGCTTTACAAGTCTTAGGTAATTTTTTCCTCATAATTTCTCTATAGGATATATAGTATTATTACACACAATTTTCATATGAATAAACCAAAGCAAAGAGAGGTGAGTCACTTGTCCAAGTTCACACAAATAAGAAGTCATGGAAATGGATTTCAAACCCAAGTGTTCTTCTCCAGAGTCTATATTCATGACTGTTATGATGCTCTGCTGTTTAGAAAGTTAAGTATCAATTCTTAATAAAAATCTAGGTCAGGGTCAGCAGGCAAAGGTCAATGAGCCAAATTTAGTCTGCACCCTGTTTTTGTAAGTTTTATTTGGACACAGTTACACCCAATATTTGTGTATTGTGTATGACTACTTTCATGCTAAAATGGCAGACCTGAGTAGTTGTAACAATGACCATATGGCCCAAAACTCTAAAATGTTTTCTATCTCTTCCTTTACCAAAAAAAAAAAAAAAAAGTATGTTGATTCTTGCTCTAGGTAAAACAGGAATAGAAAAATACTATGAAAAATAGCCAGTATCTTTCTAATATGAAACATTTGCTGCTATTTCAATTGAAATCATCAACTTAGTAGGTATACACAAAATTGGCAAATATTATTCAGTTTTGCTGTAAGAAGTAGGCTGGAAAAGAAAATAAGTTAATTGGCAAATTAGAAGAGCTTCCATTTGCTATATGATTTTATACCTAGATAAACCAAGTAAGTATAGCAAAAATGCCTTCCAAATTAAATACTAGAATATAGTCACAAGGCTGAATAAGAGGTAAACAAAAATAAATAGCTTTTCTCAATATTAACAATAAGTACCTACAAATAGAAATATTCCTGATTAGTAGTGATAATGCCTATAAATTACTTACAAAAATTTAAAAGAAGAGATAGAAGTTCTATATGGTCTTATGAAGAGTACAAAATTAGATATAAATGAATTAAAATATATTACACTTTTGGGATGAGACACGTTTAGCATCATAAATATATTAATTTTAAAAAAATCATAGACAATACAATACTAATTGGATTCTAACTTCTGAAAAATTTAATGAAATGATCTTAAGGTTCACATGAAAGGAAACATCTGACAATAGCAAGAAAATATGATAAAACAGAATGATTACTGACTGTGTGGCTATGACTAAATATAGGATACATCACTGTTACCATAATTGAATTATAAGGCACTACTGTAAGAAAAGTGGTAACAATGCAATAGAAGAATGAATCTAGAAATTGCTTGTGGAAATTTAATGTATGTCATTTCAGCTTAGCAAGAAATGAATAGTTTACTTAATAAATTGTGATGACACAGTTGTCCAGCCAACTGAGATATATTTATAAAACAAAGTACAAAAGGGGTAGATTTGTGGAAAATATTTGCAGATCAGAGGACAGAAATACAGATGCAGGGTCAATGTCTTCAACACACAAACTATATTTATGAATTGACAAGAAAAAAATAAACAACCCAATAGAAAATACAGGCAACCAATATTAAAAGATAATTCAAAGAGCAAATACAAGTAGCTAGTAAACTTAGAGAAATGTTCATAATCCCTAATGGTCAGAGAATTACGTATTAGAAATAATCTTCCCCACTCCCATTTGATGATTTTAGATTTCCTATTTTAGTTTGCAGTTTGCAGTTTATCTAAGCTGTATCTGGGTGTTATTTCTTTTTCTTACCAGAACTCCTTGCAATTTCTGAATCTGAGAACCAATGGCATCAAGTCTGCAAGATTCTTAGCTATGTATCTCTTTGAATATTGTATCAAAACATTTCTGTCTCCTCTTTTTTTGTAACTCATCTTTGGCATATGCAGTAGTTTATTCTAGCTTCCATGTCCCTTCAAGTTTATATCTTTTGCCCACCAACCTCCTCTTTATATTCCTAATATGGGTGATCCAGTTCACTAACTCTCTCTTCACCTGTGTCTAATCTGTAGCTCATCCTTTCAAATGAGGTTTTATCAATGACTGTTCCTCATTTCTGGAGGTTCTATTTGGCTTGTTTTTATATCCTCCTGGCCTTTATTATTTGTTTCATCCTCCCCTTATGACCCTTTTGTTTCTTTGTTAGGCTCTTTAATGTCTATTTAGGTATTTCTTGTATGACTGATAACAGACTGTTCTATTATATGCGGTTTGGTTTTGGTAGATTAGTTCCTAGAACAGTATGTTAATTTTTGAATCTGCTCATGTGGAGATAGGTTTGTTCTGTAGGGATAGAGGGTGACCTTGGTGATCAATCTCCATCTAGTATGTTTTTGCATTCAATTCTCCCATGTGTATCACCACTCAAGATCAGTTTCTATGTCTTAAGATTCATGAATCATACTGGTGTTATAAATTTTTGTTTTGTTTTGGTTTGGTTTTTGGTTTTTTTTGGCGGTACGTGGGCCTCTCACTGCTGTGGCCTCTCCTGCTGCGGAGCACAGGCTCTGGACGCGCAGGCCCAGCGGCCATGGCTTACGGGCCCAGCCGCTCTGCGGCACGCGGGATCCTCCCGGACCGGGGCACGAACCTGTGTCCCCTGCATCGGCAGGCAGACTCTCAACCACTGCACCACCAGGGAAGCCCCATACTGGTGTTATAAATTCAGACCTCAAAATCATAGGGGGGGCTAGATTGGGATATCAGTTTCATGTAGGCATATTTTTTTCCTACTCCTAATAGCCCTGGAATAAGACAGATTCCCTCATTATCTCTAAGGGTTACAAAGTCTACTTGTCCTTCTTCTACTCACCCGTGGGATAATCTCATGGCTTCAACTGCCATGCCAGTTGCCATGCCAGTATGCCAAAAACTCTAAAATTTTCCCTTACACACCTAAAACCAACATGACTCAAAAACAAATCATTAGCTTCCCACAAATTAACTGTTTCTCCTTCAGGATTCTTACCCTGGTCAATGGCATCATCATTTAGCTTCTTAAACATTCAGCTTCTTAAACATCAGACATCAGACATCAGACCAATAAGACTTTAGAATCATGTCTAAATTTTCTTTCTTCCTCCACTGACATCAAATCTATGAATCAGTACCACTGGGTACACTTATAAATGTCTCTGAATTATTTTTTTCCTTTAGAATGACTCTTTTCCATGTTCCATAGTGGTCCCTCATACTGATAATTCCTGCTTTCAAAATTTCTATTATCTAGTATATAGAAAGTGATTCAAGGTACTATTTTCTCAATTCCCTCAAAGATGTTATCTAGTTAGCACCATTCTAGATGCACAGGAGAGAAGTTAATTCATTGCCTATAATAGATGCTTTAAGGTATCCACTGAGAAGGTTGCTGAATGATTTCCAACTTTCTTATCATTAAATATAAGAGCTTCACGCTCCAGTGTGGCTTACTTCACCAGTATTTTTACTTATTTTACATAGATAAAATATATGTCAGCAAAACTTCCATTAATATTCCCTGAAACAACAATTACCTTTCAGTCTTCTGAATCTTTTATGGGAATGATAACCCCTACATAGAGAACTGTTATTATACACAAACCTATAAAATCTTTAGACATACATAGTTTATATCCCCCCCCCACACTATGCCTTCTTTGTAAGAGTCTTTATAAAGTCTCTAATTACATCATATGTACTTTTCTTAGAATTGCCTGTCTGCCTCATTAGACACTGAAGTCAATGAGAGGAGTGATCCATCTTTATATAACAGAGGAATTAAAAATCATATGACTAGCAAAGACAGGCAGATAATATAAAAGAATGAAGCTGGATAGTGGAAAACCTTGTCAAGTCAGGGGCAGTGGCAGAGTTCCCACTTATTTATCATAAGGGGGCAGTCCTGCTCAGTTTTAGATTTTTGTCCCTTCTGTGGAAATTGTCCAGTTTACCAGATTTTATGCTTATACAAGAGAATCGTGGTATCAAGATTAAGTTTTATAATCTCTCAACTTATTTGCAACTAAATAATTTGGGCCATAAGTCTGGGCCCCATTTGTTGAAAAACTGCTGTGATGCAATTCCTCCAGGTAGTAAATACACAGATATATTGTGATTTCTAATGAATGAATTTAATACAAAGATAAAGGAGAGATCATAGAGAAGCATGATTGGGTAGTACATCATATATTTGTTAAAATTCTCTTTGCATAACTGGGCTTTTTGTAGGAACTCAAAGATGTCGGAGATTTTTGAAGAGGGCCTAGAGCACTGGCAGCCTGTGTTTCATGCTAAGGAAGAACCATATGCTTTGGCAATCAGACTTTGATGACAAGGTTAATGTTCCACTTAAAATGGATAACGTACAGTACCTCTACACAAAAACCACCAATGTTAGATGCTTTGTTTATATTTATTTGACTACAAATCTCTGTTTCTCTTTTTTCCATTTAACACAATCAACACTGATGCTTAATCAGAGCAATAACCATCTCTCTGACCAAAGATAAATATGAAGGACACTGAGACCCTCTTGAGATATCAGGACATATTCATTTACTATATTCGTAACATCCTCCCAGCTTATGTTATTCTTATACTAGGAAAGCAAAACCCATAAATGTTATCACACCTCTTACCTCAAAATCAACATCTGAACAACAGCTGCAGACAATACATGGACCAGTAAGTCTTAGCACATCCTCTCTCCTCTCATTTTGAAGTGTAAACTTTGGCAGGCATGGGTGCCAGGTCTGAGTAACATAACCTACTGGTACACCAGGAGGAGCCTGGATTTCTATCTACAAAAGCAAAAGAATATATAAACTGTAATCATAACAATGTCTAATAAGAACTCTCATTTACTGAATACTTTCTAAGTGTCAGACACTGTTCTAAGCACCACTTAACTCACTCCACATCCTTACCACGTTGGTACTATTATCCCTGTTTATACAGGAAGTAACTGAGGAACAGAGAGGTTAATTAACTTGTATCAGATTCCCCAGCTGCAAAGTGGAAGAGATGAGACACAGACCCGGGGAGGCTGCATGCACTGTCTCCATTCTGAAGCACTGTTCTACTGGTCTTGTATATTTTAAAATTTCCATACTTATAAAAAATGTCTAAATTATTAATAGCTATTTCCTCAAATTCCTTTAAAAACAGTGGCTTAAGTGTATGGACAGAGCCCTGATCACTGGGGCAGTTTTCAAATATAAGTGGCAATAGTGCTAGCATGGAAAGAAAATGGGGCCTGGATTCTTGGCTCTGAACATTAGCTGGGTTACCTTGACAGCATCTCAACATGTTTATCTGTAACTGAGGACTTCCTAGATCTCTTTATTAAAACCAATTGTATAATGTATGCTAAGGTGCTCTATAAATTATAGAGCATATTCCATCACACTCAGTTTTCCCTCAGCTATTCCAATGAATATTATTACATCTAAACTAACTGACATGGAAAACAAAATAATTCAGTATGAACAACTTCAGTTATCCTTTCAAAATAAGAGCAGTATTAGACATCAAATCTCTATGTGCTTGTATCTTTGTGTGCCCTGCTCTCACAGCTACCAGTAAGGATGACTGAGTGACCCAGGCAGCTCTGGTCTCAGGCCAGTGGAGATACAGGCAAAGGCCAACTTCCTATAAACACTCAGTGCCCTGGCGTCTCCCCTGAGATCCATGTTCTTTATCAGAGGGCTGTCAAGTACTATGAAAGAGACACCTGGTCCTTATGGAGCTGAAGGTGTTCACAATTTGCATACCCCTATTACAGGGACTCAAATATATTACTTGTTTTTTTCAAATGGAGAACTGAAAAACACAGGAGTTGAGATTTCTCAGAGGGGGCCTCTTCTAGGTTTGCTCCTTGTAGGTTGGCTAAAATAATGAGATGAACTGAACATATGTGTTCTTTCCCTCACTCTTCTGTCCACTTGCCTCTGGGATGGCATTCGAGGATATTCTCTATTGGGCCCTCCTCTGGCTTTGGCCAGGCCCTCATGGTCATTTCAGGTGAGGGACTTGACCAAGGTGACCTACGTTCTCAGCTCTCCCTGAAGATCAAGAAGTCTGGTCTCTGAGATCCCTGATCTCACCCCCGGGGGGCACACTGCTCAGGGACATGGGGCTAACTGCTCACTCTTTTCCACCTGCCTTCCTTCCTACCATTTACCCTCAAGCATAAACCAATAGCTGGTGGACCACTTTTCCTTTAAATCTCATTTGATTATATAAATTCACCAATAAGGTGAAAATTCTTGCAGAACTACTTTGCAAAGTATTTGTAAAAATTACCCTGGTAATTGCTCACTGACCTCCTGCAGGCAGCAGGGAAAACAACAGCTGGTACACCTTAGTGGTCTGTCCAGAGTTATGACTTCTCGGCCCATATTATCAAGAATCCTCATCGTAAAAGGCCTAGAAGGCCCACAGCAATTTCGGGTACAGCAATCAGTATCCTCTGCTGCAAAGTAAATTCTCTGTCCAAGGCTGTTCTTAATTTCATACTTGTTACAAGTTTCAAAACCTGTTAAGACTAAAAACATAAAAGAGGGATTCACTATGACTATTGTGTTAAAAGAATAATCAGTCTATCCTAAGATACTACAATATCTAGTTATACCATTTTAAGATGATACTTCATATAATACAGGAGGAAGAAAAGGAAAGATGTTTAGAGATGATCTAAACAGAGAAAAAAAGGCAAAGGGAATGGATGAGAGGGTATTAAGTACAAAGAAATTAGGAATTCCTGTATGAGACATGAAAGAGAAAAAAACTCGTATCTTCCTAATTCCATAGATCCATGTCAGAAAGGGAGATTTTGCTGTGAGGGACGGTGCAGTGCTGCCGATGGCGACAGTCCTTTTAAGTGAATGCAGAAAATGTCTACTTGTTCATGTATTCAGCTATGGAGGGGAATATAGGAAGATTGCTATGTTTATGCACCGTATAGTATTATATTAAGTAAATTGGCTTGAGATTTAGTTTTATAAACCACAGTCATGGCTTCTCTTTCTGCACTGTGTGAGGAAGGTGTGAGAGGGCTTTCTCTCAATGCACACATGTGAAGAGGGAGAGAGTGAAAATGCAAGGTGAGGTAGAACGTCACCCTCAGCCCAGGGCACCCTTGTTTAGCTCAGCAGTGGTTGTTCAGAAGTGGCAAATGGGTATTAGACAGGAGAAAGGCGCTTGGCAACCAAGGCTGCAAGTCGGAGGATTCCAGGCCACTGGCATCCTAAGTGAACTCTGTACCTTAGCAGGGGCTAATCTCTTCACAGGGGAAACAGATGGGCTGACATCTGACACCCACGTGGTATCTTACCAAAGGGCTTCCCACATTGAACCACACTTTGGAAACCTCTCCTTGCTTAAAGCCAGGAGGGAGCAATTCATGGTGCCACTTGTCCATAGCCCTGATTAACGTGGGTCATAGGGTATTAGAAGCCACCAACATAATGAGCAATTAAAAGAAACATAGAGACAAAAATCACTCTCTAATATTGGTGTGGATAGACTTTTAGTCAGATAGAGATGTTCTTCACAAATTTTATCACCATGACCTCCCTTAAGTATCTCTGCTCTGACTCAGACAGGCCCTGACCCTGCCTTTAATAGAACCACCCTTTACCTCAATATCGGCCAGTCAAATATTTCATGTGAAAAAATTAAACTGATTCATGAAATGGGATCTACTACCTAACTGTTTCATTAAGTAGCTTAATCTGAAAATTCTTCAGCTTTTTATCTGTGTAATGAGATCAGTGGGCTTACACAATCTAAGCTTCCTTCTAGTTACTTAAAAAATGAAAACAAATAAAACAAGAGAATTCTATGGTTATGTCTTTATTGTCTATTAAGTTTTGAATTGGGAAATGTATAAGTGCCTGTCATAGTCTCAGGTGCTAAAAATGAACTGAGTAATCTTTATTTCTTTATACTGCTCATAATGTTAAAATATAAACTTTCAGTTGGAGACAAAAAGAAAAGAAAATTAGACATCCTTCTTTAAAAAACTGAAGAATTTATAACTACTAAATTTGAAATTTATATTTCATGATTAATACATATATATTTCCAAATATATACATAAAACTTATAAATCTTAAAACTATAAATGGAGTGCTATATAGTGTATAGTGTCTGTTTTTTTGTTTTTTATAATATCAAGAATAAATTCCCTAAAATGAATCATTAAAAAAGTTAAGAATATAAATTATCATATGAAGAGTTCCTTTCCAGAGAAAATGTAATATAAACAAACTAATGAAAATGAGAACATTCTAAATATCTAAGTGTACATTACAAGTAATTTAAGTGTAATAAGCAACAATTATATATTCTAACCAAATATCAACCGTATTTCTACAGTAGCACAGTTCACATAATTTCTATCAATGGAAAAGAACTTTGCAAAGATGTGAAGAAAGAGTTAATAGATATATTCTAAAATCTATTAGAGTTTTCACTGACCTCTTTATACCTATAAGGAGGATACTGTAGTGCATGAATCTACCCAGATTCCCTTTCCCCCGGCAGCAGTCCTGAAACATCTAGTGGCTTCTTAAGTTTACTTTGCACCTGACGAGCACTGGACCTAAGGAAACAGCTGTAGGAGTCAGGCCCTGTTCAAAGGAGCACCAGTGGCATTCTAGGAAGTCAGGCCTCTTGGCCGGCTGGTCAACACCCTCCAGTGCAGTGTCCCTGTGCCCAAGGTGATATCCACAGCCTGTGGAAAAAAGGGTTTTATAGGGTTCCTCTGGACTCCCAAGAGAAACTGTGGGCAGTAATGCAATTTTCCAAAACATTCCCATCCATCCAAATTCAGAGTTCACTTGCTCTGGAAATATATTTACTAAGGGAACTGAACTATTGCATGTGGCTCTGTGACAACTGCAAGGACATCACAAACTGGGGAAAAAACGGTTGAAGGGACAGAGGTTAGGCAAAGTGATAGAATCACTGAAATGATTTCTAGAGAGAAGGGGGAACAACAGTAAGTTTTGACTGGTTTCCTTCTAAGTTAGGGTCTGTATCATGAGGAGAGATGTCCAGCGTAATAGTATTTTACCACTTGGCTCCTAACTCAAGAAATGAGCTGCTGATAATCCTTATCAATTCATTATCACGAAGAGAGACATTTGTAAATAACCAGTTTTAATATCCAGCATCACTGAAGGTGTATATCTGTGGTTGGTGATATGCCTTTATCTGCATAAATGTCCTCTCTTCCTAGAAATATGATAAATACAATGAATACATACCTTCCAGAAGTTCAATTTGCTGATGAATCAATAGTTGATCTATCTAATAAAAAAAATTAAGCTGTAACCATATGTTATTAAGCCAAACAAATTAACATTAGTGTTCTTATATTTTAGAAGAATGTATGTAATCAATTATCAACATTTATCAATATTTAATAATTGTTTATATTACTTCTAGATATAAAATTAAAGTTAATATGTTCCTTCCAGAAGGGCCTAAGAAATATTAAGACCTTTTCATCCATTTAAAGAGCTTTTTTCTACAAATCTAAACATTTTTTCTTCCTTTTGATATCATCATTTGTAGTAGGTGACAACGTCCCCAAATATTTTGTAAGGGCCTAATTTAAAAAAAAAAAATCTGCTTAGGGTATTTCTTAGAGAACTTAGGAGCTACCAAAATTCTTTTTTTTTTTAAACATCTTTATTGGAGTATAATTGCTTTACAATGGTGTGTTAGTTTCTGCTATATAACAAAGTGAAGCAGCCATATGTATACATATATCCCCATATCTGCTCCCTCTTGCGTCTCCCTCCCATCCTCCCTATCCCACCCCTCTAGGTAGACACAAAGCACCGAGACGATTTCCCTGTGCTATGCAGCTGCTTCCCACTAGCTAGCTATTTTACATTTGGTAGTGTGTATATGTCAATGCCACTCTCTCACTTCGTCCCAGCTTAACCTTCCCACTCCCCGTGTCCTCAAGTCCATTCTCTACGTCTGCGTCTTTATCCTGTCCTGCCCCTAGGTTCGTCAGAACCATATATTTTTTTTTTAGATTCCATATATATGTGTTAGCATACGGTATTTGTTTTTCTCTTTCTGACTTACTTCACTCTGTATGACAGACTATAGGTCCATCCACCTCACTACAAATAACTCAATTTTCTTTCTTTTCATGGCTGAGTAATATTCCATTGTATGTATGTGCCACATCTTCTTTATCCATTCATCTGTTGATGGACACTTAGGTTGCTTTCAAATACTGGCTATTGTAAATAGTGCTGCAATGAACATTGTGGTACATGACTCTTTTCGAATTATGGTTTTCTCAGGGTATATGCCCAGTAGTGGGATTGCTGGGTTATATGGTAGTTCTATTTGTAGTTTTTTAAGGAACCTCCATACTGTTCTCCATAGTGGCTGTATCAATTTACATTCCCACCAACAGTGCAAAATTCTTATATTATAGGCTGCCCAAGTGCATTGTAGTAAATTAAATTAGTGCAGACAGTGCAAGAGAGACAATTCATTTACTGAAAACTAACCTACCAGATTTCTAATGGCAGACAAATACTAAATCTCACATTGCTGAGATAAGCTATCATGTAGTACATTAAAATCCAGGAATTTTTTTTTCTTATTGGTAGCATTAATAAAATTGGGTCTTCCAAAGAACAAAAGGAACATAAAAATGTAATTTTCTTAAGTATAATGAAAGGTAGGTCATATTATACACAAATCAATAACTCCTTTCTTGGTACCACTTATGGAAAATCAACACTAAATCGAGTTTGATGGTTCTTTCCAACTCCTAGGAAATTATTCAGTATTGGGATTAAAGGGCAGGATCCAGAACTAAGGTTCCAGAAGTAAAAAGCCATTCCCAATTCCTCTGCATTTTGATGTTAAGCAAATTATGTAACTTCTCTGGACCTCAGTTTCTTCTTCTGTAAAATGGTGATAATTAGAGCACTTGTATATCACAGAATTTTTAAAAAAGAATTTAAATGAGTAAGTACATGAATTATACTTAGGAACAAAGCCTGGAAGCTTAATAAAGGTTTGCTATTAGCTATTATTGCAGATTATATTCAAGATCATAGAAAATACAATTTCCTAAGACATTTTCATTTTGCTTTAAAAGTAAACCTGACCTAGAAGAATTAGAGTAATCTGTAAGCAAAACATGTTGTTTTACCATTTCAGACTTTTGTGAATTAGCCAGTTGTTAATCTCATTAAGTAAACTGGAAGCACAGTTTTGTTTTTAATGAGTCTTTTATGCATTGAATTACCTGAGTCAAATATTCCAATCCGGGTGGACAGTTTAATGGAGGTGATGGTGCTGGCATCCATGGTACCCCTGCAGGTGCGCCTGGCTGACTAGTCACTGGTTGGTATGGGACAGGAAAGCCGACTGGGCCAGCACCTGAATAGCCAGCTGGCGGGACTGGATAGCCAGCCTGGGTGCCAGGATAGCCAGTATATCCTGGAGGTCCTGAAATATGAACATGTGAAATTATTTGTAACTGCAGAGAAAAATGCAAACTTCAACTCTTTTAGGATCACCCAGCTATCTACAAACTACAATTTCTACTTAGAAATCCTGTTTCTATGAAGCTTAAGGTTTGTGTTTTTCTCTCTCAGTGACTTTTCAATGAAATACCTGTGGTTTCAGGTCTACTCCTATTCTGAGGGTTTTAGGCTGTGTTTAGAGTTGCCCCACAGCCTTACCCTTATCATTCAAAACTCAGGTGAAAATATGCTTGAAATCTAATAAAGTGAAAGAAAGTCAACAACGATCTAGAATCAGGTACATAAAAATTCTGGAATGGCTTCCAGGAAAAGAGGGATGGCATTGAGTAGAAAGCCCAGAATAAAGGGTTTGAGTCAGCATTTCTAGGACCAAACCACCCTGTAAAAAATGATAATTCTAGAATTCCAACATGTGACATTTCTTATCTGTATAGAACTGATAGTGGTTTTGTCCCCTCATGGCATATTTGGCAAGGTCTGGAGACCCTTCTGGCTGTCATAATTGAAGGGAAGGGGATACTGGCATCTGGTGGGTAGAAGCCAGGGATGCTGTTAAATATCCTACAAGGACCAGAATGGTGCCTTGAAAAAAGCAAAAGAATTATCCATCCCGAAATACTGTAGTATCTTTGTTGAGAAACCCTAGTATAGTGGTAAGGGTATGTCATTCCTTCCAGTACTGCCCAGATACTCCTCTGGGTTAACAATTTGCCTGAAGTTTTAACCCACGGTGTATCCCATTCCTAAAACCCTCCATGTGAAAAAAAAAAAAAGTTATGATATTAGGTTACAAATGTAAATTTCACAGTTTAGCACCCTAAGCTCTCTGGAAAATACAGTTTGAGAACCAAGGAAGGTAAAACCTTATAGTAGGCAAAATTGTCTCAAGTACTTATTACGCACAGTAGAGGAAGAAATGAGTATATACTCTATTCCACATGAATGTGTGATTACAAATATGAAGCTTCATAACTTTATAACTTAAATGAATAGTCTGCAGAGTAGCTGTTCCATAGGAATGGAGGATGTAGTTGCAAAGAACTGTGTCCCACAATATTTTAACAGTTAAGGCTATGCAAAATTTAACACTTAGAGCAGGAAAATTGTAAATACTTTTAAGTGGAATACTGACGACAAAATACATACACCAATAAAAAGTAAGACTCAGAAGACAGACTAAACCTCATAGCAATGTCTTTTAAGTATAGTTTTATAACTTATTCCCTCTTAAATGAATAAATATTTACAGATGATCTATAATGTGATTGGGTCTAGAATCAGAGGATACAGCTATCAACAAGGCAACCTGCTCTCAGGGAGCTTAGAGGCAACTTCTAGGAGACAGAAAATAAATTTTAAAAAAAGATTTCAGATTGACCTGATGAAGAAAATACATGGGGAAAAGGGCAAGGTATCAACCAATTACTTTAGATAGATAAAATTTATGGTTGACACCTAAAAGTTGAGAAGGGAAAAAGTGTGTGTGAAGATATGGTAAGAAATATTCCAGGAGGCAGGAATACCAAATACAAAATCTCTGACTTTAGGAATAAATCTGACATGTTTGAGAAAGAGAGGGACGTTATAAGGGAGAGGAAGAACAGAAACAGCTGTCAGTAAAGAAATAGGATCAATTCATCTTGAGAGCCCCTTAATAAGGAGTGTGGATTTTATTCCAAGTGTGATTGACAGGCTTTAGGGATTTTAAACAGAAGACTGAGTTCCATGATCTGTGTGGTATCTTGCAAAGTTTTTAGGAGTACCAAGCACTGGGATTTAAAATGGGAAATGCAAATGCAACCCCTGCCCTCATTGCCTAATGGGAGAGAGAATTTTACACTCATCCTTACTCTAGGGATCTACAACACCAGTGTCAGTAAGTGATTAACTAAAATCAGAGACAAGCGCTTTGAAGGGAGGGACCAGGGTTTTATGTGCCAAAGGAAGGCATTTAGATGGGGAGAGACAGAGGGAGGGAGTTGGGACAGCCTCCCTGAGGACCACCCTCAGCTGAGATCTGAGGAATACAAAGGAGTTGAGTAGGTGGGCAGCAGGGAATGAATATTTCAGAAAGAAGCCCTGGGATAGTAACAAACACAGTGCATTTAAAAATCTGCAAAAAGGCCAGTCTACCTGAACAGGACAGACAGTCTTAAGAGACAGATAAGGAGAAGGCAGGGGAGCCCCTTGGGTTTGGTGGACCAAACTAAGCATTTTGGTCTTTATCCTGAAAGCAAAAGGAAGCCAATGATGTACCCATTGGGTACTGTCTGTAATATTAACAGATAACTATTTTTAAACATCACTGACTACAGTGCAAAGATGAAACCACAGGCAAGCCAGTGAGGGGGAGGAGATGTGAATTAATTGGTTACATTATTAGCATTATTAAACCTTCACGAGATTCTTAGAGAGGATAATTATTTCCCAAATCAATGGATTAAGCATATAGAATTACCTGAAATTTAATTTACCTAAAGCCCAATTGATTTAATATATTATTAATATAATAGTAAATATTTGTCATTTATTAATTGTAAGGCATTGTGCTAGTTGCTTTACACATACTCTCATTTAATCTCCAAAACGCCTGAATTACAAAATATTATGCCCATTTTATAAATAAGAACTGAGGCTTGGAGGTACAGCAACTTGCTTAAAACCACAACACAACTATTAAGTACAGAAGCCAGAACTTGAAGCCTGATCCAGCCTCTCTATGCCAGTTTTCCCACTTGCATAATGGTGATAATTAATAGTATTTACCCCATAATATTGTCTGAGAATTAAATGAGTTAATTCACATTAGGCACAATAAACTCTCAGTTTTAATCTATTACTATTGTTAGCATCACTGTCATAAAAGACCTGTGCTATACTGGCCTTCGACTTGAGAAATAAATTTGAGCTATTTTTCTCACAGACTCTCAAGTCTCATTATAACTTAATTATGTATCGCCTACTATTATTTAGCCATGGGTGGATTAAAATATCCTCCAAGTGCCTTGGGTGCATACTATAGACTTGCTAATAATTCTTCAAACACCAACCATTTAAAAATTGACAGCAGCAGTTCTCAGCCCTGGCTGCACATTAGAATCACCTGCGAAATTAAAAAATTACCAATCCTGGGGTCCCACAACCAGAGCTTCTGTTTCAGTTTTCCTGGGATAGTGCCCTGGTACTAGTGTTTTCAGCAGTTTACAAGTAATACTTAAGTATAGCCACCTTTGAGAACTATCATCTTAGAGCCTTGGGAGTCTTTCTACCTCGCATTCGTTTAAATGCAAACATCTGGATGCGATCCAGGCTCCACTGAGGTTTCTGGCTAGACAACTAAACAAGCCATTCAGCTCCTAAACAGATTTGTTTGCTCAGAGTAGAATAAAAAATGCATACACCCTTCTGGCCAAACAAGACTCCTTTTGATCCTAAGTCCTCAGGATGGTCTCTCAAGATGTGGGTAGCCGGCCTACTTGCAAATGTAGGTGTACCATGAACTCTGCCATTTGGTAAAGTTCTGGTAACGTTTTTTATTTTATTTTATTTTATTTCTGGCTGTGTTGGGTCTTTGCTGCTGCGCACGGGCTTTTCTCTAGTTGCGGAGAGCGGGGGCTACTCTCCGTTGCGGTGTGCGGGTTTCTCACTGTGGTGGCTTCTCTTGTTATGAAGCACGGGCTCTAGGCGCATGGGCTTCAGTAGTTGTGGCACACGGGCTCAGCAGTTGTGGCTCGCGGGCTCTAGAGTGCAGGCTCAGTGGGTGTGACGGGCTTAGTTGCTCCGCGGCATGTGGGATCTTCCTGGACCAGGGCCTGAACCCATGTCCCCTGCATTGGCAGGAGGATTCTTAACCACTGAGCCACCAGGGAAGCCCAAGTTCTGGTAATGTTGATAACTGCATTTGTCTAAATGAAAATCTCTGAAGTCTTCTATGCAGTGGTTCAAAAGAAATAATATATTACTTGGTATGTAGCGATATGACTCAGTTACTTTTCTTAGAAAGGCAAGGCATGTATATAAAAGCAAAGATTTCACATTTTTGTATGTTACAAAATAAAAATGAGAATTATCCCAGGTAGCTATGTTTCTATTGCTTGAAGCTTCCAGGCTTAAGCAGTCATCTCTTTTGCATGACAATCACTTAACATAATTAACCCTAGATAATAAATGACTCAAAAACACCCAGAGATAAATCTCCTAAATGTGACTGCATGACCATAATTTTCAGAACGAATGGAGAATCGATAAAATCTGTTACTTAATATGTGTATTTTGGGGTTTAATTTATGTGCAACCTTATATCTTATTTGCTAAATGTCAATTCATTACTGTTTTTATTAACACAACACTTTTACTATTCTGTATAAATAAAAAATATTTTAATGATATTTATGATAACGTATAGTCAAAGAAAAAAATCCAGAACTAGGCTACAAATTTCATTATTGAACTTTTAGTAAAAGACACTACTAAAATACAGAGACAGACAGACAGACAGACACACACACACACACACCCTTTGGGGAATATCAATAACTCATAAATTTTGTTTTTTTATTCTTTAAGCCAGTGTTTTACCTGGGAAAGCTGCCGGAGGATGTTCAGGGGGATACCCGCCTGGCAACTGTGTTCCTGGGGGAGGATCATTCATTTGCACATCTGCAATTCAAGGAGAGGTAAACATATATCTTCTTAAAAAAATACATATCAGAAAAAAAATGCATTGTTCTTAGATAATTTCATTTATATGCTCCTGTGTTGTATTGAAACAAAGTGAATTCTTCACTTAACAAAAGCTATGCCTGTTATCAGAGTTAGTCTGCAGTAGAATCTTGTTTCAAACAAATTCCCTTCTGATAAAATAGGCAGCTAATTACTGGGGCTGAATTTCTAGTTTTCAAATATGCCTGATGAGTGTTCTCTCCCATACACTGATTTTGTTGTTACTAGGAAAAATAGATTGTTTCAAAACTACATAGACTCTTTTTGAATTATGGTTTTCTCAGGGATAGGGAGGGTGGGAGGGAGGGAGACATAAGAGGGAAGAGATATGGAGACATATGTATATGTATAACTGATTCAATTTGTTATAAAGCAGAAACTAACACACCATTGTAAAGCAATTATACTCCAATAAAGATGCTGAAAAAAAAAAACAACTACATAGACTGTGAAGAAGGAGATAAATGAAACTAGTTGGATGTGGGTTTGGTAATATAAGGATAATAGGTGATTTTAAAGATACCTATAATTGTTGCTATAAGAATTATGTTTTAAATATTTAAAATAATACATGCAATTCAGTATTTAAATATCCTTTTTATGCTTACTCTGGAACTACCCCATTAAGTTTGAACTATAGGAAATTCCCAGTATTTGACTGATTTTGAACTGCAAAAATCATAACTGACTTAGTTACAATAAATAAACATATTAACTTTTGTTATCTGCTAATCAATGTAGTTTGAATAATCTTTAATATGTATGTACAAATGGTTCAGTTTCCTAGTTCTTCATATTTGTGTTTACCTAATCATTCCTTTAGCAAGCACCCTGGCCAGAAAATAAATATTTCGTACTAGCATCTCCTGTGTCACCCTCAGTTAGGCTCTCCGGCTACACTGGCTCTGCCTTCATGGAATTTATGGTCTAGTGGACACTACACTTACACCATATTCTCGTCTCTTCCCTATGGCTTATTAACTGTAAATTCAAAATAGTTTATTTTTGAATAATGGGGACATGGCAACGGTGCAGAAGAAAAACTTGACCAAACTTTCAATCTGACACATTTCCTGTATGTATCACGGGTCTTGAAAGACTTAAAGACCCATCCTTAAATGATATGTCACATTTTGGCACCTCTTAACAGGTACCACTGTTTAAACAAGAGTAAATATACACACATATCAAGGAGTTGACATATTCAAGAAATTAGGAGCTCATAATCCCTGGGGTTTTGGTACTAGAGCAATGATCCTGGTTTCAGGAATTCCAGGGGAATTTATACAAAGAGAAAATAAATGCATGGGCGAGTGCTCAAGTAGATCAGAGAGCATATGAATTATGGATGGATTTCTGCATTTGTGAAATGCAACTTAGAATAACTTACAAAAATCACAGGACTTTCATATTGTCAACAAGTTATTGTTATTTCTCTCTATATTTATATACATACATACATTCTATTTCAATTTATGCACACATATACATACAAACACATGCATTTGTATATAGGAAGCTGAAGAGTTAAAAGGTAATTGTCACCATGACCCAATGATTTTTTAAAGTGATTTGAAGCATCCTATTTTTGTAGCAAAGAAAATAGCTTAATACTATATAAATTTACGTTTAAAAAGTAAAGTAAGTATTGTTAATACAATTAAATTAGTACAGCAAGCATTAAGAAAAATCATGAAACTTTGTGAAGGAAAGTCAAGGTTTCTGGTCCTAAAGAGTATCTAGTATATGTAGCAAGGCTGGCATTGTGGTAGAGATAAATATCTCTTCAGCTATCTAAACAAACATAGGGAATAGAAATCCTTCAGAAAACAGGATTTTGTTTTCCCTATTTTTCCCATAGGATTTTTTTTCTCTTCAGAAACTTGAATTTTTTAAAAGACAAAGTCTTTTTTTACATGTTTGGTTAATACTCATCTTATTTAGAATTTTCTTGAAAAAAAAGCCATAAAATAAAGTTGTATTTATTTAAACCTATTCACATGTGTATTTTATGAGATATATATTGGGGATGTATCTGAGCATTTTATTACAATGTCCTGGCATATTAAAGTCATTGTTTGTTAAACAATATGATGGGAACAGTCTTTCTGTATATGAAATGCACAAAGAAAAGGGAAACTTGATTCAGATGAAATGTAATATAAATTATACAACATATTTCCCAGTAAGCCTAAAATTTCTTAGGTTTATCTAAGGCTTTTTTATTTTTAAAGGAAAAATTAGTGGTCATAGATATTTGTGTACGTCTTCTCTATAGCCAAAACACTGGCCCAGACTTAGGATTCTGGAACATAAACAACACAAAGCAAATTATATCCTTTCAGAAACTGAATAGAACATTATGACAAATAACACATTAACAAGAGATTTAACATTATAGGTGGAAAGTAAACACTTAAATTACTTACTTTGTTTGTCCATGATTTAAACAGTTCTGAAAAAGAAGACCTGATATAAATATATAATTCAAATATGACAGTTGAAACAAGATACTCTGAAACTATATACACATGAGATATTCCTCTATTCATCTAGTCTTCCAGAATCTGGTCATTTAAACCCTTCAGTCTTGACTGTATTCCCTGCTGCTATGTTTCTGAGTAGGATTTTACAAGTTGTAGGTCAGTCCAGGATGGTGAACAATTTCTAAAAATCTTGGGAAGAGAGGGTTCAATGAGGCAGAAAGACAGAAACACTGTGAACCCAAGGCCCTCCAGTTAAAAACTGGAGCCTTCCAACCTACACAATCTACAGGGAGCGTGCAATCCAGCATCCAGCTGTAGGGCTGGGCTGCAGGCGTGGTCCAGCAGGAGAAGGAAAAAGGTTAGCTATCAGGTCACACTGCTGTAAATATCTCTGGAAATTCCAGGTCCTGAGGACATGTTCTGCCCAGCTTCAGCAACAAATTTGAGAAGGCCTGACCCCCTGTTTGTGTATCAATACATGATTTTAGCCTAAAAACATATACTCAGGGGTTATAGTAGCTGTAACACCATGATAATCCAACTGAAACTTTGTCTTGCGTATTTCTACAGAAAAATAATGATAAAAAACATTATACTCAATACTTCTGCCTTCTACTGCCTTGATCCCATCCTAGTCTTTCCCACAATTATCCAGTCACTACTTTTCCTATCTCTCCACTTTAAATCCCAACCCCTATCTGCCTGTTAATTACAATTAACACATTAGGCAAAAACTTGCTACTCAGTTGTTTTATCTGGGACCCACACACTAATATGAATTGGCTCCACCCTTCCCAGGCCTTCTCCAGTTTTTGCTGCCCCTCTACTAGCTCCTTCTACTGTGTTATCCTAAATGGTAAATAAAAGTCAACTGATCCTTCCATATCCTTAACTAAAATCCAATGTTCCCAAGAAGAAACTATATCCCTCTTCTCCTTTTCTAAGTTATCGATTTATCATTGCCTGTTATAAGCATAAAATTTAATAATATAGTAAAACTTTTAAGAATATTCCAATTACAGTCACCTCTTAATTATGTATACTCAAGGAGTTCAGTAATGGGTTTTCTTGGCCCTGGAATAAATTTAAAAATACGTTTTTTGTTATAGATTTGACTTCCTGGATTTTCTTAGAACAATACTACCCTGTTAGCATTAACTGGTCAGAAACCAAGTGCTATGGACCTCCTCAGGACAAAAGAACAAAAAGATTAAGATTTATGTTTTTCTGCAGCTATTCAAGAAGGTGAACAATAAGCTAATAAACACATGTAACAAAAGCATACCAAAAGTTTTCAAAGGCCATTATTGTGTTTTATGTTCTATCATATGAAGGACAACTAAGAAAGGAGACTAAATTCTTATATACAATAGACCATGATTACTTTTGTCAACATGCAGTTCTGTGATCAAAGACTGTATATTAAAATTCATACCCATTATCTTCAATACCCTAACATACATAAAACATTTAAAAACTACTCCAGAAAATGCGTAGTATCCCTTAGTTAACAAACTGGACTAAACAGCTCAAGATTTTACTTAACTACTGTTTCTCATAGGACCACTTCATAATATGATTAGTTTTTTTAAAAAATGTTATATGGCCCTTCAATCAACTTAGCAATTTTAAGGGACTACTGTTTCAGTCATTCCTGCCTTGCCTAAAATGTCAGAAGGGCGCTCAGTTCAAGGAAAAATCCGAAATAATACCTGAGGTCTAATTTTTAGAATTAAACAATTTAGTTTTGTGAACAAATCACTGAATTGGCAAAAAAATTCCATAGTTTCTGGAGGGCAAGTCTATACATCTGAGAGGAAAAAAAAATTAGTTTTAATTTAAAATATATTTCTTCTTAGCATTTAGTTGTTTGAGCCTGGGAAATTCAGTGCCAGTCAGAAATAAAGAATGTGCTAGAAAGAGAGGGAATTCATACACGAGTGCTATGCATCACATTAGGAACAGGTGGAGGCTCTTAAGCAATGGAGCAATAAGTACCCAAGTCCTTGCAGAATGAGTACCAACTATGAATATGAGTATCTACTTTTCATGAAGCCAGAGATAATTCTCTCCTTGCACAGAAATCAAAGGAAAGGAAGTGAAACAGACTCAAACAGAGCTCATTTGTTCATATTTACTCTTTCCTTCCTACTTGGTCACAATATCTTGAGTCTTAAACTATAGTTTTGTGAGGATGAGTACCTGTTGGCAAAACTACTGCAGTATAATCTGGGTCCTCATTTTCCTGTAGTTTTCAGAATTTTCACAAGTTCCTAATATCTCAAGCATGAAAAATGTTACATCATAAGCTCTGGTGCAAAATGTGAAGTGACAGTTGAACCTGTATGTGTACCACAGGCAGAATAACGCACTTGTGGACTAAAGACATCCCCCATGTTCATCCCTGTCTGCTCTCCTTTGCTGTTTTAAGGATGTTCTGGTTTTCTCAAACTTAATGGTTCTATTACAAGACATAACATCACTCAGTTTTGGGAATGATCGGGCTGTGTGTCCTGGATGAATTAATTTATTAGTTAATTAATTTAATATTATAACTTTTAAATAATGTCTTCCACTACTCCTAGTAAGAAACGAATCACAGCAAGACTTGCAAGAAAATCATATTTATCCTGTACTAAAAGAAAAAGAACTCTAATGAAGTCATATTATACATTGTACCACTGGAATCATAATTACTTCAGGACAAATACAGAATTCCAAATTATAATCTGATTACTACACACTTATCCTAACTTGTTAAATGAGAGCTTCTGAGGAAATTAAGGCATCATATACTATACATATAAGCATGTATCTGTTAAATTTATTCTATCAGACACCATTAAGACTTATTCTATTGGTGCTATGGGATACTAGATAATCATAAACCTCTACCACCCGGGAGAAGGGGAAATAGTGCACGTGATATCCAGTTGTGGCTCCACAATTCATATTACAGGAAACCCTTTGACCCATCTCTTGGGGTTCTGAAATTTCTATCTTATTTCATCAAAAATATTAAAGTATAACCTGCAACCCAAAGGGGAAACATCCCTAATTCTGAAAGATCCTGAAACTACTAAGCCTATGAACTAGGCATAAACTAGATTTGGGTTACTTATCCAATTTTACTTAACTGCCAAAAACCAAGCCAGTTGACAATTTTTCTCAGAGTCCCAAAATGGAGATATGTGTCCTTAATTATTTTAACAAAACTTTACTGCTCTAAACACAATCCCAGAATTCTATATCCCTAACTTCCTATGAATAAATGAAAATGAGATACTAGACTAGGGGGAGAGGAGGAATTAGACAGAGCTAGCAGAGAACCCAACCCTTGCTGAGGTAAGTCACAAATCAAGCAATTTCCATGTTGTTCAGCTTATGTTTGTAGGTAAATTTTATGCATTTAGAAAGGTTAACACCTAAGGTCAAAAGCACTTCATCTGTTGAACTGTGGTTTTGGTAAAACACAAGCAGAGCAAAAACAGATGGGTTCACACAAACAAGTGGCCAAGATGTTGGTGAGGATTTGAATATACCAGTACACGTATGTCCAAGACAGGGGACCGAAGTGGGGTGGCTGAGGCCATCATCAGTGCAAGGAACCTGATAAGAGAGACTCTGCCTATAAAATACCACTTCTGTATTTTAGATTCAAGAAATCAAAACAAATATGCTCAGAACCACATTGGGATAGCATTTCATAGTAAACCTTGAAGAACAACGTAGACATTTCATCAGCTGGGACCAACAGAGAGAGAGGTGGTCAAGTGTTGTACAAAACTAGCAACTAAACCAAAGAGACCAAAGACACATAAACTAATCTTTATGTCAGCTATCCTAGTTTGGTTGCTTTATTACTCCTGAAGAGCCTTTCCTGACAACTGAGAGCTCTCTCACAAATTTGTGTTGTTCCCTTTCCTCCTTAAAAATGAGGAAACTAAGGCCAGAGAGGTTAATGGTTACTTAATGTCATACGGCTCAGTAACTAGCTCATATGAATGATTCACGATTCATTTCCTTTGCAGTCATGTCCTTGGTTCACTGGAAAAAAAAAAAAAAAGACATTATCCCAAATTGCCAATTTTCAGAGAAATTTGTGAAGAGACTATCTTTATGGTGTTTTTCTTATGTAAGGCAGAGAGCAGGAATTTCAGATTTACTGCTGCTTATTTGTTTTTTTTACTAGGCCAGGCAAGAGTTTTTTGTAAGTACTTAGTATTTGAAAAATTTGAAAAATGTAAAGCACAATAGTTAGCACTGCTTAACTACAATGCTTTGGTTTTTTAAAATTTAGCACTATTAAAGAAAATGCAGTAGAGTATACACACTCATGTACACATATATAAATGCACATATACACATATAAATGTGTCTGTAAATAGTCACTCACTATAAAGTTTGTGCCTCTTTCCAAGGAATATTGCTTGAAGGCACAGAGCATGTAAGGCACTATAACAATCACTAGAACAAAATGGCAGACAATTAACAATATATTATTACAAATACTAGCGCTATGAATAAAAATAATGGTTCTATAAAAAGAGTTATGGAGGCACTAATTTAGATAGTGTAGTGGGGTTGTCAGAAAGTCACATCTGAGAGCCAAAGGCAGTTTAAAATCAACTAGGCTATGGAGGTGTGTATTTGGATGGGGTGAGGCATTAGAGGCAGGGGGAACTGCATAGGTAGCAGTCCTGAGGCTGGAGGGAGGGAGCTTGGCTCATTCAAGGGAATAAAGATCTGTGGGTCACAGAGCATAGAAGGAGAGAGATCACTGGACCAGAGGATGGAGAGGTGAACAGGGAACAGTTCTTACAGGTTTCCTGTCTAAGCTCTCAAAGGCCAGAGCATGGCCTGTCAGGACAAGACGCTTAATTGGTGCTTGCTGATTCAATAGTTGTGTACAGTATTATTTCACTCCCTTCAGTCAGAAAGGACAGTTACCTTACAGATGTGAAGGCTGGCTAATCTGTGACTCAGCTGTTTCATGTGACACTTCTATCCAACTGCAGAAACCCACTCACTTCCCTTTTATTTATTTTTCATTTCCTTGTGTTTGTTCAGTGTTCAAAGCCCTACAATTGTCATACTCGCCAGGGTGGTATTAAGAGAAAGTTCCATTGTTAAGAAAGCTCCAGGAAAAACAAGGGGACCCTGAATCTCCTGATACTTCACACTAAGCAAGTGACACTTGCACTAACCATGTATCTCAAACTGCTCAACTAGGAGAAACACTGACTGCCTGTTCCCGGAACTGGGAAGTGGCCATTCCAGGATTTGCTGGAATAGCTGTCTAAATAAAACCACATGGGAACCAGACAGTGAGCTTGGAGGATCAGGGACTTGCTCAAATATTTAAAGTAATAAATCTAATGTTTACTGAGTACACTCTGCAGTGCCAAAGTTATACGTCACACTCTAACTCTTGTAACTTTTGATCGTTACCCAGTTTCAGAGATGAGCCAAGGAAGGAACATGTAGGAAGAAACTGCCTGGGGGTCCACAGATATTAAGTAGTAGAGGCAGGTTCAAGTCAGGCAGGTGGGCTCCTGAGCTACTGGCTTTAGCCTCTATGTGATAAACCGCCTGTCTTCCCAATTCGTCTGGTGTCCCAGGGTGCCTACTATAGTTTTGGCTGCAGCCACACTCCTCATTAATACTGACTGTTCAACGACAGCTAGCAGGATCTATTAATCGTCCCTCTGAATACCCCTAAATGCTCGCAGATACCGCTGAGCCCAGGTTCTGGCCATGATCCAGCGCACTTCCGCGCTATTAAGAGATGGACTAAGCGCATTCGAACCTACGAGGCGGTTTCAGGCAGAAAACACCTTGGCCTTGGAAAGGTCCTGGGACGGGCCGGGATAGGACTAGGTCAGCCGGGCTCCCTGCTGAGTCCCTGGTCGGCTTCCGCGGTCGCTTCCCGAGGCCACTGGGGCCCGAGCCCCCCGCCCCCAACCTCAGCGCAAACGCAACCCGCCGGCCCTCGCGCCCCTCGCTCCCAAGCAGCCCCCAGTGCCCCCCGCCTGGCCTGGGAACCCGCGCCAGCCCCGCGCCCGGCACCCGCAGGAGGAGACCGGGCACGCCGCCCACCAACCTGTGGCCGCCGCAGCTCCGGCGCTGCCTGCGGTGAGACGAGCTCGGGGAACCCGGGCGCGGAGCCGATGCTCGGCTTCCGACCCTTGGCAGTCAAGAGTGCTCCTTACACAACCTTCCCTGAAGTTACCAGGAAAGAGACATCCGAAAGACCGTGGTGACGAAACCCGTGGCCTCTGGTTTCGTTTACCTAGATGCTGAGTTCCAAACGGGCTTCCCGCCCTCGTCCCCGGACTGGCGCTTCCGCGTAGCTGCGGGAGGCTTGAGACCCCGAGGCGGGACCGCCGCCCCAGTGCAGCGCGGAGAGATTGTCAGCTCCCTTTCTGATCCCTGGGAGGCTCCAAAAACGTTGGTTCTGCGGTTCAGGGCCGCGAGGCACTGGGAGGTCGAAACCAGCTGGAACTTGGTCATTAACAGGGGAGTGGCCGCCCCCGGGGTGGCCTCGCCAGGAAGCAGGAAGCGGTACAGAGTACAAATGAGGGCGAGTCAAACTTGTTTTTTCTTTATGGTGTCTTTTCTGTTTCTCTCTCGCTCTCTCTCTGTCTCTCTCTTTCCACTAAATGATGTTAACTCCTTTGGAGAGTCCAATCAACCAGATGTGTTTAGAATGTTAACTATTTCCAGCGCCCCTACTGGCAAACTGGCGCAGTAAGAAAATATTTGTTGACCTGAAGGATTCATTGTTGTTTTTCTAGTAAAATTTTTATTTACCAAAGTAACACATGATCTTCCAAACAAAGCTGGAAATGGAGAAAAGAAGTGATATGTACCTTGCCGTTTAGCTTTCTGACTGCTGATATCTGCTGCAGAAGGAATAGGAAAACGGTAGAGATCCAGTACCTTCCATTTTCAATGTTTTTTTTTCAACCTCTCCTCCTCCATGAATATTGTTTTTGAATCTCTAGAAGTTTCTGTTATCTTTTAAACAGAAAAAAGCTCTTACACCTTGCTTAGGGTGGTATATACCATTGCCACATTCTCTCCGTGGCGAGAGTGAATGAGGGTTGGTGAATAGACCTGTGAATATAGACTTTCAAGCATTTCTCATTTTGATCTTTAATTTTCAACTTTATTCTCCCTTTTACTTGAAGTCACTAAGTCCTCAGTCTCTCTGGGATTCTGTGGTAGTAAGTTGGATCTCTTTATTCTTACATCTGTCTATACACACGTTGTAACTTCCTGTTATAAAATAGTTACCACATCTGCCTCTTTCCATTTTCTCAAACATGTTAAGATTTTATTCCCCTCTGTACATTAACATTTTCTTGTTCTTCTTGTGCTTTTTATATGTTTGGTTTTTTGTTCGTTTTGTTTTAACTGTATTTGCTTTCATTTTGTTATGATCTCTAAAGAAAAGTACTTTTAATTAGAAAATATCTTTAATTAGAAAATGTCTAGGCATAGCATAAACAATTAGTCGCCTACCCCAAACTCAGTATCTGCTTTTATATGGTAGAGTAGTGGGTCTCAAATTTTAACGTGCATCAGAAGCACCAGAAATTCTTGTTAAAACTCAATTTGTGAAGCCCTATCTTCAGTTTTTCTGAATCAGTAGGTTTGGGATGGAGCCTGAGAATGTGCTTTTCTGATAAGTTCATGTGTGGTGCTGATAATGTTGGTCCATGGACTTCACTTTGAGAACCACTTGGTAAGGGAATCCTATTTTGGTTACGTATTGGGGAGCAATGTGTTCATGGAACAAGTGTCCTAACCCGAAGTATGAATTTTCATTGGTAGACAATTGTATTGACACCGGCCTGTCTCCTTTGCCTGTGATTGGTGCACACGTGGGCATATTTCTCAGATTTGGCTGAGGAAAAATCTTCTTGAGGACTTTGAGAAAAGCATTCCTGCCTAATTTTATCTATGTATGTGTATATATATATTTCTGTATATACACACATACAAATGTACATACCTACACACATACATGTATATACACTTACATACACACACATGCACACACACATACATATAGGAATTGTGGAACGATCTCAAGAGCATAATGACCCCTTTGAGCCACAGCACTGACCCTGACTTACATAGTTCCAGATGACTTGTTATGTGTAAGCTGGCTGTGGTTATGGACTCACCAAGAGTATTTATTTTTGTTTTTCATCTGATTGCATACTAAAAATAAACAGGATTCTGTACTGCTGTCCTTTTCTGCATGGTGGGGTTTATGTCTTTATAATTTTACACCATGGTTATAGCTCTTCATGATTCTTTCTTTTTGTTTAAGCTGTTTAAAGTTATTTTTAAAATAATCTTAACATTGTACCACCGAGAATCTTAATATATTCTTTCCAAAATCCTCTTTTTTGCTTTTTGTTTTCTTGTTTAGGCCAACTGCTGTAGCCGATAGCTCCAAGAGAGTCCCGCAGCCCCACGGTGAAATTGGTACAATAGGGAAGCAGCAGAAGGTCCTGACATCTGAGTGCCTCAGGCTCACCATTGGTCAGGCAAATTTATCTATTTTGAAATATTAATGTTAGCAAAGATTTTTAATTTTCCAGGAGATCACCAAACATGAATTCTTTAGTCATCAACACTGGGCTGTATAATTTGGGATAATGCTGGTGGCATTATCAACCTCAAAACTTCAATGACATAACATAATAAAAGTTGTTTGTTTTTTTTATTCACGACATAACAGCCAAATGGAAGTGTTCCCTTTTGGTAGGCTGGGGGCTCTGCTTTACAGCATCACTCAAGGACCCAGGCTCATGGAAACACTGACATCTTTAACATATGGCTTTCGAGATTTTTCTGGGCTTTGACACTAAGTCTGCAGGGGAAAGAAGTTGGTTGCATATGAGAGGTTTTTATGGGCCAGATCTGAAATTGAGATACATCATTTCTGTCCACATTTCCTTGGTCAGAACTCAAATGTATGGCCACACCTAACTGCAAAGGAAGCTGAGAGATGATGTCTGGTGTCTCTTCAGAAAAATAAGGAAGTGAGTGTTATTAAGCAAAAGATTTTTATACCATCTTCTACAGGTTTTTCACTTAAGATTAAAAACACACAAAAAGCTCCTGTTTAACAAATTGTATATTACCAGTTGTATGATAACAGCTATTTATAAAATCATAAATCCTTTTACTTTACCAAAAATATTTTCATAAATTTGTAATAAGAATCGCTCCAAATGAGTCAGGTTTCATTTTCAACACTCATATTTTTTAGGTCCCACTGAGAAGAGAGATGAACATTTTTGAACTTAAAATGTACATAACTGAGTCTATCAAGATTTTCCAAGCACCTATTGCAACAAAAAAATATAGAACACATAGGGAGGATATTAATCCAGAAATAAGAGTTCTGTAATGGCTTTCTACACAAAAAGATTTCTCAGCTGCATTTTTAAAGATGAATAGAAGATAACCATGAGCAGAAGGCAGCAACATATGCCAAGGGATGCCATAGTGTATTTCAGGAGTACGAGGGTTAAGTATGGCTGCCATGCAACAGGGAGCAAGATAGGGAACGGAAGGAGACTTTTGATGTTGACGCAGAGAAAATGAACTGTTCGCCAAAATTTGTGTTCCTTCTTCCTTGGTATAGAGCTGCTGCTGACAAGTGGCCAGCTACTATTTGGCCATATGACTGAATTTCAGCCAACAGAGTGTGAGAAGAAACCAAGGTATTACTTCCAAACTAAGAATCTTAAGCTCTAGGTGAGCCTTCACCATACTGTTTCCTTCCCATTGGCTTGTTGCAGAAGATGCTGAGACCCTAAGGGATGACAGAACTACAAAACAGAGGCTTTCGTGGCCCTGAAACACTGTGTGAACGAAAGCTGCCCAGAGACTAGAAACTCTCACCTTGATAGTTATGGGAAAGAAAAAGAAAGTTGTATTAATAAAAGCCATTAAAATTTGTTATAGGAGCTATCATCAGCCAAACTAATTAATTCTGGAAAGGTTGGGCAGGAAGCATATGTAAAAGGTCCTACACTGTGCGGAAGAGATTGGGTTTGATCTTGGAGACTGGATTGAAGTATGATATAATTTTAAGTATGAAAAAGACACTATTAGGCTCTTGTTTTAGAAAGACTGAATTGTGACAGGGAGAAGAATGATTTGTAGAGTAGGAGAAGAAAGGAGATCATCTTAGTGACAAAGATACTATCCTGAAAAAAATAGTGAGATGGTGTTTAGTGAAGTGAGAAAGGAGGAGATGAATTCCAAGGATGGGGAAAAAAATAAAAGGACAGGTGCTGCTTGGTGACTACAGATTTTGAGGAGAGAAAGGGAAGGGGATTATTTCCCGTTCCCTTTGGGGGAATGGGGAATGTCTCCATTTTGAACAATTGGATAGATGCTAGTGCATACGTATAGACATCAGAGAATTAGAATAGGAGTAGAGTTTAGCTAGAGTTGTGGAGTGTGAGATGGCTGTGGGACATCAAAGTAGAGACAATGGGTAGGTAGTTAAGGTAGATAGTTAAGATATTCCTCCCTACCTGTTGAGAGAACTTGAAATATGCACAGTAATTGATGTTATAGAAACACCCACACCACTGAATTTGCAGCGTGAGGAATGGGTCAAGGATGGAAATGAGAGACACTGGTATTTAATGAGTGTGGGTACTGTATCCTTCCCTTAAAGAAACTGAAAGGGAGGAAGGACAAAGAGCGCCATGTAAAGCAGAAGTGTAATGTTCCTGAAACTAAGGAGGAAGAGGCTTTTTTTTTTTTTTTTTGGCGGTACGCGGGCCTCTCACTGTTGTGGTCTCTCCCGTTGCGGAGCACAGGCTCCGGACGCGCAGGCGCAGTGGCCATGGCTCACGAGCCCAGCCGTGCCGCGGCATGTGGGATCTTCCTGGACCGGGGCACGAACCCGTGTCCCCTGCATCGGCAGGCAGACTCAACCACTGCGCCACCAGGGAAGCCCAGAGGAAGAGACTTTTAATGAGGAAAATTTAATGGTGTCATTATTAAATTTAAAAAATTTTAAATTTAAATTTTAATGGGAAACTTTTAACGGTGTCACAACTGCAAGAAATAAGAGAAGCTGTCGTTGCGGTGGCTGAGTCTTGCACTTAGGTCATAAGATCATGTCCTGTTTTTGCACATGATGACAAGGAAAAGAGACCTTCTGGTTAAACGCAATGCCTAATTTATTGCGCCCTCCACTTCCCCAGTTCTAGAAGGGAAGGGAAGTCACTAAACAGAAAATATATCCCACGATCTTATCCACAATCGGAACCCTAGTAAGTAGATACGAGCAGAGTGGAAAGAAAGTAAGATTTCGCTCTACAGTTTCAGGTCCCTGTAATGTACTAATTCCCATTTTTTTTAGACAGAGACAGAGATAGAGAGCTGTGTTTCAGTGAACAGGGTGGGAGTGGCCAGGCTGCTGCACCAGGTTGTCCTGCAAGGAGGTGCAGGGCTGAATCTTTTCCTGAGGTTTGAAGTTGTAGCTATAGCTTTATCAATCACCATCTGATGAGCTTATCTGTTTTGATTCTTCACTTTGCACAAGTCAAACAATTTTCACTTACCCCAAATCCAAACCAGCAAAACAAAATAGTTAGATCTGGGGCCTAAATTTTCTACTTATTTAGCCAATATCAAATAACCATCTAAAGAGATAATTATTAGGTTAAAAAAAAATCCAAGAAATCTGAGCACAAGAGATATTTTAATATACATTTGTCCTGGCTTGTCAGTTAAAGATTTAACAGTTTCCAGATGGTCTAACAAGTATAAAGGCCATTACCAGTCTTAGCAAGGACAATTTTATTGGAATTGTGGGAATGGAAACCATATTTCAATGGTTTACGGAATAAAAAGGAAGGCAATGAAATATAGACGACTTTAGGATTTTTTTTTTAAAGTAAATAAAATGACTGCTAATTAAGCTTACTTAAAAGTAATTATAAGTAATTGTAAGATTACTAACCATGAAGATGTAATGAAAAACCCTAAAGGGGATCAAGTTCATTGGACTAACCCTTTGTTAACTTAAAACATTAACTTTCTTGGATGTATCACAAGCAAAAACAAGAGAAGAGACACTTTAATAAAACTCTAAGAACAATTTGAAACCCTGTTAACTGAGGAATTCAGATTCAGATTATAAGCGTTCCTGCTTATGAAGTACAAATATCTGGTTACTGAGTCAGAGGGTGAGTTTGAGTGTCATACTCCTTTATGAATGCCAAATTTAAACAAAACAAAGTAACTCATTACAAACAAAACCCCACAGCAGGTCAATAATGCTTTCATCTCCTCAATAAGTCATTATATTAAGAATGTCATATGTCAATCTGAGTTCAGTATAGATAGTATATTATATAAGGTCAACAGATAAAAATTTCAGTTAATTACACTTTATCATGTTTGCCCTTTTCTTGCTTTCTCCTCTGATCACGTCTTTGCTTGTTTGTATCACCTACAATCACGTTACCAGTGGAATCAACATTGAAAACAAACCACAACATACGGCAACAACTAATCATGGTTCTGTTAAATGTTAGCTCTTCTTTCACCAGTTTAGTAATTCAACATTTTATCTACATTTTTTAAAAAAGAAAACTTTAGTCTTGATCTTTCCAATAATGATGTTGTTATGTTTGTTTTGTTTTATTTTGTTTGTTTTTGTTTGTTTTGTTTTGTGGTACAAGAAAGAAACTGCTTGGTATTGACAGCACATACTTGCAAACTCAGATGGTGAACTGAATTCGTTTGCAAAGTAATATCATTTAAATTCATACCAGAACAGGAATTGCATTTATTTATATGGTTTTATATTCATTTGTGAAGAGATAATAGTGAAGAAAAAAGTTTCATAGCCTTTTGTAATAACTTAAATATAGTGATATTTCAAAGAATGTTATTTGCACTTATTAGTCTGGTAAATAGATTCCAAACCATTCCTTCACTGAGTACCGAATTTCTAATGCATTCTTTAGGCTTAGAGGGTTAATGCAAATTAGTACATTAAGAAATTAGGTTTAATCTGGGTTGTGTAGATGAGAAATTCAAACAATTCAGGATGAATGCTAATAGATTTTTTAAGCTCATAACTGAATGAAAGTTTTTTTAAATGGAAGTAAATATCCATCATTGATCTTTTATTTCTTTTGAATCATTTCATAAGGATAAATTTCCAGGTGGATTTTGAGGTCAGATTGCTTAATCATTTTAATTCTCTTTATGTATCTTGCTAAAATGCTTTCCAAAAGAATTGTACCAAATTTGCTTCCACCTGAAATTTTATTTATACTCCTACATAT
The DNA here is from genome assembly GCF_951394435.1 of Stenella coeruleoalba. Classification (NCBI taxonomy): domain Eukaryota; kingdom Metazoa; phylum Chordata; class Mammalia; order Artiodactyla; family Delphinidae; genus Stenella; species Stenella coeruleoalba. The sequence goes on along the minus strand of NC_137150.1, from coordinate 21,506,351 downwards.
AGAATGAAATATATGAAAGACAGGATTTAAAAAAAATGAAAACAGATATGCATAGAGTTTTTTAAGTTTTAAACTAGATGGCTGAAATATAATTTTAATGATACAAAATAGATTTGATAATTTTTAAAATAATGAATTCAATTAAAAACTCTTACAAACAAACATATGCAAACCTTATTTTGGTATGCATAATGTTAATATAAGGCAATGATAAGAGCATAAATATTTTGAAAAGGAAAATCACAAATACTTCTATGTAGTTGTCATTTATGTAAGAATATTACTTAAAAAATATAAAGAAAAATTAAGATAGCAACTTCCCAATAGTTTGTGCTCTTGTTTGTACTTTCTTAATTGTCTTCAAAACTCATGTAGTGACAGAATGATAAGAAGATCATTTATTGTGGTTTAAGAGATGATTCATGTTCAGAGTTCAAAAAGGGCTCATAAAGGACCTATGGCAACGATGACATGAAGGAGAAAAATAGCAAAGTGCCGAAGACCAAGTGATGATTCTAGGGCTATACATTATAAACCTAGGGTTTTCGTGACACTTCTATATTTAGATATTCTTAGAATTTTTGTGTTCAAAGAGATGTTAGGTTCTTTGGGTCAATTTATTTTTGAAGATGAGGGAACCAATGTGCTAAAAGGTCAATTTGGCAAAGTAGTATATAGAATTAGTGCCATATGTATAAGTAGCAAACTAATTCTACAGATTAATATTCAGTGTTTTTTAAAAAAAATCAAATTGCAAAGTAATAATATATAAAAATTTGATAAAATATGTAAAAATTACTAATAACCTACCACACATTAATGACCACCATAACAATGTATTTCTTTCCTGTCTTCATTGTGTGTGCAAGTGTATTTGTAATTTTAATAAAATTAGACTCAGATAGTTGATACAATTTAATATCCTGCTTTCATTTAGCAACTGGAGATCATTTCCTTCAAAAATCTATTCAAGGGTTACATAATATTTCATGTAATAATTGTGCCATGATGTATTTTATTTATTCTTTATTGTTATATAAAATGCTGTGAGCAGTCTCCTACATGAAACCTGTGAGCCTCTAGAATGTTTTAAATGGATTAGAATCCTAGGTATGAAATCATTACTATTACAGGTAATCCTAGGTATGAAATCATTACTATTACAGGTATCAGTACTATTGCCCTTGCCACTAAATACCTGTACAAATGGGACTAGTGTACGTGGATAATGAATATTCAGGTATTTAATTTATGCATTATTTGACTGTAAATAGAATGTAGGAGAAAATATGCAGCAACAAACATTTTGTACTTCAGTAGTTAGATAGGCAGCAACACTAGTTTCAGGTAAAACATTACATGGCATAGCCAGGGGTGGTAGTTAGCAGTTACTGTGTGTAGCCTGTGTGCAAGCTCTACTGATAGGTTGGGCATTTATATTAGATTTTTATTGCTGCTGTAACAAATTACCACAAATTTAATAGCTTAAAATAACACCATTTTGTCATTTCACAGTTCTGTAGGTCAGAAGTCTGTGTTGGCTTCACCGGGTTCTCTGATCTGGGTCTCAAAGGCTGAATCAAGGGCTCTTAACTGGAAGCTCTGGAACGAACCCACTTCCAAACTCATTCGGGTTGTTGGCAGAATCCCTTTCATTGTGGTTATAGAGCGTGGTCCTCATTTCCTTGTTGGCTGTCAGTTTAGGGCCTACCCTTAGCTCCACAAGGGTCCATACATCACAGAACTAGCAATTGTGTGTTGAACCTTCCTCATGCTTGAAATCTGTCTGACCTCCATCTCTGCTGCATCTTTCATACTGCATCTTCTATCTTCCTGTTTTGCTTTTTATGCTCGTGTGATGGCATTGGGCCCACCTGGATAATCCAAGAGACTATCCCTATCTTAAGGTCAGCTGATTAGCAAACTTAATAACTTTCACAGCAGTACCTAGATAAGTGTTTGATCAACTAACCAGGGAATGGAAAACTGGGGGAGAAATCCTTACAATCTATCCCAGCTACTATTCTATTACGTTGGTCTCGTGCCATCCCAGTTACACGTTTGATTGTCATTCCTGAATAAAATCTAATGCTGGTGGCAGTGAGATGTGTCATAGCCTTGGCAGTCAGCCCTATTCCTTGTCTCACTCATCTTGGCTGAGGAAGCACCACTTATTCCTCTGCCGTGGTTGGGTATCATAAGGGAGTCCAAATCTAGTAGCTGCCGCTGATGTATCATGTGGACCGGTCTTGATCCCCACCTCAGCACTCTCTCAGAAGTTCTGCAAGGCTAACTCCCTCACTGAGAGGCCAGATTCTCAGAGATCAATCAAATTAGACGTTATCATCTGTTGTGCCTGTAAAAAAATACTTTAAGCTTTGGGATTTGGAAGAAAGATGCTTGTTTATTTGGTATTATCCTTGGGATCATAGAAAATTAAAAAATACAGGTCTGCTCTAGCTACAAATGATATGAATAGGTCTCAGTATGGTGTGTCATGAAGAGACCTGTTTTGGATTAGAGTTTGTGAAAATTCAGAATGCATTCTTTAGAGAAGTTTTGAGGCCTGGAATAACCATAGAGTTGGTTCAGTTACTTTGGGATACAGAGAGATCTCTCAAAATAAGAGCGTTATCTCCATTTATAATTAGAGCTGAGCCATGCTTTGCAAATAATACTTACAGGACTGTCTCACAAATTGTCTGTAATTCTTCATAGCAGAGATGGACCATTTTTTTTTACAGAAGAGTACTCAGGAGCTGTGAAACTGAACATAGAGATTCAGTAGACGTGCTTCAATTATCCCCTTCCCTCTATCCTTCCTCTATTCTTGGAAAATAAAAAACAACCTCCTAGGTTAGTTTCCTCTGGACCAGAGAAGCCTGGTGTTTCAGTGAGTCCAACACTGGTTGCACATATAACTTCTCATTTAATTTAATTTATTTATTTATTATTATTATCTTTTAAGAAGATGTTGGGGGTAGGAGTTAATTAATTAATTTTTGCTGTGTTGGGTCTTCGTTTCTGTGCGAGGGCTTTCTCTAGTTGTGGCAAGCGGGGGCCAGTCTTCATCGCAGTGCGCGGGCCTCTCACTATCACGGCCCCTCTTGTTGTGGAGCACAGGCTCCAGACGCGCAGGCTCAGTAGTTGTGGCTCACGGGTCTAGTTGTTCCGCGGCATGTGGGATCCTCCCAGACCAGGGCTTGAACCCGTGTTCCCTGCATTAGCAGGCAGATTCTCAACCACTGCACCACCAGGGAAGCCCTAACTTCTCATTTTAATTGGTGTTAAAATCAAACGCAAATTGACAAGCAGCCTTGAAAATTCCCTGAGCGACAAAAATCAGTTTAGTCATACAAACAAAGCTTAATTTAGCTTGTTCATGATATTGACTTGGGTCGTTTCTTGCTTATGCGTCTGGGAATCATAAGCACAACTTAAACTGGTTCCCAAAATGGATATGAGGTAGCCACTAACCAATTCTCTATTATTTAAGAAAATTCTAAGGTTATAACCAATCACTGTGAAGAAAAAATAGTCATTACTTTTAATAATTTACCCAGAGTCTCATTCAATATTTAATTTGAGTGTTCCCAATTCTCAAACTGTCTTTCTGGTGTGTGCACAGAAAACTTTTACTACTTTGGTGATTAATTGGTTTCACTTTTTGACAACATCCAAAGTAAACCAGAATTCCCTTCCTAATAGGGTTTTCAATTCACCTTTCTCTTTCAATTCTCTCCCTTTTCCTTCCCCTCTACCCTCTCATACCTTTTCTTCCCTATTTTCCTTCTTGGTACTTTTTGTTTGTTAAAATTTCTGAGGGATTTTTCTCAATTTATCTTTCATACCCAAACTTAATTTAAAACTTCTGCTATTATGTTTTCAACTCCTGCCCACCACCCCAAATACTCTTTCTTGTAGTTTTGTATTCTTGTTTTATAAATTGGTTTTTATGTCTCAGAGGATATTAATTACGGGTTTGGATTTTTTTTCCTATTTTTTTCAGCAATGTGTCTTTTTTTCCCAAGTTTTGCTTTTCTTTTGTTTGTTTTTGTCTCTCTTGTCTGATACCTACCTTAGGTGTCTGGTGATCCTTAGATAGCCTATTTATATATATGCCAGAGGCAGTAAAGTATTCAGTAAAAGATTTCAGCAGCAGACCTTGTTGATTGGTGTGCCTAACTGTAGCGTTAATGGGTTGAAACTGAATTTTCTTCTTTCAGATATCCCAGAAATCTAGAGGTTTTTTATTTTCCTTTGACTATTCAATTTCTCCAGGAAACAATTTTCTGACCATGACAGCCTCAAGCTAGATTGGTCCCTGTTCAATTTCAAAGTGTTTGCAGCAAGCTAGATTATCTTGGGGGTGTCTGCATTTGGCTTTGTGGAAATTGTTTTTTTTTTTTTTTTTTTTTTTTTTTTTTTTTTTTGTGGAAATTGTTAATAACAGATTGGAGAAAAGATGCCAAAAATGACATGACTCGCTTTACTGAGGATAACAAAGATAACGAAGATAAGAAATGTAATTTGTAGTTGGGCTTTAATTCCTTTCTTCCCTCTTTCTACTACTCACCTGTCAGAACAGGACCATGGTCATATTACCAGTTTTGTTTTTTCCTGTCCTCTGAAATTATTATCAGATTAGTGAGTTCATATCATTTAGTCCTCCCATATGACAGTAAACCAATATTATCCGCTCAAGTAGAAACAAAATTAGGCAGTTAAAATATGTTTTTTAAACCACTTTATTGAGGTATGATGGACATTCATAAAGCTGTCCATTTAATGTATACAACTGGATAAGTTTGGACATGAGTATACATTTGTGAAAAGACCACCACAATCAGAAACATATCCATCACCTCCAATATCTCACCCTTGCCCTCTTTATTTATCATCGTTATTATTTTTTTGATAAGAGCACCTAATATAAGTACTACTCTCAGTGAATTTTTAATATACACTACAGTACTGTTTTCTATAAGCACTATATTTTACAGTAGATCTCTAGGGCTTAGTCATCTTTCATAACTGAAACTTGTGCTCCTTGACTAACACCTCCCCATTTCCCCTCTCCCCAGCACCTGGCAACCATCATTCTACTCTGTGCTTTTATCAGTTTGACTATTTAGATTTCTCATATAAGTGGTATCACATAGTATTTATCCACCTGTACCTGACTTATTTCACTTGCCATAATGTTCTCTAGGTTCATCCATATTGTTGCAAATGGCAGGAATTCCTCCTTCTTAAAGGTGAATAATATTCCACTGTATGTATATACCACATTTTCTTTATCAGTTTGTTCATCAAGGGACATTTAGGCTGCTTCCATTTTTGGCTGTTGGGAATAGTGCTGCAATGAACATGGGAGTGCAGATACCTTTTTAGATCCTGATTTCATTCCTTTGGGTATATACCCAGAAGTGGAATTGCTGGATCATATGTCACTTCTATTTCTAATTTTCTGAGGAGTTTTCATACTGTTTTTCATAGTGGTTGCAATAATTTACATTCCAACTGACAGTGTACAAGGCTTTCCTTTTCTTTACAACCTGCCAACCTTGTTCTCTTCTGGTTTTTTCATATTAGCCATTCTAACAGGTGTGAGGTGATAGCTCATTGTGGTTTTCATTTGCATTTCCCTGATGATTAGTGATGTTGAGCATCTTTTCATATGCTTGTTTGTTGTATGTTTTCTTTGTAGAAATATTAACTCATTTCCTCTGTCCATTTTTTAAATTGGATTGTTTTTTAACTGAGTTGTGTAATTTAAAAATATATTTTGGATATTAGCCCTTTCTTTATCAGATATATGTTTTGCAAATATTTTCTCCCACCTGTAGGTTGCCATTTCATCTTGTTGTTTCTTTGCTTTGCAAAAGTCTTTCAGTGTGATACAGTCCCACTTTTTAATTTTTCCTGCTGTTTCCTGTGCTTTTGGTGACATATCCAAGAAATTATTGCCAAGACCAACCTCAAGAAGCTTTCCCTTATGTTTTCTTCTAGTAGTTTTATGGTTACAGGTCTTTTGTTCAACTCTTTGATCCATTTTGTATTGATTTTTGTGTAGAGTATAAGGGTCCCATTTCATCCTTTTGCATGTGGGTATCCAGTTTTCCTAGCATCATTTATTAAAGAGACTATCCTTTCCCTTGGTGCCAGAGTCCATAGCCAGGTCTAAAATATATTAAGACCTTTTAAAGTCACAGATTAAACATTTATATTTTAACATTGCTCAAACCTGTTTTATGTTCTATTATGTGTGTTATATTTGTTTATATTTCTAAACTTCTAAAACATAATTTATATATATTTTTCTACTGAGGTTAAAATATTTTTGAAAAAATCAAATAAGTTATTTGAGTTCTGAAAATTCCCAGCCCCTGAGATTTTTAAAGCCAAGTAAGGAAAATTATTTTTACTGGAAATTCTTTTAAATCTTAGAAATTAATGCTACCTTGTAAAATGAAAGGTAATCTATATAATATTTTTTTCCTACAGGTTCAAGAATATTACTCTAGATAGGTCATCTTAAGTCCATAATTTTTAATAGGTATAGTATCTGATAATTTCTTACACATGTTTGTTAATGAATGCTGAACCATTTATCTTTTTCAGAGTAATTCTTGGATAATAAGAAATTTAACAGACAGGTTTCCTCTCTGGAAGTCTGGAAAAATTTTGACCGTTCACAGATATTTGAATACTGATTCAGGTCATCTCTACTATCCCAGATATGGCCTTGCTAGTGTGAATTTGGTCCCCAAATTAGGAGAGCTTGATATAAACAGTCTTTATATATAAACATCTAACTTATTCAAGTGAGTCCTTTCTCAATGGCAATGTAATCCTAATTGTAAAAGGGTCGTGGTGGAGCATGAACCTGGTGTCTTTCTTAACTCTACCATGATCCTCTGTGAATGGAGAGCCTTAGAAGGTACTGCTGGGAACCAGAGCTGGGGAAAAGACATCAAATGACATGTGTCTGTATTATTTAGAAATGTCTTTTTTCTAAACATTTTTTTAGCTTTTTGATAGAGTATTCTTTTTAAAAAAATTTTCAGTATGAAATTAGTGTTTAAAATATTTGTGAGTCTTTGTTTCACAATTTGGTGAACACTTCATGTATGCATCAAAACAATATTTATTCTTTATTCATTGCACACAAGACAGAGTTCTCAAAGTGTGGTCAAAAGTATTTCCTATATCACTAAGATGTTATTTGTACTTTTCACTCTTTCTCATATGAATGCACAGTGAAAATTTCCAGAGGCTTGTGTTATGTGGTGATGACATCACCACTCTGTTAGCTAATGGAAGATGAGCTTGTGTTTTAACAGTTTCTTAGTTTAAATTTCTAATATAGTAAGTATCAGTAGATAAAACCCACATAAAGAAAAGCTCTTTGGGGTCTTCACTTAATCTGCATTTTACTATTAAATTTTTGGAGTCCTTAAATAGCAGGTCTATGTGCAATCCAGGTTTGTAGCTATGTTAAGTGGGAGAGTCAGGGAGTAGTGTGCTTATTCCATCTTACCCGGATCTAGAATTGTTGGATATTTTTTTAATTCTCCTATTTTTTGTGTGTTATACTGTATATCATGTATATATTTATGTTCATATATGTATGAACATTATGAACTGTACATCATGTGAGGTATTTAATCAGGATTAATTACAGCTATGTTAAATATTTGACATTTGTAGGCAATTTGATAATCATTTTTGGTATGCAAATTACATACGAAGAGAGAAGGGATACAGGGAACCTATTGGATTAATTTTAAAATATTTCAAATTTGTTTCCCAGTAAACTTCAGGTTTCCCAGGCAGTATTTCTGAGGAGCTCCTTGATGGAAATATTATTTAAAATTCATATACGAAGATGTCCTTTCTATAAGCCCCCAAATGGAAAAAAATGCAATGCAATTATATCATTTTAGTAAAAATTAAATTGTAAATTATGATATTCAATCTTAGGTATCAACTAGATATCAAACTATATGAATTCATAGATTCTCTTTTAAGACTAAACTTTAATTACCTCAGGATATACTTGGAATGTTAATAACAGACACAATAGAAATAATATGCCACTTCATATTTTTCTACTAATGCTTTACTCTTATAAGTCTCCAGATATAGTAGGTGATTGGATCCAGAACAGTCAGAGCCCTTACAAGGCTTAAGAGATTAAAAATGCCATAAACGAACAAATCTGCATATTTTTATAAATAAAATAGCAGTTGAGCACTAATTATATACCAGGCCTTGATTTGAACACTATATTGGGAATAAATTTAAAAAATATGTATATATATACACACACACGCATACATATACACACACTTATTTGATTCTCTGTATTTAAGGTTAAATTTTCCCCAGTTTTACAGTTGATGGATGTTTGTAGAGAGTTAAGGAATGTGACCACAGCTGGTAGAATTGAAGCTAGGCACTCTACCTCCAGGGTCAGTATTCTTAAACATTATATGTTGCTTCTTGGTTCAAATGACATCAAATATATTCATTTATGAGACTTAGCAGTTGAACTTTCCCCTTGTTTTACTGAGGTATGTAACCATGATTCCAATCTATAAATTTCTTGATTTAATTGAGTTTCAGGATGTGTTCCTTTGAAAGGCTCATTCTGAAACAAAATATAAGAAGTCCTCTTTCATGGTGCCACTCAGGGAAAATAATTTCTACATGAGATAAATGTCCGCCATCTCAGCACAACTGCTTTACCTTTTCCTTAGCCACATGGGGCACGTCACACAGGAAAGGAAAAGAAAGGATGAGGGCAGATCAGTCAGCCTTAATCACTGCTATGGTCCCAGCAACTAGATGGAATCATCAGCGCTTCTCATTCTCAAAAAGAAAAACCTTTCTAAGCTGACGGCCTCATGTGTATATGGGTATAGGTACACACACACACACACACACAGAGTCAAATATATGTATGGATGTATGTATATTTACAGCTACATTCACTGAGCTAATTGGCCAATGGGCCATGACAAAATTTCAAACTCCTTAACATTCACTACTAGTTGTTCATGTACATCTAAATATGAGACACGAGCATTACAGACTCAGTGCAGACTCAAGTGTAAACTCTTCAAAAAAGATACTGTATACCAGCACAACTCTCTGCCTCAGTTTCCTCTTCTTTTGTCTCTTCTCTTAAGTGAAGATAATAATATTTTAAAGATATTAGAGTCAAATCAGTTAATATATAGTACTTGGTATATTGCCTAATATACAGTGAAAACTAGATATCGAACTAATATACAGTGAAAACTAGATATCGAACTGTTAGCTATCATCATCATTATTACCCACTAGTGGTAGGAAATGTACTTTATTTGATTGCTAACCTATTCTTTGTTTCTAAGTCTTTCTCCTTTTCTTTTAGCCCTATTTTGGAATAGGGATTTCCACATTAAATGAGCCGTGTGTATTAGTGGGAGAAAGTACAGCTTACTAGACGAATTGGAGGTGGATTTACTACCTTGGAACAATGAACGCAATGCACTAAACCAGCCACATTCCTTACATATAACTTGAATTATACTCCCTGCAATCTTTATGGTTGAAAGTTCATATTTATAATTGAAAAATGCTTATTCATTTCTACCGGCTAGAAATGTAAAAGATTGAGAAACGTGTATGAAGTTGGCTTGCTCTTGGTGGTTATCTGTCTCTGTTTAGTTTCAGCCTATTCCTCTGGGTTTTCTTTGTTGATTTACTGGATGTATTAAATCTGGCCAATGTAGCAGACAAACATGAACACATTCCATTCATTCATTCATGTTGTTACTGTGATGTAGAAATCAACTGCTAGGAAAGGTACTAACTTTAATGAAGCTAGTCTAACAGCGTAGAATCTTCCAAATTGCCTCTTTCTATTCAATGAAGTCTTGAAGAATTAACTTGAGATAATATATCCACAAAGCCTAATAGTTGCAGCTCTGTTAAATCATGATATCATAATTTATTTACAAGTATTCAGAAGCAGATGAAGATTACAGGATATATACATATATATTCACTATTAGATAATTCAAGTAAATCTATGTGTGGGACATATTTCATTTATATTCATGGGGGTAAACAAAGAAAAACTTGGCATACATACATTCTGGGAAGGAGGGTAAAGATTGGCTTTCATTCAGAAAATATTTATTAGGATTCTTCTATGATATAAAGAACTGTGCTGTGCACTAGAAAATAAAAATTGAAGAAGACTCTGTTTGCTTGAAAGTATGCAGACTCTAGTGGCAGGGACACACAGGTTGCATAGCTATGCTGACAATATGTGTATTACCATGTTAAACTCTTAGTAACTTTTAAAAACTGTGTATACATTATTCTTTTTGTTTCTTGTGTGTTTTTAAATATGAGAAATTTAGCATTCTAAAATGCCTATATCTTTAGAGGTTTAAAATTGTGTAAATGTATTGTGATTTAATTGAGTTTTTAATGTTGTTTAAAACACAGGTTTTCAAAGATGATTACATTTTTGCAAAAGTAGACAGTTAAGTCACTTGAATAAGTATATAAAACTTTCATTGCTGAAACATCTAAAAGAAACAACCTCTTTTAACACTATTGTTTGAAATAACAAATATGCATGAGTGTTGACTTCAAAGAGACAAAATTCATAATCTTTATGATTTTGATTGCTACTGAGATCGAATGTCTATTTGTAGATACATTGGATACTTGTGAGTATTTATATTACATTTCCTGTTCATTTACTTTGACTTATTGAATTTACTTTTTATAGATTTATAGAAACTTTAAATTGCTCACTGATGTTAATATTTTTTGAGACTTTTAATTTTTATTTTAAGATTTTTACCCCCAAAGTGTAAAGATTCTAAATTTTTAAATTGGTGAAGTTTGAAAATATTTTCCTGAGTTTTTCACTGGGACACCTTCCTCAAACAATGATTATGAAAATAATCTCTTCTGTTTTTTCTAACCTTTTTATAGTTTGTTTTTTGCATTTTGTTTTCCATTTCATCTGATAATTACTTTTGTATATGACATATAAAAGGGTCCTAACTTTTTCTTCCTTTTTCTAAATATTGTCAAATTACCCTAATGCCATTTTAAAAATAGTTAATTCTTCTCCACTGCTTTAAAGGTGCCAGTTTTATCATATGTGTAATTCTATGTGTACATGGCTTCTCTAGTTTAATCCATTGATTTTTATTTACCTTTTTCCTCAAGTACTGTGTACAGTACTACTCTGATTTAATGATTTAGCTTTATAGTATATTTTGATACGTAGAATAGTTCTCCCTCACTGTTCTTTATTAATGTTATATATTGAATATTTTTTCTTATACATTCCTACAGATAAGCTTTAGAATCAGCTTATCAAGTAGACAATACACTAAAGCATCACTCCAGTTACCCACATCTTCTTTTATGACCCTCAGCAAAGTTTTATAATTGTTTTGAAGTTTAGCTCTTGCACATTTATTTTTGTATATATTCTCAGACATTTTACAGTATTTGTGATTAATTTTAAATGGGACATTTTGCCATTAACCTTCCAAATTTGTTATTGTTAGTTTACAGGAAAATAATTAATACCTTATTAAATGCCTTATTGTTTTTCAGTTGATTATTTAGTATTTTCTAAAATAAAATAATATACTCTTAAAGTTCTGGCAATTTTTTTCTCTCTAATATTCATAAGTTTACTTTTTTCATGCCTTATTCATTGGTTAGAACTTCAAAGACATTGTTGGATAGCATCAGTAATTGAAGGTGCATCCCTATATTTTCTTTTTTTTAAAGAAGATGTTGGGGGTAGGAGTTTATTAATTAATTTATTTATTTTTGCTGTGTTGGGTCTTCGTTTCTGTGTGAGGGCTTTCTCTAGCTGTGGCAAGCGGGGGCCACTCTTCATTGCGGTGCGCGGGCCTCTCACTATCGCGGCCTCACTTGTTGCGGAGCACAGGCTCCAGATGCGTGGGCTCAGTAGTTGTGGCTCACGGGCCCAGTTGCTCCGCGGCATGTGGGATCCTCCCAGACCAGGCAGGGCTCGAGCCCGTGTCCCCTGCATTAGCAGGCAGATTCTCAACCACTGCGCCACCAGGGAAGCCCAGGTGCATCCATATTTTATTCTTAACTTTAAAAGACATGCATGTTTCTGGTGTTTTACAGTCATGTATGATACTTTTCTATAGATTTTTGTAATTTTCTAAAATTTCTTCCTGGGAAACTTTACCAGGTGAGAGGATCTAAGTTATAATTCTCTTAAATGGTAACATGTTACTTGATTATTTATGTTATTAATGGAAAATTCAAATTATTTCCAAATATAGGACTCCTATTTTGTTCTCATGTAACGAAGTTTGGCTTCAGCAGACACTATTGTGTACTCAGGAAATTGGGCAGTGAACAATAGGACTTTCCTTTTTCCCATAGACTTCTTGGTAAGATAAACTGTTTTCCTTTTCTAATAAATACTTTCTCTGTCCATATAACTACTTTTATTAAAAAATACCTTAACAAAAACATACAGTCATCAGTTACCACAAATGCTATTTTTTAAAATAGATACGCAACAAGGATATATTGTACAACATAGGGAAATATAGCCACTGTTTTGTAATAATGTTAAATGGAGTATAATCTATAAGAATATTGAATCACTATGTTGTACACCTGAAACTAATATAATATTGAAAATCAACTATACTTCAATAAGAAAAAAAAAAAAGAAAAGAAACTCAGATACTGTGGAGGTCAGTGGCCCATCAAAACAGGCTCCAGCCCTCCTGCATAGAACCAGAAAATGGATCTTCTCTCCCCATCCCAAGCTAGCCATGTGACCAGAAGCTAGGAACAGGAAGAAGAGCCTCTGCCCTTCCCCAGTAGTGCTGCCTACCTAACACTCCAACTGTTTATTACTGACCCCTCCTGAACTAATGGGGTTTGAAATTTCCATTAATTAAGAATATAAATAAATAAATGGGTAGGAAAGGGGGAGAGGGTGGCCTGCTACCCAGAAGGCTCTGCAGAAAGCAGCCAGTTTATGTTTCATTAGCATCTTGGTTCCCTCTCCAAACCTCCTAATGCAACCTTTCTTCTGAGATGCCCTCAGGGAACTCCAGTTTGGAGGGGAGGGTTTGATTTCAACCTCTGGTGATTCTGAGCCTTTCTGATTGGCCTTTCATGGCCTTTAAAGGGCCAGCGTGTCCCAAACTCAGGGTACCTCCTCAGCTCACTTACCCTCCTTCCCACAGTGCCTTCAAATATAAAGATTATATCTGCAGGTCCCCCAATAGGATCCCTCATGCTGTCACAATGCAACACTGTGTGATGTGACTCAGCTGGTCATTAACATTTTCTTGATCATGTTTTCCCCTCAGGTAGGTCTTTATTTTCCTCAGATCAAACCTCTCCAACTTGGGTTGAAACAGCCTTGCTAGAAGTGAGCATTTTGCCAGCAAGCTGCTGTTGTAGACCAGAAGCAAGTGGTGGAAGGTAGAAATGGAGAAGATGGGCACTGGTAGGAAGTCCAGCAAGCATGGTGGCCTACCTACTGCACTGGGCTCTGGGTCAGATACAAAAGTGTTGAGAGCAAGTCCTCTGCCCTCCACGTGCAGCCATTTAGGGGAAAAGACATCAAACAACAGCAGGCAGCATTTAATAAGGACAAAACCGCACGCTGTAGACTTCGTACAGTAGAGTTCACGGGGGAGAAGTTGGGGTGGGAGTGGTAGGCAGAAGTTGCAGAATGTCTCTGTGGTAGGAGCGTGGAGGGAGGAACTAGGCTGTGACTTGTGTCAAAGCTGCATTGCCAGACACACACACTGCTTTCCTTAGCTGCAGTTTAGACAGAGTTAATGGAGATGAGGGTGCTGCCTACACCTCCCAACAAGCTGTCCTTCAGTGCTGCTGCTCTCTTTGAGGGATATACAATCCTGCAAGTTGAGGCTTGTGCTTGGCCAAGAAAGGGTGATAGACATGCCTTTCTGCTTCCTCATGAAGAAATATGCTCGGCAGCTAAAAATGGATGAGTGGAGCTGTGCCTTTGTTTTCCTGCAGGACAACAGCAGTAGCTTCGGATACCATTCCTCATCAACAAAAACTCTCTCAGGGCTTCTATTTCGATGGAGACATTGTGGCTCCACAGGGCTTGGGCCACTCACCTCTTCCTCGAGTTGGCCAAGGAGAAGCTTGAGGGCGCCCAGCATCTCTTGAAGATGCAAAACCAGCGTGGAGGCCGCACTCACTTCTGGGACATGCAGAAGCCATTCACAGTAAGTGAGGTAAAGCCCTGGACACCGTGGAAGCCACAGGGGCCTTGGAAAAGAACCTGAACCAGGCTGTTTGGATTCTGCATTCCCTGCATTCTGCCTGCATAGACCCCTATATCTCTGTGACTTCCTGCAGAACCACTTTCTGGATGAGCAGGTGAAACTCATCAAGAAGATGGCAATCACTTGACCTCCCTCTGCAGGCTGGCGGCCCCAGGCAGGGGTGAGCGAGTATCTCTTCTTCCAAAGGCTCACCCTCAAGCACGACTAGAGCCTCCAGAGCCCAGCGGCCTTTGAGGGGCTCCTCTGCTCTCCCTTCGTGTCAGGGCTTCTGCCTGAGCCTCTCACTGCAGACACTAGGCAGCTTTTCTAACACCCAGGAGCCCTCCCCCAAGCTGTGGACCAAATGGAAACAGTAAAGCTTTTTGCAGAAAAAAAAGGTAAGAATACAATTCTCTGCAGTCTGCCTGCTTCAAAGGAGATCCAGAGTGTGGTGGTTATAAATATTGTCCTATTTTGGATTCTTTGAGGTCAGGGTTAAACTTCAGAGTCATTAATTTAATAGTTTGGAGGGTGTTGGATAGGAATAAGGACAGGGACCTATTTTAGGACATTAGAAAGAGCTTTTCAGCATTTCCAGCTTTCTTCCAAATTAGAGTACAAATCATGTTCTGTTTCATTCCTTCTCCCTCTCAGTCTCTGCCTAGTCTCCTCAAAGTTAAGAGCTAATGCTATTTCTTGAAAGAATGTTGTTTTCTCTATATAAAAATGAATTTATGCCTATTTTCAGCAAATATAACAAATAAGACTCACGGTTCCTGGTGGAACAAAACAGAAACCTAGTATTTTAATTTTATCCTAAAATTGATTTATCTTTTGCGTTAAATACCTTCTGTAGAAAACTGGGAGACTAATAATGGAAGGTAATCATGACAAGACTTCCCTCATCTTCGTTGTTATATGTCAACATCCATATTACTTATCATCCGTATTACTAGGGCATTTACTCAGTCTGGTCCTAAACGTCTCAAGCCCCACACTCTGAGTACTTGTTCGCAGTAGACTTTGCCAGTTTCTCAGTCGAATGACAGCAATTCTCCAGTCTCCATATAGCTGGGATCATTTGAACTCCAGTAACCACCGTAATTTGTTTTATGGACCCTGTGTTCACAGCCATTTCTAATTAACTTGATTGAATTAAAACTTGAAGTCTTCAGATACTCTCATAGTGTAGCTGTATCTGCATTCTTGGAGCTGTGGCTTCTCTTTACATGTTGCTTTCACTTGTTGTGTGTCCACATTTTTTCCCCAACTTAATTATCCCCAAAGGCACCAGTCATATCAGTTGAGTTTAGGAATGAAAAATGTGGAAGAAGAATATATTGTAAGAGCTTGCATTTTCCATATGTTGATACTTCAGTGTGCTCTCTAACAAATCTGCTACACCTTTTCATCTTTTTCATGAATTGCTAATTTCTTCATTCCTACTTTTCTCCTTCTGCAATTCCACACGAGTCCTGCGTTCTGGAGAATTCCTCGAAGGATTTGGGCATTGTTTCTTACTGCATGCCAGACTCTCTGGCCCTCCCCCAAGAACCTGCAAACTAATATCCTTTAATACATTTATTTTATGTTTCAACTATCCAGAGTAGGTTTTATTTTTTTGAAATCAAGAATTCTGCCCCATCATTCAACATATAGTAGATGTTTAATTAGGTGAAAATTTACAGGTGTTACAGGTTGAGACCAACAATTGGGTTAAGAAGTTGTGGTGTTTGCCAAATGTAGGATGAGAGAGAACTTGTTTGACATCTTTCCATGTGCAAGTGATTTATTAGTTTGAGACAGTAGAATTTATGAAAACTTAAGTTCAACTTAATAGCTTTAGTGTAACTGCTGAGCCTATGACATGGACTTTTCCTTTATGAAGAATTATTTGGGCTCACTTTCTTACTGCTGTGTAGAATCCTGGTGTCTCTGATGTCATTTCTTTTAATATAAGATAATTATTTTTATATGAAAATTGACATATTCTCTGCATAGTTCTTCATACTTACCCAAATATATACACACACAAAATGAAGTACAACAACGCATAGCCAGTCCTATATAAGCCTTTATGGATTTTCTAGGTGGAAATAAAACATCGTTGTTTGCTCTTGGCTTTCTCCTATAGATGATAACACTATAGTCAGTTTAGGGACATTAGGCTTTCAATGACATATTCACCAACTAGCATCCTTGATTAGCCTCTATAAAAATAAAAGTGTATTTTGGACACCGTTGTGAAGTGGGCACTTTGTCAATGCCTGACTTCTTTCCTGTGGCTTTCTCCTGAACCCATACCCTCATTGTTCTTTATGTCTAAAGAATCCTAATTTTAGAGTTCTGTATGTATGGTCATAAATCTCACCATGCACATATACTGACTGATGTGAGACTTTACTGACTGTGAATGAATAAATAATTCCATCCAAATGCCATGGGAAGAGAATGCAGAATGTTCCTTAACGTCTTGCAAACATGTGCAGAGCGCCTTTCCAAAATACTTGTCATTTATGGCTAAAGTCTTGTTCAGCTCATCAGTAGTCCCTACGTAGAGTCTGGGAGGTTATGCAGTCTGACTTCTTCCCAAGACTGAAATACTCTAAGTTTCTGACTTAAAGGCATTTAAGTTGAATGTTGAACTATTTTACTATTTTGAGAGTTTAGAAAATTCTAATGATCATGACGCTCTTTCTTATACAGAGGAAAATTTGTCTGTTTGTATCATTGGTCCTTGTTCAACTCTTGGAGGAATAATAACAATAGTAGTAACTAACATTTTTATAGCGCTTACTATTTTCCAGGAACTATTCTAAGTGTCTAACATGCAATGACTTACTTAATCTTCGCAACAACCCTATGAGAAATATACAATTGTTATATAAGTTTTGCAGGTGAGAAATCCAGGGTATTACAGAGCAGTTCAGAGTAAGCTTATTCCCACATCCATAGTTCAGCACCCACATTTTCCCTTCCTGAGGCTATATACCACTAATCATTCTTCATAGAGCATGGTCTTCACAATCTTCATCTTTTTTTATTCGGGTATAACTGACATATAACATTGTATTAGTTTGGGTGTACAACATGTTCATTTGATATATGTATATAGTGCAAAATGGTTACTACAGTAAGTTTAGTAACATCCATCACTACACATAGTTACAAACTTTTTTTTTCTTGTGATGAGAACTTTGAACATTTACTCTCTTGGTAGCTTTCAAATATACAATACAGTATTGTTAGCTATAGTCACCATGCTGTACATTACATCCCAAGGGCTTATTTATCTTATAACTGGAAGTTTGTACCTTTTCACCACTTTGACCTATTTTGACACCTTCATCCCCTACTAGCAACCACCAATCTTTTCTCTGTATCTATGAGTTTAGAGGTTTTGTTTTTGTTTTAGATTCCACGTATAAGTGAGATCATAGTGTTTGTCTTTCTAGTCTGACTTATTTCACTTAGTATAATGCCCTCAAGGTCCATCCATGTTGTTGCGAATGACAGGAATTCCTTCCTTTTTATGGCTGAATAATATTCCATTGCATATAAATACCACATTTTCTTTATCCATCCATCTATGGACACTTAGGTTGCTTCCATGTCTTGGCTGTTGTAAATAATACTGCAGTGAACATGGGAGAGCAGTTATGTTTTTGAGACAGTAATTTTCTTTAGGATAAATGCACAGAAATGGAATTGCTGGATCATATGGTAGTTCTATTTTTCATTTTTTTGAAAATCTCCATACTCTTTTCTGTAGTAGCTGCACCATTTTACACTTTCACCACCAGTGCACAAGGGTTTCCTTTCCTCCATATCCTTGCCAACATTTGTTATCTCTTCTCGGTTTGATAATAAACATTCTAACAGATGTTAAGGGATAGCTCATTTTAGTTTTGATTTACATTTTCTGATGATTAATAATGTTCAACACCTTTTCATTTACTTGTTGACCATTTGAAATTCTTCTTTGGAACAATGTCTGTTCCAATCCTCTGCACATTTTTAAATTGGTTTATTTATTTATTTAGTTATTGAGTTGTAAGAGTTCTTTATATATATTGGATATTAACCCCTTACCAGATATATGATTTGAAAATATTTTCTCCCATTCTGTAGGTTTCCTTTTCATTTTATCAATAGTTTCTTTTCCTGTACAGAAACTTTTTTACTTTAATGTAGTCACACTTGCTGAATCTTGCTCTTGTTGCCTTTGCTTTTGGTGTCAAATCTAAAAAAATCACCACCAAGATTAATGTCAAGGAGTTTACTGTCTGTTTTCTTCCAGAAGTTTTATGGTTTCAGGTCTTACATTCAAGCATTTAATTTATTGTGAGTTGATTTTTGTGAATGGTGTAACATAGGGGTCCAATTTCATTCTTTTGCAGGTGTCTGTCCAGTCTTTTCAACATCATTTATTGAAAAGACTATCCTTTGCCCATTGTGTATTGTTAGCTCCTTTGTTGTGAAAGAATAGATCATCCATGAGTTTATTTCTGGGCTCTTTATTCTGCTCCACTGATCAATTGTGTTTATTTTTATACCAATATCACCTTAGCTTGATTATTATATATTTGTAATACAGTATGAAGCATAACGCCTCTTATAAAGCCTTGAGAAAGCTTTATTTATCTTTCTCAAAATTAATTTGTCTCTTCGGGGTCTTTTTGGTTCCATACAAATTATAGGATTGTTTGTTTTATTTCTGTGAAAAATGCCATTGGAATTTTGAATCTGTAGATTACTTTGGGTAGTATAAACTTTCTAATAATATTAAGTTGTCCAATCCATAAGCATGGATTATTTTTCCATTTATTTGTGTCTTCTTCAATTTCTTTTATCACTGTCTTATAGTTTCAATGTACAGATCTTTCACCTCCTTGGTTAAACTTATTCTTTTCTAAATGTATTATTTTTGACACAATTGTGAATGGGATTGCCTTTTTAATTTCTCCTCCTGATAGTTTATTATTAGTGTTTAGAAACAACTGATTTTTGTATATTGATTTTGTAACCTGCAACTCTAATGCATTGGTTTATTGGTTTTAAAAATGTTTTTGGTGAAGTCTCTAGGGTTTTTTCTATGTATATCATATCACCTGCAAGTAGAGACAGTTTTATTCTTCCCTTCCAGTTTGGATGCCTTTTATTTCTTTTGCTTGCCTACTTATTCTGGCTAACTTCCAATGCTGTGTTGAATAAAAGTGGTGAGAGTGGGCATCCTTCTATTTTTCTAGATCTTAGAGGAAAAGCTTTCAGTTTTTTACCTTTACGTATGATGTTACCTGTAGGCTTGTCATAAATGGCCTTTGAGTTGAAGTAAGTTCTTGCTATGCCTAAATTGTCAAAAGCTTTTACCATCGAAGGAGGTTGATTTTTGTCAAATGATTTTTCTGCATCAACAGAGATGATCCTGATTTTCATCCTTTATCCTGTTAAGGTGTTCTGTCACCTTGATTGATTTGCATATGTTGAAACAACCTTGCATCTCAGGGGTGGATTCCACTTGGTCGCAGTGCATGATCCTTTCAATGTGCTGTTGAATTTGGTTTGGCTAATATTTTGTTGAATATTTTTGCATCCATGTACCTCAGGTATATTGGCCTGTACTTTTTTCTTCTTGTGGTGTCATTGTCTGGCTTTGGTATGAGGATGATGCTGACCTCATCAAACGAGTTTGGAAATATTTCCTTCTATTCTTTTTTTGGGGTGAAGAGTGTGAGAAGTATTGTTATTAATTCTTTAAATGTTTGGTGGATTTCATCAGTGAAGCCAGCTGATTCTGGGCTTTTGTTTGTTAGGAAGTTTTGATCACTGATTCAATCTACTTTCTTGTTATTGATCTGTTCAGATTTTCTGTTTCTTCATGATTCTCTCTTGGTAAGTTGTATGTTCCTAGGGTTTTTCCATTTCTTCTAGGTTATACAATTTGGGGGTCTATAAATGTTCATAGTATCCTCTTATGATTTCTGATTTTACTTATTTGAGTCCTCTCTTGTTTTTTGGTGAGTCTAGCTAAAAGTTTGTCTATTTTGTATCTTTTCAAAAACCAGCTGTTAGTTCCATTAATCATTTTGATTTTTTTAGTCTCTATTTCATTTATTTCCACTCTGATCTTTCTTATACTAATTTTGTACTTAGTTTGTGCTGCTTTTCCTAGTTCCTTGAGGTGTAAAGTTGTGTTATTTATTTCAGATCTTTCTCATTTCTTAATGTAGGCTAAACTTTCCTTTTAGAACTGCTTTTGCTACATCCAATAAGCTTTGGAATGCTGTATTTCCTTTTTAATTTGTCTCAAGATATTTTTTGATTTCTTTTTTGATTTCTTCTTTGATACATTGGTTATTTAGTAACATGTTGTTTAATCTTCACGTATTTGTGAATTTTCCAGTTTTCTTCTTTTCATTCATTTCTAGTTTCATACCCTTGTAGTTAGAAAAGTTGCTTGATATGATTTCAGTCTTCTTAAATTTATTAAGACTTGTTTCATGACCTGACATGATCTATTGCGGAGAATGCTCCTTGTGCATTTGAGAAGAATGTATATTCAGCTGCTTTTGGATGGGATATTCTGTAAATGTTAAGTCCTGCTGGTCTAGCATGTCATTTAAGTCCAGTGTTTCCTCATTGGTTTTCTATCTGGATGATCTATACATTGATGAAAGTGGGGTATTGAAGTCTCCTACTATTATTGTATTCATGTCTACTTTTCCCTTTAGGTCTGCTAATATTTGCTTTATATATTTAGCTGCTACTATGTTAGGTGCACAAATATTTGCAAATGTTATATCCTCTTGTTGAATTGACCTTTTATCTTTATATAATGACCTTCTTTGTCTCTTTTTACAGTCCTTGGTTTAAAGTCTGTTTTTCCTGATGTAAGTATAGACAAAAACCAGGGCTTCAGACACATACACGAGCTTCTCTGAGACATATCAGCAACCTGGAGCAAGGTGGAGAGACAGCATGAAGAAGGGGCTGCTTTCCTCCTGGTCTCTGGAGAGTATTGCAGTTAGCCTGTTTATATGTGCTAAAATAGAAGTCTGCTCCTCAGGCTACAGCTATTAAGATAAGAAAATAGGCCTCTTTTATGAAAAGAGTGGTTGTGTTTTAGTCTGCTGTCTCTGCTCTGGGCCCTAGAGTTATAACCACAGTGAGTCCACACTAACATTTTAAGATCTTTCTCTGTGTTTGCTATAGCCTTGTGGGTATCGTGCATGCAAGCCACATTGGCTTTCAAAGCTGGATATTTTGGGAGCCCATCTCTCTGGTGAAAGTATTAAAAGGTGGGGTATCAGATGTGGAGTCAAACACTTTGCTACTCAAGAAGATACAAGGAGTTGTGAGTTCCCTCCCAGTTGTGTGTAGCCAGGATGCGGGTCAGGTTTATGTGTCTCAGTATCTCCTGCCTGTTTTGATTTGGGTATTTTCTTGTTTGCCTGATATGTATGAGTCACTCATCTAGTTTCTGTATTTCTTTCAGAGGGAATTTTCACATTTATAGCTGTAGATTTGGTGTGTGTGTAGGATAACATAAGTTCAAGGGTCTCCTACATCATTACCTTGAACTGGAACCCCTCATCTTCATCTTTTTAATCATTCTATTTCAGATGTCCTCCGGTGTTCTTGAAGTTTGAAATACATTACTATAGTGTTTATAAAACCCAAGGGAGAGGATTTTTGACACATACAGTGCCATAGCTACCACCTTTGTTATAGACATTGTACTTCTGTCAAATCATCTTAGTAAGATTCTGACTTTTTAGTAGTTACTTGAGCATGTAGTTAAATAAAACCCTTGTTCTTCATTTACATGAAATGTTGGCACACTCTCCATTCTGAAAATTTGAAGATGGTTTGTAGTCAGGTGTGAGAATGTAGATTTAACTGTTTAAATTTTTCATTTATTCCACCACAAGAAAAGAAATACTTAATTGAAATTAACTATATGCAAGGCAGTGTTCTTGGTATCACTGAGGATAAGTACAAAAATGGTTCAGAGGCAGACCCTTCCAAGAAGGAGCTCATAGTCTAGGAAAGAAGATGAATCACAGAGGATCCAGACCAAGATGGTGGAGTAGGAAGATCCTGAGTTAACCTCCTCCCATGGACACACCAAAACTACAACCACATAGAGAGAAACTATCTCTGAGAACATTCTGAAGATTAGTAGAACAGATTTTCCACAACTAAGGATATTTTTAAAAGGTCACATCAAGAAGGATAAGAGAGGCAGAAACACAGTCTACTCAGAATCCATACCAGCAGTGTGGTGACCTGTAAGTGGGAGTGATATCACAACTGTGGAGGTACCCCCTGTGGAGCAAGGGGTCCAAGCCCCATGTTGGGCTCCCCAGTCCAGGGAACCTGTACCGGAAGATGAACTCCCAAAACATCTCACTTTGAAAACCAGTGGTGCTTATATTCAGGAAAGCCAGAGGGCTGTGGGAAAGTGAGGCTCCACTGTAGGAAAACTCACACACAAACTCACTCTGAGTCCTAGTGCAGAAGCAGCAGCTTGAAAACTGCTGGGTCATGCAAGAAGGAAACTCACTGACTAATTTTAGGGTGTGTATGGGAGAGGTCTGATGGGAATTTTCTCCAGGGACGAAAGCACTGGCAGGTTCCTTCTTCCTTTTTTTTTTTTTTAACTCTCCTTTCACCTAGCTGTCCTGGTGCTGCCAAGAGCCATTTTTGTCATTCTCTGTGAACATAGATAATACCATGCACCCCACCCTGACATTCCCCTGAGGATCAGCCCTGTGCAACCTGCCTGCCCTGGCTGGCCCCTCTGAAATGGCTCCCTTCCTGCCCCACCCAGCAAGGAGCAGGATCCCTCCAGAGGAAGTAGCCTCACCAACTCAGTAGCTGAGCTTGGCCTGCACTGGCACCCCACTAAAGTGGTTTCTGCTCTGGGGAGCCAGCCCTACACACCAGCATGCCCACAACACTCACAGCTAGGTCTCACAGACAGCTGGGCTGGGGATCAGACCTGTCCACTAGGACATTAACAGTAGTCATTGGCTGAGCCACACATCCAACTGAGCCAGGGGTCAACCCTGCCTAACAATGTGCCTGCAGCAATTGTAACCCAACCACAAGAGGCCCATACAGCCTACATGGGGGGCACCCCTGGGGTACCTGGATCTGGTGAGCGGGGGAAGTGTGTCAAGTGTATCATTGGGTCCCTACATAAGGCCACTCTTCCAAGATGTAGTTGATATACCTAATACGTAGAAACAAAGACAGAGAGCCAAAATGAGACAAAGGAATAACTTCTAAACAAAATAATAAAACCTCAGAAAAAGAAGTAAATGAAATGGAGGCAAGCAATTTACCAGATAAAGTGTTCAAATAGTCATAAAAATGCCACCAAACTCAGGGGAAAAATGGATAAACTCAGTGAAAACTTCAACAAAGAGGTATAAAATGTAAAAAGTAACCAATTAGAATGGGAGAATACAATAACTGAAAAGAAAAATACACTGGAGGCAATCAAAAGCACATTAGAGAATGCAGAAAAATGGATCAGTGATCTGGATGACAAGGTAGGGAATCACTTATCAAAATAGCAAAAAATTAAAAAAAAATTTTAAATAAGGATAGTTTAAGGGTCCTGTGGAACAACATTAAGAGTACTAAACGTTTGCATTATAGAGCTCCCAGAAGGAGAAGCAAGAGAGAAAATGACAGAAAAACTATTTGAAGAAATTATTGTTGAAAACTTCCCTAATTGGTTGAAGGAAGCAGACATCCAAGTCCAGGAAGCACGGAACATCTCAAACAAGATGAACCCAAAGAGACCCACACCAAGACACATTATGATTAAAATGTCAAAAGTTAAAAAGAGGATCTTAAAAGCAGCAAGAGAAAAACAATTAGTTATATACAGGGGAACCCTCATAAGACTATCAGCTGATTTCTTAGCAGAAACTTCTCAGGTCAGAAGGGAGTGAGATGATATATTCAAAGTACTGAAAGGAAAAATTTACAGCCAATAATACACTACCCAGCAAGGTTATTATTTAGAATCAAAGGAGAGATAAAGTGTTTCCCAGGCAAGCAAAGGCTAAAGGAGTTCACCATCCCTAAACTGGCCTTAAAAGAAATGTTAAAGGGATTTCTTTCGATGACTAAAAAAAGACCATAACTAGAAAGGAGAAAACTGAAAGGAAAATACTCACTGGTAAAGGCAAACATATAGTAAAGGTAGTCAATCAACTACCTATAAAGCTTCTATGAAGATTAAAAGACAAAAGTAGTAAAAATCGTCTATATTTAAAATAGTTAAGGAATACACAAAATAAAAAGCTGTAAAATATGACATCATAAACATAAAACATGGGGGGAGCAGTAAAAGTGTAATGCTTTTAGAATGCGCTTAAATGTAAGCAACCATCAACTTAAAGTAGACATATGTATGCTATATATATAGGTTGCTATATATAAACCTCATTATAAACACAAACCAAATCTATGAGAGATACACAAAAAAAGAAAGAGAAAGAAATACAAACAGCACTAAATAAAGGTATTAAATCACAAGAGAATAATATAACACTTGTAAATATATATGCAGCCAACATAGAAGCTCCTAAATATATAGAGGAAATATTAACAGACCGAAAGAGAGAAAATGACAATAATACAATAATGTTAGGGGACTCTGACTCCCTACTTACATCAAATAATGGATCATGCAGAGAGAAAATCAGTAAGGAAACATTGTCCTTAAAGGACATATTAGACCAGATTGACTTAGTAGATATATACAAAACATTCCACTCAAAAACACATTCTTTTCAAGTGGACATGACACATCCTCCAGGATAGATCAGATGTTAGGCCACAAAACAAGTCTCAATAAATTTAAGAAAATTGAAATCACATCAAGAATCTTTTCTGACCACAATCTTGTAAAACCAGAAATCAATTACAAGAAGAAAACTGGAAAAAATGTGTGTAGACTAAATGATTTGCTACTAAACAACCAATGAGTCAACAAAGAAATCCAAGAGGAAATAAAAAAATACCTTGAGGTAAATAAAAATGAAAAAAAAATAATGTTCCAAAATTAATGGGATGCAACAAAAGCACTTCTAAGGGGGAAGTTTGTAGCAATATAGTCCTATCTCAGGAAACAAGAAAAATCTCAAACAATCTTACCTTACACCTAAGGGAACTGGAAAAAGAAGAACTAACAAAGTCCAAAGTTAGCAGAAGTATGGAAATAATAAAGATTGGAGAGGAAGTAAATGAACTAGAGACTAAAATAACAACAGAATAGATCAATGAGACCAAGAGCTGGTTCCCTGAATAGATAAACAAAATTGATAAGCCTTTAGCCACGTTCATCAAGAAAAAAAAGGAAAGAGGGCCAAATAAATAAAATCAGAAATATAACAGAAGGAGTTACAAACAACACCACAGAAATTCAAAGAATCATAAGCGATTACTATGAACAATTATATTCCAACAGATTGGACAATCTAGAAGAAATGAATAAACTCTTAGAAACATATAATCTTCCAAGACCAAATCAAGAAGAAATAGAAAATCTAAACAGACTGATCACTAGCAATGAAATAGAATCAGTAATAAAAAAAAAACTTCCCACAAACAAAAATCCAAGACCAGATGGCTTCACAGGAAAATTCTACCAAACATTTATAGAAGAGTTAACAACTATCTTCTCAAACTATTCCAAAATAAGAAAGAGGTAGGAACACTTCCAAACTTATTATGTGAGGCAAGCTTTACCTTGATGCCCAAACCAGATAAAGACACTACAATAAAAGAAATTTACAGGCCAATATCCCTGATGAACATAGATGCAAAAATCCTCAAGAAAATATTAGCAAACAGAATTCAACAATACATTAAAAGGATAATACACTATGATCAAGTGGGATTTATTACAGGGATGCAAAGATGGTTCAACATCTGCAAACCAGTCAGTGTGATATACCACATTAACAAAATGAAGACTAAAAATCATATGATTATTTCAATAGATGCAGAAAAAGTATTTGACAAAATTCAACATCATTTATGATAAAAACTCTCAATAAAGTGGGTATAAAGGGAACATATCTCAACAAATAAAGGCCATATATATAACAAACACACAGCCAATATCATACTCAGTGGTGAAGAGCTGAAAGCAGTTTCCCTAAAATCAGGAACAAAACAAGGATGTTTACTCTTGCCACTTTTATTCAACATAGTACTGGAAGTCCTAGCCAGAGATCAGACAAGAAAAAGAGATAAAAGGAATACAAATTGAAAAGAGGTAAAACTGTCACTGTTTGCAAATGACATGATACTATATATAGAAAATCCTAAAGATGCTACCAAAAATCTGTTAGAACTAATAAATGAATTAGTGAAGTTTCAGGATACAAAATCATTATACAGAAATCTGCTGTGTTTCTATACACTAATAACAAACTATGAGAAAGAGAAATTAAGAAAACAGTCCCATTCACGATTTCATCCAAAAGAATAAAATACTGGAAATAAATTTAACCAAGGAAATGAGAGACCTATACTCTGAAAACTGTAAGAAACTGATGAACAAAACTGAAGGTGATACAAAAAATGCAATGATATACCATGCTTATGGATTGGAAGAATTGATATTGTTAAAATGTCCATACTACCCAAAGCATTCTACAGATTCAACATGATCTCTGTCAAAATACCAATGGAATTTTTCAAGGAACTGGATCAAATAATACCAAAATTTGTATGAAACCACGAAAGACCCCAAACAGCCAAAGCACTGTTAAGAAAGAACAAAGCTAGAGTTATCACGGCCCCTGATTTCAAAATATACTACAAAGCTATACTAATCAAAAACTGTTTGGTACTGGCACAGTAAACAGACACGTGGATCAATGGAACAGAATAGAGAGCCCAGAAATAAACCCATATTTGTATGGTCAATTAATTTTACAACAAAGGATTGAAGAATGTACAGTGGGGAAAAGACAGTCTCTTCAATAAATAATTTTGGGAAAACCGTATAGCTACATGCAAAAGAATGAAAGTTGACTACTTTCTTGTACCATATACAAAAATTAACTCAAAATGTATATTAAAGAGTCAAATACTAAAGAGTTTTATGGAACCATAAAACTCCTAGAAGAAAAAATCGGCAGTATGTTCTCTGACATCAGTCTTAGTAATATTTTTTTGATCTGTCTCCTCAGACAAGGGCAACAAGAGCAAAATTAAGTGGGACTAAATCAAACTAGAAAGCCTTTGCAGAGAGGAGGAAACCAACAAAATGAAAAGGCAACCTACTAAATGGGAAAAGATACTTGCAAATGATATATCTGATCGGGGGTAATATCCAAAATATATAAAGAACTCACACATTTCAATATCAAAAAATCCCCCAAACAGTCTTGATTAAAAAACAAGCAGAGGACTTGAATTTCCAAGGAATACATACAGATGACCAACAGATACATGAAAAGATGCTCAATGTCACTAATCATTGGGGAAAGGCGAGTTAAAACCACAATGAGATATCACCTCACACCTGTTAGAATGGTTATTATGAAGAGTACAGGAAAAAACATGTTGGTGAGGACGTGGAGAAAAGGAATCCCTCATGCACTGTTGGTGGGATTGTAAATTGGTGTAGCCCCTATGGAAAGCGTATGGAGATTCTTCAAACAATGATAGAACTTCTGTACAATCTAACAATTCTACTTCTGGATGTTTATCTGAATAAAATGAAAACACTAATTCAAAAAATATATGCACTCTATGTTCATTGTAGCACTATTTTCAATAGCCAAGACATGGAAGCAACTTAAATGTCCATTGATGGATGAATTGATAAAGAAGATAGGGCATATTTATACAATGGAATATTAGACATAAAAAAAAAAGAAATCTTGCCATTTGCGACAACACTGATGAACCTAGAAGCTATTATGCTAAGACTATAAATATACATACCCTATGGTTTCACTTATATGTAGAATCTAAAAACAAACTCACAAACAAAAACAGAAACAAACACATAGATACAGAGCATAAACGGGTAGTTGCCAGAGAGGAGCGGGTTGGGGGTTGGGAAAAACAGGTTAAGGGGATTAATAGGTACAAACTTACAGTTATAAATATGTCACAGGGATGTAATACAGAGGATAGGGACTATAGTCAATAATACTGCAATAACTTTGCATGGTGACAGATGGTTACTAGGCTTATCATGGTGATAAATTGGTAATGTATATAAATGTCAAATCACTATGTAGCACTCCTGGAACTAATGTAATCTTGTATGTCAACTGTACTTCAATAAAAAAAGAGAAATTAAAAAATGAAAAAAATTAAAAATAAAAAAGATGACTCATAAACAGAAGATAAATACCTCTAATGTACAATAGAACATGCTAACTTCCATAATAATGTTATATTTTGACACAAAGAGAATGAAGAAAGTAATATAAACTGAACAAAAATCAGAAAAGAATTTTGAGGCAGAAGCAATTTTGGCATTAAAAAGATGACAGGCCTGTTTGGATAGGCAGAAAAATATGAAAATATACTTGGGGGGGACAAGTATAAATAAATGTAGGGAAATAGAAGTGCTTGGAGCATAGCTGAATTTGAATGTAGCATATCACCTAAGATTATGTAAAATCTAGATATTTTCATGCTTTTTGCTTCAAAATTCATCTTGAAAAGCTTCATTATGATGTTTTAACTTTTTAACAGTGAGATTTCACTGCTTCCAGCCCTTGTGAGGCTAATAGATGTGCAGGCTTGTTTGGTTTTGGTTTTGTGTTTTTGTAATGTTCACA
Organism: Stenella coeruleoalba; assembly: GCF_951394435.1. NCBI lineage: Eukaryota > Metazoa > Chordata > Mammalia > Artiodactyla > Delphinidae > Stenella > Stenella coeruleoalba. The sequence continues at coordinate 21,477,178 of NC_137150.1, read as the reverse complement.
ATGTCCCATTTGCTGTTTGAATCATTGAAGCATTCCATCCTGCCAAAAGAGTTACATTTTGGCATTCTCTGGAAGCTACAACTGGCATAAAGCATTGAGTGATAAACCCGTGTAAAAAATTTTGCATTCATAAATGTACATAGTGAACCCAATTTTATTGGCATAAACAGGTACTCTAACATGCATCTCTAATCTACTGCAATGTACATGTCAAGGATAAAATTGTTTTACTTCCTACAATAGTCATAAGACATTGTAGTATAGTATTTATTTGAGTTAATCACCATATCTCTTCTTATAATTATTTAATACGTGACTTTTTATCTATTATACTTTATTCTTGGTATTAATTTTTGAAAATGTATGTTAACTATAATATAAAGAAGTACAATAATGCTTTTATACAATTTGACTCATGTAATAGTTGCATAGTTCATTATAATGGTTATTAAAAACTGTAGGGTAAGGAGAGAACGTATTAATTTCCTGTAGGCTGAAAATTTTTTATAAGATACTTATTTGTTAGAATTTGGCGTTTGTTTCAGTAACATTAAAATCTAAGAGAAGAACTAGCAGTTATTTATGTGGATTATTTATATGGATTATGCATTTGTAATTTTCTTTTATGTTCTATGAAATAATACATTAAAAATTAAACCTTTTTCTTTTTGCAATATGGCTCCTAATTTTTGTGCCAAAGTGCACATGAATGATACATTCATTAAGGAAATGTAAACAAAATTTTCAGCAAGTGATTATATACTTGGTTTATGTATAATCTATGTGTCTTTGCATACCTTTTCTCTTTTTGGTTAATGATATCTTTATTGCTGTTATTTTCCTTCATATGAGACTGAAAAGGTTTACTATTTAAAATTTGCTAATTATGCTACTTATTAGTAGTTCTAATAAATATTTCCTGGAAAGAGAGCAAAAACTCTTAAATAAAAAATTCAAAATTTTTTTCAGAACATGATACTAAGTCACAGGGGTCCCAGGAATGTAGTAATATATTATTTTCCAAGAGTTCTTTTATTTGTTTTTACAGCCTGCTGTTCTTCTTCAGTGGATGTATTGATTTTTCAAATTCCTCAACATACACTGGAGTTTTGTTTATAAGAGTTCTCTTCTGTTCCTTGGCTTATATTTGTTTCTTTTTGGTAAGTAATTCTTTATTAATTTGGTTTTTTGTTTCTCCATATATTTGGTGGTCCTTAGTTCATTCATATTTGAGAATAGAAGGCTGGTGACTTATTTCCCTCTGCTCTTGTATGCCTGTTTCTCTGCTAGCTTTCTCCCAGCTATAGGACTAGGATTGCAAGCTCAGGTGTGAACAGTGCTTGTTATCTTTAGGGCGAGTAGATGGGGAAACCACTCTTTGGATGCTAAAATGGGGAGATCTTGAGATCTTTACTCTGTGGCACTGGAGACCGTTCCAGTACCATTAGAAACATTATGCTCATGCAGTTAATTAAATTATTTAAGAGTACTATTTTGGATGCCTGGGAGTATAATGTTGGGCTATTTTGCTCAGTGTGTGTGGAGAAAAGGGAGAGGTTAGGGTGAGGTCAGTGTGGGGCACTTGACTAGTGTAGCATTTCAGTAGACAGACTTTCAATTAACTCTGTTTTTAAACCTTCTTCCTAGTCCCACCTTGCATGACACTGTGGTCTGTGAGCCAGGTGCCTCCCTGGGATAAAGGCTTTTCTCCTTTGTAGACCATTCATGTGTACTGGCCTGCCTTTTGCTGGTTCTGTCTTATTCATTAATATCTTCATTTACTATAATTTTATTAGAGATTTAGGTGAAAGGGGAGGTCAGTTCTCACTTTTAGTTGTTTGAACTGGAAGAGATGTTTTGAGACTCTTGCTTTAAGAAGTCAATCTATCAGTTATATGGAGAATGGATTATAGGAAGGAGAGGTTTGTGCCAGGGATGTAAGTAAGCAGGTTCAGAAATAAGATAGTGACAGTAGAAAGGGAGATGAAGAGAGAGAAGAAAGGTAAAAAGAAGATAGACTTTATAACATTTGGTGACTAATTAGTTTGTCATTGGCAGTTGTGAATACACAGGAGGAAATAATTTTTTTCCTTTTGCATGGTCAATTAACATAATTTTAATATAAAAACAATATATAAAACTCCAGGACGCATGTCTCTTCAGAACTGCTTTCTAACTGTATAATTAGGTTCTAAGTATTAAAATTTGATCTACTAACTTTAACTGATATATTTTCTGAAATCTGTCATGGAGCCGTGATGTCTGGATTTATATGTAAACAGTATGGAGCAATTCACTGAAACATTGGAAGCCATAATTCTTCATTGTTCCTCGTCTTTTACTGTCACTCCATAAAATGATATTTGAGGCTCAGCCTTTTAACTCAGACTCATCAAATGTTTATGTTCTTGATTCTGGAAGAACTACCTCACTCTTAGCAGAATAACAGATTTATCCACCTGTTTTGGGCGTATTATTCTCTCAGCTTCTCTTATGTAATTTCCTACAGTGATTTTGCAGCATAATAAAATCCTCCCTGCCCAGTTAAGACCTGACATGGCCATTCTCTTCCAGATCCTTGTGATTGCTGATATTTGTTCTTAATATTAATTGCAAGTTAGTTTTGTTACATAAAAAAAAATTCTTCACTCACTTTCTCTAATCTTTCTTTTCATCATGCCCAAATGCACTAAATTAGGACCCTTAACAAAATTCATTTAATAGTATTTCTCTAAGGCCTAATAATATTTGAAAGCCTAAATCCAAAGGAAATAACTAAACTCGCTGTAGCATTTTAACTCACTGTAGCATTGAATGTGGTGAATTACTACACACCTCATAGAAATGTCTTCTCTCTTAATTTCTGTATCATCATACTTTGTTGTCTGTCCTGCTAGTGTCTAGGCAGTTCTACTCTGTCCTTTGTGGACAATTCTTCCTCTTCACAGTTTTAAAGTATAGTGTCTGAAGGCTTCCCTCCACTTTTGACACTTTTCTCTTTTCATGCCATATATTTTTAGTGGGTTAAGTCATGTACTCATGGCTTCAATTCCTAAGTTTAAACCTTTGAGCTAAAGCTCTCTCCTGATCGTACCTGCCAAATTTCTTCACTTTGATGTGTCATAAACACCTCAAAGCCAGTCCAGTAAGAGATGAACTTCCCTTCCCAATTTATCTTCTGACCGCATTTCTTATGTGAGTGGAAAATAAACTAGTAATGAAAAAAGGTTATAATGTGTATTAATGATAAATTAGATACCAAGTGATTTCAGAGTGTAAATTTTGTCCTATTTAGTATTTTGACAGAAGGATATTTATTCTTCCCATGTTGACTACTCATGTCCATTGATGCTATGTCAAATCTGACTTCTACTAAATTATGCAAAGGGGAATATTAACAGACTGGAATTTTAAAATGTTGGGTAGTGTCATAGAGCCCAGGAAACCTGGTACATGTTTATAGGCTGGACATTATGACAAACAAATCAATTGAAAAAATAGGAATAGATAAGCATAAAAGATGGACTCATTTAGAACACAAGTGAAAATATTGGAAGTAGTCATAAAGAAAAAAGACATTATTTTTCTTAAGTTTATCCTTAATAATTCCTTTTCTATGAATTCAAAAAATGTCACAAATGTTCCCTTACGAGGCAAATCTGGATAATTGTTTTTAAAGATATTTGCACTTTAACCATTGTATGTGGGGTTGATGTGTGTGTGTGTGTGTGTGTGTGTGTGTGTGTGTGTGTGTATGTAGGTATGGAATGGATTTATTGTTCAAACATTTCAGAAATATATAAAATAGTAATTTACTCCCTCCTTATGCCTGTCCCAACTCTGAAGTAATCACTATTAAAATTTTGGAATGTATTCTTCCAGATTTTTAAATTTAAGAATATCCTATTCTGGACAAATCATGCAAGAATGTTCCTGAAATAAAAGGCAACTTGACACACTGTGCACCAGGGGAAATAGACAAAGAGTGTTCAGTATGTGCCGAGACATACTAGATGTTAAAAATAAAGACACAATCCCCTTTCCTCTTTCTCTTCCTCTTTCTTTTCCCTTTCCCTTCTAGTCAATTCAGTCCCAAAGACATTTGTTGACACCAAGCACAACAGGCATGCATGGAGGGAGGGGAGAAAAGCAGTGGTGTTGGAGCCTCAGCAGAGTAAGGGGACATCTGGGTAGAAGAGTGCAGTGGACTGAACGTGTCCCCCGAAATTGACATGTTGAAATTCCAACGCCCAATGTGATGGTATTAGGAGGTGTGGCCTTTGGGAGGTGATTAGGTCATGAGGGTGAAGCCTTCATTAATGGGATTAGTGCCCTTGTAAATAAAAGGGACCCCAGAGAGGTCCCTCACTCTCTTTCCACATGTGAGGACACAGCAAGAAGTCAGCAGTCTGCAAACTGGAAGAGGGTCCTCACCAGAACCAACCCTGCTGATACCCTGATCTCAGATGTCCAGTCTCCGGAACTGTGAGAAATACATGTCTGTTGTTCATAGGCCACTTAGTCTAAGGCACTTTGTTATAGCAGCCTGAACTAAGACAAAGAGTGACCCATCCTGTGAGGTTGGAGTAAGGAAGATGCCACATGGGGAACAGCTGGCTTGCAAAAGGTGTCACAGCCTGAGTGGAGTGAGGACTTCAGTAGAAGCTGCCTCTAGTTGATCAGAAGCAGATGCTCTGAGCCTCCTGCAAGAGTTAATGATTACAGCAGCCCAAGGGCGTTTGAACCAAAGGACAAGCAGACTCTGAAGACCTTGGTTCTTGCCCTAGGCTCTGTGTCTGGCACCTTACTGCCTCAGACTTGTGTAAATGCAGGACACATGTTCCCAGGACAACTCAGCCAAGTTCCAGAAAGGAGGGGTTTTCATGCAAGCTCCTAAGATTCACTCTCTAAAGCCTTCGGTGTAGAGCTAGTTGAAGAGGATTCTGCACTTAAAAGGTAAACTCCAAGCAATCGCAGATGGAAAGACAGAATTCTTTGTAATGAGCAGATCAGCAAAGATATCAAGAGTTACTCCTTGTGGGTCAGACAGCATAGGATGAGGGTCACAGGTAAGAAAGCTTCAGAATTAATGATGAGGAACATATGGACAGGACTGGACAGAACTGTTTTCATCAGTCACACCTGGATAAGGGTTTCAGCAGTTTCAGAGATTGGATGACTGTGGAACAGATTTGTAATATATTTTCTCTGCCATGGTAGAAATGTTCTCTATCTGCACTAATACAGCGGCACTAGCTACATGTGGCTATTGAACACTTGAAACGTGAATAGTGCAACTGAGGATCTGCATTTTTAATTTTATTTAATTTTCATTAATTAAAATATTTCAATAGGCCCATGTAACTAGTGGCTACCACAGCAGACAGCGCAGCCCTACAGAATTTTTGATCATTGCATAATCGAACGTCGGTGTACTGTGTGAGTTATTTTGGTTGTTTTTAATTGTCTCAGATAATCAAAAAAATATTTCTTGTATAAATAAAAGTCTTAGTTAAAAAAAGAATATCCTATATAATGTATATGTATTTAGAATATATTTTTTACCAAAAAAATGAGTTATAGTTCTGCATACTTCTGCAAAGTAACTTTTCCTTTACTTTCTATAGTGTAGATATTTTCCATCCTCCTTCCCTATCTCCTGCCCCCGTCTCCTGTCCCCCATCTAAAAGGCGATCAATTTTTGTAATTTTAAGAAAGAAAAATTCCCTTCCCTTTGTGAACAATTATTTATTAACCAATCTACCACTGGCGAACCTTTAAAATATCTCCACTCATTTTATTGTGAATATTAAAACAGTTTTGTAACTAGCACCATGGTACATATATCTTTGAAAGCTTTTGCAGTTATTTAGCATATCTATAGAATAAATTCCAAGAAAACAAAATTGCTTGCTTAACTGATATCTACATTTAAAATTTTTTACACTTGATACCAAATTTTCCTCCTTAATATCAATTTACTCTTTCACCAAGAGTGTATAAAAAGTGCTGCTTTTTTGAGCATTTGATAACAATGGATAATTTAACTTTTGAATCTTTTCTAATCTGATTCCTTTCTTTAATAGACTATTTGAACATGACTGTATTTTTACTGGCCACTAATATTTCCTTTTTAATGAATTTTACATTCATTGTTAGACCTGTTTTCTTTTAAAATATTTGTCTCCATACATTGGTAGAAGCTCTTTCCTCATTATAAATAAGCACTATCTGTGTCTTCTTTTGTGTCGCAACTTCTTTTTCCTTTGTCTTAATTTAGGTTGTGTTTTGCAAAACAGAAAATCTTAGTCTTCTAAAATTTCATGGTTTTATTTTTATATCTAAAGCTCTGTTTGTGTGTGACTTTAAGTCATATTTTATTTTTTCTAAATGGATATATCATATAGCAATATTCTCAATTTCATGTTACAGTCTACCTAAATACTAGCAATAAATGATCTCCTAAGCACAATGATAATCTCACTTAAGAATTTTGGAGATAGATAGTACACGAGCTACATCATATCATTAAAGACCTATATTCTTTCTATTAGAGTTGCCATCCTTAGACTATTGGCTTGCTGACTCATTAAGATCTCTGCTATATTTCTAGGCATCATATAATGTTCCAGAAAGGACGAAGTGGGCAGAAAAATAACAAGCCATATTTGCCCTTGTTAACAGAACAGCAGATAATTTACTGGAAGCCCTAAGAGACTTCTAGTTATGCTTCACTGACAAATCTGAGTTACATGGGGACCCCTAGGTACAAAGAAGTTGAGAAAACAAATTAGTTTTAGAACAGATGTAAGTCTATAGAATAGACCTATATTCTGCCTGTCATGCTTTTAAACATATATCTAAAAACATTTTATATGGATTTTATAATTGTATGCTTCTTCTGCTAGAGCAAATAGACAATTTAACCTTTTGTACTTCTCTTTATACCCACAACCCACATGTAATTAGTTTTGATTTTACAAAAGGTGATCATAATTCTGCATGCTTCTGCAAAGTAACTTGCTTTTCCTTTACCTACTATAATATAGATGTTTTCTAGTCTGTCTGTCCATATATCTATGTATCCTCTCTATTGTCTAAATTACAATCTAATTTTAAGAAAAGAGAATACCATGTGATGTGTGAACCATACTTTATTCATCTCTTCACCATCATTGAGCATTTTACATATTTATTAATAGTCTTTTATGTAAACTCTGCTATTATAAAATTGACCTGTAGACATGAAGTAGAAAAATGTCATTTTTCTATGTCTCATTTTCTATAACTTCAATGTATGGAGGTTGTACCTGGTCATCTACAAACTGTGCACAATTGAAACTCTCTGTTTTCTTGTGAGGTTCTGCTCAGGTCATTCATACGCGTGGAAGTGCTTTAAACTACTGTAAAGAATTCTACCAGGATATAGATGACACCACTGTTGTTGTGATTTTGCAGTCACTCAGTATTTTGGAAACATGGGCAATAGGCTAGGGATCTGCACAAGAATCCCAGGGGGACATGAGTGTACTATAAAGGGCTTATAGGCTACTGGGAAGTTTATGTAAGTAAATGAGAGCCAAATTACTGAAGTTTTTGAATGCCGAATTTGGGAACTGGACTTAAAAATAAATCGTATACTATTTTGTCAGCACTGAATAGGAAATTGTTTGCAACACTAGTTGAGCATTTGTATTACTGGGAATATTTTTAACAAAGAATGCAGTGACCCAAGGACACTCCAAGGGGATTTTGATTTAATTGATCTGGAATGAGGCCTGAGAATTGATATTTTTAAAAATCTGTCCACATTGAACATTCAGGCTGGATTGAAAATGACCCATACAGGATAAAGCTGATTTGTCTATATTTTACACTGCATTTCTCCTACTATTGCTCTTCCTCCTCTCACCATTCTGGATAAAACAGTAATTACAGTTTTTGAGTTCCTATGACTTTATCATCTTAAAAGCCTATTTTGAAATAGTGGGATGTTCCCATCCACAATCAGACCTACTCACTTTTGCTTGATGACCTTGAATCACCAATTCTGGAAGAGGTTTGACCCCATGTATGTGCCTCAGCTTTGCCTGTACATTACCTGCGATGATCAAGATGCAACATACAAATGACCAAAGTGAAGAGATTTCCTGCATGATTCTGAATAATTTTAGATCTCTTAAGTGAGAAATAGCAAATCAGAGGTGGGAATCTATTTTTAATTATATGCTTAATCTTTACGGTTGCCTATAATTAACTATTTGATAACACAGTGTTACTCAGTTTCCTTGGAAAAATAGGAATACGTACATTCACTAAATTGATTGAAATTGTGAAGTTATATTTTGGCATCAAAAATAGTAATTACTGAACTTTTATGTTGGGCATAATGCAACCATAATGGTTTGTTTCTTGTTTGATAGGAAAAATAACATCAAATTTCACCCTCCTGCATACAAAATCAGCACATTTTCTTTTCCAAATTACAGAAAGAACAAAGTGAATATTCAATAGACATTTGTATTTCCTTGAGTTTGCTGGTGTAGCTAAGCAGAGCTGATAATGTGAAGTGTTGCTGCCATCTGCAGCATGAAAAACATTAAAAGTGTATGTTATCTGTACGTATGTAAATAGGTTTTGAACAACTTGCTTACTTAAGAACTTTGATTTCTCTCTTAGTCTTTCGATGTATTTTCAACTGCTAGCTTTCAATATTACTTAAAAATGTAATATATTTTAAATTTTACATCACAAAGTACTTATGAATATAGTATAGGTACCAAAATGAATCCTGAGATTATTTTTATTGATTATTTGATTATACTAAAATTAATTTAAAAAACAATTAAATGATAGACTAAAATAGCCTTTATGATTTATTGATACCAGGAAATATTTTCTAAATCGATTATGTTTGACAAAGTTTTAAAAACAAATTACTCCAATAAAATTTAAACTTTTTCTCAAAGAGATTTTTTTCAGGTTTACCCATTACCTACTTAATCTGTTATATAGAATAGTAACCACAGAGACATCCACAAAAATGACACCAGAGGTATATTGTCAATGGATGAAAGATTTTAAGTCGTTTATATGTTGTTTTCCAAATAGAGATAGCTCATGGGGTTGGTGAGAATATTACTTATTCAGGTCTTTAAGGGATGAGAATACTTCTGTCCTAGGTTTCCGAATTCTCATTCCATGTATTTTAAAAGTTCTTCTCCTCTTGCCATTTCTTGGCCACTGATATTCTCATCATAGAAGGTAGACAAAAAGCTACCAGTTCTGTAGAATTTGGCAAGTTACTTGACTTTCCTGAGCATTGTTTTCTTCATCCGTGCTTTTGGGCTCATAATGATCACCTTGTCGTGTTGCATTGAAACTGGATGAGAATTGAGTGTGGAAAGTGTAGCACAATGTCTGAAACAGACCCATTGATATTAGCTTTTATATATTCATAAAACAAATTGTTTCATCATGTTTGGTTTCAGACAAAATGCCATATTTTCATATGTGAAATCTCTTCTATTTCTATTGTAACAGATCTTTAAAAACCAGATATTTATAATTAAATAGAAAATGCCCAGAAAATGCATTTTCAATTATTTTGATAATATTCAGCAGATAGTCATAAAATACTGGTTCAGTCAGCAAGATCTAATGTGTTTTTTCTCCTTTTCTTTTTTTTTTTTAACATCTTTATTGGAGTATAATTGCTTTAAAATGGTGTGTTAGTTTCTGCTGTATAACAAAGTGAATCAGCTATACATATACAAATATCCCCATATCTCCTCCCTCTTGAGCTCTCCTTTTCTTTAACAAGATTTTAATTACTGTGTTTTTTCTCTTAAAAATAAATCATAGATTCCTTAAATTATTTAATTTAAATTATTTAAATCTGTGATGTCTAAATTTAATACCTGGGCAGTTGGATGAACTATCATACATGTCACTAAGGACCATGCTCACTTGTTTTTATGGCAAAAAATGTCATAGTATAAGAAATAGACAAAATCCATTTGCATTTAGAGAATTTTTATTAAAAAAGGCTTTTTCTTTTTAAGATAATCTGCAGATTCTAAAACAAAATGTTAGGATAAAGGACAAAATCACAGTTTATAGTAAGGGAAATTGCTGAACTTGAGAACTCAAATTATTATAAACAAGAATTTCTTCCCTCCAATTTTAACAATTAAAGAATATGACAGAACTGAAAAATATGAGTAAATGGTAAAATTTTATGTTATTTCCTAGGTTTATTCTTATTCTGATTAAAAAAAACAACAAATCTAAAACAAATGTATATAAACCTCTAATTAAGGTTCCAAGAAATCAGAATTTCAGTGAACTGCTATGTATGCTGTCTCGGCTATACTTTGATTCTTCAGATCATCTATCAAAACCTCTCTTGTAGCAAAATATAGGTGATTTATCTGGTGAGTTTTAGGTTTTCTCCTCCAGAATATTCTGCATAGGGACGAATATTCAAGGTTTTTGTTGATTTGTTTTGTTTTTCTCTGTACCTGTTGGTTCACTCAGACTCAGCTTCTGAGTTCAATCTAGTGTCTAGATCATTTTTCACAGCCCTTAGAGGATGCTTTGGTCAAGTATAGACATAGAACATACATCCAGGAGAAGAAGCTATTCTTTGAATCATGATCTAGTGCTACAATTTGGAGGAGAGCTGAGTGGGAAAGTATGGCCTCCTTGTCCAAGAAAACTATGAACTTACTAGGTACATCCTGAACTCCTGGGTGCTTTTCATTCTTGGTGCTGAGAATGACGTTCCTCACTTCTGTGCCTTAGTGCTGTGCTCTTGGCTTGGAATGTTCTCCCAGACATACACTTCCTGGCTTTGACCCCACCTGGCCTGGAGGACACACACTCATCTCAGGTACTGTTATCTACTCTCTAGGGGTTCTGACTTCCCACCGTAAATATATTTAATTCTTTCTCTTTTTGTTCCTTCATGTATATTCTTTTATCATGGCACCTGTAAAACTAAATTGCACCTGTTTTGGTGAGTGGCATGGCCACAATAGAAACTGGGGCTTTTTCCATGAGTTCTGAGTATTCCTTACATCCCACATGCAATCAAATTCCAGGGTTTATCAATTACCCTTCCATACCTTGCTTAGCAAGACTCCGTATGATCCAGCCCCTGGCCACTTTTCCTACTGCAGCTCAAACCTCTCTTCCTTTGTTTTAATATACTCCAACTGCCCTGGCTTCCAGCATTTCTCAAACTTGTCCAGCAGCCTGTTGACTCAGAGCCTTTGCACTTGCTTTTCCATCTGCCTGGAATTCTCTTTTCCCAAATATTCTTATGAATTGCTGCCTTATTTCCTTTTGCTGTTCAAAAGTAACAGCAGCTTCATTTCTCTCTATTTTTTTTTTATCTTGAATTATTTTCTTCATGGTTTTTGGGAATATAAAGTTTTCACCCTCCTGGGAAATAACTGCTTGTTCATTATAGCAAAGAATAATAATCAAAACCTGGGCAGGAATACCTTGGAGATATGGTGGGTTCAGTTCCCAACCACTGCAATATAGCAAATGTTGCGGTAAAGTGAGTCACACAAATTTTTTGGTCTCCCAGTGTATATAAAACATATGTTTGTACTATATTGTAGTCTAATAAGTGTGCAATAGCATTATGTCCAATAAAACAATGTATATACCTTGATTTTAAAATGCATCATTGCTAAAAATTGCTAGCCATCATCTGAGCCTTCAGCGAGTTGTAATCTTTTTGCTGGTAGAGGGTGTTGCCTCAGTGTCTAGGGTTGCCGACTGTTCAGGGTGGTGGTTCCTGAAGGCTGGGATGGCTATGACAATTTCTTAAAAATAAGACAATGAAGTTTGCCACATCAATTGGCTTTTCCTTTTACAAATGATTTCTCTGTAGCATGCCATGCTAGCTGATAGCATTTTACCCACAGTAGAACTGCTTTCAAAATTGTAGTCAATCTTTTCAAACTCTGCTGCTCCTTTATCAACTAAATTGATGTAATATTCTAAATCCCTTGTTGTTATTTCAACAATCTTCACAGCATCTTCACCAGGAGTAGATTTCATCTCAAGAAACCACTTTCTTCGCTCATCCATAAGAAACTTCCTTATGCTCCTTATCCCTTAAAGTTTGATTATGAGATTGGAGCAGTGCAATCACATCTTCAGGCTCCACTTCTATTTCTAGTTCTCTTGATGTTTCCACCACATCTGCAGTTAATTACTCCACTGAAGTCTTGAACCCCTCAAAGTCATCCATGAGGCTAGGAATCAACTTCTAAATTCCTGTTAACGTTGATATTTTGACCTCTTCCCATGAATCATGAATGTTCTTAATGACTTTTAGAGTGGTGAATCCTTTCTGAAAGATTTTCAATTTACTTTGCCCAGATTCATCAGAGGAATACACTATCTGTGGTAGCTACAGACTTACGAAATGTATTTCTTAAAGAATAAGACTTGAAAATTGAAATGCCTTCTGATCCATGGGCTGCAGAATGGATGTTGTGTTAGCAGACCTGAAAACAACATCTATCCCATTGTTCATTTCCATCAGAGCTCTTGGGTGACCAGGTGCATTGTCAATGAGCAGTAATCTTTTTTTCTGAGCAGTAGGTCTCAACACTGGGCTTAAAATATTCAGTAAACCATGTTGTAAAGAGATGCACTGTCATCCAGGCTTTGTTGTTCCATTCATAGAGCTCAGGGTGAGTCGATTTAGCATAAGTCTTAAAGGCCATAGAATTTTCAGAATGGTAACTGAGCACTGGCTTCAACTTAAAGTCACCAGCTGCCTTAGCCCCTAACAAGAGAGTCAACCCGTCTTTTGGAGTTTTGAGCCAGGCATCGACTCCTCCTCTCTAGCTGTGAAAGTTCTAGATGACATCTCCTTCCAGTATAAGGCTGTTTTGCCTATGTTGAAAATCTGTTTAGTGTAGCCACCTTCATTAACGATCTTAGCTAGGTCTTCTGGATAACTTGCTGGAGCTTCTACATCAGCACTTGCTGCTTCACCTTGTACTTCTATGTTTTGGAGACAGTTTCTTCCTTTAAACTTCATGAACCAACCTCTGCTAACTTCAGACTTTTCTTCTGCATCTCCCTCACCTCTCTCAGCCTTCATAAAACAAAAAAGAGTTAAGGCCTTGTTCTGGATTAGGCTTTGGTCTAAGGGAATGTTTTGGGTGGTTTGATCCTCTGTCCAGACCACTAAAACTCTCTCCATATCAGCGGTAAGGCTGTTTTGCTTTCTTCTCATTCATGTGTTCACTGGAGTAGCACTTTTAGTTTCCTTGAAGAACTTTTCCTTTGCATTCACAACTTTACTAACTGGTGTAAGTGCCTACCTTTCAACCTACCTCGGCTTTCCACATGCCTTCCTTGCTAATCTTAACCATTTCTAGCTTTTGATTTGAAGCGAGAGATCTGCAACTCTTCCTTTCACTTGAACACTTAGAGGCCATTATAGGGTTATTAATTGGCTTAATTTCAATATTATTATGTCTCAGGGAAAAGGGAAGCCTGAGGAGAGGGAGAGAGATGGGAGAACAGCCTGTCGGTTGGATCAGTCAGAACACAAACAACATTTATCGATTAAATTTGTCATCTCATATGGACTCTGTTCATGGTGCCCCAAAACAATTAACAATAGTAACATCAAAGATCACTAGTCCCAGATCACTACAATAAATAAATAATAATGAAAAAGTTGGGAATATTATGAGAATTACCAAATTATGACACAGGGGCATAAATTGAGCAAATGCTGTTGGAGAAATGACACCCATAGACTTGCTCAACATAGAGTTGCCACAAACCTTCAATTTGTAAAATATACAATAAAGTGAAGTGAAATAAAATGAGGTGTGCCTGTATTAAGCTTGTTTAATCAGTCTGACTGATTACAAAAGTGCACACACTTCTGAAGGGAAATCGGCAACATCCCCTGCAATCAACTCCTGAAAATCAGACTGAAAATCAGATAATCAGCAACAGCTTCCATCCAGTGAACAGATGTCTGAGAGTCAGCCAGTGAGCAACAGTCTTACTCTGGTAAACCTGCTTCCATAGCTAAAGCCAATACTCCAGATTCTAAACTCCACACTTTTCCAAAACCCTTTGTAAGTTCTCTGCTTATAAACTGTGTCTTATGGTGCCTAGCATATAATATGAAATTTACAAGTATTTGTCGAATGCATCTTTAGAGTAGGGATAATGGCCACTTAGCATAATATCCCCACTGCTAATACAGTGCCTATTACACAGAAGTAATTCCATAAAGTATTATTTAGATGAATGAATGAATTCATTGTCCATGCAAGTTTCAAAATATTTGTTAGGGATATCTTAAAGTAAACCAGAGATTACTCAGATCTCTGTGGGTCCATATAGTTCTCATAAACTCATCTCTCTCTCCAGAGATACACTAGATGAAAAGATGCCCACCTGGCTATTTGACATTTCCTTTTGGAAGACTTAGAGGCATTATTGGTTTAATGTGTTTAAAACTGAACCCACACTCTTTCTTTACCACCAAACCAGATCCTCTTCTAATGTTCTCTCTGTCACTAAATGTTATAGGCCAGAAATCCCCTTTCTCCCTTGAACGTCCATTTTCAACCCAGCATCAAGTAAGGGTGATTTTACCTCCCAAATATATCTTGAATCTGCTGACTTCTCTCCCTTTACATGAGCATCACGTTAATCAGAGCTACCATTAGCTGTCGTCTAAACTACTTTAGTAACACTAATTGGTCCATGAGCACCTTCTCGAGGCCTCTCACCAATCTAATCTTTCATCAGTCAACTCTCTCCTTATAAACTTTTATCAGATGGTTTGCTAATAGAACAGAGTTTAAAATCTTCAACATGGCCTCCAGACTCCATTCATTCTCATCTTGTACCACATTCCTCTTCATTGTCTAAACTTGTGTCACTGGCTTTCTTTAAGTCACTTGAGATTATCATGTCCTCCTTTTCCTCCATCAGAAAGCTTTGCAAATGTTAGTACCTCAGCCTAAAACATTCTTCCTCCTGCTCTGACTTATTCTACACATATTAAATCCACCATCATTCCCTCACTCCCTGACCAAGTCACATACCCCTACCTTACTGAGAACCTTGTCTATCTCCTGTAAACACTTCTCATGTTGAAAATCTAAGTTCTGTTTGTGTCATTATTGGATTAATAGCCATCTCTTTAACTAAACTGTAAGCTTCATGGGGCGGGGGCACTCTATTTTGGGCATATAGGAGGGAGTCAAGAAGTATTTATTACATTAATGAAAAAATGAATGAAAGGGAAAAATTTGAATCTGGTCAAGACTTTCCCAGCATATTTCAGAGTAAACAGGGTTGGAACCTGTGTTCTGAGAGCGTAGTGGGCCAAGGAAAGACAGTGAGGAAAAATGTCATTCTAGAGCTGCTTTCTTTTCATTAAAATTTTCACTGAAAAGCAAGAGTCTCCCTAGTCTTTTGTGGGCTCATGTTTGGTGGTAAAGACAAAAGTGGTGCATAGAAGACATTCAAAGATCAATTTCATCTTTAACAAAGAAGGAGAGAAAGGATGGGTCCTAATCTGTTGGAGTGAGCAAATACTGTAGCAGGTTTTCATTTAATACGGCCAACTTTAAAATGAGTGTTATATTCTAAGAAGGATTTTGATTCTTGGGGAGTCTCCATTAGATGTAGGTATTAAGTAGCTCTTTTCACTAGTTTTAGGGTTCATTTAAATATTTTAAAAATCCAAAACATTGTCATATTAAAAGGCAGTATTTACGAATGGTGTTTTCTTTCTCCAATTCTTGCCTCACTGTGAAAGTCTCAACCACTGCTGTGCTGCTGTTGTAACATGAGTTACAAAAATCTTTCATTTTGGAAATCAAAGTGAAGGACAAGAAAAAGCCCTGAAAGCAGGATCATCTTTAGGGAGAACATTTGGGACATGGAGGGCAGGGTAGCATGGGGAAAGAGAGGTTGCCAGGCAGCCTTCCACATACTGCTTGATTTTTCTTTGTTTTACTTCGTTTTGTTACCCCACCAGAAAGTCACAGCAAACATAGTGTCTGGCATGTTTGTGTAACTCTAAAGTAGAGTCTATATGCTGCTTTGCTTAAAACAAATTTGTTTCCTCATTTTGAAAAGGGAGAGGACTATTGTCATTCATAAAAAAAAGATTTTTCTTTTGAATGGACTTTGGAAGCGTGTGGACAACTAGACATAGTAATCTGGAGGACTATGAAAACATTAACATGGAAGGCGTTAATTTGTTGAATTGGCTGTGTTTCCTGACATCTGTATTTGCCTCATGTATTAAGGCTTTGTTTCTTTTTGTTTGCTTGTTTTTAAGGCCTGGAGTTGTCTATTTTTCAGAGCCTCAGATCCCTTTTTTGACTGAACTTCTACTGCAAATAGATAAAATTCCTGCTCTATACCACTGCTTTATTGATACTAACTTAGAAGTCTATTAATATGCTTATTTAAATCCCTAGCATGGGTATGTATTTAAAACATGCTTTGATTTGTAAATATTATCTTTTTTATGGAATGTAACTGTGCCTTTTGCCACTAGAACAAATTGATTTCATCTATCTTCCATCTCACCTTTAAACGTGTTATTTACCCAAATTTTAGCTTTTCCAACATAATGTAAAAATGTCTCACTACAATAAGAAGATTAATAAACAAAGTAAAAAAGACTATTTATGAAAAAATACTTTAGAAATCCAGTCCTTTTGATTAGTAACCAGCCCTAGTACCAGAAAAACTTCAAAGTGCTCTCTAAACATTGAATTTTCATCAGTGATGCTGCAAGCCATAGCTCTCATCTTTCATGCTTACCATGCAATAACTTCAAAAGGATAAAAAGAAAGAATGGTAATCTCTCCAAGCGACACTCTGCTAAGGCCAGTCATCTTGTCTTTAGCTATCATGCATTCACAACCAGATAATTGCTTCATTATATTATGCTTTAATAAATATAATAATTAACATTTTGTTACCAAAAAAAAGCCAATACTCAAGCCATTCAGAAATGAAATCCAGAGCCCAGGGGATTTCTAGAAGAAAATGAAAAAGAATTAGCATCAAATATAGACCTCTTCAAAGGGAAAGAGATCATTTAAACTTGTCTTTTACTTACTGAAATCTGTTCTGCATATTTTATTGTTTTTGTCATCTTGCTTGTTATAATCCAGCTAGCGAATGTTCAAAGAACATAAAATCCTACAAATAAATAAATGGAATATGAGTGAATTTACAAAAAGGCAACAAGAGTCTCACATGTAAGCTTTGATTACATAAAGCAATTATGTTTCCCAGTGGTGCTCCAGGAACAGGTGATTTATCAGTAGGAGAGAAATCAAAGTTTTTCGCTTCATGACACTTAGATGTCTAATTTACAGAGTACAAGTAACTTGGAAACCTTATCTGAATCAACATGGTATCACCAGTCAAATTTGGGGTGATCAAGACTTTTTAGAATTAGATTGTAGGGCAGTCTGGGTCAGCGTGGGAAGTTGTAATAGACTCTGACCTTTAAACAAGAGGTAGACATATCATTATGGACTTTGTGGTCAGTAACTCGGCAGTCATCTGAGGAAGTATACCAGAGGGAACTTTGGCGGGGAGGGGTCAGAGTTGTGTGTTGTGTAGTGGTAGCCTCAAACAAGAAGAGACCAATAATAAGATTACACTTGTGAATTTTGCTGTTTGGATCGGGGAATATCCTCACACCAACAGCTTTCTAAAGATCTCTCACCACAAGGTAATAAAATGGAGACAGCAATAAAGACAATTCTTGGTGACAAATTATCTTAAAAGCTATATTGTCCAAAAAAGTGCAAATATTTTATGATATTATGGTAAAAAGGAAAGGAAAAGCAATGGATAGGAGCTGTCTGATAGTCTCAGTGAGTGTGTTTCTCCCTCAGACACTGGAGTTAAAAAGTTATCCTTTCAGATTATTTGGATGTTATCTAGATCAGTACTTCTTCAGTTTATAGGCATAGGGAATTGTTGACAGTGCATTTTTGCCATCAGCTTGTTACATAAAATAGCTCAGTAGGGCAGATTAAAGATAATCTATTTTTAATATAAATATTAAGAAAGGGGCTTAAACAGGCCAAATTAAGGTTTTGGGAAAAGGGCATGTGTGTGTGTGTGCACGCGTGCGCACCTTTACGTGCATGCACGCACATGATCGCTGGCGTGTTTGGTGTCGAAATGCAGAAATCATCAAAAAATAGAAGGGGTGAGCAGGAAGTGGCAAATTAAAAGCCTTACCAAACACGTAAGGAGAGTGGGAAATTGAAAAAGTATTAGGTGACAGGCAAAATTGACTGGACTTGGTTAGATCTGTAGATGAAAACGGGAATTGAGGGTAAGTGATGACTTAGTAAGTATAGAAACCTAGCTCTCTACGTATTAATTCTATGTCTACCAATGATAGGGAATGAATAAGTTAAAATAGTTTCTCTAAGCTGCTGGAGAAAAAAATCCTAATGTATATATATGGTTTTTTGTTTGTTTGTTTTTTTGGCTGCACTGGGTCTTCATTGCTGTGCACGGGCTTTTTTCTAGTTGCAGCAAGCGGGGTCTACTCTTCGTTGTGGAGCACGGGCTCTAGGTGCCCGGACTTCAACGTTTGTGGCTCATGCGGGGGCTCAGTAGTTGTGGCTCGCGGGCGGTAGAGTGCAGGCTCAGAAGCTGTGGTGCACCAGCTTACTTGCTTCGTGGCATGTGGGATCTTCCCGGACCAGGGATCAAACCTGTGTCCCCTGCATTGGCAGGTGCATTCTTAACCACTGTGCCACTAGGGAAGTCCCCTAATATATATTTTTAATTAAACTCTAAGTATCCATCAGTGATGTCACCGGGGAATTATTTTTAGTTAATATAATTCCCAAGTGTCTCTAGAAGAGACTAAGTAAATAGGACCATTTTTATTTCCCCCACAGCAGCACACGTTAATATCACCATAAGATTAGGATCCTAAAACCCTGAAGAATAACAAAATATGAGAGGAGGAATGTACGTTTATTTTATAATTCCATGAGCTTTTGTGAATGCACTGAAGATGGTAAGCAATGAGGGAGATATCAGAAGGAAAGTCAGGAAAACCAGCCCAAAGGCCAATACCTTGGCACTGGTATTACTTGACTTCTGTTCTCCTATCACCAATCTAGAAGAAAATGTTTTTTAATGAAACTGGAAGTTGACAAGAAAGGACAAAGACATCTTATCTTTGTACTAATAGAAACTGATACATCTTAACTCATCTCTGCCTACTCATGTATCTATGTACATATTGGAAGGGCAAGAAAACAGTACTTTTCACATTCTGAATATCACCTAACTCCTTGGTAAGCTCTTAAGCAGTTCTGAACTTTACACAGGATAAATAATATGATATTTAAGTTTAAATATTTTTCAGTGAAAGTGAAAATAAGCCAAAAGTCTAAATTAAAGTTGAAAGAGAAGGATAACTCATGTTTCGAGAAATGATGAGTAGGATGTTGACGGGGTATCAATCCTCGAGGAAGAGGGGGTATGAGGGCCACTGGAGGACACCTGCCTAATAGAAATGCAGGCTTGTACATTCTGACTTCTGAAGAATGTTGGCCCCAAACTAACCTTCTATGATTAAACTTACTCTTTGGAGTAAATGCTGTGTAAAACGGGATTGGCTCTATAATAATCAACAAGGGAAAAGGAAAGAAATAAATCACCTTTACTCTTTAAGACTGCACTTACAAAGAGAAAACAAGCACCAATCATGGCTGCTTTGACTGTCACATCTAGATCTGCAGGAACGTGAATTCCAAAGTTGTCAGCATTGGTGAAGACATCGTTTACGAATCCTGACCAGTACTTTGAAATCTTCCCAATTGTAAGCTTTTCGTTAATGGTCTTCACCTTTGAGAAGAAAATAAGAAGTTGTAAATTTGAAGGTGATACAGATGGTTTTACATTTCTTCATATATTTACTTCATGAGAGATAGGAATTATTTTATTCATCATCTTTAAATGACAATTCGATGGTACTCATTCCTTTATATAAGCATAGGTTTGTAGATTTAACTTTCCAGTTTACTCTTCAGGAATTTTGCTTTTCTGACATTTTTTAATCCATTGTAATTCATTTATTTTTTTTTTCTTTTTGTTTTTGTATGCAGATTGAGAATTTAATAGCCTCAAGTAATTGAGGACAGGCTACCACAAGATGGCAGCAGGTACATAGTCTCAATTATATGGTCTAACCATGATTCCTTTACCTGAAGTCCAGATTTTAAATCTGAATTCTTCATCAAAAAAGAAAAATATGTGAAATATTTTAGAAGAAATTTTTTAGAAAAAAATAATTTCTAAGTACAATTTATAACCTTTTAATTTTTATTGCTAAGATTTTATAATTACTAATATGTTTAAATATTATCAGTCATTGCTCAATTTCATTTTTATATTATACTCAGATATTTACTAGGTCATTCCTTTATAACTAACCCTAAGTCCTATTTTTCATTCGAAAAATTCTCTGGGCTAATGTACCACACAGGAAATTCAGACTAATTTGACATCAAAAGTCTATAGTTCTTTTTAGCTAGAAGGAATCTACAGTTAAACTTTATCCACTATTCATTTGCTTGCCCTGTTTCTCATTCAAAGGCTGAAAGTGATTCAGTATAAACTTTCACTTTCTGTATGGGAGTAGAGGATAGAAAATAGAGAAAGTTACTTAGGCCATGTCTATACCATGAATAATGAAACTCTTAAGCTCTCCTCAATCATAGGGCATATTTTATCCTTTACTCTTAGGAAAGTTATACCAAGTCTTTTTGGCGTGGGCTGGAGTTATGACAGCTCATTTTGCAAAATGTACATTGTATTCTAGGTGAATAATGTTCCCTGAAATCCTGCAACTTTAATGTCTTATGTGGGATATACATGAATGAATGGACTGAAATGAAATGAAATGAAAAAGAAATACATACTTTAAATTAGACTATATCCTCTAGGAAAATCTGTTAAGATAGTTCACATTCTTACACATTGAATTTGCAAGTAATTAGTGTTTTTTAACATTCAATTTACACAAATATGTTTACATGAGAATAGATTGTTTTACAAAATGAAGTTAGCAAGTCTTATGAGCATAGCTTTTGAATTAATGGTATTTTAATGGAGTGTGCTCTTGAGATCAGGACTGGATATGTTACCACCAGGGATGTAGGAAAGAAGATGTAATTTTGGTGATTCTGAACTAAATATATTTGCTTTATACCATAGGCACTATATTCCACATAAATCAAATTTTTGTAGTATGTTTTAAAAAAATTCTTGAACTTACTATCTCTGGAATTATGAGTTATTATTGGCATGTACAATATTACTTGTTACATTATTTCACAAATACATAATTTTCTAAATTTATTTCAGAGATGTTTCATGATTTGAACATTTTAAAAATTGAATTATGTTGCAAAAAATCAGGACCTAGGTGAAAACGGTCCTTCATTTTGTCAATCATACCTCAAAATCCACATCGCCAAAACAGCCACATGTTGCACAAGGACCAACAATTTTCAAAATATCTTCTTTGTCTGCGTTTTGGATTGCGAATTTAGGCAGAAAGGGGTCCCACTTCTGTGCAACATAACCAACTATAGTACCAGGAGGGGCTTGGATTTCTAACTGTAAGAAGAGATAATAAAATAAGATTTCCTAAAGTTGTTGTATTTTAATTTTACTATAATGTCAGCTTACTTCTAAACAGTATATAAAAGCTTCTAAATATCTGCTTTTATCTTATACTGGTTTTTTTTTTTTTATAATTTATAGAAACAAAGAAATTCACTATATAGATATGTGTTCTGCATTATGCGCTAAATGTCCATGTCTTTGATCTTCCTTCCCTAAGGAGAACCTATCCCAAAGCTGTTTTCTGACCCTGGGACACTGGCTTCTTTGCCATTTTGTTCCAAGTACAGTAATTGATCAAGTATTGAAGATGTTTCCATCCCCTCTCAGTTGTGGCCACAACACACATCTATTTTTAAGTGTCACTTACTGATTATTATGGACTTTTTTCTCTTTGGATTGCCAACTTCTAGCTTCTCTGTGCTCAGTTAAAAACAAATGCTTCTTGCTCAGTTAAAAACAAATGCTTCTTGCAGAGTTACACACCAATTTGATTTGTTTCATTTTGTCCAAAGTGTTAAAGACTAGCACTTGCATTTTCAGGGCTGACTTTAGTATTTTACTCCATCATCCTTTATTCCCCTGATTTCTTTATTGTCCATAATATTCTATTTCAACATATTTATGTAACCAAATCAAATACTTTGTAAAATAAGCTGGAAGTGGGTGAAAATGATGAACATTGTTTGCTTTTAGATCAAACCAGCGCTCATCATCTGATCTCCTTTTGTCTTTCCTTATTTGTTAAGTTCATAGTCTTATGTGTATGTCTGTAGTGTTTTCAGATGGACAAATGTGGTTTCAACAAGTCTTCTTAGAATTATATAGATTTGTTCTAGGATAACTTTTAAAGTAACTGATGTGATTTTAACCAAATTAAAAAACATATTAATCAGTATTAGGATGCGTCTTATGGTTAAGTTATATGACATGGAGCTACTTTGAAATAAAACATCAATTATCAGAAATTTTCAAATGGGCATATATTCTGGATTATACTAAGTTTAGCATCTTGGGGCATATTAGATCTTGAATATCCCCAGTAAAAGTATAAAAATTCTTGGGCTCCGTATATAAGTACCTTAGCAATCCTATCACTTAGCCAGGTAATTGCCTATAAATGGAGAATTAGCTTCAATATATATTGTGAGAAACTTCTCTAATTAAGGAGAGTTCCACATTACTATTTATTTCCCTTTGTGCTACGTAGACTATTTATACATAGGTCCTCAATAGAGAAGCTTGGGCTTGAATAAAGACACCTGGATCAAGTTCCATTTATTGTATCTTCTAGATGTGTGATCATAGGTAAGGCACCTCCACTCTCTAAGTCCCAGTTTCCTCAATTGCAAAATGTAGAGAGTAAAATCTATTCCTTCTAACTTATAGAGGTGTTATGATATCAAAAACATCAAAGTAAGTATATTTTCCATATCAACTTAGCTGCATCATGTCAATGAAAGTTATTACTATAGACCTATTCGTGATGAAAATCTATTATATATTAAAAATATAAGAATCAGATGATTCCCTCTAGAACAAGAACATAGTCTTTGCTAAACCTTGAAGTTTGTCATAAATGGGTGAATGGAACCTGAGATTCTGTACTAAAAATAATACCTACCCAAGAGAATACTTTAGAAGAGTTTAGTATCACTCAGCACTCCCTGAACTTTGCACCAATAAGAGAAGAAAAAGGGTAGATTTGCTTAATGGTGGAACTTATAGCTATTACAATTACGTGGCTAATACAGAGATTCAGGAGGATGTGTCTCATTTACATGATGCATGAGCTGTCGTTACCGATTAACATCACAGAAGCCACTATAGTTTTTGGTTGGAAAGGAAAAAAAATTTAGTGAATCACCAAATCCTCAAGCTGTTCTGATCCTAAAGGAGCAACATTCTAATTCAACCAATTGAAAGGTTAATTGCCCCATATCTCCAGATGAATGCCATTTATTTAAGAAATAATTGCTGATCTTTCCAAACATGGAAAAATACAAGCACACCCAGAGCCAAAGACTAACCTCTTGTAGGTAGCAAGGGCACCAGCAGCTGTTACACCTCAAGGGCCTGTTGACTGTAATCACCTCTCGACCGGAGTTATCGGTGATCTTCAGAGTGCAAGATCTCAGTGTGGAACAGAAAGTACGATTGAAGCAGATGCTTTCCTCCACTGCAAAGTAAATTCTTTGTCCCAAGCTGTTTTTAATCTCATATTTGTTGGAGGTCTCAGTGCCAAGTATCACTAATGGAGCAAAAAAAAATAATTATCAAAATCATGCTTATTGCTTACTATCAAAACTTTATGTGAGTAAAAATTGTTGTGTTATTAAAAGAAAACAGAGTGTGTGATCAGTTATTAAGTATATGGTATCTTATTCAGACAAATCTACTTCCGTGCTCGAAATTTTGAGGATTTAGGCATAGAAATAGAAGTAAACTCTGAGAACAAAGTTGTGCAATTACTAAATTTTGATTACAGATATGTGACCTACTTGGACACATATAGTACCACTTTTCAACTAGGGAAGCAACGTTGTAAAGAAGAATCAAATACTCAGATAATAATTCTATCACTGTTATGGAATTTACTGGGACAACTCACACTGATAGTAATGATTTTGTCTAAAATCTCTATCTGCTATTATATCTACAGCTGCATGCTATCTATTACAATTTTGACATATCTTAGTTAAGGACAAAAATACTTGATTAATTTGAATTCAGTTAGTCATCATTGTAAATTTGTGTATTGTTACATGATTTGCCTATTTGACGAATCTCTGACACTATGATAAAACATATTTTGTTTTGATGATTTTTTGTTATTTAGTCTCAACCTGATTTCCATGTCTGAAATTACAGCATTAAGAAAATTTAAACTATTAGCAGCCATGGAAATGACCAAATAGTTTTTATTACTTTAAGATTAAAAATAATATTAGATTCCTAATGACAATATCATCAAAGACTTGGGGAGTTTTATGCTTTTATGTTTATCTATATCAGACTAATAATTTTACTTTCAGTATTTATTTTATAAAATAAGCCTAGTGCTCTTTTTAATCTATCTTAAACATTTAACTTTATCATTTATAAAATATTTAGATGTAAAGAAACTTCTGAAACTTAAAACATTTCAACAGTTTTAATAATTACAGAATATAATATACTTACTTCCAAGAAGCTCCACCTGCTGGTGTATAATTATCAGGTCTAACTGTTAAAAGACGACATAAAGGAAATAAAAAGTATTACATCACAGGTCTTTGAAAACCTTTGCAGCTATTACTATTAACCTGTTTACTAGACTACCTGAAATTAGATGATTTTCATGTTCTCTGTGAGGGAAATGGTTGAAAACAGCTCACATTTTATAATGAAAAAGAAGTTAACATGGTTTTTATTCAAGTAAAATTTAAAAATTACAAGAACCCTGAAAATTTCAAGGCAGAATTGCCCAGAATAACATTAGCAACTGTGATTAGCTCTGTGTGTTTTTCTGTGGTAATCAGATAAAAGTGTAGCTCTTGGAAACAATATCTTTGAGAATATTTTTAAACAATCTGAATAAGAATGCCTATAAGGTTTTAAACCTCTCTCTCTCTCTCTTTTTAAAAGAAATGAACCAAAATGAAACCAAACAGTAATGACCTGCATGCATGGCCTCTCCACTCAGCCCTATAACTCTACTTTCACTCTGTCATGCAGTAACTCATTCCTCACAGCGATGAAACGTCTTTGTTAAAGCTGAAAAAAGCTATTCTTTAAAATTTTCTCATTCACATCTTCCTTTGAACTAGGGGAAGAAAACCCAGAAATCCTGCTGATGCCAGCAAAGTACCAATTTAAGCAGAAAAGAGTTAAGCCACTAAATGCATGACACATTAAAACTTGCCTATGTAATTAGAAGTGAAGTTAATTTACAGAGATAAAGTAGCCACAGTTGAGGAGTGACTTATTAAACAGAATACAGTACAAACTGCTTTTTAAAGGAAATATTTAAAATATGTTCTTAGAGTGAATTTTATTTGTGTATGTTTTCATTTTGATATTCAATACTTGAAGATTCACTAAGGCAAAATCACTGAGTGCAATGCTGATTATTACTTTTTTAAATGCTTCATTTTCTATCTTGCCTTAAAATTTTCTTCACTTTATTCTCCCTTCACATTAATATACTCACTGATAACTTTTAAATGAAAGTAATCGATACTAACAGTTGGAATTGATCGGGCATCACAAACGCAGAAAATATAACATTACCTTATTTCCTTCACTCTCCTTGTATATCCTGAGGTGGAGGTAAAAACTAATATCATTTCTTCTATTTAAGTCTTATTATTGATAAAAGTACATGTGACCTCCATTTTAAGATTCACAAAAATATTTTTTCCAAAATTTATGATTTAAGATATTCTAAAACATATTTTAACAACTATGACAAAGTTTTTAAAAAAAATTTGAATCGGTCTTTGTTGTGTAGTATTGTTAGTTCTGTTCTCCTCTTTTGAGGAAAATGGAGAGTTGAGGAAAGAGAAGGGGTAAGCTTCAAAAGGACATGCACGATTATTAAGCAGTGGATCTATGTAGGAGTAACTTAGAGATAGAGAAGGAGTATGGGGACAGAAGTTAAGTTTGAGTTTAGGAGCTTTGACTATTTGTGTCATGGATCAAGTTTTCAGCCTTGAAATTTAAAGACTATTGGTTGAAAAGGGAAGTTGTACCTCTCTAATACCTAATAATAGCAGTTGTTTATTTAATGACTACCGTGAGGTAGTCACTGTGCCAGATTTTTTGACATAGTGTCTGATTTAATCCTCACACACATCAGAGAGCTAGATATCATTCCATTTTACATGTGAGGAAACAATCCCAGAGAGAGGAAGTAGTTTGCTCAACGTCACAGAGCATGTATCAATAAGTGGTTAGACTGGGATTTGAACCCAGGCAGTAATGCCGCTGATTTTGACGTGCTCTTTACTCTGCTGTACCACATCACTAAACTAATCTTAGGAACTGGGAGAAACAATTCTTAAGTGATGCTATGGGACTTCTGAGTACCTTTCCTCCCTATTTACTCTTATACTCTCCCATCCTCTGTAATAACATTTGACTTAATCTACCTCTGTGGGCAAACGTCCTGGATTTGAGGGTCTTGGTTTTGGTTGTTCTTGTAGTTTCCTTTAAATCGCCCCAGGCCACTTATAAACCATGGTCCAAAAGAGCCCTTTTCATCTTTTGCTATTAATTGATGAACTAGGAATTGTTGGAAAGTCTAAAGAGATTGTGTCATGTATTCGGGTGTCAGGGCAAGTAAAGAACTCCTGAAGTATGAAAGGTATAGAATGGAAACCTAATTACAGCCTTGGATATGTAACTAAGAATCAATTCTTATGTATAATTTATCAGGTTTACAGGTATCATTGATTCCATTTAATACATGTAGCAAAATAAATGTGATCTTTACATGTGTCCTTGTAGACTTTGATTCACTACTCTTAGCTATAGGTGACTAAATTATAAATAGTTATCCTTTGACGCTTATAGGATATAATGTTATTGACTATTATGAACATGTTAATCCATCTGGAAAGAGAATGTATTGGTTTTATTCTTAAGTTTAACCTACATGAACAACATATATATATACATGTCTAGACATATAAGTATGTGCATGTACATATGTATGTATACACACACACACACACACACACACACACCCCGCTTGGGAGTTTATTTTCAAATTATTAATGGAAACATGATTTTCAGTAGTAGTCATTGGATAGTCTTGATTAAAGGAGAATAGATGATTTTTTTAAAATTTTACTTTGAGTTTTTTAACTTAGAAGGATTTTTATTAAATATTTTCCTGTTTGTTTATTGAAGCATGTACTATTTTCAAATGTTCATAGTTTTATTTAACCTTATGGTTTTAGATAAAAGTTAGCTCATAAAATTCTTTATATATATGTTTCTTAACAAACTAGTAGTATTAAACTTTCAAAATGTGCATTCATCCTTTTCTATACGCACCACTTTAAAGCAAATTAGTGTTCTTTTAGTATAAAGATTATACATTTTCTTTCCCTTTGAAGTAAAATAGCCACCAATTTGTGGCATGTTTTTGGTTTCTGAAAAAGATTACCAAAGGTGTACGTTTGGAAAATTGACTTCATTTTAGAACTGCAGCCAACGGGTTCATATCTCTATCAAATATGAAAAAAGTGTATTCATGTCAAGCATCTGGCTCCGGGTGTGTCATCATTCATGGATGGAAGAAGACTATGTGATGACCATATGTGATCATCAAACCTCAGCCCTCTGGCACTGGTATATCACTTTTATACTCGGCGAAACCTTGTCTGACAACATTCCCAAACAGCTTGCAGCAGTTAATCAACTCTAGTCAGCTATTACAGCTGATCCTTCCTGCAGATGGAAGATGGTAGGTTAGCCTTTCCAGCTCTTTTACATATCTCCCTGAGCTCTCCAGTCTCTAAAGTACATTTGTCTGCCAGTGGGTTTCTGGAGAAGGCATCTGCAATTATAAACATTTTCCCGGGAACATATGCTGCGTGCAGCTTAAACCCTATCAGGCATAACAGAAATCTCTTGCACCTTAAGGGAATTAACACAGAGATTTGATTTTGATAAAGGAGATAGACTTTATAGTTTGAAAGAGTGCCAAACAAGCTGAAAATTGCAGCAGATGTGCTGACATCTCAATATTAGTGTAAGTGTATTTCTAATCTTTTGTAGGATAAATACAAAAGCAACAATAATATACATAAATATCAATTGCTATTTATGTGCCGTAGAATTCAGGTGATAATATTTCTTGATTGATTTATTATAAGGCTTGAATCATTGCTTACCCTCCAATGACTAGAACAGTGGCTATACCTAATGATAATATGATCTTTCAAGCAAATTGGCCTGGAGATGCAAGAGCATCAGAAGACAATGCTAACTTGATAGGCTGATTTTCTCTTGGATTTCCATCCACCTTTTTGAGATTCAGTTGAAGATGTTGAGCTCTCAGCTCATTGCAGAAGTCTCTCCTGAGTACTTTGATCTTTAACAACGTTTCTCTTCTCTGTACACCTGCGCAAATTAAAATTGTGTGCTTATCTGGCTCTAGTACCCAGCCTTGCATTTTTTGTCATCATTTTTTGTCTTTGCCAATGAGGTTGCAGAACGTTTGGGTGAGAGGGACTAGGTTTTATACCATTAATGTGCCTTGATTAAGACAGGTACTCAGTGTCCTTAATTAAATAGCTGTAGGTGTCTAGACATATTAGACAGTTTCTCCAGGCCAAATGTGCTGACACCTTGAGCAATGAGCAGTAAAATGATAAGTGTGCTAAACAGCTCAATCGAAAATGTTTAGTGTTCTTCCTCTGACAATTAAATAAGGAAATTAGAAGTGACCATAAAAGAAAAATGTTTCTTCCCAAATAACAGAAATAAATAAAAGACAGATTTTATAATTTCATGATTTATAATGCTTTTCTCACTTCAGTAAGTTATTTGTTGAAGTTCTTCAGCCTTGATTGAAAGGCAAGAAATCAAGTTTATATTCATTTTAAGGGCAAACACTTAGTAGAAATAGATAAAAGCACCTGGCTTAAATATTCTAGACCAGGAGGGAGACTCCCTGGTGGAGGGGGACCCCGCTGCCACACTTGGTTCCCTGGATTGGAAGGTGAGATGTGAAGGTCGTGGTCTGGGTCTGAAGCTCCCGGAAGAAAACCAGGCAGACTTCTGCTTCTTTGGTTCTGTGCATCTGCAAGAGAATGACCATCCCAGTCCGTATTTAAATGTAGGCCATTTTATTTAGTTTATCTTATAATATTTGCTTCCTCTTAATTCAGAGGGTGGAGTATCTCCCACAGTAGCCTCTCACTACAGTGCCCTTTCCTTCATTTTTCCTACTCACTGTCAGCGCCACTTGACCCCGAAGCCAGAGATAAAGGACTGTGGAAGACTACCAGAGGTAGTTGTGAGAAAAGTTGGATAATTTGGGCAAAATAAATGATTTTAGAAAGTATATTTTTTGAAGGCAAGTGAAACTTCTATTCAAAGAGCTAAAAGATTATACACTGCAAAAAGAAAATCAATGGCAAAAGAAACTAGATGTTCTCTACTCATAAAAGGATAACCTTAGACATAGGTTTTAAATCATAACTATGACTTTCAAGCATATTCTCCCTTCCTCAAATATTATGAAGGTGCCTCATAATTTCCAAGGATATTTTGTCTCTTTTTATCAATCATACTGCTATGGCTAGATGTAATTCAGGGCCCTTATACTTTAGCCTGCACCAGAACCAGCTGGGGGGCTTATTAAAACACCCATTGCTGGGCCACACTCCAGACTTTCTAATTCTGTTGTTGGAGTGGGTGTGGAGCTTGAGAATTTTGCAGTTCTAACTAGTTCCCAGGTAAACTAATGCTGCTGGTCTGACGATATATACTTTGAGAACAAATGGGAATATTTGTAACTAATTTATGAGCTTCTTAAGGGCAGTGTAATATTTAATTTAGCTTTGATTTCTCAGTGTTTGGTAAAAAGGATCCGAAAAAATTTTGACAGTATGAATCCCTTTGTAGCTCACAAATTACAAATGATAAAAGAATTACAGAGTTCTAAAATGTTTGGCTTTGATTTTTTAATCATCTGTTTATATTATATTATATTATTGCCAGGTAAAATTGTTACTATTTCAATTATCTCTTCGATTGAAATTCGGAGATTTGCTATTTATACTGCCTTAGTCTGGAGCCTAATATTATGCATAAGACATGTACGTGGTGCGTGCAAAATTCTTCTTCTTCGTTAAAAATATACTTTATTTCCTTTCTACTATTATTTTTCCCTTTTCTTCTCACCTGACTGCCATTTGGCTGTCTCCCTCATTAGATACCATTATTTCTTTCAAAGACTATCAGTGTTTTTACTTCTCATCTTTATTAAGCCAAATTGTCAGAGTTCTCACATGTGCATTCATTTCCTTTACACTTTGCTGTTTTAGCTTGAGTGTAGGTATGGAGCAAGCAAGGTTCATGACGGGTGTTTTCAAATATCAGAGAAGCCATTATGAAGAAAAGTAATTTAGACTATTTTAAAAACCTATGGGGCTTCCCTGGTGGCACAGTGGTTGAGAGTCTGCCTGCCGATGCAGGGGACACGGGTTCGTGCCCTGGTCCGGGAAGATCCCACATGCCGCGGAGCAGCTAGGCCCGTGAGCCATGGCCGCTGAGCCTGTGTGTCCGGAGCCTGTGCTCGGCAGTGGGAGAGGCCACAGCAGTGAGAGGCAAAAAACAAACAAACAAACAAAAACGATGAATGGGAAGGACAAGGAAACTGGCTCTGGATTAATATGAGGAAGAAATTTATAACAGATGCACAAAGATTTGGATAAGCACTCATTGTACATATACTAAGATTGGAGTGACAGCTATATAATTCACAGTAGATGAGAATGGTCTCTCTTCAGCACTGATACCCAGATCCATGTAATATGTGTGTGTGAAGGGGGAGGAGGTATTCTTCTGAATCTTTTAAACCTCTACAAAATAAATCTGAAGAAAGGACTGATTTTCCTTTGGAGATTATAAATTCCTCTTCATTCATTGCTTCTCAAGCACAGCCTGGGTGAGCATCTGAGAGGGATTAAAAAAGCCCAAGCAAACCTGGTGGAGGAACACAGGCACCTAAGGAGTGGTCCTTTGGACACTGACATAAACTGTTTCTAGTAACAATTGGCTCATTAAAGTCATGTGTACATTTAGTGTTAATGAGGGACATTAATTGCCAAATGATTCATTTATTCATTTAACAATAAGGTTGTGGGAAGAGACCAATATGGATTTCTAAGATTATACTGGTCTGTGACATTTAGAATTTGGACACACTTTAGGGGTAGGAATGAATGGAAGCAAACCTGTCATTTGGCCCCATGAAAAGAGAGCTCCACCCTGATAATATTATAACAATTTGCTTCCCCAAAGGCCCCCATCCTGAACTTCTCTCAGATTTGGGGCAGACACAAAGGATATAGACTTTAGAATTCCTCTTGCTCTTAGCCCTTCTCGAGAGCTACTAACTGAGTAAACGGAGAGGAAGACTAGATAACACCATGTAAAATCTGGGAGAGGAGCAAATGGCCCCTACCGCAATAACAGCTAGAAAATAATAAAAGGCAACAAACATCCTTTCTTTGGCATTAGTGCCAAAAACACTGTTGTCATTGACTTTCAGAGAAGCAGAGACAAAATTGTGATCTGGGGAAAACTAGTTCATAATGATAACATTCAGAACAGTGCTTCATCTTGGGAGTGGAGGTGCATGGCTATTGACCAGAAAGGGAACTTTATGAGGTGCCAGAAATGTTCTGTATCTTGATCTTGGTGGTGGTTACACAAGTGCATCCTGATTTTTAAAATCATGGAGCTTAAGTTTGGTGCCTTTATGCACTTAACTGTACACATGTTATCCTTCAATTAAAAAAAATGTGTAGGGATTAATTTCTAATAATAGCTGATAGAAGACTATTAGATTCTCTCTCATAGCCAATTTTATTGTTGAAAAGATTAGCAAATTACTCCAATTTTATCTTGTAAACTCTTTTGCTGTGACAGAACGTGGTAGATTCTTGAGTGTCTGGCAAGTGGCTCTACATTTCTGACCCAGGTCTTTAGGTCCTTAGATGTCATGGCATTAAGAGATGTTAATGCACTGGGGCCCAGAGCAGATCATGTCCAAAGTCTTTACTGGGGAGTAGAGGCTCAGTTAGAGACTGCTGGGATCACCATTCTGAGATCACTTGCTTTCTCTTCTGGGATTTCAGCTCACGTTGGAGCAGCACAGCCTCTGAAGACCTAAACTGAAGCTTCTGTTCAGTTTAGATCATCCTGGAAACTCCTGTTTTTCTCAAACTTAAAGTCTGAGACCAAGCTGTTCTTAAATTGTGTTTATTTATACTAAACCAGGGGACTCCAGACCACACAAATATTTCCTCAGTTCTAATGGCATCCAGTATCCAGACTGTCCTTTGATTTAGTGGTGCTGATTGACCTTCCTACAAAATGTGTGAAATGTCTAATTAGCCTGTATTCCCTGGAAAAATGCTAATTGCCAATACAGTTTCATGGGCCAGAAAACATCACGACATTATAAATAATGTCTTTAAATATATTTGAATAAAACTCCACAAAAATATTTTAGATAAATAATGATGTTAAACCAACTTGCCCCCTAAAACCAGACTTCTAATTCAAAAGGAAACTTCATTTTTCACTTCTTTTAAGTAGTATAGGGTCTCTCACAGATGTTTTACCCACTTCATCTGTTAAATATTTTGAGTGAGATGGAGCAAGAGTGTTAGTTTTCTACCGTAAGTTTTGCCTCTAAGTTTACTCTTGAGCCCCTATCATTACTGAACATCACTGCTTTTTTGGTAGATTAATCATATTTTGATCATAATATTGCTTTCTAGTCACAAGTTTCTTCAGAGACTCAGACCACCAAATGAAGAAGGAACTCCTTTGAATTTCTATCTGGCTTTGAATTTCTATCTACTCTTTTAAAAATGTATAACTAGCTTATAAATATTTCACATACTCTGCAACTCTTTCCCTTACAGGCTGCAGTTGTTGCTGTAACTTTTACTTGATAAAGTGATGAAGTGTTTTGGACTAAGTCTTAGTGTCAGTCTTAAATGAAAGAAAGAACTTGTCAAGATTTTTTTTGTCTGTCTTCAAATATAAAAATGAAGTACACATGTATTAAAATTCATAATTTTGATGTTTCACGTCTATATTTTACAATTTGTTTGAGCTTTCCCAGTGATACTCAGGGACTGGTGTATGCTACATGTTGACAAAAAGTGAAAAGATTACTTCCTTTGTTCCAAATTAAATATCATCCAAAGTCTATTTTGATAAAGGAAGCAAATAAGCATACATGTTTCTCTGAATGGATCATTAATTTAATTTAGGATATTTTAAATTGTGAATTCTATTATCCTATTTGTAATTAGGTTAAAAGGTTTCCACCAATTATACTAATCATAATTCTTCACTTTCATTAGAGCCTAGAGTTTAATGGTTTCTTCTGATAATGGAATGAAAACACATTATAATTTCATTTTTATATCATTTCACAAATATTTTTTGTGAGATTGCAACCCATTACCTAAAACAAGCACATCCCTTGTCTTCTGAGAAGTTCTTTAAGTGAGACAACATTAATGATATTTGCAGTTTTAGGGATTTGAGGAAAACTTACCAGTTCCCCCTCCCAAAGTCTTTAATCTGCTTGCTTAGTTTCTGTTTGCTTTTTAGATATAATTTACCATCAAAGAAATTTTGAAAGATTTTTGCTTCATAGTTCAGAAATCTTTACTTCTAGTCCATTAAATTTACTAGGATTTCCTGAAAACACATGTTTAATTCTCTATAATAAATGGCTGTATCTCATATTTTAAACAACAAATGGGAAATTTTAAAATATTGAACTGTACTTTAACACTTTTTAACTTATGTGTGAAAAGTTTTCTACAAATCCCTTGAAACTGGGAATATCAACTTGTCTTTGTGCTTGGCATTAAATATTCCCATTCTAAATTTTATTCTGCAGCTTTTCACATCAAGTCACTAGGTTTATATTTATGATAACAAAAACACTGTTTGCATCTTAACTTTTACATTCTATCAGATAGAGTGTTTTTTAAAAAATGTAATGCAACATGCTCCTTGGAGTTCAAAGTTAAAAATTCCAACGTTGAAAAGCACTAAATGACAGGTTTTAAAGTATCAATCTCACCGATTGTAACACCCTTAGAACTGTGTGTTTTCAGTCATAATATAAGGAAAAATTTATTAGCTGCCTATATTTACTCTTACCTTTAGAGGCCATGAATATGCTGAGTCAGTTCTTCAAAGGCATGCAGGTTAAAAGAAAAGGCTCCTCTTGCAGCAAAGAGAGAAACACAGCAGGCATAAAACTTCAGAGGGTATCTGTATACTTCTTGTCAGCTTACAAATACCGGAGGAACGGAGAGCCTTGCTGTTTCCAGAGTGCTGTATTTTATCATTTTGAACAACAGGGGGAGACAAAGCTATCATCAAAAGTAAACACTATTCAGAAACCATCATCCCACTTGGTGGCTGAAGGACCAATTTCAAAATAATAAAAACCAGGAAGGAAAATATACAACATACAACATTCATTTTTATGGGCCTTATTTCCACTTAGTGTTTAAAAATTACTTCTTGGAATATATATTTTTGCCCTCACTACTATAATAGAAATATTCTACTTTTCTAATTTCTAGAAATCTCCTGTACCAGAGTCTGTGATAAAACATTCTTATCACATGTAAGTTTCTGACAGTTATAAATAATTTTTTTTAAATTTTGAAAATGTTTGAACGGCAATATTTTTATGTTTACTCTGGATTTCTCCCCACTTTCCTCTCCCCGTAACAAGAAAAGGATTATTTCCTACTTTTTACATACATAAATGAATATTTATTTTTAGTTGAATTTGATTAATCAGGAATTTGAAAATAGAAACCTTCAATAATCTCATAGAGTTAAATGAAACATACACGTAATATTTAACTGCATTGCACACTGAGGGGAAACAAAAAAGCACTGTAAACTTGACTAGACAGTTCATATTTCTAAACGACCATGGAGATTTTGCTCACCAAGTCAGTTGCCCTGGATGGCATGATTTGCAAAGGTTGAACTTGTAGGATATACTACATTATCAGCGACACTGTCTGCTTCTAAAACTAGTTAAGTGGCCTGAGAAGGCATGGATAGTGATGAAAAATGATGAAGTCAGCTCACAGGCTGTAGACAGCCAAAAGTTTGGGTTCTTCTTATGTGGCAAAGAGATGTTTCTTTTTGTTGTTGTTTTGAAATGTTCGAGGTTAAAATGAGCTGCCATTATTTGAGTTATCATTTTGCAGAAACTGTGTATAAATATGATTAGTATTTTTAAATTAAATTATATGTTTCCTAAATTTCTTAATGTTTGCCACAGGCATCTGGAAAAACTTTGATCCAAAGAAACTAAGTTGTTATTAGCACTATCAAACATGGTATTTTATACTGTAGAGCACAGGGAACTCTACCTAATGCACTGTGGTAACCTAAATGGGAGGGAAGTCCAAAAGGGAGGGGATATGTGTATGGCTAATTCATTTTGTTGTG
Organism: Stenella coeruleoalba; assembly: GCF_951394435.1. Classification (NCBI taxonomy): domain Eukaryota; kingdom Metazoa; phylum Chordata; class Mammalia; order Artiodactyla; family Delphinidae; genus Stenella; species Stenella coeruleoalba. Next base: position 21,441,232 of record NC_137150.1, on the reverse strand, counting down.
CAGTGGAGGCTAACACAACATGGTAAAGCAACCATACTCCAATAAAAATTAATTTAAAAAACATGGTATTTTAAATTATGGTCATAACAGACCAGTTAATTTTGACTTTCAACAGAGCACCAATTTTGAAACAAAATATAGAAACCTAAGTGAATTAAACATATGTTTTGGCCTATAGAAGGCCAACCATCTAAGCGTTTGGACATGGCCATTTGACTCACTGAATCTTTCAATATTTGACCTACAACAAAGACTTTCCAGGCCATCTAACTTGATGATGTGTAGGTACTGCCTATTTCTTCCTTTATACTTCCTTCCTCTGTCCTGCCAAAGACAGCACCAACGTCCTTTTTTCTTTTTAAAAAAGGCCCAGCAGATACCAACCTGAGGTCTCCCCTTCCCTCCATTCCTTTCGGTTTCCCAGCCTTTCTCAAGGAGAGGCTTGCAAACCCTCCTTAAGGGACCTCCCAGAGGTTCAAGTGTCCTGTCACTGAGTGTTCTCACAGACAGGAGATGTTGCTCCACAAGTTGCCCTCAACCCCCATCCTGCTGCTTTCCTGCTGCCATTCACCTTCACAGTGCTCTCATTCCAACTCCCCTAACACCTGCCGCCTCTATGGAAGAACCGGGACCACTCTCAATACTCCAAATGGTCACACAATCCTCCTACCCCTGTGCTATGAAGCCCTGGGCTTTTTCAAGCAGCTTCAGTTTTATTTTGCCAGCAGGCTACAGTATTTCAGTCTGCTCCCTTGATTCCATGAAATATAGACAGTACAAGTTGGGCATGTCCAACAGACATGACCCAGGGCTTGATGATAACATGGTGGGATTGAAGTACACAAAAGGAGACGCGAAAATGAATATCAGGAAATCTAGTGTCAGTGGGCCTGCCCCTTCCCAGGAAACTCCCTACCGGTCTCTCTGTCATGAGCCTCAGCTCTGCTGCTCTGTTGTTTGGGCGTGCTCATCTACTCAGGATGTCCTGCCTTGCCTGTCCTTGTCCCCCCGCTGAAAGAAAAGACTCTATATCCTCCATCTTCAGTTTCAGCCAAAAGGAAATGAAAAAAAATTCCATCATAATCTTGACACAATCATGCCTGCCCATGGCCTTTTCCCAGGACCTGTCAAAGCTATTTCAGAAGGTCCATCCATTCAATGTTACATCACTGTTCAGAACTTCCCCATTATTTAATTATTTAGTTGTGAGATGTTTGACTTAAATTTTCGTGATTGAAAAGTCTCACCAAAATAGTTTCTCTCAGTACAAAGGGAGAGATTGCCTATTTATTTAAGCCTATATAGTGACAAATAAGTGCTACCTGTTATACAACGAAACGAAACAAAATCAGCAATATGCTCCCGATGACATCCTTTGCGGAAAGAGTATGGAGTGCGTTAAGATGTAAGCCTACAGGTATGGGGCAGGACCAAGGACCAGGACTAGTAGGAACTGACTTTTAGGCTGTTTCATCAGCTTAATAGTTATTCTGCCTCTGGTTTTACTATAAAAGTATGTGTTCCTGGAAATTATATACATACATACATACATAAACATATATATGTAAATATATAACTAAATATACATATACATGAAGTGAGAGAATTACTTGTTTTTCTTGATTTATATAAATATTATTTTAGGTATAACTCAAACACATTTTAGTCACTTAAAATTATGTTTTTTAAAATTTATGGTAATGCATAGCATTACATTGTTTTCAGCCACTGCATGTTATTACATTTTATGAGTATAATGAATACAATTTTTGCTCATTGCCATTTTAATGGATGTTTAGTTGTTTCCATTATGTAAGGCAATGGTTCTTATGCACATGTATAGCAGTCCTTTGGAAGATATATATCCAGAAATAAAAATGTTGGCTTATGGGATATGAAGATCTTCATCTTTACTAGATATCACTGAATTGATCTTCAATGGTCTTGTACCAATTTACATTCCCAACAGTAAGGGATAAGAATTTCCATTTCCACATATCCCTTTCAACACTGGCTTGGTCACCATAGTGGGGAATATCTAGTGGACTCCTAAGTATTAATTTATGAGAAGGACCATCTAGAAGTCTTAATTACATTATAATCTGATATATGTAAACATGATTGCATGTATTTATATTTTCAGTTGTTCCTATCATACTATATCATGCAAGAATAATTAATAGCAAATTTTACGAACAGCTTATCATACAAGTAACTGCTACAGGTGAGGAATGGTATGGTAATGGACTGCAATTTAGTGATAACATAACTCCTTTCATTCAGTGAGGCTCATGGTCGGATCTGCTAAAACGTGAATCCACTTTTAGCAAACTTGCAGCACTTAAGGCATGCATTCCTATGCATAAATCTTATCTCTGGATATATAATTTCCCATACTAAAATTCATTGTGAAACAATTCAAGGTGGGTACTAATTAATTAGTTAACACAATCATGGGAAGAAATATCATTAGTATAAATGTTTTTTCCAGAGTTATTTGATTTGCAACTACACTGTGGATGTAAGATATCCAATCTTTTTTTTTTTTTTGCGGTACGCGGGCCTCTCACTGTTGTGGCCTCTCCCGTTGCGGAGCACAGGCTCGGGACATGCAGGCTCAGCGGCCATGGCTCACGGACCTAGCCGCTCCGCAGCATATGGGATCTTCCTGGACCGGGGCATGAACCCGTGTCCCCTGCATCGGCAGGCAGACTCTCAACCACTGCGCCACCAGGGAAGTCCAAGATATCCAATCTTTTAATGCGAACTTGGATGTGTCTTCCCTGGGAAAGTACAACTCCTATTTCAGCAGCCATCTGTCCACATGTTGCAAACCTCCTATCAAAGTGCTTTTCTTTGCTATCTTATTCAGACCTGCCCTTTTGATACAATGCTTCATTCATTCTTTCAATAATTATTTATTAACTTTTTACTGTGGGCATATCATATGGAGTCTACAGACTGTAATGATATGACCTCCGCTCTAGTGGAGGATCACAGCATAGAGACGCAATACTCCTTTTGTTTTTTAAAAGTAAGAGTCAGTTACCACCTCCTGAAAATAAAATGATACAACTCATACTCTCTCTGAAAAACAAAGCTAATCAGAATCAGTAATGTATCATTCAAATGAGCAATTCTTTGTTTCACATGTACATGTCTAATTTTCCTTTCCTCTGTTACTTTAAAACAGAACAATAGTAACTATTAAGATATTATTTCTTAAATAATGAAAGAACAGTATACTGGATCATGCTTCTTGGTTGCTAATGAGGGATAGATTTCTTGCATTCTCTCTTTCTGCCTACTTAAAAAGAGATTGATTTAAAGGACTAGAAAAAAAATGGAAAAGAATCCTAGATACAGAGAAGAATCTGTCTGAAACTAGGAGAAGCTGGTTCTGGAACAAATATATCTAGAGGGGTCCCCACTCACCAAGATGACATAAAAAAAGACTCTTAATTTAGAGTCCTGTGCACAGACTCCCTGGGACAAAGGGTATCGCATAATCAGTAGATTGTAAAGCCCAAGGCAGAAGCAAAAGTTTAGATTGTCCATAGAAGTTCTTTTTAAAATTTTCTGCCTTGTACGTTTTCTTCAGGTAAGATGAAGTTAAGCTGAATGGAGTTCTCTGAGGTAGTCTGTCTTTACTGTACTTTGTCTTCTGGCATTTTTCTGACCTTTTATGCATAATGTAAACTTTTAACAGTTCATAACGGCATTTTTCCTTTAAAGAGTCTAAAAGTAGTGGGAATCTTCTGAGAGGTTCTGGCTCATTGCAAGCTATAGTACTAGAAGAAGAGCATTGCAAGCAGAAAACTGTACAGACATATGACATATCAATAATTATTTATTTAGATGTCCTTCAGGGTGTATGTTTGTGTCTCTGAGAGACAGGAGGAGAAGGAGAAGGAGAGAGAGAAAGAGAACAGAAGGGAATTGGAGCTACCAAGTAGACTGATGGGGAGAATTAAGAAGACATTTAAAATCATCAGAAACCCCAGTGCCCCCCATCAAGAACTGCTTTACCATTTTGAAAATCTCTTTATTTCTATCATTATTTTAAATATACTTACCTTGTGCCTGGGTTCTTGTGCCTTGCTCAGTGTGGTTGCTTTGTCCTCCCAACATTTGCCTGCATCTTCAGACATCACCAAAATACTGCAACAAACCCTTCCGTGGCTGCAGTCGACAGCCCAGCAGTGCTCTGCATGCAATTGCCTTCATTGACAGCAGCCATATCGCACACAGCCGGTGCAGCTGCAGCTCAGTGCCAGCCAGAGGACACCAATTGTTTTCTGCAATACATTCCCTTCACATTTCCAGCCTCGAAAATAAGCTTCCCCAAGCTTGGATCCCCCCAAGAGCAAAGTTCCCAAGAAATTGAGATAATTATTATAACAAATATACATTAAGTGCATAGACAACATACATTAGAGTTAATTTATGCTTAACGGTGCATATCTAGTGTTTTCTTCTGGTGCTATTTATAGGCTAGATCATCCTGAAAATGTTACTGCATTTAAATGCATGCTTTGCGAAGTGGTGGCTAAAAGTGTGGGACGTGTCCTATAAGCCACGGAGAATGTGGCTTCACTGAATGGGGCTGGAAAAGGAAGGCCTGTGTTTATTAGTGAACATCCTTTTTCTTGTTGTTGTCTAATGCGGGTCCTGACCCATTATAGGCATTCATGAAATGTTAACTCCAAGAATGAGGGAGTAGATGTTACCAAAAGCATTGTTTGTGGTTTGGGACTTCTTTCCATGTTTTGTCTACAAGCAAATGTATGAACTGTAAAAATTGATGAGAATTATAATCTTGCACCTGACCTCAAATTGTAGTCAGTTGTGATTTGAATAAGATGTATCCAAGTATGCTTTGTGTTTTTGGCATAACTAGAAATAATTTTGGGCTGACTTAAAGCGAAATATATTTATGTTTTGCATAGTTGTATTTTTTCTTTGGCAATATCCTTAGTCATGTTTTTCTCTAGTTACTAAATAGATTCGAGTGCAATGTTGTCAATAGAGATATATTTTGAGCCACATATGTAACTTAAAGTTTTCTAGGAGCCACATTAAAAACTTAAAAGAGGGACTTGCCTGGTGGTGCAGTGGTTAAGAATCCACCTGACAGTGCAGGGGATACGGGTTCAATCCCCAGTCTGGGAAGATCCCATATGCCACGGAGCAACTAAGCCCATGCACCACAACTGCTGAGCCTGCGCTCTAGAGCCCACAAGCTACAGCTACTGAGCCCGCATGCCACAACTACGAAGCCTGCATGCCTAGAGCCTGTGCTCTGCAACAGGAGAAGCCACCGCAATGAGAAGCCCATGCACCACAACAAAGATAGCCCCCACTCACCACAACTGGAGAAAGCCTGCACACAGCAATGAAGACCCAGCGCAGCCAAAAAATAAATAAATAAATACTTTAAAAAAAATAATTAAAAAAACTTACAAGAAACAGGTGAAATTAAATGATTTATTTCACCAACTATTTCAAACATATAATTTCAACATGTGGCATTAGTCAGTTTTCAAGTGCTCAGTAACCACATGTGGATAGTGGCTACTGTACTGGACATGGAAATTCTAGCATAATTATCCAGAAAACGGCTTGGCTGGTGACAGATTAAAAGTTGTGTGTTAAGCTTATGTGTTTGTTTAAATACATATGTGCTTTAAGATAATTTTGAACTTCAATTTGTAATTTATAGTTTTTAAATAAAAGTAACACATTGATAGGGCAAACAAATTGAAATTATACTGAAAATGATAAATGAAAAGTAAAAGATTATCTTCTCCCCTGATACCAGTTCCTTTCCTCCCCAAATCATTACTGTTAACTTTTATGTGTATATTTTTAGGTTAAAAAAATTCTTCTACTTAAAACATGGGAATATAAAGAATTTCTAAACATATGAAATCTTATACAAACAGACCTGTACTGTGCTCAGCTTCTGTAGTAAACAGAGAAAAATTAAATAAGATACCATGACACACTTACTAAAATGGCAGAAGTTAAAAGTACTGACAATACTAAGTGTTGACAGGACATGGAGCATGTTAGCTCTTATGCACTGCTGGTGAGTGTGTGTATGGCCACAAGGATGTAGAAAACAGTTTGGCATTATTTACTCCAGTCATCCTTTGGTATCAGAGGGGATTGGTTCCAGGAGGCCCCAGGTAAACCAAAATCCACAGTTGCTCAAGCCCCTTTTTTTAACATGGTGTAGTATAGTGAATACAGTTAGCCCTCCATATCCATGGGTTTTGAATTCATGGATTCAATGAACAGCAGATGGAAATTTTAATCTGTCATTGGTTGAATCAGTGGATGTGAAATTCTTAAATGCAGAGGGATGACTGTATATTATTGAAAAAAAAAAATCCATGTATAAGTGGCCCCAGGCAGTTCAAACCTGTGTTGGTCAAGGGTCAACTGTATATTTGAAGGTATATACAAAGAAACCCTTGCACATCTCCCACATGAGAAATATGGAAGACTACTCGTTAGAAGCATTGATCATTATAACCCCCAATGGGAAGCAACCTGTTGGTTTGCAAACTGGCCCTTGTACATGGAGGACAAAGAGAGACCAAAGAAAGAGGCAGACCACTCCAGATTGGTAGGTGGTAGTTTTAATAAGCAAGGGAACTTAGGCAGCTTGCTTGGGTGTCTGCAAAATGAATAGATCTCCACAACTGCTCACTAGAGTCTTAAAACTTATATAAGGCTTTGAACTGGATTCAGTCATGTATACTGTCCAGATGTTCTCAACAACACCTTGTATCTCAAGGCTGTGTCCATGGGGCAACTTCTAGCTTAGGGAAGGCAAGAAGAACACACATTCCAAGGACAGGGGAGGGACTGAGGAGCCTCTGATTGCCTGGGTCCAGCTTGAGGGTCAATTGGTGGTCACATCCTCTCAGTTACTTGATTACCTTCTCCAACACAACCAAAATTTCCATTCACAAAAAATGTGACAAATAGTTGCATACTTATATAATGAATACTCCACATAAATGAAGATGAATAAACTACAGCTACACGCATGCAATATGGTTATTTCTTACAATCATGATATTGAACAAAAGAAGTGAGTCATCAAAAAGTGCTTGTATAGGGCTTCCCTGGTGGCGCAGTGGTTGAGAGTTCACCTGCTGATGCAGGGGACACGGGTTCGTGCCCCGGTCTGGGAGGATCCCACATGCCGTGGAGTGGCTGGGCCCATGAGCCATGGCCGCTGAGCCTGTGCGTCCGGAGCCTGTGCTCTGCAACGGGAGAGGCCACAACAGTGAGAGGCCCGCGTACCGCAAAAAAAAAAAAAAAAAAAAAGTGCTTGTATAGAGTGATTCCATTTCTGTAAAGTTTGAAATGGGCTATAAACCAAATGCATACATAAAAACTAAAAGTATACATTTTTAGAAAAATAAAGTGAATATCAGATTGTTAGTTACCTTTAGAGAGATAAGGAAGATATGTGAAAGGGAGAGACCTACAAGTAGATCCTTAAGTCATGGCAACATTCTAATTTTTAACTGGTGTGATGTGTGGATAGGTGTTTCCACTCTAGAGAGTAATCTGGTAGTATTTGGGTATATACCGAGGGCAGATATCTCAGTGAAATTCTTCTGTTGGGACCATAAGGGAAACTCATGATAGCTAGTGGTGGTGAAGATTTGTAAGCAGCTTAGATTGTCCGTAACTGGGACAATGAATAAACAAAGTGTGGTGGATACTCACTGTGGAATAGCAACCAGCTATTAGGAATAATGAACTAGATGTACACAGATTAACCTGAAGAGACAGTGGTAAAAATGTTCATTAAAAAAAGAGGAACAGAAAAAGTTTACTCTCTTGTTGGTATCTGCTGACATTGCTTTCCGCTTCTCAGTGATTTTAGACCCTGACTCTCTGTCACCTGTTTCAATACTACTTTTATCTTGACACTTGGAAAATACAATATATACATAAATGATCCCAACAGTGCCTGCCCTTTTACTTTCCTCTGATGGTTTTGTTTCCTATTCAACCGCAGCCTACATTTTAAAAAGATATCCTCTTTATAGGTGTATCTTAGATAGTTTTGGTGACTAGTGAATGCAGTCCTTCCATCATATTAAATTCATGTATCTTATCCTCTATTTCTTTCCTCTATTTCTGGCCTGCTCTCTCTGATACTTTCAATGAAACAATCTTTTGATGCACCGAGGCCTCCCATCCTGCCTACCATTTGCCCCCGCTTTATGTCTTCATTTGCTTGTTTATTCAGCCTAAGGTCTACGGAGAGTTCTTATAATCACACCCCTGAATATACATATTTCCTATTTTGTAGTACTTATTTAGCAAAAACCAACCAACCAGCAAAAAAAAAAAAAAAAAAAAAAATCCTGGTTAATTGCAACACTTTTACTGCAGGTCTGTACCTTACCATGAACAAAGGACACAAAACAATGCATATCAGTCCCAATTTTATATTCATGACCTCAAAATCAAGTGGTTCCTCAATGCTGCCAGATTACCATTTCATCCACTAACCTAAACAACAATTTCATGCCTTCTCTCTAAACAAGCACCTCCTATCCTATCCTTCTTCTCAGCTTATGACTTTGCATCCTACTTCACTGAGAAAGTACAACAATCTGAACATGACTTTCAGAAACTCCTACCACCATATCATCCACCTGTCAGCAACTATACAAGCACATAGCCTGCTTTCCCCAGTGTATCCATACATGGTTTGTCCATGCTGGTCACTTCTTGTGTGCACTGCATCTCCTCCTCTCAGGCACACTTAAGGACATTGTACCAGCAATTCTCTCCTTTCTCTCCTACATCAAGTTTCACTCTCTGCAGGATCACGTCCATCAGTGTACAAACTGCTGTTATAACTTCCATCTGAACTTTTTTTGACCCCCTCTCCTGTCAGCTACAGACCAATTTTTTGCTCCTTTTAGTAACAAGACTCCTCAAAAGAGATTTCTGTATTTGCAGCCTCTGACTTCTCTCCTTCTGTGTTCTCTTCACTTGCCCCACATGGACCTTTGCCTTAACCATTCCAAAAAAAAACTATACTTTTGTTAAGGTTAATGATAATTTCCATGTTCTTAAATCCAGTGGTCAATTTTGTTTCCGTTCGCTTGATCTACTGACAACACGACACTGTTGATCATGTGCTCCTCCTGACACATTTTTCTTTTTTAAAAAAATTTTATTCAAGTATGGTTGATGTACAGTGTTGTGTTAATTTCTGCTGTACAGCAAAGTGACTCAGTTATACATATATATTCATTCTGTTTTATATTCTTTTCCATTATGGTTTATCCCAGGATCTGAATATAGTTCCCTTTGCTATACAGTAGGACCGCGTTGTTTATCCATCCTATATAAAATAGTTTGCATCTGCTTATCCCAAACTCCCAATCCATCCCTCCCCCACCTGCCTCCCCCTTAGAAACCACATGTCTCTTCTCTATGTCTGTGAGTCTGTTTTGTAGATAAGTTCATTTGCTGACACACTTTTCTTAATAGGCTTTAGCATATCCCTTTTTTGTTTGTTTGTTTTTACTGATCATTCTTAGTCTGTTTTGCTGGAGACATTTCTTCTTTCAAATGTTTATTTTGGAATACTCCAATGCTCAATCCTTAGTCCTTTTTTCCTATACATTCACTTCCTTGGTGATCTTGTCTAGTCTCATGGTTTTAAAAATGTTGATTACCCCAAAATATATCTCTAGCTCGGGCTGCTGTTCTGAACTCTCTGCTTACGTAATAACATCTCAAACTCAGCAGGTTCAAACTGAACTCCTAATCTGCTTTACCCGTCTAGTCATTGGTAACCCTGTCTTCCCAGTCAGGTCAAATCTTGTGGGTCATTCTTGATTCCTCTCTTTATCTCACACCTTATATTTCACACAGGAAGTTCTTTGGCTCTTTCTTCAAACTACATCAATAATCCCACCAGTTCTTATTACTTTCACTGTTTCCGTCTTAGCCCAGCCATGATAATTCCATGCCTGGATTATTGCAGTAGTCTCGGGAATAGACTCCCTGTTCCTACCCTTGCCCCCTACAGTTAATTCTCAAATGCAACAGCAAGAACGACTCTTTGAAAATGTAAGTTAGATCATATCATCCTGCTCCTGAAACTTTGGAATGAGCTCAACGGATCCTATAGTATCTGGTCTCTATTATCCCATCTTCTGCTACTCTTACCCTTAGTCTATTTTGGTCACACTGGCCTTCTTACTATTCCTAGAACATGCCTGGGATTCTTCCACTTTACGACTTGCTCTAACTATTCCCTCTATGAAATAGCATCAGCTTAAACTGATTTCGCCTCCTCAAATAGGTTGTTGAAAAATCAAACCTTGAGTTGTTTTACAGAGACAGCACTGTGGAGGTGCAGGACAGGAACCCCTGTCTCCAGCATGACCCCAGAGCCAAGAATCTTCAGTCTATGGAACTCAAAGAATAGAAGTGTTGTCACTGGAGCCCTTTACAAAGCAAGAAGTCCTTCCTTAAGGAAAATCTAGCTTCCAGCAGATGAGTAACTTATATGTACGAATTCAATATTAGCCAATCAGCTTCCAAGTTTGAGATTGCCCCAGCCCCTTAAATTTTACCCCTAACCTTGGATCAGCAAACAGATTTGAGAGGCTTGCCTCTTGTCTCTTTGCTCATCAACCTGCAAATAAGGCAGCAAGCCCTTGCTGAGTAACATCTATCTGGAATGTTCTTTTGCAAGATATTTGCAAATAATCTCCCTCATATCATTTACATTTTTGCCTAAATTTCACCTTTTATATGCAGTCTATCTTAATCACCCCGTTTAATATTCCTATACAACCCCCCTTTCTTCAGCTTCTTGGCTTGAAATTTATAGATTCTTTTTCTATTCAATAAAGCCTAAACTTATATATTGATCACATGTATGTAATAAAGTCTAAAGTTATCTTCTATACCATATCTTAATGTTTGCTCTTAGTTCTATACATAAAGTTTTCAATGTTTAACATTAGCTCTTTACCACAAGATCAGTATATTATTTAGGGCTACGTTTGTCATGATGTTGTGTTTTCAAAAAGGGCTTGTGGGCTCGTGTTTCCTGAAACCATGCATATCTGAAAATTTCTTTCTGTTGTCTTTACACTTGCTTGACAGATTGGCTGTGTATAACATTCCTGGATTATACTTGATTTCCTCTTTGAACTTTGTAGACTCTGCTCCTATGGCTTTTTCAATATTTATGTGGTGGTCTGAGGACAACGACATTTCCCACTTTATAAGTGACTTACTTTCCTTACCTAGATGAATGAAGAATACTTTCTTTAGCCTTGAATTTCAAGAAGTTGACTACCATGTTAGAAGCTAATTGTATTGTAACCCTTTTTTTTTAGTACTTTTTTTTTTTTCTAGTTGAGGCAAGTGGGGGCTACTCTTCGTGGCAGTGCGCAGGCTTCTCTCATTTCGGTGGCTTCTCTTGTTGCGGAGCATGGGCTCTAGGCACGTGGGCTTCAATAGTTGTTGTGTGTGGGCTTAGTGGCTCCGCGGCATGTGGGATCTTCCTGGACCAGGGATTGAACCCGTGTCCCCTGCATTAGCAGGTGGACTCTTAACCACTGCGCCACCGTTTCTTTTAGAAACACATAATCTTGGGAATTCCCTGGCAGTCCAGTGGTTAGGACTCCACGCTTTCACCGCTGAAGGCCTGGGTGGGGGAACTAAGATCCCGCAAGCCACGTGGTGTGGCCAAAAAAAAAAAAAGAGAGAAAGAAAGAAAGAAAGAAAAAGAAACACATAATCTTTTGATCCATGCATCCATTTATTCTTATATAAGAAAAATTTTCTTTTAAAAGAATTTTTCTCTTAAAAGTATTTTTCTCTGTTCCTTTAGTTGTGCTCTCTACTTCAATGGTTATCCTAGGTTTCATTGTTATTACCTGCTCTGTATCTACTATTTTTTTTTCTAAGTGCTTTCATAACTTTGTTCATCTGCATTCACATTATTATCTCAAGAGTTTCCTATATTATCTTTTATGTTATGCATTTTACCTATATTATCTAGTATAATCTAGTTACTGGAAGTACCTGTTATTTTCAGATTATTTCTTAGTTCTGTAATGCTATTTTTGCCCCTTCAACTTGGTCCTTAGTTCTGCATTTGCATTTTATGCAGCTATTTTAACACTGTAAACTTAGTATTTTGGGTTTGTGTTTTCTTTATATTATTTTTTGTCAAGGAACAGTAAGAAATTTTTATTTATTTTCTTAGATAACTTTTCCTTCGGGAGTTAATTTTTTACTTCACTTTTGTATGCCATCATTTCATCCAACTTCCCTTTCAGCCAAATTCTTTTTTTCCTTCTTCCCTTTCTTTCATTCTCTCTTCTCTCATTCTTCCCTTCCTTTTTCCTTCTAATAGCATCTCTGCAGTATTAAAATGTTTTATCTTTCATCCAGCTCTGCCAGGATCTTCTAATCTATTTGAGGTAGTGTGGATAAATCCTCCATGATTTTCTTTTCTGGACTGATATATAATTTACAGAGGTCCAGTTTAACATCTTGTTTTTTGACAATCTATTACTATTATGTAGCCCAAGACCATGAAAATCAAGAGTAGAATTCAACCTGGACTCTGTGTTATCTTATTTGCAAGATTTGATCTCTGTACTCCTTTTTCCATTTGTTGTGAAAGATTTTATATCCATTTCAATGTCCTAAGTTGGCTGTGTATCCTGCTTCTGTTTGGTGGATACCCTTGTATCCAAAGTCAAGTGGGATCCTGGAGCCCTCCTCTGCTTCTGGCAAGGTTTGGCTGGGTAGTTCTTTTGTCACTTCTTCCAGCTGCCATTTCCACATTCTCACCAAGCAGGGGAACAGAAACACAATTGGAAACTGTTGCTTTTGCCCACAGAATTTCCAGAATGACTAGTCTACAAACTGGGGGGTTAGAGTTTGAGGGGTTGGGGAATTGCCTGGTAAAGGGGACTAGGAGACCGCAGTCAAGGTGTCTAGACCCATGGCCTTTAGTGCATCCATTTCTATGGGCTTCGTTCCTCTCTCAGTGGATCTGCCTTGCTTTTTAAGTTCTTTGTCTTTGACTGCTTTGCCTTCCGGCTGGAGACAATTAACTCTGGGAAAGATTGTTCATTCTGTCTTTCCTTTAAACATCCTTCCTGCTGGGAAAATCTAAATGAAGAGTCTTAGACATTTTTTCTTCTTCTTATGAGGCTCTGACACAGTAGGGAGGGGCTAAGTGTCTAGAGCTTTTGTCCACATTTTTCCTAGCCTGCCCACACATCTCTTCAGTGTGCTTTTCAACTGGGAGGAAATATTTTAAAATCAAAGGACTCAAGGCACAGAAAGAGATCTTAAAATCATGTATTATAGTATTTTTCCAACGAGTAGCTTAGATAGTTTTCAGTTTCTGTGTTAATTTTGATAGTAAGTACTGATAAATGCAAATAAAATGATATGCTTAAGTACATGCAACTAGCTACAGAGATATCCCTGACTCTGATTTCTTAATGCCCTTATCACTCTCTATACTTCTATTACACCATATTATTTTTTCCTACTCAAACCCAGAAAACAATAAGAGAAATCAAAAATATTTATTTTAGTCTTTTGAATCATTTACATTTTTAAGTCAATTAGTAAATTTTTAAACTAATTTTTCAAAAGTTCTTCATAAACCATCTAACATATTTTGACCAGTTAATCAGGAGCAGGAATTTGGGTTTGCAGATTCATGCTGTTATAAATTGAGATAGTCTGTCCAATTTTTTTATGAAGAGGCGAAGGGAGATTTCATTAAATTTCAAAGGCCTGTCTCGTGTCTGAGCATCAGTGTGCTATTATGACACTAATGTCTCTTTCCTCATGAGGGAAACCTTTTTCTTTTTTTTTTTAATCCCCTGTCACTTTCCAAATCATCATTTTTGAGACTCTACCAATCAAAGGAAATTGTGATTCTTTGAGCCTCTCAGCTGTACTCTTTGTAACCATGGAAACCAAGCCAAACTGTTACCAAGGTAACCTTCCTGAAGCTATGATCTCACTTTCATTAACAATTTTTCTTAGGATTAATAAATCTATTGAAAGTTGAACATAAATAATACTGTATTTGTACATAATTTATGGATTTGAGTATGATTATTTTTAATTCTCATTTAAAATTATATATAACTGGATTTATGGTTCAAGATGGAAGAACAAGCACAGTCACGTGACAATGTTTTGAGCAATTCATTGAGTATCTGAAAAGAAAATTAATTTGACCTTGATGCTGAGAATATTTTCCCTTTGGCACATATTTAGCAGCTGAAGGTTACTTGTATCCATTTTTCCCCCATATAACTTGATTCTGCAGTATTGTATGCCATATGATAAATGCTATTATTGGTCAGTTTGTATAATCAACCTATGGATAAAACACAGAGAATATGGTTATAGATAAATAACAGAAGGTAAATTTTAGAAACCTTGAACATAAAAGCAATTGTATACATTTATCCATATAATGTTTGGTGAAACCAAGTGTGATTTTATTAAATAGCTAACCTAATATTGTTGACTCAAGAGGTACTATTTAAATGTATAAATCAGGAAGCTAAAGCATAAGCATATTTTAGAATAATTTTATAGATAGTTTCTTATTAATATTTAGATATTTGAATGTTTTTAGAATATTTTAAGCATATCTTCTGATATCCATCTTGAAAAAAATGTAAATTGTTTAAAAGAAAGTGGAACCAGGAGTTGGAAGTTAGTTTATAAGACTCATAGTTTAAAACTTTTCTATGGTTTGACATTTATGTTTTAAGCACTAAGCATTTTAAATAAATAGCAAATCGAGATTTTTGTTGTTCTGAATTTTGGAATGGTGTTTTTCACAGTAAAAAGGAATGTGTACGAATTTTTTTTATCTCTCCAAATTGAATTTGAACATAAGCGTATGCCCTAGATTCTCTAGGAGGGTCCTTTTCCCCATAAACATTTCTCTTCTTCTGAGATTTTCCCTTTATTTCCTTTTCTCTCTTAGGGAGAAAGTACAGAGGCACATATCAGTGGACCCAAGGCCCTGAATTTGGAGCATGAGCACAAAGAAGGGCCAATACATGCACTGCTTGTATATGAATGAGGAAGGGACCCCCAGCGGTCAGGGTACCAAGAGGAAACAGAAGCACTTTCAAAATAGAACAAGATCAGAAATATTTATTTATTTATTTATTTACAAAGCCATTATTTCTAAATTTGTAGGTGTGGTGACCTAGGACGAATACCCCTCAGTCTACTAGTCAGCCCCAAAGGGACAAGTGTGTGACTTACAACAAGAACCCAGAAAGACAGAGGTGGGTGGGGTTGGCTGACATGAGAGGTATGTAAAAGGAATATAGCTACTCTGATTTCTCCCTCCCTCGACCTTCCCATCTCCCGGCTCGTCTCTGGCTAAACTCCAACAAGAAGACAGGGGCTTCTATTTTGTAGAACAAACAAATCAGTTTTTCTGAGTAGAGAGCAAGGTAGGGATAGGTGGAGATGGATAGAGAATGGATTTTTAGGGACAAAAGGGAAATACCTGCCACGAAACCCGTACCTTGAGACCCTTTTGTGATTTTGTTAGAACTGGGATTTTACTCTCATCTGTTAGAAAAATTGTTGTAATCAATATACAAATCTGCCATATCTATAATATGTGTGGCCTTCATTAGATATGGCAACACTGTGCACTGTACCACCTGCTAAGCCATGGGTTGCTGCCTTCTGTTTGAGTAAAAAGACGCCAGTATTGGTATCTTTTGTTAATAATGCAACACTAACCCCTAAAAGGGAGCTACTATGAGTTTAAATTTCATTGCATCACTAAGGACACACTGATGGAATTCAACAGGTGGGAGCTGTCCCCATCAAGATGCTTCAGGTCCACCATCAGAGAATTCCTTTGAATTCCATTTTCTATAGCCCTTATTTAGAATACTTATTCCCCTGTTTGAAGAAGCACACAGAGAAAATGATTTTCACTGCAGAAATCATGACTTTAAATAAAATTTCTTCTTTTAAAACATCTAGGGCATCACTAGAGTCCTTGGTTCATTTGAAAAAGGGAATACTTGAAGGAGGTAAGGGGAAGGAAGGAAATTCACATGGTCTTGTTCACCTAAAACAAATAGACTACCAGTTATTTTTCCAGCAGAAAAAGAGTTTATTCAGGATCAGCAAAGAATTGCAGTTTGGGGTCTGCAACTATGGTGAGCCATGTGGAAGTAAGTCCCTAGCATGAATGGAGAGGACAGCTCTATTATAGAGGGAAAAGGAAGTTGGGAAGGCTACAGTAAACAAACAGTCCATGGCTTTTCATACTCTGATTTGTGACTGTCTCTCACTGACTAAGCTTCTTGCCGGGCAAGAAGAGGGAGTCTTTCTTCTTCCTGCTGGGCTCTGCTATCATAGAAGAGCATGAGAGCTGCCCCTCTATTTAACTGAGGTTTTTATTTATTAATTTTTATACCCTTATTATCTTTGTATCAGATGCTATGAGAGAAATTAAATATATTTAATTTAATTTAGTTAATCACAGTAAATTGATAAGGCGAGTAATTTTCTCTCTGTTTTACAAGTGCTGTGTATGTTTTTCACAAAATTCGGTTCCAGTAATGTTCTTTGATTGCTCTACAGTTGAAGGTGATTATGAGTCATAAAATAACCAAAGTTAGGAGAGGAAAGGAATGTGAGAAGGTAATAGTCTAGATCAATGAATTTCTGACTATGTCTCGGGAAATCCTCACATTCCAAGAGCAGGCCTCAGGGGCTTCTGAGTGTGAGGGGCAGGGTGTGGGATGCAGAGTGCAGCCAGGGGTGTATGTGAGGCTGGGCAGAGAGACTTTGGACTCCTCTTCTCTCCTTTCAAACAGAGCAGCTTTTTTTTTTTTTTTTGCTGTACTTGGGCCTCTCACTGCTGTGGCCTCTCCCGCTGCGGAGCACAGGCTCCGGCGCAGGCTCAGCGGCCATGGCTCACGGGCCCAGCCGCTCCGCGGCATGTAGGATCTTCCCGGACCGGGGCACGAACCTGTGTCCCCTACATAGGCAGGCGGACTCTCAACCACTGCGCCACCAGGGAAGCCCCAAACAGAGGAGCTTTGATTTAATCTGCTTTCAAAATTTTCTTAATATTAATTATCTTAATATTCTCTCAAAATCACTTCTAATATATTAGTGGCATAAAGCTTTCAAACGATATTACAATTAAGGAGAAATGAAGCAATGGTCAGCTTGCTATTCACGTAAGAATCAGCATTGCCTAGTTTGCTCTGCAAACAAAGGTTCATTAACCCATTTAAAGCCAGACACTTCATTAAACAAACATGCGATCAGATACAAACAGTTCTTTAGGAAAGTGAAAGTGAGAAAGAGTAGAACGTGACCCACCTCCCAGACTAAAGATTCGTTTCATCCTCCTTAAGAGCTGGCATTTGTCGATTCTTTTGGGTCTCTGTGATCACCCTGTTACATTTACCAAGAGAACGGTATTTACTGAGCTATTTACTGAATTAATAAGCAACCGTAACCTGTCCAGTTATTGTATGAATATTGCCTTTTTATGCCTCTGCTGGGTCTAGAAGGGATCTGTAATTTTGCCCGGGTAGGTGGAAGTGTGAACTCTGCCTATCCAGTTACACAGAAAGCCTTAAGTCACTCTGTCACCAAGAGCTTAAAGAAAGAGTGAGGGAAAAAGAGTTCCAAACCGTTTTATTTCCTCAAATAATCATCTTTCTTAAATGTTTTTAAATTGTAATATAATTGACATAAAGCTTTGTGCAAGTTTAAGGTATATAAAATGATGATTTGATATGTGTATATATTGCAGTCTGATTACCAGCAAAGCCTTAGCTAATACCTCTTTCATGTCACACAAATATCATTTCTATTTTTGCAGTGGGGACAACTAAGATCTAGTTTCTTAGCAACTTTGAATATTATAATACAGTATTGTTAACTATAATCATTATACGGTACATTAGCTCTCCAGGACTTATTTATCTACTATTTCCAAGTTTGTACACTTAAACAGCATCTCCCCAGTTCTCCCCCTCACCCTACCCCCATCCCTTGGTAACCACCATGATACTTTCTGTTTTTCTGAATTCAGGTTTTTCAAGTTCCACATCTAAGTGTACAGAATTTCCCTTTCTCTGTCTGGCTTATTTCACTTAGCATAATGCTCTGCTCTCAAGTTCCATTCATGTTTTCCCAAATGGCAGGATTTCCAAAACAGCGTTTTCTTGAGTTTGTAACTAAAATGAGATTACAAAGTAGGAGGCCATAGGGGATCTCACAGAGGCCCACCTTGTCCCTTTGGTTAGTGTGCCAGAGGAAGGGAGAGGATTAGACCCTCTATTAGTTTAAAGTAAACAAAGGGGAAAAGCTAAATTTGAGAGTTTTCAGTTTTAAAAATTGTTCTATTTAGCAAAAAACGCAGAGGGAAGGAATCACACGTTATCATCTAATTTTATTCTTTGGCTGATTTAATTCATTTATATTCGCATGCATTACTGCACAAGAGAAGTCACAGAACAAAACCAATTATTTAAGTGAAGTAGAAATAAACAAAACAATGGCAAGGAAGGAAAGTGAACATTGTAGTTGTATTTGGCTGCAAGTATTTGTAAATAAGGAAATCGAGTTAAGGGCTTCTATGTCATCTGTGTTTAATTTTTCCCCTCATATTTTATATTCTTTATAACCAGGAATTATCTGAGAAATGGTACATTGGCCTTTCTAAGTTGCTCCTCAGAAGGCTAATTAAAGTTAAAAAAAAAAAAAAAAAAGAATGACAGTGCTACAGAGTTGCAAAAAGTCTCCAGGTCTCAGGTGCTTCATTTCCTTAGCCTCAGGCACATTTTACAAGTAATTAGGACAGATAAACCTAGAGGAAAGGTGATTCCAGAAACCATTTCTCATAATTCACTGTAATGTTTATTTGACCTCCCCTTCCTGGCAGAGAGTTCTTAAATCTGTGTGAAATCCTTTGGGCAGGAATCCATGTGTCACATGAAGGAAAATCTGGAGCATATTTCTCTCATTGGTGTCTGTGTCAGTTGCAACGCCAGAGTCTTTGTCTCCTTTGTTTGAATAAAAGCTTCCTGAAATAAACATCATTATTTGCCTTCTCAGCTTCCTCTCCCCCCCCACTACCCGCCATTCTCTACCTAGACAAGCGCAATCTGGTTTTTGCTTGTTTCAAAACACTTTCCTTCTTTGACTTATTTGATATTATTTCTTCCTGGTTTTGCTTTTATGACCCTGAGGGCCTTCTTGCATTTACCTAACTTCTAATTTTGGTGTTACCTATGCTGCATCCTTGGTCCTTTTTTTTGTGTTTCATTCTATACTCTCTCCCTGAACAATCTGATCTACATGTGCACTCTAATTTCTATCAACTCTCAAATTCATAATATTAGTCCATACCACTCTTCTGATCTTTCGATTTGTATAACACATTTTGTAAAACATGTATAAATAACTATACATATTGATTATTCAAAAAGCTCTGATGTTTTATAAGTTGTACGTACACACCACCACCACCATCATCAACTCCATGACAAATTGAATTTTCAACACAAAATCTCTATTACGTGACTTTCTGCTGGCCAGTCATCACGCTGGACATAAGAATTAGAATCAAACAAAACACACATGTGGCCCTCCAGGAGCTCTAGGTCCAGCGACCCTGAGCATCACCCAGGTTTACCTCTTAAGAACTACTGTCCCATCTTGTTGCTCCCCCCCCATGGCTTATCCCATGCTGTACTAGAGCTGCTTGTTTCCACATGTTCATCTCTCACTCATTGTGTTAAAAGGACAGCAACCCCTTCTATCCTGTTTATGTCTCTTTCTAACTCAATACAGATTAGTTGACTTAAACGAACAGATTTTTTCAAGTGGCGTATACCCGCCTTAATATTATATAAATTTGATGTACAAAGAAAATTCTTGTTTTCTCTCCTGAATTTCATTTTCATACTTGTGTAATTATTCTTCTCACAGGTCAAGGACATTGCATTTAATCTTTTAGAGCAGGTATTTGATCGTTATAAACAAAATGGAAGGCCTCATGTAACAGGCAGTGACTTGTAGTTAATGTATAGCCTATAGGACCAAACAAATATATTTATAGAAATATAGCCTCAGACGTTAGAGAACTACCAACCTAAGAAAATGTTGGAATTTGGGGGGTACCATTCCAACTAGCATATGAAAGAAGTGACAATTGTATCGAATCTTTTTATTTAAAAATTCTTACCATGTATTTTTATTGGGCCTATTATTGTAATGAAGAAACTTCTTTATTGAATTTAGTCTACACATCACAGTGAAAATCTTGGTCATAGTTTCTAAGATCTTTCCCTTATCTTAGGATAACATTATTCTGTAAAGTCTTTGACGTTGTATATAAATGTTGGTATATATCCATCAATTAATTTTATGGGGTAAGCTCTTGTAGCTTTTATCAGATTCTCAGAAGGGTCTGTTTTCCTCAAAATGTTAAGAACCATAATGACATATGCTTTACTCTATATTATATCAAAAAATTGCTAGTGAAAAAGAAGAATTTTTCAGAGAAAATGTCAAATGAATACCTAAAGCCAGAAAAAAACCCCAATCTTTTGTTTTTGAAATTTACACTACACAGAAACGCAAGCTCTCTTGATGCTGACCCTACAAGGGCATTTCTATTTGTATCTGAATAGATTCATTTCCAAATTTGGAGAGTAGCCCATGTTCCATTACCATGCAGCCCACAACACGCTTGAGATTGCTAATTAGGGTGCAAATTGTGGTGGTATTTCTGGTGACCTGGACATGTGTTCATTGGAAACAGAAATGAGCCCCTCAACTCATTTCACATAGGCCAGAAAACATCTGCCAGATGGTTACAGCTTTCAGTAACTATTAAACTGGATCTCATTTGAACAAAAGACTTAGATATATAGTGTTTGAAAGCTTATTCTGAAATTTCTAACATATCCATGGAGATTAATCTTAATGAAAAACTACATTAATCTACCTCATGCATTGTGATTAGCTAAAATGGATAATTCCCTCTCACTTTCTCCAAAGTCAAGCTAAGAGTGCCTTTATCCACTTTCATATAATGCTAACAAAACATCTGGGAGATTTATTGATATGAGAGTATCTATTAGGACTTCAAAATTAATTTCAATTCCCTGAGGTATCGTATTTTAATTAACAAAACCATGATCCTGTTCTATTAATTAGCATGCGGAAGGAATAAGTTTGAGATGAATGAATTCTAACAAAGCATTTATCTTCTAAAATAGTTTTTTAAAAAAAGCATTAACAAACTGGGTCTAATTTGTTTTATAATTTTAATAACACTCTTGAAATTCCATTCTGAAGAGTAATATAACTAATATTCATTATTTTTCATTTAAAACTTTATTTTGGGTGTGCATATTTTTTAAAAACTTCATTATTAGTGGCACTATAGTTTTAACATTGAATCTTAAAGATTATTAATGTGAGCACAAGTACATTTAATATTTTCATTACATTTTCTGTTGAGTATAAACTGCATATTTATCTCACTCCCAGTGTTTTTCTTGCCAGCTTATGAAAATATCTGGGTATGCCACAGGGGATGACCACAGAGTAAGGCAGGTAGAATCTGTAAATAGCTTCCTGCACTGCCCAAACATATAATTTCTGCATAGTCATATATTTTACCCTAGATCACAGTTATTGGTATATTCTTGTATTTTGAAACTTAAATACAGCTAAAACATTTTAGGCACCAGTACAATTTACAAATTAGATTAATAGTGCATCTGATATCATTAAGAATACTACTATAATGGAGAATGTTGAACAATTTCAAATAGTTTTGTCTTATGTCAAGCCACAAATGATGACTTCAGGCAGTATAAGATTAAGGAAACTGGGTTGTGAAAATCTAAATGGCATCATTCAAACTCCTCATCGACATTTTCCCCTCACATATCTGCTTTGCTGCAAACATGTTTGTATTTGAAGGTATCAGAGAATTGTTCTCAAATAACACTCTGGAAAATAGAGTATATTTAATTAATATCAAATGCAAGGAAAAACAATCAAGGCTTTGCATACGGTTTCTGTTTTTGAACCTTTCATACTCATAACCTACACTGGAAAGGATCAGCTAATAAATACTTTAGGCTTTGAGGGCCAAGAGGCAAAATTGAGACTATTACAGAGGACATTAAATAACAAGTGAGAAATCAGGATTCCATTGATGACATTCAAAACATAATAATTGAAGACAATTTTTGGTAATATAAGCATATTAATCAGAAAAGTGGAATTCTCCTTTAGGAATAATATTCACTAATTGTGTTCCAAGTCAGTGTTTCCCATCATCAAAATCAATTGCAAGTATTCATCACAATGCTGATCAGTAATGAGATTTTATTATTTTATCTTTGAAAATATCTTTTCACAGAGCTAAATTCTGCCAAATACTGATATTAATCCTTGAGCACATGAAAGACACTTATAGAATTCCGTTAGATTCTTCTCTAGACATTTGCCTTTTAGTATGTCATTACATTTCAGATTATTCCTTTTCAGTTGCAGGTTAGGTGGAAGCTCCTCACTTACGTAGCTAAATGAATTTTGAAACATGGAAATTTCCTTTGAACCTGGAACTATTAGAACTTAGGTTGAGCTTGAAAAGTATATCTCTTTCAAAATTGTGTGGTAGTGGAGGTATTTCTTTTTATCTTAACTTTTGACAACCTAGGTGGTGTATAAAGCAGCTTGACCTTACTTATGGTTCAAACAATATTAGTTGTCATCCAAATGACACTCCTGCAGTGTAAATTTTGCGTATAAGTACTGATATCAGTACTTATAGTTTTGCCTTGTAATTTTAGGTCAAATTAATTAAGAAATGTTATCAAGTCTACCACAAATGGTAATCTCCAAATTCATTCAACATTCAAAAAGAGTGTTTGAGGACAGTTCTTCTTGATCACAGAAAGTTTAATCTTGGCTCTGACCTCAAGAAAATTGCAATACAGTGTCACTTTTGAGTTATAGAATTGCTGTAAGGTAGAGTACTCAGTTTCTATTTCTGACACATATTCACAGAATTCCTGATGATTACATCTAGCAGAGCTAATGGAGGTCACTGTTGACACTATTCATAGTGGCTTACTTAATATAAAGTCTTTTATTCTGGATGTACTTATTAATGATGCGTCTGTGTTCGTTTGGGTCCTCTAAGGGCAGAAGGCAAGATGGGGTTAGATGTGCAAGAACTATACTGAAGAAAACATCTGTGAGGGGCAAATGAAAAGGGGCTGGAGAAGGTGGGGAAAGCCTTCTGACTCTAACGTAGTTCTGAATTCTGTGAAGGAGAGAAGGAAGGAAGGAGGGTCTTGCACTGCAGTTTGAAGAAAATTTCAGCTAAGGCAATGGGAGGTTTTGAGCCAAAGTTTTCCATCAGAGGAGTTCCTTGTGTGTTCAGTCTTCGGCTAGAAGCAGCATGTGGGAAGTGTGGCCTCAGCACAGTCATGCTGGTGGATTCCTAATGTAACAGCTTGGGCCACCAATCAATTACACTTCATTCAGCAAGATATTTGAATGGTCCATTTTCATGGCTGCAACAGTTTAGCACTTGCTCTACACAGATTTACTTCTCCACACTTATTTGAGGAGGAGCTCCTCCATGGTTCCCATGGATCTGTCTTCCTGAGGGGAAACTTAAAAGAGAAATTTATAGGGTGAACTAGAGCCTTGGTCACTGTGGTTGATCTCATTGGTTCTCATCTTTTTCCACCTATATGATCCATTCTAAAGCCCTCAGCTATCACCTCAGCATATCTTGATTACTTACTTGGTGGTGTCCTGAGGGTCTGAATGCTTGGTGATCATGCCCTTATCAGGCCTGAGTTGCTGCATATATCTGTTCAGTGGAGCAAGGGAGTACTAGGAGGTACCCAAGTGGATAAGTTGGGTTCCACATGTGTTCCTTCTTGCCCCCATTGTGTAAAAGCAGCCTCACCAGTTCCTGCCACTCAGAGTCAGTTACCCTCGTTAGCATGGTGATTTCTATTTTTGTCTGCTGGCTGGTCTCTGGACACGAGGAGTCCTGGTGGACAAGGCGCCTTGGTGGCAGCTGTAGCTTATAATATAATGGAATTTTTCTTGATGACCTTGATAATAGTATAATCCTTTTGGCTTTCAAGAGCTCCATTTCTGCACAGCCCAGAGCTGTAGGATGGGAAGCACAAAATACCCATTGAGTATTTGGGAGAGATGCTATATATGGTCACTCTTACTTCTACCTTCTGGTCCTCAAATCTTTGTATTTTTCTGTTGGGGACACAACGCCATATTGAGGCCTCTAATTTAATACATACCAAAGTGTGGCATGCCATACTCTCAGAGAATTGCCTCTGAACTGGTGCTGAAACTGAGCCTTTAAAGCTGTCCCAGCATTCTGTGAGGTTGGCTGCTTCTGGATGGTTTGGTATGTGATATAATTATTGGATTCTACAGTCATGGGCCCACTCTCATACCTCTTTCACCACAAAGTAGGTTACCTGATCTGATGCTATGCCATCTG
Organism: Stenella coeruleoalba; assembly: GCF_951394435.1. Lineage (NCBI taxonomy): Eukaryota > Metazoa > Chordata > Mammalia > Artiodactyla > Delphinidae > Stenella > Stenella coeruleoalba. The sequence goes on along the minus strand of NC_137150.1, from coordinate 21,416,589 downwards.
AAATCCATAAACCCTGAAATATTGGTGCTCACTGAAACTAAGCAGGTAACAATGGCAAATCCATACCCAGAATAGGCATCTATTCCTCTAAGAGGGAAGGACTGTTGGCCTTTCTAGAATGGAAGGGGCCAACGTAGTCAACATGTTCCAACTGGTCTATTGGTCTCCTCAAGTAATAGTGACATATTGTTGTCAAGAACTGTGAAAGAGTTGAGATTTTACTCTATTTACAAACTACATTAGCCTGCCATAGTTTCATAGATTTTGCCAGAAGACATGAGACTCCTGAATCAGAGAAAACAGGCCGTTTATTATGTACAGCAACAGCAGTAGTGAGAGTATCATCATCTTTGCTCCAGCCCCATTTCCCAAAAGGGGTTTGTGAAGAGGAATACACATGCAGTGAGTTGGACAGGACAGGAACCCCAACCTTAGGGAACCCAGATATTTTATAATGGGAAGTAGGTTTGTATCTTTTCCCCAGAAGGAGGTGCTATCACTATAGTAGTGGATAGTAAACAAACCTGCCCCTTAACTCCAGGGTAAGACACGACCTCTGTCTTCAAAGTCTATTCACTACAAACATCCTTGAAAAGATAGTCCTGAACAAAAGTGGCCAGTGCCTCTGCTGGTAAAGCCTTCAAACGTATGAGAAACACATGGAGACTTGTTTTCAACAATCAGATGCACAGAGTTGGTCTCTGTTACTGAACGAGTTACATGTTCAGAAGCAGAAGTAGCTACATAGGGCTTGGGAAGTGAGAGTCCATGCGCTTGAGACATCCATAACCTCCATCTATGCCACTGTGACCATTCCTTTAATATACCCTTTATGCTAAGTCTGAAGTTGCTGATAATGAGATTAGCTAATATCTGTTGGTCAAGTAATTTTGTGTACTTAGTTATCCTGGACCTTTTCTGTGGTGCATGTTTTTTGATGGGCATTAAAATTGCTACAAAGTATTTATACTTTCTGTCCATTCCATATGTCCAGACATATACCTCTACCCCATACCTTCTTATTTCTGAACTTTTGGTCCTTTCCAATGTCCTGACCAGAAGTTCATCTGTTTGGTTACTGCCTAGGAACCTATACATAGTCTCACTTTGGGCCACTTCTCACACAAACTAGATGAGCAGGTACACTCCTTGTTGATCTTCCCCTTGAGAAGATTTTCATCCAAAATATCTTTCAAGGCCACCCATGAATATGGTGGCCACATATTCTCCTTTTCCTCCTTCTTCTTCTTCCTCTTCCTCCTCCTCCTCTTCTTGCCCTTCCTTCTCCTTCTCCTCCTCTGTAGTATAAAGGTTTACTTCATCTACCAGGAATCCCATAAGATTTATTATTTGTAGCTAGAATATTAAAATATAACTGTTTTAGTTTTTAGAGAAAGAGAATTTATACACATTCCACAAGGCAAAAGATGGCAAAACAAACAAGAAGAGAACAAAAGGAAACAACAACCAAAAAAAAAAAAAACCGGGCTTCCCTGGTGGCGCAGTTGTTGAGAGTCCGCCTGCCGATGCAGGAGACGCGGGTTCGTGCCCCGATCTGGGAAGATCCCACATGCCGCAGAGCGGCTAGGCCCGTGAGCCATGGCCGCTGAGCCTGCGCGTCCGGAGCCTGTGCTCCGCAACGGGAGAGGCCACAGCAGTGAGAGGCCGGCGCACCACCAAAAGACAAAAACAAAAAACCTTTGTTCTTTAAGTCACTTAAAAAAAGAAAAAAAGAACCTGAGTCTTTGCCTGGAAACACTACATACTCTTTTAAAATAGGTTAGAGCTTTAATGAAATTCAGTATTTGGTTAATTGATAGAAAATCTGGCATTTACTAAGACAGAGAATTTATATTGATAATTTTACTTTGGCTGCAGCAATGTGAATCCATACAACTGTACAATGAAGATGACTGTATGTCTAAAAAGAAGAACTTCTGGAGGAAGTAAGCAATGTCACTGTTTAACTACATAAGTTGTAACTGCGTTATTAGCTCTAATGTGTAGTACCACAGGAGAGCTAATGGCATGGTTTGGGAAAAGCTTTACAGATTCTGAAAAACTAAATGACCTTCAGGACTCTCATTGAACACAAAGCTATTTCAGATTTCAGTCTGTGTACACACAGAAATTACTCTGCATTTCCTTAATTTATAATCTGTATGGGATTTTTTATATAATCTGAAATGTTAAATAAATATATGCCCTGGGACCAGGCAATATAAACTTAAAATCTTAATCTTGGAAACCTATTTTTAAATATCTTACAGACTCTAGTTGGCTATATCAATCTGCTTTCCTAGGAAATTATTTAAAACTGTAGGCTTCAGGGTAAGCAAAGGGCATATTTCATTAATAGAAATGATCTTCCTAACAGAGAACTTTGCAATTCATGCAGTAGTCACCTTCCTGGGCCTCTCTTCTTCAGTTCACACAGTCCTAGACAAAACAAATAGCATAGCATGTTAGTCCTCTGCTCAAAACTTTTCAATGGCTGTGGATGTCCTTAGAATAAATTCCAAAACTGTTACTATGGCTTTCAAAGCCTTACACATTCTGTTTCCTAGTTCCCAGACTCATCTCCCTCCCTCTCTGAGTATTATCTACTATTTGTAATGGGGAAAACAAAACTATCTATCAATCAGAAATGGTTGAATAAACTATGGTATATCCACACAGTGGAGTACTATGCAGTACTATGTAGCTATAAAATCTGTGTGTGTGTGTGTGTGTGCGTGCGCGCGTGTAAGTGCATATGTGTGTGTATTATGTGTGTATATATTATATATATTACATAAATGTGTGTTTATATATAGAGACCTATTTATATCTATAGATCTATCTATTATCTCTATCTATCAATCCGTCTATCTGGATGCAGGAGCAGGACATAAAAGAAAAAGATCATATGACAACTAGACTTCACTGAACATCTTTGTTTCATAGATTTGACTTTTCAACTATTTATATATTTCAATAACTAAAAAACTAATTTAAATTTGAAAATGGAATCCCTAAAAGTCAAAGTCAAAATGCAATAAATGAATCTGTGTATTTACCAGTGACATAACCACACAGAGGATAGAAAGGTCATTCCTTCCTGCTGATTCGGCTTCTATCTCCCAGAACATTTCAAGCTTTTCTGCTGGATCCTTCTGAAAACAATTCATGTCCCACCATTTGGGGATCTCACCGGGTCATTGTGGCCTACAGGGAATGCCTATGTGCTTCCCACGCCCATCATTCATGTGTCAAGATACTTCCTGATGGATTTCTAACATTAACACATCTCCAACTGAGAATTAGGCACCAGCTCCAGCACCCCATGAACTCTAGAAACCCAAGATCAAGTTCTCCAGCTGGTTGGGTTACATGCTTCCTACTTGTTTTGAAATGAGTAAGAAGTCCCTACCTCAAAGGACTGGAAGATTGCCTGGCCCTCTGAAAATTCTCTCCAAAAATCTGTTTTCTTTGTCATCCTTGAATCATTCTCCTCACTACCTCTTACATACCCTTGTATGGGTGATGGGCTAAGGTGTCTATTTTTAGGTCATCACTTAGCAAGTTCAGCACAGCTTCTCTGATGCCTCTTTTAAAGTTGGGAAGAATTATCCTCTTTGTTTTCAGCTTTGGAGCTTCAACTGAATGAAAAAGTCCAGGTATGACAGGCATAATGGTTGAATAGCCCTGAACAAATTTCTATAAGAGTCACAGCCAACTAGACCATGGACCTTAGACAAACCATCACACAGCCAGCATTGGGCTACTCAGTTACCCTTAAAAATAAATACCTAATACAGTACCTCATGCTGAATGGCGATAAAGCCAAATGTTCCCTTTGTGAAGTACCAATGAGAGATAAATATAGATTTTAGCAGAATGACGTGGAGAATTTCCTCATTGCTTATGAAGCTCCCACACATACTACAGTCAATAAATAGAAAGAGATGATAAATGCCTGATCCTCTGTTGAAACATTATGGGAAATAAATGCATAATGTCTATAACATTAACAAAAAGTCAAGAAGTCGATGTAAACGCATGTAAATTAGAGATACGAAATAAATTCCCCCAAAGAAAAAAAGAGGTAAAAAATTAAAGATGATTCTTGCTGGGGATTAGGAAGTGGGAGTGGGGGATTCTTTGATAATACAAAGAAAAAAAGAAGCAATTTAACTTGTAGTATAGGTTTCCTCCTTTCTCTCAAATCTATATAGTTTTTGTTTTTCTATCATGAAGTGCTAAACATTAGCATCTTCTTGCTCTTAAATATACATAAAGAAATAAACCTGAAATAATTGAGAAAAATAAAAACAGTCTATGAATCTGCTCTAAGTGTAATCATAACTGTGTAATAAGGAGATATTTGGGTGAGAAATTTTAGTTAACTATTTATGAACAAATATTATATGAAGAAATTGTTGACGCAATGAAGGAATAAAAAGGAAATTTAAAAACAATATGACCAGTACTCATTATGTGCAAATGTCTGAACCAGCTGGACCTCAAAATGATGCCCCTCCAAACTCAGGTTTACCTAGAGTAGGTTGTTTATTATCTTAAATACACTTGTAATGATGAACCTTGTTTGATGCAGTTTAGGGTGATGCACAAGAAAGTTTAACTAGAAAGCATAGTTAATATAACAGCTAAATATTTGGGAAAAAAGTTGCACACAAATAAAACATGATGTATGTACAGAGTAGAATTAAATATCTGTACTACTTTGAGAGTTAAATATTTTCTTCATGTTTATTCATCAAATTGGATGTATATTTTATCTGTCTCTATATTATAAAAGGATATGCTCAGGTGGCAACCTTTTATTGAGAAGAAGATCCTTCAAAGGAAAGTCCTTTTCTAAGCGAAAACATATTAAAAGATATTGACTCAGTATTGAGATGGTAAATATCGGGTATGAATGGATGGTGTTTTATTCAGTGGGGGAGTCACGATTGCTGTTCAACTTCCAAACATCTGTGTATCCTCAACACCCATTGTAGCTGCCATGCACTTTATCAAATTGTTTAAATCTAAGAGTAAAGCTTGAGAGGTCCAGGGCAATCATGAAAATCCCTCTCCTCTTCTAAGTGTCAGGAACTCAGGCATAAGCCAGCTAGTGCATTGCATTCCCCTGGTGACAGTGATTGGTTTAGGAATGGGCATGTAATAACCTAAGGGGCCCAATTAGTCCAATAGAATGGAATTATGTTGTGCAGTTAGGAAAGAGGTGTTTTCTTTCTCTTGAGCTGGTCATGAACAAGGAAACATGTGACTTTGATCTGTACTCTTGACCACCTTAAAACCAGGAGGTTGGAAGCTGGTTTAGGTTTAAGCTCTTGATGGCAGAATGGAGAGACTGAGAGCACAGGTCCTTAATGACATAATAGAAGAGAGAGATTTTTCAACCCTGGACTGCCTGTTATGCAGGCCAACACATATCCTTTTCGTTTGGGTCACTATGAATTGGTTTGCATGTTACGTGTAGCCCAAATTATCCTAACTGGTCTGTAATTAGGTAAAAGATTGGTTCTCTAATAGTTGCCACAGAACAGTTAAATTAATTATTTTTTCTAGTTAAACTTTCTTGTGCCTCACCCTAAACTGCATCAAACAAGATTAGTCATTAAGAGTGCATTTAAGATAACAAACAGCCTACTCCAGGTAAACATGAGTATAGAGGAACATCATACAGTGTTTGAGGTCCAGCTGGTTCAGACATTTGTACATAATGAACACTGGTCATACATTTTTGAAAATTTCCTTTTATTCCTTCATGGCATCTACTATTTTGTCATATAATATTACCTCATAAATAATTAACTAAAGTTTCTCACCCAAATATTCCTTATTACACAGTCATGATTACACTTAGGGCAGATTCATTGACTATTTTTATTTTTCCCAATTACTTTAGGTTTATTTCTTTATGTAAATTTAAGAGCAAGATGATGCTAATGTTGAGCAGTTCATGATGGGGAAAAAGCTATATAGATTATTTGAAAGAGAGGAGGAAACCTATACTGCAAGTTAAATTACTTCCTTTTTTCTCTGTGTTATCAAAGTATCACCCACTCCCTCTTCCTAATCCCCAGTGAGAATTATCTTGAATTTTTTACCTCTTTTTTTTCTTTTTGGGAATTTATTTCTTATCTCTAATTTACATGCTTTTACATCGACTTCTTGAATTTTGTTAACATTATAGACATTATGCATTTATTTCCCATAATGGTTCATTTGAGGATCAGGTATTTTTCATCTCTTTGTAATCTCAGCTCTAGGATGTGTGGGAGCTCCATAAGCAATAAGGAAATTTTCCATGTAAGTCAGCTAAAATCTATATTCATTACATTAAAGTAAATAATTTTTATTTATTATTTATTTATTTTTGCTCTTTCATAGGATACACTGAAAAGAACACTAAATAGACATCCTTTAAAAATTAAGGGGGGGAACTTTCAGAATAGCGCCACCAAGTGGTGAGAAGCACGTGCTATGGAGACAAAAATTACTACATTTTTTGAGATTTCACAGCAATTTTATGAAATTTAAGAGGTAAGTGATAATTTTATTTTATAATGTAAATAACACAAAATAAAAATTATAATTTACTTAATTATAATTATGTGGCAATACATATATAATATTAGTAAGTGATGAGAATACCACTGTTTATATGTGTGTGCTTCTTACTGCCAACAAATAAAATTTCCCTGTACAAAATTTTTATGTCCTTTCCCCATCTTCTCCCTACAACAGGTCAGCAACACAAAACTTAACCTTAGGAGGAGCTTCAAGATGGTGGAAGAGTAAGAGGTGGAGATCACCTTCCTCCCCACAAATACATCAGAAATACTTCTACATGTCGAACAACTCCTACAGAACACCTACTGAACGCTGGCAGAAGACATCAGAACTCCCAAAAGGCAAGAAACTCCCCACGTACCTGGGTAGGGCAAAAGAAAACAGAAAAAACAGAGACAAAAGAATAGGGACGGGACCTGCACCAGTGGCAGGGAGCTGTGAAGGAGGAAAGGTTTCCACACACTAGAAGCCCCTTCACGGGTGGAGACTGCAGGTGGCAGAGGGAGGAAGCTTCCGAGCCGCGGAGGAGAGCACAACCACAGGGGTGCGGGGGGCAAAGTGGAGAGGTTCCTGCACAGAGGATTGGCGCCGACCAGCACTCACCAGCCCGAGAGGCTCGTCTGCTCACCCACTGGGGCGGGCGGGGCTGGGAGCTGAGGCTTGGGCTTCGGTTGGAGCGCAGGGAGAGGACTGAGGTTGGCTGCGTGAACACATCCTGAAGGGGGCCAGTGCGCCACACCTAGCTGGGAGGAATTCCGGGAAAAAGTCTGGAGCTGCCTAAGAGGCAAGAGACTTTTTCTTGCCTCTGTTTCCTGGTGCACGAGGAGGGGAGATTAAGAGCGCTGCTTAAAGGAGCTCCAGAGACGGGTGCGAGCCGCGGCTAAAAGCGCGGACTCCAGAGACGGGCATGAGACGCTAAGGCTGCTACTGCCGCCACCAAGAAGCCTGTGTGCGAGCACAGGTCATTATCCACACCTCCCTTCCGGGGAGCCTGTGCAGCCCGCCACTGCCAGGGTCCCGGGATCCAGGGACAACTTCCCCGGGACAACGCATGGCGCGCCTCTGGCTGGTGCAACGTCACGCTGGCCTCTGCCGCTGCAGACTCGCCCCACATCCGTACCCCTCCCTCCCCCCTGACCTGAGTGAGCCAGAGCGCCCGAAGCAGCTGCTCCTTTAACCCCGTCCTGTCTGAGCAAAAAACAGACGACCTCAGGCGACCTACACGCAGAGGCAGGGCCAAATCCAAAGCTGGATCCCAGGAGCCGTGCGAACAAAGAAGAGAAAGGGAAATCTCTCCCAGCAGCCTCAGAAGCAGCGGATTAAAGCTCCACAATCAACTTGATGCACCCTGCATCTGTGGAATACCTGAATAGACAACGAATCATCCCAAACTGAGGAGGTAGATTTTGGGAGCACTGATATATATATATTTTTCCCCTTTTTCTCTTTTTGTGAGTCTGTATGTCTATGCTTATGTGTGTGATTTTGTCTGTATAGCTCTGCTTTTACCATTTGTCCTAGGGTTCTATCTATCCGTTTTTCGTTTTTTGTTTTTTTTTTTTTGGAATGTTTTCAGCACTTGTTATCATTGGTGGATTGGATTTTTGGTTTGCTTGTTCTCTTCTTTCTTTTTAAAAATTACTTAAATTTTTTTCATATTTTTTTGTATTAATAACTTTTTAATTTTATTTTACTTTATTTATTATAATTTTTCATTTTATTTCATCTTTTCCTTTCGTTCTTTCCTTTTTTCTCCATTTTATTCTGAGCCGTGTGGATGACATGCTCTTGGTGCTCCAGCCAGGCATCAGGGCTGTGCCTCTGAGGTGGGAGAGCCAAGTTCAGGATATTGGTCCACCAGAGACCTCCCAGCTCCATGTAATATCAAATGGCAAAAATCTCCCAGGGATCTCCATCTCAATGCCAAGACTCAGCTCCGCTCAATGACAAGCAAGCTCCAGTGCTGCACCCCCTATGCAAAAGAACTAGCAAGACAACAACAAAACACCACCCATTAGCAGAGAGGCTGCCTAAAATCATAATAAGTTCACAACATCCCAAAACAAACCACCGGACATGGTGCTGCCCACCAGAAAGACAAGGTCCAGCCTCATCCACCAGAACACAGGAACTAGTCCTCTCCACCAGGAAGCCTACACAATCCACTGAGCCAACCTTAGCCACTGGGGACAGACACCAAAAGCAACGGGAACTACAAACTTGCAGCCTGCGAAAAGGAGACCCCAAACACAGTAAGTTAAGTAGAATGAGAAGACCAAGAAACACACAGAAGATGAAGGAGCAAGGTAAAAACCCACCCGACCTAACAAATGAAGAGGAAATAGGCAGTCTACTGGAAAAAGAATTCAGAATAATTATAGTAAAGATGATCCAAAACCTAGGAAATAGAATGGAGAAAATACAAGAAACGTTTAACAAGGAACTAGAAGAACTAAAGAGCAAACAAACAATCATGAACAACACAAGAAATGAAATCAAAAATTCTGTAGAAGGGATCAATAGCAGAATAACTGAGGCAGAAGAACAGATAAGTGACCTGGAAGATTAAAATACTGGAAATAACTACTGCAGAGCAGAAAAAAGAAAAAAAGAATGAAAAGAATTGAGGACAGTATCAGAGACCTCTGAGACAATATTAAACAAACCATCATTTGAAATATAGGGGTCCCAGAAGAAGAAGAAAAAAGAAAGGGACTGAGAAAATATTTGAAGAGATTATAGTTGAAAACTTCCCTAATATGGGAAAGGAAATAGTTAATCAAGTCCAGGAAGCAGAGAGAGTCCCATACAGGATAAATCCAAGGGGAAACACTCCAAGACACATATTAATCAAACTATCAAAAATTAAATACAAAGAAAAAATATTAAAAGCAGCAAGGGAAAAACAACAAATAACATACAAGGGAATCCCCATAAGGTTAAGAGCTGATCTTTCAGCAGAAACTCTACAAGCCAGAAGGGAAGAGCAGGACATATTTAAAGTGCTGAAATGGCAAAACCTACAACCAAGATTACTCTATCCAGCAAAGATCTCATTCAGCTTTGATGGAGAAATTAAACCTTTACAGAGAAGTAAAAGCTAAGAGAATTCAGCACCACCAAACCAGCTTTACAACAAATGGTAAAGGAACTTCTCTAGGCAGGAAACACAAGAGAAGGAAAAAACCTACAAAAACAATCCCAAAACAATTAAGAAATTGGTAATAGGAACATATGTATCGATAATTACCTTAAATGTAAATGGATTAAATGCTCCCACCAAAAGACATAGACTGGCTGAGTGGCTACAAAAACAAGACCCATATATATGCTGTCTACAAGAGACCCACTTCAGACCTAGGGACACATACAGCCTGAAAGTGAGGGGATGGAAAAAGATATTCCATGCAAATGGAAATCAAAAGAATGCTGGAGTAGCAATTCTCATACGAGACAAAATAGACTTTAAAACAAAGACTATTACAAGAGACAAAGAAGGACACTACATAATGATCAAGGGATCAATGCAAGAAGAAGATATAACAATTGTAAATATGCACCCAACATAGGAGAACCTCAATACATAAGGCAAATACTAACAGCCATAAAAAGGGAAATCGACAGTAACACAATCATAGTATGGGAATTTAATACCCCACTTTCACCAATGGACAGATCATCCAAAATGAAAATAAATAAGGAAACACAAGCTTTAAATGATACATTAAACAAGATGGACTTAATTGATATTTATAGGACATTCCATCCCAAAACAACAGAATACACTTTCTTCTCAAGTGCTCATGGAACACTCTCCAGGATAGATCATATCTTGGGTCACAAATGAAGCCTTGGTCAATTTAAGAAAATTGAAATTGTATCAAGGATCTTTTCTGACCACAACGCTATGAGACTAGATATCAATTACAGGAAAAAATTTGTAAAATATAGAAACATATGGAGGCTAAACAATACATCACTTAATAACCAAGAGATCAGTGAAGAAATCCAAGAGGAAATCAAAAAATACCTAGAAACAAATGACAATGAAAACACGGTGACCCAAAACCTATTATATGCAGCAAAAGCAGTTATAAGAGGAAAGATTATAACAATAAAACCCTACCTGAAGAAACAAGAAACATGTCAAATATACAACGTAACCTTACAGCTAAAGCACTTTGAGAAAGAAGAACAAAAAACCCCCATAGTTAGCAGAAGGAGAGAAATCATAATGATCAAATCAGAAATAAAACGAAATGAAGGAAACGATAGCAAAGCTCAATAAAACTAAAAGCTGGTTCTTTGAGAAGACAAAATTGCTAAACCTATAGCCAGACTCATCAAGAAAAAAAGGGAGAAGACTCAAATCAATAGAATTAGAACTGAAAAAGTGGAAGTAAAAACTGGTACTGCAGAAATACAAATGATCATGAGAGATTACTACAAGCAACTATATGCCAAGAAAATGGACAACCTGGAAGAAATGGACAAATTCTTAGAAATTCACAAGCTTCCTAGACTGTACCAGGAAGAAATAGAAAACATGAACAGACCAATCACAAGCACTGAAATTGAGATTGTGATTAAAAATCTTCCAACAAACAAAAGCGCAGGACCAGATAGCTTCACAGGCGAATTCTATCAAACATTTAGAGAAGAGCTAACACCTATCCTTCTCAAACTCTTCCAAAATATACCAGAAGGAGGAACACTCCCAAACTCATTCTACACGACCACCATCACCCTGATACCAAAACCAGACAAAGATGTCACAGAAGAGGAAAACTACAGGCCAATATCACTAATGAATATAGATGCAAAAATCCTGAACAAAATACTAGCAAACAATCCCACAGCACATTAAAAGGATCATACACCATGATCATGTGGGATTTATCCCAGGAATGCAAGGATTCTTCAGTGTACGCAAATCAATCAGTGTGATACACCATATTAACAAATTGAAGGATAAAAACCATATGATCATCTCAATAGATGTAGAGAAAGCTTTTGACAAAATTCAACACCCATTTATGATAAAAACCCTTCAGAAAGTAGGCATAGAGGGAACTTTCCTCAACATAATACTGGCCATATATGACAAACTCACAGTCAACATCATCCTCAATGGTGAAAAACTGAAACCATTTCCACTAAGATCAGCAACAAGACAAGGATGTCCACTCTCACCACTGTTATTCAACATAGTTTTGGAAGTTCTAGCCACAGCAATCAGAGAAGAAAAAGAAATAAAAGGAATCCAAATTGGAGAAGAAGTAAAGCTGTCACTGTTTGCAGATGACATGATACTATACATAGAGAATCCTAAAGATGCTACCAGAAAACTACTAGAGCTAATCAATGAATTTGGTAAAGTAGCAGGATAAAAAATTAATGCACATAAATCTCTAGCATTCATATACACTAATGATGAAAAATCTGAAAATGAAATTAAGAAAACACTCCCGTTTACCACTGCAAAAAAAAGAATAAAATACCTAGGTATAAACCTACCTAAGGAGACAAAAGACCTGTATGCAGAAAATTATAAGACACTGATCAAAGAAATTAAAGATGATACAAATAGATGGAGAGATATACCATGTCTTGGATTGGAAGTATCAACATTGGGAAAATGACTCTACTACCCAAAGTGATCTACAGATTCAATGCAATCCCTGTCAAACTACCACTGGCATTTTTCACAGAACTAGAACAACAAATTTCACAATTTGTATGGAAACACAAAAGACCCTGAATAGCCAAAGCAATCTTGAGAAAGAAAAACAGAGCTAGAGGAGTCAGGCTCCTGGACTTCAGACTGTACTACAAAGATACAGTAATCAAGACAGTATGGTACTGGCACAAAAACAGAAATATAGATCAATGGAACAGGATAGAAAGCCCAGAGATAAACCCACACACATATGGTCACCTTATTTTTGATAAAGGAGGCAAGAATATACAGTGGAGAAAAGATAGCCTCTTCAATAAGTGGTGCTTGTAAAACTGGACAGCTACATGTAAACGAATGAAATTAGAACACTCCCTAACACCATACAGAAAAATAAACAAAATGGATTAAAGACCTAAATGTAAAGCCAGACACTATCAAACTCTTATAGGAAAACATAGACAGAACACTCTGTGACAAAAATCACAGCAAGATCCTTTTGACCCACCTCCTAGAGAAATAGAAATAAAAACAAAAATAAACAGGACGTAATGAAATTTAAAAGCTTTTGCACAGCAAAGGATACCATAAACAAGATGAAAAGTCAACCCTCAGAATGGGAGAAAATATTTTCAAATGAAGCAACTGACAAAGGATTAATCTCCAAAATATACAAACAGCTCATGCAGCTCAATATCAAAAAAACAAACAACCCAATCCAAAAATGGGCAGAAGACCTAAAGAGACATTTCTCCAAAGAAGATATACAGACTGCCAACAAACACATGAAAGAATGCTCAACTTCATTAATCATTAGAGAAATGCAAATCAAAACTACAATGAGATATCGTCTCACACCAGTCAGAATGGCCATCATCAAAAAATCTACAAACGATAAATGCCAGAGAGGGTGTGGAGGAAAGGGAACCCTCTTGCACTGTTGGTGGGAATGTAAATTGATACAGCTACTATGGAGAACAGTATGGAGGTTCCTTAAAAAAACTAAAAATAGAACTGCCATACAACCCAGCAATCCCACTACTGGGCATATACCCTGAGAAAAGCATAATTCAAAAAGAGTCCTGTACCACAATGTTCATTGCAGCTCTATTTACAATAGCCAGGAGATGGAAGCAACTTAAGTGTCTATCGACAGATGAATGGATAAAAAAGATGTGGCACATATATACAATGGAATATTACTCAGCCATAAAAAGAAACGAAATTGAGTTATTTGTAGTGAGGTGGATGGACCTAGAGTCTGTCATACAGAGTGAAGTAAGCCAGAAAGAGAAAAACAAGTACCGTATGCTAACACATATATATGGAATCTAAAAAAAAAAAAAAGTCATGTAAAACCTAGGGGCAGGACAGGAATAAAGACAGACGCAGACGTAGAGAATGGACTTGAGGACACAGGGAGGGGGAAGTGTAAGCTGGGACGAAGTGAGAGAGTGGCATGGACATATATACACTACCAAATGTAAAATAGATAGCTAGTGGGAAGCAGTCGCATAGCACAGTTAGATCAGCTCGGTGCTTTGTGGCCAGCTAGAAGGGTGGGATAGAGAGGGTGGGAGGGAGGGAGACACAAGAGGGCAGAGATATGGGGATATATGTATAACTGATTCACTTTGTTATAAAGCAGAAACTAACATACAATTGTAAAGCAATTATACTCCAATGAAAACGTTAAAAACAAAACAAAACAAAACAAAACAAAACAAACTTAACATTAGCTTCCTTACAACTTATTTGTCCTGCATGTAGATTAAGATTTCCAATGTTTCCACAAATCACTGATCTATGGAACAAGGCTGGCCAAGCATCCTAAAATTTTTGTTTGCCTACAAACTACCAGTAAATTACTAATAACACAAATTTTCCTGAAGACTTAAGTTTCTTTTTAGGAATACTTTGTAACATCAGTGGCAACCGGAAAATATACCATCATTTCACAAATATATACATGGTGGTGCTCTATAATGTTTGAGTCTCTGTACTATACTTGCTCCATCGGTTTCTCTGGGAGTACTGGTATTGGAATGTTGTGTAAAAGTAGGGTCAGAGTACACAGATGTTAATGAATAAAAAATTTTGTGAATAATTCTGTATGTTTTCTTTGCTCTGTAATTTCAAATGTATGTGTGGGTTTATGTATTATAAATAGATATTTATGCATATGTATATTTAATTGACTGTGACATTCACATATCCTAAGTTACATGTTATATGGCCAGTCATAACTTTTTAATGTCTAATTATTTCCTTGGAATGCATACGTGGAATGCATTACTAACATCCTCTTGAGCCATTATTAACTTGTCATGCAAATTGTAATTTAGTCTTAATTACATACTTTTTTACACCTATTGTTTTATAACTCATGTTTAAGTGATAAGATATAGATATTTTTTAAGCCAAAATGTTGCCACTGGTCATTTTTTTTAAAATGTAGCCGTTGGATTGCTCTTCCAACAGCAGTGTTGAATTTGTAGAAGGACATTGCTGTATGCGGGATCTTTTAGTTGAAGCATGCGGGATCCTTTTTTAATTGCGGCGTGCGGACTCTTACCACAACTAAAAGATCCCGCATGCCCCAATTAAAGATCCTGCACGCCACAAGGAAGATCCCGCACGGGGCAACGAAGATCCCGGTGCAACCAAATAAATAAATAAATAAATAAAAACATTTTTTAAAAAGACATTGCTAATTTCCTGCCTTTGTAATTACTTACGGTACCCATCTGTGAGAGGGTTGGAGCCCTACACACTGACCGTAGAATAATACAAGGATGGTAGTTAATTTCTAAGGGAATTGCATCTTTGATCAGGTCTACGTGCTCCTGAATAGAGCGGTTATCACTCATTACTGTCTTATAGATGTGCGTGAATGACTAGTACACATATTAGGAGACTTCAGAAAACGGGTTAACTTCCACTGTAGATAAACATGTGACCTGAAGGTATATACTTAGTAAAAAAGTATGTCACTTGCTTTTATCTTTGTCACAATTTAATCAAATATTACCTCTTGGTTCTTTTAAATGTTGTGGACTTAATTGTTTAATTGTTAATAATAAAGACAATTGAGATTGTCTTAGAAAACCCCTTCAGGCCCAGCTGTCAGGAGAACTGGAATGCCTTATTTCTCCACTCTGGGTATTTCCACTAAAGCATAATTAGATTTCTTCCAGCCCTAGGGTTGTTTGCAGTTTGGATGCCAGGAACATCTGTGGCGTCCAGAAGGCTTCTGTAGGGTTCTCCCACCAGGGTGGGTTGAGGGAGTAGTTGAGCAGGGGTGTAGATTTGGAATAGGTTCCGGAGACAGCCCTACTCTACAACAGCCTTCAATAAAACCTAACTGTTCCAAGGGGAAAAATCAACAAGTTCCTCACACATTGAAATTTAAATATTTAAATTTAATGGAATATTTTAAAAGGTTGAAATAAAGTATACATTGCATGTAAACCAGATTATACGTGGGAAATGACGTACTCGACCCCAAAATAAAATTAGTATCTGCATACTGGTAGAATGTTAGGTAATACTTACTTTACTATAGAGAAAGTAAAGTAGCACTATAAAAAGAGTAAAGTACTGTAAAGAAAGTGAGCCTTTATTTACTCTGAGTCCTTTCTTGAAATCCAGGGGATTTCCGGTGTCCAATGCTGGTTTATTTGCATTTATGTGGTGAAATGTTGCCACCATGTGGTCAGTTCATCTATCACACCTTCCTCTTTCTTCTGGGATAGCCTGTATTTGGGGCTATTTTTATGTGATGCTTAAGTATTTGGGGGCAGGTATGGTGTCTGTCGGGGTCATTGTTTTAATGAAATAAAGATAAAGCATATTAATTTAATATATACATGAAAATAAGTTTACTGTTATTGTCACACAATTAGATTTTAATTTGTATCTTGCGGAGCTCTTAGAATTTCCCTTTTGGTGGGCAGATTATTCAAGTTACAAATCTTAAGCTATTTGGAAATGTGCTCTTAAGAGTCTAGGAGATGTATTTATTTTTTAATGTTTGTTGCTGTTATAAATTCACCACAAGTTACCAAAATGTCCACTTATTTGTATATAATTTGGGAACAGTTTCTAATGCATACCCCACTTTAAACAATAGGGGGCATTATGATGTCATGTTTTTGATTTTCTCTAGGAAGGCAAGTATTTTATTTCATAGTAAAAACCTTGGGTTTTCTTCCTGGGAAGAATACTTCCAAAGCATGTTTGTTTTATTTTGACAGTACTGGCAATGAATATGAGCCTCATTATATATCCTAATTGGATCTAATTTCTTAAGAGAAAATACTATATCAGTTTATCAGTATTCCAATATATGCCCACGATTCTAAATTGGTACAAAAAGTCAAACCAACTTATATTTAATCCAGATATAATATAGTTTTAAAACCTAACTTGGCTTGCTTCCTCATTAAACTGAGAAATGTTGCCATTTTCAAGTGTTTTTCAATCACTCTTTTTCATTATATGTTGCCATGAGTGCAAATATTTTTAAAGTTAAAATTAATTTAAGGTTAAAAATCATGAAACTATGTTTTTAGCATTATAAAGTTGGAAATCTTTAGATAACTAGCATGTAAATTGTTGAAACAAATAATAATTTCAAAGTTACTGATTTTCCAAAGTTATTTAAAGAGTTCTCAGTGTATGGCATTTGAGTATTTTATCTTTTCAAGGTTTACGTGGGATTTAAGTTTCAGACCTAATATAGCGTGAAACAGGAATTAGTAGCTTAAATATGCAAGTTCAAAATTTGAAAGTTTTGTAAGGAAGAAAATATGTATTTTAATGGAAGCCTCTTTTTCATGTTTCTTCAAGCAAATATAAGGAAACTGAGGATAAGAGAACTTCCAGGACCACAATTTCTGTCTCCATCCAAAATATTATAACAGTTGTCAATGCTTTCTTTTAAGTTTTATATACATACACACACACAAGTATTACATTACTACATTCTCTTCATAAAAAAACTAAAATATTAAATTGTAGTCTAAGGTCAACTTTATGCTTCCCAAGCTCAGTGCTTTTCATTAGATAAAGGTCATCATCATTGTGAATTCGTAGTATATACTGAATTTTTAATGATTCAGGTAAAAGTGACTATATCTTTTTTTGCTTATTTCTAGGCATTAGGTGCCACATTTAACAGATAATTTTTCTATCCATTTGTTAAATTTCATGCTGGCAGTTTGAATCAGCCATGGTGGGAATATTTACACCATGGAAATCAGTTAACTCTACAAATCTGGGTGGGTTTTTTGTTTGTTTGTTTTGTTTTGCCCAGAGAGTTTTTTTCCAATAGACCCGTGGTATTTCTTACCTGGGACTGCTATTGGCATTTTGGGTAGAACAAGTCTTCTTGTACAAGGTTTTCTTGAACATTTTACCCCTTGCATATTTTACCCCATATGAGCACTTTAAGGACACTGCCAGGCTGAAAACGAAGCCAACACAGAAATGTAGAGCCAAGAAGTAGAGAGAGATCGACTCCTAAAACCAGATCCTCTTCTGGACTTTCTTATTTCTTTAAGCAGTAGAGACTTTTTGCCTCAAGCCTGTTTGGGTTAAGATTTTCTGTTATTTTTAAAACAAAAATTCTTTATGGTACACAGAGGTTATGGTGCTAATAAAGGCAGGAGATATTTGAGGGCTGGGATTTAGGCAGCGGCAGAGCTTCAAATCTAAGACACATTGCAGCGAACATGGCCCTGTTTTGACTTAGTGAATACAAGGAGCAGAGATAGGAAAAAAGTTAAGAATATCAAAAACAGCCTGATCATTAACTGATCATGTTGCGTGATTAATACAAGTTTTATTAGCGTGTGATATTGAACTTGTTTTGAAATTTATTCTTTTCTAATGCTATTCTAAGTTCAAGTCTTCAATAACCTGATTGTCAGCATTGAAAAGAGACTCATTAGTTTGCTGTGTGACCTTCTAGTTAGTCTTTATTTAAAACGCTAGTGTATATATAATTATGTTGTGCACCTGAAACTATTATAATGTTATGTGTCAATTATACCTCATTTAAAAAAAACTTGCAGTGAAGATGTTTCTAACTATCCTCTTGCTCACTGCATTCAGCACAGTTGAATTTGAGTGAATGGAAGCAACATGCATTTTGTAATGCATGAAGTGTTTAACGAGACTTGTAATAAAGATGTTTCTAAGAAGCTGAATTTTCTTTTTAATGCTAGTGTCTAATTAGTGAGATTAGGAATGATGATATATATTTTAGTCTCTAAACTAGTAATAGATTGGCAGCAATTAATATTTATGCAAGTGTTACAGTCTTATCTGATTGGCTTTATATGTTCAACCAACCACCCAGCTCCGCTCCTCTTATAAAAGAGATCCCTAAATTCATGGCTCAGTCATTATGTGCAAATATTGCTGATTAGCTCCGAGTCAAGTGAAAGCATTTATCTTTTTAGTCAAGATGCCTTCTGATATCCATAAACGAAGTGTCATGTTTTTATTTTTGGTAAGTCACTTTAGTTTTTGATATCCTGAGTTTCAATTAAATTTCCATTCCTCAGTGATCTTGAAATATTTCAAGTTTTAAAGGTTTATTAATCTCTAGATTTTTAATATCTATTTTTAAAACTATAACAGTGACATGAAAAATATTTAATAACTGTGCTTTGGTTTTTACTTTGGTTATCTAATTTACTTATGATACGAAAAGATTATCCCAAAATGTTTGATCTTCCTCACCTCCCTCCTTGATAGGCTCCAACCCAGCTGATCACTGGGAAAAAGATAGGCAACGTTGAAAAAAAAATTTTAATAAACGTTAACTGGAATAATATAAGCTTTCTTATTATGATAGAAATTTCTCAGAAGGCCCAAGAAATGATATTGGAAAAAAAAAGTCCCCAATAATGTTATACTAGTTATATTCAACTCAGATACAAGTGATTGAACAAGTAGAGATAGTTTAGAGCTCTTGACACCAACAAAAACATCACCTAGTGGAAGAAAGATAGGTCTTTCTAATTGTATAATAGTGGAAGGATACTTGCATAATTACAGGGCTACAGTGACAGCTGCTTACTATGGCCGCTATCATGCGCTGCAGGCGGTAATTTACCCATGTGCTTCCCATTCATTTGAATGGAAAACAGTAGGGGGTGGCCCTTATGAATCCCATATAATTGCAGACATTTTAAGCAACTATCATTGAAGATTTCTCATTTTAATATTATGTAAAAATATGGCTTTTTTTTTTATAGTGGACGTTTCTACTCAATAGAACCTTTTAGGTACTATGACTAAAGTTTTTGTGTCCTTTTTCTCTGAAATTATTACTTTATTCTTTTTATATTCCAAATATGACTATATTTGAAAGGTAGCAACAATAGAAACAAAATCTCATTGGGTAAGATATGGGTGTAATGAAAATATTGGATAAAATCTTGTCATTAACATTTCTGAATGTGGTAGAAAGCACAGTAGCATAAAAAAACTAGATATCAAATATACTTTGAGTTCAGAAGGCTCGTATTTCATAAAATTGCCTTTATAGTCATTTTACTTGCAAATATTTTTGAAAGGCATTTAGTATCCACTTACAAGGAAGTTCCTGGCTTACTAATCTCAACCATCCAGAAAACACCTGAGGGCCAGGAAATAAAATGGTTTCTGTACAACTGAAGCTGCTGGCTTAAGACTTCAAGGTCAAAGCCTTATATGTTCCTCAAGAGGGTCCCTCCACTTTTGATCAGAAGCTCCTTTCTTTTACTTAGCACACTATTCTTACAAACAAACAAACAAAACATGCAAACTAATGGCTTTATGTCCTAATATAGAGGCAATTAGAAATATCAAAGGAGAAAAGACTAGACAGGAGATGAAAGGTTTATGTTGATCACTTATGGACTCAACCCACATTTAATCTGTTTTCTATAGGCTTTCTTTATCTCTAGGGTTGGAATTAATCACCTCCTCCTCTGGGCTTCAAGAAGAGTTTTAAAAAATAATTTGACATCATGGTCAGTGTTGGTGTGAAAGAGGTCTAATAACTGGTACAGACACTGACCAAGTGCAGCAGTGAGGGCTTGGAGCTCATCTGTGCTGGCCAGTAACCCTTTAGTTTCTGGATCTCGGGGAATTACAGGGTGTCCCAGAGCCCTGGCTGATGGGGTGACTGGGACACACTCGGGGAACAATGGCTGTGGTTATTTTCCAGGCAGTAGGGAAGTATGTATTACTTCAAAAACAACCAATAAGGACATATGGGTGCAGGGTCTATTTCTTATTCATCTCAACATCCCCAGCTGGCAGAGAACAGAAGATGTTAGTAATTCAAATAAGTAGCCTTTGGATTTAATGTGTTTTGGGTTTTTTTTTTTGACCAGAAAATTTAGCAACAATTTAGATACATATCAACGTGTATTTTACTTAAAGTTCTGTCCCTACAATTTCCCTAAAGTAGGAGGCAGCAAATGTTTACCACATACATAGAGTAGAGAGAAGAGGGCATTATAGCCAGAGGACTTGGCTTGGCCGAGTAAACTTTGGATTGCAAATCCCATTTACTAGGCACTTGTTCTTGCAATTAAACAGGGATGCCAAAGAGATGGAAGTGAGCTGATAAAAGTAAAAAAAGAAATAAAACCACATTATTTTAACAGGTGTGGTGTCTTGTTAGGAATTAAATAAAGCAAGGATATTTGGGGATGTTTGGGTTTTGTTCTTTGCTCTTCAGATAATGCTCATTTTTTCTTTTAGTGAAAATTCAGTTTTCTTTTCACTTACCTCTTGTCTTCCTGCCTATTGGTGTCCTGTCTAGCAGAAGATGTAGATGAAAATATGTGAAAGAAATTAGGATTTGAGTAAGAAAATATTCCAGTTACAACAAAGCCTATAGAATGCCAAAAGTTATCTGTTTATTTTTACCTATACTTTTATGATTACTACAAATAATAGCTCGCAGATAATAACGGGTCATATGTAATATCATTCTACAAGGATTGTTTTGCATCATTTTGCAAGTAGCTGAATTATACCATAAGGCATGTTTTAGACGCTTAGAGTTGAGGGTGAGTTGGATATACTGAACATTTACATTTTAATTATAGTCATGGTAGATAAGAGTCTTTTCACTGTATATTACATTAAGTTAATGAATTTGGTGAACAGAACTTGAACAAATCATCAGTTTCACTCCAATTCATTATAAAATGTAGGGCTCATTAATGTGGATTTCTATTTCACTTTATTTAAAAGAAGGGCAAACAAAACTTACTTCTGCTATCAGCGCAACTTGTTTCATCACGTAAATGGTCATCTCTAAGTTTCAAACTACAGTGAGCACGCAATTTGGCATTTTACTGTTTTCATTCCTAATCTAATTCAGACCTGATTGCCCTTTAGGAAATTATGAAAGGTTTGTTCCCTCCCTCTCTCCCTCCTTCCTTCCTTTTTTTCTCTCTCTCCCCCTTTCTTTCTTCCTATAGCTTTGTTGAGTGATAACTGACATACAATAAATTGCATATATTTAATGTGTACAATTTGATATTTTGACATATATATGTGTATATGAAACTATCAGCATGAAACTATCAGCAAATCAAGATAGTAAACATACCCATCACCCCACAAAATTTTCTTGTATCCCTTTGTAATCCTTCCCTCACATGCTTCCCCATGCCCCATCCCCAAACGACCACTATTATGAAAGTTTTCTTATTTCAATAGTTTAGTATTGTAGATTCTCATTTTTATTCAGAAATTTGAATATCTGTTTTCACATGTTTAGTGTGCAGGTGGATTGGCTTTATACCATAAACAGAACAGCATGAATACACTTCAACCAAACTCATGTAAGCTAAACAAGGTCAAAAGTAAAAAAATAAATATGCTCCTTTCATCATGGTAGTGGTTGTCCTATAGCAACAGAAAATGAATGATTTACATTGAATGTCTTTAAGGACATCTCAGAAATACAGATTCTGGCACATTGTATTTTCCCAAGTTAAATGGGCTATTCAGAAAAACAACTTTTCCCATCTTACAATCAAACATGTAGATCAGGGCATAATGGTTAAAAAAGCTAAAGTAAATATTGACCGTCTGAAATGTGGGTCTAGAATTTGTTGTTACTAAATATTAAAGAATTCCCTTTAGGTGGTATGAACTACACTTTACTTTCTAAACATTCTATTTCTTTTTATTTTTATTTTTTTCCCTCTCGTTCCCCTTACTCTGATTTTGGCCAAAAGGTGAAAAAGGAGTCCTGGATGGTGTGTGTTACAGTCACTGTGCTATAAACATTGCCTGCTGTCTAGAGAAGAGACAAAGGCCTGGGCAGCCTGTGTCTGTCTGAGGCATGGAAGTAAGAATAAAGGCTTGTGTGTGCCTGTGTGTGTATGTGTTTGTAAAGAATTATGATTAGAATACAATTAGAAATAGAATTTCATTGCTGGTAGTCTTCTGTTTCTATATCTGTAAACTAAGAATAATAGTGACAAAGTTATGTTAAGGATAGAAGACATGGATAGAACAAATCTGGTGCATAGTGTGTAGTACTCAAAGAAGGTTAGTTATTATTATTAGTTAAAAACTTTTCTATTGTAACGCTTTTTGAATCAAAATGTACACATATCTCGCATCCCCAATCTACTTGCCCTTTAGAAAATGGTTATTGATTTTTTGAACTCTGGGAGCTATAGCCGTATTTGGTCAAGAAAAGCTCCTGGCTTGGCAGGCTATTGAGTTAGCTGCTTGGCAACAGCCAGGAGAGGGTCACTTCTGATTAGAACTGACATCTAAGACTCTGTAAAATGAGTTCCTCCTCAGCCTGCTCATGTTCTCCACTTTATTGTTTATAGTATTGCAAACCCTGTTACTGAAAATAGAACGGACACGACATTTACTTTCTGCTGACAGTTAATACAATTAAGAATAGTTAAAAGTTCAGGCACTACTAATTCCCTTATAAAGTGTCCTCAATGCTGATACAGCTAAAAGGATTTAAAATGATGTTAATCCCACATGGTGTGGGGACAGTTGCCTGGTCCTTGAATCATTTTTTCTCTTTCAGGAGGAGATAAGTACAGAGATTGAGAGTGCCAGGACAGGCAAGTGCATGATTTAGCATTTGACAAAAGTGTTGGCGATGGTGGGGATTGAGAGGAACCCCTGGTCCTTCACTACAGTAATTCATAGCGCACTGATTTTAGATAAAATCTTTGTGCATAAGTGGGTAACAATTTATGTGGTCTGACTTGTGGAGGACTGGGCTGTCCCCAAATCTCTCCCCAAGACCTGTCACGAAATCTGATTTTATAATAAGCGTTTCATTTGTTAGGATCATAGAATTAAAGATCAGAGTTTAAGATCCTTTTATAATATTTCTGAGAAGAGAGGTGGAAACTGACATGAACTGAACAACTACTACCTGAGTTATTTTCACATTTATTATTATAATTTTGATAAATGCAGGCCTAATGTCCTAAAAGAATTTAGTTTCCATAAGGCCACTCAGAGGTATGGTGAGTATATGTTAGCAGAGAACAGAAAGGTCCTGTGTGTCGGGGGGCGGGTGTAGGGAGGAAGGAAGGGAATTCAAAATCAAAATTTGAGTAGCTTCCTGGTTTAGCCCTATATGTAACTCCTCAGAGGCTCTGTTTATGTGAGCACTTTGAGGTCACGTGGGATAGAGTAACTTTGTATATATTCTTGCCAATACTGCGTGTCCACCAGCCCAGTGGAGAAAGTGAGAATTGAAGTGAGGCTGTGCATCTAACCTGATGCTTATGTAGAGGGAGGAGAGCCTTCTCCCCCATTGATCTTTACCAGACATTCATTCTGTAAAGGTTCCCATCACGGTTTACTCTGCTATGTTCCCATTCACTGGAAGTTTTACAGAGTAAGTTCCGTGTGGAAATGTACTGAGATACCAGAATAGCAAAGGAAGTCATGTATTCTGGACCAGCTATTTTAGTTCAAATATTACATCTTTCCTATTTGCTCTTGAGAATGTTTTCTTGATGTTTCAGGCAGAATTTCAAGATGAATAGAGAAAACAAACAAACCCTCAAGTTTCTCTAAACAAGCGTTTCTCCTACTAGGATTTTTAAATATTTTTGCTTTCCTTCTTGTCTATTTTATAGACTTTCTAGCTAGGTCAGAAAAATTCTTTTAAACTTTCTTTCCCATTGACTTTTTTTTTGTTTGTTTGTTTTGTTTTTTTACATCTTTATTGGAGTATAATTGCTTTACAATGGTGTGTTAGTTTCTGCTTTATAACAAAGTGAATCAGTTATACATATACATATGTTCCCATATCTCTTCCCTCTTGCGTTCCCATTGACTTGTGATTACAATATTCACTAATGTGTTGGCTATGCTAGAATTTTAAAAAATAATTTAATATTGAATGCTGACAGAATCTCCGTACAAAGGTCAAGGCATCTGACCCTGAGGGTCAGAATGAAGGTTACCTGGTCCTGAGTTCTGAGATGGAAGCTAGGAGAGGGCATCAAGTACACCATGAGCTGAGATGTTCAATGACCAGCACGCGCCAAGCGGCATATTCTCAGTATGGGGGCTGAATGCTCTGTTCATTCTCTTCTAATTAACATAGAATTAAAATAAAATTTCATGCTCAATTCGGAAAAGTGCCCTTTAACTGACGACTTTTTCTCTTGAAGAAAAATTTATTAAAAGATAGTAATTTGCTGGATTGCATAAGGCATAACAGCTTTTTAAAAATTGCTTTCTCACGAAAGTAGTTTGAACCCAGTACTGATATTTGTGCAAGTGCCTCATAAGCTCATTACCATTTGGAAATGAAGAAACAAGCACTCTATGGGATATAAGCCTTTCGGTCATGGACTCAGGGGCCATATATAACACTAAAGTAAAGAAATTGAAACAGTTTGCATTAACTTGAGATAGAATTTTCTCTAGTTAAAATGCTAATAAGCTTTAATGACACAAAGTAACTTAAGAAAGAAAAATGAGTTCAGAATTAAAATAAAAAGATAATTTAAAATATTCTGATAAATATTAGTCTCCAAAATTGTTTTTGCTTTAAGTTCTTGAACTCAGATGCTATTTGCTCAACTTCCATTTTAATCCATTCTATTTCTCTTTGAGATATACATATATAAAATGTGTTGACTCCTTACTATGCAGATACTAGGCTAAAATAAAATAGCATGCATTCTCATTTAATCCTCACAATATTCCTGTGAGGTACTGGAGAGATTATCTTCTATTTTACTGGATGCAGCATTTTTTTTCTTTTCTTTTTTAAAAATTTTTATTGGGGAATAGTTGATTTACAATGTTGTATGAATTTCAGGTGTACAGCAAAGTGAATCTGTTGTACATATATATATATATATATATATATATATATATATATATATATATCCACTCTTTTTTAGATTATTTTCCCATATAGGCCATCACAGAGCATTGAGTAGAGTTCCCTGTGCTATACAGTAGGTCCTTATTAGTTATCCATTTTATATATACTAGTGTGTATGTGTCAGTCCCAATTTCCCAATTTATCCCTCCCCCTCACTTATCCCCTGGTAACCATAAATTTATTTTCTATATCTGCCACTCTATTTCTGTTTTGTAGATAAGTTCATTTGTACCCTTTCTTTTAGATTCCACATATAAGCGATATCATATGATATTTGTCTTTCTCTGTCTGACTCCACTCCACTCAATATGACAATGTCTAGGCCCATCCATGTTGCTGCAAATTGCATTATTTCATTCTTTTTGATGGCTGAGAAATATTCCATTGTGTATATATGTACCACATCTTCTTTATCCATTCCTCTGTTGATAAACATTTAGGTTACTTCCATGTCCTAGCTATTGTAAATAGTGCTGCAGTGAACACTGGGGTGCATGTATCTTTTCAAATTATGGTTTTCTCGGTATATGCCCAGTGGATGAAACATTTTAAGTATGATATTCTGATTACCTCCACCAATGAGAAACAAAAAGTTCAAATTGTCATATCTAAATCTATCGTTGACCTATCACCTCTCTGACTGTACATTTGGCATCAGATATGTAAATGTAGTGTGGCTGGTTGGGGTTAGTGCACAGCTGACCCGTATCCCCATCTCCCTGCTGTTAGCTGTGACCAGTAACTGAGTTCTTGTGGAGGGAATATGAGGGTACCGAGGGCCTCCATTTCTAGGATAAGGCTTTTAAGAAGTGGGTGTACCCACTCCATGTTTTTTGTCCACTTTTCTCAACAGGGTGAAGATTACAACAAGACCTTTGGAGATAGTGGAGCTACAAGATAGAAGAAGCCTTTGTTGCTAAGGGGGTAATTTGCCCACAGACCAGGAACTCCTGAAGTGGGTGATTCCAAGACTAGAAATACACTTCCTATTGTGTTTGAGCTATTGTACGATTTTAAATGTATTTGTTAAAGAAGCTAGTATTATATTAATGCATGCTTATTTTTACTGTTTCCTTGCTTCCTTTCCCCAAGTTTCGTAACATATTTTGTTAGGAACACTTAACTCTCTTCCTGTTGATGTAACATAGAAGGTATAGGTTTTTATTTGCTATTATAGGAGCTGTCAATCTCATTATCTCCCTTCTACTAACACTTCCATAATTTTTGGCACATGCTGCATATACTGATTATGAAATAACGCTAATTTATGGTTATCACTCTCTTAAAAAAAAGAGATGAAAAGGTTATTTCTTAATCATTTTGTTATAAGGTTGCTGAGAGCCTTTTCAAGTGCATATCATTAAAAATGCAAAATGAAGAATCAGGCCAAGACATAATATATTGTAAAAATACTGTATGTGTATGTGGTTAGTCTACTAAGTTGTTTAGAGAAAATATGGTGACTTTCAACAGTTCCCAGCTGTGAAAAAAATCATGCATGTGAGTAGAGAAAGCTTGAGGGGGTGTTATTCTTTAAGTGACACTAGCTGTATGACCTTGACCAAGTTATTTACTTTCAGTGGAACTTGGCTTCAAATATATAATGACAACTGATAACATTTATTGTTGTCACTGTATCCAAAAATGGCCTAGGTACTCTCCACCTATTAATTCATTTAATCTTCACTACAATTCAATGAGATAATGCTACCTCTGTCCCATTTTACAAAAGGGAAACAGAAGAACAATATATTAGAGTTGTTTGATGAAAGCCACTCAGCTAACTGGTAGCAAATTTGAGATCGGAACTATCAGTCTATCAGTCTGGTTCCAGAGTAAACACTATTAACCAGTTTACTAGTGGTTTTCAAATTGCAGTGCATTAAAATCACCTGAAGAGCTGTTAAAACACAAATTGCTAGGTCCCACCCCCAGAGTTTCTGAGGCAGTAGGTCTGGGGTAGTGCCTGAGAATTTGCATTTCTAACCAATTCCCAAGTGATGCTGATGCTGCTGGCCTGGGGACCACGTGATGAGAAGCACTGTGGTACATTATACTGCATTCCTTCTTCAGAATTTTGATCAGCTATGATTTTATTCTATAAGAGTGTTCATTAAAATTAATTAAATCACATTATAAGAAAGTGTTTTCAATAATATTTCATATTTGTAAAACAGTTTAAGTTCTATCAAAATGAATCTTTTTATCTTTTTCTCTTAGATTCTTGAAACATTCTGAATGAATTATAAATGAAAGAATTGTCTTATTTGAGACAAAAGATACAGTAATTATGTGATAATTCATTTTCTTAGCTGATTACCATTATTTGAATCACACTAGCATTTTTTCATTTTATGTTCCTCTTTGGAAATACTTTAATTCCATTTTATATGCTAATTTATGTGGTTGGATTTTAATACTTCCCACCTTTTTCCTATTTTTTAAAGTTTTCTTGGGGGGAAAAAAATCACTTTTTTTCCCACAGTTTATTCTGCATAACTCTCTGACAAGAAATTCTATTTGTAGTCTTTGAATTATATTTTGAATATTGTGTTTAATTTTCCTTGGACATTCATTATAAAATCAAAGATATACTTTTGGATCATTTGAAAGGACATAGAAAATAGAGATAGAAAGCAATACCACAAATGTGTGAGAAAAAATATGGAAATATAAATTAAGAGAATCTATAGAGTATAGAGGATAAATATTCTAAAAATACAAGCTTATTATAAATTTTAAAACTCTGTGTCCTGTATAGATACATGTCAATTTATCTGTGTCATGTATATGTACATGTCACATCTACCTATCTACACATATAATACACACACATATACAATGATTTAGTGTACAACATGCTTTCATATGTTCACGCTGTCATATAAAGTATAGAACATCTTATGTTAAGGATATTTTTCATAAATTCCATAATAAATTTTAGTTTTACTTTCAACTAATAAATTTTGACCCATATAGACTTAGAGTATAAGTAAAATAAGTAACTCTGAATAGAAATTGATGAAATCGGGACAATCAGGCCTGCTGATATTTCTGATGTTAAGGGCTTCTGCCTAAAAGATCCAGGAAGAATGTCTTCCTCAGGATTGTTTGCCTTCTAAGCATCTGGGGTTTTGGAATCATGAGCCAGGAGACAGATTCTGAAATAGGAGAAGGATGTGGATTGGAATGGTCAAGTAAGAAAAAAGAATTAAAAAGTAAAATAAGTGAAGAGAACATGTCCTAATTAAAACCACTTCTCTATCTTTTAGAAGCCCCAAAATGCTCAGAGATGAAAGCAAGTCTGCTTGTTTTATTAGTTGCCTAACCAATCAATAGCATCCTGGAAGAAACAACTGTATAAACATGAAGCCTCCAGCAAACGCTTTGTAGAGCCACCTGCACTCTGATCGAAACTGAACCGGAGTGACATTTCAAACATTCTCATGAGAAGTTTCCTACTTTCTCAGGATACAGCACTCCACGTTGCCCACGAGATTACTGGAATATATTCCACAGAATTTTCTTACTCCAGTATGTGCAGTACAGTATTTCCAGACCAGAGCTGGAAAAAGTATTCATCCTTGATATGGAACATCTAACGTTCAGAAATAACGCTGTACTATTATTTCAAAAGAATATTTAAGGAATTACAATCTGTTCCTGATAATTACTATTGCATGTGTTCCTGGTCAGTGTTATTTCTTTATTTCTTTCCAATCAGAATAGTGACTAACAAAATTGTGTTTTGTTCAAAAGTTTATCTTCTAGTGTACTATCAGAGTCATGCTAAATCGGTCTTTGTATGAACCCAAATCAAAATATGCTTAAAAAATTTAATCCAAAATTCTAAATAGAGTTTTTCTGTTGAATAAATCAAAGACATTATCTACTTGATATTGCCAAATAGCGTAGTGTAATTAGAACTTTTAGTTAAAATTTATTTATACTTTAAAAATAAAGATAGCTAACAATGAACAAACACTTTCTCTTTGCTCAGTATTGTGGTAAGATTTTATTCATTGGCTGACAGTGTTTACAACAACAATGTGAGGAATGTATTATCATCACTTCATGAGAAAACTAAAAGTTAGAAAAATTAAGCAACTTTTCTCAAATCCTACAACCAGTAAGTGTCCGAGCTAGAATTTCAGCCCTGTTGTCACTGAACTATAGCGTGAGTTTGAAGAGAAATTTTTTTCCCACTCACTGTTATTCTCAAGAACTACACAGTTAAGTTGATGGCCTATTTACTGAACTTGGCTTTTTTGCATAAGATGAATTGTGCGGTAATTGTCTATCTGTAGTAATAAAAAAAATTCCACATCAGTTAATTAAAATAAAATCCACAAGTAAAATATATGGTTATAATTGCATAAATTTAAGTTTTTTCACCCCCTTATATAGACTTCCATATGAGGCCTCTAAGATTTTGTCAGATACAAAATAAAATACCTCAATTTGAAAATACATTTTAGTTGTTATCTTAATAGTACTAATTATAGTTTTACTTGTATATTAATGAAGTGCTTGTACATTAATGAAAATAATTATTCATTTGCACTTCGTGTCAGATATTAATTCATTGATTATTAAATCAATTCATCATCATTAATGGATTATCAGTTTATTAGCTCATTTACAGGCATAGAGGATTATCATACCATGATAAACATGATAGATACAGACCTTTCTTTTATAGAGTTTACATTCTAGCAGAGGACACACACACAAAAGCAACCAACTATAGAAATAATCATTTAATTATAATTCATTGTCAACAAGTAGAAGTGAGAGTGCTTAGGGAATACTGAACCCCTGTACCTGACTTAGAGTGGAGGAGGGGTCTGGAAAGCTTCTCTGAGGGAGTATATCAAGCTAAAATACAGATGACAATGAGAAATTTTTTGGTAAAGGGAGAAGGATATGAGAGAGCAGAAAAAGTTTCACTGTATTTAATTCTCTTCACAAACATATACATTTATTATTACCATCATGGAAGGACCACGTTTTGTGGGAGAGACATGAAGCTTATAAAATTGGGGGGAGGGGACTCTTAAGAAGAAGCCAAAGTATCTAATTTTTATAATATTTTACAGGACTAAAAGTTTATGAACACATTGTGAGGGCCCTTACCGGGGCTTCCAAGGGAGTCCATCAGTGAGGGGTCCTGAAGCTTAAGCCTGATTGCCTTATGGTAAGTTTGCCTCAGGTGATCATCTTCATTTTACAGATGACGTAGCTTAAGACAGTAAGTGATGAAATCAGTATTCAAATACAGGTCTTTCTGATTCCAGAATCAATGTTTCTAACAACTCTGTTATACTTTGTCAGACACTTCATTATCAAAACCAGAAATTATGTGAGAAACTTAGGCATAGCAGTGGCCATATTTTATTTACTTTTATGTTCACCTCAGGAGAGCTCAAACAACTGAAATGAAATACATGTGTTAAACTCAATAACTTTTTTAAAGTTTGTGTCATAAAATACAACAAATTTTTATCTATGAGTAAGTGAGAAGCAGAACAAAAGGGCTTAGGGTGAGGGACACATGGGGGAAGGAATGAGAATTCAAGGAGGCTTCTGGAGAGAGGAATCCTGACAGATGAACATGCCCTAGGGCAGCACAGATCCTTTGAATTCACAGAAACCGAGAAACACCTTCCTTCATCTTTAACAGTTCTTTGGTAATGTGGATTCAGGAAGAATGGCTAGAAAATTCCCCTACTTATCTTTTTTTTGGGAAACTAGTGATGATTAGAAATAAGACAGATCATGGACCATGTGTAAACACAGTTCCCCATGATCAGTCTACCTTAAAAAGCCTAAACAGGAATCATCTCATAGTTACATGTATTATAGGTAGTGATATACCCGAGTTACACAAGGGGACTTCAGGAAATTTCTTTAGATGTTAATATGGTCTACTTTTCACTTTTTCCATCCAGTCCCCAATTCTCTTTACCTTTTTGCTGATGACTGAAAGTCTTTTAACTAGTGGCAAAATTTTCATCCCACTGAGAGAAAAGGCTCAAAAGGTAAAAGGTAGAATACTATCTCATGAAATGTTTTAGCTGAAACTCATTTAGCTTAACCAGAAATACAGTTGATTCTTTCTGGATTTAATGAACACAGAAGAATGTTTCAGAGAAGGGGACCAAAGTTGGCCGACCCTGAAGCTTGAGGCAAGACAGGCTCAGAAAGGTAGATGAGATATAAACAAATCTCCCATTCCTTGATCTACAGTTGCACCTGCAGTTTTCCATGTTAACTCATACATGTGTGATCACAACAAGCATGTCGTATGTGTGCTGGATGTCCTCTCTGACCTATACAGGACATCACTCCAAGCAATTCTTTTCTATCTCTCCTACATGATCAGCTTCTTTCTTCCTAACTGTATTGCCCCATTTGTGTACAGACATACTCTTTTTCCTACCAAACAGAAAAGAAAGAGAAAGAAAACAGCAAAATCAAATCTGGACTTCATCTCCCCTACCAGCTACCACCTCATTTCTTTGCTTCCATTCATGACTAGTTTCTCTAATGAGTTTTCTATATTTCCATCTCTAGTTCTTGTGCACACCTACTTTTTGCTTTTAAAACGGAAAAATGCACATATTGTAAGTGTATACTTGATTATTTTTCACAGATTGAACATATTCATTAAAATAACACCTGGGGGCATCCCTGGTGGCACAGTGGTTGAGAGTCTGCCTGTCGATGCAGGGGACACGGGTTTGTGCCCTGGTCTAGGGAGATCCCACATGCCGTGGAGCGGCTGGGCCCGTGAGCCATGGCCGCTGAGCCTGCGCGTCCGGAGCCTGTGCTCCACAACGGGAGAGGCCACAACAGCAAGAGGCCCACGTACCGCAAAAAACAAAAAAACACCTGGAACATCACATTACCACCACCCCAGAGGCCCCCTTTATGCTCGCTTCCAAAAACAGCTCCCCTGAATCAAGTTTCCTGACTTCTGACATAGTGGTTTGGTAATGTCTGTTTTTGGTTTTATAAGTGGAATTACAGGGCATGTACTTTTTTGTATGTGCCTTCTCTTGCTTAACATTACATTTGTAATGTGTATGTATGTGACTATATATACACATATGTGTGTGTATATATATATGTATACATATATACCTATGTATGTATTAATCTATCCATTCTCTTTTACATATGCTCCAATTAAGCATTTGTTCCCAGCCCTCCACCAGCATTAGTTTCATCATCATAAACAACCCCATATTGCTCAACTCACAAGTCAAATATCATCTTATTTAATCCACTTGGTCTCTTTTACTTTATACATGTTCTTCATTTCACTGGTAGAACACTTTAGTCCTGTGGTTTTCTTCTCTCCTGACTCAATCTTTCTCTGTTTCTTTTGCTGGTTACTTCTCTTCTCCTCAACTTTCTCTTAATGTTGAAGTGTCCCAGGCCTCAATTTTTTGTCCCCCGCCTTTTTTTTTTAACTCTAACATTGCACACTTCCTGGTTGATTTCATGGTTCCAGATACACTTAGAATGTTGATGATTCCAGATTTATATCTTAGACCCAGATTTCTTCCCTGATGCAGATTCATTGATGCAATGATGTACTCAACAGCTCTACCTGGCTGTCTAATAGATAACCTAAACCCAACAGATGCAAAATTGAGTTCCTAATTTTATTCCTCAAAACTTGAGGAATAAAACCTTTTCCATCTTATTTGATAGCAACTTCAGTTTTCTAGATGCTCAAATTCAGATACTTGGAATTATCCTTGAACCTTCCCTTTCTCTCACAGCACATCCAGCCTATCCTCAAATCTATTCACTCTTTCTATAACATATATGCACTAACACAGAATATTTCTTATTCCCACTACTCCTTGTTGGAACAAAAGTTATTCAGTTCTTAGGTTACTGCAGTAAACTCCTTTATGTCTTCATTCTTCTACCCTTGACCTCATCCTTAGTCTATTCTCAAAAAAGCAGTCATATTAAAATGTTTAAGTAAACTTTTACTGAATTATAACATATATTTGTGCACTTTTCAAAAAATAAACACATCCATATCCAGAAAAACAGATTTATCGTGAGATTCCTTCAAATTATTGCATGTAACAATGTTTTTTTCATCCTTATTGCAGAATAGTATTCCATAATATGGATGTACCCAATTTATTTATCAATTCTATTATCAATAGATACGATTATTTTCAGATTTTGATTGTTTGGAGCAGTGCTGCTGTGACTATTCTTGTACATTTTTCCGCACATACATATTAATTGCTCACAAGTTCAGAAATGAAATTGATAAATTGCTAGGTCATAGGGTATCTATATGTTCAGTTTTAGTACATATTTTGCCAAAGTATTTTAAAAGTGGCTCTACCAATTTACATTTCCACCAGAATGTATAAAAATTCAAAAAGTGTTCCACACTCTTTTGCCAGTACTGGGTATTGTCAAACTTTTTCATTTTAGCCATCCAGAGTTTTCATTTTTATTTCTCTATTTACATGTTTGTTAGTTGTGTAGTGTCCACTCTTATGAAGTGCCTGTTTAAATCTTTTGCCCATTGTTTTATTATGTTGTCTCTTTCTCTTATTGATTTGTAGGATCTTTATAGATTCTAGAAAAGAGCTCTTGTCATATATAACTGTTAAAAATATCTTATCCTTCTCTGAGGCTCACCTCTTTATACCCTAATGCAGTTTTGATAAACAAGTTTTAATTTTAAGGAAGTCCAGTTAATCCATTTTTATTAATCATATTTATGCTCTGCTTGAAAAATCCTTCCCTATCAGCAGTGATAAAGATTTTCTGCAAGATGCTTTTTATGTTTAAAAACCACTTGGATTCTACTTTTATGTATTATGTGAAATGGAGATCAGGATTCTTTTTTTTCAATGCAGTGCACTACAGTGGAACTTTCTCTTGATTCAAGTAATATAAATTTGTGGTTCTCTTTCTGGACCTTTTTATTCCAATGGTTAATTTTTAAAAAATCCTTTTTTTTTTCCCCTGCAAATATTTAGCTATTTTAACTTTTGTAGCTTTGTATTGTCTTTATTTCTAGAAGTGTATGTCTTCAATTTGTTCTTCATCTTCAAGACTATCCTGGCTTTTTTGGACTTTTTAACTTTCCATGTATATATAATATTATAGAACTCATTTGTCAGTTTTCTCATACACACACACACACACACACACACACACACACACACACACACACACCGATGGTATTTTGACTAGGATTTTGGTAAATATTCCATGTGCACTTGAAAAGAATATGTATTTCTGTATTTACTGTTTTTATTAGCCAGTTAGGTCAGTCTGGTTAATCTTATTCAAATCTTCTGTAGTTCCTTGTTCTATCAGGTAATATCAAATACTATTTATCTATTTTATCTATTTCTCTTTATAATTTTATTAATTTTTGCTTCATGTGTTTGAAGGCCATGATATTAGGTATGCAATCTTGGGATTTTCTATCTTTCTGTTGAATTGACTCTTATTATAAAACTTCCCTTTTAATCTTCAATAATACTCTCTGCTTTAAAGCCTTTTTCTGATATTTTATAGTTCTTTTGGTTGTTGTTAGTGTATGCATGGTATATATTTTTTATATTCTTTACTTTCACCATTTCTGTAATTTCATATTTAAGGTATACCTCTTAGAAGCAAAATACACATTTTTTAATTTACTGGTCTATCATAGAATTTTCTTGGGGTGTCCCCTTCATCCATATTTAATGTAATTTCCTACCTATTTGTGTTTAAATCTACTACCTTACTATTTGTTTTTTTGTTGGTGGTGATGATTTTTATTTGTTCTTTGTTATTTTTTCTCCTTTCTTGTCTCATTTTAGATAAAGCACGTTTAAAAAAATTCTTATCCTCCTTCTTCGTTAGTGTATTTTTTTTTTTAATGAATTTAGTTATTTATTTTTGGCTACGTTGGCTCTTCATTGCTGCCTGCGGGCTTTCTCCAGTTGCTGAGCAGGGCTGCTCTTCATTGCAGTGCGTGGGCTTCTCATTGTGGTGGCTTCTCTTGTTGTGAAGCACGGGCTCTAGGTGCATGGGCTCAGAAGTTGTGGCTTATGTGCTTAGTTGCTCCACGGCATGTGGGATCTTCTTTGACTCGATATTGAACCCATGTCCCCTGCATTGGCAGGCAGATTCTTAACCACAGTGCCACCAGGGAAGTCCTTCATTAGTTTGTTAATCGTATATTCTTTTACACTTTTTATGGAATTTTTCAAGAGCTGTACTGTTCAATACAGTAATTACTAACCACATGTGGCTATTTAAATTTAAATTAAATGAAGGTTAAAATTCAGTTCCTCCATCCCGCTAGCCATACTTTATGTACTCAGTAGGCACGTGTGACCAACGGTTATACTGTAGAACAGCACAGATTATGGAACGTGTCCATTATTGCAGCCATTTCTGTTCAAAAGTGCTGCACTAAGGATTTCAACATGTGTTCTAGACTCATTACAGTTTACTTTCCATTAGCACTATTTCTATTTCCTAGACAATGCAAGAATATTATAATTTACTCTATTTAACCCCTTCCTACTTTATGAAATGTTGTTTCATAAAATTTAATTATTTCATCCCCATTTGGCATTGTTATTATAGATTTAAACAGTTAATTTTTTTAACATCTTTATTGGAGTATAATTGCTTTACAATGGTGTGTTACTTTCTCCTGTATAACAAACTGAATCAGCTATACATATACATATATTCCCATTTCTCCTCCCTCTTGTGTCTCCATTCCACCCTCTCTATCCCACCCCTCTAGATAGACACAGAGCATTGAGCTGATCTCCCTGTGCCATGCAGCTGCTTCCCACTAGCTATCTATTTTACATTTGGTAGTGTATATATGTCCATGCCACTTTCTCACTTCGTCCCAGCTTACCCTTCCCCCGCCATGTCCTCAAGTACATTCTCTATGTCTGCATCTTTATTCTTGTCCTGACCCTAGGTTCTTCAGAACCATTTTTTTTTTTTAGATTCCATATATATGTTTTAGTATATGGTATTTGTTTTACTCTTTCTGACTTACTTCACTCTGTATGACAGTCTCTAGGTCCATCCATCTCACTGCAAATAACTCAATTTCATTTCTTTTTATGGCTGAGTAATATTCCATTGTATATATGTGCCACATCTTCTTTCTCCATTTATCTGTCAATGGACACTTAGTTTGCTTCCAAGTCCTAGCTATTGTAAATAGAGCTGCAATGAACATTGTGGCACATGACTCTTTTGGAATTATGGTTTTCTCAGGGTATATACCCACTAGTGGGATTGCTGGGTATTATGGTAGTTCTATTTTTAGTTTTTTAACAAACCTCCATACTGTTCTCCATAGTGGCTGTATCAATTTACATTCCCACCAACAGTGCAAGAGGGTTCCCTTTTCTCCACACCCTCTCCAGCATTTATTGTTTATAGATTTTTTTGATGATTGCCATTATGACCAGTGTGAGGTTATACCTCATTGTAGTTTTGATTTGCATTTCTCTAATGATTAGTGATGTTGAGCATCCTTTCACGTGTTCATTGGCAATTTGTATATCTTCTTTGGAGAAATGTCTGTTTAGGTCTTCTGCCCATTTTGGAATGGGTGGTTTGTTTTTTTGATATTGAGCTGCATGAGCTACATGTATATTTTGGAAATTAATCCTTTGTCAGTTGCTTCATTTACAAATATTTTCTCCCATTCTGAGGGTTGTCTTTTCGTCTTGTTTATGGTATCCTTTGCTGTGCAAAAGCTTTGAAGTTTCATTAGGTCCCATTTGTTTATTTTTGTTTTTATTTCCATTTC
This sequence comes from Stenella coeruleoalba, assembly GCF_951394435.1. NCBI lineage: Eukaryota > Metazoa > Chordata > Mammalia > Artiodactyla > Delphinidae > Stenella > Stenella coeruleoalba. The sequence continues at coordinate 21,379,074 of NC_137150.1, read as the reverse complement.
TCTAGGAGGTGGGTCAAAAAGGATCTTCCTGTGATTTATGTCATAGAGTGTTCTGCCTATGTTTTCCTCTAATAGTTTGATAGTGTTTGGCCTTACGTTTAGGTCTTTAATCCATTTTGAGCTTATTTTTGTGTATGGTGTTAGGGAGTGTTCTAATTTCATTCTTTTACATGTAGCTGTTCAGTTTTCCCAGCACCACTTATTGAAGAGGCGTCTTTTCTCCATTGTATATTCTTGCCTCCTTTATCAAAGATAAGGTGACTATGTGTGTGGGGGTTTATCTCTGGGCTTTCTATCCTGTTCCATTGATCTATATTTCTGTTTTTGTGCCAGTACCATACTGTCTTGATTACTGTAGCTTTGTAGTATAGTCTGAAGTCAGGGAGCCTGATGCTTCCAGCTGCCTTTTTCTTTCTCCAGATTGCCTTGGCTATTCAGGGTCTTTTGTGTTTCCATAGAAATTGTGAAATTTCTTGTTCTAGTTCTGTGAAAAAATGCCACTGGTAGTTTGATAGGGATTACATTAAATCTGTAGCTTGCTTTGGGTAGTACAGTTATTTTCACAATGTTGGTTCTCCCCGTCTAAGAACATGGTATATCTCTCCATCTGTTTGTATTATCTTTAATTTCTTTCATCAGTGTCTTACAGTTTTCTGCATACAGACCTTTTGTGTCCTTTGGTAGCTTTATTCCTAGGTATTTTATCCTTTAATTTTCAGTGGTAAATGGTTGTTTTCTTAATTTCTCTTTCAGATTTTTCATCATTAGTGTATAGGAATGCAAGATTTCTGTGCATTAATTTTGTATCCTGCTACTTTACCCAATTCATTGATTAGCTCTAGTAGTTTTCTGGTAGTGTCTTTAGGATTCTCTATGTATAGTATCATGTCATCTGCAAACAGTGACAGTTCTTTTCTGATTTGGATTCCTTTATTTCTTTTTCTTCTCTGATTGCTGTGGCTAAAACTTCCAAAACTATTTTTAATAATAGTGTTGAGGGTGGGCAACCTTGTCTTGTTCCTGATCTTAGTGTAAATGGTTTCAGTTTTTCACCATTGAGAATGATGCTGGCTGTGGGTTTGTCATATATGGCCTTTATTATGTTGAGGTAAGTTCTGTCTATGCCTAGTTTCTGCAGGGTTTTATCAAAAATGGTGTTGAATTTTGTCAAGAGCTTTTTCTGCGTCTGTTGAAATGATCATATGGTTTTTATCCTTCAATTTGTATCATATTGATTGATTGGCGTATATTGAAGAATCCTTGCATTCCTGAGATAAACCCCACTTGATCACTGTGCATGATCCCTTTAATGTGCTGTTGGATTCTGTTTGCTAGTATTTTGTTGAGGATTTTTGCATATATGTTCATCAGTGATATTGGCCTGTAATTTTCTTTTTTCTTGTGGCTTCTTTGTCTGGTTTTGGTATCAGGGTGATGGTGGTCTCATAGAATGAGTTTGGGAGTGTTTCTCCCTCTGCTATATTGTAGAAGAGTTTGAGAAGGATAGGTGTTAGCTCTTCTCTAAATGTTGAGAGAATACTCCTCTGAAGCCATCTGGTCCTGCGCTTTTGTTTGTTGGAAGAATTTTAATCACAGTTTCAATTTCAGTGCTTGTGATTAGTCTGTTCATATTTTCTATTTCTTCGTGGTTCAGTCTTGGATGGTTGTGCTTTTCTAAGAATTTGTCCATTTCTTTCAGGTTGTTCATTTTATTAGCATATAGTTGCTATTAGTACTCTCTCATGATCCTTTGTATTTCTGCAGTGTCAGTTGTTACTTCTCCTTTTTCATTTCTAATTTTATTGATTTGAGTCTTCTCCCTTTTTTTGTGATGAGTCTAGCTAGTGGTATATAATTTTTTTTATATTTTCAAAGAACCAACTTGTAGTTTTTTTGATCTTCGCTATAGTTTCCTTCATTTCTTTTTCTTTTATTTCTAATCCGATCTTTATGATTTCTTTCCTTCTGCTAACTTTGGGGGATTTTTGTTCTTGTTTCTCTAATTGCTTTAGGTATAAGGTTAGGTTTTTTATTTGAGATGTTTCTTATTTCTTGAGGTAGGGTTGTTTTGCTGTAAACTTCACCCTTAGAACTGTTTTGCTGCATCCCATAGATTTTGGGTCATCATGTTTTCAGTGTCATTTGTTTCTAGGTTTTCAAATATTTTCTGAGTTCCTTTTTTTTTTTTTGTCTTCTCCTTCTAGGACCCCTATAATTCGAATGTTGGTGCGTTTAAGTTGTCCCAGAGGTCTCTGATACTGTCCTCAATTCTTTTCATTCTTTTTTCTTTATTCTGCTATGCAGTAGTTATTTCCACTATTTCATCTTCCAGGTCACTTATCTGTTCTTCTGCCTCAGTTATTCTGCTATTGATACATTCTAGAGAAGTTTTAATTTCATTTATTGTGTTGTTTATCATTGTTTGTTTGCTCTTTAATTCTTCTAGTCCTTGTTAAACGTTTCTTGTATTTTCTCCATTCTGTTTCCAAGATTTTGGATCATCTTTTCTATCATTACTCAGAATTCTTTTTCAGGTAGGCTGTCTATTTCCTCTTTGTTTGTTTGGTTTGGTGGGTTTTTACTTTGCTCCTTCATCTGCTGTGTGTTTCTCTGTCTTCTCATTTTGCTTAACTTATTGTGTTTGGGGTCTCCTTTTCATAAGTTGCAGGTTCATAGTTCCTGTTGTTTTTGTTGTCTGCCCCAGTGGGTAAGGTTGGTTCAGTGGGTTGTGTAGGCTTCCTGGTGGAGGGGACTTGTGCCTGTGTTCTGGTGGATGAGGCTGGATCCTGTCTTTCTGGTGGGCAGCACCATGTCTGGTGGTGTGAACTTATTGTGATTTTAGGCAGTCTCTCTGCTAATGGATGGTGTTATGTTCCTGTCTTTCTAGTTGTTTGGCATAGGGTCTCCTGCACTATAGCTTGCTGGTTTTTGAGTGAAGCTGCGTCTCAGCATTAAGATGGAGATCTCTGGGAGAGCTTTCACTGTTTGATATTATTTGGGGCCGGGATGCCTCTGGTGGACCCATGTCCTGAACTCGGGTCTCCCACCTCAGAGACTCAGGCCTGACACCCGGCCGGATTGCCAAGACCCTGTCAGAAGAAAAGGGAGAAGAAAGAAAGAAAGAATAAAGAAAGAGAGAGAGAGAGAGAGAGAGAAAGAGAAAATTATTAAATTTTTTAAAAAAATTTTAAGTAATAAAAAAAGAAGAAAGAAAGAAGAGAACAACCAAACCAAAAATCAAATTCACCAATCACAACAAGGGCCAAAATTTATTAAAATAATTTTTTTTTTTTTTTTTTTTGCGATACGCGGGCCTCTCACTGCTGTGGCCCCTCCCGTTGCAGAGCACAGGCTCCGGACGCGCAGGCTCAGCGGCCATGGCTCATGGGCCCAGCCGCTCCGCGGCATGTGGGATCTTCCCAGACCCGGGCACGATCCCATGTCCCCTGCCTCCGCAGGCAGACTCTCAACCACTGCGCCACCAGGGAAGCCCCCCAAAAAATTTAAAAAATGGAGAGACAGAACCCTAGGACAAATGGTAAAAACAAAGCTATACAGACAAAGTCACACAAAACATCATACATATACACACTCAGAAAAAGGAAAAAAGCAATATATATATATATATGTATAAAAAAAGGAAGAGAGCAACAAAATCAATAAACAAATCTACAAATGATAATAAGCTCTAAATACTAAACTAAAATAAACATAAAACTAAAAACAATTTTGATGCAGAAAGCAAACCACAAGTCTACAGTAGCTCCCAAAGTCCACTGCCTCAATTTTGGTATGATTTGTTATCTATTCAGGTATTCCACAGATGCAGGCTACATCAAGTTGATTGTGGAGATTTAATCTGCTGCTCCTGAGGCTGCTGGGAGAGATTTCCCTTTCTCTTCTTTGTTCGCACAGCTCCTGGGGTTCAGCTTTGGATTTAGCCCCGCCTCTGCGTGTAGGTCATCTGAGGGCATCTGTTCCCTAGGTAGACAGGAAGGGGTTAAAGAAGCAGCTGATTAGGGGGCTCTGGCTCACTCAGGCCTTGGGGGAGGGAGGGGTACGGAATGAGGGGTGAGCCTGAATGGCTTTGTAACAACAGCCTGAGGCGCGCCCTGCATTCTCCCGGGGAAGTTGTCCCTAGATCATGGGACACTGGCAATGGCGAGCTGCACAGGCTCCCAGGAGGGGAGGTGTGGATAGTGACCTGTGCTTGCACAAAGGCTTCTTGGTGGCTTCAGCAGCAGCCTTAGCATTTCATGCCCGTCTCTGGTGTCCATGCTGCTAGCTGAGGCTTGCCCCTGTCCCTGGAGCTCGTTTAGGTGGTGTTCTGAATCCCCTCTTCTTGTGCATCCCGAAACAATTGTCTCTTGCCTCTTCGGCAGGTCCAGACTTTTTCCCGGACTCCCACCTGGCTAGCTGTGGCGCACTAGCCCCCTTCAGGCTGTGTTCACGCAGCCAACCCCAGTCCTCTCCCTGGGATCTGCACTCGGAAGTCCAAGCCTCAGCTCCCAGCCCCCATGCCCCCAGGTCAGGTGAGTGGACAAGCCTCTCAGGCTGGTGAATGCTGGTCAGCACTGATCCTCTGTGTGAGAATCTCTCCGCTTTGCCCTCTGCACCCCTGTTGCTGCTCTCTTCTCCGTGGCTCCAAAGCTTCCCCCCGCTCACCTCCCATCTCTGCCAGTGAAGGGGCTTCCTAGTGTGCGGAAACTTTTCCTCCTTTACAGCTCCCTCCCAGAGGTGCAGGTCCTGTCCCCCCTATTCTTTGTCTCTGTTTATTCTTTTTTCTTTTGCCCTACCCAGGTACGTGGTGATTTTCTTGCCTTCTGGGAAGTCTGAGGTCTTCCGACAGCATTCAGTAGGTAGGAGTTCTTCCACATGTAGGTGTATTTTTGATGTGTTTGTGGGGAGGAAGTTGATCTCCATGTCTTACTCCTCCACTATCTTGAAGGTCTCCCTCAATGTTTATTTAGAGTTCAAATATTTATTCTTTCTGGTGTTCTTCATTCCTTCCTATTTGATTGTACTTCTTTCTAGGATTTTTTTTTTATCTGAAGAATTTCCATTAGTATTTCTTTTATTGCAGGACTGCTGATGATAACCTTTTTCAATTTATTTTTGTCTAAACATATGTTTATGTTGTTTATTTCTAACTGTTGATGAGGTATAAATTCTAACTTGGCAATTATTTTCTTACAACACTTTGATGATGTTGCTACATTGTTTTCTGGTTCCCATTGTTTCTATTGAAAAATTGTCATTATTATTGTCCCTTTTTTGTCTGTTTTTACAGTTTTTTAAAATTCCTCTTTAGTTTTTAGCACTTATACCTTATATCCCTAGGCGGATTTTCTTTGTAGGTATTTTCTTGGTGCTTACAGATATCTTGCATTTCTAGCATGATGTCTATTTTCACATTTGGGAAATTCTCAGCCATATTTTTTTCAAATATAGCTTTGCGCATTCTTTCTTCCCTCTACTTCTATGACTCCAATAAAGTAAAATTCTGTTTACCATTTCCTGTATGTTTTCTTCTCTTTAAATTTCCACCCTCTTTTTTCCTTCTGTCCTTCATTCTACATATTTTCTACTGGTATATCTCTAACATAAGTAATCCAGTATTCTGTCTATTCATGTAAAATTTAATATCAGTCTTTTTCTTTGTCTTGTAATATCAGTTTAATACTTTTAATAGTATTCTGTGTTGTGATGAAATTCTGCATCATTTCCTGAAGTTTTGGAATAAATCTTTAACAGTTCTTTTAAAGTCTGATAATTCTAATATATGGATCTCTTGGGGTCTTCTTGTAATGTCTATTTATTTTTCTGGTTTGCAGTTATCGTGTGTATTTTCTTGGCATGACTAGTGATTTTTGACCAAATGCTGGACATTCTGCGTAAAATGTAATAGAGATTCTTTATGATTTTATTTTCTTTCAAAGAGGATTCAATTTTCTTCTTGAAGGCTGACAAATTCTAGACAGATCATTTAGATCTAGTCAGGTGGGTATGTTAGGCTATATTTGCCCCTGAAATTTTTTAGTTCACTTTTAATCCTAGGGAATAACTATCACTTCTGTGTTGCAGCTCTTTTGGGTCTCAACTGAAGTACTCCAGAGTTATTGGAAATATTTCAACTTGTTGGGCCATAAACTTTGCAAGAGTGTTTACATCCTTGCTCAGTTCTTTAGGGTCCCAGCTTCAGTACTATATTTAGTTCCTGAGAAGTAACAGGAATATAAAGGGCTGAGGATTCAGAAAATAACTTGTAGGGAAATTACACTTAGAACTCAGGGCATACAATACTGAGGTTTTCTTCACCTCTCAAAGACTAATCCTCTAGAAAATGCCAAATCCTGAGAGCAAGAAGACTTTTTAAGCCCTGGTTACTAGTTAGTGCAAGGCCTCACAATTTAAATCAACCAATCCCTGAGAAAAAAGAAATGGCGTGTATGGAGCTCATTTCATAGTGTATCCCTCCTTTCTTTTTAGTATTCTTGGTAGATCTCAAATATCTTCATATTCTTGCATTGTATATTTTGTCTAGCTTTTATAGTTGTTCTTGGCAGGATGGTTAGTCTGATAAAGGCTATTCTATCATAATGGGAGTATAATGTAAGATTGGTGTTATTTCTTAAATGACTGATAAAATTTGAGTGAATCTTTTTTTTTTTTTGAGGAGGAGGATTTTGGTTAAGCCTCTTTTCTGGAGGATGTTTTAGTTAATTCAATTTATTTAATAGATATAGGACGTTTTATGTGTTTTATCTTTCCTTGAATCTATTTCAGTAAATGGTGTTTTTCTGGTAATTTGTCTATTTCACCTAAATATTTAAATTTATTGACATAAATTTATTCTTAACCTCTATATCTATTGATGCTTAACATATTACCTGAAATTTTAGTGGATTTGTTATGATAAAATGACAACAAATTCTTATATTTATTATGCTGCAGTTTGGGCTGGACTCATTGGGGCAGCTTGTTTCTGTACATGTCATCAGCTGGGGCTTGAGGATTAACTTTCATGAAGGCTCATTTATATGGCTGGCAAATTGGTGCTTGCTGGGAGCTCAATCAGAGCTATGGGCAAGGGAATCCTGGTTCCTATCCATGTGGTCCTCTCCAAAGTCTGCTTAGACTTACCCTAACTAATGGCTAGGTTCCATGTTATATGTTGTTAAATTAACATTTGTGAAGTGAAGCACGGTATGCTGGATGGTGAGCCATGGGTTCAATAGTAATAGATCAAAACAGAAATTGAAATGGAGAAGTCTGTTACTCACAGGTCCTGGAGGAAGTACATGACACACCTCGAGGGCCCACATGAGAAGATCAAAGCAGGGTGCAGGCAGAGAGACAGACTGGACTTGGGACACACACCTTTATTACGATCCATGGCCTCTGTTCCTGGAGTACCTTGGGGTTCTCAGGCTAAGGCCCAATTGGTTAATTCAAACCAAAAAAAGTAGGATTTTGGTAAACTCCAAGAAGGTCTTATCTAAGAGATGCACAAGGGGAAGGCCCTGGGAGGTGGGAAAGATTGTTTATCACAAAGGCTGTTGGGGAAGTCATATCAAGAACTTGCATTTGCTTGTAACACTGCAGGCTATTAATCGAGAGTGTGTGCTTACAATGAGAGGACTAGTATAGGTCCCTGTAGTCCCTGTAGGCCACTTGGCCAAACAAAATAGGTCCCAAGGCAGCAATACCATGGAATAGCTTACCTAAACTCTCACCATTACAATAGCTAGTATCCCAAGAGAACCAGCTAGAAAGTTATGACTTTTTGTGACCTAGCCTTAGAAGTCACATAAAATCTTATCTTCTGTAGTCACACATCCACCTAGATTCAAGGGAGAGAACAAAGATCACATCTCTGAATGGGAGGAATGTCAAAATTACATTGGAAAAAAGGCATGTGGGATGGAAATGTTTGAGTCATTTCCAGAAAATGTAATCTTCCCCAGCACCCTCTTATTATTTTTTAAATCTAATTAGGGTCTGTGTTGATTTCTCTCTCTTTTAAAATTCTTGATACTAGTAATTTGTACGACCTAACTATATTTTTCTTTTTTCATTTTTTGGCTCTATCTTTTCTCAGATGTTTGTCATAGGCTTACTGCCTGTGTTTTCATCTGGATGGATTTATGGTTTCGGGTATTGCATTCAAATTTTTAAACAATTTTGAGTTAATTCCTGTGTACAGTGTAAGCTAGTGGTCCAGTTTCATTCTTTTGCCTGTGGCCATCCAGTTTTCCCAACATCATTCATTTATTGGAGAGACTGTCCTTTCTCCATTGTGTATTCTTGGCTCCTTCATCATAAATTAGTTGACTGTATATGCATAGGTTTATTTCTGGGCTGTCTATTCTGTTTCATTGATCTATGTATCTGTTTTTATGCCAATACCATACTGTTCTGATCACTACAGCTTTGTAATTTGAAATCAGGGAATGGGATGCCTCCAGCTTTGTTCTTTCTCAAGATTGCTTTGTCTATTTGAAGGTTCTATGCAAATTTTAGGATTGTTTGTTCTAGTTCTCTGAAAAATGCGTTTGGAATTTTGGTAGGGATTACAGTGAATCTGTATATTGCTTTGGGTAGTATGGACATTTTCAGGATATTCTTCTAATGCATATCTTTCCATTTATTTGTGTCTTCTTTATTTTCTTTTATTAATGTCATAATTTTTAGTGTACAGGTCTTTCACTACCTTGGTTAAGTGTATTCCTAAGTATTTTATTTTATTTTTTTGATGCAATTGTAAATGGAATTGTTTTTTTAATTTCTCTTTCTGATATTTCAGTACTAGTGTATAGAACACAACAGATTTTTATATATTGATTTTGTATCCTGCAACTTTACTAAATTTATTAGTTCTAACAGTTTTCTGTTGGAGTCTTTAGGGTTTTCTGGGTATTTATAATATTTTGTCATCTGCTAATAGTGACAGTTTTACTTCTTTCTTTCCAATTTGGATGCATTTTATTTCCTTTTCTTCCCTAATTGCTCTGGCTAGGATTTCCAATACTGTGTTGAATAAAAGTGCCCGAGTGTGCATCATTGTCTGGTTCCTGAACTTAGAGAAAAGCTTTTAGCTTTTTATCATTGAGTATGATATTAGCTATGGGCTTATCATATATGGCATTTATTATGTTGAGGTACGTTCCCTCTATACCTACTGTGTTGAGAGTTTTTATCATAAATGGATTTGAATTTTGTCAGATGTCTTTTTTTGCATCTATTGAGTTGATCAGATAACTTTTATCCTTCATTTTGTTAATGTGGTGTGTCACATTGACTGATTTGTGGACGTTTAACCATCTTTTCATCCATGGAATGTATCCCACTTGATCATGGTGAGTGACAGTTTTAATGTATTACTGAATTTGATTTATTATTTCATTGAGAAATTTTATATCTATGTTCATCAGGTATATGGGCCTATAATTTTCTTTCTTGTGGTTTCATTATATGTTTTTGGTATCAAGTTAATGTTGACCTCATAAAAGGAGTTTGGAAGTGTTTCCTTCTCTATTTTTTGGAAGAGTTTGAGAAGGATTTGTATTTCCTTAAATATTAGAATACTAATATTTAAAGTATTCTTCTTTAAATATTTGTTAGAATTCACCAGTGATCTGATGAGCTGATCACAGACTTTTGTTTGCTGTTTTTTTAATTAATTAATTTATTTTTTTGCGGTACACGGGCCTCTCACTGTTGTGGCCTCTCCCATTGTGGAGCACAGTCTCCAGATGCACAGGCTCAGCGGCCATGGCTCATGGGCCCAGCCACTCCACGATATGTGGGATCTTCCTGGACCGGGGCACAAACCCGTGTCCCCTGCATCGGCAGGCAGACTCTCAACCACTGCACCACCAGGGAAGCCCTGGGTTTTTTTAAATTGATTCAATATCCTTACTAGTAATCAGTCTGCTCAGATTTTTTTTTCTACATGGTTCAGTCTTGGTAGGTTTGGTTGTATGTTTTAGGAATGTATCCATTTCTTCTAGGTTGTCATATTTGTTGGCATATAATTATTCATAGTAGTCTCTTATGATCCTTTTTATTTCTGTGGTATTCATTGTAATGTCTCTTCTTTCATTTATAGTTGTATTATTTTGAGCCCTCTCTCTTTTTTCTTGGTGAATCTAGTTAAAGGTTTATCAATTTTGTTTCTTTTCAAAGAACCAGATTTTAGATTTATTCATTTTTTAATTGTCTTTTAGTCTCTGTTTAATTTTTTTTTCTATTCTGATCTTTGTTATTTCCATTTTCCCACCAACTTTGGGGTTTATTTGTTCTTTTTTTTTTTCCAGTTCCTTTCAGTAATGTAATATTAGCTTGTTTATTTGAGATTTTTCTTGTTTCTTGATATTGGTATCACTTTCTATCACATCATAAAATTCGTTTATTATGTTTATTGCTTATTTTATGATAATTCTTTGCCCTAACCTAAACTCCTTAACTGACACAAACTTTGCATGTTTTTGTCACTCATGTAGTCTAAGTACCTAGAGAGTGCCTGTCTCAAAGTAACTGCTCAGTAAGGACTTACTTGTTGAATAGCTGAATAAATTATGCCTTGTATGTCCTTGAAACTTTTGATGATTTTAGCCATGGCAAACATCTCCCAACTCTTATCACCATGGAAGTTTTGGGAGCTGCTGGGTCAGGAAGAGGTACAATACATGGAGTCCTGATATGATGTAACTCCACAAAGACTTTACACACTACTCCAGGCTGGAATTTCTTCCTTCTACCCTGAACCTCTGCAACATTCATAGTCTATTTATTTACTTTTTGTTGAAGTATAATTGATTTACAAGGTTGTGTTAGTTTCTGGTATATAGCAAAGTGATTCAGTTATACATATGTATGCATATATGTGTATATATATTCTTTTTCATATTCTTTTCCATTATGGTTTATTACAGGATATTGAATATAGTTCTCTGTGCTATATAGTAGGCACTTGTTTATCTATTTTATACATAGGAGATAGTATCTGCTAATCCCAAACTCCTCATTTATCCTTCCCCACCCCTTTCCCCTTTGGTAACCATAAGTTTGTTTTCTATGTCCATGAGTCTGTTTCTGTTTCATAAATAAGTTCCTTTGTGTCATATTTAAAATTCCACATATAAGTGATATCACATGGTATTTGTCTTTCTCTGCCTGGCTTACTTCACTTAGTATGATAATCTCCAGGTCCATTTATGTTGCTGCAAATGACATTATTTCATTCTTTTTTTATGGCTGAGTAATATTCCATTGTGTACATATACCACATCTTCTTTATCCATTCATCCATCAATGGACATTTAGGTTGCTTCCATTTTTGGCTATTGTAAGTAGTGTTTCTTTAAACATTGAGATGCATATATCTTTTTTTTTTTTTTTTTTTTTTTTTGCGGTACATGGGCCTCTCACTGTTGTGGCCTCCCCCATTGTGGAGCACAGGCTCTGGACGCGCAGGCTCAGTGGCCATGGCTCACGGGCCTAGCCACTCCGCAGCATGTGGGATCTTCCTGGACCAGGGCATGAACCCATGTGCCCTGCATCGACAAGCGGACTCTCAACCACGGCGCCACCAGGGAAGCCCCTGTAGACTTTTTAATAATGGCCATTCTGACTGGTGTGAGAGGGTACCTCATTGTAGTTTCAATATGCATTTCTCTAGTAATTAGTGATGTTGAGCATATTTTCATGTCCCTATTGGCCATCTGTATGTCTTCTTTGGGGAAGTGTTTATTTGGGTCTTCTGCCATTTTTTGACTGGGTTTGTTTCTTTTTTGTAATTGAGTTGTATGAACTGTTTGTATATTTTCTAAATTAAGCCCTTGTCAGTCGCATTATTTGCAGTTATTTTCTCCCAGTCTGTAGGTTGTCCATTCGTTTTATTTATGGTTTTCTTTGAGGTGCAAAAGCTTATAAGATTAATTAGGTCCCTACATTCATAGTCTAAACCACTCAATTTAATACTTAAATTTTTATAGTTTTGTATTACGTGATATTTATATCAGTTGGAGTTTGATCAGAAAAACAGAATTCATTGTATTTTGGAGTATAAACATTTTCAGTATAAGAAATTAGGGGTTTATATAAGTTTTTCAAAAGCCTCTCAGCATGCAGCACTGAAGTGAGCGGCTTTTAAAGAGCTCCTGTAGAAGCTGGTTAACCTTTCAAACCTCTTGGGGTAGTTCCCATAGACCATCTCGGCCAGCAGGACCAATATCCGTGTTTTTCAAGAAGGTTATCTAGGTGCTTATTTGAAACTCATATCTGCCCAAGTATCTGGCCACAACTGCATCCAAAGAATAATGGCTTCCCCTTTTCTTCCTCCTTCCAAATTTCGTGTGAGTGTTTCTCATTAAAGGCCTCTAACTCAGAACAGATGGGCAAGGGGATTCTGGAAATGTAGTTGCTGGTTTATTCTCTGCTGAGGAGACCTTAACAGGGAGAACTGGTGATATCTAGCTGACCACAGATAATCCAACAAATATTTATTTTCTTTTATCTGCATAAAAAATCATTTAGGAAGAAGTATTTTTGTGAAAGACAAATAATAATATTCATATTATAATGATTTATTGAAGATGTAGTGCATGTGCTAAATGGATTACAATGAGTATATATCTAAAAGCATTTCACAGGGGCTTCCCTGGTGGCGCAGTGGTTGAGAGTCCACCTGCCGATGCAGGGGACGCCGGTTCGTGCCCGGTCCGGAAGGATTCCACATACTGTGGAGCGGCTGGGCCAGTGAGCCATGGCCGTTGAGCCTGTGCGTCCAGAGCCTGTGCTCCGCAATGGGAGAGGCCACAACAGTGAGAGGCCCGCATACTGCAAAAAATAAAAAAAATTTAAAAAAAGCATTTCACAAAAATATTATAAAATTATTTTATAATAATAGTTTGTACTGGATCTTTGTATCTACAAAAAATAAACTGACCTGTTTGGAGGGCACTATAAATGATTTACAAATCAGGAAAGAGAATTTAATAAATCAGGGAGAAATTTGTTAAGGATATGAGTAATAATAAATGATGGGTAATGAATAATAAATTCGTGTCTACATAATCAAAAGTTTATTATATATTACTCCTAAAGGCTTGGAAGAAAATAGTTTGAGAACCTAACATAGCTTGAAGCAGAATTAATTATTCTGTTTAAAATTCAGCCCAGAACTTCAGGGAATGACTGTGTAATAATTGGTCATTGCGTCTCACAAAGTATTGGTTTGAGTCAGATTCAAAACTATTGAAGAACAAATTATTTTATATATATATTTTAAAAGGCTCCTAATTTGTGATATGCATTTTCAAAAGAAGTATAGAATGTACTTTTAGTTTTTCCTTCTATATCCAATATAGTATGACAATCATCTTTGGCACAAAATTACATACCTCTAGCAATTTAGATTGCAAAGTCCATGAAGGCAAGAAGAGCATTCCTTGTGTTCATGAAAATACCATGGGAACCTAGAATAATGCCTGACAAAAAACATAGCTAATCAAGTTTTACAGAATGTATGGCTTGTATTCATCCTACTTGATTACAGATTTGCTTGGAAGTAAATTTTCCCTCTGTGGAGTTTCTCTGCTTTTATGTATTTAGATTTATATACATAATTTTAATGATTATTATTATTTTATGTAATATCCCAAATTGTTTTTATCTTTCCAATGGCTGATAATTTTTCCACTTGTTATTTTTTTATTAAACCAAAAAATTGGGAGTTTTTACTTTTTCTACTTTTATGTCTCAGTTCTGGCTATAATCCAAATTGGGTAATAACATTCAGACTACCAAAAATTCTCTCTGCAATTTTACTGAAAGTCATTGCTCTTTATTTTCTCTACTAAAAATCTTTTCTTCATGGACTTGAGGATATGTGGAGGGGGAAGGGTAAACTGTGACAAAGTGAGAGAGTGGCATGGACATATATACACTACCAAACATAAAATAGATAGCTAGTGGGAAGCAGCCACATAGCACAGGGAGATCAGCTCGGTGCTTTGTGACCACCTAGAGGGGTGGGATAGGGAGGGTGGGAGGGAGGGAGATACAAGAGGGAAGAGATATGGGAACATACGTATATGTATAACTGATTCACTTTGTTATAAAGCAGAAACTAACACACCATTGTAAAGCAATTATACTCCAATAAAGGTGTTAAAAAATAAATAAATAAAACGCTTTTCTTGGGGATTACTGGGACATAGTGGCAATTCTGTCACATCTGAGAGGAAACATTTCATTTCTATGTTTGTACCATGTAATGTATTCACTGCTGTAAAAATGAGACCTGCTTCTTACTGCCATGTTAAAGAAAGATGTGGATTATTTAATTAACTTTAGCAGTGTAATTAATAATGTCGTTGGGTCTAAGGCATAAAAGTGGAAAGCAAGTCAAGAAAAGGGGAAAGAGTGTGCTTAACAGAATGTATTTTCTCTTTTCACATTGAAGACGATAACCTATGTCTCTGGTGAAGTGTGCTTTTTAAAGTTATTTATTTGTTTTAATTGAAGTATAGTTGATGTACAATATTATGTTAGTTTCAGGTGTAAACATAGTGTTTGGACATTTAAATACATTACAAAATAATCACTGCAATAAGACTAGTAACCATCTGTCACTACACAAAATTATTGCAGTATTATTAACTATATTCCCTATGCTGTATATTACTTCCCATGACTTACTTATTTTATAACTGGAAGTTTGTACCTCTTAATTCCCCTTCATCTATTTCTTGTGAAGTGTGTTAATTAACATATTGGAGTTTTGCTTAATGCTACATGAGGGAGACATTAAAATAGCAGTGAGTATTTTTAATCTACTCTCACTCTTCCTAACGTTCAACATTGGGAGTTGTATTACTACAGGCAATTCCAAAAAAGTGTTTCTAAGTGCCCAATTCTAAAGGTATGACTGTCATTTTTGCTACTTTGCCCAGACTAAGTGACCCCAGTTTAGAACATTTTGATGACGTTGCTAAGCCTGGAGGTTGTTTTTTTTTTTTAAGTAAGGTTTATTTAGGTATAATTTATGTACAGTATAATTCACTCATTTTACTGTACAGTTCTATGAGTTTTGACAAATGCACATCATCGTGTAACTGTCATTAAAATTAGGATATAGAATAGCTCCATTACACCAAAAAATTCTTTGTGCTTATTTGTAGTCAACTTTTTCTCCCATCTCCATCTCTTGACAACCATTGATATGCTTTTTGTCCTTATAGTTTTGCTTTTTAGGTAATTTCATATCAATAGGGTCATACATTATGTAGCCTTTTGAGTCTGGCTTCCTTCATTTAGCATAATACATTTGATATTCATCTATGTTGTTGGGGTATTAGTAGTTTATTTCTTTTAGCCTAAAGTTTAAATGATAGATTCAGCAACTATCACTTGTTCAAATTCTTTTAAAGCTGACATATATATATATATATATATATATATATATATATATATACACATACATACACACATACACACACATTGGGTGTAAATAAATATCTACTCTCAACTCCTTGAGCATAATTTCTGTCTGTTTCACTGGAAAATCTCAAGGAGAATAAAAATTGTGGAAAAGCAATAAAATTAAACTAATTAAGCAAACCATATCCAAAGAATGTAAATGTATGCACTTATACTTTCCAGTTAAAATAACGCCTTTATAGGCTAGACTAGTGAATATATGATCTATGAAACATTTGAGTCTACCAGTGATCACCATATTCTCTGCATGCCTTCAAGAAAAGTTTAGGCTACGTGATTGAAAATTAAACATTTATCAGAGTAACTGTTGCTCAAGTAAATACAAAAGGAATTAACCATTCATACTTCTTTACAAAGTGTTTCCCTAATTTATTCCTCAATACCATATCATCTGGTTATAAGAAGGTATAAACTCAGTCATGTAGTAATATTTAATTATACTGAAATTTGACCTTACCTTTTAGTGTAACAAATAGACAGTGGAGTTTCAACATTAATACCATTCATGTATCATTTTTCTAATTGTGTTTTGCTTTTATTGATCCCATCAAGTGTGTGATATTGAAGTATATTTCATCCCTACTAATTGTAATGAGGTTATTCAAATACATTAAGCAGAATGTTTTTGCACATCATATGTGAACCAATAGAGAGCATTGTCTTACATTTTAATGGAATTTTATAATTTCTTATGCTTTCTGTGTTGTGGGATCAGTTATAGGATTATAAAGGTTTTTTTTTCTTTCCTTAGAAGCAAGACTTTACATTTAATTGAAGAGCTCGAAGAGCTCAAGTGGAGAAAGATAGGCTATTTTAAAAGGAAATCCATATAAAATAATTATCCTACCATGATGAGATAGAATGAGAAACAAAACACTTTCACACTGGCCCCATCCCATTTTAGTATCAAACCATTTTGCAAATGCATCTTCCCTTTTTTGCCCCCTTGCCTGACAAGTCTTGTGTATTTTATTTGTATGCAAGTGAATGGCAGTTTATTGTGTCCCAGAGGACAGGGTATTAATAATGATCATTTGCTTCCTGCCGTGGGGCCTGTCATAATTTTGTAGTCAGAAGAATGACAGAAGTAACAGCCAATCAGTATGCTAATACTGCCTGAGAATGGGTAGTTAGTCCATTTTAACCATGGGTTGTTTTTTTGCCAAATACTTAGATAATTTTTATTAAAAAATGCAATTTTTGATAGCATTGCAAATTGCTAGACGGAACCCATTGAAGAAATCATACATTTCTTTTGTGTGGCAGTCAGACTTCTGTCTCAGCAGGTGTCTTCTCGGGAATAAAGAAAGACTTCTAATCTGAAAGCCCATTTTGGTCAGCGAGAATCAATCTCTAAAATATTCAGCAATTTGTTATATCAATATCTTAACATGGAGAATTCTATGCAGCATATGAAAATTGAACCCTAGTCTCTGATAAGTAAATAGAAGGCAGAATCTTTAAAAATGATAGTTGAAACCGAATGTAAAAAATCCTGCAGATTTATACAATGTGATGTCATTCATTTTTCTCTTTACTATTCTTTTTGTTTCTTCAGTTTCCATGGCATTTGTTTTTCGTGGTGTTTTTTCTTTTTTGAAAAATGGAAAAGATATACCCCAAAGCAATAGCTTTCAGTGCTGATGTATACATATTCAAATATTTTATTAGCCATTTTATAACATACGTTCCATAGTGAGTATATTCTTAACTAGCAAAAAAAAAAGGAGTTTCTTAAAATGATTTCTGAGTGTTTTTGCACAGCACATGAACACATGATTACAGAGGGGATTAGTGGATTAAGGTATCGACTGTTGGCGGCCTTAAGGCTGCAGATAACAAGAGCTCTACTTTCTTTCAGTAAAATCACATTTTATTCTTACCCACATACAAACAATGCCAGCTATGTAAGCTATAAACAGAATTTTTTTGAGAACACTATTGTCAACTTAAATATGTTCATCATAGAGAGCAAAACAATAATAAAATCAGTAACAACAAATTTCACATATGTATATATCTGCATGAAATACAAGGTAATATCATTTAACATCACAAATATGTTTGAGGAGTTCTGATTCACCCCTGGAGCTGGAGAAAGAGTTCTTATATATATTAAGGTTTGAGCTTAGTTATTTCAAAATGTAAACCTCTTAGACTATCAGTGCTATTGGCAGACAAATATTTAATATAATTTAATAAAAATTAAGTAGACATTATATCAAATGAAATTTTACTTTTTGGGAAACAGAGAAGCAAACCTTGTTTGCTTCCTGGTGGTGTTTTTATATATGCAAATCTTTATACATTACAGAACAAACTAGCTGCCTTCCATGATCCCATAAACATTTTGCTGCTTTATGAAATGTGACTGATGATTTTTTTACAATTGCCTATTAGAAATACATAATATTTTTGTTAAATATTTAGGGATAACTCAATTTCAAGTCACAAGGTTATAAGCTAAGAATTGACATTGGATGACAAAATACATGTTTAATCTACTATTTAAATTTACTTGTGTATTTATTTTAGAGAGTAAATTTTCTAGTTTACAGAGATTTTTGCATTTCAATCAATTACAAACCTGTCTGAAATACTGCTAGTGTGTCTTGGGACAGGGAAATAGCTTTAAGCTGCACACACATATAGTCACAAGGGTGAATAGCTATAATTATATTGGAGTGCATCCAAGAAATCAGCTATTCTGTTTACATTTACTGCCTCTTCAAATTTATGTGTACCCCAAGCAGACATACTGTAAATTGATTTTAATACTAAAAATTGTTGACCTTAATAGTACAGTTTATTGACTATTTTTCATGTTGCTGCTATCTTCCAAAAAATCTAAAATTAAGGTAAACATTGATAATCATTTACTATAATTTCAAACTATAGCTTTCCTCTTTAAGATTTAAAATGTCTATTGGCTTAATGTAGTCGAAGACAATTCATGAAAATGTGAAAATAAGGTCTTATTCTAAGGTCCTTTAAAATTGGAATTGTCGACTACAGATTACAATGGTCAACTACAGACTGAGGTATCCTTTGAATTAGCCTGGAAACAGAGTTTGGCTTATGTCCAAGCATCCATCCTGGTTGGATTTCAAAGAGAATGAGTGAAGGCAAAGTTTGAACTACTCTCGTTATAGGTGATGTAAAAAAGAATATCATATTTGTCCACTTATTTGTGGACACTTATGGACACTTATTTACCATTTAGGCCTATAAGGTATTTTAAAGTTCTCTCTTTCTTCAATTTACCTTTATAAGGATACATATTGATCTGGGCCATGGATAAAACCCAACAGCAACCTTTGGACTTTCCTTCAAGTACTACTTCTTCAGAATTTCATCCACTTGGTGTAATAAGGTAGGTCGAGAAGTACCTTCTTTTCTAGGTTTATGTTCCAACCTAGAAACCAAATTGGGAGCCTGAGAAAAGGAGGCCTGGGGCAAGAAACAGGCCAGATGACAGTCTATGGGGAAAGAATTCTGTGGCTGATTCTGATCAACAGGTGTGGCCACTGGATTTGGAATCCATTGCCATAGGTAGTAATACTTCTTTTCCAGCTTTATTGAGATATAATTGACATATGGCATTACATAAGTTTAAGGTGTACAATGTGATGATTTGATACCTTTGTTGTATTGTGAAATGTTTATCACAATAAGGTTACTTAACACACCCTCTAACTCACATAATTACCATTTTGTTGTTGTTATGGTGAGCACATTAAAGCTCTACTCTCACAGCCACCTTCAAGTATACAATAGAGTATGGCAGTAATAAATTTTATTTCCCCATGGGTTCAGCTGTTTGCATAAATCTTCTTTTAAGTTACTAATCAGGAAAGTCAGCAGCAACAACAGATATTTGAAAGAGATTTCACATTAAATACCTTTCCATTTCTTTTTAAATAACAGAAGATCATGCCCTTTGTTTCTATATTACTAAGAGGATGCTCTTACACACCACCATGGAGGAAGAGCTACTGGTCAGTTAATATGTGCTTTGCCCATCGTAATCATTTATTCAAGATAATATAATGCTAAAGGGCATTGATTCTGCTTCGTTTCAAAGCCTCTCCTGCCATTAACTAGCTGAGTGACTAGGTTAAGTTACTTAACCTCTCTAGGCACCAGTATATTCATATATAATTCAGTAAAATAGTAGAATCTGCATTATAGAGTTGTTTTGAAGATTAAAGTGGCAATGCAAATCTAGAATTTAAAAAAATATATCTCTTACATATTATGTGCTATGTAAGCATTTGCTCTCAATGCTAATTTATTTATTCAGTCACTCATCTGTTAACTGAATCTATCCAACTTTCTACCATTTTATACGTCAGTTCATTCTGGGACTAAGATAAGCACTGTGGAGAATTCTGCAATGTATAAATAGGATGGTTTATGTCACTGCAATGTATAAAGGTATAGAGAAGATGGTTTATGTCACTGAAGAACCAATTGTCTGGTAGGAGAATTAACACAGGTTGGTACTTAGATAATATTGTGAGTGTTCAGAGGAATACAAATAAAAAGAATAGGTACAAATTTATTGTCATAATGTAGGGCACTATGCTAGATACCTTACATACATTATCTCATTAATCTAGCACTTAGATGAGGGGAAAAAGATTTTGTACAGTAAGTGATGAATGATAGAAGTAATAAAGGGCTGTTTGGATTTAAATTTAATGACAAGGGAGAAAAATCCATTCCATTCAGAGAGGAGTGAGTATGCTGTGGCACAAAGACTGGGCCAGGGAAAAAGCCAAACAGCTCTGTTTGGTAAGAACAGAAGTTACAAGGGGAAAAAAAAAGCTGATATGCTATCACCTAGGGGCTTATAGAATAATGTAAAGGACAGATACCAATGTATCAGTAATTTTAATTGGATTAGCATAACAGAAAATGTGACAGTTAATAGATATACAAAATATAGTCATATAGATTTTAAAATATAATGACCTGGATTATAAATGTTTCCTGTCAAAATAGAAGGTGGGGAGGCAGTTAATAACATGATCATTTTAATAAAAGACTGAGTTTTAACAAGTTTTTGTTTGGTTCTTGTCAGGAGACAATTCTCCATGAATTTTTCATATTTCTGCATTGTCTTGGTCTTATGAGCAAAGGCATTTACAGTTAATTTAAGAATATTTGAACAAGGAGTTATTCCAGGGTAGTAAAAGTTAGAGACATCAGCCTTCCCAGACATGGTCCAGGTTGTTAAAGATAGAGACATCTCCCCATCTCCAGAGAGTATTTGCTTATATACCTGAGTAAAGATAAGATTTTTCTTTCTCCAGAGAGGAAATCAGGCAAATCACTAGCAGCCTTACATAGGTCAGTTTCCTAATTTAGGGTTCCTCTTCTGTAATGCACCCCATTGTTTGTGCAAGTACCATCTGGCCCCCTAATACACTGTCATGTGGAGATTGGGGTTTGGAGAATAGACACCAAGTGTTACTCTAGCTGCTGCTTTTGTGTCCAATAACAAACTGTTTTTGTCTCTGACCCACAGGCCTCATGTTTTCTGTGTGTGTGTATATATACATATACACAATATAAGCATATATATACTGTGTATAATGTACAGTGTGTATGTATCTACTGTATATAATATATATATTTATGCACTTACAGGTAGGGCACATTTTGAGACCC
The DNA here is from genome assembly GCF_951394435.1 of Stenella coeruleoalba. Taxonomy (NCBI): domain Eukaryota; kingdom Metazoa; phylum Chordata; class Mammalia; order Artiodactyla; family Delphinidae; genus Stenella; species Stenella coeruleoalba. Next base: position 21,357,891 of record NC_137150.1, on the reverse strand, counting down.
TACACATTTTCTGACCCTAACAGTCTTTGTGGCAGAGACTTACTATATTATATATTCTCTAAATCCAACCCCTTCCCTCCACAGAACTCAGCTAATCAGTATTGCCTGTTCCCTTAACTAGAGATGTGGCCATGTAGTGAAGTATTATTAATGGAAGATGAGCAGAAATGCTAAGAAAGTTAAGAGGAGATAAGTCTTATCTATCTACTCTGTCTTCTTTCACGCAGACCCAGGAAGCTTCGTTGAAGATGGTAGCATCTCAAGATGGAAGGAACCTGTGTCCTGACTGACCATGTACAGTGGACCATACCCCCTTTCACAACCATGTTGGACTGTGATATGGTCAAGCAGTAAGTGTTAACACACTAACATCTTGAGATTGTTTGTTATAGAAGTTAACCTCGGACTTTAAAGATCTGAATTAAAAAGTCTCATTGGTCTCCTTTGCAGAACACTAGGGAACAAATTCATTATTCTGCCAATTGGTAAGTCAAGAGAGAGTCATCATATTTGTTACTTTCATGCACCCAGTGTATTTTAAGGTAACTAAATAATTAATGAAGAAGAGTTTCTCTTTTTAGCTGGAATTTATTAATGATTTTAGATTTAGAATATTTAATGACATTATTGAATTATAGTTAGTTTTGTAAGGATATTGTAATGTTTTAAAAAAATAGTCCTTATGCTTAGCAATAAATATTAATGTTTTCATGGATGGAAAAAAAACAGCTTATTTTAGTGAGCTTATTTTTCTAACAAGTAGAAGTGAATACTAAAGAAGAGTTCTTCCAATTGGACATTAAAGCACTCTGCTAAGCAAATTTTCTTTCTAAAGGTATATAAAAAGCAAGCCTGAAGAATTTCTTAAAATAAAATTTCGGAAACGATGACAAATAAAAATTTAAAAAGATTAAAATGAATTCATTGAACAGCTAAATGAATAATGTAGAGAAAGAAAAATCCAAAATGAAGTACAGGAAAGGGATTGATAAAGGTAAAAGCAGGAGTTATTAAGTTAGAAAACAGATAAAATATAGAAGTAATAGGTTCAAAAATTTTCTGAAGTGACTGAAAAGATAAATAAACCACTAGTTTAGTTAAACAAATATATAATATCTATATATGGAGAGAGAGATAGAGAGCACATATTATATAAACCTATATATATCATTTGTTTCAGGAAAGGAAGGTGTTTCAATATCAAGAAATATATCATATAATTTGGATTATTTGAGTTAAAAAAGAAAAATCATAAATTATCATAACTTACCTAAGAAGACAAAATACTTGTTCAGTGAAATGAAAAGTTTAAAACTTGGTTACCTATGAAAAGTTTAGAAGGGCAGTAGAAGATTCCCAATTAAAAAAAAAAAAAATTCCAAGACTGTATGGTATCAAGTATGATGGAAAACTCCCCAATTCATTTAATAAAGTTATTATTACTTTTATATAAATACTTGAGTGGCTAATAAAGACAAAACAAAACAAATAAACACAAAATACTATATACCAATCTCATTAATGTAGGCACAAAAATTCTAAATAAAATTCTGAAAAAAGACTCACAGGACATACAGCTAGGTATTTCCAGGAAAAAGGCATAAGATTGTCAAATCTTGATGCTTTTACACTTTACATAACTAAGATCTTTTTATCATTAAGCATCATTTGTACCTAAGCTTTCCATGTACATCATTCTGCAGAGAAAGAGTAGGCTGCTTATGTCCACGTGAGTCTGCCATTCAATGGGAGTTTTCCTTCTCTGGCATTTTAGTAGTAATTAAGTGTCTTGTGATCTAAACCAAGGTGAAACTGAAAAAATCTTGTGTCTTAAATCATAAAGCAGAAGTCCCTATTCCAATCATGAAGATAAATAGTATGTCTTGAGGCTGTTAGGGACATGGAGTGTCCAATAACATTTTACCCCTGAATTCACCTCCTTCCACCCTACAACTCATCCATTCCATTCCTTCCTTCTTGTCTTTGTTCATTCTTCAACTGAACATTGGAGAAGGCTAGTGAGTCTCCTTAATCAAATCTCTAGTCCAGATCTCTCCTCTGAGCTTCATAACTCTTTATCTAAAAGTTTACACAACATATGTTCTTGGACACTTCAAAATCCAGTACACCAAAAACCTAAACCATGATCTCTCCCTCCATCATCCACTCCCAAATCTTGTCTTTCTCTAGGATTCCCAGTTCCAGTAAGTGGCATCACCAGATGAACAAGCTAGAAAACTAGGAGTTATCTTTGACACAATTTTTGTCACCCTCCCCTACATTCAATTAAATGACAGTTCTTTTGATTTCTTCACTTAAATGTCTCTCAAGTTAATCTATTTCTACTCTACCTGCACTTCCAGCACAGCATATTAACCCACATTAGCACAGCCTCATGACCGAACTATTGTCATAGCCACCTAGCTGGTACCCTCTTCATTTTGGAACCCCTCCAACACAATCTCCATCCTCCAACTTGAATAATCCTTTGAAAAAAATCACCTCTGTATAAAATGTTTCAGCAATTTTCTCTTATACTTCGAATAAAGGTCCAAATACTTCAGTGGCCAACAGGACTGCACATATACTGAACCTCAAATATATCTCTGGTCTCAATTTACGATACACTCTGCCCCCACTCTCAACATTTCAGACACACGTTTCTGTCTCTTCTTCAGATGTGTTTTGCTGTCTCCTGCTTCAAGGCCTCTTTCCATGCCAGCTTTCCCCTCTCCTGGGAACACTCCCTAACCCCTTCCTCCATCCAAATGCATGCAGAAACTTCTGTTCACACTTCAGACCTCGGCTGAAATGAGACTTCTCTGTGCTTACAACCCAGCACTTTTCATGATTTGTATCCCTGTCTGGAATGATTACTTGGTTAATATCGTCACCCTTACTCCCAGAAACTATAAGTTCTACAAAGAGTCTATGTCCCTTTTAAATCACCACTATGTCCTTTATACCCCACACAGGGCTCAAGCTATAGGTGGTACTCAGTACATATCTGCTGCATAAATAATTGGTTGTGGTCTACCTAAATGTGATATCCCATGATTCTCTTCTATTCTCTTCCTTGGATACTTAACCCTGGACCTATTCATCTTGATAATTTGTTGTTTCCCCTCTATTATCAATATTTATACTATGGTCTTTATTTATACATGCTCTGTTTTGTGGTTTTATGATTTTGTGATATTATAGTTTAAGATTCTAAATGTAAGCCTCTTTTTTCTGTAAACATGGGTTATATTTAAGTTTTCTATAAATGTGTGCTGTATATAGTCTCTATCATGAAACAGATATAAAAGGTAAGCAAATGCAATAGCATATATAAGACCCATAAAATAAATAGAAAATTATATTGAAAGACATATGAAAATAAATAGAAGCCATTTTCATGGGCTTGAAGTTCCTGGGCGAAGTTTTGTATCTTAACTATGGCTGTATATTTCACAACACCTAGGTTAGGAGCTTGCACTCAGTGGGCAGTCAGTCGTATATAATGAAGGTCTCATCTTTAAAAACGTTTGCAAGAAATTAGCATTTGCTATACATGCATTACATGTTGAGCTAATTATTTCTGTCCCTTTTAAAAGTGTCTAATGAAATCAAGTAAGGATCCTCATAGATGAGGACTATAAATAACACATTTCTATAGTAATACATATTTCTTCAAGATTAATTTAAATGTGAAAAAATTTGTCCCTATAAAAAAAAGTCAACTTAGACTTACCATATTAATTTGAGAAGGCATCAGATCAAATTTATTAGGTTCATTAAGCTTAGGGAATTAAATTTCAGAAACTGGTATTTCTCACTAATAGATTCCAAGAGTAATATTTAGCAGCCTGTCAAATGTGCTTATTTATCATTAAATTGACATTAAATTGACATTAGAGATCAGAACAAGTAACTAGTTTTATATAGGTTTTTTTGCAGACTCACTAAGTGTTTATAACTTAAAATTTTAATAAAGTAGTATATTACTAAGCATGAGTCCTCTCTAGCTCCAACTATATGAAAATCTCAGACTATCACCAAATTGCTCTATTACCATTCTTGATGCACCAGCTGTATCTTGATTGGGTGGATTGCTAAAGTATGGTATTACTTACCAGGAAGCTACAAATATTTGTATAATATTGGTTTCTCACATAAGAATACACAGAATTATTTGTGAGGTTTTCTTTAGTTGCCTGGGTTTTGTGACATATGCAATGAATACAGAGGAAATTATTCTCATTTGTATGTTTTCCAGGAGTATTTTGATGCATATTAAAGTAACTTTGAGACTACAAGAAATTAAAGTAGCATGCGAGTGGAAATTATATTTATGTTTAAAAATAAAGAGACCTACATAATAACATTACAAAGGCTCTATTGTCTGTCATAATAACTAAAAAGCACAGATAGGTAATAGGATTCAATGACAACACTCAGATTTGTGGCCCTAGCTCTTTCAGTTATTTCCTTCATAGGAAGCTATAAACTATATTGTGAAATGCTGAGTCTAGTATGACTTCCCTGTCTTCCTAAGAAGCAGTTGTTTTGACTTTACATTGACATTGCCTCCTTTTCACTCACTTGTCTTTCCTTCTTTGTTTAGTCATTGCCTCTATCAAAAATAATTAGAATTTACTGCCTACTAAATATAGGCATCTTTTCATTTGCCATGTCTGAATCAATGTATTTCAAACAACAGTCTGAAAACAACACAATTTTAAAAACAACAGATTTCGTAAAGATCTAGCTAATTAGCCTATATAATTTGGGACTAGTAAGTGTAGCTGCACCTAAAATTAATAAAACTTAGTCATGGGTGTTTTCAAGCATCCAAGATTTTGTGGTTTCAGAGAGAATCTGATTATTATTTTTCATAATTCACTATTTAGATGAAAGCCATGAAATACAGTGGAGGAAATTGGTATAAAACATATAAAAAGGGAAATGCTATGAAATGAAATAGAATGACAGACCTTCTCAGTATTTAATACATTCAGCTGAACAGTAAGACTTTATATTTTCTTGAAATCATTGTTTAGAAATAACTCTTCTCAATAGCATTTGATTAAACATTATCAGACTTCGAAGGCAAATAAAGAATGAGACTCAGTAGAAATTGTTCAATTCCAGTAGATGTGTAGGTTTTCAATGGTCAACCATATCTTTTCTTACTGCTTTGATAGATGCCCAAGATTGCAGTGAGATTGTCCATTACTACCCTTGGTAGTTAACAGGGAGAATGTGTGGGTGTTTTGAGGACAGGGAGTGAATTTTAAAAGTTTGGGAATATATTCTTTATGGTTTCAATGTAAAGTATTCTCATATCTTGCTCAGTGGAAATGTTTTACAGTAGGAAAAAATTCAAAAGTTAGGTATCACCTAAATAGTTTTTCGTGGTGACTTGTTCTTGGCAGTTATGTGAATACTCTAGGACATGCCCTGTGTTTTGTTCGGGACAGATACACACAGGTGTCCTCTTGTAAAACGGTTTTGTACAAATAATCACCTCTAGAACACTCAAATTATTTCAGACTTTTTTTGGAGATAACGTAGCATAGTGGAAAAAGCACAACAATGGACTAAGACAGACCTGAGTTCGGATCCAAGCTCTACCACGTAACAGTTGTGTGAATTTAGATTTGTCATTTATCTCCCTGAGTCCAAGTTGCCTCATCTATAAAATGGGGATTGTTGATGCTTCTCTTCAGTCTTATATTGAGATTTAGTAATAATACATATAAAGAACCAAGCATACACTGAGGAATCAATTATTTAACTGCTATATTTATCACTTGAAAAAAAAGGCCAATATTTGTAGGGATCTTAAATGATTGTCACACTGATTACAGAAGTATTCCTACATATTACCACAACCTCGTCCTCATGGACTACTAAGAATCTTTACTGACTTGTACCCATCTATTGCCACTTTGGATTTCATTTATTGTCTGTCTGTATATGAGTGTGAGTTATGTGTGTATATTTAACAACCACCCTTCTCTTATTTATCACTCAACTAGAGAAAGGATAGTACAAATACCTGACCAGATATTGACAGAACAGGTTTTCTGCTGTTGTTGTTTGTTGGACTGGTGAAGTAACCTATGAGACCCCAAAGGAACCTATTTTAGATCTCAGTATTTAAATTTTAAGAATATTTGTGAATGCAAATACATCTTTTAAATCAGTAATTATCAAACATTTTCTTGTTTGGACCCAACATACTATTCCTACTCCTCTATAATTACCTAAATATATTACTATTTTTGAGGGAAAAAATATATATGAATTGATGTAAACAAACAGTTGTCTGGGTTCTTGCTATGTCAACCTTCCAACCTACATCAAGATAAATCTTAAAATTTTAGAAATAGGAAGTTTGTAGGAAGTAGCAAAAGTCAACCAATTCTAGTTGCGTGCGTGTGAATTAATTCCTAGGGAAGGTTAATCTTTTTGGTCAGTTTATTAGAATTTCAGGGACTTATCGTCAGGCATTGGAATATATGGATAATCAGGTTAACTTTTCCTCTGTCTTCCACAGTGTGAAGCATTGCACCCTCCAACCCTCCCCAGTGCCTTATGCAGTAATTCATTAAGAAAATCTTATATGATTTAAGTAATCTTATAGGAACAACTTGAGGAAACAACTTTCATCAAAATATTTTTCCAACGACTTGCATGTAAACCAACATTCTTTGTCTTCTCTCCTATTACAATGGAACATGTGTGTTTCCATCCCCAGTACCTCACTGAAACTGCTTTTGTTAAGGTGACCAGTAACTACCATATCACTAAATTCAATGGTACTTCTTTCAGTCCTCATCTTATTTGACCTTTCATAATCGTTGACATACTTTCTTCTCTTGACTTCTTCTGAGTCTCCTTTTTAAAGTCATCCTCCTTTATTCATTCTCTAAATTTTGAAGCACCCTAATACTCCATCCTGAGTATTGCTTTTTTTTTCTAAATACCCCTTTTCTTAACAGACCTTATGTAGTTCTGTGACTTTAAAATACTGTCCATACTCTGATCATTCCAAATATGTGTCCTTGGTGCTTATCCCATTCCTGAGCTCCAGACTCATGTATACAACAGTCCACTTGACATTTTCACTGGGATGTCAGAGGGCAGCCTAAACCTAACTGGTCCATAGAGGATTCCTCAACTAATCCTCCCGATAGCAGTAGATGGAACCACATCCACCAGTAGTTCATGTTAAAATCCTGAGTCAATATTCCTTCCCCTCTTTCACCCCACACAAAGTCTACAGGGCACTGATACTCTTGTCTCCAAATATGTCAGAGCATCCAGGGTAATCTTTTTAAAACATGTAGCAAATCATGTAACTGCACTTCATAATGCCTTCCAGTGGTTTCCCATTTCCCTTAAAAAGTGAATGCCTTTTACTATGCCCTACTTCTCTAAACTCATTTATCCTCTCCTGTCTTAAAGACAGGCCAAGCAACTTGCTTTTCTTTTTGTCTCAAGAAAAAGACAAATGGATTCTAATGTCAGATCACTTGGCCTAAAGGATCTATCTTTCTACTCTTTGCATGACTAATTCATCTAATCACGGAAGACTCCATTCAAAATCACCTCCTCTCCATACAGAGAATGTCTATGACCATTCATTTAAAATATTTTCCTCCACATATAAACATCACCATCTATCACATGGTTCTTGTTTATTTTTCTGAATAAAATTTAGTAACAACTGAGATTAATTTGTTAATTTATTTGTGAGAAACACAGTGAGGGAAATGGTGAAGGCATGGCCTAATTAAGGTGGAGACTTCAGCAGAAGGCACTAGTAGCTATCTCATAAATCACAGAATTTCTCAGGAAGCCCATAAAGAAACAAATTGGCCTCCCCTGACAACTCTTGTAGCCTGTGTAAGGAAAAACAGACATCTTGGAAGCTTTCCGCCAGTCAGCTTGCCCAAAGTGTAGAAAAACAAGACTTATCAAGACTCTCTAGACTATACACTATGGTTTTGCTTTTATAAATACTGTCTTTGCATTCATTAAGAGAAACAATCTATACAAGATTGATTTCCCTCAGATACAAGTTATCAACTATACTATAACTAAATGTCTTGGAGTTATTCTTTGACACTTTTTCCTGGAGGCCCTACCAAAATTTGCATACCCAAGTTCATTCTTTGGGGCTGACCAAGACACATAACTTGAGTGACACTTCTCTTGATGAGTATCATGTACAATGAACAAGATTTTTGGATCTAATTTACAGAATCTGAGTCTTAGTCAAGTCTGATTCAATTTTTTTGACACAGCTATTTTATTCCTTCTGTTAGTAGCAGTAACCTTGGGAAACTTAATGTGTGTCTTTTGACCATCAAGTCATTGTCATTAAGGTACTCTGGTTTCTGTTGAGACAACTTTCTGTTTTCTGTATTTGCTTTTGACTGACACCTATAAAGATAGGAAGAAAGAAATGGGGTTTGATAGGAAGACTCTCAGACTGCAGTGAAATTCTAGGACAGTTTTATCACACTGACAGCTAGAGTCATCAGTTAGAAGAGCCTTGCATCCTGTAGCACTGGACCAGCACTAATAGCCCTGCTGTGCTCAGACAAGCTGTAAGCAGCCTGTGGGAAGCTTGGCATCTATAAATGCTGCAGTAGATCTAAAGGGGCACCCAGATGGTATTGAAAAATTCTCAGTCACTTGGGTTATCATCTATGGAATTCTTTTATAATCTTACTTCCTACAAACTAATAAAAATGAAGAGCTACATTTCTTTCTTTTCCTAAGGAAAGTTAATCTTTTGACCACTTAACAGCTGCTCAAAAATCTAAGTGTGTCCTGTTCTGACTTGACTAATATTTCCCTAGACAACACTGATATGGTATTATTTGTTGATATTTCTAGGAGTAACTTGCTGGGTCATAAGAAAGGTATATGCTTAACTCTCATAGATCATGTTAAATAGTTTTCTGAAGTAGTTGAACCAAATTCCACTTTCACCAGCAATGTATGAAACTTCCATTTAACCCAGTTTTTAGCAACACTTGGTGTATTCTGTCTTTGAGAGTTAAGATATTATAGAGGATGTGCAGCGATATTTCATTGATCTTTTCAGAATTGTCCATTTCCCTGATGTTTAATGAAGCTGAGTACCTTTTCAAACAATTACTGGTCACTTGAACATCTTATTCGATGAAATGGCTATTCAATTATTTTGAGAATTTTTCAGTAATTTGTCTTTTCCTATTGATTTCTAAGAGTTCTTATATACTCTGGTTATGAATTCTTTATGGGATACATGTATTGGGAATATCTTTTGCTCTGCATAGATTGCCTTTTTAAAAAATTATAACTCTGTTTACAGCAAAATTGAGGGGAAAATACAGAGATTTCCCACGTATTCCCTATCCCCACACATGCATAGCCTCTCCCATTATCATTGTCACCCAGCAGAATGGTATATTTGTTATGCTTGACATATGACATCGATACATAATAATTGCAATAGTCATAGTTTACATTATGGTCCACTCTTTGTACTATAAATTCTGTGGGTTTGACAAATGTATAATGATGTGTTTCTATCATTAAAGTATCATACAGAGTATTTTTGATGCCCTAAAAATTGTCTGTACTCTACCTGTTCATCCTTTTCCCACCCTCAACTCCTGGCAACCACTGACTTTTTGTATATTAACTTTGTATCCTGCAACCTTGATGTAATCACTTATAAGTTCCAGAATATTTTTTTGTCAATTCATTCAGATTTTCTACATACACAATGATGTCATCTGTGAATACAGTTTTATTTCTTCCTTCCCAACCTGTATACATTTTGTTTCCTTTTCTTGTCTTGTTGCATTAGCTAGAACTTATAGTATGATGTTGAAAAAGAGTAATGAGCAGCCAGCCTTGCCTTGTACCTGATATTAGTGGAAAAGCTTTGAATTTCTTATTATTCAGTATGATGTTAGGATGTTAGCTGTACGGTTTTGTAGATATTCTTTACCAAGTTGAAGAAGTTCCCCTCTATTCCTATTTTACTGAGAATTTTTATTATAAATGGATATTGGATTTTGTCAGCTGCTTTTCCTACATATATTGGTATGACCATGTAATTTTTCTTTTTTAGCCTCTTGATGTGATGGATTGCAGTAATTGATTTTCAAATGTTGAACCTGACCTGAATATCTGGGATACAATCTACTTGGTTATGGTGTATAATTTTTTATATATTATTGGATTCAATTTGCTCATATTTTGTTGAGGAGTTTAGCATCTGTGTTCATGAGAGATTGGTCTATAGTTTTCTTTCTTTTAAAAATTTTTTTTGTAACGTCTTTGGTTTTGGTATTAGGGTAATGTTGACCTATTCAAATGAATTAGGAAATATTCCCTCTGACTCTATCCTCTGAAAGAGAATGTAGAGAACTGGTATAATTTCATTAAATTTTTGCTAGAATTCTTGTGTGTACCAATTTCTGGTACTTTCCATTTTGAGACGTTATTAATTATTGATTCATTTTCTTTAATAGCTTTAGATCTTAAGTTGTCATTTTACAGTTTTTATGGTTTCTTTTGATGAACAGAAGTGTTCAACATTAATATTATCTAACCTATCATTTTAAAATTATAGTTAGTAATTTTGGTCCTATTTAAGGAATTTTTAATGCTTCAATGTAATAACTATGTTTTCTTATGTTTTACTCTCTAAAACCCTATTGCTTTTCTTTGATATCTTGGTCAGAAATTTATATGGAATCAATTTTCATATAATAGAGTGAGATAGGGGTCAAGATATATATTTTTCTATATGGATATTCTTTTGACTTATTACCACTTACTAAGAAGATTATTCTTTTCTTCATAACATTGCAATTGAGCCTTTGTCATAAATTAAGTGATATGTGTGAATCTGCTCTTAAACTCTATTCTCTTCCATTGATGAGTTTGTAAATTTTTGGTCTAAATACTTCATCTGCCTAAATTACAATAGTTTTACTATGGATATAAATACCTTATATGTATGTCCATCAGCTTTGTTCATCTACTTTGATCTTCCCATTGTTACTCTAGGGCATTTCTAGGCCTGTTGTATTTTCACATAAAACTTAGAATTACCATGACAATTTCTGCAAAAAAAATCCCAACTTGGTAGAATTTTTATTGCCTTTACATTGAATTGATAGATTAATTGGCAGTGAGAATGACATTTTTGTAATATTGTCTTACTATATAAAACTTGTATTTTGTTCCACTAATTTATCCCCTTTTGATTTCTCTCAATAATGTTCTATCATTTCAGAACAGAGATCTTACACATCTTTGTTAGGTATATCCCCAAATATTTGATATTTTTATGCTATTTTAAGTGGAACTTTTTTTTTTTTTTTTTTTTTTTGCGGTATGCGGGCCTCTCACTGTTGTGGCCTCTCCCGTTGCGGAGCACAGGCTCTGGATGCGCAGGCTCAGCGGCCATGGCTCACGGGGCCCAGCTGCTGCGTGGCATGTGGGATCTTCCCAGACAGGGGCACGAACCCGTGTCCCAGCATTGGCAGGCGGACTCTCAACCACTGCGCCACCAGGGAAGCCCTGTGGCACATGTTTTCAGCTTATTTTTACTTGTGTGGAGATATAAAATTTTTTAACATTTTGACCTTGTGTACAGTAACAGTGCTTAACCTATTTATAAATTCTAATAGCCCGTGGATTCTTTTAATTTTCTAAGTATATAATCATATCATTTACTAATAATGACAGTTTTATTTTTTCTTTTCCAATATATAAGCTGCTCCCTTTGTTTTTCCCTCCCTCCCTCCCTCTTTCCTTCCCTTCCTTCCTTCCTTCCTTTTTTCACTGGCTAGGCCATACAGTACACTGGTGATAGTAGGCATCCCCAATATCATTAGAAAAATGCAATATTTTCTATAAGAGATTTTGTATACACTTCTTATTTATTTTTCTAGTTTATTAAGAATTTTCTGTATCAAAATTGGTTTTAGGTATTGGTTTTTTTATGCATTTATGGCGGTGATCATATGATTTTCCTTTTTTTCAATAATTTTGTGGTGAATTTCCTTGATTTTTGAATAATGTATTTCTAGTCATAATCCCCACCAGTATAATGTATTATCCTATTTTTAAATCATGAGTCATGGGAATTCTCTGGTGGTCCAGTGGTTAGGACCCTGTGCTTTCACTGCTGGGGGCTCAGGTTCGATCCCTGGTCAGGCAACTAATATCCTGCAAGCTACGTGGTGTGACCAAAAAAAAAATCATGGGTCCAATTTTTGAATATTTTGTTAAATATTAAAGAGTTTTCCAGATATATTTCTTAGAGGAATGAATGTTTAATTATTCTTTCTTGTAATGTCCTTTGAGGTTTTGGCATTAGGGTTATGTTCACCTTATAAGAAGAGTTAGGAAGTGTTCCCCTTTTTCTGTTCTCTGGAAGGGTGTATGTGAGATTGGTATTGTTTTTTCCTTTAATATTTTGAAGATATCACTAGTGATGTTGTGTGAGCCTTTTTCTGGTAGGGCCATTTTTAATAATTATTGTTTAATACATTTGAGGTTATTATTATTTCCCACCCTGTCATCTTTAATAACATATATTTTTTAATTAATTAATTTATTTATTTTTATTTTTTGCTGTGTTGGGTCTTCATTTCTGTGTGAGGGCTTTCTCTAGTTGTGGCGAGTGGGGGCCACTATTCATCGCGTTGCACAGTCCTCTCACTGTCGCAGCCTCTCTCGTTGCGAAGCACAGGCTCCAGATGCGCAGGCTCAGTAGTTGTGGCTCACAGGCCCAGTTGCTCCACAGCATGTGGGATCTTCCCAGACCAGGGCTCGAACCCGTGTCCCCTGCATTGGCAGGCAGATTCTCAACCACTGCGCCACCAGGGAAACCCTTATATTTTTAAATTGATGATTATATTAATAGCAAGTTTTTCAAAATATGCTTTTATTATCTTTATCAGAACTCTAGTATCTGTAGTGATGCTTGCCTTTTGATTCCTAACATTGATAAATTGTGTTTTTTTTAATCTTATGGTTTGGTCCATCTTCCTATGAGATATCAATTTTATTAATCTTTTTAAATAACCAACTTTTGGCTTTGTTGATTTTTTCTATTGTACATCTGTTTTCTATTAATTGGTATGTTTAGTATTTCTTTCTTTCCAGTTTTCTTAAGTTTGATTTGCTCTGTATTTCTAATTTCTTAAATTTATAACAATTGGTATTTCTACTTTTAAAAAAATTGACATTTAAGCCCATAGATTTCCTTCTAAGCATGCTTTTGTGTCACAGATAGTTTTGGCATATACTATAACTCAGCTCAAATTATTTTCTAATTTTTATTTTGAATTTTTTCACTCATGAATCTATTAGGTATTTATTTTTCATTTCTGTGCAGTTTTTTAAGGTTATATATATTTTATTATTGTTTCTTAACATAATTCCATTATTCAGGTTTTGAGTGCAAAGGATTTTGTATATTTATATCTTCCTGTTTCGATAACTTGTTAGGCTATTATTAGGGATTCTCCTACTTTATTGCCAATAAATAAGGTCAATATCTGACCTTAAAATCTACTTTGATATTACAATAAATACATTTTTAGATATGAATCTGTTATAATAGTTACATCATGGGTGTATGTGGTCTTTTTTTTTGTCCCTTTATTTATAAACTTTGCATGTCACCATATTTAATGTTTCTCTTGTAACAACATGCAGGTTCTTTTTTTTTCTAATGCTCGCTCAATCTGACAACCTCAGTCTTTTACTAAGAGTTTTTACATTTAATGTAATTACTTACATAGTTGGGCTTATTTGCATCTACTATCTAATTATTCTGTCTGATACTTTTTATCTTTTATTTAGCCAAATAAAATTATATGTTTAATTTTTTTTGCTTCCCCTCTTTGGTGTTAATGAATATATATATTTTTATCATTTCATTTTTCACCTTCTATTAAATTTTCAGTTGTACATTATCTTTCTACTCCCTATGCAATTGTCCTCAGTTTCAGCATGTATCCTTATCTCATGAGCATTTGAAACAATTAATACTTTTATTATTTCCTGATATTGCCAGAGTCTAAGAACCTTTTAACATATTTCTCCTTTTCCTGTTTTTTCTGTTATTATTGTCATGCATGTTTATTTTACATATATTTAAACCCTATAATATATTGTACTCATTTTTTGGATAGCAAATATGCGTATATATTTACCCTTTCTGATGAGTTTAAAACATTTCCTCCTCTTTCCCTATATTTCTAACTGAGATTGTGTTCTGTTGGTCTGAATAACTTCCCAAATGATTTACTTTAGTGCAGGCTTTTGGGCAACAAATTTCCTCAGTATTTGTTTTTCTATAACATCTTCATTTTACCTGCATTTTGAACTATGCTTTTACTGAGAATAGAGGGATTTTTTTCCTTTTGCTCTTTAAAATATAACTTTATTATTTTCTGGCTTACATAATTTCTCATGAAAAGCTAACCATCTATTTTATTCTTGCCCATTCAAGGTAGTGAGACTTTCCTCTCTGATTTTACATTTTTCCCATTGTTTCATAATGGTATGATGGTGAGCCTAATTATGGTTTTCTTGTGTTTAGCCAGCTTAATAGAAATACATTGTAACTTCTGTCGGACTTGTTTGCTTTTTTGTTTCTCTAAAAATGTTTCTGTATGTACCAATCCTTCTCCTGCCATTTGCTTTATTTTCAGGGCTCATATAATAGAAGGGTCCATGTCATAAAATAAGTCAAAAACAGGCTTGGATAAGCAGAACCCTTCTGCCAGATTGTCTAATGTCAGTTTGTTTTCGGACACTGCTTCTCCTATGTCTTCCTCCCCATCATCTGGCACTGGCTCAGAAGCACTCATCTCCATCACGTGGTCTTCTGTTAATTCCTCTGGTGTGGTGTCTATTAGCTCTTGAATTTCTCCAAGATCCATATCTTGAAACCCTTCATCCTCTACCTTTTTTGCCGTATCCACAATCTCTTTCATGATTTTCTTGATTGGCACTGTTGTAAATCCTGTGAAGTTATGCACAACATCTGGACACAGTTTTCTCCAGCAGAAATTTATGGTTTCAAGCTTGACGGCTTTCACCACTTTTTCTATAATAAGGATGGCATCTTTAATAGTGTAATCCTTCCATACTTTTGTAATATTCTCTCTATTGAGGTTCTCTTCCATGGTGTTGACAATCCTTTCCATAGAGTACCGTGTGTAATGAGCCTTAAGGGTTCTTATGATCCTCTGATCTAGAGGCTGGATTAGAGATCTTGTGTTTGGGGGCAAGCAGACCATTTCGATGTCTTCATTGTTGAACCCATAAAGTTCTGGGTGGCCAGGGACATTGTCCAATATCAAAAGAACTTTAAAAGGCAGTCACTTACTGGCAGGGTACTACCTGACTTCAGAACAAATCATCAATGGAACCAATTGAGAAAAAGCGTTCTCCTTGTCCAGGCCTTCTTGTACAACCAAAAGACTGGCAACTGGTATTTATCGTTTCCCTTCAAGTTTCAGAGCTTAGCAGCTTTTTAGGTAAGAGCAGTCCAGATCATAAACCCTACTGCATCTGTACGAAAGAGTAGAGTTAGCTTATCCCTTCCTGCCTTAAATCCTGGTGCTTGCTTTTCTTCCTTACTAATAAATGTTTTGTATGGCATTTTTTTTTTTTTTTTTTTTTTTTTTTTTTTTTTTACAGAATGGGGTACTTTCCTCTGCGTTAAGGCAGATATCTTTCTCCTCAATGATTTTCTTCATGGCATCTGGAAACTCATCTGCTGCCACTTGGTTGGCAGAATCTGCTTCTCCTGTTATCTTGACATTTTTAAAGCCAAACCTCTTTCTAAAATTATCAAACCATCCTTTGCTGGCATTAAATTCTCCATATTTAGATCCTTTAGTTTCCTTTTGCTTTAAGTTGTCGCATATTGACTTCCTTTGTCCTTGAATCATATTAGAGTCTACAGGTATGCCTTTCTTATAGCAATCCTGCACCCACATAAAAGCTGCATTTTCAATAAGATGATGAAAAAGGTATTTCACAAAAAGTGCAAGGTTTTTGTGCCTGCTGGTGTAGCTGCAGTGATGGCTTCAGGAAATTCCTTTTTTTTTTTTTTTAAACAGTAGTCCCTATGCTGGATTCATTTATCTTAAAATGGAGGGCAACTGCAGCTGCAGACCTCAATCTATGGAACATATCAAGCAATTCAACTTTTTCTTATTGTGTCATGACTTTTCTCTGCTTCTTGGGAGCACTTCCAGCATCAGTAGTGTTATGTCATATACGTTCCAGGGTATTGCACTAAAGGCTAAGAGAAATACACAAGAACTACAAGAGATCCATTTTTACTGAGATAAGCAATTTATTGGAGAGACGAACTGCTCACGTGGCGATGATGAGCGTCACATAGCATTTTAAGTGGATACTTGCAACACTTGAGCTCACCCCAACTGGAACAGAAGGTGACTATGAAATTATTACAGTAATGCAGTATGTACTAATGTTAATTTTATACACATGGTTTAACACTGCATCATTACATTTTTTACATTTCTCTTGATTGTGAATGGAACCATGTATGGTCCCTAAATATTCGTGTAAATTTTGTTAAGTTTTAACTTTTCACAATAGATTTGTGTCTATTTTATCGTAATAAATAATAAAATAGACCAGAATCTACATATATTTTATGCATTCATGACATATCCTACTGTCTCTTAGTTTTTTCAACATGTCTAGGCTATGTGGTTTGTTGCAAATCTCCTAAAATTTCCCGATATTTATTGAAAAAAGTCTGTGTGTAAGTGGACCCACAGAGTTCATACTTGTATTGTTCAAGGATCAATTGTATTACAGTATGTATTACAGTGGGGAAATATGTAGCACCCAGAATGTATTGGTTGTTCTAACACAAAATTATGAAAGCCATGTCTATGCATTCAGATAACAGACAAGACTGATAGAATTGCTTGAACATAACCAGTTAAGGAAAGAGCATCTACTATTAGTTGGTAACTTTTTAAACATAAATGCAAGCAGTTAAAGAGTTGAATCCACTGTGTAGTCTGGTAAAGCACAACTGTCAGACTTGAAAGATTTCTAATATTCTATAAAGAGTACACACAACATTCAACAATATAAACACAGCTTCAGTGTAGAGACCAAAAGAAACCCTCTTGGCTGGGCTGATTAGAGATTATACTAATAATTCTAGTTCAATGCTGATGAGAATTAGAAGACAAAGTCAGAGAAATAAGCTGGCATTTCTGCTGTTTTTTTAATGTATTATGACAAAAATCATTCTGAAACCATATGAATTCATATCAACAATTTAATTAAACTCTGCAATGCATTCCCCAATCTTATGCAGGTATGAGATTTAGATTTCTCATGCAGCTAAGAGGTTTATGTAGAAGATGATATATTAATGTATAAATCTAGATTATAGATCTATGTGAAAATAATAATAGCCAACTCATTTTTTCCCACATATTCTTAGCTGTTAGCTAGGAAAAATACATGTAAAATCAGAATCAAATATATCTCACATTTCATGTTTCATATAATTCTTGTTTAATTAAGAAAATTCTAGTGAATGTATTTATGGTAGCTTAGGATCCTTAGGTTTTAAATAAATGTCCTCACAATCAACATCTATAATAACATATTCCCATGAATGATAGTCTAACTCTTATGCAACCTTCCTATTTTTTTATTAGTAAGAGACCAAATATGGTTCTCCTTATAAAAATCTTTATCTGCGTCTCCCTCCCATTTGGTAGTGTATATATGTCCATACCACTCTCTCACTTCATCCCAGTTTACCCTTCCCCCTCCCCATGGATGCAAGAGGGAAGAGATATGACGATATATGTATGTATATAGCTGATTCACTTTGTTATAAAGCAGAAACTAACACACCATTGTAAAGCAATTATACTCCAATAAAGATGTTTAAAAAAAAACTTTATCTGGCCTATGCTGGTCACAAAACATCTCCCCTTTTTTTCTCTTTGGCTCATGCTTCATTACAAAATTTTTAAATCATAGAATGAAGCTGATTTATTCATATATATTTAGAATGTGTAAAGATAAAATTTGGGGAAAGACTGACTTTATCAAATAACAATGAAGGAAATAGTAAAGGATACAGTCTGTGGTAATAGAAGTGTCCACTGCTTCTTCCTCCCTGTGGAAATTCATGAAACCTATAGTGACAGAATCCTGCTTCTCTATGAAGATACCAGTTATGGCCAGGGGTTTAGGTGCAGTGGACACCACTGTGGTATTCCAAGGACCAGTCTGACATCACAAGGATTTCCACACTAATCTTGCATTAACCAGACACTTGACAATTTTTATTGACTGCCTAAGCTGAGGTCCTTTTTAGGTTAGGCATTCTTGGGGGGAATAAAGTGAAATAAAGCACCACTCCTACACTTGAGCACACAACATACACATGCAAACACAAACTTTAATAGATAATAGAATTGTGAGTGGAATCTCTTCAGATCTCGGGCAGTATTCAGAGTTCTCTGCACATAAGAAATTGACAGATAAAGGAATCCCTTGCTTGGGAATTAGGTTTTTGGCTTGAATAACTGGAAAAATGATAGTGCCAATTACTGAGGTGATAAAATCAAGGGGAAAATATCATGAATAAATTTTTGGATGTATGGTGTTTCCAGTGTATTCATAACTCCATGAGGTGTCAAGGAGAGAACTGAATACAAGTGTTTGAAACACAGCAGTGAGATATATATTGAAAATAACAGTTTAGTCGTAGCATAGATCATAACTGAATTCATGGACAGGGTTGAAAATGTCCAGGGAATGATAATAGAGGAAAGGAAAGAGAGCATTGTGGAATTCCATCATTTAAAGATGTCTTAGAGAAAGACAATGTAAGGAGAAAGAAAAAGCCAGCATGGAGGTGTAAAGAAAACTAGGAGTGTATAGGGCCAGAGAAAGTAAGAGTAGAGAGTGTTTCAAGCAGAAAAGAGAGGTCATTAGTGCATGATGCTTTCAGGAGTTTAAATTGGATAAATAATGAACTATGTCCATTGGGTATAAAATGGCAGTCTTAGTCAATGGATATATAGGAGTAGAAGCAAAACTTGTGGGGGTTGAGAAGGGGACTACGAGGAAAACTAGGCAATAAATTTAGGAAACTCTTAAAAAGTTTTGTGAGAGAGAGTTTGGGGCTGGACTTGGAATAGTATGAGGGGTTTAATGAGTGATTTTTAAATTGGGATCTTGAATAGATGAAAATAGGCAGTGTGTATATGACAGAAAGGAATTTAATAAACTTAAGAGAAAGAATCATCAATAATGTATGTTTCCTTAGGAAAGGCAAAAGAGGATGGAATAAAAGAAGAAATGGAGGGATTGCCTTTAGGACAAGAAACATTTGGTCTTTAGTAACTAGAGAAAGAAATACTGGATGCATATAGAACAGTAGTTCTCAGTTTTTTTTTTTTTTTTTTACATCGTTATTGGAGTATAATTGCAATACAATGGTGTGTTAGTTTCTGCTTTATAACAAAGTGAATCAGTTATACATATACATATGTTCCCATATATCTTCCCTCTTGCGTCTCCCTCCCTCTCACCCTCCATATCCCACCCCTCCAGGCGGTCACAAAGCACCGAGCTGATCTCCCTGTGCTATGCGGCTGTTTCCCACAAGATATCTACCTTATGTTTGGTAGTGTATATATGTCCATGCCTCTCTCTCACTTTGTCACAGTTTACCCTTCCCCCTCCCCATATCCTCAAGTCCATTCCTAGTAGGTCTGTGTCTTTATTCCTGTCATACCCTAGGTTCTTCATGACATTATTTTTTCTTAAATTCCATATATATGTGTTAGCATACAGTATTTGTCTTTCTCTTTCTGACTTACTTCACTCTGTATGACAGACTCTAGGTCTATCCACCTCACTACAAATAACTCAATTTCGTTTCTTTTTATGGCTGAGTAATATTCCATTGTATATATGTGCCACATCTTCTTTATCAATTCATCCAATGATGGACACTTAGGTGGTTTCCATCTCCGGCCTATTGTAAATAGAGCTGCAACGAACATTTTGGTACATGACTCTTTTGGAATTATGGTTCTCTCAGGGTATATGCCCAGTAGTGGGATTGCTGGGTCATATGGTAGTTCTATTTGTAGTTTTTTAAGGAACCTCCATACTGTTCTCCACAGTGGCTGTATCAATTTACATTCCCACCAACAGTGCAAGAGTGTTCCCTTTTCTCCACACCCTCTCCAGCATTTATTGTTTCTAGATTTTTTGATGATGGCCGTTCTGACTGGTGTGAGATGATATCTCATTGTAGTTTTGATTTGCATTTCTCTAATGATTAATGATGTTGAGCATTCTTTCATGTGTTTGTTGGCAGTCTGTATATCTTCTTTGGAGAAATGTCTATTTAGGTCTTCTGCCCATTTTTGGATTGCATTGTTTGTTTTTTTGTTATTGAGCTGCATGAGCTGCTTATATATTTTGGAGATTAATCCTTTGTCAGTTGTTTCATTTGCAAATATTTTCTCCACTTCTGAGGGCTGTCTTTTGGTCTTGTATATGGTTTCCTTTGCTGTGCAAAAGCTTTGAAGTTTCATTAGGTCCCATTTGTTTATTTTTGTTCTTATTTCCATTTCTCTAGGAGGTGGGTCAAAAAGGATCTTGCTGTGATTTATGTCATAAAGTGTTCTGCCTATGTTTTCTTCTAAGAGTTTGATAGTTTCTGGCCTTACATTTAGGTCTTTAATCCATTTTGAGCTTATTTTTGTGTATGGTGTTAGGGAGTGATCTAATCTCATACTCTTACATATACCTGTCCAGTTTTGCCAGCACCACTTATTGAAGAGACTGTCCTTTCTCCACTGTACATTCCTGCCTCCTTTATCAAAGATAAGGTGACGATATGTGTGTGGGTCTCTGGGCTTTTTATACTGTTCCATTGGTCTATCTTTCTGTTTTTGTGCCAGTACCATACTGTCTTAATTACTGTAGCTTTGTAGTATAGTCTGAAGTCAGGGAGCCTGATTCCTCCAGCTCTGTTTTTCCTTCTCAAGATTGCTTTGGCTACATGGGGTCTTTTGTTTTTCCATACAAATTGTGAAATTTGTTGTTCTAGTTCTGTGAAAAATACCTGTGGTAGTTAGATAGGGATTGCATTGAATCTGTAGATTGCTTTGGGTAGTAGAGTCATTTTCACAATGTTGATTCTTCCAATCCAAGAACATGGTATATCTCTCCATCTATTTGTATCATCTTTAATTTCTTTCATCAGTGTCTTATAATTTTCTGCATACAGGTCTTTTGTCTCCTTAGGTAGGTTTATTCCTAGATATTTTATTCTTTTTGTTGCAATGGTAAATGGGAGTGTTTTCTTGATTTCACTTTCAGATTTTTCATCATTAGTGTATAGGAATGCCAGAGATTTCTGTGCATTAATTTTGTATCCTGTTACTTTACCAAATTCATTGATTAGCTCTAGTAGTTTTCTGGTAGCATCTTTAGGATTCTCTATGTATAGTATCATGTCATCTGCAAACAGTGACAGCTTTCCTTCTTCTTTTCTGATTTGTATTCCTTTTCTTCTCTGATTGCTGTGGCTAGAAATTCCAAACCTATGTTGAATAAGAGTGGTGAGAGTGGGCACCCTTGTCTTGTTCCTGATCTTAGTGGAAATGCTTTCAGTTTTTCACCATTGAGGACGATGGTGGCTGTGGGTTTGTCATATATGGCCTATATTATGTTGAGGAAAGTTCCCTCTCTGCGTACTTTCTGCAGGGCTTTTATCATAAATGGGTGTTGAATTTTGTCAAAAGCTTTCTCTGCATCTATTGAGATGATCATATGGTTTTTCTCCTTCAATTTGTTAATATGGTTTATCACATTGATTGTTTTGTGTATATTGCAGAATCCTTGCATTCCTGGAATAAACCCCACTTGATCATGGTGTATGATCCTTTTAATGTGCTGTTGCATTCTGTTTGCTAGTATTTTGCTGAGGATTTTTGCATCCATGTTCATCAGTGATATTGGCCTGTAGTTTTCTTTCTTTGTGACTTCCTTGTCTGGTTTTGATATCAAGGTGATGGTGGCCTTGTAGAATGAGTTTGGGAGTGTTCCTCCCTCTGCTATATTTTGGAAGCGTTTGAGAAGGATAGGTGTTAGTTCCTCTCTAAATGTTTGATAGAATTCGCCTGTGATGCCATCTGGTCCTGGGCTTTTGTTGTTGGCAGATTTTTAATCACAATTTCAATTTCAGTGCTTGTGATTGGTCTGTTCATATTTTCTATTTCTTCCTGATTCAGTCTTGGCAGGTTGTGCATTTCTGAGAATTTGTCCATTTCTTCCAGGTTGTCTATTTTATTGGCATAGAGCTGCTTGTAGTAATCTCTCATGATCTTTTGTATTTCTGCAGTGTCAGTTGTTACTTCTCCTTTTTCATTTCTAATTCTATTGATTTGAGTTTTCTCCCTTTTTTTCTTGATGAGTCTGGCTAATGGTTTATCAATTTTGTTTATCTTCTCAAAGAACCAGCTTTTAGTTTTATTGATCTTTGCTATCATTTCCTTCATTTCTTTTTCATTTACTTCTGATCTGATTTTTATGATTTCTTTCCTTCTGCTAACTTTGGGGTTTTTTTGTTCTTCTTTCTGTAATTGCTTTAGGTGCAAGGTTAGGTTGTTTATTCAAGATGTTTCCTGCTTCTTAAGGCAGGATTGTATTGCGATAAAGTTCCCTTTTAGAACTGCTTTTGCTGCATCCCATAGATTTTGGGTTGTCGTGTCTCCATTGTCATTTCTTTCTAGGTATTTTTTTTATTTCCTCTTTGACTTCTTTAGTGATCACTTCGATATTAAGTAGTGTATTGTTTATCCTCCATGTGTTTGTATTTTTTACAGATTTTTCCTGTAATTGATATCTAGTCTCATAGCGTTGTGGTCGGAAAAGATACTTGAAACAATTTCAATTTTCTTAAATTTACCAAGGCTTGACTTGTGACCCAAGGTATGATCTATCCTGGAGAATGTTCCATGAGCACATGAGAAAAATGTGTATTCTGTTGTTTTTGGATGAAATGTCCTATAAATATCAATTAAGTCCATCTTGTTTAATGTATCATTTAAAGCTTGTGTTTCCTTATTTATTTTCATTTTGGATGATCTGTCCATTGGTGAAAGTGGGGTGTTAAAGTCCCCTACTATGAATGTGTTACTGTCGATTTCCCCTTTTATACTGTTAGTATTTGCCTTATGTATTGAGGTGATCCTATGTTGGGTACATAAATATTATAATTGTTATATCTTCTTCTTGGATCGATCCCTTCATCATTATGTAGTGTCCTTCTTTGTCTCTTTTAATAGTCTTTATTTTAAAGTCTATTTTGTCTGATATGAGAATTGCTACTCCAGCTTTCTTTTGGTTTTCTTTTGTATGAAATATCATTTTCCATCCCCTTACTTTCAGTCTGTATGTGTCTCTAGGTCTGAAGTGGGTCTCTTGTAGACAGCAAATATATGGGTCTTGCTTTTGTATCCATTCAGCCAATCTGTGTCTTTTGGTGGGAGCATTTAGTCCATTTACATTTAAGGTAATTATCGATATGTATGTTCCTATTCCCATTTTCTTAATTGTTTTGGGTTCGTTATTGTAGGTCTTTTCCTTCTCTTGTGTTTCTTGCCTAGAGAAGTTCCTTTAGCAGTTGTTGTAAAGCTGGTTTGGTAGTGCTGAACTCTCTCAGCTTTTTCTTGTGTGTAAAGATTTTAATTTCTCCATCAAATCTGAATGAGATCCTTGCTAGGTAGAGTAATCTTGGTTGCACGTTTTTCTCCATCACTTTAAACATGTCCTGCCAGTCCTTTCTGGCTTGCAGAGTTTCTGCTGAAAGATCAGCTGTTAACCTTATGGGGATTCCCTTGTGTGTTATTTGTTGTTTTTCCCTTGCTGCTTTTAATATGTTTTCTTTGTGTTTAATTTTTGACAGTTTGATTAATAAGTGTCTTGGCATATTTCTCCTTGGATTTATCCTGTATGGGACTCTCTGTGCTTCGTGGACTTGATTAACTATTTCCTTTCCCATACTGGGGAAGTTTTCAACTATAATCTGTTCAAATATTTTCTCAGTCCCTTTCTTTTTCTCTTCTTCTTCTGGAACCCCTATAATTCGAATGTTGGTGCGTTTAAAGTTGTCCCAGTGGTCTCTGAGACTGTCCTCAGTTCTTTTCATTCTTTTTTCTTTATTCTGCTCTGCAGTAGTTATTTCCACTATTTTATATTCCAGGTCACTTATCCGTTCTTCTGCCTCAGTTATTCTGCTATTGATCCCATCTAGAGTATTTTAATTTCATTTATTGTGTTGTTCATCATTTTTTGTTTCATCTTTAGTTCTTCCAGGTCCTTGTTAAATGTTTCTTGCATTTTGTCCATTTTATTTCCATCATTTTGGATCATCTTTACTATCATTATTCTGAATTCTTTTTCAGGTAGACTGCCTATTTCCTCTTCATTTGTTAGGTCTGGTGGGTTTTTATCTTGCTCCTTCATCTGCTGTGTGTTTTTCTGTCTTCTCATTTTGCTTATCTTACTGTGTTTGGTGTCTCTTTTTTGCAGGCTGCAGGTTCGTAGTTCCCGTTGTGTTTGGTGTCTGTCCCCAGTGGCTAAGGTTGGTTCAGTGGGTTGTGTAGGCTTCCTGGTGGAGGGGACTAGTGCCTGTGTTCTGGTGGATGAGGCTGGATCTTGTCTTTCTGGTGGGTGGGTCCACGTCTGGTGGTGTGTTTCGGGGTGTCCGTGGACTTATTATGATTTTAGGCAGCCTCTCTGCTAATGGGTGGGGTTGTGTTCCTGTCTTGCTAGTTTTTTGGCATAGGATGTCCAGCACTGTACCTTGCTGGTCGTTGAGTGAAGCTGGGTGCTGGTGTTGAGATGGAGATCTCTGGGAGGTTTTCGCCGTTTGATATTATGTGGAGCTGGGAGGTCTCTTGTGGGCCAGTGTCCTGAAGTTGCCTCTCCCACCTCAGAGGCACAGCACTGACTCCTGGCTGCAGCGCCAAGAGCATTTCATCCACATGGCTCAGAATAAAAGGTAGAAAAAGTAGAAAGAAAGAATTAGTAGAAGTAGAAAGAAAGAAAGAAAGAAAGAAAGGATGGATGGAGAGAGGGAGGGAGGGAGGGAGGGAGGAAGGAGGGAAGGAAGGAAAAATAGAAAGAAAGAAAGAAGATAAAGTAAAATAAAATAAAGTAAGATAAAATATAATAAAGTTATTAAAATAAAAAAATAATTATTAAGAGAAAAAAAGAAAAAAATTAAAAAAACGGACGTATAGAACCCTAGGACAAATGGTGGAAGCAAAGCTATACAGACAAAATCTCACACAGAAGCATACACATACACACTCACAAAAAGAGGAAAAGGGGAAAAAAATCATAAATCTTGCTCTCAAAGTCCACTTCCTCAATTTGGGATGATTAGTTGTCTCTTCATGTATTCCGCAGATGCAGGGTATATCAAGTTGATTGTGGAGCTTTAATCCGCTGCTTCTGAGGCTGCTGAGAGAGATTTCCCTTTCTCTTCTTTGTTCTCACAGCTCCCAGGGGCTCAGCTTTGGATTTGGCCCTGCCTCTGCATGTAGGTCGCCAGAGGGCGTCTGTTCTTCGCTCAGACAGGACGGGGTTAAAGGAGCCGTTGATTCGGGGGCTCTGACTCACTCAGGCCGGGAGGGAGGGAGGGGCACTGCGTGCGGGGCGGGCCTGCGGCATTAGAGGGCGGCATGACGTTGCACCAGCCTGAGGCGCGCCATGCGTTCTCCCGCGGGGAGTTGTCCCTGGATCCCGGGACCTTGGCAGTGGCGGGCTGCACAGGCTCCCCGGAAGGGGGGTGTGGATAGTGACCTGTGCTCGCACACAGGCTTCTTGGTGGCGGCAGCAGCAGCCTTAGCGTCTCATGCCCGTCTCTGGGGTCTGCGCTTTTAGCCGCGGCTCATGCCCGTCTCTGGAGCTCCTTTAAGCAGCGCTCTTAATCCCCTCTCCTCGCGCACCAGGAAACAAAGAGGGAAGAAAAAGTCTCTTGCTCTTCGGCAGGTCCAGAGTTTTCCCCGGACTCCCTCACGGCTAGCCGTCGTGCACTAACCTCCTGCAGGCTGTGTTCACGCTGCCAACCCCAGTCCTCTCCCGGCGCTCCGACAGAAGCCCGAGCCTCAACTCCCAGCTCCGCCCGACCCGGCGGGTGAGCAGACAAGCCTCTCGGGCTGGTGAGTGCCGGTTGGCCCTAATCCTCTGTGCAGGAATCTCTCCGCTTTGCCCTCCGAACCCCTGTTGCTGTGCTCTCCTCCTCGGCTCCGAAGCTTCCCCCCTCCGCCACCCGCAGTCTCCGCCTGCGAAGGGGCTTCCTTGTGTGTGGAACCCTTTTCTCCTTCACAGCTCCCTCCCACTGGTGCAGGTCCCATCCCAATCCTTTTGCCTCTGTTTATTCTTTATTCTTTTGCTCTACCTAGGTACGTGGGGGATTTCTTGCCTTTTGGGAGGTCTGAGGTCTTGTGCCAGCGTTCAGTAGCTGTTCTGTAGGAGTTGTTCCACGTGTAGATGTATTTCTGGTGTATCCGTGGGGAGGAAGGTGATCTCCGTGTCTTACTCTTCCGCCATCTTCCGGGAAGCCCCAGTTCTCAGTTTTGCCTGCAATATGAAGTGACATTTTCCCTCAAATAATTGTAGAATCTAGGTAAAATAACGAAGTCTTAAAGAACAAAATTAGCCTGGGGTGTGGAAGAGGGAATGGACTGACGAGATAGTTGAATATAGAAGAAGTAGAATCTGATGATTACGTAGATTAGTGTTCATGATATTAAATCAGCAGGAAAAGTTCATTTGGCAAACCCTGTACTCTGGCCTAGATGAGCACAAGTTTTCAAATAGATTCTAAAGTTGAAACTTGTATGAAGTGCAAGGTTGTTTGTAGAGTGTCCCCTCCCTGGTTTCCCTTTTATTCTCCTTGATTCCTAGACTCTATGGTTTAGTTATTACAGACTTTGCTGTCCTTGCATACACCGTGCTTTCCCATGGTTTAGTATCTTCTCCTTTTTAAATCACCTCTGATTCCTTACCCTTATTCATTTTGACTTAGGGCAAGTTACTGAGTCTCTCCATGTCTTTATTTATAAAACAATATAACTTCTTTCATAAAGATTTTTGAGGATTAAACAAGATACCATATGTAGAACATTTTTGGAAGACACCCTGGCACATAAGTGTTCAATTAGTGATAATTTTTTAGCTCTCCTTTAAACATCCGACTTAAGTTTACCAAAGTCAGTACTACTTTTGACTTTAGAGCACTGTTAGCATCGTAAACATACTCTACTACAGACACCCCTCACTGACTGGACAGGATTCATTTCCAGCTCTGACAACCCAGTGCCCAGTAGGGCTTCATAAATCTATCTCTTTCTCCTTCTTCATTTTCTTTCTCTCATAGTTTCTCTTTCTCTTTTTCTGTTTCTATCTTTATCTATCTATAAAGATGATATATAATGGATACGTATACAAATTTTATTATTAAAAGTCTAACATCCATGTTGTTTTGATGTTTCCATAGGTATGTCTTTTCCCATTTAAAGGTAGACCTTTGGCCTAAGTTGGAAGTTAGGAAAAATCATAGCATTAACACCCACTTAGAAAGTTATGTTTCCTGCACTCAATAAGTCAAACAATATTCTGAAGCTTTAAAACAAATTAAAAAAAAAAACCTCATCTTCCTTTATACCTGGAAATTCTGACCTGTAAACATATAATGCTTTCTCCTTCTGTCCCAGCCTTACCCATTCATTCCAGTCTAAGTACTCTCTGAACAGCCCATTTATCTCTTTCCCCACAACGTTAGGTACTTTTTACTTATTTTTCAAAGACATTGAAAAATCACATTGTTTTATAACAATATGTACAATGTTGTCTTATAGCAATATTTACAATATTGTTATATAACAATATTTATATTTATTCTCTTCTGTTGGACTAAACTCCTCATAGGTTGATATCATGTCATATTCATTTTCTATCTCAGTTCCTCACACAAAGCCTGGCACCTGGTAGAAACTCAAAGTGTGTTAAATTAATAAGTAAATGAAAACTTTTGCCAAATAAGCAGTGTTTCAAGAGAAAAGTCCCTACTCTGACCAGGAGCCATGAAGGCAGTGTTAAGTCTTCATTCCTCCATTCTTTCTTTCTTCTTTAAATTATATTCCTACTTTTAGAAGAAAACTGTATCTTTTAAAACAATATATCTCATTCTTTGTTAAAGGAACTGGCTCAGATTCTGTGAAAATTTCATTGCCCTATATAAACGTTTTAGAGATTCAGAAACAAAAAGATCCAGGCCTATGAAAAGTGTAATGAGTCCCAGCTTGGCCATTTGTGATGGGGATTTAACTGCTTTGTTTGTGAGCTTCAGCTAAGGAAACAGATTACCTTCATGATGTGCTAATACCCCAGAGTCGATCTAAACTCCGCTCCACTCTGGAAAGGCGTCCTGGGGATGCCAGCAAACACTCTAAAAGCTGAATCCTGTAAACCTGTCAGCTGGGGTACAAAAAAATTATTACTGGAGACAGACTTCCCCTCAATACTCTTTTTGTTTTTACATAGGACTTAAAACTAATCAATAAATTATCACAGATGCATTTCAAAGTTGAAATCCAATTCCGTAATAACTGAAATACTTGCAGAGAAAATATTGGCTACTGAATATTTTAGAATGTAGGGAATAGCAGAGATAATTAAAGAGAATGTCTTTAAAAGACATAACAGATTAAATCATTATAGCGTCATGAATGTCAAAACATTATTTAATTAATGTTACCTTATCTTCAAAACTTTCAGTGTATCTTTGTGTTTCCCATAAATTGTCACTTTGCTTGTTTCTGAAATTTATTTGCCACTGTTAAGTGGTGTTATCTTTCTACTACAAGCTTTAAAAATTGTGGGAGCTCTATTTAAGTATTTGGTAAATATATTTCTTCCCTCCCTCCCACCACCAACATACAATACTAAGACATTATGAAGACAGTAGTTGGGCTATATTAAAAATTAAAGGAAATGCATATGATCGTCATATGTAAAAAAATAAGCCAAATATCAACTGTGTAAGAAAACATTTTAAAAGTTTCTTTCATGTTTATTCAACAAATGTTTCCTAAAAGATTTTCCTTGAAGCAAAGCAGTTTAATTTTCCTTTTCATATTATTCTTGGTGGTTATAAACATAATTAGGTTTGTATTTTCACATTTATTTGCATTTATGATAAATTTAATCTTTTCTTAGCATAACTTTTTGAAATCAAAATATGAACCAAAAAAGATGTAAGTTTGATTGGTGCAACAAGAACAGTAACAAGTAATCATAGCAATGAGATGTTAATTGGTGTCTGGGTGGTTTTATTCATAGTAGCGATGGGACATAATATCTCTGTATTCTTAACTGTTCCACAGCACTTTGCAGATTGTTTATTATAAAGCCAATTATATTGCACTTGAAATTCATAGGTATTTTAACAGCATAATGGGACATGGATGGAAATAAAAACATTTTTTTCATCAGAGAAAGTGTTTAT
Organism: Stenella coeruleoalba; assembly: GCF_951394435.1. Taxonomy (NCBI): domain Eukaryota; kingdom Metazoa; phylum Chordata; class Mammalia; order Artiodactyla; family Delphinidae; genus Stenella; species Stenella coeruleoalba. The sequence goes on along the minus strand of NC_137150.1, from coordinate 21,328,238 downwards.
TTTGCCAAAACTTGTTTATTTTGCCAAACCTTTCTTAAATTTTAAAGTTCCAAATGAGAAAGATTTGAGGATTTCAATTTCTCAAAAATCCTGATTAGGGTATATTTGCGTTTAGAGATTGATCAGTTTTCTGAACAAGAAGCACATAATTGCACATAAATTTTCTTTTCATAGAAATTATCTTCAATAATTTTCTCATGGAGCAGCAGTATCTTAGCTATAGATGCTGAGAGGGAATCTTGATTTGTTGCTTTGCGTGCCAGTATAGCTATTGATATAGCTAGCTGTATCAGTTCATCCAAAAATAAAACAAAGTTGACCATTATTAGTGATTTATATTTCTCTATAGCAAATTTAGACAATTTCAGTGTAGATGGGAATGCAAACTTTTGCAGTCAGGATTCTTCAGTTTAACTGCCTGTATAATTTCAGTTCCCCAGGTAATGGCCAATTATTAAAAAATTTAATGATTTTATAAAGTCTGTCTTAAATCTGTTAAGAATATGGAGAAAAACCCATTAGAAATGAATAAGCTTAGTTGAGAAAGTATCCAATAAATGGTACTAGTGCTGTTTATTTTCTCAAAATATTAATGGCAATTATAATTTGGGTTCCTCTGTTCATGTATTTACTTATAACAAACTTGAAATAACATTGTTACCCTTAGATTTTATAACAGCATCATAGAATTGATGATAATACTATAATAACAGTGATCATTTTTTGAATACTTTCTGTTACGGGCACTGAGATCAGGACTTTAAGTACATTATCACATTTCATTCTCCCCCAAACTCCAAAGAAGCAGTGCATAGATTTATAGATGAAAAACCTGAAGCTTAAATATAAGTAACTTGTCCAAGATTTCATAGTTAATCTGTGTGGGAAATAGGATTTGAATAAAGGCCAGTGTGTTGCCAAAGCTTATATTCTTTATTAAGTGATTTAAAGAATTTTTGAAGTTGAAGTTACACTCAATTTTTATAAACAATATAAGTCATAAAATAAGGTCATGAATAAAGTAAAAAAAAAAATTGAATCTCTTACAGGTAACTACTGTTAACAATATCTATATATAAACCTATTTCTACTAAAATGGATCATGTGATATTAATCATTTGTGCTTTTGTCTTATTTCCACCTAAATTATTTTGATTACCTTTTTTGAAAATACATATAAGATTACTTTGTTCTTTCTCTTGGCAACCGAATAAGATATTACATTGATTTATTGTGACTTATTTAACTAGTACCCAGTTCATTGACACTTAGGTTTCTTTCACGTTCCCTTCCACAAATAACAATTGTGTGTGTGTGCATGCGCGTGCGTGCATGTGTGCACACATGCCTATTTGAGTATATCTCCCAGAAATTTTTAAAAGTAGAAAAAGCTGGGTCAAAGATGATATGCATTTAAAATTTTGATAAATATGTCCAAATTGCCCTCCAAAATGATTAATTAAACACTTTCCAAAAGTTTTAAAAAATATCTACTCCTCCACACATTTTCCAATACAGTCTCTGTTTAATCTTGTCATGACAAAAGAAGAAGAATTATTTGAAATCTGGTGTTGTAAATTACTAATAATTTTCTAATATAATTATTGTTAATTTTAGTTTCTCCATTTCCTTTTTATATTTTTTACACCAGGTTATTTGTATTTATAATTTTATTCAATTTTGATTAGCAAATGTTATTTTTATTTGAATATTAGTTCAAACATTCAATAAATTTTCTTCTCTCTTTGGATGTAGCATTTTATTTTTCTTTATGTAGAAATTTTAGGTAGTCGAACTTGTTGATATTTTCTTTTATAGCTTCTGTAGTCTGTGATAAACTTAGAACAGCCTTATCTATCCTTAAGATTATGAATACGATTTATCATCCTTTCCTCTGGTACTTTTATGGTTTCAGATTTTTACATTAGAAGCATTTATTCATCTGGATTTTAGTAAGCCATAAGCAATATGTAGTTCCTCTGTTTTATTTTTTAAAAAAGACTAATCACTTGCCCCAGCACTACAGATTCAATAGTTCATCTAGCCACGTGGTTTTAAAATGTCACTTTCACCATTTTCAAAATTCCTCTGTGAACTTTGATGAATTATTTCTATTCTTCATTTTAAGCTTCATTGATCAGCCTAAATATCTGGGGCCAAGACAATTTCAAAAATATTTAACAGCAATTTGGTACAGGTACTAACCCCTCCAGGCACCGACCAATTAGAAAAGACACCAGCCACCTCCACCTGCTACAGATATGTGGAAGCATCCTGGCTGAATCATTTGCTTATTAAACAATACACTATATTTGAGAATAATTAGCTCCAAACACAACACAAAATAAATGTATATCATTTGCTAAAAAAAATAAAGATAATGATATGTGCATTATCTTTAACAATAATAGTACAAGGCTAATAATAATATAGTAACAAATAATATGAGGCTGTGGTCCTCAGATGGGGCAGAAGCTCGCTCTTGCCCATTTCCTCCCACTCCCTCAGGGAAGGGACACTAAGACAACCTTGAGTACAAGCTTAGATTTAAAGAGCATATTCAAATTAACCAGCTAGGTTTATTAACATGCCATTTACATCGAGATCACTTACAAATTGGTAGCACAATAGGCTTGGTTTCAAAGGCAATTAAGGTAAGGCTGTGATCCATTATTCAGAGTTTATAGATCTGGTACACTTCTGTCAAGCAAACCAGCCAGTTTAAATGTCCATATTCAAAATTAAAGATGTGCCTTGTTATTTTTGAAAATTATCTTTGCATTGATTTTGGTACTGATTTGTGAAAAATCCAGGTAACATTAAGAGAATGAGGTTTTATTTTTATTCAAAGGAGACCTGAATTTAAAAATGTGAGAAGTTCTGATCTGAATTCATGTTTCTTCCTCACTGAGGAACAAGAATCACTTCTTAGCTAAAAGTTTACGTGGGGAAATCTGTGCCCCATTCCATCTGCTGATGGGCCTCTTGTCAGATCTTCAGGTTCTGTCTGAGTCCATCTCGTACTGTACCTTTGAAGAAACACTCAGTGTTCACACAGGTCAGGGAAAAAATGAAACTGTTTTTAGGGATGCAGCTCTGATGAGCGAAGTAGAAATAAACCTGTCTTTAGGCATATATCTTTTATCCCTCTCAGTGATGTGCTCTTCCAGAGGTTTGTCTACCCTTGTCCTTTATAGCCATCAACATGGTGCTATTAGTGTGTGAGCCTTTGGGAGAAGGGCCAAGGGTCACAGCATCTTGCATGAGGCCCAAGATCTACAACCAACCTGAGTGAAAGGAGTCCTTTCCACATATCGATTGCCTATCTATCTCACTAGTACTCCACGTAGGACATGAGGCCAAAGTCCATGTGTAGTGAAATGTAGCTTTTATCTGGCATGTCCTTTGTATATATCCCTCCATAATTAGTGGAAGGTGGCAAGGGCCAATTGCGGGCTTGGAGCTGTAGTCAACTCAAATGTTTTTGTCTATCTAATACATTTCCTCTTCATTTGCTAATAGTATCTAGTATTTTTTTTCTGAGGAACCACCCCTTCTCCATACCAGCTTTTGTGTTTTGGGTGAACTTAACTTCTTTTCTACCCATAGGCACAAGCATGTGGTTTAGACCTAGCTAATCAGAACATCAAATTTCCCTCACCTAATAATTGATTCGGAGATGAGCAAGTGACCCCCACTCACCCAAAAAAGACATTGAAGTTTTCATGAGACCGTTGGAAGAGAGACTCAGCCTAATATTTGGATGGACATGAATCTATAAGATGTGGGGAACGCATGAGTTTGGAATTAACAAAAGCCATTTCATGGATATGAAATGAGCCGCATGAGCCTGGATATGAAGCCAGCTCAGCCGAGGAATGAACCAAGAAACCAAGACAAATCAGATTCTGGTAGTTTAATTGAATTCCCAAATCAACTCATATATAAAGCCAGATAGAGTTGAGCTTTTCTAATGCATAAACATTTCTTTTTAAATTCCCAGTTTGAATGGTAATTTATGTGCCTTTAAAAAAACTTGTACCTCCTAAGATAGAAGGTACAAGATTATTGCCAATTATATTGGCATTTCACGTGACTAACAGGTGCATTTTCTCTTTTGACACCTTACGATTTTCATAGATGAGGGATACTTTAAGCTTTTCTTCATTCCATACTAGTTTATGGTGGATGCAGTGTGTCTTGGGACTGGATCATTTACACTAATTTTGTGAACTTTTTAGAGTGCAATAGACTAAAATTGTGACTATTTCCTTTAATGTATTTCTAGATTTGATGAACATAGTATTTATAATTTCATGCAAAAGCTATAAGTATTAATTCTTGCTGTATAAGAGGTCTGTTCCCTGTTAATCTGGGAATGGCTGGTTTCTTCTCATTAAAGCCTCAGGTTCTGTTCTTTCTCTTCTCAGTTTTTATACATTTTCTATCTCTCTGCTTCAATGGCTGGAAGAATTTGATACTTCCTATAGGTTATATCTCAACTTCATTCTAGGTGGAAAGGGTAAAAAGTCCCTCCCTTGAAGTTAGACGACTACACGCAGATTAGATTCTGGTCATGATTTAACCTTATATGAGAGACGGAAGGTGGAAATAAAGTGGAGGGTATATTTTTGCTGCTGTTGCAGTTGGCAAGCAAGAGAGTGGAGGTATGAATACTTAGAAAGGAAGGCAATGGTCTGACTTTGCATTCAGCATCTAATGTTCAGTTTGGTGTGGATGAAAGGAAGTTTCAGTAGTGAAGTGTCTTTAGCAGTAAGAAGAGCAGCCTCCTGCCTGCTGAAATGCCATGGAGACAGTGTGATTTCTGATTCTCCAGTCCTTCCAATAATTTTACCTACTTCTCTACACTAAATGCCTTTCTGCTTGAAATAACTACAGTGGTTTTTATTTTCTGCCTTCTTGTGCAAATGATTTTGGGGATTATCGATTCTGACTTTTGGGAAAGGAAGTTGAGAGAGAAGAAAATAATAATAACCACAACATACAATAAACGTATTGTATGTTAAATATGATCTGAAAAAAATAAACTGCCACACTGTGAAGTTACTGATAGGTTTATATTTCTTGAATTGATCTTCCCTGGTATTTCTGTAAAGGTATGAAAGCTCTCTATGTATATAATATAAAAATGTGCAAAGATTATCCTATCTGGGAATATAATAATCATGCAATATTATAATAAAACAATAAGTGGTTTTACTTTCTATGCAAAATTCTGAATGACTTATTGAGACATAGTCAGTTATAAGTGATTATTATTACTGGAATGCAATCAAATACATTATCCTACTTATTATTCTTAAACTCATTTGTTCATGCAATGTATTCAATCTGGAAAACAGATTAAGCCAAAGTACCAGTATTTTTGTCAGGGAATAGTTTTAGGAATAGTTTTGTGCTACAGAAAACTTACTTCCCTCAAGCTGCATTTTCCTCAATTTTCCTTTATAAAATATCAAGCACATTGCTAGAGTCCATAGAAGTCCCAGCAAATAATCCACTTGACACTTGGATTTTTTAGACTATAAATAACACTGAATCTTGAGGGAAGGGAATACGTTTTATTTAACCTCTATCCTCCAATGTTTAAAATGGTTTGTCAATTCGCATGCTGTGGTAAGCTGAATGATGACTCTCCAAAGATACCCATTCCCTAATCCCTGGAATTTATGAATGTTACCTTATATGGCAAAGGGACTTTGCAAATATGATTAAGTTAAGATAATATCCCATCTTGAAATGGGAAATTATCATTGTATTAGTTTGCTAAGGCTGATGTAATAAAGTACCACAAACTGGGTGGCTTAGACACAGAAATTCATTGTGTCATAGTTCTGAAGTCTGGAAGTTGGAGATAAAGATGTTGGCAGATCCTGAAGTCTAAAAGTTGGAGATCAAAGTGTTGGCAGAGTTGGTTCCTTCTGTGGGCTGTGAGGGAGAATCTATTTCATGCCTCTCCCCTAGCTTCTGGTGGTTTGCCGGCAATCTTAGGTGTCCCTTGACTTGAAGAAGCATCACCCCAAACATTGCCTTCATCTGCACACGGTGTTCTCCATGTGTGCCTGGTGTTTGTGTCCAGATTTCCCCGTTTTATGTCATCAATAATATTGCATTAGGGCCTACCTTAATGATCTCATCTTTATTAACTACATATGCAATGGCCTGATTTCTAAATAAAGTCATATTCTAAGTTATGGGGGTTTAGAACTCAACCGACATGTGAATTTGGGGGGGGCACAATTCAATACATAACTATCCTAGATAATCTCGATGGGCCATAAGTATCATCATATGAGTCCTTATAAGAGGGCACAAGAAGGTCAGAGGTAGGAAGTGGATGATGTAATGATGGAAGCAAGAAATTGGAGTGCTGTGAGGAAGCAGTCACCAGCCAAGGAATGCAGACAACTTCCAGAAGCTAAAAAGACAAAGAAATGGATTGTCCCTTAGAGCCTCCAGAAGGAAATGCAATTTTGTCGACACCTCAACTTTGGTCCAGTAAAGCTGACTTCAGACTTCTGGCCTCCAGGACTGTAACAGAAAATATTTATATTGCTTTAAGCCATTAAATGTGTGGCAGTTTGTTCCAGTATAGCAACATGAAACTAGTATGCTTAATGAATTTTTGTTTTGAAAATTACTTCATTAACAGTTTATAATATAAAAATTCATTTTAATTGTTTGGATAAATGAGCATTAATGCAGCCACCTAAGGAGAACTTTACTTTCTGGGCAATATATCTAGTAAACTGTGTTCTTCTCAAAGAAAATGCTTACATTCTTGATATGATTTATTCCTATCTGTTTTTCCCAAGACTGCAAATCAGTTACTCTGTTCTAATATGAATGTGTTGTTTTATAGTTATTCAAAGATTTCCTATTTCGAAGCCCCATGTGTCTTGGATTTAATATCTGTCTTTGACATGGTGCATTTATTTCATAAAATTGTTGTCCTTTGATTAGAGCTTTATATTATTTACCCAGAATCATGTTGTATTACTTATGTCTATTTCTGTTATTTAAAATATATATCTTTGAAAGAATTTAGAATTTAGAAGTAGATATGGATAGAATTATGGGTTCAAGGAACCTGAGAAATAGATTTGTATATAGTTTATTTCTTCTTGAGTGAGCTTTGCTAGATTGTCTTTGAATGTATTTGCATACAGCTGTGTATAATATTCTCCTATTATCCTTTACTATCTGTAGGATTTGTAGCAACCTCCCTGCTTTTACTCCTGAAGATAGTAATTTTGTCTTCTCTCTTTTTTTCTTGGTTAGTCTGACTAGAGATTTATCAATTTTATTGATCCCTTCAAAGAGCCAAATTTGGATTTCTTAGAGTTTTCTCTGTTTTTTCCTCCTGTTTACTATTTCATTGATTTCTGCTTGTATCTTCATTATTCCTCTCTTTCTCTTAATAGGCTTATTTGCTTTCCTTTCTGTTTGTTTGTTTCTTTTTTTTTTTTTTTTGAGGAAGCTGAATTCATTGATTTGAAACCTTTCTTTTTTTCCCAGTATAAACACTCATCTCTAAATTTCCCTCTAGGCCTGCTGGAGAGAGCTCCGCGGCCTCCCCCCCACCCCCACCCCCAGTGACAGCACACTGTGCTTTGTATTAGCGCAGGGCGGGATTCCCTGCTCAATCAGGTTTCCTGCCCTACCTCCAGGGGCTGGGGGCTTCTGCTTTACTGCTCTCTCGGTAGCAGTATACCCTGGCCTGGGACTGGTGGTGGGAGGGATTATTGTTTCTGTGTTCAAGGCTCTCCGGTGTGGGCAGGTGGATATTCCTGTTTCCCACTTAAGTGCGGGCAGCTTTTACCTCTCAGCTTCCCCCTAGCAGCCGTTTCTCTTTCCCCAAAACAGGGGCAAGGGTGTTACCTTTCCACCCCTTCATCAGAGTGAGTAGATCTTTTCTTGAACCCTAGGGGCGAGCGTTCTGTCTGCACAGCTGAAGGCTTTTGCTGGCTGAGAGCAGGTTCCCGGAAGTGGGCGGTGTTTCAGGCTGGCTGGAGAGGAGGGTTCGCTCAGGTCTCCAGTTCTGCGCCCAGAAGCACGGGGTTTAGAGGCTGGAAAAAGTGATTCAGGTGAGTTCAGGCTCCGCTTTTGTCTGGGGCTCCCATGGATCCTAAAGTTGACACTATGCCGGCTACTCTGGATTTGTGAAATTGTTACTTTTCTTCTTACTCCTGTATGGTGGCCGCCTCTTCCTCCAGTGCTTTGTAAAAGGTAAAACAGTTTGCGTTTGTATCGCCTCAGAGGCCTTTATAACCCTTTGAAATTCAGTTCACCTGGTTGCCTTTTGACCTCAGTTGTCTTACTGGCTAAAAAAAAGTTACGGTTTGGAGATTTTCTGGATTTTTCTCACTGTGTGGAAGTAATGTACTCTTATTTTCTACATCTAAGCAGAAACAGAATGATGTAGTTGGTGAATCTATTAGACAAAAATTAAGACTGAAAGTTAATTTCTAAATGTATCTCGGGAAATTAGAAGAAAAACATAAATTTAACCTAAAAATAGACAAAAGAATAAAACAAGAAAAAATAGTAAAATAGGAAATAAATGTACAATTGATATAATCAGCCAAGTCAAAGGTACCATCCTTGAAATCACTAATAAAACATATCAACCTCTGTCCAGAGAAAGAGAAAAAATAAAATTTACGAATATCAGAAGTGCAAAAGGAAACAATAGTACAGTTTCTGCAGGATTTAAAAAGATAATAAAGCTGAAATTATGAACAGATACTTGCTAGCGAATTTTTAAAAGCACAAGTCACTAAAACCAATACAGGAGGAAACAGAAAATCAGAATAGGCCTATACCTATCAAAGATATTGGATCCATAATTAAATCCTTCACATGCATATACTTACACCTGCATTTAAAAAATAACAGGTTTAGGTGATTTACTGTTGAACAGATGAAGCTTTTATAATAGAAATAACATTAAAAAGAATAGAAAAAAAGGGAAAATTCCCTACCTTGTTTTATGCAAAATTTTGACGAAAAAAGCGTGAACAGAAATTTAAAAAATATCTCTCATAAACAAGGATGTGATGATTCAAAGCAAACTATTATCAAATTCATCAAGCAATGTATACAAATATTATACTTGAGAAGAAGTTGAGGTTATTCTACGAAATTTGAGGTTGGGTTTAATATTTTTAAATTACTTAGTATAATTCCCCACCATAACAAAATAAGGGAGAAAATCAGGTAATCTTTTCAATAGATGCAGAAATAGCATTTGCTAAAATATAACACCTTTTTATGATAGAAATATTTGTAAGCTAAGAATAAGCTTAAATTATTTTAAAGATATCTACCCAAAATATAGCAAATAGCATGCTAACTGGCTGTGAATATTAAAGTTTCCCTCAGAGACTGGGAATAAGGCAAGGACACCCACACTTACCATGTTTATCTGTCATTGTCCTAGATGTCATAACTATTACAATGAAGCAAGAAGAAAAATATAAGGCCTAGAGTACAAGAAATAAAACTCTGTTATTATTCACACACAGCATGGTGTGTAAGATAGAAAAATTATAAAAAAATATAAACATAAACTACTAGATTTAGACAGTGAATTTAGCAAGGGAATGAAGTGATTAAAAACCAAACTAGAATGTAGAATTTTAAAAAGCAATACATTTACAATAGCATCCATACCAACAAACATGGGAATAAATCTAAGAGTAAAGAAATGGAGGACCAGGTAGTCTGAATGAATTGGAAAACTCAGTAGTCAGTTTTCCCCAAATTGTTTTATAGACCTCATGGGTAGATGCAAGGTAGTTATGAAGTTGGGTGTTCATTTTATTCATATATTTTGTAACTCTTTAATATATATGTTATATATATATCAAATAGTAATAAAACTATCAAAAAACTAGGGATATAATATAAATGTGTCAAATGAGTAATAACAAAGTATTTTTAAAATTAAAAAGATTAATTTTATGAAATGAGTTCACACATATCAGTAAGTAAGAGATGTATAGAAAAATATTTTTTAAAATCTTAAAAGAAACAGGCATCGTACTGGAAAAATATTCAATGGCTTAAACACATACAAAAAAAAGTGACCAAACTCACATTTAATTGAAAGATATGCAAAATAAAGGATTCATGCAAAAAACAATTTTCTCTAAGAAATTAGTCAACATTTTATAATATCTAGTAGATGTGGATATAGAATCTCCCATAAAGTAGCGGTAAAGGGAATTCCCTGGCAGTCCAGTGGTTAGGACTCTGCGCTTTCACTGCCAGTCCTGGTTGGGGAACTAAGATCCTGCAAGCTGTGTGGCACCGCCAAAAAAAGAAAAAGAACACAGAAAAGAAAAACAGAAAACAAATAATAGTGGTAAAATTACTGAGAATAATAGGACAATATATTTCATAATGTAAAGATATGTACCCTTTGACCTAGGAATTTATTAGCCAGAATATTATTCTAAAACTTAGAAATGATGTTATACAATTTGTGATGCATCTGTTCTTTGATTAAAATTTTTGGTAGAGGAGGGTTAGAGATACATTTACATTTATATCTACATCCTTTACATTTATATCTACAAAGCCAAAGTCAGTATTGTGCTAAATGGCGACATTGTAGATTTTTCACTAAAATTAGGAACAAATCACTTAGCTTAATACCCTCTAGTTCCATCCATGTTGCCGCAAATGGCAAGATTTCATTCTTTTTTATTGCTGAATAATAGTCCATTTTATATATATACCACATCTTCTTTACCCATTCTTCTGTTGATGGACACTTAGGTTGCTTCCATATCTTGGCTATTGTAAACAGTGGTGCAGGTAGGGGAACATATATCTTTTCAAATTACATGGATGGACCTGGAGGGTATTATGCTAAGTGAAATAAGTCAGACAGGGATAAACAAATACTGTCTGAGTTCACTTATAAGTGGAGTCTAAAAGACAAAACATGTGAACAAAACAAAACAGAAACAGACTCATAGATACAGAGAACTGGTAGTTGCCAGAGGGGAAGGAGGTGGGGGGACAGACAAAAGAGGTGAAGGGGATTGAAAGGTATAAATTTCCAGCTGTGAAATAAATAAGTCATGGGGATGTAATGTACACATAGGAAATGTAGTCAATAATACTGTAACAACATTTTTGATGATGGATGATAACTGGTTATAGTGATCATTTCATTATGCATAAAAATATTGAAGCGCTATGTTGTACACCTGAAACTAATATAATATTGTATGTTAATTATAACTCAATTAGAAAATTAGGATCAAGTCAAAAATTCACCAAATTAGGTATATATGTATGTGTGAATATGGAATGGTCTTTAGGATATGTTAGTATGTCTTATTGTTGATACAAATTGATATAGATTTTGTGGCTGGGAGTTAAGAGATATCTTCCCTTGAAAATTCACATTTTAATTGTGAACTAAGACTTAAGTCATTTACTAATAGGAGATGTTTCACTTTTAGATGTATGAAGAAATTAAGAAAGATATACGATGGCTTTTGTGAGGAATGAGGGAAGGAACTGAGTAGTGAAACACACAAGAGTGTTTGAGTAGTATTTAAGTATATGTTCATTTGATGAAAATTTACTGAATACCTACTGCACCCGGCACAAGATATATCAATGAATGAACAGGACAGAACGCCTGTCCTCATGGAGCTTCCATGGTATGAAATGTGACTGTGATGTGAATTCTCACTTGATTTCAGAGATAGGGTATTTCTTTTGTCATGTTGCTATTAAGCCATGTGGTACTCTCACAAAGAAATGTTGGTTTTAAGGGAAGTGTCATCTGCAGAAGGATTATGGTCTGTCCTCCCAAGAAGATACTATTTTTGTAAATAGACTAAGTTTTGTGCATTGATGATCTGTCTCTATTCCTTTAGACTCAGAATCCCAAGTTTCACAACCCATCAAAAGCACACTGTCAGTGGCAGATTCATAGTAACTAGTCTCTCAACACAATGTCTAAAATCAGATCGCCAATTTAATCTAGAAGGGAGAGCACCTTTCCCAGTGATCTGAATACTCATGCCAGCATGATCAGTGCAGTTTCTCTTTGTAGTCAGATTTCTTGGAAAGTCAAATCAGTCAGAGGGTTGCTTAGTGAATACTAAAACCAGGAAAAGAGGAATTATATTGATGAATTGCTTAATGGCAGCCTAGATTGCATGATACATGTAAAACACATGGGGTCATTCATGTCAAATATGTCTTGGAGGTTATTGGTGGAAAATCTTCCCATTTATATACATTTAAGGGAAAACCTTTATTAGTGAGTCTGAAAATAAAAATTTAGTGCCCACTGGTCTCTCTCTCTCTCTGCTGTTGTGCTTAGATTTTGTGTTACTTATCTGTATGTTGTGTTAATTTCTCCTGTACAGCAAAGTGGTTCAGTTATATATATACACACACACATTCTTTTTCATTTTCTTTTCCATTATGGTTTATCACAGGATATTGAATACAGTTCCCTTTGCTATACAGTTGGGCCTTATTGTTTATCCATTCTAAATATACTAGTTTGCATCTGCTAACCCCAAACTCCCAATCCATCCCTCCCCTCCCCTCCATCCCTTGTCAACCACAAGTCTGTACTCTATGTGTGTGAGTCTGTTTCTGTTTTGCAGATAAGCTCATTTGTGTCATATTTTAGATCCCACATATAAATAATATCATATGGTCTTTCTCTGTCTAATTTACTTCACTTAGTTATGATAATCTCTAGGTCCATCCATGTTGCTGCAAATGGCGTTATTTCATTCTTTTCTATGGCTGAGTAGTATTCCATTGTATATATGTACCACACCTTTATCCATTCATCTATGGACATTTTTGCCATTTTTTATTGGTCATTCCGACTAATGCTGTTACAATATGGGAGAGATCATATGGGATTTGAATACCAGGAGGCAGGAATTATTGGAGACCATCTTGGAGGCTACCTGCCTCAGTTGGGCATAAATTCTGTTTTTCTTCTTTGCTTTCATATTAACCAAACTGGCTTTCACACATTCTTCCTCATGTTTTAGTAAAACTGTCAATTAGATTATTATATAGTCATGTATACTTGACCTGAGACTCATCCTCCCTTTTTGAGAAGATTTATTATGCATTATTTTTGAAGCTTAATTCTTGGATGAACATCTTATTTCTTTTCAAGTTCTTGGGGGACAAATAATTTTTGTTAGCCAATTATGAAAATGTAGCCATAAATATGCATTAATGACTAGGTCTTAAGGGACTCTAATTACTATGTCACATTTTAATTTGGCCATTTTCTTCACATTTGGTTCTATTCATTTATCTTGTTGTGTTTATTTAACACTAGTGATTAATGCTAAGCCTTTTTTCCTCCATTTTTGTTTTTTGGCAGAATAGAGAAAGAAGTAAGTCTAAACTAACCTCTGAATCTTTATGTAGTATTTAGAAATATATGATTTCAAACTGACATCAGAATGAAAGTTACATGAGAATGAAAATATCACATGTATAGATTTCATATATTTTAGTATACCTTTAAAATATTCATGCCTGTATTATGTAGCCGCTGAATGAAGAACTATAACTTGGATAATATTTCTGTTCACTTTACATTAAAGGACACTAGTCACAAATACTAAAAGCAAAGGGATGCTTTAATAAATGACTCTTTAGTGATCTATTGGTATACTTTATTATATTTTTAAATATCTTTATTGAAGTATAATTGCTTTACAATGGTGTGTTAATTTCTGCTTTATAACAAAGTGAATCCACTATACATATGCATATATCCCCATCTCTCTTCTCTCTTGCGTCTCCCTCCCACCCTCCCTATTCCACCCCTCTAGGTGGTCACAAAGCACCGAGCTGATCTCCTTGTGCTATGCGTCTGCTTCCCACTAGCTATCTATTTTACATTTCGTAGTATATATAAGTCCATGCCACTCTCTCACTTCGTAAGTGAGAGAGTAAGCTGGGACAAAGTGAGAGAGTGGTATATTTTAGCTTTAATGGAGGCCTGTGGAGCATGAAAGAGAAAACAAAACACCCCCTGAGAAAGTAAATACACTAAATATTGATGTGAACTAAGAAAATAAATTAATGATTTACGAAATATGACTTAATTAAAATGTAATACATTATTCATGTGACCACAATATGACAAAATATTTCCCATTTATTTTCTAAAAATAATTTTATATTTCTTACCATATTGAATATACTAGAAGAAATTATGTGTGAATACTTTAATATATAGGTATACATATACATGTATACATTGCTTATATTATGGTTGAAGTATATGTAATTTCTAAAATCATGAGAAATTACACAGAAATGAAAAAATAGAAGAAAAATAACCCTTAAACTTAAGAAAAAATTAAGTAACAGTTTGCACGTGACATTTAATAAGAAATATCAAGCTTTTTTTACCCCATCTCTTCAGAATGATAGAACCAGAAAGTGAAACTCATAGAAATGGAGTAAGAAATGCCAATAAAACCCTCTTTAGGCAAACCAGGTATTTGTCACATAGTACTCCTGAATTTGTTCTTAATTTTTCTGAAAGAATGGAATCATTGTTCTTAAAGATGACTTCAATGACACAGTGATTGCTGCATCAAAACATTCACAAATGCTTTTCAGAGAAAATATTTTTTCTTTATAGTTTTCAAAATAATATGACTTGTTAATGACGAAAGCATGAATACGCAGAGTATATATTTATTGCATAATTATATATTCTTTGCATATTTGCTTAATGATACTGATTTTCTTTTTTAGGGCCAGGATATTTAGGGCAGTATTTGCCTCCTTGATTAGAAGCCAGTTTTCTATTCTGAGTCTATTGAGATATAATTGACATAAAACATTGTATAAGTTTACTGTGTACACTGTGATGATTTGATACACTTATACTTTGCAAAATGTTAACCACAGTAGTGTTAGTTAACATCTCCATCACATCACATAATTACCATTTCTTTTTTATGGTGAGAACATTTAAGACCTACTCTCCTAGCAACTTTCAAGTATATAATGCAGTATTGTTAACTATAGTCACCATACTGTACATTAGATCCTCAGAACTTATTCATCTTATAACTGGAAGTTTGGACCCTTGACCAACATCCCTCATTTCCCCCATCTCCCAGCCCATGGCAACCACCGTTCTACTCTTTTTCCATGAATACAGCTTTTTAAGATTCCACATATAAGTGATATCATACAGTGTTTGTCTTTATCTGTTTGATTTATTGCACCTAGCGTAATGCCATGTAGGGCTATCCATGTTGTCAGAAATGGCAGGATTCCCTTCTTTCTCATGGCTAAATAATATTCACACACACACACACACACACACCCACCCACCCACCCACACACACACCCCATATCTTCTCTATCCATTCATCTGTAGACAGATGCTTAGGTTATTTCTATATTGGCAGCTGTGAATAATGCTGCAAGAATATGGGGGTACAGATTTCTCTTCAATATCCTGATTTTATTTACTTTGGATGCCTACCCAGAAGTGGATTGCTAGGTTATATGGTAGCTCTGTTTTTAATTTTTAAGAACCTCCATACTATTTTCCAGGGTGGCTATACCAATTTACATTGCTACCAGGAGTGCATAAGGATTCCCTTTTCTTCACATCCTTGGTTGTTATCGCTCTTCTTCTTCTTTTTTTAATTAATTTATTTTATTTGTTTATATTTGGCTGCATTGGGTCTTCATTGCTGCACGCAGGCTTTCTCTAGTTGAGGCGAGCGGTGGCTACTCTTCATTGTGGTGCTCAGGCTTCTCATTGCGGTGGCTTCTCTTGTTGTGGAGCACAGGCTCTAGGTGCATGGGCTTCAGTAGTTGTGGCATACAGGCTCAGTAAATGTGGCTCACGAGCTCTACATCGCAGGTCAGTAGTTGTGGTGCATGGGCTTAGTTGTTCCGTGGCATGTGGGATCTTCCCAGACCAGGGTTCAAGCCCATGTCCCCTGCATTAGCAGGCGTATTCTTAACTACTGTGCCATCAGGGAAGCCCTATCTCTCTTCTTTTGGTAAAATCTGTTCTAATAGATGTGAAGTGACATGTTGTTTTGATTTGCATTTCCCTGATGATTAGTGATGTTGAGTATCTTTTCATGTACCTGTTGGCGATTTGTATATCGTCCTTGGAAAAGTATCTTTCAGTTCCTCTGCCCATTTTTTAATAGGATTTTTTTTTTTTAACTATTGACTAAATAATATGGTACAAGTTCTTTATATATTTTGGTTATTAACCCTTTATTGGATATATGATTTGCAAATATTTTTCCTATTCATTAGTTTGCCTTTTTATTTTGTTGATTGTTTCTTTTGCTGTGAAGAAGCTTTTTAGTTTGATGTAGTCCATTTATTTATTTTTGCTTTTGTTACTTGTGCTTTTAGTGTCATATCCAAAAAAAGTCATTGTCAGGATGTCAAGGAGCTTCTCCCTATGTTTTCTTCTAGGCATTTTAGGTCTTATGTTTAAGTCTTTAATCCATTTTTAGTTAATTTTTGTGAGTGGTGTAAGATAGGGGTCCAGTTTCATTCTTCTGCATGTAATTATCCAGTTTTCTCAACATTGTTTATTGAAGAGAGACTCCTTTCCCCATTGAGCATTCTTGACTCCCTTGTCAGATAGTGGTTGAGGGTTTATTTCTGGGCTCTTGATTCTGTTCCATTGGCCTATGTGTCTACTTTTATGCCAGTGTCCTGCTGTTTTGATTGCTCTAGATTTGTAATACAGTTTGAAAGCAGAAGCATGGTACCTCCAGCTTTGTTCTTCATTCTCAGGATTGCTTTGGCTATCTAGGGTCCTCAGTGGCTCCATAAAAATTTTAGGATTTAGTTGGGTCTTTTTTACCCATCCAGCCACTCAGTGTCTTTTGATTGGATAATTTAATCAGTTTACGTTTAGAGTAATTACTAATTAGTAGGGACTTACTAATGCCATCTTATTCATTATTCTGGCTGTTTTACAGTCCCCTTGTTTTATTCTTTCTCACTCTCTTCCTTTGAAAATTAAGAATTTTTCATAGTGACATGCTTTGATTTCCTCTATCTTTTGTGTATCTGGTGTAGGCTTTTACTTTGTGGTTACCAGGTAGCTTACATAAAACATTTTATATATATATATATATATATATATATATATACATATATATATATATATATAGCCATCTATTTTGCACTGATGATAATTTAACTTCAATCACATACAAAAACTCTACCCTTTTACTACCACTTTTATGTTTTTGCTGTCATAATTTCTCTCTTTTATAATGTATATTCATTAACAAATGATTGTAGCTATAGTTAATTTTAATACTTTTGTCCTTTAACCCTTATACTAGAGTAAGTGGTTAATATACAACCATATTATAGTATTAGAGTATTCTGAATTTGACTGTATACTTACCTTTGTCAGTGTGTTGTATGTTTTCATATGTTTTCATGTTATTAATCAGTGTCCTTTCATTTCAACCTGAAGAACTCCTTTCAGGATTTCTCATAAGGCAGGTCTAGTGGTGATGAACTCTATCAGCTTTGTTTGTATGGGGCATTCTTTTTCTCTCTTTTGTTTCCGAAAGACAACTTTCCCAGATAGAGTCGTCTTGGTTGGTAGGTTCTTTTTTTTTTTCTTTCAGTACTTTGAGTATATCATATTTACTGTCTCCTGGCCTATGAGGTTTCTGCTGAGAAATCTGCTAATAACCTTATGGGAGTTCCATTGTGAGTTACAACCTTTTTTTCCATTGCTACTTTCAAGATTTTTTTTCTGTCTTTGCTTTTTGGCAGTTTTATTATAATGTATCTTGAAGAAGACGTTTTAAAGTTAAGTTTGTTTGACTTATGAGCTTCATGAACTTGGATGTCCAAATGCTTTCTGACATTTGGGAAGTTTTCAGTCATTTAAAAAAAATAAGCTTTCTGTCCCCTTTTCCCTCTCTTCTGCTTCTGGGACTCAAATAATTAGCAGATTATTTCTTTTGCTGGTATCCCATAGATCATGTAGACTTTCTTCACTCTTTTTTTTTTTTTTCTTTTTTGTTCTCCTCTGACTGAATAATTTCAAAAGTCCTGCCTTCTAATTCACAGATTCTTTCTTTTGCTTGATCCATTCTATCAGTTTTTTATATTGAATTTTTTTTCTTTCATTCATTGTATTCTTCAGCTCTAGAACTTCTGTTTGGTTCTTTCTTATTCTTATTTCTATCTCTTTATTAAACTTCCTATTTTGTTTGTATGTTGTTTTCCTGGTTTCATTGAATTGTCTTCCTGTGTTTCCTTGTAGCTCATTGGGCTTCCTTAAATAGTTATTTTGAATTCTTTACAGGGTGAATCGCAGATATCCATGTCTTTGGGGTTGGTTACTGGAAGACTATTGTGATCCTTGGTGGTATCATGTTTCCCTGATTTTTCATGTTCCTTGAAGTCTTGAGTTGCTATCTTTCCATTTGTAGTAACGGTATCCTCCTCTAGTCTCTACTGACTGACTCTGGAGAGAAATGCCTCTGTCAGCCCTCCTAGTAATCTGTGGCATTCTCAGACCTTCTGTGGATACACCTGCTCCACATTTCTTGCTCCCTCTTGGGGCAGAATTTTTAAACTTGTATTCCTTTCTGTCGGTCCTGCAATGCACTCAGCCAGGTGCTGATAGTCTCTCTTTTGCTTTCCCAAGGGTAGAGCTAAAGCTCAAGTTTGAGGTCTCTCCCTGTCTTGTAGATTTGGACCAGCTTTTTTCAAGTGCTCGCTAGCTATTTTCCAAAGCTCAGTGTCACCACCATACGGAGTGCACTCAGGGAGCTAGCCACAGGGTTGGGGGTATGTGAGTTAGGTACATGGAGTGCCGGTGGTACCCATGGGCCAACTGGGGGGATCCGCAGGGGAAGCATTCTTGGCACTTTTGGGTGGACTCCTTGATGAAGTTTGCGACACAGTTAGTAGGATCTGATTCCCTTTAATGCCTTCCAGGAGTCTTATCTGCTGCTCTCTCAGTTTCTTCCCACTTTGCAGTCATATAGCTCATGACTCAGTACTCTGGGTGGGGTGAGAGAGAAATGGGCCTCTTTGGCAGCTTCCTGCATAGCTGGCGAAGCTGAGCACTCACTCATATGCTTGCTCTCACTTCCCCTGTGGGAGAAATCATGAGCCAAGAAGGTCTTTCCTTGCCCTGAGCTATTATGCCTTGGGGGAGAGGTGACGTAGGTGTAAAGTCTAACTGTTTCTTTTACTCTCTCCAGTGCATCCAAACTCGTATGTTTTGCTCCAACAGTGTGCTGAAACTTTTCTGCTAAAAACCTGCCCTTCCACAAAGGCTCTCTCATTTGTGTGTGATTGTCTAAGACAGTGACCTCCGTGGGCTCCCAGACTGTGAGAGGGGATGTAGCCAGGACCAGGGTCTATGTGCCCATTACCTGATGCGGAGGTAGGCAAGACTCCTCCTGGATCCTTTGGCATATGATGCTGGATCCCATAGCTCCCAGCAAGGCTCTTTTGTCTGTGGATGGATGCCAAATTGTTGTTGTTGAGGGGGGATATAAGCAAAGGATGCCTTATTTGGCCATGTTGCTGGTATCACTCCTGAAGTTAGTTTTTATAGTATTTAGTTACCTAAATATTTACTAAATATTTAGTTTATCTCCACCAGGTTTTCATTCTGTGATAGGGTAGAGATCAAGTAGGCTTAAGTGTCATAGGGATTGCAGTTTATAAAACCATAACAAAATCAGAGAACGTTTAGTCTTGACTCCATTACAAAATAGAAATGTGGACACCAAAAGGGCTATTTGTAAATGGCCCCCCTGTCAGCATTGTTTGATATGTGGAGAATTGGTTCCATATGTATTAAAATATTAGGACCAGTCCAAGTCAAACAGTGTAGTATCTCAGTATCTGTCCTCTTTCTGCTCATTATAGGAAGGAGCAAACCATAAAATGGGTATAGTAAAGCCCTGCCCACCCAAACCAGCCAGTTGGTATCACAAACAATGACTAAATTTATATACGTATGCACATGTTTTTGGGCTTGCTGTGCAAGGGCATTCTGGGGTATATGACAATGGCAGAATGCTAGCATCTTCAGCTTTCCTAAGTATCACCAAATTGCTCTCAAAAGCGTTGCACCGATTTACACTCTCACCAGCAATGTAGGAGCTGTCATTTTCTTACATCTTTTCAAATGTTTGATATTATGCAGCCTTTTTATTTCTGCCAATCTAAAGATGTGAAATAATATCTCATTGTAATTTGCGTTTCCTGATTACAGGTGAGGTTGAACCTCTTTTGTTTTCTCTTGGCTATTTTGGGCAAGTCTCATATCCCTTGATCCTTTATTCTGTTAGGATATTTGTCTTTTTATTAATGATTTAGAATAATTCTTTATGAATGAAACTTCTGCAAAAATTACATTAACTGTATTATAAGACCAAGTGAAGATTGGGAGAATTTTTGTGGAGAAGATATTCTCCTTTTTTCCAGTGTTTCAGGCACTGTTGGTTGATAGCCTGATATCCACTACCCTCTTGTAGGGACAGTGATGGATCATGTACTAGTTGTCTTCTCATTATTCATTCTTATTTCTTCCTGACCAGCAAAACCTGGTTTAAATGGAGGTGGAAATGCATTCCTCTGAAAAGCTACACTTTTTTGGCTCTCTTTGAAGTATGGGCAATCGTGTAACACAATGCTCCCCAGTGGGATATAAGTAGGAGTTGCTGGGTAGAATCCTGGAAAATCTTTTTAAGAGGGGTCAGACTTTACTGGAATGTATTTTTGATCCTCACCACACTTATCCTTCCTGCCTAAAACATGACCTCAATGATGGAGGATGATGTGGAATGCACTGTGTTACGACCATGAGGGTGAAAGATATACCTGAGAATGAGGAGAAGAAAAATAAAAGTACCTAAAGTACCGAAGGTATTGTGGAGGGGCTGCATTTGTCCTAGACTGTCAACTTCAAAATTTCTTTTGCTAGAGGAAAAAAGTAGTTTCTGATATATTAAAAACTGTTCCATAATGTTGCTGTTACATGTAGCCTAAGGGAATTGCTAACTGATGCAGGGGCAATTAGAACCTTGATTTTTGAGGGGGACAGAAAGAAACTCCTGTACCATTATAAATTACTTTCTAAGGAACTTTTTTCATGTTTTACATAATATATTCAAGTAAGATATCTTCAGAAAAGAATACATTACTTAAATATCTCAATTTTGATTAAATGATGGGAGTGGGGTTCATGTTGGCTATTCTTTGGTATATCTGGAGTGGAGATAAAAGGGGTAAACCCTAGGAAAAGTCTACCCAGATGGGCTGATGTTGGATTAGGTCACAAGTGACATCCCCAAGTTGGCAGAGGTGGGGATGATGTGAAAAGCAAAAGAAGCAAAAACTCCTGCTTTCCTAAAACTTAGGTTCTAGTTTTGGGAGGCGGACTATAAATAGACCATCAATTAAATATGTAATATAGGAAGGGAATGGTAAGTTAAATGAAGAAAAATTAGGATGCGTAAGGGTGGACCACCAGTCCAAAGTGCTTGGGGGTTGGCAGAGAGGTGGCTCCCAGAAAGGTAGACATGCCAACAAGGATTTCCTGATAAGGGGACGGTCAAGCACCTGCCCAGAGCGAGGAAATGAACCCCAGGGCAGCATGTGGAGGAAGTGTTCCAGGCAGAGGCGCTAGCAAGTGCAAAGGGCTCTGGACACAGAGAGGAGCAGATGAGGCACAAGGGAGAGTGAGGGGAGATGAGGAATAAGAACAAGCTTGGGGACCATACCATGTTGGTCCTGATAAAGACTTTTCATTCTTCTGAGGACTAAATAAGATAAAAATGAGGGAATTCCCTGGTGATTCAGTGGTTAGGACTCTGCACCTCCACTGCAGTGGGACATGGGTTCGATCCCTGGTTGGGGAGCTAAGATCCCACATGCTGCGATGCAGCCAAAAAAAGGAAAAAAAAAAAGAAAAACAAAAAGAAAACAAAAAAAGATATATACAGTGCCTGGCAGATACCTTGCCTCTTACATGGACAAGTAAGTATCCAATACAGTTTTTAGGCCTGGCATACTAGTCAATATTCTTTGAGCTACACTGAGGCCAGAGAACATTTGTGATACAACAGTGTGTAAATTTAAAAAGGTGTCCCGTTTTGTATGTGAATGTTTTTTAAAAAACATATCCCCCATCCCATCTCCACTGGGCAGACGGCACCCTGTGAGTCTGTGGCTTGGTGAGCAGAGCGTGGCCTTATTACAGCCCCACTTCTGTCCTCTGCTTGGGTTTCTCAGGGTCATTCACAAGCAGCATAATCACACATGGTGGCCCTGGCAAGAACTCCACTTTAATCATTTTACTTCTAGCCCTTAGCATAATTTGCAGTTCTAAACTAATGAACATAGGTTGAATTTATAGCAGTCTCAAGTTATTATGCAAGTCTAGTCGCTTGAAGATCTCATCAACTATGTATCATGATTCTTGCCCTTACTCTTTCTGAGAGTATTTTTAAGAATGATGTGGGGGCATCAGCAAAGCAGTCATATCATTTTTTTTTCCATTCAATTGTTTTTTTCTCTCAAGAACGTGAATGAGATTTTACACATCTTCCTGGCTTCTTTGTCAGCGAAATAATGGATGGAAGGAAACCAGGTGACAAAGCTTTCTTCCTTCCCTGCCCTCTCTTCCCTTTAGTTCCAGGATATCTTTCTTTTTTTTTTTCCATCAGGTAGTTATTATCAGACACTGGTAATAGTTCCAGTAGACCCTTCTTGAAACATCATTGAAATTTTAGTGCCACTTTTGAATTATACAAGCATTTTAAACTCAAGGAAGATGGAGAGATTGTAAATTCTCATGATGTGAGGTTCTTCCTTTCACCATGATTAATACCTGTGGCAGGAAGGATGGAATAAAGAATATTGTGCATGCCAGAATTTTACAGTCACTCAGTGAACCCTGGGGGGTGGAAGTTGCAAGGAAGCTCAGATTCCTGGTCTCTTTATATATACATCATTTTTTTTTGAAAAGAAAAAGTTCAATGGGTCCGGGGAAGAGATTACTGAGTCTGCTCAGTCCTGCTGTTGTGTGCCTGCTGAGATGGGATAGAGGGTCACACAGCTATCCTTGCCATGCTCCAAGGAGGCAGCCTGCTGTGGCTAAAGTATGTGTTCTTATTAAATATATATCATAATGTACCTCTGTTGATATTGTTAAACTCCCACCATAAAAATGTTGCACATAAACAACACAGCTAAGTTAATGTTTCCATAGAAACCTTAGCATTAAAACTTGCTGAATGTGATATCAACCTAAGAGATAGTTGTTTTTTGGCCCAGACACAAACACACACTGTGTGTACATGTGCAATTTTTAGTGTTTGTAAAATCATAATAAACTACATTGAGAACATAGAGTTTAGTGCTGTCAATTGCGTGGGCCAAACCTTGGTTTACCATTAAGAACAGTACAACTGAAGTTCTCACAGCCTTCTGCCAGTTTGTAGGAATGTCTTGATTCCTACCCAGTGGCTCAATTTTCTTTGAAGGGAAAACAACAAGAACAATCTAACTGGTTATGTGCTGCATGTGTAAGAGGCTCTGATGGATGGTAAGGCTCTGACTTTAGTAAGATTGTCAGTTTGCAGTGGTTTATATTGAATGGTTGTTCCTAATATAGGCAAATGAAAACTGTGGCATTAAACATCTAAAATATTTTTAATGAAACCATTGTGTAACCCAGAGCATGGCATTGACTTACTACAGCAAATATTTCTGATTTTAGATTCAAAGAGTCAATATATTCTAATGTAACTTACAAAGCGCTAAAGAACTGTAATGCCAATCACTGCTATGTAAATAGGTGATATCCATCTTTATATATATATATATTTATATATATATTTTAATGCCTTCAGAGAAAAGTACTGAAACCACAAAAAGTCAAAATCATCAGTAGAACAGGGTGAATGAGTTAATGTTATCTGCATATTCTATGACTTGATTATAACGCCAATATTCAAGCCAGTCTTTAAAATAAAAAAGACCACCATTTCGAATTACCATAGTTAAGATTAAATCTTGATTAGACAGTGAGTTTTCCCTCCCTGGCATATAAGCGATTTATTTGTAAAATGAAGCTATTTTATCCCTTGTCATCACACAGCCATAAAAATTGCAGGCAGTCAGAAGTTAGCAATGGCTGCTTCCCAGACCCACAGCAATACTTAGTAACAGATTTTCAAAGCAGTTCAAAGAGTCCACTTTCCATCTGTGTTTGGTGAAGGGTGCACAAACCTTGAGGCCATCTGAAAACTCAGCTTCATCTCTAACACTTGGAATAACAAAGGTGTTATTTTTCAAAGCTGCATTCTCCCCTCCTGGCGGGGCTGTGCGGATTCAGTTCGGGGAAGGTGGGAAGCTTCAGAGCAGGTATTCTCCTTCTAGAATTTGCCTCCTTCAGGGAGTTCCTTTGAGGGTGTCACAGTGGTGGCCTCCTGAATATGGGTTATTGGCAATAGAGGCCAAGAGGTAATGAACCTTATAGACAAATCCCTTCTGATTTTCTGAGCAAAATATCCGCAAAGAACCAGCATCTCCTTTCTTCCTGGCTAGGGGTGCTATTTAATCAGAAGAAAGTAGAGGGTGCTCTCTACCCACGTTACACTGAGGAATGCAGCCTGAACATCAAACTCCATTTCCCTCAGCTGCATTTCTAAAACTAAGGCAGCAAATTGTTAGGAAAGAGATGGTTCAGTGTCCTCATCCTTGGTTGCTACAAATGAGTGTCAGCTTTCAATGGAATACATAGTTTTTCCGCTCATTTTGTTTAATATCTCCTGTATTAATTTTGGCGCAATTTTTGATATGGTGTGTTTATAAAGACTGCCTAACATAAATTACATAAATGCACAATGAGTGGGATACTGATGGAAATATAGATATTTGCTATTTGCTGTCTCTTTGTGATACATTTCTATCATTCTAACTAACAGAAAAGTCAAGACTAATGTGAGCGGTTCTCTCAGATAGGTTCTTTATTTTATTTTTGATTTTCTGAGTTATTCTGATGTCTCAAAACGTATCCAGAACTATATTCTGATTTCCTTTTAGATAATTCAAAGCAACATCAAATTATTCTTCCATTTACTCCAAATTCCAATAATTCTATGGGTAATTTTATTTGAGAATAAGCTACCTGAAAAGTATATATCTTTTTTTTTTTTTCGGTACGCGGGCCTCTCACTGTTGTGGCCTCTCCCGTTGTGGAGTACAGGCTCCGGACGCGCAGGCCCAGCGGCCATGGCTCACGGGCCCAGCTGCTCCGCGGCATGTGGGATCTTCCCGGACCGGGGCACGAACCCGTGTCCCCTGCATCGGCAGGCGGACTCTCAAACACTGCGCCACCAGGGAAGCCCAAAGTATATATCTTTTATAATAAAAATCACTGATCGATACATTGTAAAACATCTTTATAGGAACCAAAATTTTTAAAGGGTTGATTAAAAAAACAACACACTTTAATGTGAGAAAAGTGAAATTTTGTAACAGAGAACTGATATGTAAAAAATATGTCCTTGTTATATCAAGATTTTCTAATTTTTAAAAGTCCCTCATACATTAGAAACCTTTAGCAAATAAAACTTTACTTATTTAATAATTAAAATTTATTCTACTTAGGAAAGTAAAATAAATAACAAAAATCCTTAGTAAGTAAAAAAAAAAAAAAAAAGTGCTTCAAAAAAAATGACCTCAAGATGAAAAAAATTATTCTGGTATGACAAAGTATTTTGTTTAAAAAGGGATTATGGTAACATTTTAAGTATAATTAAGATAGATAAAAACAAAGGTATTAGCATCGAGCTGTGAACTTTTTTGGAGAGGGTGGGGTAGAGAAGGATTCAGCAAGACTGTACTACTTTCGAATTTCCAGTCACATCCCACTCAGCCTGAAGACAGGGTAGAAGCAGCAATAGTCCCACATGTGGAATGGCACAGAATAGGACTGCCCTACAGAGAGAACCAGTGTGAACGTGGAAATCATGGCCAGCACATTGCTACTATTTTTACATATGAGACTTGCTTCCCTGTCTTAGCAATTCTTCACTATCAATGCCTGTACAAAGCATCCTAAAGTAAAGTGGAAAGCAAGAGTGTAAGAGGAGGTTGTAAACAGATCATACGTAAAAAGTGGGCCGCAATGAAACGATCAAGATTGTTGGCAAGAAAAAGTACCTAAGAGCTGTTGAGATACGGAGTTTATAACCATCTTCCTTACAGATCCAAGCTTCCCTATCAGCACTTACAATTTAGTGAGGAAGGAAACCATTTAAAAAATAATAGTGTTGAGTATAGTGATAGAAATACTAAGGGCACATAGGGCAAGGACACGAATCTAAAGACATCTGGGGCAATGTAGTTTAGAAAATGGATTGTCATTGGAGACTTTAGTTTTTAGAAGTTCAATTTGTGCTAAACCAATTGATTTGAATGTATCATGATTTTTCTATCTCCTGGATCTTTTTTTTTCTCCCACATCTCTGAGTCCAATTTTCTTAAAATTATGATCTCTGCTCATCAACCATGCTTTATGTAATCATTCTGATATTAACGGCAGAAAGGCAGTTAAGAACTTACTTTATGAACTCTCTTAGATAAGCTAAATTCATAACCTCTTATGTGACCTTGATGATGCAGGTTGTTGCTTCTTTTGCCACTGTGTGTGTAGCTCCTAGTAAAAATTATGAATATATTCATGAATGAGTCTATAAATCAATTAACATTGGAATTTTAGAGCTGGAATTTTCATTAGCTTAATTTTGAAAAGATTCAGCAAAGTAAAGTGATGCCAGGAGAGTGAAGCAAAGAGACACCCAAGGTCACAGAGGGAGTTGGAGGAAGTGATTTAATTAAAAGCTAAGGCTCAGAACTAACTGAGATTTAGGGTAGTAGGCATGTACAAGTTTTCTTGGAATGATGCTTTAACCCAAGGACATTAGACATAAGAAAGATCAGTTGGGAGTTATTTTTTATCTTTAGTACCTACTACCATATTATGCAGGCAGCTTACTGGCAAACCCCTTCATAAATATGGCCAGTGGCTGTCTTTCATTGACACAGTCATCTTCTAGCCCTGGTTCTTAACACTTGAGCATTTAGAAATAGTGAAGGCATTTTATTTAATCTCAGCGATTGGAGTCTGCTACTGGCATTTGGTGAATGGGAGCCAGGAATTCTACATGTCCTACAATCCCTGGGATACTTCAGCCCCTGGAAGAAGCATACCATCCAACGTGCCAATAGTATTCATTTTGAAAAATCTTTTTAAGAGTTTTTTTTCACTTTTCTAACATTTTTCAATAATTTTTATTTTAGTTGCTATATTTTTTACTTTATGACATATATTTTATGTCATAGTTCTATAAATATTACCCCAACATTAAATCTACAGTATGTGTTTTGTAAAGCTCCATTTTTATGAATTAGTGTTTTTTCAATGTAGATATACTGCATATTTCTAATATAAATGTACAAAAAGCAAAATTAAGAATAAATGTAATCTTTCATCCCGATATTCACACTATTAAAGTTTTGATGCTTCTCTTTTCAGGCATGTATGTTTATGTCTATATATTTTAAAAATGTAATCAAATTGCATATATTCCTTATAATATTAATGTGTCTTTGTTAACTACAACACAAATCAAGAATATTTTTCCAAGGCATAGAATAGTTTTAATGAAATTATTTTAGGTGGCTGTATAGAATTCCATCACGTAAATATACCACATTTTTTTCATGTTATAAATGAAGTTAAGAAGTACATAATTGTATCTAGGTTACTGAGCTTGCCCCATGTTACATCCTAAGGGTAAATTCTAGAAGTAAACTTTCTACCTCAGGTGATATTTCACAGTGATTTAATTGGCATGGGTTTTTGTGTCCTCAAAGGGAGGACAATCCCTATCTACCCAAAATGGACTTTGTATGAGTGAGAAAACAACTTCAGCTGTGCTATAAGCAACTAAGATTTAAGAATATTCTGTTTTTACCACAGCGCAACTTAGCTCATCTTGACTCATAAAACCTCTGTATTACGGCTTTCCTGTCATATTACCCTTTAGAAAATTGACATAAATTTAGCAAAGACATAAAATGTAGAGAGCCCTACCAGTATTGAAAATGTTAATGATTTTGTATAGTTGCTTAGGTTTATCCTATTCATCTTACATTTAGGGTAAACTGATCAAAATTTCTGGGGCTTTTACTTGATTCAAGACAATTAGTCTCCTAACTGCTTACTGATTGCCCTGGACACTTATAAAGTTACCACTGATTTATGGAATAAGACTTTAAAAAATTTAATATGCCCTTTTAAGGAAAGAGCAACTCTACTTATATATAAAGTTTTCAGATGTTTTTCTGTTTGAAATGGTATCGCAACAGTTTGTCATGAATAATTTACCCAGGCTGATTTATGGAGAGTATATTTTCTGTGGAAAACATAAGTGAGCATTTAAATTCCAACACAGTATTTTTCTAATACCTGTATTGTATGATATTGAAAATAGCCTTATGAGATTACTCCAGCTATGTACTGGATCTATATCTTTACCTGGATGACCTAAAAGTCAGAATCCATCTCTTCATCTTACTGCTTTCATTTCGTTCCCTCCCAGCCGCACTCTTCTCCATTATTAGGAAGCGAAATATTGTTTACAGTGCCTACCTTCCGAGAAACATTTAAGTAATCATAAATTCACTTATTCCTTTCACTCCCTAAATAAAATTGGTTCTAAAGTTCTGTTGATCCTTCTCCATAATCTCTCTAGTAATTACTTTTTTTAAAAATTAATTTTTATTGGAGTATAGTTGGTTTGCAATGTTACATTAGTTTCTGCTGTACAGCAAAGTGAATCAGTTATACGTATACATATATCTACTCTTTTTTAGATTCTATTCCCATATAGGTCATTACAGAGTACTGAGTAGAGTTCCCTGTGCTATACAGTAGGTTCTTATTAGTTATCTATTTTATATATAGTAGTGTGTATATCAATCCCAATCTCCCAATTTATCTCTCCCCCACCTTCCCCCTTGGGAACCATAAGTTTGTTTTCTACATCTGTGACTCTATTTCTGTTTTGTCTACTAATTACTTAAGTAAAAGCTGTTCATATCTCTTATTTGGATTGTAGAAACAGATCATCTTGATTCTCCTACTGGATTCATCCTGCACATTTCTGCCACAATACTCACATCATTACATCTTTTTTTCTGTTTAAAAACCCCTCAGATATCATTGCCTTTTGGATAAAGACTCTACAGTTTTAGGTGATCTGTATCTTATAATCTATGTGGTCAGGATTAATTCCTGCCACTCTTCTGTCTCTCACACTCAGGTTTCAGTCTCACCCTGCTTTGTGCTAATCTTCCAATATACGTGCTTGTTCACATCTCCACACTTTTGTCTCTTCCCTCTGCACAGATGCTCTTCTCTCCTTGTTTGGCAAAAGTATCCTCCTCTTTCAAGATCCTGCTCGCTGTATCTCTGCTATGTTACCACAAAATTCCTTTAGACACTATAGGTTCCTTTCTTGCCGAGACTCCCAGGGTACCATTCCCATACCTCCATTACATCACTTAAAGGATTAAAATTAACTTTTACAATCTACTTTACTCTTTCCTATTATGACTTCTGGAGAGCAGGGTATAAATATCATTCATCCTTGTACCCTCAGGACTAATCAATAAGAAGCCTTCAAAAAAATTAAATATTGTATTCTCTTACACATGTTTTTCATAAGTAGTTTTTGCTGGTTGCTGTAATAGGAGACTGACAACTGGAAATCTTAGTTGAGAGAGAAGAGATTTCCTTTGGGAGATAAGTACTTTCGTGTATTTTGACTGAAAGTTGTTGTAAAAAGAATTCTGAAAAGTCTGCTGGAATTTAAGGATGAATACTTATGGTTGGATATAGTTCAGATAATTTTCCATGATACAGAAGCCATATGGAATTCGGGCCTCAGCTCATATGTTTTATTTAAGAATATATTGTGTATTTCAAAAGTGAGTTTCAATATTAGCTTCTTGGGCAGGTACAGGAGATCTTGAAGCCATAAAATTTTTGACAACAATCTGAAGGGTATACAGATGGAATGGGAGATTCTGGCTAAGAGAATACGAGAAGCACCAGACAGCCATGATTTCCCATGTGAACTAATCTAAAACGGAGGATAAAATAATGAAAGCTCCATGAATACATGACAGCACAAAAGTTCATTGTAATAGGATAGACTTGGAGGGGACAATGAAATTCATATTTAAATTGTGTCAACTGTAGTGGTAGTGCATCTCTGGAGGATTTTGGTATGAGGTCTTCAGGCTAATTGAGGATTACTATGATCAAAATTAACCTTGAAAATCCCTTATAAAGATGCTACCTTGGAGCTCAACATGCGATCTCTCAGTATTTTCAGCCAAGCTAATATTCTCACATTAGGCTACATTGCTCTTTCTTCACTTGAATGCTGGTTAAAGAATTTGATCTTCATTAGGGATCATTTTGCATGAAAAAAAAATGTATACTAACAGAATGAGAAAAACATATTAATTTGATATGGATCAAGAGAAGAGCTGAGTTGTGCCTCCAATTTTACACTCATAATGGCACATACACTCATTGAATAGAATGGTGGGATGAATTTCCTTTACCACTTAAATTGTTTTTCTTTCCATCTTTAAGTAAAATATGCATTTTATGACATCCATTATATACACAATGTGATGACTTTATTATTCAAGTCCATACTGTAATCTCTTTGCTGATATAGCAAAGGCCATGATGTCAAACCTTTGTAAAATGCATTCTGCCCCTTAACGAGAGCTTGCTGTTTCAAAAACTCTTGACCGTGAGGGAGCAGGGCTGGGGACATGTCCTCTAATTCAAGCCAAGAGCCAATATGAAAACAGGAGTTCAATAACATCATCTTGGAATAGAAAAAGGACACTTTAATTATTTTAATATTTTTAATGAGTACTTTTTTGCTATCTGGAAATCACAAAATTTTTTGTATCAAATTAACCAATGGCATTCAATTTTTAAAAAGAGATAAACCTACTACTTCAAAGAATATCACAGCTGGCCTTTAATAATAATCTTGTGTGTAATATGATCCATGCTTGAGGGTAATTTATTACTGTGTTTTCTCCAATTTAATTTTAATTCACATTCAGAGGATTTTTACCTAGTACCACTTTCAGTAATTATTTAATTCTTATTTCCACTAGGCAATTATTTTTGTTCTTTTAATAATACACTCACTAGAAGAGGAGCAGATGAAAGAAAAATGGAGAATCATTATTCTTTTAATACTTTATAATTTTAAAGCATGAACATATTCCTAATTTACGGAATTAAAGCAGGAACCATGTGGAAAGCTAGGTTATGCATTTATATATATATATAATATTATTATCGCTCAAACTTTTATTAAAAATATTAAGTATTTGAATTCAGTGTGTTCTTTGTTGACAGTATGCTGATAATATGACATGCCTTTAAAAAGAATTTCATATAAACAAATCAAATAATCCTTGAGAACTGATGACACGTGAAGTCATCAAAAAGAGGTGATTATCAGTTCTAGTTCAATCCTCGTGGTTATTTGAAAGAGCTAAAATCTAAGGTTATGAGGTCATAGAAGTCACAATGAGACAGAAGGAAATGACCATGATTTAGCCTGGACAGCTGTTGACAGGGATCTTTCTGAAAAGACAATATATTTCAGAAAAATTTGAGAAAGTGATAATGTTAGGGGCTCTATAAAATCAAAAGCATTTTTAAAAGATTTCGGGTAGGAGCTGGAGCTTGTTTTCGACGTGTTATCTAATGTAGATGTGACGCAGTGAGGTGTAGTAGTCATATGAACATGTAATTACATATATTTGCTGCTTTAAGTCATAAGTAGATTTTGGAGATTTTGCTCTGGAGTCTTCTGTTTATCCTCATGACCTATGCCAATACTCTCTGCATGAGGTCAAGAAGAGGACAAGGGGATGGGTGGGGAAAGATGAGAGGGAAGGGGTAGAGAGGAAGGTCCACAGTACATCTGTTTGGCTTCATAGGATTTCAATGTGATATCCTATGTGTCTAATCAAGTAAGGGAATTTATTGACTTTTATTTAGTTGGAACTAACCTAGCCCCCACAAAATTAACAAATGACTTAAAATGACTATCATAATGAAGATGACACAAATAAAATAAACATGAGCAGCCAAGAAAATGGCAGAGGAGCAGTGCTTTCACTCCCTGAACAAGTCTTTCTGCTACAGTGCATGCTGAAACAATGCCTGACAAGTGAGCAAAAACAAGTTTAAAGTATCAAGACTCTTTGAAATACGGATTTGTATCAATTATAAACACCGAGCCTCATCTCCTGTGTATATTTTATGTTGTACATATTGTACAATGATGGATGTATCATTTTCATATATCACCATCATGACTACCAAATATAGAAATAAACTAGATTTAGAACCTGTTGTTGAAATTTATTTATCCAAAAATATTAAACAGTGTTTTTGAAAAACATGAAACATATAATTAAAAAGCTCAAAAGAAAATATATAATTAGAGCTCATAATATTATTTTCATTTAGAAAAAGAAATGTGTTGATAATTAGAAAATAGAAATAAAATAATTAATATTTTGTAATATATATAACCTCAATATATTAATTATAACAATTAGTAATATAGTTTAATAATATGTTAAAAATTATTTCATTTTTAGATTGCTTTATATTTTGTATAGTTTTGTAAGATATATAATACAGTTATAAATTAATATGTAATTCATAGAGGAATAAAATAATAGAATGTGTATATTGGGGTGGTGTTCAAAAAGTCTTTTATTGCTAAGCATTTAAATATGTTTGGAATCTTTTCTTAAAAGATAAATATCGTAATTTATGGATCCATTGGTAGAAGAAACCAAAATGGGCAAGAGAATACATAACAATGCCAAGATAAATGGTGAAACCAGAGTGTCATGCTTTCATTTCTGGACTTGAATATGCCATTACTTGTGCCTGAAACACTTGCCTTACCCCATCTTCCACCTCATCTCCTGGGTAATTCCATATACATCCTTCAGGTTTCAACTCCAATGTTACTTTTTCATATTTCAACCTAAGTGCCACTTTCTCAAAGCAACCTTAAACTTGTTTATCCCTAACATCTTTACAAAAACACGTCCTCCTAGCTGAGACTGAGTGCAATTTTTGTAATCCCTGGATCTGTGTTACTTGCTGTACCATATGGGAAGTACTAAACTGTATGGCAATCATTCACATTTTTTAGCTCTCCTCCCAGTGCTTTAAAATCGTACATCTTTTTTCCATTATGCTGTTCTCCTGACATAGTACAGTGCCTGATATATAGTATATCTCCAGTAAATTTATATTGAATGAAGAGACAGGAGGCACTACAAGACTTCTCTACTGGATTTCCACAAGCCCACCAGACCCCTACCACCACCAACTACTTTGTCTTAATTGAACAAAGTCTTAATTTGTCACCCATCCCCTTGTGTTGTCTTAATTGAAGGTACGTTAACTGCTGTGGAAATAATCTATCACTGACGCACCAGTGAAAGCAAAGACAACTATTAAATTAGTAAGTAAAAAGGACACTGCTACTGGCGTAAAACCTTGCACACAAATATGATTTCCTCCTAGCTTAGATTAGATAGGAAACAGTGCTAGGAAGTAGTAGAACTTGGAGGAAATAAAATCTTGTTAGAGGAAATGTGATGTTTAGACACCTTCTCTGTTGCCCCCACTAAGCAAGGAAAAGTGGGATGAGAAATAGGAGCTTTAGAAGAGTGAAAGTCATGTGCTCTGTGTTCCACCTATAGGAGCAGACTCAGAATTGCATCCTTAAGGAAGGCTGGGCACCAGAAGTGGTCCTGTCATGTTTGTGTGCTGGCTGTGAATTTAGAAGAGATGTTAATATTCCCACAAATCCAGGGCAGACGCACAGGTGAGCTGGAGCTAGGATCTGCTCAGCAGGGAAAGGAGGCGTGCAACGGATGGATGGGTTGGATGCTAAGGATACATTTATATGGACTTCCTATACCAGCTTCCTGATACAACTGACTTTGGGACGGTTCCATCTAGAGATTGGAAGCTGGACCAGGAAAGGGATAAAGGCAACACCTACAAGTAGAAGAAGTTTGAATCTTGGAAGAGGTTGACCGATGAACGAACTTTACATTGAATCCAGAAATTATTTAGTTGGACTGACTGCCTGATAAGACCCAGATTATATGTTTGAAACCAAGGTGAAATGGGGGCTTGTAAATACACGCTACATGCCTGACTCTTGAGAATTTACTTGGCAATCGTAATATGAAGCTTTTGTCAGTGAGACAACCCAACTAGCTCTGACATGGAGCAATTATCACCATATCATTTTAAAGAAAACTAAGTCATTATTAAATAACTCAATTTGATAAGTTCTTGGATTTGAAAACAGCAGATAATTTAGAATTCCTCAGTGATCTCACACACACACACACACACACACACACACACACATTACCCCAGCCTTTTAAGATACTCTCATATATAGGTGATAATATACTTTATGGGAAAAATTTTATGACTTCAAATAATGTTGCATTTAAGATTTTTGGTTGGGGGGAAGACCTGATTCTCAAGCTACACATAATTCTGTTCATATCAAAGATACTTGAGGCAGAAACGTGCTTTTAAACCTGAAAATTGGTACTTAGGTTACCCACAAGTCAAAATGGTGTAAAAATTAGGAAGCTTGGTATACTTCCATCTTCAGCCATTCGTTCCTATTGAAGCAACGAGGAAGTAATAAAATGCACATTAAAAGTGTGTGAAGAGGGCTTCCGTGGTGGCGCAGTGGTTGAGAGTCCGCCTGCCGAGGCAGGGGACACGGGTTCGTGCCCCGGTCCGGGAAGATCCCACATGCCGCGGAGAGGCTGGGCCCGTGAGCCATGGCCGCTGAGCCTGTGCATCCGGAGCCTGTGCTCTGCAACGGGAGAGGCCACAACAGTGAGAGGCCCATGTACCGTAAAAAAAAAAAAAAAAAAAAAAAAAGTGTGTGAAGAGCACCTTAAAGGTTTTATTTCATTTTGATTATCAAACTTAGAAGTCTAATACTGAGCCATTTGAAGCCTGTAAGTGAAGATTAAAGCATTCTCACATGCTATCTACAGGTGTGCCATAGTGAATTATGATCCTCGCAAAACCCATGGAATGAAAACGTAACAAACTGTTAATCAGTGCAATGGCACAGAAGATCAATCTTTGATTCTTATATTCACAAACCCTGTTTATTTGGTCACATTAGAGAGCAGGCTGGGTGTTGGAATGGATTCCTAGAAATGATGGATGTAATTGTCAAAACTGCCAAGGTCAATGTATAATGTTCATAAAAGAACCAACCCAATTCAAGCACCTTCCATTTATCATTCATGCAATTTGACCCCCAGTTCTCTTTATAATAACATACAAAGGAGGAACAACTGCTGTGTTCATTTCAATGGAATCTTGTGCACTTTTCACTATCATTCAGATCACAGCTTTTCTCAGACTGGGATCATTTGTACATAACTTTCCCTTCTCTGAGGGTGTTGGAACTATTAGCTGAAATATGGATTTAATAAAGAAAAAAACTGATTAATGAATCAGTATGTGATTGTTATGTTGCTATGTAGAATATTTTGATTTTCTGAATCAGAATCTGATTCATCATCTACTTTTAAAATACATTTCTCAACTTTGACATTGACAGAATTTCGTTGAAAATTATTCTGATACCAGTATTTTACAGATAGGGTTGTCTCATAAAATTTACAAATGCTATGGTGTTGGGTATATTTAAATTGAAAAAAATACTCAAATGTGTATTGCAGATACTGTCAATTGAGAAAAAATAAGGAATTTTCACTTATTTTGCTCAAGCAACTGATCTTCAATTATAATTAATTCATGAACACTCTATCATAGATGCTTTCAGTTAAAATTATACATATTATTAATTCTATAATCTTATCAAAGCAGCTATTGAAATTCCTGACTCTTTCTTGGTCTTTAGATTTGTGTATTTGCAACACTTGTCTAAAAATGGGTTCATACTTGATACTAGTAGTAGAATGTAAGTTCCAGGTGGGTAGCGCCTGTTCTTGTCTCTGAAATTCCTGGAAGAATGAGTATATTGTAGAGGCTCAGTAACTGTTTACTCTAAAAAAGAAAGAAGGAAGGAAGAAGGGGGGGAGGGGGGAAAGAGGGAAAAAAGAAAAATTTTAAAAAGATAAACAGAAAAGTAAAATGTATATTTATATCCAAATATGTAGTTATTAAAGCTATTTTAGGGATATTACCAAAATTACAAATAATTCATTATGAGATTATTACCAATGAGACTACATTACTCAATGTTTCTAAAATTAAAATACTTTATTGCCTAAATTAGAATAGATATCACTTAAAAAGAAGAAATGAAATATTTGGGAAAATGCAACTAACATGTCAAAAAGAAGCAATCACAACTAAAATGGTATCAGATAACTTTGAAGAATACCTTAGTGGTTCTCTTTATAACCTGAGGATAAACACATTTCTTAAAGTATACTTTTAAAAATACAAATAAGAAAAAGAGATCCCCAAACCCAAGTACTAGATAAACTTATTTTCCAATAACTTATAGTGTATACTTACATGCAAACATTACAAATATTCATCAGATAGCCTCAATACCAAGATGGGTCTTGCACTCTGTGAGATACTCAGAAAAGCAGAGGGCAAGGCGCATCCTTACTGAACACAGTTCCAGCAAGCAGAGAGATAATGAGAAATAGCAGTAAAGTGTGATAACTGCCGTCATGAGCCAATACAGGAAACATATAACCAAAGGCAACAGCAGCAATTTTCAAAAATTTAACATTAATAAACTATTGAAACTGGAAAAAAAAGAGGGATTCATGATTTTACTGGGTTTTTCCTTTTTCCCTCTTCCAAAAGAGAACAAATACCCTGCTTCATTGGCTGACATGATCATAAGATGTAACAGCTCTGCTCTGTATTACTGACTCTTATTTCTCCCATTTATGAAACAGAGGTTTAAAATCCTTTTGAAGGTCAAATATTTGATATCTCTGTGTATACTGTCAAGTATACTGCACAAATGTTAGTCATTACTCTTACAGTTATCTCTGGCAGATACTTGACATGTGGTTAATGTGGAATTCTCATAATAGAAACCTTGAAAATATCTGTACAGCACGATTTTTATTTTGCACTGGTTTTAGTCATTATTATTTATACATGTTTTTTGAGGGACATTTACATTTTAAAAAGAAAAAACACTAAAAGGGACAATTATAAGACTACAGTCATAATAATTTTACTAAGGTGAATTAAATATTCAAAGCCTAAATTATATCAATCCCAGAAATTTTCTTAGAAATTCTACAGTGCTGCAGATACATCTGAAATGGCTGTACAACTATTGCTTAAGTTAGTGTTAACTTTAATCATAAAGCCTGAAGATACAGTGATATTTCCATATGGTAAAATAATGAAATAGAATTTTCGGTGCCACTTGCTCTTACCAGAAATAATCATAAATTCTTAAAATGTATTTTATGTTAAATTTGTTTTGATCCCTCGTGTTTGGGATGCAATATTTATCTATATCTATCTATCTATCTATCTATCTATCTATCTATCTATCTATCTATTTATCTATGTACGTACCTACCTATTTAGTTATTTTCATGCTCCAAAGCTCCTCTATGAAATCACTGACTTACATTCATAGCACAATTATCTTTTAGTTTTATTTTGTCTGTTCTGAGTCAGAAAATAGAGTCATATTCGTGCTTGCATTTTACACCCACCTTATGTCAGACAATGATGCATGTATTACTGTAGAAATCCGATATACAAATACAAAGAGAGGTAGAGACCAGGGAGAAGATAGTAAGTTTGAAAGTCTGTTCCCTAACACTACGTGAAGAGCTCAGCACTCGTTGTGAAATCAAAGAGTGATCGCACTCAGCTCCATGTCAGATCTCTACTGCAATATGAGACTTCAAGAAAAAGAAAGTTAACCACTTCAAGCAAATAAAAACTCCCAGTAAAATTAACATTATTGGTGATTTTAAGTCACTAAGAAATATAAACAAAATTGAAGTTTAATATATATAAATAATTTTTTTTCAGTCAGTAATAGCACCCAAAGAACCAAAAAAAAAAAAAAAAAAAGAACCATAAAATGAGAACAGGAATTTCTTAGTCTCAAGAAATAATACCACTGAGATTATTAATTTTATGAACCCAAAAAGAATTCTTCTTATAACTCTATTATACAGTAATTTTTAATATGTTACTTACATTTGGAATGAGTAACAGATTACATTGATTTTGCCAATAGTCTTATTCTACTTGAAATCTCTTTAGATTATGTATTTTTAATAAAATATTAGAAATATATTTCATGGACTAATTTGTGCTTTAGGTGAGATCATTCTTCTTTTATCCATAGTAATACCTAGTTTAACTCTCTCTTCATAATATTGAACTTCTATAACACAATTTTATCTTTTTCCCTGCCACAAACTCTATGATATAGTTTTACTGTTTTCATATATTATGTGCCTTCAAAGAGTAGAGTTCCAATAGATGGTGAAATAACATGTTTGACAAAATTCTAGGAAAGGGAACCATAAAGTAGAAGAATAATTTCTTTCTTTTCTGACTCTGGGTCAGTGGATTTGGATGCATTTAAATATATACATATTTTTGCAGACTGTAAGTTTGTAAATGTATATCTGTATTTATATGGTTTCACCTAAAACATGTATATTGTGTAATCATTTTATTAATCCACAGTTTTGCATTTATGCAGAATTTGATGAGGGACTACCTTATCTGTACTCAATTTGATGTAAAGCCAACAAAATCTCTGTCAGTATTCATTTTAATTAATTCAATAATAATAACTGCTGGGGGCTTTATTCTCTCCATTCCCTGTTGGCAACCTGAAAGGCAGTTCTCACTCTAACTCAGCTCCCAAGGCGCCATCGGCAAGAGATTGTCACCTTGCTGTGGATTGTGACCTCTGACCCTGCCACTTTCTTCCTGTAACTGTACTACCTTTGCACATTTAATGAACTTTGTACATAGTTAAAAGATGTCAGCACAGAGAAATGGTAGGTCCTGCTGTGAAAAGTTCCATTGTTTCTATACATCTAATTGACTTTCCACATTATAGAAGATAAGGAAAAAAATCAATAAAATTACTTAGTCCAATGCAGTCTTTACTATTAATATGCTAAACACACTGCATTCAAGGCATTGACACCTGAACACCGCTAGAAGTATCAAAATGACTTCTCATTAATAACCATTATATTAATCACTGTTGCCCAGAACTAGAATCTGACTGCGAAATCCCCTGGTGGAAATTGCTATAATCTTTCAAACTACAGGAATGAATATTTCTCAGCATAATTACTACTGTCATCTTATTGAAAAATATCCCATTAGCTGGCAGCTTTTAGTTACGTAAATCGAGTTGATTAATTTTTAATTTCCAGCATTTATGTGACATTGCACAAGTAAAGATCTTGGATAATTTAAATGGTTAGCTGAGCAATTATTAAAATAACAGAGCAATTCAAACATTCATTTACTTACTAGAAGTGCCATACATCATTAACTCCCGATTAAAATAAAGTTTGGGAAATTGCAAGTGCTGAATTGATCACTGAGATATGTATTTCAGGGTGTTATATAAAATTATTCATGTCATGTAGGATGCCTCAGCTGTAATGTTAAAGCTCCAGCGTAAATGTTTCAAAGCAAGGTAATCTAAATTATACCGGCAATATGGCATTCCAGCCGTGTGCTCAAGTACACG
Organism: Stenella coeruleoalba; assembly: GCF_951394435.1. Taxonomy (NCBI): domain Eukaryota; kingdom Metazoa; phylum Chordata; class Mammalia; order Artiodactyla; family Delphinidae; genus Stenella; species Stenella coeruleoalba. Next base: position 21,288,234 of record NC_137150.1, on the reverse strand, counting down.
TTTGTGCTTCTCGGCAGACAATTTAAATGGTCTATAACATTACAATTTTTAGCTACCCCAGTACCTCTTTTATTTAAAACAAACAAAAGTTTCAGTGCTTATGAGTGAAGAATGAGTTCTCAGTCTGAGCTGTGCATCTTACGTTTTTTATTGACTTGTTTGAATCTTCATATTAACTGTGACTTCTTAGGTAACCTTTAGTTTCTTTATCTGTAACTGGGAAAATAATTGACTTAGCTCATAAAGCTGTACTGTGGGTAACATGACGCTAGGAATATAGAGTGGCTAAATAGTGTATGGGATATATGAAGGAATAAATAATGTTCCTCATAATGTTTCATATCATAATCCCTCAATATGTTGCCATTGTATGAAGGTAAAAGGTTTATGTATAAAAATAAATGTCCTTTTGATTCTTGATATCTCGACATTACTCTTTGTAAATTAAAAACAAAACCAAAAACACCCATGTAGTTAGTTTTCAGCTAAGCTACCTGTCAATTCTCACGGTTTAAGTAAATGGAATAAAGATTCAAAAGTGGGCGATTAGATATAAGAAACCGCATGTTGTCACCGTTGATAAGTAGTTACTCCCAAGCCCCATTGGCACCACCGACAAACTTGAAGGAAAAATTAAGTCCAATGTATCGCAGTATTACAAAATCGAAAATTTTTACTTTGAGATGTTTTCTGCAACTTTGTGTAATTAATTCAAAAGCATTGACAGTGTTTATAGTCAAGCAGTTCAGAGGGAATTGGCAGGAGACAATCATTTAGCACATTTTATTTTCTAAAAATCAGTATAAATTTACTAAAACTTATATACGAATATTTAATAAGCTTTTGTAAAATAAACTCTGACAAAGGTCAAGATGTGGTGTTCATAGTCTTTCCTCTAAAAATATTTATAGCTCTGTTGGAGAATAAAAATAAGACCAATAATTGCAACGTGCTGTGACCAGTGCTAAAATATGTACAAAATTAGCATCTGAAGTAGTTAGGAAGGAAGTTCTTCACTGGGTTTAGAGGGGTTTTAGAATCCTTAGGTCAGGGCCAGTTGACTGGGCCTTGAAGGATAAGAATTTACTAGAGCAGTGTTTAGGAAAAAAGCAGTCCAGGAAGAAGAAGCATGGTGTATAAATGAATAGAGTAATAAGAGTGCATATGGTCGTGTGTGCCTAGTCCCTGGAAAATTGTAGGTGCTCAAAAAATATTTGTTGAACGAATCCATCAATGAATAAATCACTTAATGAAAGAGAGTGGAGAAAGGTCCTGGAAGGGATAAAAAGGGATTTTAAGAAGGGAAGGTAAACACCTTTGTCTTTATAATTTTGCCTATTTTTGTCTACATTTTGGTGATGTTTTTTTTCTATTTCACAAGTTCTGTTTCACTCTTTGGATTCTTTCACAAATGTCATCCATAAGTGCTTCCTGAGTCCATCCCTCTTTTAATCCCCTGATGTTTAATTTATTTCTGATATTCATTTGTGTGTGGTCCTATGTGTCCAGGTGTACCCTTCAACCCTCCCTGGCCTTGCTCTATCTTAGGGTTGTGCAGTGTGGTTCCTAGGCTCCCTATAAATTACTTCTTGGTTGAGTTCAGCCAAGGGGTGACACTGGAGAGATTAGAGGGCAAGAAGATGAGAGAAACCTGAGCATGTCTCCCCCTTGCCTTTGCAGGAGTTATACCTTCACATGATTCCATATCCTCCCAGGTAGGCTTATCATGCTTCTATCTTCCATGTGGTGATTCGAACCAGGACTCCAATATACCATTTCCTCCAGTTGTGTCCTTGAGAAGATTTTGAGGTTATTTTTTTAAATTTAAATATAAAATACATACTATCTAGTTCAATTATCATACATAAGATGAAAGTGAAGGTAAGAGGTATTAAGTTACTGGGCTTCCCTGGTGATGCAGTGATTAAGAATCCACCTGCCAATGCATGGGACATGGGATCGAGCCCTGGTCTGGGAAGATCCCACATGCTGCGGAGCAACTAAGCCCATGCACCAAAATTATTGAGCCCGCATGCCACAACTACTGAAGCCTGTACGCCTAGAGCCCGTGCTCTGCAACAAGAGAAGCCACTGCAATGAGAAGCCTGTGCACTGTAACAAAGAGTAGCCCCCGCTCGCTGCAACTAGAGAAAGCCTGTGAGCAGTAACGAAGACCCAACACAGCCAAAAATAAATAAATTAATTAAAAAAAAGAAATATTAAATTAGTTTAGCAAAGTTTTATGTCTTGATAGAGATTAAAACCGAGTAAACCCAGTTCTTTGATTTCCCATGCAGTGTTCTTTTGACAGTACTACAGTGTTACCTCATTGAATGTATCTGACAAAGCAATTATGTGTTACAACTAATTAGTGTCAGAAGACAAAAAAAAAAAAAAAAAAAAAAGTTGGGGAATATGGAACAAAAGAAACATTGTGCCAGAAAGGAATGTTTTTGACTTCACATACCAGAAAACTAACATGGATTAAACAAACAGGGATTTTTTTTCTCACATGTGAACCAATCAGAGGTAGGCAATTACTGCCTTTGGCTCAGTTGCTCCACTACATGGTGATAGCATCTCAGTGATTCTCTTGTTGCTTTCTCCGTGGAACGTGTAATTTTGGGTATTACGTCCATGTTCAAAGAGCGAAGAAGGGGATAAGGGCCTCCTAAGTCAAGTGGATCCATTTTTATCTTGAAAGCAAAAGCTTTCCTAGAATTCTCAGTGGACTTCATTTAAATCTTATTAAATCTTAACTAAAAGTATGTCACATAACCACACAGTTACAATGGAGGCTGAGAACATCAATCTTTAGATTTTCCAGCCTCCTTAGTGTGGAGGCTGCGGCTAAGAAGTAGATTGAGAGTGGGTGATGAATTCACTAGCCGGCGGAAGAAAAAGGGCGCCATTTTAACTGCAAATGGGTGAGCAAATGCCAGCTTTGAGAGAGGTAAATGGTGTTGTTGACCAAACATTGATCTTCAGAAAATAACTGGGCTAGTGTCCTGGTTTGGGACAATTGAAGCTGAAAAGCATTGGACAAAATACAAGTTAGCAGAGATATTTTCATATGTGGAAACTGAGGCTCAGAGAAGGTGAATAAATTGTCCAAGTTAATGCAGCTGGTAAATGGCATTGCCAGTTTTCAGGACTACCTTTGTTTAAACTCCAGTGCCTTCAAGCTTTCTACTATCCTGTATAGCCATGATATGATATGTTAGCTGCTACTAAGGGATTCCCAAGGCTCAAATATGCGTACAACCAATTCATAGACTTTTTTTTTCATAGACTTTTTATCATTCCCCCACCCCTATAGGCCTCACAATGACTTTTGTACTTCAAAGCTGTTCTTTACATTTAAAAAAAATATGTCATTTCTATGAAGTGTTTATAGAAAGTAAAATAATAAGAGTTTAGTTTTCCCTAAGACCCAGATCTTTTAGGAATGATACTGTGTTGTACATACCACAAAAAATAGATTTTAATCATAGAGCAAATCTCAAGGTAGTTTAATAATAACATAGTCTGTGTTCATACCTTGGGTCACTTTACCCTTTAGAGATATTTTTGCACTGAATTGGTATCGTTTATGCCTTCTAAATGCACTGTACGTAATTCTGATGAATGCTAAGTACTTCTGCAATGAAACAGTATAGTAGATGTAACTAATATTTTGCTCATTCTGCTTAGTTAAAAGTACACAAATATCCCATTTTCATTCAACTTTGTGTCCTCTATAGCATACAGTCTGATATCTAACCCAGAACAGAGGCTTGCTTACCCCTCCTCAAATGGATTCTTTCTCCGTCTGCTTGATATTTTGTTTCCCACGCACCTCCCTGTTAACCACCAGTGCATGCTTCCTAGGTACGTCTCTCCCATCAATACAGTACATTTTTAGAGGCAAGTTAAACAAACTTTATTTTAAAAGCATTGAAAGTTTAAATTGTAAGAAATTATAATCTATATCAATTTAACATTCTTTGATTAATACTGTCTACTGCATTTATTATGGAAAGTTGACTCTCCCATTTTTGCCTGAATGCCTGAAGTGAGAAGTACGTTGGCTTTTCTGTCTGTAGGTGTTTTTGATTTCAGATTAAAAATAGAATTACCATATGACCAAATCAGCTGGTAAACTGAGATACTTCTAAATGAAAGAGGGTATAGGACTTATCTCTTAGAAATGGGTGGAGGTTGGATACAGGTGCAGGCATTCAATTGAATAGAACAATTCTATTATACGCTTTGGGGAAAGGTTGGGGAGACACACTTGATTTCAGAGATTCTTCTCCCAGAGTCGGGGGAAAGGTAAGGGCTCAACTGTTCAATGTATGAGTCATCCAGACCTTATTCCTGTTCTCAGGCAAATCCTGTTTCCTAGTCTAGAGGCTCCTGGGGATTTTGCAGATTTGAGCTTCCTCCTTGGCTGGATTCCCTTCAGACATTGCCTAGGCTGTGGTCTTAACTGTCCTGTAGGTGGCTTTCTCCATGTGCTTTATGACATCCAGGTTGTTTGTCATTAGAAGTATTAATGTTTTCTTTCTTTTTACTATTAACTATTATGATATTAATATGGGTATCAGAAGGGAGAGTGGAGAAAAAAGCATGTGGCAGGTCTGTCACTTTTATAGGTAGTTTTCGTGACATTTTTCTGATATGGCTCAGTTTTCTGGTTTTCATGCCACTGTGGAGCTGCCGTTTTAAGAGACCATACTCTCAGACCTCAGCTTATGTTCACTTCAATCTCTAATAAGCAAGGAGGCACTACAGTTCTTTAGAGGACTATCTCAAACAATATAAAATAAAGGGTGGTGAACAATTAGCAGCTGCATTTCTAGCGTTTAAAGTGCAAGGTAGAGAAGCCAGAAAGAAGCAGGATCGTGAAGGATTATTTCTGCCAGTTCGAGGAACCGATGCTTTACACAGAAGGCCTACAGGCATTGTTGAAGGTCTGAAAACAAAACTGACCGTTTCACACAAGGTCTCATTTTATCATTCCATTAAATGGACAAACAAACAAAAAAAGAAGCAATGAAAAATAAAATGGGAATGTGAAAATGTGGTCTCAGATCATAGAGATATAGTACATTATACAACATATTTCTTCTTATTTCCTAGCTGATTCTAAAACAAAAAGGACTTTAGCTGCTTCAGAAAAGATGGTATGTAATAAAGCTACAGAGGAAGGAAGTAAGGACCATGGAATGGAGTAAATAAAAATGCTATTCACTGTGGTATTATTTGGGTAGAGAATAGACTGGGTTTTGAGCAATTAGTAAACAAAAGAAGGCACAGCCTTCCCAATCAGAAAGAAAGTAGCATGCTAGTTACTTAGGGAAGCTAGTGTATATTTTAAGTTTTTTCCTGAATCTTAATTTTAAATTACTCCAATGTCAGCAAATTTCTCATCTGTGAATTGATAATTATGGAAGAAATATAATAGGGTTTGGAGGAAAGAAAAGGGATTTTGGAGTGAGATAAATTTGGTCTCAGCACTGCCATGTGTGAACTCTACTATCCTTAGGAAACTCTCAAAGTCTAAATTTTTCATCTTTACCTTGAAGTGGTTTAACTATATACTGTGCATCTGACGCATAGGGCTCCATACAGGTTAAAGGCTAAGTTTTTAAAAGCTGCAGTACACCACCACCACCATCACTCCCCTACCCCTCTCCACAACCTAACTGACTTATATTTTTTCTCTTTTGATCAAAATCTGTATTCTATTTCCTTGACTGTAGATGATCATATTAGATGGGTGGGTTAAGGATACAGAGAAGGACTCCTTGAGCCTTCTTGCTGAGAAGTGGGGTAGCCATAATTCTTGTGTCAGTGTTCACAAATGCCACCATGGTAGCCTATCATTCCTATGTGCCATATTTAAAAATCTTGCTATAGCTTAAGACAATAGTAAAATAGAAAGAAAAGTATCAATCGAAACTGCCCATTTTTACAAACACATATATCTTAAGCACACTGCCTTGATTTATATGCACAGATATTGCTTCTCTAGAATACAGAAAGAAGGACTAATGACTTTTTCAAGGCACCCTTGAAAATAATTATTCCCATGTCCTCTTTCTGCCCTTTTTCTCCTTGGTGGTCCTCAGACATTCTTTTTCTTTAACAGCACCAGAAGTAGTAGGGGGTAAGAAGAAGGGGTAGACAAGGCGATTTTGTGTACAGTTATAGATATGGCCTTTTGTAGTTTAATTTTTGAAACTGCAGCCTTTGGTTCTTTGAATCTATTTACACAGATGTTGGGAAAGACAGCTTGTAACCATCTACCACTGGCCTTGTGGTCACCTTTGCCTTAAAGCAGTCTCTGGGAGGTACATTCAAAATGATTGTATTAGACACCCATTTCTAAGATACCATGTTTTTATTCCACGTTGTCCATTTGGAATGTAACCTAACCCATATTTTTTAGACAAGCCATGTTTACTTAGTATTATATGATTAGTTCATTTGGAGACCTATGGTTTTCTCATGCTAATATCAGTAGTCTATACAATATATATAGGGCAAGCGAACACATACCCTATTATGCTACTTAAATGAAGATCTCAAAAATGTTGGAATTGAGTTTTGACATAATGTCAACAATTAACAGTAAAGAGAAAATAAATCTCACCTGATTTTTAGGTTTCAAACTTTGATATCAAGGAAAATATTTTCAGGAGGTCATATTGAATAAAATACAAACTGAAATATACAAATATATGAAAACGTATCATAATCACTCAGCAATATCATTAAAATTGTCAGGAGATTTTGTTCTCTTTTCATCTCATTAGCTACCATTATGAGGATACAATGAACACACTTTAATCTTGTGTTTAAAATCTTGCTTTCTCATGTTTTATTGTTGTTAATATAGAACTAAATAGGTTGGTCCTTCCTGGTTCTTCCTTTAAGGAATGTTTTCTGTTCCTTCAGATTTTGCAGGTACACATGTCCTGCTGCTATGGCAAATGCTTCATCTCACCAGGAGTTTTTACCTGGCCAGGTGTCATGGCTGCCAAGCTGAGAGAAGGACGCTAAGTCAAACTGTCAGGGAGATGTGTGTGGTGCGGTTTCCACCCACCAAATCAGAGATGTTACATATATGATGGCACAGAGGAGGCTGCCTCGTGACTAGGCAGTTTCTCTACTTTAGCAAACTCTGATCATGCTCACTAACTGGTCATATGGACCTCCTGCTGCGATGCCTAATAACTGCAGCTCAGATGCTGACATCTTTTCTCACCTTTTTACCAGGAAGGAAGCATTGTCTTTGATTGTCCATCAGGACTAATCCTTTCTCAGCATGATACTTGTTAGCATAATTGCAGAGAAAGAACCAAATAAGTGCATTAGGAGCTGTTCCTTTTAAAAAGATATACAGTTGCCCCTCAGTTTCCGTGGGGGATGGGTTCCAGGACCTCCCTGCAAATACCCAAATTTGCCAATGCTCAGGTCCCTTATGCAACATGGCATAGTATTTGCATATAACCTATGTACATCCTCCTATATACTTGAAATCATCTGTAGATTACTTATAATACCTAATAATGTAAATGCTATGTAAATCATTGCTCGGCATGGCAAATTCAACTTTTGCTTTATGGAAGTTTCTGGAATTAAAAAATATATATTTTCAATTTGCAGTTGGTTGAATCTGCAGGTGTGAACCAACGGATATGGAGGGCTGACTGTATGTAATTTGCAGGAAAAAGGCACTGTATATATTTCACTAATTCTTGTACTTAAGATTTCTTCTGGTTATCATATTTTTCAACCTTTATATGTTCATTAATTTTATGTATTTAGAAACCCTACTCAACTCCAAGAAACCTTCAGAATAATCTCTATTAACATTACCATAATCCAGAGAAGCTTCTAGCTAATATTTTTAAAGATTCTTAGATCCAGGAGAACATGAATTATGAACAATTCCAGTTACCTTTGGAACACATTTGGTCATACAATTGAGTTGAAAATGAAGAATGGAAGGACTTAGTTTTGAGATCTCTTTCCAAAAGAGTTATAAAGTCACTAAAATCCTTCTTATTCAATCTTCAGAGAATAAACTGAGAGAAAAAAATATATTCGTCCATAAAGGGATTATGCTGGCAGCATAGAGAGTAAGATAAAATGAGCAGCAAATATATGCTTGAATAAGTATAATTTCTATTTACTAGAATAATGATATACTTGAACTTTTAAAAAACAGAAAAGATTCAAAATTGTTTTTTAACAAAAGGGAAAGAAAACATAATTGGTATCCCTGTTTAAAGAAAATGTACCTTAAAAAATTTAATGTTAATGTTCAAGGTAAAAAACAAATATTGATCAAGAGGATTGTAGAAATGGAGAGTCAACATATATTATACATTTATCCATGTATTTTTTTGGTCAACCTATAATGCTATTTAGTTTTTTTGTTTCTGCACAAAGTTCAGGAGCAGACACAATGTCAGGACAGTGATTGAAGTTGTGTGGGACTTTGTTTGACCCAACTCGTAAGTAAAGTTAAAACAAAAACTTAAAAAAGAGGATTTTAAAAGCTGGAATTAGTGCTCGGGGCACATGTTGACACGTGTCAAAAATATGATTAAGAGTCTCTGAATATTACTGAAGTGAAAATTTTCTACTTCCTTTCTACATGCCAATAAAAATGTGGTAGTATCTTTTGGTAGTATTACTCTTGCCAAAGTTTTGTTGTTGTTATTGTTAAATAATATTGCTTGGCTCTTGATGTTGGAAGACACATTTCATGGTCATAATTTAAAACAACCTTATTCTGAAGAGGGGAAATCGTGATACAAACATTCTGTTGTTAATCTTGCACAGTGTTTATCATTTAGCATGGTGGCCATGACACCAGACAGTAAAAATCCCAAGGAGGTTCTGGTTTAATCCTATCATCTTAACATCAAAAAAACAAGAAAATTCACATTTGTTTATCCCAAGTTAAGTAAGTTTTATTGAAGTTAAAATAGTCTTAAAATTTAAGGTTAGATTTCATGAGGTTTACCTTCCCTTTAATAATGAAAAGCAACTAGAAATCAAATGGTTTTTATATAACCCATTTCAAACATGTTTTATGATATAACATTAATTTGGGATATTGGGGGATTTACCCAAACCCCAGATTGAATTGCTATGTGCGGTCTCACTTTTCTGCTCAGTACACTGTAGTCTGTGATGTCCTTTTTGCTTAATTTTATAAGAGCATTATTAACCAGTTTCATTTCCCCAAATATTTCTAGGAATCCCTGATAGGTTTATATATGCCTCAGTCAGGAAATCTGGCCCTGGACCACTGCCCACTTATCTGCATGTCATTTATTTCTATGTTTAGACCAAATCTCCCCAGGAAACTACTGCATGAGTCCTCCCCATTTAGGTATGCAAGACCAGGATCTAACGTTAGTCTCTGAGATGGCATGAGGGATTTACAGGAAGGATAACAACAAGTTGGACACTAGAGACTGTGTCCTTCTTTGTTTAGACCTTATTTGTAATCATTTCGTAGTTTGCCTTCTTACAAATGAGAGACCCAGAGAGAAGAAAAATGTCTCCTCTCACTCTAGGCTAAGTCATTTCACAAGACCCAGATACCAGTCTCGTTACTGGCCTTATATGTATAGGTTCTCCATGTGTGACCTCTCATATGCAAATGTTGCAGGACCCATACATGCATACAGTCATAAAAAACAATAATAATTTGTGAAGATAAATCCACACTCAAAAATGAAGGATTACAAAACAGGGGACAATTTGTGGACATGCTGACTTGTTTATAATTCTGACAAACTTTGATATTAGTATACAAAGTACTTTTTCTTGATGCCCATTGAACTGGCTGTCTACAGTCAGGTTTTTTTCCTTGTTAGGTTTTTGTTTGTTTGTTTGTTTTAATCATCTCATAACCAAATGTTCTGCTAGGTTAGATTTTTCCAGGATAGGGTGTTTGAAGAGTCAACTTCTCTTGCAAAAGAGAACTACTTTTAGGCTTTGAAATCTGTTCAACTAAGGTCAAAAATCCCAAGGCTAATCATTAGAGTTCAAGCTCAAATTCTGATGATGTCTTCCCCAGACAAGTGGCTCTATGTAGGCAGATGTTTTCAAGTTTGTGATCTATTGGTAGAGAGACTGCTCATAAAGTATGAGCAGTAGATGTGTTTCTCCTTTTCTATGACAATCCTGGGAGTGAGTTAGGAAGGTCATGACCTTGTCTCTATTATGAGAATAAATATTTCTCCATCTTTCCTTGGCTGTCTATATCCAGATGGAATCAGACTAAATATATGAAAGGTATTTCAGTGCATATTAGATCTTACAAAATTTCTTTCTCTGCTGTAATTGTTAATTTTATGTGTCAAATTGGCTAGGTCACAGTGCCTAGATATTTGGTCAAACATTATTTGAGAGGTTTCTGTGAAAGTATTTATTAAGATGAGGTTAACATTTAAATCAATAAACTATGAGTTAAGCAGACGATCTTTCATAATGGTGGGTAGACCTCATCCAATCAGTTGAGGGCCTGGACAGAAAAAGACTGACTTCCCTAGAAGAAGAGGGAATTCTGCCAGAAGTCTGCCTTTGGACTTGAAATGCAACACTTTCCTGGGTTTCCAGCCTGCTGGCCCACCCTGCAGATTTTGAACCTCCCAAATCTCCACCGTCATATGAGCCAAATCCTTAATAAATCTCTCTCTTTTGATATACACACACACACACACACACACACACACACACACACACACACACACATCTTGTTGGTTCTGTTTCTCTGGAGAACCCTGATTAATATTACTGCCAAAGCTTTTATCATTTCTACTCTTTTAAAAAATCCCTTGATATTCTCCCCCTCCAGCTTTATTGAGATATAATTGAAACATAACATTGTACAAGTTAAAGGTGTACAATGTGAAGATTTAATACTTGCGTATACTACAAAATGATTACCACGGTAAGGTTACTTAACATATTCATCACCTCACATGGTAGTTAACCATCTTTCGGGGGTCAGGTGCAGTGAGAGCATTTAAGATCTATTCTCTCAGTAAGTTTCAAGCATAAAATACAGTATTGTTAACTATAGTCACCATGCTGTACATTGGATCCTCAGAACTTACTCATCTTAAAACTGGGAGTTTGTACCCTTTGACCAAATCTCCCCATTTCCCCAAACCCCCAGCCTCTGGGAACCACCATTCTACCCTCTATTTCTGTGAGTGGCTTTTTTAAGATTCTACATATAGATGAGAAAATACGGGATTTGTTCTTTCTCTGTCTGACTGATTTCATTTAGCTCAGTACCTTTAAGGTCCATCCATATTGTTACAAATGGCAGGATTTCCTTCTCTTTATGGCTGAATAGTATTCCATTATATACATACACACACACACACACATACACACACCATATTTTCTTTATCAGGAAATTACTGTCAATGGACACTTAGGCTGTTCATTTACCATCAACAGATACTTAGGTTGTTTCCATATGTTGGCTATTATGAATAATGCTGCAGTGAACATTGGGATATAGATATCACTTCAAGGTAGTGGTTTCATTTCCTTTAGATATATACGCAGAAATGTAACTTTTGGAACATACGCTAGCTCTATTTTTAATATTTGAGGGACCTCCATATTCTTTTCCGTAGTGACTGTACCAGTTTACATTCCCATATCATTTCTACTCTTCATCTGAGACCTCAGTCTCCTGTGAAAAATCTTTACGACTCTTTCTATAGGAAAGCTCTCTTTGTTCCATGTTCCAATCCTAACTTTTTACATCTCTAGTAAGATTGAAAAGCATAGAGGAGAAGAAGAAAGAAATAATCAATTTAATTGTAACTGGAAAGAATATGAGCTTAGTGTTTGTAAAAGTCTCAGTTGTTTTAAGGTAGATCCGTGTAAAAACCCTTAATTTATTTCCCCTTGCTAATGAATTAAGTCTTATTGTCTCTAGAGACTCAAGTAATAAATCAATATGGCACATTAGCTCTTTCACAGTCCTGTGTAATTAAGGAAGAACTGAAATGACTCTATTTTTTACACTAAGAAATAAAATATTTTCAGCTTACTTTTTTCATTCCATTTAAATGTTCAACAGTCTGTTTTAGATCAACTTAAGTGGAAAAATGCTTGGACCTTGAAAAGAAGAATATTTTAAAAATTAAAGTTTGAGCAGTGTCCGTTTTTGACAACAAAGCTGATCGTTTTAACTGTATAAGTTTAGTTATAAATAAAGTGTGTGCAAATGGAAATCTTGTTGCTCACATTGTACATACTGACTTCAATGGGGAGGTTGGTATAATAGATCATCCACTGAATGATAACTACAACTTTAATGCAAATAGTACATGAGAGAATTTTTAAAACAGAACATGTGGACACTTTGGATGGTCATCCAATTGTACAGTTTCTTTTGTGTATATGTATATCTGTGTAATTTTAGATATTTATAGAGATTAGATAAGGGCCAAGCAATTTGAAGGAAAGCAGAATTTCTTTGAAATGATAAAGAATAAGATTAATTTTTAAATGAATTTTTAGTTAAACAGGAAAACTGGATAAGGGTTTCCCCTATTTCAGCAAAAAGATGTAGAGCCCTTTGCAGACAGAAAGTGCTCTCTCTGAGTGACCTAGTGTTGGCCTTTACTGCAGGAATAGATTTGTTTTGGTAGACTGCTGTAGCCAGCTACCTGCAGAGAGAAGGGAATCCTACTAGAGAGAATTCTTAATACAGTAGTTAAATATTGTTTCATTTGGGTGAAGCTTTCCCATATGGTATTCTCTTATATTCAGCATAATTTATAGGTTTTTAATTTAAAAACCCTTTATTTCAGAACAAATAAAAATAATTTAAACATTAACAAGAAAATTGTATATCCTCCATGGAAGAGTTTTAGCTTATTCAAATCAAGTCCACTCTGGAATGGCCAAGAACAAGATGTAAAATGAATGAGAAAAGAAAATACAGCAGAATGTACCAGATGTTTTCATGTGTTGGCTGTACATATATCTTTCTTTGTTAGCTTTTAGTTGCAGATTGAGTGCAGTGTACATAATTTTATACACAATAGACGGCCATGCATCATGTATTCACATATGGATATCATCTCTCTTAAGATTTACTGAAATAGAGAGATAGGAAAACACATGACATATATGCTGAATTCTGTATATGCAAGTGTGAATTATATAGTTAGATGCTCTCTTCAAGGGGTTTCTTATCACTATCTCACTGGGTAGTGTAAGGATTAATTAGTTAAAGTTTGTAGGCTCTTTGAAGCTAGAAAACACTCTGCAAGTGCTGAACATTATCAAAGTAATTCGAGAGTGAGGCATAAGTGATTTGCAATCTCATCAGCTCTTTGAAATGTGTGTCTAGCCTGACTCACAGTTTTCTCTTACAGTGTTTTATGGATTGGAAAGTTCTTATCAGATTTTTTTGTTTTTGTTTTTTTTTGCGGGCCTCTCACTGTTGTGGCCTCTCCCTTTGCGGAGCACAGGCTCTGGATGCGCAGGCCCAGCGGCCATGGCTCACAGGCCCAGCCTCTCCGCGGCATATGGGATCTTCCCGGACAGGGGCACGAACCCGTGTCCCATGCATCGGCAGGTGGACTCTCAACCACTGTGCCACCAGGGAAGCCCCTTATCAGATTTTTAAGATGATACATGTTCCACTGAAATCATACTAATCTGCACAACCAAACTTTTTTCTATGTATTTTCAAGCTAGATATGTTTCTAAACCTAATTTAATAAAGAATGATTTTGACATCCATTGTAACTAATCTACTACCTTTGATTGACTAAGCTGTAGTTTTCTTAATTAGTGCAACTAAAGTCTAGTTAATTTGCATGAAGGTAGCTGTTCCCATCTTTTATACATTAAAAGACAGTTAGACAAGTATTCATTGTTTCCTTAAAGCTTATATAGATTTTATTAGCATGTTTCAATCATTTCTCATTGTAATAATGTCAGTTCTGAAATGTTATTTATCTCTTTTAAGAATATATACTGTAGATAGTTAAACATGAGCATGATTTCCTTTATTCAGAAGTCAAATTCCGCACATATTCTTCTCTGTCCTCATACTCTGTGATTGTATATGGATAATGTGTCAAGAACAGTGATGTGCTGGTTATATATTTGATTGTATATTTATAAAAAGTTTAATAAAGTACCACATTTTCCATACTTATCTTATTTTTTTTTATTGGAATATAGTTGCCTTACACTGTTGTGTCAGTTTCTGTTGTACAGCAAAGTGTTGTACACTTTCTGTTGTACAGCCATATGTATAGATATATCCCCTCTTTTTTGGATTTCCTTCCCATTTAGGTCACCACAGAGTACCGAGTAGAGTTCCCTGTGCTGTACAGTAGGTTCTCATTAGCTATCTATTTTATACATAGAAATCATACTTCCTTTTTGAATCCCTTAGAGGTGGCAAGGAGGGAGGCAGGGAATTTTGTAGGCAAAGTAAGTATGTAACAAGGTGATTCCAAGTTAAACTGAATATTGTTCCTTATGATATTATTTTGATTTTGAGTGAAATTTGAAAAAAATAATATACTAAATAAAATAAGAAATACCTATTTAACTCCAACCAGAAATGATCACTATTAACGCATACCCTGTTCCATTTATATTACACTCCCTTATAATTGGAGTACACCTCAGGTTCATTTCCTTTTCTCCCTGTACAGAGGTGCAATTATTATGAGCCTGATGTTTACCTTTATGATTTTAAAGTTTCATTAGAATATATATGTTTATATATAACACTTACTAGTGTACTGTGAGTTTGTTTTTCTTTTTTCAGTACGCGGGCCTCTCACCGCTGCGGCCTCTTCCGCTGCGGAGCACAGGCTCCGGACGCGCAGGCTCAGCTGCCATGGCTCACGGGCCCAGCCGCTCCGCGGCACGTGGGATCCTCCCAGACCGGGGCACGAACCCGCGTCCCCTGCACCGGCAGGGGGACTCTCAACCACTGCGCCACCAGGGAAGCCCTACTGTGAGTTTTTAATATTCATGTGAATATTATTTCTTCCCACTTATTCTCGTTGAGAGTTACCCACATTGATACTATAGATCCCAGTCTGCTGTATTCTGTCATGTTCCATAATGTATTTATCCAAAATGCTATAATGAAAACCCTTCTCTATACTTTAGGTACACATGTGTAAGAGTTTCTAATGAATATATAGAAGGGGAATAACTGGGTTGCAGTGTGTGCACAGTTTCAATCCTGGGGAGACCAGACATCCTCATTTGTTCACATGAGTGCCACTCTACTATTCTTGTCCATACATCCTGATCAATTTAGCATCTGTCCTGAATTTTTCTTTTTAATGAAGTATTATAATCAATTGAATTGATTAAAAACTAGCATGGATTTGTTAAATGTCCATTTTGTCTAATACCTCCAGCTTTAGTCATGGCTGTACAAAAATGTGAGACAAATGAAATGTTAAGAGTTTAATGTCATAGGGGGTTAAATCTGAAAATTGACTTTATTTTCCTGACCCACTTCAAACAAAACATGGCTAGTACCTCCCTTTCAAGGGTAGCATGCAGTGTTGATGATTGATAAAACAATATGCAGTGGGTCAGCAGTGGCTAGGGACAGCTAACTCCTTCCAATCTTGCATGATGGTGGGGTAAGCGTTGGACACGATTTTTCATCCTGTCCACTTAAATGAAACTGGCAGGCCACCATATGTTGAGGTTGGAGAAAACAAAGGAACTAAGAGCTTAGGTACATGTGACTAATGTGCAGAGAATAGAAGCTGAGCACACAGAGAGTGGTTACTTGGTCCTGCTAGAGTGGTTTTGTCATCCCTCAGACACCTCCAGCTATGTATTTATTGATCACTTACTTTGAAATAATGCTTCAGCAGTGAGCTTATAAAAGTGTGTTTAATTAAAAAGTAAGTACTGAATTTTCCTTTCAAGGAAGATTATGGCATCCATAAAACCTGTACAATATATCCATTGGTGTTTTCTATCCACTATTGGGCTCATAAAGGTTAACACTGATCTCTTGAAATACAAATCTGAGGACAAAATATTAGCTGGTATTTCAAAAGTTAACAATTACACTAAGAAAACTGCCTGAAGATGTCCTTTTCATATGTTTCATTTGTGAATTTGGAGAAAGTATGCAAGCATACCAGTCTGAGAAGCATGGCTTTTCATTTAGATCAAATTACTGCTTTCTTATTTAAATTGTATTCATTTTTTATTCCAGATCTTTTCAGTACTTAACGAAATATGCAGCAAGAGCTGTTAATATGTTAGCTCCATTAGCAGCAGAGAAAAATCACAAACAGTTGAATAATGCCATTTAGATGTTTCATGTAGAAAATTAGATCTAAATATGGTTCAATTGAGCATCCAATTAATGGAACCAAGATAAAGCTTTTGGAAGTTTATTCTGCTAGAAATTAAACATTTGGCAATGTTATGAATGTTTTATAAAATTCAGTTAAAAAGCTAAGCTCTGATGATAACTTTTGGTGGTGACAACACCTTTGGAATCAACTTTGGAAAAGATTGCAGATAATTTTATTAAAAATCAATAATCAACTTTATTATGAGAAGTACATTTTTCAGAAAATAACCAGATATAATTATGACTAACAAACTGCTTTAAGTATATAAATATTTCCCAGAATAATTATACTGTTTGCTATTTTTATTTATTTATTTATGGCTGTATTGGGTCTTTGTTGCTGTGCGCGGACCTTCTCTAGTTGCAGCATGCGGGAGCTACTCTTCTTTGCAGTGCATGGAGTTATCACTGCGGGGGCTTCTCTTGTTGTGGAGCACAGGCTCTAGGGGCGCAGGCTTCAGTAGTTGTGGCTCACAGGCTCTAGAGTGCAGGCTCAGTAGTTGTGGTGCACAGGCTTAGTTGCTCCACAGCATGTGGGATCTTCCCAGACCAGGGCTCGAACCAGTGTCCCTTGTGTTGGCAGGTGCATTCTTAACCACTGCACCACCAGGGAAGTCCCTTTGCTATTTTTAATGTGTAAATAAGAAATATAAATAAGTTATTTTTCCATTTTGCTTCAATTACAGTTTAAAATTTTTGAAGAATTTCATTTTTGAAAACAATTTTGAACAGAACTATTTATAGGTCCATCAATGTAATAAAAAATAATTTGTCAGTCAGTAAATAAGTATACTAAATATTACAAAATTTTATATGTTTTAGTATACTGTTTTACTTTTAAAAAGTCACAGTTTGATAATATAATTTATAAGTCACCCTAACCTTACTGGATATCATTGAATTACTCTGTGGATTGGTACAACAAATTTATTCCTTGTCAACAGTTGGTATTATTACTTTAAAGTTGCCAAGCAAATGAATGAAAATTGGAACTTCATGTGATTTTAAGTTGCATCTCTTTAGTTACTAATGCATTAGAACATCTTTTCATTTGTAGTGGTCATTAAATTTTCCTCTTTTTATATACCCTCTTTTTTCTATTAGGTTAGATTGTTTATCTTTTTTTCTTGTTTATTTGTAAGAGTTACTTTGATATTTTTTGATATTATTACTTTTTCCGTGTATATTTTAATAGTGCTTTTCTGAAGTTTCATAGACATCAAAGGTAAATTTTGGAACATGATCTGAAGGTTTCTAAAAAGCCAACTCAGAAGTCATTCTGAGGCTATAATGCTAACTCTAAATGAATTAAAGTATTTTTGCCATTTCAGCAAAATATATTTTAAAATATTCATTAAAAAGCTCTAAAGCACTAAATTCTATCCTTTTAATAGAGGATACGTTTAACTAGCTTTCAAAAAAATCCCCTCCCCTTACAGAAATAACCTACTTATTAATGTTAATTATGTAGCTCCTGGATGGTCTACTAAATATTTCACAATTGTCTTTTTGGTAATAAATAACCTCTCAACATGCTGTTAAAAATACAGGTTCTTCAAGTCCCATTTCAGAACACAGAGTCAGAATTTCCAAGGAAAATACCTAGAACTCTGGATTTTTAAAAAGACCCAAGTCGTTCTTATTTTGGGAAATTTTGGGAAACTGCGCTCTGACACACTAGCGAAAACAGCAAAAGCAGTGGAAAGCAAGTTAGAGTCAGAAAAGAAAACCTTATCTTCATCCCACCACCCCACCTTCCCAAATCTTCTGCCTTCATTTCCTTTCTCCATCTTGGTAAATAATGCTCCATCTATCCAGCATTTCACAAGGGTCAGAAATCTGTAGGTTTGCAATTTAGCAAAGAATAAGAAAACTATTTCTGAACATTTTCCTTGGGTACATAAAATTTCAGGCTACATACTCATATGTCAGTTAATGCTTATTTCTTGCTGTAAAATAGCAGTATTTAACAAAAATGTTTAACCACTGTGGCAAAATAACCTCTGTAAAAGTTTCACTGCCATTAAAATTATATTGAAAACTTGGAGACTGGCATTTTGAATTTCGTGTATTCATGAACTATGGGAAAGCAGCTTGAGACGACAGAGACTATAATGAGAAGAGTTCTTATCTTTATTAACTTCTAAATTGTTTTGTGTTAAAGTAGATGTGCAGGAATTGGATGAACAGGTAGTTCACTGAAGCGGTAGTTAAAGTTGTGAAGCTTTGGTGACATTGCCCGTGGTAAGATCTCCACAGGAAATTTAGACCTTGGCTCAGCCGGGAGATTTTGAAGAAAGGATATTTCTAATTCTTCACTGATTCTTCTTTTTTTTATTTTTTAACATCTTTATTGGAGTATAATTGCTTTACAATGGTGTGTTAGTTTCTGCTGTATAATAAAGTGAATCAGCTGTATGTGTACATATATCCCCATGTCCCCTCGCTCTTGGGCCTCCCTCCCTTCATCCCTATCCCACTCGTCTAGGTGATCACAAAGCATCGAGCTGATCTCCCTTTGCTATGCAGCTGCTTCCTGCTAGCTTTCTGTTTTACATTTGCCGGTGTATTTATGTAAATGCCACTCTCTCACTTTGTCCCAGCTTACCCTTCTCCCTCCCCATGTCCTTAAGTCCATCCTCTACGACTGCATCTTTATTCCTGTCCTTTCCTAGGTTCATCAGAACCATTTTTTTTTTAGATTCCAAATATATGTGTTAGCATGGTATTTGTTTTTCTCTTTCTGACTTACTTCACCCTGTATGACAGACTCGAGGTCCATCAACCTCACTACAAATAAGTCAATTTCGTTTCTTTTTATGGCTGAGTAATATTCCACTGTACATATGTGCCACATCTTCTTTATCCATTCATCTGTCAGTGGACACTTAGGTTGCTTCCATGTCCTGGCTATTGTAAATAGTGCTGCAGTGAACATTGTGGTGCATGTCTCTTTTTGAATTATGGTTGTCTCAGGGTATATGCCCAGTAGTGAGATTGCTGGGTAATACGGTGGTTCTATTTTTAGTTTTTTAAGGAAACTCCATACTGTTCTCCGTAGGGTCTGTGTCAATTCAAATTCCCACCAACAGTGCAAGAGGGTTCCCTTTTCTACACACCTCTCCAGCATTTATTGTTTGTAGATTTTTTGTTGATGGCCATTCTGACCAGTGTGAGGTGATACCTCATTGTGGGTTTGATTTGCATTTCTCTAATCATTAGTGATATTGAACACCCTTTCACGTGTTTATTGGTAATCTGTATATCTTATTTGGAGAAATGTTTATTTAGGTCTTCCGCCCATTTTTAGATTGGGTTTTTTGTTTTTTTGATACTGAGCTACATGAGGTGCTTGTATAATTTGGAGATTAATCCTTTGTGAGTTGCTTCATTAGCCAATATTTTCTCCCATTCTGAGAGTTGTCTTTTCATCTGGTTTATGGTTTCCTTTGCTGTGCAAAAGCTTTTAAGTTTCATTAGATCCCATTTGTTTATTTTTGTTTTTATTTCCATTTCTTTAGGAGGTGGGTCAAAAAGGATCTTGCTGTGATTTATGTCATAGAGTGTTTTGCCTATGTTTTCCTCTAAGAGTTTTATAGTGTTTGGCCTTACATTTAGGTCTTTAATCCATTTTGAGTTTATTTTTGTGTATGGTTTTAGGGAGTGTTCTAATTCAGTCTTTTACACGTAGCAGTCTAGTTTTCCCAGCACCACTTATTAAAGAGGCTGTCTTTTCTCCATTGTATATTCTTGCCTCCTTTATCAAAAATAAGGTGGCCATATGTGCATGGGTTTATCTTTGGGCTTTCTATCCTGTTCCTTGATCTGTATTTCTGTTTTTTGCCATTATCATACTGTCTTGATTACTGTAGCTTTGTAGTATAGTCTGAAGTCAGGGGTCTGATTCCTCCAGCTCCGTTTTTCGTTCTCAAGATTGCTTTGGCTATTTGTGGTGTTTTGTATTTCCATACAAATTGAAATTTTTTGTTCTAGTTCTGTGAAAAATGCCATTCATAATTTGATAGGGATTGCATTGAATCTGTAGATTACTTTGGCTAGTATAGTCACTTTCACAATGTTGATTCTTCCAATCCAAGAATGTGGCATATCTCTCCATCTGTTTGTATCATCTTTAATTTCTTTCATCAGTGTCTTATTGTTTCCTGCCTACAGGTCTTTTGTCTCCTTAGGAAGGTTTATTCCTAGGTATTTTATTCTTTTTGTTGCAATGGTAAATGAGAGTGTTTCCTTAATTTCTCTTTCAGATTTTTCGTCATTAGTGTATAGGAATGCGAGAGATTTCTGTGCATTAATTTTGTATCCTGCTACTTTACCAAATTCATTGATTAGCTCTAGTAGCTTTCTGGTAGCATCTTTAGGATTCTCTATGTATAGTATGTCATCTGTAAACAGTGACAGTTTTACTTCTTCTTTTCCGATTTGGATTCCTTTTATTTCTTTTTCTTCTCTGATTGCCATGGATAAAACTTCCGAAAGTATTTTGAATAATAGTGGTGAGGGTGGTCAACCTTGTCTTCTTCCTTATCTTAGAGGAAATGGTTTCAGTTTTTCACCATTGAGAACTACGTCGGCAGTGGGTTTGTCACATATGGCCTTTATTATGTTGAGGTAGGTTCCCACTCTGCCTACTTTCTGGAGAGTTTTTATCATAAATCGTTGTTGAATTTTGCTGAAAGCTTTCTCTGCATCTATTGAGATGATCATATGGTTTTTATCCTTCAATTTGTTAATATGGTGTATCACATTGATTGATTTGCATATATTGAAGAATCCTTGCATTCCTGGGATAAATCCCACTTGAGCATGGTGTATGATCCTTTTTATATGTTGTTGGATTCTGTTTGCTAGTATTTTGTTGAGGATTTTTGCATCTATATTCATCAGTGATATTGGCTTGTAGTTTTCTTTCTTTTGACCTCATTGTCTGGTTTTGGTATATGGGTGATTGTGGCCTTGTAGAATGAGTTTGGGAGTGTTCCTCCCAGTACTATATTTTGGGAGAGTTTGAGAAGGATTGGTGTTAGCTGTTCTCTAAATGTTGGATGGAATTCACCTGTGAAGCCATGGGTCCTGGGCTTTTGTTTGTTGGAAGATTTTTAATCACAGTTTCAATTTCAGTGCTTGTGATTGTTCTGTTCATATTTTCTTTTTCTTCCTGCAATAGTCTTGGGAGGTTGTACTTTCCTAAGAATTTGTCCATTTCTCCCAGGTTGTCCATTTTATTGACATATAGTTGCCTGTAGTAGTCTCTCATGATCCTTTGTATTTCTGCAGTGTCAGTTGTTACTTCTCCTTTATCATTTCTAATTCTGTTGATTTGTCTTCTCCCTTTCTTTCTTGAAGAGTCTGCCTAATGGTTTATCAATTTTGTTTGTGTTCTCATAGAAACAGCTTTTAGTTTTATTGATCTTTGCTACTGTTTCCTTCATTTCTTTTTCATTTATTTCTGATCTGATCTTTATGATTTCTTTCCTTCTGCTAACTTGGGGTTTTGTTTTGTTCTTCTTTCTCTAATTGCTTTAGGTGTAAGGTTAGGTTGTTTATTTGAGATTTTTCTTGTTTCTTGAGGTTGGATTGTATTGCCATAAACTTCCCTCTTAGAACTGCTTTTGCTGCATCCCATAGGTTTTGGGTTGTTGTGTTTTCATTGTCATTTGTTTCTAGGTATTTTTTGATTTCCTCTTTGATTTCTTCAGTGATCTCTTGGTTATTTAGTAGTGTGTTGTTTAGGCTCCATGGGTTTGTATTTTTTACAGATTTTTTTCCTGTAATTGATATCTAGTCTCATAGCACTGTGGTTGGAAAAGATACTTGATATGATTTCAATTTTCTTAAATTTACCTAGGCTTGATTTGTGACCCAAGATATGATCTGTCCTGGAGAATGTTCCATGAGCACTGGAGAAGAAAGTGTATTCTGTTGTTTTGGGATGGAATGTCCTATAAATATCAATTAAGTCTATGTGGTCTAATGTGTCTTTTAAAGCCTGTGTTTCCTTCTTTGTTTTTATTTTGGATGATCTGTCCATTGGTGAAAGTGGGGTGTTAAAGTCCCCTACTATTATTGTGTTACTGTCGATTTCCCCTTTTATGGCTGTTAGCATTTGCCTTATGTATTGGGGAGCTCCTATGTTGAGTGCATAAATATTTTCAATTGTTATATCTTCTTCTTGGATTGATCCCTTGATCATTATGTAGTGTCCTTCTTTGTCTCTTGTAAAAGTCTTTATTTTAAAGTCTATTTTGTCTGATATTAGAATTGCTACTTCAGCTTTCTTTTGATTTCCATTTGCATGGAATATCTTTTCCATCCCCTCACTTTAAGACTATACCTGTCCCTAGGTCTGAAGTGGATCTCTTGTAGACAGCATATATATTGGTCTTGTTTTTGTATCCATTCAGCCAGTCTGTGTCTTTTGGATGGAGCATTTAATCCATTTACATTTAAGGTAATGATCAATATGTATGTTCCTATTAAATTTTTCTTAATTGTTTAGGGTTTGTTATTATAGGTCTTTTCCTTCTCTTTTGTTTCCTGCCTAGAGAAGTTCCTTTAGCATTTGTTGTAAAGCTGTTTTGGTGTTGCTGAATCTCTTAACATTTTCTTCTCTGTAAAGGTTTTAATTTCCCCGTCAAATCTGAATGAGATCCTTGCTGGGTAGAGTAATCTTGGTTGTAGTTTTTTCCCTTTTATCACTTTAAATATGTCCTGGCAGTCCTTTCTGGCTTGCAGAGTTTTTGCTGAAAGAGCAGCTGTTAACCTTATGGGTACTCCCTTGTTTGTTATTTGTTGCTTTTCCCTTGCTGGTTTTAGTGTTTCTTGTTTGTATTTAATTTTTAATAGTTTGATTAATATGTGTTTTGATGTCTTTCTTCTTGGATTTATCCTGTATGGGACTCTCTGCACTTCCTGGACTTGATTGACTATTTCCTTTCCCATGTTTGGGAAGTTTTCAACTCTAATCTCTTGAAATATTTTCTTAGTCCCTTTCTTTTTCTCTTCTTCTTCTGGAGCCCCTATATTTCAAATGTTGGTGTATATAATGTTGTCCCAGAAGTTTCTGAGACTGTCCTCAATTCTTTTCATTCTTTTATCTTCAGTCTGCTCCTCAGTGTTTATTTCTACTATTTTAAATTCCAGATCACTTATCTCTTTTTCTGCCTCAGTTATTCTGCTATTGATTCCTTCTGGAGTACTTTTAATTTCATTTATTGTGTTCTTCATCATCGTTTTTTTGCTCTTTAGTTTTTCTAGGTCCTTGTTAAACGTTTCTTTTATTTTCTCCATTCTGTTTCCAAGATTTTCGACCATGTTTACCATCATTACTCTGAATTCTTTTTCAGGTAGACTGCCTATTTCATCTTCATTTGTTAGGTCTGGTGGGTTTTTACCTTGCTCCTTCATCTCCTGCATATTTCTCCGTCTTCTCATTTTCCTTAACTTACTGTGTTTGGGGTCTCCTTTTCACAGGTTGCAAGTTTGTAGTTTCTGTTGTTTTTGTTGTCTGCCCCCAGTGGGTAATGTTGGTTCAGTGGGTTGTGTAGGCTTCCTGGTGGAGGGGACTGGTGCCTGTGTTCTAGTGGGTGGGGCTGGATCGTGTCTCTTTGGTGAGCAGGACTGCATCCGGTGGTGTGTTTTGGATTTTCTGTGAAGTTAGTATGACTTTAGGCAGCCTCTCTGCTAGTGAGTGGCATTGTGTTCCTGTCCTGGGGCATCCAGCACTGGAGCTTGGTGACCGTTGGGTGGAACTAAGTCTTAGTGCTGAGATGAAGATCTCTGGGAGAGCTCTTTCCAATTAGTATTTCTTGGGGCTGGGAGGTTTCTGGTGGTTCAATGTCCTGGATTCAGCCCTCCCACCTTGGAGGCTCAGGCCTGACACCCAGCTGGAGCACCAAGACCCTGCGCACCCCACGGATCAGAAGAAAAGGAAGTTAGTAAAAAAAAAATAGAAGAGACAGAACCCTAGGAGAAATGGCAAAAGCAAACCTAAACAGAGGAAAGCACACAAAGAAACACACACATGCACACTCACAGAAAGAGAAAAAATAAAATAAATTTTAAAAATTAAAAAAAGAAAAGGGAAAAACATTTAAAAAATTAAAAAGAAATTAAAAACAATAAAAGAGGAGAGCCACCAAACCAATAAACAAATCCACCAATGATAGTGAGCACTAAAAACTAAACTAAGATAAACATAAAACCAGAAACAAATTAGACACAGAAAGCAAACCCCAAGTCTACAGTTGCTCCCAAAGCCCACCGCCTCAATTTGGGGAACATTTGTTGTCTATTCAGGTATTCTTCAGAGGCAGCGTTTATCAAGTTGACTGTGGGGATTTAATCCGCTGCTACTGAGGCTGCTGGGAGAGATTTCCCTTTCTCTTCTTTGTTTGCACAGCTACTGCCGTTCAGCTTTCGTTTTGGCCCCATCTCTGTGTGTAGGCCATCCTCAGGAGCCGTTCCCTGCCCTGACAGGAGGGGTTAGACCAGCAGCTGATTAGGGCTCTCTTGCTCATTCAGGTTGGGGAGAGGGAGGGGTACGGTAGTCATAATTGGAATCTGGGGCGAACCTGCGGCTGGCCAGTGTAACATTACAACAGCCTGAGTCACGGCGTGTTTTCTCCTGGGGAAGTTGTCCCTGGATCATGGGACCCTGGCAGTGGTGGGCTGCACAGGCTCCTGAGGGGGGTGTGGGTAGTGACCTGTGCTTGCACACAGGATTCTTGGTGGCAGCAGTGGTGGAGTTAGTGGTTCATGCCCATCTCTGGGGTCTGAGCTGATAGCCAAGGCTCACATCCGTCTCTGGAGCTCACTTAGGCGGTGCTCTGCCTTCTGTGGGTACACGGGGAAGGAATCCCTCTCTTCACGCACCCCAAAACAATGGTCTCTTGCCTCTTTGTCATGTCCACACTTTTTCCTGGACTCCCTCCCGGCTAGCTGTGGTACACTAGCCCCCTTCAGGCTGTCTTTATGCAGCCAACCCTAGTCCTCTCCCTGGGGTCTGACCACCGAAGCCAGAGCCTCAGTTCCCAGCCCCTACCTGCCCCGGGGAGCAAGCAGGCCATCATCTCAGGTTGGTGAGTGCTGGTTGGCACTGATCCTCTGTGCAGGAATCTCTCTGCTTTGCCCTCTGCATCCCTGTTGCTGTGCTCTCCTTCATGGCTCCAAAGCTTTCCCTCCACCCACCCCATGTCCCTGCCAGTGAAGGGGCTTCCTCGTGTGTGGAAACTTTTCCTCCTTCACAGCTCCCTCCCCAAGGTGTGGGTCCCATTCCTATTCTTTTGTCTCTGTTTTTTCTCTTTTCTTTTGCCCTACCCAGGTACATGGGGATTTTTGTGCCTTTTGGGAAGTCTGAGGTCTTCTGCCAGTATTCAGTAGGTGTTCTATAGGAGTTGTCCTACATGTAGATGTATTTCTGGTGTATCTGTGGGGAGGAGGGTGATCTCCAGCTCTTACTCCTCCACTGTCTTGAATAAAAAGCTGCCCTTCATTGATTCTTGAGAAAGCTCTTAAGGGGAGACAGCACAGCATTGTGGAAAAAGGCCAATTATGTAGTCAGACAACAGACTTTGAGAAGTTAGCTAATTGTTTTATGTTTCAAATTTCAGGTCTGTGAAATGGGTTAAAAATATCTAGTACCTGAGAGGGTGGTTATAAAAATTATATAAGAAAATAACGTCAGTTGATTATATGTGCCCTGTACTTTTTCCTAAAACAAAGACCCCATTTAACTTAGTTACTCTGTATAGCTTGCCTTGGGTATTTTTAAGAAACACCTCATTGGTGGTGAATAAAAGAATAGTTATTCTGGCAAACTAGGATACTTAGTCCAGCATTGACTTTTCAGAGGTCCAGCTGTTATGTGAAGAAATGACATGACTTGTTAAAAAAAAAGTGGATAATTGTACGTTATTTAGGAGATAGTCATTATTTACTGTGTCTATATAAGTCTCAGGCAGAGCACAGAGCTTGAACTGAAGGGTTGGATGAGAAGGAGTAAGAGCCTTTGGGAAAAGGTTTCCTCAAGGATGAGTTCTCTCAATTTCTAGCTTGAAATACTGCATATATGGTGCTGCTAATTTCTGAACTAGAGGAATACCAGAGGAGGAACGATGTTCTGTGGGTAAAATAAGGGGTTGCATTTTGATATGTAGAGATGTATAGTAGAAAGTTGGATGTGTCCCATCTGGCAGTCAAAGATCTGTCCTGGAGATGTGAATTTGTCAGTGGTCAGCATAGAAGCCCTGAAAATGCCTACACCTAGAAAGCAAAGTGAAGGGGATCCATAATTAAGACCTGAACAACTCCAATATCTAGAGATTTGACAGAGGAGCCAAAAGACATACATATAAAATTTGTGTTAAAATTAATGGGAAAAGACAAACTACTTAGTAAGAGGTATTGAGACAACTAGCTATTAGCTAGCAAATTGGGAAAATAATAATAAATAGAGTATCTTTGATCAAGTATTCAAATGTACGAAAATGAAGCCACTCACATGCTGGACATAAATATATAAAACTAAACTATTTTAATGGCAAGATTTTATAAGCAAACATTAAGTAATTATTTTAAATTCTTTTAGCCCATGTTTTCTCTTTCTCCCTTGCTTTTCATCTGTATTTGTATGTCATTTTAACTCACCCGATAGTGACTTCTCTGAGCCCAATTATTTTTCTTTATTTAACCATCCATCTGTTTTTAATATGTGCATCACCTTCTCAGTAGAGAAGAAACACAAAATTTGTGTTGTTATGTTGAAAACTCCTTGCTCATTAGAGTTGGGCTTCCGAAACGTAATTTATTTAGAGATTCTCATCAGACTTTGATTTTTCAGGTTTCTGTGATTGCTTCTCCAAAATAATCAGTGTCTGAAGGTGATGACTACAATAAAAGTAAAATTAGGCAGGCTTTTAAGAAAATTATGTGTAAGAGAATTCAAAGCTCTTAAATTTGAGATCTTAATAGCATTGCTTTCCTCTGAGTCCTCTATTCACTTTTCCTAGAATTTCAATCTTTTTCCCCCCTCAGACAAGATATTACAACTAAGAACATTGTTGAGCTTGAGACTCTTGTCCATAGAAATAGAGATTGCAGAAAAAATTTCAAAAATTAAAATCATTCTGTGAATTATCAACATGGATTTTTGTCAGAACAAAATAGTGAAATAGGTAAGTTTTACCTTGGTGTCCTTGGTTCATCTGCTTCCAGGTGTCCCCTTCTTTCCCTGGGCTTTAAGTGCCTGTGTGTGGTCCATCAGGAATGTATAGAATAACTTTGATAGTAAAGTTGTTTCTGTCTTACAAAGATTTCTTCATTACATGATACATATCTCCATATTTATCTAGGCTGTCTTTTATTGCCTTTTTTTAATTGAAATATAGTTGATTTACAATGTTGTGTTAGAGTCTGGTGTACAGCAGGGTGATTCAATTATACATACATATATATTCTTTTTTATATTGTTTTTTATTATAGGTTGTAGGTTATAGGTCTGGAGCTCCTTTAAGCGGTGCTCTTAATCCCCTCTCCTCGCACACCAGGAATCAAAGAGGCAAGAAAAAGTCTCTTGCCTCTTCGGCAGCTCCAGACTTTCCCAGACTCCCTTCCGGCTAGCTGTGGCGCACTAACCTCCTGGAGGCTGTGTTCACGCCACCAACCCCAGTCCTCTCCCCGGGATCCGACCTCCGAAGCCGGAGCCTTGTCTCCCAGCCCCCGCCCACCCTGGCGGCTGAGCCAGGGCTGGTGAGTGCCAGTCGGCACTGATCCTCCATGGGAGAATCTCTCCGCTTTGCCCTCTGCACCCCTGTTGCTGTGCTCTCCTCCGTGGCTCCAAAGCTCCCCCGTCCGCCACCCACCGTCTCCGCCCGCGAAGGGGCTTCCTAGTGTGTGGAAACCTTTCCTCCTTCACAGCTCCATCCCACTGCTGCAGGTCCTGTCCCTATTCTTTTGTCTCTGATTTTTCTTTTTTTTTTTGCCCTACCCAGGTACGTGGGGAGTTTCTTGCCTTTTGGGAGGTCTGAGGTCTTCTGCCAGCGTTCAGTTGGTGTTCTGTTCCACATGTAGATGTATTTCTGATGTATTTGTGGGGAGGAAGGTGAGCTCTGCGTCTTACTCTTCTGCCATCTTGAAGCTCCCTTCTCTAATTATTTCTTCATAGTGTAATTACAATTAGTATTTGTTTATTAATCTTGTTTAACTTCACTGAACTCTTATTCATACTACTAATTTATCTTCACTTTCTTTTGGGTTTTCTATGTAAATTATCATATATTCTGCAAATAATGTTTATTTTGTTTCTTATAACTTCTTACAAAATCTTTTTATGTCATATTTTTTAGGGAACTTCAAAACAATGTTGAATAGAAATATGATACTAGGAATCTTCATTTTTTACAGTTTTTCACAGAAAGTTCTTAAAGCTTCATCATTAAGGTGATATTTGATATTTTCTGTGAGATTGTGGTAGATATATTAATCTAGTTAAGGAAATGCTCATCTAGTCCTAGTTTGCTAGTGTTATTTATTTTATGTTACAGTCATTCATTTGTTTTATTTTTTAGATTTCATGTTAAGGGATAGCATACAGTATTTGTCTTTCTCTAGTCTGACTTATTTCACTGAGCATAAAACCCTCCAGGTCCATCCATGTTGTTGCAAATGGCAAAAATATTCCATTATATATATATATATTATATATATATATATATATTATATATATATATATATGCACCACATCTTTAGCCATTCATCTGTTAATGGTCACTTAGGTTATTTCCATATCTTGGCTATTGTAAATAATGCTGCTGTGAACATTGGGGTGTATGTGTCTTTTCAAATTAGGGTTTTTGTTTTTTTCAGATGTATATCAAGAAGTGGAATTGCTGGATCACATGGTAGTTCTATTTTTAGTTTTTTGAGGAAACTCCATACTGTTTCCCACAGTGGCTGCACCAATTTACATTCCCACCAACAGTGCACAAGTGTTCCCTTTTCTCCCCATCCTGGCAACATTTGTTATTTGTGGTCTTTTTGATGATAGTCATTCTGACAAGTGTGAGGTGATATATCATTGTGGTGTTGATTTGCATTTCTGTGATGATAGGTGATGTTGAGCATCTTTTCATGTTCCTGTTGGACATCTCTATGTCTTCTTTGGAAAAAAATGTCTAATTCAGGTCTTTGCCCATTTTTAATTCAGTTGTTTGTTATTTTTGATATTGAGTTTTATCAGTTGTCTATATATTTTGGATATTAACCCCTTATTGGTTATATCATTCATTTGCAAATATTTTCTCACATTCAGTAGGTTCTTTTTGTTTTGTTGATGGTTTCCTTTGCTGTGCAAAAGTTTTTAAGTTTAATTAGGTCCCATTTGTTTATTTCTGCTTTTGTTTTCTTTGCCTTAGGACACAGATCCAAAAAAATATTGCTACAATTTATGTCAAAGGATGTTCTACCTATGATTTCTTGTAGGAATTTTTGGTTTCTGGTCTTAAATTTAGGTCTTTAATCCATTTTGAGTTTATTTTTGTATATGCTGTGAGAAAATGTTCTAATTTTATATGTAGTTGCCCAATTTTCACAGCACCACTTACTAAAGAAACTGTCTTTGCTCCATTGTATATTTTTGCCTCATTGACATAAATTAATTGACCATGAGTGCATGGCTTTATTTCTGGGCTCTCTATTCTGTTCCACTGATCTATGTGGCTGTTTTTGTGCCAGTACCTTACTGTTTTGATTACTGTGACTTTGCAGTATAGTTGGAAGTTAGGGACTGTTATACCTCAACTCTGGATCTGCTCTTCTTTCTCAAGATTTTTTTGGCTTTTCAAGGTCTTTTGTGGTTCCATACAAATTTTAAAATATTTGTTCTAGTTCTGTGAAAAATGCTATCATTTTTTTGATAGGGATTGCATTGAATCTATAGATTGCCGTGGATAGTATAGTCATTTTAACAATATTAATTCTTCCAATCCATGAATACAGTATATCTTTCTATTTATTTGTATCATCCCCATTTTCTTTCATTAGTGTCCTATAGTTTTCCAAGTGTAAGTCTTATCTCCTTAGGTAGGTCTATTCCTATGTATATTATTTTATTTTTTTTAGGTGATTATAAATGGGATTGTTTCCTTAATTTCTTTTTCTGATAGTTCATTGTTAGTATATAGAAATGAAACAGATTTCTATGTATTAATTTTGTATACTGCAACTTTATTGAATTCACTGATGAGCTCTAGTAGTGGTATCTTTAGGATTTGGTGGTATCTTTAGGATTTTCTATATATAGCATCATGTCATCCACGGTGACAGTTGTATTTCTCCCCTTGCAATTTTGATTCCGTTTTCTTCTCTGATTGCTGTGGTTAGGACTTCCAATACTATGTTAAATAAAAGTGGTGAGAGTGGGCATCCTTGTCTTGTACCTGATCTTAGGGAAAATGCTTTTAGCATTTCAACATTGAGTATGATGTTACCTGTGGGTTTATCATATACGGTCTTTTTTATATTGAGGTATGTTCCCTCTGTACCCAATTTATGGTGAGTTTTTATCAAAAATGGATGTTGAATTTTATCAAAAACTTTGTCTGCATCTATTGAGATGATCATATGGCCTTTACTCTTTTGTTTTTTTTTTTTCCCAGAGCAGAGGTTCTGGACACGCAGGTCCAGCGGCCATGGCTCACGGGCCCAGCCACTCCGTGGCATGCGGGATCCTCCCGGACCAGGGCACGAACCCGTGTCCCCTGCATTGGCAGGCGGACTCCCAACCACTGCAACACCAGGGAAGCCCCATGGCCTTTACTCTTTAATTTGTTAGTATGGTGTACTGTATTGATTGATTTGCAGATATTGAACCATTCTTGCATCCCTGGGATAAATCAACTTGATCACAGTATATGATCCCTCTAATCATATATATAAATCTAATCAATATATAATATTATATATATATTATATATATAATATTATATATATATTTTATATATATATATATAATCTAATCAATCCACAGTATTGTTGGATTCGTTTTGCAAATATTTTGTTTAGGATTTTTGCATCTGCATTCATCACTGATATTGGCCTGTAATTTTGCTTTTCTGTGATATCATTGTTTGGTTTTTGTGTCAAGGTATTGCTGGCCTTGGGCTTCCCTGGTGGTGCAGTGGTTGAGAACCTCCCTGCCAATGCAGGGGACACGGGTTTGAGCCCTGGTGTGGGAAGATCCCACATGCCGTGGAGTAACTAGGCCCGTGAGCCACAACTACTGAGCCTGCGCGTCTGGAGCCTGTGCTCCGCAACAAGAGAGGCCATGATAGTGAGAGGCCTGCTCACTGCAATGAAGAGTGGCCCCCGCTTGCCGCAACTAGAGAAAGCCCTCACACAGAAATGAAGACCCAACACAGCCAAAAATAAATAAAAATTAGAAAAGAAAGTATTTCTGGCCTCATAAAATGAGTTTGGAAGTGTTATTTCCTCTGCAATTTAAGTATGAGTGTTAACTCTTCTTTAAATATTTGGTAGAATTCACCCTGAAGCCATCTGGTCATAGATTCTTGTTTGCTGGGAGTTTTGTTTTGTTTTCTGATTCAATTTTGTTTATGGTAATTAGTCTCTTTATATATTATTTTTCTTCCTGGTTCAGTTTTGGGAGATTGTATATTTCTGGGATTTGTCCCTTTCTTCTAGGTTGTCCATTTTATTGGCATATAGTTCTTCATAGTAACCTCTTATGATCATTTGTATTTCTGTGGTGTCAGTTATAACTTCTCCTTTTTCATTTCTGATTTTACTGATTTGGCCCCCCTTCTTTTTTTCTTAATGAGTCTGGCTTATCAATTTTTGTCTTTTCACAAAACCAGCTCTTAGTTTTATTGATCTGTTCTGTTTTTTTAGTCTCTGTTCCATTTATTTCTGCTCTAATTTTTATGATTTCTTTCCTTCTACTAAGATTGGGTTTTGTTTATTCTTCTTTTCTAGTTCCTTTAGGTGTAAGGTTAGGTTGTTTATTTGGGATTTTTCTTGCTTGTATTGCTATAAACTTCCCTCTTAGAACTGCTTTTGCTGAGTACCATAGATTTTGGATCTTTGGGTTTTCTTTTTTATTCGTCTCCAGGTATTTTTGGACTTCTTTGATTTCTTCAGTTATCCATTTTTTGTTTAGTAGCATATTGTTTAACATCCACGTGTTTGTGTTTTTTGCAGTTTTTTTCCTGTAGTTGATTTCTAGTCTCTTGACACTGTGGTCAGGAAAGAAGGTTGGTATGATTTCAGTTTTCTTGAATTTACTTGGGCTTGTTTTGTGGCCTAGCATATAGTCTATCCTGGAGAATGTTTCATATGCACTTGAAAAGAATGT
This sequence comes from Stenella coeruleoalba, assembly GCF_951394435.1. Taxonomy (NCBI): domain Eukaryota; kingdom Metazoa; phylum Chordata; class Mammalia; order Artiodactyla; family Delphinidae; genus Stenella; species Stenella coeruleoalba. Next base: position 21,255,436 of record NC_137150.1, on the reverse strand, counting down.
GTATTCTGCTGCTTTTGGATGGAATGTTTTATATACATATACGTACACACACACACACACACACACACACACACACGTATGAATAGAACAGATGAACATATAAGGTAATCTGTTCTAATGTGTCATTTAGAGCCAGTGTTTCCTTATTGATTTTCTGTGTAGATGATCTGTACACTGATGTAAGTGGGGTATTAAAGTCCTATATTATTGTGTTACTGTCAATTTCTCCCATTATGTCTGTTAATATTTGCTTTATGTATGTTGGGTGCATGTATGTTGACACTTGTTATATCTTTTTCTAGGATTGATCCCTTAATCATTATGTAGTGTCCTTCTTTGTCTCTTGTAACAATCTTTGTTTTAAAGCCTATTTTTGTCTGATATGAGTATTGCTACTTCAGCTTTCTTTTGATTTCCATTTCACTGAAGACTTTCCATACCCTCACTTTCAGGCTGTGTGTGTTTTTAGATATGAATTGAGTCTCTTATAGGCAACAGCATACACACACACACACACACACACACACACACACACACACACAGAGTAAGTCCCCTACATATGAACACATTTCTTTCCAAGAGTGTGTTCATAAGTCCAATTTGTTCGTAAGTCCAACAAAGTTAGCCTAGGTACCCAACTAACACAATTGGCTATATAGTACTGTACTCTAATAGGTTTATAATACTTTTCACATCAATAATACATTAAAAAACAAAGAAAAATAAAGAAAACATTTTTAATGTTACAGCACATTACCTTGAAAAGTACAGTAGTACCAGCTACATCACCACTGCTTTTACACTTGCTTCCTGACATCCTGGGCTTGAAACAAAGATACTGTACTACTGTACTCTATACAGTATTGTACACTAAAGTACACAAAAGTGCAACCACTTGTAGAGGATGCACACACATGGCAATGTATGCCAATCATGTGAGCTACCTTACATGATTGGACATGTGAACACACATTCGTATCTTTGAAAGTTCACAGCTTGGAGGTTCGAATGTAGGGGACTTACTGTGTGTGTGTGTGTGTGTGTTTGCATGCGTGCACACGTGTGCACTCACGTACCTCTTTTTTAATCCATTCAGCAACTTTATGTCTTTTTTTAAATTAGCTATCTACTTTATACATATTAATGTATGTATGTCAATCCCAATCTCCCAATTCATCCCACTAATCCTCCTACCCCCTGCTTTCACCCCTTGCTGTCCATACATTTGTTGTCTATATCTGTCTCTATTTCTGCCTTGCAAACTGGTTCATCTGTACCATTTTTCTAGATTCCACATATATGCGTTAATATACAATATTTGTTTTTCTCTTTCTGACTTAATTCACTCTGTATGACAGTCTCTAGGTCCATCCACGTCTCTACAGATGATCCAATTTCATTCCTTTATATGGCTGAGTAATATTCCATTGTATATATGTGCCACATCTTCTTTATCCATTCGTCTGTCGATGGGCATTTAGGTTGCTTCCATGACCTGGCTATTGTAAATAGGGCTGGCTATTGTAAATGAACACTGGGGTGCATGTCTCTTTTAGAATTATGGTTTTCTCTGGGTATATGCCCAGTAGTGGGATTGCTGGGTCATATGTTAATTCTACTTTTAGTTTTTTAAGGTACCTCCATACTGTTCTCTATAGTGGCTCTATCAATTTACATTCCCACCAACAGTGCAAGAGGTTTCCCTTTTCTCCACACCCTCTCCAGCATTTGTTGTTCGTAGATTCTCTGGTGATGGCCATTCTGACTGGTGGGAGGTGATACCTCATTGTAGTTTTAATTTGCATTTCTCTAATACTTAGTGATGTTGAGCAGCTTTTCGTGTGCCTCTTGGCCACCTGTATGTCTTCTTTGGAGAAACGTCTATTGAGGTCTTCTGCCCATTTTTTCATTGGGTTGTTTGTTTTTTTTAATATTGAGCTGCATGAGCTGTTTATATATTTTGGAGGTTAATCCTTTGTCTGTTGATTCATTTGCAAATATTTTCTCCCATTCTGAGGGTTGTCCTTTTGTCTTGTTTATGGTTTCCTTTGCTGTGCAAAAGCTTTTCAGTTTCATTAGGTCCCATTTGTTTATTTTTATTTTTATCTCCATTACTCTAGGAGGTGGCTCAAAAAAGATCTTGCTGTGATTTATGTCAAAGAGTGTTCTTCCTTTGTTTTCCTCTAAGAGTTTTATAGTGTCTGGTCTTACATTTAGGTCTTTAATCCATTTTGAGTTTATTTTTGTGTATGGTGTTAGGGAGTGTTCTAATTTCATTCTTTTTACATGTAGCTGTCCAGTTTTCCCAGCACCACTTATTGAAGAGACTGCTTTTTCTCCATTGTATATCCTTGCTTCCTTTGTCATAGATTAATTGTAAGTTTGTGTATTTATCTCTGGGCTTCCTACTCTGTTCCATTGATCTATATCTCTGTTTTTGTGCCAGTAGCATATTGTCTTGATTATTGTAGCTTTGTAGTGAAGTCTGAAGTCACGGAATCTGATTCCTCCAGCTCAGTTTTTTTTCCCTCAAGGTTGCTTTGGCTATTTGGGGTCTTTTGTGTCTCCATACAAATTTTAAGATTTTTTTGTTCTAGTTCTGAAAAAAATCCCATTGGTAATTTTATAGGGATTGCACTGAATTTGTAGATTGCTTTGGGTAGTATAGTCATATTCACAGTATTGATTCTTCCAATCCAGAGCATGGTATATCTCTCCATATGTTTGTGTCACCTTTGATTTCTTTCATCAGTGTCTTATAGTTTTCTGAATTCAGGTCTTTTACATCCTTAGGTAGGTTTATTCCTAGGTATTTCATTCTTTTTGTTGCAGTGGTGTATGGGATTATTTCTTTAATTTCTCTTTCGGATCTTTTGTTGTTAGTGTATAGGAATGCAAGAGGTTTCTGTGCATTAATTTTTTAACCTGCAACATTACCAAATTCATTGATAAGCTCTAGTAGTTTTCTGGCAGCATCTTTAGGATTCTCTATGTATAATATCATGTCATCTGCAAACAGTGACAGTTTTACTTTTTCTTTTCCGATTTGGATTCCTTTTATTTCTTTTACTTCCCTGATTGCTGTGGCTGAGACTTCCAAAACTATGTTGAATAATAGTGATGAGAGTGAACCTCCTTGTCTTGTTCTTGATCTTAGAGGAAATGGTTTCAGTTTTTACCACAGTTCTTCAACATTGAGAACGATGTTGGCTGTGGGTTTGTCATATATGGCCTTTTTTATGTTGAGGTAGTTTCCCTCTGTGCCTACTTTCTGGAGAGTTTTTATCATAAATGGATGTTGAATTTTGTCAAAAGCTTTTTCTGCATCTATTGAGATGATCATATGGTTTTTCTTTTTCAGTTTCTTAATGTGGTGGATCACATTGATTGATTTGTGTATATTGAAGAATCCTTGCATCCCTAGGATAAATCACACTTGATCATGGTGTATGATCTTTTTAATTTGTTGTTGGATTCTGTTTGCTAGTATTTTGTTGAGGATTTTTGAATCTATATTCATCAGTGATATTGGTCTGTAATTTTCTTTTTTTGTAGTATCTTTGTCTGTTTTTGTTGTCAGGGTGATGGTGACTTTGTAGAATGAGTTTGGGAGTGTTCCTTCCTCTACAGCTTTTTGGAAGAGTTTGAGAATGATTGGTGTTAGCTTTTCTCTAAATGTTGGATAGAATTCACCTCTGAAGCCATCTGGTCCTGGACATTTGTTTGTTGGAAGATTTTTAATCACAGTTTTAATTTCATTACTTGTGATTGGTCTGTTCATATTTTCTATTTCTTCCTTGTTCAGTCTTGGAAGGTTTTACCTTTCTACAAATTTGTCCATTTCTTCTAGGTTGTCCATTTTATGGGCATAGAGTTGCTTATAGTAGTTTCTTATGATGCTTTGTATTTTTTGCATTGTCTGTTGTAACTTCTCCTTTTTCATTTCTAATTTTATTAATTTTAGTCCTCTCCCTCTTTTTCTTTCTGAGTCTGGCTATAAGTTTATCAATTTTGTTAACTTCTCAAATAACCAGTTTTTAGTTTTATTTATCTTTGCTATTGCTTTCTTTGTTTCTAGTTCATTCATTTCTGCTCTGATCTTTATGATTTCTTTCCTTCTACTAACTTTGAGGTTTGTTTGTTCTTCTTTCTCTAGTTCCTTTAGGTGTAAGCGTAGATTCTTCATTAGAGATTTTTCTTGTTTTTGAGGTAGGATTGTATTGCCATAAACTTCCCTCTTCGAACTGCTTTTGCTGTATCCCATAAGTTTTGGATCATTGTCATTTGTCTCTAGGTATTTTTTTATTTCCTCTTTGATTTCTTCAGTGATCTCTTGGTTATTAGTAACGTATCATTTAGCCTCCATGTGTTTGTGTTTTTAACGCTTTTTTCCATGTAATTTATTTATAATCTCTTAGTGTTGTAGTTGGAAAAAATGCTTGATATGATTTCAGTTTTCTTAAATTTACCGAGGTTTAATCTGTGACCCAAGATGTGATCTATCCTGGTGAATGTTCCATGTGCACTTGAGAAGAAAGTGTAGTCTGCTGTTTTCAGATGGAATGTCCTATAAATATCAATTAAATCTGTCTGGTGTATTGTGTCACTTAAAGTTTGTGTTTCCTTATTAATATTCTGTGTGACAGAATTTTCTGTCTGTATAAAATGGATAACTAATAAGAACCTGCTGTATAAAAAAAATAAATTAAATAAAATTCAAAAAAAAATTTTATGTCTGAATGATCTGTCCATTGGTGTAAGTGAGGTCTTAAAGTCCCCCACTATTACTGTGTTATTTTTGATTTCCTCTTTTATAGCTGTTAGCATTTGCCTTATGCATGAGGTGCTCCTACATTGGGTGCATATATATTTATAATTGTTATATCTGCTTCGTGCATTGTATTATCATTATGTAGTGTCCTTTCTTGTCTCTTGTAACATTCTTTATTTCAAAGTCTATTTTATCTGTTTTGAGTATTGCTATTCCAGCTTTCTTTTGATATTCATTTGCGTGGAATATCTTTTTCTATCCCCTCACTTTCAGTCTGTATGTGTCCCTAAGTCGGAAGTGAGTCTCTTGTAGACAGAATATATACAGGTCATTCAGCCACTCTGTGTCTTTTGGTTGGAGCATTAATCCATTCACATGTAAGGTAATTCTCGATATGTTCCTATTACGATTTTCTTTATTGTTTTGGGTTTGTTGTTTTTAGATCCTATTCTTCTCTTGTGTATTCCAGTTAGAGAAGTTCCTTTAGCATTTCTTGTAGAGCTGGTTTGGTGGTGCTGAATTCTCTTAGCTTTTGCTTGTCTGTAAAGCTTTTGATTTTTCCATCGAATCTGAATGAGCTCGTTGTTGGGTAGAGTAATCTTGGTTGTAGGTTCTTCCCTTCCATCACTTTAAATATATCGTGCCACTCCCTTCTGACTTGTAGTTTCTGCTGAGAAATCAGCTGTTAACCTTATGGGAGTTCCCTTGTATGTTATTTTTGTTTTTCCCTTGTTGCTTTTAATAATTTTTCTTTGTTTTTAATTCTTGTCAATTCAATTACTATGTGTCTCTGTGTGTTTCTCCTTGGGTTTATGCTACGTGGGACTCTCTGTGTTTCCTGGACTTGGGTGGCTACTTCCTTCCCATGTTAGGGAAGTTTTTGACTATAATCTCTTCACATATTTTCTTGGGTTCTTTCTTTCTCTCTTCTCCTTCTGGGACCCCTATAATGCGAATGTTGGTCCATTTAATGTTGTTCTAGAGGCCTCTTAGGCTGTCTTCGTTTTTTTTAATTCTTTTCTCTTTATTCTGTTCCATGGCAGTGATTTCCACCATTCTGTCTTCCAGGTCACTTATCCGTTCTTCTGCCTCTATTATTCTGCTATTGATTCATTCTAGTGTAGTTTTCATTTCAGTTATTGTTCATCTCTGTTTGTCCTTTAATTATTCTAGGTCTTTGTGAAACATTTCTTGTGTCTTCTCGATCTCTGCTTCCATTCTTTTTCCGAGGTCCTGGATCATCTTCACTATCATTATTCTGAATTTTTTTTCTGGGAGGTTGCCTATCTCCACTTCATTTAGTTGTTTTCCTGGTGTTTTATCTTGTTCCTTCATCTGGCACATAGTCCTCTGCCTTTTCATTTTGTCTTTCTTTCTGTGAATGTGGTTTTCATTGCACAGGCTGCAGGATTATAGTTCTTTTCGCTTCTGCTGTCTGTCCTCTGGTGGGTGAGGCTACCTAAGAGGCTTGTGCAAACTTCCTGATGGGAGGGACTGGTGGTGGGTAGAGCTGGGTGTTGCTCTGGTGGGCAGAGCTCAGTAAAACTTTAATCTGCTTGTCTGCTGATGGGTGTTGCTCAGTTGCCTCCCTGTTGGTTGTTTGGCCTGAGGCTACCCAACACGGGAGTCTACAGGCTCTTTGATGGGGCTAATGGTGGACTGTGGGAGGGCTCATGCCAAGGAGTACTCCCCCGAACTTTTGTTGCCAGTGTCCTTGTCCCTGTGGTGAGCCACAGCCACCCTCAGACTCCGCAGGAGACCCTCCAACGCTAGCAGGTAGATCTGGTTCAGTCTCCTATGGGGTCACTGTTCCTTCCCCCTGGATCCTGATGCTCACACTACTTTGTGTGTGCCCTCCAAGAGTGGAGTCTCTGTTTCCCCCAGTCCTTTCAAAGTCCTGCAGTCCTTCAATCAAATCCAACTAGCCTTCAAAGTCTGATTCTCTGGGAATTCCTCCTCCCATTGCTGGACTTCCTGCTTTGGAAGCCTGATGTGGGGCTCAGAACCTTCACTCCAGTGGGTGGCCTTCTGTGGTATAATTGTTCTCCAGTTTGTGAGTCACCCACCCGTGTTTATGGGATTTGATTTTATTGTGATTGCACCCCTCCTACCATCTCATTGTGGCTTCTTCTTTGTCTTTGGATGTGGGGTATCTTTTTTGGTGAGTTCCAGTGTTTTCCTGTTGATGATTGTTCAGCAGTTAGTTGTGATTTCAGTGCTCTTGCAAGAGGGAATGACCGCACATCCTTCTGCTCCACCATCTTAAACCAAACTCTCTATGTCTTTTGATTAGAGCATTTAGTCTACTTACATTTAAAGTAATTATTGATAGGTATATATTTATTGCCAGTTTGTTAATAATTTTTGGTTTGTTTTTATAGTTCTTTTCGGTTCCTTTCTTCTTTTGTTCTCTTCCCTTGTGATTTGATAACTATCTTCAGTGTTGTTATGTTTGGATTCCTTTCTCTTTTTGTGTGTGTGTCTATTATAGTTTTTTGGTTTGTGGTCAGTAAGAGATTTAAACAAGATATAGCACTATATATGTGTGTGTTTGTGTGTTTGGTGTATGATTATTTTAAGTTGTTGATCTCTTTCAAAAGCTGATCAATTGCAAATGTATTTTAACAAGCCTGCATTTTTATTCCACTCCCCCCACAATTACTGTTTTTGACATCATATTTTACAGCTCTTTGTTTTGTGTATCCCTTAACTGCTTTTTTTTTTTTTAACCTTCTTACCAATAGTACTGGTTGGTTTACTACCTGTACTGATGAGCTTTTTCCTTTTATAATTTTCATGTTTCTAACTGTGGACATTTCTATTTTGCTTAGGTAAGTTCCTTTATCATTTTCTTTTAAAGCTGGTTTTCTGGTGCTGAACTGTTTTATCTTTTACTTGTCTGAAAAACTTTTGATCTCTTCATCAGAACTGAATGAGATCTTTGTCAGGTAGAGTATTCTGGGTTTTTGGTTTTTCCCTTTCATCACTTTAAATATATCATGCCACTCCCTTCTGGCCTGCAGAGCTTCTCCTGAAAAGTCAGGTGATAGCCTTATGTGAATTTTATGTAATTTGCTGCTTTTAATATTCTGTCTTTATCTTTAACTTTTGCATTTTAATTCCAGTGTGTCTTGGTGTGGTCCTCTTTGTGTTGATCCTTTTTGGGACTCTCTGTGCTTCCTGGACTTGGAAATCTGTTTCTTTTCCCAGGTTAGGGAAGTTTTCAGCTCTTATGTCTTCAAATATGTTTCCCATCTGTTTCTCTCTTTCTTTTCCTCCTGGGACTCCTATAATGAGAATGCTAGTATGATTGATGTTGTCCCAGAGGTCTCTTAAACTGCTCTCATTTCTTTTAATCCTTTTTATTATTTCAGTTCAGCTTCAGTGAATTCCACTACTCTGTCTTCCAGCTTGTTGATCTATTCCTCTGTATCATTTATTCTACTGTTGATTTCCTCTAGTATATTTTTCATTTCAGTTTTTGTAGTCTTTATGTCTGTTTTTGCTACAAACTTCTAACTTCTCACTCTGTTCATCCATTCTTCTTCAAGTTCTTTGATCGTCTTTATGACCATAACCATGAATACTTTATCTGGTAGCTTGCCTATCTCCACTTCACTTAGTTCTTCTGGGGTTTTAACTTGTTCCTTCATTTATAACATATTCCTCTGTCACCTCATTTTGTGTGATTTGCTGTTTTTATTTCTAGGTATCTGGAAGGTTGGTCATGTTTCCTGACCTTGGAGAAGTGGCCTTTCATAGGAAATGTCCTATATGTCCGAGGAGCGCACTCCCCTCTGGTCACCAGAGCTATGTACTCTAGGGGTGCCCCCTTTGTGGGCTGGGTGCATCCTTCTGTTGTGGTGGGCTGACTTCTGTGGGCATTATGGTAGGTGGGGCTGGCCCCCAGTCTGATTGGTTGCCAGGCCCTGCCTTGTGCAGAGGCTGCTGGTTGCTAGTTGGCAGGGCTGGGTCATAAGGAGGCTAGCTCTGGAACCCTTAGGTGCCCAGGGGCTAGTCCTGGCTCACTGGTGAGCAGAGTCAGGCTCCTTTCAAATTACTGCCTACATGCTGGGTCTCAGAGCATGTGAAAATTTGTATGAATCTTTTATGAGTGGAGTATCTGTCTCTTCCAGTCCTCCAGCTCTCCTATATACAAGCCCTGCTGGCCTCCAAAGCCAAACATTCTAGGGGGCTCATCTTCCTGGTGCAGGACCCCCAGCCTGGGGAACGCAATGTGGGGCTCAGATCCTGTGCTCATTTGGGAGAACACTTGTTATTATAATTATTCTTCCATTTGTGGGTTGCCCACCCAGGGGTGTGGGTCTTAACTCTACAGCGACTGTGCTCCTCCTATCTGTCTTGTGGTTCTCTCTTTATGTCTTTAGTTGCAGAAGAATTTTTCTGGTAGGTTCTAGTCTTTCTCATAATAGTTTTTTCTGTAAATAGTTGTCATTTTGGTGTGCCCATGAGAGGAAGTGGGCTCAGGGTCTTCCTACTCTGCCATCTTGGGAATTCTCTTCTCCAGTATTTCTTGATTTTCCTAAAAACCAGTAGCTATTCCTGTAACATGGCAGTTCTCCACTATTCCTTTCAGTCCCACATTCTCTGCTACTCTACAAAGTCCCACAAGACTGAGGACTGTACTACACTCCAAATAGCATCCTGAGACCTGGCTGTCCCAGGGAAGGAGGTATTCTTTATATGACTCAAAGAATGCTACTTCCTTGAGAAGAACTTTGCACTCCGTGTGATATCTACAAGTATGTAACTGACTACCTGCTCTGAATGTTCTACATTACACCCAGGGTCTAACTTTACCACCCCTGGCAGCCATATCTCAGCATATGGTACATGATCAGTGTTGGGGGCAAGTGGTGGCTTAGCTAACACTCCTCACCCAATGTATCATATGTAAATTAAATAAAGAGTGCTTACTTTGCAAATACAGCTTTAAGACACATTCCTCAGCATTTTATGCATATCCATTTAAGTTTAGCCCTTATAGACTTCCCAGTGACAATGTTCAGACTTATCCCTTATTCCTATTAAAAACTGTTTTCCTTTTCTTCAGTTTTTCCTTGTTCTGCCTTTTTATTTTTTATATAGAACACATGGAAATTTTTTGTGCAGTCTTTACACAGAGGTAACCCTCTAAGTCACTTAAAATATATATGTGTGTTTGTGTAAAAAATTTGGTATGTTAGTTCCTTTTTATATTTTGCCACGAAATCAATAGGTAGCATGTGTGTTCTTTTCATTAACTAACAAAACTACATGTGGGTGTGGAGTATACTATGTTAAAAATGAAAACAAATTCCTTTTTTTAAAAAAGAAAACTATCAATTTATTTATAAGTAATTTTATTTTTTGTAACATTAAAGATAATTTCAGAATACCTTAAATCAGTGTGTTAAGATCCCCACCTTCTTTTTAATTGAATTAAGCAGCTCTTTCTTGCTTCATATTCATAAATCCTACTGCCTGTCATTTTCTCAGAGAAAATTAGTAATAGAATATCAGCTTTAGCAACTCAAAATTTTCTATGTGTTACCTCTGCTTGATCTCAAAGTCTTAGCTCATTTTATTGATAGACTTTGCTGTCTTTGTTTCAGCTAAGTTCTTCAAGATTTAGAAATAGAGTGGCTAACTTCCAGCTTGCAGGCCAGCATGTTAGAAGCTTAGAAGTTGCTACTCTATTCTGACAACTAGTAAAAAACTGTATAAACTGAAAAATCAACTCTTCTTAGAACCATCAGAGAACTGATGTCACAGGGAAAACCATTGCCCTAAAAATTGGAGAGACAGACAGGCACATACAGAAAAGCACAATTTACCAGAGCAGAAATCCTTGAGCAGAACCTTCTTTAAGAACCAGTGCCTAGATAGGAAGACCTGAACTATGATTGACAAATTTCTAGAGGTTCAATATGAACAATTCTGAGGGTTAAAAACTCCAGGGGAATCCAGTCATAGGGGTATCCTCATGCTTTTGTGAGTTTTACCTCCAGGAGCTCAACCAGATCCAGTGAATAGCAGAAAAATTCCCATGTGCTTCCAGCAGGCAGAGGGGAAAAGGAAACATTTTGAAATAGACCAGAGCACTCTGTTCTTTTTAATAAGACCTGTCCTTGGGAGGAAACTATTTTACCAGAGCCTAATCTGCTACAGGGATTTTATCAGAGCCTACTCTACCTGGGGGAAGGGAAACACCCATATTCCTCTAGTGTTCCTGTCCCACCTGGAGGAAGCAGGGGAGTGAGAAGTACTGGTGAAGTTTCAGGAGCACAGATTAAAAGACTGTTTTAAGCACAGAACTACAGAATGCTTCTGCTCCCCCACACCTCACCACTGCATTACTAAAGGCCTATTTGCTGCAGTTCTTTTACCCAGTACTTCACACCTGTCTTTCAACAAAAAAATTACAGTGCATACTAAAAGGCATTTCAGTTTGAACAGTTTGAAAAGACTTAAGGAGCATCAGAACCAGAGTCGGATATGGCAAGAATGTTGCAATTATAAGACCAAGAATTTAAAGAAAAAACAACTATGATTAATATTCTAAGGGCCTTAATGGAAAAAGCAGACAATATGCAAGAACAGATAGATAATGTAAGCAGAGAGATGGAAATTCTAAGAAAGAATTGTAAAGAATGCTAGAGATAAAAATACTAACATAATGAAGAATATCTTTGATGGGCTCAGTAGCAGACTGTCCTCAGCTGAGGAAAGAATCTCTTAAGCTTGAGGATATAACAATAGAAACTTCCAAAACTAAAAAGTAAAGAGAAAAAATATTTTAAAAAGAAGAACAGAAAATCCAAGAGCTGCAGGACAATTGCAAAAGGTTTAGCATACACACAGTGGAAATACCAGAAAGAGAAAAAAGAGAGAAAGACATAGAATGTTTGAAGCAATAATGACTGAGAATTTCCCAAGTTATTGTCAGACACCAACCCACAGATCCAGGAGGCTCAGAGAACACCAAGCAGGATAAATGCCAAACCAAACAACGTAGGTTCATAGTTTTAACAACTGTACCATTGTGGTGCAGTTGTTGATGGTGAAGTGTATGTGTGTGTGGGGAGGGCAGGCAGGGGATATATGGGAGCTCTGTTCTTTTTGTTCAGTTTTGCTCTGAAGCTAAAACTGCCCCCCAAATTAAATTTTGTTAATTAAATTAGAATCATTTAATATGCTAATTATCATCTGGTTCTTCAGCAGAATTACTCCCACTCAGGGTGCTGTAGATGATCTTATTTCAATACCTTAAGTTTCAAGTCAAAGAGATACTTAACCAGACTGAATCCATCACTGCTTCCTCTTGACCACCTGACATTTTGGTCCAGTCAGGAACACTATAAAGCCAGTACTTTGTGTCAGAATAAGCACAAGGCATGGTACAATTGGACTGCTATTTTAAACCAAAAGAAAGATCCAAGGAGCTACAAAAATCTAAGATAACTGAAAACTTGCCATCAGCATCACCTCTGTTCCTATATGACTCCATTAAACCAGAAAGCTAGCACTTGTGCTATGAAGCAAGTGCAAAATAGAGGTGGACCTCTGCTATCCATGCATTGTTCATAGCTTCAACCAGACCCAACTTGTACCCTATGGCATACTTGACCATGTTTCTGTAGCTTCTAAAGTATGGTTTATTTTTCTGTTTATGGCTTTATTTCTTCAGGGACATCTAGTTTTATTGATTACAATCCAGTCTCAGCCTTTTAACTTATTTACTATTTTTTAGAATCCAATCTCTTTTCTCAAACTCTGTATCTTAGGAGAGATCACAATGGCAAGCATCTCTTTTTGTTTTTCTCCTGCATCAAGGTTGATCTTGGACCATCAATTCTCAGTCTTTATAATCACATGTAACCTTTGATTTGAGCCCAGTTATTCATCAGAAACTCTCAAACACTACCATATATTTTCCTTCACCTCCTCTTCCCACTCTGCTAATTGACTTCCTCATCTTCTAAATGCTTTTACATTTGGACGTTGTCAGCCATTTCCCCTTTCCTAGTGGGAATCTTCCTCTTCAACAATGTACGTGAGATTTCCTTATCTGAGTGATGGGTCTAATCAGAACTTCATAAAGCTTTAGTAAATATAACTGAATTTATTACCTAGGTACCATTAAAATGATTCAATTATTGTCAGAATAAATATCAGGGTGGGAGTGGGGAAAGGAGTACTTTCCAAAAGAGAACCATTACTTTGCTTCCTTTTTAAAAAGTATTTTTTGGAGGTAGTAGAAGGGAATAACTGGGTCTTCAATTACAGTTGTGATAAAATAAATGAACATCACTTGAACTTATAATTGTAAGAACTCCTGAAGAATATGTACACTGACCTTAAACCACAGAATAGTCACTTTGTACCACTACCCCATTAGCTAACATAGTCTTTTAACCCACAGAATACTCTTCTGAGAGATGGGCGCCTGTACTTGATAAGTGGCTTTAGAGAAATTGGTGGTTTTGCATCAGCAGTTACAGTAACTAGAGAAGAATTATTGCTTCCTTAACTTTGTGGCTCTGTGTGTTGACAGAAAAAAAAAAATAGCTAGAAAAATCAAAGCCAGATGGCTCTAGAGGAAATGCCTCCAATACTTCGACTGTTGTTAAGACACCCTGGGAGGAGTTCTTTTATGGCTGGTCACCATGGCCCTGCTTTACTGGCCCATCTGTTCCCTAGATCTTGTGTAAGACCACTTGTGGCCCCAGTTAATTTTAACTGAGCAGCAAAGTACCTTGTTCTGGCTCCATAGTGCCTACTAAAAAAAATAACTTTGGTGGCATAAAGGAGGAAAGAACAGACAAGACAATATGGTAAATATGCTGCTCATAGACTAATAAGACCTCAGCTAAAATAGAAAGGAAACATTTAAGACACCTTGATAGATCATTTTAAAATCAGCAGAACTGTCTCCTATTTTTTCACAAGAAGTGACCTTTTGGCAATGGGGAACCTAGAAAAGTTGTGAAAATTAATTTCTTTTTCCAGTAACCTTCAGGAAATCATCCTTTATAATTTTGCTCAACCACTTATATAGGAGTGACAAAGCATGAGGGTGACAGTCTGTATGTGATACACAAATTCCTTAGTTTCAATAAGGTTAACAGATAGCATTGTTAAGAAATGATCACGTCTGGTAAACCCAGCGGCACACTGGTAAAACAACTCTCTAAGAGGGGGAAATGGTCTCATTTTGTAGGCTTTGCAGAGTTTCATCATGTAACCCATGGCCCATTTAAAGCTACCAATAGTTTAAGAACAGGCTTGCAAAATTCCTGAATATTTAAAATTCAGCTCTCAAAGCCTCAATTTAGTGAGCCCCAGCTCAGCTCTGGACATGTTGCAAATAACCGGCACAGTTATGGTTTATAGCAGGTGTGTTTTGAAATGGAATGAGTTTCTTGCAAAGTCATGATGGGAAGGAATCTAATACATACAACAGGCATGACATTCCCTGGAATGGTTTAGCAAACACACACAAAAAAGGAGTTTGGTTCAAAGGCTTTTTATTGCTTTCCACAAACTAGTAAGAACATTGTTGGATTATGTTGCATAGGAATTTTCCTGTAAATTTTCAGTTTTTAGAATAGCTTAAAAGATTTAGACAAAATTGAAACATAGTGTTGGTGGTCAGTTTTAGTCAACAATACAAGGTAAAAATGCGCTAAATACTCCTAATATATAGTAATAAAAATTACAGTAGGAAATGGGTAATTTCACCATTTAAATAACTCTGTCCATTTAAATTAAGCTGTTCATCTTACTGGTGATGCTTCTAATTGCAATGGAATTTAAGAATAAATGTATAGATGGCTGTGCATGTTTGGGGCTGTTGGCATCTGATTGTCAAAAGGAACATGAGAATTGACAAGAGATGCAAACTATAAAGCACCTGAAAGGTTTCAGGGTCTCTAGAATAGAACAGAGGGGTCTGATTACAGAGGTTATTGGTGTTTCATTTTCTGCTTTGCAAAGTTCCATGAAAATTATCATCCAGATAATTAGTAAGCAAAAAAAAAAACAAAACCCCAAAACTAATATTTTTAATACTGTCATGTTGTGTTGACAAATCCAGGACCTGTTCTCCAAGAGTACAATCTTTATATTAAAAATGGGTAAAAAGAGATGTGTGTAGTTTTGACAAGGTTTGGGTAGAATTTACATGTTCATGCCATTTCTCATCTTTTTTTTTTTTTGGTTTGTTTTAAGAAGGATTTATTTTATTATTAGAAGAGATACAGCCTTCTAGCCTTATTAGAAGAGCCTACAGCCAGAAATATTCCAGAAAATATATATATGACTTGGAGTAGTTTGAGGAGTTTGATACATTTTGGCATAAATCAGTTTGAAAAATTTTTGCAAAGAGTTTTTATAAGTTGAATATTGAAATTTTTGCATTTTGATAAACTTGATATATATATATATATATATATATATATATATTTCTTTTTTCTTTTCATTAACTCTGTGAAATCACCTGCTTCTAAATAAAAATGAGTGGCTGTATTAGAATTGTACTCTGATACTAGTTTACCTGGATTGAAATCCCAGTCCCTTGGCCATTTTTTTTTTTTTTTTTTTTTTGCGGTACGCGGGCCTCTCACTGTTGTGGCCTCTCCCGTTGTGAAGCACAGGCTCCGGACGCGCAGGCTCAGCAGCCGTGGCTCACGGGCCTAGCCATCCCGCGGCATGTGGGATCTTCCCAGACCGGGGCACGAACCCCTGTCCCCTGCATCGGCAGGCGGACTCTCAACCACTGCGCCACCAGGAAAGCCCCCCTTGGCCATTTTTAAAGAACTTATTTGTACTTCATTTACCACATCTGTAAATAAGTATTACAATAATAGTATTTTCTCTATATGGTTGTTACAAAGATTAAATGGGTTAATGTATATATTTTAACAAAAATCATGCCATACTATAAGTACTCTTCTGAGATTTGCTTTTTATTTTTTTAAATAAATTTATTTATTTATCTTTGGCTGCGTTGGGTCTTCGTTGCTGCACGCGGGCTTTCTCTAGTTGCCATGAGCTGGGGCTACTCTTCCTTGTGGTGTGCGGTCTTATCATTGCGGTGACTTCTCTTGTTGCGGAGCATGGGCTCTAGGCGCGCCGGCTTCAGTAGTTGTGGCTCGCGGGCTCTAGAGCGCAGGCTCAGTAGTTGTGGCGCACGGGCTTAGTTGCTCCGCGACAAGTGGGATCTTCCTGGACCAGAGCTCGACCCCATGTTCCCTGCATAGGCAGGCGTGTTCTTAACCACTGCGCCACCAGGGAAGTCCCTGAAATTTGCTTTTCTGACTTAGTAATATAGTTCATTCATTTCACCTGGCAGCCTGATTCTTTGTAAAAACTTCCTCATATATGTATTGACATATATTTTGACATAAATTTTTCCAAACATCTGCTATTATTAACAATGCTGAAATGATTATTCCTACTTAGTTTAGATATTCTGTGCTTCAAGTTTTGATAGTTATATAGCTAGAGCCAATACTCAATTTACAATTTTTAAAAAACACTATCTTATTGATAGCGGCATTTACTTAATAATTAATGCCCTTATAGAGGGCATTTACTTAATGGTTAATAGCATACTTGCATTTTAACTAGAATTTAAAGTTTAAAATGTATTTTCTATTACCAAGAAATAAGTACTCGTTTGAATGTATTTGGGAGAGTTAAATGCAGGATGTTTGGAATGCAGCATGCAGTCCTGCTTTCCCTGTTTCATGGAAAGGTAACCTACACCACTTAAAAGTGCTGTGTCCCTGGCTCATGGGTATATAAATGGAATAAGTGAAGCTGGTGTCAATCTTGAATAGTCTTTGCTAGGGAGAGTGTCCAGGAGGCAGTCCTGCACACACAGTCATATGGATCTACTATGCCAGAGCTTTAGAACTACTATAACTCCTAGAAGGACCTCTAATTTGGAGTTCTTAGAACCCCAGTTTCTATCCTCCTTATGAATTACTGAGTCAATTATCTGGTGAGAAGTCTGTTTCGTAGCGATAACTGCTGAATGGGTCTGTAAAGTAAAACTAACAAACCTTCTAGGATGAAAAGTATTAGAAGAAAGAAGGTTGCCAAAAGGGTCTGTTTTTAACTAACATGTGCATATGTTGAAGGCATACATACAGAACCTCTTTGTGGTTTCACAGGAAAAGGTGGCAACCCAACCTCAGCATGATAGCAATTATGTATAAAGAATAATGCATTCCCAACTTCAGTGTGATAGTTTATATTTTTAGGTGCCGTGTGATTTTTTAAGTCTGTTGGGTTGCTAATTAAAATTAAGGTAGGTGCATGAATAATTCATGATGAATGAAAATGGCTTATATGTATATATATAGATAGATAGATAGATAGATACTATTAGTCAGGTATTTAGGAATTAGAACATTTGCTGTTTCCTTTCAGAAATTCATTACCTCCAGTGAAAAGTGTACTTTTTAAAGCAAAAGTAAATCTGTCTCTTGGAACATTTCAGTGTGGTTGGCACCCATTGATTCCTTTACGTCTTGGGCCTCCTGAGGGAGTGAGGAGCACAAACCGAAATGAAATTCTGAAATACTTTTATTTATGTCACCGTTAAGGAGAATTTTGGAGGTGTTTGTAGTTATTTTGATGTCCATTAATCAATTTCAATTTAGGGTAACTTTATATTTCTTTGTAACAGTAAAGAATCTTTGGATTAAATTTTAAACCTTGAACAACACTGGACTTGACCAATTAGAGTAAGAACAGCAAAATTTAAGGTAATATTTTTAGTTGAAATATCAAATTTCAAGCAAAAGATAGACTGTCTGGTATCATCATTTTATATTCACTTTGTGACAGATCATAGAGAATTACAAGCAAATCTAGGACTCTGCCCTCGTGTTCTGATTCTACTTGTCAGGTTTTCCTCCAAACCTTCAGTGCCTCCCTGCAATTCACATTTGAGTGGGGCACAGTTCTTTCTACAAGAAACAAGAGCCGACCTGCAGCGCCCAACAAAACATTAATCATAAAATCTTATTCAGTGTCCTTGTACTACATCCTACTAAAGTGTAGTTTAGTGTCTGAAATCCTCTTGAATGAGGCCTTTGTTAATAATTTTCCATGGTAACTTACTTGATCTCGGATCTGGGAAATACATTCCTCTCATTTGAGATATTTAATTCTCTTAATCTATGACGTGTTGATTAATCCCAGGCTCTTCAGCTACCAGAAACTATACATAACATCTACACAGAATTAGGAAAGGCTCAAGAATATTCTCTTGCCTGCATATTACATATCATCATTTAAAGGACACTAAGCCTACTTATAAAAATGAGACTATAATAATATTATTAAATACATAAATTTAATTTAATTTTCTGGGCCATTATTAAAAGAAGTCCTAAAAAGGTAGAAAACAGATTAGGTTGCCTTGTGTATCTCTATTAAAATAGGAAGGAGTTTTAGAATTAGAAGACAAATTAATGTCAAAGTTTGTCATATGGAATTAGTGTAATATTATATACTGATCATTTTGACAACTGTTTCTGGTCATTGAGAATAAAATTCCCCATAAATAGGTCATAAATTAATGGTTGCAATAAGAAAAATATCTTGTTAACAGTTCAAATTACCTTGCATTTGCCCAGAAATCCTTACTACTTAAGTTGATAACTTCTCCAATTTTTCATGGTTTATTTAAATTATAATACTAGATAACAAATTAGCCATGGATAGTATTTAGTTAAATAAATTATATATATTTGTATATATATGCATATATATCCACAGTACTATATTTTCTCATAAAAATAATGTGACAAGTACAATTAACATATACAGCAACCTTTAAAATTACATAATTACAAGATATAAGACCAATAAACCTTTGTAGCCAAGGCATGATTCACTTTGACCCTAAAATAAGTTAGGAGAGGTTGGGAGGAGTGACCACCTCTAAAATCAGAAGCGAGGGAGAGGCTCTCAGGGTATAGATTTTTGGAGGAGAGGAAATATGTGCAAGTCACTTGTAATCTGAGTGTTCACTGCCTGACTAGAATCAGATGAAATTAGCGATAATTGTATTATTTGACAAATATTCACCCTTTCCATGGCAGAATTATATTTTCCAGCTCCTTGACTCTGGGCAGGGTTCAATGAGATATTAGCAAATGGAACACAAGCAGGGACTTGAAATGTGCTTGGCACTTGGACTTGCCCTCTTACCATCCTACCTTTTTTCATGAGAAGAAAATAACTTGGTTAGCTGTTGGTTTAAAGAGGACATATTGGAGCAAACTGAGATAAAACCAAGTCCAGTTTAGATTAGTCAAACTGTAGCTGATCTGTGGATGTAAAGGGAAGAAACAGCCTCCCTGGGTATCTGCGGGAAAGTGGTTCTGGAACCTACAGGAGATACTAAAATCCATGGATGCTCAAGTCCCATAGTCCAACCTCTGTATCCGTGGTTCAGCGTCTGCGGAATCAACCAACCTTCAATCATGTAGTACTGGATGTATTTATTGAAAAAAGAATCCAAGTGTAAGTGGACCCACACAGTTCAAACCTGTGTTGTTCAAGGTTCAGCATCCACTGATGACCTTGGTAGCAGCCACAATGAAAACATAAGCAAGTGTTTTACTTGCATTGCCTTATTTTATATAAAAGACATGATGCTCACATTTGGAATACTTAAAACTTTAGCTTTACAGGTTTTTAAATGTAATGTTTGCATATAATTTGGACCCTCGCATTTCCCACTGGAATCAGTTTAGCCAATACTTTATTGTGGTTGAACCGCTGTAGACATAGGAGTAAATCCTGTCTTCATATGAAAAATTTGGTTTTCTGGGCGAATGACAGCAAAGATGATCTCCTTGTCTTTGATGCTGTATTGCTCTGCCTTTGTGACTCTCTTACCTTTGTTGACCATTTGGTTAGGCAGTCCTTTACTCTTTAAACAGGAAAATGGTCTTTGAGAATATATCGCATCATCCTTTCATTAGAGTATAACATGACTTGCTTAAGTACTGTAGGAAGACAGAGGTAATACAATCTATCCATTAACTACTGAGAGGGAGAGACAGGGAGGGAGGGAGAGAGAGAGAGAGATAAAGAAACAGAGACAGGGAAATAAAAGTTTAATTTTACTCAGCGTTAAAAAATCTCCAAAAACAAGGAATTGTTTCTGTGTTTTAAAGACATTAATATTTAATAATGTGGGAGAGATTTAGTCATGTCCTAAGCAGAGGAAAAGAATGTTCAGCGCTGTGGAATACAGGAATCCACTGGAGAAGAGGGAAAAAGGTATAAGAAAAGAAAGTAGATCAGAGCATACGTGAACCAAGCCACACACGGTGGGGAGTGGAGAGGGATGCTGGTGGTGAAAATTTAAAGTGGAAATGGAGATTAGGTACTTTAAAATTAGGCACTTACTCAGTGTGTAGTTTTTAGAAAGGGAAGTTAAATCTGATTTTATCTCTTATTAGAAATAAACTTTGATATTAATGTGGAAAAGAGATGGTGGTGGAGAGGACCTAGAGACAGAGAGACCAGAGAGGAAGAGAAGAGATTATTTTAATACTTCTGGAATCCTAGTAGAGGCTATGAGGATGGGGAAGAGAGGTGAATCTGAGTCATCCCAGAAGGCAGTGGAAATTCCAGGACTTCATAACAACCTGGTTTAGTCCGCTTGCTTTCTGTAGTCCCCAGTCCAACACTAATATCCAGGCCCAGAATCATGTCCTGTCTTTGTGATCCTCTACCATATGGGATGAAAAGGAAAAATGTGTTAGTTCAACCTGAGCAAGATAAAAGTTAATTTTTATTTTATAATCAATGCAGTACTGGTTCTACTAGATCTTACCTTACAAACTATTTTTAAGAATGCTAGCATTTTTATTGCTTCTTGGCCTTTTGACTAAGATCAAGTGAAGAATGCTAGCATTTTAATTATTGATGAATGAATAGATGCCAGTTACATGAGAATTCGATCCACTCATTGGCGCAAGCTCAGAAGGAGGTCTTAGTGTGTTAGCTGATTCATTATGGAATGTATTTGAAAGAAAAAAGTAAATTGCATCTTTTAAAAATGTAAAATTGATATAATACAGATAGTTTTCTATTTTCATTCAGACTGTTTCTTAAACTAATCTTTCAATAATAATATTAAAGAAAGTTTAAGGTACAAAGTTATATTATCATTCACCAATAAAGAGGCATGAAAGATATCTCAGAAGGAAAAGGATCACAACCTACCAAGTATAGTTCTGAGTGTGTTTTATTTTCGCATTGTTAATCATACGTAAATATGTATTAGAACTGTTGATACATTCATCTTCATAATGTCTTTACAGCTTGTTAAAGTGAAGTTTAAGAAGCTCCTGGAGGAGTAATAGGTTGCATATAATGGGCTAGGGAATGAAAAGTTTGGTTCTATATACTTAATTAGTTTCTAATTTCTCTGTAATCTCATCATGAGGCTCTAACAGAAAATAATATTGACCATACATATGGTACAAGTGGGTACTGGCATTTTAGATCATTCTCAAGGGGACTCACTAAATTATTTACTAAGCCTAATGTATTACTGATTCAAATTAAACTTCACCTGTAGTGTAATTTTAAACTCAATGAGTAAATAGCACCCCATGTATATCATAGGCTTACTGTTAAATTTAAGGGAAATAAGGTGCCCAGCATAATGTCTGTGAAGATGTAATCTAACTCTGCCATGCTCCACTTAAAGAATAAGGGTTCCCATCATATTCTATATCAGGGAAAGAGAAAAGGTAAACAAAAACAAAGTGAGTTAACAATAATGACAACAACAAAAAAACAGAATCATTCTGTCTAGTTCTAGTCCCCAAATTAAACCAAATCTTGAGCTTTCTTGTAAGTGACTGACTCTGTAATTTCATCCTGATCTTTCTAATGTGATGCTGCAGATATGTGACAGTCCTTGTTAATATGATAATCATGTAAGAAAGTTACTGATTTTCTACCATGAACACTCACTATAAATTTGATAAATGCCTAGCCAATTTTCTATTTTTAAAATTTTAACTAGTTTTGCTAAAATCTGCACTCCAATGAAAACTTTTCTGCAAGTGAACTTATTTTTTTCCCTAAGTTCTTTTGTCTCTAAGTCTGTCTTTGACATCTGATTTCTACTAAGTGCTCGATAAATTGTTATTACTGTTGTTAGTATTATGATAGACCTTTTCACAGTATATAAATATATAGAGATCCACACATACACCCTCTATGATAAACAAGTATTTTGGAGACCTTGGCAAAACTGTGAGACATTGAGTAGACAATGTACTTCGTTGCCTCATTATATGAAGCAGTGATGTGCCCCATGTTCAACTGAGCATGGTATTCCTATGAAAACACTGTGATCATATAAACCTGTACCAGCTGAAAATTTAAGGAAACATTCCTGAGAAGTTTGTCTATCTGGCTATCATTTAAAGCATATATACTCTACCAAGTACTATGTATAAATAAAATATGTAACATATGTCCACCTGTCTTTCTTTTTTAATTAATTTTTATTGGAGTATGGTTGCTTTACAATGTTGTGTTAGCCTCCACTGCACAACAAAATGCATCAGCCATACACCTACAGTTATCCCCTCCCTTTTAGACTTCCTTCCCTTTTAGGTTACCACAGTGCACTAGGTGAGTTCCCTGTGCTGTACAGCATGTTCCCATCAGTTGTCCATTTTGTACATAGTGTCAATAATGTATATGTGTGTCAATCTCAGTCTCCCAATTCCTCCCACCCCACCCCTTTCCCCCTAGGTATCCATACATTTGTTCTCTACCTCTGTGTGTCTATTTCTGTTTTGCAACTAAGATCACCTATACTAGTTTTCTACATTCCACCTATATGCGTTATATGATATTTGCTTTTCTCTTTCTGACTTACTTCACTCTGTATGACACTCTCTAGGTCCATCCACGTCTCTACAATTGACCCAATTTCATTCCTTTTTATGGCTGAGTAATATTCCATTGTACATATGTAACACATCTTCTTTATCCATTCCTCTGCTGATGGACATTTAGGTTGCTTCCATATTCTGGCTATTGTTGCTATGAACAATGGGGTGCATGTGTTTTTTTGAATTATGGTTTTCTCTGGGTATATGCCCAGTAGTGGGATTGCTGGGTCATATGGTAGTTCTATTTTTAGTTTTTTAAGGAATCTCCATACTGTTTTCCATAGTGGCTGTATCAATTGACATTCGCACCAACAGTGTATGAGGGTTCCCTTTTCTCCACACCCTCTCCAGCATTTATTGTTTCTAGATTTTTTGATGATGGCCATTCTGATGGTGTGAGGTGATACCTCATTGTGGTTTTGATTTGCATTTCTCTAATGATTCGTGATGTTGAGCAGCTTTCCATGTGTTTGTTGGCCATCTGTATACCTTCTTTGGAGAAATGTCTGTTTAGGTCTTCTGCCCATTTTTGGATTGGATGGTTTGTTTTTTTTTGATATTGAGTTGTATGAGCTGCTTGTATATTTTGGAGATTAATCCTTTGTCTGTTGCTTCATTTGCAAATATTTTCTCCCATTCTAAGAGTTGTCTTTTTGTCTTGTTTATGGTCTCCTTTGCTGTGCAAAAGCTTTTAAGTTTCATTAGGTCCCATTTTTTTATTTTTGCTTTAATTTTCATTACTCTAGGAGATGAGTCAAAACAGATGTTGCTATGGTTTATGT
This sequence comes from Stenella coeruleoalba, assembly GCF_951394435.1. NCBI lineage: Eukaryota > Metazoa > Chordata > Mammalia > Artiodactyla > Delphinidae > Stenella > Stenella coeruleoalba. The sequence goes on along the minus strand of NC_137150.1, from coordinate 21,231,926 downwards.
CAAAGGGTTTCCTGCCTATGTTTTCTTCTAATTGTTTTATAGTGTCTGGCCTTACATTTAGGTCTTCAATTCATTTTGAGTTTATTTTTGTGTATGGTGTTAGGGAGTGTTCTAATTTCATTGACCATATGTGCGTGGGTTTATCTCTAGTCTTTCTGTCCTGTTCCATTGATCTATATTTCATTCTTTGTGCCAGTACCATACTGTCTTGATTACTGTAGCTTTGTAGTCTAGTCTGAAGTCAGGAAGTCTGATTCCTCCAGCTCCATTTTTTTCCCTCAAGATTGCTTTGGCTATTCGGGGTCTTTTGTGTCTCCGTACAGATTTTAAGATTTTTTGTTGTAGTTCTGTAAAAAATGCCATTGGTAATTTGATAGGGATTGCATTGAATCTCTAGATTGCTTAGGTAGTATAGTCATTTTCACAATATTGATTCTTCCAATCCAAGAACATGTTATATCTCTCCATATTTTTATGTCATCTTTAATTTCTTTCATCAGTGTTTTATAGTTTTCTGAATACAGGTCTTTTACCTCCTTAGGTAGGTTTATTCCTAGGTGTTTTATTCTTTTTGTTGCGATGGTAAATGGGATTGTTTCCTTAATTTCTCTTTCTGCCCTTTCCTTAGTATATTGGAATGCAAGAGATTTCTGTGTATTAATTTTGTATCCTGCAGCTTTACTAAATTCATTGATTAGCTCTAGTAATTTTCCAGTGGCATCTGTAGGATTTTCTATGTATAGTATCATGTCATCTGCAAGCAGTGACAGTTTTACTTCTTTTCCAATTTGTATTCGTTTTATTTCTTTTTCTTCTCTGATTGCTGTGGCTAAGACTTCCAAAACTATTTTGAATAATAGTGGCGAGAGTGGACACCCTTGTCTCATTCCTGATCTTAGAGGAAATGCTTTCAGTTTTTCACCATTGAGAATAATGTTAGCTGTGTGTTGGTGATATATGGCCTTTAATATGTTGAGGTAGGTTCCCTCTGTGCCCACTTTCTGGAGAGTTTTTATCATAAATGGGTATTGATGTCCACCAGTCTTAATGGACTGATCCTACAGCAGACTGTGTAGCCCACCCCCAATAGAAAGGCCCTATGGCCTGGACACATTGTCTATTCCAGATACACTGGCACTTAAACATTCTGATGCTTCTAGATACATAAAGGCAGATGTTCCAGACTGACCACTCCAGAAAAGACACAATGACTGACTCATAAGTGACTGTAGAAATAGCTATTCTAAAAAAATGAACTGATCTGGACATAAAGACTGTCTCCCCGTTAGCCCAGGAGAACCTGTCCTGCCCATGAAGGTGACCAAGTTGAAATATTAAATAATCTCTAGTGGGCCATCTTCTATCTTCTATGTATATAAATGCTTCATATGCTTTCTCCAGGGTTTAGTTGGCCATAGTTTCAGATAATCTTACACTCTGTGTAAGAAATGCTTTTGCTACGAAGTCTCTCAGACAATTTTGGACAGAATCTATTTATCTTTCTATAACTTATATCTAGTAGCAAAACAATATTCTACTCTCAATAATTTGATTGTTGAACTATTATATGAGATGAATGAGACTGAGTTTGCAATGAATTAGTTTTTTTTATTGTAGTAAAGTTGGTTTACAATGTTGTGTTAGTTTCTGCTGTACAACGAAGTGAATCAGCTATATGTATACATATGTGCCCTCCCTCTTGGACTTTCCTCCCACCCCATCCCATCTCACCCATCTAGGTCATCACAGAACACGAAGCTGAGCTCCCTGTGCAATACAGCAGGTTCCCACTAGCTATCTGTTTTACACATGGTAGTGTATATATGTCAGTCCTAATCTCCCAATTTGTCCAACATTCACTAACATTTTAATATTAACAATTAAGATTTATGAGAATGTTGTGTGTTACAATGCATAATGTTAGTTTACTAAATATTACAGTTAGTCTTATTCATTCATCATTCTGTTCCAGAAGAGTTTGTTGAACATGTACTGCACATTTGGAATGTGGAAATCAAAATGTTGATGCAAAATATATGAAAATGATAATCTTTGACATCAAATATATAATCCATTTTGAAAAACAAGCCACACCAAAGTGTGAAATACAGGCATCATATCAAAGCATACTTTTACTGGTTCTTTAAAGTCTAAATTAGCCATGAGCTGTCATTTAAATCTCTAAGTAATGGAACACTTAAAAATTTTTTTATCCTAACTTCCATTATTTTCTATATTACCTTACAACCAAGTATTTTATTTCACAACCTATTCAATATGTTTTCCTCCTCTCCATGCTTTTATTCGTGCCAGAGGAAGTCAAGTTATATAAGGAAAAGATGGAGAAAATCACAGATGAAGTGGGACATAAACTGTGTCCTGAAAGGAAAACAAAACACCAACCAACTGCAGAAAGGTCTTGACTGTCAGGCAAAGGGGCTTAGAACTGATTTGACGGACACCTTGGCACCTCTGTGTTTTCTCTTTCAGTATTGCTTTTTTTTTTTTAACATCTTTATTGGAGTATAATTGCTTTACATTGGTGTATTAGTTTCTGCTATATAACAAAGTGAATCAGCTATATGTACACATATATCCCTATATCCCCTCCCTCTTGTGTCTCCCTCCCACCCTCCCTATCCCACCCCTCTAGGTGGTCACAAAACACCAAGCTGATCTCCCTTTGCTATGCAGCTGCTTCCTACTAGCTATCTATTTTACATTTCTAGTGTATATATGTCAATGCTACTCTTTCACTTAGTCCCAACTTACCATTCCCCCTCCCCGTGTCCTCAAGTCCATTCTCTACGTCTGCGTCTTTATTCCTGTCCTGCCCCTAAGTTCATCAGAACCTTTTTTTTTTTTAGATTCCATATACATGTGTTAGCATATGGTATTTGTTTTTCTCTTTCTGACTTACTTCACTCTGTATGACAGACTCTAGGTCCATCCACCTCACTACAAATAACTCAATTTTGTTTCTTTTTATGGCTGAGTAATATTCCATTGAATATATGTGCCACGTCTTCTTTACCCATTCATTTGTCAGTGGACACTTAGGTTGCTTCCATGTCCTGGCTATTGTAAATAGTGCTGCAATGAACACTGTGGTGCATATCTCTTTTTGAATTATGGTTTTCTCAGGATATATGCCCAGTAGTGAGATTGCTGAGTCATATGACAAAGGAAACCATAAACAAGACAAAAAGACCACCCTCAGAATGGGAGAAAATATTTGCAAATGAAGCACCTGACAAAGGATCAATCTCCAAAATTTACAAGCAGCTCATGCAGCTCAGTATCATAAAAACAAACAACCCAATCCAAAAATGGGCAGAAGACCTAAATAGACATTTCTCCAAAGAAGACATACAGATTGCCAACAAACACATGAAAGGTGCTCAACATCACTAATCATTAGAGAAATGCAAATCAAAACAACAATGAGGTATCACCTCACACTGGTCAGAATGGCCGTCCTCAAAAAATCTACAAACAATAAATGCTGGAGAGAGTGTGGATAAAAGGGTAATATTACTCTTGCACTAGTGGTGGGAATGTAAATTGATACGGCCACTATGGAGAACAGTATGGAGGTTCCTTAAAAAACTAAAAACAGTATTGCTTTTTTGTGTGAGAGCTTTGTCTCCATTTCTAGCCCTCTGGACCTTGGCTATCTTGTTTTTTGGTTTAGAGGCCTTTCTGAAATTAAAAAGGAGGTTCAATCCAACCATTGGTAGATGGAATATGCCTAAGAAAACAGCAAGGGCTGTTTCTTATTGTCCATTTTCATGAAACTAGGTGAAACACTGCAGTTTTAAGAAACTCTCCTCTTTCCTTGGGTCAAAATTAAGCTTTCAGGTTTAGAGGTAGTAGAAAATCAAGCATCACCTCCCCTCTTGCTACAAACAAAAGAAAACAAACCTTGCAGCCAGGACAGCAGGAACCTGGCTTTGTGAAATTGCAATCAAAGCTGCTCTGTTGATCAGCCAGCAATGGATCTCAAGTGGTAATCTGGGAGCATGCCACCACCATGACGCTTTCAATCCTAGTTAGCAAATACCCCCTTCTAAGATGAAATCTGTCTCCTATGAGTAACCATCAGGGCCATAAGGTCGATAAACCCAAATGTGAACATATTTTTTTGTCCAAATTCCATTATAAATTAGACACATTTTAGAAACAAGTATTGTTTCACTTTACCCATTTTTTAAACCGAATTCAAAAAGTTATAGTTGCATTGCCATGGTGTTCTGGGATATGTGTGCCAATATAAAATGCATCATAGTTTGCTATTCATCTTTTCAAAAGTAAAATGAATATGCAATTACAGAGCATACAATTAAACCGTCAGACATATACAGAGTTATAGAGAGATATACAACTAAACATTCTGGCAAGGAAAAAAATGACAAAAAATGTGAAAACTCAAAGACTGTAGCAATATAATAAGGTTTATATTTGTTTTCTTTTTCTTTTATCTTTGTAAAAATATCAGTAAGTTACTTTTTGAGTATCTGATAATGTGATACTAATATGTTTAATAACACGGTACTTCAAGTTTTCTTCTTGAAAGAAACCTTTTCTTCAGTTTTTTATGGAGTTTGGTTTAGCTGAGGTAAACTTTGTTTTAAGTGAAAATTTATTTAGCAAATACTACTTTCAAATTTTAGGGAATTTTTAAATTATAATCTGTTTACTTTGGGAAGATTAAAAATTAGTGGAAATTTTGAGTAATGACTTAATTTCTGTGAAGGAAGCAAACATCTCAGTGCATATCACATCTAAAATATCTTTTCCCTCTCAAGGAAATAAAATTAGATCATGGCAGTCAAAGAATTTTAAATATACTCTTGAGAAGTACATAAAAATTTAAAGAAAATAATGAGATTTCTATATTTAAGAGAAATTAGCAGTTTTATAATCTATATTATGTATAGGAGACTCAGTGAAAAAGTGTCTTTAGGGTTTTTACCTTTCCTTTTATGTGATGGAGTTTAAAAAGATGAAAGGCAAGCTTTTGTGTTTACATCTGGAGTATAAAAGCGGCTCAGTATGAGAAAAGGACATTCCATGAAATACTATGTCAGAAACATTCTCAGTCAGAATTCCAGAAATAGCAAGATGTTAAATAGATAATTAAAATGTCTTCAAGGTTTAAACCATAGGGACTTAGGGTTTTAATCATGCAGTGTATATTCATCAGAAGTTTTTGCTTTTATCTTGATCAGATTTTGATGCTGTCTTTGGAGGAAGAAAGACCAAGATCTGTGCTTCTGAAATTCTTTGGTTTGATAGGACCTTATATTAGAATGCTTAACTCAGAATAGCTATCATTTTATTAGATGGCTGGCAGAAGCCTTCAGCAATGCTGTCTGGCAGAAACATAATGGGCTCTTCCATTTCTGATGAAATTGGAAAGCTGTGGGAACTTGTGTGTCATGGCATAGGAACTGTGTTACCCATGGTGTAAGATTTTTCTTTTCAAGGAAGGGAGCAAACAGAGTATTGTAACAAATTACAGCTTTAATGTAAACAGGTTTTGATCCAAATATTTTTTAATGTAATGCAAATATGAGAACAAAGGTTTGACAACAAGGTGCATATTGCATAAAGAAGTAGACATCTAAATACATCTTGGAACATTTATATCAGCAAAGATGTACAGCTTAGAAATTTACTCATTCCTGTCTCTTGGCATATGTACATTATTTTTTTCCTACTTCACTCTCTACGTCTGAAAAAGGCACCATAAGTACACGTGATAATTATGGGCATAAAAATTTAGTACACAAATGTATATTTTAATGTGAATTAATAGTATGTCATACATTGACACACTAAAATTTATGTTTCCTAAAGTTAGAGTTAAGAACTAATACAGTAGTATATACCACTGTTAAAGATCACAATTTCATTAAATATTTTTCTGTACCGATTCTCATATCAGTCCTTTTATCATATTAAACAAAAGATGTGGATGTGAGTTGGTTATTGTATCCCTTATTATCTTAGGTTAAAACCAAAGCAGATATTTATGCAAGTTATAGTGAATGAACACATTGTAAATAATATTTAAATAGTCCTTTGTATTCTTGCTAATGAAAAGGAAATTCAAATCATTTTAGAACACGATGTTTCGAGTAATTGAAACATTTCAAAACTCTCCGTATTTTACATAGAGTAAAGAAATTAACTTGTCTCACTTATTTGTTGCACTGGATGAGAAAATGATAGGCAGGGATATAGAAATCATATCAATGGAAATGTTCTTATTCACAAATGAGTTTTAAGTAGTAAAACTGCAGATGCTGTTTATACTCTGGTTTAATTGCTTAAATACACATGCAGGTGGAGAAAATACTAACTTGTGCTTATTAGATAGGGTGATTGATGGCAAAGCAAAAGACCCTTCAGTTATAAAGAGAATCTGTAGAGTAATATGAATCAAGTGAAACTGTAATTCGTGCCTTTAAAACATCATTCACAAATTTCTAAAATTTAGTAATGGAGGGAGGTCAAATATAAAAATTTCTGAAGGTAATGTTTTTAGTATAGAAATATATCTGTATTTATGTATATATATGGTATATAAGTTACACTATATAAATAGGTAATGTATAAAATATAGTACAGGTAGAATGGAACTTTTGATGGGAATTAGTGTAAATTTATTCAAACTTCTTAAAATGCCCGAATACACTAAGCAACTGAATTTTCTATTGACAATATTATCTTTAAGGTTTAGTTTCTAATCTTCTAAATAACGTGCCTGAGGTCGAGAGAACTTTAGATTTCCTTTATAGACATTATTAAAACTGAGATCTGCAGCTGCCACACCAAAAACACCTGGTTAGAAAGGAGGATTTAAAAGGTGGTATAATTATTAAATCTGTGAAACAGAAATCAAACCCAATAGAGAAATGGAAAATTTGAAAAAGGAATAATTTTTTTCGGTATCTACTAGCTTGATATTTCTAGGATTAAATGTCCAACTTCACTGTTTATCTGTCAAAGTCACAAGTGTTTTCTTTAAATTTGTAACTTTGTGATACCTCTACAATCAGATATTATAACGTTATGGTTCCCAGCGAACACAGAGGCACCCCTCCTTTATTCTGGAAACAGAATAAATCTTCAAATTTCATCTAATATCAGAAAATGCTCTTCAATTTATCTAGTTCCATCCAAAATTCCTGAAATTGTTTTAAGCTCCATACAAAATCTTTCTCAGCTTGAAGTCTGCCTGGATTTTTCTAAAAAATGTTTTGGACTTAACTTGGAAATCTTTTAGAGAAACAATAACATTGTGAGGTTTTAACTGAAAGGAAAGTTGGAATTAAATGTTCTAATGCAAAATCAGTTAAAATAAATATGTTATTGTGTTTCAGTTCCATTGAGTTATTGGTCTCAGATGTTCAAGAGTAGCAAAACATATTTAAAGCCTGGGGCTGTTTTTACACACATACACATGCACACACACACACAACTTTAAAACATTCAGTTGAATAAAAATATTGGCAGGACTTTTAAAATTATGAGCTAGATATTTATCTGAATTTGCCTTATATTTAAAATAATTACAGAATTAAACTTTTTATATTTTAACAAAGGATCATTCATATATAAATTATAAAATATATTTTTCCTGAAGAGTTATTCAAATAATATCAATTTATAATAGCAATTTACCAATAATATCAAACATATTATATTTTAGTTAATGTTACTAAAAAATAAAATTGGTTTATTACCCACCAACTCTTCTACCTCAAACTGGGAATTTCAGATAACTAAGCTTGGATATTTAAAGCACAAACTCATTCATATCAATCAGACATAATTTTTATTTTGCCTTTTTGAGAAATGATCTAAATACTCAATCATTTAGGAATGGAGATTATAATTAAAACAGTGTACAATTTAATGTTAATCAGAAATTATATGATGTACAGTAGCAGCTAAAAAGATTCAAATGACTTCCAAATAACAGAAGTAAAGCTGAGAATAGTTTTTTAATAAAGGCCATTTTGCCTGGTAGGAAAAGATTGTTAAATGCAAAAAGAAACCTTTTAAACTAATATGATGAGGTGCATGTAAAAATTAATATTATGCTCGAATGTTCTCTCTAGTGAGTAGCCTAGGTTGATTTATTCATTTAGGTAATTATGTTCAGCAATATTAGTAATTCACTGTTAAATTGAATTTGGAGAATGCACAATAAATTGAAACTGTAGTCATATTTCTTTCTCACTGTGTAACAAACAGAGATGTATTGGTGTAAGTTCTGAGTGTACTACATAAGTTAAATTCCCTAGACTGCAATTTGGTCAAAAAGCTTTAGACATTAACTTGAGCTATATTAGGCGGCTGCCATTGGATGGCAGTAAAATTCTACATCAATCACTTTAAGCAAAGTGAAGCCGGGAAAATAATGGGACTTTTCTTTTATTATTTAACAGCAGAATGCTGATTTAAAAGGCAAAGCTCAGGGGGTTGTGTATATTGTAGCAATACTAACTAATTTTTTTAAACGGTTTTCTTTTCTTCTCCAATATATTTAAAGGGAGATGCAATTTTGGAAGGATCATTTACAGTATTTTATCACTCAAAGAGATTATGTCATTTCTTTTCTTTTATGTAATAAAAATTCATTTTATATTTTAAAAAGGAGTCAATAAAAGGAAATTAACAAATATATGTGATTTGAACCTTCTTTACCTTATCAGTGCCTAAGTCCACTTTTTTTCTGATTATAAAGCACACTTGTATTTTTGTTACATTCAGGCCTTGAAAGCCTGACTTATTTTAAAAAGCTATAAACATCATAATGCTTAAAATTTATTTAGAAAATTTTTGAAACAGAGAACAAAATTTCAAGTCACATAGTAAACATCACTAAAGGTGATCTTACAGACGGGATTTTTCTTTCCAAGGAGGCTTTAAATTCTGTGCTTGCATACCACTGAAATTAGGCAATATTTTACCCTTGAGATTTTAAAAACAATGTTGAATATTTCTGACTTTCTGTTAATTTTTAGTTACCCAAGAACAATTCACAGAGAGGGCAAGTCTAAAAAGAAAACCTCTGTCGTATAAACCTGTTGTGATTATCACATGAAATTAACAGGAATAAATAGTGCAGAGTGCAAATAAAATGAGACATGTCCTAGATGCTTTCTCATATAAAGAAATGTGTGTTCTTCTGCCCCTTCCTCTCATGTAGATTTTTATTTGGTTAGAAGTTGGTAAGTTCAATTACGATTTATTTGGCCATAAAATGAACTGATTGTTTTCAGAAAATATTCAGGGTGGTCTGACACAATCAGAAGGCTATTAATCAGGATTTCCTGGAACAAGCCACAGACTTTCCTGCTATTTATCCTCTCCCTCACTTTATGTTTAAAGTCTATTAAAAGTTTATAGTCTTCCAAAGATTATATTAGGCATTAAAATTCAGGCATCTCATTCTTGCTGCAAAGATGGTTAGAAGAAAAGAAAATAAATGGGTTATCACAAATCCATTCGCATCATGAGCAGTGTAAAAAGCATGCACAGTGGAACAATATTCATTTATTTTTACGACAGTGATTGAGAAGAGAAAAAAGGAAGTGAAATAAACCTAGGGATATGTAGTATTATTACTTCCATGCACAGGGAGTTAGGACGGCTGGAATGAAATACCTCAGCATTGCAGAGAAACATGTATTTAACTTTGTGTGTGAGTGTGTGTTGTAGGGTGTGATCTTTGCAAGTGTTGGTCTATTGAGTTAATGAGTTTACTTCTGTTGCAAAAACCCTGAATTAACATTTATTTAAATCAGCACTACTTTAAAAGCTTATTCTACAGAATGTTTGTCAGAATAAAGAAGACATGTACACATTTTTCTCCATTTGCCATTCTCAAACAAGACACAGTTGAAAACATATATAAAAATGAATCTCAAATATTCATAGATATGCAGTTTAACAAAGATCAATTTTTTAAACATTTACATATTCTGCATTTATATACAGGGTTAAAAACAAAAGCATTTCTTCCAATGCAGTACAAAATTGGTTGATGCTTGAATCTTAATCTCTAGTTGATTTTTTATGCCTATTTATTCAAAGAATAAGTAGATCTTACTCTGAAATTTAAGAAAACATTTGCAAGTACCTCAACTGGACGTCTTTATATTGAGATACCATCTATCCAAATCCAACTGTTAGATTATTTACATTGATTTAGAAAGATAGTGATATGGTAAAATTTATTCCCAATAAGCAGCACATGTTGCAAATTTTTTCTTAAGTTTAATTTAAAATTGTTTAAAATACTTGTTTACTAGTTAATATCATAGAAAAATTGCTGCAGAACTTTGAATAAATTATGTGTTTTTATCCTGTTCACTTTAATAAATACAAATTTTTATAGTAAATGTTCCTTAGAAACTGTGAAATTTGAGAATTCACAGTATGCTTTGCACACTTCTGATGCATATTCATTGAATCAGTGTTATCAAGCTTGTACTTAGGCATAGTATTAAGTGCATACACTCTGGAACTGAACTCTTTGGGTTTGAATATTGGTTCTGACACTGACTAGCTGTGTGACCTTGGAGAGTTTACTTAATCTCTCTGTGCCTTTATTTTCTTGCTCTTTAAAATGTATAGAATAATATTACCCATCTCACAGGTTTGTTGTAATTAATAGGTGAATAAAAAGTATATATAGTTATTACTTACAAGAGTCATGGCATGGTACAAATATTGCAATGATTGCTACTATGCCAGGAAATCAAAGGCAAAAGAGCCAGAGTCCTTGCTCTCAAGGAGCTCATAATCTGGCTTAGAAGGTAGTTGGATGTTTTTGAGGTATTAGTACAAACTAGGCATTGGAGATACAAAGATGTACGCTTCAAGGTGCTCTCAGGCACAGGTGGGAGACCCATAATGCAGTGCAGTAAATGAAGTGATAAACCTATGCTCTGGAGAGAATATAGTGCATCTAATCTGCAGGTTGCACAGTTGGGGGAGGTTGGGCTATAGAGGATCCATTCCATGAGGGGACGCACCTTTAACTGGGTCTTGAAGAAGAATATGAGTCAGTCAGCAGAGGAGGAGTATGAGAACTCTAAGCAGAGGGGTCATCCTAAGCACAAGCATCGAACACATGAAAATGTTAACTGTTTGATGAACTCTAAGTAATTCATCCATTAAATAGAAGATGCATATAAAAAATTTTAAAACATCCTTTTCCTCGAAGACATTTAATTTTAACAAGAAAGAATGAAATAATACTTTTCATATATATGATCTTACACTATAGTAGAATTTCAATCTTGTCATTCATTGGGCATGAAGATTATCATTTATTATTTGATGTAAGGAAAATAGGACTGGGTTTCTATCATAGATTGCATCTATATTTTACAAATGCAAACAATATTGGAAATACTGGAAATACAAACAATGAAATGTCGATGGCATCCAATTCTTTCACCTAAAAAAATGATTGTGTTTGGATTAAAAATCACCATCTGAGACCAGTAATACTTCAACAATACTACCCTTAGATCATCATATTATCAATACGGTTGTATAATTTCAAAAATAATGATTAGTTGTGATATTATGATTTATAATAATATGTTATATATAATAGATATGTATAAAATACATAAAAATATATATTTGGTCTTCATCCCCATTCCTGGTGTAGAGCTCCTAAAATCATGGTTGGTAAACACATGGTGATTTGGAGAGCATGGTTCTCTCAGAGAGGCAAGGAGGTTCCTCATCCTTTTCCCATATCTTGCCCTATGCATCTCTTCCATCTGGCTGTTTCTGAGTCATATGCTTTTTATTACAGAAAACCAATCATCTAGTAAGTAAATGTTTTGGAGTTCTGTGAGCTACTGTAGCAAATTAATTGAACCCAAGGAAAGGGTCATTGGAACTTCCAACTTATAGCTGGTTGTTCAGAAGCACAAGTGAAAACCTGGACTTGCAATTGGCAATTGGCATCTTAATGGTGGGGGGGCAGTCTTGTAGGACTGAGCCCCTAACCTGTGAGATCTGATGCTATCTCCAGGTAGATGGTGTCAGAATTGACTTGAATTGTAGGACATCCAGCTGGTGTTAGAATTGTTTGGCAGTGTGAGAAAAAAACCCACACATGGGAATTGGGTGTCAGAACTATATTAGTGTAATGAAAAGATATAAAACTTATATTAATGATTATACTAGCAGTTGAAAAACAGGTAGGAACTGGGCCAAAATGGCATATTGCATACAAATTTGTCTCTCTTCCAAATGAAAATATGTATTTAATTTCTCTTTCTCTCATGATATAAATACACAGTAAACTAGAAATAAGATAGAAAATAGATGGAATTGAGTTAACAGAAAAGCTAGACCTGAATAAACCACAACAAAGAATATAAGCAAGGTAAAGCTTCAAAAAAGACAAAATAAAATTTCTGTTTTGGCTTGAAGTGCCTATTCAAATTCAACAGAAAATAAGAACCGCTAATCTAAAATCACCTATCTTTTGAGAAAAAAACACAATGAAAGAAAGGGACCAAATGAGTAAATACAGTAAATGGCTCCCAATGAACAGAGTTAAAAGGGAAAATAGAAAATAACATAAATATAAGCAGTAACCTTCAAGGGAGGAAAGAAGGCAGTGTTCATTAACAACATTCATCAGCAATGATAACAAGAATAAGCTAGGATAAGAAATCAGAAACTGATCATCAAAGTATAAAATTCGCTTATGGAAAATGTAACCAAATTGTCAAAGCAGAAGATAAAATTAGTGAGTGGAATGATTATGCTAAGGAATGAGAGCCCTAATGGACAGAATGTTTCTCTAATATCCAAACTTCATAGAATGTATTACTTTGGCTGGTGTTTGTACAGTAAAGAGGTATATTTACTTACCGAAACCGAAATACAACATTTTCAACAAAGTAAAGTGGGGAAGATCTTGAATTATAATTCAGCAGCTGGTCAGAATCATGTGTAGATACTTTAAAGTATGTACTGTATCAACAAAGGGATGAGTATATTGGTTTTTCTGGGTGCTTAAAGAGGTTACTAAAAACTAATGTCAGCCTCCAAGTTCACATTTTTATGCAGAGCGCTTTTTAAAAGAATAGAATTTTGATATTAAGATGGAATATATACCTCAATATGTAAAACAAAAGCCCAAAGAGGTAGATGAAGACATGTTGATAGATGTAGAAGTCCCAGTGTCAAAGGTGTGTGCATTCCAAAGGGCAGGAACAAGAAATGAGGAGTGAAATGCTTCAGAGGAAAGGAAGACATGTCTTCACGCTGAATGAAAAACCAGACGAGTAGACTCAATGTGGTGAAACTTCAGAACAAAGAAGATAATGGTTCAATTATAAAAACAATAATGCTGCAGAAAAAAACAAGCATGCAGGCAAACACACACACACGCACACAGCCTAGGTTATCTACAAAGGAGAAATAATCAAAGTGGCATCAACAAAAAGTAACAAATTTGGAGAAAATACTTGAAAAATATATTAGACAAATAATTGCGATACATAATTTGTCTAAAATCCCTTAGAAGTTAATAGAAAATTATAATCACAATTTAAAAATTGGGCAAAATTCAAGTATGGCCAAGTGACAAAAGAAGAAATACACAAGGGCAATGTAATGCAAAAAAATGCATAACTCACTAATTGTCAGGAATATACAAACTGAAATGGCAGTGAGATGTCAGTTTTGCTTATAATATTGGCAAAAATATTTAAGATTCACAGTATCTAGTGTTATAAGGGTTTGAGATATTAAAGTCTCTTACACATTACTGTCTTATGAAAAGCAACCTACAATATCTAATTAAACTTCAAAGATTAAAATTTCTTTACTCAAGAGGTCCACTTGAAAGATTCTATTATACAGAAATATTTGCCTAAGTATGTATGTGTGTGTATGTATACATATGCAAACAAGAAATTTAAATAGAGCAGTATTATTGACCCCCAAAGTTAAAAATAATCTAAATACCCGTATGCTTATTCTTAAAATCTGTCACATACTTAATATAAAGTATAGCATAAAATAATACAACAGTTAAATCAAATAAGTAAATGTGTTTTTATTGATAGGTGTATAAAATGATATATATATTATACATAATATAAAGAAGACAAAATAGTACTTTTTATCTGTTTTATTCATAGTAATTTGACTTATGATATAAGTGAATATATATAAAAATACAAATATATATAAATATATATATACATATGAGTTTATATGAATGTATACATATATGTAAAATCATTTGAAAGTATATGCAACAATCCAGGTATCATTAGAAATTAATTTTGGCAGGGAAGTAGTTGTGGGTGACCAGCATATGAGTGATTTCCATTTTTATATATGTATTCCAGTGTTTGATATTTTAAAATTGTGAGTATATTTATTTTTATATGAAAAATATATGCTTATTTTTTAAGGAAGATATTTAGGGGAAAATAAATTCTACAAATTGGGGAAGGCTTTGTGGAGACAGATTATTTTTGCTCCATGTAGTGTCACCTGGGAAAACTATTGAGACTCAAGGATCTACCTCTAAAATGGCCTCCTTTACATGGCTGTCAGGTTAGTGATCATTCTCAGTCGGGAGCTCAGCTAGAGTTGTTGATCTGGGATCTTGTTTCTCCTCCATGTTCCCTCCATCTGACAAGGTTGGTCATGTCACAGTAAAACAGTCTCAGAACAGTTGACGTCTCAAATGGTAACTGGCATCCTGCAAAGTGAAATAGAAGAATTTGGCAAAATTTTCTTAAATCCTAGACTTGGAGATGCCAAAACAACACTTCCTCCACATTCTCTTGGTCAAAGCAGTAACAGGACCAGTTTAGGAAAAAAGGAGAATGAACTATACAAGGACATGAATAAAGGGGGACATGGTTCTTTGGGGGCCATCAAAGCAACAGAGTACTACAAACTGTCAAAAGATAGAGGTTGGGACTGCCAGAATGGTTGCAAAATTGAACAGGCATTGATCCAAGAGAGAGAGATCCAAAGCAGGAAGGATGTCATATCTACATATAAACTCTCTCCAGATCCTTAATTGTCCTCTGAACTGAGCAAGACCAAGGAGTACTTAGAGAAGCCAAGCAGAAAGGGATAGCTAGAAATTAGAAAAAGTGGGGCAGAGATTTCAGCTGCTTCCCACTGCCAGGGAAAAAAGTGTTGGAATTTCAGTCTCACGAAGTTAGAGATTAGACAAAAACCTCAGGCTGTCTATTGAAATACCAGAAAGGCTCCAGTTTAAGAAGAAAATTTATATGCAGGCAATAGTCTCATCGTAACAAAGTATAAAAGTGAGGCTCCTCAAGATCAATGTGATTAGTCTAACTTTACTCTCTGCTAGAACACATGCCAACACTCTTCAGAGGAAGATAAAAGAATCCAGAGTCTCTAAACACGTTACTCAGATTTACAATAGAATGTGACTCATAGATATATTTGTATATAGATATATAGAGATATCTATATACAAATAGATATCTCTCCATCTGTTTGTATCGTCTTTAATTTCTTTCATCAGTGTCTTATAATTTTCTGCATACAGGTCTTTCGTCTCCTTAGGTAGGTTTATTCCTAGATATTTTATTCTTTTTGTTGCAATGGTAAATGGGAGTGTTTTCTTAATTTCACTTTCAGATTTTTCATCATTAGTGTGTAGAAATGCAAAAGATTTCTGTGCATTAATTTTGTATCCTGCTACTTTACCAAATTCATTGATTAGCTCTAGTAGTTTTCTGGTAGCATCTTCAGGATTCTGTTTGTATAGTATCATGTCATCTGCAAACAGTGACAGCTTTACTACTTCTTTTCCGATTTGTATTCCTTTTATTTCCTTTTCTTCTCTGATTGCTGTGGCTAAAACTTCCTAAACTATGTTAAATAAGAGTGGTGAGAGTGGCAGCCTTGTCTTGTTCCTGATCTTAGTGGAAATGCTTTCCGTTTTTCACCATTGAGGATAATGTTGGCTGTGGGTTTGTCATATATGGCCTTTATTATGTTGAGGAAAGTTCCCTCTACGCCTACTTTCTGCAGGGTTTTTATCATAAATGGGTGTTGAATTTTGTCGAAAGCTTTCTCTGCATCTATTGAGATGATCCTGTGGTTTTTCTCCTTCAATTTGTTAATATGGTGTATCACGTTGATTGATTTGCATATATTGCAGAATTCTTGCATTCCTGGAATAAACCCCACTTGATCACGGTGTATGATCCTTTTAATGTGCTGTTGGATTCTGTTTGCTAGTATTTTGTTGAGGATTTTTGCATCTATGTTCATCAGTGATATTGGCCTGTAGTTTTCTTTCTTTGTGACATCTTTGTCTGGTTTTGGTATCAGAGTGATGGTGGCCTCATAGAATGAGTTTGGGAGTGTTTCTCCCTCTGTTATATTTTGGAAGAGTTTGAGAAGGATAGGTGTTAGCTCTTCTCTAAATGTTTGATAGAATTTGCCTGTGAAGCCATCTGGTCCTGGGCTTTTGTTTGTTGGAAGATTTTTAATCACAGTCTCAATTTCAGTGCTCATGGTTGGTCTGTTTATATTTTCTTTCTCTTCCTGGTTCAGTCTCTGAAGGTTGTGCTTTTCTAGGAAAGTGTCCATTTCTTCCAGGTTGTCCATTTTATTAGCATATAGTTGCTTTTAGTAATCTCTCATGATACTTTGTATTTCTGCAGTGTCAGTTGTTACTTCTCCTTTATCGTTTCTAATTCTGTTGATTTGAGTCTTCTCCCTTTCTTTCTTGAAGAGTCTGCCTAATGGTTTATCAATTTTGTTTGTCTTCTCAAAGAAGCAGTTTTAGTTTTATTTATCTTTGCTACTGTTTCCTTCATTTCTTTTTCATTTATTTCTAATCTGATCTTTATGATTTCTTTCCTTCTGCTAACTTTGGGTTTTGTTTTGTTCTTCTTTCTCTAATTGCTTTAGGTGTAAGGTTAGGTTGTTTATTTGAGATTTTTCTTGTTTCTTGAGGTTGGATTGTATTGCCATAAACTTCCCTCTTAGAACTGCTTTTGCTGCATCCCATAGGTTTTGGGTCATCGTGTTTTCATTGTCATTTGTTTCTAGGTATTTTTTGATTTCTTCTTGGATTTCTTCAATGATCTCTTCGTTATTTAGTAGTGTATTATTTAGCCTCCATGTGTTTTATATTTTTTACTGGTTTTTTCCTGTAATTGATAAGCAGTCTCATAGCGTTGTGTTCGGAAAAGATACTTGATATGATTTCAATTTTCTTAAATTTATTGAGGCTTGATTTGTGACCCAAGATATGATCTATCCTAGAAAATGTTCCATGAGCTCTTGAGAAGAATGTGTATTCCATTGTTTTTGGATGGAATGTTCTATAAATATCAATTAAGTCCATCTTGTTTAATGTATCATTTAAAGCTGTATTTCCTTCTTTGTTTTCATTTTGGATGATCTGTCCATTGGTGAAAGTGGAGTGTTAAAGTCCCCTACTATGGTTGTGTTACTGTCGATTTCCCATTTTATGGACATTAGCATTTGCCTTATGTATTGAGGTGCTCCTATGTTGGGTGCATAAATATTTATAATTGTTATATCTTCTTCTTGGATTGATACCGTGATCATTATGTAATGTCCTTCTTTGTCTCTTGTAATAGTCTTTATTTTAAAGTCTATTTTGTTAAATATGAGAATTGCTACTCCAGCTTTCTTTTGATTTCCGTTTGCCTGGAATATCTTTTTCCATCCTCTCACTTTCATTCTGTATGTGTCCCTAGGTCTGAAGTGGGTCTCTTGTCGACAGCATATATATGGGTCTTGTTTTTGTATCTATTCATCCAGTCTGTGTCTTTTGGGTGGAGTATTTAGTCCATTTATATTTCAGGTTATTATCAATATGTAAATTCCTATTACCATTTTCTCAATTGTTTTGTGTTTGTTATTGTAGGTCTTTTCCTTCTCTTGTGTTTCTTGCCTAGAGAAGTTCCTTTAGCATTTGTTCTAAAGCTGGTTTGTTGGTGCTGAATTCTCTTAGCTTTTGCTTGTCTGTTAAGCTCTTAATTTCTCCATCGTATCTGAGTGATATCCTTACTGGGTAGAGTAATCTTGGTTGTAGTTTTTTCCCTTTTATCACTTTAAATATGTACTGCCATTCCCTTCTGGCTTGCAGAATTTCTGCTAAAAGATCAGTGTTAGCCTTATGGGGATTCCTTTTTATGTTATTTATTGTTTTTCCCTTGATGCTTTTAATATTTTTTCTTTGTGTTTAATTTTTGATAGTTTGATTAATATGTGTCTTGGTGTGTTTCTCCTTGGATTTATCCTGTATGGGACTCTCTGTGCTTCCTGGACTTGATTAACTATTTCCTTTCCCATATTAGGGAAGTTTTCAATTATAATCTCTTCAAATATTTTCTCAGTACCTTTGTTTTTGTTTTCTTATTCTGGGACCCCTGTAATTCAAATGTTGGTGTGTTTAATGTTGTCCCAGAGGTCTCTGAAACTGTCCTCAATTCTTTTCATTTCTTTTTTTAAAATTCTGCTCTGCAGTAGTTCTTTCCACTATTTTATCTTCCAGGTCAGTTATCCGTTCTTCTGCTTCATTTTTTCTGCTATTGATTCCTTCAGGGAATTTTTAATTTCATTTATTGTGTTGTTCATCATTGTTTGTTTGCTCTCTAGTTCTTCTAGGTCCTTATTAAACGTTTCCTGTTTTTTCTCCATTCTATTTCCAAGATTTTGGATCATCTTTACTATCATTACTCTGAATTCTTTTTCAGGTAGACTGCCTATTTCCTCTTCATTTGTTTTGGTCTGGTTGGTTTTTACTTTGCTCCTTCACCTGCTATGTGTTTCTCTGTCTTCTCATTTTGCTTAACTTAGTGTGTTTGGGGTCTCCTTTTCACAGGCCTCAGGCTCATATTTCCCAGTGGTGTTTGTGTCTGCCCCCAGTGGCTAAGGTTGGTTCAGTGGGTTGTGTAGGCTTCCTGGTGGAGGGGACTAGTGCCTGTTTTCTGGTGGATGAGGCTGGATCTTGTCTTTCTGGTGGGCAGGTCCAAGTCTGGTGGTGTGTTTTGGGGTTTCTGTGAACTTATTATTATTTAAGGCAGTCTCTCTGCTAATGGGTGGTGTTGTGTTCCTGCCTTGTTAATTGTTTGGCATAGGGTGTCCAGCACTGTAGATTGCTGGCCATTTAGTGGAGTTGGGTATTAGCGTTGAGATTGAGATCTCAGGGAGAGCTTTTGCCATTTGATATTGTGTGGAGCCGGGAGATCTCTGCTGGACTAATGTCCCGAACTCGGCTCTCCCACCTCAAAGGCACAGGACTTACATTCGGCCAGAGCACCAAGACCCTGTCAGCCACATGGCTCAGAAGAAAAGGGAGAAAGAAAGAAAAGAAAGAAGGAAAGAAGAAAAGAAAGAAAGAAAGAAAGCAAGAAAGGAGAGAGCAACCAAACCAAAAAACAAATCCACCAATGATAACAAGGGCTAAAAACTATATTAATAAAAACCTGAAACACCAAAGGAGAAAAAAAAATGGAGAGACAGAACACTAGGACAAATGGTAAAAGAAAAGCTATACAGAGAAAATCAGTCAAAGAAGCATATACATACACACTCACAAAAAGAGAAAAAGGAAAAAAAAAAAAATTTGTTGCTCCCAAATTCCACCACCTGAATTTTGGGATGATTAGTCTATTCAGGTATTCCACAGATTCAGGGTACCTCAGGTTGATTGCAGAGATTTAATCTGCTGCTCCTGAGGCTGCTGGGAGAGATTTCCCTTTCTCTTCTTTGTTCGCACAGCTCCTGGGGTTCAGCTTTGGTTTTAGCCCCACCTCTGTGTGTAGGTCGCCTGAGGGCGTCTTTTACCTAGCCAGACAGGATGGGGTTAAAGTAGCAACTGATTAGGGGGCTCTGGCTCACTCAGGACAGGGGGAGGGAGGGGTATGGAATGTGGGATGAGCCTGCGGCGGCAGAGCCTGGCATGACGTTGCAATGGCCTGAAGTGCACCGTGTGTTCTCCCGGGGTGTATTCTACCGGGGAAGTTGTGTCTGGATCATGGGACCCTGGCAGTGGCGGGCTGCACAGGTTCCCAGTATGGGAGGTGTGGATAGTGACCTGTGCTTGCACACAGACTTCTTGGTGGCTGCAGCAGCAGCCTTAGCATTTCATGCTGGTCTCTGGTGTCTCTGCTGATAGCCGCGGCTCGTGCCGTTTTCTGGAGCTCATTTAAGCAGTGTTCTGAATCCCCTCTCCTCGCGCACCCTGAAACGATGGTCTCTTGCCTCTTAGGCAGGTCCAGACTTCTTCCCAGACTCCCTCCCAGCTAGCTGTGGTGCACTAGCCCCCTTCAGGCTGTGTTCACACAGCCACTCCCAGTCCTATCCCTGGTATCTGACCTCCAAAGAAGCCTGAGACTCAGGTCCCAGCCCCTACCCGTCCCACCTGTCAGGTGAGCAGACAAGCCTCTTGGGCTGGTGAGTGCAGGTCGGTACCGATCCTCTGTGCGGGAATCTCTCCACTTTGCCCTCCTCACCTCTGTTGCTGTGCTCTTCTCTGTGGCTCCGAAGCTTCCCCCGTCTGCCACCCACAGTCTCCGCCAGTTAAGGGGCTTCCTAGTGTGTGGAAACCTTTCCTCCTTCACAGCTCCCTCCCACTGGTGCAGGTCCCATCCCTATTCTTTTGTCTCTTCTTTTTCTTTTTTCTTTTGCCCTACCCAGGTACGTGGAGAGTTTCTTGCCTTTTGGGAAGTCTGAGGTCTTCTGCCAGCGTTCAGTAGGTGTTCTGTAGGCGTTGTTGCACATGTAGATGTATTTCTGATATATTTGTGGGGAGTAAGGTGATCTCCACGTCTTACTCTTCCACCATCTTGAAGGTCTCTCTGTACCGCATCTTCTTTATCCATTCCTCTGTGATGGACATTTAGGTTGTTTCCATGTCTTGGCTATTGTAAATAGTGCTGCAATGAATATTGGGGTGCATGTGTCTTTTCGAATTAGAGTTTTCTCCAGATATATGCCAGGAGTGGGATTGCTGGATCATATGGTAACTCTATTTTTGGTTTTTTAAGGAACCTTCATTTTGGCAATGTTGATTCTTCCAATCCAAGATCATGGTATATCTCTCCATCTGTTTGTGTAATCTTTGATTTCTTTCATCAGTATCATAGTTTTCTGAGTACAGGTCTTTTGCCTCCTTAGGTAGGTTGATTCCTAGATATTTTTTTCTTTTTGATGTGATGGTAAGTTGAATTTTTTCTTTAATTTCTCTTTCTGATCTTTTATTGTAAGTGTATAGAAATGCAACAGATTTCTGTGTATTTATTTTGTATCCTGCAACTTTACCAAATTCATTGATGAGCTCTAGTAGTTTTCTAGTAGCATCTTTAGGATTTTCTATGTATAGTATCATGTCATCTGCAAACAGTGACAGTTTTACTTCTTCTTTTCCAGTTTGGATTCCCTTTATTTCTTTTTCGTCTCTGATTTCCATGCTGGGACTTCCAAAACTATGTTGAATAAAGGTGGTGAGAGTGGGCATTCTTGTCTTGTACCTGATCTTACAGGAAATGCTTTTAGCTTTTCACCATTGAGTATGATGTTAGCTGTAGGTTTGTAATATATGGCCTTTATTTGTTGAGGTGGACTCCCTCTATGCCCACTTTCTGGAGAGTTTTTATCATAAATGGCTGTTGAATTTTGTCAAAAGCTTTTTCTGCGTCTATTGAGATGATCATATGGATTTTATTCAATTTGTTTATGTGGTGTATCACACTGATTGATTTGCAGATACTGAAAAATCCTTGCATCCCTGGGATAAATCCCACTTGATCATGGTATCTGATCCTTTTAATGTATTGTTGGATTCTGTTTGCTAGTATTTTGTTTGGGATTTTTGCATCTATGTTCATCAGTGCTATTGGCCTGTAATTTTCTTTTTTTGTGGTATGTTTGTCTGGGTTTTGGTATCAGGGTGATGGTGGCCTCATAGAATGGGTTTGGGAGTGTCCCTTCCTCTACAATTTTTTGGAATAGTTTCAGAAACATAGGTGTTAACTCTTTTCTAAATGTTTGATATAATTTGCCTGTGAGGCCATCTGGTCCTGGACTTTTGTTTGTTGGGAGTTTTCAGTATTTCAGTATTTATGATTGGTCTCAGTCTTGGGGGATTGTACCTTTCTCAGAATTTGTCCATTTCTTCTAGGTTGTCCATTTTATTGGCATATAGTTGCTTGTAGTAGTCTCTTATGATCCTTTGTATTTATGTGGTGTCTATTGTAACTTTTCCTTTTTGACTTCTAATTTTATTGATTTGAGCCCTCCCCCTCTTTTTCTTGATGAGTCTGGCTAAAGGTTTATCAATGTTGTTTAACTTTTCAAAGAATCTGCTTTTAGTTTCATTGAGTAAATGCTATTTTATAAAAAAGTAAAAAGTACCAGAAAGTTTTCGTAGATAAATTGGCTTTCCCCTTCAATAAATATTAAATATATAATAATAATATAAGTATATAATATTGCACATAATATATAATTTAGTATATAAGCTCTTCTGTATTGTCTTCAGATTGTATCTTTAAAAATCATTAATTAATATAATTTGATTAAAAGCCTTCTGGTGCATTTGTCTACATCACAACAACAAAATGTTTTTAAGGCTAAGTATTTTTGTAGGATTGCAAGCCAATAATAGACCTCTCAAAAATTGTCACTGGAACTTATAACAATTTATTGTGTTCTATCTTGTGTCCCTGTACATTTCATACATTTAAAAAGTTCTGAACCATTTCAAATGGCAAGTTCATTTTTCTTACTAAATTTTTTATGCAAAATAATGGATTTCAGGTTTTTTTCTATGTGTATAGTAAAGATGAAATTTTATGCTGAAGTTTTAAGGAGGATTTTACTATCTTCCTTTAATGATGACGCTTGTATTAAAATGTAAATAATCATTTTGGTTTACTTAGTATCATGCTATCTAATTTATTAAACAGAAGAGCCATTTGCTATTTTTGGATCACAATTTTGATAATGAGTACAGATTTTGTCAGACACTTACATAAAGTTTATATTCAAGTTTACTGTATTTTCTTTGGTTTTAGTTCTATTTTACAAAATCTTTGTATCTTGGAAAAGATTAAACAATGGGCTTGCCTTCAAATATGTTTCCCATACAATCAGCATATTTGTCACTGAAGCAAGGCCTTGACAAATTTTGAGGGTTAGGAATTTTCATAGAAAATACTATGTACAAAGCAGCAGTTGGTAACATGCTCCAAAAATTTAAGTCAAATGAGATTGCACTAAGGAACACTTCTCTCATTAGAAAAATATTTCATCTAATGAAATGCCAAAAGATGTCTTTTGTCCATTGTCTCTGAAAGGAAAGCAAGTGACATTGCTTTCTATTTTGATGCAGAAATCGAGAATTGTAGAAATAAGGGTAACAATCATTCACCTTTATATTAAACAATGACCAAAAAAAAAAAAAAAAGCAAGGCAAACATATTGACTGCATTGGGCTTTAATCTGCAGAAGTGGGTTGAACTGTCCAGATGATAGGATTGAACTGAATATTAGGTGAAAGACACTGATGCTTCTTGACAACATTGCATGGATGGTGCTGAAATGTGACTATGTAAACAGAAGGACCCCTCTTTCCCAGTCTGCTCTTCCTCTTCTCTCCTCCAGCCTCATCCAGCCTGACATTTGACAGTTGGCAGATACCTTATCCCAAGAAACAGAGCCAGATATTTGATTTGAATAATCACCCAGAAACTGTCTCACTTTAATGCCCGTGACCAACTTGTTTGCATTTTCTATTTCTTGGATTATGTGAGAATGTTTATTAAAAACAGTTGGAACTTTGGATGGGTTATCAGGTTCTGAATGAAGGGAATCAAGAGTTCTGTTCTTGGGCTTTCTCACAGGTGTATAGTATAGCAGTGTGTTTTCTTTCATTAAAAAAGGAAGTGCTTTGTTGACAGAATTAAACTTTGAGGATTGTTGCCTTATATGTGCTTTTGGCTTTTGCACAATCTCTAAAAATTTTCAGAGATGTCAGTTTGACAGAATTTGAAAGTCAGTAGACAAGGCTGTGATTTTTTATGCAGCTCCTGTGTATTACATTCTCTTGTGGGTTTAGTGTTGGAAATAATGCTTGTCTTTGGTATTGAAAGTGGAGACTTATGATTTATGATGAAATAATTTAACACTATGCATTTGGGCCAAATCATCTCTATTTTAGCATGAGAGGAAGCTGTTGCTAAGGATTATTGATTAAAACCACAAGACGGAGCACCAGCACAACCCCAGAGTGAGCTCCCCAACTACATAAGTATCTATGCTTCTCCAAAATCTTCATTTATTTATTCAACAAAATTTTGTTTAGCATATGCAATGTGTTCCTTCCTGTGGACACAAGAAGGAAATATAAGCCAGTCCATCTCCCAAGAGACAGATGGTAAAATGGAAACAATATAGACCACCTCTGATTTCATATCTCTATAACAGTCAAAAAATTCAAAAATGAAATAAAAAAATAAAGCACTGACATTAGTATAAAAATTATCCAATACCTAGGTATAATCTATTAAAGATTTTCTAGACTTCTTCAAAAACGTACTAGTTATTTTTGAGATAAATTAAAGAAAATTTATATAATAGAGATGTCACATGTTCATGGATTGGAAAACTCAATATATGTAACATTTATATTCTTCACAAATTTATTTATAGATTCGCTCCACTCTCAGTGAAAATATCTGCATTTACCCCACATTTATCCCACTCTTGGATGTATACTCCAGAGACACCTATGTGCAGGTCTCAGGGGAAGGAGTGTGAAGGTACTTATGTTTGTGATAGTAAAGATTTAGAGGTCACCTATGTGCCCATTAAAGGGGAAATGAATAAGTGAAAACTGGTGGATGAATTCTTTAGAAAAAAGTGTGCATAATTTGGAAAGAATGAACTAGAATTATATTTAACAACATGAACAGATGTTAAAACCAAATGTTGAAAGAAAAAAGTAAGAAACAGAATGAATGCTATAGAATGAATCTATAGCGCAATGCAATTTATATATATTTAAAGAGCATACACAAAGATAATCTATATTTCTCAAAATTACATATGTATCCAAGAGCATATACCAGATATATTAAAGTGGGTGCCTATTGTGGCAATAAGAATAGGGATGGGCTCAGAGATGAAGATGAAAATAAACACAAGTAAAGCCAGAGATGAGCTTTATATAGGTTGATGGTAGTCATTTACTATAAGTATAAGAGTATCTTAAGTCAACTTCATTCTTTAGATAAAATATGAAAATATAGTATAAATTATTGAATAGATGGAGGGAATCATTGGTTAAGTCCACTACTCCTGAAAATATGAGAAACATCAGGAAAAAGCTGTTACTTGGACTTGACATCATGGTCTTCCTTAAAGACCTCAACAAGAACAATTTCAGTAGAGTAGCAGGAGTGTAAGTCAGATTAGATGGCCATCAGGGGTGAACAGGAAGTGAAAAAGTGGTAATATCATGTGCAGAGTCTTTCATACCTATAAGACATTGCAGGGAAATTCTCTGTGAACCTCCCAGGGACAAGGGGAATATGTAGAATTTTTCAAATATCTATGACCCCAAACTCCTTACCCCAGGGCTAATGTTCCAAAAAACAAGTTTAAAAATGTTAAATTAAGCAAAGGGGTGACTGAAGTCAATTCATTTCAGTCATGAAGAGCCAGATAAATATAGTTTTTTCTAAATTTAATTACAGAAATTACTACTTAAGTCTACACATATTTGATCCTCTCATTTGCTTTCATAAACTGAGACTCAGGGCAGAAAAATTTTGAATGAAAATGTAGCTCTTATCCACTTGATGAAATGAGTGACTTCAATCACATTAGGAGGCAGTTTTTGAGAGGGGAATAGATGTAATTATGAAAAAGCAGTCATGGGCTGTATATTAGTTTCCTACAGCTGTTTTAAGAAGTCACCACCAATTTAATGGCTTAAACAATACAAATTTATTGTCTTATAGTCTTAGAGGTCAGAAGTCTTAAAACCAAGGTGTTGACAGGGCTGCATTCCTTTTGGAATGTTTAAGGGAGAATTAATTTTCTTGCCTTTTCTAGCATCTAGAGGTCACCTGCACTCCTGCTCATAACCCCTTGCTTTCTCCATCTTCAAAGCCAGTAGCATAGTATCTTCCATTGTCTCAATCTTTCATCTCTGCTTTTATATCATGGTGCCTTTACTAATTCTGACCTTCTGCCTGCCTTTTATAAGGACCCTTGTGCTTGCACTGGACCCACACAGATATTCCCAGAAAATCTTATCTCAAGATCCCTAAAGTTATCATATCTCAAAATCTCTTTTACTATGTAAGGTAACATATTCACAGGCTTTGGGCATTAAGATATGGACATCCTGGAGTCCATTATTCTGCAAATCACAGACTCTAAAGCTGTATTTCTCTTTTCAATTGATTTTTATTTTCACCTCTCTGAGACTAAGTTTACTAAATTGAGGGAAGCATACTTTATGTTTCATATTTGGGTTTTATGAGTTAAAATAGTATATAAAATTACTTTGAAAGAATATATTATTCCCCCTGAGGAGAATAGAAAAAAAATTTCTTTTTTATCTATCATTTCTACTTACTCTTATACAATAGTATTTATGATTGTTGAATTATAAAAAGAATACAGGAGTTTTAAATGTCTTTCTATTTTCCTTTAATATTAAATTATCTTTTCCTTCTCAATATCATTTTTGCACAAATTGATAACAAATGAAATATCAAATGCTAACAAATTAGTATTTTAACTAATTAGTTGGATGGGAGGAAGGGAGCGAGAAGAGGGGGATAAAAAGGAAAAGGAAGAGAGAGAAGGAGGATGAAGGAGGGAGAATATACTGAGAATATATTGGCACTATTGTGCTAGGCATACCACAAGCTAATTTCATTTAATCCTCACAGTAATTGAACATTACCATTTCCATTCTATAGTTTAGAAAACCCAGGCTTGGGAGAGTCACATAACTTGCCTAAGATCATAAGTAATAGTTGATTAAAACCATTCTTTCTAACTTCAAAACCCATGACTTCCTACACCACAGTGGTAAATGTTTTATGTTAAACGTGTTCTGTTACTTTCCTAGGGTTTCCATAACAAATTACTACAGATTTTGAGGCTTAAAATAATAGAAAATTTCCTCACAGTTCTGGAGGCCAGAGGTCTGAAAATCAAGATGTCAGGAGGGCCATGTTCCCTAAGAACACTTTAGAGTAGAACCCTTCCTTGCCCCTTCCAGCTTCTGGTGGCCCCACGAGTTCCTTGGTTTGGAGCTGCATAACTCTAATCATTGTTACCCTCTCACAAGGCCTTCCCACCTGTGTCTCTGTGTCTTCTTTCTCTCTTTGAAACAACTTCATTGAGATATGATTGACATTCAAAAGCTGTACCTATTTAATGAACACAACTGAATGCATTTCAGGACAGTATATACTGGTGAAACCATCACTACCATCAAGGCCATAGGTATATCCATTACCATTCAAAGTTTCCTCCCATCCGCATTATGATGATGATGATGATGATGTGTGTGTTAAGAACACTTAACATAAAATCTACTTTCTTAGAAAACTCTAAGTATACAGTACATGAGTGGGATTGTGTTCTGGTCTTACTTGTTGTTTAACCTGAAGCTTCCAACACTGGAGTCGTAGGCTATTGTGTAGAGCTGGGTCTTGGTGCTGAGATGAGGAACTCCGTGAGACCTCACTCTGATGAATATTCCCTGGGACCTGAGGCTCTCTGTTCGTCCAGTGGTTCAGACTCGGAGCTCCCACCGCAGGAGCTTCAGCCAATCCCACTCATTAAAAAAAAAAGAAAAAAAAATGAGGTGGAAAAAAAATATGTCACAAATGAAGGAGCAAGTTAAAAACCTACAAGACCAAATAAATGAAGAGCAAATAGGCAATCTACCTGAAAAAGAATTCAGAGTAATGATAATAAAGATGATCCAGAATCTTGGAAATAGAATGGTGCACGGATTGAGAAAATACAAGAAATGTTTAACAAAGATCTAGAAGAACTAAAGAACAAACAAACAGAGATGACCAACACAATAACTGAAATGAAAATTACACTAGAAGGAATCAATAACAGAATAACTGAGGCAAAAGAACTTATTCAGTGAGCCGGAAGACAAAATGGTAGAAATAACTGCCGAGGAGCGAATAAAGAAAAAAGAATGAAAAGAATTGAAGACAATCTCAGAGACTTCTGGGACAACACTAAATGCACTAATGTTCAAGTTATATGGGTCCCAGAAGAAGAGAAAAATAAAGGGTCTGAGAAAATATTTGAAGAAAAAAAAATATTTGAAGAGATTATAGTTGAAAACTTCCCTAACATGGGAAAGGAAATAGTCACCCAAGTCCAGGAAGCACAGAGAGTCCCATACAGAATAAACCCTAGGAAAAACACACCAAGACACATATTAATCAAACTAACAAAAATTAAATTCAAAGAAAAAATATTAAAAGCAGCAAGGGAGAAACAACAAATATCATACAAAGGAATCCCCATAAGGTTATCAGCTGATTGTTCAGCAGAAACTCTGCAGGCCAGAAGGGAGTGGCAGGATATACTTAAAGTGATGAAAGAGAAAAACCTACAACCAAGATTACTCTACCCAGCAAGGATCTCATTCAGATTCGATGGAGAAGTCAAAAGCTTTTCAGATAAGTAAAAGCTAAGAGAATTCAGCACAACCAAACCAGCTTTATGACAAATGGTAAAGGAACTTCTCTAGGCAGGAAACACAGGAGAAGAATAAGACCTACAAAAAAATCCCAAAACAAGTAAGAAAATGGTAATAGGAATATACATATCGATAATAACCTTGAATGTAAATGGATTAAAAGCCCGAACCAAGAGACACAGACTGGATGAATGGATACAAAAACAAGACCTGTATATATGCTGTCTACAAGAGACCCACTTCAGACCTAGGGACACATACAGACTGAAAATGAAGGGATGGAAAAAGATATTCCATGTAAATGGAAATCAAAAGAAAGCTGGAGTAGCAATATTCGGATCAGATAAAATAGACTTTAAAATAAAGACTGTTGCAAGAGATAAGGAGGGACACTACATAATGATCAAAGGATCAATCCAAGAGGAAGATACAACAATTACAAATGTTTATGCACCCAACATATGAGCACCTCAATACATAAAGAAAATGCTAACAACCATGAAAGGAGAAATCAACAGTAACACAATAATAGTAGGGGAATTTAACGCCACTTACACCAATGGATGGATCATTCAAACAGAAAATAAATAAGGAAACACAAGCTTTAAATGACACAATAGACCAGATAGATCTAATTGATATTTATAGAACGTTCCACCCCAAAGTGGCAGAATACACTTTTTTCTCAAGTGCACATAGAACATTCACCAGGATAGATGACATCTTGGGTCACAAATCAAGCCTTGGAAAATTTAAGAAAATTGAAATCCTATCAAGCATCTTTTCTGACCACAACACTATGAGATTGGAAATCAATGACAGGAAAAACACTGTAAAAAACTCAAATAAATGGAGGCTAAAATGTGTGCTACTAAATAACCAAGAGATCACTGAAGAAATCAAAGAAAGAATAAAAAGGTATATAGAAACAAGTGACAATGAAAACACGATGACCCAAAACCTATGGGACACAGCAAAAAGCAGTTCTAATGGAATTTTATAGCAATACAATCTCACATCAAGAAACAAGAAAAATCTCAAATAATCAATCTAACCCTACACTTAAAATAACTAGAGATAGAAGAATGAAGAAAACCCAAAGTCAGTAGAAGGAAAGAAATCATAAAAATCAGAACAGAAATAAATGAAATAGAAATGAAGAAAAAAAGCAAAGATCAAAAAAACTAAAAGCTTGTTTTTTGAGAAGATAAACAAAATTGATAAACCCTTAGCCATGCTCATCAAGAAAAAAAGGGAGAGGATGCAAATCAATAAAATTAGAAATGAAAAAGGAGAAATCACAACTGACACTGGAGAAATACAAAGCATCATAAGAGACTATTACAAACAACTATATGCCAACAAAATGGACAAGCACGAAGAAATGGACAAATTCTTGTAAAGGTACAATTTTCCAAGACTGAACCAGGAAGAATTAGAAAATATAAACAGACCTATCACAAGTATGAAATTGAAACCATAATTAAAAATCTTCCAACAAACAAAAGTCCAGGACCAGATGGCTTCACAGGGAATTCTATCAAACATTTAGAGAAGAGCTGACATCTATCCTTCTCAAACTCTTCCAAAAAATTGCAGAGAGGAACACTCCCAAATTCATTCTATGAAGCCACCATCACCTGATACCAAAACCAGACAAAGATATCACAAAATAAGAAAATTATAGACCAATATCACTGATGAACATAGATGCAAAAATCCCAAACAAAATACTAGCAAACAGAAACCCGCAGCACATTAAAAGGATCATACACCATGATCAAGTGGGATTTATCCCAGGGATGCAAGGATTCTTCAGTATATGCAAACCAATCAATGTGATACACCACATTAACAAATTAAGGAATAAAAACCATATGACCATCTCAATAGATGCAGAAAAAGCTTTTGAGAAAATTCAACACACATTTTTGACAAAAACTCTCCAGAAAATGGGTGTAGAGGGAACCTACCTCAAGCTAATGAAGGCCATATATGACAAACCCACAGCAAACATCATGCTAAATAGTGGAAAGCTGAAAGCATTTCCACTAAGATCAGGAACAATACAAGGATGCCGACTCTTTCCACTCTTATTCAACATAGTTTTGGAAGTCCTAGCCACAGCAATCAGAGAGGAAAAAGAAATACAAATTGGAAAAGAAGTAAAACTGTCACTGCTTGCCAATGACGTGATACTATACACAGAAAATCCTAAAGATGCCACCAGAAAACTACTAGAACTAATGAATTTGGTAAGGTTGCAGAATAGAAAATTAATGTACAGAAATCTCTGGCATTCTTATACACCAACAATGAAAAATCAGAAAGAGAAATTAAGGAAACACTCCCATTTACCATTGCAACAAAAAGAATAAAATACCTAGGAATAAACCTGCTTAAGGAGGCAAAAGACTTGTACTCAGAAAAGTATAAAACACTGATGAAAGAAATCAAAGATGACATAAACAGATTTAGAAATATACCATTTCCTTGGGTTGGAAGAATCAATATTGTGAAAATTACTATACTACCCAAAGCTATCTACAGATTCAATGAAATCCCTATCAAACTACTGATGGCATTCTTCACAGAATTAAAACAAAAAATTTTAAAATTCTTATGGAAACACAAAAGACCCGAAGAGCCAAAGCAATCTTGGGAAAGAAAGACAAAGTTGGAGGAATCAGGCTCCACGACTTCAAACTATACCACAAAACTACAGTAATCAAAACAGTATGGTACAGGCACAAAAACAGAAATATAGATCAATGGTACAGGATAAAATGCCCAGAGATAAACCCACCCACATATGATCACCTAATTTACAACACAGGAGGCAAGAACATACAGTGGAGAAAAGACAGCCTCTTCAATAAGTGGTGCTGGGAAAACTGGACAGCTGCATGTAAAAGAATGAAATTAAAACACTACCTAACACCATACACAAAAATAAACTCCAAATGGATTAAAGACGTAAATGTAAGATGAGACAATATAAAACTCTTAGAGGAAAACATAGGAAAAACAGTCTTTGACATAAGCCACAGCAAGATCATTTTGACCCACCTCCTAGAGTAACAGAAATAAAAACAAAAACAAACGGGGCTTAATTAAGCTTAAAAGCTTTTTTTAAAAAAATATATTTATTTATTTATTTTTGACCTCATTGGGTCTTCGCTGCTGCATGCAGGCTTTCTCTAGTTGCGGCGAGCAGGGGCTACTCTTCGTTGTGGTGCACAGGCTTCTCATTGCGGTGGCTTCCCTTATTGCAGAGCGTGGGTTCTAGGCACACAGGCTGCAGTAGTTGTGGCTCGCGGGCTCTAGAGTGCAGGCTCAGTAGTTGTGGCACATGTGCTTAGTTGCTCTGTGGCATGTGGGGTCTCCCTGGACCAGGGCTCCAACCTGTGTCTCCTGCATTGGGAGGCAGATTCTTAACCACTGAGCCACCAGGGAATCCCTAAACTTAAAAGCTTTTGGACAGCAAAGGAAACCATAAACAGGAGAAAAAGACAACCCTCAGAATGGGAGAAAATATTTGCAAATGAATCAACAGACATAGGATTAATCTCCAAAATATACAAACAGCTCATGGAGCTCAATATCAAAAAAACAAACAATCCATTAAAAAATGGGTGGAAGGGGCTTCCCTGGTGGCGCAGTGGTTGAGAGTCTGCCTGCCGATGCAGGGGACACGGGTTCGTGCCCCGGTCCGAGAGGATCCCACATGCCGCAGAGTGACTGGGCCCGTGAGCCATGGCTGCTGAGCCTGCGCACCTGGAGCCTGTGCTCCGCAACGGGAGAGGCCACAGCAGTGAGAGGCCCGCGTACCGAAAGAAAAAAAAAAAAATGGGTGGAAGACCTAAATAGACATTTCACCAAGGAAGACTTACAGATGGCCAAGAAACACATGAAATGATGCTCAACATCACTAATTATTAGAAAAATGAAAATCAAAACTACACTGAGATATATGCTGTTCAGAATGGCCATTATCAAAAAATCTAGAAACAATAAATGCTGGAAAGCATGTGGTAAAAAGGGAACCCTCCTGCACTATTTGTTTAAACTGATACAACCACTATGGAAAACAGTATGGAGTTTCCTTAAAAATCTAAAAGTAGAACTACCATATGACCCAGCAGTCCCGCTCCTGGGCATATACCCTGAGAAAACCATAATTCAAAAAGAGACATGTACCACAATGTTCATGGCAGCACTATTTACAATAGCCAGGACATGGAAGCAACCTAAATGTCCAATGACAGATGAATGGATAAAGAATATGTGGCACATATATACAATGGAATATTACTCTGCCATAAAGAGAAACGAAATTGAGTTATTTTTAGTGAGGTGGATGGACCTAGAGTCTGTCATATAGAGTGAAGTAAGTCAGAAAGAGAAAAACAAATACTGTATGCTAACACATATATATGGAATCTAAAAAAAAAAAAAAAATTGTACTGATGAACCTAGTTGCAGGGCAGGAATAAAGAGGTAGACATAGAAAACAGACTTGAGGACATAGGGTGGGAGGGGTAAGCTGGGGCAAAGAGAGAGTAGCATTGACATATGTACACTACTGAATGTAAAATAGTTGGCTGGTGGGAAGAAGCAGCATAGCACAGGGAGATCGGCTTAGTGCTTTGTGATGACCTAGAGGAGTGGGATAGGGAGGATGGGAGGGAGGCTCAAGAGGGAGGGGTATGGGGACATGTGTATGCATGTGGCTGATTTGCTTTGTTGTGAAACAGAAACTAACACAGTATTGTGACGCAGTTATACTCCAGTAAAGATCTATTTAAAAACTATATACAATACAGTATTGTTAGCTATAGGCATTATGCTGATAGTATGTTTCCAAAAGTTACTTGTCTTGCATAACTGAAACTTTGTACCCTTTGGCCATCACTTCTCCATTTCCCCCTCCCCATTGCCTTTGGCAATCACCCTTCTCTTCTTTGTTTCTATGAGTTTGACTATTTTAGATTCCACATGTAAGTGAAATCATATAGTATTTGTCTTTCTGTGTCTGGTTTATTTCCCTTAGCATAATGTTTGTGTCTTCTCTTCTAAGGATTCAGTATCTTCTTAAAAGACTCCACGTCTTCTCTTATAAGGACTTTTCATTGGGTTTAGGGCCCACCCAAATCCAGGATGATCTCATATTAGAAACCTTCATCTACAAAGCCTTTTTCTAAATAATATCATAATTACAGATTTTAGGACATGGATATATTTTGGGGCAGAGGCTCATCATTCAACACACTATACACTGTTTATTGATTAAACACATTTAAATTAAGGGTCAAATTGAGGGCAAAGACTATCTTCACTTTTGTGTCATTGTGTATTTTGCAACATAGGTGCACACAATAGGTACCTAATAAATATTGCAAGAATTAGAAACACATCTGTGACCAGTAATTAAAGTTTTTCTAGAAGTTTGTTAAATGATGAAGTTAAACTAATTTTTAAGTTAACATATGATACATCAGTAGAATACCATGGTTTCACACTATTCACAATGTGAATCAAGATTCTGCTTATATACTAATTAATTGTCCCTGTTAGCAAAATTCTAACTGTATGAAAAAGAAATGGGCCTGTGTATGATATGAAATATGTGAATATAATTTAAAAAATTGACTCTAGCTATTGGTAATCACAGATAAATATTGCTTTACAAAGCTTATGTTGAAATTAGCTCAGTGTACCACCATGGTCAATTACGTAGCCAAATACATTCTTGATGGGACTTTTGTAATGGGCAATCATTCTTTCAAGAACAAAATTGTTTCCTATTCCTATGATTTGATAGTAAGTAATAAACATGTAATATATCAATTTACAAAGTCAATTACATAATCAAGAAGAGTGCCAACAGCAATAACCAAAATACTCTGTACTGTATTTACTTTCATATTCTCTACTTTCCCTAAGGCACCAGGCCTGGCATTTTTCCTACTTTCTCAATTTTCTTTGCATAATTTTCCACTTGGTGGACTGCCATTGTCAACAGCAGCACTCTTCAACTTCTGGAGGTTTGGTAAGAGCAGTTGAAGCGATGGGAACTGTGTTTAATTAAATCCTGGTTGCCGAATGTAAATGCAAAAGTGCTTAATTATTCAACATTGCTGGTGAGGAAAGTCACAGGAGAGGATCTAGAAGAAATGTGGTGTCTCATGAGCTTTGAGATACAATACTGAAAAGTATCAATTTCCTGTTTACCTCCTTTAAATTAAAAAAACATTTGAAAGAATGCAGACGAAAGTAAGAATAATTCATAAAATACCTAGCTGACTAATTTCAGCTGCTAAAAAAGACACATACAGACATAGATAATGTGGTCCTATAATTATGTATCAGATATGCTTCATGAAAACATCTACAGACTTTGTGATTCATGTATATTTGAGGGAAATCCTTAAGTAAAAATAAAGAAAAGGAGGATATTGATTTGAATTCCAGGACAAGAGAGTATTCCACTTTAAAATTTGATTTTATGTTTCTTTCAAAATTTGTTTTAGTGTTTAGGAACTGACTGACTTAAATATTGGAGATTTCAAAGTGTTTGCAACTAATTATTAATACTTCTATAAATTTAATGTAATTTTAATTACTACCCTAATTTCTAAAGTGTTTTTGAGTAAATATGAGTCAAACATCTCTCAGAAAGGATTACTACCAATTTATTTGTTAAATGTAAGCACAGATATATTAGACATCTACCATAGTCTTACAGTCCTATTCCTTCAATATTCCTTCAATTTCTGTGTAGAAGAGATGGAATTCTTTGGGTAAATTTCACATTTTACACAGCATTGTATAAGAACTCTTTTTTATTGATTATTTAGTTTTTACTGACAGTATTGCTGATAACATTTGGATAAGGTGGCATTTCAAATTTTACTGTAGAATAGCTAACCAGAAATAGATTAAATTTTATACACATGTGGATATCCCCAGATGTGAATACAGGAAAAACTTAGTTTTGTCTCCAGGTTATATCACCATATAAATCTCCTAGCACATTCTTATCTGTTATGTAAATAAGATGTGGAATTCCAATAGTGTATCAGTGTTCTACAGCAGATGGTACATTGAGATTTACCACACCATTACATTTAATGGGTTTGAATTCATTTGGATTTCTTGATGTTCTCTCGGTCCTTCTCATAGCAGCAGTGTTGCCAATGTTCCTGATTATATATGATTTGAGAGAGTGCTTACAGAAGAAAAACTCCTTTATCTTAGAAATATGAGTATTTTATGTCAAATTTTAAAGTGTATATGTATTGCATTGCAGAGGATTTATATGCCCTGTGAGAAAAGGATAGTTAATGAATATTCAACAAAGTACTTGCAGTCATTACACTCAAAGATATTTTATAAAATGGAAACACTCAATTAACTATTGTAGTGCTAGTAGGGAGTATTCATATGAAAAACAAAAAGAAATTTTCAGCCTATATCATCATGGATGAAGTGAAAAAAAAGTTTAATATAAGAGAATACAAAGACTCAGGAAGCATGTGTCTCAGTCATATTAAGGAAAGATGCTCATGACTATTTCTGTTAACAAAAATTTATATAAATTTTGGCTCACTAATTACTTTAGATTAATAAATAATATCCCTAAAAGTGCTTGATCTGTGAAGGGTCAGACCTCAGTGGTAATTTAAAAAGGCAGCATGAGCCATATGCACTTTTTGTCTCTGAACTTGCGCTTTTTAGGACCAGAATGAGTGCTGGTGTAGCTTTCGTCAGTTAGTTACAGAAATTACTGTTGATGAATGTGTCTCAGTCGTATTAAGGAAAGATGCTCATGACTATTTCTATTAATAA
This sequence comes from Stenella coeruleoalba, assembly GCF_951394435.1. Taxonomy (NCBI): domain Eukaryota; kingdom Metazoa; phylum Chordata; class Mammalia; order Artiodactyla; family Delphinidae; genus Stenella; species Stenella coeruleoalba. The sequence continues at coordinate 21,195,268 of NC_137150.1, read as the reverse complement.
AAATTTATATAGTTTTTGGCTTACTAATTACTCTAGATTAATAAATAATATCCCTAAAAGCATTTGATCTGTGAAGGGTCAGACCTCAGTGACAATTAAAAATGGCAGCATGAGCCATATGCACTTTTTGTTTCTGAACTTGCTCTTTTTAGGAGCAGAATGAATGCTGGTGTAGCTTTCGTCAGTTAGTTACAGAAATTACTGTGGTTGAACATAGAATGGAACAAGAATAAGGAATCTAATCTTGTTCTATAACCAGGTACCTCTAAATTAATATGTTTCCAAGAGTGGCCAAAAAAACAACTATAAAATCTTATTAGAAATGGAGACACCTGGGCCGGGTCCCAGATTCACTAAGTCAAAATCTGTGAGGGTGGAAGCTGTGAACTAAAACATTAAAAAAACTCTGCAGTGATTCTCATTGTGTGTATATATATATGTGTGTGTTTGTCTGTGTATATATATATATGTGTGTGTATATATATATATATATATATATATATATATATATATATATATATATATATATATATGTTGCAGGTCAACATTCAAAGCCAGGACTCTAAAGCAGACTTCCTGGGTTTAAATTGGTTTCCTTCACTCACTAGTTCTGTGACCCCAGGCTCATTACTTAGCCTCTCTGTGTCTTAGTTTCATCAGCTGTTAATGGGGCTGATCTACCTATGTCACAGGGTTGTTTTGAGTATTAAATGAATCAATATTTGTAAATCAGTACCTGGCACCTAGTAAGCACTAATCAAATAGGAGTTTGTGTAAGGATCATAAAAAATAATATACCTGTTTATTGGAACTGCCAGATCATGGTTAACATTTACAAGCTTTCTGTTAAAAAAAAAACAAAAATCTTCCCCAGAAAATAACTACATACTGAATAAAACACTAACTATGATTCCATGTTTGAAGTTAATAGCAACTGAAGTTGCATTCCATATTGTTTTTGCTTTCTTCATTGTTACAACTTTATAATAAATATTTTTAATATTGTCAGAATCAGCTTCTAGTTATACTCGGAGTAAAACGTCCTTTCAATTTTTTTGAGACATGCTGAATACCAACTCTGGTGACATATGCACTCTCATGAATGGTGAACACATTTTTCATTAGAATAAGATAAGGCTTAAATACAGTGTCTTGGTGTATGTATACGTGCCATGCTATTTCCTGCAAATCATCACAGTAATACAGCATGGCAGTCATCTTAAAGTGACCCTACAGACAGTATTCCATGCACTCGGTTTTCAGTTCATTTGTGGGACATTGGACTCATTTGGCAGCAGTACTGAAGTCACATTCATTTATAGACACTTCAGAGACATCCACACAACATCCCTTAATTACATTACAGTATCCTGCCATTGCCATTTGTTTATTGATTTCAGTTCTTAGAAGCCTTTTCTATTATTATCTGTAAACTCCTTTGATTTACAGTCACTTGTCTACATTTAGAACAAGAAAAGCTGAGTGCTAAAGACAGATAGGAGGAGAGCTTGAGTTTATTTCAATTGACTGATAGCTGGCTTTTTACCTAATGACAACTAATTCCAGGATTGAACCACAATTTTTGATATATCATGATGTTGCCATCATTTTACCCATTCTAATATCAAGATCTTGGGTTTTACATATATGCCAATCAGTATAAGCAGACAAGATCTTCTATATTGAAAGCAATATGTCCGGGCAGTTCATAATCGTACTTGCAGCATTATTCACACAAGCTTCCAGTAAGTCTAATTACGTCTTCAAATTGGCCTGAAAATCATTTAGACAGTAGGGCTTTCCATTGGTCTGGAAGTCATTTGATCTCTTTATGACTTCCCTGAGCTAGCATCAGCCATTTCAGATTGGCTGTGGCTGTGAAACAGGCAGTGGTGCATCTGTTTTTTGGTTTGATTTTAATGGGAAAAACACTTTTTTTTGCCTAAGAAGACAAACTTCATATCGTTACTTATGAGAGAGTTATGTGTAACCCTTTAAAATATATAAATGAGAGCACCCATAGGAAAAAAAAGTTCATCAGAATGTAATTTGGAAACTGAAAAATGTACCCAGGTCAATTTTAATATTATCCAATCTGTTTATTTTGGGGAGGTGTGTGTGTGTGTGTGTGTCTAAAATTATAAAAATACTACCAAGTTGGTTCAGGCAGATTTTACTATTCTAAATATAAATGTTAATAGTAATTGGGAAAGTTTTAAAATCATATGTTTTAAGTAGTGATAAAACTGAAATTTATGCTGAGTGACATGATCTTTGCCTTCTTAGAGCTTAAAAAAATACTATACTTTTTTTAAAATTAGCAGACTAACATTTTAGTATCACTAAAAATACAAATAAATGTGGATTGCAGTTACTTGGGAATGTCTGAAAAATCATTTATTGTGTATTTTAATCTCAGACCAAATTAAGGCTAACAAATTCTTATAAAATTGAAAATGATTTAGTAATAAAATCCTAAAGTCATTTACAAAAATATTTTTTACCCACTCAGTCTTTTCCCAGTCTCACCATTTAAAAAGTGCCAATTTATCATAAAATTTGGGGAAAGTAAGCAAAGAAGAGTTTATTAGCAACTGTCAAATCTATCTTAATTGGGATTTGCTATAATAATTTGAATACTTCTTCAAGTACTTTTTTGTAAATTGGGGTATAGTGGCTTTACAATGTTGTGTTAGTTTCTGGTGTACAATGAAGTGAATCGGCTATATGTATACACATATCCCCTCCCTCATGGACCTCCCTCCCCTCCCCATCCCACCCATCTAGGTCACCACAGAGCACCGAGCTTAGCTCCCTGCGCTTTACAGCACATTCCCACTAGCTATCTGTTTTACACATGGTGGTGTATATATGTAAATCCCAATCTCCCACTTCATCCCACCCCACTCTCCCATGTCTACACATCCATTCTCTATGTCTGCGTCTCTATTCCTGCCCTGCAAATAGGCTCATTTGTACCATTTTTCTAGATTCCACATATGTGTTAATATACAATATTTGTTTTTCTCTTTCTGACTTACTTCACTCTGTATGACAGACTCTAGGTCCATCCACATCTCTATAAATGACCCAGTTTTGTTCCTTTTTGTGGCTAATATTCCACTGTATATATGTACTGCATCTTTTTTATCCATTCATCTGTTGATGGGCATTTAGGTGGCTTCCATGTCCTGGCTATTGTAAATTGTGCTGCAATGAACATTGACCACCTCCTAAAGTAATGAAAATAAAAACAAAAATAAATAAATGAACAAACATATGGACACCAAGGGGGAAGCAGGGGAAGGGGGTGGTGCTGGTGGGATGAACTGGGAGATTGAGATTGACATATGTACACTAATATGTATAAAATAGATAACTAATAAGAACCTGCTGTATAAAAAAATCAATAAAATAAATAAATAAAAAGGAAAAAAATAAACAAATTGGACATAATTAAACTGAAAAGCTTTTGCACAGCAAAGAAAACCATAAATGAGATGAAAAGACAATCCTCAGAATGGGAGAAAATATTTGCAAACAAAGAAACTGACAAAGGATTAGTCTCCAAAATATGCAAACAGCTCATGCAGCTTAATATCAAAACAACAAACAACCCAATCAAAAAATGAGCAGAAGACCTAAATAGACATTTCTCCAAAGAAGGCATACAGATGGCCAAGAGGCACATGAAGAGATGCTCAGCATCACTAATTATTAGACAAATGCAGATCACAGCTACAGTGAGGTATCATCTCACACAGATCAGAATGGCCATCATCAAAAAATCTACAAAGTTCATGATAAACCTCAAAATATCTCATAAAATGCCAATTGTAACTCAGTGAAGATCAAAATAAAATTATTTTAAGAAGTGTACCCTTTTCTCTAATATCTATGACTGGGAAAGCAAAGGATTTAATGTATGACAAAGGAACATCATGCATACAAGCCTTCTATTACTTACAATCATCTCTGACTTCTCCATATTTTTTATATTCTATATCCAATCAAATTTAAAATCATGTCAATATCACTTGATTTATTTAACAAATAGTTATTTAACACCCACCATATCCAATCACTCTAGTAGGATGCTAGGACTAGTAAAAATATAGTAATAAAGACAGTACAGGAGACAGACATCAAAGAAAAAATTGCATAATTATAACCTCTATTTTGCACTGAAGAAAAGTTAGAGTGATCTGTAAGAGTACCTGATCTAGCCTAATAAATTCAAGGAAGGTTTCCTTGGAGAAATTCTATTTGAGTTCAGATCTGAAGAATGAGAGTGAGTCAGGAACAATGAAGGAAACCATTCTAGTCCCTGAAACCCTGAGAACAAGGAGGGGAAAAGAAAGTCAATATGGGGCAGCACAGAGAGTGAGGAGGGAAAATGAGAAGATGAGACAGGAGTTAGGTATGGAAAGTCTCATACAGCAGGAGGTTTTTAAAGAACACTCTAGATGCAGAATACAAAATTAATTTGTGGCAGGCAAAAAAAGTAGATGTGAGAACAATTAGGAGACTACTTCAATAATGCTGGGGGAAGGAGATTATTATTACACAGAGCTGGATATTGAGGGCAGTAGAAATGGAGACGTGGATAATACTGAGAGAGACTTAAAATGAAGAGTCAAAATTACTTGGTAGAGTTGGATGTAGGGAATGAAGAATAAAGAGGTGTCGAGGATGCTTCCTAGATTTCTGGCATGCCTAGTTGATGGATAGTGCTACCGTGCATTGAGATACAGGAGTCTAGAGTAGGACCAGAGCCGGGGGAAGAAAACAGTAGTGGGATATGGCATAAAACAAACATCAAAAAAGAGATTCTGGCTCCTTCAGGTACTGAAAAATTATAGTAATAGGAAGAATAAATCCAAAAGAGAGGCAGAGAATAAGACCAGTAGTTTCTGATCTTCACTTTTTGGGGGTTTTAGCCTAGAGGAAGGAAGGCATAAGAAAAAGGAGTTGAAAGAAACAAAAAAGGAAAGAGACTTTTGCTCATTAGATTAATATAAGATTAGTATTAGTATTAGATTAGTGTAAGTATTAGTATAAGACTTAAGATTTGGACACATTTCCTTTAATGTTAGCTTGTTTTTTCCCCCAATTCTTACCCCCCCAGCCATGCCTTTGCATGAACTTGGAGAGCAACTCCATAGCAAGTAAACCTGGCATCTCAGTGTAATTAAGGAAAGGAAGGTTTACTGTTTAACTGTCCTAAAACTGCCTCTTGTTCCTGTCTTGTATGATGGGACTTGGAGGTTCTCCCAGGCTCCTTGGGGATGGGATGCACAGGAAGCAGCTAGAGCCTTCCAAAGACACTGGAGAGGCTGAGGAGAGGACCTCTTGGCCAGGGTCTAGACAGAAGGTGTGGTAGAGCATTAGAGAGGATTGTCACCTATGAGTGCTGAAGGCTCTGTCAAATTCTAGAGAGGCGGGCTAGTCCATACATTATACTGGAGCAACAAGATGAGCACTCATCAGACAGGGTGACTGGATAAATACTAGGAGAGAGGTGGCTAAAGTGACCAGAAAATGCCACAATGATTAACAGCAACAGCAGAAACTTTTCTCCACTAGTACAATGTCCCTCTTATAAGTCAAACGCCATCTTGGGTAAGAAAAGGAGGAAAGAAGTGAAAAGAGAAAATTGAGCATTTTGCTTAAAGTGACTTTCCATTACCACATTGAGCTAAGTGTATGTGATTTACTGAATAAGACTTTTCCCCTCTCCCAAAGTTCAGGAGGTTCAAGAGGAAGATCAAATAACTTAAAGACATAATAAAGAAATGTTTTTCTTTATATATCTGAACATACTGCAAGTAAATTTAAGCCTTTATATTTAAATATGGAATAAAATTGAATTGAAGATTCAATACTCAGGTAATGATTCAATGACAGGTAAACACCATGGACACATCTAACATCTTTTAATGTGTCTTACTTCAATTGGACTTTGTCTACAAAAGTGAAGCTAGAGGTACTATAATAATGTGGGAAGTGACACTCATTACCACTGTCAGAGACAGAATTCTGAGTTGAATTAGCATTAACATGATATAAATTAGTGCATTCTTTGATATGTTTTCACATAAAACCTGAGATACAAAGAAACAATAGGATTATAATCTATTTAATGGATCACTTCTTTAACATGGTTGCTTTTACCATAGACTTAGGTCCAAATCTTCAGCCTTTGATGGCTGTACTAGACACCAGATCTTTAGAACTACATATATTTTATGATTAAGTTTTTGCAAAAAAAATAACAGAATAATATTTTTAAGCATAAGAGGGGAATTCTTTACTTACAATCCCACTTCCAAGAGACATGTTGGTGATTTATTTCCATTACTTCTACATCCATCTATATGTGTATATGTATTATATGATTAAGTGCATGATTTCTAGGTGCAGAAGTGCAGTCACTAGCAGATTCTTTTTCTCGAAATTCCTAAGCCTTTACAATGAACTCAAAAGTCTATTGCTAAAATATATATAAGCTTCACTGACAGCTCCCAGCTTTCTTCTGAGGGGAAAAAAAAGAAGATTTCTAGTCTTATGGACTGTTTGTGTTCCCCTCCCTCCCCACAAAATTCATATGTTGAAGCCCTAACCCGTGATGTGATGGTATTTAGAGGTGGGGCTTTGGGAAGTAATTAGGTTTAGATGAGGTCATAAGGGTAGGGCCCCCATGATAGAGTTAGTATCCTTATAAGAAGAGGAAGAGACTATAGCTGTCTGTCTCTCTGCCAAGTGAGGGCACAGTGAGAAGGGGGCTGTCTACAACGCAGGAAGAGAGCCCTCACTAAGAACCTGTCCATGCTGGCACCCTGATCTTGGACTTCCCAGCCTCCAGAACTGTGAGAAATAAATGTCTGTTGTTTAAGCCACTCACTCTATGGTATTTGGTAGCAGTAAATCAAACTGACCAAGATATCTAGTCAAAGAGAGTTAGTAATTGCAATTTCCTACTATTCCAGGACGCTTTACTAATGGCATAGAAGAGTGAGTAGAGGGAACCCAACAATTTTCTGTCTTGTTTGACCAAAGGAGGAGCCACATTTATATCAGCAGGTCTAGATATGAAATGGTGTCTTGAGTCCAGTGGTCAGTGCAGATCCTTTTACTTTTGACTGTCAGAGAAAGTTGGTCAGGGGGCCTTCAGTTTTATGGAGACAGCTGGGTCTAGTTCTTACACTGGCCAAGAGTGGTAAGGCAATAGGAAATACACTTCCTGATCATATCAAAGTTGGTCCAGGAGCTATGGATTCCAGAGCAAAATAATCCCCCAGGCCTCCTCAAACGTAAAACTAAAACCCAATCACACACTTAACGTTTCTAAACTTATGCTGGTCTTTAAATTCAGCTGGTTATATGGTAACCAAATTCCTTAAACCAACTTGATATCTAAGTCTTCTGGGCTTGAATTTCTCTTGTTGACTGGAGACCAAAAAAATTTCATTATAACATGACATTTGCTTGAGGAGCCCTAGGCTTCAGAGAAAAAGATTTGTTATAGACAACCATAACTGAAAAACATATGCAGATAAAAATGTATGAATATATTAAAAATAGGGAAATATTTACAGTTTTGTCACTTAACTTTATTTCATGAACATTTTCATAAGTCAGTGAAATTTCTTCAAATTCACCATTATTGAGTGGTTGCTGAATATTTCATCATACTGTTGTAGTAGAAAGTCCCTATTTTGGGATATCTAAACTATTTTCAACTTTTATATACTATATAATATTAATATATAACTATACATAAAGCATATGTATTATAAATACATAAAATGTTATTTTATTTATTATAATTTCTAGTAGGTAACTGACCTTGAACATATATCATTGTCAATGTCTCTGATTATTTTTATAATATAGATTCCTAAATGTAGAGGTCTTGGGTCAAATAAAATATCCTTTTTAAAGTTTTTGAAACCTAGATATAAATTGCTTGTAGGAAGTTGATCCATTTTTATTCCTATTATTTCTAATATCAGTATTCACTTAATTTTTCTTTATTCTCAGCATTTCTGTTATAAAATTTTATTAAGTATAATTTGGAATTTGAAACACTAGAATGGTGTCATGTGTTCTGTTAAGATGCAATACTATTAGATTAAAAGTGCACTGCATAACAAATAAACAGATTTACTTAGCATGTTATTTTTATTTAATAATTCCAAATTGGATTAAGATTGACAAAATTTAGGAAAGAATCTTAAACTAGGATGGGAAAAGTGTGATGTATTGATGAAAACATTATTAAGGTTTTAATTCCCATTAGTTTGAGATGAAAACAATTTACACTCATTAATGTACAGAACACATGAGACTTTTAGACTTGTAACATCAGGGATTTGTAAAAATTCATATGTATAATTTAAAGTAAAACTTATAGATAAATGAACTGACCTTCATTCTATTTTACACTATACAATTTTCTTTGGGGCATTATTGGCTTTATTTAGTCCATTACATAAAGTATTATTTCAGAATAAAATTTAAATATATTTATTAAATATCTACATTATTAAGCAGCTATATGAACATAAAAGTTGAGATAAGGATCAGATGTAACCATTTCAAATGTAATAGTCTATGGTATCACTATGTTCTATATTCTAATTAGGTGCTGCTCTGGATTTGGATAAAAGAAATGTTCAAAAATAAAATAGTCACTAATATGTATAAAATAGTTAACTAATAAGAACCTGCTGTATAAAAAAATAAATTAATTAAATTAAATTAAAAAAATATTATACATGATTAACTGCAGTAGTTTCTTAGGGACAAGACATTTTATTCCTTCTGTTAAGCAGGTGTGTGCCTGTCTTAGGCAAGTGTAAGACAATTTAGCTGTGCTTGTGTTTGATTAGATTTACTTAATATGCACTTTTTCTCTATAAAGACAAATTTTATGTACATTAATTACATACCTGTTTGTAAAAACTTCTGAGCCTTTATTTTGTGCTGTCTACTCATTAATAGTCATAGTCATGGTTTTAAATAAGGAAACAAGCTGTTTCCCTGAAGATGTGAACATATCATTTCAAAATATATGTTCTCTATCCTTACCTATCATAAACGATATTTTGCACCAATAGAATCAGGGCATTGTCCTTTTCATTGTTAGAAGAAAATTATTTTTATGTATACTTTTTGACTGGAAAGTACCAATTTGCTAACTGTACATTTGAATTTGTCTACAAACTGAGAAAAAAATAGGTTCTTTTCAAATAATAATAATTGCAGACAGCACTCAGAGTCAAGGCATTTTTTACAGGCTTCACATATAATAACGCATTTAATAGTCACAGGAAATTTGTGAGACAAAGATATATTGACAGGGTGAAAGAGAATAAACTGATATTTAATACAAGAACCTCTTAGACACATCATTTTTCTTTATAAATAATAGATTTCATGAGTATTAAAAGGTATCCATTACTGGTTACTTATGGTATCTCTTTATCAAATACAATAATGCATTTTAAAATCCTTTATAAGCTGTTTATATGTGAGAAAAATGTAACTTGTCCCCAATATCTAGCTACAACTTTTTTTATGCAATAGAAGTTTTTGCTAAACACAGAGAAATACTTCATATTCTATCTTTGCCTGAAGATAGGTGTGACCATATGATAAAGTTCTGGCTAATGGAGTAGATAGAAGTGTATGCAACTTCTGGGCAGTGCTTTTAAAGGGAGGGGGACAGCATTCCATTTCCTGTTTTATTCACCTGGCTGGCTAGAATGTGGCCATGGCAACAGGAGGCAGAACAGCCTTCTTGGACCATGAGATGGAAGCTGCCTGTTGAGGATGGCAGAGCAACAAAACAGGAGCCTAGATCTCTGACAGCTTTGATGATGAGAGTCACTGTACCAGCTTAGAATGTTACATGAAAGACAAAGTTCAATTCTATTTAGAATACTGCTGACTTGGGTAGCAGCAGTTTAAATGATATATTTACAATTTTTTAAATTTTATATAGGGCTACAACTGATTTACAATGTTGTGTTAGTTTCAGGTATACAGCAAAGTGATTCAGTTGTACATATGCATGTATCTATTCTTTTTCAAATTCTTTTCCTGTTTAGGTTATTACAGAATATTGAGCAGAGTTCCCTGTGCAGTGCAGTCTGTCCTTGTTGTTTATCTATTTTAAATATAGTTTTGTCAATCCCAAACTCCCAATTTATCCCTCTCCCCAACCTTTTCCCTTTGGTAACCATAAATTTGTTTTCTAAGTTTGTGAGTCTGTTTTGTAAATAAGTTCATTTGTATCTTTTTGTTTTAGATTCCACATATAAGCAATATAATATGATATTTGTCTTTCTCTATCTGATTTACTTCACTTAGTATGATAACCTTCAGGTCCATTCATGTTGCTGCAAATGGCATTATTTAATTCTTTTTAATGGCTGAATAATATTCCATTGTATATATTGATATGTACCTCATCTTTATCCATTCATCTGTCAATGGACATTTAGGTTGCTTCCATGTCTTGGCTATTGTAAACGTCACTGCAGTGAACATTGAGGTGCATGTATCCTTTCAAATGATTGTTTTCTCCAGATATATGCCCAGGAGTAGGATTGCTGGATCATATGGTAGCTCTATTCTTAGTTTTTTAAGGAACCTCCATACTGTTCTTCATAGTGGCTGTATCAATTACATTCCCACCAACAGTGTAGGAGGGGTCCCTTTTCTCCACATTCTTTCCAGCATTTATTGTTTGTAGATTTTTTGATGATGGCCATTCTGACTGGTGTGAGGTGATATCTCATTGTAGTTTTGATTTACATTTCTCTAATAATTAACAAGGTTGAGCATCTTTTCATGTGCCTCTTGGCCATCTGTATGTCTTTGGAGAAATGTCTATTTAGGTCTTTGGCCCATTTTTTGATTGGGTTGTTTGTTTTCTTGATATTGAGCTACATGAGCTGTTCGTAAATTTTGGAGATTAATTCCTTGTCAGTCGCATCATTTGCAAATATTTTCTTCCATTCTGTGAGTTGTCTTTTTGTTTTGTTTATGCTTTTCTTTGCTGTGCAAAAACTTTTGAGTTTAATTAGGTCCCATTTGTTTATTTTTGCTTTTATTTCTATTACTCTAGGAGATGGATTTAAAAGATATTGCTGTGATATATGTCAGAGTGTTCTGCCTGTGTTTTCCTCTAAGAGTTTTATAGTGTCCTATATTTAGGTCTTTAACTCATTTTGAGTTTATTTTTGTATATGGTGTTAGAGAGTAAAACAATAAAATATAAATGATATTTTAATAAAGTACAGTACAGTTTACTTATTCTACTATTGCTATCATGACTACTACTATTGAGTGTATATCCATTATTACAGAACCATGGAGTGCTATTAGTACAGTTCATCAGACATCAGCTAGACCAGTATGTTCCCACCTTTATCCCATATTTGTCAAGTGAAGAAACTAAGTCACAAAACTTAGATTTTAAGTAAACTGCCTAATTGCAATTTAATGTTGTTTAATAGTCTTAGGCTTCTGTTTTTCTTTTTCTTCTCCATTCTATAGTTAAAAATAAAATGCATATAATGTCAATAGTATGAGTTGACATAATATTGATATACTATCTTTATTACTTGCTTTACCTATATTATAGACTTGTTCCAAGAATTTAATTTTAAAATAATTTAAGAGTATAGCTATCCATGAAAATTATTCATTTAAAAAATCTAGTTTTAGAACAATATGTGTTCTTTGACCCAGTTTTTGCTTCAAAATGTATATTTTTGTGTTTATAGTTGTATGGATGCATCTCTGTATATTCAAATAACAATTCTTATGGAAGCATACACTTCTCAGCATTGCCCTCTGGGAGAAAAGTTAAAGATAATAAGGGAAGAACTTTGACTTTTTTTTCTTTATACACCCCTGTATTAATTTAATTTTTCAATGATAATTTACAACTTTTGTAACCTATCTTTATAAAATTTGCTTTACCAATTTTATATGATCCCATCCAAAATAGCAATAAAAAATCCAAAATTTGGGGACATAAATACAACTAAATCCATTTAAATTATTTAAATATGTCATTAATTTTATGTAAGTAAAACATAGCTAAATGGAGCAAACAAACAAACTCTGTATACAGAGCACTAGAGCAATAATGAGTAACCCAACAGGGATTACTCCTTACTCTAGTGATGAAGAGTAATAGTGTAGGTGATTGTCAAGGTGTATCATCAAACACTGAGTCAGAGGGTATAGAGGTGCTGTCTTCCTCATTGTAAATAGTGTAAAGAAAAAGTGAGGGGAAGAAGACAAAGAGAAGGATGGGAAGAATAAAAGAAAGAAAGAGGAGGAGGAGGGAAAAAAATTAGAGAAGAATAAAATATAATCAGATTTTTACCAATCCCATATAGAGATTATTTGAGAATAAAAAGGTAAATCTAACCTCACTAGTCAATGTCTCAATTACTCAGTGAGCAAAATTAGTTCATGTGTTCTTGATATGATTTAAGATTTTTCTCAATCATGTGAAAACTTTTATAAAATATGGAATTTTACTAATATCCTAGCATATAGCATTAGAGCTTTAGTATTTTCAGGAATTTTAACTTGTTTTAAAGAAAATCTTCCTAAAGAAAATCTTCCAAGTACAAAGCAATCTACTCTGAGTTTTACCTATTTTTGTATTGTGTCAATTTTTTACTGGAAGTAAAGAAATAATGAAGAAAAAATCAGTAAAAGCTATTTTTCACAAATGTACCAAGTTTATAATGTACAACGAGACACAAATAAAACACAGAGAATTAGCCTATAAATACCATAGTTCTTACATTCATGGAAGATAGGTAATATGACTCATCTTATGGTTAAATTGACCATGGGAGGTTGTGAAGAAATTAATACTCCATGTGTTATTTATAAAATAAATGTGTTTATACACTTTGAAAGGGAATAAAGAACGAAGTTCTGTTTTTAATCAGTATGGTTTGGAAAGAAAATAAAATTAGTGATATTTATAATAAAAAATTTAATATCTGCATGTTCTGTTTTCAAACAAGGTTGTGGGAAATGAATAAGCTATAAGACACCTAGAAATAAAAAGCAAAAATGATACATTTTCCTTAATGAATACATATTGTTACAGTATAGGACAAGTTTGTCTCAATATTGTTATTTTTTTCTTGGTTAAATTTCAGTTCTGTTGAATCATGTGAGAGCAAAGATTAAACTGGGATTTTGTTTTAAGAGGGGAAGGGAGAATACAGGCAGAGAAAAACACCATAGAAATTTAAACACCGAAAAAGTTAAAATATAACTGAGTGATTAAAATCGTTAACTTCCAATGCAACCCAATACTTGTAAAATCTAGTGTTTCAAGATTCAAACTAAAAATCTAGAACCCACATAAAGCAATGGTTAATTAAAAGAAAAACCCTACAGAAATAATAGTTTCTGATATAGAGTAAAATGACTTTCTAAGTAGGTAATTGAGCTATAGGAGAAAAACAAAGATTTAAATCTGAATAAGGGACAATTAAATGAAAATTACAGTGCAAGCCTAATGACAAAATTCTATTAATCTTGCTTCTTGTGAGTTTATCTTTATATATATTTCAACTGAGTAATGTAATTGGTCTTTTAATAACATGTTTTCTATTTTTTTCCTAGAAAAAGAAGAAAAGTAGAAAAAGGAGATAATGAAGAAACAGCCATTATTCAGTCATTCTTCTGCAGCTTTACCTGAAAGGAGAATTGCTTCTATGTGATTCATTATAAGATACCAACAGCATCAGGTAGCAATTATCTTCTATTATAGTGCCAATATACCTGGATAGAATAATCAGTCTTTATGCCATTTCAGTATAAATTTATTTTTTTAGTAAAAATGCCATAAATGTGTGTGCATATGTATGTGTTTATATAGATGAGAGACAGAACATTTTATTAACTATCATTTATTAAGAGAATGTCCAGAAGATTTGTGCAACAGAGATAACAGACGTTTTATGTAAAAGAAAGTACAATGAAGAATGGATATACTGCAAATTGTGGTAATCAAATGCATAATTAGATAACAAGATGCTAGTTTAAAATATATAGTCAAGTCCTAAAGATTTTTCTTTCTTTTTTAATACATGTCCTATAGTTGTTTTTTGAAGACTACTATATCCTTAGGTAAAAACATCACAAGATTTTTGACAGTTCTTAAGTATCATCATTCTATATTAATTATGGAATTTGTGATACTCCCAGAAGTATAAATAATCTAGGTACATAAGGCAATGGCAATTTTATGATGACTCTTAGCACATCTACATATATTCATTCATTCATCCTTTCCTTACTTATTGAGCACCTACGGTACTCTAGACACTATTTAGTTCTAGGCATAAAATGGTGAAGAAGATAAGCACAGTTTCTGGTCCATGCATTTTCTTTTTTATTGAGAAACAGACAGTGAACAAATATACTAACAAACAAAACAGTTTCAAATTGTCGTAAGTTCCATAAGAGATAGAACCAAGGTGCTGTGCTAGAAACTAATGGCTGGAGGGGCTGGATGGTCATTTTCAAGATCATTCAATAAGCAGGCCAGGGAATTCCTCTTTGGAGATGTGTTTTTAGGCTGAGACCTACAAGACAAGAATAAACTGGGTCTGCCAATATCCAGAAAAAGAAAATGAGGAAAAAAGACCCTTGGGAATCAGCCTCCTTGATTTGATATGTGTGGTCAGGGTGCAGTACCCTGAGGGAGAGGGTTGAGATGAGATTGGAAGAGGGAGGGGAGGGGGAGACCCGGCCCTACAGGTTGTGGTAGGAGGTGTGTATTTTAACTCAAGTGAAAAGAAAAATCACTGAAGAGTTTTAAGCAATTTTTTGACATAGATATTATTTGTCTGAATTAAACACTAGTTCCTAGATGGCTGAGACTCCAATATCAATAACTAGGCTATCTGACTCAAATCATAGATATTTAATATTATCCAAAGTGCAGAGAAGGCACAGGAAACTATGTTGGAAGAGGAGTTTGGGGTAGATTGAAGAGGAAGGGTAATGAGAGTCCCTTATTATCCAGTAAAGTCAGAAAAAAAAGATACCAAGGTGGAGAAAAAAGCAAAGAGTGAGACATAAGTGTCATAAGCTTTCACCAGCTCTTCTGAAAGCCCCATCAGAGGTGTGGGGTTAATTGAGGGGAAAGTCCAATCAGAAGGGGTTTTGCCCATTCCTCTTCTGAACTCTGAAAATGGGACCTTACAGTGTGGTATTTGTAGCAACATGGGCCAGCCACGACACAGGAAAAGAAGTGAAGATACGGTGACATTAGCAGAGAGAGGACCTGAGACCGTGCTCAGAGCTTCCCTTGTTTCTTGGGGCATGCATGGGACTTAGAAGTGCCCACGTGCCCCACAGAGAAGGTGCAGGAAGGTAGCTGAGTCCAGAGCTAGGAGACAAGCGTGTGTGTAGCTACACTGGCAAGAGGCAAGGTGGCTATGGTGCAAAAGCCTCAGCATAACTAGCCTCATCAGGCACCAGGTGGATCATGTTTCTGAACATCGGAGGGGAGGATAACCAAGCTCTCAATGCAACAGAACAAGTCATAAATATATGCTGCACCTCAGAACATAGTTCAGTAAACCTGGGGATGGACCATCCATTATACAGCCAAGACCTGGGAGGATGCAGACGTCCAGAGGTCACCCCATGAGCTCCAGGTCTCCCCTCCACTTCTGCAGAGGCCCTTTTGTGTCCCCGCCCCCCAACATTGCCACTTGCCATTTTGAGACTTGCAGATGGCAGTCTGTAAAACAAAGCACTTTCCTGAAACAAGGTTCAAGCCAGAGTCTAAGATGCTATTCATTAGCCAGTTAATATCCCCACCATGAACTCCGTCCCTGTTTGGCAGGGTCAGGGCTTGTGAGGAAGATTAGATTTGTTAGAGAAAATCAAGAACCTTCAATTATTTTGTACATTGGAGTTGTCCCGAGTGTAAATGTGCAGCATGAACACAACACTTAGATTTAATAATTATTCCATTTATTTCAGTTCATTGACTGTCTACATGTAATTAGTATATATTTACATATACATGTTTATGAAGGTTTGTGTACTGCTATTAAGGAAGTACTCTGAAATGAAGAGTATTCTGAACCTGAGTAAGAAATCTCCTGTTCCGTGGCTGACACTGTGACTGCCACCAGCTGGTTCTGTAACCTGGGGCAAGTCATTTAATTTCTCTGGGCATTCATTTTCTCTGCAAAAATGAGGAGACTGGACCAAATCATTGCTAAGGTCCATTTTGATTTCTGATGTCTGTCATGCGAGTGCTAAAATGAGGCCTGCTGAGATGATAGTGGTTAGATTTGCATTAATCAAGAAACAAGGATAATAAGTGTAGAACCATTTAGTAAATCCAGGCCATTTGCCTGGCACAAAGTAAGTCATTTTATGTAGGTTATTTCTAATCATCTAAATAAACCCACGAGGAAATAGAAGTTCAGAGAGGCTGTAATTTGTTCTGTGCTACACACCTGGTAGGTGGCAGAGGCAGGCTTGTGACCCATGGTTTTTCTCTGGAGTTTTTGAATTAGATAGTATGGTGCTTATTATTCATCTCTCTTGTTTGATCTGAAGATTCCACCTTCTAAGCACTGTTAAAATCCTATCCTTCAAGCTCCTCAAGTTATGAAGCTATTTTTATAGCATCAAGGCAAGGAAAACTGTCCGAAGTTCCTGAAGAACTCAGTGATACCATTGATTTAGCACTTATTTTCAAGGCATATATTTATATATATATTTTTATATATATATATATATACACACACACACACACACACACACACACACATATATATATGTATATAGATGGATAGATAGATAGATAGTTAGATAGATAGATAAATCTCCTGTAAATATACCCTGTTTACCTACAACCAAATTGTATATGCTCTGAAGGAAGGCCAAGGACCCGGGCCAAGGAATGGTCAGGAGGTGTCTGGCACCACCAGGGCTGGAATTCAGAGTGCGGTGGTTGAGAGGTGGAAAAATCTCAGGAGCCACTCACTCCCAGGATCCTGCCAGTGCAGGGCCACCTCACCCCAGGCCTGGCCGTGGGCAACACAAAGCAGCTGGTAGATAGGTAGCTCACTGGGGCCATTTGAAGTTCAGCAAGATTAGTTCTCAAAAGTGATATCTATAGAAGTTTGACTGCACAGTGAGATGCTATGTGATGCCTAGAGAATCAAACTTGTGGAGAGAAAACTGGTGTCCAGAAAGATAGAACAGGGCCGCGTTGGTGATATAGAGGTGAGCATAGCTGCCTTCCAGAGAGATAGGTAAGAGGTAAGCCAGGGTGGGAGGACCTTCCCTGGTAGCATATCCTTATGGTAGGATAATGGGTCACCAGAAGAGCTGAAACAAAGGTAAATGAGCAGATATCTTTCCATGCAGTCATCTCCTGGAGCTAAACCATAGCGATGCAGTGTTACAAATGGAAAGGTTTCTGAAGCAACTCCTGTGTAGTGTTTTAAGGTTTTACCCATGTGTGTTAGTCTCTAGGGCTGCCATAACAAAACACTACAGACTGGGTGGCTGAAACAACAGAAATTAATTTTCTCACAATTCTCGAGACAAAAAGTCCAAGGTCAAGGTGTCAGCATGTTTGGTTTCTTTTGAGGCCTCTCTCCTTGGCAGAGATGGCTGTCCTCTCACCGTGTCCTCACAGTCTTTTCTCTGTGATCATGCATCCCTGGTTTCCCTTGTGTGTCCAAATTTCCTCTTCTCCTAAGAACACCAGGCAAATTGGATTAAGGCCCACTCTAATGGCTTCATTTTAACTACTTTTTTTTCTTTCCAGTTTTATTGAGGTATAACTGACATAGAGCACTGTATAAGTTTAAGGTGTACAGCATAATGATTTGATTTATATATGTTGTTAATGATTATCACAGTAAGTTTAGTGAATATCCATCGCCTCGTATAGATACAAAATTAAAGAAATAGAAAAAAATATATTTTGTTTCCTTGTGATGAGAACTCTTAGGATTTACTCTCTTAACTTTTGTATGTAATGTACAGCAGCATTGATTATATTTCTTATGCTGTACATTACATCCTAATACTTATTTTTATCTTAGAACTGGAAGTTTGTACCTTTTGACTGTCTTCATCCAATTCCCCTCTCCCCACCCTCCATCCCTGGTAACCACATATCTCATCTCTTTCTCTATGAGTTTGTTTTGTTTGTTTGATTTTGAAGTACAATTGACCTACAACACTGTGTTGGTTCCTGTTACACAATGTAGTGATTTGATATTTCTATACATTTCAAAATGATCACCATGATAAGTCTAGTTACCATCTGTCACCATGCAAATATATTGCATAATTATTGATTATATCCCCACACTGTACATTTCATATCTTTGATTCATTTGTTTTGTAACTGAAAGTTTGTCCCTCTTTTCTCCCTCACCTATTTCTCTCCTCCACCCATCCCATCCCCCCTCTGGCAACCACATGGATTGGATTAGGGCCCCCTCTAATGGCCTTATTTTAACTTAATCACTTTTTAGTAAAGGTCCCATATCCAAATAGTCACATTCTGAGGTACTGGGAGTTAGTGTTTCAGCATATGGATTTGTGGGGGAACACAATTCAGCCCATAACACCATGGATTTAGTAAATTGGAAGATTTCATATGGGCACATATCCCTGTAATTGCTACCAGAATGTCATACACATTAATAGATAAGTACAGTTGACCCCTGAACAATTCATGGGTTAGGGGCACCAATCCCTGTGCAATTGAAGATCTGCATGTAACTTTATAGTTGACCCTCTGTATCTGTAGTTCTGTATCCACAGATTCAGCCAACCTCTGATTTTATAATACTGTGGTATTTGTTGAAAAAAGGCTGTGTATTAGTGTTACAAAAACAAACTTGGGTCTGCTCTCCCATGCACAGCAAAGCCATCTCCTGACTCCGGGTTGTGGTGAAGGAAAGAACTGAGTTTACTGCCAGGCCAAGCAAGGAGTCCTGGTAGCTAATGCTCCCTGATGGATTTCAGGGAATTTTTAAAGACAAGCTGAGGAAGAGAGTTGCAGGGTATGTAATCAGCTCATGCACAATTCTCTGATTGGTTGATAGTGAAGTAACAGGGTGATATTACAGGGGTTAACATCAACAGTCCTCAGGTTCTATCCAGTCTGGGAGCTATGTGTTCGTGGTCATCATGCAGTTAGCTTCTTCCTACTGGTGGGGGTTTTAGTATCTGTAAAACAACTCTCTGTGTCCTTCAGGGAGGAACTAAAGATTCTGTGACTCTACTATATGACTAATCTATTGTTTAAATCGTTACCAGTTCTCGTGGTCCAACTGCTATCTTTGGTTACTACATGTTCACATTATTCCAATTATTAACTCTTAAGCCTTTTGTGACTCAAAGGAGACCTGGGAAACTAAAGCTTTTCTATAAACAAGAGAATGACAGAGGACATTGTGGCGGCGGGGGGGGGGGGGGGCGCTGTCCTGGTAAGGACCCCCCCAATAGGGTCCTGCCCAGTTGTATTAGTGGACTCACACAATTCAAACCCATGCTGTTCAAGGGTCAACTATTTCCTTTATTTCTTCATCTTTCAAAATTCAGTTCTGACAGCATAAGAATCAATATGATTTTTTGAATGAATGAATAAATTGAAGTTTACTATCTTGGATGGTCAGTAACACACTATCTGAATAATAAAACTTGAGTTAATTAGAGATACAGCTGAGATGCAAATTAATAAATCACCCACTCTTTATTATTATTGTCATATTAATAATTGAACCTAAGCAATGTTACAATCTAAGTAGATAATTCTTATATAGCAGGAGCTCTTCTCTTTATAGCAAATATCTGAAATTGAATACTTTTTGTTCCTTCTTTTTTATTAGCTTTAATCAGACCTAACTCATTTCCCAGTATGAATTGGATATTTATCACCCTTCATCCTATATTAACACTAATTCATCTTTGGACTGGCTTTCTAGTCTTAGGTTATCTTGAAGTAAAAATATCATTTTGCATTTAGCTGCTGAAAAGGTCTCTGTATCATGCATATGTATTTTAAGTATTTATTCAAACCATTATGATAATAATGTATAGTCTCCATTGAATTTTAATTTATTTATTATATTTTTAGCCTTATACAGCTCCTCATCGGCCAAAAGATCAGGACCTTTTCCCTTGTATCCTCTGGGCTAAGATTGCATGATTTATCTTTATCACACAGCCATGAAAGGAAAAGAAAAACTAATTGTCTAGGTTTTCTTTTTTTGCACATTGCAGTGTACCACCAACATTCTTGTCAAGATGCTCTCTAATCAGATGATTATTCTCCTTTTGGCTCTTTAAAAATAAAATAGTCCATCACTCATCAATTATTACTAGCAAAAATCACTGACTTGTTTTAATTTGAAACTTAAATTGAATAGTTTCCCCTTAGAAACACGCCAGTGGCAACTGAGCACACAGAACTTATGCAAAGGTACTCGAGACATTTGCTTTTGGAAAAGTCTGTATTTTTATTTATTACATGTATTTTTATATTCTTTTTTACTTGAAAGATTTGAGGCCGATTATAAATTATGAGATGAAGCAGTCTATTCTTTATACAGAATAGAATTTCTTATTGAGTTTTCATAAGATTAATTTAAAATAGCATTTAGCAAATAAAGCTTGTGCCAAGTTTAAAAGACCACAAAAGACATAAACTCATAGATGGAATAATTATTCATTTTACAGTAAAGAAACTGAAGCTAAGATCATACAGGCAAAGTTGTATACAGAGGAATGATCTTGAAAGGATTTTCATTTTCAGGTTCAGAAATTGTTTGAGGAAAGTGTTCCTGACAGTGCCATTGAGGAACAAATAAGTGTTCTTGCAGCTAAACATGCATGAAGCAAAAATAATTAATTCATTAGGAGGAGTGTTGAGGTACTGTGGTAGGATTTAAAGCCAATGGGAGAATGAGTCTTGTCTTGTGTACTGGAAGAAGAAAGTCAGTTGAGAAATAGCATAAAGTTCAGTATGACTTAATTGCATAGTTTGTGACAATGCTGTCTGACCAAATGGACTGAGATGGAAGAAGTGGGGTTAAGGACGCCTGTGAGAAAATGCCTGCGTCTGATCCATTTGTGAATTAACTGAGGTCTGGAGAAAAACTATGGTGATGAAAATGTGGTAAAGAAAAACACAACAGGAATTGACTCACATATTCACATATTAAGTCCTAAGGATAGCCTCATGACACTGAAATTAGGTCAAAATTTCAAAAAGAAAAATAAATCATTAATAAAGAAAGTAGGAAAAAGTTATTCTTAAAGAGGAAAAACAGGGTTAAGGATGAGGACATCCAAATTTGGGCCTTACTTTTTTTGTAGAGTAAATGAACTAAGCCCGTATTCATATTTCCTCAGGAATTATTGCTCACAGATTATTCAAAAAATAATGAAAAGTGGTAGCTTCTTTTTTTATTTTACAATAAACTAATATGACCACATAAACGTATATTGACCACATAAAAAGATTTTAAATGCACCTCGCCTTTTGTACTTTGTGTATTTAGCAGCTCTACTCAGAGGGACTTATATTTTGGACCTGAGAGCCAGTCTACATGACAGCACACATATGCAATGATGAAGGCCAGGGGGAAAAAAATGTCTCTGCTTTCACACTTCCTTTGTACAAAGTCACTTGCCAATATGGAAAAACTCCCTTTTCTTTCTTCCCAGTGATGTTTACGGTAGGGAGGCGTTTGCATATTGTTTCACAGTGTGCATTTGCAAGTTGTTTGGATGCTCAGCATTCTACTTCTGAGGACCTTGAGCTGGTGGGAAAGCTCAGAATCAAGTCATTTGAAGTGGGAAAACAACTCTGATGTGTTGCTCCTTTTCTCTGTTTTCCTTGGTTGCTCAGCCCCCTACAGTGTTTTCAACCCTAGAAGTGTGAACGGCAGTGCAAAGCAAAAATATCACCACGGCTAAGGATATGTCTAATCTAAATTCGTCCATATGCATTCAGTCATTAACTGTACAACACTTTCTGAAAAGGGAGTATACCTCACAGTTCAAAGCGGGGCAACATCATGAAAAAGAACCAGCTTAATTGGGGTTGAGGAAATAACTTTTTTTAAGTGACTGCTCCAAGGTCATGAGATTTGGCAGTATACCTGAATAAGAAATATCCAAGGTTTATTACGTTACCTCACCTCTTCTTTTAGTACATGCTTTGCTTTGTGGAAATTGGTGTTGAAATCCCAAGAATTATTTGATAATACTTGGTACGAGTTGAATTACGTTCCCTAAAAAGCCTGTGTTGAATTCCTACCTGCTGTTACCTGTGCATGTGACCTTACTTGGAAAAGACTCCTTCCTTCCAGAACTGTGAGAGAGGACATTTTTTGTTGTTGTTATAAGCAGCCCAGTTTGTGGAATTTTTTTACAGCATCCCTGGGAAACTAATACATATTCTGAGCTCAATTTTTTCTCTGATTATAAATTATCTACTTATTGTTATATTTTCATTACTAAAAAAATGTTCCCAATTTTTATTTAGAGAATATTGAGATACCTTAAAAGACTTCTAGTAACCTTGGGAACTTCTGAACAGAACATACAAATTTAAAGGGAAAGAAACATTTCATCACCTTAATGAATCAATGTCGATTGTGTGAATATGAACATTCTCACTTCCATCTTCAGTCTGGCCTTGGCTTCACTTGCTAGCACCGCAGAATTAAATTGTATGAACTGTTAACTTCCTGAGGGTCTCAGAAGGAGAGACTGATGAGGATGGTGGTAGTGGTGGTGATTACTAGAAACAGGATAATTCATATCTTAAATCTTTTTAGCTTGATAAGCATTTGTTAGTACTTACTGACATGTTATATACACAAATATATATATATAGTGTGTGTGTGTGTGTGTGTGTTGTGTGTGTGTGTGTGTGTGTATGCACACACACATGTATTTACCTTTTGGATAAAAATGTAGTTTTCCATTTCCTTTCATCATAGATTGGATTCCCCAGAAAGCAAAGCCTGAAATTAAAAGGAGTATATGGAGACTTTACTGGGGCCTATGAGATACATACACATATTTACTGAGGGAACAAAGCATGGAAGGAGGGAGATTTACTATAATTTTTTTTATCAAGTTGGCCACTTATTTGGGAAATTCTGGAGCTACAACTTTATGGTAAAGAATCTCCTCTATATCCACAACAAACTCAGTGAATATAGCCTTCCATCTCCTTGACCAAAAGCCCGGGCCCTCTCTAGAGGTCACCACTGCTCTTTCAGTTCACCAAGCAGAGGCAGCTTAATCTCTCACACTCCAGGTATTATAGAACCCCAGTGAGATCAGGGAGTCTCTTTGCTTCCCCTGTTACATTGTTTCCCTGTCTTAAATTTCTGACCCTTTCCTTTGATCTCACAATCTTTCTGTGCACTCCAGCTACTGCCAGCAATTATAATGACTTCAATATTTACCTGAAGGAGTCACCAAACATGTGGACTCTCAGTTCCCAGACCTTCTGGTTTCCAAAAGCCTTCCTTACACTGGAGTTCAGCCATTGTCTGCCACTGTATTTACCTTAACCTCTTATTTTACCAATACCTTAAACTACCTTGCCTCTATATCTCATGAGTGGAGGCCTTAATCTAGAAGACCCACACATCCAAGCTGTTTCCTGGAAAGTTGGCTGTCATGTTGGAGCTTCAATAGGAAGAGGTCATGTGTCAAGGAACTGAAGGCAGCTGGTAGCTGGTAGCGAGCGAGGAGCTAAGGCTCTCAGCCCAACAGCCCACAAAGAAGTAAATCTTGCCAACAACCATGGGAGTGACCTTGGATGCAGATCTTGCCCTAGTTGAGCCTTGAAATGACTGAAGCCTTGGCTAACACCTTGATTACAATCTTGTGAGAAGCCTTGAGCCACAGGTCCCCAGCTAAGTATACCCAGATTCCGGACCCACAGAAACTGTGAGATATTAAAGTTGTTCTTTTAAGCCATTAAGCTTTGGTGCCATTTGTTATTCAGCAATAGATAACAGATGGGATATCTAAGCACCACACCCCCCAAAAAATAGTCATCCGTTCCTTTGGAAACTGACATAAATCCTGAAAACCAGTGTTTTGTAATTAACTGTTAAGTGAAAAGCAACAATAGAGCCTCTAAGAAAAAGAGCCAGAAAAAAAGAGAAAATAGCCCAAGAGAGAAACATATACCCCATGATACACCCCATGAATGCATCCAGATTTCTGCCTTTCCCATAAAAGTGCTGTTGGTGCCATTACTATTTATTGTCGGCTCCTAAGGACTCGGTATTCTCGTCAAACAGTACATAATGGATAGAATGACTCTAATGCGTTTTTAAGCCCTCTTTCCAGACTACATGAGCAATTTAATAACACTTATTTCTTCCTATTTCCAGCCTTCCCCTGCTTAGACAATTTATGTAGTAGCATTTTTATCTTATCCTACTCTCACCAATAGGATGTAGTAGAGTAGGTTTTTCCAAATTCTTCTTTGCGCGCTTTATTCCTATTGTTGCCTATGTGGACTCTGATGATAATGCTAACAAAATGATGATGATGGAAGGGTCTAATCATATGCAGTTATGGACCATTCAGGAGCAGGTCACTATCATTAACCTTTGTCCCTGCATGGTTAGACTCCATTGTTCCCATGTGGTGTCTCCATTCTAAATTTATCTTAGGATTTGCTTGTATTATACTTTTGTACTACATCTCAGAAGGGTATAGCTAAACCAGTTTAGACACGAGTGTACTCTTCTCATAGCATAAGAATGGTACCAGTTCAATCAGTGGCATCCATAAAACTTCAGAATAGCAGAAGGATTAACAACATGGATGAGCTACTTGGTCTCTCAGTGTCTCAGTTTACTGATCTGTCAAATGGGGATAAAAAATCATCTCTACCTAATGGTTGTTGTGAGCATTAAATAAGTTTAATACTTAACTTATTTAAAACAGTATCTGGCACATAGGAAGTTCTAAGTGTCAGCTGTATATGCCATATGTGAACCTTCCAAAAATAGGAAAATCTCACTTCTGTAAACAATCTCCAAAAGGTTTTCACACAAATTATCTCACCCTACTGAGACAAAAAAAAAAACCAAACAAACAAACAAAAAAAAAAACGAAGGAAGAAATGACAGAGGGTATTGTACTCCTTTTCCAGATGAAGAAACAAAGGTCAAAAAATATTAAATAACAAGCATCAAATCTCATAAGTGTTAGTGCTGAGATTTGAATCTAGGTTTTCTCCTGAAAGTTTTCCTGGAGCTTCTTCTGTCTGTTTTAGAGAGGTTGATAGGTGGAAACACGTGTTCTTATTGTATTGGATGGAGATTCAATGGTTGAGGATTTTCTGCCCTTCACAGGCACATAGTCATGCTCATTCTTTCCACTGTAGAAGAAGGTGGGAGTGTGATGGGAATTTAGTAAAGAGTTGAATGGAATATGCATGAAAAGGTGAAGTATTACCGTGATATATGGACACCCCTTGGGCAATCATTATCTAGTATCTCATCAAGATTGGGATGATGTACTCCTGTTTTTGTTTGGTATTTTTTTTTAATATCAGACAGTAACATAGTAATTTGTGGCCAGTGTTTGAGTGTTGGTATAATGATGCTCAGGACAGCACTTCCCAGTCTTTCTTGGGAGTATATTTTTGTTTTGTGTTTGTTTTAAGACTAAGAAAAGGTCCAATCTCACCATTTGATAGAATGAAACAAAACCATTAAATAAAGGAGGATGTGTACCTCATATTTTATGGTACCTGTATGATGTTTCTGGCTTTAACATAAGCCAATACATTGTTTTTAGCTCTACAAAATGTAATAGCACAAAAGAAATGGGCCGTACTGGTGGAAGTGAGTAAGCTCTCTATCTATTAACCAGTCCATTCAGAGAGTTAAATCTTTTTCTTTGCCTCAATCACATTTAATGCATCTTTGCCAAGAGTCCCGGATATCACACTTTTGAAATATCAGAAGAATATAATGAAAAAATATCCAAAAGCCTGTTTTTATGTCTAGATAGTGTCTTTTTATATTTTACTTTTTTATTTTTATAGGAATTCACTGTCAGCAGAGAGCTATCAGGTCCTAGAGTTTATCTATAGCTCTGGCGAAAGCTCCGCCTGTCTACTTTTGGCTTGTGAGAGTTTCTTTCCTTTGGGGCGGTGGCTGGTGCCAGAATAAGAGGAAATATCATGCCCTCCGAGAGTCAAGAGCAGCTGGCGCAATTGCCCTGGTGTTTATAGGATATTATAGGCATAAAGGCACATTTGGAGCTGGTTGGGGAACGAACTTAGTGCTTCTTTCTTTTATCTTTATAATCCACTTTCTTAGCAAGGATTATCCTAGCATTCATATTAAATTTAGCAAATGCAGATAAAAAGAAGAAATAAAGAAAGCTAGGCTGCCACAAGGTACTCTGACAAGGCAATCCATATGCTGGGTAGATAAACTGCCTTTTATCAAATGAAACAATAAAGACACAAAGAAACTTGTTCAAATTGTTGTTTTTTTTTTTTTTTTTTTGGAACAATGAAAACCATTTTTGTAGGAATTAACCAAAGGGAGTTGTACATCTGGAAAGCAGTAAACACATAGTTTCTGTTTGGGAGAAAACTGACATTACTGCCCCCAAAATTATACATCTGCAGTATGATCCAAATTTGTCAAGCTGGGGGTATCATGGAAAGGAATTTTCTACCAGAAATTTGCATTAGATGGTGTTTTTCATTATTTATTTTAATGACATCTTCCTTCGTTTTTGGCAGAATTTTTATAGTGTGTATTTCATGAAGAGCTACAGAAATTTAATATAATAAATAAGTAAAATGTCAACATAGCTAAACTAGGCTCCTAGGGTCATAAAGGTGATTTTTGTTTTATTTCCTCATAGAAGTAAGGTCTCAGGCAAATTTTGCAAATCACAGAAGTTATTCCTTAGTACTCAGCTGTCTGCTTTTTTTTAATACTCTCATATTTCCCACAATTCCTTCCTATTATTTTTTTCCCCTATCATATAAGATAGGCCTTTTTGATGTTTATTCTTCATTCTTCGGATGAACATCCACTCTTAGGACATTCATGTCTGCCTTATTCACATATTAAATAATTAATCCAGAAGACAATTGAGGAGCAACTATGGCCCACAGACTTGAGAAGGCACTGGAAATATAACGATGAATATTCGAATCAATAGTGAACTTCTGTTCAAAATACATCGGAATGCTGTGTAAATGAAAGCTATTAAATATTATACAGCCGAACTCAAAGAAAAAAATAAATGAAATTTGTCAGATGCTATTAATGTACCAAGAATACAAAGTCAATGCAGTGTTGAAGTCAAGGTGGGCCTAGGCTTTTCCAACAGAGATTTAAATTTTATGGGGTTGGATCATGGATTATGATGCCCAAATAAGGTTGCAAGAAGAGTCCCTTCATGTCTTGAAAGGCATGAAGACTCCATATAAACTCAAGAAACAGGAGGCATACTCTGCTGATTCTCCTGAAATATGGCATGGAAATTTTCCATCTGCCCACAGCTCTGGGGGTACGGAGAGTGACTTGGGAGAAATTGGAACCCAAGTCCGCCCACGTACAGCTAGGAGATTAGAATTTTTATTCTCAGTGTTTTGAGAGTAAAATTTGCCCCGCTCAGAGGCAAACTTAAAAATCATGTGTATGCTTACATCTAAAAAACAGGGTACTCCCAGGGAAGACAATGCCCTCTAGAAATAATCATACCATCAAAAATCGCCAACCACATAATGAAGTTAACATCCATGAAAGAATCAACAGATGCAACACAGGTAAATGGAATTCAATTATAATAGTTGATATTCAATGTGTTATTTGGCACAATATTTTAGTATTGTCACAGTATTTTAATTTTTCTCAAATTAAAAAAAATTTTAATTTAATTCTCATTCCTACTTATGTTTATCTGTTGACTTTCACTGAAGTTAAGTTAGAGGAATTTTGTAGTTTTCTGGAATTTGAAGGGAGATTTCATGCACTTGCTTACTCATGCCCTTAACAAATATTTATTCAGAGCTATGTTGTATCAAGTACTCTGCAGCATACTTGAGATACAGCACAAAAATGACACTGTCATTGTGGCTCAGGAGATAAAGCCTAGCGAGGCAGGGAGACTAGTAAGAGGGTAGCTATATTTCAGTGTCATAGATTAATGATATAAATAAACAGTACAGCACACAGAGCTCTTGAGTTAACCTAACTTTTTACAATCCTGGAGAAGGGTTACCCTGGTTAAATATTTTTAATTTAATGCATAGAAAAACATCCTATAGACACCAGAATGAAACGAAAATTTGCCTTAATGGAAATCACAGATCAAATTGGCCTCAAATGCCTCCTCTAATCAAAACTCCAGAAGATTTGGCAATGTCTACACAATTGTTGGTGAAGAAAATGGTGTGCCTCAAAATTGTGTACTCTAAGTTTTCAATCACATGAGACATTAATTGAAAGATAACCTTATCAATATATGAGCTTAGAAAGTTTGTCACTATGTTACTCAATGAAAAAAGTTGATGAAAAGCACATTGCAGTTGAACCAGAAATAAACCAAAATAAAGAATAGGAAGGTTGGGCTATAAAAGGATGTAATTCCAAAGCAAATGTAATTCTAAAATAAAAATCAAGTGTTAAAAATTATTCTTGAAGAGGAAAATACATTCTCTGAAATAAAATTAATAAGAATAATCAGGGGTCTTTGGCTATTAGGATAGTTCCATATTGGTTAGTTAAGAAAAAGCACCTTATTAAAGGTGACAGAAAGAAAGCCAAAAAGAACATAGTTGATCTTTCTTAAGTGAGACTGGTATAAAGTGAATCTATATTCAACATAGGAAATATTACAGCAACACTAGTGAGGTGACGAGGGCTCATGGAACCAAAACTTCATTGAATGTCCTCAAGTTCAGATTTCTTTTTGGTGAGACTTGCCAATTGGCAGGATGATGACATTACATCTACAAATTTTTGATTTATTTTAATTACTGAAGTTATTTAGGACAAAACCTGCCTGACCAACTTTCTTGAAGTTGATCTTTTCCATGATAAAATATGTTATTAAAACAAAATGCAGTCTGTGATTTAAATTCTTGTTGACATCAAAACTGTCAATTGTTATTTGCTCCTTTTGCTATCTTTTCTTGTGTTTTACTAAAAAGTACCACAAATAAATCCCAAAGGCCTCTATGAGCAGCACCAACAGGTTAATCAGATCTGGAACAAGATAATGGAAAACATGATAAAGACAAATGGTTTGAAATAAGTAGTCATTTTTTTCACCAGGGAATACTGCAAAAAATTAGAAAATGCTTGGTAGTCTAGTTATGCATTATCTGTTATCATCTTTATGTTTTGTTTGTTTGAAAAGTCAAAAGACTGAAGAAGGTCAAGTTTGTAATGGGAATTCTAATAGAACTTTATGATAAAGGTAAAGTACTTCTGGGGAAAAAATTTTACCAGTGGAAAAAAGTAATCTGGGTGAAAATACTAGTTAATATGAACCAAAATTCAAAAGTTAGAAAGGCAGCAGTGAAATATAATAAAATGTCCTCATCTTATAACAAGGAGAAATCAACCACTACTGTAACTTGTGATAATATAATTGGAGACTGATCTGTGTTTTAAAATTGCAAATGAAAAGTCTAGGATAATTAAAATAAGCTATTTACTTTTGAAATCACTAGAGAACTTAAGAAGGAAAAAGGAAGAACATAAGATTAAAAATTATTAAAATAAAAATTATTAAAATGATGGCTCAGAAATCTGAAAATAGAAAGAATAAACACTACCCTTTTTAACATTACAGTGAAACACATTAAAATAATTCCTCATCCACAATTTATTTTATTTCTCCTAAATATATATTTCTATCATAAGTCATTTTGGAGTTCATAGAGAAGAATACTTTTCTAGCCCTTATAAATGTTATTATGTAAAGGTTTTAAAAAGGTAATTAGCTTACTATATTAAACAGAAAGAAAAAATATAAAGATGAAATGGGTTATTACACTCAAATTAAACTCAAATTATTTCATTATGATTTAACTTGTGTTGTACAGTGATTCAATCAGTTTTCTTATTTTGAAGTTGGATTCATTACATTATTTGTCATAATCAAATAATATTTATTCAATTTTGTAAAAGCTATCATTACAAAATCATATAATAAACTCTCATGTTCAGACATTAAAACAGCTAAATTATCTTTCTTGTCAACGAGTGTAGATTTCCCCTTTCAATTAAAAATAAAAATGAGATGTGACACAAAGGAAAGATATTAATTTCCAAACCAGGATCAGAGTTCTGGAAATTGGATATATTTTCAATATGCGTAAAGGAAGAGTCTGCTTTCAACTGAAAGGAAACTAAATCTTGAAAATGGGTTGAAATGGGGTTGTGATGTGACCACTGTCTTCTTAGTTAATCCTTTCTGAGTGCCATGTTCCCTCTGGCCATAGTATCTTTGCACATACTGTTCCCTCTGCCTAGGACACTCTTCCTCCTGTCCACCCCCTCAACACCTACCCCTTCTTCAGATCTTATCTCAAAGACTAATTCATCCTTAAGAAGGTCCATTTTCCCTTTTATGTTCTCATCCCAATATTTCATTTATTTAACAAATACCTACCATATTTCATTGAAACTAAGACACTGCTGATGGTAAGATACATCTTATTTTATGTGGTATCACTTGAAAGGAAAATATGATGCTAATTAAACTATGACACAATGTTTCATAGGATTCAGAATTTTTATTTTTCTTTTATTGAAAGAGCTCTTTCAGAAATAGACCTATTTTTTTTTACCATATATTCCTCTTGTGCATATATAAAAATTTTTTTGAAATGAAATAAAGATATTCCTAAAATACTCACATTCAGAATTCAACTTGCAATTCCTTTTCAATTCGGAGATGTCAATATCCATGTGATATTGGTCAATTCTCTTTTAAGGCATCAGAAGCATTGGGGGTGCAGTGCTTCATAAATTTTGCTCCAAACTCCAAATCACTGGCTTTCTTCTACAAGTTTGCTCCAAGTTTCTCCTTCATTGGAAGATTTGCATAGGCACTTTACTGATGTCACCAGAAGGTTTCAAATTAAGGTTTTCTGATACAATCAAAACTTTTATTTCTTCCTCAAATGGACATGAAATCAAGCCACAAAAATAGACAGCCAGGTCCAAAACAATGCCAACTCTCACACCTTAGGTAAGTGAGTATAAGACACCACTGATTCTAAGAGCCCAATTTCCAAAATGTTAAACTATATATTTTAGACTGATTAAATGTTCTCTGTAAATGTCAATGTGCCAAGCCTTGTTTTAAACACTTTATGAATATTAACTCATTTCATCTTCATGACATTTCTATGAGGTACGTGCAATTAATTCCTTTTTATATAGGAGGAAACATAAGCACAGAGGTTAAATAACTTACAGAACTTCACACAGTCAGAAAGTGACAGAAGTGTGTAAACTTGTGTATCTCCTATAATTACATTAGTACTTTCCCTGTTTTAAAAATTAATTCTGCTTACTACCAGATTGTAAACTTCTATGAGAGTACATTGTTTTGTCTATTGAAACCCCAGTACATTTCAGTGCTTGATACAAACTAAAAGTTCAAGAGATGTTTGTTATAGATTGAGCACAGATACTCTTAGCTTTTTCCCTAACCTCAATACCTTTCCTTCCCTGTTTCTTACTGTTAACTTTGACTTTTGTGATCTAGATTTATGTGTAATGAGACTATGTCTTCTCATACGTGCTATAACAAGGAAAGTCAAAAGATTTTCACTTGAAATTATCTTCCTAAGTGATTAATGAAAGCCAACTTTTATGATTCACACTTTTGTGTTTGACATTGTTCTTTCTTGGAAGTTCTCTTTTTAAAATTTAAATACATATGTGTGAGAGGTGTAATATGTTAAATAATACTGAGTGAGTTCATTTAGCTTATCTCTCTTATTAATAAACAGAGTAAAAATGGATTTAACATGAAGATGCCTTCTGTGGGAATCAGGGTGTATTCAGGGAATCTAGAAGGGTTAAAATCAAATCTCACCAAACCCAAATTGTTTTAACTTCTATGAAATATGACATACATACAGAAAAGTGTACAAGTCATAAGTGTACATCCTGATGGGATTTTTCACAAAGTAAACACACCTTAACCAAACAGAACAATATCAACATCCTAGAATCCCTAGTCACTAACCCTCCAAGAACAAAAGCTTTCTGACTTCCTTCATCCTTGATTAGTTCTTCCTGTTTATAAACCTAATATAAACAGAATGCTAAAGTATGTACTTTTTTATGTATGGCTTCCTGTACTCAATTTGTGTTTGTGAAATTTATTTATAATTTTATGAGTCCTTGTAGCTCATTCATTCTCATTGCTGTGTTGTATTCTACTACATAAGCACGTCATGGTTTATTTACCTATTTTACTTTTGGTAGCTGCTGGCATATTTTCCAGTTTGGGACTATTATAAGCAATACTGCTATGAACCTTGTATGTGCCTTTGGTAAAAATTAAAATTAATTACTTCTGGGTATACAGCTAGGAGTAGACTTTGGGGGCCACATGGTACGTGAAATGTTCAGCTTTAGTAAGTACTGCCAAATGTTTCACTGTCAACAGTTACTTTTTCTTTCTTTTTCTTCCCGTCTTCTGGTGGTTTGGGAGAGGAAGGTTCATCCTGGTCATCTTAGCTGATCTATATTTTTTAATTTAAAAAAATGTCAACACAACTTTAAAGGTTACATTCCATTTATAGTGATTACAAAATATTGGCTATATTCCCCATTTAGTACAATCCGTCCTTGAGCCTGTCTTACACCCAATAATTTGTACCTCCTACTTCGCCACCCCTATATTGCCCCTCCACCACCTCCCCACTGGTAACCACTAGTTTGTTGTCTGTACCTGTGAGTCTGCTTCTTTTTTTGTTGTATTCACTAGTTTGCTGAATATTTTAGATTCCACGTGTAAGTGATGTCATACAGTATTTGTCTTAATCTGTCTGACTTATTTCACTAAGCATAACACCCTCCAAGTCCATCCATTTTTTGCAAATGGCAAAATTACATTCTTTTTTATGGTTGAGTATTATTACATTGTGTGTGTGTGTGTGTGTGTGTGTGTGTGTGTGTGTTATATATACACCACATCTTCTTTATCTACTCATCTTTTCATGGACACTTAGATTGCTTCCATATCTTGTCAGTTGTAAATAAAGCTACTGTGCACAGTAGGGTTCATGTATCTTTTCGAATTAGAGTTTTCTTTTTTGTTTTCAGATATATACCCAGGAGTGGAGTTGCTGGGACATATGGTAGTTCTATCTTTAGTTTATTGAGAAACCTCCATACTGTTTTTCACAGTGGTTGCACCAATTTACATTCCCACCAACAGTGTACGTGGATTCCCTTTTCTCCACATCCTCACCAACATTTGTTGTTTGTGTTCATTTTAATGATAGCCATTCTGACAGGTGTGAGGTAATATTTCATTGTGTTTTTTTTTTTTGAACATCTTTATTGGAGTATAGTTGCTTTAAAATGGTGTGTTAGTTTCTGCTGTATAACATGGAATCAGCTATATGTATACATATATCCCCATATCACCTCCCACTTGTGTCTACCTCCCACCCTCCTTATCCCACCCCTCTAGGTGGTCACAAAGCACCGAGCTGATCTCCCTGTGCTATGCAGCTGCCTCCCACTAGCTATCTGTTTTACATTTGGTAGTGTATATATGTCCATGCCACTCTCTAACTTTGTCCCAGCTTACCCTTCCCCCCCGCCGTGTCCTCAAGTCCACTCACTATGGCTGCGTCTTTATTCCTGTACTGCCCCAGGTTCATCAGAAACTATTTTTTTTTTCAGATTCCAAATGTATGTGTTAGCATATGGTATTTGTTTTTCTCTTTCTGAATTACTTCACTCTGTATGACAGACTCTAGGTACATCCACCTCACTACAAATAAATCAATTTCGTTTCTTTCTATGGCTGAGTAATATTCCATTGTATATATGTGCCACATCTTCTTTATCCATGCATCTGTTGATGGACACTTAGGTTGCTCCATGTCCTGCCTATTGTAAATAGGGCTGCTATGAACATTGTGGTACATGACTCTTTTTGAATTATAGTTTTCTAAGGGTATATTCCCAGTAGTGGGATTGCTAGGTTGTATGGTAGTTCTATTTGTAGTTTTTTAAGAAACCTCCATACTGTTCTCCATAATGGCTGTATCAATTTACATTCCCACCAACAGTGCAGGAGGATTCCCTTTTCTCCACATGCTCTCCAGCATTTATCGTTCGTAGACTTTTTGACGATGGCCATTCTGACCAGTGTGAGGTGATACCTCCTTGTAGTTTTGATGTGCATTTCTCCAATGATTAGTGATTTTGAGTATCCTTTCATGTGTTTGTTGGAAAGCTGAATATCTTCTTTGGAGAAATGTCTGTGTAGGTCTTCTGCCCATTTTTGGATTGGGTTTTTTTTTTTTTTGATATTGACATGCATGAGCTGCTTGTATATTTTGGAGATTAATCCTTTGTCAGTTTCTTTGTTTCTCAATATTTTCTCCCATTCTGACAGTTGTCTTTTCATCTTCTTTATGGTTTCCTTTGATATACAGAAGCTTTTAAGTTCCATTAGGTCTCACTTATTTATTTTTGTTTTTATTTCCATTTCTCTAGGAGATAGGTCAAAAAGGATTTTGCTGTGATTTATGTTATAGACTGTTCTGCCTATGTTTTCCTCTAAGAGTTTGATAGTTTCTGGCCTTACATTTAGGTCTTTAATCCATTTTGAGTTTATTTTTGTTTATGGTGTTAGGAAGTGTTCTAATTTCATACTTTTACATGTACCTGTCCAGTTTTCCCAGCACCACTAATTGAAGAGGCTGTCTTTTCTCTATTCTATATTCTTGCCTCCTTTATCAAAGATAAGCTGACCATATGTGCATGGGTTTATCTCTGGGCTTTCTATCCTGTTCCATTGATCTATATTCCTGTTTTTGTGCCAGTACCATACTGTCTTGATTACTGTAGCTTTGTAGTATAGTCTGAAGTCAGAGAGTCTGATTCCTCCAGCTCCGTATTTCTTTCTCGAGATTGCTTTGGCTATTAGGGGTCTTTTGTGTTTCCATACAAATTGTGAAATTTTTTGTTCTAGTTCTGTTAAAAATGCCATTGGTAGTTTGATAGGGATTGCACTGAATCTGTAGATTGCTTGAGGTAGTATAGACATTTTCACCATGTTGATTCTTCCAGTCCAAGAACATTGTATACCTCTCCATCTGTTTGTATCATCTATAATTTCTTTCATCAGTGTCTTATAGTTTTCTGCATACAGATCTTTTGTCTCCTTACTTAGGTTTATGCCTAGATATTTTATTCTTTATGTTGCAGTGGTAAGTGGGAGTGTTTCCTTAATTTCTCTTTCAGATTTTTTATCATTAGTGTATAGGAATGCAAGAGATTTCTGTGCATTAATTTTGTATCCTACTACTTTACCAAATTCATTGCTAGGTCTAGTAGTTTTCTGGTAGCATCCTTAGGATTCTCTATGTATAGTATCATGTCATCTTCAACCAGTGACAGTTTTACTTCTTTTCCAATTTGGATTCCTTTTCTTTCTTTTTCTTCTCTGTGGCTAAAACTTCCAAAATTGTGTTGAATAATATTGGTGAGAGTGGGCTGTCTTGTCTTCTTCCTAATTCTATAGGAAATGGTTTCAGTTTTTCACATTGAGAATGACGTTGGATGTTGGTTTTTCACATATGGCCTTTATTTTGTTGAGGTAGGTTCCCTCTATGCCTACTTTCTGGAGTGTTTTTTCTTAAATGGGTGTTGAATTTTGTCAAAAGCTTCTTCTGCATTTATTGAGATGATCATATGGTTTTTATTCTTCAATTTGTTAATATGGTGTCTCACATTGATTGATTGCATATATTGAAGAATCCTTGCATTCCTAGGATAAACCCCACTTGATCATGGTGCATGATCCTATTAATGTGCTGTTGGATTCTGTTTGCTTATATTTTGTTGAGGATTTTTGCATCTATGTTCATCAGTGATATTCACTTGTACTTTTCTTTCTCTGTAACATCTTTGTCTGATTTTGGCATCAGGGTGATGGTGGTCTCATAGAATGAGTTAGGGAGTGTTCCTCCCTCTGCTATATTTTGGAAGAGTTTGAGAAGGATAGGTGTTAGGTCTTCTCTAAATGTTTGATAGAATTCACCTGTGAAGCCATCTGGCTCTGGGCTTGTGTTTGTTTGAAGATTTTAATCACAGTTTCAATTTCAGTGCTTGTGATTGATCTATTTATATTTTCTATTTCTTCCTTGTTCAGTCTCAGAAGGTTGTGCTTTTCTAAGAATTTGCCCATTTCTTCCAGGTTGTCCATTTTATTGGCATAGAGTTGCTTGTAGTAATCTCTCATGATACTTTGTATTTCTGCCGTGTCAGTTGTTACTTCCCCTTTTTCATTTCTAATTCTGTTGATTTGAGTCTTCTCCCTTTTTACTTCATGAATCTGGCTAATTGTTTATCAATTTTGTTTGCCTTCTCAAAGAACCAGTGAGAAAAAGTTAGTTTTATTGGTCTTTGCTATTATTTCCTTCATTTCTTTTTCATTTATTCCTGATCTGATCTTTATGATTTCTTTCCTTCTGCTAACTTTGGGTTTTTTTTTTTTTCTTCTTCTTTCTCTATTGCTTTAGGTGTAAGGTTATGTTGTTTATTTGAGATTTTTCTTGTTTCCTGAGGTAGGATTGCATTGCCAAAAACTTCCTTCTTAAAACTGCTTTTGCTGCATCCCATAGGTTTTGGGTCATCGTGTTGTCATTGTCATTTGTTTCTAGGTGTCCTTTGATTTCCTCTTTGATTTCTTCAGTGATCTCTTGGTTATTTAGTAGCATATTGTTTAGCCTCCATGTGTTTGTATTTTTACAGTCTTTTTTCCTGTAATTGATATCTAGTCCCAAAGCATTGTGGTCAGAAAAGATACTTGATACGATTTCAGTTTTCTTAAATTTACCAAAGGTTGATTTGTGACCCAAGATATGATCTGTTCTGGAGAATGTTCCATGATCACTTGAGAAGAAAGCGTATCCTGTTGTTTTTGCATGGAATGTCCTATAAATATCAATTAAGTCCGTCTTGTGTAATGTGTCATTTAAAGCTTGTGTTTCCTTATTTATTTTCAGTTTGGATGATCTGTCCATTGGTGAAAGTGGGGTGTTAAAGTCCCCCACTATGATTGTGTTACTGTTGATTTCCCCTTTTATGGCTGTTAGCATTTGTCTTATGTTTTGAGGTGCTCCTTTGTTGGGTGCAAAAATATTTACAAATGTTATATTTTCTTCTTGGATTGATCCCTTGATCATTATGTAGTGTCCTTCTTTGTCTCTTGTAATAGTCTTTATTTTAAAGTCTATTTTGTCTGATATGAGAATTGCTACTCCGCTTTCTTTTGATTTCCATTTACATGGAGTATCTTTTTCCATCCCCTCACTTTCAGTCTGTATGTGTCCCTAGGTCTGAAGTGGGTCTCTTGCAGACAGCATATAGATGGGTCTTGTTTTTGTATCCATTCAGCCAGTCCATGTCTTTCGGCTGGGGCATTTAATCCATTTACCTTTAAGGTAATTATCAATATGTGTGTTCCTATTACCATTTTCTTAATTGTTTTGGGATTGTTATTTTAGGTCTTTTCCTTCTCTTCTGTTTCCTGCCTAGATAATTTCCTTTAGCATTTGTTGTAAAGCTGGTTTGGTGGTGCTGAATTCTCTTAGCCTTTGCTCATCTGTAAAGTTTTAATTTCTCTGTCGAACCTGAATGAGATCCTTTCTGGGTAAAGTAATCTTGGTTGTAGGTTTTTCCCTTTTATCACTTTAAATATGTCCTGCCACTTCCTTCTGCTTGCAGAGTTTCTGCTGAAAGATCAGCTGTTAACCTTATGGGGATTCCCTTGTATGTTATTTGTTGCTTTACCCTTGCTGCTTTTAATATTTTTTCTTTGTGTTTAATTTTTGATAGTTTGATTAATATGTATTTTGGCGTGTTTCTCCTTGGGTTTATCCTGTATGGACTGTCTATGCTTCCTGGACTTGATTGACTCTTTCCTTTCCCATATTAGGGAAATTTTCAACTATAATCTCTTCAAATATTTTGTCAGTCCCTTTCTTTTTCTCTTCTTCTTCTGGGACACCTATAATTCGAATGTTGGTATGTTTAATGTTGTCCCAGAGGTCTCTGAGACTGTCCTCAATTCCTTTCATTCGTTTTTCTTTATTCTGCTCTGGGGTATATATTTCCACTATTTTATCTTCCGGGTCACTTATGTGTTCTTCTGCCTCAGTTACTCTGCTGTTGATTCCTTTTAGAGAATGTTTAATTTCATTTATCGTGTTGTTCATCATTGTTTGTTTGCTCTTTACTTCTTCTAGGTCCTTATTAAATGTTTCTTGTATTTCCTCCATTCTATTTCCAAGATTTTGGATTACCTTTACTACCATTACTCTGAATTCTTTTTCAGGTAGACTGCCTATTTCCTCTTCATTTGTTTGGTCTTGTGGGTTTTTACCTTACTCCTTCATCTGCTGCATATTTCTATGTCTTCTCATTTTGCTTAACATACTGTGTTTGTGGTCTCCTTTTTGTAGGCTGCAGGTTCGTAGTTCCCGTTGTTTTTGGCTTCTCCTCACCGTGGGTAACGTTGTTTCAGTGGCTTGTGTCTGCTTCCTGGTAGAAGGGACTGGTGCCTGTGTTCTAGTGGGTGGGGCTGGATCTTGTCTCTCTGGTGGATAGGGCCACGTCCGGTGGTGTGTTCTGTGGTGTCTGTGAGTTTAGTGTGATTTTAGGCAGCCTCTCTGCTAATGGGTAGGGTGTGTGCCTGTGTTGCTAGTTGTTGGGCATGGGGCGTCCAGCAGTGGAGCTTGTTGGCCGCTGGATAGTGCTTGATCTTAGCATTGAGTAGAGATCTCTGGGAGAACTCTTGCTGATTGACATTACATGGGGCTGGGAGGTCTCTGGTGGTTCAATGTCCTGAACTCAGCTGTCAACCTTAGAGGCTCAGGCCTGACAGCAGGCCAGAGCATCAAGACCTTGTCAGTCACACAGCTCAGAAGAAAAGGGAGAAAAAAAGAAAGAAACAAAAATAAAAACAAAAAAATTATAAATAAAAATTTTTTTAAATTATTAACATAAAAAATAATAATTAATAAAAAGAGAGCAACCAAACCAATAAACAAATCCACTAATGATAAGCACTAACAACTAAACTAAGATAAACATAAATATCAGAAACAAATCAGTCACAGACAGGAAATCCCACATCTACATTTCCTTCTAAAGTCCACCGCCTCAAATTTGGGATGAATTGTTGCCTGTTCGTGTATTCCACAGATACAGGGTACATCAAGTTAATTGTGGGTATTTAATCCACTGCTTCTGAGGCTGCTGGGAGAAATTTCTCTTTCTCATCTTTGTTCACACAGCTCCTGGGGTTCAGCTTTGGTGTTGGCCCCACCTCTGCATGTAGGTCACACTCAGTCATCTTTTGGGAAGTCTTAGGTCTTCTGCCAGTGTTCAGTAGGTGTTTTGTATGAGTTGTTCCACTCGTCGAAGTATTTTTGATGTATTTATGGTGAGGAAGTTGATCTCCACATCTTACTCCTCCGTCATCTTGAAGGTCCCCCCTTCAATGTGGTTTTCATTTGCATTTCCCTGGTGATTAGTGACAATGGGAAACTTTCCATGTGCCTATTGGCCATCTGCATTTCCTCTTTGGAAAAATCTCTATTCAGTTCTTCTGCCCATTTAAAAATTTTTTGTTTATGTTTAGTTGTATGAGCTGTTTGTATATGTTGGATATTAATACCTTATTGGTCATATCAATTGTAAATATTTTCTTCCATCCAGTAGGTTGTCTTTTCCTTTTGTCAATGGTTTTCTTTGCTGTGCAAAAGCTTTTAAGTTTAATTGGGTCCCATTTGTTTATTTTTGCTTTTATTTCCTTTACTTGAGGAGACAGATCCAAAAAAAAGTATGACCATACTACCCAAGGCAATCTACAAATTCAGTGTAATCCCTATCAAAATATCAAGGCATTTTTCACAGAACTAGATCAAATAATTTTAAAATTAGTATGGAAACACAAAAGACTCTGAATAGCCAAAACAATCTTGAGAAAGAAGAAAAGAGATGGAGGAATCACAATCATGCCCCCTGATTTGAAACTATACTACAAAGCTGCAGTCATCAAAAGAGTGCAGTACAGGGCTTCCCTGGTGGCACATTGGTTGAGAGTCTGCCTGCTGATGCAGGGGACACAGGTTTGTGCCCCAGTCCGGGAAGATCCCACATGCCATGGAGCATTTGGGCCCGTGAGCCATGCCCACTGAGCCTGCGTGTCCGGAGCCTGTGCTCCGCAATGGGAGAGGCCACAACAGTGAGAGGCCCACGTACCGCAAAAACAAAGCAAAACAAAACAGAAACAGAAAACAGTATGGTACAAGCACAAAACAGACACATAGATCAGTAGAATGGGATAGAGAGCCCAGAAATAATCCCATGCTCTTATGGTCAATTAACCTATGACAAAGGAGCCGAGAATATACAATGGAGAAAAGACAGTCTCTTCAGTAAATGGTGCTGGGAAAACTGGACACCTACATGTCCAGTTTGAAATCAGAACATTCTCTAACACCATATACAAAAATAAACTCAAAATGGATTAAAGACCTACATGTAAGACCATATACTATAAAAATCCTAGAAGAAAACATAAGCAGAAACTCTTTGACATAAATCACAGCAATATTTTTTTGGATCTGTCTCATCTTGTCTGATTTGTAAGGGTTTTATGATACACTGAATCCTTCATTCAACATGTACATATTGAGAATCTGCTGTGTACAAGGAAATACTAATAGAGAATTTTACGCTTTGGGGTTGAAAA
This sequence comes from Stenella coeruleoalba, assembly GCF_951394435.1. Lineage (NCBI taxonomy): Eukaryota > Metazoa > Chordata > Mammalia > Artiodactyla > Delphinidae > Stenella > Stenella coeruleoalba. Next base: position 21,154,156 of record NC_137150.1, on the reverse strand, counting down.
TATGCTTGCCTATCCATTTTCCATTCAATCACCATAGAATCACTGTAAAACAGGTGGTAGAGGCACTATCATTCTTTCCTATATTTGGATTATGACATTCGGGAAGGTTAATGACTTGCTCTGCCCAGCTGGTAAATGGCAGTGCTTGAACACAAGCCCAAGAGTTCTGACAACAAATCCTATGGTGATTCTCCTCGGTCAGGTCACCTCACCTTAGAGATATGACATATTTTCTTCTATCAGTCTGCTTGTCATTTGTGGGAGGTTTGAGGTCAGGATTCTTATGAAATTATTTTGGCTATCAAACCTGCTTCTTTGCAACATCAGGGAAGTAACTTTGACTTATTGCCTTCTACCATTCTACCAGAGGAGTTGCTGGGTGCAGGCACATTGTGGGGCAAGGAGGTCAGTTCTCCTTCAACATGCCCTGAATTTACCTAGAGGTGAAAGTAGGCTGAACTTTTCTAGATGCCCCAGGCAAAAGCATGCCCTCAAGCCAGAGATGACAGGCAGGAAGGGTGAGCCAACATTGTCCAGCCTGCTCAGTTCTGCTCTTTCTGACAACCTCTTATTTCACAGAGTCTTACTTTTTTCCTCCCTAGTCTAATTTTATAAATCTACAACTGTTTTTATCACCTAGGTAAAATGAAACTTTGACTAACAAAATTTAGTCTCAGTGGCAAGAGTCCAGTAAGATGGGTTGTAAGAGGGAAGAGAGAAGAAAAATAGGAATAAAACATTTTTACTTGAATATTGATACAGTAAAGAAATAGAATATATAATAAAATACTATTGCACAAATGAAAAATCTCTAGTTACAAAGTATTTTTCATAAAGACAAAAATCAAGCCAAATTGTACCTTTTATGATCTACCCATAAATTTATGTCAGTGTTCCTAGATTCATTCAGGGTCCAGAGTGACACATTTTAATTGCACACAGAAGTCCTGGAACAATCTTTTGTTCCTTTATTTACCTCTATTATAAAATGCCTTGGCAAACATAGCCATTAACTTTTTCTGCTTTCTCAAGGAAAAAATAATTTAGCCACTTAAAGATATTAGGCTCCTGTGTATTATTTTCCTCCATTTGGTATCTGTGATTCCCCCTCTGAACACTTGAACACTTGCAATCAGGGCACAATGACACACTAATAACAACTGAACCACCACCCCAGCCATAATGCTGCACAGCTCCCAGATTCATCAGCACCAAGCCCCAGCTATGTGGAACGGAGTCCCAGAGCAGAGGCCGGCTCCTCTTCACAGCTACATCTGTTCCTTCTCCCTCTGGAGCATCTGTTATGAAGCATAATCCCTGCTGAGCATGTGTAGACCCAAACTTGGGCCTCTTTTCCCTGAAATTCTCAGTCCCTAAAATTCTACAGCTTGCATTCAAATACTTAGACTCCAATAGCCATTGGAACAATGCTGGAGTTCAGAAGAAACAGTGTTCTTGTTTTCATCAAGGGTATTTTTCCACTGACAGAAATTGTTAAAAGAGGTTAGTATGACTTTTCCGGAAGAGAAATAGATATTTTAATTTTTCTGATAGGTGGTAAAAAATTGTATCATTTTTTATGTAAATTAAAGATCATATGAATCCAAAGATTGTCCCCATTGGAGGAATTTTGACACTTCATCAACTGTTTTATCTTATAATGCCTTACCTTCATCCTCATGTTCAAGCATGTCCAGTTTTATTTTTATGTGAATTAAAAATATTCAGCCATCAAGGATCAAGAACTGGCATGATCCTCTTGAAATAATGAAGATAATAGAGTAAGTCACAAATCAGAATTCTTAACCAAATTAAATCATGAAGATAAGATGGAATTTTCCCTTAGAAACAGCAGAATCATCAGATTTCTAGTGGCTATTTTGATATGCTGGGGGCAGATCATATTGTACCCAGCGTCAGCCCTCATGGAACTGTATTGTGATGAGTTCCCTCACCACTGTAATCTTACTTCGTCCTTTTAAAATTGCAACAGTATAATATAGGAGATTGGGACGGGGGTTTGGAGGGATCTATCTTTTTGTCTTTAAAACAGAAATCCATCTTTGTTCTCTCCAGTCAATACTTTTCATGTGTTATTAGCCCAACATCCACCTCTCCTTATAGTCTCCCATTTGTCTTAAACATTATCCAACCAACTTGCTCATCCTGTCCATAAACCCTCTGAAAACAGCTTACACACTTACACAACCTAGCAGTGACTGGTGTAGCAGCAAAGCTTGCTGTAAATATCTGTTGAATAAATGAATGATTAAAAACATGAATTATAGGATTTTCTGCATGCTTAGACTAGACATTTACCTTAGGAACGCCTATTATTTTAATGCCAAAATGTGTTTGATATATAATTTAAGTCACTTTTTTAAGATGTGAGTTTCCAGTTGTTCTCTCACTGTAGCCTGGACCTTGTAAAGATAGACAGGTGTCTACACTGCAGTAAGAATCATCGCTGATTTACCTCTGGTCCTGCTAACCTCTTCTTTGATTAGCGAGGCAGGTGAGCTAAGAGGCTCTATTTCACCACATGCCAGCCTGAATTAGTCCTGAGCTGTTGCTGGAAGGGTTTGTTTTGTTAAAGGTATTAGTCCAGGGATGAAATAGAAGTAAAGTACCACAGGGCCTTCCTAGTCATTCTCATTAAGCCCTTTCAAGCTTCCTTTAACTCCACCCTATTTGTAATACTCATCACCGTGAGCAGACCTACTAGAAACAACCCCTTCAGCCAGAAAACCAGGTTCACAACTCTCTTTCCTCTGGGTAGCATACCAAGTATCACTGAGATTTTTCTTCGGCATTACCAACCTGTTTTATGTGTTTGTTTGCCTCCCTCCCTTTTAAAAGAAGAAATTAAGTATAAAGCTCAGTGTTTATATTAACTTCATCATTACCTCTCAGAAGAGTTGGAAGATCAGTTAAGTAACATATAAAGGGACCAGGAATGTCTTTGGGGACAAGATATAATATTAATTACGGGCATGTACTTCCCGCTGCCTTTGCAATACCCATCTCTGGCTCCTGACAGGCACCTCCCCCAGAGCCTGGAGGAGCTCTAGTCACTCTGCAAGCAGGAATTCGGCTGAAATTACCATCTCCGTAGTCAGAAAAGCCTTTGGGCAGCAGAGGGGCTCTTTGTGTGTGCAGTCTCCTGCATGTGGCCGGTTGGCGTGGCCAGCCAGCTGTGGTTACCTGTGGGCATCAGTCAGGCAAGTCCACATACTGGGGAGGAGACCCAAACTCCCACACCCCCTCCTCAGGTGGATACAGCTGGGATCTGAGACGCAGAGGGTTTGAGGCATGTGGAGTGGGGCGGCATCAAGGAAGATAATGGTCCCTTGCATATAACCCAGCCCTCTCCAGGCAGCTCAAGCCAACAGTGCATTTTATATCTATATCTTTCTTTTTTAAAACGCACTGGCAAGATCTTTCTCAATCAATCTCTCTCTGTCTCTCTGTCTCTGTCTCTGTCTCTCTCTCTCTCTCTCTCTCTCACACACACACACACACACACACACACACACACACACACACACACGCTGCCAAAACAGAGAAGTGGCTATGCAAAGCTATAGAGCAGTGACTCATTTTTCTCTGAAATAGAGAAGCAAAGCTTTAAATCACTGCGAAGCTTGCTACTTCCTCATTTTTTGTTTTCAGTTTAAATCTGGCCCAAATATACATGGCAGCAAGGGAAGTGTGATTGGAGAGTCCAATTCAGGTTCTCTCTTCTAAATCGTCATGGCCCTACAGAAACCTCTATTTGTGTGTTCTGAAAATGGCAAGAGATATGTACTGTATATTCGAATAATACAGCAGTAAAACCAAGATTCAAGGATTGTTAATCTCAAACATATTATGCGATTGCAGAGCAACTAAGGTACTGAGTGTCTCCATTTTAATTACCAGGGTTGGCAGAGAAATCCAATTATGTTGCTGTGTCCCCAACATAACCCTTTCTGTCTTTGTTTGCTGCTCGTCTATTCTGAGTGTGTTTTGATCACCATTGTTTATTTATTTGTTTGTTTCTTGTGTTCTGTTTTCTACTGTGCAAGCCTCTTGCTATACCTGGATAGATATTTTTAGAGGTTTTATTCTCATTGAAAGAGCTGCTCATCTTCCTCTTGTAATCATGAAATTTTTCATGTTAAGAATATTTTCTTTCTTTTATCATTCCCTAGTGGAATCTAGGCAATGAGGATGACTGGCTTCCCATATGTGCCAGACCATTGTTTGAATGTGATGTTTACGAGCACGGGTTGCACAAATTATTCTAACTCTGAGCTTCTGACATCACTGGAAATTTCAGGCTAGGGGTAAATTTTCCTTCCATATGAATCCTTAGTGCAATGCAAAGAAAGGATCCTTAGGTCTTCTGCTTCTAAACATATTTTCACATCCTAGTATCTGTAAGATCCCAGGACTGGTGAAAACAAAATAAAATTTTCAATTCAAGTGATCACTCTCATTGATAGTTGAGCTGAAATATTGTCTTAATATTATAGATAATGCACAGCACTTTTATAATAAACATCAGATTAGTGATCAGGTTCTTTGCATTCTACCCTCCGTTATCCCTGGAATCCACACTTTCATTTCTTTTCCTTACTGCCACTGTCTGCTTTAGCCCTCATTGTTCTTCTCTAAATATTTTAATAATTACCTGACTAGTCTCTCTGTTTCCAATCTGCCCTTGCTTTCTCCCTCACTTTGATTTTTCTGCCCAGACATAGGCATGACCATCTCATTTTTCTGCTCAAAAAATTTACAAGATTTCAATCTGCTTATAAACAACTATCATTCACTCTCCTTATCTGACATTCAAAACCTTCTCTGGAATGACACCAACCTAACCTTTCTATCTACACTTTATTTCCTTATATTCAACACTTCCATCACACTGCATTATTTTTTAAAATAAGGGTCTATTTGATAAGTAGTATTTTTTAACATGTTTATTGGAGTATAGTTGATTTACAATGTTGTGTTATTTTCTGCTGCGTAACAAAGTGAACAGCTCTACATATACATATATCCCCATATCTCCTCCCTCTTGCATCTCCCTCCCACCCTCCCTATCCCACCCCTCTAGGTGGTCACAAAGCACCGAGCTGATCTCCCTGTGCTATGCAGCTGCTTCCCACTAGCCATCCTTTTACATTTGGTAGTTTGTATATGTGAATGCTACTCTCTCATGATAAGTAATATTTTAATATAAAATGGTCAGCTATGTCATTTTGAGGTTACAACATTAAACATTATTGTAGTGTTCCCATAGATGGGATCACCTTCATAAAAATCCTGAAGTGTCTAAATAAAGTGTTTTAAAATACATGGCCTTAAAGGTTTTTTTCTTATAAAACAAGTTGTCAATTTCCTCCCCCCTCCCTCATTTATTTTTCAATTGAGTTACACTTGACATAAAATTTAAACTAATTATATTAGTTTTAAGTGTATAGTATAGTAATTTGATATTTTTATGCATTATGAAATGATCACCACCATTAGTCCAGTTACCATATGTCACCATAAAACTTGTTGCAGTATTATTGGCTATATACTGCATGTATACATTACATCCCTGTAACTTATTTATTTTACAGCTCGAAGTTTGTACCTCTTAATCCCCTTTACCTATGTTGTCTGTCTCACCATCTCCTCCCCTTGGCAACCACTTGTTTGTTCTCAGTATCTGTGAGTCCGTTTTTGTTTTGTTTATTCACTGATATTGTTTTTTATTTATTTATTTTTGCTGTGTTGGGTCTTCGTTTCTATGCGAGGGCTTTCCCTAGCTGTGGCAAGCGGGGGCCACTCTTCATCACGGTGCGTGGGCCTCTCACTATCGCGGCCTCTCTTTTTGCGGAGCATGGGCTCCAGACGCTCAGGCTCAGTAGTTGTGGGTCACGGGCGCATTTGCTCCGCGGCATCTGGGATCCTCCCAGACCAGGGCTTGACCCCGTGTCTCCTGCATTAGCAGGCAGACTCCCAACCACTGCACCACCAGGGAAGCCCTGATATTGTTTTTTAGATTCCACATATAAGTGAAATCATATTATATTTGTCTTTCTCTGTCTGACTTATTTCACTTAGCATAATACCCTCTAGTTTCATCCATGTTGTCACAAATGGCAAGATTTTATTCTTTCTTATGGCTAAGTAATATTCCTTTGTGTATATATACCTTATCTTCTTTATCCATTCATTTATAGATGGACACTTAGGTTGCTTCCATATCTTGACTTTTGTAAATAGTGCTGCAAAGAACATAAAGGTACATATATCTTTTCAAAGCAGTGTTTTTTCTTCAGATAAATACTCAGAAGTGAAATAGCTGAATTGTACAGTAGTTCTATTTTTAGTTTCTTTTTAAGAACTTCCCTACAGTTTTCCATAGTGGCTACACCAACTTACATTCCTACTAACAGCACCCAAGGGTTTCTTCTTCTTCACATCCTTGTCAACACTTGCTATTTCTTATCTTTTTGATGATAGCCTTTCTGACAGGTGTGAAGTTGTATCTCATTGTGGTTTTGATTTTCATTTCGCTGTTGATTAGTGATGTTGAGAAACTTTTCATGTGCCTGTTGGCCATCTGTATGTCTTTTGAAAATGTCTATTCAGGTCCTCTGCCCTGAATAGACATTTAATCAATTCATTTGTTTGTTTGTTTGTTTTGAGTTCATGTTGAGTTTTATGAGTTCTTTATATATTTTGGATATTAACACTTGATGGTATGTATCATTTGCAAATATCTTCTCCCATTCAGTAGGTTGCCTTTTCTTTTTGTTGATGGTTGATGTGCAATTGCTTTTTTAGTTGATGTAGTACCATTTGTTTATTTTTGCTTTTGTTGCCCTTTCCTGAGGAGATACATCCAAAAAAATATTGCTAAGATTGCTAAGATGTAAAAGTGGTCACTGCCGGGCTTCCCTGGTGGCGCAGTGGTTGAGAGTCCGCCTGCCGATGTGGGGGACACGGATTCGTGCCCCGGTCTGGGAGGATCCCATATGCCACGGAGTGACTGGGCCCGTGAGCCATGGCCGCTGAGCCTGCATGTCCGGAGCCTGTGCTCCACAATGGGAGAGGCCACAGCAGTGAGAGGCCTGCGTACCGCAAAAAAAAAAAAAAAAAGAGGTCACTGCCTATGTTTTTTCTTAGGAGTTTTACGGTTACAGGTCTTACATTTATGTCTTTCATCCATTTTGTGTTTATTTTTGTATATAGTATAAGAAAATGGTCCAGTTGTATTCTTTTGCATGTAATTGTCCAGTTTTCCCAATACCATTTATTGAAGAGACTGCCTTTTCCTCCTTTTTATATTCTTTCCTCCTTTGTTATAGATTAATTGACCATAGGAGTGTGGTTTATCTCTGGGCTCATACTGTTTTGGTTACTATAGCTTGGTAGTATAGTTTCATGTCTGAGAGCATGATACCTCTGGCTTTGTTTTTCTTTCTCAAGATTGCTTTGGCTATTTGGGAACTTCTGAGGTTCCATACAAATTTTAGGATTATTTGTTCTAGTTCTGTGAAAAATACCATTGGTATTTTGATAGGGATTATGTTGAATCTGTAGATTGCTTTGGGTAGTATGACATTTTAATGATATTGACCCTTCCAGTCCATGAGCACTGTGTATTTTTCTATTTATTTTTTAATTTTTAAAAAAATTTTTGGCCATGCCACATGGCATGTGGGATCTTAGTTCCCCAACCAGGGATCAGACCCACACTCCCTGCATTGGAAACACAGAGTCTTAACCACTGGACCACCAGGGAAGTCCCTATTTTTCTATTTATTTATGCTGTTTTTTATTTCTTTCCTCAATGTCTTTTTCAGAGTACAGGTTTTTCACCTCCTTGGTTAGATTTATTACTAGATATTTTATTCTTTTTGATGCAGTTGTAAGTGAGATTGTTTTCTTCGTTTCTCTTTCTCAGTTTGTGATTAGTGTATAGTAATGCAACAGATTTCTGTATATTAATTATGTATCCTGAAACTTTACTGAATTTATTAGTTATAAGAGTTTTTTGGTGGGATATTTGGGGCTCTAGATATAGTATCATATCATCTTCAAATAATGAGAGTTTTACATCTTCCTTTCTATTTTGGATGCTTTTTCTTTCTTTCTCTTGCCTAATAGGTGTGGCCAGGACTTCCAATACAATGTTGAATAAGAGTGGCAAGGTTGGAAATCCTTGTCTTGTTCCTGACATTAGAGGAAGTGTTTTAGCTTTTCATCATTGAGTATGATTTTAGCTGTGGGTATGTCATATATGGCCATTACTGTGTTGAGATATATTCTTTCTGTACCTGCTTTGTTGAGAGTTTTTATCATAAATAGATATTGAATTTTATCAAAAGGTTTTTCTGTGTCTATTGAGATGATAATATGATTTTCGTCTTTGATTTTGCTAATGTGGTGTATCACATTCATTGATTTATGGATGCTAAACTCTCCCTGCATTCCTGGAATGAATCTCACTTGATCATGGTACATAATTCTTTTAGTGTATTATTGAATTCAGTTTGTTAATTTTTTTTGAGGATTTTTGCATCTATGTTCATCAGGGATAGTGGTCTGTAATTTTCTTTTTATGTGGTGTCCTTCTCTTGTTTTGGTACCAGGGTAATGCAGACCTCACAAAATGAGTTTGGAAGTGTTCCTTCCTCTTCAATTTTTTGGAATAATTTGAGAAGAATAGGTATAAACTCTTCTTTAAATGTTTTGTAGAATTCACCTTTAAAGCCATGTGGGCCTGCACTTTTTTGGGGGGGATGGGGGTTATTACTGATTCAGTTTGGTTTCTAGTAATTTGTCTACAGTAAGTCCCCTACATACAAACCTTCAAATTGCAACTTTCAAAGACATGTAGGCCTGAGTGAAATTTCAGCTTGCCCTCTGTCTCCTATTGTTGACAGTCCTTCAGCTCTACCATCTCCCACTTCCTCTCCCTCCTCTAGTCAGTAACTCTTCTTGCCTGTTCACTCAATGCCAGCCCCTGTATGCCAGCTGTTGTACTGTACTACTGTACTTTTCAAGGTACTGTACTGTAAGATTTTAAATGTTTTCTTCATTTTTTGTGTTTTTTTTAAGTATTATTTGTGTGAAAAGTATTATAAACCTATTATAGTATAATACTATGTAGCCAATTTGTTAATTGGGTGCCTAAGCTAACTTTGTTGGACTTATGAGCAAACTGGACTTACAAACACGCTCTCAGAAGAGAACTCGTTCGTATGTAGGGGACTTACTGTATTCAAATTTTTTAATTTCTTTGTGATTTAATCTTGGAAGATTGTATTTTCTAGGAATATATCCATTTTCTAAACTGTCTGATTTGTTGAATATAATTGTTCATATATTCCCTTATGATCCTTTGTATTTCTTTGGTGTCACTTCTAACTTCTTCTATTTCATTTCTGGTTTTATTTTTTTGGGCCCTCTTTCTTTTTTTCTTGATGAGTCTGGCTAAAGTTTTGTTGATTTTGTTTATCTTTTCTAAAAACCAGCTCTTAGTTTCTTTGATCATTTCTATTGTTTTTTAGTCTCTATTTAATTTATTTCTGTTCTGACCTTTATTATTGCCTTCCTTTGGGTTTTGCCTTTTTTTTTTCCTAGTTCCTTGAAATGTAAATTCAGATTATTATTTATGCTTTTTCTTATTTATTGGGGTAGGCATATATCACTATAAACTTCCATCTTAGAACTGCTTTTGCTGTGTCCTCTAGATTTTGGAACATTGTATTACTTTCATTTGTCTTAAGGTATGTTTTGATTTCTTTTTTGATTTTTTGACCAGTTGATTGTTTAGTAGTATGTTGTTTATTCTCCACATGTTTGTGCTTTTTCCAGTTTTCTTGTACTTAATTTTTCCAGTTCTCTTGTACTTAATTTTTAGTTTCATATTATTATACTCAGAAAAGATGCTTGATGTAATTTCAATCTTCTTAAATGTATTGAGACGTGTTTTGTGGCACAGCATGTAATCTATCCTGGAGAATGTTCTATGTTCACTTGAACAGAATATGTATTCTGCTGCTTTTGGATGGAATGTTCTATGTGTATATCTGTTAAGTTTATCTGGTCTAGTGTGTCACTTAAGGCCAGTGTTTCCTTATTGATTGTCTGTGTGGATGATCTGTCCATTGATGTAATTGGGGTATTAAAGTCCCCTACTACTATTGTATTGTTGTCTATTTTTCCCTTTATTTTTGTTAATATTTGTTTTATGTATTTAGGTGCTCCTATGTTGGGTACATAAATTTTTACAAATGTTATATCCTCCTGTTGGATTAGCTCCTTTATCGTTATATAATGCCCATATTTGTTTTGTTACAATCTTAGTTTTAAAGTCTATTTTGTCTGATATAAGTATTCTTACCCCAGTTTTTTTTTTTCATTTGCTTGGAATATCTTTCTTCAACACTTCGCTTTCAATCTATGTGTAACTTTACATCATAGATGAGTCTCTTATGGCAGCAATATAGATTTTTTTTTTTTATCCATTCAGCTACCCTATGTCTTTTATTCTTCTATCTCCAGCTGTATTACCTGCTGACTCTCTCTTTACACAGCATTTTTATAATTTTATTTTTATTGAAATATAGTTGATGTACAATATTACATAAGTCACAGGTATATAATCTAATGATTTACAATTTTTAAATGTTATAGTACATTTATATTTATTATAAAATATTGGCTCTATTCTCTCTATTGTACAATATATACTTTTAGCTTATTTTATACATAATAGTTTGTACCTCTTAATCCTCTATTCCCTATCGTGCCCTTCCCCCCTTCCCTCTCCCCACTGGTTACCACTAGTATGTTCTCTATATCTGGGAACCTGCTTCTTTTTTGTTATAGTCACTAGTTTATCTTATTTTTTAGATTTCACATATAAGTGATATCATACAATATTTGTCTTTTTTTTTTTTGGTATGCGGGCCTCTCACTGTTGTGGCCTCTCCCATTGTGGACCACAGGGTCCAGACGCGCAGGCTCAGCAGCCATGGCTCATAGGCCCAGCCGCTCCGCGGCATGTGGGATCTTCCAGGACCAGGGCACGAGCCCATGTCCCCTGCATTGGCAGGCGGACTCTCAACCACTGCGCCACCAGGGAAGCCCTATTTGTCTTTCTTTATCTGATTATTTCACTTAGTATAATGCCCTCCAAACCCATCCATGTTGTTGCATGTGGCAAAATTTCATTATTTTTATGTCATTTGATTGGAGCAATTAGTCCATTTTCATTTAAAATAATTATCCATGGGTATGTACTTAATGCCATTTTGTTAATTGCTTTCCAGTTGGTTTTGTAATTCTCTGTTTCTGTCTTCTCTTGTTTTTTTCCCTTGTGGTTTGATGGGTTCCTTTAGTGTTATGTTTAGATTTCTTTCTCTTTATTTTTTGTGTATCTATTGGAAGTTTTAGTTTGTGGTTACCATGAGGTTTAGAGAAACTGACCTGTATGTATAGCCATCTATTTTAAACTGATATTTGCTTAATTTTCAAGGCATTCTAAGAGCACTACATTTTTCCTCCCCACCCCCTGCAATTTATGTTTTTGATGTCATATTTTACATATTTTTATTTTATGTATCCCTTAACTACTTACTGTATTTATTGTTGATTGTACTACTTTTGTCTTTCAAACCTTCATACTAGCTTTTTAAGTGGCCAATCCTCTACCTTTGCTATATATTTCCCTTTACCAGTGAACCAATGAGGTATTTTCCTTCACATATTTTCTTATTTCTAGTTGTGGCCTCTTCTTTTCTGCTTAAAGAAGACTCTCCAATATTTTTTGTATGTCTGGTTTAGTGGTGATGAACTCCTTTAATTTTTGCTTGTCTGGGAAACTCTATCTCTTCTTTAATTCTGAATGATAACCTTGCCAGATACAGTATTCTAGATTATGTTTTTTTCCCTTTAGCACTTTAAATATATCCTACTCCCTTCTTGCCTATAATCCTTCTGCTGAAAAGTCAGCTGACAGTCTTATGGAGTTTATTTTGTATGTGATTAGTTGTTTTTCTCTTTCTGCTTTTAAGATTCTCTCTTTATTTTTAAGTATTACCATTTTAATTGTAGTATGTCTTTGTGTGGGTCTCTTTGGATTCATCTTATTTGAGACTCTATGTGCTTCCTAGCAATAGACCTGGATATCTATTTCCTTCTACAGGTTAGGGAAGTTTTCAGCCATTATTTCTTCAAAGTTTTCTGTTCCTTTATCTCTCTCTCTCTCATTCTTGGACCGCTATAATGCAAATGTTAGTACGCTTTCTGTTTTCCCAGAGGTCTCTTAAACTCTCCTCATGTTTTTGGAATTCTTTCTTCTTTCTGCTGTTCTGATTGGGTGATTTTCACAATTCTATCTTCCAGATTTCTTATTTGTTCTTTTGTATCATGTAATCTTTTGTTGATTCCCTCTGGTGTATTTTTTGTTTCAATTATTGTATTCTTCATCTCTGATTGGTTCTTTCTTACATTGTCTAACTGTTGAAGTTCTCACTGGGGTCTTCCTTCTTCTCCTGAGTTCAGTGAGTATCCTTAGACCATTTATTGAACTCCTTATGAGACACATTCATATCTCTGTTTCATTAAGGTTTTTTCCCTGGGGTTTTATTTTGTTCTTTCATTTGGAATATATTCCTCTGCCTCATAATTTAATTTGACTTACATTTTTTGTTTCTATGAGTTAGATGAAACAGCTACCTCTCTGGTCCTGAAGGAGTGGTCTATGTAGGTATGTACCCTGTGTAGACTGTTGTGCCAGGTGGCGTTGACAGGCTTTCTAGGGCTGGAGTGATTTCAGTCCAGAGGAAATCCCTGGGGAGTGCTGTACCTGAGGTCACCTTGATGGGTTGGCTGGAGCTGAAGTGGGCACAGGCCTGAGCAGTCCTTGGGTGCACTGTGCTCAAGGCTGGCTTGACAGGACAGCTGGAGCTGGAGTAGGTGTGGGCCTGGGAGTGTCCTGGGGAAATTCAGATGGCTTTCACTCGCACCTCCAACCCCAGAGAGGGCTTCAGTAGTTCCCTGCCCACTTGGCAGGAGCTCTAGGGTTAGTAAAGGGATTTCCTTCCTGTATAGTCTAGGTGCCCTTTAAACTGCTGTCACTTTGCAGTGTCCCAGGGTGGGCAAGTCTGTGCTTAGGTCCCTCAGCAACATCCCTCCCTATTGCAGGTCATGCATTGGGAGTGGGGTTCCTGTGGATACCATATCTTCATCTTTTTTACCCATTTTATGTGGTGTTTCTGTGTGCAGTAGCTGTTCAATCAGCCCTTGGTTCTTCCTCAGGAGGAACTGCTATATATATAGGTATAGATTCAGTGTGCCTGTGGAAAGAGTTGATCTCAGGTTCTTCCTATACCACCATCTTGAACCCATTCCCGAAACTGCATTATTGACTCTACCTGAATAGGCAACATATTTTTCTACCACTACCTTTTTGCTTTTCCTGTGCGCTATTATTAGGAATTAGGTCTTGATATCATGTAACATACTGTAAACTCCTTCATCATAAAAGTTATGTTTTACACATCTTTGTGTATTCTCAGCTGCCTTAGTACTCTGGCATTCATATAGGTATTCATTCATTCAACAAATATACATTGAGCTCCTACTCAGTGGCAGGTGCTAAATGCTAGGGAGGTGGCAATGAATATAACATGAAAAATTTTTCATGCTTGTGGAATATATATTCTATTAGAGGAAAACAGATAATAAACAAAGGATATTAGTAAATATGTAGACCTTGGGGGGGGGGAAAGCTGTGCAAGAGGTATAAAATTGAGATGGTGGGATGTCATTTTAGGTAGGGTGACCAGGAGAGGTGGCATATGAGGAAGTAAGAATGCTGAAGAAAGTATGAGAAAAGGTCATGGCACATCTTGGGGAAGGGCACTGCAGGCTGATGGGACAGCAAGTGCAAAGGCCCTGTGGAGGATTTGCTGAAGGTGAAAGAGAAATTTGAAGAGTAGTAGGAGATGAGGTGAAATTATAGGTGGGTGGGATGGAGAGTGGTGAGCAATTATATAGTACTTTGGAGTTATTTGTAAGGACATTGGTTTTAGTTTGAATACTATATATTATTATAGTATATTATCAGAATCAGATTATTATCAGAATTAGGCAGGAACGGAGCATTATGTGAATTATGTTTTAAAGCATCCACCAGTTTCAGAATTTAGAATGGATTGAAGGGGGCCAAGGGTGGAGGAGGGGGAGAGCAGTTACAATATTATGAAGACTTGGGTGTGGTGTATTCTGGATATAAATGTATAGGATCCCTATTAAGCCCTCTTTCTAGCCAGCTGCATAAAGGCAGAAGAAGCAGCTAGATATATACTCAGTAACCTTGGAAAATAGTGACAGGCTCTGCCCCTAATCTTTGCATATTATCATGCAAAGCTAACTGGCCTGAAAGGCAAAGCTATCTGGCCATTATACAGTGTGACCTAATCAAAATCTGAAGCAAGAGAAAAAGAAAAACAGCTTCTACAGCTCTTGTTGCACTGACCCACGAGTGCCACTTACACAAGACTGGACATAGTTGATAGTAGAAAATATGTCATGGCAAGTAGTTACAGCTTCTTTGATAAATTGATTTCCACAGATCTTTCTCCCTCCATGCATATGCTTCTTAAAAGAAAAAGTAAATTATTTCACTTCTATTCTTAAAATTCAGCTATTTTGTTCAGTCTTTGGTTACAGAAATTCTCTCACCTTGGCTGCTCATCAGTTTTGTCATAAGTTAATCAATAGGATGGTTGGGGAAGATGGCGGAAGAGTAAGACGCGAAGATCACTTTCCTCCCCACAAACACATCAGAAATACATCTACACGTGGAACTGCTCCTATAGAACACCCACTGAACACTGGCGTAAGGCCTCAGACATCCAAAAAGGCAAGAAACTCCCCATGTACCTGGGTAGGGCAAAAGAAAAAAGAATAAACAGAGACAAAAAAATAGGGACGGGACCTGCACTAGTGGGAGGGAGCTGTGAAGGAGGAAAGGTTTCCACACACTAGAAGCCCCTTCACGGGAGGAGACGGCAGGTGGTGGAGTGGGGATGCTTCGGAGCCGCGGAGGAGAGCACAGCCACAGGGGTGCGGAGGGCAAAGTGGAGACATTCCCGCACAGAGGATCGGTGCTGACCAGCACTCACCAGCCCGAGAGGCTTGTCTGCTCCCCCGCCAGGGCGGGTGGGCCTGGGAGCTGAAGCTCGGGCTTAGGTCGGAGTGCAGGGAAAGGACTGGGGTTGGTGACGTGAACCCAGCCTGCAGGGGGTTAGTGTGCCACAGCTAGCTGGGAGGGAGTCCGGGGAAAAGTCTGGACCTGCTGAAGAGGCAAGAGACTTTTTCTTCCCTCTTTCTTTCCCGGTGCGTGAGGAGAGGTTATTAAGAGCACTGCTTAAAGGAGCTTCAGAGATGGGCAAGAGCCACCCCAGAGACGGGCATGAGATGTTAAGGCTGCTGCTGCCACCACTAAGAAGCCTGTGTGAAAGCACAGGTCACTATCCACACCTCCCCTCCCAGGAGCCTGTGCAGCCCGCCACTGCCTGAATCCCGTGATCCAGGGACAAACTCCCCGGGAGAATGCACGATGCACCTCAGGCTGGTGCAATGTCATGCCAGCCTCTGCCGCCATAGGCTTGCCCTGCATCCGTACCCCTCACTCCCCCCAGCCTGAGTGAGCCAGAGCCCCCAAATCAGCGGCTCCTTTAACCCCGTCCTGTCTGAGCGAAGAATAGATGCCCTCAGGCAACCTACACACAGAGGTGGGGCCAAATCCAAAGCTGAACCCCAGGAGCTGTGCGAACAAAAAAGAGAAAGGGAAATTTCTCCCAGCAGCCTCATGAGCAGCGGATTAAATCTCCAAAATCAACTTGATGTACCCTGCATCTGTGGAATACCTGAATAGACAACAAATTATCCCAAATTGAGGAGGTAGACTTTGAGAGCAAGATATATTATTTTTTCCCCTTTTCCTCCTTTTGTGACTCTGTATCTGTATGCCTCTGTGTGAGATTTTGTCTGTATAGCTTTCCTTTCACCATTTGTCCTAGGGTTCTTTCCATCCATTTTTTTTTGTTCTGTTTTTTAATTCAAAAAAAATTTTTTTTTAATAATAAGTTTTTATTTCAATAACTTTATTTTATTTTATCTTACTTTATTTTATTTTATCCTCTTTCTTTCTTTCTACTTTTTCTACCTTTTATTCTGAGCCATGTGGATGAAAGGCTCTTGGTGCTCCAGCCAGGAATCAGTGCTGTGCCTCTGAGGTGGGAGAGCCAACTTCAGGACACTAGTCCACAAGAGACCTCCCAGCTCCTCATAATATCAAATGGCGAAAATCTCCCAGAGATCTCCATCTCAACACCAAGACCCAGCTTCACTCAATGACCAACAAGCTACAGTGCTGGACGCCCTATGCCAAACAACAAGCAAGACAACACAACCCCACCCATTAGCAGAAAGGCTGCCTAAAATCATAATAAGGCCACAGACACCCCAAAACACACCACCAGACGTGGACCTGCCCACCAGAAAGACAAGATCCAGCCTCATCCACCAGAACATAGGCACTAGTCCCCTCCACCAGGAAGCCTACACAACCCACTGAACCAACTTTAGCCACTGGGGACAGACACCAAAAACAACGGGAACTAGGAACATGCAGCCTGCAAAAAGGAGACCTCAAACACAGTAAGATAAGCAAAATGAGAAGATGGAACAACACACAGCAGATGAAGGAGCAAGATAAAAACCCACCAGACCTAACAAATGAAGAGGAAATAGGCAGTCTACCTGAAAAAGAATTCAGAATAATGATAGTAAGCATGATTCAAAATCTTGGAAATAGAACAGAGAAAATGCAAGAAACATTTACCAAGGACCTAGAAGAACTAAAGAGGAAACAAGCAATGATGAATAAAACAATAAATGAAATTTAAAATACTATAGAAGGGATCAATAGCAGAATAACTGAGGCAGAAGAATGGATAAGTGACCTGGAAGATAAAATAGTGGAAATAACTACTGCAGAGCAGAATAAAGAAAAAGGAATGAAAAGAACTGAGGAGAGTCTCAGAGACCTCTGGGACAATATTAAATGCACCAACCTTCGAATTATAGGGGTCCCAGAAGAATAGAAACAGAAAGGGACTAAGAAAATATTTGAAGAGATTATAGTTGAAAACTTCCCTAATATGGGAAAGGAAATAGTTAATCAAGTCCAGGAAGCAGAGAAAGTCCCATACAGGATAAATCCAAGGAGAAACACGCCAAGACACATATTAATCAAACTATCAAAAGTTAAATACAAAGAAAACATATTAAAAACAGCAAGGCAAAACCAACAAATAACATACGAGGGAATCACCATAAGGTAAACAGCTGATCTTTCAGCAGAAACTCTGCAAGCCAGAAAGGAGTGACAGGACATATATAAAGTGATGAAGGAGAAAAACCTACAACCAAAATTACTCTACCCAGCAAGGATCTCATTCAGATTTGATGGAGAAATTAAAACCTTTACAGACAAGCAAAAGCTGAGAGAGTTCAGCACCACCGAACCAGCTTTACAACAAATGCTAAAGGAACTTCTCTAGGCAAGAAATACAAGAGAAGGAAAAGACCTACAATAACAAACCCAAAACAATTAAGAAAATGGGAATGGGAACATACATATCGATACTTACCTTAAGTGTAAATGGATTAAATGCTCCCACCAAAAGACACAGACTGGCTGAATGGATACAAAAACAAGACCCATACATATGCTGTCTACAAGAGACCCACTTCAGACCTAGGGACACATACAGACTGAAAGTGAGGGGATGGAAAAAGATACTCCATGCAAATGGAAATCAGAAGAAAGCTGGAGTAGCAATTCTCATATCAGACAAAATAGACTTTAAAATAAAGACTATTAGAAGAGACATAGAAGGACACTACATAATGATCAACGGATCGATCCAAGAAGAAGATATAACAATTGTAATCATTTATGCACCCAACATAGGAGTGCCTCAATACATAAGGCAAATACTAACAGCCATAAAAGGGGAAATCAGCAGTAACACATTCATAGTAGGGGACTTTAACACCCCACTTTCACCAATGAACAGATCATCCAAAATGAAAATAAATAAGGAAACACAAACTTTAAATGATACATTAAACAGGATGAACTTAATTGATATTTATAGGACATTCCATCCAAAAACAGAGTACACATTTTTCTCAAGTGCTCATGGAAAATTCTGCATGATAGATCATATCTTGGGTCACAAATCAAGCCTTGGTAAATTTAAGAAAATTGAAATTGTATCAAGTATCTTTTCCAACCACAATGCTATGAGACTAGATATCAGTTACAGGAAAGATCTGTAAAAAATACAAATACATGGAGGCTAAACAATACACTACTTAATAATGAAGTGATCACTGAAGAAATCAAAGAGGAAATCAGAAAATACCTAGAAGTAAATGACAATGGAGGCACAACGACCCAAAACCTATGGGATGCAGCAAAAGCAGTACTAAGAGGGAAGTTTATAGCAATACAATCTTGCCTCAAGAAGCAGGAAACATCTTGAATAAACAACCTAACCTTGCACCTAAAGCAATTAGAGAAAGAAAAACAAAAACACCCCAGGGCTAGCAGAAGGAAAGAAATTATAAAGATCAGATCAGAAATAAAAGAAAAAGAAATGAAGGAAACAATAGCAAAGATCAATAAAACTAAAAGCTGATTCTTAGAGAAGATAAACAAAATTGATAAACCATTAGCCAGACTCATCAAGAGAAAAAGGGAGAAGACTCAATTCAATAGAATTAGAAATGAAAAAGGAGAAGTAACAACTGACACTGCAGAAATACAAAAGAGCATGAGAGATTACTACAAGCAACTCTATGTCAATAACATGGACAACCTAGAAGAAATGGACAAATTCTTAGAAATGCACAACCTGCCAAGACTGAACCAGGAAGAAATAGAAAATATGAAGAGACCAATCACAAGCACTGAAATTGAAACTGTGATTAAAAATCTTCCAACAAACAAATCCCAGGACCAGATGGCTTCACAGGCAAATTCTATCAAACACTTAGAGAAGAGCTAACACCTATCCTTCTCAAACTCTTCCAAAATTTAGCAGAGGGAGGAACACTCCCAAACTCATTCTACGAGGCCACCATCACCCTGATACCAAAACCAGACAAAGATGTCACAAAGAAAGAAAACTACAGGCCAATATCACTGATGAACAGAGATGCAAAAATCCTCAACAAAATACTAGCAAACAGAATCCAACAGCACATAAAAAGGATCATACACCATGATCAAGTGGGGTTTATTCCAGGAATGCAAGGATTCTTCAATATATGCAAATCAATCAACGTGATACACCGTATTAACAAATTGAAGGAGAAAAACCACAGGATCATCTCAATAGATGCAGAGAAAGCTTTTGACAAAATTCAACACCCACTTATGATAAAAACCCTGCAGAAAGTACGCATAGAGGGAACTTTCCTCAACATAATAAAGGCCATATATGACAAACCCACAGCCAACATTATCCTCAATGTTGAAAAACTGATAGCATTTCCACTAAGATCAGGAACAAGACAAGGTTGCCCACTCTCACCATTACTATTCAACATAGTTTTGGAAGTTTTAGCCACAGTAATCAGAGAAGAAAAAGAAATAAAAGGAATCCAAATCGGAAAAGAAGAAGTAAAGCTGTCACTGTTTGCGAATGACATGATACTATACACACAGAATCCAAAAGATGCTACCAGAAAACTACTAGAGCTAATCAATGAATTTGGTAAAGTAGCAGGATACAAAATTAATGCACAGAAATCTCTGGCATTCCTATACACTAATGATGAAAAATCTGAAAGTGAAATCAAGAAAACACTCCCATTTACCATTGCAACAAAAAGAATAAAATATCTAGGAATAAACCCACCTAAGCAGAAAAAAGACCTGTATGCAGAATATTAGAAGACACTGATGAAAGAAATTAAAGATGATACAAATAGATGGAGAGATATACCATGTTCTTGGATTGCAAGCATCAACATTGTGAAAATGACTCTACTACCCAAAGCAATCTACAAATTCAATGCAATCCTTATCAAACTACCACTGGCATTTTTCACAGAACTGGAACAACAAATTTCACAATTTGTATGTAAACATAAAAGACCCCAAATAGCCTAAGCAATCTTGAGAGAGAAAATTGGAGCTGGAGGAATCAGGCTCCCTGACTTCAGACTATACTACAAAGCTTCAGTAATCATAACAGTATGGTACTGTCACAAAAACAGAAAGATAGATCAATGTAACAGGATAGAAAGCCCAGAGATAAACCCACACACATATGGTCACCTTATCTTTGATAAAGGAGGCAAGAATATGCAGTGGAGAAAAGACCGCCTCTTCAATAAGTGGTGCTGGGAAAACTGGACAGCTACATGTAAAAGTATGAGATTATAACACTCCCTAACACCATACACAAAAATAAGCTCAAAATGGATTAAAGACCTAAATGTAAGGCCAGACACTATCAAACTTTTAGAGGAAAACATAGGCAGAACACTCTATGACATAAATCACAGCAAGATCCTTTTTGACCCACCTCCTAGAGAAATGGAAATAAAAACAAAAATAAACAAATGGGACCTAATGAAACTTCAAAGCTTTTGCACAGCAAAGGAAACCATAAGTAAGACCAAAACACAACCCTCAGAATGGGAGAAAATATTTGCAAGTGAAACAACTGACTAAGGATTAATCTCCAAAATTTACAAGCAGCTCATGCAGCTCAATATCAAAAAAGCAAACAACCCAATCCAAAAATGGGCAGAAGACCTAAAGAGACATTTCTCCAAAGAAGACATACAGACTGCCAACAAACACATGAAAGAATGCTCAACTTCATTAATCATTAGAGAAATGCAAATCAAAACTACAATGAGATATCATCTCACACCGGTCAGATTGGCCATCATCAAAAAACCTAGAAACAATAAATGCTGGAGAGGGTGTGGAGACAAGGGAACCCTCTTGCACTGCTGGTGGGAATGTAAATTGATACAGCCACTGTGGAGAACAGTATGGAGTTTCCTTAAAAAACTACAAATAGAACTACCATACGACCCAGCAATCCCACTACTGGGCATATACCCTGACAAAACCATAATTCAAAAAGAGTCATGTACCAAAATGTTCATTGCAGCTCTATTTACAATAGTCAGGAGATGGAAGCAACCTACGTGTCCATCATCAGATGAGTGGATAAAGAAGATGTGGCTCATATATACAATGGAATATTACTCAGCCATAACAAGAAATGAAATTGAGTTATTTGTAGTGAGGTGGATGGACCTAGAGTCTGTCATACAGAGTGAAGTAAGTCAGAAAGAGAAAAACAAATACCATATTCTAACACATATATATGGAATCTAAGAAAAAAATTTTTAAAAATGTCATGAAGAACCTAGGGGTAAGACGAGAATAAAGACACGGACCTACTAGAGAATGGACTTGAGGCTGTGGGGAGGGGGAAAGGTAAGCTGTGACAGAGTGAGAGAGTGACATGAACATATATAACTACAAAGTGTAAAATATATAGGTAGTGGGAGGCGGTCGCGTAGCACAGGGAGAGCAGCTCGTGCTTTGTGACCACCTAGAGGGGTGGGATAGGTAGGCTGGGAGGGAGGGAGACGCAAGAGGGAAGACATATGGGAACATATGTATATGTATAACTGATTCACTTTGTTATAAAGCAGAAAACAACACACCATAGTAAAGCAATTATACTCCAATAAAGATGTTACAAAAAAAGTTAATCAATAAAAATACAATATTTATCAAGCACCTAGAAGATATTGCTCTATGCATCTAAGGCAAAGCCCTGTAGGAGATTACAATGCAGTTGGGAAGATAAATTATTACATGTGTCTAAATAGGGTAATGACTCAATTAAATAATGATAGTGACTGAAAGAAAACAAATAATTAACCAATATATAACTAACTAGTTTTGTCTCATAAGCAAAAAAAAAAAAAAAAAAAAAAAAATACTAGCAATTCTGAATAAGAGCCATCTATTCTGTGTTGAAGTAGATGAGAAATTTTATTGAAGAAAGAGTTGATATAAGATAGAATGAAAAAAAGAGAATTCCAGATGTAGAGAATGCATAAATAAATTCTTGGAGGTGTGTTTGGGCAATAGACTAGGAGAAATCAAATAGTTTGGTATAGAATAAAAGACTGTAAAGAGGCTTAAGCTCTAATAATAAGAAGCTGAAATAACGAAGTGAATAAAACTGGATTTTAGCCCCTGGACATTTAATAGCTGCTAAACGATTTTTAGGGAGTATAAGAGGGAAAGAAAATGTTGAAATTATAAAAACTTCATTTCATAAAGATCAATCAGGAAGCTATGTACAAAATTGGTTGGAGGTGGAAACACTGACAATTTTGAGACATCACTAAAATCCCATCTGTACCTGTCTATAGGTCTCCTATCTTAAATAATATTTCTGTACTTGTTCTCAAAACTTTACACTGCTATTTCACTGCAACAAGTATATCTCAAACCTTTACACTGGTGTATCTATTGCTGGATATAGTTCACACATCCAGCATTTAAATTGGGCTAAATGGATGTTTGTTATTTCAAAGTAAGTAAAGAAAAGCTAGCACAACCACATTTAGAATGGGACTTTTATCTTATAATCTTGACTAAATCCACATTGCTTATGATGCCGAGTACTAATCTGAATGCCACAGTCCTAAGAGAGGTGCTACACACATTGTGGTGGAACTAGTTAAAGTCAAACTAGCCCAGCTACCATTTCCCATCTGCAACTTATGTAGATTAAGACTAGGGGTGGATTGGTGAGGACAGCATTTCTTGAAGTGAAGAAATTTGTAGGAGTAAAAAGAGCTGTCAGAATTTCCCTCTCCTCCTTGAAGTGCCCACTAAGGCAAGTTAGGATTTTAAAAATCCTTGGAGAGTTTAGGAGAAGTTGGGATCAAGAAGGAGGAATTGACTTCTTAATTCCCTGGCTGCGCTTTTCTGAGCTCAGAAACCCACAGATGGGACCCATGCTGCTACCAGGGTGGAGAGTGTTGTGATGTCTTAGGATAGTTTGGCCTATTGTTCTGTAAAGTTTTGGTATCAAGGAAACTGCAGCCTGGCTCTCACACAGAAAGTTCTGGAGCTGGGAGGAAGCCTGGAGCACCCTTACACTGGTGAGATAAAGAGAAATCACAGTAGAAGCAAGCTGAAATTCTACAATTTGACAAGCAAGGGGGGTTAACTTTCCCTTGAGTCAAGTGGATACTGTGGAAGACAGCTAGGCTGCAGTCATCTTGAAAGCACTGTCCCCCACCCCAATAAGAAAAGGCTGTTGGCCATGGTGAGGACCTAGCGTAGTGTACTGCAGGAGGTACTAGCTGAGAGCAAAATCAAAAGGTCAGCTCAGGATGGCCACATTCTCACCAGAGAATATATAATAGTGGAGGCCACCATGGGGTGGGTAGAGGGGATTGGTTCATAAAGAATCCAGTCATATATTTTATAAAAGTTCAAGTCTGGATGTCTGCTGTGACAGAGAGCAATGACCAGCCAGCGCTAGCCAAGAAAGAATTCCCAATTATTCCACTTAGTCAAAAGACCTTTTCTCTCTTCTCCTCTAAAGCTTCTTCAATATGCTTCAGTTCTTGGAAGAACCAAGAAGATAAGGAGGAAGAGAGGAAGAGAAAGGTGCAGGCAGGGGTGGGTTTACCTTGAAGCTAATGAAGCTCAAACTTCATAGCCTCTCACTGGCACAGGCCTCCTTAGGAGGCCGTGGACCAAATTTGTATTCATTATTTGTATTATTTATTGATAAAGAGGGTGCCTCTCCCCAAATTTTAAATGCTTTAGGCTCTACAAAACCTAGGTAGGAAAAAATAAATAAAAGGATAGATAACGCATGCCATTTTTTTTTTGTTCCCGTTCGCCTGGCCATGGGTTAGACTAGGTTGGGGTGGTGTTTACATGGAAAGAAAAATTAATGTTTTGATATAGAAGGGCTGGACTTATCAATACCTGAAATTAAGACAATTCTAATACCTGAAATTTACTGGAAATCTATGCAATATGCTTCAATTGCGGTCAAGAAACAAGGGTAGGCAGATCTGAGAGAAGGTTGCAAGGCTGTGAGTGAAGGGAAAGATAAGCTGTATCCTCTTGTACCCTAGAAGTTTACCTCAATGAATATTTGTGTTTTGTTAGGGAAAAAATACCAATGCCAGTTTTATGGTGAGAGTTGAATGTGATTTGGAAGGAAGCCAACTTAACTCCTCTCTTTCCATTTCCATGTTTCATATTTGGACTGAATTTTAATCCTCAGAGCCAAGATTTCAGAGAGATGCAAGGAAAAATGGCTTGAATGCTGTACATACACACATACACGCACACATACTAACGGATGAGTGCACACAAACACACACAAATATTTCTAACCAATATTTGTCTAGTAAATCTATAGTAAATTTATGGGAAAATCACTAAAATTACCAGCCTTGGGCTCATCTCATGTCCAAGGAAATCATTAAAAAGGTGAGAATTTTATATTTTTACCTCCTATTTAAAGTAATATAAATAAAAATGTGTACCTAAATAAATGACATATTCTGTTACCTCAAAAAAAAAAAGCTCATTTTGCCTAAGAAACTGTCCTACTTCTGTATAAAATTAGATATTGTTGATGTGTTTACTGTGTGACAGTATATAGCTTAATGTATTTTATGATCAATGAAAAGACAAGAAAAGTTCTCTAGGGAAGGGAAAATGAAGCAACATGTTGTGATGCTAGTTGCAGTGAAATTTAATATTTAAAATGCAAGAAAAATCTGAGCTGAAATTAAATCAGATAGTGAAACTTCAGATGTGTAGAGTGTGTTATTCTATGTAGTTACAATGTTTTTGTGTTCTTATTTATCAGAACATCTTATTTATCAGAGTATCTTATTTATTAGAATATTGTGTTCTTATTTATCAGAATATCCATGAATATACTATAATTTGCCCCCCACTAGTTATAATCAGCTCATCTTTTATGTGAGATTATCATTTTTTCTTCTTGGAACATTGTGCCCTCAAGTCACATTTGTTATACTTCTGGTCCCATCACAAACCTTTTGGAACACAGAGTGCTATTGAATTGAGTTTCCATTTGGATTTCTTCCAGAGCTATTGCTTTGAGAGCAGCACATGAAATAACAAAATTGGCACGTGCTGGTTTAACTCCGTGGCTAACTCTGTTGTTTTCTGTTGATGATAAGTGTGTGGAATAGTTGTTTCTCTATGCAGACAGATTACATTATATATAATTTAGCATTTATCTTTAATTACATTCTGAAGCTTCACACATCTCAGTAAACATCTCTTTTATAGCTTATGATAGATAATTGATAACAATAGAGGATTGAAAATGAAGAAGCAGAAATGATAGCATTCCCTTTCAGTCGCTAGCACACAATAGCCAACTTGGGTTTTTCTCTTTTATGGTGATAGTTTTTTGGCAAATGCAGTAATGTGATTTGGAGATTTGATATTCTATTTATGTTGCTATGATATCAAATAAGGGTAAGCATCTTGGAATTAATGAAACTTAAAGGAAGACAGAGGACATTAAGTATTATCAGGGTATATTTGAGAGGAGTGTATCAGAATACTGCTGTGGAATCCTTGTTACGATTTCACTTGCTAAAGCAGCATTCTGGAATCATGCTTCTAAAAGAAATGTCAAATGCTTCTAAAATTCATAGGTAAAAAGCATACCAATGAATTTTGATGTTCAAGAAATGTACAAAATATGTTAATTCTCATAGCCTAGACGTCAGCCTGGGTGCCCTATCCATCTGGATTTAAATGAAATTGCCTCCATTCCTTTCTCAAACCACATGCCCTTGAACCACAAGCTCCTCAGTATTTTATAACTACACACAATTCTCCACTTCTTAATTATGTTACCTGAAAAAAATGTATCATTTCACTTCTAACCCTTAAGCAAAAACAACAGATGGGTCTCATGAGAACCTGATGAAGTGGTGGAACATGTGAAGGGAATGCTTTCAATTTCAGCTTTGGCAAGAGATACATATTTCATTAGTTTACATTTTTAAAATATGTGAACTTATTAGTAGCTACTAAATGTTGCTCTGAAATGCTCATAATTTATTAATGTTTAAAAAGGAAGCAAAAATCATCTGAAAGTTAAATATAAATACTTAAGCCTCAGATAATTTGAGAGAAAAGAAGAATGCCTTGTTTTATTAAGTTAGACCCTCACCTTTTTGTGAATAAGCTGATCTTCAACTAGTAAATAACAAATAATCCCTAGGCTTAATTGCTGACCCTGAATTCTCTGAGATTCTGCCCAAGCACTGTCTCCTCATAATATCTCCAACTAGATTCCATGATGCTGGGTCTACTATACTGTACCAGTATTGTCATTTATTTTGGCTGTACTCTTTTCCTTTCAAACATATTAACACTGGGGATGCCAACCATTGTTCTAAGTATTTAATAAAACCTAATTTTAAAAACTGCACAAAAGACTTGAGCAAGATATATGAATTTTCAGTAAGTACATAGAAAAGAACTCAACATCATTAGTTATAAGGGAAGTGTTAAAACAACAATGAAATATCCACTAGACTGGCTAAAATTGAAGAGTACTAGCAAGAATCTAGAGAAACTGAAACTCTTATACATCGTTGTTGGAAGTCAAAATTTTACAACCACTTTGGAAATTGGTCAGGTATTTTTTTCAGAAAACTAAACATATATCTACCCTACCACCTTAAAGTCCCATTTGGAATTCTGAGGCAAGATTATGAAACCAGCCTCAAAACTCTGTTAGACTTCTGTAATTCAAGGTCACCATCCAAAATGAAAATATCTCTAAGTTGTAATTTTACATAGGCTCAACAAATTTTTTTAGCACAAAAAAAAAAAAAAAAAAAATTTTTTTAGCACTGTTCCTAGTTGAGGTTTTCTTTGTGAATGGCACATACTTCAAACCAAATGTGAAAATTAATTTGAGGTGGATAATAAGTCTACATGTAAAAGCCCTAACTGTAAGCCTTCTAAAAAAAAAAACATTGGAGGATATCTTTTATGAATTTGGGATAACATTGCACAAAACTCATTAATCATAAAAGAAAAAAAAATAAAGCTACCTTCACCAAAATTAAAATTTTTACCCATCGGGAGCCATCATTAAGACTGGTAAAAGGCATCATAGAATGGCAGAATTTATTTGCAGTGCATTATCTGACAAAAGACTTATATTCAGAATGTGTGTATGTATGTATGTTTGTGTGTGTGTGTGCAAACATCAATATTACAAAAACAAATATGGGCAAAATCCCTGAATAGGCACTTTACAAAAGAAAATATCAAAATTTCCAGTAAACTTATAAAAGGGGATTATCTTCAGCAGGGATATGCACATTAATATGACAATTTGATGTAATTACACGAATACCATAATGATAAATTTAAAAAAGACTGACAAATCCAGAGTTGGCAGTGATGTGGAACAATTAACATTCTCATGCACTTCTCCACTGGGAGAATAAATTAATACAACCATTTTGGAAAATTATTTTTGCTGAATCTATCATAACTAAATTTATGCAACTCAAATCCCATATAAATATCTATCAGAAATAAGAAAATATGTGAGCCAGGATCTTCATAGTAGCAGTATTTGTAACAATTAATACCTGTAAGGACTCAAATGTCTGTCCACAATACAAAGGATGAATACACTGTGGTGTACATATACTATGAAACACTGTACAACAGTATTGCATACAACAATATGGATATATCTCACAAAGGTTCAGTTGAGCCAAAGAAGCCAAATACAAAAGAATACCTATTTATGATTTTATTTTTATAAAATTCAAAAACAAAAACTAGGAGGAGCTTCAAGATGGCATAAGAGTAAGATGCGGAGATCACCTTCCTCCCTATAGATACATCAGAAATACATCTACACGTGGAACAACTCCTATAGAACACCTACTGAATGCTGGCAGAAGACCTCAGACCTCCCAAAAGGCAAGAAACTCCCCACGTACCTGGGTAGAGCAAAAGAAAAAAGAAAAAACAGACAAAAGAATAGGCAGGGGACCTGCACCTGTGGGAGGCAGCCGTGAAGGAGGAAAGGTTTCCACACACTAGAAGCCCCTTCGGGGGCGGAGACTGCGGGTGGCGGAGGGGGGAAGCTTCGGAGCCACGGAGGAGAGCGCAGCAACAGGGGTGCGGAGGGCAAAGCGGAGACATTCCCGCCCAGAGGATCGGTGCCAACCAGCACTCACCAGCCCGAGAGGCTTGTCTGCTCACCCGCTGGGTCAGGCAGGGCTGGGAGCTGAGGCTCTGGCTTCGGTCAGAGCACAGGGGGAGGACTGGCAGCGTGAACACAGTCTGAAGGGGTTAGTGCACCACGCCTAGCCGGGAGGGAGTACAGGGAAAAGTCTGGAACTGATGAAGAGGCAAGAGACTTTTTCTTCCTTCTTTGTTTCCTGCGCAAGGAGAGCACCGCTTAAAGAAGCTCCAGAGATGGGCGCGAGCCGTGGCTATCAGCAGACCCCCAGAGACGGGCATGAGACACTAAGACTGCTGCTGCTGCCACCAAGAAGCCTGTGTGCGAGCACAGGTCACTCTCCACACCTCCCTTCCGGGGAGCCTGTGCAGCCCGCCACTGCCAGTGTCCCAGGATCCAGGGACAACATCCCCGGGAGAATGCACGGCACACCTCAGGCTGGTGCAATGTCACGCTGGCCTCTGCCGCCGCAGGCTCGCCCTGCATCTGTACCCCTCACTCCCCCCGGCCTGAGTGAGCCAGAGCCCCTGAATCAACGGCTCCATTAACCCCGTCCTGTCTGAGCGAATAACAGACGCCCTCAGGCGACCTACACGCAGAGGCAGCGCCAAATCCAAAGCTGAGCCCCTGGGAGGTGTGAGAACAAAGAAGAGAAAGGGAAATCTCTCCCATCAGCCTCAGGAGCAGCAGATTAAATCTCCACAGTCAACTTGATGTACCCTGCATCTGTGGAATACCTGAACAGACAACGAATCATCCCAAATTGAGGAGGTGGACTTTGGAAGCAAGATATATTATTTTTTCCCCTTTTCCTCTTTTTGTGAGTGTGTATGTGTATGCTTCTGTGTGAGATTTTGTCTGTGTAGCTCTGCTTTTACCATTTGTACTAGGGTTCTGTCTGTCCTTTTTTAAATTTTTTTAGTATAGTTTTTAGTGCTTGTTATCATTGCTGGATTTGTTTTTTGGTTTGGTTGCTTTCTTCTTTCTTCCCTTCATTTTTTATTACTTTAAAATTTTTTTCTTTTTAATAATTATTTTTTATTTTAATAACTTTTTATTTTATTTTATTTTATCCTCTTCTTTCTTTCTTTCTTTCTTTCTTTTGTCCCTTTCATTCTGAGCCATGAGGATGAAAGGCTCTTGGTGCTCCAGCCAGGCATCAGGGCTATTCCTCTGAGGTGCTAGAGCCAAGTTCAGGACACTGGTCCACGAGAGACCTCCCAGCTCCACATAATATCAAACAGTGAAAATGTCCCAGGGATCTCCATCTCAACGCCAATACCCAGCTCCACTCAAAGAACAGCAAGCTACAGTGCTGGACAACCTATGCCAAACAACTAGCAAAACAGGAACACAACCCCACCCATTAGCAGAGAGGCTGCCTAAAATCATAATAAGGCCACAGACACCCCGAAACACACCACCAGACGTGGACCTGCCCACCAGAAAGATGAGATCCAGCCTCATCCACCAGAACACAGGCATTAGTCCCCTCTACCAGGAAGCCTACACAACCCACTGAACCAACCTTAGCCACTGGGGACAGACACCAAAAACAACGGGAACTACGAACCTACAGCCTGCAAAAAGGAGACCCCAAACACAGTAAGATAAGCAAAATGAGAAGACAGAAAAACACACAGCAGATGAAGGAGCAAGGTAAAAACCCACCAGACCTAACAAATGAAGAGGAAATAGGCAGTCTACCTGAAAAAGAATTCAGAATAATGAGAGTAAAGATGGTCCAAAATCTTGGAAATAGAATGGAGAAAATACAAGAAACGTTTAACAAGGATCTAGAAGAACTAAAGAGCAAACAAACAGTGATGGACAACACAATCAATGAAATTAAAAGTCCTCTAGAAGGGATCAATGCCAGAATAACCGAGGCAGAAGAACGGATAAGTGACCTGGAAGATAAAGTAGTGAAAATAACTACTGCAGAGCAGAATAAAGAAAAAAAAATTAAAAGAATTGAGGGCAGCCTCAGAGACCTCTGGGACAATATTGAATGCACCAACATTCAAATTATAGGAGTCCCAGAAGAAGAAGAGAAAAAGAAAGGGACTTTGAAAATATTTGAAGAGATTATAGTTGAAAATTCCCTAATGTGGGAAAGGAAATAGTTAATCAAGTCCAGGAAGCGCAGAGAGTCCCACACAGGATAAATCCAAGGAGAAACATGCCAAGACACATATTAATTAAACTATCAAAAATTAAATACAAAGAAAAAATATTAAAAGCAGCAAGGGGAAAACAACAAATAACATACAAGGGAATCCCCATAAGACCCACCTCCTAGAGAAATGGAAATAAAAACAAAAATAAACAAATGGGACCTAATGAAACTTCAAAGCTTTTGCACAGCAAAGGAAACCATAAAGACCAAAAGACAGCCTTCAGAATGGGAGAAAATATTTGCAGATGAAGAAACTGACAAAGGAGTAATCTCCAAAATTTACAAGCAACTCATGCAGCTCAATATCAAAAAAGCAAACAACCCAATCCAAAAATGGGCAGAAGACCTAAAGAGACATTTCTCCAAAGAAGATATACAGACTGCCAACAAACACATGAAAGAATGCTCAACTTCATTAATCATTAGAGAAATGCAAATCAAAACTACAATGACATATCATCTCACACTGGTCAGAATGGCATCATCAAAAAATCTATAAACAATAAATGCTGGAGAGGGTGTGAAGAAAAGGGAACTGTCTTGCACTGTTGGTGAGAATGTAAATTGATACAGCCACTATGGAGAACAGTATGGAGGTTCCTTAAAAAACTACAAATAGAACTACCATACGACCCAGCAATCCCACTACTGGGCATATACCCTGACAAAACCATAATTCAAAAAGAGTTATGTACCAAAATGTTCATTGCAGCTCTATTTACAATAGCCAGGACATGGAAGCAACCTAAGTGTCCATCAACAGATGAATGGATAAGGAAGATGTGGCACATATATACAATGGAATATTACTCGACCATAAAATGAAACGAAACTGAGTTATTTGCAGTGAGGTGGATGGACCTAGAGTGTGTCATACGAGTGAAGTAAGTCAGAAAGAGAAAAACAAATACCATATGCTAACACATATATATGGAATCTAAAAAAAAAAGGTCATGAAGAACCTAGGAGCAAGATGGGAATAAAGACGCAGACGTAGTAGAGAATGGACTTGAGGATATGGGGAGGGGGAAGGGTAAGCTGTGACAGAGTGAGAGAGTGGCATGGACATATATACACTACCAAATGTAAAATAGCTAGCTAGTGGAAGCAGCCACATAGCACAGGGAGATCTGCTCCGTGCTTTGTGACCACCTAGAGGGATGGGATAGGGAGGGTGGGAGGGAGGGACACGCAAGAGGGAAGAGATATGGGGAGATATGTATATGTATAACTGATTCAGTTTGTTATACAGCAGAAACTAACACACCATTGTAAAGCAAGTATACTCCAATAAAGATGTTAAAAAACAAAGAAAACAAAAACTAACTGATGGTGATAGAATTCAAAATAATTTTCTAATCTTTGAAAAAAGATAATGGCTGGGAAGAGGTAGGAGAAGGCTTCCAAGTTATAGGTTACTTTTCATTTATTGATTTGGGAGGAAGTTGCAAGGATGTACTTACTTGGTAAAATTTTATCAGGATTACAGTTGTGAATTGGGTCTTTTTCTGTATATATACAGTAACAGGCTATTTTTTTAAAATGTTGCAATCCAAAATATGGGTTTATATGACCCAAAATATAATAAGTAAAGCTTATATAATTTTCTTATACAAGAGTTGCCTTGACTCCCATTCTTACCTTTAATTTATATACAACTCATACCAAATTGCCTTTTCTTGATTTCAAAACAATAGTAGATGAGCAATAGGGTGGGAGTATTGGTTACTCAAGGAATGCTCACTGTCAATAGAAAGATAAGCAGTGAACCATGGAAAGAATAGAGGAAACATGTAACAACTGAAAAGGTACAGAAATCTGGAGACATAAAGATCTTCGATTCTTGATATAGTTCCTAAAGTAACTTGCCATATTACAAGAGAATGGAGTAAAAAATAATTCAGTGTGACAGTCTTCCATCAACAATAAAAGCTTAAATAATTCATTTAATGAATTTAACTACATTTTATATTAAGTATTATATTAGATCTGTGGCATGGGAAGTTACAGTGATGACAATAGACATATTCTCTGCTTTTGTGGAGCTTGCATTTTCTTCAGGGAAATAGAATGAAAACAAATAAAGAAACACATAAGGTCACTTTAGATAGTGCTAAGTGCTGTGAAAAAAGAGAGTGATGGGATAGAAGTGACATCTGATCTGGTACATGAATGAGAGGTAATGGTCTGTGCAAAAGCTATGAAGTAGAAACAAGCTAGATGTGTTCATGAACAGAGAGAAGACAAGTATGGATGAAACATGGTAACCATGGGTAGAGGGTGGGGGGAACCGAGGATGGGGGGTGAAGTGAGGTCAAAGAGGAGGCAAGATCCAGATCAAGTGAGGTTTAAAGATGTGCAGGGGGTTTGTATTTTATTTTAAGTGTAAATTTAAAACCCCTTGCATAGTTTTAAGCAGGACTGGTGTAAAATAGTCTGATTTACATTTTTTTAATTACTCTGTAGGAAGTGGACTGTAATGGGGGCGGTGGAGTGGGAACATGATACCAGTTATGTATCTATAGAAATATTTTGATTTGTGAAATAGGAAATATCATTCATAAATATAACCAACCAAATATACAGATTATAAGTTATATGGCTAATTATATCTTTAGCTATACTGATAACTCAAATTTCTGGTGTGATATTTTCCCCAAATTTCCTAAAGTTTTCAATATGTTTTTAAAACAGATGAGCCCAAGACAGATAAAGGCATATTTATTTTCATAACTGTGATTTTTTTTTAAAAAAACAAAGGTAATTGAAGAGTTGCAATAAAAAGGCAGAAGTTTGAAAATTAACTATGAAACATGCTCAGAGCACCTTTCTGTAACTTTAAGAATTGAGTGTTTACTAAATTTGACAAGATTTGCTATTCTATAGCTAAGTAAGTCACTGACCTTCTTGGCACTAAGAATCTGGTTTCTAATCATAGAGCCAGTGTTAAATGTGGGATTTGAAGTATTAAGTGATCATTCAGAATATTTTTAATTTAAATATTCTGTGATCATCATGATAAATTGAAATGATATTGTACTTACTTACAGAACTAAAGAGCACAATTAATTGTATTCTCCTGTGCTGTTTAGAAAAATTGTTAGCCATTACTAAGATTTAATAGAAACTATCTTTTAAAAGTCGGTATAGTATTAACTTTTAAAAATCTTTTGGGACTTCTACTTCTGGGCAGATGAAGTAGGCATACCTTATTCCTTCTAGTAAGTGCAGCTATTAACTCTAGAATTGTGTATAAAACAACCATAAGACTACTCTGAAAGGTTAGAAAAGGGGGCAGACCAACTATAGCCTGGGGATGCAATGAAAGAGGATGGGGAGTTCCTTGGGTTTTCTTTTAGCTTCATATATCCCAGCTGAAGCTCACAACCCAGAAATGCCAGGGCATATAGGCAAAAAAAGTCCTAACAGAAGTCTGTCCTCTTTAGCCAAAGGACCAGGAAAGGGTCAGCCTAGCAGGAAAGAAAAAATTTCAGACAATAATTGGTAAAAAAATATTCATCCAGCCATTTTAACTAACGGTAGATGAACGGTAGATGTACAGACACGTGTGTGTGTGTGTGTGTGTGTGTGTGTGTGTGTGTGTGTGTGTGTGTGGTGTGTGTGTATGTATTCATAGACCCATACATTCAAGCCCTCAAAATCTACAATGATGGAGGAAATCAACTAATCAAGGCCTTTCATTTTTTTAAATGTTGCCATTGCCACTATTCCCAATTCAAATTAAATTCTGGTAATAATTTGATGATAGATGAGGTACTCATCTTCCTCTGGCAAGGAATTTTAAAACATAGTAACAGTAGCCTGCCTAACTATCTCAAACTTTTAAAAATGTAGATGTAGTAAATATCAAACAAATAATAAACTTAGATTACAGCTGTTTACAGGAAAATCTCACTCTTTTTAAAAATATTTTATTGGAGTATAGTTGACTTACAATGTTGTATTAGTTTCAGGTATACAGCAAAATGATTCAGTTATACATGTACATATATTCATTCTTTTTTAGATTATTTTCCCTTGTAGGTTATTACAGAATATTGAGTAGAATTCCCTGTACTATACTGTAGGTCCTTATTAGTTATCTATTTTACATATAGTAGTGTGTATATGTTAATCCCAATCTCCTGATTTATCCCTTTCCACCCCTTTTCACCTTTGGTAACCATAAATTTGTTTTCTAAATCTGTGACCGTATTTCTGTTTTGTAAATAAGTTCATTTGTACCATTTTTTTTAGTTTCCACATATATGCGATATCATATGATATTTGTCTTTCTTTGTCTGACTTACCTCATTTAGTATGATGAATCTCTAGGTCCATCCATGTTGCTGCAAGTGGCACTATTTCATTATGTTTGTGGCTGAGTAATATTCCATTGTATATATGTACCACATCTTCTTTATCCATTCCTCTGTTGATGGACATTTAGGTTGCTTCCAGTCTTGGCTATTTAAATAGTGCTGCAATGAAAATTGGGTTGCATGTATCTTTTTTAAAAATTAATTAATTTATTTATTTATGGCTGCATTGGGTCTTCGTTGTTGCTCACGGGCTTTCTCTAGTTGTGGCGAGCGGGGACTACTCTTCGTTGTGGTGCGCATGCTTCTCATTGCGGTGGCTTCTTTTGTTCTGGAGCACGGGCTCTAGATGCACAGGCTTCAGTAGTTGTGGCATGCAGGCTCAGTCGTTGTGGCTCACGGGCTCAAGAGTGCAGGTTCAGTAGTTGTGGTGCATGGGTTTAATTGCTCCATGGCACGTGGGATCTTCCCAGACCACGGCTCAAACCCATGTCCCCTGCACTGGCAAGCGGATTCTTAACCACTGAGCCACCAGGGAAGTACTGTATCTTTTTGAATTATGGTTTTCTCTGGATATATGCCCAGGAGTGGGATTGCTAGATCATATGGTAGTTCTATATTTAGTTTTTTTAAGGAACCTCCATACTATTCTCCATAATGAAAAGCTGAGTATTATAGGTCTTTAGAATAAATATAAACAAAATATTTTAAAATTTAATTTAATTTAAATACTTTAATTTTTCAGTTTTAAAGGGTTTTGACTTTTTACAAAGGTCACTATTAAAAATTATCACGTTTTAATATGACAATGATCCAAAGCCTTCCTTGGCAAGATCCTGCCTTCTTAAAGATGAACTTTCTGAATGTGTAGTCTCATTTTATTGTGGATGTGAATTATATGTCCTTTTATTAGCCTTTAATATTATGCAGTCATTTTAGAGTTTTAGTTAATTCGTTAAAATCATGTTCTGGAACAGTTATCAGTTCTTTGCAAGCAATTCTTCTATTCAACTTGCTCAGTATTATCATCCTGTCTTGAGGGAGGAAATTAAAAGGCAGAAGTCAAAAATTCAAATTAATTACCAGATAAATAATTATTAAAATCAGAAGGCTTTCCTAACACAGGTTTTCTTTGTTGGTCTTTACAAATCTTTTTTTTTTAAACTCTTCTACAGATCTTCTGGAGCTACGTGTAACTTCTAAAGAATTTGTGTTTGTCTTTGGATTATGTTGTTTTGCTTGCTTACTGTTGTCTTTGTTTTTAATTCCTGTGAAAGAGGGGAAGAGGAAATGAGGAACAAGTAGAAAATCTTACCTAGAATAATAAAATTATAAATCTGTAATTTAAGTTCGAGACCATCTTGTTTAGTCTCTATCTTTACCAAGTTAGAGAAAATTTTATCCATTTTGTAGTTTTGGCAGTAGAGGCTAAGAGATGTTAAAGTGATTTCTAAGAACTCTGAATGGCACATATTAAGGACTTAAATATTGGTTGAATGGATGTTTGACTATTACTAAAAGTGCTAAAGTTGGGAATAAAATGTATGCTTCCCTCTATTAACACTATACCACCACTAACTGCATTGCTGATTACATTAAATATAAAGAACTTATAAAACTATTAAATTCTATTTATGTTCAAGGATTGACACTTCTTATTAAAATTCTAATCTTTGCTTTTTTTCTCTTCCCCAAAACATTGTCTATTTAATGTCAAAACAAAGAGAAATATCATAACCCTGTGGGAACCAGGAAACCACTCATTAAGCCACCCTATTTAGTCACTTAAATATATGATATTTAATCCAGACCTTTCCTTCAAATGTCATATTTGCATCCTTCTAGAAATTATATATTTTTCAAACAACTATGAGATGTTTTATATTTCTACAATTTGCTATATCCATTTACATGAGCTGCTCAGTTGAAAATCATATTAGTCTTATAAAACTTTATTTTTTCTGGTTAACATATACATTTCACACTTAGGAACAGGTGTAAACTCTGACATCTGAAATATCCATCCAAAAAGAATGTCCCTGAGGCACTTACACAAGAGGATATCAATACACATTCACACAATGACATTTCAGACAGATAAGTGCCCTTATATGAGTGCACCAAACAAGAAAAATAGAAAGCCTGAGCAAAGAGCCCATGACATAAAATGAAATACATATGTAGAGACTGAACATCATTTGCAGGGGTTAGAACCCTATTCCATGGTGAAACTGAAGTCCATTTTAAAATGGAAGATTTAACATTTAACAGCTAAGCACATAAAAAGGAATTTGTAACAGAAAAACCTACATCAATTGCAGTGACCTTTCTCAGAGATATCTTTTACAGATTTTCCTTCTGGCTGTCTCTTTTCTTCCTTGCTCTACCCTAGACCTTTTTCAATAGAGATCTTTTTCTTTCTTTCCTCATAGATAAACCACATTTTAACATCTTTAGTCTTATGAATCAGCTTCCACTGTGGAAAAGTTTGAGATGATATTTCTGTCCTGGTGTTTGATGACTTTGGGAATTCCAAAATTCTCTAATTGTATCAGACTCCTTCTGTCAGGAATTTGGTTCAAATTATGATAATAGAAAAAAGAAACATGGAAATTTGTCACAGTTGATATACATCAAACTCTTCAAATATCTTTTGTCATGTTTTCTTTATTTTATTCCATCCATAGAGAAATCTAAGGGATCCCATTTGCCAACTCTAAACCATGAGCCCAAAGTCAGTGCGAAAAAAGAAAGTCACAAATTTGATATTAGAAGACTCTTTGAATGATGGACGTAACCTCATTATTATAATAAATTTGATTAATATTCTCTTAGGAATGGATTAAATAAATACTATAGAATTATATAATCCTTATCTTTCTTTTTATTCTTGGTCAAAACCTTTATTTTCATGGCAACTAATTCAGACCCACAGAGGAAAAGTTTTGGAAATTTACAAAACTAGTTATTCCAATACCAAAATTGTAATCAAGTTGCATTTTATTATCACAAGCTTAAAGGTTACTGTTTTTGGATAAAGGTACAAGAAAATATCACACTTGGGAAGTTTAATGACCAGGGCTTCTGGAGTCTCCTCCAGTTCCCTCATTCAGATATGTACTCAGATGGTGTCAGGCTTATGTCAGTCCAGAGCAAGGACTGAATCCTAGCCAAGATTCAGGGAGCATCAAGAAGGAGCTTAACAAACATCTTATTCCCCCAGTCATATCGCTTAGGAACTCTAATACTATATGGTTTGTAAACAACTTTTTGAAAGACATGTTACCTCTAAGTTCAGGTTATAATGTCCTGTAAGACCAACATTATCTTGTGTGTATTTTCCATAGAATATGTAAAAATGACAAGGCATCACCAATGTATAATAGCTTTGAAAAATATGTAAGAATGACCAGTATGGGCATGTGCAATTATTTATTTATTGCACATAGGGCTTAGGAGCGACTGAGCCTAAAAATCCTGATCAAGTCCTATCAGGGCAAAAGAGTAATTTCTTAGAGAAGTGCTTCTTTAAGCAGATCGTTGCAATGAGTCAAAATGATATATGTGGTGCTTCGATCTCCCAAGGTCCTTGAGAATGGCCAACATGGTTACTCTTAGGAATAACACTGATTCATGCTAGGAAACTCAATCAGTGACCCTGGTACCATGTCATCCAAACTGATAATAAAAGGTAATGCTCTCTTTGTTCTTCTATTAGAAAGGTCCATTAGTTCCAAATGTAAACTACGGTATATCAGGGACAAATACAATAAAATAATTCACTTGAAGCCCATTCAGTATTATTTTTAAAATAATGAAGAAAACAGCCTCTTCTTGAATAGAATATTATCACTGGAATATATGTACGTGTATGGCAAAAGGATCATAGCTTGAGAGACCAAGTTGAATTCACCCTAGGATTCAGATATGTTTCAGCAAGTCTAGTGAGTTATGTTTAATTGCGTGCAGGACTAAGGAACCTCCTAGGAAAGAATAAATCTCTTGGAAAAAAAGAGTCAATGCACACAAAATTGCTTTAAGTTTTGAGAAAAGGTGGAAAATTCATGTGTAGATCAGATATTATCTGCTCCCTCTCTTTCCTTAAAGACATATAGCAGAGACCTGAGTATAGGGGATATACATGAAAAAGAGCTGGTTCCTTAAAAATCTCTGTAAAACACGAAGAGAATAGAGCAAACAGAGCCTAGTAGTCTACACAGTGGAATGTAGTACTTCCTGTAATTTAGGTAATTATTGATCTCTGTGGTCACATTATCTGAAGCAGGAAACCAATCCAGCCTCTGTGTAGTAGGAAGGGCTGGAACATTAGAGCATTAGGAGAAGAAAGACATGACCTCACAAAGGCTGAAGTAGGAGACAACAGAAATGGAGGACTCCCTGTGGTGACCAAGAAGAATATGCAAGAGGAAATTATACTCTTCGTGTACGAGCTGATGGACTGCTTTTGGCTGTCTCCATGGGGGCTACTTGAAGTCTGTTGGAGACATCTAAGGGAAGCTGAAGCTCCTGAAATTTTATGGATAGTGGCAAAAACAGAGAAATAATATTTAATTACTCTTGTTAGGCCATTATCTTTACTCCTAGAGTGGTTTACTTTGTAGAAGTATGGTTTACAAATACATGGTATTTGGGGAATTGCTTCAGATTATTTTTATAATGATCTTACCTTAGAAAAAGCTGAAGTAAAAGTCAGCCTGAATAAGTTTTTGATAGAATGCACTCTTTTGAGCAAATGACTTGGATAATTTTGCACTGTCAGTTAAGAGCTGGCTGGAAATAGAAGTCTGTTTTCAGGATTCATTAAACTTTGTGTCCCTAATTAATATATGATAGTTGACTCATTAATGACTAAGTCTTGCCTGTATGAGTGGATCTTAAACAAATGAACAAACATACAAGAAATGCCTTTATCCAGTGCCCTGACTGACAGAATCAGAAGGGAGATAGAGTAAAAGGACTTTCCCAGTGACATGCTTGTTTCCCACCTCATGTTTGTTCATATGATGCTACAAGACTGGGTGTAAATCCTTTGACTTTTCCTCTTGTACAGGCCACTGAAGTCAGGCCCCCAGAAGTGTAGAGTCAAGGTCAATGTTACCCATTAGCTAACATCACATCTTTTACCATTCACTTCCATTCCAAGGTAAAAGCACTTTGGGTACAGAGTTGGGAGATTGGAAACCAAGGAGGAGGTGGAGGGGAAGAGATAGATGTCTTATCCCATTTGCTTTCTAGCCTTCTCTTAGTGATCACTGTTTATTTTGTTTGTTTGTTTCTTCTCTTTATTATGTTAGTGCATCTGATGAATACTCAAGTGATGTGGCACATATTGATGCCCTAGAGAGTATAAACATTTGCTCTAAATTCCTCTAATTCAAAAGGAGTCATCTAAAATATATAAATATATATGCAGCTTTTCTCTCTCTCTCCCCCCCACTCTCTCTCTCTCCCCCCCCCCACTCTCTCTCTCTCCCTCTTTCTCTGTGTCACACACACACACACACACCGTAAACATACACTTCCATATCAAATTTATCTGACAAAAGCAGACATACATATTTTCATTTTTATTCTCTACTTTGATATATTTATATTTTGTTTTAATATCCTATTCTTTGGGGGGGAAAGCAATATGAGTAACTTAACCCACTGGACCTAGAACCAAATCAACAATCCCTTCCACCCTATTCTTAGGTGAATACCATTAATTCATACTCATGTTTAGAAAAAATATTGTTATTCATGAAATTTAAATAATCCAAAATTGTTGTCTTTGGTGATGTTTTTCTTGCATGGTAATGTGTCTGGTATCTGTGATATAATGTTCTCAGTAGAAAGAACTGGGGGAAAATAAAAAGAAATAAATATCCTAAAACTTTAGTTTTGGGTCTTCCTAAAAACAATATCTTTCTTCCTCACAGACATGGGATGCCAAGTATCTAATTTGTATAGCATCATTTAAATACTGAATAGAAAAAGAAATATCCAAACATGATTGAACATCATGCTAATTGTACCAAGATCAGAAATGAATGTTCTGTAAAGATGCTTTCACCCTCTTCTCTTTCATGATGAAGAAATCACACCCCTGCAATATCTACCAGCCATCTTCAAGAGAATACCTTAAGCTGAGCTGTTGATTAGGTAAAAATCACCCAACTCCAGGAAAAGTGCCTCACCAGCACTGTATTGAGTTCATTCCTGTATTGAATTATTTCATTGCTTAAATGAAAAACACCATGTTTTGGAAAGAACCTTGAAGGACACCTGGTATTTTTATATAATATATCCAACTGCTGTATTACAGCTATGCTTTAGTGAATGTTTATTTACTTTCTTATTAGTTTTCCATCAATAAACTTGTTTTGTCCTTAGCATCAAAAGCACATTTTCCCTCACACCCCTGACCTCCCCCCAAAAAGGATCAAAACAAACAAATAAAAAGCCTCTCAACTTTTTTACAATAAAGAAGAGAGCGTTTACAAACAGCTAAACTTAGGATAGAAACAAAGTGATTTCAGCTTAATTCAACAGAAAGAATAGCTCACTTTTTTTTTTTTTTTTTTTTTTTGGCTGCACCGCAGGGATCTTAGTTCCCTGATCAGGGATCGAACCCATTCCCCCTGCAGTGGAAGTGCGAAGTCCTAACCACTGCACCGCCAGGGA
The DNA here is from genome assembly GCF_951394435.1 of Stenella coeruleoalba. Classification (NCBI taxonomy): domain Eukaryota; kingdom Metazoa; phylum Chordata; class Mammalia; order Artiodactyla; family Delphinidae; genus Stenella; species Stenella coeruleoalba. Next base: position 21,112,538 of record NC_137150.1, on the reverse strand, counting down.
ATTCCCTAGCTCACATTTTTAATGCATGTTCTGAAGCTAGATTTTTTCAGGCTCCTTTTAAATGAGTAAAGGGAGAGGTAATTGAGACTGGGGAATATAATGAGCTAAGAAGTGCTCACGTAAAGAACACACCGCCTCTGAGATCCTAGAAGTCTTTCATAAAAGCTAAAATATCATGGGAAATATGGGATGATAGGATTCAGTGTATTTCAGTCTTGTAAAATAATTGTGATTAAATATACTTTTATTATCTCTTAATAAAGGTAATTATCTTTTAACTTCTTCTACAGCGCATAGGCTTAAAGTTAATCTGAAGTAAATTATTTATCTTAGAAAAGGATGAATTCACTTTTTGTGAAAGATAATTTATTCACTGACAACAATCACGAACATTTTTTTTGACCCTCAATAGAAAGCATAGTCATCAGCTAACAGGTTTATTTACTTTTCAATTTTGATTAAATTCATATAAGTTCATTGGGTGAAAATTGATTTTTGTTCCCCTTTTTTGAACTGATAATCTTCCATACCTTCCACACAAGGATAGAATGTGTGACTTCTTCTATGTGTGAATAACATCCCCAGAAGCACTTTCTTAAGTATGTTTTTTCACAATAAAACAACAAAAAACTTTTCTTCATATTAGATTCATGTCACTGTTCATGTAACAACAATTGACACTGATAGTACCATTGAGAAAAATCAAATAAATATGAGGCAATTCTGAACTACCAACTTTTTGAGAGTTAGAAACTGTAATTTAGTTTATCATTGTATCTCATACTTTCATTTTTAGACATACACATATCATATGTATATTTTTAAATATGAAAACATGTATATATAGACAAAAAAATTGAAAATGCAAAAACCTCTTCAGTTTGTAGCAATATGGTACTACCCTAACAGAGTGTTATATAGGAACAAAGCTAAAGAGATAGCTTTAGCGAATGAACTATGTGCATGTGCCCAGCATACAAACAGACTTCCTATGTAGCAGGAATAACAAGATAGGTAGTAAGCAGGACTCTATCTCCCATTACACAAGACAAAGTGGGGAAGTTGTCATATGTAGGGTAGAGGATATATCATCAGCTAATCAGACACTCCCACCTAGAGTTTCAAACCTTGAAAAAGTGAGAACAAAAGTGCGGGGTCCAGTTGAGATTATTTCTGGTAGATATGGTAAAGTGGCACATCAGCTAATATCAGAGATGGCAGAGAGTCCCAAACTATGTTATGTTCTAAGTTGACAAGTGTTAGGGTCTTGGCCTTCCTGCCTATGCCTGGTTTTCCAACCTTCTTTTCTATTCTATGATGTGTCCTTCCAGGATATTCCTTTTCTGCTTAGATAGCCAAAGTGGTTTCTGTTGTTTATATCCAGGGATCCCACTCATACAGTGTCTCACCATCATATGCATTGGCATCAATCCATGATAGTTTAGGCTTGGCATGGACAAATACAGAGCTTAAGTAAGTGTGTTTTCCTTTTAGAGTCAGAACACACAAAAGAGGAAATGTAGTTAACATTACTCATAGAAACACATTTTATAAATATTTACTTTGAAATGCGAAATTGCTGACATTTGATGATTTTTGACAGTCAGTGGTGATTTCATATGGTTCAACCTAACCATAAGAATATCTTATTGAGTTAAATAGACCCTTTTATGACATACTTTCTTCTTAGGAATTACAGAAAAGTGGATTTCTTTTCCACATTAATGTTCTTACCTGCCAGAAGTTACTGAATTTCTCTGATTACCTATAAAATATCAGAATGTTATCTGAACTCCAGGTGGAGGCTTTCATGATTAGGATGGAAATAAATTTTGACTATGATTTACTGAGAGAGAATTATGAAGTGGTTTATTTTGAAAAAATTTTGTGTCCATATATAACTCACATCTAAGACACACCTTCGCATGAGATCACTAATTTCCGAGTATGATGTTAACTAGCATATTTTCTTTAAAGGGACTCCCGGGAATGTCTTATATAAAAAAATAAAACAACTCAAAACAAAATACTTGGAAGGTACTTAATTATTATTAATATTCAAAATCAAAATTCTTAATATTTATTGGATACCTACTATATCCTAGCCACTACATTATTCTCTTTATATATATTATCTCATGTAATCCTCACAACAAGCCTATCAAAAATATATTATCATCATGCTCACTTACCAAATGAGATATTCAATTTTAAAAAGGTCAAATAGGGCTTCCCTGGTGGCGCAGTGGTTGAGAGTCCGCCTGCCGATGCAGGGGACACGAGTCCGTGCCCTGGTCCGGGAAGATCCCACATGCCGCAGAGCAGCTGGGCCCGTGAGCCATGGCCGCTGAGCCTGCGCGTCCGGAGCCTGTGCTCCGCAACGGGAGAGGCCGCAACAGTGAGAGGCCCGTGTACCGCAAAAAAAAAAAAATAATAAAAATAAAAAGTAAATAAATAATTAAAAGGTCAAATAATCTCCTAAAGAATGTGGAGTAAACAGTGACATGGCTAGGATGATAACCAGGTCTGTCTGACACTAAAACCCATGATTACTAACACTATTTTATTAATTAGCAGACTACCTGAATATTACTGCCAATTACCAGATAATAGACAAACACAAAGCACAACAAGACTGAAATACTTTGATTTTCTTTTAATCCTGTGACAATAGTGATTCCCTCTATTGAGAAAGCTCTTGTTTCATCCTAGGCACCAGCATTTTCTTCTATACTGTTAAAAAACACTTGTTTAAGCTGATGAAGAAGACTTTATTCAAGGGACTACTGCAGTGGGGTTTTGCAGTAAGGAAGAGGAGTTACTGGGCTCACTTCCAAATACAGCATGGACAAGTGGGGATTTATAGCCAAGGAGCAGGGTGGGGTGGAGGGCTGTGGATAGAAAATTACAAAGAGGAAACATCGGGGTGGGGAGTCTTGTAAAACCAACTCAACAGGATTCTTGCTGAAAGCAGACAAGAGTAGTGAGTGTCCAAGGGTGGAGGATTCTGGCTAAAGTTATTAAGCAGGATTCTTGGACAGTGCAAAGACTGACATGTAAGTCCATAGGTCAAAGTCCAGTCCAGAAAATGACTCAGAGGAGCTTGACTAAAATTTGGGCCAAGAATTTTTGTCAGTCCCTCCTTTGGTTCAAGGAAAGAAGAGACGTTCTTCCTTCCCTTGAACAACATGTGTGCATTTTCTCTTGCAGTTGCCTTTCGTTCACTGAGGATCCTTTCAACATTCTGTTGAGAACTCGGTAGTATTACCCAGCTCAGGTCTGGCTGCCAGTACTCAAAAGTCAATACTCAAGAGGCAAGTGCTGGTAGAAACAGAAAGGTTGCTTTAATCAGAAAGTTGGCATTCTGGGGAGAAAGTGGACTCGTGTCCCAAAACTAACTCTGGAGATTCTGCTCAGCCATGAAAATTTTTAAAAGGAAGAGGGGAAGTAATCTCAGTTAATCATTGAGTTAGGGGATCGGACTCGTCACCATCTCCCACTGTGTGCAGGCTTGTCGACTCCTCATGATCTTTCTTTAGATACTATCTTGTTCACAAAGTTTGTTTGCAAGATTAATGAAGGGCAAGCTAGGGAAGGGATCTGGTCATCTGTTAATTACTTATTCTTTATTTCTACTTCTTTGATCTATGGAAAGAACCAACAGGTAAAGCAAGGTATTGTGTGATCAAAAGATTTGAAAGGTGTGCTTGGTCCAGAGATGAGTAGAGCATGAAGTGCCTGGTTTAAAAGTTAGTTACAATATAGCTTTGTAAAGTGACAAGACTAAAGGAGTCTCCTGCTGAGGGTGTTTTCCTGCAAAGAGCTGCTTACAAATCCCCATTTCTCAGACATGGTTCCATTTCTATGGGATCACGGGCAAAGATAGATCTTCTGTAACTTCTTCATGCTGACACAGGGCACCATATTTTTAGAGTGGAAGATGTCTACATGGGTTTATAACATCTCTTTGCTGACAGTTTTAGTTGCCTCCTTACATATATGGGCAGAGCAAGCTACAATTATTTCGATGAGCAATAGTATTCATCCCATTCTCTTGAGGCCATTTCTTGGAATTGTGCTAGCCATAGATTCAGTACTGCTCAACATGGAGCAGCTTATGTCATGGCTACAGTCTAGTCATCTTGCAGTTAGCTTTGTTCCTCTGGTGGCAGTTCTAGTATTTGTAAAACAGCTCAGGAATGTGCATCAGACACTGAAAGATTCTGTGACTTTATTGTCTTAGTCATTGACTGCTTGAACCTGTTCTTTTGTGACTAGGGAGGACTAGGAGACTTCAGCTTTTCTACAAACAAGAGACAGGGGACATGGAGGGGCCTTTGTACTTGGGGGGAGGGGCCTGCAGGGTTCTACTCAGTTTCAAACCACCCCCCTGTCTTTGACACTCCTCAATCCTGAGGAGGAACTGGTGTACAACACAAAAGGAGTAAAGTTTTGGACAGAGAGGTTAATCATAAACTTGACAGATGAACTCACAGGGTTCTGCTCAGTTTCAGTAGCAGAGAATATTTGCTGAATGGTATAAGCAGTCAGGCATTTAATGAGGGGAATTTCTATGGAAAAACAACAACAACAACTGGTGGTTGCAAACCTAGTTTCTGAATCCAGAGAGCAGCCAATTGAGAAGATTTCTAGTTATTGAGCTCAAAATATGTTTAGATCGTGGAATGAGAACAGCAGTCTTCGGGAAGATTCATCCATTGCCGTTCACCTGTGCCACATCGCCTGCATCTGCAAAATGCAGGGCAAACTACCTGTGCATTTAACCCTATTACTAAGTTATATGCTTCACATTTCAGAGAGGGGGAGAGAGAGAAGTAGAGACAAGGATAGAGACAGAGATGTTTTGTGTAACATAAACCACTATCCTATTCTAAATAATGACAATGTGTCAAGTGCTTTTTGGCTCTTAAGCCTCTGGTTTCTGCCCTCTAGTCCACACAGTCCAACAGCTCAAGATATCAAAAACATTCCGTTTAGGGCTTTATTAATTAAACCAACATTGGCTACCTTGAAACAAATAAAGTAGTTCAAGACCAGGTTACATTTGTTAACTTCTAACCTGAGCTATGGTGGCTTCTAGAGGGTTTAACAATGTATAGCCCAGGAAAGGTTAGGACAAGGGAAAATACCTTATGATAATAGGAGTTGCTTTCTGTTTACATGCTCTTTATGCCAACTGCTAGGAGACTCAGTATCCTCAGCTTCCATCCATATTCTCAACTTTGAAATCCAAATTTTCAGCCATAAAACAGTAGGCATTTGTCCTAAAATTTTTATTTCTGTCTAGTAGATTAACTCTCTCAAAAGAATTTTAACCAAAATGTTTCAATACGTATATATGCATACCATTTATCACCTTTACCATGTAGAGAACATCACTGCTAATTAAGCTCCGTGATGAGAATGCAGTGTCTCTATAATAATCTATGGCCTTCAGAAATTCCAAACCTGTGCTACCTCTTTGAGGGGGAAGGAAATGTATGGTGGAAGAGTATAGAGGAAAAATGCTAAGGTGTACCATTAAACTAATTCCTATTATTCACCTGAGTACCACAATATAATATAAGCTCTGAAAATATATTTTAAGAGTGGTTACCAGGATACAGAATGACAATCTTCTCTGATGCAAATTAGTGGTCTCATTCATTAGCTGTTGAAAGCATCTCCAAAAATAAAAATATTCTCTTTTAGGCTGATTGTTTTGGTATTGTCATAATTTCCTTCTTTGTGTATGAGAAGAATTGAGAGTGAATAATTATGAAAGCATACTGTGCACAGCAATTCAAGTGGCTGCTTAGAACCTTATTCTACTTCTTGTATCATCAGAAATAATCAATTTCACATAACTTCTTTTCTTTTTTCTTCTTCTTTTTGGCCCCCCTGCTTGCAACATAAACCTTTTGCATTTCAGGTCATGCTTATCAAGTTTCTCCTCTTCAGTGTATGTGCCTGAACATGTCAGATTCTGAGCAGAGGAGTGATAGGACCCCTCACTAATATTTTGAAAGTAGCATTCTGCAGTATTCAGAATAATGATAGAAGGGTAGACTATGTGGGAGACTTGCAGTTAATTAAGTGAAAGCTGATGGTGGTTTGGGCCATGGTGTTAGCAAAGCTTATGGTGAAAATTTAACCAGTTCTCAAAATGTTTTTAAAAGTGAAAAAACAGATTTTCCTGATGGATTTAATATAAAATATGAATAAAAGAGAGACATTTAAAAGGAATTCTAAGGTTAAGGAAGGGTAGATTTTCCATCAAATGAGATCAGAAAGATTGTGGAAGGGAAGAAAGTGTGAGGAAAGTTCAGAAGTTCATTTTTGGAGACAGCAAGATTGAGATGTCTATTAGATACCCAAGTGGAGATGCCCAGGGGGCAATTGGGGATATATACATGAGTGTGAAGATTCGAATTGGGGAATTGTTGGCACAGAGATGAATGTTTATGTAAAACCTCTGAGTCTGGATGAAATCACAGAGGATGTGGATATTGATAGAGGAGGATGAATTACTGAGCTCTGGGGCGACATTAAGAGTTAGCAGAAAAGAAGATGAACCAATGTCCAGCTAGGACACTAGAAACCACTTGAGTATTTTTGAATAGAGATATAATATTGGAATTATTTTATATATATTTTTTGAAAGAACGGAAGAACAAAAAATGAGAAAGGCACTGTTTCCTAAAGATTCGGTCCTACATAAGATGTTAAGGCCTCCACAATAGCAAGAACTTGTCTGAGCCACAGTACCCTCTGCAGCTGCTGCAGGAGTCCCTGTCATCTGCTGGATATCACCCTTAAGGAGCCACCACTCACCACAATAGCTGTACTGCCAGAACCCTAGAACTACATGAAAAACCTACAATAACCTTCAATGGCCCAGAGTCTCCCATTGTTACCACTCACTTGCTACCTTCGGAATTCTGGCACAATGGCTGGAACCACCTGTACTTTTGCAAGAGCCCATAGTCACTCACCTACTGCCACCAGATGAGAACAGTTTCTACTTGCTGACAGCCTTCTCATCTGGTGCCAGGTCTCTCTTAGAAGAAGACAACCAGAACCTCGTTGACAAGAGAGCTTGTGAAATGTAATTTGCAGTCTTAAGCCTGATGGTACAAAGGAGAGTATAGAAGAGAGAAGAGTATAATAGGGTTGAGTGTGAACTAGTAGTGTCTGGTAACTCCCAACCCTTTGATTACTTAGCTTCCATACCTTCTCTTGCCATATTTAAACTTTTGAATAGCAACAACAATGCAACAGCATATTTCTACTCATCTGATATAACTATTCTTTATACAAATGATGACACTTTCATTCATTCCCCCCTAAAAGTAGAAAAATAGTCCTATCACCATAACTATTTTTGGAGAATGTTAATTCCTCTTCTATTTAAGTTGCAATTTCATCCTCAATATTCTTTATTTAAAATAATGAGAAAATATATATATATATACACATATAAACAGACAAGGAAAGTAATTGATCACAGGATGGTGTTTGACATTTATGATTTCCTTTGTCCACTGTCCATTCCTTTAACCTCACCTAACCAGGATTTTCCACAGTTTAAGATGGCTGACTACCTAAACCTTTATTTCTCAAGGTCTAATCTCTAACTAATCTTCCCTTTATTGTTTACATGTAGTCTTCCATTAACTTTTACCACTGAATACTGAAATACTAAGGCAGGTCCCAAATAATCCATTGGATCCTACACAGAACTCTCTCCTTAATAATTAGTGTCTATGATAACAGAATAAAGTACCTTCTTCTTTGCCTGTTTGCACAGAAAGCCCCAAATAGGTAGCAATCACAATTTCCATTTTCAAAAATAATTTTTGTCCCTTTATTGGAATTATTTCTGCTTTTGAACTAACACTTTAAAATAACCAAGCCGAAAGCTGTAAGACAAGAAGCAAAAACTTGGCACGTGAGATGTTGACTTTATAAGGGAGAGAAGACATTTTTACTTCCATCCGTTAAATTCTAGACCTGTGTATACTGGTCATGGAAAACTGATGGTTCAAAGCATGCACTGAATTTTGTAGAACAGTGCCCAGATTTGCAAGATTTTGTTCATCAGCTGTCAGTGAGCCTTCAGCAAGTTATTTCATTGTTCCATTGTTCTACAAGGCCAACCACTTTTAGTAGGGTATCTTGTAAGAGCAGCGAATATCATTGGTATAAGTTCATTGCTTTTATTACTAAACGAGTTCCTTAGTCAAAACAACATTATCTGGAATAACACGATGAAGAATAAGGCCTTTAGTAAGTCCATAGATGGCAGTGTTAGCAAAAGTAAAGCAGATACGAAAAGAAAAAAAATTAAGTAAAATAAATATCCATCTCTGTGAGCACCCCTCCATGATAGAAGCGTTCAATGTAGTCACTTTGCTAACAGAAGAACAGATGGTACACTGGAATTCAGGGGCCATATCTGGAATTCAGCTTTGGACTTTGCTAATGGCAAGACGGGCACCATTAGTGGCAATTGCCAAATAAGTTTTGTTGAATGGAGATATCTGTTGTTGAGCCCATTCATAACATCTTTTTATGAAGCCATGGTCACTCTGTGCATGAATCCATTGGTCATATACTGGGAATACTGGGGAAAGAAAAGTCAACTGACATCAACAGAGTGGATCATTGTCTCCCTTAGTACAATCTTCTCTGCAGTGGATAAAATCATGTAATATAAACATCCTAATATACTATGCCCTTTCCAACATGCTTATCCACCAGCTTTCTTTCTTTCTTTTTTTTTTTTTTTGATATCTTTATTGGAGTATAATTGCTTTACAATGTTGTGTTAGTTTCCGCTGCATAACAACGTGAATCAGCTATACATATACATATACCCCATATCTCCTCCCTCTTGCCTCTCCCTCCCACACTCCCAATCCCACCCCTCTAGGTGGTCACAAAGCACTAAGCTGATCTCCCCATGTGATGCAGCTGCTTCCCACTAGCTAGCTACTTTACACTTGGAAGTGTATATATGTCAGTGCTGCGCTCTCAATTCATCCCAGCTTACCCTTCCCCCTCCCCATGTCCTCAAGTCCATTCTCTACATCTGCATCTTTATTCCTGTCCTGCCCCTAGGTTCTTCAGAACCTCTTTTTTTTTTTTTTTTTTTTAGATTCCATATATATGTGTTACCATACGGTATTTGTTTTTCTCTTTCTGACTTACTTCACTCTGTATGACAGAATCTAGGTCCATCCACCTCACTACAAATAACACAATTTTGTTTCTTTCTATGGCTGAGTGATATTCCGTTGTATGTATGTGCCACATCTTCTTTATCCATGCATCTGTCGATGGACACTTAAGTTGTTTCCATATCCTGGCTATTGTAAATATGCTGCAATGAACATTGTGGTACATGACTCATTTTGAATTATGGTTTTCTCAGGGTATATGCCCAGTAGTGGGATTGCTGGGTCATATGGTAGTTCTATTTTTAGTTTTTTAAGGAACGTCCATACTGTTCTCCATAGTGCTGTATCAATTTACATTCCCACCAACAGTGCAAGAGGGTTCTCTTTTCTCCACACCCTCTCCAGCATTTATTGTTTGTAGATTTTTTGATGATGGCCATTCTGACTGGTGTGAGGTGATACCTCATTATAGTTTTGATTTGCATTTCTCTAATGATTAGTGATGTTGAGCATTCTTTCATGTGTTTGTTGGCAATCTGTATATCTTTTTTGAAGAAATGTCTATTTAGATTTTCAGCCCATTTTTGGATTGGGTTGTTTCTTTGATATTGAACTGCGTGAGCTGCTTGTATATTTTGGAGATTAATCCTTTGTCAATTGCTTCATTTGCAAATATTTTCACCCATTCTGAGGGTTGTCTTTTTGTCTTCTTTACAGTTTCTTTTGCTGTGCAAAAGCTTTTAAGTTTCATTAGGTCCCACTGTTTATTTTTGTTTTTATTTCCATTTCTCTAGGAGATGGGTCAAAAAGGATCTTGCTGTGATTTATGTCAGAGAGTGTTCTGCCTATGTTTTCCTTTAAGAGTTTTATAGTGTCTGGCCTTATATTTAGGTCTTTAATCCATTTTGAGCCTATGTTTGTGTATGGTGTTAGGAAGTATTCTAATTTCATTCTTTTACATGTGGCTGTCCAGTTTTCCCAGCACCACTTATTGAAGAGGTTGTCTTTTCTCCACTGTATATTCTTGCCTCCTTTATCAAAGATAAGGTGACCACATGTGCATGGGTTTACCTCTGGGCTTTCTATCATATTCCATTGATCTATATTTCTGTTTTTGTGCCAGTACCATACTGTCTTGATTACTGTAGCTTTGTAGTATAGTCTGAAGTCCAGGAGCCTGATTCCTCCAGCTCCATTTTTCTTTCTAAAGATTGCTTTGGCTATTCAGGATCTTTTGTGTTTCCATACACATTGTGAAATTTTTTGTTCTAGTTCTGTGAAAAATGCCATTGGTAGTTTGATAGGGATTGCACTGAATCTGTAGATTGCTTTGGGTAGTTTGCTCATTTAAACAATGTTGATTCTTCCAATCCAAGAAGATGGTATATCTCTCCATCTGTTTGTATCATCTTTAATTTCTTCATTAGTGTCTTGTAGTTTTCTGCATACCGGTCTTTTGTCTCCTTAGGTATGTTAATTCCTAGGTATTTTATTCCTTTTGTTGCAGTGGTGAATGGGAGTGTTTCCTTGATTTCTCTTTCAGATTTTTCATCATTAGTGTATAGGAATGCAAGAGATTTATGTGCACTAGTTTTGTATCCTGTTACTTTACCAAATTATTAATTAGCTCTAGTAGTTTCTGGTAGCATCTTTAGGGTTCTGTTTGTGTAGTATCATGCCATCTTCAAACAGTGACAGCTTTATTTCTTTTACAATTTGTATTCCTTTTATTTCTTTTTCTTCTCTGATTGCTATGGCTAAAACTTCCAAATCTATGTTGAATAATAGTGGTGAGAGTAGGTATCCTGTCATGTTCCTGATTTTAGAGGAGATGGTTTCAGTTTTTCACCATTGAGAATGATGTTGACTGTGAGTTTGTTCTATATGACCTTTATTATGTTGAGGTGAGTTCCCTCTATGCCTACTTTCTGGAGAGTTTTTATCATAAATGGGCAATGAATTTTGTCAAAAGCTTTTTCTGCATCTATTGAGATTATCATGGTTTTTGTCCTTCAATTTGTTAATCTGGTGTATCATGTTGATTGATTTGCATATATTGAAGAATCCTTGCAATCCTGGGATAAACCCCATTTGATCATGGTGTATGATCCTTTTAACATGTTGTTGGATTCTGTTTTCTAGTATTTTGTTGAGGATGTTTGCATCTATGTTCATCAGTGATATTGGTCTGTAGTTTCCTTTTTTTCTGACATCTTTGTCTGGTTTTGGTATCAGGGTGATGGTGGACTTGTAGAATGAGTTTGGGAGTGTTCCTCCCTCTGCTATATTTTGGAACAGTTTGAGAAGGATAGGTGTTAACTCTTCTCTAAATGTTTGATAGAATTTGCCTTTGAAGCCATCTGGTCCTGGGCTTTTGTTTGTTGGCAGATTTTTAATCACAGTTTCAATATCAGTACTTGTGATCGGTCTGTTTATATTTTCTCTTTCTTCCTGGTTCAGTCTCTGAAGGTTATGCTTTTCTAAGAATTTGTCCATATCTTTCAGGTTGTCCATTTTATTGGGGTATAGTTGCTTATAGTAACCCCTCATGATTCTTTGTATTTCTGCAGGGTCAGTTGTTACTTCCCCTTTTTCAGTTCTAATTCTGTTGATTTGAGACTTCTCCCTTTTTTCTTGATGTATCCGGCTAGTGGTTTATCAATTTTGTTTATCTTCTCAAAGAACCAGCTTTTAGTTTTATTGATCTTTGCTATTGTTTCCTTCATTTCTTTTTCATTTATTTCTGATCTGACCTTTATGATTTCTTTCCTTCTGCTAATTTTGGGGGTTTTTTGTTCTTCTTTCTCTACTTGCTTTAGGTGTAAGGTTAGGTTGTTTATTTGAGATTTTTCTTGTTTCTTGAGGTAGCATTTTATTGCTGTAAACTTCCCGCTTAGAACTGCTTTGCTGCTCCCATAGGTTTTGGGTCATAGTGTTTTCTTTTTGATTTGTCTCTAGGTTTTTTTTTTTATTTCCTCTTGGAAATCTTCAGTGATCTCTTGGTTATTTAGTAGTGTATTGCTTAGCTTCCATGTGTTTGTATTTTTTATAGTTTGTTTCCTGTAATTGTTATCTAGTCCATAGCGTTGTGGTCAGAAAAGATACTTGATGAGGTTTGAATTTTCTTAAATTTATCAAGGCTTGATTTGTGACCCAAGATATGATTTATTCTGGTGAATGTTCCATGAGCAGTTGAGAAGAAGGTGTAATCTGTTGTTTTTGGATGGAATGTCATATAAATATCAATTAAGTCCATCTTGTTTAATGTGTCATTTAAAGCTTGTGTTTCCTTATTTATTTTCAATTTGGATGATCTGTCTGTGGTGAAAGTGGGGTTTGAAAGTCCTCTACTCTGAGTGTGTTACTGTTGATTTCCCCTTTTATGGCTGTTAGAATTTGCCTTATGTATTGAGGTGCTCCTATGTTGGGTGCATAAATATTTACAATTTTTATATCTTCTTGGATTCATCCCTTGATCATTATGTAGTGTCCTTCTTTGCTTCTTGTGATAGTCTTTATTTTAAAGCCCATTTTGTCTGATATGAGAATTGCTACTCCAGCTTTCTTTTGATTTCCATTTGCATGGATTATCTTTTTCCATCCCCTCACTTTCAGTCTGTATGTGTCCCTAGGTCTGAAGTGGGTCTCTTGTAGACAGCATATATATGGGTCTCGTTTTTGTATCCATTCAGCTAGTCTGTGTCTTTTGGTTGGAGCATTTAATCCATTTACCTTTAAGGTAATATCAATATGTATGTTCCTATTCCCATTTTCTTAATTGTTTTGGATTTGTTATTGTAGGTCTTTTCCTTCTCTTGTGTTTCCTGCCTGAAGGAGTTCCTTTAGCATTTGTTGTAAAGCTTCTTTAGTGGTGCTGAATTCTCTTAGCTTTTGCTTGTCTGTAAAGGTTTTAACTTTTCCATCAAATCTGAATGTGATCCTTTCTGGGTAGAGTAATCTTGGTTGTAGGTTTTTCTCCTTTATTACTTTAAATATGTCCTGCCACTCCCTCTGGCTTGCAGAATTTCTGCTGAAAGATCAGCTGTTAACCTTATGGGGATTCCCTTGTATGTTATTTGTTGCTTTTCCCTTCCTGCTTTTAATATTTTTCCTTTGTATTTAATTTTTGATAGTTTGATTAATACGTGTCTTGACGTTTTTCTCCTTGGATTTATCCTGTATGGGACTCTCTGCACTTCCTGGACTTTGGTGACTATTTCTTTTCCCTTAGGGAAGTTTTCAACTGTAATCCCTTCAAATATTTTATCAGACCCTTTTGTTTTCTCTTTTTCTTCTGGGACCTCTATAATTTGAATGTTGGTATGTTTAATGTTGCCCCAGAAGTCTCTGAGACTGTCCTCAATTTTTTTCATTCTTTTTTCTTTATTCTGCTCTGTGGTAGTTTTTTCCACTGTTTTATCTTCCAGGTCACTTTTCTGTTCTTCTGCCTCAATTATTCTGATATTGATTCCTTCTAGCGAATTTTTAATTTCATTTATCATGTTGTTCATCATTGTTTGTTTCCTCTGTAGTTCTTCTAGGTCCTTGTTAAACGTTTCTTGTATTTTCTCCATTCTATTTCCAAGATTTTGGATCATGTTTACTATCATTACTTTGAATTTTTTTTTTGGAAGACTGCCTATTTCCTCCTCATTTGTTTGTTCTGGTGGGTTTTTACCTTGCTTCTTCATCTGCTGCATATTTCTCTGTCTTCTCATTTTGCTTAACGTACTGTGTTCAGGGTCTCTTTTTCGCAGGTTGCAGGTTTGTACTTCCCGTTGTTTTTTGGTGTCTGCCCCCAGAGGGTGAAGTCGGTTCAGTGTTTTGTGTAGGCTTCCTGGTGGAGGGAACTTGTGCCTGTGTTTGGTGGGTGGGGCTGGATCTTGTCTCGCTGGTGGGCAGGGCTGCATCTGGTGGTGTGTTTTGGGGTGTCTGTGGACTTATTATGATTTTAGGCAGCCTCTCTGCTAATGGGTGGGGTTGTGTTCCTGTCCTGCTAGTTGTTCAGCATGGGGTGTCCAGCACTGGAGCTTGCTTGCCGTTGGGTGGAGCTGGGTCTTAACGTTGTGATGGAGATTTCGGAGAGACCTCTCGCTGATTGATTTTACGTGGAACCTGGAGATCTCTGGTGGTCCAATGTCCTCAATTCCTCTCTCCCACCTCAGAGGCTCAGGCCTGACAGCAGGCCAGAGCACCAAGACCCTATCAGCCAAACAGCTCAGAAAAAAAGAGAAAAGAAAAGAAAGAAAAATAAATAAATTAATAAAAAAATAAAATAATATCATTAAAATAAAAAGAGTAATAATTTTAAAAAGAGTGCAACAAAACCAATAAACAAATCCACGAGTGATAACAAGCACTAAAAACTATACTAAGATAAACATAAATATCAGAAACAAGTCAGTCACATTCAGCAAACCCCAAGTCTACAGTTGCTCCCAAAGTCCACCACCTTAATTTTGGGTTGATTTGTTCTCTATTTAGATGTTCCACAGATGCAGGGTACCTCAAGTTGATTGTGAGGATTTAATCCGCTGCTCCTAAGGCTACACGGAGAAATTTCCCTTTCTCTTCTTTGTTCGCACAGCTCCTGGGGTTCAGCTTTGGTTTTGGCCCCACCTCTGCATGTAGGTTGCCCTCAGACATCTGTTCCCACCCAGACAGGATGGGGTTGGGGTTAAAGCAGCGGCAGATTAGGGGGCTCTGGCTCACTCATGCCCGGCGGGTAGGGAGGGGTACGGTAGTTATAATGAAGGGCGAGCCTGCGGGGGCAGAGGCCAGCAAGAGGTTGCAACAGCCTAAGCCACGCCGTGTGTTCTTCCGGGGAATTTGTCCCTGGATCACAGGACCCTGGCAGTGGAAGGCTTCTCAGCCTCCTGGCGGTGGGGGGCGGGGGGGAATGTGGATAGTGACCTGTGCTTGCACACAGGATTCTTGGTGGCTCCAGCAGCAACGTTAGCGTTTCATGCCTGTCTCTGGTGTCTGGGCTGATAGCTGCAGCTCGTACCCATCTCTGGAGCTCGTTCGAGGGTGCTCTGCCTTCTGTGGGCAGAGAGAGAAGGAATCCCCTCTCCTTGCGCACCCCGAAACAATGGTCTCTCGCCTTTTAGGCAGGTCCAGACTTTCCCGGACTCCCTCCCAGCTAGCTGTGGCACATTAGCCCCCTTCAGGCTGTGTTCACGCAGCCAAACCCAGTCTTCTCCCTGGGATCTGACCTCCAATGCCCGAGCCTCAGCTCCCAGCCCCCTCCCGCCCTGGCGTGTGAGCAGACAAGCCTCTCAGTCTGGTGAGTGCCGGTCGGCCCTGATCCTGTCTGGGAATCTCTCCGCTTTGCCCTCCGCACCCCTGTTGCTGCGCTCTCTTCCATGGCTCCGAAGCTCCCCGCCCCGCCAGTGAAGGGGCTTCCTAGTGTGTGGAAACTTTTCTTCCTTTACAGCTCCCTCCCAGAGGTGCAGGTCCCGTCCCTATTCTTTTGTCTCTGTTTATTTTCTTTTGCCCTACCCAGGTACTTGGGGACTTTCTTGCCTTTTGGAACGTCTGAGGTCTTCTGCCAGCGTTCAGGAGGTGTTCTGTAAGAGTTGTTCCATGTGTAGATGTATCTTTGATGTATTTGTGTGGGAGAAATATGTTTTCACATCTTACTCCTCCACCATCTTGAAGGTCCCCCCCACCTCCTGCTTTCTGCTCTTATTTTTCCATCTTGCTTTTTCAGTACCTTACCATCCATCAGTGAAGAAGAATATAATTTAAAAGAATGTGCTTTATTTTTTACACAAATAATTTTTGATTACTTGTGCCTGGCACTCTCCTGGGTGTTAATATTATGGTGAGCAAAGCAGCAAGGAAATCAAAAGGTGAAAAATGCTGAGTAAAAGGGATCTTGTTCTCAAGGAGCTTACGGTTTAGAAGTGAATACACTAATCAAATAATTGCTAAAGAATTTAATTTCTAACTCTCACGAGCCTATTGAGAAAAGAACATTACAGAAGTTATAAAAGCATAACCGCAGATCTAGTATGGTGGGTCAGGGACAATTTTTCTCAAAGTTGTATTTGAGTCAAGATGTAAAGCTGTGCTCTACATGATTTAATTAAGAAAAAATGTGGGGAAGGGAGGAATATATTTCCAGACAGAGAGTATTAAAGACTCTGATGTGTTTTAAGCACCTGAAAGAAGGCCAATGTGCCTGGAGTGCATGGGCTAAGAGACACTGGTTTGAGATGATGCTGGAGATGTGAGATGTGGGAACCAGCTTATGTAGGACTTTGAAGAATAGATGAAGAATTGGGGTCTTCAAATACAGCAAAGGGAAACTTTGAAGAAACAAAAAAGAGATGTAATAAGATTTAAAGAAATACCTCTGACTTTAATATAGAGGAAAGATTAAAAGGAGGTAAGAGAGAAAAGGAGGTCATCAGTGGCTGAAATATTTCACCCTCAGTGAAATTCAGCCATATTTAGGCTAAGTGGGCTTCGGGATGTTGGCTTTGGAAGTCAGTTGCCACTTACAACATTGGATGTATAGAAAAGCCAATTCTTCATTCTAACTAACTACTCAAGTACGTAGAGATCTCTGTTTCTGAAATAGTAGTCACTGCTCTATATAGCTCTTTTCTGCCCACCACCCATTCAATATTTACATGGCAGATAAGGCTGCAAAAACACCCGTGTTATGGGCATAGGAGGTAGGGTAGCTAAGAAAGGCATGGACTTTGGAGAAAGAGTAACTCGATTTAGAATATCAGATTCATCCTTTGTTAACCATGTAACTTTCTTTAAATAATCTCTCCAGGACTTGGATTTTTAGCTTGCGATATTGTCTGGCTTGGAATGTGTATAATACCACCTAGTTCAAAGGGTCATCACAAGGATGAATGGGAGATAATGGATACACAACACCTAGCATAGACCAAAGCTCACAGAAGGCAACCCACACATGTTTAGTCCCTTGGCTAAAGTAATCTGAAAGCCTAGTGGTAGAACTTTCAGGTCTGTTAATGTTACTTGCACATAACAATATCATTTAAATTTATTGTATATATTTTGCCCATCATTGTATCCCATTTTCATGCAGTTTCCATTGCTCAGATTATATCACGAACAGAGCAAAGTAGAAACTACATCTTTTAACTCTTCTAATTAAAGCTAAAGCATCTAGGGTATGGGAATTATGCTGGACAAGGGTTCAATAAATACTGGTTAATTCTTATGCTGATAAAAATTGAAAGCACTTAATCTAGAAAATGACTTTATTATATTTAAATTTAGAAGTCTTGAAATTATAAGATTCTTTTTTCTTCTTCAAATAGCCAGGAATGCCCTTTTTATCTTCTTCATTAGAAAAAGAAATAAAGGAAACAATAATTTAGAGTCTTATAGAAATCACTCTATGAGAAATGTTTTTTTGGTCCCATCTTTTCTTCTATGTATTATTGTAGCTATTTTACACTGAGGGAGGCTGAGGAGGGTCAAAAAAGTTAAAGTCTCTAGCCCAGTGACATTCAGGCCATAACTAAAGCAACCAGGATTCCAACAAGGACCAGTTGGCTCATGTTCTCTCCTGTCCACCTGATTGCTTTCTGGGGCAGCTACTAAGAGGAAGGGGTCCTGGGTTCCCTTTGTTTCCTCTCTGTCTCTGAGGCTGGCTCAGTCCTCCTGGGAAATCAGAACATGACAAGGGACAAAATCTATTTCCTAAGCCAATGGCTTTCTTAATGTCATGAAATCCTCAATAGAACTCAATAGCAAACAGGAACTCAGTATCATAAATAGTACATATAAATTTTAAGAGAAAGCAAACTTAATATTTTTTCTTTCCCACTTCTTTCTTCTTTCATCCGTTCATCTCAGGGGAAAATGCTCTCCTAAGGAACTACTAGAAAGTATTTAAGTGTGGTGTCTGAATATCTGCTAGCCAAGCAGTAAGAATAATGTATATGATGCTTTTATGACAGGCATGTTTCCCCCTGGCTGTTGTTTAAAACCACATATGACTTAGTAATTGTGGAATATACTAATAGCAGACCCCTTTTTTTGCCCATGTAGGTCCATTGGGGAAAATGTGACATTTTCCAGATGTTTAGCCAAAGCCACTCTAATTAAGCTGTATATGCTTATTAAAAAAGTAAAGTGGTTTAAAGCAAAAATTACTTGGACTCTAGTTTGGAAAAGAGCTTGCCTTGATAATTTTGATGATATTCTGAGGCTTGATTAAAATATTATTCCCTGACACTTATAAATTTTAATGAAGGCGGTAACATTTCAAAACCTTGTCTATATATGTTACTGCATCTGTGTGGATAGGTATTTTTTTAAGTTGTGAAATGAACACTACTTTAAAATGTTGAGTACATATGTATGAAATTCAAAAAATGAGATTACAAGAAGTATAAAACAGAGTGAGGTGGTTAATTTAAAAGTATCCTTGTGAATTCCGCCTTCAGGATCCAAAACTTACAAGACCCAAATGATGCTGGTTCATGTTTCTCCATGCTCAAAGCAGTCCCCTGGTTCAGAGACCAGGGTTCAGAGAAATTACCCATGCTTCCACAAAAAGCTTTCTCTCTCACCTTTAGTGACAAACTTAATGAGTTTGTATGTCAGGAAAATCTTAAACATAGGATTTCCGTACTTGGCTCAACTATTTATAAGCATAAACACACATATGTAAGACACATGCATATACACACACACACACACACACACACACACACACACACACTCACGAGAGAAAGATTACATATTAAAGTGAGTTGTTTTTTATCAAGAAAACTTTTCCTTGCCATCTTTGCTTCAACATGAAAAGGATCATCTCAGGAAAATTGATAACAATCATTGAGTAAATCTCTGTTTTAACACATACAAAATTGAAAAGTTTAGAAAGTACTCTTGCTTTGCAATGGTCTGTTTGGAATTTTTCAAATTAATGTTTTATAAGATGGAAAAAAGTCTATTTTTAAGATTCATGTAGTACAGTAATTCTTTTTAGTAGAAAAAAATATGCTATCCCAGCAAATCAGTCTCTGCTCCTTGTATGGAAGATGATCTGTTTGGTAGATGACACCTTAATGCTGTCTATTTTGATGCACAGTGGGTGAACACAGTTGCCAGGAAATATTCTCTCCCTTGGCATTCTTTTGGTGGCCCAGCAGATAGACTGTGACATCACTGGTGAAGCTGTGGATATAATGTAAAGGTCATCTCTAGCATTAATCTAAGGTCAGGGAAGATTCTGAGTGCTATGAGATGTTCTTAAAATGCTTTATACACACAGGGGCATAGAATCCATTTACAAGCATGTTTTCATTGTACTTTTCTAGTCTGTGATAGAATTAGCTGGATTTGCACTTTGATATAGAGTTAAGAGGAAATCTCTTAGTACTGCTGACCTTTTTTTAAGCACACACAAAATATCTGTATTTTTTATTAGGAAAGATGCAGAATATTTTGTGCAATTTCAATTTGCCAACTTTAAAATACACTCACCATGAAAACAGAATAATCCAAATTTCCCAATTAATTTTTCTTGAATGGATGGAGAGACATAAAATTTAAAAGGACAGAATGTATAAGATAGTTTAAGCCCCACGTTCTTCATAGGTACTGCTCTTAACTCTTATCTCTAAAAGTACAGGTTAGAATAAATTGCTTCTGAATAGTGAAGGCAAATGGAGGTAAATGACAGAAAATACAATGTAAATTGGCTTTTGAAGAAAAAAATGGTAAGATAAAATTGACTCCTATAATGGAAAGTCTTTGATCCAATGTTCAAACATTGTCAGTTGTATATTTGTGTTATTTTTTTTTCCATCTCTGGTCCATTTTCTCAAATAGACACTTTCCTCATTGGGAGTAACTCCAATCATATTTTTCTAAGTCCAAATGAAGAGTATTAGAGAACACCTTTCTCTCCAGCCCAGATCCTGGATCAGTTATGATTGGTTAGGATTGAATCATATGCTTATACATGAACCGATTATTATGGCAGGAAAGGATTAAGAGTGTGGCCAATGGTGCTTCCCCAAAATGAACTCAGGATATATTACCAAAAGAAGAAAGAATACACACTACTATATATAAAATAGATAACTAATAAGGACCTACTGTATAGCACAGGGAACTCTACTCAATGCTCTGTAGTGACCTATGTGGGAAGGGAATCTAAAAAAGAGTGGATATATGTATATGTATAACTGATTCACTTTGCTGTACACCTGAAACTAACACAACATTGTAAATCAACTACACTCCAATAAAATTTTTTTTTAAATAAAGAAGAAATCAATGGCAGGCAACCAAACATACAACAAATGTTCTTTGCATCAAGAAGAACTTTGATGGATCCAAAATTAAATGCTGCTGTTGCAGGTTTGTCAAATTGTGAGTTCAAAGGAAAGAAGTTTCATGTGTGTTTGAAGAATAGATAGTAGATAAGAATAGCTAGAGAACATAAATAGATTTATATAAAACTATAAGACTGTTAAGACAGTTCAGAGTGTGACAAAAATTTGATGAGGCAATAATTTTGGATTTTAGTTCTCTAATTTATGAGTAATCAGAACGAATGATTTGAGGGACAAGAATGTTATCTGCATCTAGCACAGTATTTAGTACCCACATGCCCTCAATGAAGGGTGCATTTTAAGAAAACTAATATGATATTAATTAAAACACTGTGAATTAGAGTGGTGGGGTAATACAGTTAGGATTCTGCTAAAATAAATCAGTAATGAAGTTCAAAGAACCTATCAAATTCTGATTTGTGAAAGTTTTTTAGGTCCTTGCTAATTGATTCTAACTGTATTGAATTGTTTGAAATTGGTTCAGAATTGTTAGGAGAGATCTAAATGAATTCTCTCTTTTTGTTTGAATAGTAACGGCAACTGGTTCAACTGATTGTAAATAATTCAAAACCAATTAAGAGCTAATTTAAAATTGTTTTCATACTGAAACTGAGTAATCATAAGTATTTGGAGTCTTTGAAACTACTGTTTTCTTGAATATTTATTCTTCTTGGAATCAAATCAGAGATCCTGAGCATAAAAAATGATTGGAAATTTGACAACTGGAATCTACATGGATGAAAAATTGGAGCAAGCTGTGAGAACTACAGAGCCTTCTCGATGACACTTTCTACAAACACTGAAAAGCAGTCCTTACTCTACAGAGCGTGAGGCACTTAACACTTTTCCTCTCATATTAGAAAGACTGGAGAGAAAAATTAGTCTTGTGTCTGTCTGTTGGAGTCTGTTTTCCACATTCTAGCTTGAAGTTTGTAACTTGCTTACCTTTTCCTCAACAAAGGAGGACAAATGATGCTTGTTCTCCACTCATGATTGTGCCATGCCCCTCCATCTGGTCACCTGACCATCAATCACACCCATTCTTAGAATGGACCCTCTCATGGAAATAGTTCAGTCAGCATCCTAGAGGCTAATCACCCTCACTTTTTCTGGCGTTTCTAGTTTTGTGTCTAGCCACAGGGAACATAGATTTTTACTCTGAAGAAGCAGAGGCTGAGAACTAAGTCAAGAACATTAAATGCAGTGAGGTGAGTTATTTCATATGGATAGTGTGGTCCTTAAACTTGAATGACCAGAGATAATATAGCCATGGTTCAGGAGTGATCTTATAGATACCTGGTGCTCAGTCTTTCTAGGCCTTATTTCCTTGTCTGTAACTTGAAGTCAGTGAGTTTCCTACCTCCTAAGGTGGTTGTGAGGTTGCTCTTATAATGCATTCAGTCAATGTGCCCAGCCCAGTATCTTGCACATAATATTCTCTACAAATATTAGCTCAATAAGAAAGTGATCTAAGAAGAAATGCTTGATATACTTGACTAGCTGTGTGTGGTGTGGAGCAGGGTGATGAGAAAGTCCCAAAAGATGTGGGATTTAAAATAAAGTTTTAATCAGTTCAGGCAGTAGAGTATTTTGCAGCTTATATTTTATGATGCCATATTAGAAGAGAGATGGCAGAAGGTAGGAAAATTCAAGTGTGACCCTGAGGAATGCTAACAGTTTTGATGGCTTAGAAAAATTTCAGGAAAATAATGTGCCATTTAGCACATTATCAAATATATATCCGGAGTAGAAGCTTATAATACAGGCAGAGAAATACACTGAAGGCCACTAAAGAAAATTGGAGATTCAAAATAAACAATTAGATAACAGGAAAAATCTTCATTCAATGAATATTGTGGATAGTAGTTGTGAAAACGTTCTGAAACTTAAGAGGTTGAATGGGCTAAAGGAAAAAAATCTATTTAGGAAACATCTGAGGAAGAATATATTAATATATCAATATAAAAATCTCTAAGTGTAGTTTTAAGAACTGGGTTTATACTGGAACAGATATAGAAAATTCAGACACTAGAATTCAACTAGTGTTTCTTATTATTTAAAATATAAAATATTGAAAACCCTATTTTATAACTATATTTTCAAGTTCGTTCTTTCTACCTTATATAATCATCTCTTCTCAGCTAAAGGAAACTATCACTTTCATTAAGACTTTTCATTAAATTACTATTTGTAATTTAATTAAATTCCACACATATTTGTTTACCGTGCATACTCCTCATATATGCTCAGTAGTATGCCAGGTTAGAAGATTTAAGAGGAATGTAAATAGTGTCAGCTAAGCAGACCCCTAACCAGATCTGGCTGCTCTCACTCTCCACCCTTCTCCTTTTCCAGAGAGCACCAGCACATGGGTGACCAGAGGCACACCACCAGGAGTACTAGAACTAGTATATGCCACACAAAATTCTTATATCTTTGATATTGTTTTAGTTATCTTAAACTCTATAAATCAGAAGGTTAGATTAAAATAAGAAGAAAACAACTTCCTAAGTGTATGACCTATCAGTTATTTTAAGTTTTATCAGAATTTTAGAGGAAATAAGAGTTTTGAATGAAGGGTGGTAAGAAAAATAATTTCATAGTGTGACAAATAACAATTACCACTAACTGAACCTTCACTCTGTTCTAGGTCCATGGCATATTTATATTTTGTCAACTTTACCCAATCTTAAGGTAGAAATACAGATTTCACTAGGTTACACATGAAACGATGAGGTTCAGTGCAGTTAACTGACTTGCCCCAAAAATAGCTGTAAGTTGAGGTGCCAGACTTTGAACCCGGCATTTTTTCCTTCTTTTTTAAAAATTATTTTTGAAGACTATTTTACATGTCATAAAAATCATGCTTCAAGTGTACAATTCAATGATATTTTAATTTTAACTTTACTGAGCGGTGCAACGACCACCATAAATCAGTTTTAGAATATCTTTACACCCTCAATAAGATTCCTCATGAACATTTACATTTAATCCTCATTTCCACCACCGCCCCCAGCCTCAGCAAATAGTAATCTACTTTCTCTTTATAAATTTGCCTTTAATGGCCATTTCATATTAAATTCAATCATATTTTTTATACAGTCTCTTGTATCTGACATCTTTCACTTAGTGTGATGTTTTAGGTCCATCTGTGGGTGAAATGTTCAGTCATATCATTTGCTCACTTTTTATTGAGTTGTTTGTCTTTTTATTATTGAGTTCTAAGAGAATTTTATACAGTCTAGTTACAAGTCCTTAACCGAATATGTGTTTTGCAAATATTTTCTCCCAGTCTGTTGCTTGTCTTTTCATTTTCTTTATGAAGTATTTTGCAATGTGAAAGTTTTGAATTATTATGTCCAATTTATCAATTGTTTCTTTTATGGACCATGTTTTGGGGTCATATAGAAAAAATTTTTTGCTGAATTCAAAGTCTTAAGGATATTTTATGCTTCTAAAATTTATATAATTTTAGATTTTATATTTAAGTCTGTCATCCATTTGAGCTAACTTTTAGGTATGATGTAAGGTGATTGTCTAAATTCATCTTTTTGCATGTGGATATCCAATTGTCCCAAATCCAGTCATTTCTGATCCCAGTGCCAATGCTGTTCCACAATGCTAAGCAGGATAGATAAATCTGATGGGAGGTCGGCACTGACTGGCTTCCAATAGTGACTTACTAGCAGCTGGATGGAACTGGATACCTAAACACAAGAAACTAAAATTTGTCTGAGTCGAGAATAGTCTTCAACTGTGATTAGTTCAATTAGGTGATCTGACCACAAGACTCTTGCCCTTTGACCCACTATTTAGACTAATATAATTGGTTCCATACTTCAGCCAAATATGAATGCAAAGGTCTGATAAATGTCCATAAAAGTTGGCACAAAGGAGAGAAGGGAAGATGGCGGAAGAGTAAGACGCGGAGATCACCTTCCTCTCCACAGATACACCAGAAATACATCTACACGTGGAACAACTCCTGCAGAACACCTACTGAAGGCTGGCAGAAGACCTCAGACCTCCCAAAAGGCAAGAAACTCCCCACGTACCTGGGTAGGGCAAAAGGAAAAAAGAATAAACAGAGACAAAAGAATAGGGACGGCACCTGCACCAGTGGGAGGGAGCTGTGAAGGAGGAAAAGTTTCCACACACTAGGAAGCCCCTTCGCGGGCGGAGACTGCGGGAGGCGGAGGGGGGAGCTTCGAAGCCGCGGAGGAGTGCACAGCAACGGGTGCGGAGGGCAAAGCGGGGAGATTCCCGCACAGAGGATCGGTGCCGACCGGCACTCACCAGCCCGAGAGGCTTGTCTGCTCACCCGCCGGGACGGGCGCGGCTGCGAGCTGAGGCTCTGAGGCTAGGGTTTCGGTTTCGGACGGAGCGCAGGGAGAGGACTGGGGTTGGCGGCTTGAACATAGCCTGAAGGGGTTAGTGCACCACAGCTAGCCGGGAGGGAGTCCGGGGAAAAGCCTGCACCTGCCGAAGAGGCAAGAGACTTTTTCTTCCCTCTTTGTTTCCTGGTGCGTGAGGAGAGGGGTTTAAGAACGCTGCTTAAAGGAACTCCAGAGACGGGCGCGAGCCGCAGCTAAAAGCGCGAACCCCAGAGACGGGCGCGAGCCGCGGCTGAAAGCGCGGACCCCAGAGACGGGCGCGAGCCGCGGCTGAAAGCGCGGACCCCAGAGACGGGCGCGAGCCGCGGCTGAAAGCGCGGACCCCAGAGACGGGCGCGAGCCGCGGCTGAAAGCGCGGACCCCAGTGACGGGCGCGAGCCGCGGCTGAGGGCGCGGACCCCAGAGACGGGCGCGAGCCGCGGCTGAGGGCGCTGACTCCAGAGACGGGCGCAAGCCGCGGCTGGAGGCGCGGACCCCAAGGCGGGCGGGAGACGTTGGGGCTGCTGCTGCCGCCACCAAGGGGCCTGTGTGCGAGCGCAGGTCGCTCTCCACTCCCCTCTTCCGCGGAGCCTGTGCAGCCCGCCACTGCCGGGTTCCCGGGATCCGGGGACGACTTCCCCGGGAGAGCGCACGGCGGGCCTCGGGCTGGTGCAGAGTCACGCCGGACTTTGCCGCCGCAGGCCCGCCCCGCATTCCGTGCCCCTCCCTCCCCGCCGCCGGCCTCCATACGCCAGAACCCCCGAATCAGCGGCTCCTTTAACCCCGTCCTGTCTGAGCAAAAAACAGACGCCCTCCAGCGACCTACACGCAGAGGCAGGGCCAAATCCAAAGCTGAGCCCCTGTGAGCTGTGAGAACAAAGAAGAGAAAGGGAAACCTCTCCCAGCAGCCTCAGAAGCAGCGGATTAAAGCTCCACAATCAACTTGATGTACCCTGCATCTGTGGAATACATGAATAGACAGCCAATCATCCCAAATTAAGGAGGTGGACTTTGGGAGCAAGATCTATGATTTTTCTCCCTATTCCTCTTTTTGTGAATGTGTATGTGTATGCTTCTGTGTGAGATCTTGTCTGTATAGTCTTGCTTCCACCATTTGTCCTAGGTTCTATCCGTCCATGGTTTTTTCTTAAAATTTTTTTTCTTAATAATCAATTTTAATTTTAAGAACGTTATTATACTTTACCTTCGTCCTTTCTTTCTTTCTTTCTTTCCTTCCTTCCTTCCCTCCTTTAGACAACGAATCATCCCAAATTGAGGAGGTGGTCTCTGACAACAAGGTTTATGATTTTTCCCCCTTTACCTCTTTTTGTGAGGGTGTATGTGTACGCTTCTGTGTAAGACTTTGTCTGTATAGCTTTGCTTCCAACATTTGTCCTAAGGTTCTATCCGTCCCTTTTTTTTTTCTAATTAAGAATTTTTTAATTCAATAACTTTACTATACTCTATTTTATTTTTACTGTATCTTCTTTCTGTTTTCCCTTCTTTCCCTCCTTCCTTCCTTCCTCCCTCCCTCCTTTCGTTCCTTCTTGCCTTCTTTCCTTCCTTGCTTCTTTCTTTCTTCCTTCCTTCCTTCCTTCCCTCCTTCCTTCCCTCCTTTAGACAACGAATCATCCCAAATTGAGGAGGTGGTCTCTGACAGCAAGATTTATGATTTTTCCCCCTTTACCTCTTTTTGTGAGGGTGTATGTGTACGCTTCTGTGTAAGACTTTGCCTGTACAGCTTTGCTTCCAACATTTGTCCTAAGGTTCTATCCGTCCTTTTTTTTTCTAATTAAGAATTTTTTAATTCAATAACTTTATTATACTTTATTTTATTTTTACTGTATCTTCTTTCTTTTTGTTTTTCCTTCTTTCCCTCCTTCCTTCCTCCCTCCCTCCCTCCCTCCTTTCGTTCCTTCTTGCCTTCTTTCCTTCTTTGCTTCTTTCTTCCTTCCTTCCTTCCTTCCTTCCTTCCCTCCTTCCTTCCCTCCTTTCCTTCTTTCTTTCCTCATACGTCTACTAATTCCCTCTACTTTTTCTCCCTTTTATTCTGAGCCGTGTGGATGAAAGGCTCTTGGTGCTCCAGCCAGGAGGCAGGGCTCTGCCTCTGAGGTAGGAGAGCCAACCTCAAGACACTGGTTCACAAGAGACCTCCCAGCTCCAGATAATATCAAACGGCGAAAATCTCCCAGAGACCTCCATCTTAACACCAGCACCCAGCTTCACTCAACGACCAGCAAGCCACAGTGCTGGACAACCTGTGCCAAACAACTAGCAAAACAGGAACACAACCCCACCCATTAGCAGAGAGGCTGCCTAAAATCATAATAAGGCCACAGACACCCCAAAACACACCACCAGACGTGAACCTGCCCACTAGAGAGACAAGATCCAGCCTCTTCCACCACAACACAGGCACTAGTCCCCTCCACCAGGAAGCCTACACAACCCACTGAACCAACCTTAGCCACTGGAGACAGACATCAAAAACAGGAGGAACTACGAACCTGCAGCCTGCAAAAAGGAGACCCCAAACACAGTAAGATAAGCAAAATGAGAAAACAGAAAAACACACAGCAGATAAAGGAGCAAGATAAAAATGCACCAGACCTAACAAATGAAGAGGAAATAGGCAGTCTACCTGAAAAAGAATTCAGAATAATGATAGTAAGGTTGATCCGAAATCTTGGAGATAGAATGGACAATAGAATGGACAAAATGCAAGAATCAGTTAACAAGGACCTAGAAGAACTAAAGATGAAACAAGCAACGATGAACAACACAATAAATGAAATTAAAAATACTCTAGATGGGATCAATAGCAGAATAACTAAGGCAGAAGAACGGATAAGTGACCTGGAAGATAAAATAGTGGAAATAACTACTGCAGAGCAGAATAAAGAAAAAAGAATGAAAAGAACTGAGGACAGTCTCAGAGACCTCTGGGACAACATTAAACGCACCAACATTCGAATTATAGGGGTTCCAGAAGAAGAAGAGAAAAAGAAAGGGACTGAGAAAATATTTGAAGAGATTATAGTTGAAAACTTCCCTAATATGGGAAAGGAAATAGTTAATCAAGTCCAGGAAGCACAGAGAGTCCCATACAGGATAAATACAAGGAGAAATACGCCAAGACACATATTAATCAAACTGTCAAAAATTAAATACAAAGAAAGCATATTAAAAGCAGCAAGGGAAAAACAACAAATAACACATAAGGGAATCCCCATAAGGTTAACAGCTGATCTTTCAGCAGAAACCCTACAAGCCAGAAGGGAGTGGCAGGACATACTGAAAGTGATGAAGGAGAAAAACCTGCAACCAAGACTACTCTACCCAGCAAGGATCTCATTCAGATTTGATGGAGAAATTAAAACCTTTACAGACAAGCAAAAGCTGAGAGAGTTCAGCACCACCAAACCAGCTTTACAACAAATGCTAAAGAATCTTCTCTAGGCAAGAAACACAAGAGAAGGAAAAGACCTATAATAACGAACCCAAAACAATATAGAAAATGGGAATAGGAACATACATATCGATAATTACCTTAAATGTAAATGGACTAAATGCTCCCACCAAAAGACACAGACTAGCTGAATGGATACAAAAACAAGACCCTTACATATGCTGTCTACAAGAGACCCACTTCAGACCTAGAGACACATACAGACTAAAAGTAAGGGGATGGAAAAAGATATTCCATGCAAATGGAAACCAAAAGAAAGCTGGAGTAGCAATTCTCATATCAGACAAAATAGACTTTAAAATAAGGACTATTAAAAGAGACAAAGAAGGACACTACATAATGATCAAGGGATCGATCCAAGAAGAAGATATAACAATTGTAAATATTTATGCACCCAACATAGGAGCACCTCAATACATAAGGCAAATACTAACAGCCATAAAAGGGGAAATTGACAGTAACACATTCATAGTAGGGGACTTAAACACCCCACTTTCACCCATGGACAGATCATCCAAAATGAAAATAAATAAGGAAACACAAGCTTTAAATGATACATTAAACAAGATGGACTTAATTGATATTTATAGGACACTCCATCCAAAAACAACAGAATACACATTTTTCTCAAGTGCTCATGGAACATTCTCCAGGATAGATCATATCTTGGGTCACAAATCAAGCCTTGGCAGATTTAAGAAAATTGAAATTGTATCAAGTATCTTTTCTGACCACAACGCCATGAGACTAGATATCAATTACAGGAAAAGATCTGTAAAAAATACAAACACATGGAGGCTAAACAATACACTACTTAATAATGAAGATATCACTGAAGAAATCAAAGAGGAAATCAAAAAATACCTAGAAACAAATGACAATGGAGACACAACGACCCAAAACCTGTGGGATGCAGCAAAAGCAGTTCTAAGGGGGAAGTTTATAGCAATACAAGCCCACCTTAAGAAGCAGGAAACATCTAGAATAAACAACCTAACCTTACACCTCAAGCAATTAGAGAAAGAAGAACAAAAAAACCCCAAAGCTAGCAGAAGGAAAGAAATCATAAAAATCAGATCAGAAATAAATGAAAAAGAAATGAAGGAAACAATAGCAAAGATCAATGAAACTAAAAGCTGGTTCTTTGAGAAGATAAACAAAATAGATAAACCACTAGCCAGACTTATCAAGAAAAAAAGGGAGAAGACTCAAATCAATAGAATTAGAAATGAAAAAGGAGAGGTAACAACTGACACTGCAGAAATAAAAGAGATCATGAGAGATTACTACAAGCAACTCTATGCCAATAAAATGGACAATCTGGAAGAAATGGACAAATTCTTAGAAATGCACAACCTGCCAAGACTGAATCAGGAAGAAATAGAAAATATGAACAGACCAATCACAAGCACTGAAATTGAAACTGTGATTAAAAATCTTCCAACAAAGAAAAGCCCAGGACCAGATGGCTTCACAGGCGAATTCTATCAAACATTTAGAGAAGAGCTAACACCTATCCTTCTCAAACTCTTCCAAAATATAGCAGAGGGCGGAACACTCCCAAACTCATTCTACGAGGCCACCATCACCTTGATACCAAAACCAGGCAAGGATGTCACAAAGAAAGAAAACTACAGACCAATATCACTGATGAACATAGATGCAAAAATCCTCAACAAAATACTAGCAAACAGAATCCAACAGCACATTAAAAGGATCATACACCATGATCAGGTGGGGTTTGTTCCAGGAATGCAAGGATTCTTCAATATACGCAAATCTATCAATGTGATAAACCATATTAACAAACTGAAGGAGAAAAACCATATGATCATCTCAATAGATGCAGAGAAAGCTTTTGACAAAATTCAACACCCATTTATGATAAAAACCCTGCAGAAAGTAGGCATAGAGGGAACTTTCCTCAACATAATAAAGGCCGTATACGACAAGCCCACAGCAAACATCATCCTCAATGGTGAAAAACTGAAAGCATTTCCACTAAGATCAGGAACAAGACAAGGGTGCCCACTCTCACCACTCTTATTCAACATAGTTTTGGAAGTTTTAGCCACAGCAATCAGAGAAGAGAAGGAAATAAAAGGAATCCAAATCGGAAAGGAAGAAGTAAAGCTGTCACTGTTTGCAGATGACATGATCCTATACATAGAGAATCCTAAAGATGCTACCAGAAAACTACTAGAGCTAATCAATGAATTTGGTAAAGTAGCAGGATACAAAATTAATGCACAGAAATCTCTGGCATTCCTATATACTAATGATGAAAAATCTGAAAGTGAAATCAAGAAAACACTCCCATTTACCATTGCAACAAAAAGAATAAAATATCTAGGAATAAACCTACCTAAGGAGACAAAAGACCTGTATGCAGAAAACTATAAGACACTGATGAAAGAAATTAAAGATGATACAAATAGATGGAGACATATACCATGTTCTTGGATTGGAAGAATCAACATTGTGAAAATGACTCTACTACCCAAAGCAATCTATAGATTCAATGCAATCCCTATCAAACTACCATTGGCATTTTTCACAGAACTAGAACAAAAAATTTCGCAATTTGTATGGAAACACAAAAGACCCCGAATAGCCAAAGCAATCTTGAGAACAAAAAAAGGAACTGGAGGAATCAGGCTCCCTGACTTCAGACTATACTACAAAGCTACAGTTATCAAGACAGTATGGTACTGGCACAAAAACAGAAAGATAGATCAATGGAACAGGATAGAAAGCCCAGAGATAAACCCATGCACATATGGACACCTTATCTTTGATAAAGGTGGCAGGAATGTACAGTGGAAAAAGGACAGCCTCTTCAATAAATGGTGCTGGGAAAACTGGACAGGTACATGTAAAAGAATGAAATTAGAACACTCCCTAACACCATACACAAAAATAAGCTCAAAATGGATTAAAGACCTAAATATAAGGCCAGAAACTATCAAACTATTAGAGGAAAACATAGGCAGAACACTCTATGACATAAATCACAGCAAGATTCTTTCTGACCCACCCCCTAGAGTAATGGAAATAAAAACAAAAATAAACAAATGGGACCTAATGAAACTTCAAAGCTTTTGCACAGCAAAGGAAACCATAAACAAGACCAAAAGACAACCCTCAGAATGGGAGAAAATATTTGCAAATGAAGCAACTGACAAAGGATTAATCTCCAAAATTTACAAGCAGCTCATGCAACTCAACAACAAAAAAACAAACAACCCAATCCAAAAATGGGCAGAAGACCTAAATAGACATTTCTCCAAAGAAGATATACAGACTGCCAACAAACACATGAAAGAATGCTCAACATCATTAATCATTAGAGAAATGCAAATCAAAACTACAATGAGATATCATCTCACACCAGTCAGAATGGCCATCATCAATAAATCTAGAAACAATAAATGCTGGAGAGGGTGTGGAGAAAAGGGAACCCTCTTGCACTGCTGGTGGGAATGTGAATTGGTTCAGCCACTATGGAGAACAGTATGGAGGTTCCTTAAAAAACTACAAATAGAACTACCATATGACCCAGCAATCCCACTACTGGGCATATACCCTGAGAAAACCGAAATTCAAAAAGAGTCATGTACCAAAATGTTCATCGCAGCTCTATTTACAATAGCCCGGAGATGGAAACAACCTAAGTGCCCATCATCGGATGAATGGATAAAGAAGATGTGGCACATATATACAATGGAATATTACTCAGCCATAAAAAGAAACGAAATTGAGCTATTTGTAATGAGGTGGATAGACCTAGAGTCTGTCATACACAGTGAAGTAAGTCAGAAAGAAAAAGACAAATACAGTATGCTAACACATATATATGGAATTTAAGAAAAAAAAAAATGTCATGAAGAACCTAGGGGTAAGGCAGGAATAAAGACGCAGACCTCCTAGAGAACGGACTTGAGGTTATGGGGAGGGGGAAGGGTGAGCTGTGACGGGGCGAGAGAGAGTCATGGACATATACACACTAACAAACGTAGTAAGGTAGATAGCTAGTGGGAAGCAGCCGCATGGCACAGGGATATTGGCTCGGTGCTCTGTGACAGCCTGGAGGGGTGGGATAGGGAGGGTGGGAGGGAGGGAGACGCAAGAGGGAAGAGATATGGGAACATATGTATATGTATAACTGATTCACTTTGTTATAAAGCAGAAACTAACACACCATTGTAAAGTAATTATACCCCAATAAAGATGTTAAAAAAAAAAAAAAAAAAAAAAAAAAAAAAAAAAAAAAAAAAAAAAGTTGGCACAAGAAATTTTATAACAGTCTTAATCAAGACCTAGAAACAATTCAAGAGTCCAACAGGTGACAGGATAAGCAATTGTGTACATTCATACAATGGAGTGCTACTCAGTAACTGAAAGGAGAGAATTACTGATTCACATAGCAATGTGAATGAATTCCCCCAAAGAGTAACCTGAGTAAAAGAAACAAAAAACAAGAGTAAATCCTATATGAATCCATTTATATGAAATTGTAGCAAAACTAGCCTCTGGTGATACAAATTATAGCAGTGGTCTCCTGGTAGATGGAGGGGAAATTGATTGGGAAGGGTGATGAGAAACATATTTAAGGTAATGAAATATTCTGTATCTTGACAGGAGTGTGGATTTCATGGGTATATATTTCTCAAAACCCATCTGACTATAAATTGTAAGTTAAAAACTATAAATTATACCTCTCTAAAAACTCATTAGATTTAAATATATTTTTAGCATAGTATTGGAAGTCCTAGCCACAGCAATCAGGCAAGAAAAAGAAAAAACATCCAAATTGGAAGGGAAGAAGTAAAACTGTCACTATTTACAGATGACATGATACTATATATAGAAAACCCTTAAGCCTCCATCAAAAACTATCAGAACTAATAAATGAATTCAGTAAAGTTGCAAAATACAGGATTAATATACAGAAATCTGTTGCTTTTCTATAAACTAATAATGAACTGTCAGAAATAGAAAGCAAGAAAACAATGCCATTTAAACTTGTAGGAAAAAGAATAAAATAACTAGCAATAAACTTAACCAAGGAGATGAAAGAGCTGTACTCAGAAGGAATTTGAAAATGATACAAAGAAATGGAAAGATATCCCATATTCTCAGATTGGAAGAATTCATATTGTTAAAATGTCAATACTATCCAAAGTAATATACAGATTTAATGGAATCTCTATCAAAATGCCCATGATATTTTTCACAGAACTAGAACAATTAATCCTAAAATTTATATGGAACCACTAAAGATCCCAAATAGCCAAAGCAATCTTAAGAAAAATGAACAAAGTTGGAGGTATTAGGCTCCCTGTCTTCAGACTATACTGCAAAACTACAGTAATCAAAATAGTATGATACTGGCACAAAACTGACACATAGATCAATGTAATAGAAAGCCTAGAAATAAACCCAGACACTATGGTCAACTAATCTATTGAATAATTAGGGGTAGAGAAGAAGAGAAGCAACAAGCATATACTGTATAGCCCAGGGAATTATAGCCATTTTCTTCTAATAACCTATAATGGAATATAATCTGCAAAAATACTGAATCACTATGCTGTACACCTGAAACTAATATAATACTTTAAATCAACTATACTTCAATTTAAAAAATAAAATTAAATAGCCTTTTTTTTTTTTTTTTTTTTGTGGTACGCGGGCCTCTCACTGTTGTGGTCTCTCCCGTTGCGGAGCACAGGCTCCAGACGCACAGGTTCAGCAGCCATGGTTCACAGGCCCAGCCACTCCACGGTATGTGGGATCTTCCCGAACTGGGGCACGAACCCGTGTCCCCTGCATCGGCAGGCGGACTCTCAACCACTCTGCCACCAGGGAAGCCCAAAACAGCCTGCATTTTTAAAAACTGATAGCTGAAACAACATGCTAAGATTTGTTAGCATTTTTAAGTGTGAAGGATGTGGAAGGAACGTTTTAGAATGAATGTTTTTTGCCTCTTTCATTTCTTTTTGATCCAGTGTAAGTCTGGGATTTCTATAATATTTAACAAATACACATATAGATAGAAAACTGTATAGAACTAAAAATGAGTTATATTTCTGAATAGTAGTCTCTTCAGGTAATTGTTTTTGTCCAACTCAAGATTTCTTTTGAATTCTATTATAAAAGTGTGTATGTCCTTCAAGAGAAAAATAATCTCAAGCTATTAATCTAGAAAACAGTTTGATAATAAGACCTACCCTCCCTTTAATCCACAAGGTTGATTTGCCTTGGTTCCTTAGATGCATACAATGTGGGCCTTTCCTTAACCTTTCCCAGAGCAGCTGGGTACTTTCCTAGGTAATTGTGCACTAGCAAAGGAGAACTCACCATAATTTTCATGGACTGGTTCCAACAAAACACTATTCAGGAGCATCCAGACCAAAACTTGCAACCAGTCTTAAGGGCCTATGAGAGTCATGTGATAAATGGAATTCAAACATGAGTTAATCTCACAACCAGTTCTCTGAGGCCCATACGCCACTCTGGATATTTCCATATTTGTTTTGTTTGTGGTTTGAATGGCCATCACATAGAATCACTACAGAATCACTTGCAGAATCACTACACTAGCTTCCTGATACTTGGAATAAGGGCTATTATGGTAGGAAGTAAAAGCAAAAGCCACTGGGCCTAACTTCTCCTATCACAACAGTAAGTCAAACAATATAGCACATCTCTGAGAGTATTGAAGTTATTATTGTTACCAGTTACTTGGAAGGTGGAGATTTGTCCATTGCCATCACATCTTCTATTCCTATTCTGAATAATTAAAAAGACTAGAGGAGGGCTTCTCTGGTGGCGCAGTGGATAAGAATCTGCCTGCCAATGCAGGGAAGATGGGTTTGATCCCTGGTCCGGGAAGATCCCACATGCCGCGGAGCAACTAAGCCCGTGCGCCACAACTACTGAGCTTGCGCTCTAGAGCCCGCAAGCCACAACTACTGAGCCTGCGTGCCTAGGGCCTGTGTTCTGCAACAAGAGAAGCCACTGTGATGAGAAGCCTGAGCACCGCAACGAAGAGTAGCCCCCACTCGCCACAACTAGAGAAAGCTCGCATGCAGCAACGAATACCCAATGCAGCCAAAAAAAAAAGACTAGTGGACTGCAGAGTGATGGTGGATTATTGACCTTGATCATGTTATGACTCTAATGCTACTGCTGTTCTAGTGGGTGCTTCTTACTAAAAACGTAAGTGTCCCTGGTACTTGTGCATTTAAATGGCAAGTACATTTTACTCCTTCCCATACACAGAAAACTAGAAAAATATCTTAAAGGGCCAGCTGTACAAAAGTAATACTTACCTCAAGGATAGAAAAACACTCTAGCTAAATATTTCAACCATCCTACTATTCTACAGAATATCACACTGATTCACTGTAGTGATGCCATCGTGGTGATATACTCTAAAAATGAGAAGTAGTAATTGAATGTGATGCATTGGAAACAAATGAGAAATAAATTCAGAGAAAATAGTAATGACCACATCATAGAATTTTCTGGGGTTGAATGGCATTGAACATGTAAAATAATCCGTTCCTCTAGAGAATGATAAGTCATTCCTCTAGTGGAGGACAAATCATTTTACCTGGTGTGTTACCTGCATTTTGACGGCAAGTGTATACCATCTGTAGGTGTCCTCCTCCAAATCCTTTACATTGTGGTCCAAAATTGAGTTAGGACTCAAAGAAAATGCACAACCCCACTGGTTCAGACCATAGTTTGAGCAGCTCTGCCACTAATCCTTTTGACCTCATGAGCATCTTGAGAGGCCCCTCTCATCCTCCTGGATGAATTATGTGAAAAACCCTGATAGAATAATCACAGCAAAGGCCACTAGGATTTTGGAGATAGGCCACATCTCCTTAAGCAAGTTATTATTTCCTGTCTGAGAAATAGCCTGTGTCTGTAGTTGGATAGAACTTGGGAGATCAGGTGACCAACTTACCTGACTTATCCTCCTTGAATTAGGCGCTATGTGATCTAATCAGCCATAAAGTGGGTTTCCTTGTCTGAATAGGTCGGCAAGGTCTAGATAAGTTTTTTAAGGAACTGCCCACACTCCCAACATGTCTTTTCCTCCCACAGCATTGCCTTCCCTCAATCAATATCAAAGATGAAGACCTCATGGGGAGCTTCCCTTCAGTTTGAAAATAAGGAAACGGAAGAGTAGATTATAGCGGCTCTGAGCAAAACGCAGTCACTTGCTGAAAGTGGCAGTTATTATATCACAGCCCCACTCAGTGCGGGGCCCTGAAAGAGTGTGGAGAATGGGGCGTCTCCCAGTGGTCAGCATAACTTGAAGCATTAATGTTCACTGTTATGGTTGAGATGATTGACCCTGGCTCTCAGGGGTAAGTGGAGTTGCTGTTAAGTGAAGCTGCTGCTGGTGGTGGTGGGTGGAAAGTATAGATGTAATGTAGGGAATTCCTCTTGAGTACTAATGCTAATTCTATTCAATACATTGTCAAGAATTAAAAACTATGGCATCCCTATATGGGCAGGACTCACTAGAGGCTCTTACTCCTCAGGAATAATGACTTGAATCGCCCTAATAAGGAAAAAACCTGTGTAAAGCAGAGATACTGAATAAGGAGAATATGAAATGAGTACTGGAGGAATTAAGTCAGATATACCAGTTCTGGCTTTCTTGCAACTTGCAAAAATTAAGATTGTAATCTACTCCTTGCTTGCTGCACATATGGTATTTAAAATTCTCTATTCTTTTTATTTTTTCTTCTCATGTACATACGATGAGTTATTGGGAGTAATATACATGACTTGCCATTATAGGTCACACAATCTCATGAGAGAACCATGACAGAACTAGAGGAAAATAGACATTGTCTAGCGATATCCCAAAGAACAGTGACATCATTTTTGTATGTGGCAGCCGGACATGACTTGGGCTTGTCTCACATTAAGAGGGAAAAGCCCATTTGAGGTGCTATATAGCAGAGAATTATGTTCAGCGAGCCAGTTTTTAATCATATGTTTAGAAAAAAGAAAATTTCTGCGGAATTTTGGAGTTTAGGGAGCTATTGTTTTTATCATTCCAGAATACTTTACTTCTTCCACTTTTTTGACATCTTTATTGGAGTATAATTGCTTTACAATGGTGTGTTAGTTTCTGCTGTATAACAAACTGAATCAGCTATATATACACATATATTCCCACATCCCCTCCCTCTTGTATCTCCCTCCCACCCTCCCTATCCGACCCCTCTAGGTGGTCACAAAGAAACGACCTGATCTCCCTGTGCTATGCGGCTGCTTCCCACTAGCTCTCTATTTTACATTTGGTAGTGTATATATGTTCATGCCACTCTCTCACTTTGCCCCAGCTTACCCTTCACCCTCCCCGTGTCCTCAGTCCATTCTCTACATCTGCATCTTTATTCCTCTTCTGCCCCTAGGTTCTGAAACTTTTTTTTTTTTTTTAGATTCCATATGTATGTGTTAGCATACGGTATTTGTTTTTCTCTTTCTGACTTACTTCACTCTGTATGACAGACTCTAGGTCCATCCACCTCACTACAAATAACTCAATTTCATTTCTTTATACAGCTGAGTAATATTCCATTGTATATATGTGCCACATCTTCTTTAACCATTCATCTGCCAATGGACACTTAGGTTGCTTCCATGTCCTGGCTATTGCAAATAGTGCTGCAATGAACATTGTGGTACATGACTATTTTTGAATTATGGTTTTCTCAAGGTATATGCCCAGTAGTGGGTTTGCTAGGTCGTATGGTAGTTCTATTTTTAGATTTTTAAGGAACCTCCATACTGTTCTCCATAATGGCTGTATCAATTTACATTCCCACCAACAGTGCAAGAGGGTTCCCTTTTCTCCACACTCTTTCCAGCATTTATTGTTTGTAGACTTTTTGATGATGGCCATTCTGACCGGTGTGAAGGGATACCTCATTATAGCTTTGATTCACATTTCTCTAATGATTAGTGATGTTGGACATCCTTTCATGTGTTTGTTGGCAATCTGTATATCTTCTTTGGAGAAATGTCTATTTAAGTCTTCTGCCCATTTTTGGATTGGGTTGTTTGTTTTTTTGATATTGAGCTGCATGAGCTGCTTGTATATTTTGGAGATTAATCCTTGGTCAGTTTCTTCGTTTGCTAGTATTTTCTCCCATTTCAATTGTTGTCATTTCATGTTGTTTATGGTTTCCTTTGCTTAAAAAAGTTTTTAAGTTTCATTAGGTCACATTTGTTTATTTTTGTTTTTATTCCCTTTCTCTAGGAGGTGGGTCAAAAATGATCTTGCTGTGATTTAGAATCTTGGAAATTGCCTGTGATTTAGGAAAAAGGATCTTGTGTTCTACCTATATTTTCCTCTAAGAGTTTTATAGTCTCTGGCCTTACATTTAGGTCTTTAATCCATTTTGAGCTTATTTTTGTGTATGGTGTTAGGAAGTGTTCTAATCTCATTCTTTTACATGTGGCTGTCCAGTTTTCCCAGCACCACTTATTGAAGAGGCTGTCTTTTCTCCATTGTATATTCTTGCCTCCTTTATCAAAGATAAGGTGACCATATGTGCGTGGGTTTATCTCTGGGCTTTCTATCCTTTTCCATTGATCTATATTTCTGTTTTAGTGCCAGTACCATACTGTCTTGATTACTGTAGCTTTGTAGTATAGTCTGAAGTCAGGGAGTCTGATTCCTCCAGCTCTGTTTTTCTTTCTCAAGATTGCTTTGGCTATTCGGGGTCTTTTGTGTTTTCATACAAATTGTGAAATTTTTTGTTCTAGTTCTATGAAAAATGCCATTGGTAGTTTGATAGGGATTGCGTTGAATCTGTAGATTGCTTTGGGTAGTATAGTCATTCTCACAATGTTGATTCTTCCAATCCAGAACATGGTATATCTCTCCATCTTTTTGTATCATCTAATTTCTTTCATCAGTGTCTTACAGTTTTCTGCATACAGGTCTTTTGTCTCCTTAGGTAGGTTTATCCCTAGCTATTTTATTCTTTTTGTTGCAATGGTAAATGGGAGTGTTTCCTTAATTTCTCTTTCTGGTTTTTCATCATTAGTGTATAGGAATGCAAGAGAATTCTGTGCATTAATTTTGTATCCTGCTACTTTACCAAATTCATTGATTAGCTCTAGTAGTTTTCTGGTAGCATCTTTAGGATTCTCTATGTATAGTATCATGTCATCTGCAAACAGTGACAGTTTTACTTCTTTTCTGATTTGGATTCCTTTTATTTCTTTTTCTTCTCTGATTGCTGTGGCTAAAACTTCCAAAACTACGTTGAATAATAGTGGTGAAAGTGGGCAACCTTGTCTTGTTCCTGGTCTTAGTGGAAATGGTTTCAGTTTTTCACCATTGAGAACGATGTTGGCTGTGGGTTTGTCACATATGGCTTTTATTATGTTTAGGTAAGTTCTTTCTATGCCTACTTTCTGGAGAGTTTTTATCATAAATTGGTGTTCAACTTTGTTGAAAGCTTTTTCTGCATCTATTGAGATGATCATATGGTTTTTATCCTTCAGTTTGTTAATATGGCTTATCACATTGATTGATTTACATATATTGATCTTCTTCCACTTTTTAATAACAAATTGCATCCTTCAGACTACTAAGGTGAGTTACATTACATGATCTATTATTTCTCCTTGAGCTTTCAGCATTGGTCATTGATGTGTTGGGTGAGAGACAATAAGATTTGAGTAATCTAATGGTGACAAACAAAATACAAATTGACGAGATAAGAGGAGAGACCTGTCTCCTTGATTTACTTTTGCTTGGATTTTGTGAGCTACTTTAGTGTCTTTCTAATCTCTTGCTCTCCTCTTTTCTCCTTTCCCCTCCTCTCCCCTCCCCTCCCCTCCTGTCCTCTCCTCTCCTCTTCTGCTTTTTTGTGTCTCGGAAGTCATTTTATGTTTCTTGCAATCAAAGTACTTTAGCTTATACAGGAATGGAGTTACAAGCAATAGATTCTTAGAGAAATATAAATGTTTGGAATTGGTTATTAGATTGGTTATTAGATGAAGCAAAATGCACTGAGACATGTATAGGAAAATGAAAGTAGCATTTCATTTCTTTAAGAATCTTAAAAGCACCACAAGCATCAACCAGCTGCGACCTGAGGCTCCTAAAGATGAAGCTGGGAGAACAGATGGCTATTGCCAAAAGCCCATTTAGAGGATGAGGCCCACCAAGTAGAATGGCTTACCTGACAGGCTCAGTAATGACACTGGAGAAGGAAAAGCTCAGGCCATAGGTTGGCTTGTAAACTGCCCCTGTACACAGAGGGCAAGGAGAAACCAAAAAAAGAGGCAAACCACTCCAGATTGGTAGGTGGCAGTTTTAATAAGCAAGAGAACTTACTTACAAGGCTTGTCTTTGGGAGCTTCAAGGCAAGTTGATTTTTCCCTCACCTGCAAGAATATTCAAAGTTTATATAGAGGTCTTAACCAGGTTCAGTCATGTATACTGCCCAGATGATCTCAACAACACCTTTCTCTCTCAAGGCAGTGTCCAAGGAACAGCTCCCAGGGAGCTGGGGAATGGTATGCAGAATGTACATTGAAGGACAGGGGAGGGGATGAGGGGTCTCTGATTGCCTGGGTCCAGCTCTCAGGTCAACCACTGGTCATCTCTTCTCCATTTCCTCCTCCAACACCATACATCCTTCAAAGCACAGGATGAAACTCAGGATCCATGTGTGAGTATGCAAAATAGTCGCTTACTGCTTGTGGCTGTGCAGCTGAGTACTCTGAAAATTAATCCTAGACATGCATTTTGCACATTTCTGAATTACAGTATCAGTGGAATTCACAAACGGAATTCATAAACTCTCTAGGTCATTTATGTAAAAGATAGGACATTGACTAAGAAAGTGTCAACGCATTATAACGTCATACTAAGACACTGGCGCGCAAATTCCTGGGCTCAGAATCCTACCTCTATCTACCACAAATAACTGAGGGATCCTGAATAAGTTACTTAATTCTGTGTCATATTTTTCTAGGGGAATACTGATAATGTTATTACTAAAATTATTTAATAATTAGGTGGATTTTGAAGATTGAATTAGATAATCCACATGAAACACTTACATGCCTGGTACATAGACAGTGTTTAGCAGATGTTAGCTATTAATTCAAGTGAAATCTGTAATAAGTTTCAAATAGATGATAGAGAATTTATACTTAAGCTTTATAGATT
This sequence comes from Stenella coeruleoalba, assembly GCF_951394435.1. Classification (NCBI taxonomy): domain Eukaryota; kingdom Metazoa; phylum Chordata; class Mammalia; order Artiodactyla; family Delphinidae; genus Stenella; species Stenella coeruleoalba. The sequence goes on along the minus strand of NC_137150.1, from coordinate 21,070,941 downwards.
TATCAGATGCTTACCCTGTTAGAAACTCTTCATGTTTAAAGAAATTTAAAGCATGTTTCTTAAAGTCAGGAAGCTTCTGATTATTCTGGGAAGGCTGGACTAAAACTTGAAAATTTAAATGACAATATAGGAGATAAATAAAGTTCAATGTAGTGAGACAAGAAGTCACAAGGTTTCACAGGACTGGTGCCAGATGACTGCTCTTGGTTTAAAAAATGGGGGGGGGGTATATTTTTTACATGACTGTATTTGGTTTACTGTATTCAAATAGTTAAACTCATCTATACATGCATCTTATTTTTGTTTATGTTCCTATAGCAGAGATCAGTCAAACCTAAATAGTTGTTGCCGAACTTCACACTTTGGATTTTGACATTTATTTTCAATTTCATAAGTCAACAACTGTATCTTTAAAATCTGTAAGATTACTGTATTGTAATACAATACAGTAATCCAGGTGGAAAATACTTTGAAAGCTCTTTGTAGTTGGCAATAAGGCTTTATAAATGACAACTGTTCTCACATGATGGATGTACTTGCCATAATACCAATGGGCTTATACTGTTAGTATTAGTAAATCCTTGAGCAATTCCCTAAGTGACCATGTACAATTTAATGCACCTAGCCTCTCCAAACACGCTGTCTTGTGATTTGTCAGTAGTGTATCTTAATGAGAAAAGTGTCTTCTTAAATCAAATATAAATTACTTTTTTGAAAATAATTTAACTACGGATATAACACACTTTCAAAAATACAATCTTGTAAGGCATTTGTTAAAAAAAAACAGTTTTGGTAATTGAATCATGTTTTCCATTGACTTACATTATTACATTAGAGATGTATCCTTATGGGAAGAAATTTGACCCAAGATGAATAAATATTTCAATTTAGAAATGCATAATATTTTTAGATTACATACATAGAGAGGAAACATTTTACTAAAATAATACTCAAAAACTTATTTGTAAAATGCTCTACACACCTATAAATAAGTTTTTATAATAATACCTTTATTCCTGTCCTGCCCCTAGGTTCATCAGAACCTTTTTTTTTTTTTTAGATTCCATATATATGTGTTAGCATACAGTATTTGGTTTTCTCTTTCTGACTTAATTCACTCTGTATGACAGACTCTAGGTCCATCCACCTCATTACAAATAACTCAATTTCATTTCTTTTTATGGCTGAGTAATATTCCATTGTATATATGTGCCACATCCCACAGATGTAGAGAATGGACTTGAGGACATGGGGATGGAGGGGGAAGGGCAAGCTAGGACGAAGTGAGAGAGTAATATTTACATATATACACTACCAAATGTAAAATAGATAGCTAGTGGGAAGCAGCTTCATAGCACAGGGAGATCAGCTTGGTGCTTTGTGACCACCTAGAGGGGTGGGATAGGGAGGGTGGGAGGGAGGCTCAAGAGGGAGGGGATATGGGTATATATGAATACACATAGCTGATACACTTTGTTGTACAGCAGAAACTAACACAATATTGTATAGCAATTATACTCCAATAAAGATGTAAAAAAAAATAATACCTTAATCGCATAGCCTTTGTCTGGATCAATTAAATAAGACTTTAAATACTATCAGTTCTTTAGACTGTGAAATATCTTTATGATCATCCTCTCCACAAACAATGTGGCTGGTTTTTAGTACACCTTGCTTGCTCTACAGATGCTAACATGACCATTCGATACATAATGTTGCCCAAAATCATTTCTACTTTCCCTTTCTTCTAAATTATCCTATTACTTGTTTATTAATATTTTCTTACATTGAAGATCAACTCTATTATTCTTAATTTTTCCATTGATATGTAGCTTGTGACAATATCTTAACTCATTATTAATCCCTTAAATTTAGTTTGCATCATAGCATGTGGGTTCCCCCTTCAGTTAAGATCAGGGAGAGAAAGTTTAGGTCATTTTGCCTGGAGTGCTGAATAGCTAAGAAAATTTTAATCTGGCTCTAAAATGAGAAAAGTGACAGGGAGATGTTGAACATACCTCTCTCTGCTTTACTGTTCATCTCATGATTCCAATTCAACCATAATACCAGAAGTTGGATTCTCTTGGTGCTACAGTCACATGAGAGAGATTGCTGAAATGCACACTTAGTTGTCATGTTTCCTTAAACCCACCCACAAAGCATTTCTCCTTTCTACTCTGACTTCTCCATTCTACCACCATAACTTGAGTTCAAATGGACTTTTCTTTCCCTGAACTATATAGCCTAATGAGCTACTTTAACTACACATAACACTTGTCATTTCATAACACCAATGACCTTCAACTATCTAGTCCTCTTCTCTCCCATTGACCTTCCCAACTACTGACAAGTTATAGTCTTGAACATAAATCTAATCGCCTTCCCACAAAACTATCAATAATTCTTCATTGCTTATGGAGTAAAATCCAAACTCTTAAGTCTACAACTATAACTACTATAATCTGATCCTACTTCTCATCCATGCCCCATTTCTCCCTGATGCACACATCAAACTGGAGCACTCACTTTTCTTCTTCACACCATATAAGCAGCCCCTTCACTCTTTTGCTGACGTCAGACCTGAGCATACTGCTTCCATCCCCTCACACTGGTGTTCTCCATCCCCTCCTAATAGGATCTCTTTTTTAAATATCAGAATATTTAAATTTTAATGCTCATATGCACTGTTTACTTCTGTCTTAAATTGCTTGAAGCTTAGAATTTTCACTAGTTAAATGAGAAGATTGAATTTAGTTCATCTCTAAGGATCCTGAAGATCAAAAATTGTATTCCAGGCACTCAAAATGTCATGACAAAAGGTGAATATTTCTGTTGATGAAAGTGTAACATGAAGGTTCTGTTTGAAGGATATTTGCCAATGCTTGTTTTAGTTTTGCTTTAATGCTTGAAAAGGGCACTAGTTATAGATGGCCATAGTCTTCTAAGGTACCATGATTTTTGATTTTCCCACCCTATCTAAGGCATGGCCCGGCTCTTATTAAACACAATAAGCAAGGAGTAAAAGTTTAATAATGCTTTTTAAAAAATTCTAGTTCCCACTTGGGGAGTATTTCATCCTTAAATCAATATTCTATTTAGGTCATAACAGCAAATATTTAGCAAACTATGGAATATTTAGAAAACACAATGGGAAATGACCAGAAAATTGTTCACACAGTTTTGGAAAGCTGGTTTCTTTAGGTTTGATATAAAGACTCCAGACTATTCCAGAAAGGGTAATTCAGAACTTATAAACTGATAAGCACAATTGTTTTGAACTGAGCTTTCTGCTAATACATATCTTTTCAACTAGAGTTCCAAAACTAAGGAAAAGAGGCCATTTATAATCAATTTTATGAAGCATTGGAGTTTTGATTGAACTCTGATACTTTGAAGACATTTTTTAAAAAACTTTGATAGTATGTGATGAATTTTAGAAGAGAGATTTGAATCATTAGAACAGGCTTCACAGGCAACAAAGATGAAGTGAAAACAACATAACATCTCCAAATGAATTTCCATCATTTTACAGCTTTTAGAAGACAGAAAGTAAATCTGTGCCCTTCATTTCATGTATTCATTCAGACAGCAAAAGTTTTGAACACGTATTGTGTACCAAGCACTGTTTGGGGCAAGGTGCTACAGCAGTGAACAAGTAGGTAAAAATCCTTGCTTCTTGGAACTTACATCCTAGTTGGAGGACACAGACACAATTAGCAATAAATGATACACTAGTTTAGAAGGTGATGTGTACTATAGGAAAGGGAAAGAGGGAGGTCTGGGGAATAATGATGGTGTAATTTTAAATAAGATAAATGGGGAAGTTTTTACTGGTGCTGTGACTCAAGTAAAGCAGCCTCACCCATAACATTTGTCGGTGTCCCTGGAAATGGCAGGGCACTCTAGAAAGGGGCTGTCAGTTTCAGTAGATTTCCCCTTGGCTTGTCCAACTCTTTGCTTTGTGGGACTGGGGCTTAGCAAGAAGGGGGGCAGAACTAGTACCTCTAAATGAGCAAAGGGAAGAGGCATCCATTTCCCATGTTTAGGAGTCATCCTGTGGCCCAACTTGAAGAAGGTGAGGGAGAGAGAGGGGCATATCTGGGGAAAGAACACTCCAGGCTGAGAGAACTACAAAGGTTCTAACAACAAGAATGCCTGGCAAACTTGACACACCAAGAACTGAGACAGAGCAGTTGGGGGTGAGTTGGGGAGATGGGGTTAGAGTGTAATAATGAAGAGACAAAGCAGCAGGCTTCTGCAAGAACATTATAAGGACAAGTTTCTCATCTGAGTGAAATGAGTGTGGGGAATTGTTGCTTGAGAATTTTAAGCAAAGGATTGTCATGATCAGTTTTATGTGTTAAAAGAATCATGACAAATAATAGAAGAAGAGCTAGCAGATTATCTTTAAGTAAATATCTTAATTTACTTGGATTCTCATTCAGAGTATCATTTCTGGATAATATCTATTGTTTGTGTAAATAGATCTGTGGACTGGGAGGAAGAAGTTCTGATTCTAGTGCCAAGTAGACACATAGTTTTGAAAAAGGCTCTTGATCTTGATCTCACTGCACTTTTTTGCCCTTTACCTGTAAAATTAACCTGTTAGACTAAGTGGCCAAATATCATAACTTGGTAGAAAAGTTATTGAAAATGTACCCTAAGACCCCTCTTGAATTATTCTGTTTTTAACTCATTTTGAATATTTTCTATCCAATTTATAGGTTTTAAGTAACTCTGATAATCAGTAATTTCATTCTGGCAAAAGTTTAACAGTTCATTCTGATATTAGTGAAATTGTTGTGCTACTTAAAATAGAGCTGGTTGCCTATGGCAAATGCAGATATTTCTTTCTTACTTTCTCTGTGCACTATAAAGTTTATTAATAAACTCATAGCATAAGCAGTTATTGGGAGAAAAACTGCATAATTCACTTAAAATAAGAATGGTATACTATATCTATCATTTTTCTATTAAAAATAGATTAATTGGAGAGATCTGAATGCTTACAATTTCAATATTCCTGAGATATTATTATGTTTATAAGTATCCTACACCAGAATATGTGAATTTGTGATCATAAAGGAACTCATAAAAGAATATCTACACAGACTTCAGCATTTGATCAATTCTACAAATTATTCTTGGAAACATGAAAGTAGCTTCTTAAAGTAGACTAAATTGGAAAAAAAAAGAAAAAAATAATGCAATTAATGACTTGTAATGAGTCACATCATTGGCACAGTCAGAAATGCAATCTACATGTTAGGAGTATTCCCTCTATCTTGGAAGAAACTTTTTGGAAGAGTGTATCTTTCATTTTCTCATCTGAGTGCCCACTCCAAGCCTTCTCAATCAGCTCTGTTTGGCCACCACTTTTAAGAGTTTAACTTCAGTTCTTCATGGATGAATAGCAACTTCAGAAGAGAGCTCTATTCATTGAACAAGTTGGTGAATAAAATTTGGGGAAAATTAAGGCTCTCAAGTACTGATCAACATTTCCCTTGGCATCCTATTAGTCTCATGCTGTAACTGCTTGACAATAAGACTACGCAATGATCTTACAATTAGAGCTTCAAGATTTTAACCTGAATGGGTTTATTGGGTCCCACTTCCATTATTTCTGCCGTATGTCATCCTAATGAATGTTTGTTGTAGGCTTTCTTAGCCAAGTCTTTCTCATGAGACTGGGAAGTCAAAACAGTAATATCTAATTTACTGTATAACAAGAAAGATATCCTAAGTGGTTGATAGTTTCTTAGTTTTATATCTACCAATGTAACTTCATCATGAAAGTCTTATTTGTGTATCTATTTTCATACCATATTTCATTCATTTATTCATTTATTAATTCATTCATCTACTCAGGCATCTAACCTACCAGAAATGTTGCATATTTTATACTGTATTCATATACAAAATCTGGGATTTGGTTTGAGTTAACATAAGATTCTAAAAGTTTGGTTTCTGACCAAATATTTTCACATTGGTGAAAGTTTATTCTGACGAGTGTAAGTTTATTCTGAGAATTTATTCAGAATAAATAATAAATGACAGAATAGGTGATAAAGAGCATTTTGTTTGTATTCAGATGGAAATAAAAATAGGCAAAAATGATTCATTGGCCTATAAGAAAGCCTTTTTGACTAGATTGATTTCCTTAAACCAACTAAATCATGTTTAAGACTTGAAATGTCCCAGTGATATGTCCTACTATGTATCAAAATGTATTGTAGCATAAAAAACTTTAAGCAGATCAGTGGAAGCAGAGCCTAGTATATGTAAAATATAGCACAGTTTAATGAGAAAAGAATTGACTATTCTAAACATTCTTGGGAAACCTGGCCATGTACGGAGAAAACAAAATTCAGCTTAGATCCTCATCTCTGACTCTACAGAAAAAAGTTCAAATGGAGAATGAGTTTTCTTTTTTGTGTGTGGGCGGGGGCTGAATTAAAAAAAAGAAAAGAAATAACACAAGAGCTTGTAGAAAAGCTAGACATGAATAAAAATACCTGGATAGGAAATAGCATTTCCAAAAACAAGGAAAGAAATAACAAAAGGAAAGATTGACCATATAAAATTTAAAATAGCATGCAAATTAAAAGGCAAAATGACAAATATGTTTGTAATATATGTGACAGAATATTGCATAATCTTATATAATAAGGTCTTATGAATGAATAAGAAGTGTTTTATGCATCTCAGTAAAGGAAAAATGAGGGTAAATGCAAACATGATACCAAGAAGCAAATGTAAAACTCAGTAGTAAATAAATTTGTGTGTATATTAATTATATTAGTCAAAGCAAGTTGGGATTATGGTAAGGCTTTTGCACCTGTAGCCTTTCTGGAAAATAGTCTGATGCTATATGAGGAGCATTAAAGATAATAGTACTTTTGATGTTAAAATTTTACTACTGCTACTACCAATGTATCTTTAAAAGGTCATTAGAGATTCTCATAAAGATTTATATTGAAGGATGATGAAAATGTCATCCCTTTTAAGAACATAAAAGTAAAAACTATCTTTCTAACTGTATGATTGTAGTAAAATAAGATATATATGTATATATATATATATATATATATATACATATATATCTACAATGGAAATGCTGCCACAAATATCATAGTTTCTGTAAATATTCCATGATATGGGTAAATGTTAATGGTATAATTTGAGGGAAAAACAGAATCCACTTACATAGAGTATTTTTTTTTTTCTAATTCTTCATTAAGTAGGTAGATAAATGGATAGGTAGATAGATAGCTAAAAGCCTGGAATAAAATAAATAAAAATATTAATAATGACCATTTCTTGATAATGGCATTATAATTGCTTTTTAAATTTTTTAATTTAAATTTTTACATTTTAATTTGTATTTTTCTAAATTTATTTATAATGAATGTGTATTACAATTATACTGATTAAAAAAGTCACATTCTTTCTGTCCTTTCCTGCCTCCACAGCCCAGAACGACTCTGTAAAATTGACTAACACTGAACACTGAAAGGGGATAATTGAAAATGGGTGCATTTGACCCTGAGACACCTTGCTTCTCTTCTCAGACCATACTTTCCTCCTACTTTCTCTTCCATACCCACCTTTACAGTTTGTGAACATGTCTGGCTCCTGAATTAGACCCAAGACCCTTCAATAGCATGAAGTCTCTGCTTCCACCCCAATACAGCTGCCCCCAGCTCCTCCTGTTGCAACTAGGGTCACCACAGTAGCCAGAGAGGTCCTTTTACAATTTAAATCAGATTAAACTCTGCTCAAAACCTTCAGATAGTGTTTCTTCATCTCCGAGTTAAAGCTAAAATTCTTTCAATAACTTTCAATGCTGTCATCATCTGGCCCAACGTTATTCTCTCTCAACTTCTAATATTCTCCCCCTCACTCACCCTACTGCAGTTTCTCCAGTCTATTTCCTGACATTGAACCTGTCTATCATGCTCTCACCACAGAGCCTTAACCCCGGCTGTTCCTTTTGCTTTGCATCACTTGCTGAAACTGCCCCATTTAAAATTACAACCCCTAGTTCTCCCAATCCCTTTTATTCTGCTTTATTTTTCTCACTAACAATTACCACCTAATAAACTTTAGAGTTTACTTATATACTGTATTTTTGCCTGACTTTGCCCACTAGAACATCAGTTCAGTGAATCGTTGTTTCTTCTATTATTATCTTCAGTGCCTAGAACAGTGCTTGGCTTGTAGGATGGGCTCAACATAAATTTGTTGACTAAATGGAAGTTCACAGTCCCAGCTCCTAGCACAGGGCCTGGCATAAAGACACAGTATATATTCAATAAATTTTTTTGATCAAAATTAAAAAATCATTTTATATGAGTTGTTTCCCCTTATCAATTTACAACTTGTTTCCTGCTTCCCTCTCCCTGGAAAGCTTTACTAAAACAAGTTTGAAGGGAAGAGGAGAGCTAGATCTTGGCATCCAGCTGTGTAATACCAAATCTAATACAAGTCCTGTTTCCCCAGTTGAAATGCAAAATTTAGGATGAAAAAAGTAATTACTCTTTTTTTAACCATCAAAGCTAAAAATGCTTTCCTTTTTTTTTTAAACTTTTTAAATAGAACATTAGCAGAGATCTCTTATCTCATCAAGTATTCTTCTTAAATGCTGTTTTGCCTTTATTTTTCATTTTATATAATTTGTATATACATATGTTTTAATATAATGAATATATATAATACCTATATTTCCTCAATAATTTATTTCCAGGGAAGTTTCACTCCCCCACCCAAGATATTAAATTAGAAAACTTGGATGACAGATGAACATAGCAAAGTTGAAAGCTGATTGTTTAATTAGGTGGGACTAATTGTTTGAATAGGTGGGACTTCCCTGGAGGTCCAGTGCTTAAGACTTTGCCTTCCAATGCAGGGGGTGCAGATTTGATCCCTGGTCGGGGAGCTAAGGTCCCACATGCCTTGCAGCCAAAACAATGAAAACATTAAAAAAAAAAGCAATATTGTAACAAATTCAATAAAGGCTTTAAAAACGGTCCACATCAAGAAAAAAATAAAAAGAAAATCTTAAAAAAAGAAAAAAGGAATAGGCATTCTTTACACAATAGGAAAAGTCTAAGTCAGTCAAGCCTCTTAATATTTCTGCAAATCAGAGTAAATAACTCAAATACCTTCATAACTCATCTACCTACATAACTCATCTACCTACAATGCTCAGCTTTAAGCTAATTTCAACAAAACAGTAAAAATATGATAGAAACAGAATAAAGAAGTGCAACCAGGAATTATCTAATATGTTAGTCACTTGAGGACTGCCATGGCCCCCATCTTAATGTTGTAAAGGGCAGCAAGTTTTACTCAGAGATACTGGAGGCTCCTGGGACCTGGTGGAATCTGCCTGACACAGAAACGGCATTAGCCATCAAATTTCAGGGGGCCTCCATCAAGTGCTACATGTTGGCTAAATTAGCGGTACATCAAAGGGAAAGTGACTTTAAAAGGAGTCTGAATTATCTTCCTTCCAGATCTTAAACCTGGGTCGGACCCTGTAGGTTGGCTTAGTTCATCAGCCCGGTTTTCATTCTATTCCAAAGAAGCCTGGATTTAATTTAAAGCTCAATAAAGGCATTAAAAAGGCCCCCTTACTCCCCATCTAGTAGGGATACACTCATCTCAAACCCTAAAGTCTAACTAACCAAGATAAGGGTCTAGTCTAGTGTCCAGAAATTCAAATTCCCCAAGAAATGGCAAATGGCGAGTACACTGACATGCCCTGATTTGAATCATATATCCACATTCTTAATAGCTCTCTTTCTCTACAGTGAGGCTTTAACATAATTGACCTGCAGAAATAAGGAATGCCAGGAGGACAGAATTACAAGGAGACTGACTTTAATTACCTGAGAGGATTCTCCTGACATCTTTAGTTTATTCCTTTTCATAGAAAGAAATAGTCCAGTTTTATTTTTATTATAGCAACCTGGTTATATTTATTTTTTAAAATTTTATTGGATTATAGTTGCTTTACAATGTTGTGTTAGTTTCTGCTGTACAGCAAAGTGAATCAGTTATACGTATACATATATCCCCTCTTTTTTAGATTTTCTTCCCATTTAGATCACCACACAGCACTGAGTAGAATTCCCTGTGCTGTACAGTAGATTCTCATTATGAGTTATCTATTTTACGCATAGTTGTGTATATATGTCAATCCCAATTTCCCAATTCATCCCAACCCCCTCTTCCCCCCTTGGTATCCGTAAGCTGTTCTCTACATCTGTGTCTCTATTTCTGCTTTGCAAATAAGTCCGTCTGTAAAATTTTTCTAGATTCCACATATAAGTGGTATTATATTGATATTTGTTTTTCTCTTTCTGACTTACTTCACTCAGTATGACAATCTCTGGGTCTCTCCATGTCTCTGAAAATGGCACTATTTTGTTCCTTTTTATCACTAATAGTCCATTGTATATATGTACCACATCTTCTTTATCCATTCCTCTGTTGATGGACATTTAGGTTGCTTCTGTGTCCTGGCTATTGTAAATAGTGCTGCAATGAACATTGGGGTGTATGTATCTTTTTGAATTATGGTTTTCTCCAGGTATATGTGCTGTAGTGGGATTACTAGGTCATGTGATAGTTCTATTTTTAGTTTTTTGAGAAACATCCATGCTGTTCTCCATAGTGGCTGTATCACTTTACATTCCCACCAACAGTGCAAGAGGGTTCCCTTTTCTCCACACCCTTTCCAGGATTTATTGTTTGTAGATTTTTTGATGACGGCCATTCTGACCGGTTTGAGGTGATACCTCACTGTAGTTTTGATTTGCATTTCTCTAACTTGTAGTGATGTTGAGCATCTTTTCATGTGTTTGTTGGCCATCTTATCTTCTTTGGAGACATGTCTATTTAAGTCTTCTGCCCATTTATTCATTGGGTTGTTTGTTTATTTTGATATTGAGCTGCATGAGCTGTTTGTATATTTTGGAGATTAATCCCTTGTCAGTTGCTTCGTTTGCAAATATTTTCTCCCATTCTGAGGGTTGTCAGAAACAGTCCAGTTTTAAAGTAGGTACAACTTGAGTTTCATACTGGCTAAAACTCACTGACAATATATGTTGCCTGCTCATGCCATAGATTATTTTGTGAAAATAGTCTGTCTGCTGAGTTGTGCCTTCACTGCCAAATGGTAGACTAAACCAACAGATTGTTTTTCTCACACTTTGGTATAATTATGTAATTAACTTAAAATTGCACAGTACTATCCTTGCATGAAAACAGTGGATAATTTCAGAAAAAGAAATTAAAATAGACTCATGGGAGAACCTCTATGTCTGGCTTGATAAAGTTTGTTAACACCAGTAAATTTCTACCAAGGTATTGCCTGTCCTCAGAAATGCCATATTAGTTCACTATTTAAATCTAAAATTAGAATCTTCAAAATAAACAGTAGATATTTTTCTTTTTTAACATAAAACATTTTAAAACTGTGTGTTTGCCACAGGCAAATTATGTGACCTATGATTCATTGAACTGCAAAAAAAAAAAAAAAAAAAAAAAAAAAAGCATGATCCCCTAGACAACAGAAAGCTAAACATCTGGAGAAAATCTAGTACCCCAAGATGGATTATACAGTGTGGTAACAGGTGGTGCTAAGAACTATTAAGATGATTTTAATAAAAAGGGCAAATACCTCCAATTCCATTTCTTCCAATAAATTCCTTTAAGCAGGTGCAAGGGCAAAGCAAAATCTCTTCCCTTGTGTTAAGTATGAAAGAGCTTCCTCTTTTTCTTTTTAGAATCTTTGAGATGACATTATTCTAATTAAAATATCACTGTATACTATGTTTTGTTTTTGTCATTCAAAAGAAATGTAAATAATACATTATCAAAGTAGCTAAATATCTGAAACAACTGTCTACATGCTGACAGGTTAAATGGAGGAAAAAAACAGTCTAAAAATGTAAGACTACTTTTCTTTCCTTTAAAAGGGGTTAAAATTTTGTTTTAAACTAAGTCCAAATAATAAAGACATATTAGAAAAACAGCCTTTAAAAAATCAAAGGAAAATCCTGGTTCTCAGAGGAAGTTTCCATTTTATCTCAGGCTGACCATTTCTGTTACTCAGGCCTCAGTTTTCTCAGCTCCAAAGTAAAAACAGGAGACAATTTCGTCTCTCCATATTAAAAGTTATGGCATAAATCTAAGACTTGGGGTAATTATTTTAAAGAAATATAAGGGCTCAACTTTCTCATTTGGACCCAAGATAACCAAGTAATAAAGATTCAGACAAGAGGTGAATCCAGCTAGACTGACAACTCAATAAATGGAGGTCAAGTTTTTTTTTTGTTTTTTTTGTTTTTTTGCGGTATGCGGGCCTCTCACTGTTGTGGCCTCTCCCGTTGCGGAGCAACAGGTTCCGGACACGCAGGCTCAGCAGCCATGGCTCACGGGGGCAGCCGCTCCGCGGCATGTGGGATCTTCCCGGACCCGGGCACGAACCTGTGTCCCCTGCATCGGCAGGCGGACTCTCAACCACTGCACCACCAGAAGCCCAGAGGTCGAGTTTTAATTACCTATAAACAATGAAAACTCTGAGGTTAACCGACCCTGCAGTTGTCTGGGTACTTAAATACTCTGACCACCTATATTTCTTTATAATTTTAGTACTTACAGAGCTGACATCTATAAACTGATGTTTTTCATTACACTTTTAATCCATGCCATGCCAGGCATAGACTCTTTTTTTTTTTTTACATCTTTATTGGAGTATAACTGCCCCACAATGGTGCATTAGTTTCTGCTTTATAACAAAGTGAATCAGTTATACATATACATATGTTCCCATACCTCTTCCCTCTTGCGTCTCCAGGCATAGACTCTTTATGGGCAGCACCAAGAGAGGTCTGCCATGCCTACTCTGTTTTGCAGATTCATGCACTGATGTGGAAACCTTTGGTGACTCATGAAGTCTGAATTTTCATTTTTAAAAAATATTCATATTTCAATACATTTCCCCAAGATGTCTCAAATGTTTCTGTGAGAATTGGATGCCAGAAGATATGTTATATAGAATAATTTAATTTCCTATCTGAAGCAAAACACTTCTCAAATTATTTTCAAATGATTGTGTGTTTTCTTTCTTCCAGAAGTCCATGAAGCCGTGTAGTCTAATTTGTATATCCCATAGTGTGCAATTGTTTGACTTGCATCCATTATAGCAAAGTAAAATTCTACCAATGTACAGTTTGATTTATTTTCTTACATCTACACGTGCTTCCTTATATGTGTTAAAATTCAGGCTTCAGAAATACTGCTTGACACATTCCTAAATTCTCTCCATATTTATTTCTGAAAGAGTACACACCTACTTCACTACATAGCAATTTCTATTGATATATTTCCCTATGGAAAAAAAAAAGAATTTGACACCTATATTTGTAAATATAGAATTCGGAAACATTGTAGCTCTCTGTTTCTGAGATATTTTAAGGAGACAGATTCATAGTAATTCAAGGGTTGGTTCAGCTGCTTGTGTTTTTAGATCTCCAGATAATTCTCTCAAAAGCAAACCAAAATGAATCCGATCTCTGTTCCATTCTTCTTATATAGATTCTCACCTCACAGGCTGAGAAACTCACAGTGAGGATGATAAAGTTGCTATTCAGTGAAGATGATTAGAGAAGCCCTGTGAATTCTTTAAGAGTGAATAAGACTGTGCTTAAAAGAACACTGCTGAGATGCAAGCAAGAATGAGGCACCGAAAATATTTCCAGATGCAGCCCCTCTCCTTTAGAATTAGTGTTTCTGTTTCATCCCAGAGAAGTTGTTATATTCTACACTAATATAACAAAATATTGTAACGTCACATCCATTTTTATAACCACAAAGAATGATGGACCTTTGGTTTTCAATCTGACAATACCATGCCAAAATAACTCGTTTATTCAGTGAAGGAAAAAACACAAGAGATTTGACACTGCAGCCTAGCTGTTACTTTTTCTCCAGCCACCACAGTTAAGCACTATCTTTTCCCTTTCCTTCTTACCCTCTCCCTTTTCCCATCACTCCTGAGTCAAACAGGGAAAAAATATGGTTTCTACTTCAAGGAGCTTAGAACCCAGCAGAGAAAACAGAAAATTAGTTAAAATAAACTTCAGTGAGTATTATGATAGGGTAGAAGATAGGCTGGAAGCAAAGTCATGGGAGGCCAGAGAGGAAGTCATCACCAGTTGAGACCCGAGGGGTGAGTTGGAGCCAGGTGAACAGGGAGGGGATCCTAGGTGAAGACCCAGAGGCAGAAGAGAGTTACAGGTGTTCTAGGTACTGATGGAAGTTAAGTATGGCTTAAGGGTAAAGATGAAGTGAGCTTTGGTAGAACCTGCTAGCTGTGTACCAAAATTCATTTTGTCTTATTCCTGGTTATCCACCAACACTGTATTTCCTGGCTTCTCACCCTTCATTTAGGTGTGGTCATGTGACTCTTTCCCACCAATGGAATGGAGCAGAAATGATGTATATCAGATCTGAGCCAAGGACCACTCCCTCTTTCCGTCAGTTAGATACAAAAAATACAAGTTCTTGGAGGAAGCAGAGTCCCAAGTGGGAAGAAACTAGGTTCCTGAGACACGGGCATGGCCTGCCAACAGGAATGCCTTTATGGACCATTATCTAAACAGAAATACACATCCATTGTGTTTAACCTACCTCAACTAACAGAGGAACTAAATGGTGGGGGGCCTTGCAGGCCACGTTAAAGAGTTTGCTCTTTACCTTAAGGGCAATAGGGAACCACTGACACATTTTAAACTGGGAAGTGTCATGATCACAAACCAGTTCTCTTCAATTAGCTCTATCTAGTTGAAGAGGTTGTTGTTTCTAATAATTTAGATAATTTCCCCCAGGTTTCTGCTGCTCTCCCATAATGAATAATATATAGCATGATTTATTCATATAATTTTAGTAAATACCAGTCTTGATACAGATAATCACAAATGTCAGGAGCTGGAAATGACATAATAGATTATTTTGTAAAAATCCCTTATTGCATAGAAAAAGAAGGACCGTAAAGGTGAGGTGTTTACCCAAGGTCACCTGGGGAGGTTAAGAGCACAGTAGAGATCAAGGGCTACAGCCAAGCTCTCTTGCTGTCAATCCAAGGCTCTTTCCATTGTGCCCGGCTGTGTTAAGTCCTTTAGCTCCAGTGTTTGCAACAGATTGGATTACTCTGGGGAAATGAATTTAAGGGATTAACCATTGAAAATCTTTAATTTTGGCAATAGTTTTGTTTTAACATTTGTTTTAAGTTCGTTTAAAATTTCTTGTAAAATTTGGAATCACTTTAAAATTTGGAATCACTAATTTTAGAAATACAGAAATGCAATGAATTGCTTCTTCTACATTCGTTTAATTGATGTCTTATTGAACAGAAGTAAATGAACTATTTTAACGCCTTACATCTTCTTACAAGAAACATCTTCATCAGCTAAAGAGAATTATTTTGACTACAATTTTCTATCTTTGTTTCATAGTTTTGTGTCTTTATAATCTGAAACTCCCCGTAAGCTTTTTCTCTGAACTCATTTTCTAGCCTTGAAAGGAATTGCCACAGTGCATAAGCCATAGTAGAATATCTGATAAAACTGAACTGACTTAGATTGGCATTTTGCTTATAGTGTCGAATATTAAGAGATAAAAAGCACTATGTTGAGGAAGTTGCTTTTTAATTTTCCTGGGGTAACTAAAAGCCCATGGCCACTGGTGGGGAAAGATGATAGAAACATATCCATCAGCAAATATGAGTGTAAGAGAGTTGTTGCATCTATCGAATAAAAATGAAGGAACATTAGAGTAACTGATAGAGCAGGAAATGAGAAACTATAATAAAGCACATAATAGCACATATTAAGAAAGTAGTACCCAACATGGACATTTTTCTGCATTGATATAAACTTAGTGTCAATATAGATTCAAAGAATGGAAAATCATCTTAGTCGCTAATGGCAAATTGGAAATTAGTGGAAGTAATATAAATCAAAACTAGCCAATAGTACATTTGCAATTAGCTCTATATCCTCTAATCCTATAAAAGAGCATAATCCATCAGTGCTTGTAGATAAAGAAATCTGCCTATAATAAGATAAAGCACCATTAAGGGTGGATCTTCCATTAATACAGAGAAATCATTTAAAATAAGCTTGAAATATCACGTGAATCTAGACTTTCAACATTTTTGGCTTATAAGTCCAAGAATAGGTTATAAACATCTATACTTTGGAAATGCTTTTACAAATGAATACTCATATTACATCAGGGATAGTAAATGAATATTGATGATATGTGAGATAGCCACATCTAAGAAAACAGCAAACTGACTGGAAGTGGAGGTTGTGAGTACTGGGGGAAGAGATAAACCATCCAGAGTAGGTCCAACTTTGGGCAGGAAACTTATCTGTGCTTCATTTTCCTTACTTACAAACTGGACATGATCAGAACCATCTTACAAGTTTTATCTGGGAATTAGGAATTTTACACACACACATACACACACACAGTGTCTGGCATTGTATCTGACACATACTAGTCATCTGAAACAATATCTAAAGTAATAAAAATAGTTTTATTGCCATCATTTTATTGATATTACTTTTATTATATTATTATGATGATCATCATTATTATCACATTAAGTTGGAAAAAGTGCCCAATGACTATATCAATACATTGTTTCTTTTAGAATGAATTGAGTGGTGAGTGATGATATGACTATTTAACTGAATGATCACTACTTAAACAGAGATGAATTTTTCTAAATATATACTATATATATAATTACTTATAATTTCTAATTATATACATTACCATTAGGTAGAAGAATACAAAGACTTTCATTCTTCTGCTAGGATTAAAATAAATGACATTATGCTACAACGTATGGTTACCAATTACTTGCTTATTTCATGAGAAACAGATAATTTGCCACAGCTGTTATCTGAAGTTTCAGCACCTTTTGTTAAAGCTGTATGAAAGTACTCTTCATTTAACAACAATGAATAAAAGGTGGTTAACTAAAAAAAGAAATGCTTCAAACGTATTATTTCATGGTGGCCCTGGAGAGCACTGGACAGAAAGTTCAGGATAATCTATAAAAAGCAGGGTGAAGGGAGGGGGTGGTGAAAGGGGCTAAGGGGCTAGGGGGCCATGTGAATCCATGTGGAAAAATGATCAGTGCTGGAGAAGGTTAAATTCTCAGTCCCTGAAGTCTTGCTGTTGTGGCTACAGCCCAACAAAGTTAATGAAAGAAAGGAGCACTGACAACTCCTGCTGCTTCGACAGGAGCTTACCACCTCATTACTGGCCAGATTCTTACAACCAAAAGAAAAGAATACTCCTGCCAAGGAAGAGTAAGAGCTGGAGTGAGAGAGTCATCCAAGCAAGGCATTGCTGATGTTGGACGAAGATCAAAGTAATAGCAAACAAAAGGAACTGGACAAGAAATAGCTGAGCCAAGAGCTATGACCACAGACTAGACAACTCTCCAAATCCTAGGCAGGAGAGATGGAAAGAACCCTTTAAATCCCTTAGTCCTCCCTGCCGAACAGGAAAAAGTAAATGAAGTGACACCATCTGCTCACTTTCCCAGAAGAGAGAGTTTCAACTTCTCATGGTTAGCAATGCAAACATTTTCAAAAGCATTACTCTAATTACAAATGATTAGAAATGATTCCTAGAATTAAAGACTTAACTCACAGTGTGCCTGACTAATGAACATTTTCTGCACATCCCACTGCACTTGGAGCTGACTTTGAAAACACCGGCTAGAGATGGTTTCTGAGGTTTTAAAATGATCCTCATAAATATAATAGGATTCATCACATTTTCTCTCTGTTTCTCTAAGCATATGATGCATGATCTTTTTTCTAAAGTACAGTATAAAATCACAGGGTCTTTCAGGACTAGAAAATGCAGTTTTTGTTGTTTGGTTGCTGTGTGTGGGTGGATTTGTGATTGTGTGTACATGCCAACTGAGGGAGGAAAGTACATATCAACTAAAATTAAATGTTTAAACTTAAATTTATAATAATACTTCCCATGGAGATATATTTCATGTTATAGGTTTAAATTCCAGTATTATCTCTGTATAAGGAGTAAATCATCACTACACCCCATTAAAAATTGACAATACCAAGTGTTGGTAGGGAAGTGGAGCAACTGGAACTCTCATACATTGCTGGTGGGTGTAAATTTGGAAAGCTGTTTGGTAGTTTCTATCCAAGCTGAACATAAGCTTCCCCTATCTCCCAGCAATTACATAATTCAGTATATACACAACCAAAATACATATGTTTGTGCATCAAAAGATGTGTTCTAGAAGTTTTTTAGCACCTTTAACCAACAGTAGATCAGATAAATAAGTTGCAGTATACTCTTACAGTAGAATACTCTACAGTGTGTGTTGGTAAACTATGGCCCATGGCCCAAATCTGGCCACCATTTGATTTTGTAGATAAAGTTTTATTAGAACACAGACACACCGATTCATTTACACATTGTCTATGGCTGCTCTTATACTATAACGTACTACAATGGTAGAATTGAGTAGTTGCAACAGAAACCATATGGCCTAAAAAACATGAAATATTTATTGTATATACCTTTGATAGAAAAAGTCTGCTGACCTCTGCTTTCTAGCAATAAAAACAAATGCATTATGGTTATGGTTAACAACATGGGTAAATCACAAAAATAAAATATTGAGTGAAAGCAGGCAGATACAATAAGAGACCTTACTGTTTGATTCCATTTATATAAGTATTGAAAAGCAGGCAAAAATAATCTAGGATGACAAATGTCAGAAAAATGGTTACCTTTGTGGGGAGATTAAGGACTAAAAGGGAGCATGATGGAGATTTCTGGTTCCATCTCCATGTGGAAATGTTCATTTGTAAATGCACTTACATTTGTGAACTTTCCTATATATTTCAATGAAACTTTGCTTAAAAAAGCCAAAATTAGGTTAACCAAAAGTAAAAAATGGAGGCAATATTATGTTTGCTGATGATTACTTAAGATATTTTCAAGATTTTACCTATCTCCCTATAGTCTTCTTTGTACAGAAGAAAGCAAATAAATGTTAAAGCTCATTAACAGAAAATGAAACCATGGACATTATGGATACAGCATGTTTTATTTTTTATTGAAGTATAGTTGATATACAATGTTGTATTAATTTCTGCTGTATAGCAAAGTGATTCAGTTATGCATATATACATTCCTTTTTTAATATTCGTTTCCACTATGGTTTATCACAGGATATTGAACATAGTTCCCTGTGCTATATAGTAGGACCTTGTTGTTTATCCATTCGATATATAATAGTTTGCATCTGCTAACCCCAAACTCCCATTCCATCCCTCCCCATCCCCACTCTTCTTTGGCAACCACAAGTCTGTTCTTTATGCCTGTGAGCTTATTTCCATTTTGTAGATAAGTTCATTTGTGTCATATTTTAGATTCCACATATAAGTGATATCATACGGTATTTGTCTTTCTCTTTCTGACTTACTTCACTTAGTATAAGAATCTCTAGATCCATCCATGTTGCTGCAGATGGCATTATTTCACTCTTTTTTTATGACTAATAGTCCATTGTATATATGTACCACATCTTCTTTATCCATTCATCTGTCGACGGACATTTAGGTTGCTTCCATGCCTTGGCTATTGTGAATAGTGCTGCTGTGAACATAGGGGTGCATGCATCTTTTTGAATTATAGCTTTGTCTGAATATATGCCCAGGGGTGGGATTAGCATACAGCATATTTTAAAGTTGAGAGTCACGAACATGAAAATGAACACATTATCATGAGTAGCAATTTACCTCTATACAATCAAAGATATATATATGCTACTTTTGCCTACTCAGAATTCTTGAGGGTTCCTACTTATTTTCCAAACAACATACAAAATCACCCTCTAAAGTGTCCAATCACTGCATTTCTACAAGAAACCCTCAAACAGCAACAACACAAAACCATGTTGTTTTGAGCTTGTTCTTTGATATTTCCACCTCCATTAAGTTATTTAGAATATTTGAGTTGTTTAGAATTTTTTTCCTTTTCAGACTTAAAGAATCCATTACATTTATTAATACCAATTTCCCCCTTTACTTTTCACATGGACTAAGTGAGTAGAGCTATAACTGAGTACATGGACGCTTCTAATTTGTATTATGGCATATGAAATTGAAAGGCTACCTAGAATTACTTTTTTAAAATTATGACATAACCCAGATATGATTAATAATGATAGTTTAGAAAATTAAGAATATATTTTGGAAATCCATTAGAGATGGCTTAAATTTAAGCTCTTTTGCCCTCACTTCTTTTTCATCTTTATCATAAATTTTAATATTACTAGGAAATGTCACTTAAAACATAGTTTAATAAACTAGAAACCTTTTGGGGGAATAGAGAAATCAAAGGATAAATGCTTCTTTTATCAGTTCTATTATTAAAGAGAATGTTATATCAGAAAAGCAGCTCTCAGCTGCAGAACTATCCTGATTTTCTGAGATTCAGTTGGTTTTGGTTTGTTTCTATTTTTTAATGTATGTGGACTATTAATGTGATTCCTACATACAAAATATTGGAATTTAAAAGTGATTTATTCAATGTTCTAAACCTTTGAACATCCATGATTTCTTCCAAAAGAAGGTATTCTGATGGTTAGATAATACCTATAAATTGTTTAATAAATTAATAACAAATCAGGAACAAAATCAAGTGATTACCTAATTTGGGTGGGGGGGAAGAGTACCTAAATTTATGGCTAGAAAAATTCAGTTTAGCTGTAAAACTGTAATTCCTTCTGTAACACGATCAGAATAAGAAAAGCATGCAGGCACACACACACACAATGGCAGATGTTCAAACACAGACAACTTCTGAATGTCTAGATTATGAACGTTGCAAGTTATACATTTTTTTTTTTTTTTTTTTTTTTTTTGCTGTACGCGGGCCTCTCACTGCTGTGGCCTCTCCCGTTGCGGAGCACAGGCTCCGGACGCGCAGGCTCAGCGGCACGGGCCCAGCCGCTCCACGGCATGTGGGATCTTCCCGGACGGGGGCACGAACTTGTGTCCCCTGCATCGGCAGGCGGACTCTCAACCACTGCACCACCAGGGAAGCCCTCCATTACATTTTTATTAAAATTATAACATCTTGAGAAAACAACCTGATCAATAAGCTAACCATTTACAGTTTAAGTAACAATCACCAACATGAAGCGAGGAAAGGAATAAGTGATGGGAAGTATTTGTAGATGAAGAAGAAAAGGGAGTTTTCCTTTTTTCAGGTCATGTCAAAATTAATTGAAGATGAATGAGTTTTTATGTCAGTAGTTCTAAGATTTTGTTATTTTGGAAAATGATAAAAGTTTTTTTTTTTTTCTTAGTGATCAATCCTATGACAGAACAGTCTGATGATCCCATAAATTTACCAGATCATATGAAGCTAAGGTAAATGTATTTATTGTTTTTAAAGCAAAACAAAAACAGACATAAAAAAAGAGAGGTAGAAAGAGACCTGGGAAATGACCACGGTGTTTCCTATTACATGTCCTGCTTTTGTATATTCATTTTTTAAATCCCTCAACAGAGGATTAGTAAAGAGTATTTTCTCCTCCTCTTCTGGAAGCTTGAAATCACTGGGATCTTCACACACACACACACACACACACACACACACACACACACACACACACACACGATTGACTGTCAGAGGAATAAAAGCATCAGCATTTTGAAGCCAAAACTGTAGTCATATCAATGCCTCACCCCACATGAAATGCAAACATTTAAAATATACTCGACCTACTGGAGGGACCTTTTTGAACATTTAACTGATCAATGAATTAAATAACACCTGATTTCAGGCAGTGACTTTTCTACCTTTTTAGTTGCTTCAATTGGAAAAGCTTTGTGTTAAGGGTGATTTTTATTATCATTTTCTGAGTTTTGTGGAGGTTCCAAACAGTGAAACAAATGTAATAGGATGGCATCTTTGTTGCTCAAATGATTAAAAATAATGTTTAAAATTTATTTATTATATAAAAGCTGACCCTATCCAATATAAAAATGCAACCTAGTCATCTTGCCCAAGGAATCAATTACTGATGAGTATCGGGACTTAACTCTCAACACATCTTGAAGGATGAAAGTTAATAAGCCATGAATTAGAGCTTTGCTCTTCACATGCCTGGAGCTGAGAGTGAAAGATCTTCAATGGTAATGAGTGTTTTGGAAGGCTTACCTTTTCTAGGTTTATTTGGAAGATATTAGGCACCTATCTTATAATTGCATATTCTTTACGTTCAGTGTGCCCTCAGCTGGGGCTGGCAATGGTCATTTTCTAGGCATTCATGCACTTTAGCAGGTGGACTTGGGACAGAGTACACCATGTGCAGATGCAGTATATGTTAACTAAATCTTGAAAGCAGATATGTTCTGTACATTTCATCCAAACAAGATGTATATATTGTTAGATGTTTTAGAGAAATTTTTGAAATTATTTTTCCACACTAGCAAAGGAGGTTAGACTTAAGGATAGTGTGAGAGAAGAGGTTTTTAAGGGGGTATGAACTACATAATTATATACTCATTCGATAGAAGAAAATCTAAATAAAATAGTACAAGATACCTATGTTCTCTACCCATCATAATGATAAAAGGTAGTGTAATAAAGAAATTTGGGGCCATTCTTTGAAATTCAGGTATAAATTAATCTGACCTATCAGCTATACTACCAGTATACTGTATACTATAGTAGTATAGCTGATACTATAGTATCAGCTATACTACTATACGGACCTTATGTGAGTTTCTGATGAACCATATTCCCCCATTCCGCTGCTGATAACAGATTTTCCAAGATGCATTTAATGTTCTGAATCCCACTGAAGAATGTTTCCATCAGCCTGCCACAGAGGAAAAGTCTACCATGAACTCTTTCTTATTTTAGTTGCCTATCAGGAGGGGATCACTAGGCTTTTAGTCTTCAGAATTTCATGAAGAACAGATGCTTCTGTTATCTAATACAATATTACCCTAGTTCCCTCCCTCACCCTTGGAAGAATGAACCAGAGGCCTGGATACAATTATACATCCTAAAATGCATCTTAGAAAATCAAGGTTTCAAGTAAACTAGGTTTGGAAATATCTGCCGTATCTTTTCAGACTGGATTGAAAAATCAACATTCATCAAGATTGAAAATGGAAGATGTAGGAGCAAAGTATTAAGACCTGTGCCAGAATTGTAGTTTCTTTTAAAGAGAAAATGAATTAGCTGTCATACCCCAGATGGATGAACATAAGGCAAACTAATTTCCAGGCAATGAGCAAGTCTTGAGGGAAGGCCCTCTCCCACCCTGTCCCATGTATCAAGAGAAGCTTCTTTCCAGCTCTACACTCTAGTGGGGCTTCACCTGCCTCCCACCATCCCCCTCTACTAGGCTCCATCAGTTCAAAGGGGAATTCAAAAAGGCATTATAAGGTATGATCATCTATTAGCTATTCCAGATTTCTGGTTCTCTTTAATTTTATCACATATGCATGTAATTTTCAACATTATGTGTTGTAGATTTTTTTAATGTCAACTACAGAGTCAATTTTATTAGTGCTGACTTAGAATAGTATTTCATTGTACTCATAATTGTAGCATAATCATCTTAGAATAGTATTTCATTGTACTCATAATTGTAACCATAATCATGACATACAGCTTCTTACTCTAATTTTTTTGACCCAACCTCTTGGCTTCATAATCTCAGGTTCCATTTATAATGTACCTACTGTATGTCAGATGTGGGGGTAGACAGTGAGAAGGTGGGTTGTGCCGTCATGGTGCTTCTATTCTAGAGGAGAAGACAGGCACAAAGTGAATGGATAAAGGAAGATCTCGTGATACAAGCTATGAAGGCGACAAAACTGGGTGATGCTGTTCTTTGTAGACAGCAGTTAGGCTGGATCATCAGAAAGAACCCTCTGGGATGCAGAAATGAGGTAATTTCTGAATGATGATGAGGAGACAGTCATGGCTGATCGGCTAAGATAGGGCCAACCAGAAGGAAGATCATGAAGAAACCCTGAGTCAGCTCCATGCTTGGTATGTCCTAGGAATAGACAGGTAGCCAGTGAGGGCAGAGAGCACAGGAGAGCTTGGTATGAGGTGAAATCAGAGAGATAGGAAGATCACAGCAAGATTATGCAGGGCTTTTTAGTTCTGAAATTCAAAGTGTGATGAAGAAGCTGCTGATAGATCCTATGCTATAGTGTAACGTGATCTAATTTGTCTCCCTGACTGCATGTGTGGAATGGATTGTAAAAGGAGCCAGGCATGGAAGGTGAGGGCCATTCGGAGGCTAGGTGGCCAATATTGGAGGCTTGTATTAAGGGCACTAGTCACAGTGGATGGGGAGAATCCTGGATGGAAAGCCAATATTACTTACTAACCAGCAGGATGTAGAAGCTGGGTGCCTCAAGACTTCAGAGACCCTTATGTAATAACTACTTTAAGAAGTGCAATGATGACATTTATGCACTCAGCCTTCTATGTACATATTTTCTGTACTTCTCTAACCCCAGACAAAATGTAATAAATGTTAAATTTGTATTTGCAAGGACTGAAACAAAGGAAAAATATGAACATTCTAATTACATGAACATCTTGTCAATTTATGGTGGGAAATTGTGTTTTGGAAAGACAAGAGGATCTGATTAGTAAAAACAGAGAACAGGATATTTAAATGAAGGGAACAAAAATCTTCCATTTTCAAGATACAAAGTAGTAAAATAATTAAGCTGGAGAATAGAAGATTTATTTGAAGCACATATGTTCAAACCAATCTCAAGAAATAATCAATAAAAACAGTACAAACAAGGTTAATGGCAATGGCTAACTTTGACAACAGTGATAGAGCACCCCAGAAATTTCAACGATCTAGGATAAACAAAAACCACGAAGATACATTTTTCTTTATAAGCATAATTTTTTTCAAGATTGCCTCTTAAATAATGGCTTACCTAAAAAGAAGGGAGAAGGGGATTAGCAATTTAAATGTGGATGGGCATAGACCACTGGGGGTGGTGGGGTAGAAAAGAGAGAGAATAGGGGAAAGAAAGTTTCCCTCACAGGTTCACTCCATCTCTTGGCTCTAGAATTAAAGGAGAAGTTGCTTAGAAAGCTGGTATGAATATCTCTTCAGTCTTTTTTTATTAATACCTCAGTAAGATGACTAAATTCTCTAGTAGGTTGACCCACCTTTTCCTTAACTTTAAAAATTACTAGAAATTATTAGTTCAGGAACATTGTTATTAACACTTCCATAGATCTCAGAAAGCCTTGCCTCTTTTTTATGTGTCTACTGGGATGATGGTGGTAAAGAAGGAGAGAGACAAGATTATAAAACAACAAGGAAGTACACAGGATCTGTATCTTTTTCCTTGGGAAATGATGTTTTTAATTCAATGGTTTGTAAATTTTTATTGTTTCTTCTTGTAGTAGTATAAAATATTAAGGAGTATTAATTTTAGAGATGGATTTTTGCACAAACAAATCATAGTATCTATAGATGTTGTCTTGTTTTTACTTGGTTAAACACAATTTCTCCACACAACAACAATATAAAAGAAAAATTAACCACACACAAACACAATTCTAGGCTGCATTTTGATCTCTGAACCTAAAAAGGGACATTATGTAGCTTTAATTTATGTTTATATGAGCTTAAAACTTAAATATTAATTCCCTTGGTGGTAAAATCTAAAAATTATTATTTTGGAGGTATTGATGTTTTGAGTATTTGACCTTTCCATATCTATTAATAATTTCAAGGAAAATATTTTAGCAAGAAAACTGAATTGAAACCTGACCATTTATCAAATCATACTAAGGTTTCAAGGTGCAACATGTTCCAAGAATAAACTGTAAACAGACTTGTCATTACACAGTTGACTTTGCTAAACCTCACCTCTTGTTCTCTGCCTTCTACCAGCTGAATAAAAGAAAGACATATTTGGTGGTGTCTGTAGCAACCATATTCTCATGCTTTCAAGAAAGCAAGTGTGCCAAAACAACAGAGTAATGAAAACTTGGTGGAACAAATTATATCTATTCTGGGAAAGCTGGAATAAGAGGATAGGAAACTTTGTGTTCAGTTTTATGGAAAGGTACAAGGGGAATAAAATGCCCCTTGGATGAAAATTAAGGGAACAAATCATCTACATGTAAAAGACAAAATAAATATGCTCCCTAAAATAAACTTAAGTGTAACTATAAAAGCTTTTATTTTATTTGTTCATTGTTTTGTATTACACACTTTTTTTAATATACTCTTTTCTTACACTCTATAAATTCTAACTTTGAAGTAGGAGAAGGATTATGGGAATATTTAGCTGAGACACTAGAGAATTTGGAAAGTTTTTATTTGAAGAGAGAAATCACAACAAAAGATGTTTTGAGAATAAGTGATCATCTTGAAAACTCATCTTAGAGATAGTAGGCACTCAGTAGAATTTTTGCCACCATCAGACCCATATTATCAGTAATGGTAAAGCTTACCGGGATTTCTAAAAAGGAACACAGTTGGGACTTGTTCCTAGCAAAATGCAGTATGCTCTTTGAAAGGTAGGGGT
Organism: Stenella coeruleoalba; assembly: GCF_951394435.1. Taxonomy (NCBI): domain Eukaryota; kingdom Metazoa; phylum Chordata; class Mammalia; order Artiodactyla; family Delphinidae; genus Stenella; species Stenella coeruleoalba. Next base: position 21,044,254 of record NC_137150.1, on the reverse strand, counting down.
TCTTCCAAAGGGGATCTTATCTTGCCAAAAAGCTCATTTGTATGAGCTTTCCCCCCTCCCAGGCTCCCTAGAAACCCTCCCCTTTGCTTGGCACCATACAGCATCAACATGTGACTTTTTGGACTGACTGATTGAGTTCATTGAACATAAAGCCTTGGCAGTGGCAATTATCTTGGCAGTGGTGGAAGCCAGGAAACATATACCAGTAAATGGATTTCATTTTAATCACTATACATAGGGTGTGCTTGATTTATCCCAATTCATACCAAGCTCCAATGTTGCAGCAAGACTCTGCACTCAGTTGCCATGCTCAACAAAAGCGTTAAGATTGAACTTTGGTTTGCATTTCTCTAATGATTAATGATGTTGAGCATTCTTTCATGTGTTTGTTGGCAATCTGTATATCTTCTTTGGAGAAGTGTCTATTTAGGTCTTCTGCCCATTTTTGGATTGGGTTGTTTGTTTTTTTGTTATTGAGCTGCATGAGCTGCTTGTAAATTTTGGAGATTAATTCTTTGTCAGTTGCTTCATTTGCAAATATTTTCTCCCATTCTGAGGGTTGTCTTTTGGTCTTGTTGATGGTTTCCTTTGCTGTGCAAAAGCTTTGAAGTTTCATTACGTCCCATTTGTTTATTTTTGTTTTTATTTCCATTTCTCTAGGAGGTGGGTCAAAAAGGATCTTGCTGTGATTTATGTCATAGAATGTTCTGCCTAATGTTTTCCTCTAAGAGTTTAGTAGTGTCTGGCCTTACATTTAGGTCTTTAATCCATTTTGAGCTTATTTTTGTGTATGGTGTTAGGGAGTGTTCTAATCTCATACTTTTACATGTAGCTGTCCAGTTTTCCCAGCACCACTTATTGAAGAGGCTGTCTTTTCTCCACTGTATATGCTTGCCTCCTTTATCAAAGATAAGGTGACCATATGTGCGTGGGTTTATCTCTGGGCTTTCTATTCTGTTCCATTGATCTATCTTTCTGTTTTTGTGCCAGTACCATACTGTGAGGATATGGGGAGGGGGAAGGGTAAGCTGTGACAAAGCGAGAGAGAGGCATGGACATATATACGCTACCAAACGTAAGGTAGATAGCTAGTGGGAAGCAGCCTCATAGCACAGGGAGATCAGCTTGGTGACTGCCTAGAGGGGTGGGATAGGGAGGGCGGGAGGGAGGGAGACGCAAGAGGGAAGAGATATGGGAACATAGGTGTATGTATAACTGATTCACTTTGTTATAAAGCAGAAACTAACACACCATTGTAAAACAATTATACTCCAATAAAGTTGTTAAAAAAAAAGATTGAACTTTGGTTACACTGCCAATGTACAGTTTTCTATGAGTATCTTTTCCTTTATAAATGTTTTTCTGTCATTTTTGTTCCTCTCTTAGTGTTCAATGAGGAGGTTGAAGAGATTCAACTTTAATTTTTAGAAACTATAGAACTATACAGCTGTTTCTGCTTGAACCACAAGCTACGTTTAACAGTATTTTAAAATAGAGATTATAAATCATTATTCTGAAGTAGATTAGTAGAATTTCTTGCTCCATTAACTTTTCATGTATTCTGAATCATTTTTGTCTCCATTAATCTTTCTTTAAACATAGTACTTCATATTCTTTCTTTAATTGGGTTAATAGAGTTAAAGTGCTCAAAATTGTGCTGAGAACATAATAAATACTCAAGAACTGTTAGTTTTGCTACTATTTGAACTAATCACGTCAGTTTTTGTTTAATATTTGTCTCACCCTTAGACTCTGATCCACTTGTGATCACTTGCCCTGTTGATTTGTATTCCCCGTGCCTGTCAGATATATTGAGCTCAATCATATTTGTTAACCTATAGCAAATAGTCATTATTATCATCAATGTCATCACTGTCATCATGAAATATATCTCACTATTATTGATATGAATATGAAGCTTTAATGGTTACACTTCAAAGGAAGCAAAAGAGACTCAGTTTCTAGTCCATAGGCTACATACTTACTAAGGGTAGATTAGAAATAGGAGGAACTAATTTGGGAAATGGCTTAGGAACTCTACAACTTTGCAGACTGATCAGAAAGAGACAGAGAGAAGTAAACAAAGAATTGCAATATGATGTTATAGGTCCTAATTAAATGTCCATAAGTAACTTCAGCTTGTTCTGGGAGTGGTCAACAAAAAGTTTCAGAGACTCTATTTTCTACTTTTGAGAAACAAAAAGACCAGAAAAATTAATGTTTATTAAACAACTACTATGTGCCTGGTACCATAGTTAACAGTTTATACTGTTCATCCTTATACTGTGCCATATTGATGTTACTATTCCTTTTTAAAGGTCGGAAAATTGTGGCCAGAAATTTTTATTAAGTTCCTTGGTGTTTTAGGTAGTAAATGCCTGAGCAAGGATTAAGATGAGGAGGTCATACTGACACTTAACATATTGTGATGGTCTTTTCGATGTTTCCATTTGGCTAGGCTACCATCCATCCACAGTTATGAAATAAAACATTAATCTATGTGTTGCTGCAAATGTATTTTGTAAATGTGATTAAAGACCGTAAACAGGTAACTTTGAGAGTATCCTAAATAATACAGGTGGGCTTGATTCAGTCAGCTGAAAACTCTTAAAATGAGAGCTGAAAATTCTTTTTAGAAGAAGAATTCTACGTGTGAACAACGGCTTCAGCCCATGCCCAAGAATTATAGCCTGTCCTTCCTGATAACCTGCCCTATGAGTTTCAGATTTGCCTATACAACCCCCAAAATCATGTAAAAAGATTCCTTATTATAAATCTCTTAATATTTATCTCCTACGGTTTCTAATTTTCGGGTTGAACCCTGACTGACACAGATTTTGGTATCTGGGGATGACAGAACTGCTGTAACAAATACCTAAAAATGTAAAAGTGGCTTTGTAATTGGGCAATGAGAAGAGGCTGGAAGAATTTTAAGGAACATAATTTAAAAAAAAGAAAAACCCACCTAGATTGCTTGAATATATGATTAGTAGAAACATGGGTGTTAATAAGTTTACTATTAAGAACTCAGAGGGAAATGAGGACCATTAAAGAGAAAACCTAAATCATCTTTGCAAATACCTAAACTGTGATGAACAAACTCTTAGCAGATACATGGATGTTAAAGGTGCTGCTGGTGAGGATCAGGAGGAAATGAGAAACACATATTAGAAACTAAAGAAAGGCAGATTCTTATTATTTAGTGGCAGAATTATATTCTGAAGTTATGTAGAAAACATAATATGGAAACAATGAAATTCGACATTTAGCTGAGATTTCCAAGCAAAGTGTGGAATTTGTGGCATCGTTTCTTTTTTGCTGCTCAAAGTAAAATGCAAAAGGAAAGAGATAAATTGAGAAAAGAAATATTAATCAGAGAGGAACAAGGAATTGTTGATTTGGGAAATTCTCAGCCTATCCAATTGCAAAAGATCATAATATTAAGACATTCCCCATCAGAAAAGCAGTCTAGAGAAAAAAATCAAGTGTGGTTATACAATCTTTAGCTAATACCTCAAGAAGATAAAAATATCAGAACATTCAGTAACACAAATGCTCTCTGAAGAGATAAGGTGTTTCGTAGACACCCTCAGTCAACTAGATAGAAGCCAAAAAATAGATAAGAGATTTTCTAGGAAAGGTTTATGGAGGAGATCTTTATCTACTGGAGTGAATCTCCATGACATATACAAGAAACCCACAAGATTCTTGAGAATGTTATATACCAGGGGAGACACTGCCAGCTTGGGTTGAAAGGACAAAATAAAAGAGAGCTTTCTGATCCCCAAAACTCTCCAGGGAGGAAACAGGTTGATAACACTACTCAGAAGCATACATATGCTATCATTTTATAAAAAAGAAAAGATGATTCACGAAGTGGAGTCACAAGACAATAGGGTAGAACCACAGGCTCAGATTGCAGAGCTTCAAGTCCAGAAGGTGGACCCACTGTTCCCAGAACTTGAAACCTAATAGAGTTTGCCTGGCTGGATTTTGAAATTGTTTGGAATCAGTGACTCATTTTTTGTTTTCTTCTCTCCCTTTTTGAGATGAAGTGTCTATAACCACTATCCTATGCCAGTCCTACTATTGTATTTTGGGAACAACTAATTTTCTAGTTTCACAGGTTCAAAAATGGAGAGAATTTTGCACTGGGATGCATTATACTTACACCTAATTTAGATTATTTCAGTGATGATTAGTTTGGGGGCTTTTATGCAGATGATAGATAAGATGTTGGACTTTGAGTTGATGCTATAAGGGATCGAGATATCGTGGACCTTGGAACAGAGTGAATATATTTTGTACCTAGGATGGATTTGAATCTTTGTAGTAGAAATGATAAGCTGTGATAATAAAATAATAACTCTCCAGAGATGTATACATCCTACTCTCTGGATGCTGTGAACCTGGTACCTTATGTGGCAAAGGGGACTTTGCAAGTGTGACCTAAAGATTAAGAACCTTGAGATAAAGAGATTACCTTGGGTTATCTGGGTGGGCCCAATGTAAACACAAGGGTCCTTCAAAGTGATAAAAGAGGGAGAAGAGAGTCAGAAAGAGATGTGACTGTGGAAGAGGTCAGATGCCATATGAGGGACGTGATAAGGACTTGATTCACATTTGCTAGCTTTGAAGATAGAGGAAGAGGTCTACAAGTTAAGGATGCAAGCAACCTCCAGAACCTGGTAAGGCAAGGAAACAGATCCTATCCAGAGATTACAGAAAAGAACACTGGCCTACTTTAAAATCTCTATTTTAGCATGTTGAGACATCAGACTTTTGTCCTCCAGTACTGTAGGATAATAAAGTTGTGTTGTTTAAGTCTGGTAAGAGTCCATATAAGGCATTTGGGAAGGAACACAATTTGAAATTTGATGTCAAGGAGGTTTGGCAGAGAGATATGTGAGTAGACCTCTGATTGGGTAAAGAATGTGAAGATATTTGTATCCCATGTGAATGTTTACCAAAGGGCAACCTCAGCAAAGGAGGATTTTAATAATCAATTGCAAAGGATGACCTGTTCTGAGGATACCAGTGAGTCTCTTACCCCAGGTGCTCTTCTCATTGCCCAATGGGCTTGTGAACAAAGTGGCCATGGTTACAGGGACGGAGATTATGCATAGGCTTAGCAACATAAACTTCCTCTCGCCAGAGCTGACCTGGATACAACTACTGTTGAGCGCTCAGTCAACTAGCATTAGACACCAACACTGAGTCCCTGATATGGCATCATGCCTTGGAGTGATCAGCAGCTACCTGGTGATAGGCTGACTACCTTGAAATAAGTCCATCATAAAAGAGGCAGCACTGTTTTAGTCTACTAAAAATGACACATTCTAAATATTGATTTGCCTTCCATGAACACAATGCTTCTGCCAAAACTACCATCCATGAACTTACAGAATGCCTTATCCATCATCATGTTATTTCACATATCATTGTTTCTGATCAAGGAATTCACTTTACTGAAAATGAAGTACATCATTAGGCCCAGGCTCATGGAATTCCTTGGTTTTACCATGTTCCCCACCATCCTGAAGCAGTTGGCTGGCCAGAAAAAAATGGAATAGCTTTGAAGACTCAGTTATAGTGTCACCTAGGTGGCAATATCTTGGGGACTTCGACAAGCTCCAGGATGCTGCATATACTCTTAATTAGCATCCAAAATTTGATGTTCTTTCTCCCATAGCCAGGATTCACAGGTCCAACGTCAAAAGGTGGAAATGGGCATGGCCCCATTCACTATTACACATAGTGATTCATTGGCAAAAATGTTTGCTTCCTGTATCCATGATCTTATGCTCTGTTGGTCTAGAAGTCTTAATTCCAGAGGGAAAATAGCTTTTACCTGCAGACGTAATGAGGATTCCATTGAATTGAAAATTAAGAGGGTCACTTTGGGCTCCTGATGCCTATGAAACACAGACAAAGAAGTGGGTTTAGTGTTAGCTGGGGTGCAAGGTAAATTTGTTTGCTACTACACAATGGAGTTAAGGAAGAGTATGTCTGGAATATAGAAGAGCTCTAGGGCATCTCTCAGTACTACCATATTCTGTAAAGTCAATAGAAAACTGTGACAACCCAATTCAGGCAGGACTACTAATGGCTCAAACACTTCAGGAATGAAATCATGGAATGCGTCATGCCACCAAGTAAAGAACTATGCCCAGCAGAGGACAAAGGAAATATAGAATGGGTAATGGAAGAAGGTAATTATAAATACTAGCTGTGGCCACATGATCACTGTAGGAAAAAGACTATAATCATTATGAGTATTTTATCCTCGTTTCGTTATGAATATTTCTATATATCTTTATTAAAATATATATATATATTTTAAAGTGGAGTTACAAAGTAATACTAGCTTTTATAATTGCCCATGTATTTACCTTTATCAAGATCTCTATTTCTTGGTATAGCTTTGTTTTCTTTTTTGTTTTGTTTTGTTTTACATCTATATTGGAGTATAGTTGCTTTACAATGGTGTGTTAGTTTCTGCTTTATAACAAAGTGAATCAGTTATACATATACATATGTTCCCATATCTCTTCCCTCTTGCGTCTCCCTCCCTCCCACCCTCCCTATCCCACCCCTCTAGGCGGTCACAAAGCACCGAGCTGATCTCCCTGTGCTATGTGGCTGCTTCCCACTAGCTATCTACCTTACGATTGGTAGTGTATATATGTCTATGCCTCTCTCCCGCTTTGTCACAGCTTACCCTTCCCCCTCCCCATATCCTCAAGTCCATTCTCTAGTAGGTCTGTGTCTTTATTCCCGTCTTACCCCTAGGTTCTTCATGAAATTTTTTTCTTAAATTCCATATATATGTGTTAGCATACGGTATTTGTCTTTCTCTTTCTGACTTACTTCACTCTGGATGACAGACTCTAGGTCTATCCACCTCATTACAAATAGCTCAATCTCGTTTCTTTTTATGGCTGAGTAATATTCCATTGTATATATGTGCCACGTCTTCTTTATCCATTCATCCGATGATGGACACTTAGGTTGTTTCCATCTCCGGGCTATTGTAAATAGAGCTGCAATGAACATTTTGGTACATGACTCTTTTTGAATTATGGTTTTCTCAGGATGTATGCCCAGTAGTGGGATTGCTGGGTCATATGGTAATTCTATTTGTAGTTTTTTAAGGAACCTCCATACTGTTCTCCATAGTGGCTGTAGCAATTCACATTCCCACCAGCAGTGCAAGAGTGTTCCCTTTTCTCCACACCCTCTCCAGCATTTATTGTTTCTAGATATTTTGATGATGGCCATTCTGACTGGTGTGAGATGATATGTCATTGTAGTTTTGATTTGCATTTCTCTAATGATTAATGAAGTTGAGCATTCTTTCATGTGTTTGTTGGCAGTCTGTATATCTTCTTTGGAGGAATGTCTATTTAGGTCTTCTGCCCATTTTTGGATTGGGTTGTTTGTTTTTTGTTATTGAGCTGCATGAGCTGCTTATAAATTTTGGAGATTAATCCTGTGTCAGTTGCTCCATTTGCAAATATTTTCTCCCATTCTGAGGGTTGTCTTTTGGTCTTGTTTATCGTTTCCTTTGCTATGCAAAAGCTTTGAAGTTTCATTAGGTCCCGTTTGTTTATTTTTGTTTTTATACCATGTTCTTGGATTGGAAGAGTCAACATTGTGAAAATGACTGTACTACCCAAAGCAATCTACAGATTCAATGCAATCCCTATCAGACTACCACCGGCATTTTTCACAGAACTAGAACAAAAAATTTCACAATTTGTATGGAAACACAAAAGACCCTGAATAGCCAGAGCAATCTTGAGAACGAGAAATGGAGCTGGAGGAATCAGGCTCCCTGACTTCAGACTATACTACAAAGCTACAGTAATCAAGACAGTATGGTACTGGCACAAAAACAGAAAGATAGATCAATGGAACAGGATAGAAAGCCCAGAGATAAACCCACACACATATGGTCACCTTGTCTTTGATAAAGGAGGCAGGAATGTACAGTGGAGAAAGGACAGCCTCTTCAATAAGTGGTGCTGGGAAAACTAGACAGGTGCCTGTAAAAGTATGAGATTAGATCACTCCCTAACACCATACACAAAAATAAGCTCAAAATGGATTAAAGACCTAAATGTAAGGCCAGAAACTATCAAACTCTCAGAGGAAAACATAGGCAGAACACTCTATGACATAAATCACAGCAAGATCCTTTTTGACCCACCTCCTAGAGAAATGGAAATAAAAACAAAAATATTTCTATATATCTTAACCAAACATTTTTGTTTTCTTCCATGTATTATCCCTTTATCATGTAACATAAAATTTATTAATAATAGTTAACATTATCTCACAGTATTTAAGCTGAAGGAAGTCAAAGGAAGAGAGTGAATATCACCCAAGGACTTTTCATCCTCTTTTAAGGAAAGGGTTTTTTGTTTCTGGTTGTTCCCAAGATATTGTATCATGTTCAGCAGAAATATGATTTTGTCATTGTCTTTATTTGGAGATTAAATAAGAGTTAAGGAGATATGTTCCAAGGAGATAGGGGCCTTGACAAGGGGTAGACTGTGATAGTCTTTTTCATGTGTCCACTTGGCTAGCCTACAGTCCCTAGCTATTAATCAAATACTAATCTAGGTATTGCAGTGTAGGTATTTTGTAGATGTGCTTAAAGTCCATAATCAGCTAAAAGTGAACATTATGAAAGAATTAAGTAAAGCTGCCAAACTGAGTATTTTCTGTAAATGGAGAACTACATGGTGTGTCTGGAGTGCAATTTAAAGTGCTAGAAGGTGAGCTGAAATGCTTTGAGTGACTCCATTCAACCCTGATTTAGTACTTCATGAGTAGAATGTAATGCTTGCTTGAAGAAAGGAAGTAGAGAACGGGTAATGTGTGCTATTGGGTATAATGATTGGTATGAAGAACAAATTAGCTGAGGTCAGAGAAAGAAGATTGACATGGATAAATCAGAAGGAGGATTTGGGGTATGAAGATAGTACATGCATGGAACTAAAAGCAAGATTTTGCTTGGCATTGATTTTGATGTAGAGCATGAAGAAAAACTAGTGAAGAATAGAGTACTGAAGAATAATAGAAAGCAAAGTGCTGGATGGATTTAAAAGCTGTGTATGGAGTACTAGTACCAGCAATAGGGAAATTAAAGAAAATAGTGTTAAGACAAATAGTATTCATTAAAATAACCAGTACCTATCTGAATACTTGTGAACTGTAGTCACCCATAGAGAACCTGTACCTTAGCATTTTATTGCTACAACAGAAAGAACTAGTCTCATCTTATCTTTAAAATGAGGGAACAGAGGCCCCGAGTGGGTGCCATTGTCAGCATCACAGAGCTAGTTCACAGTGGCAGAACTAATAGAATACATCTTTGTTTTCCATTCATTTTTGTGCCAAGCTAAATCACCCCGTTCCTAGTTTAAGAGGTATCATGGTGTAGTGATTAACAGCACTGGCTCTCAAACCAGACAACCTGGCTTCAAATCCTGAATCTGACACTTATAAGTTGTGCGACCTTAGTCAAATGGTACCTTGGCTTACTCATATCCAAAATGAGTATGATGGAAACTGTGTCAATCTCACAGGAATGTTGTAGAGTATAAATGAGTTTGTTCACGCAAGTAAGTGCTGAGTAGATGTTAGCTATTATTATTATGTGAACTGCACGATGAAATTAGCATGGATAGATTCTGGACTTTTCGATTACAAAAGATATGGAGCACCTAGTGATAAATTTAAATTACAGTCCTAATCTCTGCATTGCTAATGTAAGGATGGATAAACAGGAGGATGAAGGAAAGACACCATAAAGTCCTCTTTCATTGTACTGAATTAAAGATTGTGATAGGGCATACAATTAAAAAGTCAAATATATGTGATTTTTTTTCTAAAAAATGATTAAGACATTTAAAAGCTACCAAAGGAAAGGATTTGTCCAGTAGAAGATCAAGTCCCCTCTGAAAGTCTTCAATGACAGGTGGGATGAGGAAAAATACAAACTTCATCCTAGGACCTCTTTCTGTGATGGGAATGGTTATGAGGGGATTCCCAAGCAGAAACTCCAGCAAAGTGGTCAGAAATGGGGAGTAGCAAAACATTTCTATCTCTTTGGATGGCTGGAGGGATACTTAATAAGCCTGTGAGCTGCTGATGGATTGAAAGAATTACAGCAGACAAATATTTTCAGCCTCACTATGTAGAAAGAAGCAGGTACTGGGAGCCATAGCATAATATTCAACTACTCAAACGAAGAGTCATTAGACTTAAATAGACCAGTAGGGCCAATGGAACTCACTGAGATGAAACCTCTCAGTGGCATAACTGACTTTTTGAGAGCAGCTAAAAATTAAATGTATTTAAAATGCTAAGCTCTGTGACGGAATCTTTCTCTGGATACATTTCTGTGGCTTTTTGAATGGGTGGAGCAATGGACTAACCTTAACTGAACAAGACTCCATATATTTTTGGTATAGGAATTGCATCAGGGAATCACAAACTGCAGTTAAGGAATTAACCATTTATAGTGCTGGGTACTAAGAATTTTTGTATCTGGCTACATAACATATTTCCTTTCCACAGGAGGCAGTTATGACAAATTAGAAGTCTGAAAATTTTCTGATGGTGTAAAGGCCCAGCTGTCACTGGGGAGCTAGTGATCAGATTTCATAGCTGCGTGGTCCCGTGGCGCCATGGAGAGCTCCATATGGCCACCCAAATGTTCCAGCTAAATCCACTGAAAATTTCCAGTCTGAGTTTTACTTGTAAAGAATAAAACTCTCCTTGTATAAATTTATCATTATGTGCCTACCAGGAGAAGAAGTCTTGTTCACTGGTTACATTTTTAAAAATGGAAAAAATACTCCACTTAAGAACAACTTTGTACAGCTGTTATGCTGGCTTCGTGGTAAACAGATAATGATGCACTCCTGGGAATTCACAGAATTTACTTTATTTCAATCGTAGTATAACCTAAGGAAGGTGGACTTTTAAATTGATCTATAGTGAATAACTAAAATCTGTGGGAATACCTACTTCTATGATAAAAACAATTTTATAAACCACTGTACTCTCATTCCCCCAGAAAATCACCTCTGCTAAATTGTTAATGTGATTACGAAGTGCTGAGACACTTGTATGCATGTCAAAGATGTCAGCTTAAGTCTTACCCAGTAACAAATGACAAATGCATAATTTATTGATTCATAAATGGCTGTGTCCTTGGATGTATTCCATATAAGTAATATGCTTAGAAGCACATCTGGCTCATGAAGGTAACAACTGTTTTAAAGAAGGTCAGCTCTATATTTTAATGTTAAAGGAGGATATAGTAATCTTATCTGTTACACTTCTTTACTGAATCAAGAAAAGTTTTAGATTTCATAGGTCCATCTTGGGTTTTATGATGTAAATAATATAGCAAAAACCTTTAAATGAAATTTCTAAATATTGAAAATATAAGCAATGGGCCAAATATTACTTTATAAAATACTGTTTGGTTTTTACTGAAAACATCTGATGTAGCTAATTTTAATGATACACATCAGACTCTACTAGATTGAATATTTGTTTTTTATGCAATGTAAATGCAAGTATTTGGCATTTATTCAACATATAGGACTGTAACATTAATGAGGGTGCTTCAAATATTTAACATCTTTAATTAAAATTATTCTGCCATTAATTGTATATAGCCTGCATAACTATTAGCATTCCTTGTGGTGGTTCTGAGCTCATACAAACATTTAAAATATTACCTTGCATTAATTATCTTATCCTTTATTTTCTCTGATAGAAGCAAAATATGCTTTTAAAAATACATTTCAAATATTATTCTGCTCGTGTACAAAGAAGTGCAAAGTAGAGAAAATACATTTTCAAAACCTTTTAATAAACATCCAGGCACCTTTAACTTTACATTTCACCTTGCAACACACACAAAATGTTTAATTATTTGAGGATTAATGGAGGTGGTTTATAATTAAGCTGAAGTATGAACTGATGTCATCATCTCAGTATGATGATATACATTTTTATGCCAAAGCACCTGTTGTTTTGGAAGGAAACAGCTGATATCATTATCTGCACAGCCAGATAGCCCTGTTTCCTGCTGCTTAAAAAATTATCCTAAGGGTTACCTAAGTTGGAGTAATTCAGAATTTACGTTTTCATACCCAGAAGAGGACAGAATGGAGAAAATGACTTCTCCAGCGATCAAAGGAAGGGAAATTGAGAGACACACTGGGAAAAGGGAAGAAGGAGGAAAAGAAGAGCTTCAATTTAGGTGACCAGAGGATACAGCTACTCATCCTAGGGATGGCCTTCTTAATTCTTCTAAGAGCAGGCAGAGTTTGCAAAAGAACAGCAATGGAAGCGTTAATTTTATTAATATAAATGAAATGATGCATTCTCGGAGGAAGTGGAGGGGAAAACTATACAATTTTATACTTTAACACAGAATATAACAATATCATGTTTCTAAATGCTCATAAAAATGTTCCTGTTTCGGGGCTTCCCTGGTGGCACAGTGGTTGAGAGTCCGCCTGCCGATGCAGGGGACACGGGCTCATGCCCCGGTCCGGGAAGATCCCACATGCCGCGGAGCGGCTGTGCCCGTGAGCCATGCCGCTGAGCCTGCGCGTCTGGAGCCTGTGCTCCGCAACGGGAGAGGCCACAACAATGAGAGGCCTGCGTACCGCCAAAAAAAAAAAAAAAAAAAAAAGTTCCTGTTTCCAAATTTTATGTGTAAAGAATCAGTGAACTACAGACAAGATTCAAGTAACCCCAATTATTATTTTCTCATGTTTGTTAGATAAACCTGCCCCTAAATGGTTTTCTGGTTTACTAGCTGACTGGTTGGTTTCTGTTATGCATTGATTAGGGTTCGGGCCATTGTAAGGTGAATGCCTATCAATATAAACACAACTGCTATGTAAACATATCAGTCAGCATATTCATTTGCCCTTGCACTGGCTTCATCCCCAAACTGGGAAGAAATCACCAAATCTCCCAGCAGGAGACAATTCTACAGTGTCCCACGCTACCAAAACATTTCCAGATATAATTTTGCCCATGTATATTGCTCCTACTCTCGTCTATAAAAAGCTGTTGCATATTCAGTCCTCCCCTTTATTAAACATAACTTCTTCCCAACTTAGTTCTTCCTTCTTTCTCACTGGGACTCCTGACCCTAATCAATACTGCCCATCTGCCATATTTTCCTCTGTGCTATTTTTTTTTTCTCTCCACAGGCTATCTCCATAATACCTATAGTCCCTAGTTATTATTTCTCCAAAGATCACTGCTGTTGTTTATTAAGCTATATTTCATTTCTATAAAAATCTCATGAGGTATTTATTATTATTATCTTAATATTAGAGATGAGGAAGCTGGGCTTTATAGAGTTAAAGTAACTTGCTCATGGTCACACAGTTAGTTAATGATGGAGCTGATACTCAACTTTGGTCTGCCATAGATAGAATCCTGGGTCTTAATTCTACATTGTGTCCCTTCCAGTTTAACTTTTTTCTTCAAGTGCTCTTTCCGTTCCCTTTCTTTAACTAAACCTGACTCCTAATAGGTCAAGGATCATGATGAGCAGTCAATTTGCTACTCACTGATACTTCTAGGTCTGTATTCTGCCATTCTCACCCCACCACCTTTATTTCTGGAAAGCTGAGATAAGCCATGTTTCTTCTCCTATATTTTACATCTGTTTTCTACTGTCTTCTCTAAAGCTTGTAAACTTCTTCCTGAATTTTATCTGGCAGTCCTAGTAGCCATGCAAATATTGGGTTCTCAGTCACTCAACATTCTTAACTCCAATGACCTAGACTCCATTCCATTTCAGTCACAATTTGGGTTTCATCATCTTGTTTGGCTCATAAAATTTGGAATTCTGAAATACCTCTCTGGCTATAAGATACTCTCCCTAAACTTATTTTATGCCCTATTTACTTTGTTCTTCATCTTCTCATGACCTCTAGTTCCTCACCCCTTTCATAGTACTTTATTCTGTTACTCCAGTTTTTAGGTCACTTGTACCCCTACTCAACTTGAATGCATGAACCTTGAGATTATTCATTTCAACTATTGTCACCAACCTAGGATCTTTTACTTCTGTGATCTTCCCTCTCATGTCAATCCGCAGCCTGTTTGCATATTTTATGTACTTCCATTTTTGCAGAATATCTGAAAATCATGATAATTGGGTCAATTACATTTTTAGGCTATCTAATCTCAGTGATGCGGTCATGAACCTAATAAAAAATAATTATTCTTTTTCTAAGTTTGTCAGTATCCAAACATTTTCCAGTCTTACCAGTAATGTCACTACCCTCCCACTCTATTATTTCTAACTCTCTACCAGAGATTATTTTGCCTACCACTTCTCCCAAAAGATCAAAATAATGTTTAGTAGTATTTCAGTATTTTCCCCCTTCCTCTTCATCCTACCTTTTCTTGAGGGAAAAAATAGTTTATATTTCCCTTCCTAGTAATGAGGAGTGAGAACTTAGATTCCTATATCTTTGACCTCATCCTCTGTCACTTTGCCAGTATTCTTTTTTTTTTTTTTTGCATTTTACATATTTCTATCATTATTAGTTGTGTGTCTTTCTTCCTTTAGCCCCAAACTTCTTCAAACTATAAATTATACTCACTGGTCTCACTTGTATTAGTTGGGGTAATTACTTCCAGCTACCTAACAAACAACCCAGAAAACATAGTTGGTTAATAAAAGTTTCCTACTCACTCATGTCACAAGTCACTGCAGGTGGCTTTTTGAACCCTTTATTTTAGAAAAATTTGCGGGAAGCATGTGGGTGGGAGTGCTTCTCCAACTGATAATTCAGAGATATTGTCTCTTTCCATCTGATGGTGCAACTTGCCTAATGTGCAAGGATGTTACCTGAAGCATTGTTAGCAATGGCAAAATAATGGAAACAACTTAACTGTGGACCAAGTATTGGGACCATTAAATATAATAGAATATTGTGCTATTATTGGAGAGAATAATGCAGCTTTTTATGTAGTGATATAAAAAAGATTCCAATATACTGTAGGACAAAAAAACAAGGTGCAGAAAAGTGTTCATCATAAATTACTCTGTGTGTGGCTGTTTGTATGTGCATTCTCTGGAAGAAAACACAAGAAACTGATGACAGTGTATGTCACCAGTGGGAGAAATGGATAAATAGGAAACTAGGGGAAAAAGTGTTTTTCCATCATATATCCATTTGTAATACTTGAATTTTCTACCATATGTATGTACTACCTATTTCAAAAAGCAAATAAGTACAACTAATACAAATAGTGTTTTTAAAACAACACAAGCAAAAAGCAATGAAGATAAGGAGGCTACCAAGGCAGAACTTATATCTTACCACAATAATATTGTCCTCAGTGTAAGAATAGATAGCCTTTATGAAGGTCACAAGAGAAGATTTGGTGTTCCAGTGTTACCCAGTAGACTTATGTATCACTCAGTTTCCAACTGGATAAGCAGAAATCACTCAGCATATTTAAAATAGAGAGAATTTAATACTGAGAAATGGTTTTACACATGAGGGAGGAAGCTGAAAAACCAAACAAGTGGCAGTGAGTTACCCTGCAGATTAACAACAGCTGGAAGCCACTGGCTCCCAGGCTGGAGGGGAAAAAAAAGGAGCTGGATGTGTCATAGCAGCACGTCACGAGGTAGAAGCTAAAACTGTCAAATGGGAGGTGAGGCCACAGAGAAGCCCCAGTGCTGCTAGAGATGCCTGAGTTAAAGGGGCAGAAATATCCTGGTCTCCCTCCTTTCTTCAGCCCAGTCTTCAGTGCCTTCCACTGGCTGAATCAGGCAGGAAATCAGCTCACAGGGGAGCGTGGGAAATGAAAGATTGAGCGATTACTCTATCTGAGATACAAAACAGTACTGAACCTGAATGAAAACAAACTCAGGACCAGCTACCTCCTCCTTTTTGTTACTCAGCAGCCATTCTGATTGCTTTGCCTGTATATAAATTACATATTATAATGTCATGTTTCTGTCTAATGTGAGGCAATCATCCATCATACAAACTGAGATGCTCTTGCCCCTTCTCCAACATCATATCCCTATGACACCCAGGATCTACAGGGAATTTCTAGTTCTGCCCATGAGGTCCAGATGTCACAGCTCATGGGGTCTGGTGACATATGAACTGAAATTGTAAAGTTATGCACCATTAACACTCCTTATACAAAATAATGAGAAATGGGGAAGGGGAAATTTAAAAATATATATATATATAAACATTGAATGAATATATATATATATATATATATATATATATATATATATATATATATATAAAATAGACACATGCATGAACAGCTGTTAGAGTCCTCAGTTCTGAAATTGGTTACGAGGGTGTTATTGATATTTATCGTTTCCTCTTCTCACTACTCATTCTATGTTACCCTTGCTCTCAGATCAGCTGATCAGTGTTCTTTACATAGAGAAGAATCCCAAACCTTAATTCCAGAAGTGTCTGAATCCTTAATGGTTTTGCCATTTGGAACAGTCACCCCTACTAATATGATAACCTCGTCCTCATCGCTGCCCTTTATTTCAGAGGCATTAATCTCATGCCTCTGAAAATAGTCAGTTGGTAGATTCAACTTCCAGTTTAATGGGCCCATTATTGTGTCTCATAGTAGACACTTGGACTAGGTTGCAGGAACTGAAAGAAAAATGTCTGTGAATGGGTTATTGTGTGCAATAGTGAGAGGGGCCCTTCTCACTTCTACTTCTTGGATTCAGGACCTATGGATGCTGGCTATGAAAAAACTAGCATCCTACTAAATGTGGCTGATTCAAAGAATATACTACATGCTATAGAAGAACATCTCAACTTCACCTGCTCTTCCATCAAATATCATAACTGTCTTCAGTAGGCTATCCACCCTTCTTTCAGGTCCACTGTGTCTGGGTGATAGGGTTTGTGATTAGATCAGAGAACTCCCTGAGTGTGAGCCCACCGTTGCCCTTCCTTTGCAGAAAAATATGTTCCTTGGTCAGAAACAGTGTTATGTGGGATAACATCATAATGCATAGGGAATTCTCTCAGTCCACAGATGGCGGTGCTGACAGAAGCATGGTGGATATGGAAGGAAATTCATATCAAGAACAGATGTTTAATCCAGTAATCCCACTTCTGGGTATATATCTAAAATAGCTGAAATCAGAATCTCAAAGAGATATCTGTACTTGCACATTCGTTGCAGCATTATCACAAGTGCTAAGATGTGGAAACAATCTAAATGTCCATCGATGGATAAATGACTACAGAAAATGTAGTCTACACGTACAGTGGAATAGCATGCAGCCATAAAAAAGGAATTCTGTCATGCATTATAACATGAATGAACCTTAAGGACATTATAGAAAAAAAAGAATAAACATTCATATCAGTGAGTAAAATTTACTTCTGTAATGTAAAAGGGCCAATGTCATCCACCTGCAATGGGTAGACCAGTACCTCTAGAAAATGGTGCAATACTATACGTTCAGTATTGGCATCCATGGTTCAGAAACTGGACACTTATCAGAGACAGTAGTGAGATCAGTCTTGATGAGGTAAAGTCCATGTTGTTGAGGACATACATAGCCTACATCCTAATGATATGGCCATTTTTATCATGGGCCTATCAGAAAATAGACAAACAGACAAACAAACTCAGACTGGATAAGAGACTAGGCTGCCAGTTCTGTGGCAGGCTGTCTTGCCCTCATGATTACCGAAATCCTCCTTTGCAGTAGATGCCCTCAGGGGGACATGCATGAGACATGCATACCCATTTCACAAAGTCTGTTAACCCCTCTCGACCTGCTTGGCATCAGTCTTCAATCTTATTCTTCTCAAGTCTCTGACCAATGAGGATAAATAATCATTATCATGAATCAGAATAGAACTTCATCTCAAGCTATCTCTCTCATTGGACATAAAAATGAACAACCAGCTATAATGTCCAAAGTCTTAACTATGGGAAGGTTGATCTTTACCACCATCCTCCAAGATCACCCCTAAGTGGGACTCTAACCTGGCAACAGTCCATATGCAGGCTGTGCTATGATATTGTGCAAATTCTGTGTAAATCAAGACCAACAATTTCTTCCTCCAGCAGCTGGTCACAGAGAGCTCGTAAGAGGCCATAGTTGTTGATTAATAGAGCAGCAGCAATGCAGCAGAAGTAGGTGTCATGCAAACATGTTTGTCTTTTCCTGCTACTGTACCTTCAGAATCTGTTCAAGCAAAACTTTATATGCCAATTCCATTTCATAATGTACTGCTGCTGCACATGTTCAAGCTTAACATAAGACACTTTTCAAGTTTATATATTCCAGTTCAATTATCATTATAATTCTGTGATGTATTCCATTGGGTCTGATCCTCTGTCATGTCTTCTCTGCTTCTACAGAAGATTAGATATCATTCTAAGGTGCCCATAACATTTTTCTGGTTCTCTAACTATGACATGAACAAAGAACTCGAAAACCGGAGTCTGTAATTTTCTTTCTGCAAATTCTTCAAAGCTGTCAGAAGCAGCTATTCCAAGGCGGGTACTTGAAATCATCATTACTACCAGACTGGTATGGAGCAGTTGTTACTTGTTTTCCCAAAGTCTTGCCTTTTACTCGCATTTCATTCCAAGAAATCATGGGCTCATCTAAGTAATTTAAGCCACTGCATGTCAAGCATTAAGATTATCCTATTTTCCACCTTCAAGGACGTCATTTTTATAATCACACTCAAATAGGGGAGAAATCTAATCCTGCAAACCCACCTAGAAAACCTGATACTTGGGATGACTTCTAATAACAAGAAGTTGTCAATGAGGGAATAATAAGAAAAATAAAGCCATTCTAGTCATGAACAGAGAGAAGTTAATGCAGTAACATGGTTGCAAAAGTGACAGAAGAGGCTGAGAATCAAATCAGGGAGTGGTAGGGCCGGCCAGAGATTAACAGCAGGAACTCTTACCTGCCCTAGGATGAAGTGACTGAGAGATCAGGAGGTATTACTGAAAACCAGAGGCCCAGGAAAGTCAGAAGGACTGGAGCAAAACATGAGACCTGACTACTGCCTCTACACCATCAGAGGCAGAGGCAGAGGGAGAAAGCACTGTAACATCTCCTTTCCACCCGTCTTTTAAAACTGGACGGAACATCCCAGTAGCCAAACCCCAATGGAAAAGAGTTGACGCAGGAGGCTGGGAGACGCAGCCAGCAGAGATCAGCCTATTAGTGACTCAGCAGAGCAGAAGGGCAGACAGATTCAGAACCAGCACAAGGCATTTTTTTTTTGGTCACAGGTTCTGAGGTCAACATGTAAGGTAAAAATCTAGTATAGTAAAAGTTCATCTTGGAAATTCCTTAAGTTTCCCATAAAGCAGAACAAAGTGTCTTTAAACACAAGAGGTGGCTTGGAGAGGTGCTCACACCATAAGGGTTCTTAGGACAATAGAGACCAACCAAAAAAAGCATATCACTGTGTCCTCTCCCTTCCACACTAAGAGAGATGTGTATATGGAGTGGAATAGCAGAGACAATAGTTGAATTAGAGAAAGTTAAATGTGCATATGCTATGACACCATTATCCTTTAAGCAACTGCATGAATAAGACTTAAAATGAACAATAAAAGCCCTGAAGTAAAGAATGATCAGCCCACCTAATAGACACTAAATTGTATGTGTCAAATGATATGGATCTAATTCTTCAACCAGGAGAATCCCAGGAGAAAAGGCCAGACACCTTAGCTTTCTTTACGCAGTAAAAAAGTCATTGTCTTCAGAGTTCAGAGGGGAGGGGTGGCTCTGGCTTTAGAATGAAATTTATCTCTCTGGTCAGTTTCTCGCACATCAGGAGCAGGAAATTAATCTGAAAGAGAAGTTTCTTCCAATTCTATAAAACACTAAGATCACAAACTTCTTCGGCCTGAGTCCTATCTTATAGACTATAACACAAATAGGAGACAGCTATTAGGATTGGTCAACGATTGCCCCCAAACTTGGGCACCACGAGCTAGAAACACTGAGGGCACCAAGAAGAGCACTATCAGAACAGTGAGAATGATCACCGTGGCTGGCAAAGCAACAATTTCTATAGTCAGAGATCTTAGTGCCCAGGAGAGCAGCAACTGACAAAATAATAAGAATTCTGAGAAATATACGGGAAGAGTAAGTATATTGCAGAGTATTGGGGTCCTTTGTTCTAAAATGTGCATTTTTACTAGTGTCACCTCGTATGTATCCACAGGCTTATCATGCCTAGAGAAATTTGGGAGGAGGCCCAGATAATGATATGTAGATTGGGCAAAATTTGGGTAAGAAATTCCTTTCTTTTTTCTTTTTCTAATTTATTGCTATGGCTTAGAACAATGGTTCTAAACTTAATGTGCACATAAAAAAAAAAGAAAGAAAAAAACATGGAGAGCTTCTTTCTAATACTAACTACTCATCAGTACTGTTAACAGCCAGCCATTATGTGTCCCTGGTGTGACACACTGGGAGTCAAACTCACCCAGTATGTAATATATTCTTGAAGACAGCTGGCCTGTATTCCTCAGAGGATCCAATGTAATGAAGAACAGAGAGGGGGAGAGAATCTTCTAGATTAAGACAAACTAAAGACATATGAAAGCCCCATTAAGACAAACTAAAGACATATGAAAGCCCCATTAGTAATTAAATTTGATTAGCTCCTGTATAGGAAAAAATGATATATAATTTCTAACATGTCATCCAATATAGTGCATATTTGAAGATAGTAAGTATACCATAAACAGTTATACCAGACTACAGGAACTAATGGGGCTGTCCCAGGCAAACTAGGATATTTTGTTTCCTAGTTATAAAGAACATTTTTCAGAGAATTAGGGAAATATAAAGGTGGTCTGTACATTGAAAGATGTTATTAAATTATGTTAATTTTCTGAGGGGCGATGATGGAATCATGGTTATATAGGGAAATGTCCTTATTTTTGGAAGATACATATGTGTATACTGAAGTATTTGGAGATAAAGCATGACAATGTATTCAGCCCTCTTTTAGATTGTTTGACAAAAGGGAATTGTGTGTGTGTGTGTGTGCGTGCGTGCGTGTCTGCGTTCTGTAAAAAAAGAGTTGGAGCTAGTGTAACATGTTAATGGTCAATTAAGGTAAGAAGCTATATATTTCCATTGTTCTGTTATTTTAATTTTTCTATGGGTTAGAAATCCCCCACACCCCACAAAAAAAATGTCAACTAGTAGGAAAAAGAGAGGAAAATAAAAATAGATAATAAACTTTATGCTTGGGAAAAACAACAGAAAAAAACGCTGATTCCTAACTCCCTACTACAGCCCCCGTGATTTAGATTTAATTGATGTGGGATGAAATCAGGAACAATATATGTCAGTGGTTCTCAAACAGGTTTGAGAATCATTACCTTTGACAATTAATTATGCACTGGTAACTTTTAGGCCATACTCACTGCTCTTCTCGTGCTATAGTTCTGCAGTTCTAAGTGATGGATATCTTCATCTGTAGAGGTGTTTGGCCCCTAAAGATACAGTTGTCATCTTTCTTTACCATTCCCATTTATTTCAAACATTCTCTATCCATTGCTTACCTATTTTTCTCTAATGGCGCCTGAATTCTCCCAATTATCTGAACTAAAATGCATTGAGTCATTTTTCTCCTGCCCCTCCCATCCAATCAGAATTAATACTGCCATCTCCTCTTCCCCATGGCCATCTTCATTACCATCATGCAAGACCTCATTATTTCTCTCACAGAATCATTACAAGAGTTTCATTGTTGGTCTCTCACTTCTTTGTTTTTAAATGTATTTTATTGAAGTATAGTTGATTTACAGTGTTGTGTTAATTTTTCCTGTACAGCAGTGATTCAGTTATACATAGATGATAGATAGACAGGTAGATATAGATAGATATTCTTTTTCATACTCTTTTCCATTATGGTATATCACAGGATATTGAATATAGTTCCCTGTCTTATACAGTAGGACCTTGTTGTTTATCCATTCTATATATACTAGTTTGCATCTACTAACCCCAAAATCCCATTCTTTCCCTCCCTCACGTCCCCTTCCCCTTGGCAATCACAAGTCTGTTCTCTATGTCTGTGGGTCTCTCACTTCTATTTTATCCCCTTCTCCAATCAATCCTATGCACTACAACCAGAATAAGCTTCCAAAAACCACACCTCAAAAACAACAACAAAACTTTCAATTATTCCCTGATACCTACTAAGTTAAATAAAAATTGTATTTCAAAACATTTAAAAGGCTCCATTGTTTTATCCCAACTTAAAATTTCAGGCTTATTCTCCAGAACCGTATGCCTACCTTATTTTGAGTAGAAATCCAGACCTGCCTTTTCATGATCTGTACCCACCATATTGAAATTGTTCCTTGCACATTAACGCCTTCCTCTATGACTGCTTCTTCCAGGACAAGCATACTTCTTCCTACTAAAAGACCCTATTATCCCCTTTTGATTAATACCCAGAGAGTTTCATTTATATCAAACCTCCTTTCTAACCTCTAATATTGGAAAGCTGAGGTCTTGCATCAGGAGAACCTCAGAATAAATTCTTCACTTTATGCTTTCTCGTATCTCTATCCTTACTTTCACTTACCCATTTCTGTTCAGAAAAGTGATGAGTTACATTGCTTACTTACAATTCCCCAAGTTGATCTTTAGTTTTCAGACCTCCTTATCTGATCTTTCCAATGCCAACAAGGTATTAAACCTGAATAAACTGCCAAAATGAATCTTCCGCTGAGTACATTCCTGGGCATCTAGTTCACATGTACTTCATAGGTCCCATAGCTTTGTCAAACTTTTCCCTCTCGTTCAGTCATTTTCTTCCTTTCACTATAATCAATCTCTCTATATATATACCCTAAGCTTATTAAGGATAGGAATTGTCTTTTCCATTTCTATATCCTATGCAATAATCAAAATTTTGCATACATGTTTTTGTTTGATAAATGTATACTGACCTGAATCGAATAAGTGTTTTTAGTGATCTATACAAAATAGTGCTATAAAAAATTACAGAAAGTATTATGATTATTTTATTATTCTTTTTCAAAATAAAGTAAAATATTTTCATCTGAAATCACACTTGGTGACTAACAGCTCAATTCTGTGCCAATACATTAAACTCTGAATCATGGAAAGAGTAAGAATGGCAGAAATTGTTAGGCAGAATGACGGTTTGTAGAAACTGGCTAGTAAATAAGAAATAATACTCTTTTTTATTAAACTAGCTTGAAACTGATATTTATTAAAATTTAAATTGATGAATGCTCCAAAGCAGTACAAATAGAGCTGTAATTCCATCTTGCCATTCTAATGACAATGAAGAACTAAACTAAATGTTCTCTAACATTTTTTATACCACTATAACCTTTGGATGAAATTACAGTCTTGCGCTAAAGTGCATTTGAAGAAGAATATGCCTGCCCATATTAAATGTGCTATAGGGAAAAACAGTATTTGTAGTGAATATCTGTGTAATATAATTATATAATCACCTGCTAAGTACATATGTGTTATTGTGTTTTGATCCCTAATGCTATGATTGTTTAAAATATAAAGAGAAAGAAGAAAGAGAAAGGTTCTGTTTAATCTTAAAAAAAAAAGAGAAAGAGAGATGTAGTTCTCTATAGGGTGTTCAGGCTGTGAAATAAGTTATTTCTTTTGACAGCACAATTATTCTTAACATTTGACACTTCCACTCAAAATAAGAACTATTTTTCCTTTGTCTTCTGACCATATTTATAAAATTAATTGAACAAAATGTCAAAAAAGTAAAAAAATCATACAGAACCCAAAATGCAAGGTGTAAAGCTACAGAATAGAAAAAAAAAAGCCATCATCTGAAAATGAAAGAGATAGACCAAAGAGGAAGACCAAAGAGGAAATCAATGATTAAAACTATTCTTTTTTTAATTATTTTTTAATTTTTATTTTTTTAAAATCTTTATTGGAGTATAATTGCTTTACAATGGTGTGTTAGTTTCTGCGTTATAACAAAGTGAATCAGTTATACATATACATATGTCCCCATATCTCTTCCCTCTTGCATCTCCCTCCCTCCCACCCTCCCTACCCCACACCTCTAGGTGGTCACAAAGCACAGTACTGATCTCCCTGTGCTATGCAGCTGCTTCCCACTAGCTATCTATTTTACATTTGGTAGTGTATATATGTCCATGCCACTGTCTCACTTTGTCCCAGCTTACCCTTCCCCCTCCCTATATCCTCAAGTCCATTCTCTAGTAGGTCTGCATCTTTATTCCCATCTTGCCCCTAGGTTCTTCTGATCATTTTTTTTTCTTTTTTTTTTTTTTAGATTCCATATATATGTGTTAGCATACAGTATCTGGTTTTCTCTTTCTGACTTACTTCACTTAAAACTATTCTTATCTCAATCACATCTCATGATGTAAAAGACAGTTTTAAAAATAAATGAAAATCTCTATTGTAGAAGTGAACAGAAATAAAATTATGTTATCTAAACAAATTTGTCATAGGAACAGTGTATGTAGAATAAAAGAAATTTTAACAGAAATCATGCATGAAATAATAAATTCTTCCAATAATGAATTACTGTTTTATTTTGTAAATAAAATATTAAGATATATTTTGGTTAAATGTATACTTTGCCATACATCAAATTATTTATATTTACTACTTAATCACTTTTCTTTGGGAGATTTTGCTCTGTTTAGCTTTGTACATATTTATTTTAGAAAAATAAATTCTTGAATTCTGTAGTATTTCTTTCCATAAGTAAAAAGTATTCTTGGAATAGTTGCAGGCAATATTCTTTTACACTTCATGCAAATAACATACAATGTCCTTAGTGACTTGGGTAAATTTTACCTCAGTTTTTTTTTTTAGATAGTGATTTTTCATTTCTTCTTTCAAATTACTATTTCTTTATGCTGTGAAAAATTTGGCATTGTAGAGGATTTAAATTATCTTTTTTCTAAATAATTACCACCATCTTTTCCTCCACTATTGCCTTCAATCGTAATTAGGCCCTGTTTGTACACACTTCCACAGCACATCAAAAAATATTTTCCTTTTAATCTCTCTTAAAGACTTTAATTTTTGTCTTATTCAATATCCTACCATCTGTCCTAAAATGTATTTCTGACTCCAGTTTTATCAAGTTTCTTAAAGTATCCATTTTAAATTCTGGACTATCTAAGTTAATAGATAGTGAAAGATGTACTTTATATATGAATAGATACACACCATCCAGAGTCATTTCATTCATTCATTTCATTAACTCACATCTTTATATCCTACTGGTCAATAATCCTGTAAGGTCTACTGTCACAATATATCCAGACTCCAACCGCTTCTCTCCATCTCTATCATGATCATCCCCCAACTGGCACCACGTTATCTCTCACCTGAATTATTATCCGGATTTCCTAATTGGTCTTCTGTCCTTGCCCACCCCCACACCCTATTCCCCATCCCTAATAGCTTATTCTCAACCTACAGCCAAAATATAAATCAATTTTCTCCATTCTTTTTTCATTCAGGGTGAAATCAACGTCTTAACAATTGCCTAAGTGGCTGTGAACGATCTGACCTCCATTGCCTCTCAGACCTCATTTCTTACCAATCTTCCGTTCTCTCCTTCTACTTCAGCCATGCTGACTCCTTGCTCTTCCTGTGGCACACCAGATTTACTCCCCCTTCACAACTTTTGCATCTAAAGGAGTAAACAAAATGTTTTCTTCACATCAGGTTCAACAAAACCTTGTAAGTATCACTACATTCAGCTTTGTCTCACGTTTGTCCAAATGTGTATTGAGTTCCCACTAATTGCCAACTACTCTGATAAACCTATGAAATACAAATATGCAAAAAAAGAAAATCACTTTCCTGAAGGAGCAAATGGTCTAGTGGAAGTGATCAATGATAAGGACAAAGAGCTATGAGCCCAGAAGAAATGTGTCTGTACATACTGTAGATGCCAAAGCTTCCCAGAGGAGTTCAACCTTGAAGGATTAGCAAGGCTAATAAGGCTAATAAAGGCTAAGAAGGAATTCAGGCGGAAAGAATAAGCGAAGGCACAGAATTCGTAGAGGATGTAATCTCTTTGGAAAACTGCAAGTTAGGGTCCTCTTGCAGTTGACAGTAGGGCTCTGACAAGTGATAAGACTGAATATAGAGGCAAGGGAAGAAAGCAAGGGGTGGGGTTATACATATATACACTTATTCTTACATTAATGCAATGATTTTTATATGCCATACACTGTACTAGGTTCTGGGGAACACTGTAGTGACCAAAATCGTATAGGTTTTACACTCATACTGTTTAAAACATAGTGGGAGAAGTAGAAGGTGGTATGAGAATGCCCAGAAGCAAGCCTAAAAATCAGACTTGGAAAATTAACAAATGCTTTTGCAAAAAATTTGAAATCAAAGGAGAAATCTGAAGTCCACACAGGCATTAGCCAGTGTCAGGCTGAAATGTGTCCCCTCAAGTTCATATGTTGAATACCTAACCTCCTGTACTTCAGAATGTGACTGTATTTGGGGATAGGGCCTTTAAAGAGGTAATTAAGTTAAAACAAAGCTGTTAGGGAGAGCCCTAATCCAATCTGACTGGTGTCCTTATAGGAACAGGAAATTTGGACACACTGAGAGAAACCAAGGATATGCCAGCACGGAGGGATGACCATGTGATGATTCAGCAAGAGAGTGGCCATCTGCAAGGCAAGAAGAGAGGCCTCAGGAGAAACCAAACCTGCCAGCACCTACATCTTGGACTTCCAGCCTCCAGAACTGTGAGAAAATAAATTTCTGTTCTTTAAGCCACCCAGTCTGTGATATTTTGTTATGACAGCCGTAACAAACTAATACAGCCAGATAAAGGAGGTGGGTAGTGGGAAGAGAATTCTAGAATGTGGCAATGATGTATGAGTAGGTTTGGAGGTAAGTTATGTCTGAGGACTAAAAAGTGTTCTGTAAGCTTAGACGATAAGTGGAAGAAGAAAACATTGAGCAATGAGACTAGAGCATTACTGTCTCCGGGGGCGAGATCATCCAGGACCGCGAGCATGAAAAGGAGATTGGACTTTTGCTTAAATCGATGAGAAACCAGTGAAGGGTATTATATAGGGGAGGAGGATTGGCAGGAGTAAGTTTGGACTTAAAAAGAAGTGCCCTGATGGCAGAATGGAGAATGAATTGAGGGGTGGGGTGGAGAGCAAAGCTGGGGGAGAGAATACCAATCAAAAGCCACTGCTCAGTTAAGAAATGATGGTGGCATTGACTAAAATACTAGCAGTTGAGATGAAGAAAGATGAACAGATTTAAAGGATGCTTCTCTCAGGAGGAATTGAAAGTTTTCATCATTGATTAAAATTTGGGGGGTAGGAAGGCAGAAGAATGAGTCACAGGTTATATCCTGGGTTCTGGCTCCACATGGGAGGAGGGATATGACATTCACTGAGATGTAGGAACACAGTGAAAGATACTGACAAGTGACAGTACTGAGTTCAGTCAAGTCTAAACTTTTGAGCTTGAGGGCCATGAAAGTAAGGTTGCCCAACAGACATGTGGATATATGAATCATAAACTTCAGAAAGAGAGTATAGGATAGAGTTGAGATATATAGATTTGGGAGTCATCTATAGATGGTTTTTGAAGCCATGTGAATGAATGGAACAACAAATGACTATAAGACAAAAAGGCCTAGGAAGGAACAAGAATATTTAAAAGAAAGGCAGAGGATAATGGGCCCATGAAGAAGGATAGACTACAGCCTGTGACACAGTGAGAAAACCAAGTCAGCAAGACAGCGGATAATGTTTCAACAGTGTCAGATGATGCAGAGAGATCAGTGAGGCAAAAATTCTTTTAGCCAACAAGGAGCTTTTGCTGATCTTAGATAAAGTTTATGCAGGAGTTTGGTGGACTTAAAAACTAGATTGAAATTTTTTAAATGTGTGTGTGTAAGCGATCTTAACGGCAGGGTGTAAGTGATTAAAGACTGTAAATACAGACGTGAGATGTTGGGCTATAAAAGGGAGACAAGAGAATTGTCACTGGAGGCAGATGTGGGATAAAGGAAGATTTTGTTTGTTTTTTCTAAGATGGAAGAAACATACTGTGTTCAAATGTGAATGGGAAGGAGCCAGAGAAAAGGAAATATTCAAAATTAGTAATGAGATAGCACTGATATCAGTATAGCATGTTTACTTTATGCACAGCTCTGTTTTAGATACTTTACTCAAAATAAATCATTCAATACTAGGGTGAATTATTATTCTACTTTAATAGACAAGAAAACATAGTCATGGAGATGATGAAGTTGTAATCATCTTCCCAAAGTTGTCCATCTTATAAGTTAAGGGAGTCAGGATTTGAAACCAGGAAACCTGCCTTCAGAAGTTACCATATCTCTGAAAGCACAGTAGATAAAATACCTTCAAGGGGTCACCTGGAAACATCAGGGCATGACTGAGGTTAGAGATCATGAGTTTTGAGTGAAATAATCTGTAACATCCACCTTTGCTCTTAGGGAAGAAACATGTAACTCCCAGAGGGAAACTGTATGAGTATGGCTTTTCTCATTTGGAAGAGTCAAGCAGAGAAGCCAGTTAATTAATTAACTTAGAGGTGAAGTCAGGCAAGATAAGATCATATTTTTGTATAATAATGCCTGGATTATTATTGTATAAGGAGTAGGGACAAAGTAATGTTAAAGAGCAGAATTCTGTTTTTCCAATCAACTAGGCAGTCTTTAAACTCAAAGTTCAGTATTTTGGTGGCAAGTTATATTTTGAGGTACTTTAGAAGAAAACTTGGCCACAATTCTATTTCGTGCTAGAAGAAACCAACTGCCTCTTCTGGAAAAGAAGAAAGCTAGCACCTCCCTCCTTTAGGGTAATCAGAAGTGGGTGCAGGTGAGAGCTCCAGTTAGAGCTATCTTAAGCCTAAAGAAGCAAAGATTGCAAGGAACAAGAATAGATGGGGATCCAAATTCTATCATGGGTATTGAGTCCTAAAGGAAAAGTTTAAATAAAGGACTGCAGAAATAACAGAAGGATGGGAAAAGGGACAGAAGAGTTATGTAAGAATTTACATTCTAAAGTTTTAACCACAAAGGCAAGAATAGGGGTGAGAGAAACAAAGACACAAATTATGTGTGGTTTAGGAACCTTTCTCTGAAATTTGACTGAGCTGTTTAAACATTTATTGAAGTCCAGTCTAGAGAAAAAAAGTTGGAGCGATATTTGAAAACTTGTTAGTGCTTCTTCTCCCTCCACTTTGCTGTCAACCGTGGTTGCCTGAAGGACTACTGTATGACCCATTGTGAAGTTCTAGAAGAAAAATATCAATCAGAAACTAACAGCCCAGGCTTATATATCATACATCTAAAACATAGGTGAAGAGAATGGAGGATATTTGCCAATCATCCTCTGCCCAAAGCCAACTCCCCTTCATGCTGTACTACTCATTACAAACATCGTGGTTTAATCATCTGGGAATTATCTTCCTACTTGACATTTTACACTCAATTAGTCCATCTATAATCATTTATTTTTAAGACTGTTTTAGAACAGTTTTAGTTTTATAACAAAATTGAGAGGAAGGTACAGAGATTTTCACATATCCACTGCCCCATACATGCATAGCCTCCCCCATTACCAACATCGGTCACCACAATGTTATATTTTTACCTAGGATGGTCCTACTGTGACACATCATAATCATCAAAGTCCATAGTTTATATTAGGGTTCCAAGGGTTTGCACAAATGTGTGATGTATAATGACATACTCATCAATATAATATCATACAGAGTATTTTTACTGTCCTAAAAATCCTCTGTGCTCTGCCATTCCTGTCTCCATCCCCCATGCCCCACCTCTGGCAACCACTGATTTTTTATTGTCCCATAAGTTTGCCTTTTCCAGACTGTCATATAGTTGAGATCATACAGTATGTAGCTCTTTCAGATTGGCTTCTTTCACTTATTAATATGCAATTAAGTGTCCTCCCCATCTTTCATGGCTTGATAGCTCATTTCTTTTCAGCACTGAATAATATTCCATTGTCTGTATGTACCACTGTTTATCCATTCACCTACTAGAGGACATCTTGTTTGCTCCCAAGTTTTGGCAATAACGAATAAAGTGGCTATTAACATCTGTGTACAGTTTTCTGTGTGGACATGTTTTCAACTCATTTGGGTACATACTAAAAAGTACGATTGCTAGATCATATGGTAAGATTATGTTTAGTTTTATAAGAAACCATAAAACTGTCTTCCAATTCCCACCAGCAATGAGAGTTCCTATTGCTCCAAAATCTCACAAGCATTTAGTGTTGCCAGTGTTTTGGATTTTGGCCATTCCAATAGATGTGTATGCTATGTCACTACTGTATTATTTTGCATTCACCTGATGACATATTTGCCATCTGTATTTTCTCTGGAGTGGTGTCTGTTAAGGCCTTTGGCTCACTTTTAATCAGGTTGTTTTCATATTGCTGGATTTTAGGAGTTCTTGGTATATTTTGGATAATAATCTTTATCAGGTGGGTCTTTTGCAAATATTTTCTCCCAGTATGTGACTTGACTTCTAATTCTCTTGATATTGTCTTTCAGAGAAGTGTTAAATTTTAATGAAATTAAACTTACCAATTTTTTAAATGGATCATATATTTGGTGTTGTGTCTAAAAATGCATCACCATCCCCAAGGTCATCCAAGTTTTCTCCTATATTATCTTCTAAGAGTTTTATAGTTTTGTGTTTTACATTTAAGTCTGTGATCCATTTTAAGCTAATTTTGTCAAGGGCAGAAGGTCTGTGTCTAGATTTATTTTTTTGCATGTAGACGTCTAGTTGTTCCAGCACAATTTGTTGAAGAGACTGTATTTGTCCCATTGCATTGCCTTTGCTCCTTTATCAAAGATGAATTGACTGTATTTATGGGAGTCTATTTCTGGGCTCTATTATGTTTCATTGATCTGTTTGTCTATTCCTTCACCAATACCACACTGTCTTAATTATTATAACTTTATAGTAAGTCTTGAAATCAGGTAGTGTCAGTCCTCCAACTTTGTTTTTCTCCTTCAATATTGTGTTAGCCATTCTGAGTCATTTGCATTCTGCATATAAACTTCAGAATCAAATTTTGGTATTCATAAAGTAGCCTGCTAGGATTTTGATTGGGATTGCACTGAATCTATAGATCAAATTTGGGAAGAACTGACATCTAGACAATAATCAGGCTTCCTGACCATGAACATGGGGTATCTCTCCATTTATTTAATTCTTCTTTGATTTTGTTCATTGGAATTCTGTAGTTTCCCTCATATAGATCATGTACATATTTTGTTAGATTTTTACCAAAGTATTCCATTTTGGGGGTACTAATGTAAACAGTATTGTGTTTTTTCTTTTAAACTCCATTTATTCATTAATGATATATATATATATGAAAGCAACTGACTTTTGCACATTAACCTTGGATCCTGCAAACTTGCTATAATCACTTATCAGTTCCTGAAGTGTTTTTGTCTATTCTTTCAAATTTTCTACATAGACAGTCATGTCATCTTCAAAGAGACAGTTTTATATCTTCCTTCCCAAACCCTATATACCTTTTATTTCTTTTTCTTACCTTGTTGCATTAGCAAGGACTTCCAGTACAATATTAAAAAGAAGTGGTAAGTACCAGTACATGGCAAGGGGACATCCTTGCTTTGTACCTTATCTTAGTGGGAAAACTTCAAGTTTCTCACCACAAAATATGATAAAAGCTCTAGTATTTTGTATATATTCTCATTATCAAGTTGAGGAAGTTCCCTCTAATCCTAGCTTACTGAAAATTTTTATCATGAATGGGTGTTGGATTTTTATCACATTCCTTTATTGCATCTATTGATATGATCATGTAATTTTCCTTTATAGTCTGTTGATGTGATGGATTGCATTAATTGATTTTTGAATGTTGAACCAGCCTTGCATACCTGGAATAACTCCCACTTGGTCATGGTGTATTATTCTCTTTATACTCTTTTGGATAAAATTTGCAAATATTTTGTTGAGAATTTTTGCATTATGTTCATAAGAGATATTGGTCTGTAGTTTTCCTTCATTGTAATGTCTTTGTCTGGTTTTGGTGTTAGGGTAATGCTGGCCTAATAGAATGAGTTAGGAAATATTCCCTCTGCTTCTGTCCTCTGAAAGAGATTGTTGAAAATCGGTATAATGTCTTCCTTAAAAGTTTGGTAGAATTCATTAATAAGTCCATCTGGTCCTTGTGCTTTCTGCTTTGGAAGGTTGTTAATTAATAACTCAATTCCTTTAATAGATATAGGCCTATTCGGATAATATATTTCTTCTTGTGTGATTTTTGGCAGATTGGCTGCTCAAAGATTTAGTTCCTTTCATCTAGGTTATCAATTTTGTAGGCATAGAGTTATACATAGTATTCCTTTATTAACCTTTTAATTTCCATGGAGTCTGTAGTGATGACCCCTCTCTTTATTTCTGATACCAGTAATTTCTATCCTCTCTCTTTTTTTCTTAGCTAGCCTGGCTAGAGGTTTATCAATTTTATTAATCTTTCCAAAAATCAGTATTCATTTTGTTTATTTTCTCTATTGATTTTCAATGTTCAATTTCATTGATTTCTGCTTTAATTATTATTATGTCTTTTTTCTGCTTACTTTGGATTTAATTTGTTCTTCTCTTTCTAATTTCCTAAGGTGTAAATTTAGATTATTGATTTTAGGTATTCTTTTCTTAAATACATATTCAATGCTATAAATTTTTCTTTAGAGGAAGAAAAGGAAGGAAGCACTGCTTTTGCTGCATCCCATAAATTTCAATAGCTTGTGTTTTTATTTTCATTTAATCAAAATATTTTAAAAATTTCCCTTGCAATTTATTTTTTAACCCATATGTTATTTAGAAATGTGTTGTTTAATCTCCATGTGGTTTGGGATTTTTTCAGTTATTTTTCAGTTATTGATTTCTAGTTTAATTCCATTGTGGTCTGAGAACAGACATTGTATGATTTCTTTTTTTTTTTTTAATATTTATTTATTTATTTTAACATCTTTATGGGGTATAATTGCTTTACAATGGTGTGTTAGTTTCTGCTTTATAACAAAGTGAATCAGTCATACATAAACATATGTTCCCATATGTCTTCCCTCTTGCGTCTCCCTCCCTCCCACCCCCCCTATCCCACCCCTCCAGGCTGTCACAAAGCACTGAGCCAATATCCCTGTGCCATGCAGCTGCTTCCCACTAGCTATCTACCTTACTACGTTTGTCAGTGTGTATATGCCCATGACTCTCTCTCGCCCTGTCACAGCTCACCCTTCCCCCTCCCCATAATGTATGATTTCTATTCTTTTAAATTTGTTAAGGTGAGTTTTATGGCCCAGAATGTGGACTGTTTTGATAAATGTTCCATGCAACCTTAAGAAAAATGCCATTTTCTGCTGTTGATAGATGTAGTAGTCTATAGATGTTAATTATATCCAGTTGATTAATGGTGATATTGAATTCAGCTATGTCTTTACTGATATTCTGCCTTGCTGGATCTGTCTGTTTCTGAGAGGGGTGTTGAAGTCTCCAACTATGATAGTGGATTTATCTATTCTCCTTACAGTTCTCTCAGTTTTTGCCTCATCTGTTTTGACAATATTGTTAGGCATGTACATGTTAAGAATTATTATGTCTTCTTGGAGACTTGACCCTTATCATTATTCAATGCCCTTCTTTATCCTTAATAACTTTTCTTGCTATGAAGTGTACTATGTCTAAAATTAATGTAGCCACTCTTACTTTCTTTTGTTCAATGTTAGCATGATATATTTTTCTCCATCCATTGATTTTTTTATTTATATGTGTCTTCATATTTAAAGTGGGTTTCTTATAGACAACATATAGTTGAGTTGTGTTTTTGATCCACTGTTTTTAAATTGGTACATTTATATCATTGACATCGCAAGTGATTATTGATATAGTAATTGAATTAATATCTACCATATTCACTACCGTGTTCTATTTGTTGCACTTGTTCTTTATTCCTATTTTTGTCTTCCACTCTTTTTCTGCCTCTTGTGGTCTTAATTCTGCATTTTGTATGATTCTCCTTTCTCTCATTTCTTGCCATATTACTTATACTTCTTTTTTTAACATTTTTTAGTCGTTGCCCCAGAATTTGCAATATACATTTATAACTAATCTAAGTCTACTTTCAAATACTGCTATCATTTCCTGGCAGTATGAGTACCTTATAATAACAAAATAAGCCTAATTTTTTCATCCCATTTCTTTTATTATTGCTGTCATTCATTTCACTTATAAGTAAGCATACATAAGCATATATATGATATTTGATATACAAATAAACATACATAATTGAATACATTTTGCTATGATTATTTTGAACAAATTATTATCTGTTAGATCAATTAAAATAAGAAAAATAAAAGTTTTTATTTTACCTTCACTTATTCTTTCTCAATGCTCTTCCTTTTTTTCTGTAGAACTGAGTTTCTGATTTATATCTTTTTAAAAATTCTTTTAACATTTCTTGTAAGGTAGATCTACTAGAAAGAAATTCCCTCAAGTTTTTGTTTATCTGAGAAAGTCCTTTATTCTTTACTTTTGAAGGATAATTTCAGAGGGTACAGAATTCTAGGCTGGTGAGTTTTTTCTCTCAATGTTTTAAATATTTTAATTCACTCTCCTTGATTGCATCTTTTATGAGGAGAAGTTGGATGTAACCTTTATCTTTGTTCCTCTATAAGTAAGGGTTTTTTCCTCTCTCTGATTTCTTTCAGGATTTTTTTTCTTTACCTTCGATTTCCTATGATTTGAAAATGATAAGTATTTTTTTTGACATTTATCTGTCTTGGTAGTCTCTCAGATTCCTGGATTTGTGGTTTGGTGTCTGACATTAATTTGGGGAACTTCTCAGTCATTATTGGTTCAAATATTTTCATCTGTTCCTTTCTCTCTTCTAGTATTCTACTGCATATATGTTACAGCTTGGATTTTCCGGGTTGTTGTTTTTTTTTTTTTCAGTCTTTGTTCTCTTTGCTTTTTGGTTTTCAAAGATTCTATTGATAGATCTTGTAGCTCAGAGATTCTTTCCTCAGCTGTGTTTAGTCTACTAATAAACCCATCAAAGGCATTCTTCATTTCTGTCACAGTGTTTTTGATCTCTAGCATTTCTTTTTTGTTCTTAGGATTTCCATCCCTCTGCTTACACTGCCCATCTATTCTTTCCTGGTATCTATTCATTAGAGCCCTTAGCATATTAATTATAGCTTTTATTTAATTCTTAGTCTGATAATTTTAACAGCCCTGCCATGGCTGGTTTTGATGCTTGCTGTGTCTCTTGAACTGTGTTTTTTGCCTTTTGGTATGCCATGTAATTTTTCTTTATATCTGGACATGATGTAAAAGTAAAAGGAACTGCTGTAAATAGGCCTTTAATAAGGCGGTGGTGAGGTGTTGGGGGAGGGGAAGCATTCTGTAGTCCTATGTTTAAGTTTCAGTATTTTAGCGAGCTTATGCCTCTGGACTGGGAACCTCACAAGTGTTTCTTAAGTTTTCTTTTTTTCCCTCCTTCCTTCGGTGGAATAGGAAGGCTAGACCGGGCTGGAATTGGGTATTTCACTTCTCTCTCATGGAAGATTAGAGCCAGCTGGAGTTGGCTATTTCCCTTCCCCAGGCCAGTTAGACTCTAATACTACCCCTAAAGTGTAGGATCACATTAACTAGTTTCCCCTGAGGACAGGCCTTAATAAGAAGAGCAGAGTTTTTTTCTCTCATTGTTCTTGGGTATTTTAAAATGGCTCCCTTCCCTCTCCCCCTGAGGGAAGATCAAGCGGATTTCTCTCCAATGTATACTGTGGGAATCTGGTCAGATTCCTGGGGGTAAATGTCACAGTATTGTGGGTACCCTCCATGACTTAATTCCCTTGGAGTTCTTTTTTTTTTTTTTTTTTTTTTTTGCGGTATGCGAGCCTCTCACTGCTGTGGCCTCTCCCGCTGCGGAGCACAGGCTCCGGCCGCGCAGGCTCAGCGGCCATGGCTCACGGACCCAGCCGCTCCACGACATGTGGGATCTTCCCGGACCGGGGCACGAACCCGTGTCCCCCGTATCGGCAGGCGGACTCTCAACCACTGCGCCACCAGGGAAGCCCTCCCTTGGAGATTTTAACTCTCAGAGTTGTCTGCACTGAGCCTCCAGCAATTCGTCAATTACGGTTCTGTTTTTCCTACCTGGGCGCTGGTTCCAGCGGTATTTCCAATCATGACTCTCTGCTCTGGTAAGTTTTGACTCCCTGTATTCCCTTGTCTGTTTCTCCAATCTTGGAGACAGTGGTTTCCTCTGTGTCCCCTCCTCTCTTATGGATCCAAGAAGAGTTGTTAATTTTTCAACCTGTTCAGCTTTTTACTTGTTAGAATGGAGGGGCAACTTCTAAGCTCCTTACTTCAGGAACCAGAAACTTTTAAAATAAGAATCTTCTGTAATCTTTTTAAATAAGTATTTTTATGATATTAAGTAAATACTTGTGAAAAGATATGGACAATATGTAGGATTATTAAAATAAAAATTATTGTGTAATTCCACCAAGGAGTGGTAACCATGGAAACCTTGGGGTACTTAACAGTCACGCATGTCCACATCTATAATCACATTGCACAAACATCTTGAAATCCTCTCCAATTATTTATTACATGAGCATGCTCCAATGTTACCAAAAAGTCTGAAGACATTGTTTAGTGTCTATATAATACCTCGTTCAAGTAATATTCTGTAATTTATTCAACC
Organism: Stenella coeruleoalba; assembly: GCF_951394435.1. Taxonomy (NCBI): domain Eukaryota; kingdom Metazoa; phylum Chordata; class Mammalia; order Artiodactyla; family Delphinidae; genus Stenella; species Stenella coeruleoalba. The sequence continues at coordinate 21,007,357 of NC_137150.1, read as the reverse complement.
ATTTTCCTATTGTTGGTCATTGAAGCCATTTAAAATTTTTCACTAATCAAAATAATCTAGCAATGAATATCCCTATAATTAAGACTTCATTTCTGATTGTCTTCTTAAGATATTTTCTTAGAATCAAACTATTGTGTGAAAGAATTCAAACTTTCAAAATCTCTTAATGAATTAGTAAATCTCTTTACAGAAAAGCTATGACCATTTACCCTCTCACCTGAAGTGCATTAGAGAGAATTACTCACCCATTGAAAGAAGAAAACGTTTATTTAAAATCAAAAGAAGCTGGCTTTTTTGCTTGCTTGTGCATGGGTGAGATGTACTTATAAGTCACAGTGTCTCAGAGCTGACATAGATACAACTTTGAGAAGTGTGGAGTTGAGGAACTGGAAGGCTGTCAGAGATGAGAGGGTTAGATGGCTTTTAGCTGTGGAAATGTGGTTACTGGAGTGTGATAGTTGTTGATTGGCTTTCAAACTGTGCCACTGTCATCCATTGTCTGACTTCCTAGAGGCAAGGGGTACCAGTGCAAAGTGTCACTGAGCAACTAAGATAAGTTTAACCTCCAATCTGCTTTGTTACTTGCCATGTTTTAGGATTATGGCCAAAGAACTATCAGGATTTTTATTATTTGGATTACTAATGAGGTTGAATTTTTTTCCTGTGTTTATTAATTCCTTTTCTGTGAGTTCTTTTCTCATCAGTTTTGTCTATTTGTATAAGTTGTTTTTCTAATTTGTATGACTGTCTTTGAGTTTTACAAAAGACTTGACTAACATATGCAAAGAAAAAATTTTCCAGTTTATCCTTTTCAAATCTTAATAAACACTAAAAAATCTTTGTTTACTTTATAGACATATTCAAACTTTTATTCCTGCTACCACCACATCGGAGGCCTTTGTTATCTTGCACTTAAATTATTGACCTGGCCTCCTGGCCAGTCTCCTAACACTAGTATCCTTTCCTCCAGGCATTGCTGTTAGCATGATTCATCTTCCAAGCGCACTGCTTTTATTAAGTCAGTTTTCCTCCATAAAAACTTCAGTGACTCCTTAAGATCTGCAACATAAAATCCTAAGACTCTACACAATCCTTTCACATGTATATCCCATCCATAACTTGCCTAGCATAATTCCTGGACCCCAAACAGCCTGAACTATTTATTATTCCCCAACATCCATTAGTTCATTCATTTTTTTGATAAGTCTTTAGTCAATACCTGTCTTATGCCAGTTTCCCAGGGGATGCTAAGACAAGTAAGACTTGCAAATATACATGGGATGGTTGGGAAGCCCAAGAAGTAATCAGACGACTGACATAGAATGTACTAAGAAATGTAATGAATCAAAATGAGGTAATGAAGAGGACATGGTAATGAAGAGGTAATGAAGGACATGCTTCTCACAGGTGATAAAATGCATGAGCTGAGTCCTGAAAGTCAAAGAGAATCAGCTGCAAAAGTTTGAAATGGAGAGAATGTATGAAACAAGTTGGGGCTCTAGTTCTGTATAGACAAGGCAGAAAGAGTAATGGTGAGAGATGAGGCTAGAGAGAAAACATGGATGTATTTGTAGAGCCATGCCAAGAAAGAAAGTGTGGAGATTCCTTCAGATTATATAATTGACTTAGCTGTCTGGATGATAGAATATGGGAGGTGGGAGGTAACAGAAATGAAATCATTTTGGCTAGGATGATGTCTAGTTTCCTGACATAGACCTCAGGGTCGATGTTGGATTCACAGACAAGGGAGAGTGGAGGAGAAACAGGCTTGGGTGGTGGGGAGAATACATTCAGTTTGGGACATACTGAATTTGTGCTGCCTGAGGGAAATACAAAGTCCAAGTTCAGCTGGATTTTCTCCTCTGCCCTTACCCACAATAGCCCCTCTACCTAGTGCACACTCTTGCCCCCCCCTCACTCTCCAAGTCCTATCCAATCTACAGCCTAAGTCCCACTCATCAGTCATAAAAAAATCTTTGTCTACTTAAACTCAGCTGAAACATTTGCCTAAAAATGATTTAAATGTTACTTGGCCGAATATATGAGTCTTGTCCTCTCAATAAAGCTGCTTCTGCTCTGTGGTATGGCCCCGTATGAGACAGAAACAATTCTGTGGGCTGTTTTGATTTAAATTCCACAGCAACTAGAAATAAACAACTTGCTGAGTGAGAGAAAAGCTAGTTTGAGGTGGATTTGAGGGAAGAATGTATGATTGGGGGAAATAGACACTTATTTCATGAATTGTTTAGCCCAGTCATAGTAAGGGGCAAATAAGACATCACAGAAGTAGTTTCCCAATCAAGGTCACAGGTTGTGTGAAGTTTTGTGCAGAGAGTATGTCAGGGCCTTATTATATCTTAATAGATGGAGCCCTAGGCTGTGACCATTGTCATGTTTTGTACATCAGTGAATTGTTAGCTTCTATTTGTAGGTGAGGAAAGAGCGCCTGCCTAGAAATTAATATTGAAATTCATAGCTACCAGGTTTAAATAATACTAAGGCTGCCTTCTCCTACTGCCTTCCAACATAATAAAGCTTTAATCTAAATTAGGTCTTCAAAAAATTATGTGCAACAATAGAGAGACACATAAGCTGTGCTGACATTGAGGATATACGGTAATTGCCCAGGAGTATGCACTATGCTTGTATCTGATGAATTATAAGCTTTGAATACTATTTAGTCATTTCGTGTATGTGACCGAAAAAGTGTCACTAATGTTTTTAATGATACTCATGTAGCATCGGTCATTGTCTAACAAAATGAAAGACATACTTGAACACAGATAACAAATATATATACCCTTTTCCTAAACCAAATGGCACCTTTTCAGAGATGATGACTAGCAATAAAAAAGAAGCGTGAACGGACAGATTTTCTACACGTTTAGAACAGTGAGAAAAGGATTGTGCTGCATGTATAAATTTTTTGTGATTCTTTGAATTAAAGACCACTGTGGGGTTAGGATTTAAAAGGAGCCCAGTTCACAGTGGTATGAGTTAGCAATTCTAAAATTACTATTTATGAATTTTAGGATTGAGCATATGAGTAAATATATTGAGAATAATGAAAGCCATATTTCTGCCTGTGGAGAAAGGAGTTAGAAAATGAAAAGGGAGAAGACAAGAATGAACTCTGTTATAATAAATGAAAATTGAAGATAGCAGTACAAATGCATATTTTTAAAATAGAGAAATAGAAATAAAATTGTAGCTAGAGATAGGAAGATTTAAATATATGCATATTTAGTAGTTCTTCCTACTGAAATGTCCTAGTAGTAAAGCTACCACTGTTGCGATGAGCAAACCTAGTTCTTAGATTCAGTTACTATATACCATAGGCTACTAAAGGAAGCTGGGGCACCTTAGAGAAGTGGCTGAGTCCAGGGCTATGGCAGAGAGAGTACACAATGAGCCTGGAGCATCTTGTTGTGATGTAAAGGAAAGAATTGTTAAATAATATACTGAGAATATGTCAAAAGGACACTGAAGCCAGCTTGAAGTGGCTCTCACTGGGCAAATTTGAGACAATTTCATGAAAATGAATAAATGAGAATAACAGAGCTTTCGTGAAATAAAAATTTATGAGTCTATACTAATGTAAATAAGTAAACAAATATATAAATAAGTGGGGGGAAAAGAATATAAAGTTAGAAAATCATCATTTTGTGGCCATAATAGATATTATTGATTTAGACAGAAATTGATGATTGATAAAACAAGTGAGAAAAGTTTGGTAAGGAAATTTACATATCACAAAGTATTCTTCCATGAATTAGTTATTACTTAAAAAAGAAATATAATAACTTTAGAAGGGATGAATCTCAGAAAAACAGTCAAGTAATCAAAGTTAACAGGTGTCACCAATAATAGGACAAACTAACAGTGGGAGACTCTGACAGGATACACTAGAAAGAACATTGAGTCACTTCCACAGTATTTCTGCCAAAAATATATAATCTGAATCTAACCATAGTGAAACATCAGACAGACCCAGATTGAGGGACTAAATGGAAAGTATGGTTATTGCTTCTTAATGGTGCATATAAACTACCCACACTCAACCAAATGGTCACTGAAATATGTACAGATATCAGAAGTGATATGGAACAGTGGATTCAATATGAAAATATGAAATAATGGAACAAAAATTAAAATTATGATCTTTCCCTTGTTAGCAGGGCATTCATGAAAAACTTCTCCAGTACTAACAAGATCAAGATGAAAAAGGTTGTATATTGTGGTATTATTTGAGATAGTGGTGGCCATGTTCTCTAGAATTAAAGGGAAATACATACAATTTCTGAAAACTTTATAGTAGAACAAGGTAATACAAGGAAAAGAAAATCAATGGTAAAAGCAAAACACATAAATTTCTAAAATATACTCTTCTTAAAAGATGTACTTTTAACTATGGGATTTTAGAATTGAATGTCTCCTTAAAGATTCTCTAAATCCGAAACTATCATTTACAAATAAAGAAACTGAATCCAGATAAATTGGTTTATCTGAGATTATCTGGCTAATTAGATGACAACCTAGAATTTGGATCATGTAGTTGAACAGTTTATTTGGAATCTTTGCTCTACCTTTTTTTCTGATTGTTTAAAAATTGTTTCACATTAGTGGCCTTCCAATAAACAAGTAGAGATTTAAATGTATCCAAAACCCTCAGATAGCTAGAATCAAGGCATGACTATGTCCTCAATATTATTAAATATATACAGAATGGCTTCTTAAAAGTATGCTCTAAAATTTTCTTTCAATAATTTCTAAGATAGAAAAAAACTAATATGTGATTTTTGACTAGCTTATTGAATTATCTGTCCAGAATGATTGTAAGCTTTTTAATCATTGTTCGGATATGACATGAGTATTTCACATATGCATGTGGAAAAGTATACTAGCCTTTTAGTTCCTATTCAATATATCTAAGAATGGTTGTCATACCGTAAAATATATCAAATAAAATTTAAAATAAACATTTTAAATCATTTAAAATAAAATAGAGGGATTGCAGTGGTAAACTATACCCAAATCTATCATTCTTAGTAAGAGCTACTGAATGTTAGGTATCCTATTCAGGAAAATATCGAGTGAGTGACAGCCTCAGGCATTTGGGGACTAATGCCCATGTCATTAACCAGAGAGGCCTTTTTAGTGTGAAATCATAGAAGGTCAAACAAAATCCTTAGCATCATGGTGAAAACTGATTTATGAAAGCTTAGCAATTATTAGTGTTAAAAATATTTTAACATATAACAAACACTTTTTGGCTTTATTGTGGTATATTGACAAAATTATAAGATTTAAACTGCATTGTGATTTGATACACGTATACCTCATGAAAGATTCTCACAATCTAGTTAATTACCACATCCATCACATATTTATCTTTTCTTTTTTGATGAGAACATTTAAGTTCTACTTTAAAAAAAATTCAATTATAAGATAGAGTGTTATCAACTATACTCACCATGTTTTACATTAGATCCTCAGACCGTATTAATCTCAGCTGAAAGTTTGCACCCTTTTACCAGCCTCTCCCAATTTCCGCTAACTCTCTGCAACAAGTTTTCTACTCTCTGTTTCTGAATTTGACTTTTTTTATGATGCTATAAATGTCATATCTTGCAGTATTTGTCTTTCTGATTTTTTTCACTTAGCATAATGCACTCAAAGTCCATCCATGTTGTTGCAAATGACAGAATTTCTTTCTCATAGCTGAATAATATTCCATTGTGTATAGAGATGTGTATATGTATATACACACACACACACACATATATCACATCATCTTTATCCATCATCTGTTGACAGACACTTAGGTTGTTTCCATATCTTGACTGTTGTAAATAATACTGCAACAGACCTAGATTGCAGTTATCTCTTCATGATATTGATTTCATTTCCTTTGGATATATACGCAGAAGTGGAATTGCTGGGTAATATGGTAGTTCTATTTTTAACTTCTAGAAGAACCTACATATTGTTTTCCACAGCGGCTGCATCAATTTACATTACCACCAACAGCATACAAGAGTTCCCTTTTCTCCACATCTTCATCAACATTTGTTATCTGGTCTTTTTCGATGGTAGCCATTCTAACAAGTGTTACATAGTATCTCATTGTGGTTTTGATGTGCCTTTTCCTGATTATTAGTGATGCTGACCATCTTTTCATGTACATTTTAGCTATTTGTATGTCTTTGGAAAAAAATCTGTTTGGATCCTCTGCCCATTTTTTAATTGGATTGTTTGGTTTCTTTTGCCACTGAGTTGTATGAACTTTTTATGTATATTGGATATTACCCCCTTATCAGCTATATGATTTGCAAATATTTTCTCCCAATCCATATGTTGCCTTTTTATTTTGTTGATGGTTTACTTTGCTGTGCAGCAGCTATTTAGTTTGATGCAGTCCTACTTGTTTGTTTTTGCTTTCGTTGCTATAGCGTTTGGTGTCAAATCCAAAAAATCATTGCCAAAAACAATATAAGAGAGCTTAAAACCTAAGTTTTCTTCCAGGAGTTTTATGGTTTAAGGTCTTACGTTCAAGTCTTAATCCATTTTGAGTTGATATTGGTGTATAGTGTAAGATAGGAGGCCAGTTTTATTCTTTTGCATGTGGCTGTCCAGTTTTCCCAAAACCATTTATTAAAGAGATGAGGTTTTACCCATTGTATAGTCTTGGCACCTTTGTTGTAGATTAATTGACCCTATGAGCATGAGTTTATTTCCAGGTTCTCTATTGTTAAACTGATCTGTGTGTCTGCTTTTATGCCAGTGCCATACTCCTCTGTTATAGCCTTGTAATTTAGTTTGAAATCAAAGCATGATGCCTCCAGCTTTGTTCTTTCTTAAGATTGCTTCGGCTATTCAACGACTTTTGTGGTCCCATACGAATTTTAGGGTGTTTGTTCTAGTTCTGTGAAAAATGCCATTGGAATTTTGATAGGAATTGCATTTAATTTGTAAATTTCTTTGGGTAGTATGAACATTTTAACAGTACTAGTTCTCTCAATCCATGAGGACAGGATATCTTTTCATTCATATGTGTCATCTTCAGTTTCTTTCATCAATGTCTTATAGTTTTCAGTGTACAAGTCTTTCACCTCCTTGGTTAAATTTATTCCTGGATATTTTATTCTTTTTGATACAGTTGTAAATGAGATTGTTTTCTGATAGTTTCTTGTTAGCATATAGAGATACAACTTATTTTTTTTTTCTAGAGTCAGTCCTAGTTGCTGCAGAAGTCAGTGGTGGTGACCAGCACTTCTTAGTTTCAACAGTTGGGCAACACACACAGTTGATTCTCAGCTCTCTCATGCCTTCTATTTGTTTTGTATTGAAGTATAGTTGATTAACTGTATTTTATTATTTTCAGGTGTATAACATAGTGATTCAAAAATTTTATCGATTATTCTCCATTCATAGTTATTAGAAAATGTTGGCTGTGTTCCCTGTGCTGTACAATATATTCTTGTTGGTTTTTTATTTATACATAGTAGTTTGTACCTCAATCCCCAACCCCGAGCTTGCCCTTCCCCCCATTTTCCTGTCCCCACTGGTAACCACTAGTTTGTTCTCTATATCTGCGAGTCTGTTACTTTTTTGTTATATTCACTAGTTTATTTTTTAGATTTCACATAGAAACACAACTGATTTTTGTATATTAATTTTTGTATCCTGTACTTTTTCTGAATTCATTGATTAGTTCTAACAGTGTTTTGGTGGAGTGGTTAGGATTTTCTTTATATAATATCATGTCATCTGCAAATAGAGACAGTTTTATTCTTCCTTTCTGATTTGGATTTGGATGTCTTTTATTTCTTTACCTTGCCTAATTTCCCTGGCTAGGACTTCCAGTACTATGTTAAATAAAAGTGGCAAGAGTGGGCATCCTTGCACCTCATCTTAGGAAAAGCTTTCATTTTTCACTATTGAGTATGATGTTAGCTGTGGGCTTATCACATATGGCCTTTATTATGTTGAGGTATGTTCTCTCTATAGCCACCTTTTTGAGAGTTTTTATCATGAATGGGTGTCATATTTTGTCATATGCTTTTTTTTGCTTCTATTGAGGTGATCCTATAATTTTTATCCTTCATTTTGTTAATGTGGTATATCACATTGATTATGCAGTTGTTGAACCATCTTTGCATCCCTGGAATAAATCATACTTGATCATGGTACATGATCCTTTGACTGTATTGTTAAATTTGGTTTGCTAATATTTTGTTAAGGATTTTTGCATCTATGTTGAACAGGGATATTGGCCTGTAAATTGTCTCTTCTTGTAGTATCCTTGTCTGGTTTTGGTATCAGGGTAATGCTGGCCTTGTAGATGAGTTTGGAAGTGTTTCCTCCTCTTCTTTTTTTTTTCTTTTTTTTTTTTTGTTATTATATTTGGGAGAGATGAGAAAATTGGTATTAATTCTTTAAATGTTTGGTAGAATTCACCAGTGAAAATTCACAGGGACCTTCTGGTCCTGGGCTTTCCTCTGTTGGAATGTTTCAATCTCCTTACCAGTAATTGGTTTATTCAGATGTTTATTTCTTCATGATCCAGTCTTTGTAAGTTTTATGTTTCTGGAATTAATCCATTTCTTCTAGGTTTTCCAGTTTGTTGGTGTTTAATGTTCATAGCAGTCTGTTATGATCCTTTGTATTTGTGTTGCATTAGTTGTAATGCCTCCTCTTTTATTTCTAATTTTATTTGAGTCCTCTCTATTTTTTGTTTGCAAGTATAGCTAAAGTTTTGTCTAGTTTATTTTTCTTTTAAAAAAAAACCATATCTTAGTTTCATTGATCTTCTCTAATGTCTTTCTTTTCTTTATTTCATTTATTTCCTCTCTGGCCTTTGTTATTTCCTTCCTTCTGCTAACTTTGGGCTTAGTTCTTTCTTTTTTCCAGTTCCTTGATGTTTAAATTTAGGTTGTTTATTTGAGCTCTTTCTTCTTCTTAACATAAGCTTTATCACTATGAACTTCCCTCTTAGTGCTGCTTTTACTACATCCCATAAGTTTTGGTATGTCATATTTCCAAATATGTTCTGCTTAGTCTGTCAGTTAATACTTATTTGTAATATCTATCATTAGAAAGTCCAAAATTTACCTAGAATTTATTCTTACAGTTACATGGGATCCTGTTCTTAATACTGAATTTCAAGAGGATTTAATATCCTATTAATACTTGGTATTATTTATATTTTTTACACATAAAAATTTATCTTCTAAAAATTAAAAGAGGGCCCAAGATTTGAAGTGTCAGTTTATCAAAGAAGAGATACTGATGGCAAATAAGCACATTAAAAGGTGCTGAATATTAGTAATTAAGGAAATGCCCATTAAAACAACAATTACACACCCACTAAAACGGCTAAAATTAAAAAGGAGGAGAAAAAAGTGTTAATAGGGATGTTGAACAACTGAAACTCGCATATATCGATGGACAGATTGAAAAACGGAAGAGCCACTTTCAAAACAGCTTAAAGTAAACATACACTTACCATATGACTGCACAATCACCATCTTAGATATTTACCCAAAAGAAATGAAAACATACATCACAAAAACACTTGTGTTCAGATTTTCCTAGCAGCTTTGTTCAGAATATCAAAAACTTTAAACAGTCCTACCATATGTGACAACATGAATGAAACTTGAGATTATGCTAAGTAAAACAAGCCAGTCACAGAAGGACAAACATTGCATGTTTTCACTTATATGAGGAACCGAAAATAGTCAAATCATAGAAGCAGAGAGTAGAATGGTGGTTTACAGGGGCTGAGGGAAGGGGGGAATATGGAGTTGATATTCATTGGGTATAAATTTTCAGTTATGCAGGATGAATAAGGTCTAGAGGCATACTATATAACATCATGTCTATAGTCAACAATATTGTACACTGAAAATTTTGTTAAGGGGCTAGATTTCATGTTATATGTTCTTACCACAATAACAACAAACACTGGGAACAGCTCAAAAGCTCATCAACTGGTAAATGGATAAAAAACTGTAGTGCATACTACAAATTATTGCATTACTATAAAGTATTGAATCTTAGCTAGCAATAAAAAGGAACAAGTTGGTGAGACACTGTAAAACGTGGATGAATATCAAAAGCATCTTTCTAAGTGAAAGAAGCCAGACACAAAAGACAAGATACTACACAATTCCATTAAATGAAATGCTTAAAAATTGCCAAACTATTGTGACAGAAAGTATATGACTTGTCAGAGGTAGGGATCAAGGAAGAGATATGACTGCAAGGGGGATGTGGAAACCTTTTTGGATGATGGAAATGTTTAATATCATAACAGGAATTACATGCCTGTGTATCCTTGTTGAAACTTTTCAGATGAACCTTAGTTAACCTTACCTAATTATATATCTAAGGTATCATAGAAATAATTTAAATATTTCTGAAATTATGGGTGAAATTTCTTTATTTATTCAATAAACATAAATTTATTATGTATCTTGCTAGCTGTTCACCAAAATCCATTCCTCCTCCTAACATAATAATAGAGTTAAAACTGAGACATGGTGGCCCAGCTGGGATTGCTTTTCCCAGCCATTCTTTCTTCTAGCTGTGGTCAAGTGATTAAGCTCTATCATTAGCATGTGAATGGAAAGGATATTTGTAATCTCTGTTTTATTTGATTAAGAGAAAAGCTCTGACCATTGGCTTTCACTCTTTATCCCTTACCCTTTAGAATGGGACTGATCAGGATGACCTTGGAAGTCATGTATATATGATGTCATAGTTACAGCCAGCCTCTGTGGCACAGAGCTACTAATTCACTAGGATGGCTCACTTTGGACTGTTCTTGAATTAGAAATAACTTCTTTGTTTTTTGAGCTAATGATTATGGGGGGGTTCCTTTGTCATTAAGTAGCCTATCCTACTTTCACTAAAGCACTTTTTTTTTTAATAAATTTATTTATTTGTTTGTTTTTGGCTGCGTTGAGTCTTCATTGCTGCATGCGGACTTTCTCTAGTTGTGGAGAGCGGGGGCTACTCTTCATTGTGGTGCACAGGCTTCTCATTGCAGTGGCTTCCTTTGGTGCAGAGCACAGGCTCTAGGCGCTTGGGCTTCAGTAGTTGTGGCATGCAGGCTCAGTAGCTGTGGCTTTCAGGCTCTAGAGAGCAGGCTCAGTAGTTGTGGCCTACGGGCTTAGTTGCTCCGTGGCATGTAGGATCTTCCTGGACATGCTCTGCAGCATGTGGAATCGAACCCGTGTCCCCTGCATTGACAGGTGGATTCTTAACCACTGTGCCACCAGGGAAGTCCCTAAAGCACTTTTCTTTACTAAAATTTCTTTTTTCCCTAAGAGTATTCTTAAGATATATTGTTAACTGAATAAAGCAATTTATAGAACAATGTATACTGTAAGCTACCATCTGTTTAAAACTGTTGCTAATATTTAGGGGCAAATTGAATGACTGGGAGACAGGGAGGGAAGGCAGAATTTTATTATATGCCATTGTGGAATGACATTCATGGAAAACATTTGGATTTTGAATTTTGTACCATGTCAATATACAATCTATTAAAAATAGAGATTAAATTAGGAAATAATTATAAAATATAATTATAAAATATAATCTTGACCCACTGTTTCTATCATATTCAATTACAGAGACTCTGTAGAGGTATTATGCATATCAGGAGATACCATAGAGTCAGAGAAGGATTATAGAACAAATGTTCATTACTTTGCAGAATGTTTGACATATAATAGGATGTCAGTAAAAGTTTCCTGTTCTTCATCTTTGCATGGTACTTCACAGTCTTGTCAGTAGCTGCTTAGTAGACCTTTCCTGAAGTGTGGGCATGCACCGTCTATGGAATGCAAGATGATTTGAGGTTGCACAGGCGGTGCTTATATGTGGTACAAGGAATTGAAATTATAGAGCATTCGCTCACAGCATGATGCTCTTTTCAGTCTTTCTGACTAATGTCAAATTTGACCTTAGCTTATTTTTAACATATCTCTAACACTTGCTAATCTACTTCAAGCTCAGGACCTTTGAATGAAAATGTCTAGCTAGAACTTAGTAAATGCACCTTTTTACCATGTATACCCATTTTATTCTTAACTTATATTAAAAGAAGTGATACCAGTCCTCCAGTTGTAAAACTGATTTTATATACATTTACTTAAATAAAAATTAGGATCAATTAAAGAAAAGTTCTCAGTAAATAATAATACGAGTTATTCAGGGATAAGGCCAAAAAAATTACAGAAGTGTATGTAAAGTTTTCTGGAATTCCTATTGTTGAAAAATTTTACTTCTTTAATAAGGGCTTTCTAAACCACTCTTATTTCTCTTTTCTATGAATTATTAAACTCACGGTTTTACAGTTTTTGTTTAATCAATCCTATGTTTCCTTTTGACAGTCTTACTACAGTATTTGGTTTATTTACTCATTTAATAAGTATTTATTGAGGAACTATTAGGCACTGTCTCGAACTAAATGCACAATGGTGAACATAGGGTTCACATTGTTGAAAAATAAAATTTTAGAGAGTGACTTTATGATATACAGTATACTTAGGGTGAACTAAATCTCATTAAGAAACAATACTAAAATGGCATGGCATACCCAGTCGTTACCACTCTGCTCACCATAATCTGATTCTAGTATCCATCAAACATTGTGTCACTCTGCCCACATATACCCATCACTGCACAAATAAAAACTTCAGGAATATACATTCTAGCTGAAAGATGGACAATAAGCCATAGATAAAGTAAACTGTATTTTTATATAAAATGTATAGTAGGAGAAGAGAAATCAGGAATCTGAGTAGAGGAAATGGGGCAGGTTGAATTTTAAATCAAATGATCTAATTTACCTAATATTTTAAAGTTGTGTGTCAACTCAAATTCTTGGCTATCATTTTTACCATCTAAATTATGTCTACCCATCCTTTTTTTTTTCAGTTGTGTGCTTAATAATGCAAGTGATGGAGCATTTTACTGAGTCTGGGCAGAAATTTCAGCATTCTCTAAAGAAAACTTACACCTAAAAGTAAGTACTGGATATCTTAAGTATAGGAATGACGTCATTGCAAAGTCACTGGTCCTTGAAGCACTTACTGAAAGTTTATTATCATAAAACAGTGATTATATATATATATATATATATATATATTTTTTTTTTTTTACCTCCAATCCACTAGTGTAAAAGACATCTTCCTTTAACTACAGATATGCGGTCCCTAGAAGACTTGCCTAAGGCCACTGCCTCACATGATGAGGAACAGTGATTGGCTGACTTCCCATACATTAGCATGTTTCCTACAGACGTTGATAAGTGTTACATTAATGGTGCCATGAGATTTTTGCAATGTATGTTTTCTACATGCTCACTTAAATGGTTTTGAAGTAATTAAATAATTCTAATTTCCTCCCCCTCCTTTTCCTCTGATCTTTCCTTTCCATTATTTCTCCCTTTCTCTTTTCTTTTTTCTGTAAATCAGGGAGAAGATTCTTCCCCATTTAATTAATCCAGAAGTCACAGTGATGTAAAATAATATTTTTTATATGATATCAAGCCCAAAAGAATAAAAAGTTTAAAAATCCAAGTTATTGCACGGCTAGTTCAAATCCATTACTTGTCCAGCAATATTCCTTTAAAATATTTTTAAGTACTAAAAAAGTATTCTTTTCTTGAGCTATATATTCAAATCCAGATATCTTGCTGTAGCCTCACTGTTCTCTCTGAAATCAAGACTGTAATAACATGATGATTACATATCCTGAAATTGTACATTACAGGCAAATGGGCAGTGTAGTCTTCATCACCAGCAGATCGTACTATGACATTGACCCCTTTCCATTGTATGGTGACAGTTCTGTGCTCTTCCATGGCTATTTGGGATAATCATGTGGAAAATCATTACAAATGATGCATGTTTAATCAAGGAACTACCAGAATTCATGTGTCTTTTATGTTGGTTTGGAGGAAACCTGAACCCATTCTGAAAACCAACCAGCAATCAATACTAAAAGAGCATATAAGTCTCCTGTGGAAACATTTTGAACAAATATCATGAATACAAAACAATCCAAAAGATATGAATTTCAACACAATCACTGTTTCTAAATGTGTATTTTAAATCATGTGTTAATAAAGAAAAGTTTCCTCTAATACCAAAAAAAGTAGACAATTTAATTTTGACTTTTTAGTGTAATAAAAAAATAGAGGAAATATAGCTCAGTTTTACAAATTAGCCTTTAAGACATTAAATAGAATAGATTTCTATAGATATAGTAACATAGAAGTTCATGGCAAAGTTTTCAAATGTAATAAGATCTGTTGGACTTTTCTATCGTAAATACAATATATCACCTAAGAAAGTCATTGACTATAGCTGTTCTTTTGATTTTCAATATAACTGAAAGTTAAATGAAAGCTTTTTATCTCGTAAGACAGATTTTTCCCACAGCAGGGCAAAACTTTGAGAAATCTGGCAGCATGATTAGACACCATAATTTTTCCCACACATCAAGTACAAATGATTAAATTATCTTCATGAATATGAGATTATGCATGCAAAATAAACAAATTTAAATGTGTATACAATTACCTGTAATCTGGAAATGAAGTACACGTTGTTCATGAACTGTAATTATTTGCTCTCACACATGGAGATTTTTTTGTGGGGTAACTTTGACTCCTGTTAGAAACAGTTCATGGATTGCTGCTGCTCAAGCTTGCCAGTTTTTATGGCAACACGGCCAAAGATCTTTTTCTGTTCTTCTTTAGAAAAAAAAAATTCAAGGTTTTTAAATCTGTTTGCTCTCACCATAACTTTCAGAGACTTGATTTTATGAGGAATTAAGAGGAATTTTACTCTGTTATAGAAATTATATGAACCTAGAAGGCAGGATGAGTTTTTCATAATTCTCTGTCATTCTTTGCCTCTCCAATAATAAAGACTTCCAGCCAACTAGTAATGGGTTTCTCTTAACACTAATATTTCAACTTTTGACTGTTCTAAATTTCTCTAGTGATAATATCATTTAAAATGTAATTGTTGCGCTCAAATACTTTATTTCCTTAAACTATTAAGTTTTCATGAGACGCTCATAGAATCTTTTATTTCATGGACCATAAATAAACCAATCCACCACTTCAGCACATTTCTAATTGTAATGCACCATGTAATGTTATAGTCCATTATACAGATGTTTTCTGTTATTGTAAGGTGGCAGACAGTGACATTGAAATGTGTGCTTGCTTTAGAGACAGTGTGAACTCAATCATGAGTCTTAATGTAATAGTTTTTTGAACTCTAGAAACCCAAATTTATTCAGCCGTGTTTATCTTTCAAGTAAGCTGTTATATTTGAATTCTTGGGAATAACAACCTCGTGAAAGACATGCCCTGATTTCTCTAGGTTAAATACAAATAAATAGATAAGAATGTTTCTCTGATTCACTTTACTGTGTATCTTTTTTAAGAGATTTGATAATTGATACTAAGCATACCGTTGATATGGAAAGTCCTTAAGTTACATTCCTTGAGTTTATGGTAAAACAGTGCCTTCCGCCCTGTCATAGTAATAAAAGGAGAATCTGAGGGGTGTTTTTCAGTATATGATTGCAGGTTGTAGTCATCTTTATGAAGTATAGATGAACCCCAAGTACAGATGGAGATATCCCCACTCAAAATGCATGATGCACAATCTTGTTTCCAAATTAACCTTTTCCTTGGAGAAGAAAGTTTCTAATATCTGAGTTTCCTGCTTATAGACTCAAGTATTGGATGTTAGTAACCCGTCCTTTGGTGCCTTGAAAAAAAACAGGCTCACTTTAAGGCCATGACACACTGGCTGCTAACTTTCGGTCAAAATTTAAAGGTTTCAAATGAAAGAATACAGGGAATGCTAAGTTGTCTAAGGAGAGTCCCTGTCAAGTTTTTTCATCTCTAACAATAATAAATTGATAACATTGTTATGTGGTTATTAGGTATCAGGCACTATGCTGAGGACTTTTTAGGTATCACTTCATTGAATCCTCAAAACAACACAATAATTAATTAACATTCATGGTACACTCAACTAAATGCTATATTTTAATTATTTTATTTAATCCTCAACACAAATGCATAATACTATTATTACTCTCATTCTACTGGTGAGAAAAAGAATGATTCTGTAATTTTTTGAAGATCTTTGTAGCAGTTTTCTATTGCTACATAACAAATTACTACAAACAATGGCTTATACCAACACTCATTTATTAGCTTAGGTTCTATAAGTCAGAAGTTTGAGCACCATATGACTGGGTTCTCTGCTCAGGGTCTCACTAAAGGCTAAAATCAAGGTGTCAGACTGAAAGCTGGTCTGGAAGTTTGGGGTAGAATCTGCTTCTAAGTTTATTCAGGTTGTTGTCAGAGTTCAGTTCCTTGTGACAGGAGGACCAAGGTCCCCACTTACTTGCTGGCTGTCAGGTGGGAGATAATATTTCCTAGGAATTATTCACATGCCTTGACATTTGTCCCCCACCCGCATTTTCAAAATCAGCAATGGAGAATCTCTCTCTTGTTAAATCCCTCTCACACTTCAAACTTTTGTCACCAGGAAGAGCTTTGTCTCTTAAAAGGCTCACCTGATTAGATCAGACCCATTTCCTTTCTTAAAGTCACCCCCACCCCTCCCCCCCATAGCACAACCTAATCACAGGAGTAATATCTCATCATATTTATACTCTTAGGGATTATACAGAATGTGTACACAGAAAGCAGTAATCTTGAGGGACATTTTAGAATTTTGCCTAAAACAGTCTGCCTAAAACAATCTCTCTAAAACTAATCTTGAGGGACATTTTAGAATTCTGCCTAAAATACTCTTAGGGATTATACAGAATGTGTGCACAGAAAGCAGTAATCTTGAGGGACATTTTAGAATTCTGCCTAAAGCAGTAATCTTGAGGGACATTTTAGAATTCTGCCTAAAACAGTCTCATAGTCAATGGGGAACAGATTTCAAACGAAAAATCTCAATTGTCCAAGCCCTAGTTTAGTCATTTTTCAGTTTTAGAAGGGGATAGATTAGGAACCTACAGGTTCTCTAGAGTTGTCTCAAAGGGTGACTGAAAAAGAGATATTTATTTACTTAGTTGTAATCGACATATAACATTATATTAGTTTCAGGTATGTGACATAATGACTTTACATATGCCCATGTTGTGAAATGATCAGCAAAATATATCTAGTTAACATCCTTCACCACACAGTTAGAAATTTTTTTTCTTATAATGAGAATATTTAATATCTATACTCTTAGAAAGTTTCAAATATACGGTACCATATTATTGACTATGGTTACCATGCTGTACATAACATACCCATGACTTATTTATTTTATAACTGGAACTCTGTAGCATTTGACCACAATCAACAATTTTGCCCACCCCCATCCTCAACCTCTGGAAACCATCAATCTGTTCTCTGTATCGATACATATGTTTTTCTGGATTCTGAATATAAGTGAAATCATACAGTATTTGTCTTTCTCTGTTTGACTTTTTTCACTTAACATATGCCCCCATGTTGCCTCAAATAGCAGGATTTCCTTCTTTCTTATGGTGGAATATTTCATTGTTTGTGCATGTGTGTATATATAGCACACTTTCTTTATCCATTCATCTGTTGATGAACACTTAGGTTGTTTCCATGTCTTCACTATTGTAAATAATGCTGCAATGACAAGGGGGTGCAGATGTCTTTCTATGTTGGAGTTTTTGTTTGCTTTAGTGAATACCAAGCTTGGAATTGCTGGATGAGAGGGTTATTCTAGTTTTAATCTTTTGAGGAATCGCCACACTATTTTCCATACTGGCTGCACCAATTTACGTTTTCCCAACAGTGCATGAGAGTTCCCTTTTCTCCGCAACCTTGCCAACATTTATTATTTTGTGTCTTTTTTATAAGAGCCATTATAAGGTGTGAGGTGATACCTCGTTGCAGTTTTGATTTGCATTTCCCTGATGATTAGTGATGCTGAGCATCTTTTCATGTACCTGTTGGCTATTTTATGTATTCTTTAGAAAAATGTCTATTGTGATCTGCTGCCCACTTTTTAATTGGATTGGTTGTGGGTTTTTTCCTACTTTATTTTGTTTGTTGTCTTTGGCTATTGAGTTGTATGAGTTTTTAACTATATTTGGGGCATTAACCCCTTATCAGAGATATATGCTTTGCAAACATTTTCTCCCATTACATGGGTTGCCTTTTCATTTTGTTGATCGTTTCCTTTACTGTACAGAGCTTTTTAGTTTGATGTAGTCCCACTTATTTATTTCTGCTTTTATTGCCTTTGCTTTTGGTGTCAAATACAAAAAATCATCAAAGAAACTGATGTCAAGGAGCTTATGCCCCATGTTTTCTTAAAAGAGTCTTATGGTTCCAGGTCTATGTTCACATCTTTAATCCATATTGAGTTGATTTTTTTATATAGTGTAAGACAGTGGTCCAGTTTTCCCATCATGATTTTTTAAACAGACTCTCCTTTTCCCATTGTATATTCTTGCCTCCTTTGTTGTAAATTAACTGGCCATATATGCATGTGTTTAGTCCTGGGCTCCCTATTCTATTCCATTGATCTAAGTATCTGTTTTTACAGCAAAACAATACTGTTTTAATTACTATGTCCTTTTAATATAGTTTGAAATCAGGAAGTATGCCTCCAGCTTTATTCTTCTTTCTCAAGATTTCTTTGACTATTGGAATCTTTTGTGATTCCATACAAATTTTAAGATTATTTTATTCCTATAAAACTTGGGGGCTTCCTTGTTGGTGCAGTGGTTGAGAGTCTGCCTGCTGATGCAGGGGACACGGGTTCATGCCCCGGTCCAGGAAGATCCCACATGCCTCAGAGCGGCTGGGCCATGCAGGCATGAGCCTGTGCATCTGGAGTCTCTGCTCCGCAATGGGAGAGGCCACAACAGAGGCCCGCGTACTGCAAAAAAAAAAAAAAAAAAAAAATTGTTATTGGAATTTTGATAGGAATTTCATTGAATCTGTAGATTGCTTTAGGTAGTTTGGATATTTTAACAATGTTAATTCTTCCAACCCACAAGCATAGAATATCTTTCCATTCATCTGTGTCTTGTTTAATTGCTTTCTTCTATGTGCCATAGTTTTTGGTGTATAGGTCTTTCATCTCCTTAGTTAAATTTATTCCTAAGAATTTTATTCTTTTTGATGCAATCGTAAATGAGATTGTTTTCTTAATTTCTCTTTCTGATAGTTTGTCATTAGTGTATAGAATTTTATATATTGACTTTGTATCCGGCAACTTTGCTGAATTCATTTATTAGTTCTAACAGTTTTTTGTTGGAGTGTTTAGGGTTTTCTGTACATAATATCATGTCTTCTGCAAATAGAGACAGTTTTACTACTTTTTTCTGACTTGAATGCCTTTTCTTTTCCTTGCCTAATTGCTCTGGCTATGACTTCCAGTACTATGTTGAATAAAAGTGGCAAGGTTGGGCATCCTCGTCTTGTTCCTGATGTTAGAGCAAAAACTTTCAGCTTTCCACCATTAAGTATGATGTTAGCTGTGGGCTTGTCTTTTTTATGTTGAGACATATTTGCTCTCCACCCACTTTGTTGAGAGTTTTTATCATAAATGGATATGAATTTGTCAAATGTTTTTTCTGCATCTAATGAAATGATAATGAATTTATCCTTCATTTTGCTAGTATGGCTTATCGTGTTGATTGATTTGTAGATGTTGAACCATTCGTGCATCCCTGGAATAAATCCCACTTGATCATGGTATTTGATTCTTTCAGTGTATTATTGAATTCAGTTTGCCAATGTAGTGGATGTTTGCATCTATGTTCATCAGGGACACTGGCCTGTAATTTTCTTTTCTTGAGGTGTCTTTGTCTGGTTTTGGCATCCAGGTAATGCTAGCCTTATAAAAAGAGTTTGGAAGTATTCCCTTTCCTATTTGGTAAAGTTTGAGAAAGATTGGTATTAATTCCTCCTTGACTGTTTGGTAGAATTCACCAGTGAAGCCATCTTGTCCTGGACTTCTGCTAACTGGGAGGTTTTTGATTACTGATTCAATATCCTTAGTCATCAGGTTACAGGCATAATTCATTTTATTGTGCTTTGCTTTATCATGTTTTGCAGATATTGCACTTTTTTACAAATTGAAGGTTTGTGGCAATCCTACATCAGGCAATCTATCAGTGCCATTTTTCCTATAGTATTTTCTCACTTCATGTCTCTGTGTCACATTTTGGTAATTCTCAAAATATTTCAAAGTTTTTCATTATTGTATTTGTTATAATAATTTGTGACTAGTGATCTTTGATGTTACTATCTTGATTTGCTGAATGCTCAGATGATGGTTAGCATTTTTTAACTATAATGTATTTTTTAATTAAGGTAAGTAAATTGTTTTCTTAGGCATAATGATATTGCACATTTAATAGACTACAATATAGTGTACACATAACTTTCATATGCACTGGAAAGCAAAAAGAAAATGTGTGATTTGCTTTATTGCAATTTTGCTTTATTGTGGTGGTCTAGAACCGAAATGGCAGTATCTCTAACTTATGCCTGTATTCAGATTTTCTATTTCATCGTGACACAGACTTAGAAGTTTGTATGTTTATAAGAACTTATCCATTTCTTAGGTTACCCAATTTGTGGGTTTATGATTGTTTACAGTTGTCCCTTATGTACCTTCGTATTTCATTGGTGTCACTTTACTATCTCCTCTTTCATTTCTGATTTTATTTATTTGAGCCCTCTCTCTTTTTTTCTTGGTGAATCTAGGTAAAGCTTTGTCAGTCTTTTTTTAATATTTTCAAAGAATCAGCTCTTGTTTCATTAATCTTTTCTCTTTTTTCTTGGTCTTTATTTCATTTATTTCCTCTCTGATCTTTGTTAGTTTCTTTCCTCTATTAACTTTGGGATTCATTTGTTCTCCTTTTTTTAAAAATTTATTTATTTTAATTTATTTATTTTTGGCTGCATTGGGTCTTCATTGCTGCGCATAGGCTTTCTCTAGTTGTGGCGAGCAGGGGCTACTCTTCGTTGTAGTGCACGGGCTTCTCATTGCAGTGGCTTCTCTTGTTGTGGAGCACAGGCTCTAGGCACACGGACTTCAGTAGTTGCGGCACTTGGGCTGAGTAGTTGTGGCTCATGGGCTCTAGAGCGCAGGCTCAGTAGTTGTGGCACACAGGCTTAGTTGCTCCGCGGCATGTAGGATCTTCCCAGACCAGGGCTCAAACAAGGTGTCCCCTGAATTGGCAGGCAGATTCTTAACCACTGTGCCACCAGGGGAGCCCCATTTGTTCTTCTTTTTCTAGTTTTCTTAGGTGTAAAGTTAAATTGTTTGAGATTTTTCTTATTTCTTGCAGTGGGCCTGTATTGCTATGAACTTACTTCTTGGAACTTCTTTTGCTGCATCACATAAATTTTGGTATGCTGTATTTCCATTTTCATTTGTCTCAAGGCATTTTTTAATTTCTCCTTTGACATCTTCATTGACCCATTGGTTGTTTAGTAGTATGCTGTTTAAGCTTGCATATTCATGAATTTTTCCATTTTCTTCTTGTAATTGACTTCTAGTTTCATTCCGCTGTGGTTGGAAAAGAGGTTGATATTATTTTAACTCTTCTTAAATTTATTAAGACTTGTTTTGTGGCCCAACCTATGATCTCTCCTGGAGAATGTTCCATGTGCACCTGAGAAGAATGTGTATTATGCTGCTTTTGGATGGAATGTTCTGTGTATATCTGTTAAGTTCATCTGATCCAACGTATCATTTAAGGATGGTGTTTCCTTATTGATTTTCTGTCTGGATGATCTATCCAGTGATGTTAAGTGTGGGGTATTAAAGTCCTCTATTATTATTGTATTGCTGTCTATTTCTCCCTTTAGGTCTGTTAACATTTGCTTTATATATTTAGGTGCTCCTATGTTGAGTGCATAAATATTTACAATTGTTATATATGTTTGTTGAATTGATCCCTTTATTGTTATGTAATGCCCTTCTTCATCTCTTATTATGGTCTTTGTTTTAAAGTCTATTTGTCTGATATAAGTATAGGTACTTTAGCTTCCTTTTGGTTTCCATTTCCATGAAACATCTTTTTCCATCCCTTCATTTTCAATCTGTGTATGTCCTTCTATCTGAAGTAGGTCTCTTGCAGACAGCATATAGATGGTTATTTTTTATTTAATCCACTTAGCCACTCTGTGCCTTTTGATTGGAGAATTGAGTCCATTTATATTTGAAGTAATTATTGATAGGTGTGTACTCATTACCGTTTTCTTACTTGTTTTCTCCCTGTTTTGAAGTTCCCGTTTCTTTCTTCACTTTCTATCTTTGTTGTTTGATGACTTTCTTTAGTGGTACACTTAAATTTCTTTCTCATTATCTTTTGTGTATCTACTATAGGTTTTTGTTTTGTGGTTACAATGAAGCTTCATTATAACAACCTATATTTTTAACAGTCTATTTTAAGTTGTTAACAACTTAAGGTGAACACATTCTAAAGCTCTATATTTTTACTCTCTTCTGCAATGTTTATATTTTTGATACCACATATATATTTTGATACCACATATCTCACAACAAGCTGTTGTGAGATAGAGGGAGAACATAAATATGATGTCCCCTAGCCTGTGTTTCCTGAGAGCACCTCTGCAGGCCTCTAGAGTTGTGCCAGCCCAGAAGCCTACCCCTCAGACCAAAAATCTATAACAAGAAAATAGTCCTCTCTCACAGAAAGACAGGGTGTGTTTCAATCTGCTGTCTGTGCAGTGTCCTGGGAGTGGTAGTCTGCCAAGAACTGTCTCTCTGATTTTTACAGTCCTGTGAGACCCAGCAATGAAAGCCCCCTGGCCACAAAACCCAGGTGTTCTCTTGAGTGGCAGCCATAATACTGAGGCCCCAGACAGAAAAACCAAGGCACCAGATATGTGTAAGAGCTCCCCTCTGAGAGATGCTGGCACTCTAGAGCACAGTAGAGGGAAAGTTCAAAGATAGCATCCATCTTCCAAGGTCTCTGGAAAGGTTTACAGTCAGCCCTTAGATATGTGTTTAATTAGAAGCCTTCCCCTCAGGCTGCAGCTATAATGAAAAGCCTATAAGCTTCTTCACAGAAAGGCTGAGCTTCTGGGCCTGTTGCCTCTTGCTATGCCCAAGAGCCTTAGCTATTTAAGAATACTCTCTCCATGCATTATGGTCCTGTAAGAGCTGCGAGTGTAAACCCCACTGGCCACTAGAACCAGGCAATGTAGAGGTGTCCCCTGGCAGCAGCTGCAAAAATTGGGCACAAGACAGGGTATAAGCTCCCTTTTGGGAGATGTTGGTGAGCTGGAGCAAGGCAGAGGGAAAGTGCAAAGATTCATTAAGAGCAAGTATGCCAGACCTACTAGAGAATGGACTTGAGGATATGGGGAGGGGGAAGGGTAAGCTGTGACAAAGTGAGAGAGTGTCATGGGCATATATACACTACCAAACCTAAAATAGATAGCTAATGGGAAGCAGCCACATAACACAGGGAGATCAGCTCGGTGCTTTGTGACCACCTAGAGGGGTGGGATAGGGAGGGCAGGAGGGAGGGAGACGCAAGAGGGAAGAGATATGGGAACATATGTATATGTATAAGTGATTCACTTTGTTATAAAGCAGAAACTAACACACCATTGTAAAGCAATTATACGCCAATAAAAAAAAAGAAAAAAAAAAAGAGCAAGTATGCCAGACCAAAAGCCCGACCCTCAGGCCAAAGCTCCTGGGCAAGTAAATGGGCCCCTTTCTCAGGAAGACTGGGGATATGTTTTAGTCGACTATCTGTGCCATGCTTTGGAGGTGGTAATCTGCAAGGAACTCTCTCTGATTATTACAGTCCCATTGGACCCAGGGACACAAGTGCCCCTGCCGTCCAGATCCAGATGATCAAGAGGCATTCCCAGGGCTGCAGCTACGAAAACCAAGGCACCAGACATGTGTAAAATCTCCCCTCTGGGAGATACTGGCACTGTGGAGTATGGCAGAGGGAGAGCGTGAAGATGGCACTCACCAAAGAAAAAGAAAAAGAAAAAGGCACCTTCCAATGTGGAGAAAATGGAACCCTCCTACACTGTGGATGGGAAAGTAAATTGGTGCAGCCACTATGCAGAACACTATGGAGGTTCCTTAAAAAACTAAAAATAGAACTACTATATGGCCCAGCAATCCCACTACTGGGCATATACCCTGAGAAAACCATAATTCAAAAAGAGTCATGTACCACAGTGTTCATTGCAGCACTATTTACAATAGCCCGGAGATGGAAACAACCTAAGTGCCCATCATCGGATGAATGCATAAAGAAGATGTGGCACATATGTACAATGGATTATTACTCAGCCATAAAAAGAAACGAAATTGAGTTATTTGTAGTGAGGTGGATGGACCTAGATTCTGTCATACAGAGTGAAGTAAGTCAGAAAGAGGAAAAAAAATACCGTATGCTAACACACATATATGGAATCTAAAAAAAAGATGGTTCTGAAGAACCTAGGGGCAGGACGGGAATAAAGACGCAGATGTAGAGAATGGACTTAAGGATACGGGGAGGGGGAAGGGTAAACTGGGACGAAGTGAGAGAGTGGCATTGACATATATATACACTACCAAATGTAAAATAGATAGCTAGTGGGAAGCAGCCGCATAGCACAGGGAGATCAGCTCGGTGCTTTGTGACCACCTAGAGGGGTGGGATTGGGAGGGTGGGAGGGAGATGCAAGAGGGAGGAGATATGGGGATATAAGTATACATAGAGCTGATTCACTTTGTTATACAGCAGAAACTAACACAACAATGTAAAGCAATTATACTCCAATTAAGATGTTAAAAAAATAAAATTAAAAAAAAAAAAGCACCCTCCAGCTTTAGCTATGTAGAGAGAGAGTACAAAAATGGTTCCCACCAGCTCTTCTGTTCCCAGAAAGTTTCCCACAGGACCCTGCCCCTCAGGCCTACACTTTTAAGATTGGCAAATGAATCTCTTTGTCATAAAGTCTAGGCATTTTTCAAACGGCTGCTTCTGCACTGGACCCTGGGGTGAGTGTGTGCATGAACCCTTTAAGAGCGGTTTCTCAGTTTGCTTCAGCATTTTGGGTCTTATGGCCACAATCTCTGTTGCTTTCAAAACCAGATGATTTGGGGGCTTGTCTGACAGGTGCAGATCTTAAAAGTTGGGGTGCCTGATGTGGGGTATGAACCCTTTGCTCCTCAGGGAGAAGCTGTGGGTTTGTGATTTCCCTCCTGAATGTGGGTCTTTTCAGGGGTTTATGGAAAGACCACATCTCTGCCTCTTCTACTTGCCTTTGTGTGACCCTTTTCTTGTTTGCCCATTGGAGGAGTTTCTCAGTTGTTTTTCAGGTTTTTTCAGAGGAAATTTTTCCATATGTAGCTGTAGATTCAATGTCCATGGGAGGAGGTGAGTTCAGGATCGTCGTATGTCACCATTTGGGACCACCTCTCCTGCATGAGTTTTTGTGTTTTTTTTAAGAGTTGTTATGTCAGAAAACTGGTTTACTGGCATGTCAGATTTACTTTGCCCAATATTGTTCTAATTTTTGTTTAAGGAAGACTAGAATAGTTGTTATACCTGTGCTAGAGTAGTCCTGATTTTAATGCATGGCCTTTCTGGGAAATCAGTTGAACATTCAGGATGTTCAACAAGGTCTCTTCACTCTGGCTTGTCAGAACTTCAGCACTTCATAGCACAGGATCACCTGCAGAAACTCTACTCAGCTCAAAATTCACCAGTGGCTATTCTCTACCAGACTTCACTTTTTAGCCAAATGCTCAAGGGGACTTTCATAAAGACTGTGGAGCTCTTTCTCCGAACAGCTTTCCCCAGTCTGGGATCTGCATACCTGATCCTCAAATTTCTAACACCTCTGCAGTGCTAAATCCAATCACTGTATCTTCTACCAAGGGAACTGAAGATTTGTGTTTGGGTCTACTTTCCTGTGCCATAATATGGAGAAATCCCTCAGCAGAAGGGCAGCGTAAATGTGGAGTTCACTTCACGTACTTCCCTTTCTCAAGGATCTCTGCTCTACAGGAGAGTCTCCCTATTGCCTAAAAATAATTGCTTCATGTATATTGGCCAGAATATATGTATTATCTAGTTGTATAATTGTTTTAAACAGGAGTATAAGTCTAATACCTATCACCTCCTCATGGCCAGAATTCAAATTTCTTTCTACAGTGTTCTTAATTTTATCTCCAGTCCAATCTCATGAGGAAACAAATGGCTAAGAGTAATTTGTCTATATTAGTTAAATGTGTGGGCCTTGGGCTTCCCTGGTGGCGCAGTGGTTGAGAGTCCGCCTGCCGATGCAGGGGACGCGGGTTCGTGCCCTTGTCCGGGAGGATCCCACATACCGCAGAGCGGCTGGGCTCCTGAGCCATGGCCGCTGAGCCTGCGCGTCCAGAGCCTGTGCTCCGCAACGGGAGAGGCCACAACAGTGAGAGGCCCGCGTACCGCAAAAAAAAAAAAAAAAATGTGTGGGCCTTGGAAATAGCATTCCTAGGCTCAAATTTTGGTGTGGCCATTTCTGAGTTGTAATACTTGGGCAAGTTACCTAATCTTTCTGTGCCTCAGTTTCTTCATTTATAAAATGTGAATAGTGATAGTTCCTAACTCGAAAGTTCTAGTGGAAGTTACACAAATTAATATATTGATGGAAGAACTAAAGTGTTACAATTACCCATACCTAACATAGGCTTCTATGGCCAAATAAAAATAACACACCCAGGCAAATTGTTACTACCATGACTTTATCACACATATAACCAAGTCCTTGTATTCTGTTCCCCAAGGAGAATTTTCCGATAGGGAAGAAAATGAAATAATTGATCTTTAAGGTATTTGGTCTAGGCAACAACTTATTGGTTGGTATTTCTGTTCTCCTGACCTTCCACAATGTGGAATAAGTACACTCGAGATGATCATGGTTAAGGTAGGGAAGTGGGGATACCAACCATTGTACTGAATGTTATTTCAGCCATCTTCTACAGAACAAATAAATGCTAGAATTAAATGAAGACTTAGCTTCCATACAATACAGTTTGTGCTTTTGTTTAAGAACTGTGCATTGTTTATCTAATCCACTTATGTTACAAATTGCCATGGGGGTTAAGCCTTTAGAAAGTAATCCTCTGTGAATGCTTCTCCAACATTTCATTCTCCCTCAACCCAGATTATTTTTTTACTTCTGCAGTTCTGTAAGTCCTCCTCCACAGCCAGGACAGTGTATCTCCTCGAAGGAAATTGGAATATGTCTCCATCATTTATTGGGTATCACAAACTTTTGCATCAGTTTCAAGTGGTTGCAAATGGAATCTTCACCTACGCCAGCTTCTTCTCCTTAACAAGGGAGAGAGTGACTTCTGTTTCTCTTGGACATAGGGAGATATCTTTGCTCATATACCATTGCTATGGCCATGTTACTTCTTAGAGTACCTGATGACTATAATAACTTCATACAATAAATGAGATTTTTTTCCCAAAGACCACCTTGATCAGTCTACGTGAGGCTGGTGGGGAAAATAATTTTCCACCTCTTAACATGACTTTTACACTTCTATTTATAAAATAGTAATTCTATTCTGCAGTGTGCCCATCTTCTAGCCAGGCTCCCACCCAGTTACACCGAGAGATAGTGCCTCTGCTTGAACCTTCCAAATGGGAGGGACCACACTCACATTGTTTCTTGCTGTGAACCTCTCATTTCCATTCTAATAGCAGGCACATGGGTTTCACTTCACCGGGCTTCACATCTCTCTTCTCCAACAGCAACCACACGCATAGAGGTCAACCCTTAATCTTCAACCTTTCCTTCTCTCCTGGATCCTTCCCATCAATATTTAACATGTTTAAGCCTCTCTCATCTAAAAAAAAAAAAAAAAAAAAAAAAAACCACTAATTCTAAAATGTTATTGATGGATATGAAACACCTGTTCTTCCCCCCTTTTTGTAGCACAGCTTTTTGAAAGTTTTCTTTGTAGTCTTCAGTCACTCCACACACACTCATCAACCTACTGCCCTCTGGGTGTTGTCCCAGATTTACTGTTCACATTGGTCTCTTCCACTCATCCTGGAAGCATTGCAGTTTCCCAAGCGTATACTATGTCTGCTTGCTCCAAGCCTTTTTACACCCTGTTCCCTTTCCAGAACACTCTCGCTGCTATTGGTCCAAATTCTTTATATAATAGAAACTATTTTTACCAAGATCATCATTGGTAATTCCAGTGTTCCTTTTCAGTCATTTCTGTAGCGTTTGATGCTGTTGAAATACTCTCTTCCTCTAGGCCTATGAGTCTGTCCTCTTGATACTCATCCTCCCTCTGGCTATAACTGTGTTCCCTTCACAGGCCCCTCTACTTGCTCTGGTTAAATATTGGTGTTCCTTTAGCTTTGATCCTAATCCAGTTCCATGAACAATGTTATTCTCTTTCAGCTTCAACTGTCATCACCATCATGCTTTCAAATCTCTTGCCTATTTTATGTCTCTCTAAAATTTCAGAGTAATACATCCAAATGCCTCCTGGACATTTATACTTATAAGTTTACAGCCACCTCAAGATTACCAAATCAAAAACTAAACTCCTTACTCATCCATGTCTGCAACTTCTCATTTGTCACCTATCTAAGTGAGTGTCACAGTCATTTTCCTGATTACCTAAATCAGAATCCTGAGTATAATCCATGACTCATTTTTATCCTTCTCCATATATAATCAATGACTAAAATCAGTCAATTCCTCATCCATTATATATTAACATTCTGTTCATGTTTCTTCATTTCCATTATTATTCCTTTAATCCAAGTTATTGTCACCTCTTAACTAGATAATACTAGTGTAAGTACCCGTTGCTCTTTCTGCCTCATTTGGCCCTCGCAATACATAATGCTGCCTCAAAGAGCTTTCATAAGTGCCAACTTACATCTGCCATTCCCCAGCCTAAAAGCTTTCTACAGCTCTTCCCTGTGCTAAGGGAAAGTCCAAACTCCATATCACCCTCACATGATATGGGTATGGCCTAATCCCTGCTTATTGTTCCAGGTTTATTTCTCACACTGGTCTCCTCCACTCGTCTTCTAAGCGTCAGCCATACAGAATTTATTTCAGTTCCCTGAGCATGTATCATGCCTGCTTGCCTCCAAGCCGTCTCATGTGCTGTTCCCTCTTTCTAGAAAACTCTTTTCACTATTCACCCCCATTCATCAGCCTAATCCTCCTGTAGATTTCAGATCTCTCTTTGTATGTTCCTTTTCTGTGGAAATTTTCTGTAATCCCCTGAGTGATCTGGGGTGTCCATCCCATGTATTCCTAGTACACCCTGCAATTTCCCTGTAAGGGACGTATATTATCTGCCTTTCCTATAAATAATAAATAATATGACTATGGTACCCGTATCTTTCTTGTTTGCCATTGTGCTCCAGTACCAGGCACAATGTATGGCATATAAATATATGTTGAAATATGAATGAATGAATATATACATTAAAAATTCCTTAGCAAAATATTTTTAAGTGCCTTCATATTCTTCACCTTGCTGGTGTTTTTGGTCTTATCATCTCCACACAGCCCACTATAGTATGTTACCCAAGCACTTATGGTTTTCCAAGGAGATTGTATTCTCTGCTACCTCTATGCATTTGCATATCCCAATACCCCTCTCTGGAATGTCCCCACATACCCTCTTCTCCTACATCACTCATCTGAGCCTTCAACTCTTCCACAAACCAATTTTTCCAGAATTCACTGACATATTATGCTCTGGGTTCCCAACACCTGTAGGAGCGTTTATGTATTACAGCACTTTTCACTGGTGCACCGATAGAATTTTTCTCCTCCAAGCTAAAGGAAATATTTTTGTATATCTTTTTATCAAACATCTAGCAGAGAAGCTAGCACATTACTAGCAGAAGAACTAAGTACTGCTTATTAAATGAAAGAGGGAAAGAAAAATCATAGTCACTTGTATACTCTTCTAGTAGCCTGATGAGAGCAGATAAATTTGGCCCTTAACCTAAAATGTCTGAAAGTCAATTCTCAGGGAACATTCAATCAAATAAAAATTATATATTAGTATGTCTTAAGGGCAAATTTTGTTGAGCCATTTCTTCATAGTCAATTAAAAAAAACTATATTTTAGAAATGAGTGGTAAATCATAACCCCTGAGAAATCTTACCTGATTTGAATAAACCAAATAGCTTTGCTAACTTAATTCTCTAAATAAAAATTCTGCTGCCAACTGTATTCACATTAGATGAAATGGAAGGCCAAAGGCTTCATTTATTCAACTACTCACCTGTTCCTCAGCATGAACTTGATGTTAACCAAATTTTTCAGGAAGAAAAAACTATCTTATTTTGGTTTTAATTTTTAGATATTTTAACATTTCTGCTTTTTCAAAAAATATTTTAACAACAATATTGCCCTAAAAAGAGAAGCAAAATGGATACAACAACACGTGCATGAAATAAGTTTTTTATACTCTTAATATAAAAACTAAGGAGGTTAACATTCAGATAATTATTACATGAGTTCTTAGAGGAATAGCAGAGAAGTAAGGTTGTGATAACATCTAGATTTCCTTTCATGTAAAAGTCATTTATTTGTTGTTTTGCTGAAGCATTTTCTTAAGAGCTATCATGTTTTAAAATTACTACACAATCCAGTTTTAAGCTTATAATGTTACAAAATTGAAGAGAGAAAAATAACGCATAAAGTGCCTGTGGTATCTTTATGTGTAAGTTTGAGAATCATTAAGTAGCTGTCACTCTTTCCCAGCATCAATTACTCTGCTCTGGATTTACTTACTCCACTCTGTATAATGAGCCCCCAGAGCACGTTGCATCACAGGGGAAAGCACACATTCTTTACTTGCGGTCAGTGGGATGTGGTTAATTTGAAATCACTTAAACTATTATATCTGTCAAGTGCAGTTATTTTATTTTCAATTCACATCAGTGTTTTAGTATGCATGTCAATTACTGGGTCAAACTGGCAGATTAATTTAGGGGCATTCTGTTGCAATGCTCTTTATCACTACCATCAAATGCAGGCCACTGTTGAAAGTTAATACCTGCCCGTTAAAATTGATTGCCAAAGATATCACACTTAATGTAAACAATAATGTATAGATAAGAAAATGGTGCTAAATTAGAGATTATGGCTCACAGTTCCTATAGTATGGGAGCATTCAATGATAGAAAATATTTCAGGAAAATTGGACTTCGAAAGCAACAAGATGCTGAAAGAAAACTTCAGAATGCTCTAAGAAACCTGGAAAACCTGGTGGGGCTTTTTGTGTTATTTTAACCTGTTATATTTGCTATAGGCAGGATTTAAAATAGTGTGTATGTGTGTAAATATATGTGTGTATATGTATATAAATATTGAGAGAGAGAATATGAAGCTATTTCAAGACAATTATTTAAAGGTGAATATTGCATTTATGTAAACAGTCTAGGTTGGACTTGGACAAAGCAGAAGTAAGGATGCTGCAACACTAGCTTAGTCTATCCCATTAATAAATAGCCAGGAATTAATAAAAAGTAATAGCATTGAAATAAACATTTGGGAAATATACTATCACAATACCATACATACCGTATTAGTAAATAGTATTTTTACCAGATGTAGCCAGGGTTTCATCATTTTATAATACTGCTAACAATACTAAACATTTGAAGACGTATGACTTTCTTGGAGGTTTCATAAATAAGGTAAAGCCCTGATTAATAGTACCTGGGTCGCAAAGATACAAAATTCAAAAAACAATAATAAAAACTGATCAGACACCAAAAAGTTTCATTTCCTCAAAAAGGAAGAACTATATACTCTGGAAACAGTTCTTTGAAGTTATACCTCTTTTATGGAAGTTGTAGGACAGCAGGAAATAGAGCATTGCCTTTATTCACTGGCACCCAGAAAACTGTAACCTTCAAACATCTGTGTGAAACTAGAAGTCACACACACAAAAAAACAAGCACAGCCGAAGAAGACCCAGAGATGCACATATAGAAGAAACCCACATGAAACCTTCTGACCATGGCAGAAACTTCAAAAGGTCTTGCTTTGAAACACTACGTAATACTGCATCAAGCATGAGAGAGCAAAGTATTGCTGGTAGAAAGTAGTGAGATCTTTGCTATCTGGGGAGTGTGAGTCAGAATCTAACCCATTTTTATATCACTTTCTTGACACTTTAGAACCATGAGTTTTGATCCTTTACAATACACATCTCTTAAAAACTCATGTATTTCTGATCTAGTAAGTAAATCACAAGCTGCAGTACAACAAAAATGGTAGCTCTAAATTAAAACTATTAACAACAAAAAAAGCTTACCTTTCTCATTAAGTTCTGAAACACATGAGTTCTACCTGTGTGTTCTTTGGGGAATATGTTTTTTTATACCCTGAATTATTCGGTTAGCTAAAAGTTGGGAAAAGCAACCAAAATTTTGCTTTTCTTGAAAGTCTTTCTAGCCAGTTTGACACTGAAGATTACATTCTAGTGACTAGTGCAAAAGTATATACTTACGGAAAACAAAAGCATTTAAAAGTAAATCTCTTTCAAACTACCTTGACCCTATAGTTAATGATCAGGTTGCTAGGTTAAAAGTGGTTAATGGAAAATACCTTCATTTTGAAGTCAACACAGTTATATTTGAGAGTTCCTAACGAGTTTCTGTTCATGTGTGTTTCTGTGGAAACTAGTTATTAATCAGTAGGATAATAATTGGTATATAACATTACTAAAGGGTTTCGTAGTCAGGTTTGAAAAGCACAAGATTAATCTATTAAACTGCTTTTTATGTTTGGTATGGTTTTACTGTGCTAATATGCATATATATGATCATAGGACACTCTTTTGTAGATCCCACATAAAGGATACTTTGGGGCATTATACATACACATCTAGTACTAGTGCTAAATATAAGGGTTAACTTAAGTTGCATTATCTCTAGCCCAGCTATTCTCAAACAGTGTTATTCATTAGAATCATCTGTGAGGCTTTACATAAAAATGCCTGGAACACATCTCATATCTATTGAAGAGGAGCATTGGGGATAGGGTCTTTAGCTGTATGTTTATAAAAAGCTTTATGGATGGTTCTGAAGTGAACCCCTATTTAAGAAACACTGCTATAAATATTTTTACTTGTTCCTCCAATTTTTATCTCCACTTATATCTCTATATCTCTTATATTTAATCACGTTGTCTTATATTTTGTAGCTCAATAGTCTTCCGTTGCAAGCCAAATGAACATAGCAATATTCTAGAAAGTCTTTTTTGATTGAAGTATAGTTGATTTACAGTGTGTTAATTTCAGCTGTACAGCAAAGTGATTCAGTGATACATATATAGACATGCTTTTTTATATTCGTTTCCATTATGGTTTATCATAGGATATTAAATATAGCTCCCTCTGCTATACAGTAGGACCTTGTTTTTATCCATTCTGTATATAATAGCTTACATCTGCTATTGAAAGTTGTAGAAAAGTCTTTAGAAAGTCTTAAATGAAAGTATACAACTATTTAACAAGAATATTTGCGATATTAGATACTAAGATCATATTAATCCATGAAAGTTGCTGCTATAAGTAATTTAATATAAAATAAAAATAATATGGAAGAAAAATACAATTTCTCTAGTAACTAAATACCCTCCCTCCTTTAAAATCCAACTGAATGCTTACCGTCTTTTATACTCTCTTCTATTTTCACAAAGCTCTGATCACTTATCTCACTTAAATTTACTTATATATTTTTAAATAATTGCATTTGTCTACCATTTTGGAATTTTAAAAAATCACAGACCCTCATATTTAAGAAGGATCTTAGTGATCATTTACTATATCTTCCAAGCCCCTGCTGGAATATTTTCTAAAATACTTCTTAGTCTTGGCTATATGAATCTCATTGTATATATTTTTTTGTTTTGTTTTATCTCTATTAGCATTATGAGAACCACTCCTATTTCTTTTCTAGCTTTATCAGATGCAATTAATGAATGTTTTTGACTGAAAAGCAAATGAATTAGTGTTCTATAGCATTCACTGTTTTGCTCTTCAGTTTTTTTTTCCATTATCAAAATGTATTAATGGACTTTAATTTTTGAGTGCTTAACTTAAAAATAAATAATAAGATGATGAGGAAATAAGTCATGATTTTATCATCTACTTGTTAACAGCCAGGATGTTTTGTTGCCAGTGATAGCAACCCAACTCAAAGTACTTTAATCAAATATGGAAGGCATTTCTTCTTAAATGAAAAACCATGGCTAAGGCAGCCATTGGTAGGATTGTATCCAAGTGTCCAAAAAAGGCATCAGTAATCTATCTCTCCTTCTCTGAGCCCACGTTTTCTGGGGTTGTCATTTTTCTCAGACTGGCTCTCCCCACTTACTAACAAAGATGGCCAACCAGCAGCTCTAAGCTCTAAGCTTTCTTGACCACTCCAGATGCAAAATAAGACATCATGACCAAAATGCCCAGCAGAAATTCTGGCATTGACTCTTACTGGCTCAGCTTCAATTACAGACCAATCCCTGAGCCAATTATTATAGATGGTGTTGGTAGGATATTCTGATTGGCCAGATGATTATGCCCAGATCTGCCCCCAAATCCCATTAAGGTGATCAGTGGTTGACATATCTTTTCTCAGTGGAAATGAGGTATACCAAAAAAAGGAAGGGGTGCTGAGTAGATGATAGTCAGGAAGGGCTTTTGAAATTTCTAGCAGTTTTGACCTTTATTCTCTATGAAATACCTTATTTAATTAATGACATTAGACTTCATTGGTAGCAGTTAATATTTTGAAAAAAACAATTGTCACTGCTGGTTGGAAAATATAAATTGAAAAATTCTTTATGTCAAATGGTTATGTTTTAACAGTTAATAACTTTAATCCCAAAAGACATTGAAGCTAACCATTTGATTAATAGCTAAAGTTTCATTATAAATTAAATGTATGAATTCACTGATCATAAACATTTTCTGCAAAAAATTAATTCCAATTATTCAAGAATTAAATTGTAAAATGTCATCTTTCTGTGGCTCCCTTTATTTCTCTTAGAGACAGCACGTGAACCTCTTGTTTTTCCTAAAATAATCAATTAAGGCAAAAAGAAATTTAATTAGAACCAATCATGTTAATACTACTTTAAAACAAGTACTAGAATATTGTATCTATGTATAATGAATCAAAAACAAAACCAAATGAAATATAAATACTTCCAGAAAGTTAATGTCAAAATAAATAATGCCCTTCACAGTATTCACCATGACAAATTTTACTTATTCCATTAACTTTTCCATTATCTTAAAATATTTTGAAACTCCCTTTTGGGAAGAGCCTTCAAGACTAGTTTATAAGCCACTTGAGAAAAGCAGTTTTGTTATTTATCACATCACATATCGTATCCACAGTTAATTAAAACAACTTAAATCTACATCTCACTCAACAGGTTTGACCTGAAATGACTCCCAGCCAATTCCTATAATCATATCTGTCCAAAAAGGTGACTTGTCATAGTGGAAGACACTCAAAGACTGGACCGTATGAAGTCAGAGAGTTTCGAATAAGAGAATATTTTTCATGTCCAAAATTATCCAAAGAAGATTTTATGTAATCTTCAGAATAAGTGGATAACTTGCAAGAGGACAAAATTGAAGGGAAAGACTTCCATCTGAAGCATGTCATTACTTTAGAGTCTTTCTTAATATTTACATATTTACTGTGTATTATGAAAATTGGCAATAAATATAGCTGTGTAGGTAAAACATACTTTATTTTTTAAAATTGAAAGACCATATTAAAGATGAAGCCTAAAAAGAAGAGATGATATGAACTCAGGCTAGATGCCCTTACTTGTATGAGATTTTTTTTTAATATATAAATACATTTTAGTTATTTTTCATTAAATCTTAATTTTTATATTTTTAACTCAAAAGTATATTTTACCCCTTTACCCACCGTTACCCATCTCTAACACAATGTTTCTTTAGCTGAGAAGCAGAACAATTTCAGAATCATAACTTTCAGTGAAATCAATCAGCTGATAAAGTGGCAGGTTCGTGCCTCTGCTAAGATTACTGTGCTCATGAAGCCAAGTTCACAGGTTTGATCCCTAAGTGGGCCAATTTACTCTGCTAAAGGCAATCCCTCAGACCCTGTCCTGACATCCTGCAAGTGGGAGCCATCAGTCATAAGGAGAAGCTGGGGGAAAATGTAGGTGAAGTAGAGCCAATTCAGCCCCACTGTAGGAAAAGAGCTCCATGTCCAAGCCAGCTGTTGGTTATGCTGTGGCATTTCTCTTGTAAATAAAAGAGGGAACTATCTTCCAAATGATAGTGAATTGGTACAGGTCACAGTGTAAATCTGATTTCCAGAAATGTACTTTAATATCAAGTATGTCAATAATTACTAAACTAGCAACGAATTGTTGGTTTGATTAGTGTTGTACCAAGAATGGTAGGAGGTGTATGGAGACCCCAAAATAATGTATGAATTTATAATGTATTCATTACCAACTTCCACAAAAAAGATTGGCTGCTGCTCAAACGAAAGAGAAAATGTAGCTACTAGCTGAGAAATTATGATAATAGATTGGATAAAACATACGAAAACCATCAAAGCATTATGTGTCAAAGTTTTATTTAACTTTATTGAGGAAACTAGCAAGATGACAAAATAAAATTTGAGAAATTGGAATTTTTTAGTCAGTAGGAAAAAAAACGCTGAAATAAAGTACCAAATTAGATACAAAATTAGTTAAAGTCCTACAGGGCAATAAAACCATCACAGCTTAACAGTTTTACAGAACTGTAAAATGGCCCTATGCAGTTGTGTAAATAAAGTTATATTCCCTTAGAGCACATTAGAAACAGCTAGGGAGTTTTAAAAAATACTGATAACTAGGTCTTACCCCAAATATTCCCATCTACTTGGAAACTGAGTAAGGCCTGAGCAGCGGGATTTTTAAAACCTCCCCCAGTGATTCTAACGTGCAACCAAGTTTGAGAACCTCTGCCCTAGAAAGTGGCACGGACTTTTACAAGGGCTTTCAGCAATTTGCCCTCGAGCCTTGCTATTCAAAATGTGTAGCATCGTCTAGCAGCACTGCAGAATCTGGGTTCCCCACTCCACATGCACTGAGTCAGAATCTGCATTTTAAAAATATCACCGGGTCATTCAGGTCATTAATAATAAAGTTGGAGAAGCATTTCTTTTCTTTAATTTTTTTTTTAAAGATTTTTTTTTTCAATGCCGACCATTTTTAAAGTCGTTATTGAATTTGTTACAATATTGCTTCTGTTTCGTTTTGGTTTTTCGGCCTGAGGCATGTGGGATCACAGCTCCCCAACCAGGGATCAAACCCGTACCCTCTGCATTGGAAGGCAAAGTCTTAACCACTGGACCACCAGGGAAGTCCCTGGAGAAGCACTTTTGTGACACGATATTGAAAGGACTTGCAATCATTTTTTTCCCCTTATTTCCAAGTTTTAGAAAAATTTTCCTAAGATAACACCAGTAAGAAATTGCCAAATATTTCTAAAAAGGCCACAAATAGCACTGTAACAGTAGGAATGTTGGTGGAGAGAGGAATCAACTCTAAGCTTGAAACCCTGCTCTAGATCAGGCAATGGCCCCACTTCCCAGGAGCCTCAGCCCCAGATGCAGTAGGACTGGGAGTATTTAAGATGAATGGATGGGTGTTTAAGGGATCTTAAGGGTAAGCATCATGTTCTATGTATCACCTTTACTAAGGGCTGCTGGGAACTGGGCCAATGAGGGGTGGGGCCACCCACATGTGCCAATCATTTTTAATAATCATGTAACAAGCACAGCATAGGAGCTATGAAGAAAAAAAGTAGAAAGAGTATTTGAATACTAATTAGGGAAAAATACAAATTTTCAGTGAAAGTATTTTTTTTTATTGAAGTATAGTTGATTTACAACGCTGTGCCAATCTCTGCTATACAGCATGGTGACTCAGTTATACACATTCTTTTTTTAATATTCTTATCCATTTTGGTTTATCCCAGGAGATTGGATATACTTCCCTGGGCTATACAGTAGGACCTTGCTGTTTATCCATTCTAAATGTAATAATTTGCATCTACCAACCCCAAAGGCCCAGTTGATCCCTCTCCCTCCCCCTCTTCCCCTTGGCAACCGCAAGTCTGATCTCTCAAGTCTGTGAGCCTGTCTCTGTTGTATAGATAGGTTCATTTGTGCCATATTTTAGATTCCGCATACAAGTGATATATGGTATTTGTCTTTCTCTTTCTGACTTCACTTCACTTAGTATGATAATCTCTAGCTGCATCCCTCTTGCTGCAAGTGGCATTATTTTGTTCTTTTTTATGGCTAAGTAGTATTCCACTGTATATATGTACCACATCTTCTTATCCATTCATCTGCCAATGGACATTCAGGTTGTTTCCATGTTTTGGCTATTGTGAATAGTGCTGCTATGAACATAGGGGTGCATGTATCTTTTTGAATTATGGTTTTGTCCAGGTATATGCCTAGGAGTGGGATTGCTGGATCATACAGTAATTCTATTTTTAGTTTTCTGAGGAACCTCTGCACTGTTTTCCATAGTGGTTGCAGCAACTTACATTCCCACCAACAGTGTAGGAGGGTTCCCTTTTCTCCACACCCTTCCCAGCGTTTGTTATTTAGTGAAAGTATTTTAAACAACTTACCCAGCATCAAGTTGCTAAAATTTTGATGGTGAATGTGTCAACCCAAACTTAGTGTTAACTGCATTTTGTGAAAGATTGACAGGGGAGTTTACTGCCTTTTGAGTATGAAAATTTAGGGCATGGTTATCCGGCAACAAGACCTTTGATATGGCAATTGACACCTCAGGAAACATAAACAATGTTCTTACATGGAGCTTTCCAGAAATATTAAATGAATTTCACTTTAGCCTGAAAGAATGACAACTATACATCTTGGATTTTCAAAGTCATTGCCAATTTTCAATCTTTTAAATTCATAAATTTATTCATTAGATATTAAGTACTAGGTACTTTCCTAGGTTTACAATGACATACTAAAAAACATGGCTCTTGCCTTCATGGAGCTAACAGTCTAGTAAGGAACAAGGATATTAAACAATGAATAAAGATTACAAATATTATTGTCATACTGAGTGAAGTAAGTCAGAGAAAGAAGTATCG
The DNA here is from genome assembly GCF_951394435.1 of Stenella coeruleoalba. Lineage (NCBI taxonomy): Eukaryota > Metazoa > Chordata > Mammalia > Artiodactyla > Delphinidae > Stenella > Stenella coeruleoalba. The sequence goes on along the minus strand of NC_137150.1, from coordinate 20,968,087 downwards.
TCTGACATCGCTTATATGGGGAATCTAAAAAAAAATGATACAAATGAACTTATTTACGAAACAGAAACAGACTCACAGGCTTAGAGACTGAACTCATGGTTACCAAGGGGGGAAGGGTGGAGGGGAGGAATAATTAGGGAGTTTGGGATTGACATGTACACACTGCTATATTTAAAATGGATAACCAACAAGGACCTACTGTACAGCACAGGGAAATCTACTCAATATTCAGTAACAACCTAATTGGGAAAAGAATTTGAAAAAGAATAGATACATGTATATGTATAACTGAATCACTCTGTTGTACACCTGAAACTAGCACAACATTGTTAATCAACTATTCTCCAATATAAAATAAAAAGTTAAAAATAAAAAACAAATGTTATTGTTATAACAAATCTTGATAAGTGTACTAGAAGAACAGGGTGATTTCAATGAAAATGACATTCAATATGTAACTAAATGTGATTTATTATCTATAACTTTACAAGGCTTTATCAATAAGTTCCCAAGTCATAAAACAATTTCAATCATAAAATATATGAATTTCACAAAGGCCGCCAAATGCACTCAACTCTGCTTAACTCCTCAAATGGTAAGAAACATCCAAAAGCTCTGACAATGCTTCTCTGACATTCTTTCTTCATTATGGCAATATGGGTGGTTTTCTCTGAGCAGCTGAATGTGTGATGTGTCTTCCAAAGACCTAAAGATTACAGAGACTTTAGTTAGAGTGACTGAAATGACACACAGATATTGATTCAGGTACCTTAAATCCTTTCTGGAATATTAATGGAAATCATAGAATCATATGTATATACATATATCATACTGATATATATATATATATATATACTTATATCACACTGATATATGAATAATACTATATATGTGGTGTGATATTGGAGATTGTGTGTGTATGTATATATATCCATACACACACACACACACACACACAACACATATTTCCACTTACATATATATTTAGATAATCTCCAATTTCAAAGACTGATTTGGTCTCATATTTTTTATTAAACCTGGTAGAGAACTACAGATATCATTACAAATGAAAGATTTGGAGCCTCTGTGTGATAAGATTGCCTGAAGTGTTTTCTTAGTTTTGGGCTTGTTTTGTTTTGTCTTGTCTGTTTCTTCATGGCTATATAAATGTGTTTGTCCTCTCTAGCTAATATACTTGGTCTTACCATACTTAAGTTCAGCCTTGATAGTAACTATTATCTTTTGCATTATTTATTCAAAAGCTGCCTCTCCCCTTAACTCATTCATTGCTTTCATTATTCCTGGTTCCCCTGACCCCTTACCTCTAAGCATCAGCTCCTGATGCCTGTTACTTACCCTCCTGACTCTGTGATGGTCAGTTTGAAACATGCTTCTCATGTTGTAATCCTCAGAACACATAGATCTAAAACTCAAATTCTCCTTCTTCCAAAGAGCCCAGGAATAGGAAATTTGCCATATTATTTAACAATAAAAGAAATGTACACATAATTAAGCACTGAATCAAGTGGTCCTTCCACACTGTCAACTCCTGAATGATTTTTTTCCTTTTTTCCCCCCAGTTTTATTGAGATACAATTGACACATAACATTGTATGAGTTTTAGGTAAACAATATGGTGATCTGATACATGTATATATAGTGAAATATATACCACAATAATTCTAGTTAATCTATCACCACACATAGTTAAAATTTTTTTCTTATGATAAGAAATTTAAGATCCACTCTCTTAGCAACTTCCAAATTATAATACAGTATTATTAACTTCAGTCATCATGCTATACGTTACATCCCAGAACTTAGTAATCTTATAACTGGGAGTTTGTACCTTTTCAACACTTTCACCCACACCTCTCCCCCATCTGGCAACCACCAATGTGTTGTAAGTTTGTTTTTTTAACTCAATATATAAATGATATAAATTTGACATATAAATGCAGTATTTCTCTCAGTCCAATATATTTTACCATATTGTTGCAAGTGGCAGGATCTCCTTTTTGTTATGACAGATAATATTCCATTGTATGTATATGTGTGTGTGTATATTTTCTTTATCCATTAATCATTCAATAGACACTTAGGTTGTATCCATGTTTGGCTATTGTAAATAATGCTGCAATAAACATGCAGATATCTTTTCAAGACAGTGACTTAATTTCCTTTATATGTATTCAAAGGTGATATTGCTGGATCATTGGGTAGTTCTTTTTAATTTTTTGCAGAACCTCCATACTGTTTTCCACAGTGTCTGCACCAATTTACATTTCTGGGAACATTGCACAGGGTCCCCTTTCCTCCACAGCCTAGCCAACATTTGTTATCTCTCATCTTTTTGATGATAACTTGTCTAACAGGCGTGAGGTGATATCTCATTTTGGTTTTGATTTGCATTTTCCTGATGATTAGTGACGTTGCATACCTTTTCATGTACCTGTAAGCTATTTGTATGTCTTTGGAAAAATGTCTATTCAGTTCTTTTGCTCATTTTTTAATGGACTGTTTGGGTGGTTTTTGCTCTTGAGTTGTATATGTTCTTTATATTGAGTTGTATATGTTCTTTATATATTTTGGACATTAACCCTTATCAGATATGATTTGCAAATATTTTCTCCTATTCTGTAGGTTACCTTTCATTTTATTGATGGTTTCTTTGGCTGTACAGAAGCTTTTTAGTTTGACATAGTCTCACTTGTTTATTTGTACTTTTATTGCTTTTGTTTTAGGTATCAAATCCAAAAAGAATCATTGCAAAAATCAATGTCAAGGAGCTTTATCCCTGTTTTCTTCTAGAAGTGTTATGGTTTCAGGTCTTACACTCAAGTCTTTCATGCATATTGAGTTCATTTTTAAATATGCTATAAGATAGTGATCCAATTTTCCCAACACCATTATTAGCCTGTTATTTCCTCCTCTATGTTCTTGGCTCCTTTGTCATAAATTAGTTGATCATATGTGTGGGTTCATTTCTGGGTTATCTATTATATTCCATTGATCCATGTGTCTTATTTTAATGCCAATATCATACTGTTTTGATTACTATAGCTTTGTAATATAGTTTGAAATCAGGAACTGTGATACCTCTAACTTTGTTCTTCTTTCTTAATATTGCTTTGACTATTCAGAGTCTTTTGTGGTCCCATACAAATTTTAGGATAGTATATTTTTGTGGAAAACTGCCATTGAAATTTTGATAGGGATTGCATTCAAGCTGTAGATTACTTTGTGCAATATGAATATTTTAACAACAGTAATTTTTCCAATCCATGAGCACAGAACATCTTTCTATTCATTTGTGTCATCTTCAATTTCTTTCATCAATGTCTAATAGTTTTCATTGTGCAGGTCTTTCACCTTGGTGGTTAAATTTATTCCTAGATATTTTATTCTTTTTGTTGTAAGTGGATTATTTTCTTAATTTCTCTTCATTCATCATTAGTGTATAGAAATGCAACTAATTTTGTATATATATTTTATATCCTGTAATTTACTTGAACTTGCCCATTAACAGGTTTTTTTTTTTTTTTTGGCAGTCTTTAGGGTTTTCTATGTATACTATCATATTATCTACAAATAGAGACTTCTTCCTTTCCAAGTTGGATAATTTTTATTTCTTGCCTAATTGCTCTAACTAGGACTTCCAGTACTATGTTAAATAAAAGTGACAAGGGTGAGCATCCTTTTCTTGTTTCTGATTTTAGAGCAAAGGCTTTCAGTTTTTCACTGTTGAGTATTATGTTCACTGTGGGTTTGTCATATACGGCTTTCATTATGTTGAGACATGTTCCCTTTATACCCACTTTATTGAGAATTTTTATCATGATTGGATGTTGAATTTTGTCAAATGCTTTTTGTGCATCTATTAAGATGACATATGGGGCTTCCCTGGTGGCGCAGTGGTTGAGAGTCCGCCTGCCGATGCAGGGGACACGGGTTCGTGCCCTGGTCCGGGAAGATCCCACATGCCGCGGAATGGCTGGGCCCGTGAGGCATGGCCGCTGAGCCTGCGTGTCCGGAGCCTGTGCTCCACAACGGGAGAGGCCACAGCAGTGAGAGGCCTGTGTACTGCAAAAAAAAAAAAAAAAAAAAAAAAAAGATGGCATATGATTTTTACCCTTCATTTTGTTAATGTGATGTACCACATTGATTGATCTGCAGATGTTGAACATTTTTGCATCCCTGAAATAAATCCCACTTGATCATGGTGCATGATCTTTGACTGCATAGTTGAATTTCATTTGCTAATATTTTGTTCAGAATTTTTGCATTTTGTTCCTCAGAGATACTGGCCTGTATTTTATTTTCTGTAGTGGCCTTGTCTAGTTTTAGTATGAGTAAAACTGGCCTCATAAAGTTTGTTTAGAAATGTTCCCTCCTCTTGTATATTTTGGAAGAGTTTGAAAGGATTTGTAATTCTTTAATTTTTTGATAGAATTTACCAGTGAAGCCATCTGGCTTAACTTTTGTTTGTTGATGGGTTTTGGATTACTGATTCCATCTCCTTACTAGTACTTGGTCTGTTCAGATTTTCTATTTCTCCATAAATTAGTCTTAATAGGTTGTATCATTTTAGGAATTTATTTTTTCTAGGTTGTCTAGTTTGGTGGCATATATCATTCTCTTATGATCCTTATGATTTTCTTTCTGTGGTATAGTCTCCTCTTATTATAACATCTCTTTCATTTCTAATTTTATTAAAATCCTCTTTTTTCTTTGTGACTCTAGCTAAGGGTTTTTCTATTTTATTGTTTCAAAAGACCAACTCTTAGTTTTATTGTTCTTTTCTATTGTCTCTTATTCTTTTTCATTTATCTCCTCTCTGATCTTTGCTGTTTTTTTCATTCTACTAACTTTGAGCTTAATTAGCTTTTCTTTTCTAGCTCCTTGAGGTGTAAAGTTAGGTTGTTTGAGATCTTTCTTATTTCTTGATGTAGCTGTTTATCACTATGAACTTCCCTCTTAGAACTGCTTTTGCTGCATCCCATATAAGTTTTGGCATGTTGTATTTCTATTTTCATTTGTCTCAAGATATTTTTTTTTAATTTCTTCTTTGACACATTGGTTTTACAGTAGGAAAAATTTAATTTTCACATATATGTGAATTTTCCAGTTTTTTTCTTCTTGTAATTGATCTGGTTTTGTAACATTGTGGTTCAAAAAAATGCCTGATATGATTTCAGTCTTTTTAAATTTACTAAGGCTTGTTTTGTGGCCTAACATATGGTAAATCCTGAAGAATGTCTAAGTGCACTTGAAAAGAATGTTTATTCTGCTATTTGGGGATGGATGTTCTGTAAATATCTTAGTGAAGTGTTTCCTTATTGATATTCTGTCTTGATGATCTAACCATTGTTGAAAATGAAGTCCTTCGCTATTTTTGTATTGCTGTCTATTTCTTCCTTCATTTCTGTTAATATTTGCTTTATGTATTTAGTGTTTCTATGTTGGGTGAATGAATATTTATAAATGTTATATCCTCTTGTTAGATTGATGCCTTTATCATTGTATAATAACCTCCTTTGTCTCTTATAACAGTCTTTGGCTTAAAGCCTGTTTTGTCTGACATAAGTATAGCTACCCCTGTTTTTCTTCAGTTTCCTTTTGCATGGAGTATATTTTTCCATCTCTTCATTTTTAATCTGTGTTTGTTCTCAAAACAGAAGTGAGTCTCCTGTAGCAGCCAATAGTTGGATTGTTTATTTATCCATTCAGCATCCTGTCTTTTGATTAAATGGACTGAATTCTTCAAAGTAATTATTGATAAGTGTGGCCTTACTATTCCTATTTATGATTGTTTTTTGGCTCTTTTACAGGTCTTTTGTTCCTCTCTTCCTCTGTGATTTGGTGATTTTGTATGGTGGTATGCTTAGATTCCCTTCTCTTTATATTTTGTGTATCAATTATAAATTTTTGCTTTGGAGTTACCATAAAGCTTGTATAAAACATCTTGTATTTATAATAGCCTATTTAAGCTGATAACAACTTATGTTTGAATGCATATTAAAGCTGTAGCTTTTTACTCTTCCCTTTCATATTTTGTTTTTGTTGTCACAGTTTACATCTTTGGTCCTGCATATTCATAAACAAATTATTGTAGTTATAGGTAGTTTTACTACCTTTGTCTTTTAACCTTCATAGTAGATTTATAAGTGATTTACCCGCCACCATTACAACACTAGAGGATTCTGATTTAACTATATATTTACCTTTACCATTAAGATTTATACTTTGATATGCTTTTCTCTTACGGATTAGTGCCCTTTTGTTTCACCTTGAAGAATTCCATTTACTATTTCTTCTAAGGCCAGTCTAGTGGCGATGAACTCCTTCACTTTTGCTTGTCTAGAAAACTCTCTGTCTCGTCTTCAAATCTGAGGGACTTTTCTGGGTAGAATATTCTTTGCTGGCAGTTTTCTTTTCTTTTCTTTTCTTTTACACTTTGAATATATTGGCCACTTCCTTCTGGTCTGCAAGTTTCTGAATAAAATTCTGCTGATAGTCTTACGGAGAAACCCTTGTACATAAAAAGTTGTTTTCCTCTTGCTGCTTTTAAGATTCTCTCCTTGTCTTCAGCTTTTGTTAATTTAATTGTAATGTGTCTTGGTGTGGTCATTTTGAGTGCATCTTATTTGGAACTTTTTGGTCTGCTTGGATCTGGATGTCTGTTTTCTTCCCCAGGTTAGGAAAGTGTTCAGCTATTGTTCTTCCAATAAGGTTTCTGCCTCTTTCTCTGTCTTCCTCTTCTGGGACCCTTATAATGCAAATATGTGTCCACTTGATGATTTACCTTAAGCTACCTTCACTCTATTTCATTCTTTTTTTGGGGGGTGGGGGTCCTCTGACTGGATGAATTCCACTGCCCTGTCTTAAAGTTCACTGATCCCTTCTTCCACTTCACCTAGGCTGCTGCTGAACCCCTCTATTTAATTTTTCAGTTATTATATTTTTCAGCTCTGATTTCTGTTTGGCACTTTCTTATGTTTTCTCTCTTGAAAATTTCCCTTTGTTCATGCATTGTTCTGTTGACCTCAGTGAGCATCTTTATGATCATTATTTTGAACTCTATTTTATTAGGGTCTGTTTCTGGAGTTTTATCCTCTTATTTGGGGAAATATTTCTTTTTCTTTATTTCTTTATGTTGGTTTCTGTGCATTAGATAAAACAGCCACCCTCTTAGTCTTGAAGGAGTGGTCTCATGTAGGAAATGAAGCTTATTGTTTAGCTGGGTGCTAGCTGTTGGTTGTTTCTCAAACCTCTGTGTTTGAGAAACATCTGTGATTCTCTCCAAAGGCAATACACTCCTTATTTACAAAAGCCTCATCCTCTCTATCTTGCACAAAAACGATGGTAGGAGCAGTGCTGTTGATCAGGAGAAAGAAGGCAGGAGCAGTGCCTCTGAGATGAATTTTTCTTAATATGAACAGAACAAAGGAGCAATAATGTGTAAGCTTTCTCAGGGAAAGTTCCCTTTAGATGATAGAAGAAATGAAGTTTCTCTGCTGTTAAATATAAAAGGATTATGGTGAGAATTCAAACTATAGAAATGTTTAATTCATTCATATAATTCAAAATATCAATATTTATTGCCTGACATAATGGCAGGCATTAAGCTAGATACTGGGCATAAAATTTTGAAAGACACAATATAGTTCCTACTTTTATAGATCTTATGGTCCAATGGGATGAACAGGTAGTAAACAACAATAACAATTCATTTTATTTTTTTAATTTATATCTTATATTGGAGTATAGTTTATTTACAATGTTAGTTTCATGTATACAGCAAAGTGATTCAGTGTATATATATATATATATATATATATATATATATTCTTTTTCAGATTCTTTTCCCACTTAGGTTTTTACGGAGTATTGAATAGAGTATCCCATGCTATGCAGGAGGTACTTGTTGATTATTTTATATATAGTACTGTGTATATGTTAATCCCAAATTCCTAATTTATCCCTTCCTGCCATCTCTCCCCTTTGGTAACCATAAGTTTCTTTTCTAAGTCTGTGAGTTTGTTTCAGTTTTGTAAATAAGTTCATTTGTATCATATTTTTAGATTCCACATATAAGTGATATCATATGATATATGTCTTCTTTGTCTGACTTCACTGATTTTTTTTTAACATCTTTATTGGAGTATAATTGCTTTACAATGTGGTGTTAGCTTCTGCTTTATAACAAAGTGAATCAGTTATACATATACATATGTTCCCATAACTCTTCCCGCTTGCATCTCCCTCCTTCCCACCCTCCCTACGCCACCCCTCTAGGTGGTCACAAAGCACCGAGCTGATCTCCTTGTGCTATGCGGCTGCTTCCCACTGCTATCTATTTTAGGTTTGGTAGTGTATATATGTCCATGCCACTCTCTCACTTTGTCACAGCTTACCCTTCCCCCTCCCCATATCCTCAAGTCCATTCTCTAGTAGGTATCTGTCTTTATTCCCGTCTTACCCCTAGGTTCTTCATAACTTTTTTATTCTTACATTCCATATATATATGTTAGCATACGGTATTTGTTTTTCTCTTTCTGACTTACTTCACTCTGTATGACAGACTCTAGGTCTATCCACCTCACTACAAATATCTCAATTTCATTTCTTTTTATGGCTGAGTAATATTCCATTGTATATATGTGCCACATCTTCTTTATCCATTCATCCAATGATGGACATTTAGGTTGTTTCCATCTCCTGGCTATTGTAATAGAGCTGCAATGAACATTTTGGTACATGACTCTTTTTGAATTATGCTTTTCTCAGGATATATGCCCAGTACTGGGATTGCTGGGTCGTATGGTAGTTCTACTTTCAGTTTTTTAAGGAACCTCCATACTGTTCTCCAGGTGGCTGTACCAATTCATATTCCCACCAGCAGTGCAAGAGTGTTCCCTTTTCTCCACACCCTCTCCAGCATTTATCGTTTCTAGATTTTTTGATGATGGCCACTCTGACTGGTGTGAGATGATATCTCATTGTAGTTTTGATTTGCATGTCTCTAATGATTAATGATGTTGAGCATTCTTTCATGTGTTTGTTGGCAGTCTGTATATCTTCTTTGGAGAAATGTCTGTTTAGGTCTTCTGCCCATTTTTGGATTGGGTTGTTTGTTCTGTTGTTATTCAGCTGCATGAGCTGCTTGTAAATCTTGCAGATTAATCCTTTGTCAGTTGCTTCATTTGCAAATATTTTCTCCCATTCTGAGGGTTGTCTTTTGGTCTTGTTTATGGTTTCCTTTGCTGTGCAAAAGCTTTGAAGTTTCATTAGGTCCCATTTGTTTATTTTTGTTTCTATCTCCATTTCTCTAGGAGGTGGGTCAAAAAGGATCTTGCTGTGATTTATGTCATAGAGTGTTCTGCCTATGTTTTCCTCTAAGAGTTTGATAGTGTCTGGCCTTACATTTAGGTATTTAATCCATTTTGAGTTTATGGTGTTAGGGAGTGTTCTAATTTCATACTTTTACATGAACCTGTCCAGTTTTCCCAGCACCACTTACTGAAGAGGGTGTCTTTTCTCCACTGTATATTCCTGCCTCTTTTATCAAAGATAAGGTGACCTTATGTGTGTGGGTTTATCTCTGGGCTTTCTACCCAGTTCCATTAATCTATATTTCTGTTTTTGTGCCAGTACCATACTGTCTTGATTACTGTAGCTTTGTAGTATAGTCTGAAGTCAGGGAGCCTGGTTCCTCCAGCTCCATTTTTCATTCTCAAGAATGCTTTGGCTATTCGGGGTCTTTTGTGTTTTCATACAAATTGTGAAATTTTTTGTTCTAGTTCTGTGAAAAATGCCAATGGTAATTTGATAGGGATTGCATTCAATCTGTAGATTGCTTTGGGTAGTAGAGTCATTTTGAAAATATTGATTCTTCCAATCCAAGAACATGGTATATCTCTCCATCTATTTGTATCATCTTTAATTTCTTTCATCAGTGTCTTATAGTTTTCTGCATACAGGTCTTTTGTGTCCTTAGGTAGGTTTATTCCTAGATATTTTATTCTTTTTGTTGCAGGGGTAAATGGGAGTGTTTTCTTAATTTCACTTTCAGATTTTTCATCATTAGTGTATAGGAATGCCAGAGATTTCTGTACATGAATTTTGTATCCTGTTACTTTACCAGATTCATTGAATAGCTCTAGTAATTTTCTGTTAGCATCTTTAGGATTCTCTATGTATAGTATCATGTCATCTGCAAACAGTGACAGCTTTACTTCTTTTCCGATTTGGATTTATTTAATTTTTTCTTCTTTGATTGCTGTGGCTAAAACTTACAAAACTATGTTGAATAGTAATGGTGAGAGTGGGCAACCTTGTCTTGTTCCTGATCTTAGTGGAAATGCTTTCAGTTTTTCACCACTGAGAATGATGTTGGCTGTGGGTTTGTCATATATGGCCTTTATTGAGGAAAGTTCCCTCTATGCCTACTTTCTGCAGGGTTTTTATCATAAATGGGTGTTGAATTTTGTCGAAAGTTTTCTCTGCATCTATTGAGATGATAATATCGTTTTTCTTCTTCAGTTTGTTAATATGGTTTATCACGTTGATTTATTTACGTATATTGAAGAATCCTTGCATTCCTGGAATAAACCCCACTTGATCATGGTGTATGATCCTTTTAATGTGTTGTTGGATTCTGTTTTCTAGTATTTTGTTGAGGATTTTTGCATCTATGTTCATCAGTGATATTGGCCTGTAGTTTTCTTTCTTTCTGACATCTTTGTCTTGTTTTGGTATCAGGGTGATGGTGGCCTCATAGAATGAGTTTGGGAGTGTTCCTCCCTCTGCTATATTTTGGAAGAGTTTGAGAAGGATAGGTGTTAGCTATTCTCTAAATGTTTGATAAAATTCACCTGTGAAGCCATCTGGTCCTGGGCTTTTGTTTGTTGGAAGATTTTTAATCACAGTTTCAATTTCAGTGCTTGTGATTGGTCTGTTCATATTTTCTATTTCTTCCAGGTTTAGTCTCAGCAGGTTGTGCATTTCTAAGCATTTGTCCATTTTTTCCAGGTTGTCCATTTTATTGGCATAGAATTGCTTGTAGTAATCTTTCATGATCCTTTGTATTTCTACAGTGTCAGCTGTTACTTCTCCTTTTTCATTTCTAATTCTATTGATTTGAGTCTTCTTCTTTTTTTTTCTTGATGAGTCTGGCTAATGGTTTATCAATTTTATCTTCTCAAAGAACCAGTTTTAGTTTTTTTGATCTTTGCTATTGTTTCCTTCATTTCTTTTTCATTTATTTCTGATCTGATCTTTATGGTTTCTTTCCCACTGCTAACCTTGGGGTTTTTTGATCTTCTTTCTCTAATTGCTTTAAGTGCAAGGTTAGGTTGTTTATTCGAGATGTTTCCTGTTTCTTAAGGTAGGATTGTATTGCTGTAAACTTCCTTCTTAGAACTGCTTTTGCTGCATCCCATAGGTTTTGGGTCGTTGTGTCTTCATTGTCATTTGTTTCTAGGTATTTTTTGATTTCCTCTTTGATTTCTTCAGTGATCACTTGGTTATTAAGTAGTGTATTGTTTAGCCTCCATGTGTTTGTATTTTTTACAGATCATTTCCTGTAATTGATATCTAGTCTCATAGCATTGTGTTCAGAAAAGATACTTGATACGATTTCAGTTTTCTTAAATTTACCAAGGCTTGATTTGTGACCCAAGATATGATCTATCCTGGAAAATGTTCCACGAGCACTTGAGAAAAATGTGTATTCTGTTGATTTTGGATGGAATGTCCTATAAATATCAATTAAGTCCATGTTTTTTAATGTGTCATTTAAAGCTTGTGTTTCTTTATTTTCATTTTGGATGATCTGTCCATTGATGAAAGTGGGGTGTTCAAGTCCCCTACTGTTATTGTGTAACTGTCAATTTCCCCTTTTATGGCTGTTAATATTTTCCTTATGTATTGCGGTGCTCCTCTGTCAGGTGCATAAATATTTACAATTGTTATATCTTCTTCATGGATCCATCCTTTGATCATTATGTAGTGTCCTTCTTTGTCTCTTGTAATAGTCTTTATTTTAAAGTCTATTTTATCTGATATGAGAATTGCTACTCCAGCTTTCTTTTGATTTCCGTTTTCATGGAATATCTTTTTCCATCCCCTCACTTTCAGTCTGTATGTGTCCCTAGGTCTGAAGTGGGTCTCTTGTAGACAGCATATATATGAGTCTTGTTTTTGTATCCATTCAGCCAGTCTGTGTCTTTTCATGGGAGCTTTTAATCCATTTACATTTAAGGTAATTATCGATATGTATGTTTGTATTGCCATTTTCTTAATTGTTTTGGGTTTGTTATTGTAGGTCTTTTCCTTCTCTTGTGTTTCTTGCCTAGAGAAGTTCCTTTAGCATTTGTTGTAAAGCTGGTTTGGTGGTGCTGAACTCTCTTCTCAGCTTTTGCTTGTGTGTAAAGATTTTAATTTCTCCATCAAATCTGAATGAGATCCTTGCTGGGTAGAGTAATCTTGGTTGTAGGTTTTTCTCCTTCTTCACTTTAAATATGTCATGCCACTCCCTTCTGGCTTGCAGAGTTTCTGCTGAAAGATCAGCTGTTAAACTTACAGGGATTCCCTTGTGTGTTATTTGTTGTTTTTGCCTTGCTGCTTTTAATATGTTTTCTTTGTATTTAATTTTTGATAGTTTGATTAATATGTGTCTTGGCGTGTTTCTCCTTGGATTTATCCTGTATGGGACTTTCTCTGCTTCCTGGACTTGATTAACTATTTCCTTCCCATATTAGGGAATTTTTCAACTATAATCTCTTCAAATATTTTCTCAGTTCCTTTCTTTTTCTCTTCTTCTCTGGGACTCCTATAATTCGAATGTTGGTGTGTTTAATGTTGTCTCAGAAGTCTCTGAGACTGTCCTCAGTTCTTTCCATTCTTTTTTCTTTATTCTGCTCTGCAGTAGTTATTTCCACTATTTTATCTTCCAGGTCACTTATCCGTTCTTCTGCCTCAGTTATTCTGCTATTGATCCCATCTAGAGTATTTTTAATTTCATTTATTGTGTTGTTCATCATTTGTTTCATCTTTAGTTTTTCTAGTTCCTTGTTAAATGTTTCTTGCATTTTGTCCATTCTATTTCCAAGATTTTGGATCATCTTTACTATCATTATTCTGAATTCTTTTTCAGGTAGACTGCCTATTTCCTCTTCATGTGTTAGGTCTAGTGGGTTTTTATCTTGCTCCTTCATTTGCTGTGTTGTTCTGTCTTCTCATTTTGCTTATCTTACTGTGTTTGGGGTCCTCTTTTCGCAGGCTGCAGGTTCGTAGTTCCCGTTGTGTTTGGTGTCTGTCCCCAGTGGCTAATGTTGGTTCAGTGGGTTGTGTAGGCTTCCTGGTGGAGGGGACTAGTGCCTGTGTTCTGGTGGATGAGACTGGATCTTGTCTTTCTGGTGGGCAGGTCCACGTCTGGTGGTGTGTTTTGGGTTGTCTGTGGACTTATGATTTTAGGCAGCCTCTCTGCTAATGGGTGGGGTTGTGTTCCTGTCTTGCTTGTTGTTTGGCATAGGGTATCCAGCACTGTAGCTTGCTGGTTGTTGAGTGAAGCTGGGTCTTGGTGTTGAGATGGAGATCTCTGGGAGATTTTCGCCATTTGATATTATGTGGAGCTGGGAGGTCTCTTGTGGACCAGTGTCCTGAAGTTGGCTCTCCCACCTCAGAGGCACAGCACTGACTACTGGCTGGAGCACCAAGAGCCTTTCATCCACACGGCTCAGAATAAAAGGGAGAAAAGATAGAAAGAAAGAAAGGGGATAAAATAAAATAAAGTAAGATAAAATAAAATAAAGTTATTAAAATAAAAAATAAGAAAAAAAATTTTTTTAAGTAAAAACAACAACAACAAAATGGATGGATAGAACCCTAGGACAAATGGTAAAAGTAAAGCTATACAGACAAAATCTCACACAGAAGCATACACATACACACTCACAAAAAGAGAACAAGGGGAAAAAATAATATATCTTGCTTCCAAACTCCACCTCCTCAATTTGGGATGATTCATTGTCTATTCAGGTATTCCACAGATGCAGGGTACATCAAGTTGATTGTGGAGATTTAATCCACTGCTCCTGAGGCTGCTGGGAGGGATTTCCCTTTCGCTTCTTTCTTCCCACAGCTCCCAAGGTTCAGCTTTGGATTTGGACCGGCCTCTGCTTGTAGGTCGCCTGAGGGCATCTGTTCTTTGCTCAGACAGGACAGGGTTAAAGGAGCAGCTGAATCGGGGGCTCTGGCTCACTCAGGCTGGGGGAAGGGAGGGGTGCGGATGCGGGGTGAGCCTGCAGCGACAGAGACCAGCGTGATGTTGCAGCAGCCTGAGGCGCACCGTGCGTTCTCCCGAGGAAGTTGTCCCTGGATCATGGGACCCTGGCACTGGCAGGCTGCACAGGCTCCTGGGAGGGGTGTGTGGGTAGTGAGCTGTGCTCGCACACAGGGTTCTTGGTGGCGGCAGCAGCCTTAGCATCTCATGCCCGTCTCTGTGGTCCACGCAGATAGCCGTGGCTCGCGCCCCTCTCTGGAGCTCCTTTAAGCAGCCCTCATAATTCCCTCTCCTCACGCACCAGGAAACAAAGAGGCAAGAAAAAGTTTCTTGCCTCTTTAACAGGTCCAGACTTTTTCCCGGACTCCCTCGCTGCTAGCCGTGGTGCACTAACCCCCTGCAGGCTGTGTGCACGCCGCCAACCCCAGTCCTCTCCCTGCGCAACCGAAGCCCAAGCCTCAGCTCCCAGCCCCGCCCGCCCCGGCGGTTGAGCAGACAAGCTTCTCTCGGGCTGGTGAGTGCTGGTTGGCACCAATCCTCTGTTCGGGAATCTCTCCGCTTTGCCCTCCGCACCCCTGTGGCTGTGCTCTCCTCCGCGGCTCTGAAGCTTCCCCCCTGCACCACCCGCATTCTCTGCCCGTGAAGGGACTTCCTAGTGTATGGAAACCTTTCCTCCTTCACAGCTCCCTCCCACTGGTGCAGGTCCCGTCCCTATTCTTTTGTCTCTGTTTTTTCTTTTTTCTTTTGCCCTACCCAGGTACGTAGGGAGTTTATTGCCTTTTGAGAGGTCTGAGGTCTTCTGCCAGCTTTCAGTGGGTGTTCTCCACATGTAGATGTATTTCTGATGTATCTGTGGGGTGTAAGGTGATCTCTGCATCTTACTCTTCTGCCATCTTCCCAAAACCCTCTGACTTCACTTATTATGATAATTTCTAGGTCCATCAATTTTGTTGCAAATGGCATTATTTCATTCTTTATGACTGAGCAATATTCCATTGTATATTTGTACCACATCTTCTTTATCCATTCATCTGTCAATGGACATTTAGGTTGCTTCCATGTCTTGGCTAATTGTAAATAGTGCTGCAGTGAACATTGGGGTGTATGTATGTTTTAGAATTATGGTATTCTCTGGATATATGCCCACGAGTGGGATTGCTGGATCATATGGTAGATCTATTTTTAGTTTTTTAAGGAACCTCCATACTGTTCTCCATAGTGGCTGTACCAATTTACATTCCCACCAACAGTGTAGGAGGGTTCCCTTTTCTCCTAACCCTGCCCAGGATTTATTGTTTGTAGACTTTTTGATGATGGCTATTCTGACCAGTGTGAGGTAATACCTCATTATAGTTTTGATTTGCATTTCTCTAATAATTCATGATGTTGATCACCTTTTCATGTGCCTTTTGGCCTTCTGTATGTCTTCCATGGAGAAATGGCTATGTAGGTCTTCTTCCCATTTTTTGATTGCGTTGTGGTTTTTTTGATATTTAGCTGTGTAAGCTGTTTGTATATTTTGGAGAGTACTCCCTTGTTGGTCCCTTCATTTGGAAATATTTTCTCCCATTCTGTGGGTTGTCTTTTCATCTTGTTTATGTTTAAATTCTGTGAAGGACTTCCCTGGTGGCACAGTTGTTAAGAATCTGCCTGCCAGTGCAGGGGACATGGGTTCGATCCCTGGTCCGGGAAGATTTCACATGCCGCAGAGCAAATAAGCCCATGCACCACAACTACTGAGCCTGTGCTCTAGAGCCCATGAGCCACAACTACTGAGCCTGCGTGTCACAGCTACTGAAACCTGTGTGCCTAGAGCCTGTGCTCCAAAACAAGAGAAGCCACTGCAGTGAGAAGCCCATGCACTAACAAAGAGTAGCCCCCACTCGCTGTAGCAACGAAGACCCAACGCAGCCAATAAATAAATAAATAAATAAATGTTCCTTTAAAAAAAAAAAAAAAAAGCTGTGCAAAAGCTTTTAAATGTACTCAGGTCCCATCTGGGTTTTTTTTGGTTTTGGGTTTTTTTTTTCTGGCTTTGCTTTCTTCATGAGCCTTTATTGGGTGTTCTGTGGGCAAGGAAGAGGTACAGCCTCATAGAAATGAGGAGAGGGTGTGTCTCAGGATGAATGAACTGCTGTACTTCGTGATCCTCTTGGAATAAGTCACATCTTTACGTAGCTGCTGGGGGCTCCTCTCTGGGTCTCTACGGGTTGATTTGTCTTCCCACTTCAAGGAATCCTCTTGGCCTTGGCTGCCCAGAGGAGCCTGGGCCAGGTGGGACTCCAACTGCAGAGATGGGGCGAATGGGCCTGGGGCTGGAGGAAGATTTGGGAGCCAGAGGCCGCTTGGGGGTGGGGGGCCGGGGGAAAGAGATCGAATAGAAGCTTTGGCCCTTCTGATTCTTGCTGGAGATGTCCAGCACCTTCCCCTACACAGGCCATGCCTCACTCTTCCTTGGGGCCCTCCGGGGCTAGTATAGGGCAGTGCTGTAGAATGGATTCCCTGTGTCTCTATTCCGGCAGCGGCAGCAGCCCCAGACGCAGGTGCCTAGAGCGAAAGCGGCCACGGCCACGCCCCCAGTCACCAGCAGTGCGAAGAAGAGCCCTGGGGAGGCAGTGGTGGGTTTTCCCATTTGTTTTTTGTTTTGTTTTTATTTTCATTACTCTAGCAGGTGGATTCAAAATGATGTTGCTGCGATTTATGTTAAACACAGTTCTGCCTATGTTTTCCTCTAAGAGTTTTATAGTATCTGGTCTTACTTTTAAATCTTTAATCCATTTTTGAGTTTATTTTGTGCATGGTGTTAGAGAATGTTCTAATTTCATTCTCGTACATGTAGCTGTCCAGTTTTCCCAGCACCAATTATTAAAGAGACTGTCTATTCTCCATTGTATATGTAGAACAAAAAAATCCAAGATTTTTTTGTTCTACATCTGCAAAAAGTGCCATTGGTAATTTGATAGGGATTGCATTGAATCTGTAGATTGCCTTGGGTAGTATAATCGTTTTACAACATTGATTCTTTCAGTCCATTTGTGTCATCTTCAATTTCTTTCATCAGCATCTTGTAGTTTTCAGAGTACAGTTCTTCTGCCTCCTTAGGTAGGTTTATTCCTAGGTATTTTACTCTTTTTGATGAGATAGTAAATGGGATTGTTTCTTTAATCTCTCTTTCCGATTTTCTGGTGTTAGTGTATGGAAATGCAAGAGATTTCTGTGTATTAATTTTGTATCCTGCAACTTTACCAGATTCATTGATGAGCTCTAGTAGTTTTTTGTAGCGTGTTTAGGATTTTCTGTGTATAATATCATGTCACCTGCAAACGGTGACAGTTTTACTTCTTCTTTTCCAATTGGATCCCTTTTATTTCTTCTCTGATTGCTGTGTCTAGAACTTAAAACTGTGCTGAATAAAAGTGGGAGTGGACATTCTTGTCTTGTTCCTGATCTTAGAGGAAATGCTTTCAGCTTTTCACCATTGAGTATGATGTTAGCTGAAGGGTTGTCATATATGGCCTTAATTTGTTGAGGTGGACTCCCCCTATGCCCACTTGCTGGATAGTTTTTATCATAAATGGGTGTTGAATTTTTTCAAAAGCTTTTCTGCATCTACTGAGATGATCATATGGTTTTTATTCTTCAATTTGTTGATGTGGTGTATCACACTGATTGATTTGTGGATATTGAAAAATCCTTGCATCCCTGGGATAAATCCCACTTGATCATGGTATATGATCCTGTTAATGTATTGTTGAATTTGGTTTGCTATTATTTTGTTGAAGATTTTTTTATCTGTGTTCATTAGTGATATTAGACAGTACTTTTCTTTTTTTGTGGTATCTTTATCTGGTTTTGGTATCAGGGTAATAGTAGCCTCATAGAATGAGTTTGAGAGTGCTCCTCCCTCTGCAATTTTTTGGAAATAGTTTCAGAAGGTTAGGTATTAACTCTTCTCTAAATGTTTGATAGAATTCGCCTGTGAAGCCCTCTGGTCCCTGACTTTTGTTTGTTGGGAGTTTTTTAATCACAGATTCATTTTCAATACTTGTGACTGGTCTGTTCATATTTTCTATTTCTTCCTGGTTCAGTCTTGGGAGATTGTACCTTGCTAAGAATTTGTCCATTTCTTCTAGGTTGTCCACTTTATTGTCATATAGTTGCCTGTAATAGTCTCTTATGGTCCGATGTATTTCTATGATGTCAGATGTAACTTCTACTTTCTCATTTCTATTTTTATTGATATGAAACCTCACCCTTTTTTTCTTAAAAGAGTCTGGCTACAGGTTTATCAATTTTGTTTATTTTTTTAAAGAACCAGCTGTTAGTTTCATTGATCTTTTCTAGTGTTTTCTTCATCTCTGTTTCATTTATTTCTGCTCTGATCTTTATGATTTCTTTCCTTTTGCTAACTCTGGGTTTTTCTTGTTCTTTTTCTAGTTGCTTTAAGTGTAAGGTTAGGTTGTTTGTCTGCGATTTTTCTTGTTTCCTGAGGTAACTATAAACTTAACTCTTAGAACTGCTTTTGCCTGCATCCCATAGGTTTTGGATCATTGTGTATTTGTTTTCATTTGTCTCTAGGTATTTTTTGATTACCTCTTTGATTTCTTCAGTGATCCATTGGTTGTTTAGTAGCATATTATTTAGCCTGTTAACTGCATGTTTGCATTTTTTACAGTTTTTTTTTTCTTGTAGTTGATTTCTAATCTCAAGCATTGTGTTTGTTTGGAAAACATGCTGCTTGATATGATTTCAATTTTCTTAAATTTACCAAGTCTTCCTTTGTGGCCCAGTATGTGATCTATCTTGGAGAATATTCCATATGCAGTTGAATATGTGTTCTGCTGCTTTTGGATGGAATGCTCTATAAATACCAATTAAGTCCATCTGATAATGTAGCATTTAAGGCCTGTGTTTCCTTATTGATTTTCTGTCTAGGTGATCTGTCCATTGATGTAAGTGGGGTGTTAAAGTCCCTCACTATTATTGCATTACTGTCAATTTTTCCTTTTATGGCTGTAAGCATTTGCCTTATATATTGAAGTGTTCCTGTATTGGGTGCATATATATATTTACAATTGTTTTATCTTCTTCTTGGATTGATCCCTTGATCATTATGTAGTGTCCTTCTTTGTCTCTTGTACAGTCCTTATTTTAAAGTCTATTTTGTCTGATATGAGTATTGCTACTCCAGCTTTCTTTTGATTTCCATTTGCATGGAATACGTTTTTCCATCCCCTCACTTTCAGTCTGTATGTGTCCCTAGGTCTGAAGTGGGTCTCTTGTAGACAGAATATATATGGGTCTTGTTTTTGTATCTAGTCAGCCATTCTATGTCTTCTGGTTGGAGCATTTAATCCATTTACATTTAAAGTAATTACTGATATGTATGTTTGTATTGCCATTTTGTTAATTGTTTTGGATTTGTTTTTGCAGGTCTTTTTTCTTCCCTTCCTGTTTTGTTCTCTTCTCTTGTGATTTGATGACTATCTTGATTGTTGTGTTTGCGTTCCTTTTTCTTTTTTGTGTGTATAGCTATTGTATGTTTTTGGTTTGCCTTTACAATGAGGACTTGATATGACAGACTATATATGTACAAGATTGTTTTAATTTGCTGGTCTCCTAATTTCAGTGATATTATATGAATATCATATATTATAATTCATATATTATATGAATTCTCTTAGCTTTTGCTTGTCTGTAAAGTGTTTGATTTCTCCATTGAATCTGAATGAGAGCCTTACTGGGTATAGTATTCTTGGTTGTAGGTTTTTTCCTTTCATCACTTTTAATATATTATGCCACTCCCTTTGGCCTGTAGAGTTTCTGCTGACAAACTGGCTGATAACCTTATGGGGATTCCCTTATATGTTATTTGTTGCTTTTAATATTTTCTCTTTGTCTTTAGTTTTTGTTAATTCCATTAGTATGTGTCTCAGTGTGCTCCTCCGGGTTTATCCTGTATGGGACTCTCTGCACTTCCTGGACTTGGGTGACTGTTTACTTTCCCATGTTAGGGAATTTTTCAGCTATTATCTCTTCAAATATTTTCTCAGATCCTTTCTCTCTCTCTTCTCCTTCTGGGACCCCTATAATGTGAATGTTGATGCATTTGACATTGTCCTAGAAGCCTCTTAAACTATTCTCATTTCTTTTCATTCTTTTTTCTGTTCCATGGCAGTGATTTCCACCACTCTGTTTTCCAGCTCACTTATTCATTCTTCTGCCTCATTTATTCTGCTATTAATTCCTTCTAGTGTATTTTTCATTTCAGTTACTGTATTGTTCAACTCTGTTTGTTCTTTATATCTTACAGCTTTTATTTCTTGTATTTTCTTGGTCTGTGCCTCCATTCTTTTTCTGAGATCATGGGTCATCTTTACTATCATTTCTCTGAATTATTTTTTGGGTAGATTGCCTATCTCCACTTCACTTAGTTGTTCTCCTGGGGTTTTATCTTGTTCCTTTGTCTGGCACATATTCCTCTGCCATCTCATTTGTCTAACTAACTTTCTGTTTTTGTGGTCCCACAGCCTGCAGCACTGTAGTTCCTCTTGCTTCTGGTGTCTGCCCCCTAGTGAGTGAGGCTGGTCTAAGAGCCTTGTGCATGCTTCTTGGTGGGAGGGACTGGTGCCTATGCACTGTTGGTTGGAGCTGGGTCTTGTCCCTCTGGTGGGCAGGGCCATGTCAAGGGGTGTGTTTAGAGGTGGCTGTGAAGTCAGGAAGACTTTTGACAGCCTGTCTGCTGATGGGTGGGGCTTGTGTTCCCACCCTGTTGGTTGATTTGCCTGAAGCATCCCAGCATTGGAACCTAAGGGCTGTTGGGCCAGGTCTTGGCATCAAAATGGCAGCCTCCAGGACAGCTCACACCAGTGAATACTCCCCCAGTACCTCCACCACCAGTGTCATTGTCCCTGTAGAGAGCCAAAGCTGCCCCCAACACCAGGAGACCCTCCAAGAAAAGCAGGTAGGTCTGGCACAGGCTCCTATGAAGTCACTGCTTTTTCCCCTGGCCCCCAGTGCCCACAAGACCCTGCATGCACCCTTCAAGAATAGGGATCCATTTCCCCCCATCCCATGGAGCTCCTGCAACCAAGCCTTTCTGGGCTTCAAAGCCAGATGCTCTGGGGGCTCCTCCTCTTGACACCAGACCCCCAGGCTGGAAAGCCTGATGTGGGGCTCAGAGGTCTCACTCCTGTGGGAGAACCTCTGATATATAATTAATTATTTTCCAGTTTGTGGGTCACCCACCTAGAGGGTATGGGACTTGGTTGTATCGCGAATGCATCCCCCCCTACCTTTTCCCTGTGGCTTCTTGGTCTTTGGAAGTAAAATATCTTTTTTGGTAGGTTCCAGTCCTTTTTGTCAATGGTTGTTGAGCAGTTAGTTAGTTGTGATTTTGGTGATTTCATGAGAGGAGGTGAGCTCAGGTCCTTCTTCTCTGCCATCTTGTCCTGGAATCTTGAATGCATTTTTATAAATCAATGTAAATTATCTGGCAATGATCTTTTTGTTTATGTTATCAAATCCCCTGTTTTCTCCAGTTAGAGTTTTCTCCAGTTAGTCTCACAATATTAAATGTCTTTCATACTCTGAAAATATGAGTTTGCTAAAAGTCTTAAATGGGCAAATCCATTTATGGAGTCAAACTCAAAAAGTGAGTTAGGGGGATGCACCACAATTAGAGCAAAATTGCATGTACTCTTTCTAAACAAATCTCAGTATGGGTTTTTTTCAGTTTAAAAACATCTGTGACAAAGAGGAAGTTTGCTTTAAAAAAAAAAAAACCTGACAAATCTTTCCATATTTGAAGGACCTAAATTTTCTTTATCATTTGAAGAAAGATTACTATTACTCATTTGTGAGGAATATATGAAGTATTAAGGAAATAGTTATTGGGTATCTCTTAAATGGAAATCAAATAATTTAGTAGGAGGAGGACAGAGGCATTATGAGATGGTGAGGGAAGAAGGAAAAAATCCCAAATCCATTCCTGGCCCTGCCTTAATTTCTCCTGAGTCCCCACCAAGTGTATCCCCAAACTCATCCAACTTGCTTCCAGTACAACACCTGCCCACTAGGGAACACTTTTATTTCATCTATAAAAAGAGTAAGGAAATGCCTAATTCTTCTACTTTAGCATTACTACAGGTAGTTCAGAAATTCAAAATTAATACATAAAAAATGAAAACTTAAGTCATAAGGTAAATAAAGGTGAAAAAACAGAGAACGTGTTAACTTGTAAAATGGAAAGCTCCGTGTTGGCACGTAAAAAACAATCAGTAATTGTTAAAATGGGTGGTGTGAAAAGATACCACCCAAATGTTTAATCTGTATGTCTGCATTAGTGAATTGCACCATTCTCCACCTTGATGCTCAAGACATAAATGGGGGGGGGGGGCATCCTAGATTCTATTCTCTCCCTCATTTTCTATTACTGAATTACTTTCACCTACACACTGCTCATCAGTTAGTTAGGCACTGTTTAAGTCTTTCTGAAACTATCCTTTCTTCTCCATTTCCACTGTTATTTCTGTGTGTGTGCCTGTGTGTATATGAATGTTTCAAGCTCCCATCATGTCTTATCTAACCTAAAGCAATAGCTTGCTTCCAGTCTCATTTTCCTCATCCTACTCACTCCTTTTGCTGGTATATTGCCAGAGTGAACTTTCTCAAGGGCAATTCTGATCTTGTTACTCTCACACTGAAATTCTTCAGGAGTCCCTTTACAGCTTTAAGGTTAAAGTAAACAAGTTTTTAACCTGCCTTCAAGACCCTTCGCAATGTTTGTTTGTCCTTTCTAGCTCTCCAGCATTTCCCAATTCACTACTCATTTATAAATATTTATATTGGGGGAGTTTTAATAGAAGCCTGTGCAGAGTATGGGAAGAGTACACAGAAGGTGGTCAGGAGGCTTCATAGAGGAAGTTCCCAGGGGTGAGGGGGGATTAGATGCTTCCCAAACAGGTGATGGGAAGGAACAGAAGATGCTTATGCATATGAGCAGGGATAGATGCACAGGGCTTGGTGAGACCAGGACATGGTTCAGTAGAGTGAGGTTTACAATACAATGTGTTGGTCATGGGAGGGGAAATCCTTGAAATACGGAAAGACGTTCATGGGTAAAATCCCAGAAATCTTTGTAACCCAAGGTAACAAATTTGAATTTTAAATATGGAGAGGTCATCAACATGTACTGCAGGCTGGTTAAGAGGAGAGAGAGAAAAAGAACAAGAGTTAGCAAAGTCTTCTCTGAAAATAAGTCACTTTATGGTTGATCACAATTATATTAAGGTTGTTAATTTAAAAAATCATGACATTCAGACAATGGAATATTATTCAGTGCTAAAAAGAAATGATCTATCAAGCCATGAAAAGACATAGAGGAACCTTAAAGTCATAATTACTAAGTGAAAGAAGCCAATCTGAAAAGGCTACATACTGTATGATTCCAACTATATGACATTCTGGAAAAGGCCAAACTACGGAGACAGTAAAAAGACCAGTGGTCTTTGGTGGGATGAGGGGAAGGAATGAACAGGTGAAGCACAGAGGATTTTTAGGGTAGTGAAAGTTCTATGGTATTAAAATGATGGATACATGTCATTATATATTTGTCCAAACCCATAGGATGTACACCAAGAGTGAACCCTAAGGTAAACTATGGGCTTTGGGTAATTAGGATGTGTTAATGTAGATTCATCAATTATAACTAATGTACCACTCTGGTGAGTGATATTGGTAATGGGGGAGGCTATGCATGTGTGGGGACAGGAGGGATATGGGAAATCTCCGTACCTACCTTTCAACATTTTTGTGAACCTAAAACTTCATTTAAAAATAATGTCTTTAAAAATAAGAGCACTACAAGAAATTATCACAGTTACCAAAGTGATGTTTCAAAATATAAGTCAGATCAGGTTGCTTCCTTATTTAAAAGCCTCCATGGCTTCTTAGGGCATTTGGAAGAAAATTGAGAATTCTAGCCTTGCCTTCAGACGCCCTAAATGATCTGGCCCCAGACTTCCCGCTCCAACAGTGTGTCCTCCCCTCTCCACCATGCTCATTATGACATGTCAGTCACGGTGACATCTCTTCTGTTTCTCAGCGATGCCCACATCAGTCCTTCTGTAGGGACTCTGCACTTGTTCCTCCCCCACCCCACCCCAGAGTTCTCATTATCATGATTTTTGCATCCAGGCTCCTGTTTATCGTTTGGATTTTCAGCTCAGTTGTCATCCCCTCATAATTATCTTAATTCTATGTGTGCTTATTCATTAGCTGTCTCTCACGCTTGAATATAAATTCCTGTTGAAGGGAGACCTTTTCTGCTTTCTTTAGGACCCTAATGCTGGCACCCAGAGGACTTTCTGGCACATAGTACCTCCTCAACAAATACACAAAAGAAAACAAAAATTGATATCAAAATATCTGTTACCTTATGTTTTCTATGTATTTATACACAATATTATATTTATATGCATATATTTGTGGTGTCCTTCTTTGTAATGAACACACACAAAAATGGAAAAATAAACAGAGCAGCTACCAAATAAGTAAAATGTGAAAAACCCTCAAAAGGAAACAAATGAGAAAGATATAGGTGGCCCCACATGTGACATATTTAACCTGTGTAGTTTGCCTCTTTTTTCCCTGCAAACCAAACAGTCCTAAGGAGAATAAAATGAGGAGCCGGAAGAGCTCATCCTTGATCCCATCTGGAGAGCTAGTACAAAGACAGACTTAGAAGAAAGGGGACGAAAACATGCTGGGGTCACAGAAGGAAACTGAGTTGAAAGGAGGGAAAAAATCTGCATTCCAAGTCATTTGGAACAGAAAAGGAAGGGAGACATTATCAGAAGACAGTGTTCACCAGAGGCACAGTCTGAAAAAGAAATCGACATCTGTGAAAGTCTGGTGTGCCCCAGATCTGAGGGGGCAGATGAAGATTGTTTATGTAGTACAAGAAGGTGTTGGAAGAAGGAAGGAACAAGCTCACATGGAAACATATGCTCTCCGAAGCTACTTGAAAAATAAAACATGCAGCGGAGAGAGAAACATCTGTGTTGCACACAGGCAGACCACCAGTAGTGAAGCAGGCTTGAGGTAGAAGCGAAAGGCGTACACAAACAAGACCGGACGTTATGTCTTGTCAAAATGACATGTAAAGGCTCTGGGTCTGCATATCATTCTCTGGTGAGTTAATGGGAACTCAGCCATCTGGGGAAATCAAGGATGAGTAAACTAGCTGCCTTGGTGTGTTTTCACAGTTTTGCAGAAATGACAAAGCATGCACAAGTTTTTCCAGGCTACTTTTTTTCCTACTTGGGGAGGGGGGGGGGGGCAGTGGTGGAAACCTTTAGAGTACAGTTTATTTTTTTCTTTGAGAAACATTAGAGCTTTTATTCCAAATCTACTGCAGCAATAGAAGCAGCTGGATTTCTCATCCTTTGACCATAGATTTTCAGCACATAATAGCCTTAGAAGGCACTACTTCACATTAATCAATGAATGTAGGAATTTTTGTAAAACATTAAACAGATATATTTAAGAACATTAAGAATTTTGAAATATGCAATATTCATCTTAATTGCTAAAACTGGTTATTATTTAATAATTTGCTAAAGTATAAAAATAAATTTATATATACTCTTTATACTATTTTATTGGTAAAATGAAAAATTAAAAATCAGAAATCAAGACAATGTAGGTTACATAGAACTTAAACTAGAATTTTACCATGTTATAATTTATTATAATACAGATACCTGTCTACGTGTAAGTTTATATAAAACATGTAGCCATATTCATTTTTACATGGATATAAACATAGCATGAGTTTATATACAGCATCAATTTTTAATTATAAATACCAACTCATTTCTAAAAGGTAAGGTCGCAGATGAATGATGATGCCAAAAGTAACAGAGGCAAATAAAATAAAACTTCAAGCCTGTGGCATCTGATATCCACCATGGGATTTCTGAAACTATTTAGAAAATTTATATAAAATGTGTAGAAAACACAAATAACTAAGGAAAGAAAACTATTAAAATTATAGAAACATATTTTGCAGTATCTTAATAAGAATGTCAAAGACCTAAGCATACACAACAATCAGAAAAGAGTAAGTGTGGGGTAAACATACATAGAAACCGTAGAGTAACTTTAGCGTAAATGTGGGATAAGTGTAGACTAAGTGTGGTTGCAAAAATGAAACCGAAAAAAAAAAATTAGTCTATAGTGTAGAGATAATAGTGTAGAGATAAGCCAGGTCCAGTCGAATCACAATGTTAACTCAGTGATGTTTGGCTTTTGTGAAATCTTGGAAGCCTTTGTGCCCCTCTCCCTAAGCAAGTGCCCACCACCCAGTCACAACGAGGCTGTTCTGCATGTAATTCACATAACTTTTCCTTCTCTTCATTCTGCCACAGTAATACCACCACTGTGTACTACACCAGCGTTCCTTGACTTCTGCTATGGAGGGAACTTTCACCTAACATTTATTGAGAATTCACTCACTAAGTGCTCACTATTCATTGTATTATCTTATTTAATTCTTGTAACAACCCTGTACAGTTTTATTATTCCTATTTTTAAAGACATGGAACTAACACTCAAATATAGAAATTATATAAAATGCTGAATTAAGTTAAAGATGTTACTCTGAAAACTTAGTCATTTCTCGTAAACCATATTACCTCTCAAATAATTAATGACTGGGTTATTACTAATCTGATAATAGCATTATGCCATGACTCTAAATTATCACTGTCAATTGTCAGCCATTATAAAGGGAGAGAGATTTTTTCATCCCTCTGATTATTCAAATGATACATGGTTATTATATAAATTTCTAACATATAGAATAATATGAAGATAAACAATAATGTCACTTTAACCAAATCACCTGGAGGGGAAAACCATTATTAACATTTTGGATTAATACCTTTTAGCTTTGTGTGTCTGTTCTCCCAATTATATCTACACAAAAAACTGACACATTTGAAAAATTCCATGCAGCATGATAGCCCTTTGAGAAAGATCACTTTGATCAGATCTTTCCTAAAGTCCCAATGGCTGAGTCCATTTGATGGTGAGCCTTTCATCAGCCAAACACCAAATTCTAATGCTCAAATCAAGGAAAATTGAAGAATGACTTCAATGCACTCACTCTCTTACAAAAATGACAAAAATACTGACACAACAACTAAAAGTAACCATTTCTAGAACTCTAGAAATAAACCAAAGCTAAAAGCTGTATTGCAAGGCTTGAAATTCCATGTGCTGCTCTGGTATCTTTGAGCCTGATAGGGCCCCAGAGGCCCAGCCAGGACTTCCTCTGCCCTTGACAGATATGCCTTTCACTACCCCAGTCAGGAAGGCTCCCTGCCCAGGTAGTTTCCCCATCAGCTGTGCAAGCTGCATTCTACCTGTCCCTCAGTCTAACTGGTTTCACCACTATGCCAGCCAGCAAAATTATTCAAACAAGTCCCATCCTCCTGAGACAAAAAAGGACACCCCACACCCCTGTTACTACAAAGCCTATCTCCCACAGCCTTTTCTGCCTCACTGTATTTCCAAGTGCAACCTCTGTGTGGCCTTGCATAGCATGTGATGTCCTCTTCCCACAGGCTGTGCATATATGTGACTAATAAACTACTGACAATCTCATCTGCCCAATGGTGGATGTCCTGTGTTCAGCCAGCTTATGCTATTTAGGTTATTGGAGCCCTCCTGCATCAGTGGAATGAATAGGAATGATCAGAACAGGAACAAAGTAATCTATGCAAGGGCAACTATTGAATGTCTCTAGAGAGTGGGATCTATTATATTTTAAGTTGGGGCTATTCCCATCTCTCCGCTCTCAATACTCCAATGTTGCAAAAGGCATGAAATGCTAACAGTCCTGCAGCCAGTGGACAGGACTGTACTTTTCTGGAGTTCTAAGAAACACCATCTCCAGAATACAGTCAATATAATGTTCAAACATTCAGCTCCATGGGAAATCTCTGTTACTGACATATTACACCTTTTTATTTTATTTTATTTAACTCAGATTTCAGCTTAGTCAAGTGGGGGAAAAGAGGAGTACTACCCTCAGGTCATTACTGAAACAATTCCAGTCTGGTAGGAACATTGCAGTTGTCTAAAGCTATTATTTCAATTGGGGAAAAGAAAAAAGAAAAAAAGCCTGGTCAGGAATTTAAAAGGAAATCTTGGAGAATAAAATGGCTACAGGAAAATTTGAAAAGCTCCAACATAGCTCTGGACATCTAAAAAACTGCAAAAGCATGCATACAGCCCAGGAAAGGCTTGGTTAAAAAGAAAGCTCTTTTAATTGCTGGTTGAACTTGAGGCCCTGAACAAGCAGTAAATGAAAGCTATGGTTGTCTTATAAATGACCTGAAGTTTGAAAACATGCTTTCTAACACAGATCTCCTTGGCAAAAGGGAGAAGATACACAGACAACATATTTAAGGATATTTTCTCATCAAAATTGGACTAGCTGACCTCTTATCCTGAATCAGAGGTGATTCATAGGAAAGCAGGTTTAAAATTTTATGTAAGAATTGTTTTAAATTAAATTTAAAATATTTAAAAACTTTTAATTTAAAAAAATCCAGGGAATTCAATGGTTACACAATGCAGGAAATACAAAATCTACAGAATTAGTCCAGGTAAGTCTCTGAACAATACACAACAATGAGAAAACAACAAGGACAACAAAATTCCAGCAACGACAGTGAAATCTGAGCAGTGGGGAGAGACTTGATACCAAAGTTGCTACAATATATTATCTAAAATGTCCAGTTTTCAACAAAAACTTATGAGATGAAAAAACAAAAAAGCAAAAAATGTGCCACATAAAGAGGCAAAAAAGAGCTAAAACATAATGTCCCTGAGGGGGTTCAGATTTTAGACTTAGTAGTACATAATGATGTTAAAAGATCTATTATAAATATGTTTAAAGAGCTAAAGGAAATCATATCTAAAGAAATAGAGAAATATGATAACGTCTCACCCAATTTTTTTAAAAACTTAAGACCCAAATATAAATAGTTCTGCAATTGAAAAGTATGATAACTGGAAAAAAAATTCATCAGAGGGACTCAAAAACAGAGTTCAGCTAACAGAAGAAAGAATCATCAAACTTCATACTTGAAGAGAGATTATCCAGTTTGAGGAGCAGATAAAAGGAATAAAAAAATGAACAGGGACTCAGAGACTTGAGAGACACCAACAAACACTCCAACATACACAGAACAGGAATTTCATGAACAGAAGAGAGAAAGAAAGAACAGAAAAGATATTTGAAGAAATATCGTTCAAGAATGTCCCAAATTTCATGAAAAATATTAATCTACTCATCCAAGAATCTCAATGAATTCCAGGTAAAATAAACTGAAAAATAATCACAACTAGACATATCATAGTCCAGTAGAGAAGAGTCAAAGATGAAGAGAAAATCTTGACAGCAACAAAACAAAAAGAAGTTATATACTAGCATTTCTTAAAAAGATTTAAAAGCTGACTTTTTTTTTCTTTTTTTTTTGCAGTATGTGGGCCTCTCAATGTTGTGGCCTCTCCCGTTGCAGAGCACAGGCTCCGGACACACAGGCTCAGCAGCCTTGGCTCACGGGCCCAGCCGCTCCGTGGCATGTGGGCTCTTCCCGGACCAGGGCACGAACCCGTGTCCCCTGCATCAGCAGGCGGACTCCCAACCACTGCACCACCAGGGAAGCCCCTAAAAGCTGACTTTTATTAGAAACCATGGAGTCCAAAAAGCAGTGCAATGACATATTCAAAGTGTTGGAAAAAGAAGTCTGTAAACTTTTTTAAAAGTTCATGTATTTGGGGGCTCTGTTGTTAGGTGCATATGTTTACATTTGTTCTATTATAGCCTCCTAAGCTATAAAGATATAAATTCTATATATGGCAAAACTATCCTTCAAAAAATGAAGGATAAATTAAGACAACATTGCTAGGAAAAAAAAAAAACTGAGAGAATCTGTGTGTAGCAATTCCATCCTACAATAATTACTAAAGAGAGTTCGTAAGGCTGAAATGAAAGGACACTAGACAGTAACTTGAATCCACATGAAGAGATAAAGAGCATCAGTAAACATATCTACATAAGTAAATATAAAAGAATAAATGTCTTTTTGTAATTCTTTTTTTCTACCATTTTATTCAAAGGCAAATGCATAAAGTAATAATTATAAACTTTGTTGATGAACTTGTAATGTATAAAATGTAATTTGTATGACAATTACAGAACAAAGGAAGAGAGAGAGAATGGCTCTCTATCAGAAGAAAGTATATATGTATGCTATTGAAATTAATTTGGTATCAATCAATCTAAACTGGAATAAGATATCAATTAAAATTCCCAGGACAACCACAAAACCAAAAAAATCCCTCAAAACTATAATTAAAAACAAGAAAATTAAAATGGTTTACTAAAAAAACATCTAACACAAAAGAAGACAGTAATAAGGGAATAGAGGAACAACAACAAAAAAGATGCTCAACATCACTAATCATCAGAGAAATGCAAATCAAAATCCCAATGAGATATCACCTCACACTTGTCAGAATGGCTATTATCAAAAGCAACACAAATAACAAATGGTGGCAAGGATGTGGAGAAAAAGGAACCTTTGTACACTGCAAAAGGGAATGTAAATTGGCACAGCCACTGTGGAAAACAGTATGGCGGTTTCTCAAAAAACTAAAAGGAGAACTACCATATGATGCAGCAATTCCACTCCTGGGTATATATATCCAAGAAAAAACAGAAACAGAACACTAATTTGAAAAGATATATGAGCCCCAGTGTTCATAGCAGCAATATTTATAATTGCCAAGTTATGGAAGCAACCTGTGTCCATAAACAGATGAAAGGATAAAGAAGATGTGATACACACACACACACACACACAAAATGGAATACTACTCTGACATAAAAAAGAATGAAAATTTACCATTTACAACAACATGGATGGACTTGGAGGGTATTATGCTCAATGAAATAAGTCAGAGAAAGACAAATACCATATGATATAATTTATATGTGCAATCTAAAATATACAACAAATTAGTGAATATAATAAAAAAGAAGTAGACTCACAGATATAGAGAACTAATGTTTACCAGAGGGGAGAGGGAAGCGGGGAGGGACAATATAGGGGTAGGGGATTAAGAGGCAAAACTATTAGGTATAAAATAAAATAATCTACAAGGATATATTGCCCAACATGGGGAATATAGCCAATATTTTATAACTATAAATGGAGTATAATCTTTTAAAATTGTGAATCACTATATTGTACACCTTGTAACTTATATAATATTGTATATCAACTATACTTCAGTAAACAAAAAGACATAAAACATAGAAAACAGCAAAATAACAGATGTAAATCCTATTTTATTCATAATTACATTAAATGTAAATGGAGAAATTACTCCAATCAAAAGGCAGAGATTAAAAGATGGATTTTTTAAATTACCTACTTATTTACTCTTTACAAAAGACACGCTAGATTCAAAAACACAAGTATATTGAAAGAAAAAGGTGGGAAAATATAACAAAGACACTAAACCAAAGAAAGAGTAAGGGGCTATATTAATATAAGACAAAACAGACTTTCAGAACAAAATTGTGTCTAGAGAGAATATTTTATAATGATAAAATGGTCAATCCATTAGGTAGATAGAATAGGTATAAATATATGTACCTAGGATTGGAGACAATATGGTGGAGTAAAAGGACCTTGAGTCCACCTCCTCTCATGAGCACACCAAAATCACAGCTAACTGCTGAACAGCCATCGATAAAAAAGACTGGAATCTACCAAAAGAGATGCTATACTCTACATCCAAAGACATAAAGAAGAAACCACAAGATGATCAGAGGGGTGCATTCACAGTATAATCAAATCCCATTCCACCCAGATGGGCAACCCATAAACTGGAGAATAATTATATCATAGAGGTTCTCCCAAGGAGTGAGAGTCCTGAGCCCCATGTCAGGCTCCACAGCCTAGGGATCTGACATCAGGAGGAGGAGCCCCCAGAGCATTTGGCTTTGAAGGCCAGCAGGGCTTGAGTGCAGAAGCTCTACAGGACTGGGAGAAACAGAGACTCCACTCTTGGAAGACGCACACAAGGTCTCATGCACAGTGGAAACCAGAACAAAGGCAGTGACTCCATAGGAGCCTGTGCCAGACCTACTTGCTGGTCTTGGATGGTCTCCCAGGGAGTCAGGAGTGGCTGTGGCTCTTTCTGGGGTCATAAAATCTGGTGGCAGACATAGGGGAAACCTATACGAACTCTGGCTAGAGGCAGACATTTTGGGTCCTTGGCACCAAGACCTGGCCCCACCCAACAGCCTATAAGCACCAATGCTGGGATGCCTCAGGCCAAACAACTGATGCAGCAGGAACACAGTCCCACCCATCAGCAGACAGACCACCTAAAGACTTCCTGAGCTGACAGCCACCTCTAGACACCTCCCTACCCATCAGAGGGTCAAGACACAGCTCCACCCACCAGTGGGCAGGCACTGGCCCCTCCCACCAGGAAGCCTGCATAAGCCTCCAGACCAGTCTCACCCACCAGAGGGCAGACACCAAAAGCAAGGAAACTACAATCATGCAGCCTGCAGAACTGAGCCTGCAAACACAGGTCAGAACCTACCCTTTAACCAGCTGGTCCCTGGCCCTTGGGTGATGAGAGAGGAGTGTACTGCTGGGACACATAGGACATCCCCTACAGAGGGCCACTTCTCCAAGGTCAAGAAAAGTAACTAAGTTACTACATACATAAACATACAAATAGAAATGTAAACAAAATGAGATGGGAAAGGAATATATTCCAGACAAAGGAACAAAATAAAACCTCAGAACAATAAGTGAAGTGGAGATAGGCAATCTACATGAGAAAGAGTTCAGAGTAATGATCACAAAGATGATCCAAGAACTTGGGAAAAAAACGCATGCACAGAGCAAGAAGTTTTTAGCAGAGACAGAAAATATAAAGAACAACCAAACAGTTGAAGAAAACAATAACTAAAATGAAAAATACACTAGAAGGAATTACTAGCAGAATTCCTGAAGCAGGAATGAAGCAGAAGAATGAATCAGTGAGCCAGAAGACAGAGTGGTAGAAATCACTGCCATGGAACAGAATAATTAAGAAAGAATGAAAAGAAATTAAGATAGTTTAAGAGACCTCTGAGGCAAACATACAGTAAAGGTAGGAAATCATCCACACACAAATATGATATCAAAACCAGTATTTGTGACAGAAGGAGAGTACAAATCCAGAATATTTGAAGTGCATTTGAAATTAAGAGATCAGTAACTTGAAAAAATCATGTATACATATAGACTGCTATATCAAAACCTCATGGTAACCACAAACCAAAGATCTATAATAAATATACAAACAGAAAAGAAAAAGGAATCCAAATATAACACTAAAAATAGTCATCAAATCACAAAAGAAGAGAACAAAGAGGAAAGGAAGAATAAAAAGACTTACAAAAACAAATCCAAAACAATTAACAAAATGTCAATAAGAACATACATATCAACAATTACCTTAAATGTAAATGGGTTAAATGTTCCAACTAGAAGACACAGACTGGCTGAATCGATACAAGAACAACCCTATATATATGCTGTCTACAAGAGACCTACTTCAGATCTAGAGACACATACAGACTGAAAGTGAGGGAATGGAAAAAGTTATTTCATGCAATTGGAAATCAATAGAAAGCTGGAATAGCAATACTTCTATCAGACAAAATAGACTTTAAAATAAAGACTGGTACAAGAGAAAAAGAACACTACATAATGATCAGTGGATCAATCCAAGAACAAGATATAACAACTGTAAACATATATGCACCCAACACAGGAGCACCTCAATATTATAAGGGAAACGTTAACAGATATAAAAGGAGAAATTGTAAGGCAGGAATAAAGACGTAGACCTCCTAGAGAACGGACTTGAGGTTATGGGGAGGGGGAAGGGTGAGCTGTGACAGGGCGAGAGAGAGTCATGGACATATACACACTAACAAACGTAGTAAGGTAGATAGCTAGTGGGAAGCAGCCGCATGGCACAGGGATATTGGCTCGGTGCTTTGTGACAGCCTGGAGGGGTGGGATAGGGAGGGTGGGAGGGAGGGAGATGCAAGAGGGAAGACATATGGGAACATATGTTTATGTATGACTGATTCACTTTGTTATAAAGCAGAAACTAACACACCATTGTAAAGCAATTATACCCCAATAAAGATGTTAAAAAAAAAAAAGAAATTGACAGTAACAATAATAATGGGGCACTTGAACACTCCACTTATATCAATGGACAGATCATTTAAACAGAAAATAAATAAGGAAACACAGGCCTTAAATGCCATATTAGATCAGGTGGACTTAATTGATATTTATAGAGGATTCCATCCAAAAGCAGCAGAATACACATTCTTTTCAAGTGCACATGGAACATTCTCCAAGATAGGCCGCATACTGGGCCACAAAGGAAGTCTTGGTAAATTTGAGAAAATTGAAATCATATCAAGCATCTTTTTCAACCACAATGCTATGAGATTAGAAATCAACTACAAAACTGCAAAAAACCCAAACACATAGAGGCTAAACAATATGCTACTAAATAACCAGTGGGTCACTGAAGAAATCAAAAATATGTAAAGACAAATGGAAACAAAAACATGACGAACCAAAACCTTTGGGATTCAGCAAAAGTAGTTCTAAGAGGAGGGAAGTTTATAGTTACCTCAGGAAACAAGAAAAATCTCAGATAAACAACCTAACCTTACACCTAAAGCAACTAGAGAAAGAAGAACAAACAAAACCCAAGTTAGTAGAAGGAAAGAAGTCATAATGATCAGAGCAGAAATAAATGAGACAGAGATGAAGAAAATAGAAAAGATCAATGAAACTAAAAGCTGGTTCTTTGAAAAGATAAACAAAATGATAAACCTTTAGCCAGACTCATCAAGAAAAAAAAGGGAGAGGGCCCAAATCAATATAATTAGAAATGAAAAAGGAGAAGTTACAACTGACACCAGAGAAATACACAGGACCATAAGAGACTATTACAGGCAACTATATGCCAATAAAATGGACAACCTGGAAGAAATGGACAAATTCTTAGACAGGTACAATCTCTTAAAACTGAATGAGGAAAAAATAGAAAATATGATCAATCACAGTACTGAAATTGCATCTGTGATTTAAAAACTTCCAATAAACAGAAGTCCAGGACCACAGGGCTTCACAGATGAATTCTATCAAACATTTAGAGAGAGTTAACACCTATCCTTCTGAAACTATTCCAAAAAATTGCAGAGGAAGGAACACTTCCAAACTCATTCTGTGAGGCCACCATCACACTGATACCAAAACCAGACAAAGATACCACAAAAAAAGAAAATTACAGTCCAATATCACTGATGATGATAGCAAAAATCCTCAACAAAATACTAGCAAACCAAATTCAACAATACATAAAATGGATCATACACCATGATCAAGTGGGATTTATCCCAGGGATGCAAGGATTTTTCAATATCCACAAATCAATTAGTGTGATATACCACATTTAAAAACATGATGAATAAAAACCATATAATCATCTCAATAGATGCAGAAAAAGCTTTTGACAAAATTCAACATCCATTTATGATTAAAAACTCTCCAGAAAGTGGGCACAGAGGGAACCCACCTCAATCTAATAAAGGTTATATATGACAAACCTACAGCTAACTTCATACTCAACAGTGAAAAGCTGAAAGCGTGGCCTCTAAGATGAGGACAAGGCAAGGCTCTCTACTCTCACCCTTTCATTTAACATCATTGTGGAGGTCCTAGCCACAGCAATTAGAAAAGGAAAAAATAAATAAAAGGAATCCAAATTGGAAAGGAAGAAATAAAACTGTCACTGTTTGCAGATGACATGATACTATACATGGAAAATTCTAAAGATGCTACCAGAAAACTACTAGAGCTCATCAATGAATTTGGTAAAGTTGCAGAATACAAAATTAATACACAGAAATCTCTTGCATTTCTATATGCTAACAATGAAAGATCAGAAAAAGAAATTAAGGAAACACTCCCATTTACCATCGCATTAAAAAACAAAATAGGAATAACACTATGTAAGGTGGGCTTCCCTGGTGGCGCAGTGGTTGAGAGTCTGCCTGCCGATGCAGGGGACATGGGTTCGTGCCCTGGTCCGGGAGGATCCCACATGCCATGGAGCGGCTGGACCCGTGAGCCATGGCTGCTGAGCCTGCGTGTCTGGAGCCTATGCTCCACAACAGGAGAGGCCACAACAGTGAGAGGCCCATGTACCACCAAAAAAAAAAAAAAAAAAATACGTAAGGAGACAAAAATACATGTACTCCAAAAAATATAAGTTGCTGATGAAAGAAATTGAAGATGACACCAACAGACCTAAAGGTATACCAGGTTCTTGAATTGGAAGAATCAGTATGGTCAAAACGACTATACTACTGAAGGCAATCTACAGATTCAATGCAATCCCTACCAAATTACCAAATACCAATTACCAATTACCAAATACCAATTACCAATGGTATTTTCACAGACTAGAACAAAAAAATTTTTAATTTGTATGTAAACACAAAAAACCTCGAATAGCCAAAGCAATCTTGAGAAAGAAAAACAGAGCTGGAGGAATCAGGCTTCCTGACTTCAGACTAGACTATAAAGCCACAGTAATCAGAACAGTATGGTTCTGACACAAAAACAGAGTTATAGATCAATGGAACAGGATAGAAATCTCAGAAATAAACTCACAAACCTATAGGCAATTAATCTATGACAAACGAAGCAACAATACACAGTGGAGAAAAGACAGTCTCTTCAATCATTTGTGCTGGGAACACTGGACAGCCACATGTAAAAGAATGAAATTAGAACATTCTCTAACACCACACAAAAATAAATTCAAAATGCATTAAAGACCTAAATGTTAAGACCAGATACTATAAAACTCCTAGGGGAAAACATAGGCAGGACACTCTGACATAAATAGCAGCAATATCTTTTTCAATCCATTTCCTAGAGTAATGGAAATAAAAACAAAAATAAACACATGGGACCTAATTAAACATAAGAGTTTTGCACAGCAAAAGAAACCGTAAACATAATGAAAATACAACCTACTGAACCAGAGAAAATATTTGCAAACAATAAGACTGACAAGGGATTAATCTCCAAAATATACAAACAGCTCATGCAGCTAATCAAAAAAGCAAACAACCGTATCAAAAAATGGGAAGATCTAAATAGACATTTCTCCAAAGAAGACATACAGATGGCCAAAAGCACATGAAAAGATGCTCAGCATCACAAATTATTAGAGAAACTCAAATCAAAACTTCAGTGAGGTATCACCTCACACTGGTCAGAGTGGCCATCACCAAAAAGTCTACAAATAATAAATGCTGGAGAGGGTGTGGAGAAGATGGAACCCTCCGACACTGTTGGTGTTAATGTAAATTGGTGCAGCACTATGGAGAACAGTATGGAGTTTCCCTTAAAAACTAAAGATAGAGCTACCATACAAACCTGCAGTCCCACTCTTGGGCATATATTCAGAGAAAACCATAATTCAAAAACATACATGCACGCCAATGTTCACTGCAGCACTATTTACAATATCTGAAACATGGAAGCAACGTAAACGTCTATCGACAGATGAATGGATAAAGAAGATGTGATATATATATATATGTATACACACACAATGGAATATTACCAGCCATAAAAAAGAGTGAAATAATGCCATCTGCAGCAACATGGCTGGACCTAGAGATTTTCATACTAAGTGAAGCCAGACAAAGATAAATATCACATGATATCGCTTATATATAGAATTCAAAACAGAAAGAGACTCACAGACATAGAAAATAAAATTATGGTTACCAAAGGGAAAAGGGGGGTGGGGAGAGGGATAAATTAGGAGGTTGGGATTAACATATACACACTACTATATATAAATAGATAACCAACAAGGACTTACTGTATAGCATAGGGAACTATACTCAATATTTTGTAATAACCTATAAGAGAGTCTGAAGAGAATATGAATTTATATAAATTAATGTGCTGTACACCTGAAACGATATTTTAAATCAACTACACTCTATTAAAAATTTAAAAACAACCAAAAACGTGTGTACCTAAGAACAGAGCCCCAAAATAACATGAAGCAAAAACTCTCAAAATTGAAGGAAGAAATAGAAAATACAACACTAATAGTTAGAGACAGCAACACCCCATTTTCAATCATTGATATGAGTTGCATGAAGGGTAATTTCATTTTTTTTTAATAAATGTTTATTTATTTTTGGCTGTGTTGGGTCTTCCTTGTTGTGCACGGGCTTTCTCTAGTTGCCACAAGCGGGGGCTATTCTTCGTTGTGGTCCGCAGGTTTCTCATTGTGGTGTCTTCTCTTGTTGCAGAGCACGGGCTCTAGGCGCACGGGCTTCAGTAGTTGTGGCTTGCAGGCTCTAGAGCACAGGCTCAGTAGTTATGGTGCACGGGCTTAGTTGCACCACGGCATGTGGGATCTTCCCGGACCAGGACTTGAACCCGTGTCCCCTGCATTGGCAGGTGGATTCACTGTGCCACCAGCGAAACCCATAATTTCACTTCTTAAT
Source organism: Stenella coeruleoalba (assembly GCF_951394435.1). NCBI lineage: Eukaryota > Metazoa > Chordata > Mammalia > Artiodactyla > Delphinidae > Stenella > Stenella coeruleoalba. The sequence goes on along the minus strand of NC_137150.1, from coordinate 20,929,070 downwards.
TGAAGGCACCTAGATCCATGCACATTTCCCACACCAGAAACCAAGCATTTTTGACACATCCTCTTCTTTACCTTTAATATCAACTCGTTACCAAATCTCAACATATATCGTAAATACATTGACTTCTTCTTTCCATTACCTGTACCACCGCCTTAGTCAAAGCCACTACCATCTCTTCTTAGACAAGTCTAATACACTTACATACTAATCTCTCATTTCTCTCTTTACCCCTTTTAGTTCACTTTTCACATAACTACAAGTGTCTTATTTTTTGTAATGTTTGTTAAATCATGTCACTGCCCTTAAAGCAATATTTATAGGTTTCATTGTATTTAAAATAAAATCCAGATTCTTATCCATAGCCTACAAAGCTCTGTATTATCTGGGCCTGCCTGATTCTCTAATTTTGCATTCCTGAAATCTCCATTCTCTTGCCACATAGCTCTTTTCTGTTTATCAAGCTCGCCAAACTTTTTTTCAATTTTGCTTTCAAGGCTGCTATTTCTTCCATCTTGAATCTTCCAGGTCTCAGCTTAAATATGTTCTTCCCCATAAAGCACTTCCTTGATCCCTCAATCCAAACCACATTTCCTTATCACTTGCTTTCATTGGGCACAATATGTTTTTCTTCATAGGGCTCATCACTTTTGATTACATATATATTCATGGTATTACTTAAAAGATTCTTTGAAAACTGAAACAAATCTTTATCAGTATTTATCTGATTTTTTTTTACTAATTTAACCCTAGGAAGAATATATACAGCAAACTTTAATTTGATATTCAAAATAATTACAAAAGGTGAAATGTTCCCTGTTACTTTTTCAGACTATACTTATCTTCTGCAAGTGATTTCTCTTCTTAGATGGATTGTGAGGCGAGAGGGAAAGATTTATAAGCCTCTTTATTTTAAGTAGCTTCAAAAATATGTTTTGTGGCTAAATTCTGGATTGATGTCTTTTTCCGTATGATCAAAAATCCTTTTTATCTCTGGTTACCCCATTTCACTCACTGTCAACACGCATAAGCCTTGGTATTCTAAAATTTTATGAAGGTCATTCAAATATGCTTTAATCAGGCTTTCAACACAGACTCTTACATGGTCTTCATTAATAATAATGTCCAATGATGTCATGGTTTATGGTTATTTCAGACAAACTTTGAGGCATGTTAAGGAATATGGGGTTAAGAAATAGTGAGTGGGGTGCAACTTCTTAGAATTAAAATGTGTAAGTATAAAATTGGTTAACATTTTTTGATAGTGTGTTTCCTTTGCTCAAAATGTTGATAATATTGATATTAAGAACATTGTTTTTCAGTTTTCAGAAAAGGAGATTAAAACTTTTCATGTATTTTATTTCAGTAAAATTTTAACAGTCTCCTAAATTCCGGCCATTTGGAGATTATGGTAACCTCCCTGGAAAATCCTTTTCTACTAAAAGTGATTGATCAAATTGAGAAAGTTTGGCTAAGAGGAAGTATATTCCTTTGGTACCCACTCCTTCAACATTTGGTGCCATTTTTGTAACAAATGTTTTAACTGACAAACCACATGACACTGTGCCCAGAAGGTATTTGTGAGAAATTAATCATGTGCCTCAAAGTTATTTTAGGAAAGGTAGATTCTGATTAATTTTCACTGTCAGTGTATAAAAGGATGTACATTTTTAATTTTAAAACTATATACCGGGCTTCCCTGGTGGCGCAGTGGTTGAGAGTCCGCCTGCCGATGCAGAGGACATGGGTTCGTGCCCCGGTCAGGGAAGATCCCACATGCCGTGGAGCGGCTAGGCCCGTGAGCCATGGCCGCTGAGCCTGCGCGTCTGGAGTCTGTGCTCCGCAATGCGAGAGGCCACAACAGTGGGAGACCCGCGTACCGCAAAAATATATATACCATTTATATTGTGTAAGATTTTAGTTTACATCATATAATTTACCACCATAACACAGTCAGTGGTCTCTGTCTGCCTTGGACAGAAAATGCCTATCTATATACACATATAAATATACATGTACATACATGTCTTATGAATTAACAAGGTATTTTGGTGAAAAATGAGTAGGTGACTTGAAGCTCAATAATCAGAAAGCTATCTTTTAATGATTGTGTTCCTCTGTTCTATTATTCCTGAGTCCTATGTTTCAACAGCCTCCTTACTAATAAAAACCAGTTGTTGGGACAAAGTTTAGCTCCTAAGTGTACTATTTTTCCAAGAAAAACATTAAAATTGGTCTCAAATGTGTGCTCACTCATAATGTAAGGATTTCAAGTTAATCTCATAAAATAAGATAAAGACCATAAAACTGCTCCCGGACATAGCATAGACTTTAAATTTTTCAAATTCTAATTGACTGCAGGGAAATGACTCATTCCATTGCCTAGTGGTAAATGTAGACATAAAAAACATCCAGATGCCCACTTCACTAGGAAGCAAAGAAACAATTCTAAAAAAATTTGTGGAGGAAGAAAAGTCCCTAAAAACCAGCTTTAAAATTGTAAAGGGTCTTTAACGGAGTGCAATACATTACTCTGAAGAAAGTGTCTGAGGCACAGTTACTTTGCTACTTCGTGTTACTCTGAGCCTCCATGAGGGCTGATCGTGAGCCATGAGCCACTACACTCCCCAAAATGCCTGTAATAGCTGGTATTTTTACACCATTATTTTTAAGAGTTTGAAGCATTGTTGTTGCCCCTTTGAACATTCCTTTGCTCAATTAAAAAATAAAACAGAGATCATATATATTTGGCACATATATATAACGTTGAAACATGATGCAAGCAACTAGCAATTAACCTATCAGAGATTGAGAGCAGATTGGAAGGGAATCCTCTAAAGTGCAAGATTCTTTTCGACAGTGGCAACGCTAGAATTTTATGTAAAAGGATCTATGGGGCAATCATCTAATTTAAATAGGAGGATAGAGGGACTGTCTAGAAGTGACAAAAAAGCACTATTATTAATTGGGTTGCATATTTATTTGGGATGGCTTGAATCTAATTTGCTTAGCAAGCACTACTTTTAACTTGGATTGTATCTTTGATTACTTAGTAGAAAAAAAAAGACACAATGAAGGACTCTGATGTTTTCACTATATGTAAAGAATCAAGATAGCCAGAGTAGTCCCTGGGCAATTAAAGTGGACCAAAAATTATGTGCCTTACTTGTTAAATCAGAATAAGTATACAGAAATAGTACTAGAAGAACTTGCTTGTGATTAAGAACTTGGATCTTAAAGATATTCTTAAATTTAGCTCCCACCATCCATAACTATACTTATAGTATCACCTATATGTCATACGTAAAGGCACTATATAGAAATCACTTATATACCATTAATCATATACTTAACTGTGGTCATTATGCTAGTCCTACTGCATTAATATATTTTCATGGTCAACAATTATCTTGATTAAGGCTATCTGCTTGCCTCATCCTCTGTCTTACACATTACATGTTTGTTGAGTTGAACAGGAAAACTAAGAAAGGCTCTGTTGCTTCAAGGGAGATAGATGACTAGTCTAGGCTAGTCTGAAAGGCATTCTGAAAATATTCAAGCTACGCCTTGAACAGAGTATCATGCAGATTTTTCCCATGTGGAATATAGGCCAAGTTCACACCTGGTGACCCTTAAAATGCTCTTCTCTGTTTCTTAGACCTCTTCCACATTTCCTTCCTATATTCTTCTATATGTTACTTGCCTAACAGCACAGCCAGACAGGACCTCTTGATGAGTTCTTCAGATACCTCACAGTGTTCTACCTTTGTGCCTGTGTTCTAGGAATTTCTTCAATCCAGAATGCTCTTTATTATTCCTATGGTTCCTATTATATTATTCATATTGTCCCTCTTGAAATTCTACTTCCAAAGACCTCTCAAATGCCTATTCTTCTGAAACTTTTTTTGCTTTCTCCTCAATTACATATAATTGGCACATCAGATCACTTCCCAATTTGTGCCTCTCTGTCAATATGACACTATGATATATTTCTACGCTGCATTATAGCTTTTTATCCTTGGCATTTATTTACTTATCTATTTATTTATATCCTCTTTATTAAATTGTAATCTTTTGAGAACAAAGGATAGATACTATTCAATTCTGTGCCCCTTTTAGCCACTGATGCTCCATAAATATTTATTGAATTGAAAGCCTATTTGCCAAAGTAGTAGTTCTCTGGGTTTCATATACATAGACAGTCATAGATGGTAGTACTCAAGCAACCAATACCATGGTAGAGCATAAAGCAGCATGACCACCACCTGAAAACTTGTTAGAAATATAGAATCTCAGGACCTACCCCACACCCACTGAATCAAAAATCTGCATTTAAAAAAAAATCCCAGGTGATTTATATGCACCTTAAATTTTGAGAAATACTGTATAAATTTCACATATTTTAGAATGAAAAAGTTTGTGTGTATCTAGACTTCACAATATACTAGATAGGACTCATTAGACAAGAAGGCTCAGTGGTTTCATTCTGGGGTGACTGATAGAAAGTAGGGAATCCAGGAGGCACACAGTAATCAGGAAAGGGAAGTTCATCTATGCAAAGATATCAGCATTACAATGACACAAAAATAAAGAATCATTTGATATCAGATGCTATATTCTAACTCAAGTTCAGAATCACTATGTCCTTTAACTGCAATGAAAAAAAGATTGGTATCAGGATATTCTACTCAAAATTGTACATAGCAATAAGAAGATGTCTATAATTAAGAACGATTTTTCATAGAAAGAGAAGAATGAATTGCAGGGAATCATACTGTCAAATCAAAGAAGAATGAAAAGACTAACACAATAATAGAATGAGAATTTATATTGGTCTGAGTAAAGGAAGTATCAGTACGAGTGGAATGAAGAAATGGATTTGAAATACTTTGAAGAATGAACATCAGTGGAATATGGAGATGGGTTAGATGTAAGAGGAAGAGGGTTGTGAGGAATTTGAAAATGACTGAGCTATGGAGTTTGGAGAGCATTAACTGAGAGAACAAATACAAAAGGAAAAACAGGGAGAGGGAGAAGTGCAGGGCAACAGGGGCACAACCTGAGAAATGATGCAGGGCATGGATTTCATCTCTCCAACACCCACTGCCCACCAATACCTGGTGCCCTTCTGCACAACATTTGGCCATCATTCTAGAAAGAGAAGATGCTGAGGGTCACTTCAAGTTTCTAGTGAATATCCATTTGATGACCAACAAAAGGAGATAACAGCATTAAGTATTTGAAAGCCATGTGCATCAAATGTTAATAGGAAAGACAACTTAATTAATATTTCTTCAACCTCTCCCTAAAAAAGTTATTATTAACTACTCATACCTGTGCATGCAGAAGTGTTGAGATCATCTCAAATTCTGTATCCTTGCTACTGTTATTGTTAAACCCACTGTAACAAAATGAAACTAAAGTATGCAGGATGAGAACTTTATTCTTTCTATTTACCTATTTGGAGGAGGTGTGGTTGGTAAGGAAAAAAGGAAAAAAGTCCATGCTCAGGGTCTAGTGGAACCCAAGAGAATGAATATATAAATGAATTTCTGGCAAGGAAAGAATTTTTATTGGGGAGAATATTATTTTAGATGCTTATATACATATAAGGTTGTCAAGAATCAAAAGAAAAAGAATAGCATATTGTAAATTAATCTTTTTCTACCAATTTCCTCAACATATTCATAATTTTTGTATTTTATATTATAATTTAGTTGGTGTTGCATTGAAGGTTTTAGACATAAGATTTAAAAAAATAATCTAGGTAGCTCATTTACCTCCAAAAAGCAATCTTTTCTGTGGAGTCATTTGTAAAATGAACTTCATGGTCCATTTAAATTTGGTAGGGATAGATGGGTTGGGTTAATTGGGGGGTGAAGTAACAATTTTCAAGAACTATATTGTCAAATATGTAAATAATTTCACAGATGTTCTTGACTATCTCATAGAAGCAATTTGAACAAGGCTTTGGGAAAAATGTATTTTAGGAGCTACAGCACTCTAACTTTCCGCTATAGTTTATCACTGTGAAAATCATTTCTATAATTGTGCAGTCTTGCTTGCATTACTTGTTAATTAGCTTTAATTATACTTTCAGCCAATTACTCAAAATCTGACCTTTTCTAACAAAAGTCAGGCAAGAAGAATGTGGGTAAGGCACAGGAACTGTACTGTATGAAATAAACAAATTGGTGGTAGTAATTTTTTTTATTTTTTGCTTACCTACTCAACACTTGGGCAACCCCTTACTAGTTATATCTTCTCCTATCAATTTTTATGAAATCTATTACATTTACCACAGAATTCCCTAAAAAACTAGAATATAAAAATGTTTTTAACCTTTACAGAGTAAGTAGCTTAAATGGACTTTTGATTATCTGGAATGAATTTACTTGATAGCTGTCATGGAATCACATCTTTATGTATTATCATGTATTTGAGAAAAATATATCCTATAAATAAAACTTTGAGTTCTATTATCTGTAGGGAAATACATCTTTCATTTAATTTTAATCTGCTAGTGCTATTCCTTTTCAGAAAAAAAAATTTACCAGCTTAAATTACTTTCTAAGGTATGTAAATTTAGTACAAGCCATTTAATAGGACATGGGGAGTTGACAATGCCAGCGCCTTGTCCTTGTCTTTTTCTATAGGTGAACCACCAAATCCTATAGCTGCTTGCACCTGAAATTTATCCTCACCAAGATTGGAGAACAATTAAAAACTCTGTGACTTTGTAAATTGTTGGGGATATTTTAAAAACACATCATCTTTAAATGATACATTTGGGAAAATTGAAAGGCATTTATTACTTATTTAAAGTAACATTTTAACTGGTGACAAATATCCGTAAAGGATAATTTTAAATTACCAATAAACTCTACAATATATGTCCTTTCAGAGTTTTACCTGACTCTTTTTATACAGCTGTGGTTAAACTCTATTATCAGTTTTATTTCACAGTTTTACATCAAAAATTATACCCAGGAGTTTTCAATATTATTTTTAAGTCCTTCACAAAATGATTTTTAATGGTTTCCTATCAGTCCATGTTATGTGTATTTTTTTTAACTATTGACATAGTAACTTAATCATAAGCGATTCTGAGGTTAAGAGTTACATTTACATCTTTAGAGTCCACAAGTTCTACTTCACTATAATATTTCCTGATAAAGTCAGCTTGCTTCTAGGCAGGAGGCATAAAATCTCCTAATGACATATGGTTGAATACTTAATTTGCTTTCAATGCTGTGAAAATAATACTTATAAATAAAATTTTGTCTGCATTTTAGATAATTTGAGTACTTGTTTAGTACCTTAATAGATTTGGTTACTTTGTTGATATAGGAAATCAACAGCATTATGTAGAATGTGGTACTTTTAATAAAATTAGCATATTGGCTTTTCTTAGAAGGCCTGGAAGAATACGGAAAAGAATGGGAAAACCTTTGCGTAGCCCCAAATTCTCCTTGATTTTACTGCAGGCTTTTCAGAACTCTGCCTTTGATGTTCTCTCCTCCCAGCTAAATTTCAAGACAATTGAGATTAGAGACCATATCTTAAAATTTTAAGATTGCACAATTTCTAGCAAAGTATTCTCTATATTAAGATTTTAATTACTAATGGTGATGAATATGATAATAATGATAATAAAAATAAAGGGGAAGGAATGGTAAACTTTAAAATGTGAGCAGTCAACACATTAATTTTGGATGCACATTTAAGAAGCTCTCTTCAAAGGTCTCCATTCCCTCTGTAGTTGTTGATGCATCCAGCATGTACAGCACTGGGCTCTTAAACAACTCTTTAGTACACACTCCCATGTCTGCTTCGTTGGCTGAGTTGTATGTTTAATAAAAGTCAGTTATGTTTGAATACAAAATATTTATTTCAATTGGGCTTGGAACAGAATTTACATAATTTAATTAAATATTTCATAACCGAGTGGATTATGAGTGCCAAGAGAAAGACAATTCTTGTTTCTGTGAAACTTGAATACTTTAGAAAGACTAGATAAAAGCCAAGGACTGGAAGAAAATGTTGTAGATCTAGATCTATATAAGATAACCATAAAAGGCTAGAGTGAAAAAAAAATTTTAATCCAGAACTCTTAATTAGATTACTTCAAACGTGTTTTAAAGTTCTTGCTCTAATTCAAAGACAATGAAATCAGAAATTATAGATAATTCAAATGCGTTGTGATTCATTCAAGAAAGATGTTGAGGCCTTCCAATCCGCCTATCCATTTCATAAACAAAAAGTTTTTTCCACACATATATTTCAAAATTACTTTTTTAATGCTTGGGGTATAAATTTATCTTTTAATGATTTCATATTTTTAAACTGCTTTTTTAAAAATAAATAAATAAACTAAGAGGAATTAAACTGTCTAAATTTTAGATTTAAAGCAGGGTTTAAATTGATGTCTCAGTTCTGACACTAACTAGCAGAAGAAATTTGAGCTAACACTATTCTTCTCTAAGCTGAATTCTTCTTACCAATAAGACATAAGAATTGGGGTAGATTACCTCTATAGTCACTGCCAGCTCCAAGGCGGTGGGGGGGAAAGCTATGATGACACAGGCATTAAAATCATTAGGGAAATGAGGAATTAGTAGGTTTAGTTAAGTATTAAATGCCCCCTCCACTATCCAATTTTTTCTTTGTGCTTTTTATTAGTGAACAATATCTACTCCACCAAGTTTTAGCAGGGAACATGGCTGCCCAGGCAGAGATTATGTTTCCCAGGGTCCCTTGCAACTAGATGTGGCTAAGTTCTTATTAATGGATGTGAGTAGAAGTGATACATGCAATTTATGAGGAAAGGGAAGTATATCTTTAAAACAGCTGGGCACAGCTTTTCTCCAGGACTGGAAAGTACATGTGCTGCACTGACCATGAGCCAGCACTGACCATAGAGGCCACAGAAATGCACTAGAAGGTGGTGAAGCACCAATATGGAAGAAACTTGGTTCTTTGGATAACTTCATGTGCCAGAGAGTCCCCTTTCAGACTACCCAATTACCTCAAGAGTGTTAGACAAATATTAAACCTATAACTTTTTGGAGCCATAGTATTTTGTAGAGTAGCTTAGCCCATAACTATGTATTCATCTCAGGTTCTTTCTTTCATCAGAATAAGCAATTACTAGGTATTTTATAGGAGGATTAATTTGTATTTATGAGCTGCATTTTAAGCTTTGACTAATATAACAAAAATAGTGTAATTTAAATCTTTTTCTGTATAGCTCTGCCCAAATGTATTTTAACCTTCTTGAGGTCAGACTCTTACTCCTGGAAGTTCCACTACCAAGAATACATCCTAGTAATGACAACAATATACATACTCATGGTGTATAAGAAGTATTTTGATACAAGGATAGAATATGCACTTGGAGAAATTCAAACCTCAGCTGTTGTGCTTATTAACCAAATGACTTTGGACCTAATTTTTACATATAAAGTGCTTACTGCATGTTAGCTACTTAATAAATGCTACTTCCAAGAGTACTCTATAAAATTTACAGACAATTGCAAAACAAGGTGCACAATGTTTTGTAATTCATCACAACTTGATTTTACCCATGTGTGTTTGTTTGGATTTTTTTGTTAATTGAGATCCATCATAAGCTATTTTGGAAGAATCTTAATGGTGCAACAGAATTTTACCCTTTTATGTTGTCTGTATACTTTTGCCTTAAGTAGGTAAAGTCAACTTAAAGAGACAATTTGGATAAATAATCACAGATACATCAGATCTATTTCTCAGTATATTTTGTTTCCTTAATACTCTTCAAAATAAATTTTAAAATTTTCCATAGTTTCATGTTATATTTCACTTCTAAAAACTCAAGATCAGTTTCATATTACATTACAAAGCTATAGTAATCAAAACAGTATGGTACTGGCAAAAAACATGGATACTTAAACCAATGGAATAGAAAGCCCAGAAATAAATCCATGAATATATGGCCAATTAATCTTTGAAAAAGGTGCCAAGAATACACAATGGGAAAAGAATAGCCTCATCAATAAATGGTATTGGGAAAGCTGGATATTTACATACAAAAGAATGAAATTGGATCCTTATTTTACACATTACAAAAAATCAACTCAAAATGGATTAAAGACTTAAATGTAACAACTGAAACTATAAACTGTTTTCTTCTCCTAGAAGAAAACATAGGAAAAAAAGATCCTTAACATTAGTCTTGGCAATGATTTTTTTGGATTTGACACCAAAAGAACTGGCAACAAAAGCAAAAATGAACAACTGAATCTACAAAAGCTAAAAGTTTCTGCACGGCAAAAGAAACAATCAACAAAATGAAAAGGCAACTTATGCAATGGGAGAAAATATTTGCAAACTATATATCAGCTAAAGGGTTAATATTCAGGAGAACACATACAACTCAATAGCAAAAACAAGCAACAAATAACCTGATTTAAAAATGATCAAAGTAGTTGAATACACATTTTTCCAAAGATGATATACAGATGGCCAATGTGTAGATAAAAATATGTTCACCATCACTAATCACCAGGGAAAAGCAAATCAAAACTACCATATTACTTCACTCCTGTTAGGATGGCTCATTATCCAAAAGACAAAAGATAACAAGTGTTGGCAAGGATATGCAGAAGAGGGAACCCTTGTACACTGTTGGGGGGACTGCAATTTAGTACAACCATTATGAAAAACAGTATGGAGGAGTCCTCCTAAAATTAAAAGTAGAACTACCATATGACCTAGAAATCTCACCTCTGGGTATATATCTAAAGGAAATCAGAATCTCAAAGAGATACCTGCAACCCCATCTTCAATGCAGCATTATTCACAGTAATACACAGAAACAAGGGATGAATGAATAAAGAAATTTTGATACACACACACAAAGAAATATTATTCAGCCTTAAAAAAGAAGGAAAGTCTGCCATTTGTGACAACATGGCTGAACCTAAAGGACATTATGCTAAATAAAACTAGCCAGATACAGAATGACAAATACTGCATGATCTCACTTATTTGTGGAATCTAAAAAAAAAAAAAGTGGGGTGGGTGGGTGAAAAATGGAGCTGTTGGTCAGAGGGAACAAACTTTCTTATAAGATGAATAAGTTCTGGAGACAATGTACTGCAATGGTGACTGTGGTTAATAATGATGTATTGTATACTTGAAATTTGCTAAGAGAGTAAATCTCAAGTGCTCTTATCCCACACCACACAAAAATGATACTATGTGAGGTGATGTATATGTTAATTAGCTTGATTGTGGTAATCATTTTACAAAGTATATGTGTATCAAAACATCACATTATACAACCTAAATGTATACAACTTTTACTTGTCAATCATACCTCCAAAAAGTTGAGAGGTAAAAAAAGACAGTTCTATACCACAATCATATTGTTTACCTGATATGTGTTTCATACTTTTAAGAAATATGGATTAATATATAGGAAAAAAAATTGTTTCCATTTTTTATGCTAGTTAATAATGTTATCCTTTGATGAATTAAAATTTAATATGTGAAGCTATTTAAATACATATTTTAAATGAATTTTGAGAGCATCTTCTTTGGAATTTATTATCACAAATGAATATAAACTTATATTGAATAATTTCCAACTTTAGTAATACCACTCCTTTATTTACCATTCTGTTAAGAATGTATTAGGAAACAAATATTCATATTCACTGCTACTGGGAATGCACATTATCACCATATTTTTGTAAAGAAATTTATCAATGAGAAGCAAGATTTTACTCTAGAATCTAGTAATTCTTTACTCTTGGAAACCCATCCCAAAGAAATAATGACAGATGTAAACAAAGATTCAAACTAATAAACTGTTTATAGCAGCATTATTTAAATAACAAAATTGAAAACAATCTAAATATTCCAAAGTGATAGATCAATTAAATAAATTCTACACATAAGTGAAATAATTGAAATTATATTTTATGAAGACTTTTTAATTATTTTGATAAAGTGCTTATGATACAATGTTAAGTGAGAATTTCAAACATTCTTATAAAATTAAATGTATCTTAATTATTCAATTTAATAACTAAGTGAAAATATAATGAAGACTTTTTACTTTTTTATGCTTTTCTGTATTTCCTGTAATTTTTATATTCAGAATTATTACATTTCTGATTTAAAGAAAAAAAATTTTCTAGAGACATGACTCTGATCTCTATTTTGATCTTAAATTTCACTGTCTGTACAATACTCAGCACAGTTACTCTTAGGAAAAGATCTTCAGTGTGCTAGAAAAGATTATACATGATACCCTAAAAGATGGTTACCATATTTATGGCATTGTTTTATTATTCTTTTTCTTAAAGCAGTGTTTTCATAGTGGAATTTATCTTCTCTCTTATCCTCTTCTGATTAAGGAAGCTTCTCCTTTCACCTTTCATTTTATTTTATTTTTTAACACCTTTACTGGAGTATAATTGCTTTACAATGGTGTGTTAGTTTCTCCTTTATAACAAAGTGAATCAGTTATACATATACATATGTTCCCATATCTCTTCCCTCTTGCGTCTCCCTCCCTCCCACTCTCCCTATCCCACCCCTCTAGGTGGTCACAAACCACCTAGCTGATCTCCCTGTGCTATGCAGCTGCTTCCCACTAGCTATCTATTTTACGTTTGGTAGTGTATACATGTCCATGCCACTCTCTCGCTTTGTCACAGCTTACCCTTCCCCCTCCCCATATCCTCAAGTCACCTTTCATTTTAAATGGCTGGTAGCCTCCAGGTTTTTCTCACACTTTCTATTTGCACAAGACTCTGTGCCCTACTGCTCATGTTAAAGTAGAAAAAAAACATCTGGGTTTTGAAAAAAGCAAATATGGTAAGAACAAAGGCATGAAAGATGGATTTTATTTTAGTATGGACTATTGTTCAATCATATGACTTTCTTTTGTCACATAAACACACATGGCAAACAAAACATGCTGAAACACACATAGCAAACAAAACATGCTTTTTTCCTCTCTCTCCCTCAAACCTGTCTTCATATAATGGCAAAATTAAAAAAGAAAAACATCATCTAAAATTTGCTTCTCTAAACATGCTGTAAAGGATAAAATGAGAAGCAGAGCACTAATTATCCAGAATAGTGTCTTTCCAATAAAACTTTTGGTGATGGTGGAAATGTTCTGTATCCATCATCCAATACCATGGCCACTAGCCACATGTGGCTATTTAGCACTTGAAATGGGGCTGGTGTGACTGAAGAACTGAATTTTTAATTTTATATGGTTTTAATTAATTTTAATTAATTTAAATTTAACTAGTCACCCTATTGAACAATACAGGCCTATTTAAACTTAGCCTGAATTCAGGTTAAACTTGTATGGCTTCAGCATCACTATTTAGCTGTAATTTCCTATTATCTGTTATTTAAAAGAATTTTATAATAATAAATTCATAATAATAAAGAATTTATAATAATATTTTTTCAGGAAAGTCAAGGGATCACAGCTATATTGTCAAATTCGGTCATACTCAGAAAATCCAACACTTAATTTTTTAAATATAAGAAAATGAAGTCATATTATAATACTTCCATAGAGTACCAAAATACTTGGCATAAAAATGTGAAAGTTTAAAATTCTATGTTTGGAAAAACGCCCAAGAATAGTAAAAGGAAAAGAAGAATCTTTTATGCCCGTGTGAAATCTGATGAATTAAATGGAATTGAATTTAATTTTTCTAAAGTAAAAATACAGCTAGTGAACAAATTCCATTTATATAAGTACAGTACATTGTGTAGAATGGGACATTTATAGATATTTTAAATAATTCTATATTACTTTATAAAAGTTATAAATCATTTCTCTACATAAATGTTTTGAATATACAGAAAAGTAGAAAAACCCTATATTCCAAATTACCAGAGACATCCGTTATCATCACTGTGATTCCTTTATTATTTCATCTGTTTGCTATGATATTTTCCTATAGAGTTGGACAATATTAAGAAAGACTCTTGATAAACATTTTAAATGATTGTGTAGTATTCCACTGAGTGGCTGTGCAGCATTTGCTTGACCAATTCTCATTTAGGACATTTAGGTTATTTCCAATGTTTCACGTTAAAATAAGGCTAGGATAAACATTCACCAAATTTAAAAATTTTGGTCATTATTATCAATAATAAAATGGTTTTTGCTCTCAGAGAAATTAATCATGACCATATTCTGAGAGAACTTTCCCTAGAATATGCTATAATAACAGTTTCTAGACAGGAGGGATAAAAGGAGGGACCATCACAAAATTCATTCAGGTAGCTAGAATTTAGACTTTCCTTATTGCCAAATACCACAATAAAGTCCCTGTTAGCTTTTCTCTTTAAATGTAGGTGAAATTATGTCACACAAAGAAATGTCTGTATTTTCTCTTTTTGCTCACAGACAGTAGCAATTTTCCTCTTTCATCCTATTAAAAAACCAACCTGCATACACATAGGCAGGTGCTGTTCTGAGATCCTTGATGATAAATGTTTCTTGTCAACCGGGAAAGTATACAAAGGAATCCTCCATGCCTTTTTGGTCTTGCATCAGCTGAGGAAACCTATCCATGTGATCCTATAGGTTCACCAGCATCTAACACCCAAATCTCCACCTCTTTTAGGCTTTAAACCTGTACTTCATATCAAGTCACAGATGATTTTGAGATGATTTCTACAACAGATGTAGAATTTGAGATGATTTCTACAACAGATGATTTCTACAACTTAGAAAACCAGTAGATTTAGTTTCTCAAACTTAGGATTTTTGATTAGTGAAAATAAAGATAAATGGGTCCATTACTGGTCATTTCCCCAAAGGATTTGGTAGGTTTCCTGCTAAGGTAAAGCATATGGTTCAACAACAAAATAATAATAATTAATACAAAATGCTTTAATGATGAGTCAGACAAACCTTTGGAAGGAAAACCTTTGTGCCACATTGATTAGGTGTAGACAGACTAAGATAAAGAAACAAAAGGCTGCTTTACATTTCACATATTTTATCCCTCAATGTTTATCAGATATTGAGCAAATCTGATTAAATTAATACCAAGAGAGCTACATATTCTTTGTTCATACCGTTCTTTCAATGAATAATATACGGAATTTTTGCACAACTACAATTTTTTGATCCTTTAGGAGGTGTTGAAATTCAATTTAAAGGCTAAAACAAAAGCTTAAATGGTGTGCTTTCTGTTTTGTGAATCGCAGACACTGCTTTACTGATACGACACCCAAGATTCTAAGCTGACATCAAAGCAAAAAGAAAAAAAAGATCATCTGAAATGACAGCAGCAGCTGCAGCATCCGCCTCTAAATTAGGCTGTGTTTCAAAGTCTGGACTCAACTGCTAAGCAGTATAAAGACCCAGGAGGAAGGCTGCCCAGAAAAGAGTGAGGCTTCCGACCTAACACATCAAAGTAACACATGCTAGGAAGAGCAATAAACGCATGTGTCCCACATTCACGTGCTGCCTAATTGCATTGGGCTCATGAAACCAAGACAAACCTTCAGCTGATTCCTGGTTTAAGAGAGGATTTGAGATCTTTTCTATGCGGAAAGCTGACACAAATTGGTTGCAGATTAGAGTCTGACTCCGTAACGAAGCATCCCATAATTTCAAAAGATGGTCATTTCAGTGTCATATGGCATCTTCAAAACACTGACTTCTTAATGAAGTAACATATAAACTAACCATTAGGTATAAATAAAAGTTAAAAAATAAGCTTCATAAATGAAGCAAGCCTTAATTTGTACATTCAGGGATAGATGCTTTGAGGAAAGGCTTTTTCGTTTGTTTTGCATATAAACTACCAATTTTGAGGGCATTTATCTTCTAAAGCATAAGCTATTTAACGAGAACTTAGAATACTAATATCTGTTAAGAGAGGAGAGAAATAGTTAGATGTTTTAGATGTAATTTTTAGCAGAAATGCTTACTGCCATAAGGTCTGCATTAAGGGATCATTACTATATATAGACGATGTAATACATTTAGTAGCACAATTTGCAATTAGATATATAGCAACACACATAAGCTTAATACATTAGAGCTCTGAATTCTTTTATTCTGTGTTCATACCCTTTATGCTCTTTATTTTGCAGCACAATGCCCTATTATTCTGCAAAATACTCTTCTGTATGTGTGAATTGCCAAAGTTAACTTACACAATTACCTGAGGAGACTTTAATTATAATTAGTGGAAGGCTGATAATTAATCCTATTATGTGAAATATTCATGAGTTATCACTGAACATATGCACTAAAAAGAAAACCTCAGAAATATGCAGGGTGATTATAAACAGATGAAAATGGGGAAAAAATGTAGTGTGAAAATTGTAAAATTTTTGGCTATAAGTTTTGACTAAATAAATATGATTGCAAGGCTCTGAGAGTCAGAAAACCTTAGGATTAATCTCTTTAGTGCTCAAGTGATAAAAATCATAAAAGAAATTCTGCAAGAATATATTGTATCATATATTAAGAGCCTATCTCCAGAATTATGATGAAGGCCCAATTCCATTGATGTTAATCAACTTTGAATTTATGTCTAGGATATATAAATAGATTGAGTCACATTATCTCACTTCATGGCAAATAGAAGCATTAAGTACTTTTCAGAAGGGTGAATCATGTAATGGATCATTTTTCATTATGATGGAATAAAAAAATCATTGCAACCAATTCATGCAGTGGTCTCTATTATCAGTATCTGGTGCTTGGGAGAAAGGAAAAAAAAAATTCTTTACCTTTGTGACAATTCTGGTTGTTGGGCCTCTCCTCTCTGGACGTTCCTGCATTCCTTAATATCACAAGATTGTCCCGTTACATCATATATGAAGTGACATCAATGAATGCCCTTGGTCAGGGTATAAAACTGGCAGTATGACCAAATCACAAAGGGACCATAGCTCATGTCCTGAAAGGTTGGAATGGATTTGTCCCCTTGAGCTATCTCCCTGATCTACATCTACCCCAAGGCACTTGAGACTAGCCAAGGTGGTTTCCTTGAGATCTACCAAGAACAATGTCAGAAAGAACCCAACCTAATAAGAACTTTGGATTTCCCTGGATGGGTAACAGGTCCCCTATTTGGTATATGCCAATCCCAATTCTGAACTGTGTCTTTCTTTTTGAGAGGTACTGACTTTCTCGAAATCTTAACTGACCAATAAATATAACCATCTAAACAACCATATATTATTACAAGCTATTTGATGCTATTTCCATAGCCATAAGTAGTCAGGTACACTCAGTAGAGGCATCAGAGGGAAGACAGTGGCAAATAGATATAGGTGTATTGGTCTGTATATGTCGAGTCCAAGTTGGAGAAGGACCCACAGACTTGAATTTTCATGGATGTACAAGTCAGTGGTACTATCCCTTTGCTTGTGACACCTGCATTTTATCCTTTCTAGTAGCAGTTCTGTGCTCAAGGCTAATGGTGACTCTAATTGCACCTATAAAGTCTCAGTGTCTATAAATAACTTCACCCTTGTCACAGTTTCTTCCAACTAGATGAAGATCTTTGAGGTGAGACTAAAAACATCTTCAAAATAATTATGTGACTAGCAGTTGTATACACTTTACAGTTTACAAAATTTGTTTCACATACATTATCTTGTTAATTCTCACCAGCAACCCATAGGCATTTTATCATGTCCAATTACAGGTGAGGAAACTTGAGGTCAGAAAGAGAAATATGCCTCAAACCACACAGCTAGTAAAGTGGTTACAGCCAGGACTCTCCCAAGACCTCCTGCGTCTAAGTCCTTTGCAGTTTCTACATCACGCACAGCCATCTTCTATCCATTCAGTGTCTCAGAGAGCCTATCATCAGAGGGTTAAATGGGAAAGCAATGACTTTTCCAATGCTTAATCCTTAAAGTTATCCTGAAAATCATTTTTAAGAAGCCCTTGGTTTAGGCTTCTTTGAAATCTTTCATTAATTTATACCTTAACTGGTTCATAATGGCATCTTGCTATATCAAATTCTTAATCATTTCAAAAATGTTTCATGTTTGCTTGTCTTAACATAAAATGAGACAAGACACACTGGAAAGTTAATAAGGTATAAAACGTTAAGGCTAGCTACTTAGATTCTTTTCATTTCTGCTCTATGACAATACCAAGACATTGTTGATCTTTCTTTTTCTATGGCATGGGAAATACTCTGATTCAATGTATTCTTAAGTTAGGCAATGTCTTTGATCAGATACCATTATTTATTACTGGGATTTTTTTGTAGTATTAATCCCCAGAAAGTGAAATCACATCTACTTTAGAGTAGGGTGACTCTATAACCTGGTTTATCCAGGGCAATTGCACAAGAAGAAAAAAGCCCAAGTTCCTTCATCGATACCTCATATACTTTCCCCCCTATGAATTTACATAATAAGTATTTACAGCATACCTCCTATAGATACGCATATACTCATGTATGTGGGTATGACTTCTTGAAACAGTCTATAAACAAATACAAATTTTGATAAGTGCTATGAAGCAAAGTAAAGGGTATAGTGAAAGATTGTAAAAATCAGACTAGGCCTCCCTAAGGAAATGCATTAAAAATTAGTTGGAGTTAGTCAAGTGAAAAGCTGGCAGAAGTCCCTTCCATAGTGAGGAATCAGAATCAGTTTGTGTGAATTCCTGTTCAAAGAGGATCTTTGTTCAAGATTCAAAAACAATAATTAAGTACCTATTATATGCCAAGCTCCATTCTAGGTATTGGGGCAATAAAAAGGTTTCTCTCTTGAAGCTCACACTCCAGTAGGGGAAATGATAAACAAAAGAAAGAAGAGGGGGCAAGAGGGGGAGCAGGAGAGATTATGATTTTAGGATAGGGACAAAGTTTTTTTTTTTAACAAAGAAACAATACTGTAACATGTCATAGAGAGTAACTGGGGTTAGGAGAAGGATGACTTTAGATTTGCTGGCAGAAAAAGCTCCTCTAAAGAGGTGATATTTGAGCTGTGTTTTGACTGACAAGGGTGGGCCAGCCAAGTCAAGATCTGAGGGGAGAAGATTCCAGGCAGAGAAAAGAGCAAGTTAATCACCCTAAGGTGAAAATGAGCTTGCTGTATTTAGGCAACAGATAAGCAAAAGCCAGTATGGCAGAAATACAGTGAGTGGGGAGAAGAACTACATTAGAAGGGCTTAAGAAAGTAAGGCTTATAGGCATAACGTAGGGTTTAGCTGTTATAGCTGGGGGACTCAAGGACCCTCGTAAGGAAGAGCAAGAGAACCTGGAGAGGTGGATAAATCATGAGGGTCATTGTAGACTGGATTAAACAGTTTGAATTTTAGTCAGGGCCCTGAGAAATCACTGAAGGGTTTCAAGAAAGTTAGTGACATTCTCAGTTCTGTGTCTTATCTGGTGGAGGATGTCGGTGAAAAAATGGTTGCCTACCATACATATATCAGTAAACAAAGGATGCTGCAACCATCAAGCCAAGATGGTTAGCCCCAAGAGAACTCAGGACGGAAACTTAACGCTCCTCAATCAAACCATCAGACACTGCAGCCACCCCCAGCGGTGCACCCTGAGATCAGGATGAGAAAGCACGGGATTCTGGCCCCAGGGAGCTGAGGTGCCTATCAAAGGAATGATTTCAATGAGCCCAGACTCTTGCATCCTCTCATACATAGAAAAGCACTAAATTCCTTAACTTGAGATGTCTGGTTTTCTTTAACAGTAACCTTTTGACATTCTGACTCCCTGGTCTTTGTTGCAAAAACTCCTATAGTTCCCGGCTCCTCCCTTACCTCTTTGGAGCCGTCCCTCAGAGCTATCTGAGATGCCGTCTCCCAGGCTTAAGTCCTCAGCTTTGTCCACAAAATAAAACATAATTCTCAACTTTTAGGTTGTGCATTTTTTTCAGTCAACAAGGGCTTTTGTGGAGAACAAGAATGGAAGAAGGGTGAGCAGTCAGAAGACTATTTCAGGAGCTCTAGAGAAAGTGAGTGCTGTGAGCCAAATTATAATGGTGGAGGTGGAGAAAAGTGAACCAATTAAAGATCCTGTGGTGCTTAGGAAAGCCAGTCGTATTTGACCTGAAGATACTAAAATGCATTCTTTCAAAGAGTATTATGTTAAGTACACCACACACACAAAAAGCAATTTTAAATAGTGCACTAAAAATAAATGTGTATGCTTCCTTTCTCTTAACATTAATATTTTCTCTCAGGAATATGCTAAATTGGTTTGTGTCTTTATTAAAACTTTCTGCCTAAGAAGACTTTGTCATCATCTTACAGACGCCTGAATGCAGAATTTACATTGAAGAGCTCATATGAATCTCTAACTACATCACCTTAATTAAATGGAGATTTCTTTGTTTTCCCCTGCTGTTTTAATGAGAATATATTCTGCTTTCTGATACACAATAAAAATTGTGTGAATACAAATCCATTATGAACCCTCTGGTTTCAAAAGGAAACATACACTTTGATATTATTAATTGTTTTCAAAAATAAAGCTCCTATGAAAGAGCATGAAACACAGCTATTTACATTCTTAATTTCAAATCAAAATGCTGTTTTCATTACTTCGACAAAGAATAGCAATCGATCCTTTCAGTATGTAAATGAGGTACCTACTGCATGTCAAAATATTCTTTTTCCCCTTTCTACTAATTGGTAACTAAAGTACCAAATTAAAATAAAGAGAAATTTGCCAATTTTCTTATAGAATTCTTACAGGTTAACACTTTAGTATTGATTCTTGCGAGCATTTCTTCTGTTTTGCCCTTTCTTACTAAGTGTATGCACCAAAAACCAAAGACACATTCCCTCAGTAGAGATAAGACTCACATCTCAGGATATTTTCATGATGGTAGTGGCTATCATGCCCCATGTGCTAAATACAGAAGGGTCAACATGGTTAGAAGCCATTTGGGGAGTAGTGGTGGAAAGTCAAGTGCAGGTCTAGAATTGGGCACACTTTCATGTTTTGTGTCAGGTTCTAGGTCCCAAAGCCAAACTTCTGGAACTTCAGGAACTCCTCAGAGGTTTAGGTCACAAGGAGACAAATTTAGGGATGTGATTCACTTCTTCCTTGGTCAGTCAGTTATTGCTCACATACTATTTGGCATGCATGCTTCTTCTTGATGGACCTTTTGACATGAAAAGGATATAGTCCCTACCATCTAAAGATATTACACACTAGAGAAAGCTTTGGAAAAGTAAAAAATAATCAAAATTCAAGGGATGAGTGTAGTAATATGAGGTAGTACCCATTTTAGTAGCATAGAAAGTATGCAGTCCAGGCAGGGGAAAGTATCAAAAATTGGGAAGAGGGGACAATATTCAGAGAAGATGTCCTAAAGAAAGTCCTTTCTATACATAGAAAAAAAGCTCACAGTTACTAAAGGGGAAAGGGGGTGGGAGAGGGATAAATTAGGAGTTTGGTATTAGCAGATACAACTATTATATATAAAATAGATAAACAACAAGGTGCTACTGTATAGCACAGAGAACTGTATTCAATATACTGTAATAAACCACAATGGAAAAGAATATGAAAAAGAATATATATATATATATATATATATATATATATATATGTAATTGAATCACTTTGCGGTATACCAGAAGCTACTACAACATTGTAAATCAACTATACTTCAGTAAAAGTTTTAAAAATACTGTCTATAGAATACATGTGAGTTGGACAACTGGTGAAGAACACAAAGAGAACAACCCAGGTTGGGCGTAGTGGACACTGTTCATTACAAACCAACATTCTTCCCATTCTTATTCCTTCTTAACAGAACTCTAGTTTTGCTGAGACATCCACCCGTCCCATAAACAACCATATTCTTCAGAAGAAATAAACTTTATCCCCAGATTCATGAATGGTTCTGATTGTTCTAAGGTAGAGTTTCTGAACCATGACACTCTTGATATTTGGTCCTAGATAATTTTTTGTTCCCCCTCACCTGTGACAGCCAAGATTATCTACGAATATCGCTAAATGTCTGCTGGGGAAGAAAATTACTCCCTATGGAGAACCATAGGTCTAAGGATAATTCCAATGGTTCTGTAATAAGCACAAGATCAAATTCTAACTCTCTTCTGTTATTCACACAATTTTTGTGCCACAACTTTGTCCTGGAACTGCTGCAGCCATCTTGTTTCCATCCTGAACAAAAAGATTAATGACCTAAGATAATAGAGGCAAGGTAGAGAAAACCTGAGTCTTTGATGACATTCAAATGACTTCTTTGTTGTAGGGAGTTGTCCTGAATGTTCTGATATATGAAAGAGTATATTTATTGTCTAGGACAGTTTGTATCGAAGTTCCTACAAATTACACCCCAGAGATCTTTGATACTGAGAGAAAGCCCCATGTGCACCGTCCTGAGCAGGATGCACCTGGGGAACTGCAGGTTTCCAGAATGGCTACCACAAAAATTCAGGTGGTAAAAGGAAGAAAGATGGAGTATGTGACAGTGATTAGAGATGACAGTACTGCGTTCAACGATAAGTAGTGATTGAGAGATGCTGAAGGTTTAAGCAGGGTCAGAATTGGGTCTTTGAATGTAGGTTGGAGAATGGATGAGGAGAGCAAGACCAAAGCCAGAGCTTAGAGTGAGGAGGAAGCTGCAGTAGTACAGGTGGAAGTGGACGGTGGTACTTTAACCTCCACTTTCCAAAAATAGTTTGCTCTTTAGTTTTTCTTCCAAGCATTTGAAACCAAGAGATCAAGATTCCACTTTCTAGTCATTCTGTGACCTTTCTCGCAAAGTCTGGCTTCTCCTTTGAGGGACGTATCTTATCCACAGTTACCTGACACAACTCTGGTTGTAGACATAACCAACAAAGGTAGTTCTACTTTTATACTTTCAAGTTAAACAGTGTTCTACATTCAGAAATCTAACTTTAATCTTTACACCCCTATCAACACAGTAGCCTCCTAATCACACAATAAATATACCACCAAGGCAGAGTGACATACATGGACTTCTCATGAATAGTGACTGAAGGTAGTGAATGAACTCTCAGAAACAGAGCAGGGTACAAACGCTAGGTTTTGTTCTAGATACTGAAGCATGCTGAGATCTACCCACTATCTAATGATATCCCACCTGTATTTATGGAGTCGTATGCAACATCTCTGAATGGTTCACATCAGAACTTCTTGTCATGAAGTTAAATTAGGACTATATGTAAGTTTCCATTTTAAGGGTTTGATTATACAACTTTTGATAGTAAATTGTTAAAGATAAAATAAACCATACTAGATTAGACCATTTGAAATATACTGCTTTATAATTCTCTTTACTGTTTAGCCTACTTATCTCTGATACTGTCTTACATGGCATATTTCTGCAGGCACTTTTCCCTGCTGCAATTTGCTATCTTAGTTTCTCTCTCGTAACACTGATAATACTAAAATTCTACACACAAAAAAAAACCTTAATGGTTCAGGAACCCATATCACTGTAGCAAAATAAAAATTATATTTGGAAATGTTAAATACATAGCCTTTTTTCTGTTTTGAATAAAGAATGAAACAGACCCAATTTACCATGTTAAAGGGGAAGTACTACACAAAAATCTATGATCAATGTCTCTTTGACATTTAAGTAGCTTTTGTTTTTAAAACTGCATCTACTGTTTTCATCCCTTTCCTAATGGGCTAATTGGTAAATTTGATTTTATGTGTTTAAAAATTAAACTGTCGCATTAACTAGTTATTCATTTTTATTGTCTGCTGAAATAGGTAACTGATATGTTCATGCCCAGACCCCATGGGAATGGCTAGAAAGAATGTCCATAAAGCTTTGGAGGTGGTTATATCAGAGAGGGATACTCACATCAGAAGCAGTTATAAGGAGTGTATGATGCTCACATACACATGCATGTTTATAAGGATTTTAATCTTTCACCAATGAGCAGGTGATGGGTATGAGTAATGCCTCTAAATCCCTATGTAGCACAATGGAAAAACGAATTATCACTTTATCGTAGTGTCCCAGAAAACAAAGGACTTCTTAGATCATCTGTTACATCCCTTAGTAAAATTAGGATTAGTTCCAAGAGAATGTCTTCCAGGGCTTCTTCAAAGTTTAGGTTTCTTAGGCAGTGAACATTTCTCCACTTTCCATAATGCTACTGACTTTGGTTAAGTAGCATTTCTAAAAATCATGTTACATTCTCATTTGATCATTTTTATCTTATTAGTTCTAGGTATTCACAAGTTAAACCCATGTCCTTTAACTCCTTTTATAAGAACTAAAGCTATATTTTTAACTAGGAGCTCTTACACACAATAGTTAATGTAAATAATTAAAACAAATTATTTATACAAATCCCAAACATAGTTATAAAATGTCTCTGTACCTCCATTTTAAATCTTACCAGCCAAACAATGGCATAGTTTTTATCATTTTGCTTGAGCAAATAATCATTTTGATGTCAAAACATTAAAATATGTAACTGTAAATTAAGAGCCCACTTATCACCCCCCCAAAATGTCCATCTATTTGAGAAGCAATTCTGTATCTGGTAATTTATCCTAAGGAATTAATACAAAGGAAGAAGGAAGGAAGGGAGGGAGGGAGGGAGGGAGAGAGGAAGGAAGAAGGAAGAAGAAAGGTAGATATGAAAGAGATCTCCTTATGGGGAAATTAGAAACAACCTAAATGCCTAATGTGGGAATAGTTAATTAAGCTAGGCTTCCACTTAATAAAACTGTATGCAAATTCTGTCTGCTTTATTCAGTACTAATAGCAAACCCTAGTACTGATATATAGTAGGCACTCAAAATATATCTGTTGAATGAATAAATGATGCAGCCATTAACATTAAAATTTGGAACACTATGAAATCAAATGGAAAAAATGCTTCTGATGCAAAGTTTAACAGAAAAGTAAATACAGAAATATATTTATGATTTGTCTGCTATGAAAAATATATGTGGGCAGATGGAAAAGAACTAATGCACAGTAATCAAGATTATTTTTGTTTGCAAATTTTCTGTCATGTTTTTCTTCTATACATAAAACCTAAACCAGATATGTACATGGGCGACCATGCCTAGTGCCTTTGGCCCTACACTGATAGCTCAGCCTGAGGGCCATCTCTTTCTTTTCTCCATTCCAGGTACAAAGTTTGAGTGCCCACTGCTCCACTCACCTGCCACTTTTTCTATACTTTTCCTTCCCCCACCCTCTTTTATCTCCCTGACATCCATCTAGCCTGCCTCTCCCAGCATTTTCAGTAACAAGAGAAAGACATTTTGATTATGCCAGGCAGAGGGGCTCTACCTGTAACTGGCATGGAACACTTGCTTTGGCTGTGGTTACCAAGGAAAAGTATAATTTTACATCTACCCTCTTGATGTAGCACATTTCATTTCTGATACAAGTCCACAGTGAAAAACCCTGAAGCCAAAATCATAATTTTATAAAAAATTATAAAAATGTAATAGGGTGATAACTATTTATAGATTGAGACAATGAATAGCATAAATCGTGTCGTGAACATTTTTAAATGGTCACATGACAATTAATTTGGTCTAAGAAATGAACACTAAATTTGGGGCAGAAGCAGGAAAATTGGTATTCCATTATTGGCAAATATCCTTATAAAGAAAGCGCTCCCAATTTTTTTCCTCATTCAGGCCACATGAGCACCTCATCAGTATAGAAAATTATTCTGGAAATAATATATTAAAATTATTCTGTTGTCTGGAAGTACACACAATTGAGCAAAGAGATTATGATGTGGAGGGAACATTCCAAGTGTAGAAGGGCTGCTGGTGGAAATGAGGCTGATGGTAGATGAGGAGGCACTGTGGTGACGTGATCTCACAGCACATGTAACACTGTTGCAGTTTTAACACTTCTTCATGTGGTTATATGTTTAGAATGGAAGCTTTACCCATACAGGGACCAGCTATCCTCAGCACACAGCATGTCACCTGACATTTTCTGAATTTCAGCAACCTTAAGACTCAACAGAGAATATATTGAGTCCCTGTTTTATGTACCTGTAAGGAAAAAATGTTCATAAAGATGGAATTATGGCATGCCATCACATGTAAAACTAATCCCAATTTCATAAATGTTAAAATATGGGGCAAAGGTGTCCCTTAGAAGCACACTACGTCAGTAGGAATCCCACCAGTATGTGTTCAATGAACCACACACCATAAATGTCCTCAGAAACTCTGAAACTTGTTTTGCTTTGTGTTCCTTGGTTGGTTACTGCCAAGCCAAGATATACAATGTGCTCTGTGTCCTCAAAGACCATTGGAATTATTCAAGTTTATAGGTGAAAAGAAACTCACAGATGAACTAGTCCATACCCTTATTTAATAAAAGCGAAAAATGAGGCTCATGGAGTTGAGGTGACTTGTTCAGAGATCCAATTCCGTGACATCATGTAGCAATCGTAAAACGGCTAAGACTAAAGCTTCTTTTTAAAAATTAATCTGTTAGTTCCAGAGATTGAAATAACCCATATCAAAATGGCATTTTATATCAGGTGTTACAACTAAAACAAATCTCTAATATGCTATTAAACAATAGTACTATAAATTCTTAAACTCTCTGATTTAACTCTAATTCTATTCAACAATCACTTGATTATCACCCTTCTCTGCTGTCACATCCTTTGTAAAATTTTTCTATAAATATGAGACACAGTAGGATAGTACTGCTATTATTCTAGCAGTGGCCATAAATAAGGAATCATTTTGTAAAGAATGTATTTTCTCAGTATTCCTCCCTCTAAATGTTTCTTAAACTTGACATCATCACACAATTTATATTCCATCTATGTTTTAAAAATCAGTCTTTAAAATGACCGTTTTGATTTATTGTCATATAACGATAGTCTAATAGGTTTATCTTAATTCTTTTCTCTGCTGACAGAACTGACCATAGCAATAAATTAAGCAGATGTGTTCACTAAGCTGTCTGCAGTCATGTAAAGATCTTGCCATGGGAAGTTTCAGGCACAGCTGTGGGAAACCCAAGTTTCACCTAAATAAGTTTCATGAGTCTAAAACCACAGATTCCATTGAGATGAGACTTCAGCCTTTGGATTTCATTTGGTATATCATGTTCACACAGTTTTAAAAGAAATAGCAAACTCCAGGGAACTGACTAGCTCAGTAAGCCCCTCTAGGACTGACTTTGCTCCATCTGTGGTTCATTCTACCTAAGAGGAAGAATTTACCTGTAGGGCCATCTCTAAAATAATGCGGATCTGTGAGCAGGTCATTTCATGCTACCATAACATTTTCACGCAAATGAAAAGTGTTTGAAATGAATATCAAGAGCTGTGTGAGGGGGCTTCTCTGGTGGCGCAGTGGTTGGGAGTCCGCCTGCCGATGCAGGGGACACGGGTTCGTGTCCCAGTCCGGGAAGATCCCATGTGCCGCGGAGTGGCTGGGCCCGTGAGCCATGGCCACTGGGCCTGCGCGTCCGGAGCCTGTGCTCCACAACGGGAGAGGCCACAACAGTGAGAGGCCCATGTACCAAAAAAAAAAAAAAAGAGCTGTGTGAAAGGGAACGTCCCAAATATAGAGTGGCTAGGAGACTGGGTCACGTGGATAGTGGAGAAGGTAAAGTTAGGTATATTAAGGATGACACTTTGCTTCCATACTCATCCCTTCCTTATACCCTGAGATAATGCATACACTGAGGGATCTGCAGCCCTGCACTAAAGCATACAGCTCTGGATGAATTGTCACCCATATGTCATACCCTGGAGTCAGCTCTTCTGCCTAAAAATATAATTCAGACTTGGCAGCTTCTTTAGTGACACATCCTACAGACCTTCCAAAACATAATTCTCCATAGCCTTGAGCTTTCCTTTCCCCCTCCCCGCCCCCCTCTTCTTTCCTCCTCTCCCACTTAAGTGCTTGCCCAGCTCTCAGTGCGTTCTCTCTCTCTCTCTCTCAAGTTTATTATGCCACTGACTTTTTCTAATGAGAAATATGCAACTTCTCTAGAAGAAAAAGGGATGGCAGATTAAACTGGGCTGACAATTACAAGGTCCTCTTCAATTATCTAGAAAAGCTAGGATGCCTGAACTAAACATACTCTCAAATTAATCACGTTTGGGCTTCCCTGGTGGCGCAGCAGTTGAGAGTCCGCCTGCCGATGCAGGGGACACGGGTTCGTGCCCCGGTCCGGGAAGATCCCACATGCCGCGGAGCGGCTGGGCCCGTGAGCCATGGCCGCTGAGCCTGCGCGTCCGGAGCCTGTGCTCCGCAACCGGAGAGGCCACAACAGTGAGAGGCCCGCATACCACAAAAAAATTAATCACGTTTGTCCTTTTCTGTTCCATAATAAAATCTACTACTCTTTTACAATGTGATTTTTCTGTAAAGATAGCCTGTTTATAAATATTTTTCCCACTATGAGATTTATTTATTCACTAGTTTGTGTATTTTAATACCCAAAATATGATAATCTGCATTTTTTGTTATGGTGGGAAGTAGGGACCTAATTTTTGTCCTGTATGATTGCCAGCTGACACAAAACTATTTTCTGAATGATCTAGCCTTTCTAATTTGAAATGCTATCTATAACATATTATCACACATACTCACACACATTTGTCTTAGCAGTCTCCTTTCTGTCCCATCTTCATCTATTGTACCAGAGCCATATTTGTTTAATATCATTATACTACTTATTAGTATCTGGTAATACAAGTATCGCTCTTAAGTTTTATAAGCAGAATTGGTTCTTTCATATCTTTATTCTCTCATATAAAGTTTTCAGTCATTTCTGTCAAATTATAAAAATAATCCCATTGAAAATTTGCTTGGAAATGCCTTAAATTTGTATATTAATTTAGTCAGGACGAGTTTTAATTTTATTGAAACTTCTTAACTAGGAATTTCTTCTTTTTTTTTTTTTTTTTTTTTTTTTTTGCTGTACGCAGGCCTCTTACTGTTGTGGCCTCTCCCGTTGCGGAGCACAGGCTCCGGACGCGCAGGCTCAGCGGCCATGGCTCACGGGCCCAGCCGCTCCGCGGCATGTGGGATCTTCCCGGACCGGGGCACGAACCTGTGTCCCCTGCATCGGCAGGCAGACTCTCAATCACTGTGCCACCAGGGAAGCCCTTCTTCATCTTTTATAGTCTATAAAAGTTTATTTTTAGTTACACAGTTTATTCACAGATGTTTTTGCTAATATAAATGGGATTTTTTTCATCACTGTATTTTGTAATTGGTTGTTGATGATCTATAGGGAAGATATATAAAGAATCTACTGTGGACTAAGAATTATATTAGGCATCGGAGATGGAAGATGGAGAAGGACGAAGGGGAGAAGGGGAAAGAGGAGGAAGAGGAAGAAGTGCTAATTTAAGTTGCTTGCAGTTTAGGTGGGTGAAGCTGTCAAGTAAATCAACGATAACATCATGGTGTGATAAGGTATGAGACAGAGGACATAACGGTGAGCTCCATCTGTCATGGCCATCTATCCACCATCTTTTCTGTCTACACAGATTTTTATTCCCTGAAATAATTCATCTAAATAATCCATATGATAGAATGGACTTATTCTAGCTGGTAGATAAATACTATTTTTCTTGCCATAGAGAAGCTAATTACTTGCCCAATATTACTTCATTGAATTGTTGTGAATCTATTATGTGCCTGACACTTCACTAGGCAACAGTGGAGAATAAAATCGATATAATGAATTCAAACAATTCAAGTATTCACATGGTTTATAGTATATGTGGTCAGATGTAAAACACTTTTCTTTGAAGACAACATTGCCTGGGCTTGGGCATATGCACGTGAGTGATTACACGCACATACACACACACACAGCTATAAAGAAAAAAATATCATATATGAGAAACAAAATCATATCCTATTCAAGACCTATAACTACACATTAACTATGCCGGTGTGATAAGGTACATAATACCTTCCCCCAAAGATGTCCACATCCTATTCCTCAGAACCGGTAAATACGTTACTTTAAATGGCAAAAGGAACTTTGCAGTGATTAAGTTATGGATTTGGGGATTGGGAGCTTGTCCTGGATTATCTGTGTGGACCCAACGTAATCACACAGGAGGGTCATGGCCAGAGAGAAAGCAGTGTGATGGCAGAAGCAGAGGCCTGAGTGAGGCACAGAAGGGATCACGAGTCCAGGGATGCAAGTGTCATCTAGAAGCTTTAAAAAGCAAAAACATGGATTCTCCCCTCGAGCCTCCAGAAGTAATGCAGTCCAGTCAACCCCTTTTAGACTACAGACCTCCAAAACTATAATATATATGACTTGTTTTAAGCCACTAAATTTGTTACAAGCAGCAATAGGAAATTAATACATCTGGTAAATCCGAACTCTTCAGTACAACAGTCACAGCTATCATTCAAATGGTCATAATGCAACTCTTTAGCCTTATGTCTCATGACAGCCTAACTTGGTCCTTTAAAACAGCAATATAATCAGCACCATCTTCTTGCCTTCCGCCTCTTTTCTTAACTTATCCCCAACTCTGGCCGTGAAACATCTCCTTCTCTATGTAATTCCTGTCCAAGGCCTACTTTGAAACTGAATCGCAATTCATTTTATTCCACTAATTCACATATTCCCCATTACAGTGGTATCCAAAAGTACTTTAGCTTTTTTAAACTCAATACTGTGCTTTGTAATTGTTCTTAGCCATCTAAACTGTCTATTATGCTGCTCATCAGACTATAACTTTCAAAGAAACAGGGGATATATGTGCTTTGGTTTTTATTTATTTTTTAACACCTTTATTGGAGTATAATTGCTTTACAATGGTGTGTTAGTTTCTGCTTTATTACAAAGTGAATCAGCTATAAATATACATATATCCCCATATCTCCTCCCTCTTGCGTCTCCCTCCCACCCTCCCTATTCCACCCCTCTAGGTGGTCACAAAGCACTGAGCTGATCTCTCTGTGCTACGCAGCTGCTTCCCACTATCTATTTTACATTTGGTAGTGTATATAAGTACACTCTCTCACTTCATCCCAGCTTACCCTTCCCCCTCCCTGTGTCCTCAAGTCTCTTCTCTACAGCTGTATCTTTATTCCCATCCTGCCCCTAGGTTCTTCAGAACCATTTTTTTTTAAGATTCCATATATATGTGTTAGCATACAGTATTTGTTTTTCCCTTTCTGACTTCACTCTGTATGACAGACTCTAGGTCCATCCACCTCACTACAAATAACTCAGTTTCGTTTCTTTTTATGGCTGAGTACTAGTCCATTGTATAAATGTGCCACATCTTCTTTATCCATTCATCTGTCAATGGACACTTAGGTTGCTTCCATGCCCTGGCTATTGTAAATAGAGCTGCAATGAACATTGTGGTACAGGACTCTTTTTGAATTATGGTGTTCTCAGGGTATGTGCCCAGTAGTGGGATTGCTGGGTCGTATGGTAGTTCTATTTTTAGTTTCTTAAGGAACCTCCATACTGTTCTCCAGAGTGGCTGTATCAATTCACATTCCCAGCAACAGTATATGAGGGTTCCCTTTTCTCCACAACTTCTCCAGCATTTATTGTTTGTAGATTTTTTGATGATGTCCATTCTGACTGGTGTGAGGTGATACCTCATTATAGTTTTGATTTGCATTTCTCTAATGATTAGTGATGTTGAGAATTCTTTCATGTGTTTGTTGGCAATCTGTATATCTTCTTCGGAGAAATGTCTATCTAGGTCTTCTGCCCGTTTTTGGATTGGATTGTTTGGTTTTTTGATATTGAGCTGCATGAGCTGCCTGTAAATTTTGGAGATTAACCCTTTGTCAGTTGCTTCATTTGGAAATGTTTTCTCCCATTCTGAGGGTTGTCTTTTCATCTTGTTTATGGTTTCCTTTGCTGTGCAAAAGCTTTGAAGTTTCATTAGGTCCCATTTGTTTATTTTTATTTCCATTTCTCTAGGAGGTAGGTCAAAAAGGATCTTGCTGTGACTTATGTCATAGAGTGTTCTGCCTATGTTTTCCTCTAAGTGTTTTATACTGTCTGGCCTTATATTTAGGTCTTTAATCCATTTTGAGTTTATTTTTGTGTATGGTGTTAGGGAGTGTTCTAATTTCAATCTTTTACATGTAGCTGTCCAGTTTTCCCAGCACCACTTATTGAAGAAGCTGTCTTTTCTCCATTGTATATTCTTTCCTCCTTTATCAAAAATAAGGTGACCATATGTGCATGGGTTTATCTCTGGGCTTTCTATCCTGTTCCATTGATCTATATTTCTGTTTTAGTGCCAGTACCATACTGTCTTGATTACTGTAGCTTTGTAGTATAGTCTGAAGTCAGGGAGTCTGATTACTCCAGCTCCATTTTTCTTTCTCAAGATTGCTATGGCTATTCAGGGTCTTTTGTGTTTCCATACAAATTGTGAAATTTTTTGTTCTAGTTCTGTGAAAAATGCCATTGGTAGTTTGATAGGGATTGCATTGAATCTGCAGATTGCTTTGGGTAGAATAGTCATTTTCACACTGTTGATTCTTCCAATCCAAGAACATAGTATATCTCTCCATCTGTTTGTATCATCTAATTTCTTTCATCAGTGTCTTATAGTTTTCTGCATACAGGTCTTTTGTCTCCTTAGGTAGGTTTTTTCCTAGGTATTTTATTCTTTTTGTTGCAATGGTAAATGGGAGTGTTTCCTTAATTTCTCTTTCAGATTTTTAATCATTAGTGTATAAGAATGCCAGAGATTTCTGTACATGAATTTTGTATCCTGCTACTTTACCAAATTCATTGATTAGTTCTAGTAGTTTTCTGGTAGAGTTTTTAGGATTCTCTGTGTATAGTATCATGTCATCTGTGAACAGTGACAGCTTTACTTCTTCTTTTATGATTTGGATTCCCTTTATTTCTTTTTCTTCTCTGATAGCTGTGGCTAAAACTTCCAAAACTATGTTGAATAACAGTGGTGAGAGTGGGCAGCTTTGTCTTGTTTCTGATCTTAGTGGAAATGGTTTCAGTTTTTCACCACTGAGAATGATGTTGGGTGTGGGTTTGTCATATATGGCCTTTTTTATGTTGACGTGAGTTCCCTCTATGCCTACTTTCTGGAGAGTTTATATCATAAATGGGTGTTGAATTTTGTCAAAAGCTTTTTCTTCATTTATTGAGATGATCATATGATTTTTATCCTTCACTTTGTTAATATGATGTATCACACATTGATTGATTTGCATATATTGAAGAATCCTTGCATTCCTGGGATAAACCCCACTTGATCATGGTGTATGATCCTTTCAATGTGCTTTGGATTCTGTTTGCTAGTATTTTGTTGAGGATTTTTGCATCTATGTTCATCAGTGATATTGGCCTGTAGTTTCCATTCTTTGTGACATCTTTTTCTGGCTTTGGTATCAGGGTGATGGTGGCCTCATAGAATGAGTTAGGGAGTGTTCCTCCCTCTGCTATATTTTGGAAGAGTTTGAGAAGGATAGGTGTTAGCTCTTCTCTAAATGTTTGATAGAATTCACCTGTGAAGCCATCTGGTCCTGGGCTTTTGTTTGTTGGAAGATTTTTAATCACAGTCTCAATTTCAGTGCTTGTGATTGGTCTGTTCATATTTTCTATTTCTTCCTGGTTTAGTCTCAGAAGTTTGTACTTTTCTAAGAATGTGTCCATTTCTTCCAGGTTGTCCATTTTATTGTCATGTAGTTGCTTGTAGTAATCTCTCATGATCCTTTGTATTTCTGCAGTGTCAGTTGTTATTTCTCCTTTTTCATTTCTAATTCTATTGATCTGAGTCTTCCCCTTTTTTTTCTTGATGAGTCTGGCTAATGGTTTATCAATTTTGTTTATCTTCTCAAAGAACCAGCTTCTGGTTTTATTGATCTTTGCTATTGTTTCTTCATTTCTTTTTCATTGATTTCTGATCTGATCTTTATGATTTCTTTCCTTCTGCTAACTTTGGTGTTTTTTTGTTCTTCTTTCTCTAATTGCTTTAGATGTAAGGTTAGGCTGTTTATTTGAGATGTTTCCTTTTTCTTGAGGTAGGATTGTATTGCTCTAAACTTCCCTCTTAGAACTGCTTTTGCTGCATCCCATAGGTTTTGGGTCATTGTGTTTTCATTGTCATTTGTTTCTCGGTATTTTTTGATTTCCTCTTTGATTTCTTCAGTGATCTCTTGGTTATTAAGTAGTGTACTGTTTAGCCTCCATGTATTTGTATTTTTTACAGATTTTTTTCCTGTAATTGATATCTAGTCTCATAACGTTGTGGTTGGAAAAGATACTTGATACAATTTCAATTTTCTTAAATTTACCAAGGCTTGATTTGTGACCCAAGAGATGGTCTATCCTGGAGAATGTTCCATGAGCACTTGAGAAGAAAGTGTATTCTGTTTTTTTTTGGATGCTTTGGTTTTTAATCATCCTGTTAGGGCCTCCCAACCTTCTCACATCATAGTATACACAGAAAATTATACAATTTGCACAGCACACTTGAGTAAGTGTATGTGGTTGCTCAGGGCCAGGTTTCTGGCTACCTAGGACCTGCCTGAAGGCTAGGTCAAAACATGAAGGTTACTCAAAACATGGAAATTGAGAAACTCTCCTCAGTATTCAGCACCATGCTACTCATTTAACTGGGGTTTGGTGCACCTTTGTAAACTCTTCTAACTAGGAATAATAAAGTTACTGGGATTTCTAAAATCAGGTATATTTATATGGTTATCAGAAAAAATATACTTTATACTTTTATAGAACTGTGATTTATGAAGTGTTTTCACATACTACTTCATGTGACTATCACAAAACTTGTGAGATAAGAAAGTAGGTAATATTTGTGCTATTTTATAAATGAAGCTAAGACTTGGAGGGGCAAGTAACTTCCCAAAGCTATGAAATGGCAGAACCAGGACTGGAAACTAGCACTTCTAACTCCATGTTCATTGTTCTTTCTTTTCTGCTCTGATTAATTAAGCTCCCCCACTCCCACCCCACCCAGCTAATAATGATGTTTCTAAAACCCAGTGTAAAATGTCAATGAACTCATTCTCTAAGTTTCAAATGAAAGGTAAAAGCTTATATCCTAAAATCTGGGCTTTTTTATTTTTAAGACTTATTTTCTATTCTAATCAACAAACCATTAGAGTACCAGAAATTAACAAAATGCCATGTTTTATCATATTCATCACTTAAGAGAAAGACCCAAGTGTCCTCATACTATTAAACATAAAAGTTTTAAGTTTTACAGTTACTTGCTGAGGCAGCCAACTGCAGCCCCAATGGGGAAGTGCTACAAGGTATTTGGAGATAAGAGAATGTCTGAAATAGAGAAACCAGATGCATTATGAAAAATGCGTAGAGGTCTGCATGGCTCTTGGATAAAGAAGACATATACCCCCCCTCTGCCCTTGAGGAATATGAACAGCTAAATTCCTTTATTCTTATATCATCTATTGAAGTCTGCAAGTTCCTCCAGGAAGAATCAATAAGATGGCTGCATACTTAGAAGGGATGGCAGTAAGCTATCCATTACTTCTCTTTTCAGACATAAAATGAAGAAAATGTAATTAATTCAAATTGTGGGGAGAATAATATGGTAACCTACCATAAGCAACATGAAAGCCTACTTAAAATAATAGCATTATCATTCTGGGTACCCCCAGGATCCAGCAAAAAGAGAATAATTCACCATGCAGTTTGTTAATTCTCTGTCACTGAATGATTGTTAATAGGACAGTTCTTTCAAAGGAATGATTCTTCAGGAGCCAAGTGTTTGGAAAGGAGCTTAACTGTGTTCCAAATATTAGAAAGTTTAATTTCCGGTATTCTTCATTTGTTGATTCCAATAAGCCTTTTTGAAGCAGTATTCTGTGTCCCCTCTATGTCATGCTAGTTGTGAGTGGTTACTTTTAAAATGGAAAAGCCTTGATGAGGCAGTAAGAAGGACATGGGGAGACTCTGGTGGTAGACATCTAGCTGTGTCTTTTATTACCTGTGTGACAGACAAGTTATTTAGCTACTCTTAAATCTCCGATTCTCATCTGTAAAATGGGATGATAGAAAATCCAACCTACCTAACAGGAATTGTCGTTTCTAAAAAGATGGTACATTTAAAGTGCTCAGCACAGTGCCTAGGGCCCCTTCATCTTCCTCAGTCAGGGTTTCTCTCCCCAGTTTCAGCAATCACTTCCTTCTCTCCCTATGTTTCACATCAGCACAAAACCTTAGACTTGCTGGTGAAGAAACTCCATTTTAGGGCAAGAAATTCAGTTGCATTAAATAAATATTGTTCGGTGAGCAGTAGTTTATTGGAATTTTACATTTGAAAACAATAGTAATTAACTAAATGTCATAAATCAAAATAAGAACCTTGGGTTTCATTTCTTAACATAGAACAAAACCTGTTTTTGTGTTTTCACTTATTCAATGGTGAAATAGAATAAAATGTTGCCATATGGCAATGACTACAGCTACAAAGAGTTATCTAGATATTCATATTCATATACAGCATGCATTTTTTATTCCCTGCTTTTAAAGCTGAATAATTCTTGGGCTTCCCTGGTGGCACAGTGGTTGAGAGTCCGCCTGCCGACGCAGGGGACACGGGTTTGTGCCCCGATCCGGGAAGATCCCACATGCCGCGGAGCGGCTGGGCCTGTGAGCCATGGCCGCTGAGCCTGCGCATCCAGAGCCTGTGCTCCGCAACGGGAGAGGCCACAACAGTGAGAGGCCCGCGTACCGCAAAAAAAAAAAAAAAAAAAAAGCTGCATAATTCTTAAAATAAGACAACAGAATTCAAAAAATCAACAAAAATAACAGTTGTTATTTATAAAGAATTTTTATGCACTAAGCAGTATATCTTAATCCTCCTATTGAAATGGTTACTATTATGTTTTTTTTTACAACTGAAATGAACAGACCAATGAATCATTACATCTCATGACCCAGGCCATCAGTTAGAACGCCAATGGCACCCCAGAAGCCACCCTTGGGCCCCTTTCAATAACCACCCTCTTGGTCCTCCCCAGAGTTAACTTTCCTGACACTATATGTCTATAGTTTATTTTTGCTATTATCTTTTTCAATAGATGGAAAGAGATTACTTAATTCACTGGATGTCTCACTCTTAGGAAGTAGCCTAGCTCAAATTTGAACCCCGGTCAAACAGGGAAGCACTGATTCGCTAAACTCTATTGCAACACTTGTCTTTTATCCCAAATACAAGTACACATTTAAAGCTGAAGATGAAGATCATTCAAAAGCCATGAAGCTCAGTAGGAAGAAAATGAAAACTCAAATCTCTATTCTGGCCCCTTCTACAACCTTTGCACTAAGATCCCATTGGAGTCAGAAACCCAGTTCTGCCTCTTTACATCACTGTGACCCTGAACAAGTCATTCCAACTCTTTGAGCCTCGGTTTTCTCATGAGTCAAATGAGAACAGTGACTTCTTTGTTGTAGAATTGAGGTAAAGACTAGAGGTGAGCTGTGTAGAGCCTGGCACATTGCAGGTGTTCAATGAACAGAAGCTGTTAAAATTAGCATTATAGTCCTTGGCTCGAAGAACTTTTGCCAGTTCAGCCTATTTTATATCTATACTTAATTCTAGAGAATACTCCAATATTTGGTATAATATCATATCACAGGAACTTTTAAATTTTATAAGGAGAGAATTTTATGAATTTATCTTTTTTAGAGTATGTACTTAATGATATCTAGTTATATCGATGCTTATAAGTATTATTTCAAGTTAACACTATAGGCAAGAAAAACTTCTAACAGCATTTTGAGAATAGAGTGTAATTCTTTTGGTGCAACCAACGAAGACTCATAGAGCAAGACCTGCAGAGGGGAAAAGATTATTTTCCAACCAGTAGATGCCTCCGTGCTGTTTCCTGCTATCATGAAGAGTAAAAGCTACATTTCTAGAATGGTACTGAAGCAGAAAAACTCCAATAGGATCTAAGGCCAAAGTCTTGAGCTGTGAAGAAAGCAAGATGACAAGAACAGCAATTTGAGGAGCAAAAGAGAAATTAATGTTTTAGGAAACCTGCTTGTAATGCATAGCTGGAACCAGTTGATATAAGCACATTTTTAAGATGTGGAAAATGTTTTCCTTTAGGTTTTTTTTTTTTTTTTTTTTGCGGTACGCGGGCCTCTCACTGCTGTGGCTTCTCCCGTCGTGGAGCACAGGCTCTGGACACACAGGCTCAGCAGCCATGGCTCACGGGCCCAGCCGCTCTACGGCATGTGGGATCTTCCCGGACCGGGGCACGAACCCATGTCCCCTGCATCGGCAGGCAGACTCTCAACCACTGCACCACCAGGGAAGCCTTTCCTTTAGGTTTTAACCTTGAAAGTGAATCTCCTGTGAGGGCCACTCATGATGTTTGAGACTCAGGCCAACTTCATCAGGCATTCTCTAAACATATAGGGCTACAACAGTAAAAAAAAAAAAAAAAAAAAAAAAGAGATGGGATTTTCGTACCATAGTCCAGATTTATTCTGTAGCACCATTGAAGGTAATGCCAGAAGCCTCCGAAGAAACAAGTTTGAATTTTCCCATTCCTCATCCCCATTCATACCTAATAATAAATACAAAGCCAATTTTAAAGATGGTGTAGCTATCTATGTATGAATATGCATGCCTATATATTTACTAATTTCAAAGCAAATAAACACTTTGGAAAAATATCTATTACCCTAATAGAATCACATAAGAATTTTAACTGCAATTAGAAATAGACTTTTAAAAATAATCATCCAAATAAAGAAATTCCTTAAAAACTACAGCTAATCAACCAGAAGACCTATTTCCCAAGTTTAGCAAATGCACATATGGTTTTTCCCACAGCAAGAATGCTTGGTGTGTGAAAGTTATTTATATTAAAATCTTTGAGTGATTTCTTGGGTTTTTTTTTTTTTTGTAAGTTTATTTTCTTGAAATTGTGTCCAATAGGAGTTTCCTCAGGCTGCCATTAGAGGGCATAAAAGAATAATTGTGGAGGCCAAAATCACGTAGCCCCAAAATTAACCCTGAAGGGAAAACCAACCATTTAATTTTGGTTTCAAAAGAAGAATATACAAAAAATGAATAGTAGAAATATTTATATGTATGAAGCTTTGATGAAAGCAGCCATCTATAAAGAAATTAGGAATTAATCGTTATTTTATGTGTGAGAGACAAAAGCAAAAAACTAAAGTTTTAAGAAGTTTAGTTTGATAATCTCAGAAGTAGTTCCTATGCATTAGCAGTCACTAGAGTACATGATTAAAAAAAAATAATAATAAGAGAAAGAAAGAGGCGCTGATCAGGAAGGGAAAGAGAACCACACAGAGAATGACAGTGGTAAAATCTCATCTCAAATTTTGACTCATGACATGTAAAAGAATATTAAAGAAAAAAATCAGGAATATATCATTCTTTGAGAAGTATAGGATCGATTGATTTCATGGCTTCAAAGTCTTTTCCCCCCAACTGCCCGCTCTCTGGTTTACCTGCATAACTTCCTTCTTACCTAAAGGCCATGACAACAAAATCTCAGTCTAAAGAAAAACGGATCTCAAATACAGGAGAATAAACCAAATCTTCCTATCTTTTGTATCACTCACTGTTTTAAAGGATTTTAAACATATATGCCACTCCTAAATGCCACGCTTAAAACTTGCAAAGTTAATGGATTCATATCCAATTAGGAACATATTTCGTCGCCCAATAAATGTTAATGAAGTTGGTACCAACCTATTCAATGTATTTATAACTCAGGGAGAAAAACAGACAACCTATATTTCAGATTAATATAAAACCCTCTTTTATATTGGCTGTCTCCTTTGTAGCACACTCTCACCTTTACTGAATTCCAGGGTAAATTTATGATATCGATCCATTTCTTTAATTTATAAAACAGTAAAATCCCAAGATCGCCTTCAAACAGAAGGAACACAGTCACAATATGTTTCTATCACACTATGAAGACTGTTAAGACTCCCAATAGGGCACTTTGACTTAAATCCTATAAATTTCCTGCTTAAATTTTCAAACAGGGGAAACCAGGGATGCATATGAGAACATAAACCCACCTTTTGGTGATGGTTCTATACTAGTCTGTATTGCTAAAGGGTAGAAAAAGGGCCATAAAGGAACTGGAATTATACTGAACAGGATCTCAGACTCCACAATCTATTTGTAAACACAGACCTCTGGAAAGTGCACAGAGACAGATGGGGAAAACATTTTTAACTCTGTGGGATGGAGGGAGGCACTTAGCAAGCCACCTACCCTGTAAGACCCATTCTGAATGACCAACAAATCTATCTGACAGTTATAAATGAAGCAGGTAGCAAACAGTATCTACATATGTTAGACACACATCTCATTTTTTTAATTGTTTCATTTCCTACAACATTTAGTATATAGACAAAACTCATATAAGAGCTAAAAAGAAACTAAATTTTGGAATTTATCCTTCATCTTAAATTCCATCATGAAAGAGTTAAGATATATCTTTGTTGATATTCCCTGTCTTTAAGAAGTACAGAAAATGGGAATATGTAGCTAAAATAAGTTGGGGGGTTCCTTTATCTGGATTGAAAAAACAGTTGTGGCTTCCTTTCTGATTATTCAAGAACAATTTCCTCTTAAGGCCTCAAACCCCTCTGCTCTTTTGTTTCATAGATATTGTCATCAAGTTACAGCTGTATTTTTATTAATTTGTCTCCTCCTCCAGAATATTAGTTATTTGATGGTAGAAACTTATTCTAAAAACAGAAGCTGGTACAGAAAAGGCCCTTGATACATTTTTGGTGTATTAATCTGACTGAGGAAAGGCTCAGCACCAAATAAAAATATCTTCAGGTCTATAATTTATAACTATACTTATTTGTTCTCTTTGACAAAATTTATTGAGCATTCATTATATGCCAGAGACTGTCATAGGCACTGGAACACAGCAATAAATATGATGATTAAAAAGGTCCCTTGCCGGGCTTCCCTGGTGGTGCAGTGGTTGAGAGTCCACCTGCCGATGCAGGGGACACGGGTTCGTGCCCCTGTCCAGGAGGATCCCACATGCCGCGGAGCAGCTAGGCTGTGAGCCATGGCCGCTGGGCCTGCGTGTCCAGAGCCTGTGCTCCGCAATGGGAGAGGCCACTGCGGTGAGAGGCCCGCGTAGCATAAAAAAAAAAAAAAAAAAGATCCCTTGCCTTTACAGAGCTTACCTTCTTTGTGGGTAGCCAATAAGAAAAAAGTATCTGCAAATAAGCAAGACAATGATAAGAAGAGAATAAGTGCCAGGAATATAAAAGGAGTCTAACACACATAGGAATAGTGAGGAGTTCCTACCTTCACAAAACAAAACAAAAAAACACTTCTGTTTGAAGAATACGAAAAACTTAGAAAGATAAAAGAGCTGACAGTATCATAAGGGTGTGATAAAAGGCCTTCAACTAGTATTATGTGCTGCCTTGACATCCGAAACCAGGAAAGTCTCAAAACGGCCTAACCTCAAATACCTCTCCCAACTCTGCTCTTGTGTATAATGTCGCCTAGCTGAACACTCCTTATCAGATGTTCCAAAAATAGTTCCTGCTTATCCCTGAATAGCAGTTTTCACTTCCCTGCCAGCCCTCGGAATTATTGAAAGTAGCCAATCATAGCTTCCCACAGCAACCAGGGGAACATCACATTTTTACTGCTACAGAGCCTGCTTCCCACAGCCCTTGCTTGTTTTGTTCCCTGTGTTCCTGAGTGCAAGCCCTGTGTAGCCTTGGGTGGTGTCGGATGTCTTCCTCCCCCAGGCTGGGAGTTTATGTGATTAATAAACTGCTGTCAGTGTCTCGTGTTGAGTGTGGTGCGCTCAGCCATCCCCATAACACTAGGGTGGGAATCCCTCACCACCACCATTGTGACTAGGAGACAATCAAAACAAAGGGTCCTACATTTCCAGCTGGATGTCCCACAAAGAAAGACAGTGTTCTTTGTAATTCCATGCAAAGAGTACTAGCCTTGCACCCAGAAACTCCAAGACAGATCTTTTCACCTCCCTTGAGCCTCACTCAGTTTTCTGAATCAGTAAGATGAGTATGTCCTTAATACTTACTTTGGAGTTAATTTCAAGTGAAAGAATGTTTGAAAAGTTCCCAGGCACATTGTAGATTCCCAAAATGTGTTTGCCTTTCTTACACAATATCCTTAGTGGTTCATTAGACTTTGGATAAAGAGGGGTTGTCCCATATCCCTGACACCTCAAATGGCTTCCCATGGTTATGCCTTTGAAGGTACCTTTTCCCCTCTTACCCCTAGCCGTTCCCCCTATCTAAAACCTTCCTAGCTTTTGCCAGGATGAAGTATTCTTTCAATTGTGTTAATACCCATAACACCATGGCACACATTTGACACTTCTGATTCATGAGCATCTATTGCTATTTTTTTCTGTGAGTTCATGTCATCTCCCCAACCGAGAGTCCACTCTTTAACTCCTTTAACATACTGCTTTACATCTCCAAAGTCTTGTACATAAGTAAATAATACATGTCAATAAACTGAGGTGGATGGATCTAGAGTCTGTCATACAGAGTGAAGTAAGTCAGAAAGAGAAAAACAAATACCGTATGCTAACGCATATGTATGGAATCAAAAAAAAAAAAATGGTCATGAAGAACCTAGGGGCAAGACAGGAATAGAGATGCAGACCTACTAGAGAATGGACTTGAGGACACCGGGAGGGGGAAGGGTAAGCTGGGAGAAAGTGAGAGAGTGGCACAGACATATATAATACCAAACGTAAAATAGATAGCTAGTGGGAAGCAGCCGTATAGCACAGGGAGATCAGCTCGGTGCTTTGTGACCACCTAGAGGGGTGGGATAGGGAGGGTGGGAGGGAGATGCAAGAGGGAAGAGATATGGGGATATATGTATACGTATAACTGATTCACTTTGTTATAAAGCAGAAACTAACACACCATTGTAAAGCAATTATACTCCAATAAAGATGTTAAAAAAAAGGTCAATAAACTCACAAAACATTTATCATCGTACCTCTCTCTTCCTTTTTGCTTATTCTGGAATAAAAGCACTGGTGAAACAATATTTGGAATTTGCATCAACACAGAGGTTATATGTTATAATAAGGACATGTCTCATAGTGAAAATAGATTTAAACATTCTAAGGTTTTGACATGAGGGTTAAATATATTGGGGGTTGGTTTTGATTATTGGACTCTGGACTCTTAAGGTATTTGTATTTGCACAGGAAATTCAATTTATAAAAGTAGCTAGCAAAACATATGCAGAGCCATTATTTACTTTCTGTAGGCAGGTTCTCAACCATTAAAGCTTTGTTTTTTATAACACTGAAAAACAGGAAGTTTTCCATCTTGGCAAGGTACCACACAGCCCTACAGCAAAGGGATCAACTCCTGAGACTCCTGATTGACTGGATGGATTAAACAGACTTCCTAAAATGCCTCCAAAGCTATCAAAGAAAGAAAGAAATCCTATCAGTGATGGGTACACTGTCATCTACTCAGCGCTCTTTATAAAAGCTTTTATTTACAATGTATTCCACAGCAAAAAAAATTTCTAACCTCTAACTGAAATTGTATTACTGTTTATAAACACATCTATATGAACCCATTTTAGATACTGAATATAGCTAAGCAGCTAAAAAATGAAACCCCCGGAGTAACAAAAAGGCAACTGGCTGGCCTGTAGGCATATTTTAGTTGAACAGCATAATGCTTTAAATATTTGAAACGTAATGCTTTCAAAGAGGGCAAGTACTGTCACATTTCCTGAGGACTTTGTTAGTCCCTTCTGTCTCACGCCTGGCTTGATTCCTACCTGTGCCTACGTCAACCTGTCTCACCCACAGTGTTTTGAGTCTGCAGAAACATCTTTAAGAGGCAGACAGGTCCTAGAAAAATAACACTGAAAGGGAAAGTCAGATATCCTGGTTGTTAATCATGTCTCTAACTACCTGTGTGACCTTGGGGAAGTCACCATATTTTCCTGGACCTCATTTATGTCAACTGAGAAATTAGAGGCTCAGCTAATTGCTGACGTCACATCCAATATAAGTCCCAAAACATTCCTTATACTTTGTGATAACTAGAAATTGTTTATCACAAAAACCAAAAAGATGAAAGAAATTACGCTTTTCCACACTAATCAATCATCACTTACATTGCAATTTTATCCGTCTTTGATAACGTCTACTCACCACCAAGCAGTTGTTGGCACACCTTCTGATAATTCTTTTTTAATTATATTTCAACCATCTCAAATCCATCACCAAAATTTTTGAAGTCACTGTGGTATTTGAAAATTCCTTTCATCATTCATTCACCAGTATTTCCTTTTAAAATAATGGAACCACCAGGGTTTTCTTTAAAAGAGAGAGAGAGAAATAATGTGTCATATTGTAATATTATGGGAGAGTTTATTGAAATTGTAATGTTACTTTGACACCAGCAGTATACGTTTTATGGAATGATTAGCTTTTAATACATAAAGCCTTTAAATGAGAAGAAACATATTAGACT
The DNA here is from genome assembly GCF_951394435.1 of Stenella coeruleoalba. Taxonomy (NCBI): domain Eukaryota; kingdom Metazoa; phylum Chordata; class Mammalia; order Artiodactyla; family Delphinidae; genus Stenella; species Stenella coeruleoalba. The sequence continues at coordinate 20,884,565 of NC_137150.1, read as the reverse complement.
TGCTTTAAACTTCTAAAAACTTTTTTAAAGTATTTTTAAACTGGCTTTTACATTTTTGAGACCTCAAAGTACAGGTCACAGAGACCTTGAGGTGGCGTTCTTAGTGTTCAGGGATGACTCTCCTGCTGGTGCTCAGTGGATGCCAAGTCACCATAAGAAAAGTGCATTGTTGGATGGTGGCCTGAATCACTGGGAGGGACAGGTTCAGGACACCTCCTCAAAAGGCCCTTGATAAACTTTTCTACATTTTTTCTTAGGCACATGTTATTATTCAAAACAAATTTCTATAGTAATTGCAAGTATAGTCCCAGTCACTCTCTATTTGATGTAATAGAAATGTTTAAATTTTTAGGATTATAAGTCATTCTATATGCCTAATTTAAAGACTTAGCTAAGGCTTTAAAAAACAACTTCAAGATATATTTACATTAAAATGTACCATTTTCTGACAGCTTCAAACACAATTTTATTTTAAATTCAGAACAGAAAGTTCAACTTAAGAATACTTAAGATGGGTTTCCCTGGTGGTGCAGTGGTTGAGAGTCTGCCTGCCGATGCAGGGGACACGGGTTCGTGCCCTGGTCCGGGAATATCTCACATGCCGCGGAGCGGCTAGGCCCGTGAGCCATGGCCGCTGAGCCTGCGCGTCCGGAGCCTGTGCTCCGCAACGGGAGAGGCCACAACAGTGAGAGGCCCACGTACCGCAAAAAAAAAACACAAAAAAACAAAAAAACTGAAGATCTAAATTGCAAGAGTCATCAGTCCAGTGTTGATTGTCAAAGTGATCTTAATTGGATGTTTATGAAGAAAAGCAGTCCTTACGTTAGAAAATGGAAATAACCTCTTTGTCTCTATAGAAGTCAATTGGTCACAACTGTTATGCAGAACTTTTATGATGGGAATGCTTCTGGATAATTGTAATAACAAATGTAAAGATCCTGTTACTTTCATTATTTATTTTTCTTTATTTTGTGAATAATACAACCAAATCATGTCCATCAAAAAATTAAATAAATATGCTGAAATGCAAAGATTTAGGAAAGCCCACCACTGCAGGGGGAAAAGGGTATTCCAATAGTGTTTTTCTCAATGACAAGTCTATTTTTTATCAACGAATAGGACTCTCTCTTTCCTGAGTTAAACAAAAGCCACTAGTTGTGCTATAACAAAGGATTTTATTTCACAATCGTTTAATTCTTCTACTTGCTTAACACCTGCTGGTCACAGTGACATAACTCACTTCTAATGAATTTATTTGACTATCCAGTACTCAGTAAAGCATACAACAGGTGCCAATCAATATTTATTTGGGAAACAGACCCTAAAGTGATGACATTATAGAGGAAATGCTTCTTATAGGGTTATAGAAAAACCTCTTGGGGCTAACACATTGAAGAAACTGAAGAGTGAGAAGGCCAAAGAAGAAGGTGCTGTATGGGAAGATGGCAAAATTTGCCTTGAGCTAAAATATAAAATAACTCAAATAATAAAATTATAGGAACTTGACAAAGAAACATAGGACAAATTTAACGCAGTTCTTTCCTAGAACATTCGTAAATGGTAACATACCTAAAGAGAGATTATTATTTTGGTTGTTCCCAAAAGAATGCATATCAAAGGCTAAAGTATTTATAGGTTATTCTAATTCTATCATCTTGTGTCTTTTTTTTTAAACATCTTTATTGGAGTATAATTGCTTTACAATGGTGTGTTAGTTTCTGCTTTATAACAAAGTGAACCAGTTATACATATACATATGTTCCCATATCTCTTCCCTCTTGCATCTCCCTCCCTCCCACCCTCCCTATCCCACTCATCTAGGTGGTCACAAAGCACTGAGCTGATCTCCCTGTGCTATGTGGATGCTTCCCACTAGCTATGTATTTTACGTTTGGTCATGTATATATGTCCATGCCACTCTCTCACTTTGTCATAGCTTACCCTTCCCCTTCCCCATATCCTCAAGTCCTCTTGTGTCTTTGACAAAGAGTATTCTTAGTTTGGAGTAATAATGTAAAACATAAAGGAGGTTACATATAAAAAAAAATCTATAATCCTAAATTTGAATAGAAAATGTCAATATGAATTCATATGCAGTACTGTAGAATATGTGTGCGTGAGTGAGAGAGAAAGAGTGTAAGTGTAAAATATACTAGTTTTCTCTACTGAAGAAGCCTAGAAAAATAACTACGTTTCCGTAGTGCCCAGATAATGATCTTAAAATATTATTTACTTCTAAGAGAAACTAGCACTTCTTAGAGAAATGAGTCATTCCAGGTCTGGGGAAGATGAACCTGGAGCATCATTATATTGAATGAAGAAGAAATTAAGACTATTAGGACCATGTCAAAGGACGCAGGTGCTAACTTCAAGAGGCCCCCACTGGCCAATGATGCAATAAGTTGAGCTTCAAAAAGAATAATTTCAATTGAAAAAAAGATGTTTTAATCTATGAGTTTAAAATAATTTTTTAAATATATTAATAGGTCATTTTCTGAGGGTAATAGGGAGTCAACTCATTATCTTGAAAACTGACAACTGAAGGAAAAGAATCAAGCATTTATCCTGACTCCTGTATGAACTGTTCTACTAGGTAACCAAATAGGTCAGGGAAAGTATCTATTGTATACACCTAATATTTGAATAAGGAATGATAGAACTAGAATATCACTGTTTGCAACCCCCAGTAAATGAATAGGTCTAGGCACTGAGCATCAGCAGCAAGTAACATCAGGAAAAGAGGGAAAAACAGCATTAAGTGCCTCTTGATGAAAGAAAACACAAAAGTAGCAAACCTGAGTCTGATCAAGCCTCTGAATCCAGCTACCAAGTTTCAGGGAATATGCAGAGCAGAAGAATTTATAGAATTGCAGTCAATGTTTCCCAAAGTTATTCAACAAATAAATTATTATTCAATAAAGAAATTATAAATTTCTTTATAAATTATAAAGAAAAGGAAAAGATGAAAGAACATGTAGATTAAATGAGACTTTATTAAAATCTTAATTTTTTTTATTGTGCAAGATTAAACTATAATGTCAAGGATGAACACTTCAGTGGTAAAACTGTAAGGAAATGGTGACTATAAAACTCAAAAGAGTAGTTACTTTGGGGAGAGGGAAGGGTCTACGACGGGCAGCTGGGAACTGAGGAGCTTCTGCAGTAAGTGGTAAAATTCTAGTTCTTGGTCTGGGTAGTTGTTAAAATGGTGTAGCGCCTTAAAAGAATCCATTAAACCATACATTTGTGTGTTTTTCTGTATGTGTGCTTTAAAACAAAACAGTTTTAAGAAAAGTTTTTCTAGAGTAATTCAATAGCAAGTTTATAGTTTAACAACATGATACTAAAAATATTCAGAGGAATATTACTTCTCTTAGAAGAAGAAAATAATTCATCATGATGTAATAGGTAAAATAAAGTTCAAATTCTTATTTGCCTTTGAAAGTCATGTATATATTGTTTATAAAATAAAGTGGTAACCACAAAAATCCAACATCACTGTAAAGACTGGTTAGTCAAAATCATTAACAAGAATGTCGTGTTCATTTCCTACTAGGGAACTCTTGGGATTATATTAGACTGTTAATGCTTTGTATTGCTTACTGAACTAAATAATCAGCCTGCAGATAGAATATGGGCCATTTAAAAAATCTTAATAGTTTGGGGCTTCCCTGGTGGCTCAGTGGTTGAGAGTCCGCCTGCCAATGCAGGGGACACGGGTTCGTGCCCCGGTCCGGGAAGATCTCACATGCCGCGGAGTGGCTGAGCCCGTGAGCCATGGCCGCTGAGCCTGCGCGTCCAGAGCCTGTGCTCCGCAACGGGAGAGGCCAGAACAGTGAGAGGCCCGCGTACCACAAAAAAAAAAAAAAAAAAAAAAAAAATCTTAATAGTTTTATACGGATTAAGAAGGAGGGAAAGCACTTTAACAGTTGAAAAGCGAAATAAATAGGTTAACATAAAAGAAGCTTCTTTTGTTTAAGTTAAATCTATTTTTTAAAATCACATGCTAGAGTATCTCTAACCAAAATACAGATTAAAAAATAGCTTCTAAACTAATCAATGAGAATTGGAGAGTGATAGGAAATACCTATTGTTTTCTATTGTCACAAATACTGGTAAAAAATTTTTGTGGTACTTGTTTAATTTAGAACAGTAAAATCCATAGTTTTTGAAATATTTAAAATTGTTTGAAGCGTAATAGACTTTGAAAATAGATATCATATTGTTGAAATTTACACCTGCAACAAAATGACATATTGCATTTCTAGGCTGTTTAAAGAAAATAAATACTAGTTTTCTGAACTTGACTTCATAAGGAGTTTAGTTATTCTAAGCTTTCTATTGATATGAACTAAATAAGTAAGGTGTTTAACTTTAAAAGCATAGTCATGGCAGCATTTGGAAAGCACATATGAAGAAAACAGAGCTTACACCACAGATAAAACAAACAGGCAACTTCTAGCCCTTCAGCTAGAAGACCCAATAGGGAAAAATTAAAACATAATAGAAAGAAGCTTGTTTTGAACAAATTACAACTACATAAGATTTATACAGCTTAAATATAATTGGTTTTCTTTGCATCCCAATGTTAATTATGATATATATTAAAATATATTGAATTCATGATATAAAAATTATGTATATGTGTGTATACATATGTTTACATATGTGTGTATATATATATATATAAAATATATGAAATTTTGGATACATACTGCTTTGAGAATATGGCAATTTGATTCTGTAATCTTTTCTGAGGCCAATGACATAATTCATTCAAGGGCTTTAATAATTTAAGTTTAAAAGGAATTATTAGTTATTTTGCATGTCACCCAACCTACCATTTTAGATCTTTTTGACATCATACCTGTTACAAAAACCTTGTGGTTATCAGTTATCTCACCATCTCTACACACTTCCAGATATCTTTACCTTATCTACTATTCATCTAATGTTCTTCAGTGATTTTCATGCCATTTCCCTGCTCAAGAGTTTAAATTCTTCAATTTGGATTTCAAAAATTTTCACTCATTCTTTCATACATTCATTCAATAAACATCCCAGTGTTCCAGGGACTGACGTCCCAGCATGGACATTGCGATATAAAGATTAATCATACATAGGCATTATTTAAATGGCAACAAAAAAATAGTTAGTGGCAATACCATGTGATGAGGGCTGTGATGGCACAGAGAGTTATACTGTAGGATTGTAAAACATAAGCACCTAGTCCATATTGTGGGGAGGGGCTGGTAGAGGGGTTGGTAAGGATGAAGGCAAATCAAAGGAGGCTTCCTAAAGAAAATGGTGGTATTAGATCAGGGAAGGCCTTGTATATTACACTAAGAAACCATAATTTTATTCTGAATGTTTGGGGAGATCATTGAAAGGTTTTAAACAAAGGAATTATACGATCCACTTTTCTGTTTAGAAAAATCACTAAGGCTGCAATGTGGCCAATGGACTGAAGAAGATCAAGACTAGAGACCAGAAGGCCAGTAAGGAGACTAATGCTGTAATTTAAAGAAGAAACTGTAGAGGCCCGGACAAAGAAAATAGCCATGGGATTAAGAAGAAAAAGAGTCAAAAGATAATTAAAAATAGAATTGTTAGGATTTGATTGCTGATTAACCGTGGAGGTATGAGAGAAAGCAGATTTTGAACAACGTGCGATTGTAAAGGTTCACTGAGATCGTGAATAGAGGACGAAGCACATACTATTAGGATGAGCATGAACTCAGTTTTGAACACATTGAATTTGAAGTGCCCATGGAATAGCCAAAGGGTAATGTCCAGTAGAAAACCAAATGTCTCACTCTCTCCCTCCCCCTCCCTTTTAATGGACTACAGATATAGGTTTGAGAGTCATGTATATATGGTACCTGAACCATGAGACTGGAATAAACTATTATTAAAGTGGGAAAAGTAGAGCCCAAAATGCATACAAACAGTAGTCAGACCAGGGGAAAACCAAGAGACTATGGTAACATATAAGTTCATAGAAATGAGTTTATAATAGTAAGGAGTGACCAACCAAGCTTTAGAGTATAAAAACTGGAAAAAAATGTGATTATTGATTATCAGTGATTTTGGCAAGAGCCATTTCTAATTGCTTGATTGTAGAGGGAGCCAGGTGGCAATGGATTTTTAAATTTATAGGAAATTAGAATGTAAAACAGCAAATGTCAACATTCTCAGTGAAAGAAACAGCAGTAACTGAAGGGATACCAGTAACTGTGTAGAAGAAAGATATTTTTAAGCAGGCTCTATACCTGAGCAGGTAGAGCCAATGGAGAGGGATAGAGAGATTAAGAGTAGGAGAAAGGCAGCAAATGATTAACTAAGGCTCCTGACAAGTTAAGAGGAAATGGAATTCATAGCTAATGTTGAAGAAGTAGCCTTGGAAAGGATGAGTGTTATCTCTTTCACTAAAATTGGAGAAAAGAAGCAAAAAATGAATGTGTATATTAATATGAAGATTAATATTAATTAATATGGGTTCCTCCTTCCAATACTCTCTCACCAAGGAATGGAAAGGAATTCAAAGGCATGTAGTAAATATTCAGATATGAATTTGGAAAAAGCAAAAAGTCACATCTGTTGGCATCTGTGTGCTTTGAAGTAAGAAAGTTAACCATCAGAGATATTTGTAGACTTACCAATAAATTAAATGAAATTATTCACAGAAATGGATAAAAATTATATGAAAATTTTGTTGTTATTTATGGTCAGTCTATTAAATAAGTAAACTATACTTAAAATACTAATTTAATAGGATAATCTCTTTAAAGAATCAGGTTGTTGCTAAGTCAGTGTATGAAACAGGAAAAGACACAAAGCAAGATTGATAAAAGTCCTCTGAGGAGGACTATAAGAGGTGAGAGAAATGAACCTGGCACCGAGAGTTAGGAAGTGGCTTTGATATCTAGTCAAAGTGATGTAGGGAGCCACTATAAGCTCTGAAATAAGAGAGAAACATGAAAACGGTCTTGTGCAGAAACACAGAAAGCTTGGAGTTTACCTCAACATCTAACTTTCTTCACATACTGGTTGAGTTCTGGTGCTCGAACAATGAGGCTGTGTGATTTTTGAGGAATTATTATATGGCATAATCTCATTGTTATACCTTTGGACATGTATTTTTCATGCCAGGATTAGAAAAGCATTCTGATTATTTCTAGCAGGACCTGTGCTTGGGTTCTGACATTACCTTATCTTAGTTCACTCTCATACTCTACAGTGAAGCCATCTGGAGCTTTCTACAAATAGAAGAGGTAGCAGATAAATAGGGAATGGCTATATTTAAGTTTCTTCCTTGAAGTATATCCTGCGATACTTGACTTTGTTCCCTCCAACATACTAAAACTAAAACATTCACAATGGCCTGAAACTGGTTGACTGAATAGGTTGTATTCAATTTTTAAATGGCCACAGTGCATCTTTTCTTGGAAGATTCTTTTCATTCTTATGTCAATATTTAATTAAATAGGATAGAGACTTTCAATTCTAGTTAAGATGGAATAAACACACTTCATCCTGTCTTTTTCTCTGAATGCAGCTATAAAACTTAAACAGAATGCATGGAACATCTTCAGGCTCTGAAAAGTAAATAGTACCAGGCACATTGGGGAAGAATGCCAAAATAGAAGTACCTTCAAACTGGCAGTGAATTTACCTTATTCTCCCCTAATAGTAACTACCAGTCTGAACTCAACACAATTTGAACATGAAGTGGACATGGGCACAGACAGGGAAGAAGCTAAAAGAAGCTCTCCAATTCTGGTACAAAGAAAAGAAAAGGAGTCTCTTAATTCTCAGAGAGGGTGAGGAAATTTTCCCATATTTTTATTTTTCCCTCTTCTCCCCATTCTCTGGAACTTAAGTGGCAGCAATGACAGTGGTACATATGGAGGTTTGCAGTAGCTTAAAACTCTGATGGAAAAGAACCTTCCTCTACTATCTGAGGAATGTGCATGGGGAGAACTTCCTTTATTGTCTTCTTTCCTGTCATTGCAAGAAATGGGCACAGTCATGAAAAGTACAGAGCAGAGTAAATGAAGTACCAGCTTTCTAGTGACAGAATCAAAAAGAGAAGTCTCAGAGAACCGAAGAAACTGTGGAAAGGGTGGAGCCAGGGAAAGGGGAGCCCAAGGGGAGAGAAATCCAAAAAGCTCTTTATGAATGAGGCTTAATCTTGAACTTTTCACATCTGAATCTGATGCTATTCAGGACACCAAAAACCTGAAAACTTAACATAAAGACCATTGCTCAAGTTCCAGATTGGCCAATGGGTGACACACACCAAAGACAAATCCAAATAACACTGAAAAATCTTTAAGAACAGAACTTATATTGAAACTGCCATCCACAGAGACTGGGTGGAACCTGTGGCTTAAACTGAATTAGGTCAAGAGTCCGCAAAACAAAAACGTCAACATTTTATGTAGGATTAAAATTAGACCTAAAATCCAGTAACAGTATTCAAAATATCCAAGATACAATCAAAAACTACTTGGCATGTAAGGATCAGGAAAATCTCAACTTGCTTGAGAAAAGTGAATCATCAGACAACAACACAGGGATGAGACAAATGTTGAAATAATATAACAAACACTTTAAATCACCTATTATAATCATACTCCAAGAGGTAAGGATGAACTCTTTAAGCAAATAGAAAGTCTCAGCAAAGAAATAAAAGAAATAAAGGAGAAACAAAGGGGAATTTTAGAACTGAAAATTACAATAACATATAAAACACCCAATTGATGGGCTCAATAGCAGATGGATATGACAGAAGAAAGAATCACTGAACTTTGAAAATAGATCAGTAAAAAGTATTAAATCTGAAAACAAACTTAAAAACATTATAAGAAAGGAACAGTCACAGGGACTGTTGGACCTTACCAAAAAGTAAAACATTTGTGTTATTGAAACCTGATAAGGAGACAAGATAGAGTATAATGCAAAAAAAATTTTTGATGAAATAATGATTGAAAACTTCCTAAACTTAGCGAAAGACGTAAAGCTACAGATTCCAGAATCATAGTACACCACAACAGGATAAAAACAAATCCACAATTGTATACATCATAATTACTGAAGACAAAGAAAAAAACCTTGAATACAATCAAAGAAAAGTGACAGAATAATGATAGGGGAATAAGGATTCAAGTGGCTTCAGAGTTCACATCAGAAATAGTGGTGATCAGAAGGAAGTGAAACAATGTTTTTAAAGTGCTGGAAAAGATGAACTATAAACCCAGAATTCTATATACATCAAAAATATCCATCAAGAATAAATGGGAAGTAAAGGAAAACTAAGATTTTGTTGCCATATGACCTGCTTTAAAACACTTGCTAAAGAATTCATTTCAGGCCTAAGGGATAGGATACCAGAAATGTACTTGTAGCATCAAAAAAGAAATGAGAACAAATGGTATGTATCTGGGTAAACAGACTATCCTTCTATTGAATTATTTCAAATATGAATAAAAGTTGAAAGCAAAAAAAAATTACAACATGGTTTGAAAAGGTTTTTAATATGTAGGTGTAACACAAAGAATAACTCCAACATGGGGGGGGGGAGATAAAGTCTTTATCTTTACTATAGTAAGGTTTCTATATTCCATGTTAAATAGTAAAATATTTCTTCTAAGTAGACAGTAAAAATTAAGTATTTATACTGTAATCCCTAGAGCACCCACTAAAAAATATATAAAAATAAAAATAGTCAAAATATAATAGACACATTTAAATGGAATAGTAAAAAACATGTTCAGAATAACCCAATAGGAGGTAATGAAGGGGAAACAGAGGAATTGAACAAAATAAAGTGACAGACAAAATTCCAAACAAATAAAATTACATTAAATGCACATAGCCAGAGTACATGTAAATGTCAAGGAGAGACGTTGGAAGAATGATTTTTTAAAAATGATCCAACTATATGCTATCTACAAGAAATTTACTTCAACTGTAATGACAGAGGTAAGTTAAAAGTACAAGGATGGGGAAAGAGATACCATGCATGCCATACACACTCAAAGGAAAGCAGAGTGTTTAGGTTAATATCAGATAGAGTTCACCTTGCAACAAAGAAAATTACTAAGGACAAAGATGAACATTACAAAATGAAGAAGAGTCAATTCACCAAGAAGACACAACAATCTTAAAGTGAGTATATGTGAAAACAGAGCTTAAAAATACTTGAAGCACCCATTGTCATCACTTGTATTCAACATAGTTTTGGAAGTCCTAGACACAGCAATCAGAGAAGAAACAGAAATAAAAAGAATCCAAATTGGAAAAGTAAAACTGTCACTGTTTGCTCTTGACATGATACTATACATAGAAAATCCTCAAAAGACAAAAGAGAAGCCTAAATGAGATGCAATGAGGGGTGCAATCTTGATAAAATCAAATCCCATAACCACTGGGTGGGCAAATCACAAACTGGAGAACAATTATACCACAGAAGTCCACCCACTGCAGTGAAGGTTCTGAGCCTGACGTCAGACTTCCCAACCTGGGGGTCTGGCAATGGGAGGAGGAATTACAGAGAATCAGACTTCGAAAGCTAGTGGGATTTGACTGCAGGACTTCAATAGGACTGAAGGAAACAGAGACTCCACTCTTGGAGGGCACACACAAAGTAGTGTGTGCACCAGGACCCAGGAGTTAGGAGCAGTGACCCCATAAGAGACTGAACCAGACCTACCTGCTAGTGTTGGAGCATCTTCTGCAGAGGTAGGGGGCAACTGTAGCTCACTGCAGGGACAAGGACACTAGTGGCAGAAGTTCTGGGAAATACTCCTTGGCATGAGACCTCCCAGAATCCACCATTAGCCCCACCAAAGAGCCTGTAGGCTACAGTACTGGGTCTCCTCAGGCCAAACAACCACAGGGAGGGAACTCAGCCCCTCACATCAGCAGACAAGCGGATTAAAGTTTTACTGAGCTCTGCCCACCAGAGCAACACCCAGCTCTACCCACCACCATTCCCTCCCATCAGGAGACTTGCACCAGCCTCTCAGAGAGCTTCATCCACCAGAGGGCAGACAGCAGAAGCAAGAACTACAGTCCTGCAGGCTGCAGAACAAACACCACAATCACAGAAAGATAGACAAAATGAAAAGGCAGAGGACTATGTCCCAGATGAAGGAACAAGATAAAACCCCAGAAAAATAACTAAATGAAGTGGAGATAGGCAATCTTCCAGAAAAATAATTCACAATAATGATAGCGAAGATGATCCAGGACCTCGGAAAAAAACCGGAGGCAAAGATTAAGAAGATGCAAGAAATGTTTCACAAAGACCTAGAAGAAATAAATAACAAACATAGATGAACAATACAATAAATGAAATGAAAAATACACTAGAAGGAATCAAGAGCAGAATAATTGAGGCAGAAGAACGGATAAGTGACCTGGAAGACAGAATGGTGGAAATCACTGCCATGGAACAGAATAAAGAAAACAGAGAAAAGAGAAATGAAGACAGCTGAAGAGACCTCTGGGACAATATCAAATGCACCAACATTCACATTATAGGGGTCCCAGAAGGAGAAGAGAGAGAGAAAGGACCCAAGAAAATATTTCAAGAGATTATAGTCAAAACCTTCCTTAACATGGTAAAGGAAATAGCCACCAAAGTCCAGGAAGTGCAGAGAGTCCCAGGAAGGATAAACCCAAGGAGCAACATGCTAAGATACATAGTAATCAAACTGACAAAACTTAAACACAAAGAAAAATTATTAAAAGCAACAAGGGAAAAACAACAAACATCATACAAGGAAACTCCCATAAGGCTAACAGCTGATTTCTCAGCAGAAACTCTGCAAGCCAGAAGGCAGTGGCATGATGTATTTAAAGTGATGAAAGGGAATAAGCTACAACCAAGATTACTCTACCCATCAAGGATCTTATTCAGAGTCAATGGAGAAATCAAAAGCTTTAAAGACAAGCAAAAGCTAAGAGAATTCAGCACGACCAAACCAGCTCTACAACAAATGCTAAAGGAACTTCTCTAAATGGGAAACACAAGAGAAGAAAAGAACCTACAAAAACAAACCCAAAACAATTAAGAAAATGATAATAGGAACATACATATCGATAATTACCTTATATGTGAATGGATTAAATGCTCCAACCAAAAGACACAGACTGGCTGAATGGATACAAGAAGAAGATGCGGTCTACAAGAGACCCACTTCAGACCTAGGGAAGTGGGTACAGAGTGAAAGTGAGAGGATGGAAAAAGATATTCCATGCAAATGGAAATCAAAAGAAAGCTGGAGTAGCAATACTCATATCAGATAAGATAGACTTTAAAATAAACAGTGCTACAAAAGACAAGGAAGGACACTACATAATGATCACGGGATCAATCCAAGAAGAAGATATAACAATTATAAATGTTTATGCACTCAACATAGGAGCACCTCAATACATAAGTCAAATGCTAACAACCATGAAAGAGGAAGTTGACAGTAACACAATAATAGTCGGGAACATTAACATCTTGCTTACACCAATGGGCAGATCATTGAGACAGAAAATTAATAAGGAAACACAAGCTTTAAATGACACAATAGACCAGATAGATTTATAGGGCATTTATAGGGCATTCCGTCTGTAAACAGCAAATTACACTTTCTTCCCAAGTGCACACAGAACATTCTCCAGGATAGATCACATCTTGGGAACAAATCAAACCTCAGTAAATTTAAGAAAATTGAAATCATATCAAGCATCTATTCAACCACAATGCTATGAGATTAGAAATAAATTACGGGAAAAAAATGTAAAAACCAAAAACACATGGAAGCTAAACACTACGCTACTATATAACCAAGAGATCACTGAGGAAATCAAAGAAGAAATCAAAAAATACCTAGAGAAAAATGACAATGAAAATATTATGATCCAAAACCTATGGAATGCAGCAAAAGCAGTTCTAAGAGGGAAGTTTATAGCTATACAATCCTACTCAACGAACAAGAAAAACTTCAAATAAACAATTTAACCTTACACCTAAAAGAACAGTAGAAAGAGGAACAAACAAAACCCAAAGTTAGCAGCAGGAAAGAAATCATAAAGATCAGCAGAAATAAATGAACTAGAAACAAAGAAAACAATAGCAAAGATAAATAAAATTAAAAGATGGTTCTCTGAGAAGATAAAAAAAATTGATAAACTTTTAGCCACACTTATCAAGAAAAAGAGAGAGAGGATTCAAATCAATATAATTAGAAAAGAAAAATGAGAAGTTACAACAGACACCACAGAAATACAAATAAGAGACTACTATAAGCAACTCGATGCCAATAAAATGGCCAACCTGGAAGAAATGGACAAATTCTTAGAAAGGTATAACTTTTATAGACTGAACCAGGAAGAAACAGAAATTATGAACAGACCAATCCAGGTAATGAAATTGAAACTGTGATTAAAAATCTTCTGGGCTTCCCTGGTGGCGCAGTGGTTGAGAGTCTGCCTGCTGATGTAGGGGACACAGGGAATGCAAGGATTCTTCAATATACGCAAATCAATCAATGTGATAAACCATATTAACATTTTGAAGGAGAAAAACCATATGATCATCTCAATAGACGCAGAGAAAGCTTTCGACAAAATTCAACACCCATTTATGATAAAAACCCTGCAGAAAGTAGGCATAGAGGGAACTTTCCTCAACATAATAAAGGCCATATATGACAAACCCACAGCCAACATTGTCCTCAATGGTAAAAACCTGAAAGCATTTCCACTAAGATCAGGAAAAAGACAAGGTTGCCCACTCTCACCACTGTTATTCAACATAGTTTAGGAAGTTTCAGCCACAGCAATCAGAGAAGAAAAGGAAATAAAAGGAATCCAAATCGGAAAAGAAGAAGTAAAGCTGTCACTGTTTGCAGATGACATGATACTATACATAGAGAATCCTAAAGATACTACCAGAAAACTACTAGAGCTAATCAATGAATTTGGTAAAGTAGCAGGATACAAAATTAATGCACAGAAATGTCTGGCATTCCTATATACTAATGATGAAAAATCTGAAAGTGAAATCAAGAAAACACTCCCATTTACCATTGCAACAAAAAGAATAAAATATCTAGGAATAAACCTACCTAAGGAGACAAAAGACCTGTATGCAGAAAATTATAAGACACTGATGAAAGAAATTAAAGATGATACAAATAGATGGAGAGATATACCATGTTCTTGGATGGGAAGAATCAACATTGTGAAAATGACTCTACTACCCAAAGCAATCTACAGATTCAATGCAATCCCTATCAAACTACCACTGGCATTTTTCACAGAACTAGAACAAAAAATGTCACAAGTTGTATGGAAACACAAAAGACCCCGAATAGCCAAAGCAATCTGGAGAACAAACAACAGAGCTGGAGGAATCAGGCTCCCTGACTTCAAACTATACTACAAAGCTACAGTAATCAAGACAGTATGGTACTGGCAGAAAAACATAAATATAGCTCAATGGAACAGGATAGAAAGCCCAGAGATAAACCCACGCACATATGGTCACCTTATCTTTGATAAAGGAGGCAGGAATGTACAGTGGAGAAAGGACAGCCTCTTCAATAAGTGGTGCTGGGAAAACTGGACAGGTACATGTAAAAGTATGAGATTAGATCACTCCCTAACACCATACACAAAAATAAGCACAAAATGGATTAAAGACCTAAATGTAAGGCCAGACACTATAAAACTCTTAAAGGAAAACATAGGCAGAACACTCTTTGACACAAATCACAGCAAGATCCTTTTTGACCCACCTCCTAGAGAAATGGAAATAAAAACAAAAATAAACAAATGAGACCTAATGAAACTTCAAAGCTTTTGCACAGCAAAGGAAACCATAAACAAGACCAAAAGACAACCCTCAGAATGGGAGAAAATATTTGCAAATGAAGCAACAGACAAGGGATTAATCTCCAAAATTTATAAGCAGCACATGCAGCTCAATAACAATAAAACAAACAACCCAATCCAAAAATGGGCAGAAGACCTAAATAGACATTTCTCCAAAGAAGATATACAGACTGCCAACAAACACATGAAAGAATGCTCAACATCATTAATCATTAGAGAAATGCAAATCAAAACTACAATGAGATATCATCTCACACCAGTCAGAATGGCCATCATCAAAAAGTCTAGAAACAATAAATTCTGGAGAGGGTGTGGCGAAAAGGGAACACTCTTGCACTACTGGTGGGAATGTGAATTGGTACAGCCACTATGGAGAACAGTATGGAGGTTCCTTAAAAAACTAGAAATAGAACTACCATATGACCCAGCAATCCCACTACTGGACATATGTCCTGAGAAAACCATAATTCAAAAAGAGTCATGTACCAAAATGTTCATTGCAGCTCTATTTACAATAGCCCAGAGATGGAAACAACCTAAGTGTCCATCAACAGATGAATGGATAAAGAAGATGTGGCACATATATACAATGGAATTTTACTCAGCCATAAAAAGAAATGAAATTAAGCTATTTGTAATGAGGTGGATAGACCTAGAGTCTGTCATACAGAGTGAAGTAAGTCAGAATGAGAAAGACAAATACTGTATGCTAACACATATATATGGAATTTAAGGGGAAAAAATGTCATGAAGAACCTAGAGGTAAGACAAGAATAAAGACACAGACCTACAGAGAATGGACTTGAGGATATGGGGAGGGGGAAGGGTAAGCTGTGACAAAGCGAGAGAGAGGCATAGACATATATACACTACCAAAGGTAAGGTAGAACGCTAGTGGGAAGCAGCTGCATAGCACAGGGAGATCAGCTCAGTGCTTTGTGACCACCTGGAGGGGTAGGATAGGGAGGGTGGGAGGGAGGGAGATGCAAGAGGGAAGAGATATGGGAACATATCTATATGTATAACTGATTCACTTTGTTATAATCAGAAACTAACGCACCATTGTAAAGCAATTACACTCCAATAAAGATGTAAAGAAAAACCAACAACAACAATACAACTGAATAAATAAATGTAATAGAATTAATAGATGAGTAATAAACCTTTTGAATTCTGAAGAAAAATAAAAAAGAATGAAATTAGAACACTCCCTAACACCATACACAAAAATAAACTCCAAATGGATTAAAGACTTAAATGTAAGACCGGACACTATAAAACTCTTAGAGGAAAACATAGGAAGAATACTCTTTGACATAAATCGCAGCAGGATCTTTTTTGACCCACCTCCTAGAGTAATGGAAATAAAACAAAAATAAACAAATGGGACCTAATGAAACTCAAAATGTTTGTGTAGCAAAGGAAACTATAAATAAGACAAAAAGACAACCCTCAGAATGGGAGAAACCATTTGCAAACGAATCAACGGACAAAGAACCTCCAAAATATATAAACACCTCATGCAGCTCAGTATCAAAAAAACAAACAACCCAATCAAAAAATGAGCAGAAGACCTAAATAGACATTTCTCCAAAGAAGATATACAGATGCCAACAAACATATGAAAAGCTGCTCAACATCACTAATTATTAGAGAAATGGAAATCAATACTACAATGGGTATCACCTCACAACAGTTAGAATGGGCCTCATCAGAAAATCTACAAACAACAAATCCTGGAGAGGGTGTGGAGAAAAGGGAACCCTCTTGCACTGTTTGTGGGAATGTAAAATGGTACAGCCACTATGGAGAACAGTATGGAGGTTCCTTAAAAAACTAAAAATGGAATTACCATATGACCCAGCAATACCTCTACTTGGCATATGCCCAGAGAAAACCATAATTCAAAAAGACACATGCACCCCACTGTTCACTGCAGCACTATTTACAACAGCCAGGTCATGGAAGCAACCTAAATGTCCATTGACAGACGACTGGATAAAGAAGAAGTAGTACATATATACAATGGAATATTACTCAGCCATAAAAAGGAACGAAACTGAGTCATTTGCAGAGACATGGATGGACCTAGAGACTGTCATACAGAGTGAAGTAAGTCAGAAAGAGAAAAACAAATATCATATATTAACACATATATGTGGAATCTAGAAAAATGGTACAGTTGAACCAGTTTGCAAGGCAGAAATAGAGACAGAGAATTAGAGAACAAACGTATGGACACCAAGGGGGTAAAGTGGGGGTACGGGGCAGGGTGGGATTAATTGGGAGATTGGGATTCACATATATACACTAATATGTATAAAATAGATAACTAATAAGTACCTGCTGTATAGCACAGGGAACTCTACTTCACTTTGCTGTACAATAGAAACTAATAAAACATTGTAAAACAACTATACCCCAATTTAAAAAAAAATCACATTCCAATTCAAAAAAAAAAAAGCATTGATTATTCAAAGAGAAAAAAAAAAGGAAACCCTAAAGAAGCTACCAGAAAAATGATAGAGCTCATCAATGAATTTGGTAAAGTTACAGCATACAAAATCTGTACACAGAAATCCCTTGCTTTCCTATACACTAACAATGAAAGGTCAGAAAGAGAAATTAAGGAAACAATCCCATTTATCATCACATCAAAAAGAATAAAAATACCTAGGAATAAACCTATCTAAGTAGACAAAAGACCTGTACACGGAAAACTATAAGATTCTGATGAAAGAACTCGAAGATGACAGAAACAGATAGAGAGATATACGATGTTCATGGATTGGAAGAATCAATATTGTGAAAATGACTATACTACCCAAAGCAATCTACAGATTCAATGCAATCCCTATCAAATTACCAATAGCGTTTCTTACAAAATTAGAAGAAAAAGTTTACAATTTGTATGGAAACACAAAGGACCCTGAATAACCAAAGCAATCTTCAGAAAGAAAAATAGAGTGGGAGGAATCAGGCTTCCTGACTTTAGACTGTACTACAAAGTTACAGTCATCAAAACAGTATGGTATTGGTACAAAAACAGAACTAAGGATCAATGGAACAAGATAGAAAGTCCAGAGATAAACCCAAGCACCTATGGTCACCTAATCTATGACAGAGGAGGCAAGAATATACAATGGAGAAAATAGTCTCTTCAATAAGTGGTGTTAGGAAAACTGCACAGCTACATGTAAAAGAATGAAATTAGAACACTCCCTAACACCATACACAAAAATAAAATCAAAATGGATTCAAGACCTAAATATAAGGCCAGATACTATAAAATTTTTAGAGGAAAATACAGGCAGAGCACTCTCTGACATAAATTACAGCAAGATCTTTTTTGATCCACCTCCTAGAGTAATGAAAATAAAAATAAACAAATGGGGCCTAATTAAACTTAAAAGCTTATGCACAGCAAAGGAAACTATAAACAAAATGAAAAGAGAACCCTCAGAATTGGAGAAAATATTTACAAATGAAGCAACAGACAAGGGATTAATCTCCAAAATATAAAAACAGCTCATGCAGCTCAATATCAAAAAAAGAGACAACCCGATCAAAAAAAAAATGGGAAGAAGAACTAAATAGACATTTCTCCAAGGAAGATATACAGATGGCCAAAAAGCACAGGAAAAGATGCTCAACATAGCTAATTATTAGAGAAATGCAAATCAAAACTACAATGAGATATCACCTCACACTGGTCAGAATGGCCATCATCAAAAAATCTACAAACAATAAATGCTGGAAAGGGTGAGGAGAAAAAGGAACCCTCCAATACTCTTGATGGGAATGTAAATTGGTACAGCCACTATGGAGAACACTATGGAGGTTCCTTAAAGAACTAAAAATAGAGCTATCATATGATTCATCAATCCCACTCCTGGGCATATATCTGGAGAAAACCATAATTCGAAAAGATACATGCACCTCAATGTTCATTACAGCACTATTTACAATAGCCAAGACATGGTAGCAACCTTAATGTCCATCAACAGAAAGATGAATAAAGGAGATGTGGTGTGTATGTATGTATGTGTGTGTGTATATATATATACACACACACACACACACACACAATGGAATATTACTCAGCCATAAAAAATGAAATAATGCCATTTGCAGCAACATGGATGGACCTAGAGATTGTCATACTAAGTGAAGTCAGACAGAGAAAAACAAATATCCTGATATCACTCATATGTGAAATCTAATTTTTTAAAATGATGCAAATGAACTTACTTACAAAACAGAAACATTCTTACAGATATTGAAAACAAACTTATGGTTACCAAAGGGAAAACGTGTGGGGGAGGGACAAATCAGGAGCTTGGGATGAACATACACACACTACTGTACATAAGATAGGTAACCAACAAGCACATACTGTATGGCCCAGGGAACTTTACTCAATATTCTCTGATAACCTATAAGGGAAAAGAATCTAAAAAAGAATGAATATGTGTATATGTATAAATTTATCACTTTGCTGCACATCTGAAGCTAACACAACATTGTAAATCAACTATACACCAGTAGAATTTTTTTTTAATATATGAAATAAAAACTGCCAGAACTAAAAAGAGAAATAAATACACAATTAGAGTTGGAGACTTCAAGACTCCTCTGTCAGCAATTGATTAGCAAGGATATAGAACTAAATGACACCATCAGTCAACTGTACCTAAATTATATTTATAGAACACTCCATCCAATAACAGCAGATCATTTGTTTCAACTGCACATGGAATATTTACCGAAATAGAAAATATCCTGTGTGATAAAATAAATCTTAATGAATTTAAAAGAATTTAAGTCAAACAAAGTATGTTCTATGAACATAATGAAATTAAATGAGAGATCAATAACAGAAAGATAAAGGAAAATATCCAAATACTTGGAATTAACACACTAGTAAATAATCTGTGAATCAAAGAGGAGGTCTGTAGAGAAATTAGAAAATATTTTGAACTGAACAAAGAGGAAAATGTAACACAGAAAAATTTGTAAGATGCCACTAAAGCAGGCCTTAGAGGGAAATTTATAGCATCAAACGCTTATATTAGAAAGAAGATACGTTTCAAACCAATAATCTAAACTTTCATGTTAAAAGAGAAAAATAAACCCAAAGCAAGGAGAAATAAGGAAATAATAAATATAAGAATGGAAATAGTAAATACAAGGACAGAAATAAATGAAATTGAAAACACAATACAAGAGAGAATATCAATGAACCAAAATCTGATTCTTTGAAAAGATGAAAAAAAATTGAGAAACTTCTAATATGATTGACAAAGAAAAAAAAGAGAAGATATGAATTAATATTTAAATAAGGAGTACACTAAGGAGATAATGAAAATGTTAGCATCTCAGAAGTTTAAAGTTAAAAAACATAGATCACTTTGTTCAAGAAATTTTTTGTAAGTCTTCTTTTGTGTTCTCAAAGGTAACCCAAGGATGCAAACATTGCCCTGGGATTCAAGTATAATAGGCCTTTCTTGTTTCCAAGTTTGATATTCAGTAAGGCCCCTACGAACATAGCTGTGCAAGGACTGGATTCATTTGTACAAGGAGTCCCAGGACCTGAGGAAGAAAGTCTAGGCCATCACCACCATTTAAAGTTAGGCGAATTGTGCCCTGAGTAAGACACCAACTGGAGAGGTGATAAATTGGAACTGAAATCCAGCACATGTTCACTAAGCCTTGCATGAGCCATATACACCCAGAGGAAAGAAAGACTTCTCCCCAATTCTCACATGGGTGTTGCTACTCAATAAGACAATGAGGAAATGCCTTTGTAAATGCATACCACATCGGCCAGGGGAGGCTCTGCCAGCCATATAGGCCCCTATCAAGGGACTAAGTGTCAAGGGAAGGCCTGGATTGGGCACAGCTGGTGACTGATGCTAGAAGTTACCTGCCAGCCCCAGCTGCATTGGCACAGGAGATATGATATGATAAACTATGGCTGAGTATGCAACTGTGGTTTAAGAGCTGGGTATCTTCTGAATCTAAGCATGAGCCCTGCTACAGTAGGCAGTGTCTTAGACCTGACATGTCTCAAAAGTGTCCCTAAGAACTTCAAAGGTTGCCCTGGAAGAGCAGGGCAGGGTGGAAGCAGGAAGAAAGACAGATGTGAGCTAACAAGAGTCCAGCTCCCTCTAGCATAGAAGAAAACTGGCAACCATGCTCCCAGAACTGGGTAACCCCTTGGAATTCTTGAACCATTTAAAAATAGAGTAGAAGTGTGAAGCATCAATGTACTTACAATAATAGAATAATTAATTATAATAAAGAAAAATGATATATTTATACCCAGACCTTACATGATCTGGCCTACATTGTCTCTCTGAATGCATATCCTATTACACCAACAATTGCTCACTCTGCTTCAGCCATACCAGCCTCCTTGCTGTTCCTCAAAAATAAGGGGCACAATTCAAACTCAGGACCTTATAACTTGTTACTCCTTCTGCCAGGAAAGTTCCTTCCCCAAGATCTTCATGGCTCACCCTCTCATCTCCTTCGGATATTTCCTCAAATTCATTTTTTCAGTGCAAATTTCCTTGGTAATCCAATCTAGAAATTGGATTGAAACCTTCCTTCCATTTCAAATGCCCCCCACCCCCCATTCTAGACATGCCCTATCTCCCTTCCTTGATTTATTTTTCTCTTTACACGTATCCCATTACAGCACAAAATATATTTCATTTATGTTTCTTTTTTCATTGCATGTCTCCCACCACTAGAATATAAGCTTCTTGAGGGCAGTGATTTTTATCTGTTTTGTTCACTGTTATATCCCCAACATAAAGTTCCCAAAGCGCTCTCTACCAAACTCTAAAATTTAAAATTTATATTCTATATCCTAAATATGTGTTTATTTTCCTTTCTAGAAACACTGATGGCTGTGCAGGTTTCAGGTTTTCCAAATCTAAAGTATTATAAATCTAAGATTGATAATGGTTAAACCATTGTTTGTTGATAACCACTAGCTGTTCAAAGCGCAGAGACTTGCAAGAGAGTGCAGCCAATTGTTTCCTGTGCACTTGGGTGCACTGTGGTAGAAGTTCAAAGACAGTTGAACTATGACAGGCCCCAAGGTCCAGAGCAGAGCGAGATACTGCTAGGACCAAGGATCAGGTGGAGTGATGACCATCTCAGTGGTCTGCAACAAGGATAATAATGTTACTACTAATAGTTAACATCTGCTGAGTATCTGCTGTTTGTCAAGCACAGTTCAAAACCCTTTACCTATATTAAGACACAGAATTGTCCTAAGAAGTAGGTACAATTATTAGCCCCATTTTACAGACAAAAACTGTGACAGAGAGGTTAAATAACTTGCCTCAAAGTTAGACATCTAGTGCACGACAGAACTAGGTTTGAAAACGAGCAAATCAGAGCCTATGTTGTTAATCAATATGCTGTACTTTTCAAACAGATGAGGATAATCCAAAACAAATTCCTCTGAACACTTTTATCTTCCTATGAGAAATGTCTGATCAACTTAGGCTATGAAACAAAGAGCCCTAACATTAAATAAGAGTTGGTGACATTAGACCTGGAAGCAGGAAAGTCATTCAGGTTACATAGTAGAAAAGTGAGTACAAACACAACATAATATTCCAAAGGAACAATTCATTAGACTATGTGCTTGTTACCCTGGAGGAGTGGCTATTTTGTGTTCTTTCTTTCTTACAGGCAAAATAAAGGCAATGTCAATCAACTCAGAAAACAAAACTGATACACTTCTTTGGCTTTCTTTGTGTCCTTCTGATTTTAGATTTCTTATAATGTTTATGGATTCTTAAAAACTATCTCTTAATAACTGGTTGAAAAATTCTGTAGAGAAGTTTTGTTAATTTAAAAACATCTAGCTTTACATTTATCCAGTTACTTCATTCCTAGGATAGATACCAGTTTCCTGTGAAAGCGTAAAATCTTGTTACTCAAACTGTAAAGTATTTGTCTGATACTTTGTACTTTATTAGTTTTCCTGTCAGGCAAAAAAAATTGTGTTTTCTCCTAGCTTTCTATCAAATAGAACTCAAAAAGAACATCATATAGGTATTTTTACCTGTTTAATTTTTCCCTATATTTCTTACACATTTATTTGTTTTTCTCCTTAATCATTTGATCCTAACTGCATTGTTTCTCATTTCATCTTACAGTTATGTCTCTGTAGACTGAGTTTTTCTCTTGTACTGAAAATAAAAAATAACCATTATTGAACATACATTTATGTGAAACCAACTCAGTACTAAAACCAATTAATCTGTACATAGATATCTACTAAACTCAAAACTTCAGAAATTTTAGAAAAAATAATAACTTAGATATCATTTTCTGAGGGTCACAGAAATGGCTGATATATTATTGCTTTTGAATATTTGCAAATGTAACATTAAATAAGTCATGACAAAGTAATAGATGGGACTATGCTGGCAATAATTTAAAATAAACTGTATGTCCAGGAAACAACCTTCATATAACCTTCACTCATAAGGTTTTGAGATTCCTTTTTTAAACAAATTAAGTAGCTTACTGATTTTGACTTGAAGGATGAAAGAAAAATATTCTGTAAGTTCAGCTGAGTCAGAACTATGGAACAAGCTCAGAGCTGGCTGTCCTGTGTACGTGAAAATGTACTGCATATCCATCCTCAGGAAGAGCCCTTACATTTTAGGACGTGTTACCTTTGGTAGTGAAGATGAAATTACACTATCTTAATGTTCATCCTCTACTTTGCTCCCACTCTGTGTCCAAACACATGCTTCCTGGAAATGCTGATTTGAGGTAGAGTACATACTGGGGTTATGAACTAAGCCAAAGCTAATGATCCATACAGGGCTTGATCTTATGACCCTGGCCTCATTAGCACCTGGCACTTAACAACTGAGCTAATCAGGCAGAGACAAGGGATTCATCAATCAAACAAACAGCACATTATTGAAGAGCAGCACATGTCAAGCACTCAGCCAGAAGTTATAGTGAATACAAAGAAGGATAAACATAGTCTCTGCCCTACAGGTGCTTACAATCAATTTGGTGAAATTAATTACAGGTGCACAGCAACAGAAACTTAAAAATAATAACAATAATAAAAACAGCTAAGGCAGCTGATTAGGGAAGAAACCTGCTGGAGGAAGTTAGAGAAAAAATATTAACATATATATGATAGTTAGTCCTTGAATTTAATGAGTAAAGATGTGACAAGGTGGTTTGGGTTTTTTCAGAAGACTAATCCTGCAATGGCTCATATGTTGGAGTCAAATGTGGACTGTCAAATTTGAACTGAATGAAGCAACTCAGGGATGAAATTAATTATATTGAGGAGAAAAATAATGATACATTTTAAAAGCATTACTAAGAAAAAAAATCAACCACATGAGAAAAATCAAATCTCTGAGGGTGGTGAGAAAGAAGGTTCTAGGTTTTAAAATGTTCCTGGATAGGTATCAGAGGCAGAAATAAAGAAGTTCATGAGTGGCAGCTTTTGGAAAGAAGATACAATGATAATTGAGTTTTAAACTTGAGAGTTAGGGGTGCCGACCCTCTACACGGAAAAAAAAATCTGCTTATAACTTATAGTCAGCTCTCCACATATGCAGTTCCTCCATATCTCTACAGTTCCTCTGTATCCCTGGTTCCACATCCTCAGATTCAACAACTGTGGATCATGTATTACTATAGTATTTACCATTGAAAAGAATCCATGTGTAAGTGGGCTTGCACAGTTCAAAGCCATGTCATTCAAGGGTCAACTGTATAACCTTGACAATTCTGGGAAATGAGAGTAAAAGAAGGAAAATTCACAGACTAATCTCACTTATTATAAATGTAAAAATCTTAAATATTAATAAATCTAGCAATTATTTAAAATATATGTACATCAGTGAGGTAGGGATATTTATTCCAGGCAAGCAAAGATGATTTACATTAGAAAACCTGTTTAATATAATCTATCATATTACAAAGGAAAAACTACATGCATATCACAATAAATACAGAAAAACATTCTATATCATCCAAAATATATTCATAACTAAAACAGGGGAAAACTACATAACATAATAAATAAGATCTACCAAAATCCCACAGCAAATATTATATTTAATGGTGAAAAATTAGGTGCAATCTTTCACAAACAGAAAAGGTAAGAATGCCTACTATATCCACTTTGATCTGATATTTCAATGGACATTTCATCCAATACAATAAGGCAAGAAAAGAAATGAGATATAAGACTTAGCAAGAAAAAATAAATAGCAATTATGTACACAGAAATTGATTACATATAAATAAATGTACATGATTCATTTATTTTTTATACTATTATCTATAATAACACCTAACATATATTAGGCTCCCACTAAATATATATGGGGTCAATGAATGAATGAATGAAATCTATAATCAAATATCTCAACTAATAAGACAACTCAGCAAGTTTGTTGGACTTTAATACACAAAAATCAAGAGGATTCTAACATGCCAGCAACAACCATGAAAAAATATAATTTAACCATTGAAAAATGTATATGATTATTCAGTAATAAATATTTTTAAAAGGTATTTGTACAAAGAAAACTTATTGAACACAAAATAAAATCTAAGTAAGAAATATATATGGCATTAATAATAAGAAATTATCGATGTTATAGTTACATATTATATATGCCTACTTCCTCAAATTAAATTAAAAATTAAATGCAATTTCGGTCAATATAGGACTTTGACTTACAAGATGGTCCTACCACTTCAATGAAAA
The DNA here is from genome assembly GCF_951394435.1 of Stenella coeruleoalba. NCBI lineage: Eukaryota > Metazoa > Chordata > Mammalia > Artiodactyla > Delphinidae > Stenella > Stenella coeruleoalba. The sequence goes on along the minus strand of NC_137150.1, from coordinate 20,858,881 downwards.
ATTGAGTAGTGCTTGGTTATAAAAGTTCAGCTTTAGCCAGTCTGTCCGTGTTCAAAAAATGGCTTAACTATAATACCTATTAGCTGTGTTACCTGGGACATGATCATTAAACAATCAGTTCCTGGGTCTCCTCAGGTGGCAATAAAAATCCTGTCCTCTCTTCTGCATAGATTGGTGAGGACCATTCTTGGCCCTTTATCGTTGCTTAGAAAAACTAACTTTATTAAGTGTTTTTGTGCTCTAACCACTGAGGAATGGAGGGAGCCATAACAATCATTAACATATAGTAAGATAAACATGATAACTTGGAGTATAGCAAGTGCTAACCTGATTTGGACTTCAGAAAGATCACTCTGACTACTGTTTGCCCCCAGAAGAAAGGCAAGTATACAGAAAAAGAGACCACTTAGGAGGCCATTGCAGTGATTCAGCCAAGAGTTCAAAGCATTTGAATTATAGTCACAAAAAGAGTCAAAAGTGGTCACACTCACTGAGTGTGTATGTGTGCATGTGGGCATGTGTATGTTATAACCAACAGGGATTATTGATTGTTTGGATGTGTGGTGTTTGAGAAAAAGAGAGCAGTACACCAATATTTTGACCCAAACAACTAAACAGATGATGCTGCCACTGGCTGAAATGAGAAACACTGGATTGGAAGATGGATTGGATAGAGGGGATGAAGAAGAGATGGGGTGTACTGTTTTGGCCAATACAATTTGAGAAATCTATGAGAAGTCCAATGGACACGGTGGGTAAGATAGTGGATATACATTTGGAACTCAGAACCGAAGATACAGCTGAAAACAAAAATTAGGAGCAATTTCATATTGGTGGTATAGTAGGTGCTATTGGTTGGATTCCTTGGAATCCCTTTTGCTAGCTTAGTTAGGAGTTCCCATCCCCCAGATGCTTCAGGCACTATAACTAATGGCTCCCATCTGCAATACTTTTCAGAGAATTACCCTTGGGTGACTTTAGTCTCCTCACAGTCAGATTTTTGTGGTATATACTGAGTCCCCTGATTTAAGATAGATGGGATCACATAGAGGAATCATGAATACAAAAAGAAAAGGACAAAGATGGTATCCTGGCACATCAAATCTGTAGTGGTCTGGTAGATAAGAAACAGCTAGCAAAGGAGATGAAGAAGGAGCAGTCAGTGAGGTAGGGGGAAAAACAGATTGGTACAGTTATCTGAAAGCCTGAAAAATAAGAAGGAGACTGTGATCATCCATATTAAATGTTACTGAGAGGTTAAGATAATAACAGAAAGGTTATCATTGTTTTTGTCAAAAGTTATGACCTTAAAAAGAGCAGTTTCAAAATAGTGGTAGTAGATTAAGAGACTAGTTAGAGTGGGTTAGTGAGAAAATAGGAGGTGAAGCAGAAATTATGAGTATAGAAAATATTCTGAAGTAGTTTGCTGTGAATATGGAAAACTGTGATGGGACACCTAGAGGAAGACTTGGGGATCAGAGAAGGGGTTTTTTTAATAGGTGTCAAGGCATGTCTATATGCCCATGGGAATGATTCAATAGAGATTCAGATTCTTTCACTTAGCAAAATGTTTTCAAGTTTCATCCATGTTCTAATAGGTGTCTAGACATAATTCTTTTTATAGATGAATAATATTTCATGGTATTAATATACCACATTTTGTTTATCCATTCATCAATTGATGGACATTTGAGTTATTTACACTTTTTGGCTGTTATGAATAATACTGCTATGAACATTCATGCATAAGTATTTGTGTGAATATGTTTTCATTTTTGTTGTTTATATACCTAGCAGTGGAATTAATGAGTCATATGGTAACTCTCTATGTCTAACCATTTGAGAAGCTGCCAAAATGTTTTTCAAAATGTCTGCAACATTTTGTACTTCCAACAGCAATGTATAAGAATTCCAATTTCTCCATATCCTTGTCAACACTTGTTATTAACTGGTTTTTTTTTTAATCTTAGTCATCCTACAGGTATAAAGTGGTATTTCATTGTGATTTTTATTTGCATTTCCCTAATGCCTAATGATGTTGAGCCATCTTTCACATAGCCTTTTGAGCATTTGTATATCTTCTTTGGATAAATGTTCAAGTCCTTTCCTCATTTTTTAATTGCTTGTTTGACATTGTTGAATTATAAGGGTTCTTTATATATTCTGGATACAAATCACTTATCAGTAACATAATTTGAAATTTTTTTCCATTCTGTGGGTTGTCTCTTGACTTTCTTGATGGTGTCCTTTGAAGACCAAAGTTTTTCATTTTGATGAAGTTCAATTTATGTATTTTTTTGCCTTTTGTTGTCTGCACTTTTTGTGTCATATTTAAGAAACCATTGCCTAATTAAAGGTCACAGAGATTTACTCCTATAATTTCTTCTAAGTGCCTTATAGTTTTAAAATTCTTGCACTGGGTCTATAATCCATTTTTAATTCATTTTGTATACAGTGTGAGAAAAGATTCCCACTTCATTTTTTTTTGTGTGAATATCCAGTTTTGTCAGAACAAAAACACTATTATTTCTCCATTGAAAGGTCTTGGCACCCCTGTCAAAAATCAATTGGTCCTATAAGTAAGGGTTTATTTCTAGACTTTCAATTATAGTTTACTTGTTTATATATTTGTTCATATGCTAATACCACACTGTCATGATTTCTATAGTTTTGCATTAGGTTTTGAAATTAAGAAGTGTGATTCCTCCAACTTTGTTCTTTTCAAAATCGTTTTGGCTATTCTGGGATCACAGACAATCCATATGATCGTCTCAATAGATGCATTAAAAAGACATTTGAAAAAATCCAACACTATTTCATGAAAGCACTCAACAAACTAGGAAGAGAAAGGAGCTTTCTCAACCTGACAAAGCCCATCTATGAAAAACCAATGGCTAACATCATACTTAATGGTAAAAGAGTAAATGAAATGTTTTCCCCTAAGATTAAGAACAAGTATGGCCACTTTCAACACTTCTATTCAACACTGTACTGGAGTTTCTAGTGAGGGAAATTAGGCAAGAAAAAGAGGTGAAAGTCATTCAGATTTGAAAGGAAGAAGTAAAACTATCTCTTTTTGAAGGTGACATGATCTTGTACATAGAAAATCCTAACTAATCCAGTAAAATTAAAAAATTAAAAAATATATATTGGAACTAACAAATGAGCTTAGCAAGTTTACAGGATATGAGATCAATATACAAATATCAACTGACTTTCTGTACACTAGTAACAAACAAATCCAAAAATAAAATTAAGAAAATAATTCCATTTACTAAAGCATCAAAAGTAATAAAACACTTAGGGATAAATTTAACAATAAAGTACAAGATCTATACACTAAAAGTACAAGATCTATATACTAAAAATATGAAACACTGTTAGAAGAAATTAAAGATGGCCTAAATAGGTTGAGAGTCCACCTGCCGATGCAGGGGACACGGGTTCGTGCCCCGGTCCGGGAAGATGCCACATGCCGCAGAGCGGCTGGGCCCGTGAGCCATGGCCGCTGAGCCTGCGCGTCCGGAGCCTGTGCTCCGCAACGGGAGAGGCCACAACAGTGAGAGGCCCGCGTACTGCAGAAAAAAAAAAAAAAATAGATGGCCTACATAAAAAGACATCCTGTGATCATGGATGGGAAGGCCTAATATTGTTTTAATGGTAATATTCCTAAAAACACAGAAGAACCTAAATCAAATTAACCTTTGGCTAATTTATCTTGTGAGAGCAGTATCTGATGGCTCTGACAGTTTCATTTGGATGTGTCAGAATAGAGACAATTTGGCATGTGCTAATTCAACAGATTTTTAACTGAAAAGGAGATGTGGGAGATAAAAATTAAATCTTTCCTATTTCCAGGGACCTTGACGATTTGCTACAGAGAAAATATTGTATTTTATCACATCTAAGATACCTTTGACTGTTAATTACATCTTAATTTCAGGGACATTAAATTAGGATAAGGGCTTTCCTGGTGGCACAACGGTTAAGAATCCACCTACCAATGCAGGGGACATGGGTTCTTGAGTCCTGGTCTCGAAAGATCCCACATGCTGCAGAGCAACCAAGCCCGTGCACCACAGCTACTGAGCCTGCGCTCTAGAGCCCGCGAGCCACAACTATTGAGCCCATGTGCTGCAACTACTGAAGCCCGTGTGCCTAGAGCCGTGCTCTGCAACGAGAAGCCACTGCAATGAGAAGCCCATGCACCGCAACGAAGAGTAGCCCCCGCTCGTCACAACTAGAGAAAGCCCGTGTGCAGCAACGAAGACCCAACACAGCCAAAAATAAATTAATTTTTAAAAATAAAGATAAAAAAAAATCTGCTTGTACAACAATCATAATATATGATTCCACATAAATTATGTTATCATACCTCTTATAAGAGTAGTTTAAAAAAAAGTTTTAGGAGAGAAAGATATCAACTGATTGAGAAAATTAAGGATTGAATAAGTATTACCTGAATTTTGAAAACATAAAATTTTCACAAGCAATTAAAAATGTGGTTATAGGACCTAGAATAAGGCAAAGCACAAAGGAGGGAAAGCCCAGCTCATGTTAAGGGAAAGAAAGAAGGCATTAAGAAACCACCGGTAGTTTTGGAGAAGAGAAGTTACATTACAAAGATTAACCTGGCAATAGATAAGAATTGGTTCTAAGAAATAAGATACTAGGAAATAAGTTATTTTAAAATATTCTGGCCTTAAGATGCCAGTATAACATCAATGGAGAAATATGTCAAAAGCCATGAGAAATATAATTAGAAAAGCCTTCAAGAATGATGATATCAATTTAGGAAAATACTATATAAAGATAAGGTGGAGTGGTGAAAGTAGATAAGACAATCAAGGAAAAAATGTAGATAGAAGAAATAAAGGTAAGAATAAAACCTTGAGAAATTCCTACACTAAGTGTTAGAAGACAGAAGAGAACCAAAAAGATAAGAGAGAAGGATTAAGAACAGGAGAAGAACAGGAAAAGGAAAGTTGGAGAGACTTTCAACGTCAGCAGCAAGGTCCAATGTCAACGTTGGTCAGGTTAATGACCAAGGGAGAAGCCATTGACTTTGTAAAGGGAACCGGTAACCTCTGCTGGAGCAATTTCAGTAAAAGAAGAAAGGTCGCTTTTGTAAAAGAGAAATATAAGTTTAGAAAATTTCACTGAATAAAGGGTGATACTAGAGCGTAAAACAGCATGTTTGACTCCTGATGGCTTTCTGGCTTTTGGATCACAGATCCCCCAGGATGTGTGGTAAAAAAATTTAACTGAAAAGTAGGCACAGGACAATGCAATGTCTTCTAATAAGCTAGGCATTTATCTACGTCATCCAAGACTCAAAATGGAGATCATAAACACAAGGAAATAAAATGGTCTCATCTCTAAGCAGAGTTAACACGTTCGACATACGTTACAGGAAGAAAAACTCATTTGGTTTTATTTAACATTACTCTGCTTAGCTTTATCCAAGGTGTAAATGTATAACTTTGAAGTATGGAAGGAAAATGGAAAGATCAATATGAAAGAGAGAGAATGACAAATATGTGAGAGAGAATGCTATAAACTCCAATGCTCATGGATTGGGGGGAAGAACAAAGGTCTGTGGTCTGGGAAGCTGAGAGGTAGTAAGGCATGGAGAGCAGCAGTAAGCTGTGTATCATTTCACGTTCCTTTGCAGCTTCAGGGAAAAAGAGGAGATATGAAAGGATTGGTATGTCACGTGACTACACATCCCCCTAAACGCCAATGGTTACGAGCAGAAGAATCCACATAATGCTTTGGAATAAGAAGAAAGCCCTTTCATAGTAGATTCTAGTTCAGCGGATACATATTAATTCTGAGAGACTGTATAAGAAAGAGAAGAATTGACAGGACCCGCCACTGGTTTTGTAAGTTGAAAATTACCTGGAAGACAAGATACAGAAAAGCTTTGTAAATCAGAACTAGAATTCTTCTGCTCTTGAAATTATAGGTCACGGAAATATTTGATTTAACCAGTCTCTAATGGTGCCAGTCTGTCAGGCTGAAGATTACTTACATGAATTGCTTACAATGAAAAATAATAACCCTATTAAATTTAAGAAGGTTTAAAATGCATTTCCTTTTGATGGGAGTAAGAAAGTCCTAATATTTAGAAAAAGGAAATTAATATTAATTTTCTGAGGGACTGACTTGCTTTTAATGTATTTAAATAACAAAAGAACTACTTTTATCTTTATCTGAGAATTTAGAAAAGTGAATGGTTGGTAAAAAATGATTATATTTGCAAGCATTTGATAAATTTTAAATGATTGTTGTTCCCTGTTCTTTATTAATGTACTTAGAATATAATAACAGACGCTACCCAAAAAAAAGATAAATCAACAGAGTGCCTACTGCCTTTGCAAAAATCTGAATTTATTGTCCGTTTCATACATTGTTATCATTTCCTTTTAGAAATTTCAATGAAATTTTTTGTTGTTTATACTGTACCTGTGTACAGTGAAATACAAAAGATACTAGAAAATTGTATGTACTCTAAGGATTAAAAATGTCAACACTACTTAACCACATGTTTCCTATCTCCCTGTACTGTCTGTCTGAGTCAGCTGGTAATAAGAGTAAAGATGACAAATACTGAGGAAGTTGATTCAGAGTAATCAATGTGAATAGAGCTGTTAGCTCAAGATGTCTCTGTTATGATAATCTCCTACCTTGCCTGGATTATTTATGTTAGATAAAGCAAGAATATTTTTGGTTTTCTAAGTCTACTCACCTGAGTAATCAGATGCAAACTTTTTCAATTTGGGAAATGTTTGTCCCTGAACAAACAAGGACAACTCTTTCAAAGTATCAGAGCATAATTTATTTACCTAGAAGGGACTCATAAATTACAATTATTAGACCCTGTAATTGTGCTTATCTTACTTCTTTGGACAAGAATTCCCCAAAACAAAGGAGAGTCAATGTCTGACTTAACCTTAAAATTTCTTTGAAGTCTAATATAGTATTTTTTAAATGCAAGCTAGTTTTTTTACTCTGTTCCCGTAACACACTTAAATTTACTTTAATACAATTAATGTTTTAAACTACTTTCTACAGAGTAACCTAAATGTTCCTTAAAAACATACCACTTTTATACTAGTTTCCAGCATCCAGGGTTACCCCAAGGAGTAAAGCAAAAAGAATACACACTCCAATTTGAAAATAGACCTCTATAAGATCTACCTTACTTTTTAAATAATTTAAATATCTATAGCACAATATATCCAAGTATGATATTTACTGAATGTTTATGGACTTTTCTACAATGAAACATGTTTGAAGATGATTACACCAAGTAAAAGAAACCTCATCTAAGGAGAATATGCAGGTCAGAGAGAAGCAAGGCATTCTCTAAATTAAACAATAAATGCCATTTCTTTTACAGGATAAAGTCTACTAAATCATTAAACGGACTAAACTAAAAGAAGACAATGGAAACATTAGCAGATGAGAATAATGAGCTGCAATCGAATTTGGGTCCTGATCTCTGGCAATGAAATGATCACGCAGGGTCTGTCGGCTCCTCTGTGGTCTCCATACATTTCCTAATGAAGGCCAGGCAAACTTCCAGTATTAAAGATGGGCAAATATTCACTAGTAAAGGTTTTAAATTATCCAAGCAGATTTACCTCCCCAAATGATGGCTAATCTCATGAATCAAATGAGGCTTTCATTATAGATCTACTAAATAGATATAGCTGGAAGCAAATGGGCATTGTTTTTAAGAAGAAAAAATAACCTCTTCCTAAATAATGAAAACAAGGTGTTTTCATTACACCTTAGGCATTTATTTTATCAGAAGGAAGAATTTTTAAATTATACAACATTAAATTTTAACAAACTCTTCTTTCCTGCTTTGAGGTAGTTATAGATCTTTTACTTAAAGTTCGTTTAAACAAGGTTGACAGCCCGAGCATAGATCAGATTTCTCCACAGCATTCCCTCCTGTTTCCTTGTCTTTCTCTACCCTGCTTTCCTTCCCCCATCATTTTCCATTGAACTAGGAATACTCCTCTCTGTCCCTGCCTCCTACTGCTACTAAAAGTCATTTCATTTTCTCCCTCCCTAAGTCTTAACCTCCCGATCCTGCAGGAAAAAGATGTCATTAACAATATTCATTTCGAATTTTCTTATCAGTTCACAAATCTCCCCTTAAACAGCTCCAGTTTCCTTAATCCTCATATAGAATATTCAGTTCTCACCCCAGCAGTTACTTATTTTTCTTTTCTCTAAAATCTGGAAGAAATTACGGTCCAACACGCAGCCTGGCCAACGCTAGAGTCACTACTCTATTCCAGGTGCAGCTTGGATGAGTGGAAACTCATAGCACCTGGTCTCAGTAGTGGAGAGTGATTCTCCAGAGACCTGGAAAAAAAATTAAAGGACCTAATAAGGGATTGTCATGTGACACCACCCTGCTATTTTAGTTTCCACAGTTGCCTTTCCCATTTTAATTATGCAAAAGTAATGAGCCCTTTGTTCTGCCCAATCGCTCTACAAATGTCTTCAACAGAAGTCCTTCCAGCAAAGTAGCATAAGTTCATTCTACATATTCCAAATTCAACCTGGATCACTAGAAATGGGGGTGCAAGTGGGGCTTTATCTCCTACTAAGTATTCAATGCCTGTTTCCTATCACCTGCAGTAATACGTAGGCAATCCTAAGGCCTTCCATGGTAAAAATCCTATACTGAAACAATCATGTTGAGAATAAGAAAATGAAATCTAAATCTCCTCATTCCCACATAATCTTTAGTATTGCTTGAGGATCATATTGTGAGTTAAAGAACAAGAGACGTTAACATCTTCCAGACATCTATTTTTGTGAAACTGCAGGTTAAATGAACCCTCATCCTAAATTCCAAACTTATGCACCAGACCCAGTTAAAACAGCTGAGAAACCTTATTATGTGCTATCCAATGGCTCAAGACAGAGCATTTAAATCTGTCATTTTTTGTGTGTGTTCCATTGTGTTTAGCTAAGGCATGTGCACTTGGAGCCATTTAAAATAGTGAAATCTCACAGTTATTTTACTTTAAATTCTTTTTCCTCCCTTATTCATTTGTAGCCCAAGGATTACAATGTTTTTAATGATAGATTGCTATTCTGATTTATGTCATTGGGTGCTTTGGACGTAAACTGTGTGATTCCACACATTTTGCTTTGTACTCTTCTGACTGCTGTTATTAAGAAGTAATGTTTTCAGGAAATCTCCCATTGTAGCTCAGAGCCAATCATTACAGTTGAAAGCATCCAAGGCTTCAAATGATAATGTCAAAAGTGAATTACAGCTTTAAAAATAAATTATTGTTGGGCTACACTACACTGTGGAAGTAGTATACTTTTCAATCAAGGGTTTAAAGTCACTTTCAATAGCATCTTTTTGAAAGATTTTTAAGATGTTAAGTTTCTAAATATTGTCAGGAATTTCAGAGCATCTGGATTTTTCAACATCCCTTCCCAAATATCAACTGAACCACCTAGAAAACCAATAAAAGAAAGAATAGTCTAAGAACTACACTACTGGTATACTGGTACCTGGATTACGGTTATAGCTTTTTATTCAATATTCATTAGTCCTGGGGTTATTTTCTCTTAAGCTTTGACTATTGGGTATTACTGTATTAACTCTATTTTAATAGGTACAAACTGGATCATTGAGAGCTCAATGAATGGGAATAGAAGAGCTAGAACGAAAAATACTGACTCTTCTTCTCCATTTTACCTTGGTGACAGCAGAATCCTTCACTTGTGTTGTTTGAGAGAACCAGGATGCCTCAAGATAATCACCAATAAAAGGGACTCATATATTTGTATCTGATTAGGGGCTTCCCTGGTGGTGCAGTGGTTAAGAATCCACCTGCCAATGCAGGGAACACGGGTTCGAGACCTGATCCATGGAAGATCCCACATGCTGTGAAGCAATTAAGCCCGTGCACCACAGCTACTGAGCCTGCGCTCTAGAGCTCATGAGCCACAACTACTGAGCCTGTGCACCTAGAGCCTGTGCTCCGCAACAGGAGAAGCCACCACAATGAGAAGCCCGCACACTGCAACGAAGAGTAGCCCCTGCTCGCTGCAACTAGAGAAAGCCTGCTTGCAGCAATGAAGACCCAAGGCAGCCAAAAATTAATTAATTAAGTTTTTAAAAAATCTCTTTAAATCTTGGGTTATGATCCCCAGCTGGGCATGTTGGTTTCACTATCAACTCACGACCACTACCCTCAAATCAATACTGCATATTGCTGAGCAATCTTAACAGTTGGCTTTTTCTTTCTTCATACCTACAGTTTCACACCTTCTTCACTTCTCTGGAATATCCACCTATTTTTTTCATCCCCTTATACTTAACAGGTGATCTTGCAACGTTTTTAATCAAGAAGTTAAAAACTATTAGGGCTTCCCTGGTGACGCAGTGGTTGAGAGTCCGCCTGCCGATGCAGGGGATATGGGTTCGTGCCCCGGTCCAGGAAGATCGCACATACCGCGGAGCGGCTGGGCCTGTGAGCCATGGCCGCAGAGCCTGCGCGTCAGGAGCCTGTGCTCTGCAACGGAAGAGGCCACAGCAGTGAGAGGCCCACGTACAGCCAAAAAAAAAAAAAAAAGACAAATTTATTCTCCTACAGTTCTGGAGGTCAATATAGACTGAAATCAAAGTGTTGGCACAAGGTGACTTTCTTCTGGAGGCTGTTAGGGAGAAACCATCCCATGTCTCTCTCCTAGCTTCTGGTGGCTACCGGCAATCCTCGGCATCACTACAATCTCTGCTTCTGCTTTCACATGACTTCTGTGTTTTTGTGTGCCTTTTCTCCTTCTTATCAGGATGCCAGTCATTGGACTTAAGGCCCACCCAAATCCTGTACAACTTCATCTTACCTGATTACATTTATACAAACCTGTTTCTAAATAAGTTCACATTCACGGGTACAGGAAAATTAGGACTTGAACATATCTTTTTGAGAGCACAATTCAACTCACTACAACTTCTCAACAGCATTCAAAAAAACAAAATTTTGAACTTGTTCTTGAATCATACTTCTCTTTGTTGGCTTTGGAACACCAAACTCACCTGCTTTCCTTCCATACTACTCTTTAGTCTCATTTACGGGCTCTTTTTTCTCAATCTAACTCCCCCTCTGGGCCCTTTTCTCTCGTTCCTCTCTATTCATTTCCTAGGCAATCACGTCTATCCCAAAATTTGAAAAGATTTCAAATTTTTACCTCTATCCAGATATCTCTTCTGAGTTTCAGACTACTCTTTCCAACTGCCTACATGGCATCTTTATTAGGTAATTCGTGCTGTTTCTAAGACAGTATATCTTATACTAGTCCCTGATTTTCTGTGCATTTTTCCTTCTGGCATATCTTTGATTTCCCAATAAATTAAACTTTCATTCACTCAAGTTTTTTATTTTAATGCCAGAAATCTTGAAGTGATTAAATTTTCCTTTTTCCTTAGCACCTTTCCCAATCTATTACAACTAATTACCAATATATTTTGCTTCAACTTTTGAAGCCAAGGAGGACCCTGTGGGGCTCCTGGGCACAAAAGCCTTTCTGTTTTCCCCCATTTCCTGATTACAGGAAACAGGCTTCATTCAGCCTCCGTGACCTTCTCTGAGTTCCAATAAGCAGGTTCAAACAGTTGCTAATTAGGGAAGGGAGGGGATGCAGAGACAAGGGAGGAAGATGCAGAGACAAGGGGATGCAGAGACAAGGGAGGGGATGCAGAGACAAGGATGCAGAGACAAGGGAGGTCTCGAACCCGTGTTCCCTGCATTGGTAGGTGGATTCTTAACCACTGCACCAAGGGAAGGAAACAACAACAAAGAAAGACAATAGTGCAACCATGGGGCAGGGTTCTAGTTCCCCCTCAAGGTATATACATAACAATGTCTTTGATCTGTTTTGCAGATACTGAAACCCCCACCAGGTGGGAGAAATTAACTGTATGCTGCCCACAGGCACTTAGACCCTGGACCAGTTGGAACCAGAAGGTTGATGATGCTGACTCTCACTTACCTCACTACCAACCAATCAGAAGACTGTCCATGAGCTGATCACGCCCTCTTTAAACAATTACTTTAAAATTCCTCACTCCACCCTCCAGGACAGGACACACAGTTTCTAGGGCTTTAGCCCACTGTGGCCCCCTTTGCCTGGCAAAGCAACAAAGCTCTTATTTTCTACTTCACCCAAAACTCTGTCTCCAAGGTTTAATTTGGTGTCAGGGTGCAGAGGCCGGATTAGGCTTTACTTTTACTATATATATTTCAATTCCATTCACTTCCCTCCATTTTCCCTAACAACAACTTAGTCCAAACCACAAGCATTTCTTATTTGAGGGAATGAAAAGCCCTGCTAAATGATCTTCCTTTCTGCATTCTAATGACCTTCCAATCCATTTTTTTCTGTAACAGTGAGATTAAACTTTGAAAAATATATCAGAACACTTAAGAAGCCTAGTTCAAATCTTTCAATAGCTTTCCAACCAATGTATTTAGAATAAAATTCCAGTTCTTTTTCATGATCTCCATCAATTGCCCCTGCCAATTTCTCCATCTCATTTCTCATCAATTTCCAAGACTTGTTCAGTATACTATGAAGTCTGTTTCTCAAAAATACAAGTCATATCAGATCCTTCAACATGGCATTTCCACACACTGGAACATCCTTTTCCCTCATTCTTCATCTGCTGACCTGCTATTACATCTTCAAGTTTTGACTCAAGTATCACTTCCTTAGTAAGATTTTTCATAATCATGGAACCACTGCCCTTATAGAATTAGTCTGTTATAGTCTCTCTTCATGTAATCCAATTTTACTCAGACCGTGTATTGTAGTTTGTAATTATACATTTGTATATATTCAACTTCTAGTTTTGTTCTAAAATTATGGTGGTTGAATAGTAAGGGAAAAGCTTGGATTGGATTACAAATCAGGATAACTTAAACCTAATCTGACTCTACCATTCATTAACTTGAGCAGGATGCCTAACTTCTCAGGGTCTTACTTAACTTATGTAAATTCTCAGGGTCTCCTGGGAAAATCACTTATTTGGACAATGTGTCTTCCCAGATTCTGTTGTGGTTCAAAACTCCTGCTACTCTATGATCCTATAAATATTCTGAAACTTTAAGAGATAATGGACCATTTTCTTACTTCATCTGGGATACTAATATAAACTTGAGATGTGGACATTTTCAAAACTGGTATTTCAGTAGCTTTCCATGACTATGAGGATACGGTTATGAATGTATTAACAGCTGGCCTTTATTCATAAGGCCAAACCTAGGAAAAGTTGAAATCTGTGCCTCACAAAAATTGCCCTATTCTTCCCCATTTTGTCTCCTCCATTTTTAACCACAAATCCCAGACACCCTAAACCCTCTGCTCATCCTCAAACTATTTAGGATCACTCAGATACTTTCATGAAGCCTGGATCTTTCTGAGAAGCTCATCATTGTCAGACTTTTCTCACCCCAAACACATTTTTCATTTAGAATCCTATTCTCCTAAGATCTCACTCCATCATAAATAGAATTTTCTAAGTAAGCAATCAACACACATATTAATCTGTGCAGGATTGGTAGGTTCTAAAGGTAATGTATTACTCTTCCCAAAGAGTGTTTCTATTAGATGAATATATTAATCTGTCTATATTCAGTTTTAAAAACAAGCTATGTTAAACTCTAAAAATATGTCATACCATTACTTCGAGATTTTTTTAAGTTAGTAATTTATAAATGTATTATTTTCTTTCTATTTTATACACAAATATGCAACGTTTTAGTTATATGTATTTCATAATTCTTTACAAACATTTATTCATACTGGAAAAAATTAAACTCTATGAGTGATATAAACTCTAAATTAAATGTTTAGAGAAGTCTATGGAAAAACTTTTTCTTCCATTTTGGTTTAAAAAACAAAATTTTGCTTTTAGTAATAAGTAAAATCAACACCTAACATATCGTATCATGTTTCTAATAGCATAGATTTAAAAAGCAGAAAGAGATTGTTGCTAAACAAACAGATACAGTATTATATTATCTTCTCTCTCTTTCAAAACATTTTAAAACACACTACATTTTAAAATAAATACATTGTATCCTAATCTTTAATCTGCATTTTCTTTTAAATTCTAGTTATTACCAACCACAGCATACTATTATGCAAACCTTTTCTTTAAAAAAATATTTTTCATGTACCATGTCCACTGGTGTCACTGTGATTAAGATATAGATTACAAAACAAAAAAATTCTATTTGGTTGCTATATGTTTGTGAGCAAAGAAATTGATTAGGCATTCCTCTTTATTTAAGAGATATGTCAGTACATAGAGTTACAGTCTGCCCTCATTTAGTCTTTTCATTTGTGGTACTCCATATTACATGAGAGCACATCCATTTGAATCTTTTTAATATTCATGATCCTCTCACCAACCTGAACAAAAGAGCTAAAGCATTTGATAGCAATCTGAAGAACTTGATTAACAATGTACTAATCATCAGTACCATTGACCTGATTCAAAAATGTTTTCAATTTATCCATCACTTTTATAACCAAAGATGATTGCATTACTTTACCATTTTTTATTTAAATAAAACCCCAAGAGCTGAAAATATCAAGCTATTTCTACTAAATGCACCTTGCAACAATCTAATTTATTTTTAAACTAAGTTCTAAAGTGACCTATAATAACCAATTAGTACTTGAACATAGGAAACCAGGGCACAAGTGGTCTGTGGTAAAATCAATTCACTTTGACTTCACATCACTAAATGTTAAACTGTGCCAAGGAATTAATTTTGCAATAAATTGTTACTGCAGTTACAAAAATCCAACTAAAGGATATTACTAGGAGCAATTATCCATATATCAAAATGCATTGACTGTAGAGTGTGAACTATAATTACCCCCCAAATTGCTTATCATTCAAATGTTAATTTTAAAGATTTCATTTTTATAGCCATAACTTACTTTTTGTAATTTTTAAAAACTTATTTTTAACGTATCCTAAAAATACACTATTGGCATAGTAAATTTCATAACAATTTAAAAGTATAAACATACCCTAGTGTATCACTTTTGGACTCTACTATCAATTATCAGTATTATGTTAAAATAAAATGATATAGTGATCTAGAAGTAGAACAAATTGCCTTTTGTGATAAAATGTCACTGAGAATGAGGTTTACTAGCAAGCTTATGCAATATTATATTTTTAGATAAAAAAACACAACAAAATTGAATACATCTGACAAAAAATAGCGATACCATTCTCCAGACAGATTGAAACACATCTCCATATTAAAAGGTCTGAAGTGATAAACAATTTGGTTATTTCCTATGCTCATGCTCTTCTACTTTTTTAAATACCAAACTATATTTAATATCACATGCAGTAGCACACCTGTTGCAATAAAGTGTTTTAAATCATACTTATGCATCTGATCAACATATTTTTATTCTCCATTTTTTCCTGAAATTTGATTATAAGAACAATTTAGACATCATTTAATATATTTAGGATATCATATATTTTGAAATCATTATTTAGGGTGGCGAGAACAGTAATATAATAGATCCCAAATTGTTTTAATGTATAATCTAGCTTTCAATGTGAGAATTTAATATTCCAAATATTATTACTTTATTGATTCTTTGGCAAAGTCTACATGTAATTGCATGAAAGTAAATAGAACCAAATACTTAGTGAAGCAGATAATGTCTCCATACTAACCAGGACCTGGCATTTCTGGGAATCATGCCATTTGAGTCTATGTGGACTGACCTTAAGAAATCAAATATATCAGATTTAAATAATTACTTTTAAGCTTATTTTCTCTCCTACTTCTAATCCAGTTATTTAAAATAAAAATCTCAGGAGAAATTTTTCTACTCAATTGATTTTAGCTTACTAATAAGAGCATAAGATATTTTTAATTTATAATTAGGAGGAGTCGTTATTTCTAAGGGTCATTTTAATAATTCTGGAATTCAGTATTCAATGTTTATAAGGCAATATATCTTTTAAATTCCCAGAAGCATAAAAATTTTATGGAAAAAAGTTAACTAATCTATATGAGGGTTAATTTTCTGATATAAATGGATCATCATGTATAAAAATTTTTAAATATTCTTATTTAAAAGTGTGAGTTCTAGCTTGAAAGGAATTTCCCAGACAAAACTGCCCATCTATAAACAAAAAAATGAAGATCATAAAAGCATCAGGATTATATTCTGTTCCTTAAATATTAAATAAAGGTGGGTGACTGGGCATTTCAGCTACGACAGTGGATTATTTTCTTATTCCTTTTCACATTGTTTTATCTATACTAAAAAATAAATACATACAAAACTATACAAATAACTCCAAGTTTTAATATTTCCCTATGACTAGACTATACTATTTTTGCTATGTGTAAATGGTGATACTGAATTAAATGTTTTGATAAAAACTCTTTACACATGAGTGAATTTGGAAAATGAAGATAAACAGTTTTGTGAAAGATGCTTCTAAATAATGAAAATGGTTTAGTAACCTAAGCCTCCTTGGCTTGTCCAAAACTGTTTTTCCGTGATAGGTAACTACCTTGTGGATGATGAGCTGAAGTATAAATTTGGGATAAGTGCATGGTATAAAAATTCTCCAAATGCTCTTTGCACAATTCTTTGCAAAAGGCTGCCACTGAATTGCCCTCTTGGTCAAATGATTTATTGTACCAATCATGTGGAATAGAAAATTGAAAATCTAGATGAATTTTAAAAAGAAAAAAGAATCTTCCATTCTTAATGAAAAAGAAGTTGGTCAAGGCTAAAATGGAAAGTTGAGTTTCCAACAAGTAAACCATTATTCCTCCTTCTTTTGTTTTTAGGTTTGGAAGCATAAATACACACAAGGTATGCATGTATATGTGAATGAGCATTCCTGAAAAGACCAGCATTCTTCTATGTAAAAGGATGAAAACTATCTAGCCTAATGCTGGACGTGAACTGATATCACATGCATATTGGTTATGCCTTGAAAGTTTCATATGGTCCCAGAAGTAAAAAACAGACCAAAATAAGACTTTTGGGTAAAGCAAAACAAAAAGATTCAAAGGTAAATTATGTGGGACTAAGAGGAAACATTCGTACAGAATGAAATATAAGTTGATCTCCATGGGGAGGAAGGGGATAGTTTACGTAGCAATGTCTTAGAACTGTTTTTATATAAGCCTCTTAGACAATAACACAAATTATTCTTCTGATGAGGTTTATGCTCTTGGATCTCACTGACAAGTTAATCCAGAACCTGACTAACCCAGAAGAACATGTTTTCCTTGGGAGGTGGTACAGCTTTCTGACTCACACCTATATTTGTGTAGGTGATATCTACATTCCCCTGAAAGGTATGATTGAAAGAGTCCATTTCTTACAACGAAAACAACCTTCTATAAACTGAAATTTTTAGTTTTAAACAGCTTGGGGGGCATTCAGGTAAATACAGCCTAAGAGTTTATAATTAGTCTGACATTTCTAGACACAATTAACTTGCAGATTCAAATACTTGATTTACATATATAAATATCATCATGCACTGACACTTCATAATCTTCCTCTGGAAAATGAAACTCCATCAGAAGTTATTCTCTGATGGGTATTCACTGAATTCTTATGGCTACACACACACACACACACACACACACACACACACACACAGAGACATATACACACATTTGTGACATTCAGGATATCTTTTCTTAATCACTAAAAAATATTGCTAAGCAATAAGTTTTCTGTTCTAGCATACTTAGAGGTCTTATGTGACTTTCAAATATAAACTCTTCAAATCTCTGACTGTAAAGAAAATGTATTAAATTAAATTTTATAGAGCCATTTACACACGTTGTAATATCTTTTTATTTCTTCACAAACTACATACTCTTCATTAGTTTAGGTGTTAGATCTTTTAAAATCTGAGTGTTAGGAAATCACTTGTGAATGGATATAGAGAAGTTATTTTCATAATGCACTAAAAAATGAAGATATTGAATCAAACTTTATGCTTATTATTCAAATCCTAGAATATAAATTTATTTAATATAGTAACTATTTGTCAGAGAAATAGGTGTGATGCTCTACGTGTCATTTTACCAACTGTCTGACATTATTTCCAATCATATTTGCATGTGCCTCTTTTGTAAATTGTCCAAAATATATATGGCAACATCCTGTCTGAAAAAAAAATGAGTCAGAAAAGGAGTGCAGGGCTTCCCTGGTGGCGCAGTGGTTGAGAGTCCGCCTGCCGAAGCAGGGGACACGGGTTCGTGCCCCGGTCCGGGAAGATCCCACATGCCACGGAGCGGCTGGGCCCGTGAGCCATGGCCGCTGAGCCTGCGCGTCCGGAGCCTGTGCTCTGCAACGGGAGAGGCCACAACAGTGAGAGGCCGGTGTACCACAAAAAAAAAAAAAAAAAAAAGAAAGAAAAGGAGTGCAGAGAACTATCAAAGTATAAAAATAATACCCCAAATCATATTGGACGGGTTTAGAAACATACACACAGTCTCTGATATCCAAAAAGAAAAACAAAGAAATGTATCTCTTTAGAGAGCTATTGTGGATAAACCTTTTATTTTCCATTATTTTAAGAAAGTGTTGCTTAAATGTGGGTATTTTTGTCTTCGTACCATAAAATGTTTAAATTGAATAGATTTAATTTTAGGTCCACTCAAATGTGTAGTTGTCAAGCATTTAATGCTGAAATACACTGCCTTAAGAAATGTTATTTTAGAGCTGTTTGCCTTTTAAATTCTAACAAGCTGTATATCTGTTTGTCTAGCCGCCATCAAGGAGACTATTGTAGCTGGAGGCATTGGTAGGAAGACGACTAAAGGGCTACATCATGTCAAAACCTCAAGTAGGAATTATTGCCTTTCTTGCATCAGTTCCCAGCTGTATTATGTCACCAAATCACATCACTGTAATCAAAGATGAATAAAATATATTTTTTTCTCTACCTTAAATGCTTCTTCTGTCAATTACAATCAAAGGACATGACTTCAGGTCTGTCAGTTTGCGAGGCTTTTTCCTACTGATGACTAAAGCTGTAATCTGCTAAATATAAAATGAATCAGAAAAGTCTTAGAATGATTTTGCTATTAAGAATTTTTTTATTCCCCTCCCACAGGGGACAGAAAGTAATTGGTCTTTAAAGAATGAAATCAAAGATTTAAAAAAAAAAAATGACCCTTTTGGTTTTCATCCTTTTATTCTTTCCTCTTCCTGCTTTAATTCTAAACCTTCAGTTGTAACACCGGTTTGTTTTTCTGAGAAAATACACATAGTACTCTAATCAAAACTAAACAGCTCTTTGTAAATATTTTATTAACCCCGCATTTTTATAAGTCCAGAACTTTCTTGCCATAGTACTGCCTATTAGGTACCCTGTAATATTAGCAGTAATTCTGCTAATAACTCCAACTTCTAGGCAGGTTTCTGACTTGATTACATTATTAAGCATAATCAAAAACATTTTCCCAGAATGATTTTAGCTTGGTAGTAGGGATTGCTTCCTTTGATCTTCTTAGCATTATTTTATGATAGGTTGCTCCTCATTTACACTACAAATGCTGGCAAAAATGAAAGTGGTATCTCTGCTAGCAGCGCCGGATAAAATAACTGGTTCAGCAGTCTCTGCCAGCTGCTTTCAACGATGAAAATCAGGTTGTTTATAATGGGGGAGAAAGGCTTAGAATGTAAACGTTTGCCATCATGAGAAGCTTGATAGGACTTGTCATGAACTTCTGCCTTCTCAATTAAATTTTTCTTATTTCTCTATTTAATATTTAAGCAAATATTTGTGCAATTAAGACACCCTTCTTAGGTTTCACATTAAATCCCATTCTTGGATGCTCATATCCAGAACTACTCTTGGGAAATGTAAGAATATAAATGTAATATATACAATCTTAATTTATTACCCCAGAATGTCTCATAAACACCTGCCACCTGACTCTGTCCTTCTCCTTTATCTTCCATCACTATTTATTGGCCAAAGTGAGAAATACACGGTTGTGTTGCCGTGGTGTTTTAAGATGTTTCTATTTCTTTAAGGTGGGAGAGAGGAAATCACAGACACCTGTTAGCCAGTATTGATATCTCTCTGTTGTTCAGTGCCATGTGCGTGCACATGTGTGCACACACACAAGAAATACTAGGCTGAGAAAAAAGTGTGGAATAAAGCACTGCATATAATCTGGTAATAAAAACAAATATTTAGTGCCCTACCTCATTCCAGATGCCAGGAAACTCAAATCACTTGAAACAATATATCATACACAGAAATAAACCCAAATGTCTTCCAAGTACTTTGGCAAATGAGAGACTGCCCAGTGCATTACAAAAGAAACCCCTGAAGGAGCGAAAAGACAGAATTCTGCCTGTGATTTTGTCACTGGCTGTGTGATCTTGAAATTAACTAAAAAAAATTCATTTCCTATGTGTACATACTTTTAAAACATGACGAGAATCAGGCCAGTTAGCACTCCCACCAGTTCCAAAAGCTAAAGAAATCATACAACATTAGAGCCCCCGAAACCTTATATATGTAACACGGTGCAACCCCTGCCCTCATTTTACAATGAAGAAATAAAGGACCAAGACTCAAGATGCAAGGGAAAATTGCTGCTGAGCAGGCCAAGGTCAAGGATTCTTGAAACAAAATGACTGTGAAAAAGTGGAGCATCAAGCCTCACACCTAAATAAAAGTATCTAGAAAATTTTAATAAATTGTAAGAATGTATTTAATATCTAAATATGTTATTGAAAAACAAAACGTTTCACACAAGGCTAAACTCCCTTTAACTACCAACTCAAATTTCAATCTCCCTGACTCCATCCCATCCTATAACAAAGAAAAAATACTGCACCAGAATAGTTTGTTTCCTTCCAGATTGTGTGTGTGTCCACTGGTTTAAAAAAATTTACTCTTTGGGTGGGGACCTGAACATGGTCTCAAACTCAGAGAATCCTGAGGATGAATTAAAGCCCAATATTATGCCTAAGCCTAATGATAAGCAAAGGACAGACCATCTTGGCAGGAACCCTTTGGTAATTGTATAAGCAAAGGTAGTCTATATCAATGTGCACATAATCTTCTCTACAGTACTGGATTCAAATCCACTTTCCTATATCTGTTAGTAGTAGGACTTTGAAAAAACTGATTTAAGCTCTCTGAGAACCAGTATCCTTATCTGTATACAGTGAAGGGAATATTATCTACCCCATTGAGTTCCTTTGAAGATTAAACAAAATTAAATAGTAGGAGAGTGCTTGGAACATAGTATTTACTTATAGCATCACATATTACATTCTACCGTAATTAATTATCTTCCTTTCCAATGGAAATATTGGTTACTGGAGGGATGAAAAGAAGGTTCATGTCTTTATCCTCACCATTTTGCTCAGTCCCTGTAACATACAATAGGCACTCAAAAATTTTTGATTGGTTGGCTGCCTGGATGAATAAATGGAGTAGCAAATCTGTACACAAGCCAAGTAAAACCAGAGAACTAGCAATTATTTGGTAAATTTGATCAATTTAAAGATAAAGGGCTTCCCTGGTGGCGCAGTGGTTGAGAGTCCACCTGCCGATGCAGGGGACACGGGTTCGTGCCCCGGTCCGGGAGGATCCCGCGTGCCGCGGAGCGGCTGGGCCCCTGAGCCATGGCCGCTGAGCCTGCGCGTCTGGAGCCTGTGCTCCGCAACGGGAGAGGCCACAGCAGTGAGAGGCCCGCGTACCGCAAAAAAAAAAAAAAGATAAGAAGGCCTAAATATTGTTTTACTCTCTCCTCACCTCAGAAGTTTTTTATTTTACCAATATTTAGAAAACTTTGTTCTTCACCCACACCATAGGCATGACTTTTGCCACACCACATATCACATATATCCCAGCACTTCCCAAACTTTATTCCATCATATGAAAATAATATTTGTTCAACTCACTTGGAGTTACCCACCAGGGTGCTCAAGAGCAGAAATGATGGAAGAGAGAATTATCACTGTCCCACTGCACTCAGACCCCCAGTGAGCCGAGGAGGTCTCTGGGAACCCATCTTGACACACCAGTCTCACAAATGGGGTAGGAGACTCCAAATACTCTGACTTGCCTAATATTATTTATTAAAGTGAATTTAAATATTATGTTTATCATTAACCTTGTCCTAAGTACTAATATCTACGAAATCCCTGGTATTATCATCTATTTTTTTGTGGTTGTTAGTCAGTAACAAACAACGAAAAACCTTAAGAATCCCAGTGGTTTAAAACAACATGGATTTATTCCTCCCATGTGCTGCATTGTCCATCAAGGGCTAGAATGTTCCCAGAACCTCTGTTTCATGTTGTCCTCACTTAGAGACTAAGGCAGAAGGGGATTCTCCCATCTGGAATGTCTCTGGTCACCCTGTTAGTGGGAAGAAGCCATGGTGAATTACACATTGGTTAGTAAAGACTTCTGCCCCAGGTTTCATGGGACAGAGAGGCTTTAGGCCAAAATGAACCTCAAGGCTGAGAGGAAATGCAATCCTTCTGTGTTTGACAGGAGAAGACTGAAATACTGACAAACTGCCCTAATGACTATTCTTAATTTCCTTTTCTTTTTCTTCTTTGAATATTATGGAGGCCTTAGCATAAGGGATTCTACATAAGTACTTACATATTAAAAATGATATTCAGAATATATTCACTATTTCAGCCTTGAAGTACCAAGGCAGAGAAATACTGGCATAACTTTGCAGTAAGGTCATGGATATTACCTGCAATGTCAATATTGTACCTAGATTAGCTTTACTTTTTCAGTGTTTTTACACAACTATCATGTACAAACTCTAAATTAAATTTTCAGAATTCTAAGATGTCTTTAAAATAACCATGCACGAAAGCATACACCCACGTTTTAAAGATACTGTAATTCCTTTAGCTGAGAGTAGGCTGGTACAAGCAAAAGTATACTGTAGCTCCAGTGCATTTCATTGAGCTATGACACCTCTCTCAGTGTCACATGCAGCTACCCTGCAGTCCCATGGGGGCATAGAGCAATCACAGGCTTTTCACCGCTTTAACCATGATATTGCCACCAGTCCTCTGGTGATCCCACCTTGCAGAACCAGCATACTATATCTAAGTAACTATCTAGTGTAGGCCAGAGCAGTCTGAATGGTTAATAAAGTGTGATTCACCTGACAAAACCATATAGGTTGGAGGTAAACAAAAGAAGGTAATACAAATTAACACGGAGGAAAAATTACTATAAATAGAAATGAGTCAGGATAATGTCTTCAGTCTAAAAAAGCAAGTATCCAAATAGACATTGGCACGGCATCACACAGCAAAATATCCAGATATTTTAGGGACTGTTTTGCTTCTCATTGGGATGTCTTAATGCTCCACTGTCTCATTCCATGGAAATTACATAAAAACAGCAGATTCTCTATCCCACATACAGTGTGTCTGCACTTACAGGTGGCAGGTGGGAAGGCAACTCTAAAAGGAATGAGTCCCTATATTTCTCAATGCCCTGTGGCATATCCTGATGATACACAGTATGATACTAGAGATGTACCCTAAACCTTCAACATGGCAGCGCTTTCCGTTCCATACACAAAGCAGATAGGAAGCGTGGAGACGTGATGGAACATGCATCTTTCAACCTGGTAAATGCATCTAGATTAACAAAAATATTTTACAACAGCCAATAATTAAAAAAGGATTGCTTGCCATTGCATAATTAGTTAATAAACCATATAACATACAACTGTTATTCCGTCGCAGACACCCTCTTCACACTGCACCATATGGCTAATGGCTTCGATCACGCATCACACCATACTGAGAATTCCTTCTCATCATCCTGTATTGGCTACAGACTCAGTTTGTGGCTAATGCGTGTGTTACCCTTTCACTGCATGTTTATTTTATGAGATGGTGGCGTCTGTTTTTGTGTTGATTCTGAAATGATAAACTACTTTTTTTAAAACATGACTAGAAAATGACTTCATTATTAATTTTCCAAGGTGGATCTTAAAATATAATCTCTGTTATCTTTTCCCCAGTTGTAACCCCAAATTCTGGCCTTTTGCATTTTGATCAGTGTCAACAATGGGAATCTGTATTTGTTATAATGTCGCTGGTGCATGTAAAGCTTAAATTATCTAAGGGCATCATTTGAAAACATTTAACTGGTAGATTTCTTCTCTGTATCTACTGCAGGGTGATAGCAAGGCTCTAGGAGTCCCAAATAACTTAGTTTCAGAAACCCTGTCTTCCACATTCAATCTCCAAGAGCACCTCCGTGAGCAGCTTCCTACTGAATATCACTGTATGTTGGGGTATTCCAGATACGTGTCTTCAACATACTGTTTTCTAAATGAACACTAATTATATAATACTTATTTCGGGGTCTGAGGATTAAAAAAAGGAAAAATGTCAGACTGAAAAGTTGCAAAAGTAACTTAATTTTCAAATATAAAATCAAATATTTTGTTAATTTATTCAGATTTGACGGGCATCTAAACTGATTTTTTTTTTTTTTTTTTTTTTTTTTACTTTCTAGACCAGATGTTTTGGCACTGGCCTTCGATTCTAAAATGATTTGGATGGGAGAGATAAAATTATCCCTAGGGCTAAATAGACTTATCTCAACAGCAGAAGAAGAAAAAAAAAAAAAAAGCTAAGTAAAGCACATGATAAGCAACACACTCTCTTTGCCTAGAAGGGAAAGGAAATGTGAGGAAAGACCTTTTGTTTCATTTTGAGGTTTTTAAAAAGATATAGCTTCAATTTCATATTAGGAAAGCCCATTTCTGGTTGACAAATTTTCTGTTTCTAAACATTAAGAATGTTGCAAGTTAGGGAAAAAGATGTTTACCCTCTTTGAATTTAATCAAATTTGTTGATGGCAGAAATTAGCATGACTAGTGCTTAGCAGAAAATCAGGATGATTACTCCTAGCATGTCCCAGCTTTAAAGAACGCAACTTGCTCATTTTGTATTTCAGCCAAAGTAATTTTATAACAGTTTGGCTTCTGCTGTCTTTCAAGGATAAGCAGAATAAGTGAGTATGTTTTCCTTTTTCAAAGAGGAATCATTTAATGATGAGACAAATTTGGATACTACTTTAGTTTGAGGTATAATCTCCATATTCATAAAAATTCATGTATAAAACCATGGAATTAGATGGACAAAGGCCTCTCAGATTGGAAGTCAAAATAATGCTAGTATAATTTTCCCAGATTTAACAGAGCATTCCTACTTTTGTTGGGCCACCAAATTGCTAGATAAAATTACATGTGTTTGTGTATTTCTTTATAGTCATCCTAAAACTCAAATATATCCAGCTTTTATAATCAGGATTCCAAATGAATCTTGGTTCACTCCCAGTTAGTTATAACATTTCACAAAGTCTTTGAAATTAATAGCTGAGTCAGTTTTACACACTAGTTTAAAAAGGAACGAAAATCACAATGGCACCAATATTATCAAACTAATTCATACTACTAATTAAAGAAGCACTTATTTCTTTCATAACTAATTTAACCTATTTCCACATGACGCCTACTATTGAAAAAAGTGCTTATATCTCTATCCTAAATAATTTATTTTTCAATACACTCAGCTTTATTAGAACATGTTCTGTTTAATTTGTAGGTGGGCAGTGGGGACATGATTTAAGACTAGGACCCTCCATTTTTATGAAGCTTTGCTGCTTCCTTTTCACCTACCTAGTAATCTGGCTATGATGATTTTTTTTTCTTTTTTTTTTTAGGTAGCCTAAGATGAGAAACAAACTGCATAAGGATTACCTTTAATAGGTGTCAACTTCCTCCCTGGTTCTTTGCTTAAAGGAATAAAGAAAACCTTCGGTTTGTTTCCTTTTTCTCTCCCAGTAAGCAAGAAGAGAGCTTGCAACAATCCCATGCTAACAAATAAAAGAAAGGTTTGGGTGAGTTATCTTGAGGGATGATTTGCTAGCTCTAATTTCTTTGCTTTCCAAGATTAAAGGAGACATTTCTGCTATGGCTAGAGGAGTACCCCAGCTGATTTAACTGCCATGAGTCCCTACCACGTCACTGGACTATTGCCTAAAATTTGTAAGGTCTGGCTTCTTGACACCATATAATTTCATTATGTCCGATCCTACAGAGATGCCGGGTGTGCAAGGGCACCAGGATGCCCATAGTAAATCAGCTGTTTCAATGCACCTAATAGTACCCTGGTGCCCAGGAAGTGTTAACTCACTTCACATGAGTGAACAGTCTACTTCCAGATAGCAGTTTACCCACCCGGGGCTCACCATAGGATTGGCCCATTATTAATAAAACTTCAGCCTTTGCTCACTTTCACAATGGATCTTGCCTTGGATACGCCATTTTCAGAGGCATTGCTTTCTGGTTTGGTACGTTTATACCAAGTTCTATTTTCTTTTAACTAAGTATAGGAATAAGAACTCATTTTAATGAGAAAATTCATTCATTTATAACACAAGGCAAATTTACAATAATTTCTTTGGTTGCTTCTGATTCTTCTCCAATATTCCTCATGGCCCAACATGCTAAACCTTCCACTGAATACTGTACACAAACTGACACAAAGAAAAAAACTACTGAGCTTTAATTGCGTGTTAATAAGTTTTTTTAATTGACCTACTCTAGTTTGGTGTATTCTGTGTTATCTTTTGCTTGTTTTATCTAGAGGCCATGCTGTGATATTGCCTCAATGAACCAAAGACAGGGAAATACACAGTCTGGACATGAGTAAACTAAAACAGTTGGCATTTCCCTCTCCTGATGATTTTTGTTCTTTGTAAAGCTACTAAGAGGTTTTTGAAGAAGACGCTGGGAAAATCAAAGTTAAAATAAGAAAACTTTTATTCCTATAGATTATCTCACATTTTTGCAAACATACCCCATTTCCTCACTTAATTGTGTAATTAAAATATTTTATTTCTACATTTTAACAAGGATACTTACATTCAAAGCCATACTTCCCCATGATATTTTGAATCATCAATAAGTTTTTAGTTTTTTTTGTTGTTATTAGTGTTTTAGAGAATATCAGATTTTCTCAAGAGAAGACACCCAAGCCAACAGGTTACAACAATGTTAACACACAAATTCTTCCATGGGTTTTAAATTTACAAAAACGGAATTTTCTGTCCACCTCAGTTAGAGAAGCTATTTTGTATAATAGAGTGCTCTGCCAGGTAATGTACCGTATTTTCTACTTGAGTTTGCACCATATTTTATCTACTTGCATATAGCTGTGAATATATCTACAGCAAACATTCATTCTTTGGGAGATGTATTTGCAAGGACAGTATGAAATGGGGAAAATGCAAAATCTGTCTGAGATGGGGAAGATGCCCAACTGTGAGAAATGTGAGAATGGAAATATATGAGGTGTGACAATAAAATAATAAAATTAATTTCCTTGTGTGGTTCATAAACTAGCTCTAAAGTCAGTCCCATGAATGGAGTTCCAAAAATGCTCTAAGCGGTCGCAACCCTATGAAATCAGCTCATCAGATTCCCGATTCCATTGCTAAGATGTGCAGCACACTTTGGGGTGTTAACATTTCTGTATGTTTGTAAAAATATATATATATATCCCCTTAAAAGTCTTACTTTATAAAGTCTTTTGGACCTAATCTTTTTGAAATTCCATGATAAACTTCTTATAAAGTTCTTTGAAACACTTGACAAAGCTTTAAAACTCCAAATATTTTCCACGTAATTAATCACATGGTGTATAGCGTGTTACAGCATATTCTGGTAAGGTGAGGTTGCATAAAAGCGTATACTTGTCTTGTTTATCTAACCTGACTATCAGGTGTATGAATAGGTATTTTCTGTGAAAAATTTTAAGCAACTTGAGAAGGAAATGTAAGAGGATCCATCGAGAAGTATCAATGGTCCAAGGAAAATTCCAATATATGAGAAGAGAGAAGTGCAAATGAGGAAAAAGTAAATAACATTTCTCTTCCTAATTCCTATTTATGTTCTGAAGTGACTTCAAATAGATTGTATATTAAAAATTTAAAGTTTATTTCATTGCTCCTTTGAATTTGTGGAACCAAACCTTAAAAGTTAATTGATACTGATCTAACTAGGAAGGGAAGTGAATATTACACTTTTTGTCAAGCAGAATATGAACCTCATTCAAGCTTTTTGCATTTGATAAAATTACTTTATGAAATTGCTTCTTCACCTGAAAATGAATTTTTCTTCCAAATTTCTCACATTAATTGCTGATAGTTTTACTGTGTAAGTTCTCCTTTAAATAAAGAAGAGCATCAAATGGTTTAGAAATCAGCTGAGAAAACAGGCTTTTGCTTATATCTAATTTCAATAAAGAATCATTTCCTAGTCATTAGTGATGTTAGTTAAGGACAAAAACCGATTATGTTAAGGCCAATATGTCTGATGCATCATGTCAGAAATGGGACTTTTTGAATTATAAACCTGTGGTTTTTCAAAGAAGAAAATCCAGACCCAGAAAAGCAAAGTGCTTTACCCAACATCGCATAGCAACTTAGTGGCAGAACCAGAATTCAATGTCGGCTTTATAAGCACCCTGTAACCAGCCATCGTCTATTCTGCTCGCGTGAACCAGTCACATGTATAAAAGTCCAGTTCCTCCTCTCTGGAAGGGGAAGTTGGTCATGGCCACTTGCAGAGCCCTCTGGCCACTAATTAGTCTACTAGCTACAAAATGAGCCAGCTGTGGTGGTCCCCACCCATACTGGCATATGGCCTGAAAGAGTGCTACCGAAACCCAGCCCACCATGGAGACTTGTGCTGTTTTCTCTATATGTGGGCACCTGACGAAAGGGGAGAAGGTGAGCTGAAATCCAGCCTGTGCTCTGTGTAATGGTTCATTTTATGTAGCATGCTGGCTAAGCCTTGGTGCCTCTATATTTGGTCAAACATTATTCTGGATATTTCTGTGAAGGTGTTTGCTTGGATAAGATTAATATTTGAATCCATGGATTTTGAGTAAAGCAGATTACCCTCCATCATGTGGCTGGGCCTCATCCAATTAGTTGGGACCTTAACAGAACAAAGATTGACCGCCCAGAGAAGTAACTCTGCCAGCAGACTCCCTTTGGACTTGAACAGCAACACTTCCCCGAGTCTCCAGCCCACCAGCCAGACACATCAGATTCTGGTCCCACCAGGCCTCTACAACTGTGTGAGCCAGTTCCTTAAAGTAAATCTCTCTCTGTATATATATCCCAATAGTCCTATTTCTTTGGAAAATCTTGACAAATACACTTTGTTCACCAGTCTAGGTGGAAGGGGCACTTACTTCTAGCACTCATAAAGATACACTACGGGCTAGCAAAAGGCCTATTTTTCTTTCATTGTCACTTATTTTTCACCCCATAACCAATAATAAGTTAAACACTGAGGGTTTGAGTTAGTGCCTTTGAATGAATGTTTAAAATATTAAAACTTGATATGTACCCTTGAAAGGTGCCTAGGACCTCAGAATCACCTGTGTTGCAACTATTGATGGAAAAGAAGAAACCAGAAAGTACCATCAGGTGGTAAAGGCTTCCTTCTGGCCCCAATTCCCTCTTCCACTCTGTGGCTTTGACCTATGGCTTCCTCCTCCCCTCATGACCATGGCCTCTCTTGTTGCTGACTGATCTGTTCCCCACAGTGCTGATACCCGTGTGACCCCTACTCAGATGACTGTGTTTGTTGTTCTGTCTCTGGACCAGACTCTAACTCGACACAATTCAGTCGTGATAACTCAGCAGAAAGGTCCTGGTTACTTCTCTGGACAAATTGAGGCTTTGGGGCAGTTGAATTTGATGTGTATTTATTAACTCCTATTGCCCTAGCCTACTTCCTGTAACTGTTCCTCAATAAATTATTAACATTAATTTGTAATTGAAGCACGTTCCTATTCCCTAAAAGTAAAATATTATAAAGTAGGATCTTGAACCATTTGCTTTCTATATTTGATATAAAGTATTTTTCTATCAAAAATGATGCATAACAAAATTATTTTAACTCAATAAAATGAGTTAGCTACATGCTGCTAATGAGTGTGATAAAAAGCGGAACTTTACAAGCATAATTATGATAAAAATTCTAGTGAACAATTCCAAGGCTTATCACAGATTAAGGCATACACCGCATATTCCAGAAAACTGACTAGAATATGCAGTACTGTACATGACTTTGGGAGAAAAAAAATATACTTTAGCCAAGAAAACAAACCGCATGCAATTTTGGTAACTTTTTGGTTTTATATACCATGAATATAAAATAGTCTCACAAATAAATATATTTTCATTTTAAAGGTTCTCACAAGATATTATACGTATTATGATTTGGGCATGGATTGGTTTATTTACTGGTGGAAGAATTATTGAAGCAAGGGAGAGTTTTTTCCAACAAAGTCTTCTCTAGTTACAGACGTAATTATCCACATTTAATGGAACACCACTAGCTCTTCCTCCTTTCTAAAGCCTTTCTTGATCTCACGGATCCCCGACTTTGGACTTCAGGACAACTCAAGCCTATCTACTATCTCAGTTTAGTGTTGATCCCGTCACCTTACTGTTATATTTCTATGCATATAACCTTGTCATATTACTAGATTCTAAACTTTTTCAAAGCAGAAAATGTGTTTCTAAGAATTCTTTGTGTCTTGCACATGGCACCTTCTAGTTGAATGGTCAATAGGTAAGGAGCAATATTTCTTCTTTGGGCAACGTTGGACCTATTAGACCTATTAGATGAGATTGGCTTTCTGTTTTGAAAGGTGACGAACACAGTGAATAATTTACATTGCATTTGGTTAAAGGAACAAAGAATCCATACTTGGTGTTCCAGGACCACTAATGCTTGCCATTTGAGGGATCACGGTTGACATTACCTGTATTCACCTTCCTCGTGGCTCTTTGGTAGAAAGAAACTAGAGCTGCTACAGATGAAACTTAGAAGAAACTAGCAAGAGTAAACAGATCTTTTACCGTTGCCAGCAAGCAGAGCATATCGTTTCTCCTATTGTCTTTATGACTTGCACTCTGTAATAAGTTTGTAGCACCCATTCTCTATGAAGCATTCCAAAATCAGCTCTCTGCATTTAGCCTCCAGCTGCCCCCCTCAGACCTTGGGCTGGCATTCAAGTGAGCTTTTCTACATCTTTGTTTTGTAAGTGAAATAACAATTGGCCATAAAGAGACTCACTCTCATTCAAAAATATTTTGATACAAACTTTTGAAATTTAAGTTGCTGTCTGGTTACCAGCTTCCCACAGGGTTTGTTAGATTTATATTCCTTATCTAAAAGTCTTAAGCAGAGTAGAAAGAAGAATCACTCTCCAGATTCACCTAGGATTCATTCACTTGTTTCTTTAAAGTAGTTGTTACTGAACACAGGCTGTGTTCCAGACATGGTGCTACTTCTGGAGAGATAACTGCAAACAAGACAGTTATGGCCTCAGTCCTCACAGGGCTACCAAAAAAAGTAAAATTTTTAATAAGCAGATATAGCTCAGCCTTGGAGACATAAAAATACATCTTCTGAGGTCACAGCACATGCAAAACAATTAAATAAGATACTATGAATTAAGTTAACTACAGTAGACAATTCTAATGAACGTGCAAACTGAATAGAATTGACATTAGACTATGAGATTATAAAGATTAGCTCAGAAAAAATACCCAGTCGCAGTACTTCTTGGCAGAACCAGTGCTAAATTTTTATTTTCTGATAGATTGCATTACTTGATGAAATGGGCTAAGAACAATGCCAAGGCCCAAAATAATATTGACTCAAATCCATTTCAGTCATACACACATTTCATTTCTCCCTTTTCTACCTCGTGTTCGGAATTACTCCAGCACTCTGCCTTTACTGAAAAGAATGAATCACAGACAAGACAAAGAAACTAAGAGCAGTATTATTACCAGTGGCACAAATCAAAGGGGGCTCGCCACATGAATTCTGCCAGACTTGGAGATGTCTTTTATTAGATTTTTTTCCCTTTACATTTGTTGAAAGAGAGAAAATATGATAGCATCTCTCAAAGAAGAAATTCCAACCTTAAAAAACAAATTGAGAAGAAAGGAGTTACATTTTCCTTTCTGAATCATAAATTTGAAAAATTCTGGGAAATAACTAGTCTCCCCAGCATTGCTCAAGAAAATTATTAACCAACTTTAAATAAATCCTGCTGCTATCCACAGAATCAGTCCTCACAAATCACAAGTCCACATCTGTAGAAAGATCTCGGAGGGGCCCCAATCACCTCTCAGAAAAATGTTTCTGTATGTCTCTACTTTAAGTCAGAGCATTCCAACCCCACATCCAAACTTAAGGCCAATATGTTACCCAGCTTCATGTGAGGTAAGACAAAGCAGAACCAGAATACTGATTTGATGCATACAGATTTACAAACTATAGCTTATCCCACAAGAATCTAAATACATACTTCCTAGGTCAGAAAACTTTTTTAAAGGATATAATGACATTCACAAGTTAAAAAGAAGTTGTCAACTTAATATTCTCGTTCACAAAATTTCATCAGTGTTTCTTCCCTTTTTTATGGGTACTTTTTTATTGTGGTAAAAAATACATAAAATTTGCCATCTTAACAATTTTAAGTATAACTATACGTATACTGTGCAACAGATCCCTAGAACTTTTGGGTCTTGCAAAACTGAAACACTCTATCCACTGAACAACAACTCCCTTTATTCCCTCCCCTCAAGCCCTGGTAACCGTCATTCTACTTTCTGTTTCTAAGAGTTTGACTACTTTGGGTACCTCCTATAAGTGTAATCATGCAGTTTTTATCTTTTTGTGACTGGCTTATTTCACTTAGCATAATGTCCTCAGGGATTTATTTTTGTTGTAGCATATGACAGTATTTCCTTTTTTAAGGCTGATATATATACAGATATATATAAATATATGTATATACACACATATAATCATATTTTCTTTGTATCCGTTCATCTGTAATAGACATTTAGCTTGCTTCCACCTCTTGGCTATTGTGAATAATGATGCTATGAACATAGGTGTGTAAATATCTCTTCAAGATCTTGTCTTCTATTCTTTTGACATATACCCAGAAGAGGATTTGCTGGATAATATGGTAATTCTATTTTTAAGTTTTTTGGGAAACTCCATCAGTTTTACACAGTGGCTGCACCATTTGACTTTCCCACCAACAGTGCACAAGAGTTCAAATTTCTCCACATCCTC
This sequence comes from Stenella coeruleoalba, assembly GCF_951394435.1. Taxonomy (NCBI): domain Eukaryota; kingdom Metazoa; phylum Chordata; class Mammalia; order Artiodactyla; family Delphinidae; genus Stenella; species Stenella coeruleoalba. The sequence goes on along the minus strand of NC_137150.1, from coordinate 20,825,585 downwards.
ACCATCACATATTTTTTTCATAGTGGTCATCCTAACAATTAAGAGGTAACATTTCAGCATGGTTTTGATTTGCATTTTCCTGCTTATTAGTTTTGTTGAGCCTCTTTTCAGATGTTAGTTGACCATTTATATACATGTATTTTGAAAATATCTATTCAAGTCCTTTGCCCATTTTAAAATCTGGTTGCTTTTTTGAGATTTAGGAGTTGCTTAAATATTTTGAATATTAACCCTTTATTATATATATTTTTTGTTTTTTCTCCAATTGTGTAGGTTGCATTTTCACTGTTGATTGTTACTTGCTATGTAGAATTTTTAAAATTTGATGTAGTTCTACTTGTCAATTTTTGCCTTTGTTGCCTGTGCATTTGGTGTCATATCCAAGAAATCACTGCAAAATCTAATAGCACGAAGATTTTCTTTTTCTTTTTTTTTTTTTTTTGCGGTACGTGGGCCTCTCACTGTTGTGGCCTCTCCTGTTGCAGAGCACAGGCTCCAGACACACAGGCTCAGCGGCCATGGCTCACAGGCCCAGCCGCTTTGCGGCATGTTGGATCTTCCTGGACCAGGGCACGAACCTGTGTCCCCTGCATTGGCAGGTGGACTCTCAACCATTGCGCCACCAGGAAAGCCCTGTAGTAAGTTTTGAAATCAGGATGTGTGAGGTCTCCAGCTTGCTTTTTCTAGCCAAAATTGTTTTGTCTACTCAGGGTCCCTTGAGATTCCATATGAATTTCAGGATGGATTTTTCCATTTCTATATAAAAAAAATGCCATTGGGATTTTGATAGAGATTGCATTGAATCTGTAGATGGGTAGTATGGATATTTTAACAACATTAAGTCTTCCACTCCATGAAAATAGGATAGATGTCTATTTTTATTATCTTCTGTAATTTCTTTCAGCAATGTTTTGCAATTTTTGAAACATACATTTTTCACCTCTTGGTTAAGTTTATTCCTAAGTATTTTATTGTTTTTGATGTTATTGTAAATGGGTTGTTTTCTTAATTTTCTTTTCAGACTGTTCAGTTATTGTATGAAAAACAACTGATTTTTGCATGTTGACTTTGTATTCTTCCATTTTACAGAAATTGTTAATTAATTCCAACAGTTTTTCTTTTTTACCAGTTCTTTGGGATTTTCTATATACAGGATTATATCATTAGGGAATAATGGCAATCTTACATCTTCCTTTACAATGTAGATGCTTTTATTTTTCTTGCCTAATTGCTCTGGCATGGACTTCTAGTACTACATTGAATACAAGTGGTGAGAGTAAACATCCTTGGCTTGTTCTTGATTTTAGAGGAACAGATTTCAGTTTTTAACCATTGAGTATGATGTTAGCTGTAAGCTTTTTTATATATGATTCCTACTATGTTGGTTCAATTTCTTCTGTTCCTAGTTTGTTGATTGCTTTTACTTGAAAAGTATGTTGAATTTTGTCAGATACTTGTCCTTCATTAATTAAGATGAGCATGTAGTTTTGTTCTTCATTGTTTAATGTGGTGCATTACAGTGATGATCTTCATATGTTTAATCATTCTTATATTCCAGGAAAAAATTAAAAAAGGATTTTGTCATGGTGTATAATACTTTTAATGTGCTGTTGAATTTGGCTAGCTAGTGTTTCAATGAGGATTTTTGCATCTATGTTCATCAGGGAAATTGGCCTGTTATTCTTTTCTTAAAGTATCTTTGATTTTGGTATCAGGGTAATCCTGACCTCATAAAAAAAGAGACTGAAAGTGTTCCCTCCTCTTAAATATTTTGGAGTAATTTGAGAAATACTTATGTTAATTCTTTTTTAAATGTTTGGTAGAATACATAAGGGAAGCCATCTAGTCCTGGGCTTTTCCTCATCAGGAGGTTTTTTTGATTACTGATTCAATCTCCTTTCTAGTTATAGGTCTGTTCAGATTTTGTATTTCTTCATGATTCAGTCTTGGTAGGATATATGCATCTAGATGTTTATCCATTTCTTTTAGGTTATCCCATGTGTTAGCATATACACGTTCATAATGGTCTCATGATATTTTGTATTTCTGTGGCATTGTTGTAACTTCTCTTTGATTTCTGATTTTTGTCATTTGAGCCTTCTTTTTTTCTTATCTAGCTAAAGGTTTGTCAATTTATTGATCTTTTATTAAAAAACAACTCTTACTTTTGTTGATTTTTTTTCTAGTGCTTTTTTTGTTTTCTATTTCCTCTATTTCTTCTCCAATCTTTATTATTTCCTTCTTTCTGCTAACTCTGGGCTTAGTTTGTTGTTCTTTTCTTAGTTTCTTGAAGTCTAAAGTTAGATATTCCTTTGTGATTTTTTTAAATGTAGGCATTTACTGCTATAAATTCCCCTCTTAGTACTTCTTTTGCTGCATCCTGTAACTTTTTGTATGTTGTGTTTCCATTTTCATTTGTTTCAAAACATTTCCTAATTTCCCTTGTATTTTCCTGTTTTACTCATTAGTTTATCAAGCATGTGTTGTTTAGTTTTCCCGTATTTGTGCCCTTTCCATTTTTCTTTCACTATTGATTCTAGTTTCATTCCATTGTGGTCAGAAAAGATATTTTGTGTGACTTAAACCTTCTTAAATTTGGTGAGACTTGTTTTATGTCCTAATATGTGATCTATCCTGCAGAATGTTCTGTGCATACTTGAGAAGAGTGTTGCTGTTAAGTGGAGTTTTCTGTATATGTCTCTTAGGGACAATTGGTTTACTGTTGTTTAAGGCTTCTGTTTCCTTATTGATTTTCTGTTTCTTCCATCCATAATTAAAAGTTAGATATTGAAATCTCCTATTGTTGTGTTGTTATCTATTTCTTCAGTTCTATCAATGTCTACTTCATATATTTGTGTGCTCTGCTATTAGGTGCATCTATATTTATAAATATTATACTTTGCTGGTGAATTGACCCTTTAATTATTATATAATGTCATTCTTTGTCTCTTATAACAGGTCAGGACTTAAAATCTATTAGTCTGATATATGTATGGCCATTCCTGCTCTCTTTTTGTCACCATTTGCACAGAATACTTTCAGACTATGTGTCCTTATATCTAAAGTGAGTCTCTCTATATAAAGCAATTAATAACAGATCTTAAGGGAGAAATAGACAATAATACAATAATTGCAGGGGAATTCAATACATCACTATCAGCAATGGCTAGATCATCCAAACAGAAAATCAACAAGGAAATGTTGCAACTGAACCACACTTTAGGACAAATTGACTTAACAGATATATACAGAATATTCCATCTAACAGCAGCAGAATACACATTCTTTCCAAGTGTACATGGAACATTCTTAAGATAGACCACACGATAGGCCACAAAACAAATTTTAGAAAATGTAAGGTTGAAATCATATCAACTATCTTTTCTGACCACAATGGTATGAAACTAGAAATCAACAAGAGAAAAGTAAAGAGATTCACAAATATGTGAAAACTAAACAAGACACTTCTAAACAACCATTGACCAAGAAGAAATCAAAAAGGAAATAAAAAATTATCTTAAAAGAACATTAAAAAAACAACATATCAAATATTGTGGGATGCACCAAAAGGAGTTTTGAGAGAAAAGTTTAAAGCAATAAACACATATGTTAAAATTTTTAAAGAACTCAAATAACATAACTTTACAAGTCCAGGATCTAGGGGAAAAAATTAAACCCAAAGTTAGAAGGAATGAAATAATAACGATTGGAGCTAAAATAAATAAAATAGAGACCAGAAAAACATAGAAAGGATCAACAAAACTAACAGCTGGTTCTAAAAAGAATAAACAAAATTGACAAACCTTTAGCTGGACTAAGAAAAAAAGCCTCAAATAAATAAAATTAGAAATGAAAAATGAGACATTACAACTGATAATACAGAAATACATAGGATCATAAGATTTGTTGATATGTAATTGTTCATACTATGAACAATTACATAACAACAAAACGATTACATATCAACAAATTACATAATCTAGAAGAAATGGACAAATTTCTACACCAACACAACCTACCAAGACTGAATCAGGAAGAAATAGAAAGTCAGAGCAGACCAATAACAAGAGATTGAATTAGTAATAAAGAAACTCCCAACACAGAAAACTCCAGGACCAGATGGCTTCTCTGGAGCATTCTACAAAAAGTTTAAAGAAAATTTAACACCAATTCTCCTCAAACTCTTTCAGGTTATCAGGGAGGAGGGAACATTTCCTAACTCATTCTATAAGGCCAGAATTACTTTGGTAACAAAACCAGATGAGGATACCACAAGAAAATTATAGACCAATATACCTGATAAATATATATGTAAAATTCTCAGCAAAATATTAGCAGTCAAATTAAAAAACACATTAAAAGAATTATACACTGACTAATTGGAATTTATGCCTGGGATGCAAGGATGGTTCAAAATACACAAATCAATAAATGTAATACATAACATCAATAGAGTGAAAGGTAAAAATCACATGATTTTATCTCAGTAGACACATAAAAAACATTTGACAAAATACAACAACCTTTCCTGATTTAAAAAACAAAAAACAAAAACCCTTAACAGACTGGGTATAGAAGGAACATAACTCAACATCATAAAGCCCATATACAACAAACCCACAGTTAATATTATAGTCAATTTAAAGAAATAGAAAGTATTTCCTCTAAGATCAGGAACAACACAAGGATTCCACCCTCAGCACTACATTTCAGCATTCCATTCTACTGGAAGTCCTAGCCAGAGCAATTAGGCAAGACAAAGAAATAAAAGGCATCCAGATCAGAAAGGAAGAAGGAAAATTGCTGTTATTTGCTGGTGATATGATCTTATATGTAAAAAATCCCAAAGAATCAGTCAAAAAACTGTTGGAATTAATCAACAATTTTAGTGATGTGGCAGGTTACAAAAATCAACAAACAGAAATTAATTGCATTCCTTTACACTAATGATGAAGCATCTGAAAAAGAAATAAAGCCATCCCATTCACAACAGCAACAAAAACACCACCTTCAGAATGGGAGAAAAATTTTGAGAACCACATATTTTATAAGGTGTTAATATCCAAAATATATAAAGAAGTTAGTCAACTCAATAACAAAAACAAAAAAAATATGATTAAAATATGAGAAGAACTAAATAGACATTTCTCCAAAGAGGACATAAAAATGGTTAACAGAAAGATACAAAGATGCTCAACATCACTAAACAACATCACTAATCATCAGGGAAATGCAAACCAAAACCACAATGAGATATGACCTCATACCTGTTAGACTGTCTATCATCAAGAAAAGAGACAAGAAGTACTGGCCAGGATGTGGTGAAAAGGGAACACCTATACATTATTAGTAGGAATGTAAATTGGTCCAACCACTGTGGAAAACAGCATGGAGATTCCTCAAAAAAATTTAAAACAGACCTACCATATGATCCAGCAATTCCACTTCTGGGTATATAAGCAAAGGAAGTGAAAACAGGATTTCAAGCTGTTATAGGCACCCCCATGTTTATTGCAGCATTATTCACAATAGCCAAGATGTGGAAACAACTTAAATGCCCATCAGTGGATGAATGTACAAAGATGTGAAACATATACACCATGGAATATTATTCAGCCACGTGAAAGTTATCCTACCTTTGCAACAACACGAGTGGACTTGAACACTTTATATTAAGTGAGATAAGTCACACAGAGAAAGACGAGTACTGTATGATATCACTTACATGTGGAATCTAAAAATGTTAAACCTCTAAAATTGAGTAAAATGCTGGTTACTGGGGAATGGGGAGAGGGGAGAGAAGAGTGATGGTGTTTAAGGGTACAAACTTGTAACAAGTAGAAAATAAACCATAGAGCTCTAATGCACAGTATAATGAGTATAGACAATAATACTGCACTATAGTTATGTAATATAATATGATAAATATTGCTATACTGGCATATTACAAAGTAACCACACTGTACATCTTAAACTTACACATCAAATTTATTCAATAATATCTTTTTTAATTTCAAAAACTTAGTGATGTAATATACCCCAAACCATTAATTGTACACTTTAAATTGGTTAATTGTATGTACATGAATTATCTCAATAAAGCTGTTAATTTTTTTTAATAAAGTTAGACAAATAATAAACTATATACAGAATAGAGTTTGGTTTTGATTTTTATCTATTCAGCCACTAAACTCAGTCTTTTGGGACTTTAATCCATTTATATTTAAAGTAATTACTGATAGGGAAGGACTGACTAATTGTCACTTTGTTATTTTCTGAATGTCTTCTAGTTATTTTGTCCCTCTTTTCCTCTCTTGCTGCCTTCTTTTGTGTTTCATTGATTTTTGTTTTTGTTGTAGTAAAGTGCTTTGATTTCTTTCTCATTTTCTTTTGTGTATCTTCTATAGATATTTTTTGTGGTTACCATGGAGATTATACAAAACATCTTATAGTTATAGGAATATATTTTAAACTGATAACAGTGTAACTTCAATTTCATACAGAAACTCTTCTTTACATCTTCCCTTTATATTATCAATTTCACAAATTATATCTTTTTATATTTTGTGTCCATTAATGGTTTTACAGTTATAGTACTGTTTATGCTTTTATCTTTTAAATTCTAGATCAGAATTAAAAGTGATATAAGCCCCACTGTTACAATATTGCCAGATTCTATATTTGTCTATATATCTATCTTCAGCAGGGAGCTATGTATTTTCATATGCTTTTGTGTTCCTGTGTTGCATCCTTTAGTTTCAACTTGAAGGACTCCCTTTAGCATTTCTTGTAAAGCAAGTTCTGTGGTGATAAACCAACACTGAGGGAGTTTATATCTGGGAAGGTCTTTATTTCTTCAATTTTAAAGACAGTTTTGCTTGACATAATATTCTTAGTTGGCAATTTTTCTTTCAGCAGTTCAAACATATCATTCCACTCTCTTCTGGTTTGCATGTTTCTGCTGAGAAATCTGCTGATTGTTTTATGGGAGTTCCCTTGTATGTAATAAGTCACTTTTTCTTGTTGCTTCAAAATTCTGTTTTTGACTTTTAACAATTATGTTAGTGTAGATTTCTTTAAATTCCTGTTTGGAATATTTTTAGCTTCATGGATCTGGATGTTCATTTCCTTCCCCAGATCTGGGAAGTTTGCAGCCATAATTTCTTTAAACGTGCTGTCTGCTCTTTTCTCTCTCTCTTCTTCTGGAACTCCTATAATGTGTATTTTGCTCCCCTTGATGGTATCCCTTAAGTCCCTTAGGCTTTCTTCACCATTCTTCATTCTTTTTCCTTTTTGTTCCTTGACTCAATAATTCCAAATGACCTGTCTTTGAGTTTGTTAATTATTTCTTCTACTTGATCAAGTCTACTGTAAAACCCCTTGAGGAAATTTTTCACTTCACTTATTGTATTCTTCAGCTCCAGAATTTGTTTGGTTCTATTTTGTTCCTCTTTGTTGATATTTTCATTTGGTTCATCAATCACTTTCCTAATATTTGCTTATTTGTGCTCTCTTGTAGCACACTGAGTTTCTTTAAGAAGGTGATTTTGAATTCTTTGTCAGGTAATTCATAGGTCTCCATTTCTTTAGGGTCAGTTTCTGGAGATTTATTCTGATATTTTGATTGGGTCATGTTTTCCTGATAAACAACCACCTCTCTCAGTATTTATGAACTAGGTTCTTACAGGAGAAAACCTCCAACAATCAGCCTGTTTAAATATTCTGTGGGCCTCTCAAACCTTTTCCAGGGATGCATCTTCTTAGGGCTATACATGTAATTTTCCAATTAGAGAGGTTTACACGTTTCTCCTTCAGGAGCTTGTGATCTCTTGCTCCTTCTGGTGTCTATCTGCAGTAATGCAGTTTCTCTGTCACTGCAACAACTCAGCTTTCTTTTTTTCTCAGTAGCCCCCCAGGCATTCAAATATGCCAGCTTCATCAATGCTGGGAGTCAGGTGAAACAGATATCAGTCCCTTGGAACACTATCCAGAAAGTCAGAATTTTGGAGGTATATTCCACTCTTTTCTTTCCCTAAAGGAGAATCTGTGAGTTGGTTATTTATTCCAGATCACACTAAACTGTGTTGGCTTGGGGGAAGGGATACAGTGGGTGAAATGAAATCGCTTTTCTTCCTCATTTCAATATGGCTATTCTTGGCTTTGAGTTTGCCTGGGGTCCAATAATTTCTTAACTAGTTTCTGGAGTTCTCATAAAGGCTTTTTGGACCATATATTTTTATTAAGTCAGTGTCTCTGTTGGGAAACAAGGTCTAGGCTTCCTATTCTGCCATCTTGCTATCATCATCATTATCAGGAGCATTTTTTAACTTCATTTATTTGTTTGACAAACTTTATTAAGTGTCTTCTACATGTTAGTTCTAGGCTAAGTGCCAGGAATGCAATGATAAATAATATAATGTTCACGTTTTCATTATTGAAATTCCATCATTTTCTAAATTCTCCCAGCAGTATTTTGATTCCAGAACTATAAATTCTTATACATATTTTTTATTAATTTACTTTTCATTGTTTTTCTCAACTTTACTGAGGTATAGTTTACTTTTTAAATGTGTTCTTATGATATGCCTTAATTTATTTCCAGTTGTTCAGTGCTTATCAAAGCTGAGCTTTTTAATAAAAATATTTATAATTTCTATTAAAATATAAAATATAGTATATTTAAATGATTTTCTATAGTTTCTAATAATTGAAGTACTTTTACATATCATGTAAACAAAGTCTGAATTAGAAATAAGGTCACAGTAGTGATCTGTAGAGAGATGATTCATATTTTATCTGAACTTAGATTCCATTTCACATCACTTTGTCATTATACATGGCACTGTTAGATTTAATTCTAGTACTCTGCAATATAGTAATAATAGCTAAATTAATACAGCTAAATGAAAAAGAATTCATATTTAAATGACCAGACATCTTCATTATCTACTACGTTGTAATAATTGCAAAGAACATACCAACTGTTATTTTTATTGTAATCATCGTACAGCAAGATTTTATGGAAGAGGTGTTATTGTTGTTTGCTTTTGTTTTGCCAATTCCTGATTGCTATATTATTCTCATTCCTTGTAATACATACATCTTGATGAGCCTACCTGGAGTCTCTGCTCTGAGAAATTCCTCCCACCCAAACTTTACACAGCCACAGTGGCTCCCCTGCCGGAACTGAATGGATAAGAAGTAAACACCTTATCTAACCTGGATCTATCATGCCCTGTGTCCTGAGAATGTGTAATTGGAACTAAGAGACATTAATTTAGACTCTAGATTTGTAATATGTAAATTGATGAACTAGGGAAAATAATATATAATCATTATGAACTAAGAAACAAGGAATATTAGTTTTCCAAAAGTTAAGAGTAAAATAAACATACACAAAGGAAGCTAAACAAAGATTGAGAGAAAAAGCTCTGGGAGGTTTCTAAATCCTTTCTGAGGTTCACCTGCATTCCCACACTTGGAGTCTGGGAAGTCTCCCAGTTAGCATTATAATAATGCTTTCCATTTATATAAGCTAGTTCATGTTGGTCTCTATTTAAAATAATTAACTCTTTGGATGCCGGCAATACATTGCTGAAAATAAGCATATCTCCTAAGTAAATGAGCCAGATATTCTGTACCTAAAAATGGTAAGTTTCAGATGGTCACTTTGATGTAATAATTGATGAATTCACTCTTTCTGGAGATCTATTTATCCCTAGAAGGAAGTTCTTTCAAGGTGAAATCAATCCCAGTAAACTTTCCATAATAAAATTAACCTATAGTAACTAACCCACTTCTCAGCAGACTCTGTCAACACAGTGCTGTTTGTGGAATCACCAACCTCCCCCGCTGACCATAGCCTGATCCTAATATCACATGGAAGAGTGTGCTGCCTGGCTCAAGCAATTATATGAACAGAACAGTTCTCAGTTGATTTCTAAATACCCAGAGAGACATCATCTTCCAGATATTAAAGGATCTCTACGAAAATAGGTTCCCCCAAATGAAACTTCAGTTCAACTGAAGATCAACAACAGTTAATTAATAACTTTGCTCAATGCAAATTACCTTGACCTGTTTAGTGCTGGTCCTGCTTTTAACTACAACTTTCATAGAAAGAGTATATCAAATAAGCTTGAGGGATTCTCCTTGCCAGTGATTGAAAGGATCTCCTTCAGCTGAGGGTCAGGCAGAATAGAAAAGATGAGCTATCTGGAAATGAGAATTAGGTTTCCCCTCCTCATGATGCTAACATCAGTGGCTTTTCTTGCAAGAAAAATCCTTTCCAAAATTGACTAATTTGGGGATTTTAAACAAAGTGATCATTGTATGACCCTTTTTATTTAATAACTAGGTTAGATTTAGTCTTCCAAAAAAAAAATCAAGTTCCACTTAATAACCAAATAACTGGTTACTGACCAATTGTCTTCAGAATGACCAGATGTTCATTAGCATTATCAATCCATGCTGAATGCATCCTCCTGCTCCAACTAGATTACATAGTTTCCTGCTGCACCAGACCTGGAACAGAGTGTGTCTAGATTTGCCTATCACCAGCCAAGATCATCTGAGCCACTTCACCTCCCACCTCTTTGCCTTTTTCTGTTTACCCATCTTAGACCTCCCACTTCCTGCTCCTGGAGAGTTATTAGTATTACAACAAATACTGTTTGAGTGATCTTTCTATCGTTCCTTGACTTCTTTAAGGAGAGTCAACATATAAAACTAATAAAAAATAAAGTTTCAAATCAAACATACTTAGAAGTAATAAAGACTTTTATTGACTATAGACTATGAAGCTAACAACCTTAACTTTATGTTTATAAATCAAATTTTGGTTGGCACATTGGCAGTATCTAAATTCTGTGAACACTTTTAATAGTGAAGTACTGTGACTAAATGGCGCTTTTTTTTTGGGTATGATTCCTAAATAAGGTGCCAGTGAAGCTGAAGGAAAATATTTAATCTATGACGTGGTCTATGGCCTGTTCAAGTTGACCTCATTTATTATCTTCTTAAACCGAAGCTTTTAAATGTAGCCAAAGGACACAGTGCTAAGCTGTATAACCCATATGGTGAAAGCATGGTTCTACTGCTATGAGAGTGTCATTGTTGATATCTCATTGCCAAAATAGCAGAACACAGAGCACACTCAGACATAAAAGCCTCACACCATTTTTGAGAGAATTCAGTTAGTCATTGGCTCTATAAATGTGCGATCTGTTTCTACTATACAGACCTTGAAATGAGCTACATCCCAAAGGGTGCTCAAAACATCTGGAAGATAGTACGTTGGTCAAAATTTGTACTATGGGATTTCTTTTTAAATATCAGTTTATAGATAAAGACACATGTTTTGATCAGAATTTTAGATATCTGTGTAATATTTAGAAAATATTTATGTCAATCTCATAATAATTACTGCCTGGAAATCAACTGGAAATTAACACATTCATTTTCTGCTACAGAGGGAAATGAAAGGAAATATGACACTCTCTAAAGCAATGTTTCATGCAAATAGAACATGGCTTACAGTGTACTAGCAAAGTGGATACGTTCACTTCATGACAAATGACATTCCATGGCCCACACCCATCATGCGGAGTGGTGGTTCTCAAATTTTAACACATATCAGGATCATCTGGAGGAGAATTCATAGATTGCTAAGCCACACCCCCAGAGTTTCTGATTCAGTAGGTCTTGGATAAAGCCCAAGAACTGGCATTTCTTAACAGGTTCTGAAGTAATGCTGAGGTATCTGTGCTGATGCTGGTAGTCCAAAAATCACACTTTGAGGATTAAAATTATAGGTAATAAAAGGACCATCTAAGTTTAGCTAGCTGTAACTATTGTTGACATTGAGCCAAATAAAATGGTCACGTACTAGGGGGAAAAAAAAACAGGGAAAAATGCCTTTCCATTAACTCTCATCTTAGAAATCCATTCTAGAAAGTTCACTGAATCTGTGAAACCAATATATATGTTAGTTACTGGTTCATAACAGTGGAGGATAGAGCTAACACTGGGTTATTTTGCCAGAAATTCCACTTCCTAACAAGTTTTTTCTTCATATTTCACAAGAGTAACTAATATATTTAAGCCTTCTCTTCAGTCTGCAAGGAATCCTCTAATTTCTAATACCTGATGTAGCTCCAGAAAAAAAGGGAGAAAGTACATGAAGGACTTTGTAGGAAAATTTACTCCTATGCAGTCCTCAACAGTATGAGAGAGAAAACATTTCTATTTTTAAATTAGTTAACTTTGCATTTCAAGGAATAGTTAGAAATGTTTATGTACACATACAATTTGAATTTTAATATTTCACCCCACTGCTTTAAGGTTGAGTGTATATGTCCCTACTTAATCCCCTCCTGCAGATCCTGAAAGATCTTTAAGCATGCAGCTACCCCCATTTCCCTGCTACCCAACTGGGAAGATATGAGCCAGACAGTCAATGGCTCGAAAGAGAGGCTAGTCTTGCTTAGCCTGGTATATATCAGTTGGTGTGATCATGTGGCCCATAAACAATAGGGGAAATTACTCCTAAGAGAAAAATAAGAGGAAAAAACCTAAGTAGATCTTTATAGCAAAAATTAGTTATTTTATTTCAAGTACTGTGAGTTCTTAACTATTAGACATGATGCTCTCACTAAATTGAATGTTGACGTTTCTGATTTTGTGGTCCTTTCAGCCAAAACTGGTATTACGTTTACCTTTGTGTTTTCTTTGAAGCAAACATTTTCTTAGCAAATGAATGGTACAACTAAGATTATAGGAGACAGTTTTAAACAACTTAAAGGAATAAATTTGCTGAATTGCCCCCCATAGTATCACACATGCATCCATTTATAATCAATTTACTGCTCACGAATAATTCTTAGCCATTCATACAGATTATGTCTTTTACAGACTCCTACTAGGCCTTGTTAAAGTTATAAGTGTGTTAAAATTTTTCAGTTACATGAATTTTAGAAGAGTGTATAATTCTGGCTATTTTCTTCCAAGTTAGGCTGAAGTAGCTAAGTTTCACTATAAAAGCTATGCAATAAAGACACATATACATTTTTTATTTCAGTTTTCCCCTATTTTGACTTGTCCATATTGACATATTCTTTGCTAGCATGAATGTCTCAGAGATGATTGTTTTGACTATCTCATACTAGCATTTAGCTCATACTATCAGGGTTTCTTTTCTTATGACACTATGAATGTTTCTTTGCCTGTTAGTAGATACAATTCAATTCAATGTACCTTTCTTTTTCACAGAATTTTTCAAAATTTTTTGTTGCAATTTTAATGTTTTTATTAACCAGTGTCCTCAAAAATAAGCTTCAGGGTTTCCCTGGTGGCGCAGTGGTTGAGAGTCCGCCTGCCAATGCAGGGGACATGGGTTCGTGCCCCGGTCCGGGAAGATCCCACATGCCGCGGAGTGGCTGGGCCCGTGAGCCATGGCCGCTGAGCCTGCGCGTCCAGAGCCTGTGCTCCGTGACGGGAGAGGCCACAACAGTGAGAGGCCCACGTACCGCAAAAAAAAAAAAATAAGCTTCAAGGTTATATAATATTTTAAAGAAAGACTTGAAATTCTAAATTCCTATAAAACATACGACTTAACCTACCTAAATTGTCATGACAAGAAAGCAGTGGACTGAAAATGGTAGAAGGAAGTAGCAATACCTACCTGGTATTGAGGTTAAAAATATGATAGTATCATTATGAGAATGACTAACCTGAAACAATAAGCACTTTGAAAACCATATTCTAAACTAGTTTAAACCTCATATAAGCACTGGTCACTTCAAAATTAATATGTGATCTTTCCAGTAAGTGTTGGTCTTACAAAGTGAAAACCCAATGGCTTGCTTGTATGATGAGTCACACTTTATCATTACTTCAATGAGAAGGCATGCATAAATATGCAAGTATTCTGAAGTATTTCAGCTATATGAAATCACAGGCAAATTGCATCTGCCACTCACAAGGTATCAATCTTCAGTCCGTTTTTATCTGGTTTTAATTTAATTGCCCCCTATGTCACAACAGACTGCATGTCTAAAATGTGTAAACTATATTATCTTGCATATTTATAAAAATAAAACCTATGTGATGTTTAATAAACATATTGTCAACATTTTCCTAATATATTGCAAAAATTATGGGAAGTATCAAACTACTTGGGGGGTAAAGTTTATGCCACCTTCTTTTACATCTGGAATAGGAGAAATTTTAATTGTGTGTTCTTTTCTGGGAAAAGTAGAGCTGGACATTTATTTGAAGTTTTCGAAAATGTTGTCTCCATAAAGCTGAATTCTGTAATCATAATTATTAAAGGATATCTGTAAGAGTATCATATGCTCCCTTCTGATTTGAAGAAAATAAGCCTAATAAATATTTCTATAGTTTTGAGAGCTATATCATTATGTAGATATAAATGATTCACTATATTAACCTAAATATTGGTCCACCAATATCAATTATACTATTAATTAAAACATTAAATAAAATTAATTAAACACATTTTTCTTTTTTTAATTAAAATAATATAAAGTCTCCTTTACTCTGTCTATATTATCCACATGAAGAAATAAATCTTCTGAGAGAAGAGAGAGATCTCTGAGAGAGAGAAAAAATCTCTGAGAGAGAGAAAAAAAAATCACCTTTTACCTTGGTGAGGAATAAAAAGGATCTGAGATACCTCAAATAGTAAAACTGTTCAGACTTTAATCTTTTCAGTAGAATAAAATTTTAGTCCATTTTTATTTTCTCTCATTCTTATTAACTTTTACTAATTGACTGAATATTAAGCTCTGTGAAGACAGGGTACACCAACTCTTCTTTGCATTCCTAGTATGTAACACAATGCCATTTACAAATAGATGTTCAACAAATGTTTGCCAAATTGTGATCTTCATAAAGATCCCTTTAAACAAATAAATCACTTGACATTCCATAAACAGGCAAGATGTATATCAGTATAGTCTCAGCCAAGTACCATACTTAGAAGAACTTGATATTGCTTCAATCTATGGATAAAATCCAAAATTGACATGGCACTTCTGTCAGGCTTTTGAAACTCATGATGACCGTCTCAAACGTATGGTACTGGGAGTATATTTTTTTTTACTCTATGACCCTCACATTTCTTGTGATTTTTTTTGTCCCATATTCAGTTGAAACCAGTATATCCCTACAAAGATCAAAGAGTAAAACAGTGACCTTTACACAGTTAGATATTTAAACAATATTCTTTTTAAGTATCTATTAGACAAGATTTACTTCATGCCATTTTCAATCAACTGCGCAGACAGGCCATGGGTATATAAGATAAATTCCTCTATTCGAGCTAACAAAAATATTTCATCTACACTTTGTTTATCCATGGAAAGAAACTGAGCATGTCCTCTGCAGTTTTACTACAGGTCATCTGAAGGGCAGCCCCTGGATTCCTCTGATCCATGCAGACTTCCCAAGGGCCAGAGAACAAGGCTCGTTTGATACAGCACCTGCTGTGAGCCCATCACTTGGATACTTTTTCTGCAAATTTTTGCCAGACTGTGAATAGTGTAATATGTAAAAGGGGGGAAAAAGAGCTCAAAGAGCAATAGGAAAATCAGCAGCAAATCAACAAAAATACCATTAAGAACCACGGATCAATCATCTCACATAACTTTCCCCAACATGGTTGCACTGGCCATATGTCAGCAATTGGCACCCAGGTCTCATAGATATTGTCTACATGTTTTATTGTCTAACTATCTTTATTGCTTCTGACCTATGATTCAGGTATGCAGCAAAAAATAACTATATTTCCTAATCATTCACTTCTAAGTAGAAAATGCCATAGCAACTAAAACTTGTACATAGAATAGTATCAGAGATTGGAAAGCATTTATGAAAAAAAACGTTTTCAACCATTAGTGTAAGTAAGCAATACGGTGTTCCATAAGAGAGAAAAGAAGGTCTACATTTCTAACTGTAGTTAAGAAATGGCTTTGGTGTTGAGACTAATAGGACTAGTCACACCTCATACAAGAGATCGACTGAAAGGAAACTAAATTCTAAGTGGGTTGCAGTTCCAATGCTCTAAATTAATAGAAATCTGTGCAAAATATTATTTTCTACCACCTTTTATAAATGTTGTGCAAATTTAAGTGACTTTAGGTATAGAATAGTAAAAGAACAACATCCTTTGAATTATTTTAGTTTTCATTCTAATACGCAGGCTGTCTGACTCAGATACTAAAAGCCGACATGCACAGACTGGTAACTAAAAGCAGCGTCTAACATAGAAGAGCAGAAAATACCACAAAAACCTCAAAAATATTCACTCCTCTTGCAGTCTTCTCAGCAACATTCATAAGTTGTGTCTGTCAATGTTGCTTTTACGGCTCAGAAGAAAAACATCTCTGTCCTCTAAGAACTCAGTCTGTGAAAGAAATCATCCAAGGCATGTACACAAGTTCGGTACAAGGAGGAATACCTGTTAGCACATTACTGCTGAACAGAGTAGCTTCGGAAGGAGACAGCATTTGAGCTGGACCTCAAAGGATAAGCAAGATTGCAAGAGGCAGAGATGGACAGTTGCCCACTTTAAGAACAGCAGTTATACTTAAACCACATTTTGTATTTCTTTGCATCTCCTGCACTGAGTGCAATGCCTTAACATAATAAGCATTCCATATATAATTCCTACTGAAAATATTTTCATATTGAAGAATTATACTAATGTATTAATTTGTATCTTGGCCTGGTATTCATGATCATGTACAACCTCATTCCAACATTTCTTTTAATCCTATTACACAATACTCTGGGAGATAAAAGCTTTGCTCACCATTTCTATACTTTCCAGAGCACACTCGTTTGCCCATGACATGCACAACTCAGAATTATCTTTTGCTAATTGAACTTTATGCATCCTTGAAGATTCAGTTTAATTTCTTCTCCTCCCGAAGCCCAGACAGCACTCATCATCCCCTCATTTGAACTTTTTATATATTTTTTTCTTTAAAAGTATTCACTTCTTATACTAGAGCCTTTGAAGTTAAGGAACCATATCTTTAGTATTATGGGTTCTTCCTAAATGCTTCATTTCTTATACATAATCGTCATATGATAAATATGTTTGACAGAATCTGGGCTAAAGTACAAATAATTAGGGGGTTTGGGGTTGTTGCTGTTGTTTACATTCAGCTTGTTTATTAAGCATCTTGAAGTTTTTACTCCATTTCAAGACTAAAACTGGAAATAATAGATGATACATTTGGATATATTTTTACTTCTTTACATTTAACTTTTTATTTTGAATATTATGCTTACATAAAAGTTACAAAATAGGACAGAGAGCTCCTATACACCCATCACCCAGGTTCCCCTCCTGTTAACTTCATCCACAACCTTGCTACATTATTACAGCTAGCACATTAACAAGCACAATATTAACTATACTATGGATCCTATTAAATTTTACCAGTTGATCCTCTAATGACCTCAAGATCCTATCCAAGGTTCCACATTGTATTTAGTTGTTATTTCTCCTTAATCTCCTCCAATCTGTAACAGTTTATCAGCTTTGCCTCACATAATCGTGACTTTTTTAGAAGAACTTGTCAGTTATTTTGTAGAATGTTTCTTATCTTGGTTCTATCTGATGTTTTCTCATAATTGGAATGAAGTTATGATCAGACTATTTACATGACGTCTGGCTTCCAAGATGGAAGAGAGGAAGGTGCCATTCCTCTTAAAACCAAGAACATCACTTTAACTGCGTCCTATTGGTCAAAGCAAGGGATAAGCCCAGCCCAGATTCAAGAGAAGGGGCCACAGATTCCACTTCAGGATGTGAGGAACAGACTGACCTACAGGAATGGAAGTAATAGACAGTGATCATCTTTGAAGACTATCTACCACAACTGGGTTTTCAAAAATACTTTTCAAAAAAAAGCAAAAAACCAAAAACACTTAACAAGACAACCAAAACCTGGGAATCTGCCACTTATTACACTGAACATTTTTAATTATCTGAAACTTCTTTAAAGTGGGGTTAAGTTTCTTCTCTGCCTAATTCACAGGGTGTGGCAGCCATGGAGGACTGCTACTACGATCTCCCCTTAAAGAAGAAAACTGCCAGGAGGAGTACAGTTAGCCAGTAGCTTCTGGCTTTTGCTTTTTGAGGCTCTGCTATAGCATTCATGCCAGGGCCACACCCTTCACAGCTTGCTTCAGGTCAGTAACTAAGTACGGTAGTCACTTCTACTCATCCCAGGAGTTCTCTAATGAGCACTCGTCACTCAAGAGCTCCCCATCAGCCCAAAGAGACTTACAGCCACAATGTGGTCTGAGGCTTTGCCTATTCAAGTCTCCTTCCCTGTCTTGTCCCCTTCGTGGGTATCAGACCTGAACTGTGATTAGTGATTTTTTAATGCTTAAATTCCAAATAAAGTAAATCATATGTGTTTAAGGAAATGAAGTAAAAGTAGAAAAAGATTAATTCACAATATTCTCATTAATCAAAACCAGCACATTCATGAATATTAAAAATCTTTCATTTTCAACATTCATCCATATAGAGCAGAAACATTTTCTTGAAAACTGTAAGATAAAAAATACAATATCTTACTGGCTTTTATATGAAACTATGTCTTCAAATGAAAAACGTATTGTCCTTATAATTATCTTGTTTTGGAGAAAATTAAAAATATTCCTGAAGCACAACAAAATCTTATATCTATAATAGAGAAAGCATTACTGTGGCCAGGCATTACTTAATCCAGTCAAAGAGACTGACCACCATTTGGTCAAATATCACATTTTCATCAAGGTCTTATTAAAGAGATTTTCTTCCCATTGATTCAAGATATTATTTGATATTATATTTAATGTCCAAAGGGCTTTTGTACATGGAAAAGTATGTTTACATAATTAAAAATCTAATACACAAAAATGTTCTAAGTATATAAATAGCACTTATAAAAACTAATAACACTAAAATGTATAAATCACATCAATAACTTAACATATCAACTTCTTTCAAAGACTCTAAGCTGTTTTAAAATGGAAAAAATAGATAAATTATCATGATTATTCTAAAACTCATTGTTACACTTGCATCTAACCTAGCATCAAAATCCTGACACCATCTATTGGCACACTTATCTTCAGATCTCACAATAAGTGAAAGACACTCAAAAGAAAAAAGATACCATTACAGCCTGTCTGGATTACAGATTTTTTTATTATGTAATAAGTGATTACTGATTGGGACACAGAGCTGGAGTGAGACTTCCAATGTGATTCAACTTCATGCCAATATTGTCATAATTCTCCAAGCCTTTCTTTTTTTAAGTCTAGGTTTATTTGCCAGACCCAGATAGTATGTTTTCTGTCCTTCCTTTCACAGAATTTTCATATTTTTATAACCTGATGCCTTTTCCTGAAATTATGTGTCCTTTAGTATCAACTTAATATCAAGTAACAAGTTTACTTAGTTCAATAAGTTTAGAAATTGGTATAAAAAGTTGATTTTGAAGCTTCTCTCAATAAAACCCTGGGTACTTTTAAATAGAGAGGAGTATTAGAGACTAAAGTTTGGAATAATCTGAATTTTACTTAGAAAACAGTTTCTAGAGGTAGGGTAGATGAATACTTTTGGGATAGAACTTAAAAATAGATTTATTCTTGAGGGCATGAGCTCACAAAGGTAGTTACAATTTAGTAACTTCACTTTCTTAGATATATTTTCATTTATTTTCTCTACCATATATTTCAAATTTTAATCAATCATCTCTATAATTGTATCCTCTTTTATAATTCTTGTATGTTTCATGGACGATAACTCTGTAGTCATCCCACTGACATCACTAATTTTTTTATTTTTTTTTGTTTTTTGCGGTACACGGGCCTCTCACTGTTGTGGCCTCTCCCGTTGCGGAGCACAGGCTCCAGACGCGCAGTCTCAGCGGCCATGGCTCACGGGCCCAGCCGCTCCACAGCATGTGGGATCTTCCCGGACCAGGACACGAACCCGTGTCCCCTGCATTGGCAGGCGGACTCTCAACCACTGTGCCACCAGGGAAGCCCTCATCACGAACTTTTTTAAGGAAGCTGGCCTGATTGTATGGCCAGCTTATCAAGAAACAGGATGAACTTAATTTGCTGTCATTGATTTGTGCTGGCACTGATTTGTGCTTTCTTTGAGCTCCTCTACTCTTTTTTTTTTTTTTTTTTAACATCTTTACTGGAGTATAATTGCTTTACAATGGTGTGTTAGTTTCTGCTTTATAACAAAGTGAATCAGTTATACATATACATATGTTCCCATATCTCTTCCCTCTTGCGTCTCCCTCCCTCCCACTGTCTCTATCCCACCCCTCTAGGTGATCACGAGGCACCGAGTTGATCTCCCTGTTCTATGCGGCTGCTTCCCACTAGCTATCTATTTTATGTTTGGTAGTGTGTATATGTCCATGCCTCTCTCTCACTTCGTCACAGCTTACCCTTCCCCCTCCCCATATCCTCAAGTCCATTCTCTAGTAGGTCTGTGTCTTTATTCCCGTCTTACCCCTAGGTTCTTCGTGACTTTCTTTTTTCTTAGATTCCATATATATGTGTTAGCATATGGTATTTGTCTTTCTCTTTCTGGCTTACTTCACTCTGTATGACAGACTCTAGGTCTATCCACCTCACTACAAATAACTCAATTTCGTTTCTTTTTATGGCTGAGTAATATTCCATTGTATATATGTGCCACATCTTCTTTATCCATTCATCCGATGATGGACACTTAGGTTGTTTCCATCTCTGGGCTATTGTAAATAGAGCTGCAATGAACATTTTGGTACATGACTCTTCTTGAATTATGGTTTTCTCAGGGTGTATGCCCAGTAGTGGGATTGCTGGGTCGTATGGTAGTTCTACTTGTAGTTTTTTAAGGAACCTCCATACTGTTCTCCATAGTGGCTGTACCAATTCACATTCCCACCAGCAGTGCAAGAGTGTTCCCTTTTCTCTGCACCCTCTCCAGCATTTACTGTTTCTAGATTTTTTGATGATGGCCATTCTGACTTGTGTGAGATGATATCTCATTGTAGTTTTGATTTGTATTTCTCTAATGATTAGTGATGTTGGGCATTCTTTCATGTGTTTGTTGGCAATTTGTATATATTCTTTGGAGAAATATCTATTTAGGTCTTCTGCCCATTTTTGGATTGGGTTGTTTGTTTTTTTGTTATTGAGCTGCATGAGCTGCTTGTAAATTGAACTCCTCTACTCTTAAGAACTTTTTCTTGGACATCATTTTTCTTGATCAGCTTCCTGCTAACCCTAAATAAAGCTGCTTGCTCCTTCATCTACTCCTCTTCTCCATTGCCCTCTCTTTCCCTTTTAAACAAGTCTTCAGCTGATCACTAATTCACTTCCTCTCAAGAGAAGAGCTCTGAAAGTTTTTGGTACTTTATTCTAAATTATATGATACTAATTCTATTGCTTATAAGATACAAGTCATCCACATATCGAAAATTCCATATTTTTTCTAGTTCCAGTTTAAGAGATTAGGGTACAATTTCAAAGTTGCATTGCCACTTAGCTATAGTTAACTGACTTTTTGGTATATGGAAAGAATTATCCCAGTGCACTCTTATGGACCTTATAATAGTAATAGCCTAAGTTTTTTAATATTTTTGTCATCTCCAGGCACACTCTAAATAACACAAATATGCATAAAGTATTAAAGACACACCTGAAATTCCCTCAAGATTGAGGAAGAAAATGTTTTTCAATGTGAAAATAACATATTTTGCTGGTGAAAAAAATATGATACTAGATAATCACATGAGAAATGAACTTTCTTGCCAGGTGGAAGTGGAATTTTATTGACATTGACAATGATAAAGCAATTTATAGGATAAAAATCACATTCTGATCCAATATTCAATGTTAATTATATTAAGAAACCATATTTTAAAAAATTGTCAAAGATAACTTATTAATTCTTCTAAATGTATGTTGCAAATGTCATGGTCAACTTTATTAAACTGCTGCTTATATTTGGGTCCCATAGGAAATGATCAGATGAATTTATTAGCTTAACCACTTATCTTTGGAGTATATGTGCTTCCTCTTTGTGCCAGTTATCAATTTACTGTGTCTCAGGTCTAAATCCACCCTTCACTGCCCTGCTTGTGAAACTGGAGCTGGACCTTGTAAATATTTCTATTTTGCCAGCTGGCAAAATGTTAAGCTTTGCCAGTAGAGGGCCCTGAAGGGCTGCTGCTGTAGGAAGGGGCTTTTATTCCTGTTCTGGTGATTTCCTTCCTTTTCTCTCCTGCAAATTTCAGCTAGGTAAGGGAGTTCCAGGGAAGCTCACTCATAGCCAGTGTGAATGAAATCCCCATGAGAAGCTTCTCAGCTAATTCAGCAACACTCCTCACTGTCAACTTCCTGCTGAATTTAATCAGCACCCTACTAGAAGGTTTCTTGACCACCAGCTTTGTCTTGGTGCTCCTCAGTGAACTTCTCCACTATCCAGTGGGTCACATCTACACTCCCTCCAATGAGGTCTAAATTTCATCCTTGGGGGGAGATGGGACTCTCCCGAATCTGTCCCTCCCTTCAATATACTGCCTGAGCCCTGTGGGTGGGTAGCATTTTTTCCATATATCCACGGTTCCTCTGTGCTATAGAGTTCTCTTTATGCTTGTAGTCAATCCCTGTTATACCAATACCCTGTTATTAATGAAAAATCTTTATATAAATCTTTCCCTAATAAAATTTCTGTCTGGTTTCTGACTCCTGGCTTGACAGTGACTGATACCTTATTCATAAGAATATTTTGAAGATTCAACTCTACCAATCTCACTAAGCCTACAAATCCAAAGTCTTGTACTATCTGCCCACAAACTCTATTGTTTTCAATGGCCATCTCACTAGTCCACAAAGGCTATCTGGGACATATTTTACTGTGGCAAATAGCAAGATAAACACAAATTTATTCTCCCCTTTATTCACATTCTTTTGCAATGTCCTCCATATTGACCTTCGGCTGGTGTCATAACTTGTTTTGGCCTACTGAACTTTAGCAACTTTAATGTGAGGAAGGGCTTAAAAAACACTTTTGCAAGGAGGCTTGCCACCTTATGTTGTACACAGAACCCAGAGATTACTATGTAATGAGTCTGAGCCAATATGTCAAAGAATGAGAGATCATGTGAAAGATAACTAAGATACTCTGACGAACAGCTGTCTGTGTGGCCAAGATAGATCAGCCAGCTAGCAGCCAATCCATCAGTGGACCACAGGTACATAAGCTGAGATACATCAAGCTGGCCCAGACCTTCCAACAGACCTATAGAATTATGAGTTATATAAATTGGGTGCTGCATTAAAATACTAAATTTTGGCATAGTTTGTTACATAGCAAAAGCTAATTACCAAATATGATTACCAAATTACTTTATTTCCCAAAAGGAGAAAGGGGGAATAAAAGCTGAAGTCTCTAGTTAGAAGCAAGGAATTATCAAAATGAAGCCCATGAATGTTGGAAGTCTTTTGTAATGACGATCTTCTCTGAAAATATAAATTTGTCTAACCTGTCTAATTTAGACCAGCTAAATCTTTCTGTAAGTCAGAAATATTTATCAAATATAGGAGATATTAGATTTTCTTTTTTTAAAATTATTTGACCTATTAAGGTCAGTGGAAACAGGTAATAGTGAAAAGTTTGTATGTGATCACTAATGCAATTTAAAATGGTAAAGTGAATTTAAGTGAATGTCATATAATTCCTAAGCACAGTGGCTTTTATAGAACACAATATCTTTAATATCAATTATTACATGACAAAATTTTAACATATCATAATTAGATTTCAGAAAGCTTTATAAAAGTAGTATAGATTTCTTATCAATTTAGGGTCCTCTTCTAATGTTAAATTAAAAATTCCACTTACATGCACCATAGTACTATAAACATGACACAATGAAACTAAATTTCTCCCCGTAAACCTACTTCTTTTCCTATGCATTATTACTTCAGTAAGTCCACCATCTAACTAATGCACATGATATAAACATGGGGATCACTGTCTATGCCTTTTGCTCCTTTATCTTCATGTTCAACCTTTGTTGCCCAGAATCTTCCTAACCATCTTTTAAGTATGTCTTCTTCTTTTCATCCCCACCACCAATACCTCAATCATTCAGAACCCGCCCCCCTTCTTTCTTCTTTTGATTACTCATCTTAATTGGTTACTGTTTGATTTCTCCTAACTAGTTACCCCTTCCAATGCATTCTCCACATTCTCCATATGGTGGTGCCCTCTTCCATACATTCCTCACCTACCATCCTATCTCCTGTTCTCCCTTTCATCTTTAGCCACACCCTCAGGTCATTTCTTCTGTTCTCGGAAAAGAAGGTAAACACGTCCTTTAGCATCTATGATACTCTGGGTTCCTGATCTTCCATCAATATTTCCATTCTCTTTCTCTGCCTTAACATTAAATTTTGGCGATCTCTGGGGTTCTTCCTTCAGATTACCATTCTCTTCACTCTAATAAACTAGATGTTTATTAAAGCACCTTACCATTATAAAACTATACAAAGGAAATTTGATAGTTTTTGTTAAAAGCCCATACAGCATATACTTGATATAATTATTGTGATGAGCACAACCGCAAAGAAAAAATTTCTAAGATCTATAAGGCAATACATTTTCCATTATAAATTCATAGATTCTTCACTTTCATACAAAGAAAAAAGCTTTAAATAGAGACATAGTATTCATAGTTCATTATAGATTTCATGCTGTTGAGTCTCTGTGAAAAGAAAATTTGAAATATTTTATAGTGATTAAATATATGGGTTTTAAAATCAGAAGTTCTGAAGATAAAGAGGGCTTTATACTAACCAGCTGTGGCAGATTTCTTAATCTGTATACTTTCACTTACTGACTTCACTTATATGTAAAATGGAAAAAAATATCTAACTTTTAAGCTTCTAGTAAGAATTGAAATGACATACTTAATATTTATCACAATTTCTATCACCTAATAAGCATTCAGTAAATGGTTGTTGAAAAGCAACTTTTAAGCTTCTAGTAAGAATTGAAATAAAATGACATAATGTTTATCACAATTTCTAGCACCTAATAAGCATTCAGTAAATGGTTGTTGAAGCAATAATTTGTTCTGTGTCTTCCCTTTATTTTCCTACCCCCAGAGGTGTCCTCTACTTGATGCAAAAAAAAAAAAATGGCAAAAACTTAGGAAATACTCAATGGCATCTAGATCTCTAAGAAGGCTTTGATATTCTTTGGACATACAACAATGTAAACTTTGAAATACAACTTTTAGAACCCTTTTGTGTAGCCACCACTGTTCATTATGAAAGCATGTCAGGAGGAAAATAAATGTGAATTAAGATTAGTAGGATTCCTCCTCGGAAGTAGAGACACATAGAGCAGAATTTTTTTTTTTTTTTAAGTTAGTGCCTTATATAATGGGGAGGATCTGGAAACGGAAAAAATATCTATACCATTTTTCAATCCCTAAAACAGGCCCAATTCCAAAAGGGATAAACATTCCTGGAGTGACCATGTTAGTAGTACAGAAACAGATGGAAAGGAAGGGGGAAGCTGCTCCTGAAGAGAGATTATTACACACATCTGTGTGATGGTCACTCATGTATTTTTTTTTAATATGCACTGCAGAGTCTCTAAGCCCTCTGCTTGTCTTTTTTGCCTTCCTTTAGTTCATCTATGTTTTTAAAAGAGTCAGTACAAATAAATTGTTTGAAAAGAATGATCTTTAGTGATGGAGGTAGCCCCCTCAGGTATTCTGAATATGAGATTTATGGGCACTCGGGTCCCTTTTTCATTACCCTTCCAAGGTCCCTCCATTTCAATTCCAGTTGTTCACATCCTGTTTCAAGAGACATCCTATGGAGCTGATCACATGCAGGACAGTCTGTCTCAAAGTCTTTTATTTATTAGGAAAATTCTCTTTCAGAGTCCTGGAATCAGAGAGAAGACCCCAGGGCCCCATGACCACGATAAATGTGCTAATCTTCCTGGCACTCAACCTTCCTCATTCCTGGCCTTCCTCATTCCTTTCACCAATTCATCATTCCTTCCATTTTACAAATCAGAAAGAAATGTCAAAGCCTGATGTTTCAAAGGAATGGTGGTCACATTTCTTATTAATGCAATTTCATATAAATTTTGGAATTCCATTTTTTTCAGCATGGTAAACCTTACTTTATGTGTCTGAGCTTGCTCTTCACAAGTATTGGCTTTCCTTTTGTGTTGTAATCTTGCAAATAATTTTATACCCTTTTTAGCTAGCCAATAAGAAGAGTGATTAAAGCAAAGTCAAAACTTGACAGCCCACAGGTCAGATCCAGCCTATAAATAATTCTGCTTGACCCTCAGAATATTTTAAAATCCTTTGAGTTGATTGCCAGCATTTTGAGGTCGGAATTTTGTGTTAAATCTGTATTTCCTGGTTCTTGAGAAATATTGGGAATTATCCCAATACTGGATTAAGCTTTGTGCTTGAGAACAATTGGCTGAAACTCTTTTAGCATGGACTTGTGTTTCATGGTCCAACACAGTGTCCACCACCCCTGATGTCTTTCTCCCATTCTACTTCATTCATTTACATTACCTTCCTGACCGTTTTCAATACTTGAATTTGTGACTTCCCTGCCTATGTTAACAAACACACACACACACACAGAGTACATCTCATATCTAAGGTATGAAATATATCTCAAACTTTTCATATCTTATACTTTTTCTCAACAAATATTACCTGCTCTAAATCAAAATCAGTACTACGTAAACAGTGCTTCCAAATTTTTAGTTTTACTAGAACACTTCTCTAAAAGCTCCAGCTTCAGGCCATACTGGGGTTTAGACATACCTAGATGTGCCCAGGAACCTTAAGAGATAGTCAGGGAAGACATCTGCCAGGACTCTCATTACACGGGAATCTAAGAAGAGACATCTGGGGGAGAAAAAACTCATTCTAAGGGCAACCTGGGCCCAAAAACAGGAATTGAAGGTACAGTGAGGAAGTGATCCTAAGAGCATAGCTAAATCAAGGTGATATTGGCCCAAGTCCCACTCACTTTTGTCTGAGTCCTAAGGAGAGAGAGGAACAGAAGTAGAAACCACAAGACCTAGTTGTTTAAAACTTCTGTACAACAACAGGACACATGTAACACAGCTCTGTTGACCCTCTGCCAGAGAGCAGTCCCAGAAAATCATTAGCTTGTGTCAGTCAACTGAAATATTCTCAAGGGTAAAATAAATAGTTTAACATAAAGTATGAAAATATAAATGAGATGAATATTTGGATAATCTTGAGAGTGAATAAGGACCTTTCTAAACACCAAACGATGAGAAAATAGAGGAATGACCTAATTGACTCTGTGAACTTTTGAAACTTCTGCATGGTAAAACATTTCAAATTAAAATGGAAATCTATTTGCAATATAGATGATGAAGTGAAATTATCCTTAAAAGGTGCTCATAAACTTGTACAAACCAATAAGAAAATTAATAGAAAATTGGACAAAGCACAAATAATTCATAAAAGATAGCCAAATGTCTGGAAATACATGAACAAATATTTTGTCATTCATTACCTGAATATATATAAAAACTAAATATGAGATATCTTTTCTATCATATTAGCAAAGATAAAGAAATGGCAATGCCCTTATAAGCCACTGTATATAAACACTGCCACAACCTTTCTGAAAGGTATTTTGACAAGTATCAAAAAGTGTTCATTTTCATACCCTCAATTCAGCAACTCCTCTTCTAAAAATGTATACTTAAGAAAAAACTAAAGATTTGAGCAAAGATGTATATACAAAAATGTTATTGGAATGTTGTTACTTTTAATAGTAGAGAACTGAAATAAAAAGAAATGCCTTGGGCTTCCCTGGTGGCGCAGTGGTTGAGAGTCCGCCTGCCGATGCAGGGGACACGGGCTCGTGCCCCGGTCCGGGAAGATCCCACATGCCGCGGAGCGGCTGGGCCCGTGAGCCATGGCCGCTGGGCCTGCGCGTCCAGAGCCTGTGCTCCGCGACGGGAGAGGCCACAACAGTGAGAGGCCCGCGTAACGCAAAAAAAAAAAAAAAAAAAAAAGAAATGTCTTGTAATAAAAAGATTAAGGAAGTAATTCTATATCGGTATAGTAGAATACTATTCCAGCTCTTAAAAAAAAACTTGTTGTATGAGGAAATTTATGGACAGAGGGGAAGTGCGCAATATGCTAATTAGTGTAAAATATATGCTAGCATATATCGTATGCAGAACTTTATTGTTTTAAAGAAAGAGAGAATCTCCCTGAGGAATATCCACCAAAATGCTGACAGTGCTCGTGTGGGTTTGGGATGTTTTATATTTTTTGTCTTCAGTTATTTCTAAGTCAGTTCCAAATTTTATGGGATACCTTTGTGATTAGGGTGAAAATCAAATTTTATTTTAAATGTTGATCAAATAAGGTAATGATTGAGGAAGTGAAGAGCCTAGTTCCAGGTCTACATCAAAAGTGCCAATTAAAAATTGGGGGGTAGGGCCAGGCAGGAGACTACAGCAGCAGAGTGGTTCACAGCATGAGTGGTAGGCTTTGAGTCATCCAACAGATGTAATGGAAATCTCCCGCAAACATGAAAATTCTCAGCAGAAAGGATGACAGAACAATGGCAAGAGAGGCGGACCAACAGAAGTAGCAGGGATTAGGCAGATGCCCTTCAGTAGCATAGTAAATTTAATCATGAACAAATTAGATTAACGCCCTGGATACTTCCAGAAAAGTTTAGGACAGATTCTACAAAGAGCTGGAATCTTTCACAGGTAGATCCCAAAGCTTTCAAATTATAGGTAATTTCTATAAAAGTGACCTCACGTTTTAGACCAGACTGTGGTGGTCTGAGGAAACATGAGTAGACTCATTTTTCACGGTTCTAACAATAATACCTATATTCATATATATTGCTCTTTCATCTGGACTTTGCTGAGCCATAAAATATATTTTGCTAGTTTACTCCTGCTGTTGCTGGATAAAATACATAATTTAACTATTAACTGGACATGTATTTCCTATAAACTAAGACCATTTTATGAGGCCAAATGACTGATTAACAGAATCAAAATCATTGTTCTGCTCCAGGCTATAATACTGTATACATATAGGCAAGTGACTATAATTTTTTTATCCTCTAAAACAGGATAAAATAGGTCTGTCTAAAGTTGTTAGAGCTTCTTGTATATATAGTGCTAATAAAAGGTAAGATTGAGGGTACACTTAAATATTACCCTCAAATGCAATGATTAGTAATTCAGTAGTCCCCATGAACATTATGGATTTAAATCAGATAATGCATGATTATTTCAACATATAAATATACTTTTTTCAGTCTCAGGTTATATCTATGCAAAGAAAGTAACTCATTTACATCTTGCAATTTCACTTAAAAAGTCCTGTTAATTTGTTGTTGTATTTCCACTTAGCTGATTAAAAAAAAGTGTCAATCCCATGCTTTACTTTTTTTTTTCCAGCAAAGGAAAGGAAAGAGAAACAAGCTAGATAAAGCAAATACAGCAAATCTTAATCATTGCTAAAACTGGGTTATCAGTATAGGAGAACTCATTGCTCTCTTCTACCTTTGTATATATGTTTGAAGCTTTTCATAATAAAAATAGTTTACTGAATGTTTAAAATGCTGATTCCAATATCATGTATTTTTAACATCTTAAAATAGATCCATCATACATCAACATATCATCATTTTATATCGTGGGAAAAAACTTTTCTTTAAATTCTTCTCTTTTCACATTGGCCAAGGGTCTTATCATGTTCCATCTCTAACTTGGAGTTTTCCTAGATGTAATGGAGGATACTGTTAATTTAGGCTCCAATCATTTTTAATAAACAAGTATATGATGTAAACCTCCTGTGAACTCCACAATATTCTGTTCCAAAAGGGCCAAACCTGCATGCAGCTCCATAGTCTCAGAAATGAAATCCCTAACCTCAGTAATAATAAAATTATCGCTCACCAGTGAGATACATTTAAGAAGTTTGCCTGACATATGCTCTGGATTTTCACATCCCCCGAACATGTTCTAGCCACAGCTACTGAAGCATTATTTGCACAGAAGACAAAAGGCTCAACGATTAGACCCTCTGGTATTCCCTAAATTATTATATCCTCTTGTTGTCATGGGCAGGTATTACACTGCATCTCAGTAGTTACCCTAACTAGATCCATATACTCTTCTCTTTTGGTACCCCTGCGCTATGGTCCCACCACCCTTTGAGGTCTTAGCTGTATTATTCCCTGTTTGCCCAGAACAGTGACAGTTTATGCCTGGTTGTCCCCATATAATTATTAATATACCTCATTTCACTCAGCCCAAACCATTCCTTACATTCAAAGTAATTAACTGTTCATTCTTTCTTTCCCATACATACTGAAGGTTTTTTCCCTCTATATCTTTGAACACTTTTTTTAAATCTCAGTAGAATGTACCACATGCCTGGAACTGCCATCTTTAGCAAATAACAATGCAAGTATAACTGGGAAAGCTGTATCTCAGATAAATAATGGATAATTTTTTTAATGTAAGTATGTTGCAAATAATTCATGAGAAAAACTCTAAAAATTATGTTGTTTATCTGAAATTCAAATTTAACTAAACATCCTATATTTTATCTGGTAACCCAATCACACGCAAATCTACATTTTCAAGGCGTAAGTCAAATGCTTTTCCACTTTAAAACCTTGATTAAAGCCGCCTTCTTTCTTTCAGTGCTCCCTCCCAGAGGTTCAGAATATCACATGTTCTCCCTAGAATTAAGTCTACTCCAGTAACATATCTCTTCTATTCCTTTTTGTGTGACTTGAGGACAAGAACTGAACTCTACTTATTTTTTTCTCCTTTGTAGTATTAATCATATATTGACGTATACTAGCAATCAATAAGTATTTTGAATGTCTAGGAATAAGCATTATAGTGATGTTAGTTGGACTTAACAAATTAGTTAATTGTTTCCATTTCCCTGGGATTATTTTGAAAATTCCCTTTAATGGCTTAACAGCTGCTCACAAGGACAGTTAAATAATAAACACATTTGCCCATTTTAGAATGAAAAATATAGCTACTAGATTGACTGTAACAACAAATGTACCACAGATATGGGGTGTTGATAACAGGGGAGGCTATGGGTTGTGGGGAAGGAGGTATATGGGAACCTGTATTTTCCACTCATTTTTGCTGTTAACCTGAAACTGCTTTGAAAAGTCTATTTCAAAAATTTTATGAAACAGGTCAATTTGAACTGAGCTTAAAAATATACAGCTACTGTTGAAAATTTCCTAAAATAATGAATGTGAGCCAGGTGATGGATATAAATTCTTTTTTAAAAAACTTTTATTGGAGTATAGTTGGTTTACAATGTTGGGTTAGTTTCAGGTGTACAGCAAAGTGAATCTGTTATCCATATACATATATCCACTCTTTTTTGAATTCTTTTCCCATATAGGTCATTAGAGAGTATTGAGTAGAGTTCCCTGTGCTATACAGTAGGTCCTTATTAGTTATCTATTTTATATATAGTAGTGTATGTCAATTCCAATCTCCCAATTTATCCACCCCCCTTGAAATATACATTATTAAAAGAACTCTATTTTCAAAACTACCTGGGATTGATTTGAGTAGGTCTGTCTTGAAAACTGAAAAAAAAACCCTTATAATGTCAATTTTGATTTAGTTTATGGAATTTTCAAGCTAATTTAAAGCATCTTAGCCCTATCTATCTCTAGTTTTTTGGCAGATAGGTCTCTTTCAATGTGCTATGTTTTAAATAAAAATTATCAGAATACCTCATCTGCTAAGAACTGGACTAAATATAATTTTAATCCCCAAGATATGAAGGTCAGTTATGAAAATAATTTTAGTACTGCTTATTTTCTTGCACAGGTGTGGTGCACACACACAGGAGAAATATAATGAAACCAATTAATTATTGCTAACTTTCCCACTTCTTCCAAAGGACAGAAATAATCACTTTGTTGGTTAAATTATTTTCATAAAAATGTATCTTACTGTACAAATATTTCTCCTAACTCTTTTTCTAGTTCTTTGGGATCACTCAGTTTATTCACTCTTCATCAATAATTTATTAAACATCTATCAGCTACAATTTAATGTTTGGATATTATCTTACACTACATTATGGTCTCTTCCATACAATCTAAAAAGGCAGATATTAAAGATTTTTGAAAACAGAAGATCCAGAATTAAAAGTTCAAGCTAAAATGTTTTCTCAGAGAACACACTGAGTATGTGTAGTGCTATGTAAAATTGAAAACATAATTTCAACTCACTTTTGGTTAAGCAATTTTACCTTTCATTTTAAAGCAGTCTATAAGACCTTTAGTCACAGGTTGAATCAAGACATGCTAAAAGTAAAAAAATCATTTCCATCTTGACAAAAATTAAGTGGTTCTGGTCTCCCTGGGGATGTCATCATCCCCCACCGATGCACAGCTTTTAGGGTTGTAAATGAAGTATATGGACCCCAGTCCAGTCAACCACATCAGTTGAATCAGCCCTAGGAGTCAGTGGGATACTGATGTCACAGTCAGACCACACTCAGAGGCACAAAAATAATGTATTCTATGGCCAAAGAAAGAAGGAATACATGACAGTGTCTTTCAGACTACAATAAGGGAATGAAACAAGACGTTTTTCCCAAATTCTGTTGTTGCTACTGAAAGCCAGAATTTAGTCCTGAGCTCCACATGAAGGAAGAGAATTAGATTTAATAAAATTTTAAATAAATTCCCTTTCTAACAAAACTGTAAATAAATATATGTACAATTGAAAAACATGATGGTAATTTTATTTTATTTTTTTACTAATAGTGTAGCCTCCACAAATATTTCACCATGACAATTCGACAGCAGTGGTATTTTGCTAATTTCTAAATAAGTTGGAAGATAAAGTGATTCACAGTGAATATAATTGATCTTCCCCTCACTGCCGCATAAATAGTATTTGTTATAAAAGTTTAAAAGCCACATTTATGCATTAAATTATTAAAGCAAGTATAATGCTTCCACATTGTATTGTTTTGCAAGGGTTAGCGTGGAATCTTCACCATTTATCATACATGTACTTCTGTCTTTTTTCTACTCAGAAGCACAGCATGAAAAAACTTCATTTCACATTGAAACATTACTATGTGGAACAGTGTGATGAAATGAGACACAGGAGGAGTTATACTCCGGTAAACAGTTGGTCTACGGGAATGATAGCATTTTATGCTGAGACTGATATATCAATTTTAAGTCCTAAGAGATGACTGATCTGAAAGCCAGAATGTCACCAGTGATGAAGTATACGCATGTGAAAAATTACAGGTAACGTGACTAGGCCTGCTGAGATGCCTCTCACCCAGGCCTGTTTTACAAACCAGCACAGAACGCCAGGATCCTCCTCCAGTGATGGCTCCCAATTAATTATTCCATATCGCTGGTTGATGAAAAGTGTTCGTGTTGTCATGGACATCTAAAATGTGTCACTAAATAATATAAGTTCAATGATGTTGTAAATGTGACCAGAAAGATATTTCACAGATTGCATTTTGATACGCAGACATTTTCTATCAAGAAAAAATAGAGATGGAGGTTTTAGGAGAAAAACTGTTTCACTCAACAATCTAAGAATTCACAACACTGTTTTTCTTGGCACAAATAAAAGAGGCAGCACTTAGTTTTGTTTGATCTCACATTCTCGAAGTGAAAACTATTTCTCACTGTATATATAAACTGTGGAAAGATTTTGAAACTATCTTCTTTATTAAAATAAGAGGCTCCAGAGCTACCACTGGAAGCTATAGTCACCTGAATATAAACTAGCACTTAGCACACCATCGAAGTAAAAGATACATACTGGAAATATGGACTTTATTTATTAAATCGTATACATTTTACCTCATATAAAAATATTGGGAATTGAACATCTGTATGATTATAAAATAATGGCTTCAGGATAGCCATGGGCAAGTTCTCTGTGCCTCAGTTTTCTCATCTATAAAATGGGAATAATAATAGTCTCAGAGGATTGTAAGTATAAAATAGCACAAGGCAAATGCCATGTAAGGATTTTCTGCTATTCATTATTATTCAGTATTTCACGTTGTCATTGCAGGAATACAAGGAAATATATTCTTTCCATACCAATATTTCTACAGGTAGTAACATGTTAACATTGAAAAACACTTCTATAGGATGGTATAGGACAATGGGTTATGGCAGGTGCCATGGCCCAAAGATGAAAAACAGATATGACAAAATGTTCTTTACTGAGCCTTGCTCCCCACCAATCAGTATCTAGAGGCATAATGTATCTAGGAACAAGAATAGGATTTAGAACCAGAATTTCTCTGTTTGACTTGCATTTTCAGAATTTTTACTCATAGTGGGCAAGTCATAAAAGTTCTCTGAGCCTCAATTTCCTTATCTAAAATGGGAATAATACTACCCTTTTCACAAATATGTTGCAAATTTTAAATATGATGACAATTCTGAAAACACCGAAGAGGTACAAAAATAGATTCTCTGTACTATCATTAGCCAGTATAATCTATAATTATTATAATAAAATCTTTCTTTTGCCTTAGCTTCATAAAATGTGACTGCCTCATATGAGATACACTACTACCAATAATATTATGAAGACAATGGAGGGAAAAATAAATTCAAAAGTAACCATATACTTTTGTGACATCTAATTAAAATATATGACTATAAGGCTTATAGGACAAAAAAAGTAAGCTATTCATTTTTTTAACCTGGTTCTTCAATAATTTGGCTTGACTATTAAAGGGATTCATAATAGGGTCCTTGCCAAAATCTTTGCAGTCAAAAATTGCAACTTTTAAAATTTTCTCACAGCTTTCACCATTGGCTTCTATCTTCAATGTCTAATCCATAGGGGTACTTATATATTTTTTCATATATAGCAGCCTCGAATTTTCATATTGTCAAACTATTCTTTTCTTTGATAGTTTCATCCATCATTTTATGCTTAGAAACTCCATCCTCACCCAGGAATCAATTGTTCACCTATACATTCTTCTTCTCATAATATGTTTTCATATTTTAGCTCTCTGGAATTTATTTTAGAATATGGTAGAGGGGAAAATCTCATTTTATTATCCAACTGTCTCTATGATATTTGTTGAATAGGCTTTTTAAGTCAATGCAGAAAGAAATACACTCATAAAATTAAATAGTTGAAAGAAGAGTTGACAGAATCCTAGTTTGGTTGAGGAGGGATGGGGAAAGAAGAAAGGTAATTTGGGAAGTGGAAATTTGGGCTTGACATAAACTTGAGTGTAGTAGCAAGAGCAAAAGGAAAGAGCAGGACTCACAGGAAGCTGGGAATGAACCACGGTCAGAAATACAGACTTTTCATATTATGAAATTTCACTTGGGCCAGCCCAAGGAGGGGGCCAGGAATAAGTCTTGCTAGTGCTCTGACTCTGCAAAAAGTTAGGAAAAAAACAGCTGAGCCAAGCTCTTGCCATTGGAATTGTTTCACAGATGAGGAGGGAAGTATGTCACAGTAGTCAGCCCACACCTCACAATAATCTCGGCTTGAAAGTAAATACGTCCGTTACGTAATACTACGTAATCCAAGCACATTTTAACACGAGCTATGTAAAAAAAAATAATAATAATAACACATGGACTTCTCTGGTAGCGCAGTGGTTAAGAATCCACCTGCCAATGCAAGGGACATGGGTTCGATCCCTGGTCCAGGAAGACCCCACATGCCTCGGAGCAGCTAAGCCTGTGCGACCACGCGCCCTAAAGCCCGCACACTGCAACTACTGAGCCCATGCTCCACAACTACTGAAACTCATGTGCTCTAGGGCCTGCATTATGCAACTACTGAGCCCGCGTGCCACAATTACTGAAGCCTGCTCACCTAGAGCCTGTGTTCGGCAACAAGAGAAGCCACCGCAATGAGAAGCCTGTGCACTGCAATGAAGAGTAGCCCCCACTGTTCGCAACTAGAGAAAGCCCGCGCGCAGCAACAAAGACCCAACGTAGCCAAAAAATAAATAAAAATATTTTAAAAATACAGATAAAACAAATGTAATTATTCATTTATCTATCTGTACTTGCCCTCATTCCAAAAATGTATTATTTGTTCTTTCCCTACCTACAAGAGATCAAAAAAGTGAAATGAATTTGAAGGATGGAAACATAAATCACCTATAATCTCATCTCCTGGAATTCACAAATTTAATTATTATTAGCATTGGGCAAGTATTCTTCCAGCCTTGTATAAACAAAATTATTTTCACAAACAAATTCACAAACTAACAAATTCACAAATATAATATAGAGATGTATAAAATTCAGTCAGAGGAAAAAGTTAGAAAGAAAAGGACCAGGATAGGACCAAGAATTTGGAATGCAGCTAAAACAAAAATATAGAGGCCACTTATTATAGGCCACAAATTTTACTCAAAGCTTTCTGCTGATCTAACTGAAAAGGGAAATGTAATTTTCATATAGTTCAAAGCGCCATTCAATTAAAAATAATGAAGTTTTCAGAAAAAAAGGAATGACACATCTCCCCAGTGTTCTTAAAGAATGAAGTGTTTTATAATAAAAAATGTTCTCATTTTCCTAGGAACCCATAGAATATATCTACAACATGATGGAACTTTTCAGCATTTGCAAACTCAAATGCCTATACAGAGGCCAGGCAGGAATCATAAATGATTAATTGTGCACCTGACTTAAAACAATAGAGTAGGGATTGTGGAAGCCCTAACTATATATTCATACACATTTAAGTATATATGCAAGTATGTATGTATATCTCTTTAATGTTTGATCAATTTCCTAGCCACACAAATCACAGTTGCTCTTGCAGAGCCTTCAGTGTATACAGTCCCTATTATTTGGTTGTTGACTTTTTCCTCCAAGGTCTTTGCCTATGATTCTTATCATCAACAAACTTCATTCCTTAATGTTGTTGCATGTGGAGCACTGTGCTGATTACCAAACAATGGGACTTTAAAAAAAAAGATGTCATATGTCCTCTAGATATGTTATCACTTCCTTCTTAACAAAAGTAACAAGTGTCAAGATACTTGAGAAATTTTGAAAAGTGAAAAAAATGTAGGGATTTCATGATAGAAAAAAAATGACAAGTATTATTTCCATTTTGAAATCAGATTTTAGTTGTTAAGATGGATTTGAATGTTTGCTTTTAAATGGTAGGACAACAGATCATATAATTCAACTGTTCTCATTTAAATGGCAAAAGTGACATGGAAAGAGGTAAAATAAGTTGTTGAAGCTCTATCTAGTTAGAAATATTAGCTGGAACATAGAACTATACTTCATCGATATTAACATTTTTCTAGAGCATATATGACATTTATTTATGGTGAATTAAAAATATTGTACCAGGCTTCCCTGGTGGTGCAATGGTTGAGAGTCCGCCTGCCGATGCAGGGGACACGGGTTCGTGCCCCGGTCCGGGAGGATCCCACATGCCACGGAGCGGCTGGGCCCGTGAGCTGTGGCCGCTGAGCCTGTGTGTCCGGAGCCTGTGCTCCGCAATGGGAGAGACCACAACAGTGAGAGGCCTGTGTATCACAAAAAAGAAACCAAAATATTGTACCAAATGAAGGTTGGTCTCTAAGTTTTCCAATAGTTGGATGGACACTATATTGATTTTTCTTAAAATATGTTTTAAGCCTGTGTTATATGCATTAAAGGTACACTACCTGAAAGAGCAAAAATTATACCCCAAACCTCTCCTGTTATATGGGGTTTTTTTTAATTTATAGTAAAAAATGATTGTGTGCAGTTATATGAATATGCACATGTTTAGATTTGTGTAACCACTACTACCATCAGGACACAGAACATCCCATCAACCCCCAAAACTCCCGTGCTACCTCTTTGCTGTCACACTCTGGCCTCAACCTCAACGCATGACAACCACTGATTTGTTCTCTGTCACTATAATTTTTTCTTTTTCAGAATGTCATATAAATGGAACCATACAGGATGTAATCTTTTTGACTAGATTCTTTACTCAGCAAAATGACTGTGTGATTCATCCAAGTTATTGCAAATATCAATTGTTCATTCATTTTTGTAGCTAAGTAATATTCCATTGTATGGAGGTACTATGGCTTACCCATCACCAACTGAAGGATATTTGTTTCCAGCTTTTGTGACTATGAATGTTGTTGCTATAAATATTCATGCACAGGTTACATTCAAACATAAGTTTCTATTTCTCTAGGGTAAACATCTAGGGATGGAACTGCTAGGTCATAGGGTAAATATGAGTTTAACTGTATAAAAAAACTACTGAACTATTTTCCAGAGGGGCTGCACCTTTTTGCATTATCACCAGCAATGTATAATAGTTCGCATAGCTCTGCATCCTCGTCAGTCCCCAAAGTTGTTTTAAAAGAATTTTAACCATTATAACATGCATATAGTGTTATCTTATCATGGTTTTAATTTGTACTGTTCTAATGACATTGAACATTTTTCATGTGCTTATTAACTTGCCATGTCTCTTCTTTGGTGAAATGTTTAAATAATTTGCCATTTTGCAGGGAGTTAGTTTCTCACTGATGAATTTTGAAAGACCTTTATGTATTCTGGATATAAGTCCTTTGTCAGATACGTGATTTGAAAATCTTTCTCCCAGTCTGTAGCTTGTCTTTTAATTCTCTTAGTAGCATCTTTTGTGGAATAAAAGTTTTTCATTTTGGTGAAGTTCAAGTTATCAGTTTTTTTCTTTTATAAATCATGCTTTTGATGTAATTTCCAAGCATTCTTTACCTAACCCTTTTCCATGAAAATTTTCTTTGGTTTTTTGAAGAAGTTTTATTGTTTCACATTTTACATTTAGATCTATGATCCATTTTGAATTAATTTTTAATACATAAGGTATGAGGTTTAGGTCAAAGTTCATTTCAACTTTGTTAGACACCATATGTTGAAAATACTTGATTTGCCTATTTTCCTTTGTCAAATATCCATTGGCCATGTTTGGTTGGGCCCATTTCTGGACTCTTCTGTTCTATGGATCTATACGTCTATTCCTTTGCCAACACGATACAGTCTTAATTACCGTAGTTTTACAAAATTACTGTAGCTTTACAATAAGTCTTAAAAGTTGGACAATGTGATTTGTACAATTTTATTTTTGTTTTTCAAAATTGTTTTAGATTATCTAGATCTTTTCCTTTTCCAAATAAATGTTTAGAATCAGCTTGTTTATATCTACAAAAAATCCTGACAAGATTTTGTTTGCATTTGATCTATAGATCAATCTGAGAAGTAACATCATTACTAAGTGAGTTATCCAAGTCCTGAACACAGTACATATTCATTTATTTAAGTCTTTTTTCCCCCCATCAGCTTGTAATTTTCAGCATATAGGCCCAGTACATGATTTTTATTACATTTATTTCTAAGTATTTCATTTGCGGGGAGAGGGACTATTGTAAA
This sequence comes from Stenella coeruleoalba, assembly GCF_951394435.1. Taxonomy (NCBI): domain Eukaryota; kingdom Metazoa; phylum Chordata; class Mammalia; order Artiodactyla; family Delphinidae; genus Stenella; species Stenella coeruleoalba. The sequence continues at coordinate 20,786,003 of NC_137150.1, read as the reverse complement.
TGATACCTCTTTTGTTTCCAATGGTCCATTAGAAGTCTATAAGAGTATGACTGATTTTTAACCAGAAACCTAGATAAATGCACTTAGTTCCAGGAGTGTTTTTCTATGGATCACTTGGAATTTTCTACCTAGGCAATCAAAGTGTCTGCAAGTAGGAATAGTTTTCTTTTTTTTCTTTCCAATTTGCATTCCTTTTCTTTCTTTCTCCTACCTATTGGACTGTTAAGACTTTTAGTACAATGTCGAATAGGATAAGGGGAAGTGGACATCTTTGACGTCTTTCTAATCTAGAGGGGGATTGAATATTGAACTGGCCTTGCGTTCTTGGAATAAACCCTACTTAGATATATGATTTATATATACATATGTATGATATTATATATACATTTTTGGCTGGATTAAGGATGTTTGTCTATGTTCATAAGTGATATTCTCTGTAATTTTCTTTTCTGTTCATGTCCGATTTTGCTATCAGGGTGATACTGGCTATATAAAATGGGTTGTAAAGTGTTTCTTAACTCTTCTGTTTTCTGGGAAAGATTGTGTAGAATTATTATTTCTCCTTTAAATGTTTGGTAGAATTTGCTAGTGAAACCATCTAAACCTGAAAATTTCCTTATTGGAAGGTTTTTAACTATAAATACAATTTCTTTCATTATTATAGGTCTATGTACATTATATGTTTCATCTTGGATGAGTTTTGGTAGTTTGTGATTTTCAAGGAATTCCATTTCATCTACCTCATCAGATTTATATGTGTGGAGTTATCCATAATATTCCTTTAGTGTCCTTTCAATGTCTCTTGGATCTGTAGAAATACCTCTCTTTTCATTCTTGATATTGGTGATTTATATCTATATATCAGTAATATAAAGTATTGAATTTCCAAGTATTTGGACATTTTCCTGTTATCTTTCTGTTACTGGTTTCTAGTATAAGTCTGTATGTTCAGAGGACATACTTTGATTCAATTTTTAAAATTTTGTTAACGTTTGTTTTAAAACCTGGGGTATTGTCTATATTAGTGAGTGTCCATGTACACTTCAAAAGAATTCATATTCTCTAAAATAGTCAAACTCATGGAAGCAGAAAGTAGAATGGTGATTGCCAAGGGCTGGTTTACTCTATAAACCAGGGGAAGGGGAAATGGAGAGATGTTGTCCAAAAGGCACAGAGTTTAAGTTATGCAAGACTAACAAGTCCTGGAGGTCAAATGTACCAGGATTAGACCAGTTTTTAAACATGGTGACTATAGTTATCGATACTGTTTTGTAATATTGGAAGTTTGCTAACAGGGTTGATCTTAAGTGCTCTCACCACCACCCTCACTCACACACACACACACAAAACAGTAACTATGTGAGGTGATATATGTTAGCTGGAATGTGGTGATCATTTTACAGTGTATACCAAAACATCAAGTTGTACACCCTAAATATATATAATTTTTGTTTGTCTATTATACCTCAAAGCTGGGGAGAAAAGTAAAGTTACACTTTGTTTAAAAAAAAAATGCCTATTCCACTAAAGTTAGGTGGACTGTTCTATAAATATCACCTAGATGCAGTTTGCTGTTGGTTAGAAGTGGTGTTCATGTCTCCATACTCGATTTTCTGTCTGAAAGAAGAGTATTGAAATCTCAGACTATAGTTGTAGATTTGTCTATTTCTCCTTCCACTCCTGTGAATTTTTGCTTCATCTAGTTAGAAGCTCTATTAGGTAAATTCACATTTAATATTGTTAAATCTTTTTGTTGAACTGACATTTTTATGATTATGTAATATCCCTGTTTATTGCTGCTAATTTTCTTCTTTGCTCTAAAGTCTACTTTACCTGATATTAATAAACTACCCCAGCTTTCCTTTAAAACGTGTTTGCTTGTTATACATTTTTTCCATTGTTTACTTTCAACCCATCTAGATCATTACTTTTAATTACAGACCCAGAATTTCATAGTATTTAAAATATCCTGTATATCAATTAAAAATTACTCAGCATGTGAAGAACCAGGAAAATTTCCTCTCAAAGGAAAAAGACAGTCAACAGATGCCTACTCTGAGATGCCACCAACACAAAGCCAATTGAATTCAATGGCTAAGGCAGAGATTTTAAACAAGTGAGTTTTGAATACATCATAAATGGATTAGGTTAAATATAAGAAGGAGATCAACAATGAGCCTTTTAAAGTTTTAGAAAGGTTAATGAGAATGGCCCCTTTAAGTTAGGTTTAGGAATAATCTGGTTTAGAAGAAGAGGAATGAACCAGACGGATTTTCAGAGAACTAAACTCTTCTATGTTTGGTACCAGAATTATCTGATGAACAACGAGACAAAAATTTTACTACTGTTCAATATAGTATACTATTTTTCCTATGTATGTTAGAATAGAGATACATGGAATATATAACACAATATTATTTTTCTAGATCCCTCAAGTTTTACATATTGGAAGTTCCAGAGACGTTTGAGAATTTTATGAAAATCTTATATTCCTTTGCAGAAAAATGGGAATAATATGTAATAATAAAAAAGGAAAGTGATAATTTTGTATATAATAATATAGAAAAAAATTCAAAATTTATAGATCCACACCTGGAGTTCATAGGCCCTGTATTAAAAATTCCTGATTTGCTTGATCACTGCCACTCAGGTTTGTTTTCTTCCTAATTTTTTTGATACTTCCATTTTAGTTAAATAAGGAATTACACATGTATTCACATCCATAATACATCTCTGTTAAATTAAATAAAATTGAGTTACATGGCAAATGTGTTTTACCAGAAAAGTATATTCATAAAAAAATTGACATCTTAATATAATTCTCTTTTATTATCTGTTTAATATTCATTTTAATAGGGAAATTTTAGAATATCTATTTAATGTTTGTATTCCCACAAAGACTTGACACATTTCAAAAAGTGGAGAGTTACACCAACCATGTAATAACCTTCTTTTCACTGAAAATAAAAACTAAAATTAGACATAAATTATGAATGAATGTCAATGACAATAATACCCTTCAATATATTGAATTTAAAGAGCCATTGCAGTATTCAAAGTAACTTTATGGCCAAAGTGCTTATCTCATGATGAAGAAAATAAAGAAGCTATGGTGAAAAAATGTAAAAGAAACTATTAATAAGAGTAAAGGAAGAAAAAAGAATCAATGAAAATGAAAACTGACCAAAAAACAGTAAATCGATAATTAAAACTAAGTATTCAACACCAACAAAATAAAGAAATTTTGCAATATGAACAAAAAAAGGACACAAATAAATGAATAATTTCAAGGAAAATGAGCACAACAGAGCTGAATTTAAAATCTAGAATAGAATACAGTGAAAGGCTTTATTCCTGTAAATCTAGAAATCTAAGTAGATTTAAAGTGTAATGATCTGATTCTGAAGAGAAAAAGCAATAAGAGTAGGAATCAACCCACTCCCTCAGGACCCAGCAGGCAAAGCCAGAATGGCACCTCAGGGAGCAGAAGTGTCTGCAAAGATGACCTGATTGGGCGAGGGGGAAGGGAAAATGGGAGGGAAGATAAGTTAGGGAAGTCAGAGAGCAAGATGAGGTCAAGGATTTTTGTCAGGAGGTCAAGTGGAAAACTATAGAGGGAGGGATAAATGTATAAGGATTTTTTAGGAAGTATGTCTATTTGAAGAACTGTGTACAGCATTTACCTTGCCCCTTTAATAATAAAGAGCTCTACTATTCTTTGGTAATCTGGAATCATATCATTATTTTTATGAATATAAGAGCATGTATAGATGATATCATAGGATTTAGGGGCTCTAGGTTTAGATACAAATGTAGGTAAATGGCTAGATAAAGAATTGAAAACATATTCACCAAACCTGATGGTAATTAACTCTGGAAAACAGAATTAAAGTCAGGTGGAGGTGACAGAGAGGGAAATTTTTCTATTTTACTCTAAACACTATCCTAGTAGTTTTACAATGACAGTGTACACACACACATACCTATATCACTTATGTATATTTTTAAAATAAAATTTTAGCATTTTTTTAAAAAGAATTGTTTCGCTCCCTACTTGAGGTTTATACGGTTAACTCTTCTATATATCATTACAAATTTTGCTCCGTGTCCGTGAGTCTTTCACTTATTCATTCATACATTCCAGCATATAGTCGCATTTCACAAGAAGATTATAATTTCATCAAGGAAAGAAGAAATAAGGGTGTCTTGATTTTAGTGTTTTTTTAAAAAAAAAATCTAGTAACAAATGAATGGCACAATGGTAAATATTCATGGGGATTTAGAGAAAACCAATTTAGGTCAGGATGCTGTGGTCTGCTAACATCCTTGAGGAAGACTGAATAAGAAATTATTTTGGCAGGATGAAGAGAGAACAAAATTTACTTGGAGGGAAAGGTGATGGAGATTTTCAAAGGTAGGGAAGAGGAATAAACCAGCCCAACTGGAGTAGAAGACCCACAAGGAGGTGAGGTTAGAGAGAGAGGCTGGAGGCATGGTAGAGAGAACCTTGAACTGATTAGAAGCCACATAGTATAGAAGTAAAGAGCTGTGACTGGAGTCCCAGAGACCAGAGCTTCTAACATTTTTGCCACCTGTACATGTGGGCTGGAACAAGGATCTCAACCTCCCTGAGCCTCAGAAAAATGAGGATAATAGTAAAGTTAGCATAAAGATTAACTTACAAAGTACTTGAAGTACTTTGTAAAGTGATTTTCAGTGACGTGACAAATGTTACCTGTATTTCATTACTATTTTTGCCTGCATGGTATTTAGCTATTATCCAATAGCATTTTCTAGGTGGTATTCTATATAATGCTATTTTTTAGATATTAAATGGGTTTTGCTCAAAGAAGAAAGTTCCTTGGGCAGAAAATCTGAGTTAAGTGTTATTAATAGAAACTCTAATATGCTAATAGGCACTGATATTGTCTTTGAGGCAGCATATCTAAAACTGTTGTTTGGGGGTTTTTTCCTACAGAAATTTTGTTCCTCAGAGCAACTTTTGGAATTAGTATTCCACACTGGGAACACTAAAGGCAATGAGACAGTACTGTTAAGTCTTTGTTCAGCAAAGTTGCATGACATGGAAATAGTATTTAGTTAAATCTTGGTACCTTACCCAGGTTTTTTAAAAAAAAAAAAAGAAGGAAAGAGGTAAGTGAGAAGGATTTTGTAATAAACTTGGCATTAAATATCAAGAGCCTGGACCAAGATTATCTACTAGGAATTGTGAAGAAAGGGATAAGTGCAAAGCAACAAAGAGAAATGTCAAAACTTGGCGAATGGCTGGGACAAGCACGAGGTGGGAAGGGGGTTAGGTAGAGGCAGAGGTAGTGATCTAATCCCTACTTAAAATAATTAGGACAGTGAGGATTTATTGACAGAAAGGAGAAACTAAGGGAAAGGAGAAAATTTCTCAAAAATGATATAAATTTAGAACTTTGGAACTTGGAATAACAGCAGGATTTCTTGACAAAAATATGAAGAAAACCACTGAAAACACTTATATCCACCCCCCTCCCCCCCAAAAAAGATTAGAACTTAACACAGTGATTGCCATACAGTAGGTTCTCAATAAAAAACTGTATTCAGAAACTAGAAAAGAGTCAGCACAGGGGCAATTGATAAATCCTTGAAAGGGGTGACTATCCAAAGGATGGTGTAAACCAGAAGGTCCTGTGAGCTTCTGCTATGGGAGAGGAATCAACAGTGACTGCCATACAGTAGGTTCTCAATAAAAAAACTGTATTCAGAAACTAGAAAAGAGTCAGCACAGAGGCAATTGATAAATCCTTGAAAGGGGTGACCATCCAAAGGATGGTGTAAACCAGAAGGTCCTGTGAGCTTCTGCTATGGGAGAGTAATCAATGAGAGAGCTGGAGAATAACCAAGGATAGAAGAAAGAAAATATAATAGCTCAAGAATAGGAGCATTTCAAAAGAGAGAAAGTGATCAGTAGGAAAAGAGCAGGGAATTCAGGGGAAAATAAGATTTTAGGAAAAGACACTGGCAGATTATATTTAACAGTCTATGATTTTGTCATTTTCATGATTGTAGAAGCCAAATCTCAAGGGGTTACAGAACACAAGTTTGTTGAGTAAAGTGGGACGCTAGGAAAATCAAACAAACATACATTCAAAAGAAGGAAGAGAGAAGACTAGATAGAAGTTGGCAGTGAGCTATGAGAAAAGTCATTCTTCTATGCAAGACACTTTTACATATTTGAAGGCAAGAGATTATGCAATTCCGAAGAAGAAACTGGAGGAACCATAGCATTTGCCAGCTAAAGTTCTAAAGGAGTTGAAATGGGAACGAATAATAAATGAGATAGAAGGGGAAAAGAGAAAACAGATTTTTCCAAGAGATGGTTATTAAGAAAACAAAAACTATGGGGGTACATGTAAAATAGAAGATTCTTTAGAATTAAGATTTTTAATTAAGAATTAAATTAATTCTTAATTATATAAGAATTATATAATATAATATAAAAATTATATTTTTATAATTATTTAAAAATTAATTAATTTTTAATTAAGAATTAAAAATTAAGATTCTTTAGCAGTAGGAATCTGCATATAAGAAATATGATATAGTTTTAAACCATAGAACAACAGATTACCCAATCAAAAAATGGGCAGAAGATCTCAATAGATATTTCTCCAAAGAAGACATACAAATGGCCAAAAAGCACATGAAAAGATGATCAACATCACTAATTATTAGACAAATGCAAATCAATACTACAATGAGGTATCACCTCACACTGGTCAGAATGGCCATCATCAAAAAATCTACAAACAATAAATGCTAGAGAGGGTGTGGAGAAAAGGAACCTTCCTGCACTGTCGGTGGGAATGTAAATTGGTACAGCCACTATGGAGAACCGTATGGAGGGTACTTAAAAAACTAAAAATAGAGCTACCACATGATCCAGCAATCCCACTCCTGGGCATTATCTGGAGAAAATCATAACTCAAAAGGATACATGCACCACAATGTTCATTGCAGCACTATTTACACTAGCCAGGACGTGGAAACAACCTAAATGTCCATCGACAGATGAATGGATAAAGAAGATATGGTCCATATATACAATGGAATATTACTCAGCAATAAAAAAAGAACAGAATAATACCATTTTCAGCGACATGGATGGACCTAGAGATTGTCATACCAAGTGAAGTAAGTCAGACAAATACCATATGATATTGCTTATATGTGGAATCTAAAAAAAAAAATAGTACAGATGAACTTATTTACAAAACAGAAATAGAGTCACAAATGTAAAAAACAAACTTATGGTTACCAAGGGGGAAGGGGGGAGGGATAAATTGGGAGATTGAAATTGACATATACACACTACTACATATTTATAAAATAGATAACTAACAAGGACCTACTGTATAGCACAGGGAACTCTACTCAATACTCTCTAATGACCTATATGGGAAAAGAATCTTAAAAAGAATGGATATATGTATATGTACAACTGATTCACTTTGTTGTACAGCAGAAACTAACACAACATTGTAAACTATACTCCAATAAAACTATTAAAATAAAAAATTAATTAAAATTTAAAAAACAGCTTAGTATGAATAAACACTTTCCTATCGAATCTATGCTTTGGCCCTCTATAGAAAAATTCATTTGAGACAAACAAAAAGTATTACTTTAACTGAAAGTAAAATGTACTTTTAACTCATTGCTCAGAAAAAAAACAGATGAAAAAATACAGAGATTCAGAAACAGTTTACAAAATGGACTCACAGAAATCCATTATGGATCATTAAACAAAACCAAGTACTAAAGTTTGGCATGAGAATGGTAAAAAGAGGTCAGCTATCTTTCTCATAGTATATCCCCATTATAGAAAGTAAATGGATGAACCAAAATAGCTCAGAATGGAAATGCTCATGTTTATTGTGAAAGTAGCGAGAATTCTGCAGTTGTGAAAACCAATCAATACAACCTCCTCTTATACTTTACAGAGCTGCCACTCTGTCCTGGGAGTCCTGACATGTTCCATATATAGTTGGAAGTGTCTTTAAACACATCTATAAAAGCACATGGCTTCCCGTTCAATTTGCAGGCACCCACAATCACAATTTCACCTGCCTTTGAGATCCTACATGTCAGAGACAGACGCAAGTTCATGCACTGAAATCACGCAACTGCCGACAGGGCAAGTAGAACTTGATTAAGGAAAGTTACAGCGATATCAAGTTATCAACTTTCAGGATCTAGTCTATTCCATCAACAAGCATTTTCAATGATGAAACACAGTCCATCACAATAATATTTTCAATAAAATTTCTGCAAAATTAGATGATAACAAGACCATGATATTTTAAATTGAATGAATTTGGAGATAGTTAAGAATTAGACTCCCAGAGGAATACTTTATGTCACAAGCTATGAACACTACTGTTTAATGTACACTCATGCTCCATCTGCTTCCTTTTCCATTACTCGAATCTCCTAACCAGTTTCTCATGCACACTTTTCAGCTCCATGCTGTGTTTTCTATTTATTGAATACATTTCTCACTTCAACATTTTTCCACCTGAGCTGGCAGTTGAGGCTTTTATGGCTGTACACATGCAGGTCTCCCTAGATTATGAACTTCATATTTTTTCATTTGCCTCATGCTTCAGTTCTCCAGCTTAGTAGGCCCTAAAATGTGCAAATTGAGAGATATTTTGAGGCAGCCATTGCTATTCTAGGCCATTGACTTGTCATCAATTAGATTAAAAACATTGGTTTACAAAAATAATGTTTTCTCTTTACTTCATAAAAAATAAAACACTCGCAAAAGGGAATCCAGCTGTGCTAAGAAGCAAATTATTTTATGTGGGTAAGCAAACGTCTGCTGGTCAGGACTGCAATGTATATTCAGGTCCATTTTACTACATCAGTTTTCAAGTAATGTGAATGCTATGTGTTATTACTAAGTAAAATAAGGGGGCAAAGTCCAAAGAGTCGACTTGCTTTTGTTTCTTTTTTAAACACGTAGAAATCTACATTGGGTCTCTAAAAGCATGTCATCTACAGTTCTAGAAGTGAGAATAAACAACCTGAATGATGACTAAGGTCTTTATTTTCTCGATATCTCAAAATTCTATATGCAAAATTTTGTAGATAGGCAAGTGAAAACCTAATTTATAATCCCAATTTATGTCATGTGATTTTGCAAAGTAGCCAAATATGTAAAAGTTCTTCACTTTGATATATGCATGAATTTTTTTTAAAGGAGGGAGGTGGGAATGAAAAAAAAAACCACCAATATATATTCTCTAGGTTATCAGTAAAATCAGAGGAATTTACATATTTAACAGATTTTAAAACAACCTACTATAACAGTTTGTTACCTAGTAAAGTTTTCCACAGGCAGGAACTTTTGTGTCTCAAAATCACAAGGGGTAAAGATGATCAGATTCTATTTCCATGGGCAGGTGATTTCTTCTGTTTTTCCCTTCAGCATCATATGAATTTCCTTCTAATTGTTGGTTGTCAACATGACAACTAATTAAAAACATGTTCTTCTATTGCAATCTTTTTGATGCAAATGTAGTTCAGAATATCATCAAAAAGCCAGAAATGACAGAGCCAGTTGCCTTGGTGCAAAAGTAGCATGTATATTTCCTGCTGGCAGATGCATTTGCCAGGAAATGTCTAATGTAATAAATTTAGACAATTTAACCAGCATGGTAGATTTGTCCATTTTTGCTGTCAAGCATCAACACTGGCACTTAACCTGAGCAGAAAGGGACACATGAATAAACTCACAATGAAAGATCCCCAAATCATTAATGGTTGTCAAATAAGATATTTTATGGGCTCACGGTATGATCATACATACATGCATATATATCATATAGCTTATGGAATCAATATCACCATGTGATGAAAAGTCATCTTAGCTCTTTGCCTTCTGAAGGAAGAAAAAAGGTAATCCTAGTATAGTTTGCTTTTGCTGCTAAATATGTTTTAGAAAGTTAAATAATGCACAAAATATACAGGAATCAGCCAAATGCTGTCTAACCCTATCAAACACAGGTCAGTGCCATGATAGCAACTGATTGAAATTTCCTCCAGTGTAGCTGGTGAGCACTCTGGACACCCAGAAAGCCTAGAATGGAGACAGAATTACACTGGCATTGTATAAATAATCTAACTGTGACCTATGGGGTTAAAACCTATAATTGGAGGGCTACTTCAAAACAATGACTACTTTTTCAATGCTATTTTGTGCAGCCAGATAGGAAGATGACTTGTTGGGGTTTCATTGGCTAGGAACGGTACTGCAAAAGTGATATTTTCAACAGCTGCTGGTGCATTTGTGCTCTGACAAATTAGAGGCTATATCAAAGCATTAAAGAACATCAAAGGCTTAATTTAATGCAAAAACAAGTACTCCAACTGGATGTATTTTACAGTGAATTAATAATGCAGATTTACACAGAATGCAAATGCTTTGTTGATTTTAAGGTTTAGAAGAGAATTTTGTGCTTACAAAATATAAGATCCATAGACTGTCATTTTTAACTATGAAAAAAATGCCAAATGGTTTGGTATTCTGTGTAAATTCAAAGTTACCTAAGTGATTGACTATTTAAATTGAAATATGTAGTGATTACCAAAACAAAGCTTATTTGCCATGAATGTGGTGACAAAATAGACCAGCAATTGAAACATGGGGCTTGGGTACAATCCTTCTTAAGGGATACATGATAATTGCTCAAAAGTATTTGTCTATTAATATGATACAAGAAAAATGTACATACATTTACATATATATCACTCATGCTATATTGAGGATATATGCATACTCAGCACACAGGCCTATGTACTTAACAACAGTTCTTTTCAAAGATGAAAAATAACTTGTGTAACATTTAGTAGAAACTGAAAATGCAGATAAAAATGCAACTTTGTAAATGCTTCTCAGTGTTGATATGAACAAAGAAATAATTCTAAGAATTGAAGATGGTGATTTTTTAACTCCTTAGAAATGTTAACAAATGTAAGGTGTCCTTTCTTCCCAGGTTGGAACTTAACCTAAGTTTTAAAATTTATATTAGGGTATTTGAAAAGTCATCCAGCAGAAATCTTTGACTAGTTTTATTCTATTTGTTTTTACCAAATTCTAAATATTTATCTTAGTCCAGGACCACCCTAGCAATGTCTTCAAACATTATCCCAAAATATGCAAGTCACAAAAAAAAAAAAAAAGTTAGGGTTTTCCAGGAAATATCCCCATATGGTTATAAGACTGGCATAGAATCCTTTGGAGAAACTAAGAACAAATTTCAGATTGTTTCTTATGTTAGCATATTTAGTCATATATGCAATTAATATTTAGTAGTGTAAAGTTTCATTTGATTTTTAAAAAATATTTAAGACTATGCATATTTAAAACTTAAAAAAAATCACATTGATCATTAAATATATCATCTAAATTAATTTCTTACTTGAGCCAATAGGGGCAAAGCATTGAAAGTAATTAGTGCCCATTTTCCCTTCAGGAAGAGAACAGATTCTGCCAACACACTATGGTGAAAAGTACACAAAATATCTGAGCTCTGATGTAAGCAGAATGCCCAGTTTGGAAACAGTGAATTTGTACGTATTATATATTACAATAAGTCCCCCTTCCTCATTAATTTTACTGAAGTCTCCAGATGGGAAACAAAATATTAATTTTGTTCAGCCTTAGGCATTGTTGATTGTTAAGGTACTCACTAAATCACTGATCTTATTCACATTAATATTAGATTTCTGCTATAAAAATTTAGGACCTTTGGGTATAGGGTTCAGTTTGTCATAAATATAATTAATTGTTTTTAAAAATGATTAATTTGTCAAAATAGAAAAAAAAATTGGGCAGACGAGGCTCCTGAGCAAGCTAGCCTACCTTAAAGTCATGGTAATACTCATAAAATTATGCAAATTAATCGACTCTTTCAATGTTGCATAAAATGCTTCTTCTAGTACAGTGCATGGAACATTAGGCTGTTCATCCAGCAAAAAAAGAGGAAAGAAAAGTTGCGTTTCAGAGGCTGGAATCTTACAAGCGAGGCCAAATGGTTGAGGATGTTCACAACTACAATCTATTTTTCTACAGAGCAATTGGCTTTCAACCATTGCACACAGAACTTGTGCTGTTTATTATAGATTTTTCCCCAAGCAACTGTCAAGAAAAAGTCAGCTTTGTCTTGTGGGTTTTCCCTCCTCTTAATACAAAGAAAGGAAAGAAATTTCCACTGTTTAATCACGCTAAAGGAAAGTGATATTTATTCTAAAATTATTTAGCAAAACGGTTTTCACTGAGAAAGGTTCATTGACAAGACCCCCAAAACATGACATGGTATGTTAAAAAAATCTCAAGAGATTAACTAAATTATGTTGAATTATGTACTAAACAGTAAAATCAGTGACTACAGTAAAATTTAAAAAAAATACCTTCAGAATAATTATCTCATCCAAAAGTAAACCCAAAAGTCAATTTCAAAGACTAGAGTGAAAATAGCAATTTTAGAATGTCATATATTACTGAAATTTGTAATATCATAAATACATTCTTATTTTAAACCACCTCTAGCAAATGAGTGATATAATTCAAAAATATTCAACAATTAATTTTTTAAAATGAACAAAACTGGTCTATGAGTTATCAGACCTGCCGTAAGAAATAACAGCATCTCCCGTGTAAGATTTAGGGCTGCATTACAGGGTTTCCACCAAAGAAAGATGATATCCTCTGGTTTGTAACTGTGCTCTCCCATTAAACAAATGAACTCATGTAATCAATTATTATGGTTTGAGGCAACAACTCCAGCCTTAGTCTAACACACACATATTAATTTTCATCTCTCCTCCATCAATATTACATTAATAAACATATCAAAGCACTACTGTTACAGTGAAATCTGTTCCTCAGAGTTCTATTGCTTTAGCTTTACTCATTTTTTTACACTAGTTTATAACTGACCACTTGACTATAAAATTAGAATAACTGATATTTACATTATGACCATTCTTTCTTCACATAGAATCAAATGAATTCTGTGAGATTTCATGCTTTGTTATGGTTCTAATGTTTCCAAAGACCATCTTATTTGACTTACAGTTAATAAGAAAATCAAGAGAGAAGAGATATTCCCAATAGCATCTAATATACATTCTAAAATAAAGTGTTAACCTGTTTTGAAGACTTTCTGATGGTACAGACATGATGTTTCACAAAATATTATTAAATCACAGATTCTTAAATTTGCTAACTAGCTAACTAACATAGCTAAACTATTACATTTCTTAGGGGGAATTGGTATTCTGTGATATTGTGGTAATTAACAATACTTAAATCCATTTATTCATTTTAAATGTATATTATTCAGGCAGAGTTTCTCACCTTACCCTGTTCATGGTAAGGCTATGTTGCCTAGTGGTCTAAACAACTTTAACAAGTAGGTGCTTACATAAAAAAAAAAAAAAAAAAAAAAAAAGATTCCCCAAACTACTTTCCTACCCATACAAAGAGAAATTATTGAAAATACAGCATGTACTGTAATTTTACCTTTTCCTATATATATAATATAAGGGTTTTAAAAATTTCTTTCAAAACCAGAAAATCGGGACAACAAACATGCAAACACATTCATCTCCCAAAAATACTATGATAGAGAGTGACTACCTAATAACCCAACATTCTTCTCAATGAGTACACCAGTTAGTGAAAAATCAGAAAATAATTAAAGGAGACATGTTTATTTAAACTTATTTTGGCCCATTGATGTAATTACCCATTTCTGTTACCCAAAGTATGTTTTAATCATGCACATTTATAACTCTATTGCTTATGCATCTTTCTACACAAACGATCTGGGTACACTGAGGCACTGTGTAGAATCAGGTGACACCAACATTTGTGTGTTATTATTTCCTGATATATTTGCTGAAACCAATATGAACCAAGTTACCGTATTTTATTTTAAAGCATGAGTTCCATGCCTCCATACTGCCCAAGGTGGTTTCACTCCCAGCCAGCGACCTAAAGCTTATTGGCCCAACTTGAGACAGACACTGGGCAAATGCTGCTCCAGCCACATTCACTGCCATGCAGCATTCCTTGTATGGACTCCAATTTTAATGCACAGCAGAAAGATGGCCCAAGATAAAATATGCAAACAGGTGGCATGTTTAGCAACGTCCAAATATTACCCTCATCATCCCTTAGATGAACTTCAATCAGCATTTCTGTTCATAAAGAATCCCCAGTTCAGATCATTCCAAACTCTAAGAACCTGTCTTTCACATGTATACAAAGGATTGCTAACACTGTGTACTAAGGTTATCACAAAATGTCATCATTTCTCAAATATACCGTCTCCTTGGTTGTTGCTCCCTGCAGCTGTCTCTAAACTGTGGGCAGCAAATTTGGAAATAAAGCAGGGATAAAGCCCATATCTATATACTGGGAGGAGTCTTAGGAAACAGACTAACAAAATGAATGATTACAGTGATGAGAGATTAAGCAGCTACCACGAAAGGGCCATGAAACTTGAGGCTGTAAAACGTCTTCACATGTGTTCATTCAAACAAAAGCATAAATGTCAACACACATTATAACAGGTGTCACGGTTACCTCTTATTATGTGCTTACCACGTGCTAGCACTGTGGCCTGGTCTACACTTGACATTGCATTTAAACTTCACAACCATCCTATGAAATAGATATCTTTGTCCACATCTTAAACACGAGGAAACCAAGGCATAGAGAAGTTAAATATCTTGCTCTAGGGTCTCAGCCACACAACTTGTAAGTCACACAGCTAGAACTCAATACCTCAAAACTGTCTGCCTCCAAAGCTTGTATTCTTTTTTTTTTTTTTAATTTATTTATTTTTGGCTGCGCTGGGTCTAGTTGCGGCGAGCGGGGCCTACTCTTCACTGTGGTGAACAGGCTTCTTATTGAGGTAGCTTCTCTTTTTGCGGAGCACGGGCTCAGTAGTTGTGGCTTGCTGACTCTAGAGCACAGGCTCAGTAGTTGTGGCACACGGGCTTAGATGCTCCACGGCCTGTGGGATCTCTTGGACCAGGGCTCGAACCCGCGTCCCCTTCATTGGCAGGTGGATTCTTAACCACTGCACCACCAGGGAAGTCCCAAAGCTTGTATTCTTAACTACTGACCTTTACCACTCCTTTGTCATTTACAGCAAGAAACCTTCCTGGCCACTGTTTCCCAAATCAGCCATTGGTCCCTGGCCCTCGTGTGACTGTAGCATTTTATCCGTGACTTCACGCTCCTTGAAAGCAGGAAGCTGTTTGTCTTTGTAACTGGCACCTACCACAGCATCTGGCATAAAGTAAGTGCTCACAAAATGTTAAAAGAAAGGGAATCTAGAAAAGAGGCCAGAACTAAATAATTGTCATTGTCACTATCAATGTTTACTCTCCACAGTCCAAAAGATATAGCCCCAAACACGAACTTTATGTGAGAACAGGGGGCCCATTTAGCAAACTAATAGGCATCACCGGTACTATCACTGAGTATGCATGAGTCCCCAGAAGTGAGAAGTCTCCCTACTTTTTAAGAATCCCAGAGACTGGGAATATAGTATAGGTGTACCCAAACCAAAATTGTTGACAGGTTCCACTTCCATAAGAATCTTCGAGAAAGGACGGTAAGAATCAGTCAATTTATGCCTCTGCCCTGGAACCTCTCACACCAGAAGGCCCAGGTTTGTTTCACAAGCAGCAGCGTCTTATGGATTAACAATCCACGTAGGAAAAGGACTGAAGCGACACAGACTGAAAAACCTCATTTGCATTACAAATAGGTAACCTGCCATGGTATTTTGCTACCCTACTGACATGTCGCCGAGGAACAACAGAAAAATACAAACCAGTGCGTCTCCTCACAGGTGAAGTGTAGGGCTTGAATAAAGCGAAGCTGCTATTCAATCTGTTATTCGGCTCACATATAAACACACACCCACCCTCCTTCCCAGCCAAGAGAAAAAAGATGACAACGGCGGCCAGCCCTGCCTACTGGAGATCCCCAGCATGGAGGGGCCCTAAGGTTTGCACATGCTAAACAGAACGTTGAGAAAACAAAGAAAAGGAGGTAGTGGAATGGAGAAAGGGGCTATGACTCTCCTCCAGAGAAAAGCCACTTTAAATCTAAGAAACAGCTGCATTCCAAAATAAAAGAGGGATGACTGGTTGTAGCAATTGCCAGCAGTAAACTTAGCTAGGCCAAGAGACTATTTGCAAACGCCAGGTCAAACTCATTAAGAAAACTCCAAGAAATATTTCTTAAATGCGCCCTGATCTGGCTGGTTATCGTAAAGTCCACTGTCATGGCCCTTGACAGTTTGTTTTGTTTGACCCCTGCATCAATTTGTCCTGTAAGGCAGTTACAGTCTTCGGCTAACCAATAATCAATACGTTGTATCTGAGAGGGCAGTGACTCACCTGGTAAGTAGGAGGCTCAAGAAATCCAAAACTTAAATCCAAATATTCCAGACTCAAAAGCCCTCCTGTGGTCTGCACGGTGCCATGTCGCTGTACACCACACCATAATTTTGAGCAATCCAGGCTTCAAACAGGAGGTAGAGGAGGGAAGTCAGGCAAGGTTGCGGGAACCGTTCTCTTCCTAAGTCAGATACACCCCGTAGCCTTGCCGTTCCGCCATCTTTACTTATATACTCTTCCCTCTCTCCCTCTGGTCACCATCTGAATTCTATGAGGCTACTGATTGCCCACACCACCTCCCCTGCTCTTGTTAATCCTGGGAGGATTATTGTTGAAGGCAAAGGGAATTGCAGTGCCGGTAAAAGTCTACAGGAGACATTCTACATGAGCGTATGGTCATCATTGCTTCACAGCACCCACCAATTCTTCTTCTGCTCATCCAGGCAATGAAATCAACAGCCCAAGGAGACGTAGGTGTCACTGAGAACCCAAGTTTCTCCCTAGTTCTTCCTAAACCAAGATGTACTACCCTGGCTACCTAGGCCAGTAACACTGACATCACCTGGGAGCTTGTTAGAACGGCAGCATCTCAGCCCTCCAAATTTACTCAATCAGAATCAGATTCTTCCAGATCATGCAGGTGATACATATGCCCATCAAAGTTTGAAAAACAGTGCTTTCTCACTCAGGACTATTAGAAAGAAAGGTCCTTTTGCTGCAGAAGAGGCTTGTGCAGGTGATAGCTGTCAGAGGGGTAAGCTTAGATAGGACAAACGTCCAAAGAGGGGCGGTGTTAGGAATAATACTTGTCCTTGGTTGTTCTAATTAAATCATTGTGATATTGTACTCTGGCTTATGACTGAGAAAAATGAGCATGCTAGATCTGAAATTTCATCTTATACAATGGCTACTCCCTGGGTTGATATGTTGGAAGATATCTAAGCTGTTTGCAAAATTCCTGGGTAATGCCTCATTATAGCTGATACTGAGGAGACACAAGTCACCCATAGGTTCTAGAATCAGATGGGACTCTAGGAGAATGGATCACCTCATGATTCTTTAACAACCAAAGAACATGCTGGAGTCTGCAGATATATGTACTTTTCATCTTTGGTGCAATACAAAATCCTCAATACAATAAGAAAAATATCATTAAATTGGTGGATTTGAATGAAGACTGGCAGAAATGAATTGACTCTCGTCGAAGTTTCTTAAGCAAACTGAATGAAACTCACTAGGCCAGAGATTACACTAACATGGGATAATACAACTTCTGTAATCATACTAAGTGTTAGTACCTTGAAATTAGACTTTAGAAAGGCAGATCTAATGATAAAGTCTGACAGTTTTGTACATAAAGTCTGACTTAGGCGTCTGCTTTGACCTTTAGTAATATATTTTTCAAATATTCTGTACCATATTGTTTTCATAATTAATTTCTTGGGAAACATAGAAGTTATATCTAACTATATCTATAGTTTAAGGTTAATGTAAATTATACCCAATGCATCTTTTCCTGGATCTATATACATCTTCCACAGTTGAATTGTTTTGGTTACAGATACAGCCAGAATGTCTTTCAGTGGTAAACAGTGACATTTTTAACCAGCAATTTATAAACTCCAGATTGTCAGCAAATGGGAGAAGAGGAAAATCTTATTCTGATGAAATTAATTGCTACATAAGTTTGGATAATACCAAGGGCATCATTGCATTCTCTGAATCATAATAACTACATCTGTGTAGTAGAGGCCTGTTATAGCAATATTCGCCCATAACAAAAGGCGTGATGCTTACGCTGCCCTCTCTGCAGCATTTATAAAAATTTTTTCTATAATGAAATACACAAGAAGGAAATGTGATAGAAAAGGAATAAGGGGATTAAAGAGGGTATTTTTTTCAGTACTTGAACTTTTAAAAGGCTAGCACTCATGCCAAGTTCAACTTATTTAGGTGATAACTCCATGACATCTGTTAAAAAGTGTTAATTTATTGCAAAAAAATGTAATTAACACCCCAAATACATATGCATATAAGCATAAAAATAGTAACTAATATTTACTTAGTGCTAAAAAATGCCAGGTACTGTCCTAAGAAATTTATATATAGCTCATTTAACGCTCACAACAATTCTCTGAAATAAGTACTATTATTATTACTAGCCCCTTTTACTAGATGAAGAAACAGAGGCACTGTTACCTACCAGGGTTCTTGGCCTTCCTTAATCAATAGAAATTGATAAGAGGCCAGAGAAGAAAGCCAGGCAACGCTTTATTGGGGCTCCTGCTGCAGCATGAGGGAGCATAAACAAGTAACAGTTTCCCGAGAGGAGGTGAGCTGGTCCCTTATACAAAGTGAAGGTGGGGGTGTGTTCAGGGGTCGGGTCAGAGGGCTGGCTTAGGTGGTCTGCCCACCCCTTTGGTGGTGCTGTGTGCAGGGTGCTTGCATGGTACCCTGCTTTTGCTCTGGGCTCTTCAGAAGTGACAACTGGGTTTTTTATCTTTTTGGATCTTATTGTCCATAATTTGCCCCATTGTGCATGCATGCAGCTATTTTTAGTCCCATATAGTTTATTTGTGTTTCATTATTCGAGGAGACATTTGTCCAGGTGCAAGCACTGCAGCAAAGAGTCTCAGGTCCCAGGTCCCATCCTGTCTCAGCACGACTACGTTAGGTAATTAGCCCAAGGTCACTAAGTAACAAGTAGTAGAACCAGGATTTGAGCCAAGAAAGCCTGGCTTCAGAGCCTGTGTTCTTAACCTTGACACTTAGCTGCCTCTCACTTTAATGTGCAAAGTATTTAAATGGTTCTTTCACTTTCCATTAATTTATAGTATTCCGAAGTACTTTATTTCTAACGTATGTCAAAATAGATCACTTATTTATAATAAAGTTTTCTAAGAGGAATGTGTCCCTGTTCCAAATTCACAGCAATTTTACTTTCTTTAGAATCTCTGGAATCTGTATGTGTACTCGTGTAGATGTATACATATATACAACCAACATATCATATAGATATTTAAGACAAACTCAGGGAGAAAGAGAGGGGGAGAGAGAGCACATTTTATAAAATTCTTTGGTGATATTATTTTCTTCAAGAAAATAAACTTTCTATTAATTAAGTTCAAATCTATTTTATATCATTTAATAGAAAATAAAATAATTATTTCTGTTTCCAGAAAGTTGCTGAGAAGACGGAAGCCAAGAAAATTAACAGCCAAGTTTTATTTCTGCATGAGACTATAGAAAACAAAGTAGATACAATGGAAAACAGGTGCCGAGGGAGGAAGAGTGAATTTAATAGTATTTATATCTTCAGTATAAAATTCAGCCTTATATATTTGACTCTGGATTTATAGCTACTCACAATTAGCTCAGGATACTTGACAAAAGATCATTTTGTCAAAGGCAAAGATTTTCGAGATACTACAAAAGAAGATGTTGCTACCATATGAGGGCAGGGAAACACAACTGCTGAGACACCATTGAATTTCTGAGGCCATTACTCTGGCTGTCTTTAAAGTTAGGAGCAACCACTTGAAACAGCTAAATAGTTCATTTAGTTCATGACGTTCAAAGGCAGCTATCAAATAAGATTGCAATTTTATATTAAAACATATTAATGTTTGGCTAATTCTCATGTTACTTGTAAATTGTTTAATAAATCTATATTAACTTTACCATTCTCAGCAGTTAGTCAGCCTCTGAGTAAGCAGGGGAGATTTTATATTAAAGATTTTTAAAGGTGCCAAAGTAAATCACATTGCATTAAATGGTGTTCCCCAAACTTGCCTCATCATTAGAATCACCTGGATTGCTTGTTTTCCATACAGGCTTTAACCCGCTCCAGACCTACTAAGTCCTAAAAAGGTGTCTGTAAATATATGGTTTAAGCAGTGATTTTTATGATCGAAGAAGTCTGGGAAATACTGGTAAAAAAATCAATTTCAACTTAAAACCCTCTTTAAGTGATTAATTCTTGAGTTTGAGCATCTATACCATCTTTGGAAGGGGGCAGTTTCTGGGACTATGGTGGCTTATGTGAAAGTGAGGCTGCTACATATTTTGACTTAACGTTTTGACTGAAATAACCAAATCAACTGAATCTCTGGAGTTCTATACTAGGACAAATACTAGAAGTTAAATCTTTTATCCAACGTGAAAGCAACGATTGCAAGAGCTAACAATTTTTTCCATTTGCTTCTGTTCCCACGCTACTAAAATTCAAACACATTAAATAATTTTTACTAATATTTCATGATGATAAGGATTTTGTGAAATAATTAGTAAATCTGAAAGGCATTAAGCACTTTTAAATTCTATCCATATAACAGGTTAAGATTTTCTTTTTTAACCATTTTCCCCTTGTATTCATTTTTTTTAATCCTGTAAAATTCTGGCTATTTCACCCCCGGAGTCTCAAATATCATATTCTTTCACTTTTAAGTTAAATTAATTTTTCCATGGGAAAATATCTTTTAAATGATTTTTTATTCATCAAAAATTAGTACTACAACCAAAGCATTTTAAACCTATATTTACTTTATACATATAAATTGCCTGTACAGTGTCATGGCTGTAAACACTGTTATTAAACCTCAAAATACACGAAAAATCCCCCAAATATTTGTAATTTGAGGGAGGGGAATAATTACAATTGAATTTTTAATTATTCCATTTTCCATGTCAGGTTTTTAATGTATTTGAAATTTATAGGAAAATGATATTACAAACTTACTCAATGATTATAAAAGTGGCATGAGGGCTTCCCTGGTGGCGCAGTGGTTGAGAGTCCGCCTGCCAAAGCAGGGGACGTGGGTTCATGCCCCGGCCGGGAAGATCCCACATGCCGCAGAGCGGCTGGGCCCGTGAGCCATGGCCGCTGAGCCTGCGCGTCCGGAGCCTGTGCTCCGCAACGGGAGAGGCCACAGTGGTGAGAGGCCCGCGTACCGCAAAAAAAAAAAAAAAAAAAAAGTGGCATGAACATGAACATCTCATTACATCTGAGATGTAAATGTATCTTTTCTTTATAAAGAAGTACTTGGAAATAAAAGATATTATAAATCAAGCCCTCTAATGTGCATAAACAAAAGGCATTGTCCATTATCATTCTGCCCAGTTTAATACCTGCAAAGCAGAGGGCTTTGGGCACCTTGAAAAGAAAACAGATCAGTCATTTTTTACCTGAGTGGAAGCAGCAGAACCTTGGGTTTGAGATGTGACACCCAGATAAGATGTTAGTACTTCACTTAAAACAGAAAGCCATCTTGTCCCTCTGTTTTATGAAATTTAAATGCAGTGGGTTGTAGAACTATATATATCGCATCTTCCTTCTGTGAGAACCACCAGGGCACCCATGAAAAGAAGATGTATCTCAGTCGGGTTTTCCTTGTAAAATATTTAAATGAAAAATTGAGCATTTTAAGGCTTTCACAATCATTCTTTTTCATCATGCAATAAAATATTCATACAATGCAAAAACGCTGCAGTTGTTACAGCATTTTAATTTAAAAAATAAACAGTACAATGGTGATTTCCAAGAATGCCATGCAATAGGATAAAGGAAATACCAAGAGAAGAAAAGGAAATTATATTTTTAATCTTCTAGAATTTCATATTTAACAAAGCAACCCTTCACTTTTATTTCAAATAAGAGCCTTTTTTATTAGAGAAATCAAGACAAATTTAGTAGACGGCACAGATTATTTACTTGTTTTATAGGTTCTCAGTTTGCAAAATGGCAGTATCACTTTCATTAGTTCATTGCTTTAGCTCATCACATGACTAAGTCTGCAAACCCAGAAAGACTCCTCCATTAACTTCTTAGGAAGTAGTTTGGATTGCTTATTGAGTTATGTGCTGGAACATTTGACTATAAGGAGAGTTGATGAAGATAGCTCTATAAAGAGCTGGAAGTATTACATAATAAAAATATTTTAGAAGTTTCTGAAAGGAAGTTCTTCTATAGATATATTTCCTACTTTCCTATTTCATGATACACTGAAAGGCAACAGATTGGGCTCATATGTAAAGGGTATGTCATATTTAAATTAAATTTAAGCATTTATATAGAGCAAATATAACAAATGTAATGAAATAATATATCATGAACACTTAAATCAGCACAGAAACAAATGTCAATGCCTATTTCAGTCTCCATTAAAGAAGGGTAAGTAACTCTTGGTCAAAGAAATTGGATTATGGGAAAATTAAGTTCATAGGTCACAATATCAATCAGAGAAGACTTGGTCTTTCGTTTCCTTTTTAAAAACTTATTGGCACCACCTCTGGAGCATACCTCAAGTAAAGGCTATATTTGTTTTGACAAGAATTAGCAATTATTTATAATGGTCAGCCCTTTCAAAGGCATTAAGTCTTCCATTTAAGTATGTATGCATGTATTTATTTCTCACACACTAAGCATTTGAAGAGAACTGTCAGCTATTTAGATGTTTACATTTTGTTTCTGGAAATAATTTTCCCAGAACACATTATATATGAGTATGTTCCTTAATGCCTCATCAATAAAAACAAACAAGAGGCTGCTGAAACACAGGCCATGAGGTTGCCTTTGATGTCACTCAACTTTATATTAAAATTAAATTTTAGAACTCTGCAGGAAGTAAGCACACTAGGCACGCAGGGGTTAACCTACGAGCCAGGGTCAAGAGGAATGGAAATCAGCAGGGGTAACCAGATGTTAGAGAACCCCAGGCATCACCTCCCAGTTGGTGATCCGCCTCTCTGGCCCCACCTTGTCCCAGTCTGTGTGTTTGAATCATGGTGCTTCCCATTGCCCTCCTGACTCTGACCCCCCAGTTTCCTGACCTTAGTTTGCCAACCTGGTTTTGCTCTGTGGTAAGCCTGACTTTGACCTGGCAGTCTGATTCTAATGTTCTGCTCTGTTTCTGATCTGCTTCCTGTTTTCTCTGTCTACAGTATCCCAGGTCTTTATCTATTTCTACAACCAAATCTCTATCCTTGACCACTTGTGTTTGATGCTTTGGCATTTTTGTGACTTGGCCTATACCTTAGCCAACCTATTCCACAAAAGAAGGAATGATGCTAGCCTATCCCTTCACAAATTTTAGATTCCATTGGTATAGCAAGGTTTCTAGATCTTTAAACTATATGTAAGCCATATACCTTTATATACTATATATATATATGTCATCAGTAAATTGAAGATATCAAGAAGAGTTAAATTTTGAAGACTGTTTTATTTTCAAAATCTACTAAGCCTGAGAGAATCAACTGTGTATTTCCAAAGCATATAAATTAGCTTCCTTTTATTTATCTTAAGCTATCAAACTACAAGATTTGTATGAAAAGACAAAGTAGAAATTTCTTTCCTAATAAACAAATAGACATAATAAAACTTCATTTCACGTGGCATCCTTTTGGGAAATACAATGTGGGATGAAGGTGTCACATTGTGAAATTTTAATTAAAGCATAGATAAAATTCCACTGGTTGGCCAAGAATTATAACTAACCTGACTTTGCATATCAATCAAAGTTTGTTATGTAGTGTAACTGCAAACTAAATGTTCCTGTATTTTTAATACACATAATGAAAAAATGCCACTTGTGGTTAAGTAACTGAACTTAACCACAAGTAATCATCACATGAAGCTAGTTCACAGAGTAAATCAACTAAGACCTACAAGAAATCAGTCGGCAAGCTCCAGGTGAATTTTGCATATTCAGCACTCCAAAGAATAAAAATTATATATATTCATAAATCCCATGGAGGTTCATAAAACCAATTAGACATCACACATTCCAGCACTTTCTGAGCAGTATTCTGTAAATAACTGCAGTTAAAGGAGCCGACAAAAAATATGAAGTCCAGAAACAATCCATGTTTAAATCACATGAGTTATTGTACATCTCCTTGACAGATCTTGATTCAGAAAATTCAGGGCCCCAAACTCTGTGTCCTGATTGTCCTGCTGGTCCACATGCACACAACTGAAAGCCCAACCACAGACAGATAAACAAGGTATAAAAAGATGAAAAAACTGGGGCTTCCCTGGTGGCGCAGTGGTTGAGAGTGCGCCTGCCGATGCAGGGGACGCGGGTTCATGCCCCGGCCTGGGAGGATCCCACGTGCCGCAGAGCGGCTGGGCCCGTGAGCCATGGCCGCTGAGCCTGCGGATCCGGAGCCTGTGCTCCGCAACGGGAGAGGCCACAGCAGTGAGAGGCCCGCGTACCGCAAAAAAAAAAAAAAAAAAAAAAGATGATGAAAAGACTAAGGGTCATTTCAGAACCACTCTGAAGTATATTCTGAATACTTATTTGCAGGCTAGATAAGCACAGAAGTTCTGTGAGAAAATAATGTCAACCTTCATTCTGATAAAATGGTGATGTTTTGAAGTGCCCATCAAGAAACAAGAGTGGATTTCAGTGACCCTCATACCAGCCAGATTTCTAACTCTGTGAAAATCAAATTCTATCTTCACCTCTTTCATCCCATGAATTCCTTCTGAAAGCATAAGCTCCTACAAATCTTGAAATGCCAATTATTTAAAGTGTCTTCTTTAAAGGGAGCCAATCACCACACTACCAGCCACTGAATAGAAGATGTAGTGAAATGCCTCCCCCAGGAAACAGGAGCCGTTGTCAGCAAAGAAGAAGAGGACTAGTGGATTCTCTCCCTTCAACCTGGCAAACGCTTACCACAGTATCTTAACCAGAATAGAAGCTTAATTTGTATTTCCTCTAATATTTTGACTTAATTCCAAATAGAATCGTAGCGTTTGTGTAAGAAGAAACAAAACAAAAAAGAAGGAACCAAAAATGCAGTTACAAACAAAAAGATAATTCCCTCACGAGAGAAATCATTTGGTGTCTTTTATCTGCCCAGCTGGATCTCCTGCCTGCTTGGCCTAAACCTCCCAGAACTGCGTTTGGAATACTCAGGGGGGCGCCCTAACCCTCTCTCCAATGCCCCAATCTGGCTTAAGATGTTCGATCTTGGAATGATACAGGGCTAGGGCTGCATTCTGCACCTGGAAATAGTCTGGCTGACGTGGCATTTGAAAGGCTGCTGGAGGATCTGGAGGTCACAGACAGAAGCTGCTGCAACATCTGTATGAGCAACCACGTTACAAACTTGAGAATGTGCCACTGTCCCTTGTGGGATGGCTCTCTAGTTTCTAAGAGCACCCAGGACCTGTCAGAGTCAACATAGAAGCCTTGGCCTCAGACACCAAACACACACAAGCCCACGGCTATTTTTTCCAGGCTCAAAACCTGTCTAGGAATTAGAGACTGTTTAACGGAACAAGTATCCTAAATTTAGTTAAAGGCAGATGAAAAAGAAATGCTCCAAACTGGGGAGAGGGGTGCTATGTCTATATATGAAGCTAGTGAAAAATCACAATGGTCCAATCATTCATTTAGCATCGCATATCTAAGAAACCTCAGGGTTTCTATTGATTTTTTTTTCTTCTTTGCAGTTGTTTTTATATCTGAAGAAACACTCCGTTAAACCTCCACCTAGAAAAAAAAAAAAAAAAAAAAAAAGACCTGGACTTGGTACCCTTTGAAAACTGAGCTAGCCTGAAAAGAATGAAACTATGCCACTGGGCACTTCCCTGGTGGCCACAAGCATTGTTTACTTTAAACCACACTGCCTCAAATAAGTAGTTGTTTAGAGTCTTCTAACCATTGAGGGAGGTAGAATCTCTCCATTCTTCTAAAGCATTTCCATTTTCTAGTAGTCACTGTTTTGTAGCACTGTTGTAACTCTTCTCTTTTTTTTCAACTACAGTCAGCACGTTCTCCCCATTGATTTCAATAAGTGAGCAGAAGTAAAAATTACTACTTGACTAGTAAACCTGAGGTTAAACATCCTTCTGGGGGTGGGGAGTAGAGGGGGGGCCGTAAGGACAGTAAGCTGGAAAAACTGGAGTAGTGGGGAAAATTCCAGAACTACAGTTAATCTGCAGCAGGCAACTCCTCTAGGTCTTTCTTTCCTTCCTTTTCTAAGAAGAGAGAATGCTTGTTTAATATCAGTACAATGTTTCAGCCGCACTTAATTTTCCTCTATATCACAATAGAGAGTTTTATATATTAGCAGAAAACTCTAAGCTACAGAAAGGTAGTAGCTCTTTGGTTATGGTTAGGCACATTTTAAAAGACATCTTTCATAACATACATTTTGATCTGAATTTTAAATATTAATGTGTATGAATAAGTTTATAAGTACCCAATCAACAAATGACCCCAGCTTTTCCATCTAGTTTTTCATAGAATTGTATAGTTTATATTCTACCTGTATATACCTCAAACATTTTCACCTAATTTGATGACTAGTAATTACTATTTAAATGTAAGTCAACCTCTTATTAGAGTCTGTAAATGAATTTAAGAAGAAGCATTACTTCTTTGACAGATACCAATTTATTTGTATATAGACCAACATAGGTAAAGAGAGTTTTTGATGGAAGCAGAAAAGTTTTTGCAATAAAATAATATAATTTATGATTGTGTATTCTGACACGTAGCTTACAAACTACAGGTGAAGCAAATGACGATAGGGACTTTATTCTTAATTCTGGCCATGACCTAAGTGAATGATCAAGTCTGAACCTTTCAGAGAAAGCTGTGTTTTTTTCTAAATACTTTCCTACTAAGCAGCCTAAAGGGACCCGTCACATCAGTAACACCTTCTATGCGCTGTTGCATCCCAGCTTGAACACACTAAACTCGGGGGGCCTTTGAAATCTTTAAAGCCAATCACACATAAGACAGATTCTGTATTGCAGGGCTAGCTGGCTACACTTCAGCACAAAACAATATTTCAAGCTTTCTGATATACATGTGTCACCTCTTTGTGACAAATAGCTGGTATTAATTAGGCACTAGACTTGGTGAGATTGCTGTTATTAACTGAGAGAAGATGGGTTGGATTTAATTGTGTGTGACATCAAAGTCAAGTGACTGATATTTCAAGCATCATTTAAAATGTTTGATATTGAAGTCATTGTATTCACATAAAGACTGTCTAAAAATAAAAAGGAGACTGATGAGAAAAGAACTGAAATGCATTTGTACATCTATCTTATGAAATGTATTTGATGTCATTTTACTGATACTTTCCATCCACATATGTAATATTTGTTTGTTTAGCTGCATAAATTTTTCATTTCATAATAGACTTTAAAGTTCTCAAAATTAACACTGACCCAAACATGGTCTGTTTATACTGGTAACTGCTCTTAACAAGACAGGTTATCAATTTGTTTAAAATGTGTTTTAATGTAAACAAAAATAAAATAAAGACATGGAGTAAAATTATTTTAATAAAATATTATACATAAAGGACCATTAGGAATAACTAAAATAACAAGCAATTTTTTAAATTTTTAAAATTTTTTAAAATTATTTTAAAAGTATTTTAAAAGTAAAACTTTTAAATTTTTTAATTTTTTTAAAAAAATTTTTTAAAAGGAAATTTTTTAAAAGTAAAACTTTATCAAGATTTTTACAGAGAAAACAATTATGCTACCTAAAAAATAAATTGAAACACTATCACTGAAGTTATTTAATGACAACCAGCATTTCCTATGTTATGTTAATACTTGAAAATGTAGGAGAGAAACTTTGTAAGTCAAGATCAATCCAATAAATCCAATTAGCTGAAATAAGGATGTTCTAATATAAAAGTAATGTAATAGTTTGTTTAATTACTTTCAGAGAAAAGATTAAGATATTTATTCGACAGTCGGCAAAATACACAAGACAATTACATGGAAATCTGCTTAATTGAAATGTAATATGTTGTAACGAAATACCCCTTGGGTATGGTTTTAAGAACAGAAATACAATTCACAATAGCCAAAAGTTAATATGTTTTCTAACATATCACCAAATGCTCTGAAAAAGCAGAGAAAAGATATCCAAATATAAAAATGTTGACAGTTGAGTAAACAGTGTTAAGTCATTGTATTTGAATAATCTTTTCCCTTTTCTTCTTGATCTTTTTTAATCATATAGATATGTTCAATGAAAATTTAGTCAAAAGAGTATGCTTAAATTTTTTAACCACACTTTAGTTTTATATTATGTATGTAATTCCCCCCAGTTTATTCTTAAAATGTTCTGAATTACTTACGAAAATAATCCTGACAAATCATTTGATTTTTTGACATTTTTGACTAATGATCAAAAATATAACTTAAGGAAAAATTAGTGATTCATAAAATAGAAGTGCTAAAACTTGATCTTTGAAATTACTTCTATCCCCTCAAATTTAATGTAGTATTTTAAGGTGATCATGAGCCCTTAATTCTGTAGACAAATGGTAGGATGTGTGAGGTACCTATGCATATCTGAAAGTTTATATCCAGTAAGTTCCAAAAATAATTAGGAGGAAATCCATAACCTTTGCTTTCTATGGACCTGATCAAATGATTTAAAAACCAACTTTACTAGATCCATAGACCTAAGAGGTTTTATTTTGAATAATTTCAACTACATGCCCTCTGAAATTCAAAACTTTTTAAGAATATTAAGATAAAAAATAAGCCATATGTTTAAAATTATTCATTACCAATTATTTCTTTGGTTTTCTAAATTTATCACAAAAAAACAATTCTGTGTTTGTTCTGTATTTCTGTCTGTTACATTTGGCCTTCAACAGAGCTGGTTTTAAAATTATATCCAGGGCTTCCCTGGTGGCGCAGTGGTTGGGAGTCCGCCTGCCGATGCAGGGGACGCGGGTTCGTGCCCCGGTCCGGAAAGATCCCACATGCCGCGGAGCGGCTGCGCCGCTGAGCCTGCGCGTCCGGAGCCTGTGCTCTGCAACGGGAGAGGCCACAGCGGTGAGAGGCCCGCGTACCGCAAAAAAAAAAAAAAAAAAAAATTATATCCAACTTAGTTATTATAGTTACTTCAAATGGTATTTGTAAATTGTAAGGAAGTATTCATTCAAGTAAAAATTATTAGTAGTGTAAAAATCATTGGACTAATGTCCTCTATAATATTAAAGTGTCTGGCTTCTCACTATAAGGACACTTTTGTTAACAGATTGAATCAGACTCAATAATTATGCTCTGGATCCACCATAGGCAACACTTTGTAGTAGAAAACAATTATGATAACTTACTTTACCTATCGTATTATTGTTTACAAAGTATTTTAATTTTTTCTAATATTCATAATAAGCTAAGGCATATGAATTTTTCTTCCTTCACACTCTACCCTCCTCCCTACCCCATGTCCTTCTTTGTTAGAGAAATCATTGACTAAATTATGCAAAAGTATCAAAGAGAAATGATTGTTTAATGTGAGTCAGTCCCAGATCAACTCATTTCAAACAGGACCCTCAGAATTTAACCAGAGAAGTACTTAACGCTGAGGCTGCCTGACATTGTGACATTTCAATGTGGCAGATACACTGGGGTTAGAGGACTTTCCCACATCCTTCCAATGTGATGGTAGATAGTCTCTTATTTCCCTGGGTGCAGAGTAGGTCCAGATCTAACGTGATTGGTTGCTTTTGTTTTTCCCCTCCATCTTTCTCAATGTGTGTCACTGGCTGTTCTTATCAATGGTAGATTAGAGAACGCTGCTAAGGGAACTATATTCGTAAGTTTGATTCGTTTGTGAACATAAGCATACCCCTAGATCTGCTGGATGTTTTGTGAATTTGTGTTCCTAGTCATAAAGTGAAACAGGTAGATGGATCTTAACTGCTTCATGTTTATCATAAATATATATTTCATGGTAGTAGAGATTATGAAGTATGTGAAAGTGTCTAGGAAAGTCCCTGACATATAATAAGTATTCAAAATGATAAATAAATTGCTAAGCAATTAATTGATACATTAACTAATATAATTTCTTCTGATTTTTTTCCTAGGTTTTATTTGCATACAATGAATAAGTCAGAAAATAGTATCTTAATCCTGACCCAAGGTCCGTTCTCCTTGTGTACCCACTTCTGGTCCTAACACAGAACACTGTCCCCATCCAGACATCCTCTGTCTTAGGAAGAACGAGATGGGCAAGGGAGTCAATGTTACTGGTCCCTCAAGAACCATAACTTGGCCCAGCTGCACCCCTTTCAAGGCTTCATTTGAGAGAAAGGCATAAGAGGCAGACAGGATTTCAGGTTCTATTCAAGGAGGAAGCACATGGGAACCAAAAGATCTCACCTCCAGTGAGGTCTCACCTCTCATCACAAGCAGAATTTATCTCTTACATGTTTGCTTCTCCTTACATTCTACTAAAAGAAACAGAGGCCTAATTATAACTGGCTTAACAAATTTTAACTAATATTATTAAAGTATTTGTGTGAAACCAGTACAAATTATTAATTTATATTTTGAAATAATGTATTCCGAGCTAAAATATACTGAGTATATGATTTAAATATATTCAATATGACTCACTTCACAGCACACTAATTCCAATAATATCCTTTAGGAAATTTTCCCTTTATCTATGTCTTGAAAGTTTCTGCCTTCTATCTCCTCCCAATATAAAAATGATGCAAGTAGTCATTTTAATAGAAAATATTTAATGTTTGAACAGTTCTGAGAATCAATAGGTCAAAGCACAGTTACGTTTGGTACCCTGGATATTGACTAAAACTTTAATGTAGGATACTCATAATTTTAAAATCTTGTGTGCATTAAAAACTACTCTTTAACATACCTCAAATTCACTTATTTTGGGGTCCTGATGAACCCCATATTCTCAAATCAAGTTTATTGTTAAAATAGACTAAGTTTATTGCTCTTACTATGTAAAACCACTCATTCAACAATGCTGCAGCAATAACAGTAAATTAGATAGGTATGCATCCTGTTTTCATGGAATTTATATTATAGTGGGAGAGAGAGAAATGCAAGAGTAAGCACAGAAATATAAAAGTATAGATCATGACACAAGCCATAAAAATCAAATAAACTATTGTGATAGAATTACAGGGCAGTGAGGCAACGAAGGTGTTTGGGAAAGCCATCTCTGAGAAGGTTATATGATATTTAAGCTGTGTCTGATGTGACAATAAGAAATCCACTCTGGAAAAGTCTTGGTGAAGAGAATTCCAAGCAAAGGGAATAGCAAAGGCAAAGGCCTTAAGGAACACACAATATCTGAAGATGCAAAGAAGCCCAGGTTGTCTGGAGAGCAGTGGTGGGGAACAAGGGATGGAATGAAATGATACAGAAGTAAATAGATGGCAGATTAAGGAGAGCTATGAATACCATTGTAAGGAGTGTGAATATCATGCTAAGTGAAATGGGAAGCCAGGCCTGAAGGTGGAGGCCCCCTTTTTAGCTATAGGCTTTGTCCATTCCAGCACTAACCCAGATTAAATTCTCATCAGCAATAACATCTTCCAGGCTTTTCTTGCTGATCCTACCTCATGATCAATTGGTGGGTAATCACCAAAGGGTTCCAGTTGCTCTGCGGAAAGGGTACAGGAAGATCCACAGTCTATGTATGGAAATGATGTTTCAGGCAGCATAACACCAGAGATTGATTCTGTAACCAAGCAGCAGCTTCCCTGATGGTTTCAATTACCACTACTTCTCTAATTGGCCCCCTTTTTTCAACTGAATATGAGATTCTGAATCAATTTTTATTTAGTTTCTTATTATCTTTTTATTTTTATGATGTTCTATATTCTGAATATCATCTCATATATGGACACATTTATTTTTACATTAATTCTTAGAAATATCAGCATGTGAAATTTTCAATAATATCTCCTCCAAGAAGAGCATGAGTTGACAAAATACTAGTAGAGAGGTTAAGCAAATGTATGTCTCCTCCATTTCATAAAATTCTTTAAAAAGTAATAAGTGCAGGTATTTTTCTTGAAAAAAATTTCTCTATTTGCATTTTTTATCCTCAAGACTTCAAACACTAGGACAGGTCCCCAGTATGAAATCTTTTAGACTTCTAATTGCTGAGGTAGACCTTTTTTAAGGTGCTTTTTTTTTTTAATTATTTTTTTATTATTATTATTTTTTTAAGGTGCTTTTATCTCTGAAAGAACACTCCCTTAGAAGGGTTTCTACACATTTTTCCATCATTGGTAACACAAAAGGATCTTTCTTTAAGACTCTGGTACCTGAAAGGATTTTCGTAGTAACAACATGCAAAGCATTTGTGGAGAGAGAGAGAAGAGAGCCATGGAGAGGCAGTATTACCAAAATCCTCAGAGAATACTATTATGTTAGTGACCACCAGTGGAGAATGTGATTTGAACGTTCTAATCAGGTTCTCTAAAATGCAAACTACCCTGTACTTTCTGGAAAGGGATATTTGGTGTAATAAAGATATTACTATGTGTAATAAAGTGACAAAGGCATAACTATCCACCTAAGAAATCACACTTCCCAGATTAACCATATTTTTTCCAAAATCTGTGTTCTCTATTTTGGATACTGCAAGATGAGAGCATAGCTGTCATTGCAGACAGAGCTATAGCCTAAACAAACCTTGCCCCCAGAAGTATTTTACAGTTTTACTAAAACTCTAGTCTGTGTAAAATGTCAAATATATATACATGAATTTTAATTAAAGTTGGAATGTTTGCTTGTCATAAATAAATAAATGCATTTTTTAAGAAGTCAGTTTCTCAGCCAAAAAGAGCATTTTGTGAGCAATCACCTGCTCACTCGGGTCACTCTGGAATCTAGTGGAACAGCCAGGCTCTACTCAGAGTGGAAATTCTTTCCTCCTCACCATTAATTTTTTTCTATGATGGGGAACCTGCAGACCAAACAATTGATTTATTCTGTTGTCTGAATAGAGCGAAAAAGAAGGAAAGAAGGGCAGAGGGTAGAAAAGAATCTAAGTGGAAACTGTAACTAGTATATACCTGTTTTTCAGTTTACAAAGAGCAAGAAGGTGAATTGGAAAAGATCTTTGGCAACCCAAAGTCCTTTCCAGGCTATTACTGATTGTGAGTGTCTTTCTGCTATTCAAAACAATGCCTCAGGAGGTAAATCATCTCCGGAGGTCATGGGTGAACTTAAGCAATAATTTCTGACACAGAAATAATCCAATCAATATGGGGCCCTGCGATCTGGGTGAACCTATGAGAACCTAATTCCTATACCTCCTACTCCTAGCTGGTCTCTAAATATAATTCTATAACTTTTGAGGATAAATATTTTTCATGGTAGTATTTTACTCTACTAAGACAAAGAACTTTTTTTACATTTAGAAATTTTAAGTATGGGCCACCATAATATTCTTGGCATGTAGCAAACCAAATATTGGGCATACATTAGCTTTAGCCTTCATAGATTATTTACATTAACCAAGCATTTGATTATAAAATTAAGATTGCCTCCTTTTGAGAGCTTAAATCCAGAATGCACAATAGACAAGTTGAGTAAGAACCTACGGTCAGGGCTTCCCTAGTGGCACAGTGGTTGAGAATCCGCCTGCCAATGCAAGGGTCACGGGTTCAAGCCCTGGTCCGGGAAGATCCCACATGCCGTGGAGCAACTAAGCCCATGCGCCACAATTACTGAGGCTGCGCTCTAGAGCCCGTGGACCACAACTACTGAGCCCATGTGCCACAACTACTGAAGCCAACATGCCTAGAGCCGGTGCTCCGCAACAAGAGAAGCCACCACAATGAGAAGCCCATGCACAGCAACAAAGAGTAACCCCTGCTCGCCGCAACTAGAGAAAACCTGCACACAGTAACAAAGACCCAACGCAGCCAAAAATAAATAAATAAATAAATACATCTATTTTTTTTAAAAAAAGCCTATGGTCAGAAAAGGAGAGACTTAAAAATCACTAAAAGAGTGTTTGTTCTCTCTTGACCACCCTGAGATATAAAGGATATTCTATGATTCAGAAAAATGCAAAATAAAAGCATGTAGCCAAGGAAAGCAGGCCATAGGCCTTATTAGTTTATTGCACAAGAGGGATTCATGAGGTTTGGTGTTTTCATATATGCATGCGTGTGTGCGTGTGTGTGTGTGTGTGTGTGTGTGTGTGTGTTTAAAGCATCTTCCTTGAAATTTTTATCACATAATTATGTAAAACAAACTATTATGCTTTGTAGTATGTGCACTGGTGATCATAACATCTTGCAATGACTACAGCATAAGAACATCCAGACAATATATTCAGAATGAAATCTAAGGTAATAAAAGAAAAAAATCAAGTAACACATACTAAATTTTTCCATATGAACAAACTAAGGTTTTAGAAATGCTCCTAGATTTCAAAGTCTTATTTTCAGGTTAACAAATTCACGCATACACAGACATACACACACACATGCAAACACTTATAAATCAGGCAATTTATACAAATTGACTAAATGAAGATTCTAGAAAACTTCTAAGTCATGTGTTTCATGAAGTTTATGTCTATACACAATATGTACTACACACATAAACTCTAACACACACTCACACATTCAAAGTAGCTTTGTGGTTTTTTTTGGGGGGGTGCCATGTGGGGGAGAAGGATAGTAAAATTCATCCAAAGATCTAGAGATTATGCAATTTATTGACTTAATGCAGAGAACTGAAATATGTTGGTTTCTTTTTAATATTTTAAATAACAGCATTCTCTAGTCATAAAAGTAATACTCACTAGCTGCATTAAACTGTGAATATATAGAGAAGCACCCAAAAAAAAAAAAAAAAAACCAAAGCCACCAAAAAATGTCAAAACACAAAAAAAGATAGCAGGATAAGAACAATGGATCTCAAAAAAAGGCAAAAACGATTAAAGAAACACCAATAGTAAGTCCTTACCTATCAATAACTACTATAAATGGATTAAATTCTTCAATCAAAAGACACAGACATAGGGGCTTCCCTGGTGGTGCAGTGGTTGAGAGTCCACCTGACGATGCAGGGGACATGGGTTCGTGCCCCGGTCCAGGAGGATCCCACACACCATGGAGCGGCTGGGCCCGTGAGCCATGGCCACTGAGCCTGTGCGTCCAGAGCCTGTGCTCCACAATGGGAGAGGCCACAACAGTGAGAGGCTCGCGTACTGCAAAAATCACACACACAAAAAAAATAAAAAATAAAATTAAAGACACAGATATAGAATGGACAAAGAAACAAGATCTAATGATATTCTGTCCACAAGAGACTCACTTTAGCATTAAAGACAAGCATAGACTGAGAGTAAAGGGATGGAAAAAGATATTTCAACTAAATGGTAACCAAAAAAACAAAGGTAGCTATACTTATATCAGATAAAACAGAGTTTAAAATAAAAATGATAAAAAAAGAGACAAAGAAGGTCATTATGAATGATAAAGGGGTCAATCCATCAAGGAAGACATAACAATTATAAATATTTATACACCTAACACTAGAGCACCTAAATATAGAAAGCAAAAACTAACAGAATTAAAAGGAGAAATAAGCAGCAATTCAGTAATAGTCAGAGAATGCAATACCCCACTCTCAATGATGGATAGATTATTCAGACAGATAATTAATAAGGAAACAGCGTATTTGAATGACACTATAGACCAAATGAACCTAACAGACACATAGAGAACATTCTAGGGCTTCCCTGGAGGCACAGTGGTTGAGAGTCTGCCTGCCGATGCAGGGGACATGGGTTCGTGCCCCGGTCCGGGAAGATCCCACATGCTGCGGAGTGGCTGGGTCTGTGAGCCATGGCCACTGAGCCTGCGCGTCCAGAGCTTGTGCTCCACAGTGGGAGAAACCACAACAGTGAGAGGCCTGCGTACCACAAAAAAATAAAATTAAAAAGAATAAAAAATAAAAAAATATATAGAACATTCTATCAGCCAACAGCAGAATACACATCAGTCTCAAGAGCACATGAAGTATTTTCTAGAATAAACCATTCTTTAGGCCACAAAACAAGTCTTAGCAAACTCAAGAAGACTGAAATAATATCAAGTCTTTTCTCTGATAACAACTGGATAAAACTAGAAATCAATAACAAGAGGAAAACTGGAAAACTCACAACTACTTGGAAATTAAACAACAGTCTCTTGAACAATCAATGGATCAAAGAAGAAAGTAAAGAGAAAATAAAAAAGTATCTTGAGATAAACAAAAATGGAAATGCAATATACCAAAACTTATGGGATGCAGCAAAAGCAGTTTTAAGAGAGAAGTTCATGGCAATAAATGTCTATATTAAGAAACAAGAAAGATCTCAAATAAAAAGCCTAACTCTATGCCTCAAGGAACTAGAAAAAGAAGAACTGAGCCCAAAGTTAGCAGAAGGAAGGAAATAATAAAGATAAGAGCAGAAATAAATGGAATAGAGAACAGAAAAGAAATAGAAAAATAAATCAACTTGCATTGATTCTTTGAAAAGATAAAAAATGTTGACAAATCTTTAGCTAGACTAACCAAGGAAAAAAGAGAGAACACCCAGATCAACAAAATTATAAATGAGATAACAAAGGATTATAAGAAGCTACTATGATCAACTATACACCAACAAAACTGGAAAACCTAGAAAAAATAGAAAAAAAATGTTTGTAACATATAACCTACCAAGACTAAATCAGGAAGAAATAGAAAATCTGACCAAACCAATTACTAGTAAGGTATTTTAATCAGTCATCAAACATTTCCCAGTTAAGAAAAACTCAAGATCAGATGGCTTCACTGGTGAATTTTACCAAACTATTAAAGTATTAATGTCAATTCTTCTCAAACACTTTCAAAAAATCAAAGAGAAGGAAACATTCCCAAACTGATTTCACAAGGTCAGCATTACCTGGATACCAAAGCCAGAAAAGGACACTACAACAAAAGAAAACTACAGACCAATATCCCAGATGAATATAGATGCAAAAAATTCTCAATAAAATACTATCAAACCAAATTTAGCAGCATATTAAAAGGATCATTAACTATGATCAGTTGGGATTTATCTCTTGGATGCAGGGATGTTTCAATATACTTCAATCAATGTGATGTAACAGATTAATAGAATGAAAGAAAAAAATACGATCATCTCAACAGATATAGAAAAAGCATTTGACAAAATTCAACATGGATTTATGATAAAAATACAACAAATTAGGTAATAAAAATGCAACAAATTAGGTATAGAGGGAACATACCTCAACTTAATAAAGGTCACATATGACAAGCCCCCAGCTAAGTTCATACTTAATGGTGAAAGGTTGAAAAGGTTTTTCTCTAAGATCAGGAACAAGACAAGAGTCCTTACTCTCACCACTTCTATTTAACAAAGTACTGAAAGTCCTAGCCAAAGCAATCAGGCATGAAAAAGAAACAAAAGCAATCAGGCAAGAAAAAAGAAACAAAAGGCATCAGAATTGAAAAGGAAGGAGTAAAATTGGCTCTATTCACAGATGACATGATTTTATATATAGAAAATTCTGTTTTCTGTATATAACAAAATAACTGTTAGAACTAATAAAATTAATTCAATAAGTTGAAGGATACAAAATCAATACACAAAAATCAGTAATGCTTTGGGCTTCCCTGGTGGCACAGTGGTTGAGAATCCGCCTGCCGATGCAGGGGACACGGGTTCGTGCCCTGGTCTGGGAGGATCCCACATGCCGCGGAGCGGCTGGGTCCGTGAACCATGGCCGCTGAACCTGTGCGTCCGGGGCCTGTGCTCCACAGCGGGAGAGGCCACGGCAGTGAGAGGCCCGCGTACCGCAAAAAAAAAAAAAAAAATCAGTAATGCTTTGATACACTAACAACAACTTATATGGAAAAAAATTAAGCAATCATATTTACAATAGCATCAAAAATGGTAAAATAGTTGGGAATAAATTTAACCAAGGAGGTATAGGATCTTTACACTGAAAACCACAAGACATTGATGAAAGAAATTTAAAAAGACACGAATAAATGGAAAGGTATATGTGTTCATGGATTGGAAGTTTTAATATTATTAAAATATCCATACTACTCAAATCCATGTATAGAGTTGATGCAATCCTTATCAAGATTCCAATGGCATGTTTTAGAGAAATAGAAAAACAATCCTAAAATTTATATGGAACCACAAAAGACCACGAATAGCCAAAACAACCCTGAGAAAGAAGAACAAAGTGGGAGGCACTTCACTTCCTGATTTCAAGCTATGTTAGAAAGGTATAGTGATCAAAAAAGTAGGGTACTAGCAGAAAAACAGACACATAGATCAATGGAACAGAATTGAGAGCCCCCAAAATAAATCCGCGTATATATAGTCAACTAATATTTGACAAGGAAGACATGAATATTCAGGGGGGGAAAGACAGTTTCTTCAATAAATGGTGCTGGGAAAATTGGATATTGACACATAAAAGAGTGAAATTAGACCAACATCTTAAACCACTCAGAAGAATTAAATCAAAATTGATTAAAACTTAAATATAAGACCAGAAACCATAAAACTCCCAGAAGAAAACATAGGAAAAAAGCTCATTGACATGGGTCTTGGCAATAATTTTTTTGGATATGACACCAAAAGCACAAGCAACAAATCAAAAATAAATAAGTGGGATGACATCAAGCTATTTAACCTTCAGCATAGCAAAAGAAACTATCCATAAAATGAAAAAAACTACAGAATGAGAAAAAGATTTTGCAAACCATGTATCTGATAAATGATTAATATCTAACATATATAAATAACTCATATAACTCAATAGCAAAAAACCAAACAATTCAATTAAAAAATTGACAAAGGACCCAACTAGACATTTTTCCAAAGAAGACATATGAATGGTCAATGGGTACATGAAAAGGTGCTCAACATCTCCTTATTCATTAGGGAAATAAAAATCAAAACCAGTGAGATTTCACCTCATACCTGTTAGAATGGCTATCATTAAAAAGACAAGAGATACATATTAGCAGGGAGGTGGAGAAAGGGGAACTCTTGTGCATTATTGGTGGGACTGTAAGTTGGTACAGCCACTATGGAAAAGAGTGTGGAGGTTCCTTTTAAAAATTAAAATAGAACTA
Organism: Stenella coeruleoalba; assembly: GCF_951394435.1. Taxonomy (NCBI): domain Eukaryota; kingdom Metazoa; phylum Chordata; class Mammalia; order Artiodactyla; family Delphinidae; genus Stenella; species Stenella coeruleoalba. The sequence goes on along the minus strand of NC_137150.1, from coordinate 20,746,579 downwards.
CCACATAGTCCAGCAATTCCACTTCTGGGAATATATCCAAAGGCAATGAAAATACTAACTCAAAAAGATATCTACACCCTCATGTTTATAACAGCACTGTTTATAGCAGCCAAAATATGGAACACAGAAACAACCTAATGTACATTGATGGATGCATGGGTAATGAAGTTGTGGTATAATATTTCACACAGTGGAATATTTTTCAGCCACATAAAAGAAGAAAATCCTGCCATTTATTGTACTACAACATGGTCATTATGCTAAGTGAAATAAATCAGATAAAGACAAATACTGTATGATCTCACTTATATGTGGAATCTTTATAAAATAAAACAACCTAACTCACAGAAAAAAGATCAGATTTGTGGTTATCAGAGGTGGGGGGTGGGTAGGTTGTGGGGAGGGAATTGGATGAAGGTAGTCAAAGGGCACAAATTTCCAGTTATAAATAAGTACAGGGATATGATGTACAACATGATGACTATAATTAACATCGCTGTATGGTATATTTGAAAGTTAAGTGAGTAAATCCTAACATTCTTACCACAATAAAAAAATTTTTTCTTTTATTTTGTATCTATATGAGATGATGGATGTTAACTAAACTTACTGTGGTAGCATTTCACAATATATGTAAGACAAATCATTATGCTGTACACGTTAAACATATACAGTGCTGTGTGTAAATTATATCTTAATAAAACTGGGGAAAAATTTATATATTGCTTGTGAAAATGAAAATATTTTAACATTTTTTAGAAAATTATTTGGTAACATATTAACAAGACTCAAACATATTCATGTTCTTTGATGATATTCTGCTTCGGGTCTAATATGACTACATTATGAGAAATACGGAAAAATCATATCACAAATATGTTCATTATTGTGTTACACATAATGATAAAAATAGTAGAAGGAACATAAATGAAACATGGGAAATTGGTGAGGTAAATTATACATACAAAATGGAAGAATACTATGTATTTATTCAAAATAACATGAAATTATGTATAAAATAAGATATAAGGATATATAGTACAACACAGGGGATACAGTCAATGTTTTATAGTAACTATAAATGGAGTGTAACCTCTAAACATTGTGAGTCACTATATTGTACACCTGTAAATTATATAACATTGTACATCAAGTATACTTCAATTAAAAATAAATAAATAATTTTTTAAAAAAATAACATGAAAAAGCTAATGATGTAATATCACAGAAAAAACAGAATACAGAATTATATACATAAGGCAATTGTACTTTATGTTAGGGATAATTTCCTGAACACCACACAAAATTCAAGACAACCCTTCAGATAAAAATAAATGTCAATGGAGTGATGAATTTACAGAATATGTACATCTACAGTCATGTTAGCATATTTTTACCATATGCTTCTTTCACATTTTCAGGCTTATCTCTTACATTTCTCAGTGTTCTCTCCAAAATGTCAGCACTGAGTAAAATCATGATTGTTTGGCCTTCCTCACAGTGTTTTATCCAAATGAAATTCTATTCCAGTATTATTGATTTTCAGGCCCATTTTTCAGCACCAGAGCAACCCACCATTTGAGGAACACTTGAAAGACAGTGCTATAAGAAACTATAAATATTTTAAATTATAAAAATTGAAAACAGAAAAAAACATAGCCCAGTAGTTGCCAAAAACATTTACAGAATTTCTGATATACATAAACTACAGCATGTTTCACATGATACTGAAAAAGATGGCGGGCGTTTCCATTTAGCAGTTAAAGTGACACTTTATAAGAAAATAGCATAAACCCAGTTTATAATTCATGCCAGCTTTGATTTTGGAAGAACAGGTTTTTAGATTTATTTCAGCAAGTTATTTAAATATATGACCAATCCTAAATGATACATAAGCCAAAACCTACATTTTATGAAGCAAAATTAACTTTAAACATATCTAGTCAAGCCCCAGTGAAATACTGGAATAGCCATCTATATAGTAGGTTGAATCGTGGGCCCCAAAAAATATGTCCATGCCTTAAACCCCAGAACATGTAAATTTGAACTTACTTGGAAAAAGGGTTTTTGCAAATATAATTAAGTTAAGCATCTTGAGTTAAGATCATCATGGATTATCTGGATGGCTCCTCAATCCAGTAACATGTCCTTATAAAAGACAAAGGAGAGACTCAGAGAATAGGAGAAGGCAATGTGAAGACTGCAGAGATTGGAATGCTGGCTACAAGCCAAGAAACACCAAGGAACGCCTGGAGCTTAAAGAACCTGAAAGAGGCAAGGAAAAGAATATTCCCTAGAGCTTCTGGAGGGAGCGTGGCCCTGCCGATACCTGCAAATCAGACTTCTGGCCTCCAGAACTGTGAGGGAATAAGTTTTTGTTGTTCTAACCTCCAAGGTTGTGGTAATTTATTAGGCAAGCAACAAGAAACTTATACACCATCCTTTAATTTTTCTCTTTTTTTAATAAAACCTTTTAATTTCTAGTAGCAAAAATATCCCTTTATAAATATGCATTAACCCTTGAGGCTCAGAACGGAAAACACACACACAAATATATACATAGCCAAGGACTAGCAAATCAATACATGTTTACACTTTCAACTATTTTGACAAGGGTAATTTGTCATTCATTATAATGCTTCAGAATAAGCTGGTTCCTAGTTTTCAAAAGGATGTTAGCTTTAAAAGCATGAAAGCCCCTCAGTATACTCATCATTAAATCCTCCCTGAGAAGTGACTTGAATATGTCAAATTCCTCTGAGAATTATAGTGTTTATTATTAAGCAAATTTATCATCGTCCTTACATCTAACAAAACCCAGCAACTTCAAGAAGAGAGATCATAGAATTCTAGATAAATATGAACTAGGAAAACACAGTAAATTCTGCCTTTTAACCTTATTCACTTACTGCTGAGAGATGAGAATCAGAGATATACTTGTCAGTTTGCGGCAGGACAAACCTCTGAAATATGTGCGTTCTATGTGCAACTCATCACCCACCCCTATTAGACACCCACTGACCTCCTTGGCATCTCTAAATAATAATTAAACTCCCCAAATTCCCTCAAGGATCCAAATTATGAAATTTATTTTATTGATCAGACCATCCAATGAAATGGTATATTTACTAATAAAAAAATTTTTCTATTATGCATATGTACTACTTTTTTTAAAGAATAAAAATCGTAAATAAAATACATATGCTGAATTTAAGAGACCGTTTCCTCAAAGCTGCTCTGGACCAACAACGTTCCCTCCAAACCCTGGGTAAAGATTTCTGCAGAGGTGCCATGACAACTTTTCACCAACAACCTGTTTGTACAGTGGGTAAGGAGCTAATACGACCAAAGGAGTTTACAGCTCTGGAGGCTCAGCCAGCTAACATGGTCTGAACCTGCCAGATCTACATTAGAATCATTTTATAACCAAACTCCATTTACAACCCCGAGTCGAGCAAATTTCACATCTCTTAACCTTACATAATTCTTTTCTCTGTTCACCTTGCTCTGGCTGAAGTGTCAAAAAGGTCATGAGGGGCGATAAGAATTACAGTATTACAGTAGTCCTCCCATTAACCGAGGTTTCGATTTCCTCGGTTCCAGTTACCCAAGATCAACTACGGTCTGAAATATTAAATGGAAAATTTCAGAAATAAACAATGCATAAGTTTTAAATGCACTCTGTTCTGAGTATTGTGATGAAATCTCTCATCCTCCAGCTTCATCCCACCTGGAACAGCAGTCATCCTTTGTCCAGCAAATCACACCTCTTAGGCACTTAGTAGCCATCTCTGTTATCAGATCAATTGTCATGGTATCACAGTGCTTGTGTTTAAGTCACTCTTATTTTACTTAATAAAGTCCCCAAGACATGAGAGTAGTGATGCTGGCAACTCAGATATGCCAAAGAGAAGTGGTAAAGTGTCTCCTTTAAGTGAAAAGGTGAAAGTTCTCAACTTAATAAGGAAAGAAAAAATATTATATGCTAAGGTTGCTAAGACCTATGGTAATTTTTATTATACTGTATTATTATGATTACTCTAGTTTATAATTAAGTCATTGGTATTAATCTTACTATGCCTAATTTATAAATTAAACTTTATCATAGGTGTGTATGTCTAGGACAAACCATATTATACATAGGGTTTGGTACTATCGTGGCTTCAGGCATCCTCTGGGGGTCTTGAAACATATACCCTGTGAATAAGGAGGGACTACTGTAATATTATTGCCCATAAAAGCAACAAAAAGATGAAAAGGAAAGGAAAGCGAGAAGGGAATGGAAGAAAATGGAAGGGAAAGAAAAAAAAAAAAAAGCAAAGCAAATGAAGAAAAGACCTTTGTAAAATGTGTCCCCATGTAACTCCTTCCAAGGAAAAGTAAATTTCCCCCAAATTTAGTGAGCACTCAGCTTCCCCTTCCTCGCCTCTCATTCACCCGTCAGGCCACTGCAATCTGGCTTCTACTCCATTATTCCACTTAAGTCGTTACACCAAGGTCACCAATAATCTCCAAGTTGCTAAATCCAATAGACTCTTTTTAAATGTTTCCTTTCTTGGCCTCACTCCAGTGTTTGACTACTTTATCTTAAAACATTCACCCTTTGCCTCTATAACACCACTGGTTACCTTCACCCCACCATTCCAAACAATGCTTCTTTTTATGGCATGAGAACATTCTAATAATATACTGCTAAATGGAAGTAACCTGAGTAGATATCATTTTAGCTATGTAAATATAGATGCATATCACATCATTAAAGGCTCTAAAAAACACTACGTACCTCTAGGTGATGAATAATATGAGCAATCATATTTTTTTCCTTATTTTTCAAGATTTGTCAACACAACTTAATAAAGGTCATTTTTATATGAACATGGAGCAACAATTTAAATACATGTAGAGATAGAGAAATGTCTCTTTACATAGACCTTTATTTTGTACATGCCAAAATTGGAGTGACCTTTCCAAATGTATTGGACAATGCCACATTTAGGTATTTGCCCAACAGAAATGTATATATACATGTGTATATGTATGTATATATATATATATATATCCATCAAAATATATGCAAAAGAATGTTAATAGCAATAACATATATAATAACCCCAAACTGGAAACTACCAAAATGTCCATCAAGAGTAGAATACATAAATAAGTTGTGATTTACTCACTGAATACTATAGAGCAATGAAAATGAACAAACTGCAATCACATAACACAAATGGAAAAATCTTAGAAACAAAATGTTGAGTGAAAACACTGTACCTATATATATACTGCAAATTTCATTTAATATGAAATTAGAAACCTGGCAAAACTAATCTATGGTGTCAAGATAGTGATTATCACTGGAGAGACATGAGAATGGAAGACACAGCAGGGTCTTCTTGGTTGTTGATGATATACTCTTTTTTGATTTGGGTCCTGCTCACATGGGTATGTTCAGTTCATAAAGAGTCAAGTTTCACAGTTGTAATTTGTGTACTTTTTCCTGTATGTATGTTATATTTCAATAAAGGTCTCAACAACTCAACTAAGAACTACTGCCGTCTTTGAGTGAGGAAGTATCACTACTGCATTTATACATGGATCGTGATTTCCCCTTCAAAAATGTCTGGACCATGGTGCAGCCACCATGGAAAACAATCTGGAGGTTTCTTAAAAAATTAAAATTAGAGTTACTATATGTCCAGCAATCCCACTCCTAGGCATATATCCAGAAAAGATGAAAACTCTAATTCAAAAAGATACATGTGCCCCAATGTTTATAGCAGCACTATTTACAATAGCCAAGACATGGAAGCAACCTAAGTGTCCATCAACAGGTGCATGGATAAAGAAGATGTGGTACATATATATAATGGAATATTACTCAGCCATAAAAAATAATGAAATACTACTATTTACATCAACATGGATGGACCTAGAGATTATCATACTAAGCAAAGCAAGTGAGACAGAGAAAGACAAATATTATATATATCACCTATATGTGGAATCTAAAAAAATAATACAAATCAACTTATTTACAAAACAGAAACAGATTCACAGACATAGAAAACAAACTTATAGTTACCAAAGGGAAAAGGGGAAGGGGATGGATAAATTAGGAATATGGGATTAAGAGATACACAGCAATATATATAAAATAGATAACCAACAAGGACCTACTGTATAGCACAGGGAACTATATTCAATATCTTGTAATAACCTATAATGGAAAAGAATCTGAAGCTGTATACCTGAAACTAACACAATATTATAAATCAACTATAGTTAAATAAAAATAAATAAAAATGTCTGGACCATATTAAATATCACCACACCTCCTTTGGAAAATAGTGAAAAGAGTAAGATCAAATCAAAAAATTGATCAAATCAATTTTGCAGGCAGGCTTTTGATTTTTTTTTTTAAGACCTAACTCTTTGAAATTACTTTTCCTCTGGAGAACAGTCAGTACCTGCGTGTGTGTGTGTGTGTGTGTGTGTGTGTGTGTGCACATTAGAATCAGAGTTCCACTCCTGAAAATTTTCTCTTTGTTCTATTATCTAACTTAACGTTAATGCACAGAAAACAGAAAAAAAAACACTTTAAAAAATCAAATTAGGTCAGGACAACCAGAGAAGCCAGAATTAAAGAGTGAGACACGTGGGCCGTCTAGTCAGAGGATCACCCATTTCAACCAATCTTGACTCATTCCTTTACTAGCTGTGTAATTTTAGAGAAGTCACTTCACCCTTCTCAGCCCCAGTGCCCTCACCGGCAACAGGCTATACTGAGTGAACTTTTTTAGGAAACAAAAGGAAAAAACAACTTTGGGCATAAGAAATGTACCTCAAAATAAAAATAGACTATTTTAAATGTGCTGCAATACAATCAAATATCCGTGTTTTGTAGAAAGCTACTTTGAGACCATATTTGCATTACTTGCTTTTGTGTTATGTGTGCTTGTATATATATTATATATATATAATATATAATATATATATATGTGGCTGGTTGCTTATAAGTCTACATCCTTTTATATATTAAGTGGGGGAAATTTTGAGAGTGCTGTTTATTCATTTCTGACATTTTATTTGTGAAAAGAGAATGTTAATATAAGCAAAATTGTAGCTCATATTGATAAAAATGATAACACTGAATCTAGACACCTTAGAAGGAACTCCCAAAGTTCAATGAAACGTTCATGGATGGAATTCTCATTAACCTTGAACATCCTCCAGATGCTCCTTTGATAATGTTAACTGCCTTAAAAACCATGTGGTTTCAGCCCACTGACCCATACGATACATGGCGTGAATGCACATGTGAAAGTTGAAATCAAAGTTTGAGAAAGGTGAGTTGTCTGATTTCAGATGAACCTCTACAGACTCAATATTTTTGTTAGCCCTTGTTGAGTAAGTTCACACTGTGGGTTTTTTTTCTTTAGTTACTTACCCATGAACACATGATGGAATCATGTGTTCTATGTTGTCTTTAATTTTAAAGGCAGCTGAAGTGTCCACATAGCAGGGATCTAAAACCCCGCATAAAGAGTTTCTGCAGCATTTTTGTTGCCAGTAATGGTATTAACTAACATATTGCTAAGATTTTTAGCTTAGAATTAAAGATAGTAATCTACTCTGAACTTTTACATTTCAAGATGAAGAAAAGCAATGCAAGCTCCATGAAGATAGAAATTTTTGTATGTTTTGTTCCCTTCCATATCAATAGCACCCAGTACAATGCTTGGCACATAGCGGAGCTCAATAACTATTCAAAGAATGAATGAATATAGGTTCCTTACTTGCAGATAAGGAAATTAATCTACTTTGCTGAACCTTGATTTCCCCACCAGATGACTCTACGCAAGTTTGGATATTATGTACTTTCCATTTAACATTTTCCTTTCCTGTCTTTCCTCTAGTAACTTCTAATATTTATCCTTTGAGATAGCTTTCGGACACTATTACACCAAGTGCTTTCTTCTTATAAAATATAGCGATCAGAACTAAATTCAGTAACACAGCTGTGGTTTAATTAGAATGGGTATAGTGATTCTATTTCTTTCCTTATGCCAGACATTGTACTTTTAACTTTTAGTAAAAGAAATCTTCAAGTTATGCCAGTCTTATTGGTGGTGGTGAAAGGATTATGTGTTAGTTTATATTGAAACTGAAGTCAACTAAATCCCTTTGACCAGATCTCATCAATATAAAAATACACTGCTGACTTTATTAGGATCCAAATTATAGGCTTTACATTGACCTCTATGATTTTTAAAACCCAGGCTTATCATTTCTAACTATTAAATTATTTTACATATTATCAGTGGTCAAGATATTAACCATCATTGTGGAGAAGTACCAGACATGAGTTCATCTAAGGCCATTCCGTATAGCTGAATTATGCTTGTTCAAAGCCATTTGTCCTCTTAGAGACAGCGGAAGGTTTGGCAGTCCCTAAAACACCAAAGATTCTACAACCAGTCCCTAAATACTTTTCACTGAGCTTAGCTAGCACTTCAGGTGCAGGGCAGGGTGCCTGCACAGTGATTGTCAAGTTCAGGAGGTAAGAGATCAAACAGAAGAGCAAAAGAGAAAAAACTGAAAAAGGAAAAGGGCAGCATTCAAAAGGTCCTACCTGCTGGCACCGAAGCTAGAAAGAGAAGTTTTGCTCACAAATGCTCAGCATTCTCCTACCAATTCCTTGCCCCTGTGGTCTTCTCTCTTGATGCTTGCCTTTCTGGAATCTCAGAAATAATGGAGCACAGGGCATACTCTTGTGGATGACCACTGATTTTTCCTTATTCAAATAAGTCTTCCTTATTCAAAGAACCAGTGAAATCCTATGAAATGTTCTCATACTAACCAAAAGATTTTCCCAAACTTCTTTTGAAACATAAAACTCATGATACACTCCTTATCTTTTCATACATACATTTAACTTTGATTTGGAACCTCCGTATTATAGATTGGCATGTACATTTAGGGGGATTTTTTAATGTCTTTATATTTTTCTCCTTTCTTTGACACGAGGAGTGTTTTGAGGACAAAATCTGCATCTCAATAATACCAGAAACTAGTAACTTAATGCCCTGTGATGATGACGATGCTGGTGACGGCAAGTATGAAGTCTACATTAATTAGCAATATGCTCCCAAAAATTTTCAATGAGCATTATTTCAAGGGAAAGTACCATATAGAGAGGGATTATTTGGAGGGTTAACTATAATTTTCAAAAAATGGGAATAGCTAAATACTTTTTAAATCATTTAACATGTATGTATTAAGCACTAGTCAAGGCACTAGAGGTATAGGAGGAAACACGGCCTGCATCTGGCCATCTCCATGGAGCTTTCATTTCTTTCTTTTCGCACTCCATCTTCCTCCTCCTCTTCCTTCTTTTCCTTCTCCTCCCTCTTAAATAAATATTGTCCACTGCCAACAAGACAATTATTGCTTAGTAATTACCACTTAAAAATAGTTATAGGGCTTCCCTGGTGGCGCGGTGGTTGAGAGTCTGCCTGCCGAGGCAGGGGACACGGGTTCGTGCCCCGGTCCGGGAGGATCCCACATGCCGCGGGGTGGCTGGGCCCGTGAGCCATGGCCGCTGAGCCTGCGCGTCCGGAGCCTGTGCTCCGCGACGGGAGAGGCCACAACAGTGAGAGGCCCACGTACCGCAAAAAAATAAATAAAATAAATAGTTATAAACAACAAGGACCTATCATATAGTGCAGGGAACTATAATCAATATCTTGTAATAATCTATAATAGAAAAGAATCTGAAAAAGAATCGATACAAACATACATGTATGTACAACTGAATCACTTTGCCATATACCTGAAACTAACACAACACTGTAAATCATCTGTACTTCAAAAAATTTATAGAAAAGCACTATAAGTTCAGTGGTTTACTAAAGGTAAGAAGTCATGACCGTAAGTGGGTATTTGCTATTTTCTTAGCTATGACACCTTGGACAAGTGTTTTAACCACATTGAGCTAATTTTCTCACTTAGTAATAAAAGGATAACAAAATCCACCTTAAAAGTTTTGCTGTAAACTTTGGAGATCATGTATATAAAGTTCCTACTACATCGCAGTGTACAGAATATGCAATAAATGATAACTGTAATCATTTACTTAGAGCAGAATGTACTTTCAGAAGATCGCCATAACAATATCTCCAATCACACACATTCTTCTGCCGTAAGTCCCTGTTACTCCTCCATCAAGAGAATTATTTTTCACACCCCTGTAACTCATGAATCTAGGCAGCCCAAAAATATCAAAAGTAACACCATATGGAAACAGACTCACAGACTTCGAAAACAAACTTACGGTTACCAAAGGGGAAAGGTAGGGGGGAGGGATAAATTAGGAGTTTGGGATTAACATATACACACTACTATATATAAAATAGATAATCAACAAGGACCTATTGTATAGCACAGGGAACTCTACTCAATATTCTGTAATAACTTATATGGGAAAAGAATCTGAAAAAGAATGGACGTATGCTTGCGTATAACTGAATCACTTTGCTGTACACGTGAAACTAACACAACATTGTAAATCAACTATACTCCAACATGAAATAAAAATTGAATTAGAAAAAAAGTAACACTGTATCATATCTAGGTGTAGTTCTTATCTCTCCTGGCAGTTTCTGCAAAGTGTAAACTCCTCTGCTGGAGAGAGGTACTGGGCACGTGAGGGAGAAAGCTATGTTCACTGTCCTATCTGATCAAGCCTTCAGACGATTCCACGGCAGCAGCTATCTGATAGAGCAGCTGAGCCCAATTCACCCCCAAACCATGAAAAATAATAATAAATGACTGCTTTAAGCCACTAAGTTTTGGTGTGATTTGTTACAACAGATAACTAGAAGAGTACGGTACATTAAGTAACACAGAATCTTTTCAATCCTCATGTATTGGACCTTTCTGGGTATTTATTCTGACTGAACATTTCCTTCTCCTAAACTTCTTTCCCTTTCTTTTCCTCTGTCCTTTTCTTGCTCTCCTGCTGCCTTTCCCTTCTTTATTAATATTGTCATTCCTTGGGGCTCCATAATATATAACAGTGACCCCCAAGCACATATAGCCAGAGCAAACCACTTTGTGACCTCAAAATCCAAATAGTTAACCACCTACTTGGAAGTTTCACATCGCAGGTAGGGAATGCATTTTTCCCTTTCTTTCTTGACCCCCACATTACTCCAAACTCTAGGCTCCTTATTTGTAAATGCAAAACTGTCATCCCTTTAATCATTTAAGCAGAGAAGTGGGTGTCACACTTCAAGCATGAGACTAGTTAAGCTTTGTCATTTATGTCTCTTCAGTATCCCTAAAATCCATTTACTTCCTTCTGCTTCCATGTTCTTAACTAAAAGTTTCCTACTATTTTATCTTGATTTAAAAGGCATTTCTCTTCTCTAATGCCTTCAGACTAGATTAGATCTTCGCATGTATTTACATAGCACTGTGTACATTTCTTTTTGTAACACTGATTACATTTGAAATTAACTCTTCCACATCTGTCTTCTCTACTAGACTTCAAGTTCCAGGAAGGAGGAGCCATATATGTCTTGTTTAGTTCCATTTCCATTTGCATTGTAAACACTCAAAGAATATTTGTTGAGTGAGTAAATAAACGATTGCGAAGACAAACTATACAGCTGAGAAAGTTCGTTGTATTGCTACAAACGACTAACCAGGAGCAACAGGCAATCAAAACCCAGAAGTGATCCTGGGTCCTGTCTCTGAATACCAGTCTAAAATCTAGTATTTTATTTTTTTAACACATAGAATAAGCACATATTTTTTCTGTTAGTGGTCAGGGTGCCATGCAAACCATAAAGAGTGTTCATTGATTTCTAAACTTATCATGTGTTGTCTTTGTTTCTATTGTTGTAAAACTTTTCTTATATTTTGGCTTTATCTTCCTAACTAGATATTAAATGGAGCGAAGTTTATGGCATGTATATCTTTATCTCTCTCTGCAAATACCTCAGACCTTGGCATATAGTAGTAGTAGTTTTCAAAAATAGTGCTGAAGTATCAAATAACCGTATTTGATGAAATAATAAGCAAAAGAAAATGAAATTGCCACAAATATTATGGTCAGTTGACCTCAAATAATAGCTTTCTTTCATTGATGTTCCTGAGAATGCTTCAAAGGATACACATAGGGGTTATATCAGTTTCATTCCAGAATATGTGACCTTTTAGTGCTTGGGCCACAATTCTCTTTTTTCCAACCTCGGGAGTACTCCAAACCTATTGCACTCTTCAAAGTTCAACTCATCTAGCTCCCTCAGGTCATCCAAGCAATAGAAACAGAGCCGCTCCTCTTGGGTCTTTAGTATTACCCTCAGACCTCTAAGGGTCTGACAGTTCCTATAGTTTCCAGAGCTTTTTCAGGTTACAGGATCCATATACCTTCAAGGACAGATGTCAAACTCAGACTAACATGTAGCTAATTTCATGCTTTAGTTATTTCTGCATATGAATGTTTACAGCCCTGCACCTTTCTCATTCCCTAGTTATTAAAACCTAAGTAATAAATTCCCGTATTCATGCAATCCAGGAATTCTACCATCTTCTCCAAATTGCAAGCACTGGTGTGATGTGATAGACTTCCATGGAAAACCAAGAGCTGGCATCTTCTGGATACCACGTTCAGGACCAGTCCTGCTGAGAAGCGAGCAGTAGGTCTTGTGTGCTCTGAAATGGGTTCCAGAAACATCTTTTCTCTGGATGTCTCCCTTCTACACACACCTAGCTCTGTGTAATAGCTTTCCTAGCCCTTCATCTTTTTATTACCCCAAGCTGCTGAGTTTCAGGGTTTAGTTTTGGATTGTTACATCAGAGTCCCATGTTGTCAAATGACTTGTTTAAAAACTGGACGCTTTTGGCTTTTGCCCATGATGAAAGTGAAAGTTTTTTGGCAAACAAAGGTCAGCTGGGGTTTCCCAGGCATAGTATGAAGTCTTCATATCAAACATTTGTTCATGTGTGTAACGTGGATTACAAAGAGTCTTCTGTTCCATAAATGGCTAATTAAAGCATGGAATTTGGGAAAGCATGCTTTTCTAATACTTGAGATATTTTAGGATGGTGGGGAAAAGGTATATGCCATTCTACATTACCCATAAAACAAATTCCCTGGGGAAGTAAGTGAAAAATTAGAGGAAAAAGATTCTGTTACACTTTCTTACGCTTCCAGCTATTAAATCTAGAGAGGAAACAGTTCTTTCTCCCTAATCCTGACTACGCACAGTGGAATTTGTGCACCAGCCCCTGCATAAAACATAATGTTACAAATTACATGTGAAAGACCCTTTACTTGTTCAGGCCAACAAATGAATTTTTTTTTCTGTCACATATTTAAAACAATTTTTGTTTGTAAATGTGGCCAAGAATTTATGTGATGATAAAACCCTTTTTACCATTTTAAAGCTCACAAAATTAACATTTGACATCGTTTTTCAGTACTTATTTTAAATATATACATCTAGCAAATTTAAAATAAAACATCACAGATCAACTGAAAATATTTTATCACTGGAAATTTTAATTGTTCAATATATGAATGTGTTTGAGTCAAACACTGAAAGCAACTTAAAAAACACATTCAAGTCACTTAAAAACCCAAGAACAAATTGATCAAGTGAGGATTGAGAGCAACGTGTATCAGGCAAATGTGTTTCTAGTGGAAGTAGATTGTTTGGGGGAGAGAGGAGACTCCTGTGGATACTCCTGAGCGGCTGTTTTATTGAACTACATCTGGGGTTCCTTTTTTCTTTTTCTGCATGGCGTCTACCTCATTTCCTGCATTTTTCCATTTCCTGATTTCAGCATCTATTTTCCTTGCTTTCCTATGTTAGAAAGAGAATGGGATCTCTTTGTTTATAAAATATAAAGAGCCCCGACAGCTTTTCTATACTCTATGGAAAGTAATTATATTTTGAGATGGTTATGAGAGAAAGAAAGAAAATTTCTTGAAATGTACCTTTTAAAATCCAAGAATCATCAAAACTGAAACTCACTGAGGAAGAGAAAGCTAATGTAGCTTTTTTTAAAAGACTTTTCTCACTTAAAATTATAGTATCTACACAGTATAGAATAAGAAATAGCTTTCTAATGCATTATTATTAGAAAAACTGTTTAAATGTATTCATTTATATTTTAAGAGAAAAAATGTATAATGTAAATGTATACATTTACATTATATGTATACATTAAATGTATACATTTACATGTTTACATTAAATGTATAATGTAAATATACATTCAGTAAAACAGGATTTTAATTATATTAATTTTAAGGGTAGAAATGTTAACATTATATTTTTCAATAATCTGAATTATAGACTAGGCTGATAATTTATTTTTAATACAGTGCTAATATTTCAAGTCAATAAATACCTAATGATTTTTTTTAACATCTTTATTGGGGTATAATTGCTTTACAATAGTGTGTTAGTTGCTGCTTTCATACCTAATGATGTTTAGATATACCTGAAGGACATAAATATGCTTCTATAAAAGTAAATCAAGTATAGATACATAATTGTTGAGGTAAGTAATCTAGTATTTTTTGCTTTTTTAAAACAAGTGAAATATAAGGTAATAAGAATCCATAAAGTGAATTAATAACTACATTGGCGTTAATAATTTTTTAACATTATTTTTTATGTCCAGACTGCTGTCAAGCATTGTGGCAATAATAAATAGAAGATTTATTCAAGTTTCTTGAACTTTTCATTCAAGACACTTTGTAGACTTCTAGTAGCTGCCACATACATACGTAAAGGAACTCATCTTCCTTGACATATACGCATGCTGTCACATTTTAATTTGGTTGGATGTTTAACAATTAAACTTGAGTGAATTAGCAATGGGTGCTAAAAAAAAAAAACCTTTTTGTTGCCACCGTAATATCATAAATCATGATAAAGTGAAAAAAACACTGGACAATAAAAATAGGAAATATGAGGTTTCATTTTGATTTTAAGTCCTGTTAATTAAAGATTTTATGAGTAGGTCCCTATTTTCAAGAAACATACATTTAAATTGAGGAGGTAAGGTATGACTAGATAAAACAGCTACCCAGCCCCATGAAGCAGCATACATATAGTCATAACATCTGTACGTATCTTTGGTGCATAAAGACGTTATGATACTATGGTTAGTATTTAGTGAACACTGACTGGCTTGAGCTGGGCATTGAGGAAAGCAACGACTTAGTCTTGGTGAGAGAAAATGAGAGAAAATTTCAAACACACTGAGCCTAATGAAAAGAGTTAGGAATGAGCATGACTTATAAGGAGTAGCTCAGAAGAGAATCAGAATATCACAGTTATTGTAAAATCTGAGGAAACTTGATAGATGCAGAATTTTAGGTTTCTTAGGATAAAGAATTAAGAAGCATATGCTTTAGTGCAGTAAATAACTGAATTAAAATGTGCAGTTTTAAAATTTAAATAAAACAAATATTTTAAAAATAAAAAATGATTTATTTGACAAGGTTATCTTTCTATGTATCAAAAATATACATATTCCTTATTACCAAAAAACAAGGGACCACATCACACATTTCGTGCAATTTCCCCAGTGTTAGAATCATTGAGAAAGCAAATGAATTAAGGAATCTAAACTAATTTAGAATTGCAAAATTGTTCGCTGCTTTGAAGCTTAACTGCAGTGAAAGAAGTCAAAGTAGTGAGGACTGGGGTCACCATTTTTCTCTAGGGGAATACATCACCATACGTCACTCTCTATCTTACTGCTCCAACATTTTTGTTGTCATAAGACACGAGCCAGGAAGCTAAGTAAGCCTATCCAACATTCTTAAGACTATCTCTAATAAGATGGCCTTACTTTCAGACTTCTATACTTTGATCAGATACCTAAAGGTTAAAATCATTTTCTGGATAATGTTTTCCTCAGTAGTTATATAAACAAAGCAATAAAATTAGGAAGCATAGAAGAACATATTATTAAACTGTTATTATAATTTTAATATCCTTGAGCTTCGTAATAGAAAACAAAATATTTTGATAGTAAGAAAACAAAACATTAAAAGTTTACACACAGGGCTTCCCTGGTTGCACAGTGGTTAAGAATCTGCCTGACAATGCAGGGGACACGGGTTTGAGCCCTGGGCCTGGAAGATCCCACATGCCGCGGAGCGACTAAGCCCGTGCACCACAACTAGTCTAGAGCCCACGAGCGACAACTACTGAGCCCGCAGGCCACAACTACTGAAGCCCGCACACCTAGAGCCTGTGCTCCGCAACAAGAGAAGCCACCGCAATGGGAAGCCCGTGCACCACAATGAAGAACAGCCCCCGCTCACCACAACTAGAGAAAGCCCACGTGCAGCAACAAAGACCCATCTCAGCCAAAAATAAATTAATTAATTTAAAAAAAAAAGGTTTACACACAAATGGTATAATTTTCATTCCTCAAGTGTTTGGCTCATATTTACCTTAAAACTTAATTCTAATACCTAATTAAAATAAGAACTTCATTTAAACATATTACTTATCCTACATTTTTGTTTACCTCTGAAATATATATATTCTGTGATTTTTCTACTCGAGATGGATTAAAAAAATATATGTTTTAGATATAAAAGTAAGGGTTTCCTGGTTCCCATCAAAATATTTTGTTGGATTTTTGAAATGTGATTTCATATATTGTAAAATCCATTTTAATCTCTACTTCAGTATCATATAATATTTGTAAATATATTCAGAAGGTGATAGTAACATGATGCTAGATTCAGATGAAGAGGTTAGGTCACCAATCATTTCTATTTTCTCTTAACTTTGATCTGTTTAGACTACAAAGAGTGTCAACTCTTCGACAGTTCTAAGAGTTTG
This sequence comes from Stenella coeruleoalba, assembly GCF_951394435.1. Taxonomy (NCBI): domain Eukaryota; kingdom Metazoa; phylum Chordata; class Mammalia; order Artiodactyla; family Delphinidae; genus Stenella; species Stenella coeruleoalba. Next base: position 20,729,693 of record NC_137150.1, on the reverse strand, counting down.
AAGAAAGCTTTATTAATAATAAACCCTATTTTTTAAATTGTCAATATTGGATATATCATTTTAAATATTGAAGCACTTTGATTCCTCCCTAGTGTTAGCCCCTCATATATATCTATAAATTCATAATGTTAAAAAATATACAAATGTAAAAATCTAGTGAATCTCTTGTTAAAACTTTTTTCCATTAGTACAAATTATCATTGATTTGTTTTAAATAACATACAGAAGAATTACTTTTTTGATTTTGGTAATATTTTTATTGCTTCCTTTCTATGATAGGAAGACAATTCCAAAAAGTAAAATTGTTCAGGAATTTTATAAAATTCTCAGACTGTAAGTCCCTGAGCCTCTTCTCAACAGCAAACAATGTTCATCTTGCCTTTTTTAAAAATTTAATTTTATTTATTTTTTTATATAGCAGGTTCTTATTAGTTATCCATTTTATACATATTAGTATATATATGTCAATCCCAATCTCCCAGTACATCCCACCACTTGCCTTTATCGGCCGGCACAGTTTCGATGCTCTGACTAAAAACGTAGTGCCAATTTTTTTAAAGAGAAAGATTTCTCAAACTCACTCTTCATTATTTATTCTTAATTAGTCTAACTTCTAGATAACTATTTCACTCTCTTATATTCTCTTTTCATTGTCATATTTAATCTCTTAAATTGGTTTCAATACTTCTACGTCAAATTTAGGAATGTTCAAAATACTAGCTTTCGAATAGGATCAACCTAAACAGTGCAAGCTAATTTTAGATTCTAGTGAAATGTTATAAAGAGAGAAATGAAGAAATAATATCTGGAATTTTAAAAAGTGATAAGTACATGTCCTTCTTTCATAAAATCCTCATATACTTGTGTCACTAGCAATGGATGATTTCCATCTAAAATAGATTATTTTTGTATCATTATATTTCCAATGTGCATGAATGATTTGCTTTCGACACTTGTTTGAACTATACTTATTTATAGTAAAAAGTAATCCTTATGATTTCAGGCTTTCATTCAAAGTTCACATTTCGTGATATTATGTTGACTAGTTTGGAACGCTGTGCAATACTTATATTTACTTAACATTAATATGTATTCTCAGGAACTTGGGTTACAGGAATATAACTAATATTGACTATTACAGTGCTTAACATGCTTAATTAAATAAATCTCTATTTGTAAAATAGGGGAAAATATGCGTGACTAGTACTGCAAATTTCAGTTTTAAGAGAAAATGGATGTATTTTCTACTAGCTCAGAGATACAAGGGAAAAATTTATCTTGTGTATTATCTAATAGACCTTCCAGAACTAAAGACCACAGGAGGTAAGGCTAACAAAATTAATATGCAAAGAAGCTCAACACTAGGGACCTATAATTTTCTTGCAAATGGTTTCGCTTTAAGGATGAAACAACACAAGACAATACCAATTTCTTTCTTTTCTTGCAAATAGATGAAGCTTTAAAAAAAAAAATTAACACATGACAGCAGGTGGGAAGAATCTAGACAAGTGGATATTCAAAGTAGGGGGAATCGAAATTTGATTTGCCTAACATTCACAAACTAATTTGAATTCATTGGTATGTCTTTAAAAAACCAACTTGGATAGATATATTTAATTAATGAAGGATTGGCTAGCTGTCAGAATCGAAGTAAACACTTAGTAGACGTGGTGAGCCATTATATATTTATGAACATGAAAGGGTTTACAAAAATAAAGTTGGAACTTAACTCACTTAAAATATTTGTGAACGTTTCATCTGTAATTTCTTTACTTGCAATCCTTTTACTTAACATATTAATATATTATTGGTTACAAATAATCTAGGTAAATTAGTAGATAATCTCCAAATTCACTTTAAGTATTCACTCTACCCAGATTTTTAAAAGGCCAAGCAGAAAATGATACATTAACATTTTAAACAAACAATACAATTTTCCTCAATCTTCAAATACAGTAAGTTAAAATTAAATAATTTGCTTTCAGTTAGAGCATTAGTTCATCTTTAAATGATATTTTCATATTTGTTCTTAGCAGTTAACAATATACGTGTTATCTATCTATACAGTAAAGAGTTCACTGTTGTTGAATTTGTAAAATGTATTCCTGCACACCAGGAATGGTTTGGTGCTGTACTATTCCTATCAGTTTAAAACGTGTGAGTGTCAGACAAGCTTTGAAACTAACAAATCGGTTCAGTATAATCTGAAATTTTAAAATCTGGGCTTTCAAGAGAAAAGAACAGTATGTCAAATTGAATATCTCATTTCAACTTTCTCTCATAATTCTGATGTATCTAAAAATGATCTGCTGTAACAATAACATAGTTTATATCCTAACAACACCAAGGATAGGGAACAAAATCACATGCATTTTGATTGTGAATTCTTGTGTGAATAAATAATCAAATTTAATTGGCTAATGAATTGAAGACCATTTAACGGAGCAAATTTGGAGGTTTTGTTGTTTTAATAATTGGCTTTAAAATAATTGATACAGTTGAAACCTAATGGTTTTTTTTTCTTGATGGAACATAAACAATAATAATTTTGCCTCTTTGTGTAGTAGTTTTGAACTTCATTAGAATCATCAGACATACTTTTACCTCTTAATGGTGAATTTATAATCAAAGATATTAATATACTAGATTAATGTAGTATAATGTTGTGCTTTACAACAGTGTACTAGAAAAGTCTAAATGATTCATACCCAAGGGAAGAGTTGGTGCTATCAATTTAAAGTGTTTAATATACATTTATTTAAATGTGAAGTTGCACTTTGCCTGAGGAATGAGTATTTAAATTGACAGCCTAATAAAATTCCTAAGTAATGTAGTCTTTTACCCCCATTTACTTATTAGTCATATTTAAAATCATTCATTTAGAGACACCAGAAAAGCATGTGAACTGTTTAGGGAATTAAACCTTAATTCTATGGCTATCTTCTATTTCATCATAAATATAGAGTTTTGACCTTCAATCTTATTGAGAGCAAACAAATTTCTGGCTTAATAGCCCCAAATGAATGGTTGCAAAAATAGGAACACTCAGAATATTTTAAATAAATAATATATATTATTAACATCAATGTAGCACTATTCAAAGGTTAAATCCAAATTTCAGTTCTTAAACTAAAAATCAAGTGTTTATAAAATAATCTAAGCATTAATATATAAAAAACTCCTCTTATAGAAACATTTTCGATAGTTGAAATTTCACACATTATTATGCTTTTTTCTATTTTCATAATTTATGGGTCTTGATAAATTTAATTGTTGTAGACATCATAAAATCAAATTACTTTTCATGCAATCAAATTAGTTACGTTAATTATTTGCTGGAGTTATGAATATGGAAATTCAGAAAAACAACATTTTTCAGCTTTTCCAAGTAAACAATTATGAATCCATTTTCCTCGTGTTTTGGACAAAATGGAAATTGTCCTAATAAGTAGTATAAATTTTAGATAATTTACTAATTTAACATATATCATTCATATGCTTTATTTTGCCCTCACCAGGAGTTACCTAGTAGTCAACCAAAATCTACTCAAGTGTCTGCAATATATGTGGTATATTTCTAGACTATTTGTAACATATTAGTCTCTTTGAAATCTAGTGGAATTTTCCTTGTGGAATGGTTTCAACCAGTTACTGTACCCCTTCCCACTCTCCACCTCCTTAGGGACTTCATGACTAGAAACTGAGAAAACACACACACACACACACACACACACACACACACACACACACGCACATACACACACACACAGAGTAATGTTAAATTTTCAGAGATTGCTAAATGATAACCCTATTGGGCAAATTCAGCCTTCAGAAGTCTTTACTTTGGTCTCATAGTGGTTTTTAGATTTCTCAATTTGCTTGCATCTAAGCAGGCATGCCCTTGCTCATTAGTTCATTCCAAGACCACCATTCTCTGTGGTCGTATATTGGCACAATTCACACAGTGACAGGTGTATGTAGATATTTGGATTTGTTACCCCTGCTTTGGCCTGACAAGTATCATGTTCTCAAAAAAAGATTGGATTCTCCTGAATAGAAAACTTTCCATTGTTTTCACTCTAACCTTTCTAGTCACTTCTTTTAGATCCTAAAATTATCCCCTGTTTCTTCCTAAACCTAACGGTTGACACAGTATGAAGACAACATTACTTCTATTAATCTACAATGTAGTTACCACAACCTGTTCAAAAGTATCAGCCATACTGAATAGAAGAAACAAAAAGATACACCGCCATGTGGAAATATCACTTATTACTGCAAAAGAATACAAAAATGAAACATTAAAATGAAACATTAACATTAAAAGAGGTGTTATATGTCAGTTGTTTATCAAGTAGAACATTAAATTGTTTTTCCTTCAACGGAAAACACGAATAGCCATTTTGTGTTTGTACTGGAAGCCGTCAAATACTGTTCTCTTGATAGAGAAGATTTTTCATTATGAAATACCATAACACATACCAAAAATTTCATGATGTACTTAAAAAATAAGTTCAGAAATGTCTCAAAGTGTCTTTTGTTTTATACATTTTTCATAAGAACTTATACAGTCATATGGAATAACTGTAAACCACTTTAACACACAAGACTAAAGATGATAAAAATCACACCTTTGCACATGCTTGCTTATGTTATAGTGATTTAAATATTACTAATCTTTTCAAGTCTTTCAAAGGAATAATTTATAGCTGTCTATTATCTCACTTAAAATTATATATATAATAATTCTTTCAAATTATGAAATATATTTTAAATTTTCTGAGGACCACTGGACTTTCATACAACATAATCATATGTACACATCACAGCATACTGTTGTAGAGAAACTATGAGAGTCTTAAAAAGTCAGAAGTATATTTTATTGAAAGTATACTCTCATAAATTTCATTATTTTTCCCATGTTCAAAGAGGAAATTGCCGGGATGAAACCATATTTATTCATAGTCAAGGAATGCAGCACCCAAATATCTTCTTGGAATCACTTAATATAAATGTGTTAATTCATAACAATATTGGGTTAAGTAAATGCTGCTGTTGGTATAGTGTAATTTTCTTCTGTGATAAATGCCATTGATTTGCTATTTACTTTTCAATTGATTTTATTTGTCAAATTATATACCAAACAGTCCCATGGGCTTATTAAATATATGAGGGCTGACAATGAAAAATGTGCATAGTTTTAGCACCAACTTTGTAAATTGCCTTAATAATAGCTGGTATAATGTAATAGTATTTCAACCAGTACTTTTAATTTCTAGCTCATAAAGCCTTTTCATTGAACCCCAAGGGTGTAGCTATGAAAGTAAGATTTAATTTTGTATATAATGTGGCCTAAATTAGCTTTAAAGCGATAGGAGAAACATGCAGTTACAAAAGATAGGCTGAAATTATTACAACTTGATATGAATTTCTCTAACAAAATTAATTATTTCAATTGTAACATAATTTGTAGTAAAAATTTGTCTATTCAGAATAAACATTTTAAGTCTTATTATTTTTAAAACTTTGACAAATGTATGGAAAACCTTCATGGACATATCATAGGAACCCATTGGCCAAACATATTTTTCCCATACCTTCAAGCACCCAGGTGGTCATAAAGGCCAAAGACACTTGCATATTAACCTACTTAGAGTATCTCTTTGCTACACTAATTTCCTGCTAATTATTTGCCCTTTGAGACAATACAAGGAAATTTCAATATTGTACTTTTGTTCCTGATATTTGTATATAAGGAATAAAATATATACTTTGTTATGTTTGTATGGTGCTTTACGATAGATAATAAGTTCCTATTTGTGATTTCATTTTGTCCCTGTGTGAATGTTTACAGCAAGTGTTACTATCTCTGTCTCATGGGTGAATAAGCTTAGTATCTTGTCCAAGACTAATGCATTAAGATGACTAACATATATGGCAGGTGCACAGTATAATTTTTTTTTTTTCTTTTGGCGGTACGTGGGCCTCTCACTGTTGTGGCCTCTCCCGTTGCGGAGCACAGGCTCCAGACGCACAGGCTCAGCGGCCATGGCTCACGGGCCCAGCCGCTCCGCGGCATGTGGGATCTTCCCGGACCGGGGCACGAACCCGTGTCCCCTGCATCGGCAGGCGGACTCTCAACCACTGCGCCACCAGGGAAGCCCCCCACAGTACAATTTTTGACGTATGTAATAAAGTGACAATATTTAGTTCTAAGAAAAACACATATGGGCTTGTAGAATTGGACAATTAAGTCTACAATACCAACTATAGAATTGGACAATCAATTTTAATACACTAACAGTATTTCAAGTCTTTCTTAAATGACCTATGATTTGCTTGTTTTTATATTTCTAAAAGAAAAAAATTAATGAGTAGGCATGGGCATTCTTATTAAAGTGATTAATATCCACATAAATTGCTACACAACACAAGTGCTTGACATTGGTTGACCAATATATTCAAGACACATGTTTAGACAGAGTTCTCACCTCAATAAATTTTGATCTTAAAAGTGAAGAAACATATTATGAAATATAGATAACTATTTCAAAATGGCATTACGGTTTTATTCGTTTCCTTTCTAAATTTTGGAGATAATACTCCTTCATTTGTGTTTTGAAGTCATATCATATTTCATTATAAGGAAGAGGCAGAAATAATACGTAAGAAAGTATTGCTAACTCTAAGAGCCCACTTTCTGAGTTTTAGAGTCAGCTAACAAACTAGATTGATGAACTTAAGTAAGTCATTTCAGACTCCAGATTCTTGATCTCTACAACTATATCACAAAATGATTGGAATATGTAAATTCTGAAGACCATACCCAGCTCCAAAATTTGTACAAATATACAAAAGAGCCTTAAATTTCTTTTTCCAGAATTGCTGCATTTCGATCTCTGTTACCTTAATTCATTTTTCCCCCAAAGGAAACTGTCATATTATTCAACACGATCAAATTTTGAAATTTTGTACACACCAAAAAATGGATAATGGGAGGATAGTAAAGTATTTGGAAGGATGTGTACAAATGTTAACCTTTAGCATGTGGGGGAGGGAATTTCCGCGATAAAATGTTTAATCTCTCATTCAATAAACATGGGAAATATTGAACTCATATTTCTCTTAAAGTAACAAAAGGTTATTTGTTACTTATCTTGCTATCACAAAAAAATGAGATATGCTTTGAAGCATGAAGTGAGAATAATCTAAAATTATTTTTTTAAAGGTGGCCATTGTTGCTGCAATACTTAAACAAAGCAGAACCTATGGAGCCCTGGTTTGTGCAGTGTAGCCCATCCGGCAGGAGAGGAACTCTCCCTACGTTGGTCACATGACACCATAGCAGCACTGTAAAATCCTGGCTCTAAACTCACTGACTAAAAAGCCTGATATGGCATTAATTTATTACCAATCTGGGGGCTTTTCTTTCCCTTACTCATTTTCTTTTTTCGGGCTTCTCTTTAACCGAACATTTAATTTGTTTAGTCGCTGTGATTATGTTTTGGTGACATTTGGCAACGGGAACGATCTGGAAAGCTCAGAGGGAATACATTATAGTGCCATAAATTTGAGCTGGAAGTATGTTTTTGTATTTCTGCCAGGAATATCAGATAGCAAGTTACTGTTTGAAAATCTGCTTTCTCCGTCTGCTCTGCTAATACAAGGGTGGGTGGTCCTGAGGTCAGCTCATTCCATCCTCTGAAAGACAATCACTATTCCGGATGTGTCCTGCATCTTTCCCAGTGACCAAGTTTCGGGGTATTTTCTTTCTCTCACTGAATGGATTTAATAAAGAAACGTGCGTGGTGTTTGTTTTGTTTTGTTTTAATTTTCTCTTGAGCCAATAGAGATTCTTCATAGCCCTGGCTTTCCCTATTTCTAAACTCCTCTGCAAAAGTTGCACATTCCACACCTGAGGTGGGATGCCTGCATTCTCCCAGCCCTAGACCGTGAAGAATGTGTTCCTGATCTGCATGTGCATCCTGATGCCTGCAAGATAAAGAGGGATGGGGCATAAAGACTGGGAATTCCCATGAAGAGACGAAAACAAATGATGTGGTTCAAAGGAGAAGTTGTTACAAGGAGAGATGCATTCCTGATGTTGTGCAAAGGATTGTGAGCATTCTCTACCCTGCAGAAGTTGCCTGAGAGCAGTTACATTTGCCAATTCAATGTCTCCATGAGTTATCTGACTCACAAGTGTTTATTGTGAAAAGATATGTTGCCTGGCAACGGCTTTAACATGGTGCAACTGACTTTTCTGCACTTCTAAAAAGATGTTTTATTCATTAGTTGCCTTCCTTTGCTTATGTGTGTGGGTACACCCTCCCTTTCTGTATCAAATGCTACTTTCTGGTTGTGAACATCTCCTTTTGCTTCTAGACTAAATGTGCCATTGTTCTTCATTTATACATATACACATTCATACAATGAATAGGAAATGAAGTGGCTGAGGGGGGCTGTTTCCTGTTATGGGGGGGAACAAGCAACCCTCATCGGGAACTACTTTATGTTATATCAAAGATGTCCTTAGCATTTAAAATTGTTTTCTAAAGTTCAGGTTATTTATAGACTAAGAGAGACAAAGAAAAACATAGGTGGTGTGATCAGTTCACTACCGGATTGTATTCCGAATTTCTATCCATAACAATGAGCTTTGGCGATATATATACAAAATGAATATATATATATCTCAAAAGGGGTGTTTTAAATTTTTTTTTTTTTTTTGGTTTTCTTTTTGTTGACCGCACTACAGGGCTTGTGGGGTGAAAGCCCAGAAACCTAACCACTAGCCCACCAGGGAACTCCCCCACAGATGAGGTGTTTTAGACTTCAGGTTGCCACGAGCTTTATTTATCCCACATTTCCCTGGGTAAAATATTGGTAGTGTTAGAGCCAATCCCCCTGTATCTCCTTCCTTCCCCCAACTGTCGAAAGCAAGCCAGTCACTACACCCACAGGTCTTAAAGTCTGAAAGAGGGGCTGAACCTCCACACAATGCTGTAGGTCTTTGAGCTTCGATCAGAGAATTTCCATTCTGAGATTATTTTGTCCAAGCATTTTTTACAGCCAACCAGAACCCCAGAAGTGTTATATAACTCTGCCAAAGTCACACAACTGCCTAGTAACTCAAGTCACACAAGCCCAGTCTCATGCTGCACTTCCAACAACATGAGGTCTTCCTTCTTAGGATTCACAACAAGATACAAATACCATTTCTGAAGAAAGTCTAATACTACAGAAGAAGCAAATCTGCCCATGATGACTGTAGCTGCTTACATAGGCGCTAGGGATTCTACTGTTAGTAGTATTCTTTATAAAAAAATTAAAAAGGCTAACATATATTCCGTACTTACCACACGCCAGAACTACCTTATATACACTATCCCATTTAGGCTGCACAATGCTAGAAGGGGAGCATTATGATCTCCGTTTTACAGAAGATGACTTTAAAAGTTCTAATAATTTGGGACTTCCCCCATGATCCAGTGATTAAGACTCCATGCTTCTTACTGCAAGGGGCACAGGTTTGATCTCTGGTCAAGGAACTAAGATCCCCGCATGCTGCAAGGTCACGGCCAATAAATAAATAAACAAATAAAAATAAAAGTTCAAGTAATTTGCTCAAATCTATGCAGCCAGCAAATACACCAAAGCTAGCATTTGCGCCTGAACATTTAACTGTGCCCTCTAAGCGCTCAGAGTAAGCATGTAAATATAAATAAATATAATTACATTTGTACCTGAGTACACATTATATAAAATAGTTTGAATTTTAGAGCTGGAAAAATTGTTGGAAACAATATATTGGCTTAATAACAACTTTGGTATATGATTTTCCAAGAATTCATTGCCAGTGGTTTCATTCATTCAGCAAGTGTACACTGTCCTCCTGCCCCATGCAGGATACTATGCCCTGCAGTGGGATAGAGCCGTGAATAAGGAAAATGTGCATCCTGTCTTCGCCATGCTCACATTCCTACAAGGGAAGGAGACAATTATGATGAGAGCCACACGCGAGGGAAATGAATCTTAAGCTGGGGTCAGATTAGGACACGCAAGAGTTAGCTAAGTCTCTGACACAGAAAGGAACAGAGAGAGTTCCAGGAGCTGAAGAAGGTCATCGCGGCTCACGTGCAGTTAGCAAGCGGAAGGGAAGAAGGTGAGGCTGATGAGGGAGGGAAGACCCCGGGCATGCAGGGCTGGTGGGCCAAGGTAAGGAGCCAGGTGATCCCTACCTTCACGGAGACTGCAGTCCAGCACAAGCGCTGAATTCTTGACAGCCACACATTTTATAGGTGGCAATGGATAAACTAGTTTATAGTAGAGATCAATTTCTCAAAATATTCCATTACAAACATAGTCTCAGTCTCTTTTTGGCACAGATCAGCAATCTGAAACATTGACAACATTTCCAAAGGACTTGATTTCCAAGCCAATCTTGTTTGCCAAATACACATATGTTTATCCCTATATGTCAAATAGATGTGGTCTCATTTCCAGTTCCTATAGTCCCTTTCCCTTATAATCTACTCTTCTCCTGAGCTATAAATTATCTTAGTGAAAAAACATAATTGATGGAAAAATGATAAAATGTGAAATACAAATTAAATTATGTTCAAGTAATAATTGCCTAATAATGTTATTTCAAAAATAGATTTATTCATATGTACTTGGATAACTGAGTGAAATGAGTACCCACCAAATTTACAGAAAGATGCTGATGAAGAGAAGCAATCAGTTGTGGCAAATCCTCCCTCTCGGTATTAAACTAAAATAAGAAGAGTTAGAATGGCATGTGTGTAATTATATCTGCTTCTTAGTACTCAGTTATGTTCCTAACTTGGTTAAAGAACTGCTTATTTTTAAACAAAAACATAAATTAATTAAGATGGAAAAATGGGTTATTGTTTAGTTTTTGTGGTTTCAAAGGATAATGAAATAGGTTTTTTTTGTTTTTTTGTTTTTTGTTTTGCGGTACGTGGGCCTCTCACTGCTGTGGCTTCCCCCGTTGCGGAGCACAGGCTCCGGACGCGCAGGCTCAGCGGCCATGGCTCACGGGCCCAGCCGCTCCGCGGCATGTGGGATCTTCCCGGACCAGGGCACGAACCCATGTCCTCCTGCATCAGCAGGCGGACTCTCAACCACTGCGCCACCAGGGAAGCCCTGAAATAGTTTTTATAACTGAAAAGTTGATTACAAACTGAACTGTATTCTAAATTCTTGATGTAAGGCTAATTTAGAAGTAATTGAATCCACATTTGCAGAAACCACTAAACTTATTTACAAGCTACTCTATAGTATTTCCATTCATAGAAGGATATTCATACTATTAAAAATTCAAAATTGGAGTCAATAGAATTTAGGATATCTGACTTTAATGTACCAGGTTAAACACTTCAATGTGATTACTACATTTCTGAATGTTAAAATTAACAATGTTGGTGTGTCTTCTAGGAAAAGAATAGTCTTCATTTGCTTTTCTAAAACAAATACCATGTTTTGCACAAACATTTCATCATGTTTTTACGTTTTGGTAATTCAGATGCAGAGCAACAGGTTCATCAGACTAATTTTTCACTACCGGGAGTTGTAATAAAGAGTAAATGAAAAAAAAAACTAAATTGTCTTCTCTAAGCCCTACCCTGTATATATATATACATATATATATATGTATATATATATATAGATATATGTATATATATAGATATATATCTATATATATAGATATATATATATACAGATATATCATGACATATCTGTGTAAACCAGATAATTGCCCCAAATTAGGAGATTGTGCTTCTGCTGACATTTAAGGTTTGAACCTAATGATTTCACTATTTAACTGAACTTTGCTCTACTAATTATGGACACTTGTAACATTAAATATTTTTAAAATGTCAGTATATTGTCTAGTTAAGGGAAATATTAATATAGTATCATCAGTACTATTTTGATATGCAGACATTCCATAATACAATCCTCAGTTTAAACCCACAAAGCACCAGGTAGGAAACAACAATGTTAACACAAGCCCAGCTCACTAATTTGCTAATCGTTTATAGACATTAATCAGTTTATAGTAGTCATAATGCAGATACATGTCTATGTTTTCATTATATTTTTGAACAATCTACACAGAGCAACACTTAATACTACCTCAGGCTGGACAAGTAGAGCTAAGTCTGAGATGGTGTAGGGAGCAGGTAAAAGAGTAACTCAGATTTATTCAGTGCTCAGGAAGCAGGCACTTTTCTAAGCACTTTTCATGTGCTATCTCATTTGTCATATCCTCATGACAACTCTAGTAACGTAGGTGTTAATATTGCTATGTATGTATTATATATACACAGTTGGTGGGAATGGAAATTTGCACAGCCACTATGGAGAACATTATGGAGGTTCCTTAGAAAACTAATAATAGATCTACCCTATGATCCTGCGATCCCACTCCTGGGCATATATCCAGAGAAAACTATAATTCAAAAGGATACATGCACCGCACTGTTCATTACAGCACTATTTACAATAGCCAAGACATGAAAGCAACCTAAATGTCCATCGACAGATGAATAGATAAAGAGGATATGGTACATATATACAATGGAATATTACCCAGCCATAAAAAAGAATGAAATAATGCCATTTGCAGCAACATGGATGGACCTAGAGATTATCATACTAAGTGAAGTAAGCCAGACAAAGACAAATATCATAGAATATCACTTATATATAGAATCAAAAAAATGATACAAATAAACTTATTTACAAAACAGAAATAGACATAGAAAACAAACTCTGGTTACCAAAGGGGATAGAGGTTGCAGGTCGGGGGAGGGATAAACTAGGAGTTTGGGATTAACATATACACACTACTATATATAAAACAGGTAAACAAATGAGACCTACTGTATAGCACAGAGACCTATATTCAATTATCTTGTAATAACTTATAAAAGAATCTGAAAAGAATGTATATATATATATATATATATGTATAACTGAATCACTTTGATGTACTTGAAACTAACACAACACTGCAAATTAACTATACTTCAATTTTTAAAACTGCTATTATAATGTCCATTTTACAAATGAAGAAACTGAGGCTAAGAGACGTTAACATCCCAAAACAGAACTCTTCAAGACACTGCTATACTGCCTCTTTGCATGTAAAACAGAGATTTTCCAAAGGACTACCCTGAAACCTCTTCAGATTGATTTTTTGAAGAGATTTTTACCAGCTAATGTGCAGGGGTATCAATCTCCAGGTGCCCGCTACCAAGACAGTGTTCCTATCAATACAGCCACTCCGGGCAACGGTACAATTTGAACACCAGTCATCTGGCACGCTGCCTGTGCTGTTGGTTCACTTGTTGGATATTTACTAAACCAGAAAGCGTTGCATGGAATTTCAATAGAAAAATATGGTCCTGGAAATTCTCCTCTGCTGGCACAACTACTCTAGGTCTAGTGGAAACATGACTCAAAATTCAAATGTCCTACAAACTAGGTGAAGAAAAGCAACATATATCCTCAGCGGCCCCCTCCACGGCCGCAGAGTGGTCTGCACTGAGCACCGATCTCAAGGGGACTCATCTGGCAGCTGAAGGCGGTTGTGGGGACCCCCACCTCCCTTACTAGGGGTCACTAACTGACCAGCTGCATACCAAATCCCCCCGGTAGATGTGTGGGTTTGTTTTTGTTTTTCAAATATTTACGAACACTTAGAAATCAAAGGATTTCACAGCAAATCTGGATTTATGGTCTTCTCCTAAAACATATAAAGGTCAAGTTTGGGCAGGCTCTCCCATGACAACAATCAGACGTGAGCTGCTGCCTCCCCTACACTGGGCATTGGATCGCTAGTGGACCACACTCATCATCACTTTTATTATCTTACATCCAGCCCAATATGTACGTTACCTATAGCTCCCCAGGCTAGACACTTGAGTCTGTGATCCTTGCTCTAATCCAAGATTTCTTCCAGCTCTGAAATTCTATTTCACAAAGAGAGAATGGAGGCATCACTGAACCGAGTTCAGTGACTTGTTCGAGGTTACCAGGCTAGGACTAGCTAAGAGCATAACCAATACTAAAACTTAGCTCTTCTGAAGTCCAGGCTTTTGCTTTTTCCAACTCACCTACTGCCTCTTATTTACACGTGAAGTAATATGATTCCAGTATGGTGAAACCGGCAGTATTTTTCTTGCAGCTACAAGGAAAGCTAACTCAGCCTCCTTAATGGGTAGAAAAATCTGGGTGTTGGATTAGGGTTTGAACAGTACACAAGTGTTTCCATAAATCCTATCTACAGAAAAGATTTCAAGAGCTGAGAATGAATAGGAAAGAATATAAATATAGGGTGGCAGTAAAGAGAAGGCCCTCGCTAGGAATTTCCTGTGTAGCCTGGAGTCACCTGCATGCAGATGTGGCTTCAAAGCTCTCTCCACCCCAGGGTGGGATCCTGGCTTCCCATGGTCCTTTAAGAAGTTCTCACATGCACATCCTGACTTATGGCAAAAGCCACCATAGGCCTAGAGGTCATCTCAAAGATTAAGAGTAAAACCTTGTCCAAATTTTTATAATGAATTGCTGAGCAAACGAATCTCTCTGAGGGAATCATACACAACAATTTACAAATGACTAGGATATGTAAAATAATCTGGTAATTCTTTTCCCAGAAATCCTATCATTCAAACAGGATTTCACCCTAATTAGTCATTATTTTTATTCAGAAGCACCAGTCAGAAAGCGCTGGGAAAGAAACCAAATTTAAACAGTTCCTGAAACAAAACTCTTTTTGTCGAAAAACTAACAGATTTATTCCTGTAATAAAAATTCCTACCCTCAAATCATGCACATACTATTACACCCATATTCATTCAAATTAAACTGGTGTGTACATACACTTCTACAGCTTTTAACAAATAGAATACTAGATTTTAATTTCTGTAGAGACCAGGTAAGTGAAAATAAAAAACTTTATGGTTATTTATTGAATCAGTATTTTTCTAAATGCAGAACAGGAACCTAGATTTTTATTCCCTAAATGATTAATTACTAAATCAGTTTTGACATCTGCAACACAAAGCTCTCAAATATTCCGGGGCTCTGTAGAGAGCACGGCTACAGCAAGCTGTACACTGTTGCTTTGACTGTTTGCTCTGGTTGGGGTGGGAGTGAAATGATGTTTATCCTCACATTTTATAAATCATCTGGGTCTGCTCAGAGGAAAGGCACTGGAATATTATTATTATTATTATTCATTTGTAACCTAAGTTTTCTGAAGACTAGCTTCTTTCTCTATTGTAAATCCTTTGTCACAAGCATGTTCTGTCATTTCAATCTTTAAAGTGTTCTCAACTGAAATAAAGTGAGAAAGTTGTGTTTTTTTTTTTTCCCAAATGATATCTCACTAAAGAAAAATGTGGAGGGAAATAAGTCTTCCAGTTGCCATTTGGTCATGTACCTCAAACATCTGTTTCTCATAAGCTAAAGTTGCACATTTCACCTATCCTGATGCCATTAAGTTATTATGTAGGAAAAATACAGACTTTTAAATAAAACAAAATTGAAGCAATAAGCCTAGTGGTTACAGCCACGGACTTTGGAATTAGACAGACATGGGTTCAAATCCGAGTACCCCTCCCAACACCACCATTAAATTATCAATTTCTGTAAACTTCAGATTTCTCATCTCTAAAAAGAAGAGAATAATACTTACATGTGGAGTTAGGTGCATAAGTAGAGCTAATGGTATAAAGTGTTCAACATGTTACCCAGCACAGAAAGCCACACAGTTGATGAGGCTCTACTGTTGCCACACAACAGTCACATTACACAGAGTGTAGGCAAGGCTGTTACTAACCAAATTCTCATCCCATACAGCTTGGGAAGGGAGCGAACAGAGGTGGATCAGGAGACACACCCTTGTTTGTTGTGTTATGTGCTACCCTCCTAACGATTTACTTACTAATAACACAGTTGAAAATGATTGGAAGCAGGAAACGTGCAGAATTGAACACTCCCTTGCCCAAAAATGGGGCGGCCAAAGTTAAAGGATAGGAGGAAAGCAATGGAGAGGTCATGCAAAGGGAAAAGGAGGAAAAAGCACAAAGAGGAGGAAGCAGGAAGCATCCCTTGAGTTCATTCTGTCTGGCCACTCTCCCCAGGTGAGTGAAGGCACAGCTCACAGAAGCCACATGTTGGTCACGAGGCAGAAGAGTTACTGTCAGCAACGCGGTGGAGAGAGGGTGAAGGAAGGCTGAAATAAAACTCTGTGTATGGGACTTCCCTGGTGGCGCGGGTGGTGGTTAAGACTCCACGCTCCCAATGTGGGGGGCCCGGGATTCTATCCCTGATCAGGTAATTAGATCCCACATGCCTGCCACAACTAAGGACCCCGCGAGCCACAACTAAGGAGCCCACGTGCTGCAATGAAGGAGCCCGCCTGCTGTAACTAAGACCTGGTACAACCAAATAAACAAATAAAATTTTTTTTTGACTATGTGTCTGTACACACACATATACTACTTGATTCTGTAAAAGTGTATGGATATATATCTACATGGATTTTAAAGAATATATAGATATAGAGGTCTATGGTGATATGATCCAGATCTACATATCTCTATATTGATAAATAATAGATAGATAGATAGGTATGGATATATATCTGGATGTCTATCTATGTAAATAGATATAGATATATTTCTGGATCATATACAGAGATCTAGATATCTATAGATCTGGATTTTAAAGAATAGATATAGATATACAGATATATATGATATATATTAAGATCTACATATTCTATATATAATGATCCAGATATTCTTTAAAATCTAGAGCTATAGATACAAAGAGATAGAGCTAGGTTATTCTTTAAAAATGGCATGTGCCTGCTTTTTAAATGTATGTACACACAGTACCCAGTACTACTACTTACACGTCTAAAGACTGAAATTCTACCTCTACGGTAATGAAGAGCCCACCATACTGATTATTAATAGGCCAATTTTAATCTCACAAGAACACCCTACCGGAAGCAAAGAATTCTTACAGATCAGACAATCTTATTCCAGATATACAACTGAGTATTAATAAAACTTTCATTTTTATTGTGCTATAAATGTTTTTCTTTTCAACAGTTGGTCTATTCTTAGGGATGAATTGTTTACTCACACCTAAAAATATGTATAAGCATATATGTATATATACACATATGCATATATATAACCATATATAACTAAAAACATAACATATATAGAATTAGTGTCAAACACTCTCGGCTAAAAAGGCTTGATTTCAGAGCCTAGTTGTGGAATTTTTTTCAGCTTGAAGTTTTTTTCCTATATTATGATCAATTATATTTAAATTATGTGTTTATTGAATAATAATGTATTCAGAGATTATTTTATCTACAACAGGAATGTGACCCAGTCTATTTAACCTTTCTACTACTCTAAAACTGGCTTTATTTTTCATACTAGTTTATTCATATTACTTTCTATCATCAATTTTTATTTCTTTATTTTATTATTCATATGAATATGAATTAAAACATTTCTGGATGTTTACCAAACACCACTGTGCTAAGTTCTTTACCTGTGTTATCTTATTTTAATTATTACACAATCCCTATGAAGTGAGATCTATTGTTATACCCATTTTACAAGAGAAAACTGGGAGCAAGTAAGTAGCTTGCCACTTCTCACACAGCAAGTGAGAATAGAGCCTGGTTAGGACAACGCTGACCAACATCAGAGCCCGGGAGGCACCATTCTGACTACAGTCAGTTCACAGTGTTTCAGATAAACAAGTCTCCTCTATTTGTCATTACTTGATAAATGTTTCCTATTGTTATATTAAATGATAAGATAATTTCAAAGAAAAATTAAATTTAAGACAGGCACCTCAAAAGTGTTACAATTATCTATGTTATGTATTTGTACCTAAAACATTTGTATCCCCTCCCACCATTTTGTTCCAGTTTCACGTGAAAGCAACAAAATGGCTGCTTGATTTACATATGGTCTTACAACCATTGACATTCCCCGAAACGTTGTCAGTGACAGTCTTGCTTTTCACGGTATCTAAAAGTTAAATTAAATGGGGAAATATTTGCTTCTATAAATTATGACCAGCAAAGACTTCCTAAATTTATATTTCAAAGCACCTTATAGAAATAAGAAAGGAAGAAATTGTCTACATGAGTCAGCATCGTACAGGAAAGAAAAAGCACTGCTCAACTTGGGAGTGACCAGCAGTTAATGTAGTGTGCCTTGATTAGTGGTCAATTCGAAGCATTTTCTGTAAAAACACTTACTGCTTGAAGGCTTACGTATACAATGAAGCATGTTAAACAGCTTTTGTATCTGAAAGATATTTTTCCTGAAATAGTTTTCCTGGAATATTCCTAAAAACAATAGTTTGTAAAGTAGTGTATTCGTCACTCATGAATGTTATATTACATCTATAAAATTTGGTTTTTGACATAGACTCTAAAGATGACAGCATGCTTAATTTTAAATTATGCTAGGTAATTTTATTACAATAGATTACTTCTTTCTTAGAGATTTTAAAATATCGTACAAATTTTGCTATATTTAAGAGGTAAAGTAATTGTAAAATTCCAAATTTCTAATGAATTTGTAGGAGATAATTGACTTCATTAAATAAAAAAAAATGTTTCAAATAAACGAATCTCCTTTAAAAGTTTAGTAAATTTAACCTATATTATTTCCCCGCATATAACAAAGTAGCTTCACTTTGTCCAAGAAAATAATTGCTTTCTCTGTTTCTTTCTCATGAATATCTGCATGTTAATATATGAAGAAGGTATATACCTGATGGTTTTTCTTATGACCAATATATTATTTATCTGTGAAATTTTTATGAATAATAGGAAACAAGAAAATTTATAAAGACTGAGGAACACTATCTGATTAATATTATTTTTTACAACATAAAGGTTTTGGATATATGATCATTTTACATACCCAAGCAAGATAAGATAAAGTATTTGGGGAAGGAACAAAGCATTTTAGTGTTGGTCATATGCCTCAAAATATATTTTACACATGTATTTATGATTTGATAATAATTTCAATCTTTATAATCCTATAAAACTCACCATGTGCCTTTATGCATCTTTATTCTAGGTCCTACCACCTTGACCTTCCCCCTGACGAAATTCTATGCTCCCATCTGTGCCCCCCTCACTTGCCATCACTTCCTGAAGTGAGTGAGACCCTCTCTGCAATCCCAGAGTACTTTGCTCCACCTCTCTGATACGATCTCCTTATTTTGCTTAATCTCTGCTTATGCACATGTCAGTTTCCCCTTTCCTTAAGGAGACGATCCTCATTGGCTTTTGGGTACCACCATCTTTAGCACTGCCCCTACTACGAACATTTATTGAATGAACTGACATGGAGTATAATAATTTTCTAAAAGACAGCCTTGATTTAGATCAAGGGACTGTTCTCAGGCCCACAAACTGATACCTGTGGTGGAGGGCAAGGAGGGTTTGGAGAAAGTCTCATTGTTAAAAAACAGCTTTTTTAATTTTTAAGATTTAGATGGATATTTTCATCATTAAGCTTTTAAAGACTCTCTAAACAAAAGCAAACAGATAAGCAATGTGCTGAATTCATTCCAGATATCAAGTTTAAAAACAAGCTATTCCTGGGCTTCCCTGGTGGTGCGGTGGTTAAGAATCTGCCTGCCAATGCAGGGGATACGGGTTCCATCCGTAGACTGGGAAGATCCCACATGCCGCAGAGCAACTAAGTCCGTGTGCCACAACTACTGAGCCCGTGTGCCACAACTACTGAAGCCTGCACGCCGAGAGCCCATGCTCTGCAACAAGGGAAGCCACGACAATGAGAAGCCCGCGCACCATAACCAAGAGTAGCCCCCGCTCGCCGCAACTAGAGCAAGCCCGCAGGCAGCAATGAAGACCCAATACAGCCAAAAATAAAAACAAATAAATAAATAAATTTATAACAAAAAAACCCAAGCTATTCCTGAAGTTCACTGAATGGTGAATAGAGGTTTTATCCATTTTTCTGAGCTCCAGTAGCAGAGAATAAACATGTTTTTACAAAGTGTACTATTCTCTATAGTGCACATTATGAAAGCAAGTTAACTAGACATTTTCAAAAGGTAGTATAGATCATGCATGTGTGAAACCAAAGGAGGAAGTTAACATTTTTTACATATTCTTCTGAGTTCCTCACTCTGGTTTTGCAAGCTATGACCTGGAAAGTTTGCCTACTTGTGTTTACTTTTCTATATCTAAGGAGTATAGCCAGTGAATTTTTTGGCTAACCTTCATTGAGTGGCTGCTGTGTGTCAGGTACCATTCTGACTTAATCCTCACAGCAACCTCATGTGGTAAATACTATCTTCTCTACAAACAGGAAACAGACATTAAGAAGTTAAGTCACTCCTTAAACTCATGTGGGTGGTCCTGGGGCAAGAGAGGATTCCACCCAAGTCTGTCTGCTACTGCATTATGGTGCCTCCCACTGTGAATGCATCATTTCCAGAGATTATGAAAAATAACCAGTTGCCTAAATAAACATATTCTCCTCATTTAACATGAGTATGTCCATTTCTTCCACAATAATTTTCAAAGGTATGGGCTGATTCTGACTCAATTTGGCAAAAGAAATACATATTGAGTTCCCTTTGCTACTTAGTTGACTATCTTAAGGTGAAATATTCAGGAAGAGAGATGGGACAGAGGAAGCTTCTGAACAGGAACATAGCAGTAAGAACCTGAGTCCCTGGAAAGAAGTCAGTTAAAGGCCAAATTTAGGGTAAGAGCGAACTCAGTGAGGTGTTGCCAGCTCAGACCAACAGCAAGGTTGCTGAGTTACTGTGCAAGCTGCCCCTGTGAGGAAGTCTGAGGGTCACACTGCACAAGTTACAGGGATTAACAATTGTCCAAATTATCACTTAAGGCTAGGAGTAGATCAAATGCCCTTTTCTTAAATATAGAGCCTCCAGAATCTATTTAACGGAAATTCAGTTTTGACCAATCAAGTGTAAAAAACAATTTTTCTCCACTTATGAAGGAAAAAACAAAGGCTAGAATCAATATTTAGTAATATTACAAATTAACATTCAATATGTCCAATAAAATTGTAAGTCTTTTATCATTGTTTTCTTTGTTGATTGGAACTTTTTAAAAGTCATTTATTTCATTAATTACTATTACTTTTGTATGTACTCTTTCTCAAATCATTCATAAAACTACCAATATCTGAAATTTTAATTCAGTTGTTCTGATGCTATGTAATTATCATGCACTAGATGTACAAATATAAATACGAATACGCCTATCATGTCAGAGTTCTTAATATTTCTGTTGGTTAATTATTTCTTTAAATGAGCGATCCTGTATGAGTAAGGAAAATTTATTATAAAATACACATGAAAATAAATTATTCAAACAATACTTCTATAGACTAGTCACATTAAGCAAAGTATAACACCTTGTGTAAGTGAGAAAATTATCTTACTAATATTACAGAAAAGGAATCATCTACCACGTAATTGAAGATTATTGCAACAAAGTAAGGGACATATAATCAAGGAAAAATTAGAGTAAAATTCAAGAATATTTTTGACTAGGACTTAGGACTGTCAATCAAATTCATAGTCCATCTGTGTGTGTTTCTCACGTTTATTGTCCAAAAGATAATAAAGTAACGATTGCTGCCTTCACTGTGTCAAGGCAGATATGAGTAATTTCTGTAGGCTTTCCCAGTTGTAAATATTACAGGGTTTGCACCATACCCAAGTGGATATCTTCATACTTGAATGGACCAGAGAATACACATTTTTTCCCAAATGTATTTTTTGTATTAGAGATAATGATACTATGCAAATTAGCAAGGCTTAATGTTCCTACCAATATCTGATGATTTGAAATCAGCCCGTGGTTAACAGATGGCCTCATCATTCTGGAACATAATTGATATCCTCTTTGAAAATCTCAACAGAAAGGCCAATGGACGTATATTCCACCTGGTCCCTTAAGGAACTGTCATTTCTAAATAGGAAACTTTCCCAAACAACAGAATTTATTAACAAGTTCCTAAATTTCATATCCACCAAGAGCAAATGTGTCCCTTCCAAATTTCCCCCAGTATTCTCATTTTGTATACCTTTCAATTATATTTTAAAATTTTGTATTTGG
This sequence comes from Stenella coeruleoalba, assembly GCF_951394435.1. NCBI lineage: Eukaryota > Metazoa > Chordata > Mammalia > Artiodactyla > Delphinidae > Stenella > Stenella coeruleoalba. Next base: position 20,707,474 of record NC_137150.1, on the reverse strand, counting down.
GTTGCTTGTTGAATATTTTTTAAGATTTCTGAAAGACGCAGTTATCACACTAACTCACCCAGAGGTGAATTTCTTGACAAAAGTCCATGAACTTATTGAGATTCACAGGGGGAAAAAAACAACTATGTAATCAAATCGGGTGTACATCCAGACAGAGTTCAGACAAAGCAAACAGAGCCTGGCATGCATGAAAAAGTCAAACCACAAGAATTGATAAGGCTGTAAGAGCATTTGCGGGGCAATTGTATGATATGCACACCTGTTCACTGGGACTACAATTTCACATTCAACGGCTGGATACTAAACAGAAACAGCTTGTGTGTGCCATTGACGTGAACTGTCAAAACCAGCCTTGCACCAGCACAGATATCATCCCAACAGTTCACTCTAATCACCAAGCATCACCCAGACTTCCTGAAATAAAGTAAGCCCATCCCTGAGATGTTGGGAAAGAATGAGCCTTACAGAGAAAGCGTGGCTGAGACCAGGTGTGATTGATGAGTCCTCTCATTTATACAATGAGATTCCAATCCAGGCTGAAATAACTAATGTAATGAAAGGGAAAAGACTAGTAAAGATTAATGACTTTTAAGAACTGTACCCTCTGCTCTGAAACAAATGTGGTAGCAAATAGTTACCACTTCCAAAGAGTAGTCTTTTTTTTCTGTTTTTCATCTCTGAAATTTCTAATTCTTTTGAAGTTTCAACTGTGATATTTTAAATTCAGTCATCGAGATTTTGTTAGAGAAAATCAAGCATAGGGAAAAGATATACAATAATGAGAGAAAAAAGTATACCTCTCCTACCAGGAAAGAGTCCCACCTCCATACCTTGGGCCACAAACACCACCATACATATAACTTAGCTAGGATCATTGAGGTACAGATAATAAATTCTCAGACATTTAGCAGTTTATTGAAGAGAAATACTCACACCATGAGCTACATAAACTCATTCTCTAAATGAGAATATTTTAAAAGATATTGACTACAGATGTTTCAAAGTAGAATTTAAGGTCTCACTGGGTGTCTCCAACGGGTGATCACTCTGGCGTAAGCTTAACTCTTTTAGTGAGGTCGTTCAAATTCCTGTTTTCCCTTCTCAACTTTTCACCCAGCAAGCAGTCATTGTTACATTTCAACACTTCTTTACATCAAGCACCTAATATAAAATGGGAACAGCTGCAATTTCACTGCCCAGACCTTTCTTCTGCCCTTACAACATTTGTTCTGTTAATGTAGGTTAATTCTGCAAATAACACTTCTGTAAATTGTTCTTGCAAACTGCTACACCATTTATGTAAGGACTTCTGTGAACTTTGAAAAATTAATGCCTTTAATTTTGGTTGATGGCAACATCCGCAGAGCTCTGTAAATTGCACTTTAATGAGATTTTGCTACAGGGGATAATCTGCTACTGACAGAGGAACATCTTGAAAACATCTGTAGACCTATAATTTCTCTATGATGCTTAGAGCCCACCACAAGACTCCACATACAAACCCAAAATAAAGGGGGGGAATGTAAAGTTCTAAATGAGGATACAACCTGTTCTTTAAAAGCAAAAGGCCCAGTATGAAAAGTTTCAGGCACTAAAAATAAATCAATTTTTTTGAACTGATTAACATTTAGCTTTATTTAATTAAGAAAGACTATTACTGTCTCCACTGCTGTGCATCTGTATATAATGAAGCAAACAGCAGTAGGTATAAGATACCACTGAGGGATATGCCCAAGGAACTCAGCGCTATAGGTGCAAAGGAACGTCTATTATTGTTAAGTAACTGACATCAGAGTCTTACTTTAATGTTGTCATAAATAAAAGGAAGATTTCCACAGATGCCTTCACATATGGTTTCTTATTTATCTCTGATGGAGACTGGGAGTTCGATTAGATGCCAAAATTAAATGATTTAAATAGACAGCTGCATAATGGAAACTACTAAATAACACCTTTTAAACAGTTTCTATTTATAGCAGGTGTAAATCACAGAAGGATGACAGATTTTATTTTGCTTACGCTAACACTGCTTGTTTCTCTAATGCATTACTTCTAAAGCCCCAGAGTTACCTTACCCTAATGTTCACTCTAGATCATGTTCGTGAACATGCCATGTTTAGAATGGCAACTTTGGAAATCACGTCTCATTTTCCACAGTCAAATCTACTTGAAAAGCAATCTGCTTTAAAAGTATACCATATTCATTACCTTGCACAGATTGAAATAAGCAGAAGGTAACATAAGATAGTATGTCATATTCTTTACCTTCTATGCCATGAAATTAATAGCTATTTGTTAGAATCCTAACACAGAGACCATAATTTCATGCCTATAAGGCTTACATCTTTATCATTGGACAGAAATTAAGCAAAAACTGCAGAATTAAATGAGTACATAATGAGACACAAAGAAACTGCTATTTCTGGAAAACTTAAATATATTAACAGGTTTCGTCCATGTTTTAATTAGTCCTTTGTTTTAATAGTCCATGTTTTAATTTGTCCATGTTTTAATTAGTCCTTTGAAGTCTAAATTGTGTGTGTGTTCTAAAATAAGTGAGAAATAAGAACAATTTAATAGATTCTCTGAACAGTCTCATGGTGTATTAAATGAGGGAAGCTTATTATTACTTATCAGTAGAAACTTTTTAAAAATTTTAAGTGTGCCTGGATACTGTCAAGTACCCCCGTGTTTTCTATGATTCCTCCACTCCCAGCAATAATCAGAGTCCAGGCTAAGTTAGTTTCTATTCTTATGCAGTACGTAAAATTGCAGCTGGAAGGGAGCAGCAATTGGATACATTGAGGTGGAGGTCTCCAAAGGGGAGAAAGAATATATAAGGGAATGACTAGCAGGGATGTTTACCTATAATATCCCGACAACCCAGAAGAGTGATGTTACATGCATGGAGCATTAAGCATGAACATTTGTCTCCTGTTTCTGACCTTCCCATGATTGGAAGTTGTAGGTGTGACTGTAGGGTTCCCCTATGTCCTTGGGTCAGTTACTGGGACTCACTTTTAGCTCAGCTTGGGGTCAACATCATGTTTTTCTCTCTCTTCCACCCCTCTGAGATTAGTGGTCTTGTACCTGAACCCATTCATGAAAGGCCCATCCCCACCTCCACTCATAAGTATACCAAAGGAGTCCCTTGTGCACAGCTAAACAGTTCACTCTGCAAGTGCAAATAAATACATGTTTGGCACTGTGATTATTCCTTACAAGTAGTACATCACCAGTTCCAGAATAAAGATATTTGGGGGAATAATTCAGATAATTAAGATCATTAGGGTACAGAATACACCTCTCAGACATTTCTAGGTGCTTTTTAACACAAAGAAAAACCTACAATCATGAAGTTGATTATTACTTTTTCTTCTCAGGATTAGACTTTGTCAAAATGTGACGGCTGAATACAAAGGGTGACATCTTTTGCTTTCAATAATGAATGTTACTGCAGTATGTTCATTATTTACTACAAAGAAGCTATTATCTTTCAAAACTCATCCTGGAAAAACAAGTGTTGTCAATTGTTTGCTACATACTATAGATCCAGGCTGATTCACAAATTTTTCTGCCTTTTTCTCCCATACATACAGATTTAACCTCTTACATGAATTTATAAAACTAATCCTTCCTTTAGGCATGAAGCATTTAAGTTCTATCAATCCACATGACCCAGCTTCCTGTATTAATGAAGGAAACTTTGGAGTCCAACAAACTTTTGTTGGAATATCATTTCAGTCACTTCTGAGAACTGGGACTTCTGAAAACTATCTTTAAGCCTTGGTTTCCTCATCCACAAAATAAGGGTAAAAGGGCTTCCCTGGTGGCGCAGTGGTTGAGAGTCAGCCTGCCGATGGTAGGGGACACGGGTTCGTGCCCCGGTCCGGGAAGATCCCACACGCCGCGGAGCGGCTGGGCCCGTGAGCCATGGCCGCTGAGCCTGCGCGTCCGGAGCCTGTGCTCCGCAACGGGAGAGGCCACAACAGTGAGAGGCCCGCGTACTGCAAAAAAAAAAAAAAAAAAAGGGTAAAAATATCTATGCTGCTGGGCTGTTGTGAGGATTAATTATGATTATGTATGTAAAGCAGAGAATCACATATATAAAAAAGTCACAATAAACATTAGTTTCTTATATTAGTCCTCTTTTCTTCTCTCATCTTTTCTCCTTTCTTGGTCAGTTATTAATTGCTGCTAGTGCCATACCTCCCCCTACCTAAAATGTTTCAATCAAGCGGCCATGTCTTTTCACAAATAGTTTTCAGGACCATGGAGAGATCTCATGTGCCCTTCCGCAGGAAATATATGCGTTTTGCTGTCCCAGGGGGTAGTTTGCTGATTCATTCAGTAAATATGTCCTGAGTTTCTATATAGGCATTATGTTAAGTTCTGGAGAAACAACATTAAACAAAACAGACAAGTTCCCAAAACTGTGATGCTATAATTCAATAGAGAGTAGACATTAAACAAATAACTGAATTCTCTCACTAACCCTGCTCCCCAACAAAAAAAATAACAAATACTAACTGGATAGGTAGGATAAACAAAAAGTTCAAAGTTCTAAGAAAGGAATCCTTACAAAACCTTGGAGAATTGGGGATGGCGGGTTATCAGGTAGGTGACATTTTTTCTGAGATCTCAGGGATGAATAAGAGATAACCAAACAAAAAAGGATGATTGAAGAGCACTCCTGAAGCAAAATCACTTGAAGAACTTAAGAAAGACAAATACTGCTATTGTGAAGTGATGAAGGGATAGCACAATGGGAGGTGAGGAGAGTAAGGGCCTTGCAGGTCATGCTGAGAATACAGTAGAAATATGGAAGACTTGTAAATCTGGCCTATCAATTTTTTTGAAACTCTTACCTTCTGTTTTTTTTTTTTTTTTCTGTACATGAATTACAACATTTTAAAGTCAGGATTTTATATTTTTGATATCTCTAAAAATTGTAAGATCTGGCCACACAGGCCTGCATTTCCACATGAAGACAGTAGATAACCTCTTCACCTGGTACACAAGGCATGAGCTCTCCGTGTGCTGCTGTCTCCATCACTCAAATTCACTCATATGCATTTTCTGTTCACCCCCTGCAGTCCTGTAAGTTTGAAAGCCCAGATATTGGTTTCTACCTTATCCTTCAGATCCAGCCCTGATTTTGTGTCTAATTATGAGGAGTGAATCATTGCTCTGCTTCTTGTGGTTACATCTTTTTTTCAACATTTATTTATTTACTTATTTATTTGGCTGCGCCAGGTCTTAGTTGCGGTGCGCGGGATCTTCGTTGCCACCTATGGGATCTTTAGTTGCTGCATGCGAACTCTTAGTTGCAGCATGCGGGATCTGGTTCCCTGACCAGGGATCGAACCCAGGCCCCCTGCATTGGGAGCATGGAGTCTTAGCCACTGGACCACCAAGGAAGTCCCTTGTGGTTACATCTTGATATCCAGCCCTTCTGGAATATTTTCCAAAATAAGTGTCATCCTTTCACACTTCTAGTACAGGGATCTCCAGGCAAGGCTAGCTTCCCATGTTGCTATTCTCCGCCCTCCTATTGGGAGGTCCCAGCTATGTTTATTTGTTCTACTAGATGTTTTCTTTGGCCATACTCTCCAGATACTCATTTGCTTCCCAGTGGATTTATAGTGCAGTAGTGGTTTGGTAGTACACTTACCCAGCTAACAGGTATAATCACAAACTTCAGTTTCCTCCCATCTTTTTTTTTTTCATCTTTCATCCATTAGGCATTGAAAAGTCACTTCTTAAATTACAGCAGATAGATTGATTTCAAGAAACCCTCTTTTTAAAGAATAACCAAAGACATATAGAGAGGATGAGTTTGTGATAAATACTCAATTATTTGGAGCTCAACTATCCAGTTCCCTCAATTAATCACATTTTTCTCAGCACTTTATTTCTAAGAAAAAGAAGCAAATAAAAGATAATAAAGTTTCAAACACAAAGGTATATATTTCCAGAGGCAATCATGCAGTCTAGTACAATCTCCTTCACCTTTTCCATCCCCTTCTGAACTGATTTTCAATGAGAATAAATCTTCAGAATGGAGACGACAGGAGGCACTACAAGATCCCAGGTCATCAGAGAAATGCACAATTATATTCAATGCATTCTCACATACGAAGAAAGGAAAGCGCCTGACCTAGTGCCTTGTGCATAGTAATGGCCTAATTTTTGATGAATAGAATCAAATGCAGACTAGTATATTTTATAGTGTCGTAACATTAAAGTGAATCATAAAATTCACTTACCAAGGATATTCCAACATTTCTAGAGAAGTAGAGATTTTATTAACACTGAATAGTTCCTATTAAAGCTATTAATAAGCAAGTAGATGTCACATAAATAGCATAATTTCTAGATATTTGTTGAAGAAAAATTATCCAAAAGATTTCCCTTAGAGATTGGTTGAAATCGCTTCCTGTTCTGGTAGCCTGCGCCATCTCCCTTGCTGTACTCGTTAGCGTCCTACTCACAGCTTTTTTCCTATTTGCCAATGTTAATGGCCCTTTTCCTAACAGCATCCTAAGAGAGGTCTAAACCCCATCAGCTTTGTGTCCCCTGGCCATTGTGGTTCCAATTTGTATCACTGTCGTCTTTATCAATTTGTCCAGCAAACCTGAGGTAACTGTGCATTTCGGGATTCTGCTAACATTTGTCTTTTGCTACAAAGAGCTTTAGGGGAAAAAATTATTCCAAATGGCATAACGGATGTTTTAGTCTCTAAATTTCTTGGGAGTTTAAATTAAAATAAAAACGATATGCTTTGTACATGGATTTTCTTGTACTTAAGCCTTTAATGCCAGCTAAATAACAAAGGGGGCCATTAATGTAAAATTCAGCCTAAAGTCAATTGTATTACAAGCACTCTTAATGCTTGTACATTCTTAATGTAACAAGAAGTCTGAAAGGCACTTAACTGGATACAGCTGTATGCAAATTTGCTTTAAACTAGGGAAGGTTAGAAACAGACATTATTTTAATCTTGAAAAATAAACCACTGAGTCTCCAGCATTTGGGTCTGTTAAACTCATCTACTAATGATTCCCCCATTAAACCGTAATAAAGTGTTTGAAAGTTGATCCAGTCTTTTGCACATGGTAAACAAAGAGACTGGAACTACAGCAGGCTGTGCCAAAAACCAGCAAGAGGATTATTGCATATATACATCCTCATGCAGCTGTCATTCACCCCGCTGTATTATATGTTTTGAGATAATTAAACAAAAAAATATGTGACATTTATCTAAAACTCACAAATTTGCCTTTTGGGAATGGAGCACAGTCCATAGTCTGATTCAGAAAGCTATGATTCAATAGACAGTGAATCAGGATTTTAAAGATGAGAAAATAAAATAGTCACAAATAAAATGTTGGTGGAGGTACTAAAGATTTGTCTCCTTGATTAGAACTGTGGTCCCATAAGGAAGCACACAAAATATCATTTCCAGGCATACTACATTATGCTATCCATAGTTCCCAAGTAGAAAGCTGAAGTACACCTATAGGTATCTGTAAACAAATTGTTTGTTAAATCATGAGTTACGTAGATGGTTTCCTAAAATAAACTGAACAGAAATCTCATTACGAAATAGGAAGTAAGAAATGATCTCATGGAACGAATGGATCATTCTTGGTTGAGTGTGTTTACTATTTTTAAGCAAAATAACTAATATCTTGAATATTTTTTAAATGCTGCCAAGTTAAAGTTCATAACACCCTTAGTTTCTTTTTTTTTATAACCCTAATATATTTTGGAATGTAAACTTCCAAGTAAATATACTTCAAAATTAAATATTGCTGTTACAATGCCCACTGTAATTGTAACCATTTTATTAACTTGAAAATTCAAAGAGATTGTTAAATAATTATTTTATTGATTTTATCTGGCTTGTTTTGTTGATTAATCCAAATAAAATTTATGTTGTCATTCATGGCCACGTCCCCAAAAAAGAGCAAGAATGAAAGAAAAAGAAAGATAGATGGAATGATAGAGTAGGAAAGGGAAGACAAGGGAAAAGAGAAGGCAAGGGAAAAAACATTCATTTCTTCAATAATATTTAATTATAGTGTACTATGTGTCAGGCATATGTAAATGCAAGGGATGCAGTGATGAATGAAAATAGACAAGAGTTCTATCCTCATGGAGCTTTTCATCTAATTAGGAAGCCAGATATTACTGAAGTAATGATACAAAGGATACAAAAATTACAATTGTGGTATATGGTAAAAAGAGTTTTCTATAAAAATTTAAAACAGGAGGTTAGGTAAGGTGTCCTGAAGAAGTAAAAGTAGAACTAAGAATTAAAGATTAGATGGGGCAGGCAAGGAGGAGAAGGTTAAGCAGTGGTCCCTACGAAAGAACATGTGTGAAGGCACAGTGGCTGCTTTGGAGATGGTAAGATAAAGGAACTGAATGGTTATGTGTCATGGAGTCATGTTGCCAAAGGAGACTACAGATGTAGGTCAAAGCTAGGTCACACAAGGTCTTCTAGGTCTTGGTCTTTATCTATTGGGATAAATTTGATTAATCGGAATCATTGAAGACTAACTTTAAGTAAGAATTTGATATCATCATATATGCATTTCAGAAGGATATATCTAGCTGTAGTGAAGAGAATAACATGAAAGAAAACAAGTGTGAATATAAAAAGATCAGTTAGGAAATGTTGGGGGGTGAAAGGGAATGATGCCTTGGAATAGTATGCTAGAGATAACAGGGAAAGAAGTAGATGTATTGGAGAAACATATCAGAAGTAACATTGGTAAGAATTAATGACAAATGGCATATATGGGTTATGTTTCTGACAGGTATAATTAGATAAACAGTGATACCATTCATTAAGAATGAGAAAACCAGGAGTGGAGCAGGAAAGAAAAGAATGAGTTCTATTTTGACTATGTTGAATTTGAGATGCCTTTCACTACACCCTATAATAAATTTAGAAGTATTAAGTTGTACATTGTGAAATTTTATAATATTAGTAATTTGTTCTAGTTAGTAATAAGGTCTTTTAAAAAATACAAATCACAAGTGATATGGAATATATACAGCATCAAGATATTTCCAACCAGAGTCCTATATACAGTCTAACTAATGATCAAGCCTGAGAATAGAATAAAAGCATTTTCACACATGCAGATTCCCAAATATATTTATTCCTTTGGACAGTTTCTCAAGAAGTTAATGGAGAATACGTTCTACTAAAATGGGGGTATAAATCAAGACTGAGGTAAATAAAGATTCAAAAATAGAAGCCCTAAACACAGAGCTTTTATACAGCATCAGATGACTTGGCTGGAGGTACAAAGAAATTAAACAAATAGAACAGTAAAACAATTATTCACTCCAGGAAAAAAAGTTATATAATTTTAAAGTGTAATCATAGGGTACCACTTGGTTTAAGAGTGAACAATACTTACGTAGTGAAAATAATACGGGAAACATGACATTTTGATAAATTGAAGGATGAGTATTAAGACAGTCTCATCTGGCCAGATGAACAAGGACACATCTTTCTGAAACTATGTGGCTGTCAGAGCAATGCCTGACACACATACACCTTCCTCTGTGTGATAAACGCTGCCTGGCATGCTAAGAAACCATGACCCTTAACCTTCCTTCCCTAGGAGTCAGGAACCTCCCCTGTCCTCTCTACTACATCTTGGGTGGTGGGTCATTTCATTAAAGCCTGCTTTATCTGCCTTCTATGAGAATGTCTCTACCTCGTGTAAAAGTACACTCACTTAGGGAGAAGGTGTAGCCTCCCTCTAGCTTGACTTCTGACCTTTGATGGCAGCACACAAATTTTTAAAAATTTCTTATGAAACAGAACAATGCAAAACCTAATTCACCCTCTGCTGACTCTACAGGACTTAAGGTTTGTTGCCCAACACAGCTGGAAGGGGCAGAAGTGGACCAACTTTTACAGAAGCAAGTGATGCCATGTGAGGGAAAAGCAAAGATTTTAAAGGACCAAGAAGAGGAGGAACTTGAGGAAACAAGTTCTGATGGAGAACGTGAAAGATGCACCCCAAGAGACTAGAAGTAAGGATCCTGTGAGCAGACACAAAATCCTAACACCCTCTAACTGTGCATGGATTGGATTATACTGCTGAACTCTGAAGAAAAGAACTGGTAAAAACTTATTCTGAATTTTGTGTTTGTTCAGCTAAATTTTTTGCTGGCTATGCTCTTCCTTCCTCTATGAAATGAGACCCATGTCTGGGTTTGACTAACGATTTTTTTTAGGTTCCCAATTAAGTTCCATCTTTTCAAGATACTCTCCATACCATTTACAGTCATCACAGAGCTGCCAGTCTGCCCCCAAACTTCATTCTGCATTGATCACTCTAGTATCTTAACATTTTCATGCAAATATATTACAAGGACCTGAGTTTTTAAAACAATGTCTTAAGTGTCTGTATTTCCCACAACAATAAGCACAAAGGTAAGTGCCTTCAGGGCACTGGATAAACACTTTACTCTTTATAGTTTGATGTTATTACAAATACATAGCAACGTACACATGCCCGTGTATGTAATCTGTGTTCAATCCATTTTAAAAGTAATCTGTCTATATATCTATCTATAGTCTTGAGAAATTTCTAATATTTCTGATTATAATTTTTAAATTAATTTTTAAATTGTTAGTTATTAAATGCAGTCACTATTACAAATTAAATTGTTTTTAAATATAAATTATCTTAAATATATTTAAGTTATCTAAATAAATTATCTTTAAAGTAAAGATAATAAATACTCAAAATTCATCACTTCCTAATTATTTGCCACATTTTACTGTTATCTTGCTCTTCAGGTCATTTACATCCATCACACCACTATGGTAGAAATACATAATTGTGCGCTACTGGCATCCCTTCCCAGCTCTGCATCACATTGGTAAAGTGACATTGTCAAGGTGGGAGTGTTTACATCATGAAATTTGAAGAATGCCACGAAACAGGCCTTATATTGTGTTGCTTTTGTTGCCTATTCGGTCTAATGCAGATTAAACTTAAAATTGTGTCGTGTCTATATCCATTACATTGTGAATAACACAAAACATTGAGGAAGCAGTCTTCCAAAATTTGAAAACTGTTACCCTATTTGGCAAAAAGTTATTGACACCATCGACTAACAAATGAGTTCCAATATTTTCTTTATTGGTTCATTTTTGTCATACCATAAACACCAATGTCAACCAAGATTCATGCTGGAACTATATGCATTCATCAGCTGCAACCATATTTGGCTACAGGTGAAAGAGTTTAGCAAAAATTAAAGAAATCGGGCTTCCCTGGTGACGCAGTGGTTGAGAGTCCGCCTGCTGATGCGGGGGACACGGGTTCATGCCCCGGTCCGGGAAGATCCCACATGCCGCGGAGCTGCTGGGCCCATGAGCCATGGCCGCTGAGCCTGTGCTCCGCAATGGGAGAGGCCACAACTGTGAGAGGCCTGCATACCGCATTAAAAAAAAAAAAAAAAATTAAAGAAATCATTCTGGGTGAATAAATTGGCTATGTGGAATTTACAATCAAGAATGTGGTATATTTTATTTTTAAATTGTACAATATATAGTCTTAACATAAAGTTTATAATAATAATAATATATATAAATACACATTTTTTCATGGAGCAAGTTATTAAACATTTGCCAGTATGGCACTGCCTAGGATAACTGTTTACAGTGCCAATTCCCAGGCCTCAATCCCTCAGATTAAGTTACTAGATCTTGGATAAGGCCCAGCGATCTCTTCTAAACAACTCTTTTTTTCTTCAGTGGAAGCTTTAAGTTTGATTAGGGGAGAAGAGAAAAATAAACAAAATGAAATATATTGTTTGAGTTGAGAAGAGTTCTCAATACCAACAGATGAGTCCGTTAAGAAACCAGCAGATAAAAGTGACTCCCTTCTCTTTTTGAGGAGGGAAAATAATTTATGTTCATGATTCTGCACTGGGTATTATACAAAGCAAATCTTTTTTGTGAATTAAAACTAAAATCTTTTTATTCAAAGAAATACTTATATCCTAAGCTACTCACTTATCACCATCACTGTAGTCAAGACCAGTGTGGAAACGAGAAGCCGTTTAGGAATTATACGTGAAATATGGAAGTCAATTGTAGTTTTTCTTTATTCTAGAAAACTAATACTATTGAAAGTTGTCTTCAAGCATAAGGTGAAGATTTGGTTCATGGAATGTTGCACTGAAGTGTTCTCTGTTGAGAATACCAAACTACAACTTGAGCCATTGAAATTTATAAATTCTATCTTTCTAATTACCCCTTTAATATTTTATCAATATATCCATCCCATCATAGACAAGTACTTTGAAACTTTTTCTCCTGGTTTTATGACATGATATTCCTTTATTATATGCCCATCTAAACGGCTCTATCCATAGAAATGGGTTTTGAAAACAGTTTTAAGCCAAACTAGTCGCTTCTAACGAGAGGCCATTAGACATCCGGTTACTGATTCAATTCAATTCTGTTAATCACTTTTAATGTGTTCACATCCAATCCCTTGTGATTTTATGTTGTTATTGTTCAACAGTAAGAAAGGAATAGCGAGCCTGCCCAGAAAAGCCAGCTGAAACATTAAAATGGATCAAGAAAGCTATTCATACAGTTATCAGAATTCTTAGTACCAAGAGATGTAGAGTAACTATTTGAGTCGATTCAAACCTATTTTCTCACCTCATCCCAAAATAAAAAAGTACACGCTGCACTTCCTTAACCAATTTTGTACATTCACTGTCCGCACGCATTGCACATTGAGACATACTCAAGTTATGTAGGTGGGCTGTAATATAGTAGCCTTGATATGATTAGCTGTAGTTACCTCTAAAAGGCCACATTCTCACATTTTTGCAACATATTTAAAAGTGAAAAGAAAATTTCTATGTCACTTGTGAGAGGGGAATGATTTCCGACAACATTAAGCAATCCTGTTTTCTCGACATCCTCACTTCTGGGAGCCATTGGAAATCAAAACATGATGAATCTTCACGTAGCAGAAGCCAAGCAGGTTCATCACTTTATCTGTCCTTAATATCTAATTCAAAAGTAACCAGCTACATTCACAGCAGGGCTTACTAGATAAATTAATTCAAAGCCCTTAGCAACCTTACAATAACTAGAATTAAACTTTGCTTGTCAGGAGCTTAACTGTGGCAAAAATTTAAATTAAAAAATGTCCTTTTGAAAGTTTTGAAATTAATAAACACAATTCATTTGTGACACTAGAGACAATTTAAGTTTTGCAATTAAATAGCCAAAGGAAAAATCACATGAAATCCTTTTTCTGAATGTATTAAAAGTTAAAGAATCATGCTTAAAATGAAAAGTCCTGGGTTTTCCACTTCTGGTCCT